>NC_133504.1:95755000-98270000 GCF_049354715.1 Callithrix jacchus
GCAGGAAAAATCAGTAGTATTGGTTGAGAAGGTAAAGTCTGGGCTATGTTCTAATGAGAGGAGGCTTTGGAAAGAGCAAGAGGAAAACAAACAGCATTTTAGAAATATTCGTAGGAGAGCAAAAGCTAGAGCATATTTAAGTGGTCCCCTGGCATTTGCATTGGAAAACAATAAAAGAAAAGTTTTTAAACAACTAGAATAGAACTGGGGATATCATAAATACTATGCCGAAGAGTTGATAACTGTAGATATTATAATTGCTAAATTTATAATACACTTAATTTATATACACTTTTACAAATAAAAATATCCTACATGAATTAGAAATATTTTATGTACTTTAAAAATGATACTCGAGATATCTCTTACTATATATAATGATGCATATGTTAATTTGACTGATTATACTGATCCTTTCACCTATTTATAATTTATATTATAACATCATGTTGACCAGTCATGGTGGCTCACACCTGTAATCCCAGCACTTTGGGAGACTGACAAAGGAGGAGCATTTGAGTCCAGGAGTTCAAGACCAGCCTCTGCAACATAGCAACACTCCATCTCTATTTAAAAAAAAAAAAATACAAAAATTGGCTGGCTTGATGGCAAGTACCTGTAGTCCCAGCCTAGGGGGCTGAGGTGGAAGGTTTGCTTGAGCTCAAGAGTGCAAGGCAGCAGTGAGCAAGGATAGTGCCATTGCACTCCAGCCTGGGTAATAGATCAAGACCTTGTCTCTAAACAACAACAACAAAAGCTATACTGTATACCTTAAATAATATACAATAAAAATTAATAAAAATAATAATACCTGTATATTATTAGGGAGAAATATTAGAAAAATAAAGTGGGGCAGTGATATGTTCTACAGATCAATGGTCTTCAAACTTCCCCATACATACATCTGAAGTTATTTATCAAAATTTAAAAGGTTTAAAATGCTTTATTTTTTGGCATATTGCAATATTAAATATTCTAATTGAATATAATTGCTAATATAAAATCAGATGAGTTTGAGAAATATAAACTTTGCATAGTAAGTTTTTATTGAAAACGTAACTAAAATGAAGATTTTTTCAGTTTGTTTATAGATTTGTGACTATCGCTAGAATTTTTTTAATATTTAGATATTTACATAAATAAGTCCATGAAAATGGGAGAATTTTGTTATAGCAGTGTTGCATAATTTATTGAACACTGTCAGAGTTATATATTACAAATCACATAGTGAATATTTAACAAAAGATATTTTTAATGATTTACCAGTAGACAACCAATTCTTGCTTTTTAAGGAAAATAGAAACCATCTGACTCACCAAATGATTTCTTAGTCATTGTGAATCACTGACTTTTTCAATTTCTGGGAAATATACCAAAACTAAAATTAAAACAAAACACTTTACAAAGACTTACCAAATAACGACTGATTCTATTTCTAACTCATTTGCTAAAATTGCTGTATTATCATGAAAGGGTTGGAAATATCAAAAAGTTGTTACTTTTAAATACACACTTTTCAGTGCATTACATATTAAGAAATTACTTAATTTGCAACTTAAATCTATATTTTTCAAAAGCATGGAATTACAGATTTAGATCACTGAATTATAAAATGTTTCCAATAAATATAATGGACAAATGCAGTCCTCCCTGTCAAACCAATAAAATTTATTTTCAATTATTCAAAGTATAACTTCATTTTTCAAGCAAAATAACATTTTAATAAATATCCCCATGAAAAAAATATCACTTCAAATTCCATCTCTGAGAAAGATAGATCAGGAAGGCAGACACAGATTCAATGTCTGTGGGAAACATTTATCGATGCTCTCTGCTCAGCTATCTCAGTTGTTTCTTTCTAAGTTTTAAGTTAAAGACATACCTTTCTTTCATAAAGAATAAAAAAGGTAATTTGTATAAATGAATAAAGAAAAATTGGCATGATTTTTACCAATTTCAGAAAAATTATTTTTAGAAATAGCTGCATTTTTTCTTCCAATGACTTTCTTCACAGAACTGGAAAAAACCACCTTAAACTTCATGTGGAACCAAAAGAGAGCCCGATAGCCAACTCAATTCTAAGTAAAAAGAACACAGCAGGAGGCATCACACTACCTGACTTCAAACTATACTACAAGGCTACAGTAATCAAAACAGCATGGTACTGGTACCAAAACAGAGATATAGACCAATGGAACAAAACAGAGGCACCGGAGGCAACACAACATACATACAACTATACAATCTTTGATAAACCTGACAAAAACAAGCAATGGGGAAAGGATTCCATGTTTAACAAATGATGTTGGGAAAACTGGCTAGCCATGTGCAGAAAGCAGAAACTGGACCCCTTCCTGACACCTTACACTAAAATTAACTCCAGATGGATTAAAGACTTAAACATAAGACCCAACACCATAAAAACCCTAGAAGAAGATCTAGGCAAAACCATTCAGGACATAAGAGTAGGCAAGGACTTCATGACTAAAATACCAAAAGCATTGGCAACAAAAGCCAAAATGACAAATGGGACCTAATCAAACTCCACAGCTTCTGCACGGCAAAAGAAACAGTCACTAGAGTGAATTGGCAACCAACAGAATGGGAAAATTTTTTCAGTTTACCCATCTGACAAAGGGCTGATACCAGAATTTACAAAGAAGTCAAACAGATTTACAAGAAAAAAACAAACAAGCCCATTCAAAAATGGGCAAAGGATATGAACAGGCACTTTGCTAAAGAAGACATACATGAGGCCAACAAACATATGAAAAAATGCTCATCATCACTGGTCATTAGAGAGATGCAAATCAAAACTACATTGAGATACCATCTCATGCCATGTAGAATGGTGATCATTAAAAAATCTGGAGACAGCAGATGCTGGAGAGGATGTGGAGAAATAGGAAGAACACTTTTACACTGCTGGTAGGAGTGTAAATTAGTTCAACCATTGTGGGAGACAGTGTGGTGATTCCTCAAGGACCTAGAAATAGAAATTCCATTTGACCCAGCAATCCCAGTACTGGGTATATAGCCAAAGGACTATAAATAGTTCTACTATAAGGACACATGCACACGAATGTTCATTGCAGCACTGATTACAATAGCAAAGACCTGGAACCAACCCAAATGCCCATCCATGATAGACTGGACAGGGAAAATGTGGCACATATACACCATGGAATATTATGCAGCAATCAAAAACGACAAGTTCATGTCCTTTGTAGGGACATGGATGAACTTGGAGAACATCATTCTCAGCAAACTGACACAAGAACAGAAAATCAAGTACCGCATGTTCTCACTCATAGGTGGGTGATGAACAATGAGAACACATGGACACAGGGAGGGGAGCACAACACACTGGGGTCTATTGGGGGGAATAGGGGAGGGACAGGAGTGGGGAGTTGGGGAGAGAGCATGGGGAGAAATGCCAAATATGGGTGAACAGCAGGAAGGCAGCAAATCACACTGCCACATGTGTACCTATTGCAACTATCTTGCATGTTCTACACATGTATCCCAAAACCTAAAATGCAATAAAAAATTTTAGGAAAAATAAGAAAGCTTAGAACTGGGGAGTTGATTTTTTTTAATTGAGGTTGACCATTAGTAAAATCAGGACACTATGAGAGTAAAAAAAAAGGGATGATGATAATAACAGATAATATGTCAGGCATAAATCAGGACTATATGTGGCAAACCAGGGTGTGTCTAGAAACCTCACTCAAAACTCTGTGTGCCAATGCAAATTATAAAAAGTCTTCATGTGCCCCAATAGATACATGTATATAATTATGTACTGCTTGCCTAGGCTACAGAGTTGAGAATCTCTGCTAATATTTATTTGATGAATACCATAACCCATTTATTTGGAGAAAAGCATTGCCCAGAAAGGAAGGGTATTATGTGCTTTATACACATTATTTTAGGTAATTCTTACAACAAAATTGTGTTGAGATATATATATATATATATAATTTATTTATTTATTTATATTTATTTATTTTATATATATATACTTTCACTGTACTTATTTTGAGAAAAATAAAACATAGTTAGATTTTTAAGATTGTGTTCATGTTTTCATAGCTACAGAATAATTTAATCCTAAGTCTAGAAGTTGTAGCCAGAGCAACCTAAGAAGAGAATAAAAGGCTTTCACACTGAAAAAGAAAAAAAATGAACTAAATTGTCCCTCCTTACAGATGACGTGATCCTACATACAGAAAAACCTAAAGACTTTATCAAAAAACTAATATAACTGATCAATGAATTCAGTAAAGTTGCAGAATACAAAATCAACACACAAGAATGATTAGTATTTCTATACGCTTATAAGCACTAGCTGAAAAAGATATTTAAAAGTTCTGTTTATGATAACTTCAAAAATTAAATACCTAGGAATAAATGTAACCAAGGTGGTTAAAGAGCTCTACAATAAAAACTATAAAAAACGAGTTGAAATTGAGGAGGAAACAAACAGATGGAAAGATACTCTATGCTCATGGATCAAAATAATTAAAATGTTTTTTAAATGACCATATTATCCAGAAGAATCTACAGATTCAATTGCAATCCTTATCAAAATGTCAATCACATTCTTCACAGAAATTGAAAAATCAATCCTAAAATTCATATGGAAACACAAAAACCCAGCTAAACCAATACTGGATAAAAGAACAAAGCTAGAGTCATCTTGCTATCTGCTGGGAAAACTGTATATTCACATGTAGAACACTCAAAGTCAACCCTAACTCTTACTGTATGTAAAAATCAACTCAAAAGTGACTGAAAACCTAAATGTAAGACCTGAAACAATAAAACTACTAGAAGAAAATGTAGGAGAAATGCTTCAGGACATTTGTCTAGGCAATGATTTTATGACCAAGGCTTCAAAATTACAGGCAAAAAAAGAAACTATATTAAGCTAACAGGTTTCTCCACAGCAAAGGAAACAATTAACAGAGTAACAAAGACAACCTGTAAAAGGGGAACAAATATTTGTGAGCTATTCATCCAACAAAGGACCAATATCCTGAATATGCAAAAAAAAAAAAAAAAAAAAAAAACCTCAAACTGAAAAAAAAAATCCCATTTAAAAGTAGACAAACAATTTGAATAGACATTTCTCAAAGTTAGATGTACAAATGGCCAACTGGTATAGGGGAAAAAAAAAGTTAAGCATCATTAATTATCAGGGAAATGCAAATAAAAGCCACAATGAGGTATCAGCTCATCCAAGCCTGAATGGTTATTATCAAAAAGACAAAAAAAAAAAATGCTGGTAAGGATATGGAGAAAGAAGAACTCCTGTATACTGCTGGTGAGAATGTAAAGTTGTACAGTCATCATGAAAAACAGTATGGAGGTTTCTCCAAACTCTAACACAAACACACAAAAATCACTTGTGTTTTTATACATTAATAAAGAACTAGCTGAGAAAGAAATCAGCAATTATACAATCCAGCAATCCTCTATTGAATATTTATTTAAAGGAAAATAAATGGGTATATCAAAGGTATACCTGCACCCCCATGTTTACTGCAGCAGTTTTCAAAATAGCCAACAGAAGGAATCAACTTAAGTGTCCATCAATGGACAACTGGAAAAAGGAAATGTGACAAATATGCATAATGGAATATTATCTAGCCATAAAAAATGCATGAAATTCTGTCATTTGCAGCAAAATGAATAGAACTGGAGGTCATTGTGTTAAATGAAATAAGCCAGGCACAGAAAGACAAATATCACATTTTCACTCATATGTGAGGGCTATAATAGTTGATCTCATGAAGGTAGAGAGCAGAATTATGGTTAGCAGAGCCTAGAAATGGTAGGAGAGGGGATGAAGAAAGGTTGCTTAATGGATACAAAAATACAGTTAGAGAGAAAAATAAGTGCTATAGAAGAAATAAGTTGTAGTGTTCGATACCAGTAGGGTGAGTATAGTTAATAACAATTTATTGTATATTGCAAGATAGCTAGAAGTGGATATTTGAAATGCTCCTAACACTAAGAAATTATAAATATTTGAGGTAATGGATACCTAAAAACCCTGATTTGATCATTAAAGATTATATTCCTGTATCAAAATATCACATGTACCCCACAAATAGGTACAATTCTGTATCAATAAAAAATAAAAGTAAATGATATATTATATATACTTTTTACCACACATAACTTAAAGTTTCCTAAGAAATTCAGATTATAATAAATCTTTATTAAAATATTTTTATGAAACTCAACCCAACCATGAATCCCAACAAATGAGACTTAAATACTTCTCTCAGTCATAGAAGAGCTGCTAGTGTTTTTGAACCAAAAGAATGCCGTTGTTTGTTTATTTATTTATTTTTGCTCTCCACTTGATTGGTAAATTTTTCTCCAACCCTTTGTTTTGAGTCTTTGTGTATCTTTGGATATACCATTAGATTTTTGCTGTATCTTTTGATTGGGGAATTTAGTCAATTTAAATTTAGGGTTACTGCCATTAGATGTTAACTGGCTGTTTTATCCATTCGTTGATGAAAATTCTTCTTTATGTTGATGCTCTTTACTTTTTATTATATTTTTAGAAAGGCTCATACTGGTTGTTCCTTTCTATGTATAATGCTTCCTTCAGAAGTTCTTGTAAAGCAGGCCTGGTGGTAATAAAATCTCTGAGTACTTGCTTGTTCATAAAAGATTTTATTTTTCCTTCAATTGTGAAGCTTAGTTTGGCAGGATATGAAATTCTGGGCTGAAAGTTCTGTTCTTTAAGTATGTTGAATATTGGCCCCCACTCTCTTCTGGGTTGTAGGGTTTCTGCTGAGAGATCTGCTGTAAGTCTAATAGGCTTCCCTTTGTGGGTAACCTGACCTTTCTCTCTGACTGCCCTTAGTATTTTCTCCTTCGTTTCAATCCTGGTGAATCTAACGATTATGTGCCTTGGGGTTGCTCTTCTTGAGGAATATCTTTGTGGTGTTCTCTGTATTACCTGGGGATGAATAGTGTCCTGCTTTGCTAGATTGGGAAAATTTTCCTGGATAATATCCTGAAGAGTATTTTCCAGCTTGGATTCATTCTCTCCATCACATTCAGGTACACCAATCAAACGTAGATTAGGAGTTGCAATTCTCACATTTGATAAAATAGATTTCAAAGCAACAAAGATACAGTGATAAAAGGATCAATGCAACAATAAGAGATTTTAACACCCAGATACATAAGACCCATAACAAGATTTAGACTCAACAAGACAGAAAATTAGTAAGGATATCCAGGACTTGAACTCAGATCCAGAACAAGTAAACTCAATAAATATTTATAGAGCTCTCCATTTTAAATACACAAAATATACATTGTCCACTTTAAATACACAAAATATTGATCAGCCATTATTAATATCCATTTTTAGAACGAAGCAATATTCCTGTTCTCTCTCCCTCTTTTTCTTCCTCTTTCTTCCTCTCCTTAAAAAAAAAGAATGCCATTGTTTGCAGTTCTTCATTTTTTGAATACCAGGAGCCCAAAAGCTCAGAACAGCAATTTAATATCTGAAAACCAACTATAGTAGATTAAAAAATCAATGTTCCTTTATATAACAGTATCTCCAGAAGGAGTTTAAAATAAGTAGTTATCTGGGTTGACTTTCTGATGTGCTTATGAATATAGTTGTTAATCATCACCTACTAAAAATTACAAAAAATTAGCTGGGCACAGTGGCGCGTGCCTGTAATCCCAGCTACTCAGGAGGCTGAGGCAGGAGAATTGCCTGAACCCAGGAGGCGGAGGTTGAGGTGAGCCGAGATCGCGCCATTGCACTCCAGCCTGGGTAACAAGAGCGAAACTCCGTCTCAAAAAAAAAAAAAAAAAAAAAAAAAAAAAAAGAATAATCTTTTTAATCTAACTTCCAATTTTAATGCAATTAGATTTAAGTCATTTAGCAGGCTCTTCTATTTGCCATTGAAATGTGGCTTTAAAATATGAATAAAGACCCTGTATATCAGTTATATATACATTTAATAAATGTATATAAAAGGATATAGTAAGTTTTACTTTTTTTCAAAATTTTAAACTCTTTCTTTTTTATTGCGACCAAGTCTCACTCTGTCACCAGGCTGGGGTGCAGTGGCACAATCTCAGCTCACTGCAATCTCTGACTCCCTGGTTCAAGTGATTCTTCTGCCTCAGCCTCCCAAGTAGCTGGAATTACAGGCACGTGCCACCATGCCCAGCTAATTGTTGTATTTTTACTAGAGATGGGGTTTCACAATGTCGGCCAGAATGGTCTCAATCCCACCTTATGATCCACCCTCCTCAGCCTTCCAAAGTGCTGGGATTACAGGCATGAGCCACAGCGCCCAGCCCCAAAACGATTTTTTAAGACACACACACACACACACACACACACACACACACACACAGTTTGAAAAGCTCATCTTGTGTGCTACATGAACTCTCTAATAATCTGGAATACCCTTAAGTTTTTCCTAAGATACAGCATGAGGTACCTGACTTCAAGTTACTACCAAAAAATTAAACTACGGTGTGATACAAAATGAATCCATAATGTTTTACGAAAAAAGATTATGATGAAAGTAAAAGACTGGTTTATCTTTGTCTTTGAAATTTCTCTCCCTGCATTTGATACAAAAGTTACTAGTAAGTTGTTTAATATAAATTAAATTGAGGTAATGCTACCAATTCTATTTAATTTTGCTGAAGTCTTATGAGTTCTAAAGCAAATGCCACTGACTGCCAGATTAGTCTTCCTAAGACAATATTGTATTCACTGCTTTCTTAGGAACTTGTTTCTCTGCTTCCTACTACATTATATCCAAACTCCTTTTTAAAATCTGATTATAATCTGCAGACCACATTTTTTTTTTTTTTGAGACGGAGTTTCGCTCTTGTTACCCAGGCTGGAGTGCAATGGTGTGATCTTGGCTCACTGCAACCTCTGCCTCCTGGGTTCAGGCAATTCTCCTGCCTCAGCCTCCCGAGTAGCTGGGATTACAGGCACGCGCCACCACGCCCAGCCAATTTTTTGTCTTATTAGTAGAGACGGGGTTTCACCATGTTGACCAGGATGATCTCGATCTCTTGAGCTCGTGATCCACCCGCCTCGGCCTCCCAAAGTGCTGGGATTACAGGCTTGAGCCACCGCGCCTGCCCCAGACCACATTTTTTACCAATTCCCAATGTTCATTTTCAGACGCCTTCTCCATTTCTAGCCCTATCCCTTTCCATGAATTCTATTAGGAAAAGCAAGGAAAGTATTCATGGAAAATAACAAAAAGATAGCCAGTGTTCTGAAGTCCTTGAATTTTAGAAATGCTTTTTCTATATACTTGCTTGGTTATAACACAGAGACTACAGGCAAACAATCACATTCTATTGCTAATTGGGATTTTGGCTCTAACTCTACACTTTCCTGGTATGCAGGCCTTGATCACATATGTATCACAAGAACTCCCTTTTTTTTTGAGATGGAGTTTCACTCTTAATGCCCAGACTGAAGTGCAATGGTACGATCTCGGCTCACCGCAACCTCTGCCTCCTGGGTTCAAGCGAGTCTCCTGCCTCAGCCTCCTAAGTAGCAGGGATTATAACCATGCGCCACCACACCTGGCTAATTTTGTGTTTTTATGGAGACTAAATTAGTCTCCATGTTGGTCAGGCTGGTGTCTAACTCCTGACCTCAGCTGATCTACCTGTCTTCGCCTCCCAAAGTGCTGGGATTACAGGTGTGAGCCACTGGTCCCCACCAACTACATAGAATCTTTAAAGCTCAAGATATCAGACATGAATCAGTGAACAGAATGCAAAGCAAAGCTTGCCTCACAGATGATGTACTTTACCATCTTTTCCCAAGACACATAAAAATATCCACCTTCTACTACTAAGGCTCAGTTTTCTCTTTTTCATCAAGAGAGAGGTAAGATGGCCTTGAACAACCTTAAAAAGGAAGCATACGTGGACAGTAATTCCTACTTTTCCCTTCGAGGAATAAAAAATGTCCCCACATTAAGTAAAACTTTTGTTCATGGTAGTTCTCCTTCATTCATTTATTCATTCAGTGAATATTCATTGAGTGCCTACATCTATTATGCCTTATTCTGTAAGTTTGAGATATAGTAATGTGGAAATAAAGACTAGCCAAGTGCAAAAGCAAAAGTTATTTACTCTGAGCTTACTGTAGTAAAGGAGTGAGCCACTGTTCAATAAGTTTGGGCAGAAATTCAAAAGCAGGCAGAGGAATGGGAAAGCTTTGTAATGGTAAGAAGGGAAGGCTTTAGGTATGTCCTGATGGAAGACCGATGACCTGAGCAAGCCATAGGCAGGTTGACCAGAAGGTAGGCCTCCTGCATTACCAGTTAGAGGTACATATTTGGCTTTCTCTGGTTGGTGCTAAGTTGGAAACAAGGATCAAAATTAGGAAAGCTGTCAGTTATTAATCAAGTCCTGGCCATTTGTGGCTGATTTTTACAGAAGTTATTGTCAGAAGCACGTGAACAAGAAAAAAGCAAAAGTTATTTACCAGCTCCTAAATAGGAGCTGGGTAAAATGAGGCTGAAACCTACTGGGCTGCATTCCCAGATGGTTAAGACATTCTAAGTCACAAGATGAGGTAGGAGGTCAGCACAAAATACAGGTCATAAATACCTTGCTGATAAAAACAGGTTGCAGTAAAGAAGTCAGCCAAAACCCACCAAAACCAAAATAGCCACGAGAGTGACCTCTGATCATCCTCACTGCTTAACTCTCACCAGTGCCGCCCGTGACAGTCTAAAAATGCCTTGGCAACGTCAGCAAGTTACCCTATATGATCTAAAAATGGGAGGCATAAATAATCCACCCCTTGTTTAACATATCATCAAGAAATAACTACAAAAATCGACAACCAGCAGCCCTAGGGGCTGCTCTCTCTATGGAGTAGCCATTAATTCATTCCTTTACTTTCTTAATAAACTTGCTTTCACTTTGCACTGCAAACTTGCCCTGAATTCTTTCTTGGGGGAGATCCAAGAACCCTCTCTTGGGGTCTGCATCCAGACCCCTTTCCTGTAACATTACTGCTTAATGTCCTAGATTGTCACTAGAGATAGCAATCTAGATTCTTGCAAGTCTGACTAACAGCAAGTTGGATTTTTGAGCAGTTCATTGTAGATGAGGATGTTACTTTCCTGGGGAGCTTCCTGTGACTTTTAGATCAAAGTTCAATTTTTATATATGGTTTAGTCATTGTCTGTTAAGATGTTCAATTTCAGTAGTGAATAAAAGCCGTAACAAAAAAAACAGTCCTTGTAGGCTTTATGTTATACAAGAGATCTTACACGGACTTCTCCCTTCTCTAGATTTTTTTTGTATGTATCATCTCATGCAATTGTTAAGTGACATACAGTCCAATTTTTAAAATAAATTATTTTATTTTTTAGTTTCAACAATTCTGGGGAAGAGGTGGTTTTTAGTTACATGGATAAGTAATTTCTGAGATTTTGGTATACCCCATCACCCAAGCAGTGTACACTGTACCCAATGTGTAATCTTTGTCCCTTACCCCCTCCCACCCTTCCCCCTGAAAACATAGGCCCATTATATCATTATTAAGTGTTTATGTCTTCATAGCTTAGCTCCTACTTATAAGTGAAAATATAACAATGTTTGGTTTTCCAATCCTGAGTTACTTCATTTAAAATAATGGTCTCTGCCTGGTGTGGTAGCTCATGCCTGTAATCCCAGCTGGGTACAGTGGCCTATGCCTGTAATCTCAATTACTCGGGAGGCTGAGGCAGGAGAATTGCTTGAACCCAGGAGGTGGAGGTTGCAGTGAACCAAGATCATGCCATTGCACTCCAGCCTGGGCAATAGAGTGAGACTCCATCTCAAAAAAATAATAAAATAAAATAATGGTCTCCAACCAGATTGCTGCAAATGCCATTATTTCTTTTTACCACTGAGTAATATTTCATGGTGTATATATATCACATTTTCTTTATCCATTCATTGGTTCATGGGCATTTAGGCTGGTCCTATAATTCTGTAACTGTAAATTGTTCTGCTATAACATGCATGTGCAAGTGTCTTTTTTATATAATGACTTCTTTTCCCCAAAGTAAATACCCAGTAGTGGGATTGCTAGGTCAAATGGTAGTTCTACTTCTAGTTCTTTAAGGAATCTCCATACTATTTTACCTAGTGGTTATATCACTTTTACATTCTCACCAGCAGTGTAAAGTCTTCCCTTTTCACTGCATCCACACCAACATATATAATTTTTTTATTTTTTAACTACGGCCATTCTTGCAGGTTTATCTCATTGTGGTTTTAACTTGCCTTTCCCTGATAATTAGTGATGTTGAACATTTTTTTGATATATTTCTTGGCCATTTGTATATCTTCTTTTGAGAATTTTCTATTCATGTCCTTTGCCCACTTTTTGATGGGATTGTTTTCTTCTTGCTGTTTGTTTGAGTCCCTTGTAGATTCTGGATATCAGTCCTTTGTTGCATGCACAGCTTGCAAGTATTTTCTCCAACTCTGTGGCTTGTCTTCTTACTCTCCTATTTCTTTTGCTGTGTAGAAGCTTTTTGATTTAACTAGGTCCCATCTATTTAGTTATGATTTTGTTGCATTTGCTTTTTGGTTCCTGGTCATGAACTCTTTGCTTAAGCCAGTGTTTAAAAGGGTTTTTCTGATGTTATCTTCTAGGATTTTTATGGTTTCAGGTCTTAGATTGAAGTCTTTCGTTTATCATGAATTGATTTTTATATAAGGTGAGACACGAGGCACCAGTTTTATTCTTCTACATATGGCTAGCCAATTATCCCACCATTTTTGAATAAGATATACTTTCCCCACTTTATGCTTTTGTTTGTTTTGTCAAAGATCAGCTGCCTGTAAGTATGTGGCTTTATTTCTGGGTTCTCTATTGCGTTTAACTGTACTGTGTGTCTATTTTTACACCAGTGCCATGCTGTTTGGAAACTATAGCCTTGTTCTATAGTTTTAAGTCAGCTAATGTGATGCCTCCAGATTTGTTCTTTTTCTGTAGTCTTGTTTGGCTATGTGGACTCCTTTTTGGTTCCATAGAATCTTAAGATTACCTTTTTCTAGTTCTGATGGTGGTAATATGATGGGTATTGCACTGAATCTGTAGATTGCTTTTAGCAATATGCTCATTTTTTACAATATTGATTCTACCCATCTATGAGCATGGGAGGGATTTCTATTTCCTTGTGTCATCTATAATATCTTTCAGCAATATTTTGTAGAATCCCACATAGAGATCTTTTACCTACTTGGTATGCATATTCCTAACTATATATTTTATTTTTCTGCAGCTATTTTAAAGGGGATAGAGTTCTTGATTTGATTCTCAGCTAGGTTGCTATTGATGTATAGCAGTGCTACTGGTTTGTGTGCATTGAATTTGTATCTTGAAACTTTACTGAATTCATTTATCAGACCCAGGAGTTTTTTGGATGAGATTTTAGAGTTTTCTAGGCATACTATCATATCATGTGCTAATAATTTTCTTTGTCTGAAAAAGACTTTATTTCTCCTTCATTTATAAAATTTAGTTTTGCTGGACACAAAAGTCTTTACTGGCAATTATTTTCTTTGAGGAGGCTAAAGATAGGACTCCAATTTCTTCAAGCTTGTAGGTTTTCTGCTAGTGAAATCTGCCATTAATTCAATATGTTTTTCTTTAGAGGTTAGCTGATGCTTTTGCCCCACAGCTCTTAAGAGTCTTCCCTTCATCTTGACTTTAGATAACCTGCTTGGTGATTATCTTTTTGTGATTAATTTTCTAGGTGTTCTTTGAACTTTTTGTACTTGGATGTTTAGATCACCAGAAAGAATAGGGAAATATTCCTCAATTATTCCATTAAATAATTTTTCCAAACTTTCAGATTTGCCTTCTTCCTCAAGAACACCAATTATTCTTAGGTTTGGCCATTTAACATAATCACAAATTTCTTGGAGGCTTTGTTCACAATATTATTATTATATATTATTAATAATTATTATCTGAGACAGAGTCTTGCTCTGTTGACCCAGCTAGAGTGTAGTGGTCTGGGCTCACTACAAACTCTGCCTCCTGGGTTCAAGTGATTCTCCTGCCTCACTTGTATGGGATTACAGGCACATACTACCACGCCTGGCCAATTATTTTGTAGTTTTAATAGAGGCACGGTTTGACCATGTTGGCCGGGCTGGTCTCAAACTCCTGGAGCTGAGGTGATCTGCCCACCTAGGCCTCCAAAGGTGCTGCGATTACAGAAATGAGCCATTGCACCCAGGCTGTTTATTATTAAATTTTTTTGTCTTTTTCTGATTGGATTAGTTTGAAAGCCTTGTTTTCAAGCACAGAAGTTCTTTTCTCTACTTGTTCCTAGTCTATTCTTGAAACATTCCAGTGAATCTTGTATTTCTCCAAGTGTATCTTTCATTTCCAGAAGTTTTGATTGTTTTTCGTTTATGATAATCTATTTCTCTGGAGAATTTTTCATCCATATTTGTATTTTTTAAAACATTTCTTTAGATAGGTTTTTACCTTTCTCTGGTATATTCTTGAGTAGCTTAATAATCAACCTTGTGAATTCTTTATCTGGCAATTCAGAGATTTCTCTTGGTTTTGATCCATTGCTGGGGAGCTAGTGTGATGTTTTGGGGATGTTATTAAACCCTGTTTGGTCATATTACCAGAATTGCTTTACTGGTTCCTTCCCATTTGGGTAGACTATTTCATTGGAAAGGTCTAGAACTGAAGGCCTACTGTTCAGATTCCTTTGTTCCACAGGGTGCTCCCTTGATTTGGTGCCTAAAAACCACCCCAACCCAATTATGGCTGTAGCAAGCCCCAACCCAGCTAACCCTGCCCCCACCTGATGGTATTTCTCTACTCATCCAGGTAGCTGAACACAAAAGATGGAAACTCTTGGGAGGTTTATGACCCTACCTATTGCCTAAGAAACCAGAATACTTACCCTAGACAACTTACAGAAATTGAGAAAGCAAGCATGGCGTTCTGAGCTTGCCCCTCCCCAGCTACTTCCTCTTTCAGTGATAGCTCCTGCACTTGTATCTGCAACAGTTCCCATTCACCCCCGGATTCTGCTCAAGAATGTCTGTGCCCAGTCAGAATTATTACTAATTTCTGTTGGAAGCTTCCTTCTTCCTGTGACACCTCCTTAAATATTTTACTGGCTGCTTCCCCAAGGGACCCTGTGAAATATAGTCAGGGATGGCTACCCTAGGCTTAAGCTGGAGATTGGGAGTGCCTACAAGACATTCTCCACCCCACTGCTGCTTCTACTTTTCTATTTTGCTCAGATGCCTAAATCCATTTCAGTTCTAGGTAAGGTTAAATCCTTCTCCCAAAATCTGGATTTTTAGATTTCCCAGTGGGGATGTATGGCTGGAAGCAGGTTCCCCCACTCATACTTTGGGAACTCACAATGTATTTGGCTGTTTTGAAGAATTTGTAGTGACATGCCACTTCTTTCAAATAATCTGTGAATTATTTGGTTTTCCTGGTACAGTCTTGTGATGGTTCTTGGAGAAAAAGTTTACAGTGTGAGTGTCCACATGCCGCTCTGTCCATGCAACTGAGAACTAAGTGTTAGCCTTGTCTTTTGGCTGCCATCTTTTCCTAACTAGCTTTTCTTTAATTACTGGCATTTCACAATTTGGAATTTTATTAAGTCTATATATAATATTAAAATATTAATTTGTTTAAAAATATTCATTGATAACCTACTCTGTGCCAGGAACTGTTATAGGCAGTGAAGATTTAGTAGTGAACTAAGCCCTGTCATCAATGAACTTATATATGGATGCAGTATTATAATAATTATAAACACAAAAATTATAATTAATAAAATTGTGGTTTGCTAGAAGGTAATAAATGCTATGAAATGAACAAAAGCATAGTAAAAGGAATGGAGAGTCTCAAGAATAAAGGCTTGCAATTGTAAATAGAGTAGTTAGGGTTTACTAAACAGAAAAAGACATTTGAACAACATGAAGGAAGTGAAGGTAAAAAGCAATGTGGATATCTAAGAAATGAGAATTCCAGACAAAAGAACAGTCAACACTACATCTTTAAGTGAGAAAATTCCTGATGTTCTCATGAAATAACAAGCAAGCCAGTGTGGCTGGAATGGAGGAGAAACCAGAAATGATGAGGGGACAGATTATATGTTCTTACATAAAACCCTGTAAGACCTTTGGGTTTTTACAAAGCATGAAATGGGGAGCTGTTGTAGGTTTTGAGCAAAGGAGTGACATGATACAGCACAATTTATTATTACTTCTCTGTATACTATGAAAAAAAGAGAGAGAGTAAAGTATACTATTTAAAAAAAGAGAGAGAGTAAAGGCAGGAGAATGAGGCCAGCACTAAGAAAAGACCAGGACCAGTTAAGGAGATTTTTTTTTAGCAATCTTGGGGAAAACTGGTGGTGCCTTAATCAATAGTAGTAGTAGTGAAGGTGAAGAGACATGGTCAACTTCTATGCAAATACTCTAGTCAATGCCTTTTTTTTTTTGAGACAGAGTCTTGCTCTGTTTCCCAGGCTGAAGTGCAGTGGGCCAGTCTCAGCTCACTACCACCTCCACCTCCTGGGTTCAAGCAATTCTCCTGCCTCAGCCTCCTATGTAGCTGGGATTACAGGTATGGGTAACTACATGCCCGACTAGTTTTTTTATATTTTTAGTAGAGATGGCATTTCACCATGTTGGCCAGGCTGGTCTCGAACTCCTGACCGCCAGTGATCCACCCAGCTCGGCCTCCCAAAGTGCTGGGTTACAGGTGTGAGTCACTGTGCCTGGACATCAATGCCTTTTAACTGATTAAATTATCAAGTCAAACCACTGCAGAATTATTTAAAAATAGATAATAGGAAGCACCAAGGGAGTAAAATATCTCCCAGGTTTAACCATCCCATATTTTTATTCTTGAGCAATTTAGTAATAGCGATATCTTTAGTAATTATGTTTAAATCCTGAGATCATATTGGAAAGGAATCCTTATTTTCATTTTACAACAACAAAATCTATTCGAAACATTATTTAACACATTGAATAAACTCTGCCCTGGTGAAAATTATAGTAGTAAAGTTGAAATAGTAATGTCTTTATTATTATTACTGTAGTGCTTTAAGAATCCCTTAATAGCTGGAAGAGTAACTCCATCCTTCTCTCAGAAAATCTCTGAGCAGATAAGTACTTTGGGCTCTTAGAGAAAAATTACTGTAATAAGTAAAAAACTTTTTTGTTGTTGTTGAGACAGTGTGTAACTCGGTCATCCAGGCTTGAGTGCAGTAACACAATCTCAGCTCATGGCAGGCTTAACATCCCAGGCTCAAGTGATTTTCACACCTCAGCATCCCCAGTAGCTGGGATTATAAGCAGGCACCATCATGTTCAGCTGATTTTTTTTTCTTTTTCTTTTTTTTTTTTTTTGGTAGAGAAAGGGTTCCTTCATATTGCTCCAGCTTGCTGCTCTTGAATTCATGGGCTCATGTGATCTGCCCATGTTGGCTTTCCAAAGTGCTGGGGTTATAGGCATGAGCCACCACACCCAGGCAATAAAATAACCGAATAAACAACCCTAACAATTAATATCTACTTACAGACAGGAAAATGACACTTCAGATTATGAACATTTCTAGAACAGATCATTGCTTCTTCAGGGCCAAATCAGGCCACACATTCCCTAGATTCTGTGCCTAGTCTGTGGTTATTTAGTCTAAAGATCTTTATTAACAGTGGCCAAAAATTCATAATAAAAGATTTCTGGCCAGGCACGGTGACTTATACCTGTGATCCCAGCACTTTAGGAGGCAGTGGTGGGCAAATCACAAGGTCAGGAGTTCAAGACCACCTGGGCAATATGGTGAAACCCTGTCTCTACTAAAAATACAAAAATCAGCTGGGTGTGGTGGCAGGCACCAGTAGTCCAGCTACTTGGGAGGCTGACACAGGAGAATTGCTTGAACCCTGGAGGCAGAGGTTGCAGTGAGCCAAGATCATGCAACTGCACTCTAGCCTGGGCAACAGAGGAAAACTACGTCTCAAAAAAAGAAAAAAAAAGATTTCTTCCACTGAAGCCAAAGTTTTAATTGAAAATAAAAGTTTTCTGGAGCCGGGCACAATGGTCAAATAGGAAGAGCTTCAGTGCGCAGCTCCCAGTCAGATTGGCACCGAAGGCAGGTGATTTCCACATTTCCAACTGAGGTACCTGGTTCATTGTACTGGGACTGGTTGGACGGCGGGTGTAGCCCCAGGAGGGTGAACCAAAGCAGGTTGGTGCGTCACCACACCAGGAAAGCACAAGGGGCTGGAGAATTCCCCCTCATAGCCATGGGAAGCCAATAGAGACTGTTCCCTGTACTCTGGCCCAAATACTGTGCTTTCCTTATGGTCTTCACAACGTATAGACCAGGAGATTCTCTCCAGTACCTGTACAACCATCAGGGCCCTGGGTTACCAGCACAAAATTGGGATGCCATCTGGGCAGAAACCAAACTAGCCATGGCAGTTTTTTTTCTTTTTTTTTCATATCCCAGTGGTGCCTAGAAAGCCAGCAGGACAGAACCATTCACTCCTCTGGAAAGGGGTCTGAAGCCAGGGAGCCAAGTGGTCTGGTTCAGCAGGACCCATCCCCATGGAGACCAGCAAGCTAAGATCCACTCGCTTTGAAGTCTCAAAGCCAGCACAGCAGCCTGAGCTTGACCTGGGACATTGGAGCTGGGTGGGGGGAGGGGCGTCCATCATTATTGAGGCTCCACTAGCCAGTTTCAACCTCACAGTGTAAAGAAAGCTGCCAAAAAGTTTGAACTGGCTGGAGCCCAACACAGCTCAACAGTTGCAGGCAGACTGTCTCACTAGATGTCCTTGCTGGACAGGGCATCTCTCAAAAAAGAGAGCCCACCAGGCACTTATAAATAAAGACCCCACCTTCCTGGGACAGAGGAAGGGGGCCATTGTGGGTACAGATTCAGCAGACTTAAATGTCCCTGCATGGCAGCTCTGAGTAGACCAGTGGATCTGGTCTCCTTGAGCTCTGATAAGGGACATAATGTCTCCTCAAGTGACTGCTTAACTCGAGTATATTCTGACTAGAAGACACCTCCCAGTAGTGGCCAACAGACACCTCATACAGGAGAGCTCTGGCTGACATCTGGTGGGTACCCCTCTGGGACGAAGCCAACAGAGGAAGAAACAGGCAACAATCTTTGCTGATCTGTGGCCTCCACTAATGAGTCTTTGGCAAGCAGGGTCTGAAGCAGACCTCTAGCAAACTCCAGCAGACCTGTAGCAGAGAGGCCTGTTAGAAGGAAGACTAACAAATAGAAAGAAATAGTTTCAACATCAACAAAAAGGACATCCACTCAGATCCCCTTCAAAGGTCACTGATAAATCCATGCACGAAGGCCAAAGGTAGATAAATCCATGAAGATGGCGAGAAACCAGAAAAAAGGCTGAAAAATTCCAAAAACCAGAATGCCTCTTCTCCTCCAAAGGCTCACAACTCTTCACCAGCAAAGTAACAAAACTGGATGGAGAATGAGTTTGATGAATCGACAAAAGCAGGCTTCAGAAGGTAAGTAATAACGAACTTCTCCGAGCTAAAGAAACATGTGCTAACCCAATGCAAGGAAGCTAAGAACCCTGAAAAAGTTAGATGAAATGCTAACTAGAATAATCTAGAGAAGAACATAAACGGCCTGATAAAGCTGAAAACCACAGCACAAGAACTTTGTGAAGCATACACAAGTTTCAACAGCTGAATTGATCAAGTGGAAGAAATGATATGAGAGATTCAAGATCAACTCAATGAAATAAAGTGAGAAGACAGTATTAGAGAAACAAGTGTGAAAAGAAATGAACAAAGCCTCCAAGAAATATGGGATTATGTGAAAAGACCAAATCTATGTTTGATTGGTATACCTGAAAGTGACAGGGAGAATGAAACCAAGCTGGAAAACACTCTTCAGTATATGATCCAGGAGAACTTTCCCAACCTAGCAAGGAAGGCCAACATTCAAATTCAGTAAATACAGAGAATACCACAAAGATACTCCTCAAGAAGAGCAACCCCAAGACATATAATCGTCAGATTCACAAAGGTTGAAATGAAAGAAAAAATGGTAAGGGTAGCCAGAGAGAAAGGTTGGGTTATCCACAAAGGGAAGCCAATCAGACTAACAGTGGATCTTTCAACAGAAACCGTACAAGCCAGAAGAGAATGATATCCAATATTCGACATTCATATAGAAAAGAATTTTCACCCAGCCCTTCATATCCAGCCAAGCTTAGCTTCATAAGTGAAGGAGAAATAAAACCCTTTAGGGACAAGCAATTGCTGAGCGATTTTGTCACCACCAGGCCTGCTTTACAACAGTTCCTGAAGGAAGAACTGAACATGGAAAGAAAAACGGGTACCAGTCATTGCAACAACATACCAAATTGTAAGAAGAAACTAATGGGCAAAATAACCAGCTAGGATCTTAATGGCAGGAACAAATTCACATATAACAATATTAACCTTAAATGTTATTGGGCCAAGTGCCACAATTAAAAGACACAAACTGGCAAATTGGATAAAGAGCCAAGACCCATCCATGTGCTGTATTCAGGAGACTCATCTCTCATGCAAAGACACACACAGGCTCAAAATGAAAAGATGGAGGAATATTTACCAAGCAAATAGAAAGCAGCTGGGGGTGGGGGGGTGGGAAAGAAGGCAGGGTATCTAATCCTAGTCTCTGATACACACACTTTAAACGAACAAAGATCAAAAGAGACAAAAAGAGCATTACATAATGGTAAAGGGATTAATGTAACAAGAAGAGCTAACTATCCTAAATATATATGCACCCAATGCGTGAGCACCCAGATACATAAAACAAGTTCTTAAGAGGCCTACAAAGAGACTTAAACTCCCACACAGTAACAGTGGAAGACTTTAACACCCAACTGTCAATATTAGATCAATAGGACAGAAACTTAACAAGTATATACAGGAGTTGAACTCATTCTGGACCAAGCAGACCTAATAGACATCTACAGAACTCTTCAACCCAAATCAACAGACTATACATTCTTCTTAGTACCACACCACACTTATTCTAAAATTGATCACATAATTGGGAGTGAAACACTCCTCAGCAAATGCAAAAGAACTGAAACCATAACAGTCTCTCAGACCACAATGCAATCAAATTAGAAGTCAGAATTAAGAAACTCACTCAAAACCATACAAATACATGGTAACTGAAAAACCTATTCCTGAATGACTACTGGGTAAATAATGAACTGAAGGCAGAAATAAAGATATTCTTTTAAACCAATGAGAATGAAGACACAATGTACCAGAATTTCTGGGACACATTTAAAGCAGTGTGTAGAGGGAAATTAATAGCAACAAATGCCCATAGGAGAAAGCAGGAAAGATCTAAAATCAACACTCTAACATCACAATTAAAAGAACTAGAGAAACAAGAACAAACAAATTCAAAAGCCAGCAAAAGACAAGAAATAACTAAGATCAGAGCAGAACTGAAGAAGATAGAGACACAAAGAACCCTTCAAAAAAAAACTCAATGCATCCAAGAGTTTTTTTGAAAAGATCAACCAAATAGATAGACTGCCAGACAGAATAATAAAGAGGATAGAAGAATCAAATAGAGACAATAAAAAAAGATAAAGGCAGTATCACCACCAATCCCATAGAAACTACCATCAGAGAATACTATGAACACCTATATGCAAATAAATTTAAAAATCTAGAAGAAATGGATGAATTCCTGGAAACTTACACCCTCTCAAGACTAAACCCAGAATACTTTGAATCCCTGAATAGATCAAAAACAATTTCTGAAATTAACACAGCAATCAATACCCTACCAACCAAAAAAAAGGGCAGAACAAGACTGATTCATAGCTGAATTCTATCATAGGTACAAAGAGGAGTTGGTCCCATTCCTTCTGAAACTATCCAAAACAATACAAAAAGAGGGAATCCTCCCCAACTCATTTTATGAGGCCAACGTCATCCTGATACCAAAACCTGGCAGAGACACAACCAAAAAACAAATTTTAGACCAATATCCCTGATGAACATCAATACAAAAATCCTCAATAAAATACTGGCAAACTGAATCCAACAGTACATCAAAAAGCTTATCCATCAGGATCAAGATGGCTTCATCCATAGGATGCAAGACTGGTTCAACATACTCAAATCAATAAATGTAATCCATCACATAAACAGAACCAAAGACAGAAACCACCTTATTATCTCAGTAGATGCAGAGAAGTACCTCAATAAAATGCAACAGCTTTTCATGCTAAAAACTCTCAATAAATTAGGTATTGATGGAATGTATCTCAAACTAATAAGAGCTATTTATGACAAACCCACAGCCAATATCATACTGAATGGGCAAAAACTGGAAGCATTTCCTTTAAAAACTGGCACAAGACAAGGATGCCCTCTCTCAGCACTCCTTGTTCTGGCCAGGGCAATCAGGCAAGGAAAAGAAATAAAGGGTATGAAAATAGGAAAAGAGGAAGTCAAATTGTCTCCATTTGCAGGTGACATGATTGTATATTTAGAAGACCCCATTGTTTCAGCCCAAAATCTCCTTTAGCTGATAAATAATTCTAGCAAAGTCTCAGGATACAAAATCAATGTGAAAAATCACAAGCTTTCCTATATACCAAGAACAGACTAACAGAGAGCCAATCATGAGTTAATTCCCATTCACAATTGCTACAAAGAGAATTAAATACCTAGGAATACAACTTACAAGGCATGTGAAGGACCTTATCAAGGAGAACTACAAACCACTGCTCAAGGAAATAAGAGAAGACACAAACAAATGGACAAACATTCCATGCTCATGGTTAGGAAGAATCAATATCGTGAAAATGGCCATACTGTCCATAACTATAGATTTAATGCTATCCCCATCAAACTACCATTGACTTTCTTCACAGAATTGGAAAAAACTACTTTAAATTTCATATGGAACCAAAAAAGAGCCCACATAGCCAAGACAATTCTAAGCAAAAACAAACAAAAACAAAAACAAACAAAAAACTGGAAGCATCACACTATCTGACTTCAAACTATACTACAAGGCTACAGTAATCAAAACAGCATGGTACTGGTACCAAAACATATATGTAGACCAATGGAAAAGAACAGAGGCCTGAGAGATTATGCCACACACCTACAACCATCTAATTTATGACAAATCTGACAAAACAAGCAATGGGGAAAGGATTCCCTATTTAATAAGTGGTGTTGGGAAAACTTGCTAGCCATATGCAGAAAGCTAAAACTGGATCCCTTACCCCTTATACAAAATTTAACTCAAGATAGATTAAAGATTTAAATGTATGACCTAAAACCATTAAAACCCCAGAAGAAAATCTAGGCAATACCCTTCAGGACATAGGCATGGGCAAAGACTTCATGATTAAAGCATCAAAAGCAATGGCAACAAAAGCCAAAATAGACAAATGTGATCTAAATAAACCAAAGAGCTTCTGAAGAGTAAAACTAGCAGCAGAGTGAACAAGAAACTTACAGAATGGGAGAAAAGTTTTGCAATTTACCCAATTGACAAAGAACTAATATCCAGAATCTACAAAGAACTTCAACAAATTTACAGAAGAAAAACAAGCAACCCCGTCAAACAGTGGACAAAGGATATGAACAGATACTTCTCAAAAGGAGACATTTATGCAGCCAACAAACATATGAAAAAAATTTATCATCACTGATTATTATGTAAATGCAAACATAAATGCAAATCAAAACCACAATGTGATACCATATCACACCAGTTAGAATGGTGATCACTTAAAAGTCAGGAGACAACAGATGCTGGAGAGGATGTGGAGAAATAGGAACACTTTTCCACTGTTGGTGGGAGTTTAAATTAGTTCCACCATTGTGGAAGACAGTGTGGTGATTCCTCAAGTATCCAGAACCAGAAATACCATTTGATCCAGCAATCCCATTACTAGATGTATACCCAAAGAATTATAAATCACTCTATTATAAAGACACATGCACACATATGTTTATTGCAGCATTATTTACCATAGCAAAAACTTGGAACCAACCCAAATGCCCATCAATAATAGACTGGATAAAGAAAATGTGGTACATCTACACCATGGAATACTATGCAGCCATAAAAAAGGATGAATTGATGTCTTTTGCAGGGACATGGATGAAGCTGGAAACCATCATTCTCAGCAAACAGAAAATCAAACACTGCATTTTCTCACTCATAATTGGGAACTCATTTTCTCACTCATAATTGTAAGTTGTATTCCTAGGTATTTCTCTTTGTAGCTGAACAGTGAGAACACATGGACACAGGGAGGAGAACATCACAGACCAAGGCCCATCAAGGGGTGGGGGGCTAGGAGACAGAGAGCATTAGGAGAAATACCTAATATAGATGATGGGGTGTTGGATGCAGCAAACCACCACCATGACATGTGTACACCTATGTAACAAACCTGCACATTCTGCATATATACCATAGAAATTAAAGTATAATTTAAAAATAAAATAAAAATGTTTTCTTCTACTGATACCTCATTAAGATATGACAGAGATTGTTAAGACACATATTCTGTATTTCTTTCACATTAATTCCTAACCTTCCTATAACTACTTCATCTGGGTCCCATGCCTTCTCAAGAAGCTTAGCTTCCAACAGTCTACTTTACTTTTCTAAGTATTTATATTTGTCACTAACTGCCTGACTTTTACTGTAATATTTCTACATTTTTGAAGGAACATCTATTTATAGCCAGTATAGATTGTGAGTCCTGTAGACAAACATGGTATATTCATTCAGCAAACATTTATTGAGTATATAATATGCAAGGCACCAAGCTAAGGACTGGAGAAACAAAAGTGAATAGGAAACAATATCTGCCCTGTAGAAATTTACAGTCTGGTGGCTGTTGCCATAATCATTTCTGCATTCCCAGCACCTTTGTATGCATGGTGGGTGGGTAAAGAGTGGGGAGGGAGTGGGACAGCAACTCGTGCAATGGTCGTCATGTGCTAGACACTTTATATGTCATCACTGTATTTTGCAGTCTTCTATTACTCTCACTTCCCCAATGACAGGTAGAATTATTAAAAGTAAGTTGTCCAAGTCTCATGGCTACTAAAAAAGCAAAACCAAGATTCAAAATCAAGTCTTTCTGACTCCAAAATCAAAGAATTTTCCACAAATTTGGCTTAACAGGTAATATCCACGTGTGTTAAAAGAAAAGTGGGAAAAAATTTTTTTAAAGACAGGTTTTTTCTTTTAACTGATTTATTATTTACTCATCTGAGCATTGAAGTCTATTCTCAATCAGGTACTCTTTTCATGTCAGCATTTAATTTGCCACTCTTACTCAATGTGATCTCCACTGCCTTCTCTATCTGTCCAGCAGTTGGATATTCAGAAATATCATCTCTTACCAATCTATTTCGATGTTAATCTGAGTGTACATGCATGCATGTGTGCATGTGTGTGTGTGTGTGTGTGTGTGTGTGCAAAGAGTAAATAAAAGTAAAATGAATTCTTAACTAAACATCAGTAACAAACAATGTTCTGCTTCTCAAAAAGCATTAATATATGGCAGGCTCTGGGATGCAAAAACAAGCATATTAACCAAACATTGACATATATTGACAATGTATTAGACCACACATTAACCACGTAAAAATCTTTAAAGTTAAATAAAACATTTTTTTTCCAACAGTAAAATAATTTATGTCAAGTCATTTGAATAAGGTCTATATGTGAATGTGATGTAGTGGGAGTGTCAGGGAGGTGATGTATGCAAGGGAAAAATGGAAAACCAGCCTTAGGACAAACAGAAGAAAAACCTTAACACTCTTCCCACCATACATCGACTGTCAGGGAGAATCAACAGTGAAGATGTCAACACTGAATATCTTGCCCATCCTCTGATGAAGGGAAATCTATTGCCTTCGTTACATTGAGGGTAGATTGAGGCATAAAATAAAGAATAGGTCTCAGTTACAAAGCTGTGACCAAACCATCTTGTTGATGTTCTGTTTAGAGCTGTTTTCTTCTATATCTCAGCTAATGATTGTTTTATTAAACTAATTATGATTTGAGCTCTTCCTGTTGGCTGACTTCAGATTTTAAATAAAGATAAAGTTTAATAATAAGGGTGAATGGTTTTAATTACCGAAGCCAACTCTTGGAGTATTGTGCTAGCAAAGGAATGTTCACAACATCTTGATCTGTAAAGAAATAAGAAAATTTTTCTTTATCCTACCCTTTAGTACTGTCCACAACCATTTACCAGCAGTTCTGAGTTGACCACAGACGATTTCATTGATTTTATCAGTTGAAACCCATGGATAGCACTGCACCTTCTAAGAGCTTTTTTTTCACCAGAACCACCATCTGAACTCTACAGCTTACTGCTTTGTCAAAATCACTGTGTACTTAGTTTCAGCCATGGAAACTCACAAATAACCTAAAGAGACAATATTCAAATTTAATTCATTTTATACAACCCAAAAGACAAAAATCCTTGCTTCTTCAGAAAGGTCATTTTATAAGTATTACATTATGAATGTCTTTTAAAAGTTACTTATGTAAGCCTGGGGTCTGTGAGTAGGTCTTATCTGTACTATATGACAATTATGGGAATTTGTATTTTCACTGTGAAAACTACCTTTTCTGAAGTGACAAGAAATTCTGTCACATTGTAGATTCTTTTCAAAAGAATTTCTGAAATATTTTCTTCCCTAAAAATAGAAAAATCAATTACTTAGGATCAAAAAGGAATTTCTTTTGTAAACTCAAGTTTCACTTAATAGAGAATATTTTTTAATATACTTAAAACTGGTAAAAATCATTAAATGGAAAAGAATGTATCTTCACAGAAGAAGGTACATTTCAACGAAATAAAAATCTGTATCAGTACAGGTAAACTACCAGGCAATTTAACTCAACTGAAACTAAATTTGTTAGAATAAGAAAAACTTAGCCACAAAGAAAAAAAGTATCAGAAGTTCCTGACTTTGAGACAGGTTTTAAATAAGGTGGTTTTTTTTTTCCAGTTTGTAAGTGGCTAGTGGGGTACTTAAATTTATAATTAGTAAAAATTTCAATTCTAATTTTTTCCCTTCAATTCATAATAAACATTTTCAGCAGGTTTGGCTGTCCTCTGTCATTGCAGACTGTATTGTTCCAAGTCGCAGAGTGTTTAAAAGAGAGGGCCATGGCTAGACTTAGAGCAAGGATCAAAATTCAATCTGCACTTGATAGATGTTTTGACTCCACAATCTCTCTGCCTCAATTTCCCCATCCTTATTTTACTCTAAGATACTAATTGTACAAAAAATATAGATTGTGGTGAAGATTAAAGAAGGTAAGACACATTAAGTCCTTAGTATATATTGTTAGCACTTAATAAAGGATATTAATTTTTAATGCAACCAAATCCCATGCCATGACATATGTCTGCTTTGATTCACTGTGTGATTACAGGTCCTCCTCTGCCTCTCATACCAGGGACTTATAGAGATTTTAGATAACTTGGTAAGAATTATCTTTTATAGGTTTGCTTTTTGTTTTTTAAGAGAGAGAGAGAGAAAGAAAGTTGATGGTTAACTTAACATTTTCTAGTACTGTTGTCTATGACTCCAGAAACAAGAGGCATTTAGAAGTCTAATTTCCTTCTGTCTCCAATAAACCCTGGTAGGTTTGGACCCATCAGTCGGCATCAAGTAAAACTGCAGTACTAAGAGCCTCTTGTCTGGGATCAGAATTCAGCCTGCTGCTTCAAAACACTCTAACAACTCTTTGAAATTCAGGACTCTGCATGCCCTCTGTCACTCTGAACTTGCCCTTGCCATGGCAGAGAGCATCTGGTGCCCCAGAACATCATGAGTCCTGCCAGACCTATTCTCCTGAAACCTTTTGCTCTTCTCCATTTTCCCATGGAGTAAAATATAGATCTTTCTTTTGTTGTCGTTGTTTTGGTGGGGGTGGTTAGGGTTCTATTATTACTCAGATCAGTCTCCCACCGGAAGTCAAAGGCTAGAGTTGTTTGTTTTGTTTTTTTACTTTAAATTCTGGGATACATACGAAGAATGTGCAGGTTTGTAACATAGGTATACACATGCCATGGTGGTTTGCTGCACCTATCAACCCATCATCTGGGTTACAGGCCCTGCATGCATTAGGTGTTTGTCCTAATGCTCTCCCTCCTCTTGCCCCCTACCCCCTAACAGGCCCCAATGTATGTTGTTCCTCTCCCTGTGTCCATGTGTTCTCATTGTTCAGCTCCCACTTATAAGTGAGAACATACATTGTTTGGTTTTCTATTTCTGTGTTAGTTTGGTAAGAACGATGTCTTCCACCTTTATCCATCTCCTTGCAAAGGACATGATCTCCTTTTTTATGGCTGCATAGTATTCCATGGTGTATATGTGCCACATTTTCTTTATTCAGTCTATCATTGATGGGCATTTGGACTGGTTCCAAGTCTTTGCTATTTTAAATAATACTGCAATAAACATACGTATGTATGTATCTTTATATAATCCTTTGTGTAAATACACAGTAATGGGATTGCTGTGGCAAATGGCATTTCTGGTTCCAGATATTTGAGGAATCACCACACTGTCTTATACCATTGTTGAACTAATTTGCATTCCCACCAACAGTATAAAAGCATTCCTATTTCTTCCCAGCCTCACCAGCATCTATTGTTTCCTGTCTTTTTAATAATTGCCATTCTGACTTGTATAAGATGGTATCTCATTGTGGTTTTGATTTGCATTTCTATAATAATCAGTGATGATGAGTTTTTTTCTATCTGTGTTTTGGTTGTATAAATGTCTTCTTTTGAGAAGTGTCCGTTTATACCCTTTGCTCACTTTCTGATGGGGTTTTTCTTGTAAATTTATGTAAGTTCCTTGTAAATTCTGTATATTAGACCTTCATCAGATAGTCTAAAATATATTGCAAAAATTTTCTCCCATTCTGTAGGTCGCCTGTTCACTCTGATGCTAGTTTTTTGTTTATTTTGGTGTACAGAAAAAAGCTCTTTAGTTTAATTGGATCCCATCTGTCAATTTTGGCTTTTGTTGCAATTCTTTTTGGTGTTTTCATCATGAAGTCTGCCCATGCCTATGTCCTGAATGGTCAAATGCATAAATATTCCATGCTCATGTATAGAAAGAATCAATATTATGTAAATGGCCATACTGCCCAAAATAATTTATAGATTCAATGCTATTCTCATGAAACTACCATTGACTTTCTTCACAAAATGAGGAAAAAAAAAAAACCTACTTTAAATTTCATATGGAACCAAAAAAGGGCCCATAAGGCCAAGACAGTCCTAAGCAAAAAGAGCAAAGTTGGAGACATCATGCTACCTGACTTCAGACTATACTATAGGGCTACAGTAAACAAAACAACATGGTACTGGTACCAAAACAGACATATAGACCAATGAAACAGAACAGAGACCTCAAAAATAACAACACATATTTACAGCCATCTGATCTTCAACAAAACTGACAATAACAAGCAATGGGGAAAGGATTCCCCGTTTAATAAATGGTACTAGGAAAACTGGCTAGCCATATGCAGATAATTGAAACTGGACCCCTTCCTTACACCTTAAGCAAAAATTAACTCAAGATGGATTAAAGACTTAAATGTAATATTCAAAACCATAAAAACCCTAGAAGAAAACCTATGTAAAACCATTCAGGATATGGATCTTTTGCAAAACCAGAAGTTCTACTAAAATATTTTCCTCAAAACAGTAGTTTTCCTGAGTGATAAATTTTACCAACAGTCATGGTGCAACAGGTACAGCCTGCAGGCAATGTTCAGATGGCATATTCTGATATAAAATGTTCCTATGATAGCTGTAAGAGGAGTACATACAGAGTAGAGGAGAAACTGAGAGGAGTTAGTATCAATTCTAACCTGGGTTCTTGAAATATGAATTTAGGAGGAAAATCTTTCAGGTAGGCACAACCCCATTGGATGTGTCTGAAAAACTGCAAGCTACTTGGTGTTTTGTATTTTTAGTAGAGATGGGGTTTCACCATGTTGGCCAGGCTGGTCTCCAATGCCTGACTTTAGATTACCCACCTGCCTTAGCCTCCCAAAGTGCTAGGATTAGGATTACAGACGTGAGCCACATGCCTGGTTGGCACGATTCTTATAACAGGAATTCTTAGGAGAAATGTTGTATGGTCCAAAAATGCATCTAGAAACCACCTTAACATTAAAAAGATGGACCTGATCCTAGATGATTAAGGCAATCGGTACTGGAATTTCTGGTACACTCAGAAGATCAAAAACAAGCCAATGTATGTAAAACCTATCATCTCTCTTCTGCACGCTGTACCCTCCATCAGTCATGAAGTTCTGATGATTAGTCTCACAAGGGTTTTTTTCTCAGGGTCATCTGCATTCCACATCCACTGCAGCTGCCTAGTTCAGTATCCACTTCTCTTGTTTAGATTTAGTCAAGTCATCTCACTGTGCAGCCTTCTGCCTATTCCTCCTGTAACCTTCCTTTCATTATAATGTCACTCTGCCTAACATAGTTTCATGCTCCACCATTGTTTATTGAACTGGTTGTAAATAGGTTTTTATTTAAAAAAAATTTGGAGTGAGTGCAATTACAAGGTACTGGTGTTCGCTATTAAGCAGTCACAGTCTTCTCTCAGAAGAAATAAATACTGCTACAAAAAGGAGAAAAATTCTATTTTCATTCCCAATCAACTCAAGCTATCACCAAAATCTCAACAGAAGGTTCCTAATCTAATAATAAACTATTATTACCCAGTCGCAGCTAAGAATTAACATACATATATATTTTGAATCCCATAACAATATTGGCAAGTACTGTTATTATTCCCATTTTTGCATGGCTTAGGAACAGAGACGTTATTTTCCCCAATCACACAGCCACTGCATCCATACAATGTACGATAGACATTTTTCAGAGCATTTTTCCAAAACAGTTCCTGTGGTGGTGATTACAACACTAACTACAAACTAGCTGTTGAAGCCACATTTGGACGATAGCAGACAAATTTATTTATTGTCTTTATCATCCAAAAGCCTTTTCAAGCTGTTGCAGCATATTTTTTCTTTTTCTTTCTTTTCTTTTCTTTTTTTTTTTTTTTGTGACAGAGTTTTGCTCTTGTTGCCCAGGCTGGAATGCAATGGTGCAGTCATGGCTCATGGAAACCTCTGCCTCTCAGGTTCAGCAATTCTCCTGCCTCAGCCTCTTGAGTAGCTGGGGTTACAGCTGTCTGCCACCATGCCTGGCTAATTTTTGTATTTTTAGTAGAGACGAGGTTTCACAATGCTAGCCAGGTTGGTCTTGAACTCCAAACCTCAGGTGATCCACCTGCCTTAGCCTTCCAAAATTCTGGGATACAAGTGTCAGCCACTGTGCCCAGCCAGCATCTTTTATTTGTGACTACACTGTGTACCCCTTTAGAGCAGGAAACATTCATGAGCCATTTTGTTCCCCACTGGACTTAACACAATTGTAAGCACACAGATTCTTGAGATATACTTGTTGGCTAATTGTTTATTTGTAGATTGTTTTAATGGAGTTCTTGAAGCCAAGCCAGTAGATACTTTTTTGGATAAACATACTTTTTTTTATATAAACAAAAATTGGCCCTTCTGATCTTAAAGCTTCAAAATTGTATTTGTTTTATCTGAGTTTCTATCTCAGGAAAGACTTTCACATCTCTCAAAAGAAGCATCAAAGAACTGAAAACTCACCAGATTACCATATCCAGACAATAGGGAGAGTATGCTGCAATAGTTAGCCTGAAAGGCTTTTGGATGATACAGACAACAAATACAATGTTTGTCTACTATTGTCCAATTGTGGCTTAAATTCATCATGATTGCTTTCTTGCCCCTTTCTAGTTCCTGTTTTCCTACACATTGTTGCATTTCTTGCCTACTTTATAAACCCTTAGTTTTAATCAGTCAGGGAGATGGATTTAAGAATGAGCTCTCATCTTCTTGGCTACAGCGCCTGATTAAAGCCTTCTTTCTTTCCAATACTTGTGGTAGTGACTGGCTTTCTCTGTGGTTAGTAGCAGGACCTAGACTGAAGCATTGGTGTTTCGGTAACAGTCTCAGATACACCATTTCTGTCTCTGCTTTGGAAGCATACATACTACTTTATTCACTTTATATTTTACATAAGCCTCTAAAATTGTGTTATATTTAGCTATTTCCATCCACTTTAGTTTTGGATCAATTTTACAATGCTGCAAAATATTGCTTTCTACTTTCTAACTTTCTAACCAAGAAGTCCCCATCCTGTAGAGCTGACACCTAAAAATTACAAAGCTTTGAAACAGTGCTAACAACTCATCTACATCTCAGAAATCTTTAGAGACATTGAAAAATAATAAAAGTAATTTTCAGTCTAATTTCTTAAGAAGCATGTTCTAAGTTTATTCCAAGCTGCACAACATTTCAAATACCCTCCGCTTTCTGTTCCTCATTTATCCATGGTTAATGTTATACCTAACTGCAGATACAAAAGAACATACTCCTCATGTATCTAGTTATGGTCCCAAGTAAATTATATCAGTTTAATTTATGTTACAGGAGAGTTATATAATGTTCTTTTCTGTTTTTGTGTTAAAAAGAAAATGGCTTTTGCATGTTTGATGTGTACTTTCTGATGCTTGCCTCCATTTACATAATGAGGTTACAGTCTAACTAGTTTTCATAAATAAGAGGCCAAATTGTATTTGTTCCAAGATGCAGTTCTGCTAAGTAGAAGACACACTACAATCTAAACCTATCTATGATAACTTTCACCTGTCAAGATTCATTCAAACTATGTAAAATAAGCTTTGCATTTTATATGGGGGACTGGAGTAAAACTAAATGTAACCTTTGGTCTCTTCTTACACCTGGTAGTGTCTAATATACATAAGAAAATACCTCTCTGTGCTTTGGTTTTCTCATCTGTAAAATTGAATGCTGAATTACTCTTTAAAAGTAACATTCTAGTGATTCCCATTAGAACTCAAAAGTAAATGGGTATTTGAGGCGTAAAAAGGAAGTTTTCAAATAGTAAAGTTTTCTTTGGAGCAGTGTTGTGTAATGGAAATAGGACATATTTTGTAGCTTGAGTATATGAATTTGATTCACCAAAATGAAACTTTTTAGCAATACTGAAGCAGGATATTTCCCTCACCCCTTTATGGGTGGAAACTGGAGTGCACAGGTGCTAGAACTAGCTGGCCACTTTGGTGTTAGCAGGGGCAGACTCCACTCACCCTGTTCTGCTGTGTTCCAAGCCTCTCAGGAGGGGGAGTGCAGGTGAGCAGGTACAGGAGCCAGGGAGAGTGCTTTCGGGTACCAGCAGGAGCTGAATTGTGCAGGGCCCCACAACAATGTCAGGGGAGTGCCTGCAACCCCTGAAGCCCCAGAAGGAGTGTTATAGTGCCCTTTTAGCTTTGCCATCTGCAGATAGCTTAAGTGTTAACAGTTCAATATGACAGAGTCTTACATGCACACCTGAGTTCTTGTCTGGCATCTGGAAAGAAAGAGATCACAGAAATGAATTGAAGGTGGTAAAGTGTGGGATTTTATTGCCAGTGAAGGTAGCCCTCAGTGGGAGGAGGAACTAAAAAGGGGATGAAGCAGGAAGGTAATCTTCCCTTGGAGTCCAGCTATCTCCAGCCACATTCCTCTATGAAGCTATGCTGTCAAGCTGTGCCTCTGAAGTCAAGCCACTTCTCTCCTATGTTCAACCATAGTCTCTGACAGTCAGCTGCTTCTCATCTCTCTGCCAGCTGAGCCTGTAGATTTTATGGGCACAGGATTGGGGGCAGGGTGGCTCATTGTTGGTTTTGGAAAAGGCAACATTCGAGTGTGAAAACAGGGATGTCAGTTCTCACTTTGGACCATGGTTCCTGGCTTTTGAGGATGGGTGCAGCCCTTACCATAGTCCCACACTCTTCTGCCCCAGATTTCCTTGCCTCCTATCTCTGTCAATATTATCTTGACTTCACCATAAAATGAGGAAATAAATCATTTGTTCTTCATGGGTTCCATAAGGTTTTACAAAAGAGAGTGTTGAAAGTGACTGTACATAATAGATGCTCTATAATTGCAGCTATTTGGGGCATGACAGGATGCTCTTCTCCATCACTTCTTCATTCCTTCACATCTTCACCTATGTAAGCAAACTATTTTTTCACATAGTGGTTCACAGATGCTGTAGAATGAGAAGTAGTGGATATTAGTAAAAGAAACGTTCTTGGTCTAGATTTCACTCCTGTGAATTCCAACCAACTGCGTATTGAGGTTGAGTATCCGTAACACAAGGGGCCAGGGATGGAGTCAGGAATTATCTGACTATTATAGTCTTCTGGCTGTGATCTTGCAGGTCAGCATATACCCATTGGATTTCACCACATAAATGAAATATAAAAAGCAGAGAGATAAAACAGAAAGAAGGGTAAAAGACTAAGAAAGGTAAAGAAGGTCTGGGACCTCATCTGAGGACATGTTCGTAGGAATAGTATATGAGCTGCTAGCAATTATTAAAATGAAGTTTTAGACCATCCTCATGAATTCAAGAACATATGTGATTTGCTACTAATAAGTTTGCATTTTTTTGTCTAGTGGATGAGCCAGCAGATAGTCCTTGGCATGTACAGTGACCTGTCATTAGGAAGATGAAAGAAGTTTATTTTGGATCTTCCTATATTGTGCATTGATCCTGAACATCTGAAAAAGCAATCATTCTTTATGCAGAGAAAAATGGCAAGTGGTCTGTATTTCTTGTAGGTTTGTTCTATATGTTGCTATAACTTATATTTATTCGTTGGCTGTTATACCTTTAATCCTAAATAGGCAACTTGCCAAAATCACTTATAGGTTTAGCAGACAAATCAGACTCACCATGGCCAAAAAAGAACTACTCATTTTCTCTCTTCAGCAAACATGTCCTACCACTAGTCCTCCCCACCACACTCTCAAAGAACAAAACAAGCAAAACACACAGGCATCTCTTATTACTCTCTTTCCCTCACACCCTACATCCAACCCAACAGAAGCTCTGTTCATTCAATTTCTAAATCTTATCCCAAATCTTGGACATTGCTCCACCTATGCTATTTCTAACATAATTCAAACCACCACACTTTTCTCTACTTCATACTTCATGTCTTTGTTTTGTGATGCTATAACAGTATACCTCAGACTGGGTAATTTATAATGAACAGAAATTTAGTGGCCCATATTCCGGAGGCTGGGAAGTCTAATATCAAGATGTTGGTATGTGAAATGGATCTTCTTACTGCATCATTATATGGTGTAAAAACAGAGAGACAGAGAGAGAGATCTAAACTTGCTCTTTCAGAATAGTATTAATCCCATCATGAGGATGTAGCCCTCATTGCCTAATCACCTCCTAAAGGTCCCACCTCTTAACACTGTTGCAATGGCAATTACATTTCAACATGAGTTTTGGAGGGAAGAAACATTAAAACCATAGCAGTCCATGTGAGAGCCAATTTTAAAAAATATAAACCAGATTATACTGCTCCTAGTTCATGATATTTCAAAAGCTTCCCATCAAAATTAAAATAAAATTAGACTTCTTACCTAGGCCTATCAAGCCTTGTCATCTGCTCTCTCCTTCCTCACTGACATCAACTCTTCCATTCTTTTTCCCATCCACCAAGCTTAAGTGGCAGTTTTTTCTCATTCTCAAAAGTGCCAAGTTTATTTCTACTTTAAGGCCTTTACACCAGGTCTTGACCTACCTGTAGGGTCGGCTTTATGGCTGTGTGACCTGTGAACTCACAGAAGTGCACTGGGCTCAGAAGAGCCCCAGGCCTAGTTTAATGCTCTGCCATTGCTGTCTCAAGATGTTTAAGAATTTTAGTTTTTAATTTGTATGTTTAAATGAAATCTAATGGGACAATGGATCACATAGGTGAGCAGAGGAAATATATGCAAGATTTCTGTCATTTTTTGGCCAGCTCATTTGCATACAGCATTTGCAATTCCAAATACAAGGAATTCTGATGGACCTACAACATGCGGGAATTCATCATGATGCAAAATGAATACAAGGTAATCATGTTATTATGTCTAGAACTGGGTAAGCAGGGGCACTGGCAGCTCTGAAAGGTCATGCTTCTGTTAAGAACCAGAACTTTCTTCAATAATTTCTCCTTTCTACAGAAAGGAGAAAATTGCATTCCAAGAAACATGAATGACCAAAGAAATCTATTATAACCTTTCTTACTCATGTAACTTATCAGTATTAAATAAGTACCTATAGTGAAAATAATGGCATAGTAGGAAAAAGAAAGATAAGGCAATCCATAGTTCATTCTCCTTTAGTTTCTCCTTACTCATAAGTAAGCTAAAGGTAGAGAATGTGGAACAAAAGTATGCCTATCAAGGAGTGAAAGAAAAAACTGTTAATTTTGATTAATGTTTCTACTGTCATGGTAAGAATGAAACACCTATGTATGTACGAGTTACAAAATTAAAAATAATTTAATTTTTGTGATGACACATGAGTTAAATGCTCTTTAAAAGTTTCTTGTTTCTGGCCTGGCGCGGTGGCTCAAGCCTGTAATCCCAGCACTTTGGGAGGCCGAGACGGGTGGATCACGAGGTCAACAGATCGAGACCATCCAGGTCAACATGGTGAAACCCCGTCTCTACTAAAAATACAAAAAATTAGCTGGGCATGGTGGCGCATGCCTGTAATCCCAGCTACTTGGGAGGCTGAGGCAGGAGAATTGCCTGAACCCAGGAGGCGGAGGTTGCGGTGAGCCGAGATCGCGCCATTGCACTCCAGCCTGGGTAACAAGAGCGAAACTCTGTCTCAAAAAAAAAAAAAAAAAGTTTCTTGTTCCTTATTAACATTGGCACAGTGCTTTCTATAAAGATGAATGGTAACATTTAGGCTGATAATTTGAAATTTTAATCTTCTTTGCTTAGAATGACTTTAAATATCAAATAACAAAACACCATAAGTAGAGAGAAGAAAGGAGAAAACTCTATATTTTAGTACCTTAATAGTACTTTTTTTCTGGCTTTGGAAGAGGAGATCTCACACTTTCATTTCGCATTGTGCCAGGCAAATTATGTACCCAGCTCTGCTTGTATGGAGTGTTCTTCCTCTGCCCATAACCTTACCAAGGTGACTCCTTCATGTAATTTATGTCTCTTATCAATTACCAGCTTAAGAAGTCATCTGTCACCCATCAATCTAAATTTGTCACCAAGTGCTCTCTGAAAAAACATCCTATCCTTCTCAGTATTCTCTGTAAAGTTGTGTATGAATGGTTTTCTGTAAACCATTTCTGTCTCTCTGTATCCTCCCTCTGTGGGAGCATAATTATGACTTTCTTTCCACCACTTACCCTTAGAGTTGAAAACAGTGGCCAGCACTTATTAAGTGTTCAGTAAATATTAGTGGAATGGGTGAATGAATAAATGAATGATTAACAAATATACTAAATACAATAAAATCTTTTAAAGTTGGAGAGACAATATTTTGCTGTTTAAAATTTAGAAAAGCAAAAAATGATAATAATAATCTATTAATTTTTGAACCACAGACAACCAGAGATTAATCTGGAAGGTGGCACCATAAAATTTTTAGCACATTTTTATAATAGGGCTATAAAAATAATAATTACTGCAACAATTTCTGATTTTTTGTGATGTTTCTCTACTACATAGTTTTAATAATTTTGTTAGTTTAATATATAATTTCTAATAATCTTTTGATTAAATGCTTCCAATGAATGACTAGCTATAAGTTTCAGATGGAGACTGTGTCACAATTTTTATTTTGTTTTTAAATAATTTCCTCTTAAAACATTTAGGACAGACAAGGGTGATGTGTTACATCTTGTGTGTTATATTGCTAGAGAGAAAACAGTTGCTTGAAAGATTATGTTAAAAAGAATAACAATCTTTGCCTTACTATTTGGGAATAGCTGAATAATGATGTCTCCAATGGGTATGAAGGTGGGAAATGAAAGCCCAAATACCATGAATCTACCACCTCCACTCTAAGATACTCACCAAGATACGGATGGTATATAACAAAAAGAATTTCAGCTTTTCTGGTCTTGAATAAAAGTGTACACTCTTTGTGCTGCCAAGGTAGCAATTTTCCCTTAGGCAATTCTGAAAATAACTGTAAATGATAATAAGAAATCAAAATTCCGCAGAACATAGAACAATGTCACCCTGTGATTTTTTTTTATAATTTCTGTAGAGCCCAATATATACAGTCTGCCTAATCATGTTTAATACTAAATAAATCTTCATCTTTAATAAGATAGGGTTTAACTTTTTGGAAGGGGGATATTAAGTTAATACATTTGGGATATTTGGAATACAAGGTAAAAAGTAAATTTATATGTAATATAAGAATTTTGTCTTTGCAAAATGCTTCTGGCCAGCAGTATTTGTAACAAATTTTTTCCTATATCTAGTATTGTCTATAACCAGACATAACAAAATGGCTTTTCATTTTCCTAATCACCACTGATTGCTCCATGGCAACTATGTTGGAAAGATCATATAAACCCTGCACAGTTCAGTTACTTCAATGGGATATTTATGATACAATAATATATACTATTTTGTTAAATGTGATAGGTATAAATCTATAAAATGAGGATATAAGGAAATAACTACCAATAATTCTACACATAGTAATTTTCAATCTAGATGAAATGGACCAGTTCCTTGAAAAGCAAAAATGGTTCAATAAGCAAAAATTAATTAATGTACTCCACCATATTAATGGCTAAGGGAGAATTACATAATCATATCAATTGGTGCAGAATAAGCATTTTACAAAATTCATCATAAAACACACATTTGTGACTCAAGATAAAAACACCATTTCATGATGAAAACTATCACAAAACTAGGAATACTGGGGAACTTTCCTCCTAAGATCAGGAAGAAGGAAAGAACTTCCACTCTCACCACAATTATCAAATATAATACTAGGATACCTAGCCAGTGCAAAAAGGCAAGAAAAGAAATAAAAGGGCTACAGGCTTTTTAAAAAGATCTGTTCCTGTATGCAAATGATGTGAATATCCCAAGGAAACAACAACAATAATTTCCTAAAGGTAATAAATGAGTTCAGTAAGGTCACAAAATACAAAATCCACATGTAAAAAATAGTTGTATTTCTATATAGTAGCAATGTACATGTGAAAATTGAAACTAAAAATACAACAAAGAGACTTAGACTCCCACACAATAATAGTCGGAGACTTTAAAACCCCACTGTCAATAGTAGACAGATCAACAAAACAAAAAATTAACAAGGATATCCAGAACTTGAACTCAGCTCTGGACCAAGCAGACCAAATAGACATCTACAGAACTCTCCACCCCAAATCAACAGAATATTCATTATTCTCAGCAACACATCACACTTATTCTAAAATTGACCAAATAATTAGGAGTAAAACAGTCCTCAGCAAATGCAAAAGAATGGAAATCATAACAAACAATCTCTCCCACTACAGTGCAATCAAATTAGAACTCAGGATTAAGAAACACATTCAAACTGCATAGCTACCTGGAAACTGAACAACCTGCTCCTGAATGACTACTGGGTACATAACAAAAATAAGGCAGAAATAAAGATGTTCTTTGAAACCAATGAGAATGAAGACACAACATACCAGAATCTCTGAGACACATTTAAAGCTGTGTGTAGATGGAAATTTTATAGCACTAAATGCCCACAAGAGAAAGCAGGAAAAATCTAAAATCAATACCCTAATGTCACAATTAAAAGAACTAGAAAAGCTAGAGCAAACAAATTCAAAATCTAGCAGAAAACAAGAAATAACTAAGATCAGAGCAGAACTAAAGGAGATAGAGACACGAAAGACCCTTCAAAAAAATCAATGAATCCAGGAGCTGGTTTTTTGAAAAGATCAACAAAATAGATAGACCACTAGTCAGACTAATAAAGAAGAAAAGAGAAGAATCAGATAGATGCAATAAAAATAACGGTAAAGGGGATACCACTACTGATCCCATAGAAATAAAATCTACCATAAGAGAATACTATAAACACCTCTACCCAAATAAACCAGAAAATCAAGAAGAAATGGATAAATTCCTGGATACTTACACCCTCCCAAGACTAAACCAAGAAGTCAAATTCCTGAATAGACCAATAACACGTTCTGAAATTGACTATGCAATTAATAGCCTACTAACCAATAAAAGCCCAGGACCAGACAGGTTCACAGCCAAATTCTACCAGAGGTACAAAGAGGAGCTGGTTCCATTCCTTCTGAAACTGTTTCAAATAAGAGAAAAAGAGGGAATGCTCCCTAACCCATTTTATGAGGCCAACATCATCCTGATACCAAAACCTGGCAGAGACACAACCAAAAACAAAATTTCAGGCCAATATTCATATGAACATCAATGCAAAAATTCTCAATAAAATACTGGCAAACCAAATCCAGCAGCATGTCAAAAAGCTTATCCACCATGATTAAGTCAGCTTAATCACTGGAATGCAAGGCTGGTTCAATATACACAAATCAATAAACCTAATTCATTACATAAACAAAACCAAAGACAAAAACCAATGATATTTCAATAGATGCAGGAAGGTCTTCAACAAAATTCAACAGCAGTTCATGCTAAAAACTTTCAATAAACTCATTGATGGAACATATCTCAAAATAATAAATGCTATTTATGACAAACCTACAGCCAATATCATATTAAATAGGCAAAAACTGGAAGCATTCCCTTTGAAAACCAGCACAAGACAAGGATGCCCTCTCTCACCACTCCTATTCAACATAGTATTGGAACTTCTGGCCAGGGCAATCAGGCAAGAGAAAGAAATAAAAGGTATTCAAAGAAGAAAAGAGGAAGTCAAAGAGTCTCTATTTGCATATGACATGATTGTATATTTAGAAGACCCCATCATCTCAGCCCCAAATCTCCTTAAGCTGATAAGCAACTTTAGCAAGTCTCAGTATACAAAATCAATGTGCAAAAATCAGAAGCACTCCTATACACCAATAACAGATAAACAGAGAGCCAAATCATGAGTCAACTCCCATTCACAATTGCTGCAAAGAAAATGTAATACCTAGGAATATGACTAACAAGGGAGGTGAAGGACCTCTTAAAGGAGAACTACAAACCTGCTCAAGGAAATAAGAGAGGACACAAACAGGAAAAAGCATTCCATGCTCATGGTTAGGAAGAATCAATATCATGAAAATGGCCATACTGCCCTAAGTAATTTATAGATTTAATGCTATCCCCATCAAACCATTGACTTTCTTCACAGAATTGGAAAAATCTACTTTAAATTTCATATGGAACCAAAAAAGAGCCCACATAGCCAAGAAAATCCTAAGCAAAAAAAAAGCTGAAGGCATCATGCTACCTGACTTCAAACTATATTAAAAGGCTAGGTAACCAAAACAGCATGGTACTGGTACCAAAACAGACATAGAGACCAATGGAACAGAACAGAGTCCTCAGAAATAACACCACACAACTACAACCATCTGATCTTTGACAAAGCTGACAAAAACAAGCAATAGGGAAATGATTCCCTATTTAATAATTAGTGCTGGTGTTGGGAAAACTGGCTAGTCATACACAGACAACTGAAACTGGATCCCTTCTTTACACCTTATACAAAAAAATAACTCAAGATAGGTTTTACATTTAAGTCTATAATCCAACACCATAAAAACCCATGAAGAAAACCTAGGCAATACCATTCAGGACATAGGTATAGGCAAGAACTTCATGACTAAAACACCAAAGCCAATGGCAACAAAACCCAAAATTGAAAAATGGGATCTAATTAAACTAAAGAGCTTCTGAACAGTGAAAAAACTACCATTAGAGTGAACAAGCTACCTACAGAATGGAAGAAAATTTTTGCAAGCCATCTATCTGACAAAGGGCTAATATCTAGAATCTACAAAGAAATTAAATTTACAAGCAAAAAACAAACAACCCCACCAAAAAGTGGGCAAAGGATATGAACAGACACATCTCAAAAGAAGAAATTTATGCAGCCAACAAACATGAAAAAAAGCTTGTCGTCACTGGTCACTAGAGAAATGCAAATCAAAACCACAATGAGATACCATCTCACACTAGTTAGAATGGCAATCATTAAAAAGTCAGGAAACAACAGATGCTGGAGAGGATGTGAAGGAATAGGAATGCTTTTACAATATTGGTGGAGTCCAAATTAGTTCAACCATTGTGGAAGACAGTGCGACAATTCCTCAAGCATCTAGAACTAGAAATACCATTTGACCCAGCAATCCCATTACTGAATATCCACCCAAAGGATTATTAATCACTGTACTATAACAACACACGGATATGTATGTTTATTGTGGCACTGTTTACAATAGCAAAGACTTGGAACCCTCCCACATGCCCATCAGTGATAGAATGGATAAAGAAACTGTGGCACATATACACCATGGAGTACTATGCAGCCATAAAAAGGGATGAGTTCATGTCCTTTGCAGGGACACAGACGAAGCTGGAAACCATCATTCTCAGCAAACTAACACAAGAACAAAAAACCAAACACCACATGCTTTCACTTATAGGTAGGAGTTGAACAGTGAGAACATATGGACACAGGGATGGGAACATTTTACACCGGGGCCTGTCAGAGGCAGAGAGGGAGGAGGAGGGATAGCATTAGAAGAAATACTTAATGTAAATGACGGGTTGATGGGTACAGCAAACCACCATGACATATGTATACCTGTGTAACAGACCTGTACGTTCTGCACAGATACCCCAGAACTTAAAGTATAATATACATACGTATGTGTGCATAACACACACACAACCATTTACAATTGTTCAAAAATAATGAAATCCTTAGACATCAACCCAAAAAGATACATAAACATATGAATGCTGAAACTATAAAATGCTGATGTAAAGAAATAAAAAAAAAAGCTCTAAATAAACAGAGAGACATATCTTCTTCATGGATCAGGGGACTCAACATAGTAAAGATGTCATTCTCCCCCAAATTGAAATGCAGAATTAGCAATTTCTGTCAACATCTTAACAAGTGGTCAATTTATAAAAGATTATTTTAAAATTTATATGAAATGGCAAAGCAACTGGGATAACTAAAATAATTTTGAAATTATTATTTCAAAGAGAATTATTAAGGTAGTAGGAATCAACCTACATGATTTCAAGATTTATTATATAGCTACAGTAATCAAGACTATGTAGTATTAGCAAAGGGATAAACACACAGATGAATGGAAAGAATAGAGAACCCAGAAATAGTCTCACAAAAGTATAGCTATTGTAGTCAGAATAATGCCCCCTCCCTCTGCAACAGCCACATACAATTCCTAGAACTTGTGATTAAGTTAGGTTACATGGCAAAAGGGACTTTGTAGGTGTGTTTAAATTAAGGATATGAAAAGAATGAGTTTACCTTAGATTAGTCAGGGAAGACCAATGTAATCACAAGTATTCCTATAAGTGAAAAGAGGAGGCAGGAGGTTCAGAGTTAGAGAAAATATTGAGATGCTATGTTGTTGGATTTGATAATGGAGGAAGGGACCATGAACCAAGGAATGCAGGTAGGCTCTTAAAGCTAGAAAAAGCAAGAGATTCTTCTATAGAGCCTCCAGAAAGAATCCAGCCTTGCTAATACCTTGATTTAGCCCAGAGGTCCATTTTGTATTTTGGATCTCCAGAAATATGAGATAAGTTTGTGTTATTTTAAGTCACTGCTACAAAATGGTGGTTATTTACAGCAGCAGTAGGAAAGTAATATGACGGATGGCCAACTGATTTTAGACAAAGATGCAAAAGCAATTCAATGGAGTTTAGTCTTTTTATCTAGGCTGCTAGAAGAATTAGGCATGCATTGGTGAAAAAAAATAATCGAACCTAACCCAAAACTCAGTTTATGCAAAAATTAATGAAAAATACATCACAGATTAAAACATAAAATGTAAAACCATAAAACCTTTGGAACAAATTATTGGAAAAAATATTTGGAAAATAGTGCTTGGTGAAGACTTCTCAGATGTCACATGAAAAGTATACCCATAAAAGAAAAATCATCAATAAATTAGACTTCATCAAAACTAAAAACTTTTGCTCTGTGAAAGTCCCTGTTAAGGAGATGAAAAGACAAGCTACGGACTGGAAGAAAAGGTATCTTCATATTAACAATCCAACATCAAGTTATTTCCTCTTTGCCTCCCATATCCCAGATCCTGAAATGCAACATTCACTCTTCTTTGCCTAACAATATCATCTACTCAGAAAGAAAGAGAAGGCTGGGGAAAGTAGTTAATGGGTCCCTAAGAGATCATCCAGCTTTAGATCTTACGCACTCAAACACCATTTAGTAACTTTTACCCTAGATTTGGAAATAAATATTCGCCAAATATATTTCTACTAATATAGGAGGCATTCAAAAAAGATACAGGTATGAAGCCCAGCCAAGGCTTTACTGCATGGACTTTACTGCAACATTTATTGCTATCCCATTAGCAGGCCAGATAATGCAACTAAAAATTGAAGCCCATTTGTATGTTGAATCAAGGAACGATTCCCAATGCAGAATTCTCCCCATGTGGTTCTTGCTTGGTCTTTAATATTCTTCGATGCTTCCAATTATTTTTGATCATCTTCAAATGTCACATTCTCAAAAAACAAAAATAACTTTAAATTACTTTAGTATATATAAATGCCTTGTGATACATTTTGAATTTGTATGCAGGAATGGCCATGGAGTGTAAAAATTCCAAAAACATTGGTAAGCCCAGATAGATAGATAGATAGATAGACAGACAGACTGTAGATTATTTACATGAATTTAAACAGATATTTACCCAGATAGACAGTAGATATATTTACATAAATTTAAATATTTACATATACACAAGTCAATGACATGGAAATACATCATACTTTCAAGAATACTATGTAAATTTAAAATTATTTGCCATAATGCATCATCACTAATATTTTTGTTTATAATATGTATTTCATTTCTCATCTTTTTTTGAGAAAAATTTAAAGAAAAAGAATTGTTCTCAGAGAGTTTTGTTTTATTTTTGGGTTTGGGGATTTTTTTGAGTTGGAGTCTTGGCCTGTCACCTAGGCTGAAGTGTAGTAGTGCAGTCGCAGCTCACTGCCACCTCCACCATTCAGGTTCAAGGGATTCTCCTGCCTCAGACCCATGAGTAGCTGAGATTGCAGATGTCCACCAACGCGTCCAACTAATTTGGATATTTTTAGCACAGATGGGGTTTTGCCATGTTGGCCAGGCTGGTCTCCAACCCCTGACTTCAAGTGATCCATCTGCCTCGGCTTCCCAAAGTGGTTGGATTACAGGTGTGAGCCACTGCATCCAGCTTCAGAGAATTTTGCATTAGGAGCTTAGAGTTTTATAACAATATATCTATACTGACTTCATTGGTGAAAATACTCAAGATTATATTCACTTACCTCTAGTGGCTACTTTGAGGCACTTTCAGGTCTTCCTTAAAATTGTGTTTGAGAAAAAGGCAGTCACTTCTTTTATATCATAATGAGTTTAATAAGTAATGCACAGTGTTTGGTTGCTCCACTGTTATCTACAAGCTTAGGAATGACAGTTTTCATTGCAAATGCAGCCAGTTGATTCATTTTTAAGCATAAATCTTTTTTTTAAATATTGATGTACTAATATTTGCCCATTTTTATGGTGTACATTGGTATTTTGTTACATGTGTAGAATGTGTAATGGTCAAATTAGGGTATTTAGGGTATCTATCTCCTCAAGTATCCATATCTACATATTGGGAACATTCCAAGTCTGTACCTCTAGCTATTTTGAAATACACAATACTTTTTTGATAACTATAGTTACCCTACTGTTACTGAACATTGGAACTTATTCTATTTAACTATGTTTGTACACATTGATCAAGCTGGCTTCATCCCCCTGCCCTTAACTCACGCCCTTCCCAGCCTCTGGTATCTATCATTCTACTCTCTACCTCCGTGAGATTAACTTTTTTGACTCCTACATGTGAGTGAGAATATGCTATATGTGTCTTTCTGTGTCTGGCTTATTTCACTTAACTTAATGACCTCTAGTTCCTTCCATGTTGCTGCAAATGATGAAATTTTATTATTTTTATGACCAAATAGTATTTCCTATGTACATATACTACATTTCCTTTATCCATTTGTCCATTGATGAACACTTAGGTTGAAATTCAGTTGATATAGAAAATCAGTTGATTGTAGATCCTTTTTCAATCAATCAGTAGAAGCTGTTTTTTTACATTGTTTACGAAGATAGTATTTCTAAAAGATGTAAAGTATTTGTCTCTGCAGAACAAATTTCACTACTGATTTATCCCATTTATATCCTAGCTGCTAACTAAAATATAGAGGAACAGCTTTTCAATAAAGTGGTTATTAGGAAAGACTAAACTTTTTAAATGGCATGTCATATGATTTCTTCCTAGACTAATTAAGATACCGAAAACCAGTATCTCCTAAAGTAGTGTGGGGCAGGTAATCCGAATCTTCTAAATGGCTTTTACAATTCAACATAGAGACTCTCCCCTCCTTTTCAAGGCACATTAAAATTTGGGAGGGGGTTATTTTTGAAGATAACCTCTTCAGGAGATTCTAATGTACCTCCTCTTCATTGAATAATTAATCTCTGAAATTAAGAGCTCTTCTGATTGTTTAGCACATACATCTCCAAATTCCTGATGTGCATTACAAATTTCTTGAGCACACTAAAATGCAGATCCTTGGGCCTCATTTGCAGAGATTTTGGTTCTCTTGTCTTGAGATTCCACTTTTCACAAAACATCCTTCCATCTGCAAATCCCCTCAATGTTTTTTAGGCAGCTAGTCTAAAGAGCATGATTTGATAATCATCAATCACTGAGCAGTGGTTTCTAAACCTGGAAGATCATCAGAATAACCCAGAGTATTTATTTATTTATTTTTTTGAGACGGAGTTTTGCTCTTGTTGCCCAGGCTGGAGTACAATGGCGCGATCTCGGCTCACTGCAACCTCCGCCTCCTGGGTTCAGGCAATTCTCCTGCCTCCTGAGTAGCTGGGATTACAGGCATGCGCCACCGTGCCCAGCTAATTTTTTGTATTTTTAGTAGAGACGGGGTTTCACCATGTCGACCAGGATCTGTTGACCTCGTGATCCACCAGTCTCGGCCTCCCAAAGTGCTGGGATTACAGGCTTGAGCCACCGCGCCCGGCCCCCAGATTATTTTTAAAAATACAAATAATTTCGCCTCATAACCTCGAGTTTTAAATTCTGTTAACCTGGTTGAGTTCAGGGGATTGTATGTGGATGTTATTTCTATTCTTTAGAAGTTCTTCATGTCATTTTGACATGTAACTAACTTTGGAAACCACTGTATTATAAGGATGTATTTTGTCTCATATCCCCTAAATTCTCTTCATAATAAAGTTTCCTAAAGTACATTTAGAGTACTCACCACCATGGGCAGGCATGCAGCTAGTGGGATACAGAAAGTGGCCCTGGAGACATTCAGAGTGTGGACCACGTAGTGGGCCCTCAAATAAACAATTACAATGGAAAGTGATGCTCACTATAACAGAGATAACACAAACTGCTAAACATAAGTCTTTGTGTTCAAAGACTTATCAGAAAATATGAGCAATGCACTTAACTGAATACATTTGGAAAAGAACTTCCTCCTTGACAAAGGTAAGAAACAAAAAAGGAATAATTATTAACTTTCCACCATATGTTATGAATTCTGCTAGGGGCTTTTCCTCCATCCCATTTAATCCTCACAACATCCCTTGAGAAGCTATTATAATCCCTCTTCTGCCAAAGAGGATGCCAAAGCTCAGAGTGATTTGACCAAGACAACTAGAAAGTATATTATAGCCAATATCTAAATCAGACTCTGTCAGACTCCAAAGCCTATGTATTTTCCTCTTTACCTGGCTAAGGTTTCCCAGTGGGATGATAATCTAGTATATGCTGTGCACAGAGTTATTTCTTCTTCCCTTCCCTTCCCTGATTTACTGATAGTACATATAAATGGATTGCCCTCTTCTCTGAGAAAATGTGGAAATATTTAGAAAATAAGTTATTTTTAATATTCTAAATGGAGGTTTAAAGATTTTAAAAAATGCAACTATTGCTTAGAGTAAGATTGTAAAGTAGCTGTGAATTTCAGTAAATCATGCTATACCCAGCCTTGAACTATTCCTACCTTCACACCTTTACCTTACTACCTTTTCTTCTGTAACTCTTAAATATAACATTTATATACTTTCATTGGGATAGAAGATGTACTCCATGAACAAAATTTAAATTTGTAGTTGCCACAAATATATATACAGATTGTGTGTGTGTGTGTGTGTGTGTGTGTGTGTGTGGTGTGTGCGTGCATGGCTTTAGGCAGAACTGCAGGAATTATATCATTCTCTGATTTGATGAGCAATTCTGGATATATGGGGACATAGCAATGAACAAGAAAAATATGGCCCCTTTTTTGAATGACTTGTAGTCTGGAGAATTAAAAAATTAAGAAATAAATAAAATTGAAATATACATGTATATACACAACACACAAAGAAATGAAGAAAGCATGAATGTTTTAATAGTGTAAAAAAAGAACTTCCTCTTTTCTAATTGCTACAGAAGTTGTTATGTTGGTGTTGGTTGCTGTAGCTCTGTTTGTGCCACTCTGGTTATAAAGTGGAATATTAAACTCTGGTTATAAGGAAAATATCATTTCATATCTTCTAGAGATTAGTCAGAAAACCAAGTCAATAATACATAAGATCTAAAGAACATATTGACTTATCTGAAAGCAACAAAAATTCATTATTGTTCAGCATAAGAGATGTTCAAAATCACATGGGAAAAAAATTCTAGCTTCTGAGGCATGTCAAGAAAGAAAATTACAAATTTAATTTTCTCATTGCCAGAGAAGGCTTTGTTGTCACTTTCATTATGCAGTAATTTAGCTACTTTTTGTTATTTTTATTATGATCATGAATAAAGTTTTGTTCTATTAATTTAGTACTTTAAGGAAGAACTGGCATTAAAATTGCCTACCATGGAAGAATCACTTCAATGGTGGCATTTTAAACGTTAGTTAAGAGACAATATCATTCAGCAAGTGTTTTTCTTAGCACTCTTTCTTCTCTAAGATTTAAAAATGCTAGTGTAACACAGAAGTAAGTGTGTGTGTGAAAGAGCATGGGTTGGGGAGAGGAGAGACAGGTGGGGGAAAATGAGAAGAGAGAGACAGATAATGATAAAAATGGTCTAATATCATTGGTCTAATACTCATCTTTGTCTCAGTTGACTAAAGCCAGTGCAGCTCATTTGCAGTGAGACAGTCTCAGAAATGTGCCACATGTGGCTGAAACATCAGGCCTTTTAAATACCTGTTTTTATCTATGACAACCCATCTCATCTGACACTGAAAAGTCAATTCTCTTTTATGATCCTCTTTATTATAACCATACAAACACTTTTCTTGGTTTCCTCTGCTTAAAATTAAAACTGAGAAGCAAAACAGTATTAGAGGGAGAGTCTTAAAAAGGAGAATGTCAAGAACACATAGGCAGGAGAATTGAGGAGGCAGTAGTTTTGTGCACATTATCCAAGAGGTTTTAGGGGAATTATTTTTCTTCAATATGTATCAGGAGCAGATAGTGTTTAGCTACATGAACAATTTCTTAATGGTGACTTAGGAGATTTTAGTACATCCATGGCCTGATCAGCATACATTGTACCCGAGATGTAATATTTTATCCCTCACTCCCCTCCCAGCCTTACCCCTGAATCCTCAAAGTGTATTTCATTATTCTTTTGGCTTTGCAATCCCCATCAAAATACTTCCATCATTCTTCCCAGAGTTAAAAAAAATCCTAAAATTCATATGAAACCAAAAAAGAGCTCACATAGCCAAAACAACACTAAGCAAAAAGAACAAATATGGAGGCAGCATACTACCTGATTTCAAACTATACTGTAAGGTCATAGTCACAAGGACAGCATGGTACTGGTATAAAAATTGGCACATAGACCAATAGAACAGAATAGAGAACCCAAAAATAAACCTAAATACTCACAGCCAACTGATCTTCAACAAAGCAAATAAAACATAAAGAAGTGAAAGGACTCCCTTTTCAACAAATGGTGCTAGGATAATTGGCCAGCTACTTTCAGGAGAATGAGACTGGATCCTCCCATCTCACCATATACAGAAATCATCTCAAGATGTATTAAACACTTAAACTTAAGACCTAAAACTATAAAAATTCTAGAAGATGACACTGGCAAGGATTTTATGACCAAAAATCCTTAGGCAATGATTTTATGACCAAAAAAAAAAAAAAGCAATTGCAATAAAAAAAGATAAATAACTGGGAGCTAATTAAACTAAAGAGCTTTTTCAGGACAAAAGGAATAGTCAGTAAACAGACAACCCACAAAGTGGGAGAAAATCTTCACAATCTATACATCTGACAAAGGACTAATATCCAGAATCTACAATGAACTCAAACAAATCAGTAAGAAAAAAACAATACCATCAAAAAGTGGGCAAAGGACACGAATAGACAATTCTCAAAAGAAGATATACAAATGGCCAACAAACATATGAAAAGATGCTCAACATCACTAATGACCAGGGAAATGCAAATCAAAACCACAGTGCGATACCACCTTACTCAAGTAAGAATGGCCATAATCAAAGAATCAAAAAAACAGTAGATGTTGAGGTGGATGTGGTGATCCGGAAACACTTCTACACTGCTGTTGGAAATGTAAACTAATATAGCCACTATGGAAAACAGTGTGGAGATTCCTTAAATAACTAAAAGTAGAACTACCATTTGATCCAGCAATCCCACTACTGGGTATCTATCTACTCAGGGAAAAAGAAGTCATTATTTGTAAGTGGTACTTGCATACACGTTTATAGCAGCACAATTCACATTAGTGAAATCATGGAACCAACCTAAAAGCTATCAATTAATGAGTGGATAAAGACACTCTGATATATATACACATATATATATGTATATACATATACATATATATACACATACACACACATATGTACATATGTGTGTATGTGTGTATATACATATATACAAATACATATACATGTATATATACATATATATGTGTGTATATGTATATACTTAATTGATAATTTTTTAATTATCTCCTTTAATTTTTTTTTTTAACCAGCTAGGAGACTGGGTGAAATGTGGTTTGTCTTCCAACCCAGCAAGTCCTGGTGCTTCTATGCTCTTCACAGTTTTGGCTTGCACACTGAACAGTCTCTTAATAGTTTCTTTCTTTCTTGTATATTGTCATACACTAAGAGAAGCAACCTGTCACATGCAGTATTCTGCCTTTAGATCTCTTTTGCCAGAGCTATATATTCTTCAGGTATTGCTATGGATTGAATGTTTGTATCCCCCACAAAATTAACATGTTCAATCCTTAATTCCCAATATGATGTATTTGGAGGTGGGAGGTAATTAAGTTATGAGGGTGGAATCCTCATGAATAGGATAAGTGCCCTTACAAGAAGAAACAAAAAAGAGATCATCTCTTTCTGCCATGCGAGAATACAGTAAGAATGTATTCATCTGAAAACCAGGAAGAGGACTCCCACCAGGAGTCAAATAAGCTGGTACCAAGGTCTTGGACTTTCCATCCTCCAGAAGAGAGAGAAATAAGTTTGTGTTGTTCAAGCTACTTGTTCCATGGCATTTTTATTGTAACTGCCTGAACTGACTAGGAAGGTATATTCTCTATCTTCTAAGTTACCACAGGCTCAACAGTTATGCTAATTGTACAGAAATTATATAACAGGGATGTCCATTCTCCAGCCTCCCATATCAATGTCTACACTACTTTTCCTGCCTCCTCTAATAGTCTCATAATTCATTTTCTACCATTGATCCACCACCTGGTATTAAAACTAATGCCATATTTTTATGTCAATATCACAGCTGAAATCTACCTCTAGGCACCAATTTTGCTATCAGCTGATTTATAAATTTTACAAATCACACCAATATTCAGTGGCTTAAAATGAAATTTATTTTGCCATGATTCTTGAATTATCTGCAAAGTTTTCTATTGGGCTATCATGTGGTTACAGTGTGCTAGCAGGTTGCAGGGAATAAGAGAATGATGTTGGCTGTTGGCTGAGCTCTTTTCATGAGTTCTCTCACTATTCAGGAGGGTATCCTGGGTTTCCTTAGATAGTGGTGGAAGCAGTTAAAGAGGGTAAAACCTAAATCTGCAAGGTCTCTTGAGGCCTGTGCTCCACAACTTATACATCTTTACTTCCACTACATTATACTGGCCAAGCAAGTCACAAGGCCAATACAGATTCAAGATGTGTATAGAAATAGACTCCTCATTATAGGAAGAGCTGCAGAAAATGTGTGGCGATATTAAATCTACCACACTTGATGATCAAAATATAATAGAATACATGAGTATAAAACAAGCAGAATAGTTTCAGGCAATGAAGTCTGTTTGGTTTTTAAAAAGCATATAACATTGCCTGTGAGTGGATATTTATGAATTCTAATCATCATTTCACTCTTTTTTTTCTTGTGACTTTGGGTGATCAACTTTGCCGTACTCTTAGTTTTTTTGTCAAATACAGATAATTTCTACCTCTTTAAATAAAATAACATATAAAGTGTCCTTAAAACATTAAGTAGCTAATATCATGATTCAAGCAATTATTAACAGAACAAAGGAGGAAAAAGCAATTTCCAACAGGGAAGACTGCATTATAAAGGAGGGTATGAACTTTCTAAGAAGAATAGGAAGAGTACACAGGATTCAGAGAAACAGAGGAGCAGGTAAGGCAGGGCCATCTAGTACAGAGCAATAATAAAGTTCATGAAACAGTAATTTTTGCCAATAATTATATATATATATATATACATATGTATATATATATGTATATATATACATATGTATATATATATATATATATATAATCTCAATCTTCACATTTATACTATAAAGGAGATAGTTACTATTTACCCATTAAATTGGTTTGCAGAGTTTTTTCAAGCACATAAAGATAGAAATTGGCTAAAGTGGGCTGGCACTCCAGGTGTCTTAATCTAAAACAAGTACAGCAATTATTCTATTCTTCTATGCTCGGTGGGAATGTATGCTATCATGGTATTTCTGGAGCACAAGTCCAATTAGAATTAGTTATAGGAGAGGAGTGAGAAATAAGGTTGAAAATAAGGCTGACTGGTATCAGTCTAACAAGTTTTCATCTGTAATGATAGCTCTGAGTCTCCTCAGCTAAAGGTCACCCATTTTTCCTCAATTCTGTTTGACAAATGTCTATTGGGTGCTCATCATGTACCATACACTTTGTTAGTTCCCTGCATATAAAATTTACAGTGTGATGAAGGAGAACACATGGTCACAGATACACATTAAAGTTGAGGTTTTGGAGTAACAAAGATTGGCAATAGTCCAAGTGAGAGATTTTGAGGACCAAAGCTAAAAAGTATTGGTGTACAGATAAAACAGTGGGGATCAAACTAGGAAATATTTAGGAGGACTTAAGTGATTGGATATATATTGTGAAGGAGAAAAACTGAAGTACAAAACTGAGATGTTTTTGCTTGGGGTACATAAATGTCTGGTGTTTTTCCTGAAAGCAGAAAGAAATGTAGCCTGAGAAGCAAGCATTGGCTTGACTGTTTCTGGCCAATGTCAAATACCTACACAGATGCATCCAGGTTGGGAAGTTAAGCAAACATTTAAGAAGTAGGATCAAGGCTGAGTGCTGAGTGTGTAGCCTAAACATTATCAGCTTATAACATGTTAGTTAAACCCAAGCCGGAGACCAACTCAAGATGGTGCGGTGAGAACAACCCAGGATTGAAGCTCTCGATGAACACGTGGAGGGTGAGTTAGGGCCACATTTCCAGATGGATCTTTGTTGCCCACAGAACGGGGAAATACCCAGGTATAAAAGAGATGCGGGGCGCCAGCGCAGTGGTTTTGGCTGGTGCAGCCAGCGGCCAGTGCAGCCGGTGGCCGGCACTGCAGTGCAGCGGTGCTCCACAGTGCTCCGCACAAAGTGCATGGGTCCGGGTGTCCTGTTGAACTGGCAATCTGAGACTTGAGAGGGCACATTGGCATATCCATCTGATTGAACGGTACTTGGACAGTGAGCCAGGCCCAGAAGATTCCAGGGAAATGTCGTTTGGGCCAGCGCAGTGTGACAAACAAAATGGTGATTCCAAACACTCTGGTTGGAGAGTTTCACTGCGGGCACAGCTAAAGGCAGGACAGTGGAGCTTGATGGGGGAGGGGCGTCCACCATTACCGAGGCAATCCACCCCTACTGAGGTACACTCCCATTGCTGACGCAGCCTGCCATTGCTGAGGCAACCCGCCACAATAGAGAGACTCCGCCGCAGGGCGTAGCCCATGGCAGCAGGGCAGAGACCGCAGCAGCAAGGCAGAGCCCTCAGCAACAGGGCAGACCTCACACCAGCCTCGGCAGGAAAATAGTGACTAGACTGCCTCCTAGCTGGGCAGGACAGTGCAATGGACACTCATAAAGAAAGCCCCAACTCCCCCAAGATAGAGCATCTGAGAAAAAAATGGGTTTTTTTATGAGTTCTGCTGCAGCAGAATTAAACGTAGCAGCCTAACAGCCCTGAATGAACAACATAGCTCACAACTCAGCACTTGAGCTCCCATAAAGTACAGACTGTCTCCTCAAGCAGCTCCCTGACCCCTCTATATCCAGAAGACTGACATTTGGCAGGCATCATTCTGGGACAAAGATAGCAGAAAAAGAAACTGGTAGCATCCCTCACTGTTCTGCAGCTGCTATAGGTGCACCCCAGACTAGCAGGGCCTGGAGTGGACCTCAGCAGTTGTACAGTGGAGGGGCTAGACTGGTAGAAGGAAAACCAAGTAACATAAATACTTCATCATCAACAATCTGGGCATCCACTCAGAGACCCAATCAAAAAGTCAGCAACTACTCAGATGACAGGTGGATAAATCCACAAAGATGGGAAGAAACCAGCACAAAAAGGAGGAAAACACCTGAAACCAGAACACCGCAGCTCCTAGAAAGGACCAAAACTCCTCACCAGCAAGGGAACAAAGCTGGACAGAGAATGACTGATGAAATGACGGAATTAGACTTCAGAAGGTGGATAATGAGAAACTTTTGTGAGCTAAAAGAACATGTTTTAAATCATTGCAAAAAAACTAAGAACCTTGAAAAAAGATTTGAAAAAAGATTCGAGGAAATTATAACAAGAATGGATAACTTAAAGAGGAATATGAATGAATTGAAGGAGATGAAAAACACAATACAAGAACTTCACGAAGCATGCACAAGTTTCAACAGCTGAATTGACCAAGCAGAAGAAAGGATATCAGAAGTCGAAGATCAACTCAATGAAATAAAATGAGAAACCAAGATTAGAGAAAAAAGTGCAAAAAGGAATGAACAAAGTCTCCAAGATATGTGGGACAATGTGAAAAGACCTGACCTACGTTTGATAGGTGTACCAGAATGTGACAAAGAGAATGAATCCAAGCTGGAAAATACTCTTCAGGATATTATCCAGGAAAATTTCCCCAACCTAGCAAGGCAGGCCAACACTCAAATGCAGGAAATACAGAGAACACCACAAAGATATTCCGCAAGAAGAGAAACCCCAAGGCACATAATCGTCAGATTCACCAGCGTTGAAATAAAGGAAAAAATACTAAGGGCAGCCAGAGAGAAAGGTCGGGTCACCAACAAAGGGAAGCCCATCAGACTCACAGCAGATCTCTTGGCAGAAACTCTACAAGCCAGAAGACAGTGGGGGCCAATATTCAACATCCTTCAAGAAAAGAACTTTCAACACAGAATTTCATATCCTGCCAAACTGAGCTTCATTAGTGAAGGAAAAATAAAATCCTTTGTGAACAAGCATGTACTCAGAGAGTTTGTCACCACCAGGCCTGCTTTACAAGACTTCCTGAAAGAGGCACTATACATAGAAAGGAACAACCAGTACCAGCCATTCTAAAAACATACCAAATGCTAAAGAGCATCAACAAAAAGAAGAATCCACATCAACTAACGGGCAAAACAGCCAGCTAGCATCAAAATGGCAGTATCAAATTCACACATAACAATATTAACCCTAAATGTAAATGGGCTAAGTGCACCAATCAAAAAACACAGACTGGCAAATTGGATAAAAATCCAAAACCCATCAGCGTGCTGTATCCAGGAAACCCATCTCACATGCAAGGATACACAAAGGCTCAAAATAAAGGGATGGAGGAAGATTTACCAAGCAAATGGACAGCAAAAAAAAAAAAGCAGGATTTGCAATTCTCATCTCTGATAAAATAGACTTTAAAGCAACAAAGATCAAAAGAGATGAAGAAGGCCATTATATTACGGTAAAAGGATCAATACAACAAAAAGAGCTAACGATCCTAAACATATACGGACCCAATACAGGAGCACCCAGATATAGAAGGCAAGTTTTTAATGACTTTCAAAGAGACTTAGACTCCCAAACAGTAATAGTGGGAGACTTTAACACTCCACTGTCAATATTAGACAGATCAACCAGACAGAAAATTAACAAAAATATCCAGGGCTTGAACTCAGACCTGGTACAAGCAAATCTGATAGACATCTACAGAACTCTCCACCCCAAATCCATAGAATATACATTCTTCCCAGCACCACATCACACCTACTCTAAAATTGACCACATAATAGGAAGTAAAGCACTCCTCAGCAAATGCAAAACAACTGAAATCATAACAAACAGTCTCTTAGACCATAGTGCAATCAAGTTAGAACTCATAATTCAGAAACCAACCCAGAACTGCACAGCTTCATGGAAACTGAACAACTGGCTCTTGAATGTTGACTGGATAAACAATGAAATGGAGGCAGAAATAAAGAAGTTCTTCAAAACCAATGAGAATGAAGACACAACATGCCAGAATCTCTGGGACACATTTAAAGCAGTCTCTAGAGGAAAATATATGCCCATATGAGGAGAATGGAGAGATCCAAAATTGACACCCTATCGTGAAAATTGAAAGAGCTAGAGGAGCAAGATCAAAAAATCTCAAAACCTAGCAGAAGACAAGAAATAATTAAGATCAGAACTGAACTGAAGGAGATAGAGACACGAAAAACCCTTCAAAAAAATCAATAAATCCACGAGTTGTTTTTTTGAAAAGATCAACAAAATAGACAGACCACTAGCCAGATTGATAAAAAAGAAAAGAGAGAACAACCAAATAGATGCAATAAAAAATGATAAAGGGGAAATCACCACAGATTCCACAGAAATTCAAACCATCATCAGAGAATATTACAAACAACTCTATGCACATAAACTAGTAAACCTGGAAGAAATGGATAAATTCCTGGACTCCTGTGTCCTCCCAAGCCTAAACCAGGAGGAAGCTGAAACTATGAATAGACCAATAACAAGGTCTGAAGTGGAGGCAGCAATTAAGAGCCTACCACACAAAAAAAGCCCAGGTCCAGATGGGTTCACAGCCGAATTCTACCAGACACACAAAGATGAGCTGGTACCATTCCTTCTGAAACTATTCCAAATAATCCAAAAAGAGGGAATCCTTCCCAAATCATTTTATGAGACCAACATCATCCTGATACCAAAACCCAGCAAAGATCCAACAAGAAAAGAAAACTTCAGGCCAATATTCATGATGAACATAGATGCAAAAATCTTCAATAAAATATTGGCAAGCCGATTGCAGCAGCAAATCAAAAAATTTATCCATCATGATCAAGTAGGATTCATCCCAGGGATGCAAGGCTGGTTCAACATATGCAAGTCTATAAACGTAATTCGCCACATAAACAGAACCAAAAACAAAAACCACATGATTACCTCAATTGACGCAGAGAAGGCCTTTGCCAAAATTCAACAGCCCTTTATGCTAAAAACCCTCAATAAACTCGGTATCGATGGAACGTATCTCAAAGCAATAAAAGCTATTTATGACAAACCAATAGCCAATATCATACTAAATGGGTAAAAACGGGAAGCATTCCCTTTGAAATCCAGCACTAGACAAGGATGCCCTCTTTCACCACTCCTATTCAATATAGTACTGGAAGTTCTAGCCAGAGCAATCAGCAAGAAAAAGAAATAAAGTGTATTCAAATAGGAAAGGTGGAAGCCAAATTGTCTCTATTTGCAGACAACATGATGGTATATCTAGAAAACCCCATCGCCTCAGCCCAAAAACTCCTGAAACTGATAAACAACTTCAGCAAAGTCTCAGGATATAAAATCAATGTGCAAAAATCACAAGCATTCCTCTACACCAATAACAGACTTAAAGAAAGCCAAATCAAGAATGAACTGCCATTCACAATTGCTACAAAAAGAATAAAATACTACTAGGAATACAACTCACAAGGAATGTAAGGGACCTCTTCAAGGAAAACTACATACCACTGCTCAACGAAATAAGAGAGGACACAAACAGATAGAGAAACATTCCATGTTCATGGTTAGGAAGAATTAATATCACGAAAATGGCTATACTGCCCAAAGTAATTTACAGAATCAACGCTATCCCCATCAAGCTACCATTGACTTTCTTCACAGCACTGGAAAAAAACACCATGAACTTCATATGGAACCAAAAGAGAGCCTGCATAGCCAAGTCAATTCTAAGCAAAAAGAACACAGCGGGGGGCATCACACTACCGGATTTCAAACTATACTATAAGGCTACAGTGATCAAAACAGCCTGGTACTGGTACCAAAACAGAGGTATAGAACAATGGAACAAAACAGAGGCATCGGAGGCAATACAACATATCTACAACCATACAATCTTTGATAAACCTGACAAAAACAAGCAATGGGGAAAGGATTCCCTGTTTAATAAACGGTGTTGGGAAAACTGGCTAGCCATGTGCAGAAAGCAGAAACTGGACCCCTTCCTGACACCTTAAACTAAAATTAACTCCAGATGGATTAAAGACTTAAACATAAGACCTGCCACCATAAAAACCCTAGAAGAAAATCTAGGCAAAACCACCCAGGACATAGGAGTAGGCAAGGACTTCATGAACAAAACACCAAAAGCATTGGCAACAAAAGCCAAAATAGACAAATGGGACCTAATGAAACTCCACAGCTTCTGCACGGCAAAAGAAACAGTCACTAGAGTGAGTCGGCAACCAACAGAATGGGAAAACATTTTTGCAGTTTACCCATCTGACAAAGGGCTGATATCCAGAATTTACAAAGAACTCAAACAGATTTACAAGAAAAAAACAAACAAGCCCATTCAAAAATGGGCAAAGGATATGAACAGACACTTTACAAAAGAAGACATATATGAGGCCAACAAACATATGAAAAAATGCTCATCACTGGTCATTAGAGAGATGCAAATCAAAACCACATTGAGATACCATCTCATGCCAGTTAAAATGGCGATCATTAAAAAATCTGGAGACAGATGCTGGAAAGGATGTGGACAAAAAGGAACACTTTTACACTGTTGGTGGGATTGTAAATTAGTTCAACCATTGTGGAAGACAGTGTGGAGATTCCTCAAGGCCTTAGAAATAGAAATTCCAATTGACCCAGCAATCCCATTACGGGGTATATATCCAAAGGACTATAAATCGGTCTACTATTAGGACACATGCACACGAATGTTCATTGCAGCACTGTTTACAATAGCAAAGACCTGTAACCAACCCAAATGCCCATCAATGATAGACTGGACTGGGAAAATGTGGCACATGTACACCATGGAATATTATGCAGCAATCAGAAATGATGAGTTCATGTCGTTTGTAGGGACATGGATGAATCTGGAGAACATCATTCTCAGCAAACTGACACAAGAACAGAAAATGAAATACCGCATATTCTTACTCATAGGCGGGTGATGAAAAATGAGAACACATGGACACACGGAGGGGAGTACTAAACACTGGGGTATTGGGGGGAAAAGGGGAGGGCCAGCAGGGGGGCTGGGGAGGGATAGCCTGGGGAGAAATGCCAAATGTGGGTGAAGGGGAGAAAGGAAGCAAAACACACTGCCATGTGTGTACCTGTGCAACTGTCTTGAATGTTCTGCACATGTACCCCAAAACCTAAAATGCAGTAAAAAATTTAAAAAAAAAAAAAATAAACCTCACGCCCTCTAAAGCTCTGACCTAGACACTTAGGCATAATCACAGAACTTCTTTGCCTAGAGTAAAGGAGGGATACAAAACTTGTAAGAATTCAGGGAGTGGATGCCTACCTGTTTGCTTCAGGCAGAACTGGGGCTTAGTCTGGGAGGGTTCCTGACTTTTCCCAGTAAAGAATTCAAGGGCAAACCTGTGGTGTTAGGTCATAATCTTTTATCAAATGGTACTGCTCCTTGCAGGTCAGGGATAATTCATAGGCAGTACTCCCAGAGTTAGCAAGATATGGGTGCACTGAGCCCTTTATACTCATGTAAACACTCTTTTGACCACATGCAAATTAAAAGGTGGGTCAATGTAAATTGAGAGGTGGGTTGTTTAGAAGTGTAGAGGCAAGGGGCAGTTACTTTCAGGTTATTGCCATGGTATTTTCAAACTGTTCTGGTGTGTGTGGGACTGTCTTATGGTAACGAGCAATGACGGAAGCTAGGGAAAGCTTTCATTACCATCTGCTTGTTTCTGCAGGTTTGTTCACTTTGCCGTCTCTGGACAAGATCCTGTTTTGGTCAGCCTTGTTGTGACCAGAAAACAAGTCCTCCTAGTCTCCTACCTCAAAAGTACCATACTTAATTTAGTTATATAAATCAAGTAAGTTAATTAAATTATTCCTGATTTTGGCATCTACATTTTTTTTTGGAGGGTTACTCTCTGTTACTCAAGCTGAGTGTTATGGTGTGATTATGGCTCACTGTAGTCCAACTTCCTCTGCTCAAGCAATTCTCCTATCTCAGCCTCCTGAGTAACTAGGATCAGCAGGTGCATACCACCATGTCCAGCTAAGTTTTGATTATCTGTCTTACTATGTTGCCCAGGTTGGTCTCAAACTCCTGGATTCAAGTGACTCTTTCACCTCAGCCTCCCAAAGTGCTGGGATTACAGATATGAGCCACCATGCCTGGCACCTGTCATCTAAATTTTAAGTTCACAGTTCCCAGATCAACTGTCACACTTAACTTTAGGTTTCTATTGGTGACAAATTGAAGAGATAATCCAGAAGCTCACGTTCCTGTCCACATCCTACTTTTATGGGCTTCCAAAAGTCATGTTATATTAGCAGGTAACATGTTGGAAACATCCTCAACAGTCCCTCATAAACTCCACAAAGGTTAGTTTATTTCTTCTATTGTGCTTAATGTCATGAAGCATTTTTTTTTGTGAATTCCACTTTTATTAGGGCAATCTCCTTAGGCAATTGCAAAGAAGCTCAAATTTCTTTAATTTGTCATCCACTTTATAGGAGTTCTGTAGTAGTCAGGAAATCTTTGTAACCAAAACATTTCAAAGTCACAGACTAACCCCCCATAATGTAACTTCTACAAATATAAATAATTAGTCTTTTTATCAGATGGCAAGACTGAAATGAATAGGTTTTACCTTTCCCAAATGTAGGTACCAAATGCAGTAAACAAAACTGTTATCTTTTAGGCCTATCTTCTGTGTTTCCTAAAATGGGCATAAGGTAACACAGAATTTCCTCCTTCACCTTATACAAGAAAGGGTCTTTGAAATACGTTTATCTCAAAATGCTCTAAATTTTACTTAATTCAAAATAGTTATAAAAGCTCTTGTCTACCAAACTTAACACATATTTTTTAATCTGAAAAAAATCAAGAAGAGTTTATCTTTCTAGTAAATATGTAAATATATAATCTTTTAATGATTGAAAAACTTTTCAAATGAAAAAAGCATATTTTAATTTCAACTTAAATACAGTATCTGTCACTAACAGAATTTACTTCTATGACTCTAGATTCACAAAACTTCTTTTTTGCTCATTTAAAGTCTGAAAAGTTATTAGGGGCATGAGCCAATAGTATGTATGTAATTAGAGATCTACTACTTATTTCAGTTACTTTAAATTTGGTAGCCAAGCCATATCCATCATGTCTAAGAGCGATAGCATCAAGCCAAAAACTTGTGAAATCTGTGATTGATTTAGTTTAAAGTACCCACTAAACTTAATGGTTTCCCCCGCCATAAAATTTCTTCTATTGGCAAAATACCCTTAGCATTTTTCAGCTAGTTGTTCCACAAGATTTTGTGGATATTAAGCTTACCTTGACCTGCCACAAACTAACTTATCCTGTGCATTCAGGATAACTGCCCGATTTTCTACTGTTTAAATCACCAACCTCCTGTAGATCATGTTTCCTTGAAAATAACACTCAAAAACCTTTGAAAAGAGGCAAACATATGCCACTTGGGAGAAACGTCTAGAAGGAATAGCCAGCCCTCTCTCGAATAATACAGTAAGATAGGACAACTGGAAAGGGCATTCAGAAAGTGGCAAATGTAACAAATGACACGCATTTGGTGTGGATGCCCAACAAACCATTTTAAAGTTACATTTATTACTCAGAGTTATGGTTAATTACATGGGAATTAATTACTTCTTAGCTAGCCAAAGAAAAAAAATGTGTGGTACAGAAAATGTTTTTTGTTGCACCTAAACTGCTAGAGGTCAAGTCGAATAGTGAATGATTAGCTTACAAAAAACAATATCAAAAAAAGCCACTAGATTTCTTTGAAATAGACCCAGTTCGATTCTGAAACATGTTTTTATAATTTATAGCCTGAGTTTTATAATTTTGCCCTTAACTGACACTATTTTTTTTACAAGGAGTCATATTGGATTCAGCAATTTTATAGGAGAAGAAAGGTAATCATATCATATCTGAAGCTGGGAGAGTAAGAGAAACAAATCATTATTGATGAAGATATTTTTGCTTGATGTGATGAGGACTGAAATTAGGGTGCCATGGTTTGAGGAGTCACTGAAAAGTCAGAAAGTATCATTTTAAAGGAATGTGAGAGATGCAGAAAAATCTAGAAATGGTTTAATATCTGGTAACATTCTTCATATTTGGGAGAGACTAACACATTCATATGCCCAAGGGAAAAAGAGAGAGTAAATCAGGGGTATAACCGTGGAAAAATCAATACAGCAAGCTTATTTTTTATTTAAGATGGAGTCTCGCTCTTGTCACCCAGGCTGGAGTGCAATAGTGATTCTCCCGCCTCAGCATCCGGAGTATCTGGGATTAAAGGTGCTTGCCACCACAACCAGCTAATTTTTGTATTTTTAGAAGAGACAGGGTTTCACCATGTTGGCGAGGCTGGTCTCAAACTCCTGACCTTAGGTGATCTGCCCACCTCAGCCTCCCAAAGTGCTGGGATACAGGCATGAGCCACTGCATCCACTCTGGAGCAAGCTTATTAAGTACGTGAGTGATAGAGATGGACATGCTACCCAGTGCCTACTGCAGAGATTTGCCATCACTAGAGAGGATCACATTTGATAATACAAGAGGAAAAAAAAAAAGGGCTACAGAATAGAAAATGAGAATCAGTTCATATATTACAAACTTGAATCTGATAAAAATGAGACTTTGACTTCATGTCAACAAAATGCTTCTGCTAAGGTTTTTACAACCTATTTCATCAATGGGATCTAAGTTAAAGTTTTCCTTGCTACAGTAGCTTGTTTTCTTGAGACACACTCAACGTGCTTTGCAGGAGCTCTTTAACTTCACTCAAGGAATTTATTTATCTAGAGGAAAAAAGATTGGTTTACCTTTTGTGCTAAATTATATATATGGTAGCTGTAAACTTAAAAATAGTTATTAGAAAACATAATATATAATTCATAATTATCTAAAGACAAGAAAAAAACAGGTAGATTGTTTAAAACTTACAGATGAATTATGTTGACCCTCCTACACTCTAGCATCTCAGTCATCTGGAGGGACCTTGATTATCTTAGTATCCCACAGAATGTCATGCTGGTCTATGACATTGATGGTATTATGCTAATTATACTCGACAGAGTTATTCAATCATAACTCGATGATGATTAAGGTGCTTAATGATTAATATTAATCATTTTTTCAAAAACCACCTTAAAGATGATTGTACTTTTACCCATTGGATCCCAGATCTATACATTCTAACTATGAGACTACAAACACACACATGTATACAAATGTATATACACAATACATACATACACAAATGTGTATATGTGTGTTGGGGGCTATTCCAATGTGTAGAATAAAAGCTCAATCCTGAAAGGAGTTATGTACTAGTGAGCAATGTAACTGAGCCTGCGAAAGGCCATTTTATTACACTATCAAGCTAGCTGCTTCTGTATAATGTGCTATGGAATAATTTTGAGGGTTAGACGTATTAATGTATGTTCTTTAACCTAAAAGCAGTCCTCTGCTTGGAGGTGATATTGATAGATAAGGGTTTCCATGAGTATACACATGGTGCTGTCGACAGAGAAGGTGAACTCATCCCAGCATATTAATCTATTCATGAGATACAAAGCATGACTCCTTGATGATGCAAGTAGTACAATATAATCAAATAGTCACCATTTTGCTGGCTGTCCCCACTGAGGAATAATGCCATATTAAAGACTCAGCATTGACCTCCGCTTTTGACAGATGGGCAACACAGAAGAATAAGCAGCTCAGCCTTGGTGAGGTGAAGAACATATTGTTGAGCTATTTATCTTCTCCAAAATCTACAGAAGCTCATCAAGCATTTCTTTTTTCAGTGAGCAGCAAAAATACCACTTCTTGACTTTAGATGGAATAGCTAAACTACAACACAAATCATGGACTCCTCCTAGAAACAAGTAATGTGACAAGCCTCTGAAGGGACTTCCACTTTCTTGTTCAAATATGTCTTATTAAGGCATTCAGAACTTGCTATATCTTGTTTAGCAATTTTAAGTGGCATAATCCTATCAATATCACAGATCACTATGACATTCTATGGGATATTAAGATGATCAAGGTCCCTTCCTATGATAGAGATGCTTGACAGTAGGATGGTCATAACAACATAACTCAACATAGAGTAGGAGCTCATAATTATATACTGTTATCCCTACCAGCAAAGGAAAATTGTTTCTGATTTTCCCCACTGATTGAACTGGAAAAAAAAAAAAGATTGTAGATTAATCGCTACAAGAAGCTGTCGTGTAAGATGTGCTCTAGTATAAGTAGCACATCTGGAACTGCAGCTGCAATTGGCATCATCACTGAGTAAGTTTGGGATAATTAGCTTTCATTTTCCACAACCCATCTGGCTTTGGCACTAGCCAAATGGGTAAGTTTAAATATGGATGTAGTAGGAATCAGTATCACTGTATCAGTTAAGTATTTGATGGTGATATCAATCTCAGCAATTTCACAAAAGATAGGGTTCTGTTGTGGGTTTATTATCTTCGTTGGAAGAATCAGTATCAGGACTTGTGTGTAGACATTCCTACCATTTAGCCTTCATCTCATGGATCAAGGGTTCTAATAAAGTATATATGCTCTAACTATATATTCCAAGACTTGAGAAATACAGTAATTACAGGACTTATTTTATCTGTAATTAAGCCAAGACTTCATTATCACCTGACAATTATAAGCTGTCATTCTGACCAGAAAATTACAGTAATGTTTCAGATCTCCAGAGATCAGTGTAAGTTCATAGGTGGTATCTCACAGATCCAAACCTCTTGAACTTTTATGATTGGGAGATATTGCATAGATTTTGTGTAATGTATCCATTGAAACCATTTCACATGCAAAAACACATGTAGGCTCAAAATAAAGACAGCAGACGATTTACCATGCCAATGGAGAACAACAACAACAAAAAAAGGCAGGGATTGCAATCCTAGTCCCTGATAAAACAGACTTTAAACCAACAAAAACAAAAAGAGACAAAGAAGGGCATTACGTTATGGTAAAGGGATCAATGTAACAAGAAGAGCCAACTATCCTAAATATATTTGCACCCAATATAGGAGCACCCAGACACATAAAGCAAGTTTTTAATGACCTACAAAAATACTTATACTCCCACACAATAATAGTGGTAGAGTTTAACACCCACTGTCAACAGATCAATGAGACAGAAAATTAACAAGGATATCCAGAACTTGAACTCAGAGCTGGACCAAGAGGACTTAGTAAATATCTACAGAACTCTTCACCCCAAATCAACAGAATATACAGTTTTCTCAACACCACATCACACTTATTCTAAAATTGACCACATAATGGGAAAGAAAACACTCCTCAGCAAATGCAAAAGAACAGAAATCATAAAAGAAAAACAGCCTCTCAGATCATAGTGCAAACAAATTAGAACTCAGGATTAAGAAACTCACTCAAAACCACACAACTACATGGAAACTGAACAACCTGCTCCTGAATGACTACTGGATAAATAATGAAATGAAGGCAGAAATAAAGATGTTCCTCGAAACCAATGAGAATGAAGAGAGAATGTACTAGAATCTCTGGGACACATTTAAAGAGTGTCTAGAGGGAAATTTATAGCATTAAACACCCACATGAGAAGTGAGGAAACATCTAACACCCTAACATGATGATTAAAAGAACTAGAGGAGCAAGATCAAACAAATTCAAAATCTAGCAGAAGACAAGAAATAACTAAGATCAGAGCAGAACTGAAGGCGATAGAAACACACACACACAAAAAAAAAACCTTTAAAAATCAATAAATCCAAGAGCTAGTGTTTTGAAAAGATCAACAAAATAGATAGATCTCTAGTCAGACTAATAAAAAGAAAAGAGAGAAGAATCAAATAGCTGAAATGTTTTCATCACCAATCCCACAGAAATACAAACTCCCATCGAAGATTACTACAAACACCTCTATGCAAATAAACCAGTAAATCTAAAAGGATGGATAAATTCCTGGATACTTACAGCCTCCCAAGACTAAACCAAGGAGTTGAATCCCTGAATAGACCAAAAACAAGGTCTGAAATTGAGGCAGCAATTAATACCCTACCAACCAAAAAAAGTCCAGGACCAGACAGGCTCACAGCCGAATTCTACCAGAGGTACAAAGAGGAGCTGGTACCATTTCTTCTGAAACTATTCCAAACAATACAAAAAGAGGGAATTCTCCCTACCAACATCATCCTGATACCAAAACCTGGCAGAGACACAACTGAAAAAGAAAATTTCAGGCCAACATCCATGATGAACCTTGATGTGAATATCCTCAATAAAATACTGGCAAACTGAATCCAACAGCACATCAAAAACCTTATCCATCATGATCAAGTTGGCTTCATCTTTGGGATGCAAGGCTTGTTCAACATACACAAACCTATAAATGTAATCCACCACATAAACACAACCAAAGGCAAAAACCGCATGATTATCTCAATAACAGCAGAGAAGGCCTTTGACAAAATTCAACAGCTCTTTATGCTAAAAGCTCTCAACAAAATAGGTATTGATTGAATATATCTCAAAATAGTAAGAGCTATTTATAACAAACCCATAAAGCAGTATGACAATATGATACTGAATGGGCAAAAACTGGAAGCATTCCCTTTGAAAACTGGCACAAGACAAGGATGCCCTCTCTTACCACTCTTAATCAACACAGTATTGGAAGTTCTGCCCAGGGCAATCAGGCAAGAAAAAGAAATAAAATGGATTCAAAAGGGAAAAGAGGAAGTCAAATTGTCTGTATTCACATATGACATGATTGTACATTTAGAAGACCTGATCGTCTCAGCCCCAAAGTTCCTTAAGTTGATAACCAATTTCAGCAACGTCTCGGTATACAAAATCAGTATGCAAAAATCACAAGCATTCCTATACATCAATAATAGACTTGAAGAGGGCCAAATCATGAGTGAACTTCCATTCACAATTTCTACAAAGAGAATAAAATACCTAGGAATACAACTAACAGGAGATGTAAAGGACCTCTTCAAGGATAACTACAAACCACTGCTGAAGGAAATAAGAGAGGACACAAACAGATGGAGAAACATTCCATGCTCATAGTTAGGAAGAATTATTATCATGAAAATGTTCATACTGCCCAAAGTAATTTATAGATTCAATGCTATCCCAATCAAGCTAACATTAACTTTCTTCGCAGAACTGATAAAAACAAAAAAAAAACCACACCCTAAACTTCATATGGAACCAAAAAAGAGCCCATATAGCCAAGACAATCTTAAGCAAAAAAAAAAAAAAACTTACCAACCAAACGGAGAGCAAAAATAAATAAATAAATAAAAAGCAGGAGTTGCAATTCTCGCATCTGATAAAATAGATTTTAGAGCAACAAAGATATAGTGGTAAAGGGATCAATGCAACAATAAGAGCTAACGATCCTAACACCCAGATACGTAAGACCTATAAAGAGACTTAGACTTAACAAGACAGAAAATTAATAAGGATATCCAGGACTTGAACTCAGATCTGGAACAAATAAACTTAATAAATATTTATAGAGCTCTCCACTTTAAATATACAAAATATACACTCTTGTCAATACCACATCACACCTACTCATAGATTTAAATGAAGTATTGATCAGCCATTATTAATACCCATTTTTAGAATAAAGCAACGTTTCCATTCTCTCTCCCTCTTTTTCTTCCTCTTTCTTCCTCTCCTTCACTCCTTTTTTTTCTTTCCTTCTTAAAAAACAAAACAAAAAAAACAAATATTCTCTTAAAAAAATAAATAAATAAAAATAAAAAATGCTACCCGACTTCAAGCTATACTACAAGGCTACAGTATTCAAAACAGCATGATACTGGTACCAAAACAGAGATATAGACCAATGGAACAGAACAGAGGTCTCAGAAACAAAGCTAACAAAAACAAGCAATGGGAAAAGGATTCCCTATTTAATAAATGGTGTTGGGAAAACTGGCTAGCCATATGCAGAAAGCTGAAACTGGATTCCTTCCTTATACCTTATACAAATATTAACTCCAGAAGGATTAAAGATTTAAATGTAAGACCTAACACCATAAAAATCTTAGAAGAAAACATAGGCAATAACATTCAAGACATAGGCATAGGGAAGGACTTCATGACTAAAACACCAAAAGCACTGGCAACAAAAGTCAAAACAGACAAATGGATCTAATTAAACTTAAGAGCTCCTGCACAGCAAAAGAAATTATCATTAGAGTGAATCAGCAGCCAACAGCATGGGAAAAAATTTTTGCAATCTACCCATCTGACAAAGGGCTAATATCCAGATCTACAAAGAATTCAAACAAATTTACAACCCCATCAAAAAGTGGGTGAAGGATAAGAACAGATGCTTTTCAAAAGAAGATATTTATGCGGCCAACAAACATAAAAAAAAGCTCCTCATCACTCGTCATTAGAGAAATGCAAATCAAAACCACATTGAGATACCATCTCACACCAGCTAGAATGGCGATCGTTAAAAAATCAGCAGATAACAGATTTTGTAGAGGATGCGGAGAAGTAGGAACACTTTTACACTGTTGTGGGAGTGTAAATTAGTTCAACCATTGTGGAAGACAGTGTGGCGATTCCTCAAGAATCTAGAACTAGAAATACCATTTGACCCAGCATTCCCATTTGGGTATATATCCAAAGGATTATAAATTATTCTAATACAAAGGTATGTGAATACATATGTTTATAGTGGCAATGTTCACAATAGCAAAGAGTTGGAACCAACTCAAATGTCTGTCAATGATAGACTAGATAAAGAAACCATGGCACATATACACCATGAAATACTATGCAGCCATAAAAAGAATGAATTCATGTCTTTTGCATGGACATGGATGAAGCTGAAAACCATCATTCTCAGCAAACTGACACAAGAAGAGAAAACCAAACACAGCATCTTCTCACTCATAAGTAGGAGCTGAACAATGAGAACACATGGACATAGGAAGGGGAACATCATATAGTGGGGCCTGTCAGGGAGTGGGGGGCTAGGGGAGGGATGTCAGGGAGTTGGGGGCTAGATGAGGGATAGCAGGGGGTGGGGGGAATTGGGGAGGGATAGCCTTAGGAGAAATACCTAATGTAGATGACAGCATGATGGATGCAGCAAACCACCATTGCATGTGTATCCCTATGTGATAAACCTGCAGGTTCTGCACATGTACCCCAGAATTTGAAGTATAAATTAAAAATACACACACACACACACACACACACACACACACACACACACACACATATATGCATCTAATGTTCCTATATAGCTGAGTCTTCAGATTCCTTCCTGTATGGTGCCTGGAAATTTCTTGCACTTTATCTTAGTAACTTTGAAGTTACCTTTCAGTTCCAGGTTTCAATGACCCAAGGAATCAGAATATTTAGATGACTCTATGAGGCTTAAAGACACATATTAAATCCTAAATACCTTATGAATTTATCTTTGTTGATGAAGATTTTGGCCCAATTGAGCATACTTACTCACTTTTGGTTTATCATTTTTCAAACATACTCCTACTCATATGCCAAATGCCCCTGACAATACAGATGTTGAGGTCTTGAGGCAATTAGTTTAAAGACCTCTCTCTACAAAGCAGGCTTTTTACTTCTTAGGGCTATGTTCATATGTAATTAATGAGGATGCAAAGGCAATAAGAAATCAGGGTGGGTGTGGAAGAGATCATAATTAGCTCCTGAGACAATTACCTGTGGTGTAATAACTGAAGGCTATAATTCAGAGGAGGGCTGACAGAGGGACAAAGCTACCTCCCCAACAAGGAGATTTTAGAGGAAGTTGGAGATCAAAGCTCCTAACATCAGTCCACAATCTTCCCAAATACCTCTGACCCAAATCTCAAGGTCCCACTTATTTCCATCAGTGTCCTTGCTTTAAAATGAGAGATCTGGCAGGACTGAACATTTAACTGGAGCTGCAACTATACAGTGCTTACATTTACGCTTCTAGATATGCAACCTCAGGAGAGGCTCCAATCTCTCACATGTATTCTTAATTGTATGTTTATGGCTCTTAATTTTTGTATATGCTCTCTGCTGCTTAAATTGATAAATAACTGATTCCATAGTTCTTATATTTTTCTCTATTATTTACAAAACAACTCAGTTCCTCAGCCATTCCAGTCAGGTCTTGCCCCTCACCTCTACTTTATCTTATGCTATGAAGCATGATCATGTGAGAAGGAGATTCCAGAACATGCCGTGCATTACACATGTCCCTTTCATCCTGGCAAACAGGTTACTCCTGAGTTCCAGTCATTCATCTTAAAGATGCATTTCTTAGGGAAGCTCATGGTACAAATGATAATATCAGTCCAGTTCCCAGCAGGAAACTGGAGTATTTACAATACAAAGATCTTGCAGGAAGAACTTGTAGTGGAACTCCAAAAGCATAGTGCAGAATGGTGGGGTTGGCAAAAGCTGTTATCATCTGTTAGCTTGAAAGGATAAGAGGAAGGAACTGCCACCAATACCAAGAAGGAAGATGTTGAGAGGAGGGGCTAACTTGATAGCACCTGCAGTCAAGGAACACAGCCTTCCTGAAGTATCCTTGAAGGGAGAAAGACAGGGGAGTAACTGCACTAACCACAACTTGTTGTCACCTTGCTGGTGCTCTCCACTGACCAAACTCAGCTGGAAGCTAGAGGCCAAGGTAGACCACCGATTTAGTCCATATGGTCAGCCTCCTGGGATAGAAGGCAGGGAAGGAGAAAGTAAAGACAAGATCTGGAGAGGAAACGAGATGAGGTCTGGCTCACTCCGATTATGGAAATTCTCCTGTGCTCCTATTTCAGCTCTGCTGGCAACTAAAATCATTACTGGTGGCTTCTATGAAATCCTCACACTTCCAGATTTCTTGGAAGAGGCCTTTCTGAGGTTTCCTTCTGCAGCTCTTCCAGTGGTTGTCTAAGCCTCAAATTCTTTATGTTAATCTTCTTTCCACTAATATACCTAAAATGGCTTCCTCTTTCCTGACCAAATCAGACTGATCCAAGAACAGTACCTCCCTTAAAAGGAGCTCTATAGCCAAAAAGTAAGTGATCAGAGAGAAACAAATCCAACATATATTTTTACAGTTCCTCTTATTAGTAAAATGAGAGCTGAACAGAGAAAGAAAGTGTTTTTCTTTTGCTTCCTTGGAGACTCATGGTATTGAATGAAAGCTCATGAGGCGTCTGCAATAACATTTAGCCGTATGTAAGAATGTGGCATGTTAAGACAAATACATGTAGATATGTGTATTTAACACAGACAGACAGAATAGAGGCTTGTTAAAGCAAAATTTCTATAAAGGAGTGTCACTGTTTTGTTTTGTTTTTTCTTTTGAGATGGAGTCTCACACTGTCTCCGAGGTTGTAGTGCAGTGGCAGAATCGCAGCTCACCGCAATCTCTGCCTCCTGGGTTCAAGCAATTCTCCTGCCTCAGCCTCCCGAGTAGCTGGGACTACAGGCATGCACCATCATGCCCAGCTAATTTTTTTTTTTTGGTATTTTTAGTTGAGACAGGGTTTCAGCATGTTGGCCAGGATTGTCTCAATCTCCTGACCTCGGCCTCCCAAAGTGTTGGGATTAGAGGCGTGAGCCACCACACCCGGCCAGGGGTGTCACTTTTTAGCTCTTCCTTTCTCGGGGCACAAAAATCAAGACTGCTGCAAGTATACAGGGGAAAAAACAAAACAAAACAAAAAGAACAGAACTGGATCTTCCAGATCTGGAGAGGTTTATTAATTTAAGACAGATGTCAAGTAATGACTGGAATTAATCATCTGTAGTTATTCTGCAATTAATTTTGCATAAATATAGACAACAAATAAGGAAAATCTTATATCAATTCTAAAGAACCCTGTGAAAACTTTTAAGCCTGTCTCCAGTTCAGTCCATGTTGTTTTTCCTTCTAAACCTGATGACACTTGTTTACCACACACTTCTTTCCTCTTACTGATTGATACTTACATGTTGTTTTCTCACATAAAGCCTTTTTCTTTCAGGTCCTACACATGTATTTGCTCAAATAAACTTTATCAATGATATTCTGGGGGAGAATGATGGCAGTAGCAAACTCTTGAGCACTTACATGCCTAGCATTCCATTAACTACATTAAATACTGAACTCTCACAACTATGAGTTAGTTTATTATCTTTTTATTATTTCCAATTTATACATGGCAAAATTGAGGCTCAGGGCTCCTGCCTATGTCCACAAGTTGGAATAAAAACATAAAAACCCAAGTCTGACTCTTCCTAAAGTCATTGTTCTTTTTTTAAAAAAAGTTTCATCTTTTTAGTTGACCTATCATTCTTAGCCCTTATATTCTGCCCCCTTCTTCCAAAGAAATATGCAACCTATTACTGGGAAATGCTTTTTGTTTTCACTTTGAAGTTGCACTTCGGTGCTTCTCTCGCTACTGTGAACTGAAAAATCCTGTTTCCTATGTCTTTTCTGCTATGTTATTCTGTGTCACATAATAACATGAGTAGATGGTATTCCACTCATTTTTTCAGGAAAATAACTTATTGATTGGAGTAAAAGCTGAGAATAGTTCTCACATTAGGAAACACTTGGAAGCATTGCTACTTCCTGTGTATCATTATGAAACTTCCCTGGAGAAAGAAACTGTTTTGTGTCCTCTTTTTCTGAATATTATGGGTTGAGGTTTTTACCATCCAAATCTGTAACCTTTCCGTACATGATTAACAGCCATATCATATTTGAATGGGCCCTGAGAATTCACAGTTAACAATGACAACTGTCATCTGCTTATGGCTTAAATTATTCAAAGGCCTGCTGCTCCCACCTTAACTTACTCATTTCTAGAAACTGCTTCTACCCTCAACACTTGCTTTCCAGGAAAGGAACATCTCCACATTCATCTTTTGCTTTTCTCTTATACACCACAAAGAGCAATGATGGCCTAAAATAAAGACTATCCAGCTATGAACACACACTTTATTTTAGCAACTAAAAATGATCTCCACAGATTATTCCTTTAATCCAAAGATCTTTAAAGTGTTTATAAAAGACAACAAACTAAGCTTTCCTATATTCTCATATATCTTACAACCTGCTCCAAAGTACCTTCTTGCAAGGTTTTGAAACATTCAAGGTAAGCTTTTCATCCCACTGAAAACCAAAGAAAAACAGGCTATACCATCATGCCACTTACTGGCAGAGGTGAAAAGTAAATGTCCTTTGAAGTGTACCTGAAATCTGTTTCAGTAATTGTCAGAAGCCTTCTAAAGATTAAGAGACAGGCTCTTCCTTTCTAGCCAATAGAAGGTCATAGAGCACTACTCTGCCATGTGCCTGTTTTGTCTTTGATTGACAACTTTAAAGAAGTTTTTTATACAGCAGACTTTGACTACAATCTCCTGTAACTGATTCAAAATTCACTACAGGAATCAAAAAATGATGAAAAGTTGAAATTCAGATTTAAGTCACCCTGGTTAGCCTTAATTTAAGCTCTTGGTTTTGGTTTAATTCCTTCAGCCTTGGAAGAGAAATTTAGTATATCCTATTTAGGAAAGCCAGTTTGCAGAAGGCTGTTCTTGGGTGTTTTTCCATGCTGTTCCAATGCTAATGCAGTTGTTGTGGATGTGAATGTCTTACCCTGAGGTGGACTGCAAGTCAGGAGAATGAAATGAACACTTAGCCTCTTAGGCATATTTCTCCAGCTTCTCATCTGATCCACTGAATGCTCAGCTTCCTGTAATACATTTTCTAAACACAATGGCCTTAGTTTCATACTTACCTAACAGCATAAATAAATTATGCATGGGAAAATACATCCTTATACTCAGAGAACTGCTACATATATATTCACTCTCTCTTCCAAAGTAATCTGAAATGAAATTTTCTAAGTAACAAAGTGTACTAGTAATGAATTAAGCAGTTTTATGGCTTACTGGTCATGTTCCTGATAATATCTCTGATCATTTCAAATACCCACACACAAAACGAGTTTTCAGAATGGGAAATAGCATTGAACATTAAGGTAATGGGTTCAAACACTGAAAGCCAGATTTATATGACAAAAGAGATAATTTCCAATGGGTTTAAAAGTCACATTTTATGAAAGGATATTCTTAAAAAATTAACTACAACATTAGGAGTCGCTAATCAATTATGCAAATATTTATTCCCAAAGGTGATTAAAATTTAGATAGCTATTTAATTCAGATGTGTGACTGACAAATGGAAGCTAATTGAAAATATCAAATTTTAAAAGTTAAACAGGCATAATCCAAATGGTCTAAGAGAGTAACTTTATTAAAAATAGAAATGCCAAACAATAAATTAGTGTTTGAAATATAAAATCATGAAAGGCTAATTATCTATCTATAATAATTTTTTAAGAAAATATGATTCAGTTAGAAGTATAGTTAAGTCATATCTTGATAATATGAAAAAGCTAAATAGATTATCCAAATTCATTCATATGTAATTATATATTACATTGTATACTTTCACTTGAATATGGATTTTACTTCTAAGAGTTCACAATACAATAAAATAATTCATATACTAGTATTAGTATCCTTGATAATTCAGATTTGAGCTTGGATAAAGTTTATCTTTGTACTGCCCATATAAATCAAAGTTTACTAAGCAAATTCAAACTACAGCTAAAATCATACAGGAATGAATGACATTCTAAACTCATTGTCTTAAGTGCTTTATAATTACATTTATCTAAAGCAATGTACTGAATGCTCAGCATTTTACCTGCATTGTCACATTTAATTTTCACAACCACTTTATGAGGGAGACCCAATTATTAGAAATCTTCATTTGTTGATGAGAAAAATTATGTGTAAAAAAGGCTAATTTCCTTCAGGCCATTCAGTCGGTAGGTAGTAGAGTTAAAATATGGAGAGTGCTAGACTCCAAACCTTTGTCAGTATATCATACTCCTTCCTGGTGGGCTGTGAAAGACAAGCACTGGTACTGTGGGAATCATGAGGTGTTATTGGTGGACTGGCTAAAGGAATCCATTGGTTGAGTTCCGACTTACTCAAATCATGTTATAGCATTATATGAACTGTTAGAGTACCTGCCAAACCTGCTTTCAGTGCAAACAAGCTGTCTTTCCAACAAAATCTTTACTGTACGTGTTGAGAACCCATACTGTGCTAGGCCTGGTTCTAAAGTGTTTAGAATACATCAATGAACAAAACAGCTAAGGTTACTTATCCAGCAGAGGAGAAATGCAATAAACCATTAAAACAATACATAATAATATTATATAGCAACTTAGAAGCTAAAATTGTCATAAAAGGAAAAAGGAAATGATAAAGGGGATAAGAAACTATGTGTGGTAGGTCGCACTTTCAGGCAGCCAACTTTTTTTAAGTACATTTGACAAATGCTTAAGAGATGAGACAGTAATGTGAAGATTTCTGGCAAGAGAAAAGGTAGTGCAAAGGCCTTGGTGTCAGATCTTGCCTGCTAGTTTAAAGAACAAGGAAGATGATGTGGGTGGGTGGAAGAATGGGTGGGGCAGGGAGACAAGGAGGAGAGGAAAGCAGGTGATGGTGAGCAAGCAGGTCACATAGAGCCTTCCAGGCTCTTCAGGCAGAGGCACAGACTTAAGCTTTTTCTGCAAGCAAAGTAAGGAAACACTGCAGAATTTTGAGCAAAGGTGACCTCATTTTTAAGACTGCTGTGGATGCTGGGTTGAAAACAGACATAGGGAACAAGTGAAGAAGCAGAGAAATAGCTGCAAAAATCAGTCAATAACTGATGATGGGTGGGCCCACAGTGGTGCACTAGTGAGAAGCAGTCAGGTTCTGCATCAATTCTGAACGTAGAGTCAATAGGATTTTATAATGGTTGAATGTGCATTTAGAGAGCAAAAGTCAAAGGCGACCCCGAGTATTTTGCCTAAGCAAATGAAAGAATGTAGTTACCAGGCCTTAGATAAAAGCTAGCTTAGGTTTTTGTATTTATCCCTTCTAAGAATTCCTCAGAAAAATTGGACATCTGTCCAATTTATAGTCCAAGGACTGTTTCTTCTCTATAAAAGTCATAATATTACTTATAGTCTTCTCTAAGAAACAAATTTATTAACATATATTCTTTCCAGGAATCCCTATTCTACACTTCTGCTTATACAGCACTTTGTTGCCTTCTACATGCAAGCAGTGAGTGAAAATGTGCCCTCTCTTAACCATGAAAGTTTAAGATCAGCATCATGCAGATTTTCATTTCTGCAAATCTGTAACAGCTGCCACTGTGCTTCATGTCTGTATTTTTACCAGTTATAAACATTATGGGCCATGACCTTACTTACTACTCCAAACAATTGCTAATAATGCTCTTTCACTTGCACCACATCCTAACTTCTGCACATGACAGTGGTTCCATAACTCTGCAAGAAAATTCCCATTAACATTATTACTTCCAACAAGAACACCTTAGCAATCAGCTAGCTTTTCAGGATTTCCTTCTTTCTTCTTCTCCACTGTTTCCCCCCAGTTGAAACATGTAGGCTTTAATATCACACACAAATCCCACTTCAACTTCACTTTACTGAGTGAGTCACTACGGTTTGAGCCATATGTGTATGTGTGAGTGCTTCTGCCTGCTTGCTTTGGAGTTAACTCTGCTACTTTGGGGCCATGTCCTTTGACTAAAGAGAATATGTTTATGGGAGGGAAGTCTTGCTTTGACCTGATGTCATATATCAACTATCAATAAAAATGATTCTTTCAATTAGTCACATTAGAGAAAAGTATATTTCTGTGAGAGGTTTTCCTAATTCTCTAGAACAATGTTATCAGTTAAATTGACAGCTGTATTCTGATAAACGAACAATTGATTCCAGCCTTTATCTAGAGTGCCTTCTTATATTACTGCAGAGCCTAGAAATCTCGGTATACTGGAAAATCAGTATTTCTCAGACTTCTATGTAATTAAGGCTCTAAAAGCCAGTCAGGTCCATCAGTTATATGTAGTCAAGTAAGATTTACAGGACAGAAATTTGAATGAAGCCATGTTTTGTCTCTTTGGACTGTTTCCTGATGGCCAACATGGTAAACTTGTGAGGTCTTTTTCTGCAGCAGGATTCCACCATCCATTTCCCAGGATCCTAGGTAAGAAGGGGCAGTTTCAAAGCAAAAAATTTTTTCTTGACCTTGGCTTTCTGATTCTTGAATCAGAGGTATGGAATGTGTTTTTGAAATTGAACTTAATATTGCAGGGTAGCCACAAAGGTGCATAAAAGTTCTCATGGCCTGTCAATTCTGAGGTCTTTCTGGGGACTCCTTCAAAGAACTCATTGTTCCAGCTAGGCCAATGACCCTCTAATGACTGTGAGTACAAAATTGCCCATATTAAATCCCTGCATCCCTAAAATGGAGAAGCTTGCTTTCAGAACTGAATGCTGAGTAATACACACTAACGTGCAAAAAGGGATACGTTCAAGGTTGTTGATTGCAGTGTGGTTGGTAAAAGCAAAAGGTTAAGCAGAAAAAGCTTAATATTGATAATCAGAGACTAGTTGAATAGAAATCATTACAGCTGTAAAGAGAAAGTTGGGGTTGGTCTTGCTGTCTCAGTGTTGGCAGAGGGTTAAGAAAATTTACATATAAGTTGACCATGTTGTTCAAACTCCTGTTCAAGGGTCAACTGTAATGGAATAAATGGTAATTGCAGTTAGACAAATTCAGAGAGTACAAAATGTCATTTTTGTCAATGCACACAAAGACCACATTTGGATATAATAAAAGTGATATACAGGATTCCATCTCCTAATTGTAATATGGTCATGTTGGTAACAGCGATAGTAACAATCTAGCTAAAATTATATGCTAGACATAGTGTCCTACTTATTGCATCCTTACAAAAAAGCCTATGTGATACATATCATATATACATGTAGAAAAATTTACATTTAGAGAAGGTAAATAATTGCCTGAGATTACACAGCTAGCTGGTAGGTGGCAGCCCAGATTTAACAAGTTGAAACACTTAATGGTTACTTTATACTATCGTTTGTAGACTAGCCACATTTCTTTTCCTTTCATTTATATGGCTTCTCTGTGCTAGAGTGACTTTTTTTTTTTGAGCGGGAGTCTTGTACTGGCACGCAGGCTGTAGTGCAGTGGCGCAATCTCAGCTCACTATAATCTCCGCCTCCTGGGTTCAAGCAATTCTCCTGTCTCACCCTCCTGAGTAGCTGGGACAACAGGCATGTGCCATCATGCCCAGTGAATTCTTTAGAATTTTTTAGTAGAGACAGAGTTTTACCATGTTGGCCAGGATGGTCTCGATCTCCTGACCTCATGATCCACCTGCCTCTGCCTCCCAAAGTGCTGGAATTACAGGCATGAGCCACTGCACCTGGTGGAGATGCTTTTCTAGGAGTGAAAATGTTTTCATCCCCACCTTTTGTCAGGTAAAAAGCCAGATTATATAAAAGTTCATCATAAATACACTTTTTATACCTGGAACTTAGATCATAAATTACATCTGTCTGGAAGAACAAGAGGACGGTGCATAATAGACATTGTCTGCTACTCCTTTGGTGAGGCAGTATGCTGAGCCATTTGCAGGAACAGCACTCCTACTTGGAATATTGTCAGGAAAGAAAATATAATCTAGGGCCAACATTCTTGGCAAGAGTGCATCAAGTGAGAAGTTCCTGGGCTTCTGGCTATTCTGCAATATCAACTGAGACAGAATATGGATATTTCTTCCATTTCTGTTCATGGATGATGTAAGTCTTCACCTACTTAAAACACAGTTTACATATAGGATACTTTCTCTGCCTTTTAAGATCCTGGAAACTCCCACATATGACAACTGTAAAACTTGACTAAGGAAGTTACCCACCTCCTCTCTTATCCCCCATGCACAGGCACACATAACCCATGGAACTCTGAGAAGTCAACTGCATTTAAGTTTGCACTGAATGGTACTTCTGACTAGCAACTGACTCAGCAGTCAAAAGAAAAACGTGGCAACTTTCATCGAAAACACTTGCTCAAAATTAAAGCTGAACCTCACTAGATATGGTGTTTCAGAAGACAGTTACCTTGTTATTGGCATCTTACCCTCTTGAAGTTTTTCAGAATTGCAAGTAGGAGAAAGCAACAAGAGCCATATCTGGGAAAATTCTGCCGGACTGCAGGCATCAGTCCTACGTAGGCATTTGTTTGGCAAGCTGGATGAATGTTTCTGGGGCACGAAAATCTCATTTGCAGGTCCCTTAATATAAAATTGATCCATTAAATTCTTGCTTAGTTTTCAGGATTTCTTCAATAATCAACACAAAATGTGTAAATAAAGAGAAATTCATTACTAATTATTTCTCCTCTCAGAGATCAGATGAACAAGGTGATAAGCCTTTGTAAATGAGGAAGAAACTAATTCCCTCCACAGGATTCCATCTCTCCCTTAAACCCAAAGAAAGTTAGTAAATGCTGTTTGTTTTTCTTTCTTTCTTTCTTCAGAGAAAGCTCCAAGTATTTTCTATGAACAGCATTTTTTCTTTTGCATTTGAACCTGTCAGATCTACAAAAAGCTAAAAGCAGCAGCAACTAGAATGACAGCAGATGGTGAAATGGGTAAATGTGGTCACTCCTAGTGTGTAGTCAAATTGATCTTCACTATGTCAATTATGCTGCATTATTGCTTTACAGAAAGTGTGACAAGCTATTAATATTTCATAGAGATCAGAAGAAGCACTTAAGTGGTAGTTCTGAAGAAACAACTGACTTTATTTCTATGACATAACTCTAAAATATTTTAAAAAGTTAACCGCACAATCATGTTTTCAATTTGTTCAATAAAAAGCCCAAGCATTTTTTACTCAAAAATTTATCCTTTAAGGTTAGAAACTTTAGAACTGCCCACTATATGTTCTCTTAAGTTAGGCCCTATGCTTCTTTTATGAAAGGAAATTGATGAATAGATGGGAAATAATGATTTTTATCTCTAATACTTTATATAGTTAAGTGTTAAATATAAAATCCCTGAAAAGGGTTGGTTCTCATTCAGGCACAAGATTCAGATTCAAGGCTTAAGAATGGGATTTGCTCACTCCTGGCAGAAAATTTTTCATTGCCAAATATTTTTAGTCTTATTTTTCCATACACTTGTTCTTCGCAATATCTAAAAGGATAAATCACATTTTTAAAAGAAAAGAATGTTTAAGCCAAGACCAACCCCAACCAGACTATTTGATTGTATAGTCTTTATACTTTACTATGATTACAAATATTATGCACATTATGTAAACATGTAAATATGTACATAGATATACACACATATCACATATAGAAGTCCCTTTAGTTACCACATTAGTGTGGCTAACATTGCTCTTCACATAGCTCATAACCTACCCGATCATGTGAAATGTGCAAAGCCATTAAGAATCTTACTAGAGCTGGGTGCAGTGGTTCACACCTGTAATCCCAGCATTTTGGGAGGCTAAGGCAGGTAAGATTACTCGACACCAGACTTTGAGATGAGCCTGGGTGATATGGTTCGTCTCTGTGTTTCCATCCAAATCCAAATTTCATCTCAAATTGTAATCCTCATGTGTACAGGGAGGGACCTGGTGGGAGGTGATTAGATCACGGGGGTGGTTTTCCCCATGCTGTTTTGGGACAGTGAGTTCTAATGACAGCTGATGGTTTTAAAGTGTAATACTTCCTCACTCTTTCTCCTGCTGTCTTGTGAAAAAGGCACCTGCTTACCCTTCACCTTCTGCTATGACTAAGTTTTCTGAAGCCTCCCCAGCCATGTGGAACTGTGAGTCAATTAAACCTCCTTTGTTTATAAGTTACCCAGTCTCAGGTAGTATCTTTACAGCAGTGTGAAAATGGGATAATACACTGGGCAACATAATGAAACCCTGAGTCTACAACAAAATTAGCTAGGTGTGCTGCCCTGTGCTTGTAGCCACAGCTACTCAGGATGCTGAGGTGGGAGGATCACCTGAAACCAGGAGGTCGCAGCTGCAGTGAGCTTATCAATGATCATGCCATTGCATTCCAGCCTGGATGACTGAGAAGAGTCTCAGTCCCCTGAACCCTCAAGAAAAAAAATATCTTACTAGGGAAAATGAAAATGGGAATGGAAATACAAGTGACTGAAGGCCTAATGAGAAATACATGAGCCTCTGCTGCTGAAGTCCCCATGTTGTAGGAAAAACTGGTTTCTTGTCACATGACCAAGAAAGATTAGGCTTGCAGACACTTTAAAGGGTGAGGAAGAATGAAATTTATTGGACAAAAAGCAAAAAAGCTCAGCAAAGCTAGAGGGGTTCCTGTTAACAGCCCCTCATCTCACAGATTGAATCCCCAGTTACCACATGGGAACAGGAGAGGTCAGGCTTCTCCCCACTGGGCATGAACTTCCTGAGGCCCCGCCCCATCCTCTCAGGGCTCAGGTGGGCATTAACCAAAAGGAATCAGTTGGGTAGGAGAAAGGCAGGCTTCCTCTGGGAGCAGTCTCCAACCTTCAAGCTGTTTTAGGCCTAAAGGTGGGGTTTTGCCAGGCATGGAGGGGCCTTGGTTGCCTCCTGGCTCTATCACCCAAAGGGGGCCAAATTCCTCTACTCCTGTCTTGAGCCTGTCCACCCATTCTAGACAAACCCTGCTATCCTCCCTACAAATTCCATGTTTTACTGAAGTTAATCATTTTGTTGCTTGCAAACAAAATTCCTCAACAGACCCATGTAAACATATATATGGATATATGCACCCATGTACTTACTATGTAAGGCTATCATTACAGAATAGTTGTGAAGCTAAGTAGAGTCCCTTCTTACTGGAGAAATGATAAAACATTTAGCTATAAGTAGCCAAGTGAGATTCAGGAAATAATAGGTATTAAGCTGTGAATAAATATTTTAATCTTTTTGAGACTCAATTTTCTGATCTGGAAAATGAGCATAGCGATACCTATTTTAAAGATTTGTTATCAGAATTGCTATGGACTGAATATGTCCCTCAAAACTCATATGCTGAAGCCCTAACTCCCAATGTGATGGTATTTGGAGATGGAGACTTTGACAGGCAATTAAGTCAAAATGAGGTTCTAAGAGTAGGGCCCCCATAATGAGATTCATGTCCTTAAAAGAAGAAGAGAGACAAGTGTTCTCTCTTCTCCCTCTGCCTCCACCACGTAAGGACACAATCAGAAGGCAGCCATGTCCAAGTCAGTAAGAGCCCCCACAGGAGACCATACTAGTTGGCACCTTGATCTTCAACTTCCAGAATCCAAAACTGTGAGAAACAGATTCCTGTTGGCTGATTTACTCACTCTTGGATATTTTGTTGACAGTCCAAGCTGACCAAGACAAGGATTCCAAGTGATAAGACAGCAGATTCTTTCTTCATCCTGGAGCCTCTTGTTTTGTCATCGCTTCTTACAACATCACCGCCCTATGCGTCTTTATCTGGTCAACATTACATGACAATCTGTGGCAATGGTCACTCTCTCATACAAGAATTTGACACTGTATTTGTTCACAGTTAAGATGTAAAAAGTAATTGCTAAGTTGTTTAATTAAATTATACTTTGATAGCTTTACTCAGTTCACATCCTATAAGTCACCTCATATGCATCAAATGCTATTCCATAAATGTAATCTATACAAAACTGTTTGCCACAATTGTTCAGAATATTGTGCAGCAATGCAAATCATTTTGTTTTCTTTTTGTTTTTGAAGCTTTTAGTAGAAAGAGAACAACTTCTACTGGAAAATGTAATCCCCAAGTGCTCAGGAATATCCTATACTGCCTTTCTGAATTTCATCTCCGAAGTCCTTGCCATTGTCCTAGCACTGTTCCCTACCCACTGCCTCCCCAGCTAGCCTCTAGAATTCATACAATGCCAATGGAAGCTTGACTACTGGTGCTTCAATGTTTTCAGCATATAGATGGATTCACCCACAATGTTTGTTTAACTCCGAAAATATTTTTTACCCTCTTCTAAATGATTGCCAAAAGACATTTCTACCCAAAATCTTTGAGTCAGCAGCTCCATGTAGGCACAATTTAATCCATCATATGAACTCATACAAGTCAATGGAAATTTTTCAGTCCATGACTCATGATGCCATGTCAATTTTTATGAATACCCTTTTGTTAGTGCATAAATGGAAAGGAATCATCAGTGACTTGATCATAATATTGGAAAATTTTATTTTACTCTTTATTTTTATTTTTTTCACAGTGTGTTTTCTCACTGATGAGTGACTAATTCCATCACTCTTATTAAAGAAATTATGTATTGTGAAATTTCTCAAGTTCTTATACCCAGTTTTCTTCTTTGCTGCCTTTTATTTCCTTTTTACAAAACAAACTTTGTTTTTATAGTGGTTTTAGATTCCCAGTTAAATTGAATAGGAAGCACAGAGAGTTCCCACACCCCCCATATCCCACCACACACGCAATCTCCACCACCATCAGCATCACTCACCACAGTGGTACATTTGTTACCTGCTTTGACACATTATCACCCAAAGTCCATAGTTTACCTTAGAGTTTACTTCTGGTATTTTCTCTTTCTTTCTTTTTTTTTTTTTTGATATGGAGTCTTACTCTGTCATCCAGCCTGGAGTACAGTGGCACAATCTCAGCTCACTGCAACCCCTGCCTCCTGGTTTCAAGCAATTCTCATGCTGCAGCTTTCTGAGCAGCTGGGATTGTAGGCGTACACCACCACACTTGGCTAATTTTTGTATTTTTAGTAAAGATGGAGTTTCCCCACATTGCCCAGGCTCGACTCAAACTCCTTACCTCAAGTGATCCACCAGCCTCTCAAAGTGCTGGGATTACAGGCATGAACCACTGTGCCAGGCACAGTGATATTTTCCATTCGATGGTGTGTTAGTCTGTTTTCACACTGCTATAAAGAAATACCCAAGACTGGGTAATTTATAAAGAAGTTTAATTGACTCACAATTTCTACATGGCTGGGGAGGCCTCAGGAAGCTTATAATCATGGCAGAAGGTCAAGCAGGCACCTTCTTCACAAGGTGGCAGAAGAGAAAGGTGAGTGAAAAAGGAACTGTCAAACACTTGTAAAACCATCAAGTCTCCAGATAACTCACTATCATGAGACTAGAATGAGGGAAACCTCCCCCATGATCCAATTACCTTCCTCTCTCCACAGGTGAGGATTACAATTTGAGATGATATTTGGATGGAGACACAGAGCCAAACCGTATCATAGGGGTTTCGACAAACATATGACATGTACCAACAAATATAGTATTGTACAGAATAGTTTTGTTGTTTAAAAATTTTCTGTTCTAAGACTATTCATTCTCCCCTCTAACTCTTGGAAACCATTAATCCTTTTGCTATCTTCACAGTTTTGCCTTTTCCACAATGTCATACAGTTGGGACTATACAGTATATAGCCTTTTTCTTTTATTGAAATTCATAAATGAAAGAATGTCTTTATGAAAAAATTTAAGGCTCTTTTACGGGTTTTCATGACTTGATTTCTTTTAAGCACTGTATAATATTCCACTGAGTGTAACATACCTTATTTACCCACTCAGGTACTGAAATATATCTTTTTTTTTTTTAAGTTTTGGCAAGTATAAATAAAGCTGCTATAAAAATTTTTGTGTAGGTTTTGTGTGGACATAAATTTTCAGTTCTTTTGGGTAAATATCAAGAAGTGAATGATGAATTTTTTTCTGGTCTTTTTTTTTTTTCTACTTTACCTTCAAACAACTCACACCATGATTGATGAACTTTATGCTGGAGAGTAAGTTTAGTTTTGTAGGAAACCGTTAAACCGTCTTTCCAAGTGACTGAATCATTTTGCATACCCACCAGCAATGAATAAGGAGTCCTATTGTTCCACATTCTCACCATCATTTGAAGTTCTCAATTTTTGGATTTTGGTCATTTTAATAGATGTGTAGTAGTATCTCATTGTTGTTTTTTAATATGCAATTACCTAATGATGTATTATGGTGACAACTTTTCATATGCTTATTTGCCATTTGTATATCTTCTCTACTAAGGAATTTGTTCAGATATTTTCCCCATCTTTTAATCAAGTTGTTCTTTGCATATTTTGAATAATTGTCCTTTATTATGTGTGTGTTTTATTAATTTTTCTACAGGTCTATGATTTTTCTTATTCTCTTACATTGCCTTTCACAAAGCAGAAATTTTTAATTTTAATGAAGTCCAGATCATTAAGTAACTCTTTTGTGGATGCCTTTGGTGTTATGCCTAAAAATTTGATTTATGTTATTTCTATGATTCTTACAGATTTGAATTTTACATATAAGTCTATGATCACTTTTAATTTTTGTGACTGGTTTAAGGTCTATGCCTAGATTCATGTTTTTCATCACATGGATGTCCAGTTGTTCTAGCACTATTTTATTTTAAAGACAGTAACTTGCTCCACTGTCTTTTCTTTTCTTTTTTGTTCAATATCAGGTGATTATGTTTATGTGAATCTATTCTGTGCTCTCTCTTCTGTTCATTGATCTATTTATCTATTATTTTAACAATACCACACTACTGCTTTTAACACATCTTGAATCAAGTAATATCAGTGCTCTGACTTTGTACTTCTCCTTAATACTGAGTTCTCTATTCTGAATTTTTTGCCTCTCTGTATAAATATTAAAATCAGTTTGTCCATATCCACAATATAACTTGCTGGGATTTTGATTGGTAGTATGTTAAACCTATAGATTAGGTTGGAACAAACTGACATCTTGACAATATTGACTCTTTTATTCATGAACATGAAATGTCTTGATTTATTTAGTTATTTGATTTGGTTCATCAGGTTTTGGAGTTTTCCTCATATACATCTTGCATATATACTGTTAGATTTATACTTAGGCATATTTTTGTGTTACTGTAAATGGTAGTATTTTTAATTTCAAATCCTACATGTTCACTGTGATATATAAAAGAAAATAATTGATGTTTATGTACTCACCTTATGTCCTACACCATCATTTATCAGTTCCAGACTTTTCGTTGATTTTTTCAGATTTTATTCCTAGACAAGAATGTCATTTGTGAATAGTTTCATTTATTTTTTTTGCTAGTCTGTATATTCTTATAATTCTTTTATTTTTTCATAATGCACCATTACGACTTCCCAGGTAATCCTAAAAAAGAGTAGTGAGAAGGAGCATCCTTGCCTTTTTTCTAATTATAAGGAAAGTTTCAATTTCTCACCATTAAGTGTGATGTTAGGTATAGGTTGTTTGTAGATGTTGTTTTTCAGGTTGGGGAAGCTGCCTTCTATTCCTTGTTTACTAAGCTTCTTTATCATGAATAGGAGTTGGGTTTTGTCTAATGCATTCTCTACATCTATTGATATGATCATGCAATTTCTTCTTCTTTAGCTTGTTAATGTTAGAATTGCATTAATTTATTTTTGAATGTTGAACCAGCCTTGCAAACCTGATATAATTCCATTTGGTCTTGATTGTTGGATTGTATTTACTCATATTTTGATAAAAATGATTGCATATGTTTATGAGAGGTATTGGTCTACAGTTTTCTTCTCTTGTAATTTTTGTTTTGGTAATAGGGTGACACTGGTCTCAGAGCATGAGTTAGGAAAAATTTTCTCTGACTCTTCTGAAAGCCTTGTCATTTTGGCTTTCTACGGTGTTTAATCATTGTTTCAACATCTTTAGTAGATAAAACCTTATTCAAATTGTATCTTTGTTCTTGCTTAAGTTTTGAAGATTGTTTCTTATAAGGAATTGGTCCATTTTATCTAGGCTATCAAATTTGTAGGCATAGAGTTATTCATATTACTCCATTATTATACTTTTTAAGTCCTTAGGAAGTGTAATGATATCCTCTCTTTCATTTCTACTATTATTAATTTGTGTCTACTGTTCTTTATTCTTTGTTAGCCTGGTTGGAAACATTAATTTTATTGGTCTTTTAAAAGAACCAATTTCTTATTTCATTGGTTATGTTTATTAATTTTCTTTTTCAGTTTAATTGATTTCTATTATATTTTTATCCTTTCTGTCATTTTTTATTTGGATTTAATTTTCCTTTTCTAGTTTTATAAAGTTGAAGCTTAGGTAATTATCTTACATTTTTCTTCTTTTCCAATACATGTATTTGATCATATAAATTTTCTACTGAGAAACAATTATTCTGCATCTCATAAAGTTTTATAAGTTGTATTTTAAACTTAATTTAGTTCAAAATATTATTAAACTTCTCATATTTATTCTTTGACCCTTGTGTTATATAAAAGTATGTTGTTTAATCTCCAGATAATTTAGTGGATGTTTTAGCTATCTTTCTATATTGAATTGTAGTTAATTCCATTCTACTCTGAGCAAACGTTGTGTGATTTTTATTTTAAATGTTTTCAGGTATGTGTTAATGACCCAGAATATGGTACAACCTGGTGAATATTCTATGTGAACTTGAAACAAATGTATAATTTGTTGGTTTGGGATGAAGGAGTAGATAAATTTCAGTTACATCTGATTGATGGTACTCTTGAATGCAACTGTGTCCTTTACTGATTTTCTGATTATTGAATTGGTCATTTCTAAAAGAAGAGTGTGGAAAGTCTATAGGCATTATAGGAGATTTATCTATGTTTTCCTATAGATTTTTATTTCTTGCATTCCATTCATTTTTGCTTCATATGTCTTGATACTCTGCTATCTAACATGCTTACAACACTCAGAATTGCTATGTATTCTTCAAGAACTAATCCCTTTATACTTACATAAAGCCAATCTTTATTTATAATATTCCTTGCTCTGAAGTTTGCTGTTTCAGAAATTAATATAGGTAATTGAACTTTATTTTGATTGTTTGCATGGCATATCTTCCTCTCTCTCTCTCTTTTTTTTGAGGCAGAGTCTTACTCTGTCACCCAGGCTAGAGTGCAATGGCATGATCTTAGCTCACTGCAACCTCCACCTCCTGGGTACAAGCAATTCTCTGTCTCAGCCTCCCAAGTAGCTGGGATTACAGACGCCTGCCACCACACCTAGCTAATGTTTGTATTTTTAGTAGAGACAGGGTTTCACCATCTTGGCCAGGTTGGTCTTAAACTCCGAACCTTATGATCCACCTGCCTCGGCCTCCTAAAGTGCTGGGATTACAGGCGGGAGCCACCATGCTTGGCCTGCATGGCATATCTTTCTATATCACTTTGCTTTTAATTTGTATGTGTCTTTAAAGTAATTTTTTTGTAGGTAACATGCAGTTGGGTATTTTTTCATCCACTCTGAAAAACCCTGTCTTTTAATTGGTGCATTCAGATCACTGACATCTAAAGTGATTATTGATATAGAATTAATATTTATCATATTTGTTACAATTTTTAATTTTTATCCTTTTTTACTGTTTTGGTCTTCCACTCTTTTTCTGCCTTTTGTGGTTTAATTGAGCATTTCATAAAATTTCTTTTCTCTCATTTTTTAGCATATCAATTACACTTTTATCTTTATATATTTTACTAGTTGCTTTAGATTTTGCAATATATATTTTGACTAATGCAAATCTACTTCTATTAACACTATACAGCTCTACATAAGTAATACAAATACCTTCTGATAAACAGTATTTCTCCAAGCAGAAGAAATAATTTCAGATCGTTAGTACTGGTCTCTAGAGCTAATCCAGTCTGACAAAAATAAAGTAAAAAAGAATTTTAAAAAATAAGCAAAGCCTACAAGAATTATGAGATTATGTAAAGCAATGAAACCTATGGATTATTGGCATTCCTGAAAGATAATAAGAGAAAGTAAACAATATGGGAAATGTATTTGAGGGAAAAATTTAAGAATATTTTCCTAATCTTCCTAGAGATGTAGACATCCAGATATCAGAAATCCAGAGAACACCTGTGAGATATCACACAAGATGATTATCACACCAAGGCAAATAGTCACCACAGTTTCCAAGGTCAATGTTAAATAAAAAAAATGTCATAAAAGCAGCTAGAGAAAAGGGTTAGATCATTTACAAAGGAGACCTCATAAGGCTAACCCTGGACTTCTCAGCAGATACTATACAATGCAGAAGATACTGGGAACATATTTTCAGCATTCTTAAAGAAAAGAAATTCCAATGAAAAATTTTATATCCCATGAAACTAAGCTTTATAAACAAGGAGAAATAAAATGTTTTCCAGACAAGCAAGTGCTAACGGAATACAATACTACAAGATCAGACTCACAGGAGATCTTTATGGCAGTTCTAAACATGGAAAGAAAAGAATACTTACTACCACAGAAACACACTTAACTACATAGCCCACTTACACTATAAAGCAAAAAAACACAATGAGAATTACAGAGCAAACAGCTAACAACTTCATGATAGGATCAAAACCTCACATATTAATATTAACGTTGACTATAAATGGTGTAGACACCCCTCTTAAAAGGCACAGAGTGACAAGTTGGATTTAAAAAAAAAAGATCTATCTGCTGTCTTCAGGATACCCATCTCATACATTACAACACCCATAGGCTCAAAGTATTGGAGAAAGATCTACCACACAAGTGGAAAACTAAAAAGAACAGGGATCACTGTTCTTATATAAAACAAATGTTAAACTGTCAACAGTTTAAAAAAAAGGAAAAAAGACAAAGAAGGTCATTACATAATTATAAAGGGTTCAATTAAACAAGAAGACTTAACTATCTCAAACATATATGCACTGGAGTACTCCGATTCATAAAATAAACACTTTTAGACCTAAGAAAAGACCTACAGGGCTACACGATAATAGTGGTTGACTTTAACACCCCACTGACAGGGTTAGACAGTTCATTGAGAGAGAAAACAAAGAAGTTCTGGACTTCAATTCAACACTTGACATAAACCTAACAAACACCTATAGAATACACAAGCCAAAAACCACAGAATATACATTTTTCTCATAGTTACACAGAAAATTATCTAAGATTTACCATATGGCCAGCCACTGAGCAAGTCTCAGTAAATTCAAACAAACTTAAATCATACCAAACATATTTGGGGGCCACAGTGGAATAAAAAGAGAAATCAATAACAAAAGGATCTCTCAAAAACACACAATTGCATGGAAATCGAACAACTTGCTTTTGAATGACTTTTGGTAAACAACAAAATTAAGATATAAATGAAAAACCTTCTTTGAAATGAATGAAAATAGAGACACAACATGCTAAAATTTCTGGGATGCATCAAAAACCGTGTTAATTGGCAAGTTTACAGTGTTAAATGCTAACATCAACAAATAGAAAATTTTCAAATTGATGATCTAACATCCCACCTGGGGGACTAGAAAAATAAGAAGATACCTCAAATCTAGCAGAGGAAAAGAAATATCTAAAATCAGAGCAGACCTAAATGAATTTGAGACCAAAATAATCCATAAAATGAATCAACAAAATGAAAAGTTGACTCTTTGAAATGATAGGCAAGATCAATAGACTTCTAGCTAGACTAACAAAGAAAAAAAGAGAAGATACAAGTAAATACAATCTGAAATTACAAAGGAAACATTATAACTGATCTCACAGAAATGCAAAAGATCCTCAGAGACAATTATAAATACCTCCATTCACATAAACAAAAAATCTAGAGGAAATGAATAAATTTTTGGAAACATGCAACCTCCCAAGATTGAAACTGAAGAAATTCAAACCCTGAACAGACTTGTAATGAGTTCTAAAATTGAATCAGTAATAGAAACACTACTAACCAAAAAGATCCCTGCAACAGATGTATTCATAGCCAAAATCTACCAGATATACAAAGAACAGCTGATAACAATCCTACTGGCACTATTCTAAAAAATCTAGGAGGAGAGACTACTCTCTAACTCATTCTACAAAGAAAAAATAATCATGATACTAAAATTTAGTAAAGACAAAATGAGAAAAGAAAACTACAGACCAGTATCTTTGATGAACATAGACACAAAAATCCTTAACAAAATACTAGCAAACCAAATTGAGCAGCATATGTAACAGTTAATTCACCAAAATCAAGTAGGCTTTATTCATGGGATGCATGATTGGTTCAACATTTGCAAATCAATCAAAGTGATTCACCACATAAACAGAATTAAAAACTACATGATCATCTACATAGATTCTGAAACAGCCTTCAATAAAATCCAAGATCCTTTCATGGTAAAAACCCTCAACAAACTAAGCATTGAAAGAACATACTTCAAAATAATAAGAGCCATCTACGTCCTATTCAACATAGTACTGGAAGTACCAGCTAGAGCATTCAGGCAAAAGAAAAAAATTGAAAGAGAATTCATATTCACTGACTACGTAATTCTGTACCTGGAAAACCCTGAATACTCTATCAGAAGGCTTTTAGAGCTGATAAATGACTTTGGTAAGGTTTCAGGATACAAAATCAATGTGCCAAAATCAGTAACATTTCTATACACTAATAACTTTCAACCTAAGAGCCAAATCAAGAATGCAATTCCATTTACAATACCCACCCCCTCCCCCTGCCCCGCCACGCACACACATGTTTACACAATACCTAGAAATATAGCTAACTAAGGAGGTGAAAACTCTCTGGAACAAGAACTATGAAACACTACTGAAAGAAATCATTATTGACATAAACAAATGGAAAAATGTTCCATGCTAATAAATTGGAAGAATCAATATTCAAATGGCCATACTGCCCAAAGTGATCTACAGATTCAGTGTTATTCCTATCAAACTACCAATTTAATTTTTCATAGAATCAGAAAAAAACTATTCTAAAATTCATATGAAACAAATAAAGAGCCTGAACAGCCAAAACAATCCTAAGGAGAAAGAGCAAAGCTGGAGGCATCATATTACCTGACTTTATAATACAAGGCTACAGTAACCAAAAGAGCATGGTACTGGTACAAAAATGGATGCATAGACTGATGGAACAGAAGAGATAACCTAGAAATAAAGCCACACACCTACAGCCAACTGATCTTTGACAAAGGCAACAGAAATAAGCAATAGGGAAAGGATTCCCTGTTCAATAAACGGTGCTGGGATAGCTGGCTAGCAATATGAGGAAGAATGGGAAAGGACCCCTGTCAATCACAGTAAACAAAACTTAACTCAAGATGGACTGAACACTTAAATTTAAAACCTAGAACTATAAAAATCATAGATGAAAACCTAGGAAATACCACTCTGAACACTGACTTCGGCAAATAGTTCATGACTAAGTCCCTAAAAGCAACTGCAATAAAAACAAAAAGTTGACAAATAGAAACTAATTAATCTAAGGAGCTTCTGCACAGCAGAAGAAACTATCATCAGACTAATCAGACAGCCTACACCATGAGAAAAAATATTTGCAAACTCTACATCTGACAGAGGTCTAATATCCAGAATGTGTAAGGAGCTTAAATAAATCAACAAACTTAAAACAAATAACTTAATTAAAAAGGGTGCAGGATACACTGGAAAGATGGCCAAATAGGAACAGGTCTGGTCTGCAGCTCCCACCTGCAGACTGATGCAGAAAGCAGGTGATTTCTTCATTTCCAACTGAGGTACCTGGTTCATCTCACTGGGTCTGGTTGGACAGTGAGTGCAGCCTAAGGAGGGTGAGTTAAAGCAGGGTGGGGTGTCACCTTACCTGGGAATCTCAAAGAGTTGGGGAATTCCCTCTCCTAAGGAAAGCCACTAGGGACTGTACTATGCACTCCCTCCCAGACACTGCACTTTTCCCACCATCTTCACAACCCGCAGACCAGGAGATTACCTCCAGTGCCAATGCCGCAAGGGCTCTGGATTTCTAGCACAAAACTGAGTGGCCTTTTGGGCAGACACCAAGATATCCACTATCAATATTAGACAGATCAATGAAACATAAAATTAACAAGGAGATCCAGAAGTTGAACTCAGTTTTAGACCAAGTGGACCTAATAGACATCTACAGAAGTCTCTGCCACAAATCAGCAGAACATAAGTTCTTCTCAGCACCACGTTGCACTTATTCTAAAATTGACAAATAATTAGGAGTAAAAGACTTCTCAGCAAATGCAAAAGAAAGGCAATCAGAACAAACAGTCTCTCAGACCACAGTACAATCAAAGTAGAACTCAGGATTAAGAAACTCACTCAAAACTGCACAACTACATGCAAAACAAACAAGCTGCTTCTGAATAACTACTGGCAAACAACAAAATTAAGGCAGAAATAAAGATATTCCTTAAAACCAATGAGAACAAAGACACATCATACCAAAATCTCTGGGACACATTTAAAGCAGTGTGTAGAGGGAAAGTTATAGCACTAAATGCCCACAAGAGAAAGCAGAAAAGATCTAATATCAACACCCTAATATCACAATTAAAAGAACTAGAGAGGCAAGAACAAACAAATTCAAAAGCTAGAAGAAGACAAGAAATAACTAAGATCAGAGAAGAACTAAAGGAGATAGACACACACAAAAACCCTCCAAAAAAAAAAAAAAAAAAAATCAATGAATTCAGAAGATGGTTTTTTTTAAAAGATCAACAAAATAGATTGCTAACCAGACTAATGAAGAAAAGAGAGAAGAATCAAATAGCTTCAATTAAAATGATAAAGGGGATATCACCACTGATCCCACAGAAATACAAACTGTCATCAGATAAACACCGCTACACAAATAAACTTGAAAATCTAGAAGACATGGATAAGTTCCTGGACACATACACCTTCCTAGATACAAACAGGAAGAGGTTGAATCCCTGAATAGACCAATAACAAGTTCTGAAATTAAGGCAGTAATTAATAGCCTACCAACCTAAAAAAGTCCAGGACCAGACAGATTCACAGCCAAATTCTGTGAGAGGTACAAAGAATAGCTGGTACCATTTCTTCTGAAACTAGTCCAAACAATCAAATAAGAAGAATCTTCCTTAACTCACTTTATGAGGCTAATATCATCCTGATACCAAAACCTGGCAGAGACACAACAAAAAAGGAAAATTTTAGGTCAATATCCTTGATGAACATTGATGTGAAAATCCTCAAAAAAATACTGGCAAACAGAATCTAGCAGCACATCAAAAAGCTTATCTACCATAATCAAGGTGGTTTAATCACTGGGATGCAAGGCTGGTTTAACATAAATCAATAAACGTAATCCATCACATAAACAGAACCAATGACAAATATCACATGAGTATTTCAATAGATGCCAAAAAGGCATCAACAAAGTTCAACAGCCCTTCATGCAAAAACTCTCAATAAACTTGGTATTAATGGAACATGTCTAAAAATAAGAGCTATTTATGACAAACCCACAGCTAATACCATATTGATTGGACAAAAACTGGAAGCATTTTCTTTGCAAACTGGCACAAGACAAGGATTCCCTCACCACTCCCATTCAACATAGTATTGAAAATTCTGGCCAGGACAATGAGGCAAGAGAAATAAAGGGCATTCAATTAGGAAAAGAAGAAGTCAAATTGTCTTTGCAGATGACATGATTGTATATTTAGCAAACCTCATCATCTCAGCCCAAAATCTCCTTAAGTTTATAAGCAACTTCAGCAAAGTCTCAGGATAAAAAAAAATCAATGTGCAGAATTCAAAGCATTCCTATACATCAATAACAGCAAGCAAAAATCATAAGTGAACTCCCATTCACAATTACTACAGAGAGAATTAAATACTTAGGAATAAAACTTAAAAGGGATGTGAAGAACCTCTTCAAAGAGAACTACAAACTAGTGCTCAAGGAAATAAGAGAGGATATAAACAAATGGAAAACATTCCATGCTCATGGATAGGAAGAATTAATATCATGAAAATGGCCATACTGGCCAATGTAATTTATACATTTGCTGCTGCCCCCATTAAGCTACCATAGAGTTTCTTCACAGAATTGGAAAAAACGACTTTAAATTTCGTATGGAACCAAAAAAGAGCCTGCATAGCCAAGACAATTCTAAGCAAAAAGAAAGCTGGAGTCTCACACTACCTGATTTAAAACTATACTACAAGTCTACAGTAGCAAAAATAACATGATACTGGTACCAGAACAGAGATATAGACCAATGGAATAGAACAGAGGCCTCACAAATAATGCCAAACACCTACAACCATCTGATATTTGACAAACCTGATAATAAGAAGCAATGCGGAAATAATTTTTCCTATTTAATAAATGGTGTTCAGAAAACTGGCTAGCCATGGGCAGAAAGCTGAAACTGGATCCCTTCCTTACACCTTACACAAAAATTAACTCAAGATGGATTAAAGACTTAAACATAGGACCTAAAACCATAAAAACCCAGAAGAAAACCTCAGCAATGCCATTCAAGACATGGGTATGGGCAATGCAATGGCAACAAAAGCCAAAATTGACAAATGGAATCTAATTAAACTAAAGAGATTCTGCACAGCAAAGGAAGCTATCATCAGAGTAAACAGGCAACCTGCAGAATGGGAGAAAAATGTTGCAATCTATTTATCTGACAAAGGGCTAACATTCAAAATCCACAAATAACAAACAAATTTATGATGTTTACAAGAAAAAAAGCAAATAACCCTATCAAAAATGGATAAAGAATATGAACAGACCCTTCTCAAAAGAAGACATTTATGTGGCCAACAAACATGAAAAAAAAGCTCATCATCACTGGGCATTAGAGAAATGTAAATAAAAACCACAATGAGATACCATCCCAGTTAGAATGGTGATCATTAAAAAGGCAGGAAACAACAGATGCTGGAGAGAATGTGGAGAAATAGGAACACTTTCACACTGCGGGAGTGTAAATTAGTTCAACCAACATGAAAGTATGGTGATTCCTCAAGGATCTAGAACTAGAAATACCATTTGACCCAGTAATCCCATTACTGGGTATATACCCAAAGACTTAGAAATCATTCTACTATAAAGATACATGCATACATATGTTTATTGTGGCACTGCTCACAAGAGCAAAGACTTGGAACCCAACAAAAATGGCTGTCAATTTTAGACTAGATTAAAAAAAAATGTGACACATATATACCATTAAATACTATGCAACCATAAAAAAGGATGAGTTTGATATGCTCCAAGATGGCCAAATAGGAACAGCTCTGGAGTGCACTTCCCAGCAAGAATGCAGAGGGTGAGTGATCACCGCATTTCCAAACAAGTTTTTACTGCTCACAGACCAGGAGATTCCCGGGTGGAAAATCAACACAGTCAGCCAGTGCAGCAGGTCTCCACACAAATCTGGGTGACTGTTTCAACTGTCAACTGGAACACCTGAGAAACAGAGTCACCCATTCAACTAAAAAAAAGGTGGCTGAAACAGGGAGCCAGGTGATCTGGCTAGGTGGGTCCCACCCCCACAAAAACCAGCAATCTGAAACACTCTGGATTGAGAGTTTCACAGCAAGCACAGCTGGCCCCAGGAAGGTCCAGCTCTGTCAGGGGAAGGGTGTCAGCTATTACTGAGGCAGTCCACCACTACTGAGGCACTCCACCACTACTGAGGCAATTCTAACTATACCTCTATAAACAAAACCACAAGGAAGTTCACACAGTAGTTGGGCAGAGCCAATGTAAGCTCAGCAATGCCTCTGCTGGCAGACTAGGCTACCTCCTCACTGGGCAGGACATCTCTGATAAAAGGCAGCAGCACATCAGGAACTTATAAATTAAGCCCCACCTTCCCAGGACAGAGCACCTAGGAAAAAAAGGCAGTTATGAGTTATGCTGCAACAGACTTAAATGTACCTGCCCAGCAGCTCTGAACAGAACAACAGAGCTCACAGCTCAGCACTAGAGGTCCTATAAGGGACAGACTGTCTTCTCAAGCAGCTCCCTGATCCCCATATATCCAAAGAGACACCTCATAAAGGAGAGCTCAGGCTGACATCTGGTGGGTACCCTTCTGCGACAAAGATAACAGAAAAAGAAATCAGCAGCAACTCTTACTGTTCTGCAGCTACTGCAGGTGATCCCCAGGCAAGCAGGGTCTGGAGTAGACCTCCAGCAGTCCTACAGCAGAGGGGTCTGACTGTTAGAAGGAAAACTAAAAAACAGAAAGAAATAACTTCATCATCAACAAAAAGGACATCCACTCAGAGACCTGATCCGAAAGTCACCAACTACGAAGACCACAGGTAGATAAAAACACAAATACAGGAAGAAAGCAGTGCAAAAAGAATGAAAACACCCAAAACCAGAATGCCTCTCCTCCTCCAAGAGATCACAACTTCTCACCAGCAAAGAACAAGGCTGAATGGAGAATGAGTCTGAGGAACTGACAGAAACGGGCTTCAGAAAGTGGGTAATAACAAACTTCTCTGAGCTAAAAGAACATGTTCTAATCCAATGTAAAGAAACTAAGAACCTTGATGAAAGGTTTGACAAAATGCTAATGAGAATAAACAACTTTGAGAAGAATATAAATGAATTGATGGAGCTGAAAAACACAAGAATTTTGCGAAGCATACCCAAGTTTCAATAGCCGAATTGACCAAGCAGAAGAAAGGGTCTCAGAGATTGAAGATCAACTCAGTGAAATAAATTCAGAAGAAAAGATTAGAGAAAAGAGAGAAAAGAAATGAACAAAGCCTCCAAGAAATATGGGATTATGTGAAAAGACCTAATCTACATTTGTTAGGTGTACCTGAATGTGATGGAGAGAATGAATTCAAGCTGGAAAACACTCTTCAGGATATTACCCAGGAGAACTTTTCCAACCTAGCAAGGCAGGCCAATATTCAAGTCCAGGAAATAGAGAAAACAACACAAAGATATTCCTCAAGAAGAGCAACCCCAAGGCACATAATTATCAGATTCGCCAGGGTTGAAATGAAGGAAAAAATGCTAAAGGCAGCCAGAGAGAAAGGCTGGGTTACCCACAAAGGGAAGCCCATCAGACTCACAATGGATCTCTCAGCAGAAACCCAACAAGCCAGAAGAGTGGGGGCCAATATTCAACATTCTTAAAAAAAAGAACTTTCAACCTAGAATTTCATATCCAGCCAAACTAAGTTTCATGAACAAAGAAATGAAATCCTTTATGAACAAGCAATTGCTCAGAGATTTCATCACCATGAGGCCTGCCTTACAGGAGCTCCTGAAAGAAGAACTAAACATGGAAAGGAAAAACCAGTATCAGCCACTCCAAATACATACCAAATGGTAAAGAGCATTGACACAATGAAGAAACTGCATCAACTAATGGGCAAAACCACCAGCTATCATCAAAATGGCAGGATCAAATCACACATGACAATACTAACTGTAAATGTAAATGAGCTAAATGCCCCAATCACAAGACACAGACTGGCAAATTGGATAAAAAGTCAAAACCCATTGGTGTGCTGTATCCAGGAAACCCATCTTATGTGCAAGGATACACATAGGTTCACAATAAAGGGAGGAATGAAGATTTACCAAGCAAATGGAGAGCAAAAAAGATAGGGGTTGCAATCCTAGTCTCTGATAAAATAGACTTTAAAACAACAAAGATCAAAAGAGCCAAAGAAGGACATAACATAATGGTAAAAGGATTGATGAAACAAGAAGAGCTAAGGATCCTAAATATATGTGCATTCAATACAGGAGCACCCAGATACATAAAGCAAGTTCTTAATGACCTGCAAAGAAACTTACACTCCCACAAAAAAATAGTGGGAGACTTGAACACTCTATTGTCAATATCAGACAGATCAGTGAGACAGAATTTTAACAAGTATATCCAGAACTTGAACTCAGATCTGGACCAAGCAAACCTAACGGACATTTACAGAATTCTGCACCCCAAATCCACAGAATATACATTTTTCTCAGCACCACATCACACCTACTCCAAAACTGACCACATAATTAAAAGTAAATCACTCCTCAGCAAATGCAAATGAATGGAAATTATAACAAACAGTCTCTCAGACCACAGTGAAATCAAATTAGAACTCAGGATTAAGAAACTCTCTCAGAACTGCACAAATTCATGGAAACTGAACAACTGGCTCTTGAATGTCGACTGGATAAACAATGAAATGAAGGCAGAAATAAAGATGTTCTTCAAATGCAGTGAGAAGGAAGAAACAATGTGCCAGAATCTCTAGGACACATATAAACCAGTGTCTAAAGGAAAATTCATAGCAATAAAGGCCCATCAGAGAAACAAGGAAATATCTAAAATCAACACCCTATCATCAAAATTGAAACAGCTAGAGGAGCAAGATCAAAACATCTCAAAAGCTAGCAGAAGACAAGAAATAACTAAGATTGAGCAGAACTGAAGGAGATAGAGACACACACAAAAACACCCTTCAAAAAAATAAATAAATCCAGGAGCTGGTTTTTTTTTAAAAGATCAACAAGACAGACAGACCACTAGCCAGATTAATAAAAGAGCAAAGAATCAAATAAATGCAACAAAAAACCATAAAGGTGATATAACCACAATCAATTCCACAGAAATACAAACCAGCATCAGAGATTACTACAAAGAACTCTATGCACATAAACCAGTAAACCTGGAAGAAATTGATAAATTCCTGGAAACTTGCACCCTCCCAAGCCTTAACCAGAAAGAAGTTGAAACCCTGAATAAACCAATAACAAAGGCTGAAGTGGAGACAGCAGTTAATAGCCTACAAAAAAATAAAAATAAAAAAGGCCCAGGTCCAGATGGACTCACAGCTGAATTCTACCAGACATAGAAAGAGGAGCTGTTACCATTTCTTCTGAAACTATTCCAAACAACACAAAAAAATGGAATCCTTCCCAAATTATTTTATGAGACAAACCCTCATACCAAAACCCAGCAGAGATTCAAAAGGAAAAGAAAACTTTATGCCAATATCCATGATAAACATAGATGTGAAAATCTTCAATAAAATACTGGCAAACCAATTGCAACAGCATATTAAAAGGCTTATCCATCACAATCAAGTGGGCTTCATACCGGGGATGCAAGGCTGGTTCAGCATATGCAAGTCTATAAATGTAATTCACCAAATAAACAGAACCAAAGACAAAAACCACATGATTATTTCAATAGATGCAGAGAAGGCCTTTGACAAAATTCAACAGCCCTTTATGCTAAAAACTCTCAATAAACTAGGTATCGACTGAACATATCTCAAAATAATATAAGCTATTTATGACAAACCCACAGCCAATATGCTGAATGGGCAAAAAGTGGAAGCATTCCCTTTGAAATCTGGCACTAGACAAGGATGCCCTCTCTCACCACTCCTATTCAATATGCTATTGGAAGTTCTAGCCAAAGCAAGCAGGCAAGAAAAAGAAATAAAGAGTATTCAATTAGGAAAGGAGGAAGTCAAATTGTCTCTATTTGCAGATGACATGATTGTATATTTAGAAGACCCCATCATCTCAGCCCAAAATCTCCTGAAACCAATAAGCAACTTCAGCAAAGTCTCAGGATACAAAATCGACGTGCAGAAATCACAAGCATTCCAACACACCAGTAACAGACTTAAAAAGAGCCAAATCAGGAATGAACTACCATTCACAATTGCTACAAAGAGAATAAAATAACTTGGAATACAACTAACAAAAGATGTAAAGGACCTCTTCAAGGTCCTTTTTACCACTTTACCAAGTGGTCCTTATTACCACTGCTCGAGGAAATAAGAGAGGACACAAACAGATGGAAAAACATTCCATGCTCATGGTTAGGAAGAATCAGTATCATGAAAACGGCCATACTGCCCATAGTAATTTATAGATTCAGTGTTATCCCCATCAAGCTACCTATGACCCTCTTCACAGAACTGGACAAAACCATCTTAAACTTCATATGGAACCAAAAGAGAGTCCACATAGCCAAGTCAATTCTAAGAAAAAAGAACAAAGCTGGGGGCATCATGCTACCTGATTTCAAACTATACTACAAGGCCACAGTAATCAAAACAGCATGGTACTGTTACCAAAACAGAGGTATAGATCAATGGAACACAACACAGGCCTTGGAGGCAACATTACACATCTACCACCATCTGATCTTTGACAAACCTGACAAAAGCAAGAAATGGGGAAAGAATTCCCTGTTTAATAAATGGTTATCCATGTGCAGAAAGCAGAAACTGGACCCCTTTCTGACACCTTACCCTAAAATTAACTCCTGATAGATTAAAGACTTAAACATAAGACCTAATGCCATAAAAATCCTACAAAAACCTAGGCAAAACCATTCAGGACATAGGCATAGGCAAGGACTTCATGACTAAAACACCAAAAGCATTGGCAACAAAAACCAAAATAGACAGATGGGATCTAATTAAACTTCAGAGCTTCTGCACAACAAAAGAAACAACCATTAGAGTGAACTGGCAACCAACAGAATCGGAAGAAATTTTTGCAATCCACCCATCTGACAAAGGGCTAATATCCAGAATCTACAAAGAACTAAAATAGATTTACAAGAAAAAAAATTCAAAAGTGGGTAAAGGATATGATCAGACACTTTTCAAAAGAAGACATATATGAGACCAAAAAACATATGAAAATATTCTTATCAACACTGGTCTTTAGAGAAATGCAAATCAAAACCACATTGAGATACCATCTTATGCCAATTAGAATGACAATCATTAAAAAGTCTGGATACAATAGATGCTGGAGAGGATGTGGAGAAATAGGAACATTTTTACACTGTTGGTGAGAGTGTAAATTAGTTCAACCATTGTGGAAGACAGTATGGCCATTCCAAGAACCTAGAAATCGAAATTCCATTTGACCCAGCAATTACATTTCCAGGTATATACCCAAAGGATTATAAATCATTCTACTATAAAAGACACATGCACATGTATGTTCACTGTGGTACTGTTTACAATAGCAAAGACCTGGAACCATCCCAAATGCCCATTGATGATAGACTGGACAAGGAAAATGTGGCACATATACACCATGGAATACTATGCAGCCATAAAAACGGATGAGTTTGTGTCCTTTGTAAGGACATGGATGAATCTGGGGCAGGGTGTTAGGGAGGGATAACCTGGGGAGAAATGCCAGATATAGGTGACAGGGATGGAGGGAGCAAACCACATTGCCCTGTATGTACCTATGCAACAATCCTGCATGTTCTACACATGTACCCCAGAACCAAAAGTGAAATAAAATATTTTTAAAATTTTAATGTGTTAAATTTTAATTAATTAAAAATCAATAATTAACATTTTAATTTAATTAAAAATTAACATTTTTCAGTTCTCAGACTGTCCATTTGAATAGATCTCTCATTATGTAAATTATACCTTGATGATATTAATTAAAATGTATAATGTTAAATAAAACGTAAGATATGGAATAACTTATTCTTTCTGGTTGAATTTCTGTAAGATAGATGGTAGAGATGATAAATGTCAAAGAGTGAGTAAAAAGGAATACAACATATTAACTATGGTATGACAGGGATTTCTGGTAATTTTTATTGCTTTGTAATTGACAAACATTGTAATTAACAAACTTACAATGAGTATGTAACACATTTGTCTAAGATTTTTAAAGGAAAAAATATATGTAGAATATATGATACACAACAAAAATAATGATGAGTTCGTGTCCTTTGCAGGGACATGGATGAAGCTGGAAAACATTCTCAGCAAACTAACACAAGAACAGAAAGCCAAACACTGCTTGTTCTCACTAATATGTGGGAGTTGACAATGAGAACACATGGACACAGGGAGGGGAACATTACATACCAGGGCCTACTGGCAGGTGGAGGGTTAGGGAAGGGATAGCATTAGGAGAAATACCTAATGTAGATGACTAGTTGATGGGTGCAGCAAACCACCATGGCACGTGTATACCTATGTAACAAACCTTCACATTTGCACATGTACTCCAAAACTTCAAGTATAATAAAAATAAAGTAAAATATTATATAAAATATTAAAAGGGTGCAAAGGACACTGACAGAAACTTCTCAGAAGACGATGTACAGGCAGCCAACAAGTACATGAAAAAACGCTCAACGTCACTAAACAGAGAAACGCAAATCAAAAGCACAATAAAATACCGTCTCACAATAGTCAGAATGGCTATTACTAAAAGATCAAAAAATAACAACAAATGTTTTCAAGACTACAGAGAAAAAGGATTGTTAATGAGAACATAAATTAGTTCGGACACTGTGGAAATCAGTTTGGAGATTTCTCAAAGAACAAAATATAGAACTACCACTCACTACAGCAGTCGCATTACTAGTTATATACCCAAAGGAAAATAAATCATTCTGTCAAAAACATATACTTGTATGTTTTTTACAGCGTTATTCACAATAGCAAAGACATGGAATCAACCTAGATGTCCATCAATGATGGATTGGATAAAGAAACTGTGGTATATATACATCATGAAATACAATGCAGCTATAAAAGTGAATAAAATCGTGACTTTTGCAGCGACATGGATGCAACTGGAGGCCATTATCTTAAGTGAATTAATGCAGAACAGAAAACCAAATACCAAATATTCTTACTATTAAATGAGAGCTAAACATTGGGTATACGTGGACATAAAGATGGGAATGACAGACACTGGGGACTACAAGAAGGGTCAGGAAGAGAGAGGCCAAGGGTTGAAAAGTTACTATAGGGTCCTATGCTCACTACTTGGGTAACAGGTTCAACTATACCCCAACCCTCAGCATCATGCAATATAACCTCCCATCTGGGATATTATTGCTGTTACTCATTTCATTTACATATAATTATATATAAGCATCTATATAAATGAATATATTTTGCTTTTATTATTTTGAACAAAACATTATTTTAGATTAAAATAAGTAAAACAAAACTCATTTCACTTTCACTTATTCCTTCTTAGATGCTCTCTCTAAGAAGGAATAAGGTAAAAGCAAGTTTCTAACCTGTTATTTTTCATGTCTCTGAAAAACTTGTAACATTTCTGGCAAATCAGGTCTACTGGCAACAAATTTTTTTTTATTTTTGTTTGAGAAAATTTCATTTCTCTCTCACTTTTAAAGAATAATTTTTAAGCTGTAGAATTATAGATTGATGGGTTTTGCTAAATATTTTACTTCACTCTCTTCTTTATTGCATGGTTTGTGAGAAGTCAGATTTATTTCTTACCCCTATTCACCTACAGGTAAGATATTTTCCCTGCTGACTTCTTTCTAGGATTTTTTAATCTTTGGTTTTCTATAGGTTGAAAGTCATATCCACAGGGGTATTTTTCTTTTATATTTATTATATTTGATTTTCCCTGAACATCTTGGATTGGGGTTTAGAGTCTCACATTAATTTGAAGCTATTTCAGTCACTGTTGCTTCAAATCTTGCTTTTTTTTCTTTCTCTCTACCTTCTTCTTTGAGCATTCCAATTATGCACATATTACATGTTTTGCTGTGGTCTAATGGTTCTTGAATATTCTGTTCTGTTTTCTTCTATCTTTTCTCCCCTTTGCTTTTCTTATTTAGAAGTTTCTATTGTCATAACCTCAAGTCCAGATATTCTTTTCTCCACTGTATACAGTTTACTAGTTAACCTATCAAAGGCATTTTTAATTTCTGTTATAGTGGTTTTGATCTCTAGCATTTCTTTTATCCTCTCTTAGAATTTCTATCTTACCACTTACATTATCTGTTTTTTTATTTTGCCTTTTTTTTCTGTGTGTTTAGCATATTAATCACAGTTATTTTAAATTACTAGTCTGATAATTCCTATATCCCTTTCATTTTTTGGATTTGGTTCTGATGCTTTCTCTGTCTTTTTAAGCTATATATTTTTTTTGCCTTCTAGTATTCCTTTTAATGTTTTTTGTTAAAATATGAACATGTTACAATGGGTAAAAGAAACTGATTAATAGACCTTTTGTAATACAGGGTTATACTATGTGCAGAGGGAAATCATTCTACAGTCCTATAATTAAGTCCCAGTCTTTTTGTGATCCTTCTCTGTGCTGTGAACTTCATCAGTGTTTCTCAGCATTTCTCTCCCTTAAATGGGGAAGGATATCTGTAGGGGACTAGATTTGTATATTTTCCTTCCCCTACATGAAAAGCTAAAGGGAACCAGAGTGGAGCATTTTCCTTCCTTTAGGTAGGTTAGGCACTTCATTAGCTCAGCAGGTAAGTATCTGGTTAAAAAATTTCCCCTGAGAGCAGGCTGTTTTAAGAATTGAGGCCAGATGAGGTGACTCAAGCCTATAATCTCAACACTTTTGGAGAATAAGCCAGAAGGATCCCTTAAACACAGGAGTTCAAGACTAGCCTGAACTACAAGCAAGCCCCATCTCTAAAAAAAATAATTAAAAAATGATCCAGGCATTGTGGCATGCACCTGTAGTCCCATCTACTCAGGAGTATAAGGCAGAAAAATTGCTTGAGCCTAGGAGATCCTCATGTCACTGCACTCTAGCCTAGGCAACAAAGCAAGATCGTTTCTTAAAAAAGAAAAAAAAAAGTTGACATATTTCAAAATGGTTTCTCTTTGCTTCCTCCTGCTGGAAAAAGGAGGACTTTTTAAAAAAAATTCTTTTATATACTTATTAAGTTTATATAAATAATGCATGTAAGGAGCTTGGAAGTCACCGGACCTTCCTAACAAGTACGAAGTTGAGCAAACTTAGATCTATAAGAAAGTGAAGTCAGAGGGCAAATTGCTGCATCAAAATTGAAGAAACAGAGAGGCAGATACAGAGAATCACAACTCACTAGAGCAGAAATTTTTATAGGTACAAATATAGGGTAGAAAATCTGAACTTTAATTGATGAATTGCTGATGTTTGAGAGTTAAAAACTCCAGGGAAACTCAGAAATTTGATGCATCCGCTACACACTTTTGTGCATATACTTCCAGGAGCTGGAACAAGTTCTGACAGTAATTATCAGAATAAAATTCATTCTGGCTTCAAGGAGGGCAAGATGGAAAAGAAGAATTTTGAAATATACAAGAGAATTCTTCTTAGCAAGGTCTTCCCTCATAAGAAACTAGTTACCAGAACCTAACCTACTGTGATTTTATCAGAGTCCAGCTGATCTCAGGAAAGGGAAATACCTAACTCCAGCCACCTCTAGCCATTCTATTATATCTAAGGGGAGATTTAAAACAAAACAAAACTAGGAAATGTTCCTCACAGTCATGATCCAGACTCACCAAAAGGTTAAGACCTAACCTTAAGATAACAAGCTCCCATTCCCCCACACCTTGCCACCATATTACTAAAGACCTACTTACATCTGTTTATCATGTTCATCTATCGAGCAAAAATTACAAAGCAAGTTCAAAGGCAAAAAAGATAATTTGAAAAGACAGAGCACATATCAGAGCCAGATATGGAAGGTATAAAAGGACTGTCTAACATGGAATTCGAAACAAATATGATCAATAACCCAAAAGCTCCTATAGATAAAGTAGATAGCATAAAGATAAACCATGTAAGCAGAGAGATAAAATACTAAGAAAGAACCAAAAGTAAATGCTAGAGATCAAAAACACTATAAAAGAAATTAAAAATGCCTTTGATGGGCTCTTTGGTTGACTGGACATGGCTAAGGAAAAGGTTTCTGAACTTTAGGATGTTATCAACAAAACCTAGGAAAATAAAAATCAAACAACAAAGACTAGGGGAGAAACAGAATAGAATATCCAAGACCTGTAGGGAAACTATATAAGTCTTATAACATGTGTAATGGAAATACCATAGGGAAGACAAAGAAACAGAAGAAATATTTGAAACAATAATGTCTGAAAATTTTCACCAAATTAATGTCAAACTACAAATTAAAGATCCAAGAAGCTCAGAGAACACCAAGAGAAATAAATGTACATAATAACAATAACAATAATCCTAGGGATTGGATTATTATTATTTATAAACTATGGAAAATCAAAAAGAAAAAAGAAAAAAAAATCTTAGAAGCCAGAGAAAAAGCATTTTACCTATAGAGGAGCAAGCATAAAAATTATATCTGACATCTCAGAAACCTTATGCAGATAAGAAAAGAGTGGAGTAAAATATTTAAAGTGCTGAGAGAGAAAAACAAAAACAAAACACCACACTAAAATTCTGTATCCTGTGAAATCAGCCTTCAAAAGTGAAGAAGAAATTAAATGTTCTCAGACAAGCATATATGAAGAAATCTGCTACCAGCAGAGATGTCTTATCTCTTTACCCCTACCCCAAAATAATGTTGAAAGATGTTCTAACGAGTTTTCCAAGATGGCGCGGTAGGAACAACTTGGGATTGCAGCTCTCATAGAAGGTGCAGAGGGTGAGTCCTAGCTGCATTTCCAGATGGATCTTTGTTGCCCACAAAACAAGGAAATTCCCAGGTGTAGGAGAGTCACGGGACACCAGTGCAGCTCTCTCGGCTTGCATGGGTGATTTCGGCCGCCGCCACAGCGCTGCAGCACCCCGCACAAAATGCGCTGACCTGGGTGCCCAGTTAAACCGGCAATCTGAGATTTGGGAGGGCAGATTAGCATATCCATCTGATTAAACAGGACTTGGACAGTGAGCCAGACAAGGAGATTCCCGGGAAGCGACATTTGAGCGGGTGCAGTGGGCCCCTGCACAGGAAATCACACAGATCCCAGTGCCCTACCAGCAGGTGACTAAAACACCTGGGAGAGGGTCATCCATTCAACAAAAAAAAAAAAAAAGAAAGAGGGAGAAAGGGCTCTGAGGCAGGGAGCCAGGTGATCAGGCTCAGCAGGTCCCATACCCACAGAGACAAACAAAACGGCAATTCGAAACGCTCAGGCTTGAGAGTTTCACTGTGGGCACAGCTGAATACAGGACAGTGCAGCTCCGTGGGGGAGGGGCATCCGCCACTACTGAGGTATTCTGCCCCTACTGAGGTATACGCCCATTGCTGACGCAGCCTGCCATTGCCAAGGCAACCTGCCACAACAGAGAGACTCGCCAACAGGGCAGAGCCCACAACAGCAGGGAAGAGCCCACGGGCAACAGGGTGGAGCCCAGGACAGAAGGATGAAGCCCACAGCAGCAGGGCAGAGCTCACAGCAGCAGGGACTGGAGTGGACCTCAGCAGTTGTACAGCAGAGGGGCTAGACTGTTAAAAGGAAAACTAAGTAACAGAAATACTTTAGCATCAACAATCTGGGCATACACTCAAAGACCCAATCGAAAAGCCAGCAACTACTCAGACAACAGGTGGATAAATACACAAAGATGGGAAGAAACCAGTGCAAAAAGGAGGAAGACACCCAAAACCAAAACACCATGCCTCCTACAAAGGACCAAAACACCTCACCAGCAAGGGAACAAATCTTGACGGAGAATGAGTGTGATGAAATGACGGAATCAGACTTCAGAAGGTGGATAATGAGAAACTTCTGTGAGCTAAAAGAACATGGTCTAAATCAATGCAAAGAAACTAAGAACCTTGAAAAAATATTCGAGAAAATAATAAGAATGGACAACTTAGAGAGGAATATGAATGAAGGAGCTGAAAAACACAACACAAGAACTTCGCAAAGCATGCGCAAGTTTCAACAGCCAAATTGACCAAGCAGAAGAAAGAATATCAGAAGTACAAGATCAACTCAATGAAATTAAATGAGAAACCAAGATTAGAGAAAAAAGTGCAAAAAGGAAGGAACAAAGTCTCCAAGAAATGTGGGATTATGTGAAGAGACCTAACCTATGTTTGATAGGTATATCAGAATGTGACGAAGAGAAAGAATCCAAGATGGAAAATATTCTTCAGGATATTATTCAGGAAAATTTCCCCAACCTAGCAAGGCAGGCCAATATTAAAGTCCAGGAAATACAGAGAACACCACAAAGATATTCTGCAAGAAGAGCAACCCCAAGGCACACAATTGTCAGATTCACCAGGGTTGAAATGAAGGAGAAAATACTAAGAGCAGCCAGAAAGAAAGGTCAGGTCACCCACAAAGGGAAGCCCATCAGACTCACAGCAGATCTCTCAGCAGAAACCCTACAAGCCAGAAGAGAGTGGGGGCTAATATTCAACATCCTTCAAGAAAAGAACTTTCAACACAGAATCTCACATCCAGCCAAACTGAGCTTCATAAGTGAAGAAAAAATAAAATCCTTTGCAAACAAGCAAGTACTCAGAGATTTTGTCACCACCAGGCCTGCTTTATAAGAGCTCCTGAAAGAGGCACTATACATAGAAAGGAACAACCAGTACCAGCCATTCTAAAAACATACCAAATGCTAAGGAGCATCAACAAAAAAGAAGAATCTACATCAACTAACGGGCAAACCAGCCAGCTAGCATCAAAATGGCAGTATCAAATTCACACATAACAATATTAACCCTAAATGTGAATGGGCTAAGTGCGCCAATCAAAAAACACAGACTGGCACATTGGATAAAAATTCAAAACCCATCAGTGTGCTGTATCCAGGAAACCCATCTCACATGCAAGGATACACAAAGGCTCAAAATAAAGGATGGAGGAAGATTTACCAAGCAAATGGAGAGCAAAAAAAAAGCAGGATTTGCAATTCTCATGTCTGATAAAATAGATTTGAAAGCAACAAAGATCAAAAGAGACTAAGAAGGTCATTACATAATGGTAAAAGGATTGATACAACAAGAAGAGCTAATGATCCTAAATATATATGGACCCAGATATATAAGGCAAGTTCTTAACAATTTACAAAGAGACTTAGACTCCCACAAAATAATAGTGGGAGACTTTAATACCTCCACTGTCAATATTAGACAGATCAACCAGACAGAAAATTAACAAGGATATCCAGGGCTTGAACTCAGACCTGGAACAAGCAAACCTGATAGACATTTACAGAACTCTCCACCCAAAATCTACAGAAGATACATTCTTCTCAGGACCACATCACACCTACTCTAAAATTGACCACATAATAGGAAGTAAAGCACTGCTCAACAAATGCAAAACAACTGAAATCATAACAAACAGTCTCTCAGACCATAGTGCAATCAAGTTAGAACTCAGAATCAAGAAACTAACTCAGAACTGCACAGCGTCATGGAAACTGAACAACTGGCTCTTGAATGTTGATTGGATAAACAATGAAATTAAGGCAGAAATAAAGAAGTTCTTTGAAACCAACGAGAATGAAGACACAACGTACCAGAATCTCTGGGAAACATTTAAAGCAGTATCTAGAGGAAAATATATAGCAATAAATGCCCACATGAGAAGAGTGGAGAGATCCAAAATTGACACCCCATCGTCAAAACTGAAAGAGCTAGAGGAGCAAGATCAAAAAAACTCAAAACCTAGCAGAAGACAAGAAATAACTAAGATCAGAGCTGAACTGAAGGAGATAGAGACACAAAAAAACCCTTCAAAAAATCAATAAATCCAAGAGCTTTATTGAAATATCTTTTTTGAAGAGATCAACAAAATAGACAGATCACTAACCAGACTGATAAGAAAGAAAAGAGAGTACAATCAAATAGATGCAATAAAAAACAATAAAGGGGAAATCACCACAGATTCCACAGAAATTCAAACCATCATCAGAGAATATTACAAACAACTCTATGCACATAAACTAGTAAATCTAAAAGAAATGGATAAATTCCTGTACATCTGTGTCCTCCCAAGTCTAAACCAGGAGGAAGCCGAAACTATGAACAGACCAATAACAAGGTCTGAAGTCAAGGCAGCAATTAAGAGCCTACCACACACAAAAAGCCCAGGTCCAGATGGGTTCACAGCTGAATTCTACCAGACACACAAAGAGGAGCTTGTACCATTCCTTCTGAAACTATTCCAAATAATCCACAAAGAGGGAATCCTTCCCAAATCATTTTATGACACCAACATCATCCTGATACCAAAACCCGGCAGAGACTCAACAAGAAAAGAAAACTTCAGGCCAATATCCATGATGAACATAGACGCAAAAATCTTCAATAAAATACTGGCAAGCCGATTGCAACAGCACATTAAAAAGCTTATCCACCATGATAAAGAAGGATTCATGCTGGGGATGCAAGGCTGGTTCAACATACGCAAGTCTATAAATGTAATTCACCACATAAACAGAACCAAAAACAAAAACCACATGATTATCTCAATTGATGCAGAGAAGGCATTTGCCGAAATTCAACAGCCCTTTATGCTAAAAACCCTCAATAAACTCGGAATGGATGGAACGTATCTCAAAATAATAAAAGGTATTTACGACAAACCAACAGCCAATAGCCAATATCATACTGAATGGACAAAAACTGGAAGCGTTCCCTTTGAAATCTGGCACTAGACAAGGATGCCCTCTCTCACCACACCTATTCAATATAGTACTGGAAGTTCCAGCCAGAGCAATCAGGCAAGAAAAAGAAATAAAGGGTATTCAAATAGGAAAGGAGAAAGCCAAATTGTCTCTATTTGCAGATGACATGATAGTATATCTAGAAGACCCCATCGCCTCAGCCCAAAAACTCCTGAAACTGATAAGCAACTTCGGCAAAGTCTCAGGATATAAAATCAATGTGCAAAAATCACAAGCATTCCTCTACACCAATAACAGATTTAAAGAGAGCCAAATCAAGAAGGAACTGCCATTCACAATTGCTACAAAAACAATAAAATACCTAGGAATACAACTTACAAAGAACATAACAGAACTCTTCAAGGAAAACTACAAACCACTGCTCAACGAAATAAGAGAGGACACAAACAGATGGAGAAACATTCCATGTTCATGGTTAGGAAGAATCAATATCATGAAAATGGCTATACTGCCCAAAGTAATTTACAGAATCAATGCTATCCCCATCAAGCTACCATTGACTTTTTTCACAGAACTGGAAAAATCCACCATGAACTTCATATGGAACCAAAAGAAAGCCCGCATACCCAAGTCAATTCTAAGCAAAAAGAACACAGCAGGAGGCATCACACTACTGGACTTCAAACAATACTACAAGGCTACAGTAATCAAAACAGCATGATACTGGTACCAAAACAGAGGTATAGAACAATGGAACAGAACAGAAGCATTGGAGGCAACACAACATATATATAACCATACAATCTTTGATAAACCTGACATAAACAAGCAATGGGGAAAGGATTCCCTGTTTAATAAATGGTGTTGGGAAAACTGGCTAGCCATGTGCAGAAAGTAGAAACTGGACTCCTTCCTGACACCTTACACTAAAATTAACTCCAGATGGATTAAAGACTTAAACATAACACCTGGCACCATAAAAACCCTAGAAGAAAATCTAGGCAAAACCATTCTGGACATAGGAGTAGGCAAGGACTTCATGAACAAAACACCAAAAGCATTGGCAACAAAAGCCAAAATAGACAAATGGGACCTAATCAAACTTCACAGCTTCTGCACATCAAAAGAAACAGTCACTAGAGTGAATTGGCAACCAACAGAATGGGAAAACATTTTTGCAGTTTACCCATCTGACAAAGGGCTGATATCCAGAATTTACAAAGAACTCAAACAGATTTACAGGAAAAAAACAAACAGGCCCATTCAAAAATGGGCAAAGGATATGAACAGACACTTTACAAAAGAAGACATACATGAGGCCAACAAACATATGAGAAAATGCTCATCATCACTGGTCATCAGAGAGATGCAAATCAAAACCACACTGAGATACCATCTCACGCCAGTTAGAATGGCGATCATTAAAAAATCTGGAGACAACAGATGCTGGAGAAGATGTGGAGAAATAGGAACACTTTTACACTGTTGGTGGGAGTGTAAATTAGTTCAACCATTTTGGAAGACAGTGTGGCGATTCCTCAAGGCCTTAGAAATAGAAATTCCATTTGACCCAGCAATCCCATTACTGGGTATATATCCAAAGGACTAGAAATCGTTCTATTGTGAGGACACATGCACGCGAATGTTCATTGCAGCACTGTTTACAATAGCGAAGACCTGGAACCAACCCAAATGCATATCGTTGATAGACTGGACTGGGAAAATATGGCACATATACACCATGGAATACTATGCAGAAATCAAAAACGACGAGTTCATGTCCTTTGTAAGGACATGGATGAATCTGGAGAACATCATTCTCAGCAAACTGACACAAGAACAGAAAATGAAATACCACATATTCTCACTCATAGGCGGGTGAGAAAAAATGAGAACAAATGGACACAGGGAAGGGAGTACCACACCTCGGGGTCTATTGGGGGGTATGGGGAGGGACAGCAGGGTGGGGGGAGCTGGAGAGGGATAGCCTGGGGAGAAATGCCAAATGTGGGTGAGGGGCAGGAAGGCAACAAAACACACTGCCATGTGTGTACCTATGCAACTATCTTGCACGTTCTGCACATGTACCTCAAAACCTAAAATGCAATAAAAAAATAAAATAAAATAAAATAAAAAATTTTAAAAAAACAGATTGCAAATGAGAGTTTACCTATACTGACCCTATATCGTCACTGATCCTGCAAACACTAGAAATACTGCTGATTCTGTGCCCTGCAGAAAGACTGAGTCTCTCTTTGGTAAGAAAGAATTCTTCTTTAGAATTATATCCATGTTGATTGGAAAAAAACCAACATTTCCACAGAAGTCAGGACTAACTTGTCTTTCCAAACTGTTAGAACAAAGAAATACAAAAGGACAGTTAAGAATATACTCCACCTTCTTTTTTTGAGAGGAGGGGTAGAGAAAAGTGAGGGTGATGAGTATCTTACCTGAATATAGAACAGTCTGAGTAAAACAGAATAAAAATATCACTGAGCTTCTATGTGCATATAAAAGCCTGAGCAGGAAGTATCTGGTCCATTTCCTCCTAGTTTTCTGGTCAACCTGTAATGTGATCTTAACATAAGAGAATGTTCCAAACATGCTAATTCCAGATTCTTTAAGGGTAGGTGCATGTTCCATCTAGATAACTTAGAACAATATTTTTCTTACACTCATTCAAAATTTTTTTGCAAAGATTACTTGTTGGTTTAAAATACATATTTTCCTTGTAACCTTTCACAGAAAATCACTCCACAACAATAAACCTGTTTATTAAGTGAAAAAAAAAAAAAAAAGATGTTCTATAGAGGAAAGGAAAATTTTATAGGTCAGATGCTTGGATCTACATAATGAAATGAAGATCACCAAAGAAGAAACAGGTAAAGTACAACAAAGCTTTTCTTTTCTTATTCTTTATTTTTTTATTTATTTTTTATTTTTTATTGCATTTTAGGTTTTGGGGTACATGTGCAGAGCATGCAATACAGTTGTATAGGTGCACACATGGCAGCGTGTTTTGTTTGCTTTCTCCCCTTCACCCACATTTGGCATTTCTCCCCAGGCTATCCCTCCCCACCACCCCCTCCCACTGTCTTTTCTTATTCTTTACTACTCTGAGAAGTAACGTTTTGTTCAAAATAATAGCAACAATGTGTTTGATTATATATGCTTAGGTGTATGTATCCCATCTAAGGGATATATATACCCTGTATATGTACACATACATACATATTTGCTTAGGTATGGTAAGATATGAGATATGAGTGGCAGCAATGATAGGAAGGGTGGGATGGAATAATTAGAATTTTATTGTTATTATAAGACATTCATGCTCCCTGTGAAATAGTATAGTGTTATTTGAATATGGGCTTGAATTCATCACAAATGTATATTACAAATTTATGGCAACAATTTTTAAAAGTTAAAAAAAGAAGTATAACTGTATGCTAATAAATGAAAGGAAATCAAATATACTCAATTAAAAGCACAAAAGGGAGAAAAAGAGTAGAAGACAAAGACCAGTATATAGTAAATATAAAATATGATGTCAACCCAACTACATAATCACTTTGAACATCAAGTGGCTAAATGCACCTATTAAAAAACAGATTGTCAGATGAATCAAAAAACAAGACCAACAAAATACTGTCTGCAAGAAACCCACCTTAAATATAAAGACACATAAATTACAAGTAAATGGGTAGAAAAAGATACTCTATTGTAACATTAAATTTAAAAAGCAGAAGTATCTATGTTATTTTTAGACAGCAGACGTTAAAGCAAGGAAACTGATCAGAGGAAAAAAAGGAAGGGCAGTGTGCGATGACATAGTTGTCAGTTCTCCAAGAAGATATAAAAATGTTTAATATGTATGTGCCTAAAATCAGTGTCATAATACATGAGGCAACAACTGATAGAACTGCAAGGTGATATACATGAATCCACTATTACAGTTAGAGAATTCCACACTCCTTTATCGGAAATAGACAAATCCAGCAGGCAGAAAATCAGTAAGGGCAGAGTTGAACTCAACAGTACTATCAATCAACTGGATAAACTGACATCTATAGATTATACTTCATCCAACAGCAGTTGAATATACATTCTTCTCAAGCACATGAAACATTCCTCAAGATAGACTGCACTTTAAGCCATACAGCACTTTAACAAATTTAAAATAAATAATATCTGCTCTCAGCTCATAATAGAAATGATCTAGAAATTATTAACAGAAAGATGAATACACAACTGTAAAATATATGGAAATTAAACAACACACAGTTCAAAAAAAATCTTGAAAAATTATTAAATATTTTGAACTAAAGACTAAAAACATTTTTGAAGAAAGCTTATCAGTTTTTTTTATAAAGTAAAACATTCAAATAATCCAACAATTGCATTTTTTGATATTTATCCTAATGAGCTGTAAACATATACAAGGACGTTTAATTTATTCTTAATTACCCAACTTGGAAGCAACAAAGATGTTCAACAATAGGTGAATGGATAAACTGTGGTACACCCAGACAATGGAATATTTTTCAGCACTAAAAAGAAATTAGTTATCAAGTCTTAAAAAGACATGAAAGAAACTTACGTGCTGTCACTAAGTGAAAGAAGCCATTCTGTTAAAACTACATACTGCATGATTCCAAGGATAAGACAAAGTTGGAATTCCTGAAAAGCCAAAATTATGTAAACAGTAAAGAGATTAGTGGTTGTCAGGGGCTATGGAGAACAGAGGTAAATAAGCAAAATACAAAGCATTTTCAGGGCAGCAAAACTATTCTGCATGATACTATGTTGGATATATGTCATTATAAGTTTGTATGAAGCCATAGAATATACACCACCAAATGCGAACCTTAAGGTAGACTGTCAACTTGGGTGATGATGATCTGTCAATTTTTGTTCACTTGTAACAAATGTATCCCTGTGGTGCAGGATGTTGATAATGAAGGAGCCTGTGCATGTGTGGGGGCAGGAAGTGCATGAGAAATCTCTACTTTCATCTCAGTTTTACTGTGGACTTAAAACTACACTACAATGTATTTTTAGAATACATGTGTATATGTACACAATTATACATATATATGTATTCCTTCTACTTCAGTTAACTGTCCCCCACAACACACACACACACACACACACACACACACACACACACACACACACACACATGCTTGAAGTAGAAAATGTAGAGCAAAGACATCTAAAAGATGCTCTCCTTTGCCATCATGCAGTCCAGTAGCTCTTAATAGCTTTTGACTAATAAGAATGAGGTAAATGTTGCACTATCCAAAAAGTGATTGTATCATTCAATTTCCTCCATAAAACTGAAGATAGTCACTCAGCATTTTTGGTTGTAAGGATGGAAGATTTACTCAGGCTTCCTTGAGAATATATGTAAATTGGAACTGACAAATTGTTAAAGTAAGACATTGCTGCAGATGAGCTCAAGCCTCTTCCTCTCTGTAGTTTCTCTCTCCTCTCATCCTCTCATCCCCTCCCTTCGACTCTCCTTTCTCTTTTGGTTCTTTCCCCTACACAAGTCTCCTGTCTTTTTCTCTCCTTGCCCTTCTTCCTTTCCTCTTTCTCATGTAATTTCTGTTTCTTGGCATCTCTGCTTCCCATTTAGTTTATGATCTGTTCTTCTAAAATATAGATGAAATGGCTCTTTACCTTCCATATTCCATATAAATTTTGAGAACTAGAATTATTAGTGCATCTAATTATCAACACATACAATAGGAAAAGCCCTTTGTACCACAGTCCTATGGATTTCCACAAGCCCATGCTGAATACTCTTGGAACAGGGGTATTTCCAGTCTAGTAAGTGGCTGTTCCTGTACAAAGAAAACTTATCTTCACTGAATCAAAAAGGTAAGGTAAAGTTTCAGGTACAGAAAGATACTAGACATGGCAGGCCCTATGAATAATGTGTCCAGTTTAAAAAATCTAAAAATTAGATTTCACTCCTTGTAATTTTGTGTAAATTTAAAAATAATTTCATAAAGCATGCATTTAATATATTTTCTGTTTTCTTTCATTATAAGCAAAAATATAGTTGTTTTAGAAAATATAGATATTACAGAGTAAATTGAGTAAAATTGTATCTTTTAATTCTCTGACACAGAGACCACAGTTAAAATTTTGAACAAACATATCCAGGCAATCTGTGTATATAAATACAATTGAAATTATCTCTCTATATATTCATATATATGTTCAATATATGAATAAATTTGCCAATAAAGTTATATAATTAACTATCAATTCTAAATTATTGGCATATTTTTGGAGTTCAAATTTTTGCTACTATAAACATAATATAACAAACAAAGCAATAGACAGATGTCTCCACATATTAATGATTATTTCCTTAGGCTTCACTAATAGAATGGCAAAGTCAGAAATAAACCAGTTTTTAAACTTTTGATATACACACTTCCAAATTACCACCCGAAGAGTTTTTGCCAATTTACTTGCCCATAGAAAGTTCATAAGAATAAATTACCTACACATGATAAATTTTAATATAATCTATATTTTAAGTTTTAATAATTTGATCAAAACAATTTAAAAAATAAACATAAAAAGTATACATGACTAGCAAGCCTATGAAAGAAATATTTAACTTTTTCTGTTGTGAATTGCTTAGGCACATCACTTTTTTATTATTAATTTATAAAAAGTCTATTTATCATAGTGATATTGATTCAATATTTGATATCAAAACAGCAAGCATTTCTCACAATTTATCAGTTGTCTCCTAATTTACTTGTTATGAAAATAACTTTAAATTTTCATTTAAATACATCTATTCTGTTATAGATTTTTTTTATAACAGTAAAGAGAAATTCAATTTTACTGAGTTTATTAGAAATCACAATTGGATTTTACCTAATGCCTTTGACATCTATTACAGTAATATATTTTTAACCTATATATAAATTGCATAAATACAGAAAAATTTTAATAGTATCTAATGCCTAAAAACTTTTATTTTAGAAATATTTTATTATTAAAATGTTCAAATATACATAAACATTTTAAATAGTACAATAATTATCTGTATACCTTTATTAGTCAGGGTTCTTCAAAGAAGCAGAACCAGTAGGATATGTATATGTAGAGAGAAACAGAGGTCTATTTTAAAGAATTGGCACATGCAATTAAGGAAATTTGCTGAGTCCAAAATCTGATGGGGAAGTTAACAGCCTGGAAACTCGGGGAAAAGTTGCATTTAGAGTCCAAAGGCAGTCTGTTGGTGGAATTCCTGCTTCCTTAGAAGAAGAAATCAGTCTGGCCAGGTGTGGTGGCTCACACCTGTTATCCCAGAACTTTGGGAGGCCAAGGCAGACCGATCTCAAGGTCAGGAATTCAATACCAGCCTGACCAACATGGTGAAATGTCATCTTTACTAAAAATTATATGGTGGTGCACACCTATAATCTGAGCTACTCAGGAGGCTGAGGCAGGAATATCATTTGAACCCAGGAGGCAGAGTTTGCAGTGAGCCAAGATTGTGCTACCACCCTCCAACCTGGGCTACAGAGTGAGACTCCATCACAAAAAAAAAAAAAAAAGTTACTCTTTGTTCTATTAAGTAATTCAAGTGATCAGATGAGGCACATTCATACTATGGAGGATCATCTGCTTTACTCAAACTCCATCACTTTTCATGTTAATGTCACCCAAAAAACATCTTTACAGAAGCATTTAGAATAATGTTTGATCAAATATATGGACACCACAGCCCAGCTAAGTTGACACATAAAATTAGCCCAGTACCCGTCATTTAAATGTAATAATCATTCCACAAAAGACCCCAAATAGCTAAAGCAATCCTGAACAAAAAGGACAAAGCTGGAGGCACTACACTACCTGACTTCAAATTCTACTGCAAACCTATAGTAAACAAAAGAGCAGGGAGCTGGCATAAAAGCAGACACATAGACAAATAGAACAGAATAGAGAACCCAGAAATAAAGCCACACACCTATAGCCAACTCATTTTTAAAAAAGGTTCCAAGAACATATACTAGAGAAAAGAAAGTCTCTTTAAAAATGGTTCTGGGAAACTGGATATCCGTATGCAAAAGAATGAAACCAGATACCCATCTTTCACCATATAAGAAAACCAATCCAAAATGGATTAAATAGTTAAATATGAAATCCAAAACTATGAAACTACAAGAAAACATTGGAGAAATGCTACAGGACATTGGTTTAAGCAATGATGTTTTGGGTAAGATCTCAAAAGCACAAGCAGAAAGCAAAAATAAGCAAATGGAATTACATCAAGCTAAAAAGCTTCTGTGCAGCAAAGGAAACAATTAACAAAATGAGGAGGCAACCTACAGATTGGGAGAAAATATTTGCGAACTCAACAAGAGATTAATAGAAAATATAAAGAATTTAAGCAACTCAATGGCAGAAAAGAACAGCCAGCAACAAAAATAAACGTATTTTTAAACAGGCAAAATACCTGAATAGACACTTCTCAAAAGCAGACATACAAATGGCCAACAGGTATGTGAAAAATGTTCAACATCACCAATCATCAGAAAAATTCAAGTGAAAACCACCATGAAATATCATTCACTCCAGTTAGAATGGCTACTATCAACAAGTAAATTAACACATGTGATGTGGAGAAAGGAATGTTCATACACTGTTAGTGGGAATGGAAAGTGGTATAGCTATTATGGAAAACAGTATGTAATTTCCTCAAAATATTTAAAAATAGTACTACTATATGACCCATCAACCCCACTGCTTGATATATATCCAAAACAAAGGCAATTAGTATATCAAAGAACTGTCTGCACTCCCATGCTTAGTGCAGCACTATTCACAATAGCCAAGATATAGAATCAATCTATGTGTTTATCGACAGGTAAATGGATTTAAAAACATGGCACAGAAAGTTACATATGGTATGTTCTCACTCATATGTAGAAAGTAAATAAAAAAGGGAATCTCATGGCGGTAAGGAGGAGAATGGTGGTTATGAGAGGCTCAGAAATGAAGAGAGGGAATAAAGAGAAGTTGGTAAATAGGTATTAAAATACATTTAGATAGAAGAAATAAGTTCTAGAATTTGATAGTACAGGAGAAAAACTATAGTTACTTCGTTGTATATTTCAGAATTTCTTGTATAATTTGTTGAATATTAATTTGTTGTTAGATTTATGGAATTCTGAACTTGAGAGAGATTATCTACAATATCTAGTGGAAGAAATTTCTAAGCAGCAAAGCATTCAAGAGGTGACTTGGGTGTTGTTGAAGGCATTCAGTCTTGTAAAAAGAACAGAGCACAAAATTTTAGAAAATTTGTATTTTTATGTATTATTTTTTGTTTCAATTTGCTTTTGCTTGGTGGTAATATTTTTCTCGTGTATTTTTATTTATTTTTAATTTCATTATCTGTTTTCTTACAGCATCTCACTGTGGTATTTGCATGTTAGTTTTTGCTTGTTGTTTTTAAGATGTTAGGTATTTTAGAAGTGAGAGTCTATGGAGGTGGCTTTTCTGGTTTCTCAGTTTGAGGGGTCCCTCTTCTGCTGCTGCAATGAACACAAGTTGCTTTATTAGTTCAAATTTTTTTGTGGCCAGGTTTTCGCTAGTTCTCTATTCCTGGCTTCTATTTTCAAAGGACACTTGCAATTTTCACATTGCCTCCCTTTCTGTACCCCAGATGTGGTGCCTTTCTAAGACTGCCAACTCCAGTCTCATGAACTTTGAAGTCTGTTTTATTAAACTCTTCCATTGTGAGACCTCTGGAATGGCCTCTCACCTGCTCTCAGCAATTCCCTTAGAGTAGGACTCTCTCCTTCTGAAGGTAAACTCTTGTGGTCAGGCACGGTGGCTCACGCCTATAATCCCAGCACTTTGGGAGGCCAAGGTGGGTGGATCATGAGGCCAAGAGATCAAGATCATCCTGGTCAACAAGGTGAAACCCTGTCTCTACTAAAAGTACAAAAATTAGCTGGGCATGGTGGTGCACGCCTGTAGTCCCAGCTACTTGGGAGGCTGAGGCAGGGTAATTGCTTGAACCCAGGAGGCGGAGGTTGTGGTGAGCCAAGATCGCACCATTGCACTCCAGCCTAGGTAACAAGAGCGAAACTCTGTCTCAAAAAAAAAAAAAAAAAAAAAACCAACTCTTACACTGACATTATTACACTACTGAGGGCTCTGGCAACAACTCTGAATGTTTGAATGTTTTTCCTAATTACATGCACATTTGAATGTATAGTCTTTCTCCTACTCTGTAGAAGTAGGTTATAAGACTTTTTCTTTGCTCTCCTTTTACTATATGTGGATTTTAGGGGGAAGCATCAGGTGATTCCAAGTAGGTATTCCAATGTAAGCCATTATCCTAAGGAGGCTGAAATTCTTGGATTTCTTCAGCTTAGTTTAAATTTTATAATCCACAATATTTAGAATAAAATAAGGGTGATTACCTGTATGAATTCAGGATACAAAAGGCTTTCTTTAACAAGACTCAAGAAGTAGAAGTTGTATAGGATGAGACTGATAAATTCAACCACATTAAAGATTTTTGCTCAACAAAGTCAGCAAAAATAGACTGAAAAGACAACAAATTGGATGACTAAAAGGATAACAATTAATGTCTAATACATATCACTGACAAAAGATTGGCATCCAAAATATAGGAAAAAAAATCAATCAATGGGTACTTGGCAAAAAATCTGATAGAAAAATGGCAAAGATATATATAGGCATTTCATAAACAAAACTCCAAGGTCAATGAACATATAAAACAGATGCTAAACTGCATTTGTAATTAAGGAAATGCTAATTAAAACCACAGTGAGATATTAATATACCTCCACAAAGTTAATCAAAAATGTTCACAAGTCAGACAGTATGCAATGAAAAGAAATGAGCTATCAAGTCAGAAAAACTCATGGAGATATATAATAGTCATTATATTCTAGAGATTGAGAGTAGGGATGAATAGTAATTGTAATGGGGCATGAGAAGAGCTTCTGAGGATAATACTCTGTTTCTTGATCTATATGTTGGTTGCACAGCTGCAAGCAGTAATTCAGTTGTAAAACCTATTGAGTAGTAAAATATGATTCGTGCATTTTTCTATAAATATGTTATATGATTAAATGTTAAAAATTGCTAAGTTAATCATTAGAAATGAAACAGAAAGCCTGAAAATCCTGGTATGGGAAATTTTTTAACACTTATAAATCCAACTAAAAATAATGGAGAATGAAAATTTTTAAGTAAAAATAAATATTTTTAATTGGCATTAATAATTTTAGGTAAATCAGCAAATACAGGCAGATTGGGGTAAACTCATTTTTCTATAATGTATAAAAGATTAATTTAAAACAACACAACAAAAAAATTAACTAAATGGATATACCATAAAAATACTAAGATAAATAAATCAGAGGCTGGGTCCAGTGACTCATGTCTGTAATCCCATCAGTTTGGGAGGCCAAGGTGGGATGATTGCCTGAGCTCAGGAGTTCCTGAACAGCCTGGCAACAGACTGGGCAACACGGTGAAACCCCGTGACTACTAAAATACAAAAAAAAAATTAGCTGGGCATGGTGGCATGCACCTGTAGTCCCAGGTACTCAGGGGGCTAAGGCAGGAGAATTGCCTGAACCCAGGAGGTGGAGGTTGCAGCAAGCTGACGTCACACCACTGTACTCCAGCCTGGGCGACAAAGCAAGATTCCATCAAGAAAGAAAGAGAGAAAGAGAGAGAGGGAGAGAAAGAAAGGAGAGAGATAGAGAGAAAGAAAATAAAGAAAAATAAGAGAAATCAGGGAGGGACAGGTGCAGTGGCTCACAGCTAATAATTCTAGAGATATCATAGGCCAAGGCAGGCAGGTTACAGAAACTATAAACTCAGGATTTCAAGACCAGCCTGGACAGTATGGCAAAACCTCATCTCAACAAAAAATAAAACATAACAAAATTAGCTGGGTGTGGTGGTGCATGCCTGTAGTCCCAGCTACTTGGGATTCTGAAATGAAAGATTGCTTTAACTGTATTTGGGCCCCTGCACTCCAGCATGGGCAACAGAGGGAAACCCTGTCTAGAGAAAAGAAAAAAAATATCAAGAATGGCAGTTATTACCATAAAACAAAATAGAATTCAAGGGAAATACAGTATACAAAAATAAGAGAACAATTATATATTAAAAGATAAGTACAACCTACTAAAATAATAAGAATCATTTAACTGTGTGAACCAACTTGTTAAGGTTCAAGTTTGACCAGCAAATAGCACCTCTCTCCTCCATCCATGTTCTGAACAAATTAAGAAATAGAGAGTTAAACAAATGGAATCTGAATTATCAAAATTGATATTGGAAAAAGGTGACTTTTTTTCCTGTGGATACCTAAGCTGTATGATAGTCAATTCTGATATTGGACACTCAAAGCACCATCACTAGATACTGCAGGCCTACCCTGGAGGGGCAAGTTCTTTACCCATAAGCTGATCTTATATCCGTAAGCAATTGAGCACGCATAATTCCTAGAGAAAGGTCAGCAACAAAAAGGAGGAAGCAGCAGAATCATGCATGTCTAGTTCTTTATCTCTAAGTCATCAATTACTGAAGTTATTCCCAAGAGATAAATGGATAAGAAGGGTAAATAAAAGTCATTGGTGATATGCTAATGACTCAGCCTCCATTTGGCAGAGACTGTTGTTACAAACAGCCATACTTCAATAATAATAATTTTTTAAAATCCTCCTTAGTTTTAGGTAGGTAGATGGATATCCAAATGGACACTGCATTTCCAAAGCATTCCCTGCAACTTGATAAAGGCATATAAGCTGTTCTGAGCAATGGCTTGAAAATAGAAGTGATGTGTGCCAGATTCAGATTAAGCCATTCAGGTTTGTTTACTCTGCTGGCTGAGAGAAGGTGAAAACTTTAGACTCCAAATTGTAGTAGTTCACAGATAAGCAGATCAGCTGTCTTCAGCTCTGCCACCCTCAAGCCCCATGTATAAGTCACTGTTCTTCAGGTTTTCTTGTTGTAACTACTTAGTCTCTACTCTAAGTAATATAGAACAGGTACCTGAAAGTACAGTGATGCCAAAATGTAAACCTAAGAGCATTACCTTAGCTATTAGGTGGTAGGCAGTAAGGCCAAAAATATTGTATGGTGGAAGGTTGACAATATTTATTGTGCTGTGCTAAACTATCATCTGCAGTAAGTTGAAGGATGGACTATATGCTCACAGAGCGCCACAATTTTAGCAGAACTTACCGGTGTGTGTTGGAAGCTCCTTACTGCTTTCAAAAAACTTGTACACAAGCTAATTATAAGAAATGGCTCTGAAAAAGAAGATATAGTTGGAGACAAGATCCAAGCCTTTTTTCAGAATTTCAAATTAATAGTTTTCTACTAGACAGTAGGAAGCAAACCAGCATCCAAAAAAAAAAAAAAAAATGCCATGTTCCCACTGAAGTCTAAGGACTAAAGTCTAAGTTTCCAGATGTCATCAAGGTCACTCAAATAAAACTGAGGAAGCAATGGTAGGTCAGACAAAAAGCAATTTAATAAAAGAGGGAAGCTGAAAGTTGTTTTTTGAGACACAGTCACTCCCTCAGCCAGGCTGCAGTGCTGATGTGCAGTGGCGCACACTCAACTCACTGTAACCTCCACCTCCTGAGTTCAAGTGATTTTCATACCTCAGCCTCCTGAGTAGCTAGAATTATGGCCATGCACCACCACACCCAACTAATTTTTGTATTTTTAGTAGAGACATAGTTTTACCATGTTAGTCAGGCTGGACTCGAACTCTTGACCTCAAATGATCCTCCTCCCTGGGTCTCCCAAAATGCTGAGATTACAGGCAGAAGCCACCACACCCAGCCAGGAAGCTGAAAGCTTTAACAGCTTTCTTAATGGGCATGTTTTAAGATATAGACCAAGACCTTACTAAGTTTGGGAGGGCAATTATATTACCAAATAATCACAAATTTGACCCTTAAAAGCATGTCACTTTTCACTTTTACCCTCTAAAATAATCCCCTGACACCAAACAAAATTAACGGAAAGCAGTTGGTGGAAGCCACTCAACTTCCAGTACTACTTCTAATATGGCTCCAAAGGATGTTGAAATGTTTGCCTTCAGAAGACAAATCCAGAGACTAAACTGAATAACGAACTAAAGAGTCCTGCCTCCACGTAGAAAGAAAGAACTTTCTCCATAGTAAGAGCTAGGTGTCAATGTACGTTCTTTCCAACAAGATTTCATTATGGCTATGGCTCAGCGATGTTATGTGCTTCCTATTCTTTCCTCTTCCATATAGGAATTATTTTAATTTGACTAGTTTTAGGAGGAATACAGATAAGATATCAATCAGGTCATAAGTCACGGGGCAATGGGGAGCTATACTTTGATCTAGACATAGGCCATGGTTGGGACATTGGGTTGTCTCATTTGAGAAAGGGTTGAGTATATTCTAAGTGTAGAAGGTTCTGCCTGGATATGCAGGCGCCAAAAAGAGACCTTTCTGGCAGTGATGACTAGTCCATCAATATCCATTCCTTCCTTCATTAATTATAGAACTCCTGAATTCTAGCTTTTCATATAGACTAGACAAAAGATCAATATTCAGAATCTGTGGAGAGTATTTAAATGTCAAAAACATGCAGAAGAAACAACTCAAGAGAAAAACAGAGTTCTTACTAGTTAAACATGGCCAGCTGAACTCACAAATGGCCATTGAATTACCCTGTCACTTCCCACCTCAGCCCCGTAAGGGTAAACAAAAGGGAAGAGATAAAAAGAAGACAGAAAAAGTACAACTCATGAACAAACAGGATCCAGAAAGGGGATAGGCAACAGCATTTTGAGAGCTGGAAAGCCATAGGTAGCAGTCACTGACACAGTGACTTTGAGCACACTGAGTTCTGAATAAGCAGGGGGAGGGCAAAAAGCACCACTGTTCATATCATGCAGCAAAGCCCAAAAAGTTCAGAAATGGCAGCAGGAGCCAGCTTGGGAAGTGAGGCTGAGGGTGGGGTTAAGGAAGGGGGAATACTCAAAATCCAGTTCAAGAAGCAACAGACTGGACAATCTTCTCTCACTCTGCATCTAAGCAACTGCTCCCATGCCCCATCAATGCCCTGGCTCCTCCCTCCTCCCTGCTGTTTATTTCCCATCAGGGCCCGCATTCAAAATTAAAGGATTATTCTCTGGAGAGGGCAAGGTAGATGTGTTGCAAAATAGGAAATAACAGGCAGAATTGAGGGCAGAGAAACTGTACTGAGAGAAGGAGCATTAGATGCTATTTGCTTTGTGAGTGCTAAGAATGAGTAACTGCTTTTCATATAAACTTTTTGTTCTGATGACACTACTATGTCCTCTGGTTATTTTTATTTGAATTTACTTGATAAGTATATATGTGTGCCTCAATATATTTGTTTTTGGCTCAAATCGTGGGGGGGAGTTTTCTTTCACATACCAGTTTAATTCATATATCTTTTTTAAAATAAGTGATTTATCTTGCCTTACTTACATATATGTTATTTTATACATGTTTTTAATGCTTTGTTGATGTTATTTTTGTTGCCATTGTTTACAAATATGTTTTTGCCTCTGCATTCTGATTTTTGTAAGGTGTATATCTCATTTTCAGTCCTTATTTATTAACTTTTAAAACTCTGAAAGATATTACATTAATCATTGTTTAATTAAAGTCAGAGGCAAGAGTGAAATGGCATCATTTATATGTGTCCTCCTTTCTTCAAATGTATTAAATTCTTGTCTGACCACATATATTCCCAAACAGTTTCTCCACTAACCTCCTCTTGATCTGTGTTAGACTAATCTGTGGTTTTAAATCCAGGTATTGTTATTTAATATCTTTATGTAATATCTATCTTGTTTTGAGAATAACTTATTATATTCATTTGTGAAACAGATTTCTAATGATTTGATTTTTATATATTTAGCTAGTATATCAGTCAAGATCCAACAAAAAAATACAAAAAAAGCAGAAATCATTTTGCCTTAAGATGCAGGGAATTTAATGCAGGGACTTGGATGCAGGGGTGAATGGTGGCTGAGAAGCCAAAGACAATGAGTAACCCAGAAACTAGAGAAAGCAAGGAGTCACTGCTGTCCCTAGGGACAAGAGGAGACAGTGATACTAGCCTAGATCACCCAGTGGTAATCATGGTAGGTCTGTCTTGAGAGAGCTGAAACCATAAAGGACCTACAGTACTGCTACAGTACATTCAACAAGTCTGCTGAATATACTGCAGAGGAAACTGCCTTCCTTCATTACTTAAATATGCCACAAGGCCTATCACTGGCTAAACCTCAGCCAGAAGCCATGACAAGAGGGGCTGGCAAGGGTTAGAGCCACTTGCTAGATGGCAGAGCAAGAAGTCAAGGAATAAATCTGAGGGTTAAGAGGCCCTGGGCTTTTACCATCTACTTCCTTCAATTTCCACCTGCCAGATACTTATCCATTATTCACATGTAGATAATCTCACACTCTTCCCAACAAGAAGAGATACCAAAACCATTTGTCACTGAATCAAGATCAAATTTAGTATCTTCAAGATAACCAATCCTTACCATTCAGGTCTAATATGGTTTCTTGCAGACTATGACTTACAAATTAAGTTAGGTGCCACCATGAGACATCATACAAAATAACAGTGGAAGGAGAATGGGGACTCCATTTGTTACTGCAAATTTCTGCAGCCAGCTTGAATTTTTCCTCAGAAAATCGAATTTTCATTTCTATCACATTGACAGGCTGCAAATTTTGCAAACTTCTGTGCTCTGGTCTCCTTTTAAAACTGAATACCTTCAACAATACCCAAGTCACATCTTGACTGCTTTGCTGCATAGAAATTTCTTCCACCAGATACCCTAAATCATCTCTCTCAAGTACAAAGTTCCACAAATCTCTAGGGCAGGGGAAAAATGCTGCCAGGGTCTTTGCTAAAACATAACAAGAGTCACCTTTGCTCCAGTTCCCTACAAGTTCTTCATCTCCATCTGAGGTCACCTCAGCCTGGAGCTTATTGATCATATCACTATCAGCATTTTTGTCAAAGCCATTCAACAAATCTGTAGGAAGTTCCAAACTTTCCCACATATTTCTGTCTTCTTCTGAGCCCACCAAACTGTTCCAATCTCTGCCTATTTCCCAGTTCCAAAGTCGCTTCCATATTTTTGGCTATCTTTTCAGCAACACCCCACTCTACTGGTACCAATTTACTATATTAGTCTGTTCTCACACTGCTGAAGACACACCTGAACTGAGAATTTTACAAAAGAAAGAGGTTTAATGGACTTACAATTCCATTGGCTGGGGAGGCCTCACGAACAGGTGGAAGGCAAAGAGAAGCAAGTCACATCTTACATGGATGGCAGCAGGCAAAGAGAGGGAACTTGTGCAGGGGGAACTCCTATTCATAAAGCCATCTGATCTCATGAGACTTATTCACTATCATGAGAATAGCATGGGAAAGACATGCCCCCTTGATTCAGCTCCTACCAGCTCCCTCCCACAACATGTGGGAATTCAAGATGAGATTTGGGTGATGACATAGCCAAACTGTTCTCATTCCACCCCTGACCCCTCCCACATCTCATGTTCTTTTTACATTTTAAAACCAATCATTCTTTCCCAACAGTCCCCAAAAGCCTCAACTCATTTCAGCATTAACTCAGGAGTCCATGGTCCAAAGTCTCATCTGAGACAAGACAAGTCCCTTTTGCCTATGAGTTTGTAAAGTCAATAGCAAGTTAATTACTTCCTAGATACAATAGAGGTACAGGAGTTGGGTAAATACAGCCATTTCAAATGGGAGAAATTAGCCAAAACAAAGGGACTATAGGCCTCATGCAAATCCAAACTCCAGTTGGGCAGTCAAATCTTAAAGCTGCAAAATGATTTTCTTTGACTCCATGTTTCATAATCAGGTTATGCTGATGTAAGAAGCAGGTTCCTGTGGTCTTGGACAGCTCTGTCCCTATGACTTTGCAGGGTACAACTCCCTCCTAGTTGCCTTCACAGGCTGCATTGAGTGCCTGTGGCTTTTCCAAGCACATGGTCTAAACTGTCACTGGATTCTGGGGTCTGGAGGATGATGGCTGCCTTCTCACAGCTCCACCAGACTGTGCCCCAGTAGGTACTCTGTGTGGGGGCTCTGACCCCACATTTCCCTTCTGTACTACCCTAGTAGAGGTTCTCCATGAGAGCTCCACACTGCCACAAACTTCTTCCTGGACATCCAGGGACTTCCATACATTCTCTGAAATTTAGGCAGAGGCTCTCAAACTCCAATTCTCGACTTCTGTGTACCCACAGGCTCAACACCATGTGGTAGCTGACAAGGCTTGAGGCTTGCACCCTCTGAAGCTATGGCCCGAGCTCTATGTTGTCCCCTTTCAGCCACAGCTGGAGTGACTGGGAGGCAGGGCACCAAGTCCCTAGGCTGCACACAGCAAAGGGACCCTGGGTCTGGCCCATGAAACTATTTATTCCTCACAGGCCCCTGGGCTGCCATGAAGACCTCTGACATGCCCTAGAGACATCTTTCCTATTGTCTTGGAGGTTAATATTGGGCTACTCATTACTTAATATATACATAGCTGCTATAATTTGTGAGTCTTTACCTAAATCCAAGGCCATATTCATAAACTTCTTCTACCACCTGTCACTTTGTTTCCCTTGCCCTCAGCAGTACCTTAGTTGGTTGGTGTTTTTACCTTGTGGGATATCAGATCTTATTTCCAGATGTAGCTGTGTGCTTAGTGACCCTGCCTTTTTTTAATTTATCCTTCCACTGACAGTTACTATCAGAATAAGATTACTAAGAGGTATATAAGTTAAGTCCTAGACTGCAGGCATAATTCGAACTGCTTGCATTTGTAAAAATAACCCAAGGTCTCCTTTATAATTGGGATTGATCATCCAAGTTCCTCCTCTGTTAATTATGTGGCTTGAAGGGCCTCAGATACCGAGGTGGAGGTCTGAACTTCTACTGATAAGGCCACTATTTTTTCTTCTACCAGAAACATTCCACCATAGGACTAAAGAATGCACCCCTGCTATATAACTCTTGTAAAACCTGTTCCTCAATCAGAAACAAAGTGTGAAATGCCATCAAGGTAAATAAACTTTCTCTAAGTCCTGAATTGTGGTTGTTTGCAGTAGTAACATGGCAAGTTAAGGAAAGAAAATTCAAACCCAGAACAGGTATCTAATCCAAGAAGGACAAATAACTGTCTCTTCTCTGATGAAGGAGAGGCAGTGTAGTTGGCCTGCCACTAGAAGATCAGCTGGTCTCCCTGGGAAGTGAAGCCATAAGTCCCAAGAATTCGCTTCTATTATTGGCAAGCTGGGCAGCAAGCAGGGACAGTAACCATATTAATCTTGATAAGTGGAAGACCATGTTGTTAAGTCCATTCAGGTTTCCATCCCTAAATAGTTCTAAGATGCCTGGAGAAAGAAGATAGCTGACGTTCATAAGATAGGCCAGCTAGTTTCACCTAATTTTTAAAAGCCTCCTCTGTAATGGCCATATTTTCATGAGAAAACCTATGGACAGGATATCATCCCACTCTGTACTCATGCAAGAGATTCATCCATATGCTACTTCTCCAGACTCCTTTGTCATTAATCATCCAATCCTGTTCTTTCCAGTTTCCTGATCCACAAGCCAAGCTATTAGTTGCTACCCATGAGTAAAATCCTTGAGCTATGCCTCCTGCCTGGCAAAGTGGAAAACTATATGTATGTGTGTGTGTGTGTATATACACACACATAGTTTTACATATACATATATATGCACATATGCACAAATATATATATATATATATACAAACACACACACTGTTTTCTTCCTTTACTAGAAGGGTATATATATACATACACTATATATAAATATACATACTACACACACACACACACACTTTGTTTTCTTCCTTTACTAGAAGGCCACCTCTGAGTGGCCATGTAATATGGCAGTGAGGTAGTGGATCACTTCCAGCTGCTGCAAGCTTATTCTGCAGAGTACTAGTACTCTACAAAACAAAGCCTGAGGTATTATGTTTTTTCACCTTGTGTGTCAGCTATTTACAAGAATTTTTCCATAGGTGTGGGTAGGATAATGATGACAATTCAATGTAAGTAGGCATCAGGAAGCCTGAGCAGCCTGTCCATGACATTTTCTTCTTCCTTCCATACCAGCTTGAGCTTAATCTAGACCATAAGACTTTCATTTTATAATGATTAATCCTGCACAATATTATGGATGAATCTGACAACATGCATAATGGGCATCTCAGATTACATAGTACTTTAATGTCCCATGTTCTAGCACTCAACCTCTATGAAGTTTCAATAGCAACTCAGAAGTTTCTCCTCAAAATAAAATAATTATCAGCAGATTTTCCCCCAGTTCTAAAGATTTGTGCCAGGCATCTTTTAATGTAGTTTGCCAGAGGCTTCATATAACATTCTTATTTACCACTGATATTTAGAGCACCACTGAATATAGGGAATAACAGAACACCTTGCAAGAGCCTGAGCCTGTTGCATCGCCTTCTTTTGCTTTACTCCCACTCAAAACATGCAGCAATAGAGTTGCTCAATAAATGGATCAAAGCATCACTCCCCAAAGCCTCCAGACAACTCTGCCAAGCATTGTGCTAGTCTCTTAAGGGTAGGCAGTGAAAAGCACTTCTTATATCCACTATGGAGGAAACATCAAAACATGCCTAGGAACTTTAGATTTCCAAAATTTACTCAACTGGCAGACCTTCACATTTTCATAAGTTGTATCTCAAACTCTAGCACATATGTATACAACTAAAGCATCTCGTGCACTTGCGATTTCTCAACAAACCCAATCTGCATGATGTTATCAATATGGTAGGGCATGTTCTGAAAGATAATCACCATGCCACTAGACTATATGATTAAAGAGATTTTGAAAGACAATCTCCCAGTAAAACAGTGAAGGTGCACTTCTATTTATGTCAAGGGAAAAATAAATACTTCTCCTCCTCCTTGCTGCTGCCTATGCTGCACTAGATTTCTTGCACGCATGGATGCAGTCATTCCTCACATTCCTCTTTGTCACTTTGTTTTGCCATTCTTCACGTGAAAAGGCACATACTTATCTATCCTCAAATCCGACTCTAACTTACCTTGAACAACAGAAAGCAGAAGTGATACTGTGAGATTTCTAAATTTAACTCCCAGGAGCCTTGAAGCTTCTGCTCTTGCCCTTTTTTACATATACACTGACTTGTAAAGAAGCCATAGGTAGGATACTGAGGGATATGATAACCTTTTCATTTTACTGGAAGCTACAGGCAGTTGCAAGGATTTCTCTTGTCTCACCTTATAACAGCTCTCACTCCACATATCAGGGAGGAAATGCGGGCAGTTTTCAATGAGCTAGAGTATTTAATCCAACCCTGCATTCAAGATCTGAGGAGATATCCACAGGCTCAGTCTGTGGGCCCAATGGATTCTTTGTAACATGAAATGAAGCTTGTAAAATATTCAACTCAGAAATGACATTGGTCACTGCCACTCAGAGTCGACTGACCAGTACTAATTGTATGCCTGTTCCTAACTAGAAGGGGCTGGATACTGTACAGAACACAGATACTTGTTAAACAGTAAATTCTCTGCCAACTGTCTTTTGCTTACAGGAAAAAAAAATAACAAAAAACTAGTTTCAGTTTTATTCCTCTGTAGGTAACTTTGTTTTTGTTTTGTTTATCTAGCTATTTTATGGCATTTTTCTTTATCTTTGTTGTTTCAATGATTCCCAACGTAAAAATAAACATAGATTTAGTTTCATTGCTTTTGCTGGGAACATAACCTACTACCATAAGTCATGACTATTTCTTACCTAATTGTTTTCTGAAAGTTGCTAACTCTGGGTGGTGGTATCAGTGTAACTAGTAATAAGGAAGATGAGACAAACTGAGGGGTAAATGCAGAAAGCATCTGAGTGATGTGCTGATCAAAACAAAAGAGAAGAGAAAGACTAATACTTTTTCCTTGGCTTAAACATTAAATTTCTGAGTCCACTGACAAAGTGGGAAAATTATAAATTGCCTTTCTACTTTCTCAAGTGGTTAAGAAAAAAATAAAATCTAAGTGTGCTATATCAAGCACATTGTGTTTTCTTAACCGTAGTTCCATCTGCCTTATTGGAAAAGAAGACTTTTCAAAGTGTCCAGGTGTAGGTTGCTTGTTATTTGTGCTTTCAAGTTTGATGATGAGTTTCAGCCTTTTCTCTTTTAGAGGGGCAGGGAGAGGAGTTTTACTCTTGTTGTCCAGGCTAGAGTGCAATGGTGCTATCTCGGCTCACTGTAACCTCCACCTCCCAGGTTCAAACGATTCTCCTCCTGCCTCAGCCCCCTGAGTGGCTAGGATTACAGGCACCCACCACGTTGCCAAGCCAATTTTTGTATTTTTAGTAGAGACGAGGTTTCACCATGTTGACCAGGCTGGTCTTGAATTTCTAACCTCAGGTGATCTGCCCACCTCACCCTTTCAAAGTGCTGGGATTACAGGTGTGAGCCACTGTGCCTGGCAGTTTTAGCCTTTTCTGTGTTTTATTTTTCCAGGAGCCTGAGAGAGAATGCATAGTCATGTGCCATTTTAATTCAGAACACAGCATACTAATTTAACATATTATCAATCACATGGAACCTATCGTTTCTAAAAGGCGAGAGAGGCAAAGTAGGAGATGTTCTTCAAAGATGACCATGCCCTAATTTCCAGAACCTGTGATTATGGTAGGTCACATGGCAAGGGGCAATTAGGTTGCAGAAGGAATTTAAGTTGTTAGTCATTTTACCTTCAGTTGGAAAGACTGTATGAGATTATCTAAATGAACCCAGTATAATCACAGGGGTCTTTATTAATAGAATAGGGAAGCAGAAGGATTAAAGTTGGAAAGAGATTTTAAGATGCTGTGTTGCTGGCAACACAGTTGGAGAAACAAGCCAAAAGCCAATGAATATAAGCAGCACCAAGAAGGTGGAAAAGGCAAGAAAACAGATTCTCCCCTAAAGTCCCTGAAGGAATTAAGTTCTCAACACCTTAATTTAGCTCAGTAGGACCCATTTCATATTTCTGACTCCCAGAACTTTAGAATAACAATTTTTGTACTTTTAAGCCTCTAAGTGTGTGGTAATTTGCTATAGCAGCCATAGGCAATTAATACAGGGCTAAAAATGTAACCAAAAGTACTTTTACAATCTAACTACAAGATGGAGATGCTTTCTCTAACATTTAGCTAATGATTCTTAACTAAAGATAAAATGATAGCTGGCATAGTAACTCACACCTGTAATCTCAGCAATTCAGGAGGCCAAGGCAGGTGGATCACTTGAAGTTGTGAGTCCTTGATCAGCCTGGCCAACATATTGAAACCCCATCTCTAATATTTTATATATAATATAAACACCATCTACATATATTTTTGTATATTATATATTTTTATATTTTATATAAAATTATATTATATATATATATCATATATATAAATAATAATCAGCCAGGCATCATGGTGCATGCCTGTAATCCCAGCTACTTGCAAGGGCTGAGGCAGAAGAATTGCTTGAATCTGGGAAGCAGAGGTTGTAGTGAGTGGAGATTGCGCCACGGCACTCCAGCCTGTGCAATAGAGCAAAATTCCATTTCAAAAGGAAAAAAAAAAAAGAATAAGAATTAGATTTCCTTTCTCTTATTTTGCTGTCATCTTCTTCATTGTAAAGACAGAGTGTTGGCTCTGTCATTCTGTTGAGTTTTCTTGTTACCCTGTTAGATTTTTTGTATTACTAATGTGCCTAAACACTGATCACAGCCATTCCTACTCTGTTCATTTGCTGGGTCTTAAATACCCAAATTAATTTTACTCAAGCTGCTGTGCAAATAGTTCTGAAAAGCAGCTCACTTTTATGCACAAACATATATTTTAAAAACTAAAATATGTATTTCCCACCCTATCTATAAAAGCTGGAACAGAAACAATAGTTAAAACCTGCCAGGCAGTTTGTTTTGACTCTCTTGCAATGACTAATTTCACTTTATTACAGATAAGAGACTAAAACAATAGAACAAGATATGACTTGTTGGCAACTGGTTAAACTGGCATCTCACCCTAGGGAGTCTAGGTCTAGTCTTTGCCCTTAATGACTACAGCAAATTGATTACCTATCAGGTGATATTTAAAATGACATGTGGGCAACAATATCTGTTCAGTGAAAAATTATACAGTCCCCTGAACCCAGAGCAGATACTCAAGTTCTTTTCCAATGTCTGCCCCACATCTCAGAGCTGATAAGGGTACACTGGCACTTAAGATATGAGATTTTGAATGCTTGAAGTACACTTCTGTGTTGCATTTTCACAAAATACAGGCATGTATTTAATGCTCACCTACCAGCCTATATCTTCTGTAATATGCCAAGTTGTTCCAAAGCCTCCTTAGAAATGCTGGGCTCACTTGTACTGTTCTCACTGCCTGTACATTTCCCACTTCAGCCCTAAATCCTATATGTCATGGAAAATCACCAGCACAAAGTGCAAAAGGAAAAAAAATGGAAAGAAAATAATGAAAAAGAAAATGTATCTCTCTATTCAAAGAAGTCTGGAGAATGTACTTCTTTTTTCTTTTTTTCTTGAGAAGAAGTTTTGCTCTTGTTGCCCAGGCTGGAGTACAATGGCACAATCTTGGCTCACAGATAATACGTTTTCTTATTGAAAGGTAAAATACACGTAGAAGAAAGCAGTTTCTGACCTATGTGTTTTCTCTTTGTCTTCTCTTGCCTATTTTCTCATTTGAGCAATTCATAGAGAAAATAGAGAGCCTAGAGACAGAACATACCATAAGCTAAAGGAGAATGAATCATTAAAAATGTGTTCTGTTGTACAGTTGCCACACTCCAGAGTGGTCCATTGCTTCTGAGCAGAGCAACATGAACATTTCTCCTGACTAATGAGGGACAGAATTTCCTTTTATTTATTTGCTTACCATTTCTGTTCATAATGGATAGTTAACCGTGTCTTCATCTAGCAGGAATATATCTAGTAGAGATATGTACCTAAGTCTGTTTCATCTTTTATATTTCTCTGATGACTAGCCCATTTTGAAAGAATAATAAGACAGAAAATACTATATAGTTGCTCAGTAGTAATTTCTTCTATTTAGAAGGAAAAAAAGAAAAGTTTTTAACACACTACAATATTGCCTAATTTTCTGCTATTATTCACCATGTCCTCCCTCAAGCAGGTGGCTCCTCCGTGTAAGAAATGGTAGCAAATCAGCTATAACATAGATTTAAAAATCTTTAATCCAGCCAGAAGTTATCTTCAAGGAAAATAGTCCCTTTCGGATAAGAGAGTACTAGGATATGTCTTTACTAGAAGGGAACGATACTTGCAAAACATAACAGTTCTACTATTTCCTGATAATACCTTCGTAATGTTATAGACAGGACTAAGGAGAAGGTGAGAAACATGCTATAGAACTACAGATGGTATAAATAATCTGTATATTTTTGTTGACCTGTTATCCAGGAAGTCAATGCAAATTTGAGTATATTTATCAGAATACTGTAATTAGATGAATATCATCATCTGCCATTTTTCACTTTCTTACAAAATATGTAGTAATTACATTTCTCAAGTTTTATGACTATTTCTTTATAAGTTTTAACTTCTTTCAAAATGTATATACTTTTTAAATATCCTTATAAAGGTTTTAAGTAAATATTTAGAAATAGATAAAATAAGACTTTATGTCCATAACTTAAACACAAATAATATTCTCAATGTTTCCAGAATTCCAATAATGATAAAATGAGTTTATAAATAAGATACAAGCACTGACACTGGAAAAAATAGACCACAGACCATTCATATCACAAATTTCAAGAGATAGATTGGTGCTGAGAGGGTGAAAGAAAAGAAAACCCTGAAAGGTAATTTTAAACTTTATTTCTGATAAAGCAATGCAAAGATCAAGGTAGTAAGCTAAGAATTCATTAGAAACAATTTAAGCTCCCCACTAATATCTGAAAAATCCACACAACAAAAATACCAATATCCATCTACCTTAACGAAATGATCTAGAAAGGTTAACTATAAAAGAAATAGAGAAACAACTATTACTGGAGAATAGAATCTATTAGGAATGTATTCTGTTAATGCAAAGCAATTGCAGTTTTTGCCATTACTACAATTACTTTTGCACCAACCTAATAAGTTTTTACTGAATAAATAAAACAAACACATGAATAAAACAATAAACACAAAATGGGATTAGAAAGAGTGAATATTCATTTATAACTTTAGAAAAAGCAGGATTCAACAAAGAATAGAATATTTTATTAACACAATAAAGAATATTTTTGTAAAAACATCAAACTATATGTATGTGGGAAAAGTTAATGGCTATATCATTAAGGTAACAAACTCTAAAAGAATGCTGACAGTTCGATTTAATGTTTCTGAAAGTGATAGCCAATGGAGTAAGACAAAAAATATATTTCAGATTTAGAAAGGGAAAACTAAATGTATTAGTTTGTTTCCACACTGCTATACATAACTGCCTGAGACTGGATAATTTCGAAGGGAGAGAGATTTAATTGACTCACAGTTCCGAGCGGCTGGGGAGACCTCAGGAAACAATCATGGCAGAAGTTGAAGGGAAAGCAAAACACCTCCTTAACACAGCTACAGGAGGAAGTAAGAATGCGGAAGGAACTACCAAACACTTATAAAGCCATCACATCTCGTGAGAACTCACTATCCCGAGAACAGCACAGGGGAAACCGCCCCAAGATTCAATTACCTTCACCTGGTTTCTCCCTTGACCACCCCCGCCAACCATTGAAACAGCCAAACTGTATCGCCAAATTATCATTTAGTCAGAAAATCAAAGAAATTGACTAAGAATATTTTTAAATAATTTAAAATACTAGCCAATAAAGTGAAACAAGGCAAAATAAATAGCTAAATTTTTTAATAAATGATTTTATAAGCACTAGTGAATGAAGTAAGAAAAAATTTTTCACATTTATAAGAGAAAAATTGTCATGTTCATCTAGGAAATGATGATTATTTTTAGAGAATTTCATGAGGTTGTTTGTTACAAAATATTATACATAAAATCAAAACACTTTCTATATATTTGCAATAATTAGATATTAAACATCATGACAGAAATTTCCAGGTAAATCACACAGCTTGAACATGCTTACTTCCATGCCTTCTCAAAATTTAAGAGTTATGACATTAATTTATAAGGAAAAAGGAAATGGGATTGGTGAGAGATGAGAGCAAAGAAAACGATAGTTTTAGAACCTGGAGAACAGGTGGATCAGATAAGAAAAAGATAAGTGCTTCTGGAAGGAGAAGCCAAGAAACAAGTCTTGAGGCTTTATGAGTTCAATCAGAAATGAGACCTCAGGTGCCACTGAAGGTGAGATGGCAGGTGGAGATGACAATAGGTCTCAGTGAATTTCTATTGGTGGGGGGGAAGTAAAACCTGGAATTCCTAGCCTATCCTCCTTTGTGTGAGAAAAGACCCTAATATGAAAAGGAAACCCAGAGAAAGCAAAGCAGAGGCAAAGGTAAAGGAGGTAAGTAGAAGACATGTTCAAAAGGAATATGATTAATATCCTCAGAAACACTTTGTTTAAAGAGATATTGTACTCTTAAAGAAAAGGATAACATTCAAAAAGACTAATGGAGTTGGGCACAGTGGCTCAAGCCTCTAATCTAGCATTTTGGGACTTTGAGAGACCAAGGCAGTAGGATCACTTGAAGCCAGAAGTTCAAGACCAGCCCGGGCAAGATAGCACAACCCCACCCCATCTCTACAAAAAACTGAAAATTAGCTTGGCATGGTGGCAGGCACCTGTAGTCCCAGCTACTCTGGCTGAGACAGGAGGAGTGCCTGAGCCCAGGAACCAAAGGTTACAGTGAGCTCTGATGGCACCAATGCATTCCAGCCCAGGCAGTAGACCAAACAATACCTTATTTCTAAAACAAAACAAAAAGACTCATTGAGGACAACTCTTACAAGGTAAAGAAATAAAAAGCAGAAGGAAAAAAATTTTACATGAATTATATTTCAAGAAGGCTATTAAATAGAACTTTTTAAAAAGAACAATAAAATGGAAGAAAGAGCAAAGAGAGAGCAGATAGCAATGGAAGTGGAGGAGAGAGAACTATGAGAAAGGAAGACACACTGAATACTCAGCAGATTTAGTAAGGGAAAAGGAAAACTCAAACCAAGATACCTCATCGTAAAATTTCAGAATACCTAAAGGGGGAAATTTTCATGTTCTGAAACTTTTAGAAAGAAACAAAATGTCATTTGCATAGAAGTTATAATTAAAATACCATCATTTAATATTGTATTAATGTATTAATTAGCATCGTTAATATTGTACAGGTGTTTCCACTGAGGAAATATGAGGGAAGAATACAAGGGACTCTTTACAATTTTTGTAATTTCCTGTGGGTCTATAATTATTTCAAAATAAAAAGTTTACAAGATTTCTTCAGACACTGCAACAGCAAAACTGGAAGCTGGAGTTCAACTAAGTAAGCAAGGCCTGCACATATCTGATGGAAAATGATTTCCAACACAGAACTCTATACTCAGTCAAACAGTTATTCAAGTGTGAGAAAAAATATGTTATCAGATGTGCAAAGTCTTAAACAATTTTACTCCAAAGACCAATTTCTTATATTCCTGTAAGATGTTCCCTCACCGAATCAAGGGAATAAAACGCTAGTGAATAAGACATGAAATTCAAGAAGTATGATATTCAGATGAAAGGGAGGCTTAGGAAATCATCACAATGATGATAAAAGGGCAGCTCTCGAACAAAGTATGGGAAAGCCAGAAAGCAAAAGACCAAGTTGGGAGTGAAGGCTGCCAGAAGCAATGTCTCTGAAATAAGTTAATAAAGTCAACATACTATGTGATACATTTTAACTCATTGAAAAGGGATTTCTATTTCTGGTGAGAATCTGAGAATAAATTAATAATAATAGTTATTTACAATAAAACAAGGCAAAAGAAAAATGAATCACTTAGCAACTCAGAAAAAAATGAAAAGATGACTAAGGAGAGCAATATACAATGGAGTAATCATTTTATCATCATTTATAAATAATAATAGCAATGTCATAATAATATGAGCAGTGAATATTAATTTAACTAAAACGTTTGGGGTAGGTGGCATATATAAGAAAGTGCAATAAGAATCTATAGATAAAATATGAAATTCAAAGTTCAAAAATAGCAATGTGATTATATTTTTAAAAATATAGAAATAAAAATAAAAATAAAAAGCTAAATGGTTTTCTCCAGAGTATGACAATCAGATTGGAGCCAAGTGAAGCAAGGTGTATTCATTTCTCATTTTAACAACGATTTGACTCTCTAAATTATATTCATGAAATGCTTTGAATAATATTAGATTAAGTGAAAAATAAAATATAAAGAAATCTCTAGGATCTCTTGACAGAAAGTGAACAACAGCTAATTTATCCACCCCCAACTTCCCATTTTAATAGCAGTAAAAGCATGTTTTTTTAAATTTCAAAGGCACTGGAAACAATTTATAAAAGCCACTAATTTTCACAAAGTCAGATGGTAATGGTATTAGTAAAATCTCAGAGGAACATCCTTGTGACGGAAATACAAGAAGAGAAGACATGAGGAGAACTTGTGCATTTTGGACACAGATTCCTACTACTCATTAGAAAGAGAGAAGCCTCCAAGCAAGGAGGTGATTTCTCAGAGAATCACAGCTCTTGTAATACTCCCCTCCCCATCATCCTTCCCTTTAATAACTTTTTTTGGCAACAATTCTGAAAATAATTTCCTGGTAAAAGGCACTTGAGCTAAAAGCCACTTACGTGTGACAATCTGGCTGACCTAAGAGGATCCATGGAATGGAACTTGAGAAATTACAGACTGGAGTTTTTGGTGTTTTGGTGTTTTTTTGTTTTTTTTTTTTTTTATTAAGAAAACTCACTGTTTTTAATAAGGAAACAATCACAAAAACTTAAGAGTATTAAAAACAAAATTTATTTTTCACCAAAGTAAGTCTAAGAAATAAAACCCCCAGAAATTCCTTCTTCTGCCTAAAATATCCAAATTAAATACCTGCAAAATAGTGGAATTCTGGCTAGGAGTCCTACAGATGGAACGAAAACAGGTATCTTCTTCGTGAGATGTTCAGTGACCTTGTGAACAATTCCAGTCACCCTCACAATTCCCCAATTCTCTCTGTCCCTCTCTGGTTTATTTTTTCCAGAACACTCAGCATCATCTGACATATTATGTATTAAACTTAAGTATATTCTATTATCTGTAAGCCCTCCCTAAAACTAAAATATAAGTTCCATAAGGACAAACATTTCTCTTTGTTGTGTTTTCACTGATGCATGGCCCAATGTCTAGAAGAATGGCTGGCACATAGTAGACAATAACTCTTTGACGAATGAATGAGTAAGTTTTGACAGGCGCCACGTGGATAATGGAAAGGATCAAGGACAAACTAAGCCCTCAATTTACTGAGATCAGGCCTAAAAAGAACTTTCCTTATATCAAAATAAACAGAAGAAAAAAAGAACCTCGAGGTTTAGAAAAAAAAATCGTTGATAATCTAAAGGATACAGTATGTGGTGGACATTTTTAAATTGTACTATATTTTTATTAGATAATGTATTCAAATTGGTCAAAATCGAGACCAGAGAAAGAAATACAAATGGAAATCTTGTTCCCACCGTTGTTCCTATCTTCATCCTCCCCATTTCTCCCAGCTAATCCCTATTAGTAATTACTTTCCTCATTTTCATTCCTGTGCTTTTTTCACTGTTTCTTTATGCCAATACAAGCACACAGCAATGTAAATTCTTATTTGTCCTTTATTTCAGAAGCATTTTATAAAATTTGTATGTTTTTCTTTTTTCTTTTCAAAATTTTTTTTGGGGTTTGTGGGGTAAATGTAAAGGTTTGCTACAAAAATAAACACGTGTCATGGGGATCTATTGTACATATTATAGCATCTCCCAGGTATTAAGCTCAGTAAGCAATAGTTATCTTTTCTGCTCCTCTGTTCCCCCCATCCTCCCCCCTCAAGTAGACCTCAGTGTCTGTTGTTTCCTACTTTGTGTTCATGAGTTCTCATTATTTAGCTCCCACTTTATAAGTGAGAACATGTGGTATTTAGTTTTCTGTTTCTGCATTAGTTTACTAAGGGTGATAGCCTTCAGCTCCATCCACATTCCCACAAAAGGCATGATCTCATTCTTTTCATGGCTGCATAATATTCCATTGCACATTTGTAACATTTTCATTATCCAGTCTGTCATTGATGGGCATTTAGATTGATTTCATATCTTTGCTATTATTATGAGTGCTGCTATGAACATTTGCATGGATGTGTCTTTATGGTAGAATGCTTTATATTTTTGGGGGTACATACCCAGTAATGGGATTGGTGGATCAAATGGTAGTTCTGATTTTAGCTCATTGAGGAATCGCCATGCTGCTTTAATGATGATTGCACTAATTTATACCCCCACTAACAGTGCATAAGGTTCCCTTTTTGCTGCAACTTCATGAGCATTGGTTATTTTTCGACTTTTTATAATAGCCATTCTGACTGGTTTGAGATGGTATCTTACTGTGGTTTTGACTTGCATTTCTCTAATTATCAGTGATATTGAGCTTTTTTTCTATGCTTGTGGGCCCTCATGTATGTCTTCTTTTGAGAATTATCTGTTCATGTCCTTTGCCCACTTTTTAATGGGGTTGTTTTTCTCTTGTAAATTTGTTTAAATTTTTTATAAATGCTGGATATTAGACCTTTGTCAGATGCATAGTTAGCAAATATTTTCTCCTATTCTGTAGGCTGTGTATTCTGTTGATATTTTGCTGTACAGAATCTCTTGCATTTAATTAGATCCCATTTGTCAATTTTCTCTTTTGTTGCGATTGCTTTCGGTATCTTTTGCATGAGATCTTTGCCTGTTTCTATGCCATGGATGGTATTGCCTAGGTTGTTTTCCAGGATTTTTACAGTTTCAGGTTTTACATGAAAGTCTTTAGTCCTTCTTGAGTTGATTTGTGGAAATGTTGGAAGAAATGGGTCCAACTTCAATCTTCTGCATATGGCTAGTCAATTATCCCACTATCATTTATTGAATAGGGAGTATTTTCCCCTTTGCTTGTTTTAGTCACCTTTGTCAAAGATCAGACGGTCTTAGATGTGTGGCCTTATTTCTGGGCTCTCTATTCAGTTGGTTTATGTTCCTGTTTTGGTACCAGTGCCATGCTGTTTTGGTCACTATAGCCTTGTAGCATAGTTTGAAGTAAGGTAATATGATTCCTCCAGCTTTGATATTTTTGCTTTGGACTGCCTTGGCTATTTGGGCTCTTTTGGGGATTCATAATTTTTTAAATAATTTTTTCCTAGTTTTGTGAAGAATTTTGTTGGTAGTTTGATAAGAATAGCATTGAATCTGTAAATTGCTTTGAGCAGAATAGCCATTTTAATCATATTGATTCTTTCTATCCATGAGCATAGGATGTTTTCCATTTGTTTGTGTCACCTATGATTTCTTGGATCAATGTTTTGTAATTCTCATCGTGGAGATCTTTCACCTCCCTGGTTAGCTGTATTGCTGAGTGTTTTGTTGTTGATGGTGTTGTATTGTGGCACTTGTGAATGGGATTGCCTTTCTGATTTGGCTCTCAGTTTGGTTATTGGTGGTACATAGGAATGCTAATGATTTTCATACATTGATTTTGTATCCTGCAGATTTGCAGAATGTGTTTATTAGCTGAAGGAGTTTTTTCTAGATATAGAATTGTTGTTTTCTTTTCTTTCTTTTCTTTTTTTTTTTGTGAGATGGAGTTTCACTCTTGTTACCCAGGCTGGAGTGCAATGGCGCGATCTCAGCTCACTGCAACCTCTGCCTCCTGGGTTCAGGCAATTCTCCTGCCTCAGCCTCCTGAGAAGCTGGGATTACAGGCACATGCCACCATACCCAGCTAATTTTTTCTATTTTTAGTAGAGATGGGGTTTCACCATGTTGACCAGGATGGTCTCGATCTCTTGACCTCATGATCCACCCACCTCGGCCTCGCAAAGTGCTGGGATTACAGGCTTGAGCCACCGCACCTGGCAGAATTGTTGTTTTCAAACAAATAGTTTGACTTCCTCTCTTCCTACTTGGATGCCTTTATTTCTTTATCTGGCTTGATTGCTCTGGGCATGACTTCCAATACTACATTGAATAGAAGTGGTGAGAGAAACCATCTTGTCTTGTGCTGGTTTTCAAGGGGAATGCTTCTAGCTTATGCCCATTCAGTATGATATTGGCTGTGGGTTTGTCATAGATCATAGATGGCTCTTATTATTTTGAGGTATGTTTCTTCAATATCTACTTCACTAAGTTTTTAACATGAAGGGATGTTGAATTTTATCAAAAGTGTTTTATGTATCTATTGAGATAATCATGTGGCTTTGTCTTTAGTTCTCTTTATGTGATGAATCACACTTAACTGATTTTCGCATTTTGAACTAACCTTGATCCAGTAGGGCTGAAGCCTACTTGATCATGGTGGATTTGATGTGCTGCTGGATTCGGTTTGCAAGTATTTTGTTGATGATTTTTGCTTTGGTGTTCATCAAGAATACTGGCCTGAAGTTTTCTATTTTTTTGTTGTATCTCTGTCAGGTTTTGGCATCAAGATGATGCTGGCCTCATAAAATGAGTTGGGGAAAAGTCCCTCTTCCTCGATTTTTTGGAATAGTTTTTGTAGGAATGGTACCAACTTTTCTTTGTACATATGACACAACTTAGCTATGATTCCCTCAGATCCTGGACTTTTTTGGCTGGTTGGCTATTTATAACTGATTCAATTTCAGAGCCTTTTATTGGTCTGTTTAGGGAATTGGTTTTTTCCTAGCTCAGTCTGGTGAGGGTGTATATGTTCATGAATTTATCCATCTGTTCTAGGTTTTCTAGTTGGTGTGTGTAGAGGTGCTTGTAGTAGTTTCTGATGGTGGTTTTTATTTACGTGAGGTCAATAGCAGCATTCCCTTCATTATTTCTAATGTGTTTATGGATCTTCTATCTTTTCATCTTAATTAGTCTAGCTAGTGGCCTATATATTTTATTAATTTTTTCAAAAAACCAACTCCTGGATTTATTGAGCTTTTTCATGTCTTAATTTCCTTCAACTCAGCTCTGATTTTTGTTTTTTCTTGTCATCTGCTAGCTTTGGGGTTGATTTGTTCCCGCTTCTCTAATTCTTTCAGTTGTGAAGTTAGGTTGTTAATTTGAGATCTTCATAACTTTGATGTAGGAGTTAGTGCTATGAATTTTCCTATTAGCACTTCCTTTGCTGTGTCCCAGAGATTCTGGTATGTTGTATCTTTTTCTCATTATTTTGAATGAAGATCTTGATTTCTGCTTTAATTTCATTATTTACCCAAAGGTCATTCAGGAGCATGTCGTGTAATTTCTATGAAGTTGTATGGTTTTTAGCCATTTTCATTTTGTTGACTTCTATTTTTATTGCACTGTGGTCCAAGAATATATTTAGTATGGTTTCAGTTCTTTAACAATTGTTAAAGATTTTGTTCTGCCTAATTATGTGGTCAATTTTAGATGATGTGCCATGTGGCAATGTGAATGTATATTCTGTTGTTTTGGGGTGAAGACTTCTGTAAAAGTCTATCATATATACTTGACCCAATGCTGAATGTAGGTTCTGAATATCCTTTCTAATTTTCTGCTTCAATGATCTGTCTAATACTGTCAGTGGAGTATTGAAGTCTTCCACTATTTTTGTGTGGGAGTCTACGTCTCTGTAGGTTTTTAAGAACTTGCTTTATGTTCACATAGGAAGTTGAGTTTGGCTGGATATGAAATTCTTTGTTGAAGATTTTTTTCTTTAAGTATGTTGAATATAGGCCCTCAGTCTCTTCTGGCTTGTTGGATTTCAGCTAAAAGGTCCACTGTTATCCTGATTGGGTTTTCTTTATAGGTGACCTGCCCTTTCTCTCAAGCTGCCTTTAACATTCTTTCTTTCATTTCAACCTTGGAAAATCTAAGGATTATGTGTCTTGGGGAAGAACTTCTTGTGTAGAATGTTGCAGGAGTTACCTGCATTTTCTGAATTTGACTGTTGGCCTCTCTAGCAATGTTGGGAAAGTTTTCATGGACAATACCCTGACATACATTTTCAAAGTTGTTTACTTTCTCCTATCCCTTTCAGGGATGCTAAATGATCCATAGATGTGGTCTCTTAACATGATCCCATATTTCTCAGAGGTTTTGTTCATTCCTTTTTATTCTTTTTTCTTTATTTTGTCTGACTGTCTTATTTTAGATAACCAGTCTTCAGGTTCTGAGATTCTTTACTCAGCTTGGTTTATTCTGCTGTTAATACTTGTGATTGCATTGTGAAATTCTTGCAGTGTGCTATTCACTTCTGTCAAACCCATTAGGTCCTTTTATATACTAGCTACTTCATCCTTCAGCCCCTGAATCATGTTATTGTGATTCTCATTTTCCTTGGATTGGATTTTGCTGTCTTCCTGAATCTCAGTGATCTTTGCTCCTATTCATATTCTGAATTCTATTTCTGTCATTCCAGCCACTTCATTCTGGCTAAGAAATCTTGTTAGAGAACTAGTACTACTGTTTGGAGGACACATGACACTCTGCACATTTGAGTTACCAGAGTTCTTGCATTGATGCTTTCCCATCTCTGTGTGTGGGTGTTCCTTTATCTGCAGTGTAGACTGAGTACAGTCAATAGACTTCTTTTCTGGATGTTTTCATCTGGCCATGGCTTTGTGTAGAGTCTTTATTTGAAGCTGACTTCTTGTCTCTGACTTCAGAATGGGGTATGTTAGTGATGTATATTTAGTATTGAAGCTTTGCAGTTTGATCAAGCAGATGACACTAAGGCTTACTGGCCAGTTGATAGATTCTTGCTCAGTTGTATAGATTCCTTATGTTTTCTCACAGTTGTAGCTGTGTTCCCTCTCAGTGCTCTGAAAGTGTGGGTACCTCTCCCATTTAAGTGCTGGCTGTAGTTCATAACTTGGCACTCCTGGGCTTCCCACACAGCTCCGGGGCAATCTCAGTGTTCATGTTTCTTCCCTAGCTTAGAGGCAGCAATAATGGTAGTGGACAAGGGTAGTTTGCCTGACTCCTGGAGGCTCCACCCCAGAGAAATGTAGGTCAGCAATTGCTCAGTGCAATTAGCCCATGATGGAGGGTTTGTACTGTGGGCCCCAGCCAGGGGTTCCCTGCCTGGTGATGAGTTGTCAAGGGGGCAGTGGCATGGGACCCATTGGAGATGAACTGACTTCCTCTCCTTAGGTCAACTGCAGCTTGTTGGAGGTATGGAAAAAGCACTTGGGGTCTTTGTTCCTTCATTAGTCTGAGGGTGGCAAGGGCAGTTCCACTGCAGAGGCAGTGGCAGAGAGGCTTTCTGTTGCCCCTGGAGGCTCTGTCCAGGGAGTCATGGAGTTGTTACTGGCTCAATAGCTCTGGCAGAGGTGGCTGGAGCTCATGCCTGGAGGACCTGCCCAGCAAGGAGATATGGGCAGAGGCACCCACGTAACAGTCTGGCCACTTTTCTGTAGGGCTGCTGCGGTATGCTTGGGGCCCACTCCAGTCCCTAGTTATCTCTGGCTTTCCAGAACCTAAAGGTGTCAACAGTGAAAGCTGCAAAACAGCAAAGATTGCATTGTGAAATCCTTGCATTATGTTATTCACCTCTGTCAGATCCATTAAATTCTTCTTTATACCAGCTAAAAAAGGGCAGCCTGTCCCTCTTTCTGGGAGCTTTGTCCTAGGGAGGTTTGGACCTTTTGCTAGCCGAAAGGCACCTGTAGGAAGTGGCTGGAGACCCCAGTTGGGAGGTCCCACCCAGTAAGGAGGAACAGGATCAGGACCTACTTAAAAAAGCAGACTGGTCTGGTCAGGTTTTGGTACAGCAGCTGTCCTATGCTGGGGATCTACTTCAGCCAGCTGTTGCCTCAGGAACTCCAAAGGCCAAAGGCTGGAATGGCTAAGTCACCCAAACAGCAAAGATGGTGGCTCACCCCTCCCTCTGGGAGCACTGTCTCTGGGGAAATAGAGATCCTTGTCAACTGGAGAGCTCAGGCAGTGGTGGCTGGAGGCCTGGTTGGGAGTTCCTGCCCAATGAGGAGAAAGCAGATTAGGCACCCACTTAAAGCAGCAGTCTGGCCCCATATTGGTAGAGCAGCTGTACTCTGCTGAGGGATCTTTTCCACCCTGGATGGGCTCAGACTCTCCAAAGGCTGAAGACTGGAATGGATAAGATGTCAAACAGTAAAGATGGTGGCCCACCCCTCTCTTTTCCCCAGGCACTGCCCCCGGGAGCTCCTTCTTAAGGAGATGCAATGCCACTACTGGTAGCTGGCTGGGATTCCAAGCCGATGAGCCTTACCTTATCTTACTGGCTTGGAATTCCAGCAAGTGAGGTGCCATGGAAGTAGGGCCTGTGGGCTGTTCCTGCTCAGTCCCTGGATTCAGCCTCTTTCTTAGGAGAATGTATGGGAGTCTAACCTCCCACTGTGCCAGAGATGCAGCTATTCCATGTTTCAGCTTTCTTTTTCAGAAATTTAAAATATGAATATATTAAATATCTTTTGTCTATCTCCTATGGATAAAATTTCTCTCTAATCTCTTGAGGTATTTTTCTTTTCCTTTCCACCCCATTTTATTTTCTTTTTACCATTAACCTACCTAATTCTTACTATGCATTCTGTAGTCTATTCACTCTTAAGGTCTTTGTCATTTAGGCTTCACTCCTGAAATGGTTTTCTCATTTTTTGTTTGTTTTTTCTGAGACGAAGTTTCACTCTCATCACCCAGGCTGGAGTGCAATGGCATGATCTCAGCTCACTGCAATCTTTGCATCCCAATTCAAGCAATTCTCCTGTCTCAGCCTCCCAAGTAGCTGAGATTTCAGGCGCCCACCACCACGCCCAGCTGATTTTCATATTTTTAGCAGAGACAGGGTTTTACCATGTTAGCCAGGCTGGTCTCAAACTCCTGACCTCAGGTGATCCGCCCCATCTTGATCTCCCAAAGTGTTGGGTTTACAGGTGTGAGCCATCATGCCTGGCCAATTTTCTCGTTTTTTAACATTTCTTCCCTGAATCTTGCCAATTCCCATTTTACATTCTCCTGTTTTCTGATCATTGGTTCCTTTGTCTGACCACATCTTCCACTGAATTCTTGAATTATTGACTTTAGTCTTCCTTCATAGCTAGAATTACTTCATTCCATTTCTCTTATTCAAGTTAGAATTAGATTATTGGTTGGGCGTGGTGGCTCTTTCCTGCAATCCCAGCATTTTGGGAGGCTGAGATGGGTGGATCACCTGAGGTGAGAAGTTCAAGACCAGCCTGGCCAACATGGTGAAGCACCCATCTCTACTAAAGATACAAAAATTAGCTGGGCATGGATGTGTAATCCCAGCTACCTGGAAGGCTGAGGCAGGAGAATCACTTCAACCTGGGAGGCAGAGGTTGCAGTAAGTCAAGATTATGCCATTTCACTCCAGTCTGGGTAACAAAGGGAGAGTCTGTCTCAAAAAATAAAAAAAGACTTAGGGACCTAGGTTATTCTCTTTTGCCTTATGGCATTTTTTTCTAAAATTTTTTCTTCATGTGTAAAAATTAATTTCTCTTCATCTACATACTTTGTTTATAGTGCCATCCTACAGAAATTGCTTTTATCCCTTCATATTATTCATCTTTGAAAGACTTGAATTATCATAAACCAGCTATTAGCAGGAGGTTCTTGGAACATGAGGGCCAAGGTTGTTGTCCAGGTTTCTCTGCTTAAAGGATTTCTCTTCAGTTTCTTTAATATATAGCCCCTCTGGGGCTGCAGGATGGGGGCAATGGAGAGCAGCCGTTTAAGAATGTACAGTTCAGCTGGGCATGACTATAATCCTAGCACTGTGGGAGGCCGAGGTGGGCAGATCACCAGAGGTCAGGAGTTCAAGACCAGCCTGGCCAAACGGTGAAACGCTGTCTCTACTAAAAATACAAACATTAGCCAGGTGTGGTGGTGAGCACCTGTAATCTCAGCTCCTTGGGAGGCTGAGGCATGGGAATAGCTTGAACCCAGAAGTTGGAGTTTGCAGTGAGCTGAGATCACACCACTGCACTCTAGCCTGGGCAACAAAAGCAAGACTCCGTCTCAAAAACAAAAAAAAAAGAAGGTATTTATTGAACACCTATACATATCAGGCACTAGGAATATAATATGAAAAATGATACTTAAAGATATGCTTAATTGAGAGATTAGAAATATATTTATAAAAATATTAACAGTGGTCATATTGTTTACCTTCTTATACATGTCTACATCTTTTCAACATAAAACCAACATACCTGGCCGGGCGCAGTGGCTCAAGCCTGTAATCCCAGCACTTTGGGAGGCTGAGGCGGGTGGATCACGAGGTCAAGAGATCAAGACCATCCTGGTCAACATGGTGAAACCCCATCTCTACTAAAAATACAAAAAATTAGCTGGGCATGGTGGTGCGTGCCTGTAATCCCAGCTACTCAGGCAGCTGAGGCAGGAGAATTGCCTGAACCCAGGAGGCGGAGGTTACGGTGAGCCGAGATCACGCCATTGAACTCCAGCCTGGGTAACAAGAGCGAAACTGTGTCTCGAAAAAAAGAAAAAAAAAAAAAAGAAAAAGAAAAAATTATTAATTTTATACATAAAGAAAGCTGACTTCCAAATTCTGTTTCATCTTACATTTTTTTTTTTTTTTTACTCCATCCTTTCTATTTCCTGTCCCTCTCAAAGGCTCGTTTATGGTGTTAAGACTTTATAAATACAATTAAAAGTGAAGGATTTTCTAGAAAAAAAGAAGATAGATAACACATTTTTATTTTTGCTCCTTGCAAGTATTTCTATTAATTCAATTTATAAATTATTTGTAGCATTAAAACTAATGAAACTATAAATTTCTATTTTTAAGGCATGATTTTTAAAATAAAATTAATCTTCTTTATTCTAGAATACTTTAACATTTCTCATGACTAAGGTAGTTTTTCTCTAAATCTGGGTTTGCAAACTTAGCTGCACAACAAAATTCCTTGAGGAGCTTTTAAAACTATCTTGCCTGGGCCAGGCGCCCTGGCTGATGCCTGTGATCCCAGCACTTTGGGAGGCCGAGGCGAATGGATCCTCTGAAGTTCTCAGTCTGAGACCAGCCTGATCAACACGGAGAAACCCCTGTCTCTGCTAAAAATACAAAATTAGCCAGGCGTGGTGGTGCATGCCTGTAATCCTAGCTACTCAGGAGGCTGAGGCAGGAGAATTGCTTGAACCTGGGAGGTGGAGGTTGCTGTGAACTGAGATCGCACCATTGCACTCCAACCTGGGCAACACCAGCGAAACTGTATTTAAAAAATAATAATGATAATATGTCTTGTCCCCTGGGCCCCATCTTTAGTTATTTTCAGTCAGTCATTCTGGGGCCCATTTGGAAATCTATATGTCTAGGCGTTCTTCTCAGATTTGGGTACTTAATAATTCCATCCTTTAGAAGTGATCCACCTTTCACCTATGAATAACATCATCAGTAACCTTAAGCAAATTGTAAGGCGAGTGTCTCTAAAAACTCACATAATTAAAGCTAAGTTGGTATTACAGAAACTTACGAAGTCATCTGTACCACTCTTTCTATATAGCTTACATTGCTCTAAAAAGTACTCAGCAAAATTATGAAGATATTCTAGCTTCACATTTATGAAAGTCTAATAAAGAAAAATCCTTCTTTCATATTCTTTTTTTTCTTTTTTTTGAGACGGAGTTTCACTCTTGTTACCCAGGCAGGAGTGCAATGGCGTGATCTCGGCTCACCGCAACCTCCGCCTCCTGGGTTCAGGCAATTCTCCTGCCTCAGCCGCCTATAGCTGGGATTACAGGCACGCACCACCATGCCCAGCTAATTTTTTGTATTGTTAGTAAAGACGGGGTTTCACCATGTTGACCAGGATTGTCTTGATCTCTTGACCTCATGATCCACCCGCCTCGGCCTCCCAAAGTGCTGGGATTACAGGCTTGAGCCACCGCCACAGAACTAAGTAAGTAGAAACCAAAGTCTGTCTCTGACCATTAGCAAAGAAAATAGCCAAGAGCTAACATCTGTACTATTCTAAAAGCAAATTGTTTCCTTTTTGGAATTTCTTATATTGTAAGAAAACTATATTCAACATGTAGTGTGAATCAAAGGCCTAAGAGAAATTTTAATCACCGAATTTTTTAAAAGGATCATTCTCAGCAAATTGACACAAGAACTGAAAATCAAACACCACATGTTCTCACTCATAGGCGCGTGTTGAACAATGAGAACACATGGACACAGGAAGGGGAGTATCATACACTAGGGTCTGTTGTGGGGTCCAAGGGAGGGACGGCAGTGGGTGGGAGGTCGGGGAGGGATAAAGTGAGGAGAAATGCCAGATTAGGTGATGGGGGGATGGAAACAGCAAACCACATTGCCCATGTGTGTACCTATGCAACAATCTTGCATGATCTGCCCAGGTACCCCAGAGCCTAAAGTACAGTAAAATAAATAAATAAATAAAAATAAACAAATGATTATTTTTGTTGAGGTCATAAAATTCGGTGGGTTAAAATTAAAAGAAGCATGTATGTATCTAGGAGAAATGTTTACATACAGAAATTTTCCCCAGGAAACCAAAATTTATTTTCTTGTATGCAAACATAATTTGTAATAGAGTTAAAGCTCTAAATTCTAATAGAAAACATACTGTATAAAATTGTGCATTGGTAGTTTTATAAGGAAACAGTCATAGGGCTAGAATTTTTAATGGATTAGTAAAAGAAATGGTAACAGTAAGCCATATTTAGTTAATACTGAGTTGATTTTAAAAGGACTAGTGCAGCAGGGTCTGGAGGCAGACTTTATCAGCTGTCTTACACTAGGCTACTTGTATTCTAGAATACTGAAAGCTTTGCAAAGTCTGGGATTAATAGAAGGTTTGAAGTACATGGAGAGAGATGAGAGAAATGTTTAAAAGAAAGCTGAGAGGGGGTAGAAAAGATTTCAGCCAAACACAGTGTCACTGTTAACAGTTTAAGAGAGCTATTTTTTAAAAAGAAGCAAGGAGCTGAAAATTGAACTTATTGGTGGTGGATATCATTCATTTGCAACTGCAGCAATTAAGAAAGTGACTTTTCTTTACTTTTTTGTTCTTTATTTGTCAATTTACTTATTGTGCCACATAGAAACAAACAAACAAAATAGTTGTTAACAGACCAGAAATAGGATTTTACTTGGTGTTCTGCGAAAAATTTTAGGTTGGAGTTAAGTGTCCTAAGAGCTTGGATCAAATCTCCTATAAACATTCTATTTGAACTTAAGAAAATAACTTATATTCCATGGGCATTGATGTAGTAATCAAGTGTAGAAGCAGTATAGGGTTTCAAAGCCTGGATTTTGGAGCAAGTGGCGAGGATTGAATGTCAGCTATGCCACTTATGAGATGCATACTTTGCAAAAGTTACTTAATGTTTCTGTGCTTTGGTTTTTCTCTTATACAGGATGGGAATAGTAATAACACTTAGCTCATAGAGTGTTTGAGAGAGTTACGTGATTTATTATCTGGTAAGTACTTAGAGGAATGCCTGAGACACAGTCATTGTTTTAGCAATATGATGACAATTTTGGTTTAGAACTCAGTGGTTTTCAGATTATTTTAAGCTATGGGAACTTGGTTTAAATTAAATGCCACACAGATGTCTAAATAATAAAACAGATGGAATTAGAAATGTTTTCACTGGACAGGCAACAATGGATTTGAGAATCATGCCTTCCATCTTTCCAAACCTTCCCAGGTGACCCCTTAGACAACATCAAGAAACCACAAAATGATGGAACACAGTTTTAAAACACTAATGAGCCCTTCCAAAGCTGCCATTGCTCATTTATCAGTGGGGAATCATGGCTGGTAATAGAAATCTGACAACAGTGGTTTCAGCATAAAGATCTATCCTTTCATCTAGAAGTTGAGTGGTGGACAGCTAAGGCCTGTTTGTCACTCTCCAAGGCTGTCAGGAAGCTATGCTCTGTCCTTCTGGAACTCCGGACAACATAGTCATAATCCAGACAGAAAATTTTAGAAAGGAAAAAAGTAGCTTTTTAATAAGCTTCACTCAACATCTTTCGTTAACATCTCTGTTTATTTCTAGATACAGGGAGGCTAGGAAATGTAATCTTTTAGCTGGATGCTTTTCCACCTGGAATTAAGTAAGAATTCTGTTACTAATGAAAGAGAATGAATTATGCTTAGCTTTCACCTTTTACATATTTAGTTTAAAATGCCGTAGTGTTTTCTCAGTAGAAGAGATGTTAAGGCTGCCTCTTAGATCAAAGGAACTGGGGGAAGAATAGTACATCAATCAAAAACTGACTGTTTTAATGGACCTTTAATCATGCTTCATTCTTACATGGCTTGTGAAAAACTATATTAACTCCTCTGATAATTAAAATAATTTTCAATGAACATCTGCCGAATTAGTTTGAAAATATTTTCTTCTTGGACAGGGAAGTAAAAAAAAAAAAAAATGTTAAAGAGATGTCCATCTATAAAGTGAGAGTAATTTGGAGTTCTAAAATAGATAATGCATGACAGAAGTATAGCATAATGTCCAGCACATGTTAGATTTACAATAGATAATAATTGTCTATTTTCTAGAAATTCAAAACATTTTAGGGGAAAGAGTCTTCAGATGCCCTCAGAATTAGGTATTGAATAGGTAACTTCAGCAATCTCAGCTCTATATAAAGTGTAGACTAGTGCAGCCGGGCACGGTGGCTCATGCCTATAATCCCAGCACTTTGGGAGGCCGAGGTGGGTGGATCACGAGGTCAAGAGATCGAGACCATCCTGGTCAAAAAGGTGAAACCCCGTCTCTACTAAAAATACAAAAATTATCTGGGCATGGTGGTGCATGCCTGTAGTCCCAGCTACTCGGGAGGCTGAGGCAGGAGAATTGCTTGAACCCAGAAGGCGGAGGTTGTGGTGAGCCAAGATTGTGCCATTGCACTCCAGTCTGGGTAACAATAGCAAAACTCCATCTAAAAAAAAAAAATGTAGACTAGTGATACCACGATGGCAAAAGCTAATTAGTTGCCAAAGGTTAAAGTCTTCAGGGAGTATATTTTAACCTAGTGTCAAGATAAACTTATAAAACTAGAAAGGAGAGGAAAATACTTTTCACCTTTACACAATTCATTTCACCTAGTTCAGTTAATTATAAATTATTAGTTCTCTCATCATATTCTTTGAGGCCCTACTATTTACAAGGCCACTACCAATTGTAGGACTTTATGAGAAATACAAATGAAATAGATGTTGAAGAGTCTACCCTAGATAGTCTTGAAGCATGGCAAGCAAGAAGACATTACATCAACAAATATTCACTTAACTTCTCCTATTTGTCAAATCCCATACAAAAACTGGGTACTAAATGTCAAATAAGACCCAAGGCTTGATATCAAGATCATTCTAGTCACCAAACGTTATGCCCAGGACCACTGTATGCCTTACACAAATCACATGACTTTATTACTCAAAGCCCACCTTAAAACATTGTCTAGCAAATAGTTCCTGTTTCATAGGTTTTCTGTTCCTATCAATGCCTAAAACTGACTCAATTTCTTTAGACTGAAGAAACTTCCACTCCTCTGCAGAACAGATCCTCAGAGAGTTTTCATGGGATAATTATTACAAGTGCCTGGAAGCAAAGGATTTTGCTGAATAAGGAAATTTCTCCTAGAGCATATAGGAAAATCAAATTCTTGAATTTGTAGCAATGTCAAATTGGGGGGAAAAAGTCTGCCTAAACCTTGAAGAAAACCAATTATCAAAGTCAACCTCCAGGTTCAAAATCAAAATTTGTTTTGTTTTGTTTTGTTTTAGATGGAGTCTTGCTCTGTCTCCCAGGATGGAGGTGTAGTGGTACAAACAGCTTACTGCAACCTCTGCCTCACAGATTCAAGCAATTCTCCCACCTCAGCCTCCCAAGTAGCTTGGATTACAGGCATGTGCCACCACATCCAGCTGATTTTTGTATCTTAGTAGAGATAGGGTTTTGCCTGTTGGCCAGGCTATTCTTGAACTCCTGACCTCAGGTGATCTACCTGTCTCGGCCTCCCAAACTGTTGGCATTACAGGTGTGAGCCACCATGACCAGCCAAAATGATATTTCAGATGTTTGCCATGCTCAGTTCTTCAAGATATGACATGGGAAACTTCTATGTGTGTCAGTCTGAATTTAGCTTTTATTATCATCTGCTTTCTACGGCATCTTCTCTTTTTTCCTTTACTCTATTTAGAATTTCTAGTTTTGAGTCTTTGTAATGAGAACCAGCTGGAGGTGACAGACAGTATGATCTCTATCTCAAGTTCCATACCAAATCTCAAAGTCTTCTCCTTCCCCACATACAGTACCTTTAGGAGGCCTGGGAAATGTCCATATGTCTCTTCTTTGACTTTTCTTTATTGTATTTTATACTTTAAAATCAATTGTTAAACCCATGATCCTAAAATCAATTATTGAATATCTGGTGATTTTTGTTAATTTTTTTGTTGTTGTTTTCTGTTGGCAGTACTAGGAGTAAGGATAGATTTATGGCTGGGTAATAGGGAATCAACCTAGAAGAAAAAAGAGATGGCCCCTATCCCACAATAAATAGATCATCCCCAATAAAATTTCTTGCTATTGCCTTCTGTCATACACTGGACAAATCTAAAGCCCTTCTGAGAGCTGCTTGGAGACCAATACTCATGGACTAAGATGTTAGAATGGCAGTTTTGAAATATACAAAATATTTAGAAAACTGAGGATATGTCAGAAATATTAATTTGTATTTTTATCCAGAAACAAAATGTCTAAGAGCCCAGAACTAGTTTTTAACAAAATTCTGTTTTGAACTTCTATTCTCCTTTAGAGTTAGAAGAAAAAAACATAAATTCTAGGAGTATTTACATAAATTCTAGGAATATAAGAAGTGCCAAATAAATGACCTAAAAGGAAGCCATTATTAATTCAATGATGAGTGCTGGAATTAAAACTCTCTGTGTAATATAAGAGTTAAAGACACGATACTGGTAAATGAAAGTTGCAATACCACTACATAGGATTGAAATCAATTTTAAAGTTAGATGATGAGATGACTGAGAAAAGGAACATGAAAACTTTAGTAACCAATTGAGTGTCATGTGTCAAAGAAAAAAAATCATGGGTTTTATGAAATCAGGTATGTAGAGCAACTAATAGTATATGGATGCATGACAAAAGATAGTGTAAATAAATATATGGTTAAGTATAAACCTTAGAATTTGCTTTATAAAAAGGTCTGGATTACGGTCCTCTTGAGTTAGTATCACATATGGGCTTTTACTCTTTTTCCTGAGACTAAGGTTAAATATGAGACAATTCAGAATGAATAAAGTAGGAACCAATAGAAAAGGCTAGATCAGTAAAGAAAAGAAAAACTGCTATAAAGTAGTAACAGAAAAATGATTAAGATGTTCTTTAGATTGATGGTCATACTTCAGCATCTTTCTGATTCTATTATATAGACCCATGTAAATAGCAAAAAATAGAAATACCAAAAACAGAAGGAAAAAAAGGGCTGTGAGAATATCATAAGACTGCAGTGTTATCAACAAAGTCAGTCAAGTATTTCAGGATATCTCTGTGTCCCAAAACCATGACTCAGCAATAAAGCACAGGAAGATCCTACTGCATCCTGCTTCTCTAGAAGTGTGCCAAAATAAAGTACTTGGATAGCAGGGGATGACTCCCTACCTTTAAGTTGAAGTGCAGGGCAATTGTCCAGCACCTGTTAGTTCCAACATGAAAGGTCATGCTTAATTAGTAAGGTTTTTCTCTTTAGAATCCCTTGTAAAGATGAAAAATTTTAATTGAAATGGTCAGTCTTTCTTATACAACTACCAGTGTGACCTAGAAAGAGTACTGATTTTATTTATTTTTTGTTGCATTTTAGGTTCTGGGACACATGTGAAGAACATATAGGATTGTTGCATAGGTACATACATGGCAATGTGGTTTGCTGCCTCCATTCCCATCACCTATATCTGGCATTTCTCCCCATGTTATCCCTCCCCAACCTCCCTACCCCCTGCTGACCCTCCTCTAGTCCCCTCCACAGACCCCAGTGTGTGATGCTCCCGTCCCTATGCCCATGTGTTCTCATTGTTCAACATCCACCTATGAGTGAGAACATGCGGTGTTTGATTTTCTGTTCTTGTGTCAATTTGCTGAGAATGATGGTTTCCAGTTTCATCCATGTCCCTACAAAGGATATGAACTCATCATTTTTATGGCTGCATAGTATTCTATGGTGTATATGTGCCACATTTTCCCTGTCCAGTCTATCATCAACAGGCATTTGGGTTAGTTCCAAATCTTTGCTATTATAGACAGTGCTGCAATCAACATATGTCTACATGTGTCCTTATAATAGAACAATTTATAATCCTTTGGATATATACCTAGTCATGGGATTGCTGGGTCAAATGCAATTTCTATTTCTAGGTCCTTGAGGAATTGCCACATTGTCTTCCACAATGGTTGAACTAATTTACACTCCCATCAACAGTGTAAAAGTGTTGCTATTTCTCCACATCCTCTTCAGCATCTGTTATCTCCAGATTTTCTAATGATCAACATTCTAACTGGCGTGAAATGGTATCTCAATGTAGTTTTGATTTTGAATTTCTCTAATGCCCAGTGATGATGAGCATTTTTTCAGGTTTGTTGGCCTTATATATGGCTTCTTTTGAAAAGTGTCTGTTTACATCCTTTGCCCACTTTTGAATGGGCTCTTTTGTTTTTTTCTTGTAAATCTGTTTTAATTCTTTGTAGATTTTGGATATAAATCCTCTGTCAGATGGGTAGATTGCAAAAACTTTTTCCCATTATATTGGTTGCCGGTTCACTCTAATGATTGTTTCTTTTTCTGTGCAAAAGCTCTGGAGTTTAATTAGATCCCATTTGTCTATTTTGGCTTTTGTTGCCAATGTTTTTTGTGTTTTAGTCATGAAGTCCTTTCCTATACCTATGTCCTGAATGTTTTTGCCCAGATTTTCTTCTAGGGTTTTTATGGTGTTAGGTCTTATGTTTAAGTCTTTAATCCATCTGGAGTGACTTTTAGTGTAAGGTGTTAGGAAAGGGTTCAGGTTCTGCTTTCTGCACGCTGCTATCCAGTTTTCCCAACACCATTTATTAAACAGGGAATCCTTTCCCCATTGCTTGTTTTTATCAGGTTTGTCAAAGATCAGATGGTTGTAGATGTGTGGCGTTGCCTCCAAGGCCTCTGTTCTGTTCCATTGGTCTCTATCTCTGTTTTGGTACCAGTACCATGCTGTTTTGATTACTGTAGCCTTGTAGTATAGTTCAAAGTCAGGTAGCATGATGCCTCCAGCTTTGTTCTTTTTGCTTAGAATTGACTTGGCTATGTGGGTTCTCTTTTGGTTCTATGTGAAGTTTAAGGTACTTTTTTCCAGTTCTGTGAAGAAGGTCAGTTGTAGCTTGATGGGGATAGTATTGAATCTATAAATTACTTTGGACAGTATGGTCATTTTCACGATATTGATTCTTCCTAACCATAAGCATGAAATGTTTCTCCATCTGTTTATATTCTTTCTTATTTGTTGAGCAGTGGTTTGTAGTTCTCCTTGAAGAGGTCCTTTGCTAGTTGTATTCCTAGGTAATTTATTCTCTTTGTAGCAATTGTGAATGGCAGTTCATTCTTGATTTGGCTCTCTTTAAGTCTGTTATTGGTTTATAGGAATGCTTGTGATTTTTGCACATTAATTTTGTATCCTGAGACTTCACTGAGGCTGCTTATCAGTTTCAGGAGATTTTGGGCTGAGACAATAGGGTCTTCTAAATACAATCATGTCGTCTGCAAATAGAGACAATTTGGCTTCCTCCTTTCCTAATTGAATACGCTTTATTTGTTTTTCTTGTCTGGTTGCTGTGGCCAGAGCTTCCAATATTATACTGAATAGGAGTGGTGAGAGAGGGCATAATTGTCTAGTGCCAGATTTCAAAGGGAATGCTTCCAGTTTTTGCCCATTTGGTATATTGGCTGTGGGTTTGTCATAAATAGCTTATATTATTTTGAGATACTTTCAGTCAATACCTAGTTTGTAGAGAGTTTTTAGCACAAAGGGCTGTTGAATTTTGTCAGAGGCCTTCTCTGCATCTATGGAGATAATCATGTGGTTTTTGTCTTTGGTTCTGTTTATGTGGTAGATTATGTTTATAGACTTGCATATGTTGAACCAGCCTTGCATCCCTGGGATTAAGCCTATGTGATCATGGTGGATAAGCTTTTTGATGTACTGTTGCAATCGGTTTGCCAGTATTTTATTGAAAATGTTTGCAACTATGTTGATCATGGATATTGGCCTAAAGTTTTCTTTTCTTCTTGAATCTCTGCTGGGTTTTGGTATCAGGATGATATTTGTCTCATAAAAGCTCATATCTGGACCAAGCAAACCTAATAGATATTTACAAAACTCTCCACCCCAAATCCACAGAATATACATTTTTCTCAGCACCACATCACACCTACTCTAAAACTGACCACACAATTGGAAGTAAATCACTCCTCAGCAAATGCAAAAAATGGAAATCCCTCAGACCACAGTGCAATCAAATTAGAACTCAGGATTAAGAAACTAACTCAGAACCACACAACTTCATGGAAAGTTGCTTGAGCCATGAACAACTGGTTCTTGAATGCTGACTGGATAAACAATGAAATGAAGGCAGAAATAAAGATGTTCTTTGAAGCCAATGAGAATGAAGACAAAATGTACCAGAATATCTGGGACACATTTAAAGCAGTGTCTAGAGGAAACTCTATAGCAATGAATGCCCAAATGAGAAGCAAGGAAATATCTAAGATTGACACCCTATCATCAAAATTGAAATGTCAAAAAAACTCAAAAGCTAGCAGAAGACAAGAAATAACTAAGATTAGAGCAGAACTGAAGGAGACAGAGACACACCCACAAAAAAAACCCTTCAAAAAATCAATAAATCCAGGAGCTGGTTTTTGAAAAGATCAACAAAATAGACAGACCACTAGCCAGATTAAGAAAAAGAAAAGAGAATAATCAAATAGATGCAATAAAAAATGATAAAAGGGGATATCACCACAGATTCCACAGAAATACAAACCACTATCAGAGATTACTACAAAGAACTCTGTGCACATAAACCAGTAAACCTGAAAGAAATGGATAAGTTCCTGGAAACTTACACCCTCCCAAACCTAAACCAGGAAGAAGTTGAAACCCTGAATAGACCAATAACAAGGGCTGAATTTGAGGCAGCACATAATAGCCTACCAACCAAAAAAAGCCCAGGTCCAGATGGGTTCACAGCCGAATTCTACCAGACATACAAAGAGGAGCTGGTACCACTCCTTCTGAAACTATTCCAAATAATCCAAAAAGAGGGAATCCTCCCCGAATCATTTTATGAGACCAACATCATACTGGTACCAAAACCTGGAAGAGTACTGATCTTGATATCAGTCAACTGGGTTTGGAATTCAAACCCTGGACCTCTATTTACTGTGTGAGCTTAGGGAACATAGTTACACAGTCTGTTCTCTGCTGAAGTAAATGTTGCAATAATAACAACTATTGTCCAGAGTCATTTTTCCTATGAGCTTGGAAGTGCTTTGTAAAAGTACCCATGAGCACCGTTTTCACATTCTAAATTAAAATCCACACATTTTATTTGATGAAGAAGGAGGAGGAGGAGAAGGAAAAAAAGATTCTTACTGATATGAGTATGCTAATTCATTTGTTAGTCTTCTAAAATAGGAAATCAATGAACATTATGTTCTTGGAATAAAAAATAGATTTCTTCCTCTTGCGACATAGAATCATTTTTCTTTTAGGAATGTATCCAGTATCAAGCCTACTGTGCTAATAAGCCTTTGAAAGATTGGGAAAGTATATTTTAAATTGGTCTAAAGCACTTAAATATATGTCCAGTTAGAAACTAATGTTTCTAACATGGAGAGTAGCTATGAAATGGTTAATTGTGGCATAAACTGTTTCTATAATTCCGGTAGAATAATAATACGATTTTTATTTTTAGGTGTGATTACCACACGAAGACTTTGGAGTGCTTTAAAGATAACATGTCAGCCAGATGCAGTGGCTCACACTTGTAATCGCAGCACTTTGGGAGACTGAGGCGGGCAGTTCACCTAAGATTGGGAGTTCAAGACCAGCCTGACCAACATGGAGAAACCCCATCTCTACTAAAAATATAAAATTAGCTGGGCATGGTGGCGCATGCCTGTATTCCCAGCTACTTGGGAGGCTGAGGCAGGAGAATTGCTTGAACCTGGGAAGTGGAGGTTATGGTGATCCGAGATCACACCATTACACTCCAGCCTGGGCAACAGGAGTGAAATTCCATGTTAAAAAAAAAAAAAGATAATATGTCACTAAATATGTACTCACCGTTTCTCTGGGGTATACAAAATATCTCTTTTCTCCTAATGATGGAAAATAATGCAAGTCTTATAAATTACTGAAATCAAGTAGAATGATAGCATTAAAGATGACAGTAGAAACCATAACTTTCAGTTTTCTTTATATAATCTAAGAAAAAGATATATATTTTTCTGATGTAATATATGTTAACTAGAGAAACACATCAAAGGACTATCAAATTATTAAAAGAGCATCAAAAACGGAAACTATAGTCAACATCCAGGAAGAATTAGGTTTTAATCAAAATTTAACTGTCTTCTCTGAGCATTCTGTAAATTTTTAAATTTATAATCAGAACAGGAAAGCTGGGTTTTCAGTAAGTGAGATGACCCACAAATTGAGAGATAGGTACATAGAGACATAATTCATTATTGTTTTAAAAGTAGATGAATTGAACTTAAAAATTCTTCTTTTATCAGTTTTACTGATTATGGTACAGGTTTAATAAAATTGCATAGCTTCTGCCAAAAATGATGAAAGTCATTTTGTAACTTACGTAAAATACGTTGTAGTATGTACAAGTTGTTACAGGTCATACACACTGAATTGTAAACATGAATAGGAAAAGGATAGAAATACTCTTCTTTGATAAAGGCAATGGTAACAAGACCCTTAACAGATAGCAGAAAAATTAAGGGTAAAAAAAGTTCTTCAAAAGAGCAAAACAAACAAAAGTGCAACCTCATCATAAAAGCTTGTTGAACCTTTGAGAAGGAAGAAAAACTCTGGCCTCAAATGGAAAGAAGGCATAATTCCTTAAGAATGCATCATAACTACTAAAGCACAGAAGCCCTGGGGAACTTAGGTGTACAGATGACTGATTAAATTCTAAGCCATATGGTATGAGTCTACAGGTCTTAAGCATTTTTTTTAAAGGGGAGGGAAATGTTATCATTTTCTAGTGATGCTTCTATGAAATCCTCAAAGGTGGCACTAAGAATGAGGGGAAAATGGAAATGAAGCAGCTAAGAGAGAAAATATCATGGAAGAAGAATAAACATATTTGGCAGTGTTGTATAGAAAGAAATAGTTTTGTGTGTCAGTAACAGGTGAGCTAAGTTTCTTTTATTATTATTATTATACTTTACGTTCTGGAATATACACACAGAATGTTCAGGTTTGTTACATAGGCACATACCTGCCATTGTGGTTTGCTGCACCTATCAACCCATCATCTATATTAGGTATTTCTCCTAATGCTATCCCTCCTGAAGTCCTCCACCCCCCTAAAGGCCCCAGTGTGTGTGGTTCCCCTCCCTGGGTCCATGTGTTCTCATTGTTCAACTCCCATTTATGAGTGAGAGCATTTCATGTTTGGTTTTCTGTTCTTGAGTTAGTTTGTTGAGAATGATGGTTTCCAGCTTCATCCATGTCCCTGCAAATGACATTTTATCATCCTTTTTTTATGGCTGCATAGTATTTCATGGTGTATATGTATATGTGCCACATTTTCTTTATCCAGTCTATCTTTGATGGGCATTTGGGTTGGCTCTACGTCTTTGCTATTGTGAACAGTGCTGCAATAAACATATGTGTGCATGTGTCTTTATAGTAGAATAATTTCTAATCCTTTGGGTATATACCCAGTAATGGGAGTGCTAAATCAAATGGTATTTCTGGTTCTAGATCATTGAGGAACCGCCACAGTATCTTCCACAATGGTTGAACTAATTGCACTCCCATCAATAGAGTAAAAGCCTTCCTATTTCTCCACATCCTCTCCAGCATCTATTGTCTCTTGACTTTTTAATGATCACAATTCTAACTGGCAGGAGATTGTATCTCATTGTGGTTCTGATTTGCGTTTCTCTAATGAACAGTGATGATGAGATTTTTTTCATACATTTGTTGGCTACATACATGTCTTCTTTTGAGAAGTGTCTGTACATATCCTTTACCCTATTTTGATGGGGGTTGTTTATTTTTTTCTTATAAATTTGTCCAAGTTCTTTGTAGATTCTGAATATTAGCCCTTTGTCAGATGGGTAGATTTAAAAAATTTTCTCCCACTCTTTAGATTGCCTGTTCACTCTAATGATAGTTTCCTTTGCTGTGCAGAAGCTGTTTAGTTTAATTAGTTCCCATTTGTCGATTTTCATTTTTGTTGCCATTGGCTTTGGTGTTTTAGTCATGAAATCTTTGCCCTTGCCTATGTCCTGAATGGTATTGCCCAGGTTTTCTTCTGGGGTTTTTAAGGTGTTAGGTCTTACATCAGGTAAGCTAAGTTTCAACAAAGACTTTCTAGAAAAAAAAGCATCCCTGAGATTAAAGTTACAGTGATTTGAAGGGAGGTAAGCTTAAGACTTTTTAATATTCATTGGTAGAACAAATGTTAAAGGCCTTTCACATGGTATGGCTCTGACTTTTATCAAATAGACAATTCAAAGTTCTCTGTAGTCTAAAAATTGAAGATAACTTAACAAGTATTTGCAGTTTTAACCCTCAATGTTCCTGGCAGGAGCATAATAGGGGTGATAACAGACAAATTCAATGAACAAACAGTTTACAAGGCATAGGCAAGTTAAAAAAAAAAAAAAGATAATCTCAGGGCAAGAAACCAAAAAGAGGCAATGCTTAGAGAGAGAAAGGCATGACTAATTAGTAAGATATATACTTGTCAGGGAGAAGCTCATTTTAGCAGCTATGGCCTTTGATGCAGTAACAAAGCCAAAGGAAGAACCACACTGAAGCAAAGACAGATGGAAGTAGGAAGGGGGATATACACCAGACCCTCTTCATCTTCCCATTCTCTGGTTTCCTGCCACTGTCTCCTATAGACTGAACCCAGTGGAAACCAGAGGGAAATGGGGCCCATTGTTTGATTCTTTAGAAGACAGCTTCCCACTGCACAGAACAGGGTAAAAACAAAAGTATAAGGTGGAAGAGTCAACTAGAGAACATCTAGTACAACCTCTGCCCATTTGAAGCACTCTCAGAGTTGCTTCAGTAGTTTTCTGAAAGTCAAGAGAACATTTGGGCAAAAACAGGATCTATTTATTCTATAATTTATTTTGTGCCTTGTTCATAATTAATCGATATAAGAGTTTAACTGGCATTGTACAACTGTACAGTGGTAAGCACATTAAAATATGGGGTGTTGAATACTCCAAGGATAAAAAAGATGATTAAAAAGAATGAGGAGTTTACATTATGGACTGACACCTTTGTTTCTGTACTATAATCAAAACAATGACATAAAATGCAAATCTAGATGTGAGAATGAATTACGCTAGTATAGAATAGGCAACAGAGAACATTAGCGAGTGGCATCCTTAAATCTGAGTTAATAGAGAACACTGCAATGATCCCAATGTTGACAAGAAACAAACAGTAACAAAAACTGTGAGACTATTTTATATTCAATTTAGCAAGATTTAGTATTTGCACAGTGACAAAGCATTGAAATTAGTCTTCATGAAAGAAATATCTAAACACCGAGCTGCACAGAACAGTCAAGAAATTACTAGAGGTGAATTCAGGACGTTAAAAGAATCAGGGCATTTAACACAAAGACATTTATAAATATGTAGTTCTTAGGTTTGCAAGTAAATGTTCTTTTATGCAAAATACACCTGGAAATAAACACTAGACAATGGAAAACATGCAAAGGAAGATACTGGCATGAAGACCAGCTTGGGTTCACAAATTAAGTTTTAGTCTTAAGTTAGAAGACACAACATAGCCAGCCTCCTAGTTAATTAAGACAGAATACAGATAAATTGAGCATATTCTTCAATGTACTGTCCTGATGCTTCATTGTATAAATTTCTGCTGAAGGCTATGTGACAGATTCTTTTCCAGAAGCTAGTGCAGAGATAAATAAACTGTAGTTACTGTCCTCAAGGTGGCTGTAGGGTTAGTGGGGGAAAGGGATGCCTTAATCCTTTTCTCTAAAATATTCAATTGAAAGAGGCTGTGATGAGATGGAAAAAGCATGAGAAATTGCCAGGGCTGAGAATCATGGATGCCCAAATCACAATCTGCCACAGCCACCTTTCTCAAGTTTTCTGAGGGAGATTTATGTTCAAGAGAAAAACATTTGAAAAGGAAAAACCTTGAAAGCTTTGGCAAAACTCCAATAGAGTCTACATACTAGACACACTCCCACGATTTCCCTAGGAGAGAACTACACTGATGGTCTCATGAACAAACTCCCTTTCTCCTCATCTTGACATTGCTAGTATGTACCATAACTGAAAGAAAAATGTCTGTTTATGTTATCTATCACTGTGTAACCAACCACTCCAAAACCTAATGGCTTCAAACACCACTGTTTATTTCATTTTCTTTTGTAATTCTGCAGGTTGATGAGGCTCCATTCTTCTCCACTTACTGGCTGGGGCTGCAACCATCCAAAGGCTCAACTAGGCTAAAACATCCAAAATATGCATCACTCACATGGCTGGTAGTCCATGCTAGCTATTGGCTGGGAGCTCAACTATGACCGTTGTTAGGAACACCTGCGTGTGTCCTGTACCTTCTCCACTGGAGCATTGCTCAGGCTGTCAGCTGTTGTCTGAAAAAGCAACCCAACACCAAACATTTAAAGGGAAGGATGCAGAAGCTGCCAGTGCTCTAAACATCTCAGCCTAGAACAGGCACAGTGTCACTTCCACCTCATTCTGTTGGTTAAAGAGTTATAGGGCTCACCCAAAATAAGCTAAAATAAGCTAAAGGAAAATAAGCTAAAATAGAATTACCATCCATTTTTCATTCGCTCCAATCCTTGAACACAAAATATTCATATCAGCAGTCCCAAGAATGAAGTGAGGGGATGATGATGATGGGGTGCTACTGAGAGTAGCCTCAGGTTCTTTCTAGAGGCTGGCATCTTTTATACAGGGAATTTGAGTAGCAATTGGGCAGTGTTATTATAATTGACCAATAATGTCAACCAGTCAGAGGCTAGGGGACAGTTGTTTAGATGCTGACTGACTAAATTAAATCAGAATTTGCAAGTGGAAGAAAACAGTAGAATTGAAAAAATTGTCAAGGGAAATGAATGCTCAAAATGATAAGAGTTTGGGAAAGTAAGTTGGTAACTTGGTTCTAGGTCTGACCTCCCTGACTCTGGGAAGGTCCAACTTTTTCCCTAAAGTGAGTTTCAGTTAAGATTAAACTAAAATGCTGTCGAATTAATATAGCATTTAGCAAAATGGCTTTTTGGAGAATCTGAAACTGAAATATGCAACATAAATAAGGTTAATTCAGTGTCTTGTCACTTGAATTATTGTTCCTGTGTGCTTCCATGTTCTCTCCCTCCCTTCAACCACTTAAAGTTGCTTTTTATTTTAAAACCAGCAATGATACACTACGACATTTCTTAAACTAACTGGAAGCATAGTCTGTCCAATCAGTGGGAACTCTAGCCAACATTCTCTTACAGAATGTGAAGGAATAGAGACTGAAAGAAGTCGAGGTAACTTCAAGCCAAATGTGTTTATTGCTATTTGAACTCATTTATTTTCAAAATTAAGCCAAGTTAAAACAAAAATAATCTTTACTATTTCAAACTGATTTAAGTGTTCATATATATTGCATTGCATCAATCAGTTTTAAACATGTTGTTTAAAATTTGCTGCCTTCAAATGTATTTATATTTTATTTGTCAATGATTTTCTTGGGGAGCAAATTTCCAAGTTTATAGTGGAAGTTAACAAGATGATCAACTTTCATCAATAAAGAATTGCTTTCATAGGCAATATTTATTTCACAAAGAGAGGTTCATCTGTATTCTCTAGCTGACAGTTCATAGCTAGTAGCTGTTCTTTGGGACTACTTTTCTGCTATTACTTTAATATCAAAATGTTTGAGTTTAGTTTATTTGGTAGGGGGAAAAAGAGAGACTGTGAAACAAATAATTTCTAATGGCTGAAACAGGAGTAGTTAGGCAAAGTTCCCAAGAACAGCCAAGGCTATAACTACCCAGCTTCCACTGACATCAATGTGAGTAATAAAACTAAATCCTCTGGAGATACTTTGAAATTTTAGCCTGCAGTATCTTTGGAAAGGTTTCACAGTGAAATTATATTTCCAGTTCCACAGCCAATAGTCATTCTAACCATCTCCATCCCATCCTCCCAAACATACAATAGTATTTAACTCTGGTCATTTGCAGTGATGACTTCAGTTTATATAAACTGTGCATAGAGAAGGGGAAGGCAAGCAGCCATTTCTGATGTTCCCGTTTGAAACAGTGCAGCAAGAGTGCTGCAACAGTGCTTTCTTTCCTTTGTCCAAGTGACAAAGGAACTGTGCATAGTCTTCATCAAGTGTTCAAAGCCCTACCCAAAGAAACTTCAAAAAGGATGATTGTTAAACACTATAGGACTAGGTCAATTCTTAAAATGGAACATGTGAACTTCACTGTAATGGAGAGGAGAGAGAAATAGAAGGGATAGGAGAGAGAGCACATGAATGAGGTCTCTCTCTCTCCTATCCCTCTTTATATTACTTTTAACTTTTTCTTCGAAAGCGTCTAAACCACATCTATCATAAAAGAATAGGTACTGTATATCTCTGCAACTTCATAGGTCTCTTTTTCACTCATCTAATGAAGATGTATTTGGAGTACAAACCCTATATGGTGATTATGAGTATTAACAAATGTGAAGTGCTGAGACGTGTGCTCAGCAGAGAGCAAATGTTCAATCCATGCTATCTGTATTTATGAATCCTTACACAGGATTTGGATTGATATGCCACATAGTCTATGCCTGGGCCTCTTCTGAACTGATCAATTAAACCACAAAAACACACAATTTTGCCCACAGATTTGCACACCCTATTTCCATGCACATAAAATCATTCAATTTTATATCCAGAATTTTTAAAAGTAGGTAAAAATAATGGAATTACTGCTGCCAGTGAGTGGCAGTTGGTAATATATAAAATAACCCCTGGAAAATTAAGTGCCTCAGAAATGATGATGATAGTGGTTGTGATGGTGGCAGTGGTGGTGGTGGTTTACATTTACTGAGCTTCACATGTCATCTAGGAATTGTCCTTTGCTTATTATGTAGTTATGTACAAACTACATATTAGCCTTTTGATATAAGTATTTCTGTATCTGTTTTTATACATAAGAAAACTATTATTTTGAAGGATATTATAAATTTCCTTTACCTCCCTTTTTCTCCAGCTGTCAAATTCAAGTTTTTAAAGTGTTATCCAATTACTTGACTCTACTTCCTTCATATAATTGATTCATTAGCCTATTCAAGTCCCACCCCATCACTAAAATGAATCAAAACCACCTATGGTCTCCTTATTGCTAAATCAAGTTAGCCCATTCTCACCTTATCCTACTTGGTGATCTCATGATCTAGTAAGTGATACTATTGATCGTTTCCTCTTCCTTAAAAATGCCCAAATCACACTGCCACGTGTGTACCTATGCAACTATCTTGCATGTTCTGCACATGTACCCCAAAACCTAAAATGCAATAAAAAAAATGCCCACTATCCTTGGTTTCCATGATCCTGCCTTCTCCTGGATTTTGCCTTTGTCTATTTATTGTCATCACTTTTAAGTAGGTTTCTATTCCTCTGTGTCCCTTAAGGGAGTGGCTTTCACATATTTTTATTGCAATCATGGGAGGAAATATTTTTAGATCACAATTCTGTATTCAAGTACATATTAATACACTTCGTGAAAAAATGCTTCCTTACTATGTTCAATGTATTCTGATACATTTATTTTATCCCATTGAAAAGAATTACTTTGGTCATAACATATCAAATTAATTTTTGTTGTTTTCACATTTTTCAGCATTCTGTCTCAATGTTATGTTTTCTCTTGCATATGGCTCAAACAAATTTTGAAGTGACCAGTCCGCCTAGTCACAGCCATCTAAACATCTGTCACATTGTAGCAAATGATAGTAGCAAAACCCAAGAGACTAGGTAATAGTCTTAGCTAAGCTTCAAAAGCTTAGAGGAGAATTATAATTAAGTCCCCAGAACATTTTATAAATGATCCCATAGATGTGGAGGAGGCATTTTGCTAAAAGTCTTTAATTGGGTAAACAAATGCCATGCTAGGGTATGGGTATTAAGTATTAGAGAATGGATATATTTTCTAATTTTGAATCAACAAGAACATCTAACATGAAAAAAGGCTTTAAAATTAGAGCAAAATGTGATATCAGAATTGTTTTCCTATTTTAATATTCCATTGCATTATTTTACTCCTAAAAGTAAAGCAGACAAACTGTGCATCTCTCTTCATCACTTCAACCTTCACCTATTCATTCATTAACACATTTGATCAGCAATAGCTATTTATTTAGTATTTCCTATGTACGAGGTACTGTGCTTGAAGCCACAAATCAAAGAAGGATAGATTAGACAGGGACTTGTTTCTCAAAGGCGTTTCATGTTATTTGCTTAGTCATGCATTACTGAATGATGGCGATACATTCTGAGAAATGTGTCATTAGACCATTTTGTTGTGCAAACATCAGAGAGTGTACTTACACAGACCTAGATGGTATAGCCTACTACACACCTAGTCCAGATGGTGTAGCCTATCACTCCTAGGCTGCAAACCTGCAGGGCATGCTACTGTACCGAATACTGTAGATGACTTTGCCACAATGGTAAGTATTTGTGTATCTGAACATATCTAAACATAAAAAGGTATAGCAAAAATGCTATATTGTAATCCTCTGGGACTACCATTTTATATGCAGTCCATTGTTAACTGTAATATTATTACACAGCATATGACTATATCTAGTTATTCATTTAAATGTTTAATAGTTACTCTTTTAGTACTTTTCTGTGTCTCAAAGTCTTGGAGATATATGATTCATTGACTTCTTACTCTGAAATCAATGTTTTTTAATCATGCTCTTTTCATTGCTACTATAAACTCAAATTTAGTAAGTCATTTTTGTGTTTTTACTTGTTTTTTTGCATAGAACTCAAGTAATACTTTTATTATGAAAAGGTTTTTTTCACTTGACAATAAACATTTACATCCAAATAGGTGAGTGATTAGCTATTATTCAGTTGTATTTTATGCAGAAAATATTAACTGCCAACTAGATTTTAATCTAAATAACAAAATCCCAATGAAGTGGATTTTTGTCTATTTTTAAGATGTGTTTTTATGACTTCAGCAAATTTATTTTTGATAAAAAGTAGTCCTATTTTTCTTTTTTTCTAGTCTGTGTTTTACCTTCCCAGAGCCTACTGGATAACAGTATTTTTAATTTAGTAGAATTATCTTCCAATCAGGATATATAAACTCTTGTAAAGTAAAGTAATCATTCAGGATGTTATTAATGTGTAGTTCTCTAGGCATTTTAGGAACTACTGTGTCCTGACAATGGTGACTATAGACAGGTTTCATCCTATACTGTTGGCCCAGTATGATATGCCAGGTACAGATTATGCCAGATGATTTCTCTGTTTGGAATGGCAGCCAACCATGGCAGTCCAGATGGCAGACAGAAACATTAGTTTAACACTATACCAAGAAGAGTCTAAAGATATAGGTGCCCTACAACACAGAAAATTCATTTTGAAATATACATTCTTGTATATATGTCTTGAAAACCTGTGTGTGTGAGGATGTTACTCTAGCTGTTATTTATAATAATAAAAATGTGTGCTTATTTGCAGAGCTATTTACAACAGCCAAGAGACTGAATTTACCTAAGTGTCCATTAATGGACAAATAGATAAAGAAAATCTAGTATATATACATAGTGGAACACTATTCATCTATTTAAAAATCAATGAAATTCTGTCATTTGCAGCAATGTGGGTGGAATTGGAAGCCATTATGTTAAGTAAAATAAACCAGGCACATAAAGATAAATGTTGCATATTCTCACTCATATGTGGGAACTAAAACCTTGATCTCACGGAGATAGAAAGTAGAATGATAACTACCAGAGGCTGGGGAAGAGATGAACAGAGATTGGCTAATGGGTACAAGCTTCTAGTTAGTTAGTAGAAATAAGTTATAATATTCCATAGTAAAGTAAGGTGACTACAGTTAGCAACAACATACTGTATATGTCAAAGTACCTAGAACAGAAGACTTAAAATGTTTTCAACACATAGAAATGATAAACACTCAAGGGGACGGACACCATAAATACCTTGATTTGATCATTACACATTCTAAGCATGTAATAAAAAATGACAGGTACCCCCAAAATATATGAAATCATTCTATTATAAAGACACATGCACACGTATGTTCATTTGCAGTACTGTTTACAGTAGCAAAGACCTGGCACCAACCCAAATGCCCATCAATGATAGGCTGGTCAGGCAAAATGTGGCACATATACACCATGGAATACTGTGCAGCCATAAAAAACGATGAGTTCGTGTCCTTTGTAGGGACATGGATGAATCTGGAAACCATCATTCTCAGCAAACTGACACAAGAACAGAAAATCAAACACCACATGTTCTCACTCATAGGTGGATGTTGAACAATGAGAACACATGAATACATGGAGGGGAACATCACACACTGGGGTCCCTTGTGGGGGACTAGGGGAGGGACAGCATGCGGTAGGGAGGCTGGGGAGGGATAATGGAGAGAAATGCCAGATATAGGTGACAGGGGGATGGAGGCAGCAAACCTCATTGCCATGTATCTACCTATGCAACAATCCTGCATGTTTTGCACATATATCCCAGAACCTAAAGTGCAACAAAATATATTTAAAAAAAGAAAAGAGGCCTGGGCGGTGGCTCAAGCCTGTAATCCCAGCACTTTGGGAGGCTGAGGAGGGTGGATCACGAGGTCAAGAGATCAAGACCATCCTGGTCAACATGGTGAAACCCCGTCTCTACTAAAAACACAAAAAAGTAGCTGGGCATGGTGGCGCGTGCCTGTAATCCCAGCTACTCAGGAGGCTGAGGCAGGAGAATTGCCTGAACCCAGGAGGCGGAGGTTGTGATGAGCCGAGATTGAGCCATTGCATTCCAGCCTGGGTAACAAGAGTGAAACTCCATCTCAAAAAAAAAAAAAAAAAGAAAGAAAGAAAGAAATTATAAGCAAGAAAAGAAATAAAAAGAACCCACCACCACACACACACAAAAAAAAACCTTAGGGGATCTCAAATGTCCAACACACACATACAAAATGAAACTCTATTGTGTGAAATTGTAAAATAAACTACTTATAAATGCATCATTGAACATAAATATGACTATTGCATGATAAAAATATAATTCAGGGATATACAGATGATATGCTATATCACATGTGCAGCTTTTAAAAGCACACAATGAGAATATGGCAAATTATAAAACACAGAAAAAATACACATCAACTTTAAAAGATAAGTTTCTTCTAGGGAAGGAAGGAGCAGGTAAGAAGAAAGGGAAATAATTTCATTTGTACCCTTAATAGTCTTTTTAAGGATTTGAAATACCTGTGGCCAAATCCTGACAATTGTTAAATCTTGGTGGTGAGTAATCTGCATATTTTAATTTCTTCTCTTTGATCTTTCTTATAATTCAAACATTAGTAATTTTTAAACTATGTTTTGAAATAACACAAGTGACATGGAAACTTGGATCAGATCTAAACCAGAGTTAATATCCAGTGTAACAAAATTGAGGCTGGAGTCATCGAAAGGTCTTCATTCATCTCATCCAGCTGATGGCACATTTATGATTCCAGGAGGTTTGTCCAATTTGAAGCAGCCTCTAGACCAAGTTCATTATTAAGCAGCTGGTGGGTTGGTCTGGATTGCAGTCAAGAATTATAGATCTCACCCAGGATGGAAAATAGCAGTATCAAGAAGGAATATAGTCACAAATAGCAGGCAATAACTATATTTTACACTCTAATACTAGCAAGATCGCAAAACCAATGTAGAATGTGAATCCATCATTGAAAAATGATCAGGATGAAGTTTTGATCCAGTGTTAGTGTTACTTAATATAAAAAATAAAACAGAATTCTTTAATATGGAAAAAAGTTAATGCACCACCTGGGCTTTCCTGATAAGCAGGGAACACGAATAAAAGGATTACAAAAATAAAACTAAGTTGAGATCATACTCAATGTTTTTTATGGCATTTCTCATTTCCTCCATACCTTTGTCAAACTCTACAAAACGAGGTATTATGCCATGTAAGCTCTTCATATGCATTGCTTCATTGTATCCTTATGTTTAAGATTTATATTATCATCAAATTTTATAGATTAGGGAACAGAGGCATTGTTTCCAAGTGTTGAAACTAAATTTTACACCCAAATAGAAAAGAAAGGGAAGGAATAAGAAATGAAATGAAGGGAGAAAGAAAGAAAAAAATGAAAAGAAGAAAGGGAAGGAGGGAGGGATGGAGGGAGGGAGGAAGGAAAGGAGGAAAGAAGGGAGGGAGGGAGGGAGGAAGGAAGGAAGGGTGCAAACATACACTATACTTCAGTAAAAAGAAGCATTTAAAATATTCGGAGAAGAAAAATCTCATGTAGTATAAGGCCAATAAATTTCTTATTTTCTTAGTATTCAGATCCATTGTTGCTATTAATAAAAGTGGAAACATTGACCAACAGTGTCTCTCCCTAAAGAATTGGTAGAAACTGTCCTTATGCAAACAACACTCTTGACTCTATTTCAAAGATTTATGTACATCTTTAAATAAGTAACAGATGAACAAATGTAAAATAGCCATGGACCAAAAAAAAGTATATGAATGATTTCCCATAAATTTAAAACATTTAGTTGAAGAAATAGGAAGAAAACTGAACATATACCAGTCCAATGAGAATTTTATTTTTACATTTTATGTTTGTCATTCTAGTCTTATGAGAAAAAGCCATTTTGACATTTTTTTAAACAAAAGAAAGTTTTAAAAGCTATAGTTGGCTTGCATTTTTGTGAGTGTCTGTTGTTCTCATGAGACAAAATGCAGTGTAGACCAAAAGTCTGAAAGACTGACCATTCTTTGGGAATACAGTAAGGGCAACTTGAGAAAAATGAGAGAAAAAAATTAATTATGTAGGGAATAAATTCTAATAGAGCAAAATTATAAATGAATTATGGCTAACTATACAGGAAAAAACTTTTTAATTGGGGATATTTTTAATATAGAGAATCTTTAATATTATTATAGGATATATTTTTGTTTTCAACTGTTGAAAATAAAATGCCTTTGTGTGATAAGAACGAATCGCAGCTCCTGGACTCCCTCCTCCTGCACACCCTTCACCACTACTCCCATCACAGTGAAGAGCCAATGAATCCAATAAGTGTAATTGAGACCTTAATCACTCTTTGGATAACAGAAAGTGAAGCATTTTTATGAGTCTAGCAGGCCCCAAGGTAGAACAGAAAAGACGTATTATGGTTTCCAGTGAAATTTTCAGGCCCTATGAACTCAAAGCTTTGCTAATTGCAAAAAGATCCTTCCTTAATATAGGCTTCCAATATGGTTTCATGATGCTAGCCTATGATTAAGCTGAAGTACCCAATTAGAATAAAAATTACATTCCAAAAGAGATGTTACATAAAATGCCAAAGTCATAAAGGAGTTTAACTTGGGGGGACAAAAACAGTTACATGTTTCCTGGGCTTGTTAACCACACAGAGATTAAAAGAGCCAGGTTAGGTTAGGGATTAGCAAGGAAGGGGGCTTTTGGAGATAAGTCTTTGGAACTGAACAGGGAATAAAATAGTAAAGTTTGAGGATTGCAAGTAAGAGATATCCACACATGGAAGCAGACTTCCACATAACCCATAAAAATTCTCCACTAAGGAAAGAATCAGCTTCAAATATTCATTGGGATCATAAAATGTAGAGCCATCTTTTGCTATCAAAATAAGAACTTTTCTGCTCTCCACCATCTATCTATTCTCCATCCTTTATGTTCACCCACCCTAAACCCAGCTGAGACAGAAAGAGTAGGCAGCATTTGAGGATGGAAATAATTAAGAAGAAAACTACTGACTGAACATTCTCCCTTCCCAACAGGCACAGAATAAGAATAATGATGGGTCATGAAGTCACTTAAAGCAAGCAAAACCAAATACCCTGTGCTTTTCCCTAAGTATAAAAATTAAAATAGTCCTCTTTACAGAACTCTAAATAAGCAACTCATTTTTACCTTTCTTTATGCATTTATATAGGTAATTTTTCAAGTTATCATTTACAAATTTATTTCATTTATTTTTATTGAATCCCTACATATCAGTCACCAGATCTATTAGGAAAATAATTTTTGTCTTATTCAGTCTGTGTCAAGAGTAACATGCATACAATAGACATCAAAGGGTGCTTTTTGTTTTTATTTTTAGCCTCTGCACGAGCACTGAAGAGGTAAGAGTAGAAATTTGAAGAACCAAGAGATTATCACATGCTTTCATATAAGCTAATCTTTTTGTGCACAATAATCCAAACTTGGAGATTGTAAATGTAAGCCAAAAAGTTATATTTCATCATTACTCATTAATTATTCATTATTCACAAGTTGTGCATCTACAAATTCAACAAAACACAGATCAAAAATGTGGGATGGTTGTGTCTGCAATGAACATGTATTAACATTATTTTTTTGTCATTATCCCCTAAACCAGGGATCCCCAACCCCCAGGCTGCAGATCGGTACTGGTCCAGGGCGGGTTAGGAATTGGGTAGCATAGCAGAAGGAGCAGGAGGAGGAGGAGGAGGATGATGATCATTTCAAATAACCTAAATCTATACCTCGGGGAACCAGAAAAAAGTAACAAATTAAACCCAAATTTATTAGAAGAAAAAAATAATGAAGATTATAGACAAATCAAATAAAAGATTTTAAAACTAAAGAAAAGGAATTTTTCAAGTGAGTTGGTTTTTTTGCCAAAAGAAACAAAATTAACAAACCTCTAATTAGACTAAGAACAAAAGGGAGAACACCTAAGTAAATAAAATAAAAAATGAAAATGAATACATTTCAATAGATGCCTCAAAAATAACATAGTTCATAAGGGACTATTTTGAAGAATCATATAACAAATAACTGAATAACCCAGAAGAAATGGGCAAATTCCTAGAAGCAAACAACCTACCAAGACTAAATCACAAAGAAATAGCCTGAACCAATCAATAACAGAATAAGAGACTGAATTAGTAATCAAAACCCTCTCAAACAGAAAGCCTGAGGAAAATATTAATTCATGACTGAATTCTACAAATCATTGAAAGAATAATTCATATCAATTCTTCTTAACATTTTCCATAAAATAGGTCTAGATGGAATATTTCAAAACATATTTTATGAGGCCAGAATCACCCTGACACCAGAGACAGAAGAAAATAACACAAGAAAGAAAACTACTGGTCGATACCTTGGATAAACATTGATGCAAAAATTATCAATAAAATGCTAGCAAATCAAATTGCACAACACAGCAAAAATATTATATATCATGACCAAATGGGATTTACCCTTGGGATGCAAGTTTGGTTTAATGTATGCAAACTAACCAATATGATATACCACATCAACGGAATGAAAGATAAAACAATATGATCATCTTAATAGACTCAGAAAAATCATTTGATAAATTTCAATACCCTTTTATCATTAAAAAAATTCTCCACTTTGGGAGGCTGAGGCAGGTGGATCATGAGGTCAGGAGATCAAGACCATCCTGACCAACATGGTGATACCCTGCCTCTACTAAAATACAAAAAAAAAAAAAAGTGGGGCATGTTATCAGGCATCTATAATCCCAGCTCCCTGGGAGGGTGAAACAGGAGAATCACTTGAACCCAGCAGGTAGAGGTTGCAGTGAGCCAAGATCGCACAACTGCACTTTAGCCTGGCAACAGGGCAAGACTCCATCTAAAAAAATAATAATAATAAAATATGTATGGAAGAAATTTTTCACAGTGAGGGCCATTTATGAAAATTCCACAGTTAACATCATAATCAATTAGAGAAAACTGAAAATTTTTCATCTAAGATCTGGTACAAGGCAAGGATGCCTACTTTCACAATTTCTAATCAGCACAGTACTGGAATCACCAGCAAGAGCAATCAGATAAGAAATAGATATAAAAGACATCCAAATCAGAAAGGAAGAAATTAAATTATCCATTTGCTGATGACATAATCCTACATATAGAAAACTCTAGACTCCACCTAGCCCTACACACAGACTACTAGAATAAATTAGTTCAGTAAAGTAGCAAAATGCAAAATGAACATGAAAAATGTGTAGTATTTCTTTACACTTACAAAAATTTATCTGAAAAAGAAATCAAGAAAATGATCCCATTTATAATATCAATGTCACAAAATGCCAAGAAAATCTAAAAAAACTGTTCTTGATTAAGGATACTAATGGGATGTAACCACTAACTGCAATTCATAATACTAGTTTGGATACTGAATCAGGGAAAACCTATTATCCAGGACATTATTGGGATAATTGACTAAATTTGATAATAGAATATATATTAGATGAAAGCATTTTGTCAATGTTGATTTGTCTAATTTTGCTAACTGTACTATAGTGATGTAACAAAATCCTCTTCTTGTAAAAAATGTAATAAAATTTGTGGGAATAATGGGACACAGTATCTATAACTTATTCTTAAATAATTCAAGAAAAAGTAGGTAAAGCTGCTGTGACAACATATTCACAATAAGTGGAACTAAAACTGGGTGAAGTAGATACAGAATTTTGTTGTTCTACTCTGGCAATTTTTCTGTATGCTTGAAATTATTTCAAAGTAAAATATTTTTAAAAAGAATTCCAATTCTACGTAATTAACCTGGAAAGCAGAAAACAAGTTAACAATCTCCCAGTGTTAGCATAACTTCATATTTTAGTGTTAGCATAATTTCAAACTCAAATTTCAGAAATGGGAGGAACAAGAGGAAAATTACAAATTGATTAATGAAAGTAAATACTTTCTAAACAAAATATTATCAAATGGAATCCAGAAATATAGAAAAGGAGACTATTAAATATATTGTGACTAAATTGTATGCATAGAGTACAGGTTAATATTTGAATATCAATTAATGCAGTTTATCATATTCACAGGCAAGCAGAGGTAAATCAAAGAATCTTATCATTACATGATGGAAAAGATAAAATTTAACTTTGTTTCATAATATAAATTCTCAACAAACTAAGAACACAGAGAGACTTTCTTTAATTTGAGAAAGTGTTTAAAAACAACCTATGGCAATTAGTATAATTAATGGTGAAACTCAGAAGTTTTTCCTTGAAGTGTGGCAACAAGATAAGCATACCTGCTGCTATAATTTCCATATAATAGGCAAAATGCTGGCCTATATATAAATGCCATCATCGTGCAAACAAAATAAATTAAGAATTAGAAAAACAACAATTGTTATTATTTGCATATATGTATCACATGCAAATAATAACAGCATAGGTATAAATTACAACCTTCAAAATAATCTGCAGATAAATGATTAGAATTAGAAGTGGTGACATGTCATAAACATGGATTGGGATACCGAATAGTATAAAGTCATTAAATCCTTTGTATTGATCTATATATTCAAAGAAATTTATATCTGAGTCTCAAGTCCTATTCCCAAACTTTCACCCCCACTGTAGAACTTAAGAGGCAAAATCTAAATTTTATATGAAAGTGATAAGTGACAAGAATAGCCAAGACATCCATGAAGAAGAAACATCTAAGAGAAGATGCTTTAGTAGGTACCAAGACATAAATTTAATTAAGACAGTGTTGTATTGGAGCTAAGTCTAAGAATAGATGAAGTGGTCATAAAAGAAAACTAAGATTATGTATACAGGTGGACACTTGCTAGACAGTTAAGTAGAGATAGAATGGTAAACAATATTGTGACAACTTGGTCACACTGGGAGAGTACAATTGGATCTGTCTTTTAAAATGCAACAAATTTAGTTTAAGGATCTAAGTGGTTTTTGTTAGCAACTCACAGATAGGACAGCATCCTATACAAAACTTGAAAGAGTTTCATTATATATGGCAGAACAGTTGGGTTTTGTAAGGTAACTTGAGTAGGAATAAGGTAACAGAATAATACAAAAAAAGTGGATTGGTTAACATACTTCAGGTTACTTTCCTAGCAAGGGTTAATGTGATACGCTTTGGCTCCATGTCCCCACATAAATCTAATCTCAAATTATAATCTGCATAATCCCCATGTTTTAAGGGCAGGACCTGGTGCAAGGTGACTACATCATGGGAGCAGTTTCCCCACGCTGTTCTCATGATAGCAAGTGAATTCTCACAAGATTTGATAGTTTTATGAGACTCTTCCCCTTCACTTGTTCACTCTTCTCTTTCCTGCTGCTATGTGAAAAAGGCCCATGCCTGCTTTCCCTTCTGCCATGATTGTGAGTTTCCTGAGGCCTCCCCAGCAATGCAGAACTGTAAGTCAATTAAGCCTCTTTCCTTTATCAATTACCCAGTCTCAGGTATTTCTTTATAGCAGTGTGGGAATGGACCAATACAGTAAGTTGGTACCTAGGTAGTGGGGCACTTCTATAAGCATTACCCAAAAATGTGGAAGTGACTGTGGAACTGGGTGAGAGGCAAAGGCTGGGACAGTTTGAAGGGCTCAGAAGAAGACAGGAAGAGGTGAGAAATTTGGAACTTCCTAGAGACGTGTTGAATGGTTTTGACAAAAGTACTGATAGTTACATGGACAATGAGTCTGAGCTGAGGTGGTCTGAAATGGAAATAACGAACTCATTGGGAACTGGAGCAAAGGTCACTCTTGCTATGCCTTAGCAAAGAGACCTGGAGCATTTTGTGCCTGCCCTAGAGATCTGTGTAACTTTGAACTTGAGAGAGAGGATCTTAAATTAGAACTTATGTTTAAAAGGGAAGCAAAGCGTAGTAGTTTGAAAAATTTGCAGGCTGATGATGCAGTAGAAGAGAAAAACCCATTCTCTGGGGAGAAATTCAGGGCTGCAGAAGTTTGCCTAAGTAACAAGGAGCAACATGTTAATCACCAAGACAATAAGGAAAATGTTTCCAGGGCATATCAGAGACCTTCCCCTAGCGAAAAATGGTTTTGTGGGCCAGGTCCAGGGCCCCCCTGCTGTGTGTAGACTTGGTGCCCTGCATCCCAGATGCTCCAGCCACGGCTAAAAGTGGCTAAGGTACAGCTCAGGCTGCTGCTTCAGAGGGTGCAAGCCTCAAGTCTTGGCAGCTTCCACATGGTGTTTGTCCTCGGGGTGCACAGAATTGAGGTTTGGGAACCTTCACCTAGATTTCAGAGAATGTACAGGCAGAGGTCTGCTGCAGGGGCAGAGCCTCATGGAGAACCTCTGCTAGAGCAGTGGGAAGGGAAATGTAGGGTTGTAGACCCCACAGGGTCCTAGTGGACTCTGCCTAGTTGAGCTGTGAAAAGAAGGGCACTGTCTAGTGGAGCCGTGAGAAGACCGTTGTCCTCCAGCCCCCAGAATGGTAGATCCACCAAAAGCTTGCACTGTGCACCTGGAAAAACCACCGACAATCAATGTTAGTTCATGAAAGCAGCCAGGAGGGAGGACGTACCCTGCAAAGCCACAGAGGGCAGAACTGCCGAAGATCATAGGAGTCTACCTCTCACATCAGCGTGACTTGATGCGAGACATGAGTCAAAGGAGATCATTTCAGAGTTTTAGGATTTGACTGCCCCACTAGATTTCAGACTTGCATAAAACCTGTTGTCCCTTTGTTTTGGTCAGTTTCTCCCATTTGGAAAGGAAATGTTTACCCAATGCCTGTAACTCCATTGTGTCTTGGAAGTAACTAACTTGTTTTTGATTTTACAGGTTCATAGGCAGAAGGGACTTGCTTTGTCTCAGATGAGACTTTAGATTGTAGATTTTTGAGTTAATCTGAAATAAATGAAAACTGTGGGAGATGGCTGGGAATGCATGATTGTTTTTAAAATATGAAAAGACATGAGATTTGGGAGGGGCCAGGGGCAGAACAATATGGTTTGGCTCTCCCCACACAAATCTCATCTCCATTTGTAATCTCCGTAATTCCCATGTTTTGAAGGCAGGACCTGGTGGGAACTGATTGGATCAAGGGGGCAGTTTTCCCCCTGCTGTTCTTGTGATAGTGAGTTCTAACAAGATCTGTCGGTTTCATGAGGAGCTCTTCCCCTTTTGCTTGTTCACTCTTCTCTCCCCGCACCATGTAAAGGAGGTCTGTGACTGTTTCTGCTTCCCCCATGATTGTAAATTTCATGAGGCCTCTGTAGCAATGCAGAATTGAGTCAATTAAACCTCTTTCCTTTAAAATTTCCCAGTCTCAGGTATCTGTTTATAGCAGTGTGAGAATGAACTAATACAGTAAATCATAAAGGACTTCATTATTCCAGCTCAGGTTGATTATCCTTTTCCAACTGGTTACTGTAAATCTCTTAATTTTAAGAAAAAATGATATGTTTGGGACTTTTTCTGCTTCCTTAAAGTGTCAGTTTGATTATGTGGCACTTTGTATATGTGACTCCATTTTGGTTTGGTCTGTTGGGTCCTAGTGTATGAACTCACTCCAAAACAATGTGCTCTCATTATTTTATTTAACCGATTTTTACCTTCATCATATGCAAATATGAATTCCCTAGGGGCAAGAAGCAAATAAAAACGCATAACTAAACAAATAAAATATTAACATAGGCTATATCTTCATGACTTCAAGGTAGGAAAACATTCCTTAAACAAGTGCAAAAAGCAATAATCATAAAAGACAAAGGCTGATAATCTGGAATAAATTAAAATTAACAACTTTGTTTATCAAATGACACTTAAAATGATTAAAAAGGCACGACAAAAAGTGGAGAACATATGTACAACACATTTAACCCATAGTTACTTGTATCTGCAATACATATGAATCAATAATAAGAGGAAAAATATCTAATAGAAAAATGGGAAAAGAATATGAGCCAGCAATTTACAAGAGGGAAAATCTAAATTGCTGAAAACATAAAAATATGTTCAATTTTACTGGTAATAGAAAAATGTAGATTAAAATAACATGATGGCATTTTAAATTTAAAAAAAACATAAAATATTATAATATTTACCTACACTTTGGAAAGTGAATATGCACATATATGTGTATTACATATCTGTTATTATTATACCTATTACAAAGCTCAGAGCAGAAGAACTCATCCAGTTACACATTTAACATGCTACAATAATCTCATCAATTAATCACTGTTTAGATACCTCCAGACATAAGGAACTCAAGAAAATTCATCTAATATTTTAACAGCTCAGGATTGGAAAGTTATTGCTTTTCTTCTTTTGTTGTGATTGATTTCCTTCAGTTTTGAATGAACATTTGTCTTCTCATTGTTTTCTCCACTTGAATTTTATTTTATCTTTATAACCAGGCAAATTCTTTTTTCTGAACAAAATACTTTATAAATTAGAACAATCCAGTAACAGAAAAATTTAATTCAAGACATAGTAGCCTTCTACTGCTAGACGTATAGAAGCCCAGGATGAATGATCATTTTTCACCATATGATGAAAGGTTATATGCGTTAAATGACTTCCTGGGAGAGACATTTAAGATTGGGTTTCATTCAAGCAATAACTAAAATTCCTTACATTACTTCCTGGGGAAAGCAGATGCAGCTGGATGTTGCAGCAATGGCAATAGCTTTCTGAGCAGAAACAGGGAAGAACCCTGGTGCCCAATGGCTAAGAATCTCTACCCAACCTAAGACTTGCTCACTGCATATATGTACATGAGGGTTGGCACTCTAAGACTTAGGTCTGTGCTGTACAACAGAGAGCCACTAGTCACATAATGGCTATTAAACATTTGAAATATGGCTAGTAAAAACTGAAATGTGCTACATGTATAAAATACATACTGGATCTCAAAACAATAAAAAGAATCTAAACTCTCATTACTAATCTTATAACAACTGGTTATATGTTGAAATAATACTTTGGATAGCTGCGTTAGATAAAACATTTAATATTTACAGTATTATAAAATCAACTTCATCTGTCTTTTTTTCCCTTTTAATGTATATACTGAAAAATTTTAAATTCTATATGTCTCACATCGCATTTCTACAGGACAGCACTGCCATAAAACTAAGGTAGAGTTCACAATCTGGTACTCTGCAAGATGAATACTGCTTATGGAAGTGTTTTATTTATAAACTTAATTTCCAATTTTTAAAAAACTCATAGATATTTTAATTAAACTTTGATTGTATAGATTTATTTAATTTTACTTTTCTTGGAAATGCAAGAGATCACGTATTTCTTGGGCCATTTAAATACATGGCACCAATTCTTTGGAGTGGCAGAGCTGCTGACTCATTTTTAGACCAGATTTTCCACTTCACCATGGTCCCCAGCATTTCCTAATACTAGTTTTTACTCATTTCAACATCCACAATATTTAGCTGTTAACTGACCTCTATAGGCTTTTGAATTTGTAAGCCCTTTCCTTTAAGAATATTTTAGCATTCAACTTAAAAATGAATATAAGATTGTTGCTTTGTTTGGGGTTTAGAAAAAGTAGATTTTAGTGATACTAACAGTCCCCAGCTTACAGTAGTTAAAATTAACAGCTTTTCAGCTTTAGGATGGTGAAAAAGCTATATGTGTTTACCTGAAACCTTACTTAAAATTCTGAATTTTAATCTTTTCCTGGACCAGCAATATGCGCGAAGATACTCTCACAATATTGGGCAGCAACAGAGAGCCACAGTTTCCCGTCAGTCACAAGATTAGGAAGGTAAACAGCTGACACTCTTCAGCGTACTATGTTGCCAGATGATTTTGCCCAACTGTAGGCTAATGTAAGTGTGTTTTGAGCATGTTTAAGGTAGGCCAAGCTATGAGGTAGGTGAACTGTGATATTGTAGGTTAGATGTATTAAATGCACCGCCAACTTAAAGATATTTTCAACCTGAAATGGGTTTATTGGGAGGTTAACCCCATTGTAAGTCAAGGAGCATCTATATATTATTCCACTGGCTAATTTCTGACTCCGGTATTATGAAGTAGAAATCTATATTAGCATGTGGAGAAAACACATGTACAAGTAACATTGCCAATTAAATTAGTTGGTTAAATGAATAAGAAGAGGTTTCTCACCCACTTGTTGAAACAGAGGATTTTGTTCAAAATGTGTATGAGGATTCCACATCCTGAGATCAATAGGAAGTAGTGATGCCTGTGTCTCCTAGAAGAGAATTCAAGAGTAAGTGGTTTGTTAATTCTTCTTGAAGAGAAACCAAATGGCAGCCACCCAAGCCTTAGAAACAAAAGTCAAAGGAAGCTACAAAGGAGAATAAACAAAGAAACTTTAGGGAGGTGGTGCCTAAAATCAGAGAAGCTTTCATTCCCCTTTGATAATCAGTGTATAATGTAGCCACCAGGGGAGACCTAATATTACCAAATATATTGGGATTTACAATTACCTAGTCAAGGTAATAGTCCTTTATGTACTCTGTCCTTCCCAGCATTAGTTTCTCTTCATTGCCAGTTGGCCGTTTCCAGAGCTGATCTTTCAAAAATGGCACAATTGCATATTATTTTCTAGCTCAACACTCTTCCTGACAGAATTATTGAGGAAGCATTATGCAAATCTATTGTTTACCAAAGCCATAAAACCATCTGGTCCTAGAGGTTCATTTCTTTGTAGCTGACTTCTGGAAACCAGCGTGGGTCTAACTTCCTCTGTCCTTCCTATTTTAACTGCCAAGTCACTGTTGACAAAACACAGGTGTTTTAAGTTACTCATTCTTGACTGGGCTTTTTATCGAGATCCTAGTTTAATTTAACTTTGTTCTATTTTCTGTAAGATCATCTTAGCTTCAGGATTTCCGTGACTCAGTCAGTTTCTATACTTTCATCTGGGCTTCTTTTGAAAATCTTCTGAGTATTTCCAAACTTAGTCAAACACAAAGCACATTTGTAGGAATCCTTAAAAATGACCTGGGTAATAATAACCAGGGGGCATGGCCATAACATTCAGTATGGCAGCATCTAGATTTTCGAAATCAGCTTATGTTCCTGCTCATACAGCGATACGTTTTGAATAACAGATACTAGGAAATCTAAAATTTTGTTGCTGTTGAGTAGGTTGAATAAGTGAATTTAATCTTCAAGATCACTACATAAAATTATACTCTAATTTTCTTTAATATGTAATTTTTGAATACTTCTTTTAGCATATCACTTTTCTTTAATATATCACAGTTATTCTGAATCACAGCAAATTCTGCCCTTACTTAGGGAGTGGAACTATATTTCTGCCCACAGAATTTCCCCAATATGATCTCTGAAGGCTGAAGTATATCATAGCTATCATAGCACAGAAGCTGAATGATGTCACTTTTAGGCACTGAATACCCTACTTGAGGGCAGTTGTCAGTTTCCAGCAGTTGGGGATGCCCTCTAATCTTACAATCTATATAAACATGAGCAGGAAGCAAAGGGAAGTTGTATCCGTGATGTGCACAAGTAAAGTGGTACATGCTACAATATTTTCTATGACATAAAATGTTACCAATGACTTAGGGCTTTTAAGACTAATGTAAACAATGTCAGATTCACTGCATTGTCCAAGTACAAGTAGAACAGGTTGAACTTTCTGTATGTCTGGATAGCTGCAAGTTAGACCAGAGAAAAAATTTTGATGGCATTTTGAGATAACAAAGGACGGATAATTTTTAACATAGCATTAGTAACCATTATTTGATTATCATCTTTTTTGTGAGTGTGCCTCTTTTACCATTTTGTTTAGGTGAGCTTGGTTATTTAAAATCCCTAATACCTAATATTTTCTTAAATTGTATAACCTGTGTTATACACTAAGCTTATTCTGAGTTGCTGATTTTAAAAAGGGAGTATGAGCGCCATACAAAGAAGATGTGAACTTTGGTTCAAGTCAGAATCTGAGGAGTTGCAATCAGCTAAAAAAAGAAATAGTGGGAGGAGGATGTGGCTCTTTGCTCAAAGACTTAAAGCGCTTTTCTGGCAGCCACATCCTGCCTGTGGCTAGGTCAACCCAAGTACCACATCTTACTGTTTTCTTGAACGATAAAACATTATCTACTATTGAAGGAGCTTCTCTTTGCAATAAATCAATGTGATTATGAAAGGTTAATAAATATTTAGGGTTATAAGAAACTTGGGGCTTTAAGCTTTGCACACATCACATACATGTGAAAATGTTTGTGGCCAAGACATTTATTGATAATTTAAAATGTCATTATAGAAGACAATTTGGAAAAATACGTAAAGGTGGAAAGAAAAAGTAATTCAAAACTACCTCCTCTGATATATCAAGAATAGCATTTATTTCCACTAGTACATAGGTATGTGTGAATGTATATATATGCACATATCTGAAAGGTTTTGAGTTTACAGACATATATGTACTCATATATTTATAAATGGAAATCGTATTATCTGTAATTCACATATGATCATACTAAATATGAATAACTATTTTTCTTTTTGTTCACTTAATATTATAAGCATTTTTGCCTGTGTAATATTCCATTGCATCAATGATTCTCCAACATTAGCATGTATCAAAATTACCTTAAAGTTTGGGAATTCTGACCCCTCCCTTAGAGTTTCTGAATCAAGACATCTCAGGTAGGGCCAGGAACGAACATTTCTAACAATATGCCCAATAATGGTGATATTCCTGGTCTGGAAACTACAAAGTTTTTCACTACATTACATAAAAAATTCTCTTAAAATTGGATATTTGGATTGTTTTCATTTTTAACATCATAACCCTTCAGTGAAACTCTTTATATATGACAATGCTAATAGAATATGTGTCTACAATAGAAATAACTAACTCAAAAATTATAAACTTTTAGTAGATGTAATATGTATGTCCAAGCTGACCCAAATAACTTATACCAATTTATACTGTATGTGAATACTCTTATTCTACCAAATCCTCTTCATTACTTAATATACTTATATTTTCTAAGTTGTTATTCAAACTAACATCTTATGTCAGTTTACATTTATTTTATTACTGATAGCAGCAGCCACCTGTCTGGAGTGGCTCCCACTATGACATTGGTACCAAGGTAATCTAGGGAGCCAGCAGGAGCCAGGAATAGGAAGAAACCCCTCCCCTTTCCAAGTTGGAGGGATGGGATCCCCGCCCTCCCAGGCACACCTGCAGCTGCACTTGGCTGCAGACCTGGGCATCTCTGCACTCTTGTGGACCAGGAAGCAACCCTGATTCCACAGGCTTGGATGTGCCTGCTCCTGTTTACTGGCTTCTCCCCACTCCTGGTACCTGCTCCAATATTAGAGCAAAGTCATGGCCCGGCCTGGGCACTGTCATGACCCAGCTGGATATGTGAGCACTCAGGGCAGTGTTAACACACCAGCCCCCTGCTGCCTCACCTCCCTCTGGACTTTGGGTGCTGAGGCCGGGGTGGGGCTAAGGGTAGCTTAGTATGGGCCTGCAGGCATCCCTTAGCAAAAACAGGCTGGACATGGTGGAGGGCATGTTAATGGTGGCAGTAGGCAGATAGGCTTCTTCGCAGAAAGGGATGGGTCCCTAGTGAAACCCCACCTTCAGAATAGGGATGGCCTAAGGTCTGCAGTTCAGGCTGCCAGTTCAGCAGACCAGAGTGAGAAATTATGGTGCTTTTCCTGGGTCAAACCATGGCTGTCCATAGACCAATCAGCCTTCACTTCCTTCCCTCTGAAGTCCATAAAACTCCTAAACTTAGCCAGACTCAGGCAGATGAGAGGCAACCTGCCCATGGAGAGCAGCTACACACTGTGGGTCTCCTCTCCACCGAGAGTGGAATACTCACTAGGCTAACTTGCCTGGAGAGAGGATCTGCCCACTGTGGATCTCCTCTGAGCTATTCTATCACTCAATAAAGCACCTCTTGGCCTTGCTCTTCCTCAGCTTGTCGAAATATCTCATTCTTCCTGGGCGCAGGGCAAGAACTTGGGACCTGCTGGATGGTGGGGATGAAAGATCCATAACAAATACAAACAGGGCTGAAACATGCCCCTTGCTCGCCACGTTGCAGTTGATGAGAAGGAGAGAAGACAGAAGGAAAGAAGAGATGCAGCCCTTCAGGGAGCCCAGACCTAGGAGCTCCCCAAGCCAGGATTGTGACATACTCTTTGTGGCTCTGCAGTCCTTGGTGTCTCCAAGCTTCCAGGTGTCACTGCATTTCCTGGTGCCAGCCATGGAAGCTATTTGCCATACATGTGGTCCAGCTCTAGCCTTGCAGGGAACCAGCACCTGTACCAGTACCTTGAGCTGCCTGCCCCACCACAGTAGGGTATGCCTGGTTGTCCACAATGTCCGGACCCCACACTCGCTCACTCACACGCCCCTCACTTGGCTGGCCCTTGGCAGGTGTGGGTCCAGGCCAGTAGCACAAGACAAATGCAGCCTGCCAAGCTTGGTGGGCAGAATGAGCACGGCGAGCATGAGCAGAACTCAAGCAAAGGTTCTACTGGCCACAGAGGTTTCTGGCCAGAAAAATGACACCCCAAGAATCCTGTGACATTACCAGAAAATGAAGTAGTTTGTTATATTTTAAATATATATTTCAAAGAATGATGACCAAAACTCTATGGATGTTTTCTTCAAGCTGTCGGGGACTTAAGATTTTTTCTTATATGTATCTAGGAAGCCTTTAAGTTTTCATATGAGCCTCTAATTTGTCAGATTTGCTATAAATTTTTTCTTACTTAATTGGTCTTTACTCATTTGCTGTTTTTGACAGTAATAGTTTTGTTCTTTTCAGTTTTTATGTAGCTAAGTCACTTTTTTCTTTGCGATTTATTTTGTTTCTTGGAAAATAGGTGTATTAGTCCATTTTCACACTGCTATAAAGAACTGCCCAAGACTGGGCAATTTATAAAGGAAAGAGGTCTCACTGACTCATAGTTCCACATGACTAAGGAGGCCTCAGAAAATGTACAATTATGGCAGAAGGCGAAGGGGAAGCAAGGTGTGTCTTACATGGCAGCCGGAGAGAATGAATAAGGAAGTGCCACACTTTTAAGTCAATTATTATGAGAACAGCATGGAGAAAACCACCGCAATGACCCAATAACTTCCCATTAGGTCTCTCCCTCAACACATGGGGATTTTTTTTTTTAATTTTTTATTGCATTTTAGGTTTTGGGGTACATGTGCAGAACATGCAACACAGTTGCATAGGTACACACATGGCAGTGTGTTTTGCTTCCTTTCTCCCCTTCACCCACATTTGGCATTTCTCCCCAGGCTATCCCTCCCCAGCTCCCCCCCCGTTGGCCCTCCCCTTTTCCCCCCAATAGACCCCAGTGTTTAGTACTCCCCTCCCTGTGTCCATGTGTTCTCATTTTTCATCACCCACCTATGAGTTAGAATATGCGGTATTTCATTTTCTGTTCTTGTGTCAGTTTGCTGAGAATGATGTTCTCCAGATTCATCCATGTCCCTACAAACGACACAAACTCATCATTTTTGATTGCTGCATAATATTCCATGGTGTATATGTGCCACATTTTCCCAATCCAGTCTATCATCAATGGGCATTTGGGTTGATTCCAGGTCTTTGCTATTGTAAACAGTGCTGCAATGAACATTCGTGTGCATGTGTCCTTAGAGTAGAACGATTTATAGTCCTTTGGATATATGCCCAGTAATGGGATTGCTGGGTCAAATGGAATTTCTATTTCTAAGGCCTTGTGGAATCGCCACACTGTCTTCCACAATGGTTGAACTAATGTACACTCCCACCAACAGTGTAAAAGTGTTCCTTTTTCTCCACATCCTCTCCAGCATCTGTTGTCTCCAGATTTTTTAATGATCACCATTCTAACTGGCGTGAGATGGTATCTCAATGTGGTTTTGATTTGCATCTGTCTGATGACCAGTGATGATGAGCATTTTTTCATATGATTGTTGGCCTCATATATGTCTTCTTTTGTAAAGTGTCTGTTCATATCCTTTGCCCAATTTTGAATGGGCTTGTTTGTTTTTTTCCTGTAAATCTGTTTGAGTTCTTTGTAAATTCTGGATATCAGCCCTTTGTCAGATGGGTAAACTGCACAAATGTTTTCCCATTCTGTTGGTTGCTGATTCACTCTAGTGACTGTTTCTTTTGCCGTGCAGAAGTTGTGGAGTTTCATTAGGTCCCATTTGTCTATTTTGGCTTTTGTTGCCAATGCTTTTGGTGTTTTGTTCATGAAATCCTTGCCTACTCCTATGTCCTGGATAGTTTTGCCTAGATTTCCTTCTAGGGTTTTTATGGTGGTTACAAGTAGAGATGAGATTTGGGTGGGGGCACAGAGCCAAATCATGTCAATAGGAGACCTAAAACAAAAGAAATATTGTTTTGAATTTTCATGATTTTTATGCTTGGCATTGCCAACCACTGAGGAATTTCTTGCATTTCTCTTCCCTCCCTCCCTCCACCTCCCTCCCTCCCTCCACCTCCCTCCCTCCCTCCCTCCCTCTCTCCCTCCACCTCCCTCCGTCCCTCCCTCCCTCCATTCCTCCCTCCCTCCATTCCTCCCTTCTTACCTTCCTCTGCTTTTCTTCCTTCCCTCCTTCTTTCTCTCTCTTTTTCTCTTTTTTCATGTTTTATATAAGGTAAATTGAGTCCCAAGTAATTAGTTACCCAACATCATTTATATTGAACAACCATTCCTTTTCCCATTAAAATGTGATGCATGATCACATTTAAGTTAATTTGCTTGCTTGAAAATTAGCTCTTAGTTGGTATTTGAAGGGAATGTGAACTGATAGAAGATACTGTTTTTAGTAAAGTATAGCAGGAAATACACTCATGACAAATAATGAGAAAACAAGCAATCTAGCCATGGTAAAGCAATATTACCTCTCATTTCAATATGTGTCTTGGCTTCAGCTTAGGTTTCTAACCAGTTGTTTATTGGGTTTCCTTGTTTTCTTCACTGCCTTAAAGAATATGTTCTCACAGAAACCAGAAAAAAAGAAAAAAGTCCCATTGCTTTTAGCACATATTGAGAGTTGAGCATATTTCCCAGAGTGTGGGGCAAATGGGGACCCTTGTTTAAAAACCCCACTGTATCATTGCACAAAATACATTATTTTTATTGTCTGGACTGACTTTTTTCGTTCTTTGTCATTTGGTCTGCCAAACACGAGGCTTTTCTTGGTCTTTTATAATTAAAATCTTCTCACCCACCCTACTGCCCCAGAATATATCAGGACTGCATTATGGAGTCTAAGAGAGAGTAAAATCACCTCTTGGCATTTGCTTTGCTAAAGTCAAATTTTGTTTACAAAATGTTTTTGTTTACAAATGTACAAATGTAAACATCTTGTAAGTAGCTGTCAAGAATTCTTTAATATTAATGTAGCTCCTTTATCAAACATCTCAATTGCAATGCTAGCAGAAAGTATCGCTACAAAATCTAACTTCTAAGGCAATGACAATTAATCAGCATTTTTTAAGGTAATAAAAGTAATAAATGTAATTATCTTTAAAACACTGAGTCTCAGTTTTTGCAATCATAAAACTAAGGAGAAATGCAAGACCTTCAGATGAGTAACCAAAATAATGACCAATTTTCAAAAGGAAAGAATGGCAGAGTAAGAAAGTAATTTTCCAACTTGTTTTTTTCCTAGAACTCACATCTTATAAATTTTGAAATGGAGAACACTGTTATTGAAAGAGACAAATAACACATGTATAATTCAGTCAATGATATTTTCTAAATGCATTTAGCAGTTGCATCTGAGACTTTTTTTTAATTTCCAATAACTCTGGCACTATAGAGATTTGTAAAGATTCATTTTGGGATTTGTGGAAATTATATTCAGACACTCCAATCCACATCTCTTGTTCATTCCTTTTTGTATCTTCACACTAATAATAACACTATCATGACTTTTTTTCCCCCACCGATATGGCCACTGTTCCTGATCTGAATCAAAAATGACAAATATACTCATCATGTGCTGCCACTTCCTAATTCTGGTCCCACAATAAGTGTAATTACTTAATCACAGCATTTTTCTCTTTCTATTTTCTGTGTCTTTCACAACTGTTCTAAAGGCAGGGAGGGAACTAAGCAGTTAAAAGGTCATCCCTGAGGCTGACTGTGGGAAGAGACCTTATACTAAGTTACATCCTTTCAATTCCAAGTGGACAGAAGAAACTAATAATGTCCACAAAAGAGTGGATGATAAAGTAAGAGCCCATTCAGGAGCCTAGAAGTCTATTCCATCTGTTGCAGGTTACCTGCTGACAATCATTGAAATAATGAGGATTGCAGGAACCCTGGTTGCTGGTGTTAAAACAGGAAGCTGTGTGTGTACAATTCTGGATTAAATGAGTCCTAAGTGTAGAGTTCTCCTTTAAAGAAGGCTACATTGTGATGGAAAACTAAGACCTACAAGGAAGCCTTTTTATGTTGATTGGCCCAGTTGTTTTTCTACTCTCTCTGTGAATATATCTAATTAATGATAGCCATTGTATCTACATAGGGATTTTGGTTTTCAAACTCACCTTCTAAACTTATGTTTAAACTTATAAAACACTAAGCCTCAGTGCTTTAAAGATAATGATAAAACTGAGGAGAAATGCCAGACTATGAACTAAAGCAATAACCATTCTATTCTTGAAATAGGATATATATATATCTAAAATTAAAATTTAATAGTAAAATGTGAAAACTTAGCATACACAATTTAGAACTATAACATATATTTGTTCTTTCTATGAATATTTTGAAATAATAAGAAATACACTGAGTAGGTGGTTCACTTGAGGTCAGGAGTTCAAGACCAGCCTACCCAATATGGTGAAACCTCATCTCCACTAAAAATATAAAAATTATCTGGGCATGTTGGTAGGAGTGTAATCCCAACTACTCAGGAATCTGAGACTGGAGAATCGCTTGAACTGGGAGGTGAAGTTTGCGGTGAGCTGAGATCACATCACTGCACTGCAGCCTGGGCGACAAAGTGAAACTCCATCTCAAAATAAGAAAAGCAAAGAAATACATGATATATTATTCCCTTATATAAAACTACATTTTTTTCTGCCACAAGAAACAAGATTGCAACAGAGAGAAAGAACACGGGCATATGGCAGCTGCTCTTAGAAAAAATCCCCCATATTTCTGGCACAGGCATTCCCGCAAGGCTGGGACAGTGGAGGAATCCAGTATCTTGAAGATTTGCAACAGTATTTAGGCTCTTCTTTATTTGGGTATGTATACAGTGGTCATCACTGCTAATTTCCCCATAGCTATATTTAGATTTATGGTACAGTTAGGAAGATTACCTGTAGCTATACAAAATATTAAGTATATTCTCAGGCAATTTTTAAGAAAAATGTAACTTATGTTCTCTAATTTCTTCCCCTACTCCATTCTCACTGACCTACCAACTGTCAAAATCTAGATCACAGTTGACCAACATTTGGCAGTGGGATTCTACTTCCTCCATATGGACCCATCACAGCCATCACTAATGGATTACAGAATACATTCTCATCAGCCTGAGGACCCTGTAAATTCAGAGCTCAGAGCAGCCTTTGCCAATCTATTTAATTAGGTGTACAAGATGAAATGTAGTTAACTCCCTGAACCAGTCGAAGGTCATGTGGTAAAACAGATGTTTCCAAACTTGGCAGTATAAAATAATCACTTTAACATACAAGAAGAATCCCTGGATCCAAGCCAGATCTACCAAACTAGAATGTTCAGCCACAGGGTTCTTCAACATCTATTTTAAATAATTTCACTCAGTTGATTAGCATGCAGCCAATCCTACACCAATTTAAAAACTGGCTTTTGGGAAACATTGGTAGAAACAAAAAAGATTAATTATCATATTCAAGATCTTTGAACCTCAGTTTGCCAGTATGTCAAAACTGTATCACAATACTTTCTTCAGCAGGTTCTTCAGTAGAAAAAATAAAATTATGTATGTTGATGCACTATATACTTGACTCAGGACATGTGCTTCAGGCATATCAATTCCCTTTGTTCAACTGTTCTTTAGCAATCTAACCTCATGGGAGATCAGCAAAATATGAGTAACTCACTAAGGCCTTTATCCGTTGTCAAGGAAACAAGAAAGTCACATATTTCATTTTTTAAATAGACCTCATAATATTTGTATAGTTCTTGATGTGTTAAAAGCCACACACACAAAATCACCAGTTTTCTTATAATTATTTGACATGATATGGTTTGTTCAACAGTGTACACATGTACACATAAAAGTAAACCTTTAAGTCATATTATCTTCTGTCATTTGGGGACAAAAATAAGGAAGTGATGCATATCACAAATATTTGTTAATCAAGGCCTCAGAATATAGGTTGTCAATATGTCAGGTTGATGAATGAAAATAAATAACCGCTCTGAGATAGTATTTCAGCAGTGTTGTTCCAGTCAACATCTTCACTAAAATGTACAACCTGCCTGAAGAGAAATAAAGACATGATTGAATGGGAGATATATGTGTATGCTCACTGAAACGTATTTGTGGTATTCCTGCAATCATGCCCAATATAATATTTTGCTTTTAATGCTTTTCCAGAGAGCTAGCTTTTTTCTCAAAGATCTTGAAGTTCTGAAGGTAAAACTGTACATTGAAGTGGAGAAGTTCAGAAAAATGTAGTTAGAAAAAGTATGTGCATAACATGCTACAATTGGCCATTTTATGGTGATGTGCTCTGTGCTCATCCCTATGGCATGGAGAGGAGAGGCTATGGGTGAATGAGTAGGGGGTGTAATTTTAACCTATTCAAGATGAAGTGAACTGATGAAAGAGTGATTTTTCTGAGGAAGAGCAGCTAAGCAGATCTAAACAGCATATGACCAGTAAATTTACAATATCAACTTCTCTATCAGATCCAGGTTTTTCCTGATTGCATGACAACAACATTTGCCTGGCTAAAATGAGTATTAATTACAGTGAGATACAAGCTTAGGCATCTATTGTTCATTCTTAATGTTAAATGTTTCCTTAAGAAAGATGCAATCTAGAAACCTAGTCAAAACCAGTGAGAAAGGCGTCTCAAAAGAATACCTAAATAAAAGCTGGCTTACAGATTAACATGGGATAACCCCATTTTTTAAAGTCTCTATCTGCTTATTTAAAAATACTGAAAATCAGTTTAATAAAATATCATGTAAATGTCACTTAAAATTATATGCACCATGATCAACATCATTAGTCATTAAGGAAATGCAAATCAAAACTATAATTATACCACCTCACACCTATTGGGATGGCTAAAATGCAAAAAGACAGACAATAAAAAGTACTGGTGACTTTCAGTTTCCAGTCCAACACAGAAGTCCTCACTTCATCCTATCAGGATAAAAAGCTGAACACACTGAACAATCAATAAATATTCTAGGATGCGTAAGAAAAGTGATGACACAAGGGAAATCACTGTCCCAAGATTGGAGAAACAGGTAGGTGAATACAAAGAATAACAACCCGTTCCAGAGCAGAAACCCTCAGCAAAACCCTTCACGGGAGCCAATGCTAGGTTAGGAAATCCTGAACTTAATTGACAAATAACTGGAGGATCAGTGTAGACACCTCTGAGAGATACAACTTCCAGAGGAACTGGCCACAGGGGAAACCCCATTATTTTGTGAATTTCACCTCCAGGTACCCTACCGGGTCCTCACAGTGCATATCAGAGAACAATTTCCTCATGCTTCCAGCAGTGGAATGGGGAAAGTAACAATTTTTGAAATATGCTAGAGCTCTCTGATCTTCTTAACAAGGCTTGCCCACAGGAGAAACTATTTTGCCAGAGCCTAACCTGCTGAGAGTTTATCAGTCTAACCTACATAAGGGAAGAGGGATAGCCAACACCAGCTGGCTCTAGTTTTCGACTAGGAGGAAGGACAGTATCAAACTCTAGGCCCCTCTAGCCATCCTATGTTACCTAAGGGGAAGGCAGAAAACAAGTTGTTTGTTCTCTCACTCTTTCAGGGACACCAATGAGTCATAGATTTGGTCTCTTTACATAATCTCATGTTTCTCAGAGATTTTGTTTATACTTTTTTATTCTTTTTTCTTTATTATTGTCTGAATGAGTTAGTTTGAAGGACTGGTCTTTGAGCCCATAGAGTCTTTCCTCAGCTTGATCTATTCTTCTGTTAATATTTGAAATTGCATTATGAAATTATTGTAGTGTGTTTTTCTGCTTTATCAGATCCATTTTGTTCTTTCTGAAAATGGCCATGTCATCTTTCAGCACCTGCATCATACAGCTATAATCCTTAGATTTCCTGGATTGGCTTTTGACTTTCTCCTCAATCTCAATGCCCTTTATTCCTATCTATATTCTGAGTTCTATGCCTGTCATTTCAGCCATTTCAGCCTAGTTAAAAACCATTGATGGTAAACTACTGCAGTCATTTGGAGGAAAGAAGACACTTTGGCTTTTTTAGTTGCTAGAGTTCTTGAACTTTTTTTGTTTTATTTATTTATTTTTTTTTTCTCATCCGTGTGCCCTAATGTTCCTTTAATGTAATTTGAGTATAGTCAGTTGACTTTGTTTCTGGATGTTTTTAGAGGGCTAGGCTTTGGGAAGGATCTTTATTTGTGTCTGATTTTTTGTTCTTGGTTTCATGTAGGGTATATCAGCAAAGTATTTTTGGTGTTGAAGTTTGGGCTGTGATCTGGCATATGGCACTTCTACATAATTACCAGAAGATAGGTTTTTGCTTAGCCATGTGCCCCTTGTATTTCCTCTCATTTGCAGCCATACTCCCTCTCAGTGCTCTAAGAATATAGGCTCCTCTTCTACTCAAGTGCTGGCTGCAGATCTCAGCTTGGCATTTCCAGGCTGCATACTGCAGTCCTGGGGTGAGCACTTTCCTCAGTGAAATAACTCAGAAGCAGAATGTCAAATACCACATGTTCTGACTTATAAGCAGGAGATAAACAATGGATACACATGGGAACACTGAGTGCAATAATAGACACCGGAGATAATGAAAGGTGAGAGGGGAAGAGGGGACTGAGGGGTTAAAAATTACTTGTTAGGTATAATGTTCACTATTGCGTGATGGGCTACACTAAAAGCCCAGAATTTGCCACTACGCAGTATACCCATGAAAGAAATCAGCACCTGCTAAATTTATAAACACACTTCTAAAAATAAAAATAAATACCACTGAACTATACATTATAAAAAGTAAGATACCACTACACATCTATTGGGATGGCCACATCCAAAACACTGACAATTCCAAATGCTGACAAAGGTGTGGAGCAACAAGGATTCTCATTCATTGCTGATAGGAATACAAAATGGTATAGCTACTTTGGAAGACAGTTTAGCAGTTTCTTAGAAAACTAAACATAGTCTCATTGATTACGATTCAGTAACTGCAGTTTGGTATTTACCCAAAGGAGCTAAAAACTTATTCCACACAAAAACCTGAACATGGAAATTTTTATAGCAGTTTTTTTTCATAATTGCCAAATTTCGTCAGCAGCAAAAATGCACTTCATTAAGTGAATAAATAAATACACTCCTAGTACATCAAGACAATAGAATATTACCTGGCACTAAAAATGCGCTATCAAGTCATGAAAAGACATGGAAGAAACCTAAATAAATGTTACTAAATGAAGGAATCAAATCTAAAAATGCTGCATACTACCCAATTCCAACTACATAATCTATGACATTCTGGACATAGCAAAACTGTAAAGACCGTCAAAGGATCAGTGGTTACCAGAATCTAAAGGGAAAGAAGGGGTGAATAGAAGAATTTTAGAATGGTGAAACTAATCTGCATAACGCTACAATGGAGGATATATGTTACAGGTTGAGTATCCTTTATCCAAAATACATGGAATCAGAAGGGTGTTCCATTTTGGATTTTGAAATATTTGCATACACATAATGAGATATCTTGGTGATGGGACCCAAGTTTAAACATGAAATTCCTTTATGTTTCTTATCTGACTTATACATAGAAGATAATTCATTTTTAATAATTTCATGCATGAAACAAAGTTTGACTGTGTTTGGACTGCAACCCATTGTATGAGGTCAGGTATGGAACTTTCCTCTTGTGGTGTCATGTCAGTGCTCAAAAATTTTGAATTTTAATTCATTTTGGATTCCAGATTTTTTCATTAGGGATGTTCAACCTCCATTATACTTTTGCTTAAACACGTAGAATGTACTATAGCAAGCATGAACCCTAATGTAAACCATGGACTTTGAGTGACAATGATGTCAACGTAAGTTTACCAATTGTAACAAATGTGACATAGTGCTTCAGTATATCAGTAGTGGGGAAGGTTGTGCATGTGTTGGAGACAGAGTGTATATAAAAACTCTGTATTTTCTGCTCTATTTTTGCCTTGAACTTAAACTGCTCTTAAAAAATACAGCTTACTAATTTTTAAAAAATAGTGTTGAAGAGTATTTGAAGAAATTGGAATAGTCATACATTGCTGGTGGAAATGTCAAATGGCACCTTCTTTGGGAAACAGTTTGGCAGCTCCTTATAATGTAAAACATGAGGATACCATATAACATAGAACAAATAACAGCCTTTAATGGTATTTATATCCTAGTCATTGGAATCTGTCAATATATCACCTTATATGATAAATACGATTTTGCAAATGTGATCAAGATAAAATCATGAGAAGGAAATATTATCTTGAATTATCTGGGTGGACTAATGTAATCTCATTGGTCCTTATAAAGAAAAGGGAGTGAAAGGAATGCCAGTGAAACAGATATAATGATGAAAGCAGGAGTTACAAAGAGGGGAAAATTGGCAGATGCTCCACTGTTGACTTTGAAGATGAAGGATGGGGCCTTTAGCCAATGAATTCAGCCAACCCTTGAAACTAGAAAAGGCAAGAAAAGGAATTATCCAGTAGGTCTTCCAGAAAGAATGCATCCCTGTCCTCCAGAACTTCTGACATCCAGAACTATAAGTTATTTTTTTTTCGAGGTGGAGTCTTGCTCTCTTGCCCAAGCTGGAGTGCAGTGGCATGACCTCAGCTCACTTTAAACTCTGCCTCCCAGGTTCAAGCATTTCTCCTGTCTCAACCTCTTGAATGACTGGGTTTACAAGCACATGCCACTATTCCTGGCTAATTTTTGTATTTTTAGTAGAGATGGGTTTCACTATTTTGGCCAGGCTGGTCTTGAACTTCTGACCTTGTAATCCACCCACCTAGGCCTCCTAAAGAGCTGAGATTACAGGCGTGAGCCACTGCATCCAGCTGATAATTTTTTTTATTGTTTTAAACGATGGAGTTTGTGGTAATTTTTAAAAGTGACATTCAAAATCTAATGCACCATTCAACCCAGCAATTCTATATACTTAAGAAAACTGAAAACATATATCTACACAAAAATTAGAATACGAATGTTCATAACAACATTATATGTAATATTCAAAAGAAAGAAATGACCCAAACATCTATCAATGAATGAATGGGTAAACAAATGTGATACATCCCTGCAATGGAATATTATTCAGCAATAAAAAGGAATGGGATGCTAATACATGCTACAACATGGATCAACCATGCTACAAACATGTTACATGAACAAAGCCAGAAACAAAAAGCTGCACATTTCATGATTTCATTTATATGAAATGTCCAGAAATATCAAATCCATAAATATGGAAATTAGACTAATGATTGCCAGAGGTTGCAGGGGGAGAAGGGAATAGGGAGTGATGCTTAGTGGATACAAGGTTTCTTTTGGGGGTATGGGGTGATAAAAATTATCTAAATTAGGTAGTGGTGATGGTTGCACAACTTTGTAAATATGTGTAAAAAACAACTGAATTGTACACTTTCAAGGCAGTAATTTTACAGAATGTGCAATATAACTTAATAAAACTGTATATCTAAAATATATCTCAATAAAAATGTGAAATATATCACATAAAAATTATGTGCACCAGGTTGGGTGCAGTGGCTTATGCCTGTAATCCCAACACTCTGGGAGGCCAAGGCAGGTGGATCACTGGGGCCAGGAATTTGAGACCAGCCTGGAAAACATGACAAAACCCCATCTCTATTAAAAATACAAAAATTAGCTGGGTGTAGTGGTGGGCGCCTGCCGTTCCAGCTACTTCGGAGCTGAAGCAGGAGAATCACTTGAATCCAGGAGGCAGAGGCTGCAGTAAGTTGAGATAGTGCCACTGCACTCCAGCCCCGGTGACAGAGCAAGACTCCATCTCAAAAAAAAAAAAAAATTGTGTGTGTGTGTGTGTGTGTGTGTGTGTGTGTGTACCAGTCTTGTGTACCTGATATTAGAATATTTTATCCAGATGTTATATATTATTTATTAAATTAATTTCAAAGTATTGAAACTTTTAGGTAAGGTGAGAAATAGTTTACAAATTACATTCTCCTTACCACCTTCATTTTATATAGCATTATATCTGAAGAAAAGTATGTTAAAATTACTGCAGTTAAACTGAGGCTAAAGAGGCAAAATGACTTCCCCAATGTTACCGAACTAATAATATTAAAACCCAGTTGAGAACCATACAGAGTCTGCCCTTGCTTTCTCCTAAACTGTGATTAAAAGTTGGAAATATTTGCCTGTTTTTGAACTAATGAACTTCCTGAAAGGAGAAAGAAAACAAAATAGGGAAGGGTTTAGGTGAAATATAAGGGAACAATCAGGAGAAATACAAAGCTAGGTGAAAAATAAGTGTTAAAAACTACTAAGCAGGATTCCTACTAATTGAACCAAAAGAATGAATAAACAGGAAAACATGGCAATTTACATGGCAAAAGTTTTAGAGGAACTATTATGTTAAGATAACCCAGATTACCTTCAATTTATAGAATACCTGTGGGTATTAAGTACTTCTCTTACCTAATACAAATTCTCAAATGCCAGTCACCAAAGCATTTTGCTCCTCACCAGCTTCTTACCTTCTTCTTCTTTCATTAATTTTTCTTTCCTTGCTTCTCCTCCATTTTCAGCCTGAGGAGAATCTTCAGATTTTCAGTATTTCCTCCTTTTGGAATAATTTGAATCTGGGTTTATCTTCCCTATGTAAACAAATATATTTACTTTCTGACACTTCCCACCTTCATAAGTTAAATTCATCCTGTTTACCAAACCCTAAAATTCTGCCTAATTCTCCATGACATACTGTTAGTCACAGGCTAAAAATTTCCCTCCACTTTTTACATTATGTCATTGTCTCTGAGAAAATTATATAGCTGGCAGGTAAAAATGTAAAGGAATTAAAAATAGACTGATTTTTTTTTTGAAAACAGGCCAAAATGGACCAAAGAAAGAAGAAACATGAATTCTTGAGAGAATACAATAAGAGAAAATTGATAACACATGGCAGTGGACATGGGGAAAAAGAAATGGAGACTGAGAAAAATGAAGGAAGATCAAGATTATGGCACAAGGAGAAATTACATTTTAATGTGTATATTCCCCAAAAGATAATTTTTTAAACCAAATCTACACTCTAAATAAATAATTTTCCAGAAAAGCTTGCAAAAGTGATTTGGGTACAGAAATGTTTCAAGATGGCAGAACAAGACCCAAATGTGACTTGACATGAGAGTTAAAAATATATTCTCTAGCGCATGAGAACTCTACTTGTCTTTATTCTCACAAATTGTTTCAGGAAATAACCTATATCTACTATAACACAGTTGGGTTTTGACATTTCAAAATGTATATTTTATTCATACTCCCTTGTTTTCTTCACAATGTCTCATCTTCATTGACCTAGTAATTATACAATTGCAATTAAATGACCCACCTCAGGAAAGATAAAATTTCAAATAAATTTAGAAGATAAACTGCCTAACATTTTGCCCATCCATGTGGTAAGTACTCAAAATGTTTGTTTTAATAACTGATTTTGGAGAAGTATTTGAAGTTGGGAGTTCAAGAATGAAAGAGTAGGTAAAAGTTGTCAAACAAGTTTTCTTTGTTTTGTTTTTGAGACAGGGTAGCCCTTTGCTGCCCAGGCTGGAGTGCAGTCGTAAGATCTCAGCTCTCTGAAACATCCACTGCCCAGGCTCAAGCGATTCTTCCTCTTTAGCTTCCCAAATAGCTGGGACTACAGATGTGAGCCACCACGACTGGCTAATTATTTTACGTTGTTGTTTTTGTTGTTGTTGTTGAGACAGAGTCTCACTCTGTCACCCAGGCTGGAGTGCAGTGGCATGATCCTGGCTCACTGCAACCTCTGCCTCCTGGGTTCAAGCAATTCTGTCTCAGACTTACGAGTAGCTGGGACTACAGGCACCCGCCATCACACCCAGCTAATTTTTGTATTTTTAGCAGAGACAGGGTTTCACCATATTGGTCAGGCTGGTCTTGAACTCCTGATCTTAGGTGATTCACCTACCTCAGCCCCCAATATGCTCAGATTACCGACATGAGCCACTGTGTCTGGCCTTTATTTTTTTGTAGAGATAGAGGTTCACAGTATTGCCCATCCCAAAGTCTCCCATCTTGGCCTCTCAATTTACTGGGATTATAGATGCGAGCCACCACACCTGGCCAACTAGTACTATTAAACAAAAATATGAGCTATCATATATTCTAAAACACACACACACACACACACATATATATATATATAAACTCTGAAGGCTCTGAGATTCTATGCTTCTTGAAAGCTAACAAGTTAGTCTGCCACAGTTTCTTGGATGCCAGGAGAAGACAAGAAGCTTCAGTGTCAGAAAAAAGCTGTTCTCAGAGCACAGCAGACCACATTTTATCTTGTTCCACAAAGTCCCATACAGGTAATGCAGAATGGCCTGGGAGGATGCTACACAGGGAATGAGTTGTATCACAATAGAAGATTGAGTTTAGGAAACTCCAAACTGCTATAACCAGCAAAACTGCCCAACTTTTGCCCCAGTGGTAGATACTACCTTTTCTATCCTATACAGCAAACAAATCTACCTTTTGTCCCAGGGAGAGATACTATCTGTATCTTCCAAAGCTGTTATGCAAATACCCTTGGAAAGATAGTCACAAAATCTGCTAATGCCTTTGCTAAGAATATGTGCAGATATGTGAGAGAGCCATGGAGAATTATCTTCCAACACACACAATAATTTTTTTTAAAAATTAACTTAGAAAATATTAATGTATTAAACCATATCCGTAATTCATTCTCTGCTATTTCTATTTGTTTGCTTACATTGTATTTTTTTCTTTTAAGCAATTTACATTTCTTGAGCTTTGTCAAAGCATGCAACTTTTTTTTTTTTTTTTTTTTTTTTGAGATGGAGTCTTGCTTTGTTACACAGGCTGGAATGCAGTGGCATAATCTCAGCTCACTGCAACCTCTGCCTCTCAGGTTCAAGTGATTCTCCTGCCTCAGCCTCCCAACTAGACAGGATTACAGCTATGCACCACCATGCCTGGCTGATTTTTGTATTTTTAGTAGAGACAGGGTTTTACCATGTTGGCCAGGCTGGTCTTGAACTCCTGACCTCAAGTGATCCACCCACCTCAGCGTCCCAAAGGACTGGGATTACAGGCATGAGCCACTGCGCCTAGCCGCAGCTTTGTATTTAGAGGCACTACACTGTCTTCATACACATTTAATTATGTAATATTTTGTATTATTAATAAATGTTTATGTATTATACAATAATTTTATAATATCAATTAATTATGTAATTATAATAAAACAGACAAACACAAATGTTTGGGTACCAAACTAATTCTTAGTAAGCAAAAAAACTGAAAACATGAAAGGAGAGTGGAACAGAAATACCAGAGTAGTCAGGCAGCAGCACTAATTCAGTACGGTAGGAGCATCAGCGTCTACACTAAAGTAAGTGCATATTCTGAGTATCAATGATCAATGTTGGGAGGCTCGTAGAAAATAAATTTAGGGTTTTTTTTTAATTTTAATTTTAAGCTCCAGGGTACATGTTTAGGATGTGCAGGTGTGTTACATAGGTAAGTGGTTGATAGTGCTGCACCTATCAACCCATCACCTACATATTAAGCCCAGCATGCATTAACTATTTGTTTCTAATGCTCTCCCTCCCAGCACTCTACCCTACAACAGGCCCCAGAGTGTGTTGTTCTCCTCCATGTGTCCATGCGTTCTCAATTGTTCAGCTCCCAATTATAAATGAGAACATGCAGTGTTTGGTTTTCTGTTCCTGCATTAGTTTCACAAGGTTAATGGCTTTCAGCGGCATCCACATCCCTGCAAAGAACATAATCTCATTTCTTTTTATGGCTGCATAGTATTCCATGGTATATTATATATGCCACATTTTCTTTATCCAGTCTATTGTTAATGGGCATTTGGGTTGATTCCATGTCTTTACTATTGTGAATAGTGCTGCAGTGAACATATGCATGCATATGTCTTTGTAATAGAATGATTTATATTCCTTTGTTTATATATCCATTAATGGGATTGCTGGGTCAAAAGGTATTTCTGGTTCTAGATATTTGAGGAATTGCCACACTGCCTTCCACAGTGGTAGAACTAATTTATATTCCCATCAACAGGGTAAAAGCGTTCCTATTTCTCCACAGCCTTGCCAGCATCTGTTGTTTCTGGACTTTTTAATAATCACCATGCTGACTGGTATAAGATGGTATCTCATTGTGGTTTTGATTTGCATTTCTCTAGTGATCAGTGATGTTGAGTTTTTATTCATATGTTTCTTGCCAGATGAATGTCTTCTTTTGTTGAGCAGGCTGCTGTAACAACATGTCACAGACCCGGTAATTTAAACAACAGAAATTTCTTTTCTAATAGTTCTGGAAGCTGGAAATCCAAGATCAAGGTGTGAGCAGGGTTGGTTTCTAGAGAGGTCTCTCTCCTCAGCTTGCAGATGGCACTTTCTCACTGTGTCTCACACATCTTCTCTCTGTGTATGCATAAAGAGAGAGAGCTCTTGACATCCTCTCAGGTCCTCTCAAATTAGAACCCAACCCTTATAACTTCATTTAACCTTAATTACCTCCTTAGAGTTCCTGTCTCCAAGCAGTCACACTGGACGTTAGGGCTTCAACCCATAAATGTGGGAGATGCAGCACAATTCAGTCTACGACAGATTGATGGGACAGAGAACTAGTAAATTTATCAGCTTTGCTCTCCGTGAAAATATGGCAATCTCCTCTTCCATGGTTATGGCAAATTTGATACCATCCATCACAAAACTCCTTAAAAAAATCATAAGCAAAATAGTTTCAAGATTTTGTAAATTCCTGAGTGGCTAGAAAGTGAGAGACATTGTAGAAGGAAAAATTGTTGTAAAAATGTTAATTAACTTTGAAGCTAGCAAGAATCTAAAGTCATTTTAAAATCTCTGGTAAGGCCAGTCTTGTATAACTGGATAGGTGAGAAGTATCATGAAGATGTGAGACTCAGGAACCAATCAGAAGCCACGTTTTTGGGACTAGGATATGATACAAGCAGATTTAATACAGGGTGCCATGAGGAAGGGTAACAGCCATCATTGTTGAGTAGAATCTGGGAGACTAGACAGGGACCTAAGTCTTGAGGCAGGAATTAGTGTTGAAGGCTTATGATCAACCTGAACCTGATAATTTTAATAACCTTACACTTTAATTATCCCATCTTCAGTAATGTCTTAAATGAATGATTGTTTGATTCAACTGCAGGTGAATAAAATTGCCCATGTTCTCAATATTCTAGGCTAGTCTTATTTCTCTGAATAGCACCTTATTTATCTGTAGACTAAAAACTATAACAGGTCTGAATAAAGCAGTTTATATTTATAATTCAAAGATCAAATCTAAAGGCAAGGCTTACTACATTTTTTACCTCTATTCTGAAAAGTTGAAACTATTTTATATACAGTTTAGTTACTTATTATCAAGGAAGAGATGGTAGAATACTTTATTTTGAACCTTCTCTCAAAATGGGGAGGAGATTTGTATATTTTTGTCTCTCTGAGTAAACTGAATTTAAAAAAAAATAATAACTTGTAAAAAGGTCAAGACTACAGGCAGGATATTATCTCTGGCTCCCCGTTTTTTATCATCAGATTACTTGACGACCCTCCTGAATACTTCCACTCTCCTCAGCCTCACTTTAGGAGGAAAAAAACAACGGACCACAGTGGCTTCTTGGGTTTGAGCTTTGTGGACTCAGACTCCTGCTCACACTGTAGCATGACTGACGGGAAGTAGAACCCATCTTGCCTGGCACACACAGGTCACTATGAATCTTTCAAAGTTCTTCTGCCAAACTTATGGGAACTTGGCATATCAGTTGAAAAATTGCAGATCTACCAGAGCAGATTATCTGATCACCACTTCACCTTCCTATAACTATGGAAGTATAAAACAATTACTTAATTTAGGATAATCCACTGAATTTGCTACTTATGGCTATGTTAGATACTAATTGACAATAAGGTGCTTTGGGGAATCTTAATTAAATATTGTTACTTTATTGGCACAATTTCATTCTGATACAATGAAAAATCAATAAAACTGTCTAGACCTCAATAAGGAGAGTACATACTTTGTGGCTAAAAGGCTATGATATTTTGTGGGTAGGTAGGTTACAATGCGCAGAAAAACAATATTTATATGATGAAAGATATAATTTGTGAGAGGGCCATTTATTTGTTTTATTGCTACATGAAGTATACAAGTTAAATATTACTTGCTGTTTGAACCACTGGGTAAGACAGCATTTCTGCTTTGGTAGAAAAGGTTTATGCATGTTGTTACTATGCACTGTTTTCACTGAAGACACTAAGGAAATTCTAATAGTGCATCAAACACATACCTCTTAAAAATATAAAATGCTAAAAATCATTTTTAAAAGTGTATTTTTGAGAATGCAGTAAAGCCTAAAAATCCTAACTGATTTACGTACTTTAGAGACTTTATTTTATTAGTAAAGCCTGAAAAATTCTGACCAGTTTGTATTTTTTTGGAGACTTTCATTTTTATTTTATTGAGATTTTAAATGTATAGTGTTTGGAAAGTACCTGACTACTCACACAAATCAAAATTCCTGCTAAGAATTTATCAACAATATTATGTCCATTGTATACAAATGTATACAAATGTGTGTGAGAGAGAGAAAGAGAAAGAGAAAGACTGGAGTCATTTGTATGTTTATCAAGGTATTTTAAATTAGCTTGTCAATTTTAGATTTTAAGTATTTTTTTCTGTGTAGAAAGAAACAAGTTCAGATCAATAAATAAAAACAAGAAAATCTAAAGTTTTATTTTGGAATAATATCTATATTTTCAGAAATGAAGACAAGGTATTCCAAAAACAAGTAAATAATTAAATTATCAGTACAAAATTTCAGGGAAAAAAAAAAAAAAGAAAACAACACTCTTCTTCTGACTCTTACCCAAAACACGCATCTCATATTCTGGAAGGTGATTGCAGAAATTATTTTGCTAGTTCTTTTCCTGCAGCAGACCAATTCATTGATGACTCTGCTTAAAAAAAAAAAAGAGAGAGAGGAAGATCCAAGATGGCCCTTGAGGAGCAGCTCAGGATTGCAGCTGCCAGTGAAAGCACAGTGGGTGAGTGGACACCGCATTTCCAGATGAATCTTTATTGCCCACAGACCAGGAGATTCCCAGGCAGAGGAGCCCCATGGGTCACCAGCATGGCTGTTTTGGCCAGCACAGCTGTTTTGCTGGCACCCCAGTGCAGTGGCTCTCCGTACAAAATACACTGGTCTGGTTACCCTTTTAAGCTGGCAATTGGAGCTCCAAGAAGGCGATTAGCCCATTCATCTGATTAAATAGGTCTGAAACAAGGAGCCAGGCCAGAAGATTCCCAGGCAGCACCATTGTTTCAGCCAGCGCAGTGGGTCACCACACGGGAAATCACACAGATCCTGGCACTCTCTCAGTAGGTGACTGGAACACCTGGGAGAGAGTCAACTGTTCAACTAAAAAAGAAAAAAATGCTCTGAGGCAGGGAGCCAGGTGATCAGGCTCGGTGGGTCCTACCTCCACAAAAACAAACGAAAAAAAACAGCAATTGGAAATTCTTGGGGTTGAGAGTTTCACAGCAAGTACAGCTGAACCCGGGACAGTCCAGCTCTGAGGGGGAGGAGCGTCCACCATTACCAAGGCACTCCATCCCTACGGAGGTAGTACACCATCAGTGAGGCAGCCTGCCGTTGTCGAGGCAAGCCATGAGGCAACCCGCCATAACAAAGAGAGTCCGCCATTACAGAGGTGGGCCACCATTGCCAAGTCAGTTCTAACCACACCTGTATAAACAGGAATGCAGGGAAGTTCATGTGGCAGCAGGGCAGAGCCCACAGCAGCTCAGCAAAACCCCTGCAGGCAAACAGTAACTAGGCTGCCTCCTTTCTGAGCAGAACAGCCCTGAAAAAAAAGGCAGTGGCACAACAAATACTCATAAATAAAGACCTAACTCCCTGGGAAAGAGAACCTGGAGAAAAAAGGGGGCTTATGAGTTCTGCAGCAGCAGACTTAAGTATACCTGCCTAGCAGCTCTGAATGAACAATGGAGCTCATAGCTCAGCACTTGAGCTCCTATAAAGAACAGACTATCTCCTCAAGCAGCTCCCTGACCCCATGTATCCAAAAAGTCACCTCACAAAGGACTGATCAGACTGACATTTGGTGGGCATCATTCTGGGACAAAGATAGCAGAAGAAGAAACTGGTAGCAACCCTTAGTGTACGGCAGGTGCTGCAGGTGCTCCCCAGGCAAGCAGGGCGTAGAGTGGACCTCAGCAGTCCTACAGCAGAGGGGCCAGACTGTTCAAAAAAAACTAAGAAACAGAAATAACTTCATCATCAACAATCTGGACTTCCACTCAGAGACCCAATCTAAAAATCAGCAACCACACAGACGACAGGTGGATAAATCCACAAAGATAGGAAGAAACCAGAGCAAAAAGGAGGAAAACACCTGAAACCAGAACACCTCTCCTCCTACAAGGGATCACAACTCCTCACCAGCAAGGGAACAAAGCTGGATGGAGAATGAGTGTGATGAAATGACAGAATCAGACTTCAGAAGGTGGGTAATGAGAAACTTCCATGAGCTAAAAGACCATGTTCTAATTCAATGCAAAGAAACTAAGAACCTTGTAAAAAGATTTGAAAAAAGATTTGAGGAAATGATAACAAGCATGGACAACTTAGAGAGGAATATGAGTGAATTGATGGAGCTGAAAAACAACACGAGAGCTTTGCGAAGCATGCACACATTTCAACAGCCGAATTGACCAAGCAGAAGAAAGGATATAAGAGGTCAAAGATCAACTCAATGAAATAAAATAAGATAGCAAGATGAGAGAAAATAAGTGCAAAAAGGACTGAACAAAGTCTCCAAGAAATGTGGGACTATGTGAAGAGACCTAATCTACGTTTGATAGGTGTACCTGAATGTGATGGAGAGAATGAATCCAAGCTGGAGAATACTCTTCAGGATATTATCCAGGAAAACTTCCCCAACTTAGAAAGGAAGGCCAATATTCAAGTCCAGGAAATAAAGAGAACACCACAAAGATATTCTGCAAGAAGAGCAACCTCAAGGCACATAATCGTCAGATTCACCAGGGTTGAAATGAAGGAGAAAATACTAAGGGCAGCCAGAAAGAAAGGTCGGGTCACCCACAAAGGGAAGCCCATCAGACTCACAGCAGATCTCTTGGCAGAAACCCTACAAGCCAGAAGAGAGTGGGGGCCAATATTCAACATCCTTCAAGAAAAGAACTTTCAACCCAGAATCTCACATCCAGCCAAACTGAGCTTCATAAGTGAAGGAAAAATAAAATCCTTTGCAAACAAGCCAGTCCTCACAGATTTTGTCACCACCAGGCCTGCTTTACAAGAGCTCCTGAAAGAGGCACTACACATAGAAAGGAACAACCAGTACCAGCAACTCCAAAAACATACCAAATGGGAAAGAGCATCAACAAAATGAAGAATCTGCAGCAACTAACAGGCGAAACAACCAGCTAGCATCAAAATGTCAGTATCAAATTCACATATAACAATATTAATCCTAAATGCATACGGGCTAAGTGCACCAATCAAAAGACACAGACTGGCAAATCGTATAGAAAGCCAAAACCCATCTCACATGCAAGGATACACAAAGGCTCAAAATAAAGGGATGGAGGAAGATTTACCAAGCAAATGGAGAGCCAAAAAAGGCAGGAGTTGCAAATAGACTTTAAAGCAACAAAGATCAAAAGAGACAAAGAAGGACATTACAAAATGGTAATATGATTGATACAACAAGAAGAACTAACAATTCTAAATATATATGCACCCAATACAGGAGCACCCAGATACATAAGGCAAGTTCTTAATGACCTACAAAGAGACTTAGACTCCCACAAAATAATAATGGGAGACTTTAGCACTCCACCATCATTGTTAGATGGATGAACCAGACAGAAAATTAATGAGGATATCCTGGACTTGAACTCAGACCTGGAACAAGCAAACCTGATAGACATTTACAGAACTCTCCACCCAAAATCCACAGAACATACATTCTTCTCAGCACCACATCACACCTACTCAAAAATTGACCACATAATTGGAAGTAAAGAACTCCTCAGCAAATGCAAAACGACTGAAATCAAAACAAACAGCCTCTCAGACCATAGTGCAATCAAGTTAGAACTCAGAATCCAGAAACTAACTAAGAACTGCACAGCTTCATGGAAACTGAACAACTGGCTCTTGAATGTTGACTGGATAAACAATGAAATGAAGGCAGAAATAAAGAAGTTCTTCGAAACCAATGAGAACAAAGACACAACATACCAGAATCTCTGGGACATTTTTAAAGCAGTCTCCAGAGGAAAATATACAGCAATAAGTGCCCACATGAGAAGAGTGGAGAGATCCAAAATTGACACACTACCATCAAAATTGAAAGAGCTAGAGGAGCAAGATCAAAAAAAACTCAAAACCTAGCAGATGACAAGAAATAACTAAGATCAGAGCAGAACTGAAAGAGATACAGACACAAGAAACCCTTCCAAAATATCAATAAATCCAAGAGCTGGTTTTTCGAAAAGATCAACAAAATAGACATACCACTAGCCAGATTAATAGAAATTAAAAGAGAGAATAACCAAATAGATGCAATAAAAACCGATACAGGGGAAATCACCACAGATTCCACAGAAATTCAAACCATCATCAGAGAATATTACAAACAACTATATGCGCATAAACTAGTAAACCTGGAAGAAATGGATAAATTCCTGGACTCCTGTGTCCTCCCAAGCCTAAACCAGGAGGAAGCTGAAACTATGAATAGACCAATAACAAGGTCTGAAGTTGAGGCAGCAATGAAGAGCCTACCACACAAAAAAAGCCCGGGTCCAGATGGGTTCACAGCCAAATTCTACCAGACACACAAAGAGAAACTGGTACCATTCCTTCGGAAACTATTCCAAATAATCCAAAAAGAGGGACTCCTTCCCAAATCATTTTATGAGACCAACATCATCCTGATACCAAAACCCGGCAGAGATTCAACAAGAAAAGAAAACTTCAGGCCAATATCCATGATGAACATAGATGCAAAAATCTTCAATAAAATACCGGCAAGCCGATTGCAACAGCGCATCAAAAAGCTTATCCACCATGATCAAGGAGGATTCATCCCAGGGATGAAAGGCTGGTTCAACATACGCAAGTCTATAAATGTAATTTACCACATAAACAGAACCACAAACAAAAACCACATGATTATCTCAATTGATACAGAGAAGGTCTTGACAAAATTCAGCAGCCCTTTATGCTAAAAACCTTCAATAAACTCGGTATTAATGGAACGTATCTCAAAATAATAAAAGCTATTTACGACAAACCAACAGCCAATATCATACTGAATGGGCAAAAACTGGAAGTATTCCCTTTGAAATCTGGCACTAGACGAGGATGCGCTCTCTCACCACTCCTATTCAATATAGTCCTGGAAGTTCTAGCCAGAGCAATCAGGCAAGAAAAAGAAATAAAGGGTATTCAAATAGGAAAGGAGGAAGTATAATTTTCTCTATTTGCAGATGATATGATCGTATATCTAGAAGACCCCATTGTCTCAGCCCAAAAACTCCTGAAACTGATAAGCAACTTCAGCAAAGTCTCAGGATACAAAATCAATGTGCAAAAATCACAAGCATTCCTATACACCAATAACAGACTTAAAGAGGGGCAAATCAAGAACAAACTGCCATTCACAATTGCTACAAAGAGAATAAAACACCTAGGAATAAAACCTACAAGAAACATAAAGGACCTCTTCGAGGAGAACTACAAACCACTGCTCAACAAAATAAGAGAGGACACTAACAGATGGGGAAACATTCCATGTTCATGGTTAGGAAGAATCAATATAGAGAAAATGGCCATACTGCCCAAAGTAATTTACAGATTCAATGGTATCCCCATCAAGCTATCAATGACCTTCTTCACAGAACTGGAGAAAACCACCTTAAACTTCATATGGAACCAAAAGAGAGCCCGCATAGCCAAGTCAATTCTAAGTAAAAAGAACCCAGCAGGAGGCATCACACTACCAGACTTCAAACTATACTACAAGGCTATAGTAATCAAAACAGCATGGTACTGGTACCAAAACAGAGATATAGAATGGAACAGAACTGAGGCATCAGAGGCAACACAACATATCTACAACCATACAATCTTTGATAAACCTGACAAAAACAATCAATGGGGAAAGGATTCCCTGTTTAATAAATGGTGTTGGGAAAACTGGCTAGCCATGTGCAGAAAGCAGAAACTGGCCCCCTTTCTGACACCTTACACTAAAATTAACTCCAGATGGATTAAAGACTTATACATAAGACCTAACCCCATAAAAACCCTAGAAGAAAATCTAGGCAAAACCATTCAGGACATAGGAGTAGGCAAGGACTTCCCAAAACACCAAAAGCATTGGCAACAAAAGCCAAAATAGACAAATGGGACCTAATCAAACTCCACAGCTTATTCCCGGCAAAAGAAACAGTCACTAGAGCAGATCGGCAACCAACAGAATGGGAAAAAGTTTTTGCAGTTTACCCATCTGACAAAGGGCTGATATCCAGAATTTACAAAGAAGTCAAACAGATTTACAAGAAAAAAACAAGCCCATTCAAAAGTGGGCAAAGGATATGAACAGGCACTTTACAAAAGAAGACATACATGAGGCCAAGAAACATATGAGAAAATGCTCATCATCACTGGTCATTAGAGAAATGCAAATCAAAACTACATTGAGATACCATCTCATGCCAGGTAGAATGGCGATCATTAAAAAATCTGGAGACAACAGATGCTGGAGAGAATGTGGAGAAATAGGAATACTTTTACACTGTTGGTGGGAGTGTAAATTAGTTCAACCATTGTGGAAAACAGTGTGGCGATTCCTCAAGAACTTAGAAATAGAAATTGCATTTGACCTAGCAATCCCATTACTGGGTATATATCCAAAGGACTAGAAATCGTTCTACTATAAGGACACATGCACATGAATGTTCATCGCAGTACTGTTTACAATAGCAAAGACCTGGAATCAACCCAAATGCCTATTGATGATAGACTGGATGGGGAAAATGTGGCACATACACACCATGGAATATTATGCAGCCATCAAAAACGATGAGTTCCCTTTGTCGGGACATGGATGAACCTGGAGAACATCATTCTCAGCAAACTGACACAAGAACAGAAAATGAAATACCGCATGTTCTCACTCATAGGTGGGTGTTGAACAATGAGAACACGTGGACACAGGGAGGGGAGCACTACACATTAGGGTCTTTTGGGAGGAATAGGGGACGTACAGCAGGGGGTGGGGAGTTGGGGAGACATAGCATGACAAGAAATACCAGATATAGGTGAAGGGGTGGAAGGCAGCAAATCACACTGCCACACGTGTACCTATGCAACTATCTTGCATGTTCTTCACATGTATCCCAAAACCTAAAATGCAATAAAAGAAAAGAAAGGAACAAAACAGACACACATACACACCCCAATAAACAAAAAAAACAGATATGTGCTCCAAAGGAACTCTTTATTTTCTTCAGCAGCTCATTATGTCAAAAGATTGGGCCCTGTCCAGTGGCTTGTGCCTGTAATTCCAGCACTCTGGGAGGCCAAGGTGAGCGGATTCCATAAGGTATGATGTTCGAGACCAGCCTAGCCAACATGGTGAAACACCATCTCTACTAAAAATACAAAAATTAGCCGATGTGTTGGTGCATGCCTGTAATCTCAGCTACTAGGGAGGCTGAGGTGGGAGAATCACTTGAACCTGGGAGATGAAGGTTGCAGTGAGTCGAGATGGCGCCGCTGCGCTCCAGTCTGGGTGACAGAGTAATACTCTATCTCAAAGAAAGAAAAACAGAAAAGTAAAGAAATAGATCAATTGGATTAATCTGACCTATGAGTGACAGCAGAGACAAAAAAATTGATAATTAAGTGAAGAACTAACATTAAGACTTGAACTTCTCATGTACCATTAAAGTATTACTACTTTGACATTTCTGAAAATAATTCTAATAGTGATAGCTTGACATTATTTGTCCTCTATATAGGATATGGAATTTTCAGTTTCTTTATGCGAAAATGTTTGACATAAGTGTTTGTTATTTTTGTAAGAATTCTCCTTTCTTAGTCACCTTAATTTGTTCTCTACCATCTGACTTTCTGTTATCTTGATATGCCCACAATTTCTTTGTTGTTGTTGCTGTTTTGCTTTTTGTTTGTTTGTTTTGAGATGGAGTTTTGCTCTTGTTGCCCAGGCTGGAGTGCAATGGCACAATCTCAGCTCACCACAACATCTGCCTTCTGGATTCAAGCTATTCTCCTGCCTCAGCCTTCTGAGTGGCTAGGATTACAGGCATGTATGACCACGCCTGGCTAATTTTGTATTCATAATAGAGATGGGGTTTCTCCATGTTGGTCAGGCTGGTCTTGAACTCTCAACCTCAGGTGGTCTGCCCACCTTGGCCTCCCAAAGTGCAGGGATTACATTAGTTAAGGCACCTTGCCCTGCTGATATGCCCCTAATTTCTTCTGCCTCATTGTTTCTCCATCCACCAGAACAGATGAATATGACCAATGTTATAATAAGGATAACAAGAAAGTAAAGACAAAGATACAGACAAAGAAGAAGAAATATAATATATTGAGTTTTATTATGCATCAGGTTCTCTTCAGGGTGCCTTGCAAACCTTCACTCATTTAAAGTTTATTATAATTCTATAACACAGATTCTACTTTTAGCCACATTTTAGATATGAGAAAACCAATTAACAGAGATATTAAGTAACTTGGCCAAGGTCACACAGCAATTCCCAAACTGTAGACTTTCTTTTAATTGTATTTTAGGTTTTGGGGTACATGTGAAGAACATGCAAGATTGTTGCATAGGTACACATGTGGCAGTGTGATTTGCTGCCTTCCTCCCCTTCACCTATATCTGGCATTTCTCCCCATGCTATCTCTCCCCAGCTCCCCACCCCCCGCTGTCCCTCCCCTATTCCCCCCAACAGACCCCAGTGTGTAGTGCTGCCCTCCCTGTGTCCATGTGTTCTCATTGTTCAACACCCTCCTGTGAGTGAGACTTTCTAAGCTAAGTTCCATTGATACAACCTAGGCCTCCTCCCCTTCTTTATGACAAAAACTATATTAAGTAGACACAGTGAGGCAAAGTGTACATCTATTTCTTCCACGGATTTCTCTAGAGAACTGAGATATAATATACCATGAAGTCTCAAACCATACAACTTAACCTGGTATAAGCTTAAAGCTTTACACATTCTCTGTTTTTTTATTTACTGACCTTTTATGTCAGATCACCTTTCTTAAAATCCTGAACTCAGGATAAGGCCTTTCTTTGTGTTAGCTATTAAGAGTCTTAATTTTAAAGCCAAGACTTATCAAGCTCACTTAGTGTTGAGCCAAACTTATCAAGGTCACCCCATGTAGCTGGTTTTTCCTGGCGCCTCCTTGTATGATCTTACCCTAGATCTTATCAGTGACCTTGCAGTTAAATGTAGTTTGCAAAGCAGTAACAGCAGCAGTGCTCAGGACTTTCTGTATACAATCTTTAGTCCCACCTGAGGCCTACCATTCTTATACACATCATGTTTGAGAAGCAGTATTTCGGGACATTGCCTGCTCTTTGGTAAATGGAACTAAGTCTCTAATGTGGTTTCCAAACTCTAGTGGGCATTAGAATCACTGGGAGGGCTTGACAAAACACAGACTTCTACATCATTAAGTATTGGAGCCAGTCTGGTAAAGGGTGGGACTTAAAAACGAACATCTGTGACAGTTCCCAGATGATGCCTATGGTGCTGATCTGGAGACCACACTTTGAAAACCACTATTGAACTTCTCCGGGATTCTGTCCCCTTTTGTACTCAAAACTTCTCTAAAGAAAGTGAGTTCTTTTTAACCAGAGGCTTATTGTTTCCTTTCAATGATTCAGATATGAAATTGTTCTTTGAAGCTATTATATAAGATGAAATTGTAGGCTGATGAAAGCCAGCATACACTGGGGAGTAAGAGTTGAGGTGGAGATGGATATCTGAAATTCCTGCCCTGATCCTGATATCTAGACCATTTTATATCTACTATGATAGTTTCATAGGATGATTTTACTGAAGTGTTTATAAGTACAAACGTGGTGGGATAAAATATATGTTGAAGGGTCTGAAATAGGCACTTCTAAACTAATTGTTGTAAAGGAAGAAATTCAGGTAGGAAATTCATGGAATTGCTTAAGGATCATGGTATAAAAGGACAACCTGGAGTTGAAAAGAGAGAACAGTTAAGAGAATAAACAATTTGTCTGTATCTTTACTGGGGGAAAGTTTAGAGAGCTTCTTATTCTCAAAGTGCTCTAGAAATTGATACTTTGAAATTCCTAAAGTGCATAAAAGTAAAGCTACATGTTATTTTAGACCAAATCACTAAGAAAATATAAATAATTTACCTGGATGTCACTGACCTATAAGATTGGAAAAATTCAAGGTGTCCAATTGTGGGATATTTCCCAGAACACTCAAGCTTCTATACAAGACAGCTGGGAATTTTCCAAAGTGATAATCATTTATAACAAGGGCTCCAGAGGGAACACAGAGAACTACCAATTATTCTTTCTTCCATTTCACAGAGGCTGTTAGAATTTAACATAAAGAATTGAACCATAACGTATATAAGGTGATTAAATATTTATATACATATACATATATATGCCCATATATATAAATCTGGCATACTTTCTTTAAGAAAACTGGCATTTATCTAACATAATATGAGAAAAATGAGGATCAGTAGTTATAAACTATTTAGATTTTCAGGTATTTTTCTACATCAAACTTTACTGAAATATATTGAGTTACCAAGTTGTTAGAGCCATGTTTTTACAATGGTCTTCAGTAAGAATTACAGGGTAGTGATAAATAAACTCATCTCTGAAGTGTTCTTTTATAGCTTTATAAATTATTTGGAGGAAGCAGGCCATAGCCAAATCTTCAAGTCTATAAATGGTGTAAACTTTTTATTGCAGTGAAATTGTAAGCTAAAGGAGATAAACTGCAGAAATCTCTTTTGGTATGAGAGGGCATAAAAATAGCAAATGAGTTTCTATATAACAAAATCCAGAAAGCAAGTTGCTTGTGGAAGGACAATCCAAACTTTACTAATGAAATGATAAAAAAACTTAAAGCCAGCAGCAATCTAGATAAGGCCTAGGCAATCATTATAAACACTTGGTTTATAATTCTGTGATATGTCAGGGAAAAAAGGTGGTTATTTTTAAAAGAAAATGTAAGAATTAAAATATTACTTGGGTTTATAAAAAGTCATAAACCAAAACAAAAAATAGAAATGAAGCCCGACAAAGAGAATTAGAAACTACTAGGAGGTTCCAGAACTGTTTAATTAGATTAAGACCAAAAGATAAAATTTTCAACCTGTAAAAATGAGTTGCTTGCACAAGACAGAATTATTTGAAATACAAAATAAGTTAATATATAAATTGGAAAAAATAGTATTTTACACATGGGAAAAAAATTATCCACTACTGTATCTTGAGACTTAGATAGAATAAGCCTAGAAAAATAATTCCAAAAGGTTTTTGATACGACCATCGTGATGGTCATATGATGACTTTTTCTAAGTAAAAATGGTGGGGTGGTGTCATTAGCAGATCCTTAAACTTTGGAGAGAGGTGGAATGCGTGATAACCATAGATGACCACCACAGTCTCCTGGAGCCTCCTGAAAAAATATTATGCTGAATGTATCATGTTAGCTATTTTCTTATATTATTGCCCTTATTATTCTGTAAAATATCTTTCTAATAAAAAATTAATAATTTTTTCTTTTTTTTTTTCCCAAGATGGAGTTTCACTCTTGTTACCCAGGCTGGAGTGCAATGGCGTGATCTCGGCTCACCGCAACCTCCGCCTCCTGGGTTCAGGCAATTCTCCTGCCTCAGCCTCCCGAGTAGCTGGGATTACAGGCATGCACTACCATGCCCAGCTAATTTTTTGTATTTTTAGTAGAGACGGGGTTTCACCATGTTGACCAGGATGGTCTCGATCTCTCGACCTTGTGATCCACCCGTCTCAGCCTCCCAAAGTGCTGGGATTACAGGCTTGAGCCACCGCGCCCGGCCATAATTATTATTTTCCTTATATCTGCCTCAATCCTCCACCCATATTCTTTGAGTATTTCTGTGTGTCTCCTATTTTTTCTCAACTATCCTATTGCTTGCTTTCCTTCACTGTTCTCTCCTCACCATGTGTTATTTTCTGTTCTTTGGCAATTCATTCTAGGCCTCTTTTATCACTCTGTCTCTCATTTCTACTCTCTGAGTCTTCTTCCATACTGCACTGGTCTGTCCATACTGTATTGTCTCTTCTGGTTTTCTCTGAACCTTTGCTATGTGATGTTTCAGAAATTTTCAGGGAGAGAAAAGTTAGGAAAGAGAATGGGACTACTGGAAAAGACAGAAAATGCTTTAAAGTGAGGAAGGAGCACTGAAGACTTTTGCAGTATCTGTGTGTCTGTAACTATGGGATTGTGGGGCTACACAGTGCAATAGTACTCAATATTCCCCAATTCCATGCTATTCCAAGTAGGTAGCCAACTGCCTGGATATACCTCCTTGAAGTTTACTGGCTAGAAAGATGCAGAATCAAAAAAGATTACTCATACTTATCTGAAAAATCTATTAAAATGCTCACTCCTTTTCCAACTACATGTATCTCTATGAGTCTGAATTTTTACTATATAATATAATCAAATATTATAATGCAATGAATGTAGAAATGATAATGTAGAAAAGATAATCTAGCTCTTCTCCATAAAGCTAGACATTAAGGAGATATGCAAAAGTGTAAAACAGTGCCACTCCTCTCACTTCTTTATAGCGTGGAAAATACAGTTATTTCTCATAAAAATATTTCATGTATGCTAAAATGTAATGGGTTTATTAAAGCTCTTAAGTTACTAAATAAAATTCTTTAAATTTTCTTAGTTTTCATTTGTAACATGGTAAGCAATGATAGCCATAACACACAACAATAAAAGATCTTTGTTGTTCTTAATAATTTTTAACAGTGTAATATTTTTATAAATTATATTTTATTATCCTTTAATAACAGTCAATAAAAATAATATATTTTAATATAGTATAGTATTATACATTAAGCCATTTCCTTGATAGAGCAATAATTTTCATTTCTCAGCAGTGATCATCAGCTACTGAAAAACGTAGTGCATGGTTTTACATTGAGAGTTTTAAGTTTGGCTTTTCATCTAGGATTTGTTTTTTGTATTTAATGTGGAAAAAAAAACTCTTGAAACAAATCTGTTACAATCTTGGATAAACACTTTTTACATAAACATTTCAGTTCACAAAGGAAACCCCTAGTGTTTCCAAAAGAAGGAGAAATTGAAAACCAGTGTTATAATCAGGCACTGGCAATTTGGCAGTCAGAGAGGCTTTGCTAGGCTGAGTAATCAAGAGGCTTGGCCTTTAAAGGCCACATGAAGCCCTGGGCACCTGTGAGTTGGTGAGGTGGAATGAAGATGACTCATACAACTTTGACCCTTGAAGGACATCATCCACCATGAAAGTGTGAATTTCATTAAAATCTCTACACATGAAAATGGATATGACAAAGGGACTTTGTGTCATACTTGGCCCTGAGTAAAAAAAAAAAAAAAAAAAACCTCTCCTGAAACTATATCCAAAGGTCTGCTTTAACAAGGTTTGAGATTAAAATTTGACCAAGTGGTCTGGAAAGTTAATACAAAAAATGTTTTCCAAAGTGACAATGTTTCTGAGAATCCAGGCGGATGCGAACTCAAGACTTCTCTGTATAGATAAAACACCAACCCATCCTTCCAGGATTCTAACAGATAAAGCAGCTGAACATGGTTTCCCAGTACAAAATTTAAAAAACGCATTAAGAAAAAATCCATAATAAACCAGAGTCAACATAAAACCAAATGGGTGGCAGAAATATGCTCCTAATACCATATATTCAAAGAGAGACTCATCAGATATCTTATATAATAATACTTAAAATGACAAAGAGAAAAACTCACATAGATGGGAAACTATATTGTCCAAAAAGACTAGACAGTTTGGAATATCAAAAACAAATAGAACTGTAAAAAATAAAATAGATGATAAATTTAAAAATTTAGAGGTAAGGATTAGGTTTAAAAAATATTAAAAAGAATCTAATGAAGTAGAGTATATATCTGGAGAAACTATTCAAAATGTAACACAATTAGAAAAAAGTAGGATGTAGGAAGAAAAACATGTGACATGAAATATAAAATGAAGAACCCACACATAAAAGAGGAGAGAAGAGAAGCCATAAAAGAGAAGAGGGGAGAAGAATGGGAAAAGGGGACATTCTTAGAGGCACTTTAATTTCTTCTTTTCCAATTTGGATGCCCTTTATTTCTTTCTCTTGCCTAGTTCCTCTAACTAGGTCTTCCAAATTCTTTATACAACCTAAATAACTTGTAGTAAAACTGCTGATCACTGATGACAGAGATAATTATAAAGAATCATCAAGAAAAAAACACGTAAGTCATGATTTCTCAAGGTCAGGTCTAATGAGTATCAATGTGAATCTGTAAAACCAAAATCTTTTTGTTTTATTTCAATGGTTTTAGGTGCACAAGTGTTTTCTGGTTACATGAATGAATTGTGTAGTGGTGAATTCTGAAATTTTAGCATATCTGTCACCTAAGTAGTGTACATTATACCCAATATGTAGTTTTTTATCTCTCACTCCTCTCTCATCCTCCCCGCTTTTGAGTCTCTAATGTCTTTTATACTACCCTGCATGCCTTAGCATATTCATAGCTTAGTCCCCACTTATAAGTGAAAACATACAGTACTTGATTTTCCATCCCTGAGTTACTTAGCTCAAAACAGTGGCCTCCAGTTACAACCAAGTTGCTACAAAAGACATGATTTCATTTTTATTTATGGTTGAGTAGTATTCCATGGTGTATATATAATACATTTTCTTTTCCCACTCATTGGTTGATGGGTACTTAGGTTGGTTCCCTATCTTTGAAATTATGAATTGTGCTATAATAAATGTGCATATGTATGCAGGTATCCTTTTGATATAATGGCTTCTTTTCCTTTGGGTAGATGCCCAGCAGTGAAATAGCTGGATCAAATGGTAGGTCTACTTCCTCTACTTTGAGAAATTTCCATACTGTTTCTCATAGAAGTTGTACTAATTTACATTCTCACCAGCAGTGTGAAAGTGTTTCCTTTCCACAACATCTACGGTTTTTTGACTTTTTAATAATGGCCATTCCGGCTGGGGTAGTAAGGTGGTATCACATTGTGGTTTTGAATTTCATTTCCCTGATCATTAGTGATGTTGAGCATTTCTTCATTTTTTTTTAATACCATTTGTACACCTTCTTTGGAGAAATAGCTATTAAATGTCATGTGCCCAATTTTATTGGGATTTTTTTGTTCTTGCTGATTTCTTTGAGTTCCTTGTAGATTCTGGATATTAGTCCTTTGTTGGATGCATAGTTTGCAAATATTTTCTCCCATTCTGTGGGTTGCATGTTTACTCTATTGGCAATTTCTTTTGCTGTAGAGAAGGTTTTTAGTTTAATTAGGACTCATTTATTTATTTCTGTTTTTGTTGTATATGCTTTTGGGGTCTTAGTCATATATTCTTTGCCTATGCCAATGTCCAGAAAAGTTTTTCCTATTTTCTCCTAGAATTTTTATGGCTTCCGATATTATATTTAAGTCCTTGATAAAAGAGGCACCAGGGAAAAGTGAAGCCCAACTTAAGGAAATCATTCATATGATACAAGAAATGAGGGGAGAAATCTTCAGTGAAATAGATAGTATATATAAAAAATTATCAAAACTTCAGGAAATAAAGAGTGCACTTAGAGAAATGCAAAATGTTCTGGAAAGTCCCAGCAATAGAATTGAACAAGCAGAAGAAAGAACTTCAGAGCTTAAAGGCAAGATTTTCAATCAAATAAAGACAAAGAAGAAACAATAAGAAAAAAGCAAACAAAGCCTCCAAGAAGTTTGGGTTTATGTTAAACCACCAAACCTAAGAATAATTGGCATTCCTGAGGAAGAAGACAAATCCAAAAGTTTGGAAAACATACTTGGGGGAATAATCAAGGAAAGCTTCTGGTCTGGCTAGAGACCTAGATATCAAAATACAAGAAGCTCAAAGAACACCTGGGAAATTCATCACAAAAAGATCATTGCCTGGGCACATTGCCTTCAGGTTATCTAAAGTCAAGACAAAGGAAAGAATCTTAAAATCTTGAGGTAAAAGCACCAAGTAATTTATAAACTGTCAGATTAACAGCAGATTTCCCAGCAGAAATACTACAAGCTAGAAGGGATTGTAGCTATCTTTAGCCTTCTTAAACAAAACAATTATCAGACGAGAACTTTGTATCCAGTGAAATTTAGCTTTACAAATAAAGGAAAGATACAGTCTTTTGCAGACAAACAAATGCTAAGAAAATTTGCTGTTATCAAGCCAGCACTGCAAGAACTGCTAAAAGGATCTCTAAAGCTTGAAATAAATTCTGGTAACACATCAAAACAGAACCACTTCAAGTCATAAATCTCATAGGACCAATAAAACAGAAGTACAATTTTAAAAAAAGGAAAAAAAAGTTAAATAGGCAACAAATAGCAGGATGAATGGAATTGTACCTCACATGTCAATACTAATGTTGAAAGTAAATGACCTAAATTCTCCGTCTAAAACATACAGAATTGCAGAATAGATAAGAATTCACCACCCAACTATCTTCTGCCTTCAAAAGACTCACCTAACATATAAGGACTCACATAAACTTAAGCTAAAAGGACAGAAAAAGGTATTTCATGCAATTGAACACCAAAAGCAAGCAGGAACAGCTATTCTTGTATCAAACAAAAGAAACTTTAAAAACAGCAGTTAAATGATAAAAAGGGACATTATATAATAATAAAATATCTTGTCCAACAGGAAAATATCACAATTCTGAATATATATGCACCTAACACTGAAGCTCCAAAATTTATAAAACAATTACTACTAGACCTAAGAAACGAGATAGACAGTAACACAATAGTAATGGGGGACTTCAATACTCCACTGACAGCACTAGACAGATCATCAAGACAGAAAGTCAACAAAGAAACAATGGATTTAAATTATACCCTAGAACAAATAAACTTAACAGATAGTTACAGAACATTCTACTCAATAACCACAGTATATACATTCTATTAATCAGTGCTTGGAACTTTCTCCAGGATAGACTACATGATAGGGCACAAAACAAATCTCAATAAATTTAAGAAAATTGAAATTATATCAAGTACCAGACCACAGTGGAATAAAACTGGAAATCAATTCCAAAAGGAACCTTCAAAACCATGCAAATACATGGAAATTAAATAACCTCTTCCTGAATGTTATAATTAGGGTCAACAATGAAATCAAGATAGAAATTGAAAAATTCTCAAACTGAATAATAACCATGACACAACCTATCAAAACCTCTGGGATGCAGCAAAGATGGTGCTAATAGGAAAGTTCATAGCCCTAAATGCTTCCTGCATTAAAAAGTTTGAAAGAGCACAGGTAGACAATTTAAGATTACACCTCAAGCAACTAGAGGAACAAGAACATACCAAACCCAAGCCCAACAGAAGAAAAGAAATAACGAAGATTGGAGCAGAAGTAAATAAAATTGACACAAAAAATACAAAAAATAAATGAAACAAAAAGCTGGTTCTTTGAAAAGATGAATAAAATTGATAGGTCATTAGCAAAATTAACCAAGAAAGGCAGAGAGAAAATCTAAATAAGCTGAATTACAAATGAAACAAAAGATATTGCAGCTGATACCACAGAAATACAAAAGATCATTCAAGGCTACTATAAACACTTTATGTTCATAAACTAGAAAACATAGAGGAGATGGATAAATTTCCCTCCTTGCTTAAATCAGGAAGAATTAGATACACTGAACAGACCAATAACAAGCAGCAAGATAGAAATGGTAATTAAAAAGTTACCAACAAAAAAATAGTCCAATACCAGACAGGTTCACAGCTGAATTCTACCAGACATTCAAAAAATTGGTACCAATCATACTGACACTATTTCACAAGATAGAGAAAGAGAGAATCCTTCCTAAATAATTATTTGAAGCTGGTATTTTCCTAATACCAAAAGTAGAAAAGGACATAACAAAAAAAAAAAAAAAAAAAAAAGAAAACTACAGATGATTATCCTTGATGAACAGAGATGCAAATATTCTTAACAAAATACTAGCTAACTGAATCCAACAGCATATCAAAAAGAAAATCTACCATGCTCAAGTGGGTTTTACACTCAAGGGGTGCAGGGATGGTTTAACATATGCAAGTCAATAAATGTAACATACCACCTAAGCAGAATTAAGGACACATGATCATTATGTCGGTAGCCACAGAAAAAGCATTTGACAAAATCCAGCATCCATTATGATTAAAACCTCAGCAAAGTTGGCAGACAAGGGACATACCTGAATGTAATAAAAGCCATCTATGATAAACCAACAGCCAACATAATACTGAATGGGGAAAAGTTGACAGCCTGAGCACTGGAACAAGGATACCCACTTTCATCACTTTTATTCAACACAGTACTGGAAGTCCTAGCCCAAGCAATCAGATAAGAGAAAGAAATAAAAAGCACCCAAATTGGTAAAGAGGAAGTCAAATTGTTGCTGTTTGCTGACGATATGATTTTATATCTAGAAAACCCTAAAGACTCCTCCAAACAGTTCCTAGAACTGATAAATGAAATCAGCAAACTTTCAGGATACAAAATTAATGTACAGAAATCAATATCTCTCCTGTACTTCAACAGCAACCAAGCTAAGAATCAAATCAAGAACTCAACTGCTTTTGTAATAGCTGTGAAAAAATTCAATGAAACAAAATAATTAGGAATATACTTAACCAAGAAGGTGAAAGACCGCTACAGGAAAACCTACAAAACACTGCTGAAAGAAATCACAGATGACACAAACAAATGGAAACACATCCCATGGTCATGGATGGGTAGAATCAATATTGTGAAAATGAACATACTGCCAAAAGCAATCTACAAATTCACTGCACTTCCCAACAAAATAGCACCAGCATTCTTCACAGAACTAGAAAAAACAATACTAAAATGTATATGGAACCAAAAAAGAGCCCACATAGCCAAAGCAAGACTAAACAAAAAGAACAAATCTGGAGGCATCACATGACCAGATTTCAAACTATGCCATAGGCTATAGTCCAAAACATACCCTATAAGGTATTTGGTATAAAGATAGGCACATAGATGGATGAAAGAGAATAGAGAACCCAGAAATAAACCCCAAAACTTACAGCCAATTAATCTTCAACAAAGAAAGAAAACAAAGTGGAGAAAGGAACCCTATTCAGTACATGGTGCTGCAATACGTGGCAAGCCACATCTAGAAGAATGAAACAGGATCCTCGTCTCTCACCTTACACAAAAATCAACACAAGATGAATCAGGGACTTAAATCTAAGATCCGAAACTGTAAAAATTCTAGAAGCTAACATGGGAAAAACCCTTTCAGACATTGACTTAGGTAAGGATTTTATGACTGAGAACCCAAAATAAAAAAAAAAAAAAAAAAAAAAAAACAAGATAAATAGGTGGAACTTAACTAAATTAAAGAGCTTTTGCATGGCAAAAGGAATAGTCAGCAGAGTAAATAGACCACTCATAGAGTGGAAGAAAATCTTCATATTCTATGCCTCTGACAAAGGACTACTATCCAGAATCTACAACAACCTCAAACAAATTCGCAAGATAGAAACAAACAATCCCATTAAGAAGTGGGCTAAGGACAATAGACAATTCTCAAAAGTAGATATACAAATGGCCAACAAACATGAAATAATGCTCAACATCACTAATGATCAGGAAAATGCACATCAAAATCACAATGCAATACCACTTTACTCCCACAAAAATGGGCATAATTTAAAAATAAAAAAATGTTGGCTTGAATGTTGGCTTTGGTGCGGTGAAAAGAAAATACTTCTACTCTGATTTTGGGAATGCAAATTTGAAAAACCACTATGGAAAACAGTGCGGAGATTTCACAAGAACGAAGAGAACTACAATTTGATCCAATAATCCCACTACTGGGTATCTACCCACAGGAAAATAAGTCATTATACAAAGTAGATTCTTACACACACATTTATAGCAGCACAGTTCACAACTGCAAAAATGTAGTACCAACCCAAATGCCCATCAATTAATGAATAAACTGTTGCACACACACACACACATATATCTGTGAATACATACACACACACACACACGTATTATATATGGAATACTACTCAGCCATAAAAAGGAATGAAATAATAATATTTGCAGCAACCTGGATAGAATTGGAAACTATTATTCTAAGTGAAGTAACTCAGGAATGGGAAATCAATCATATGTCCTCACTTCATAAGCTATGAAGATTCAAAGTCAGAAGAATGACACAAGGAACTTTGGAGAAAGGGTGGGAAGGGGGTGAGAGATAAAAGATGACAAATTCGGTTCAGCATATGCAACTCAGGTGATGGGTGCCCCAAAATCTCACAAAATATTACTGAAGAACCTACTCATGTAACCAAATACCACTGGTTTTCCAAAAGCCTAAGGAAATAAAATTAAAAATTAAAAAAAAAACACACATTCTTATAAGCAAATGACAATAAATTTTTTCAACAACATTGAAGCCACAAGACAGGACAATAATACTTTTAAAACCCCAAAAAGAAATAACTAGTACATTATCATTTTATATCCAGTTTATCTAAAAATAGAAATTACATAAGGATTTTCTTATTATACTTTAAGTTCTGGAATACATGTGCAGAACGTGCAGGTTTGTTACATAGGTATACGTGTGCTATAATGGCTTGATCCACCCATTAACCCACTATCTACATTACGTATTTCTTTTAATGCTATCTCTCCCCTAGCCCCCATCCACTGTGTCCATGTGTGTGATATTTTCCTCCCTGTGTCCACATGTGTTCTCATCGTTCAACTCTCACTTATGAGTGAGAACATGTCGTATTTGGTTTTCTGTTCTTGCTTTAGTTTGCTGAGAATGATGGCTTCCAGCTTCACCCATGTCCTTGCAATGGACATGAACTCATCCTTTTTATGGCTGCATAGTATTCCATGGTATATATGTGACATATTTTCTTTATTCAGTCTATCATTGATAGGCATTTGGGTTGGTTCCAAGTCTTTGCTATTGTAAACAGTGTTGCAGTAAACATACCTGTGCCTGACTCTTTATAGTAGAATGATTTATGATCCTTTGGGTATATACCCAGTAAGAGGATTGCTGGGTAAAATGGTATTTCTGGTTCTAGATCCTTGAGGAATCGCCACACTGTCTTCCACAATGGTTGATCTAATTTACACTCCCACCAACAGTGTAAAAGTAATTCTATTTCTCTACATCATTCCAGCATCTGTTGTTTCCTGACTTTTTAATCATCACCATTCTGACTGGCATGAGATGGTATCTCATCGTGGTTTTGATTGGCATTTCTCTAATGACCCGTGATTATGACCTTTTTTTCATGTTTGTTGGCTACCTAAATGTCTTCTTTTGAGAAGTGTCTGTTCATATCCTTCACCCACTTTTTGATGGGGTTGTTTGTTTTTCTCTTTTAAATAAGGACTTTTAAGAAAAATAATAGAGAATTTAGTAAAACATACCTTGAAATATGAAAATTAGGACAAAAATTATTAAACAGAATGAAAAACTGAAAAGAAATAAAGAAAATAGAAATAACTGGTAATTAAAAATGTAATTAAGCACTTAACTATTTAAACATGCACTGCAAATTAGAGAACTATAAATACATATTATTAATAAATACTGGATTTTGTAGTGTAAGGCAGAATGCAAGGATAATCTGAGTGAAAGTATTCTAAAGCTTATTTATTGTTAAGGAAACCAATTAAGTTTGGACTTTGTTATCTCTTCATGCCAATATTTTAAGGAAAAGCAAATTAAAGAATAGAAATAGAATATATAACTCCTACAACCAGTACAAAGGGAATAAAAGAGGAATGAATGAAACTTGAGCAATTCAAAGGAAGTTAGAACAAGAAAACAATTAATATAGAAATGCAGATAAGTAGAGACAAAAAATAACAAAAATAAATGATGGTATAATTCACTTCATAAAAATATAAACATACTGGCCAGCTTGTGTATAAGAAGAGCTTACAAAATTGCATGTATAAAAATATATATGCTGTTTTAAAGAAAATAACTAAAACTTAGAAAAGATAAACATAAAAAAATATAAAGAAAATTCTGAAAACTAGGAAAGCTGTATGAACACCCAACCAAAGTACACAGTGGGTTAAAAAGAATTTTTAAAAATAAATATTTATCCTTTTTTTTCTCTCTGTCTCTTTTGGATCCTTTTTTTTTAATTGTAATTTATGTCCTGGAGTACATGTGCAGATCATGCAGGATTCTTGCATAGAGACACACATGGCAATGCAGTTTGCTGCCTCCATTCAACAGTCACTTACATCTGGCATTTCTCCCCAAGTTATTCCTCCCCGACCTCCCCACCCACCCTGCTGTCCCTCCCTTGGCCCCCCACAACAGACCCCAATGTGTGATACTCCCCTCCCTGTTTCCATGGGTTCTCATTGTTTGTCACTCACCTATAAGTGAGAATATGCAGTGTTTGATTATCTGTTCTTCTGTCAATTTGCTGAGAATTATGGTTTCCGGATCCATCCATATCCCTACAAAGGATACAAACTCATCATTTTTATGGCTGCATAGTATTCCATGGTGTATATGTGCCACATTTTCCTTGTCCAGTCTATCATCCATGGGCCTTTGGGTTGGTTCCAGGTCTTTGCTATTGTAAACAGTGCCACTATGAACATACAGGTGCATGTGTCTTTATAACAGAATGATTTATAATCCTTTGGGTATATACACAGTAACGGGATTGCTGGGTCAAATGGAATTTCTATTTCTAGGTCCTTGAGGAAGCACAGCACTGTTTTCCACAATGGTTGAACTAGTTTACATTCCCACCAACAGTGTAAAAGTGTTCCTATTTCTCCACATCCTCTACAGCATCTGTTGTCTCTGGATTTTTTAATGATCGTCATTCTAACTGGCATAAGGTGGTATCTCAATGAGGTTTTGATTAGCATTTCTCTAATAATCAGTGATGATGAACATTTTTTGTAGGCCTCATATATGTCTTCTTTTCAAAAGTGTCTGTTCATATCCTTTTTCAACTTTTGGATGTGTTTTTTTGTTTGCTTTTTTTTTCTTGTAAATCTGTTATAGTTCTTTGTAGATTCTGAATATTAGACCTTCATCAGATGAATAGATTGCAAAAATTTTTTCCCATTCTGTTGGTTGCCAGTTCACTCTAATGATTATTTCTTTTGCTGTACAGAAGCTCTGGAGTTTAAGTACGTCCCATTTGTCTATTCGGCTTTTGTCACCAATGCTTTTGGTGTTTTAGTCATGAAGTCCTTGCCCATGCCTATGTCCTGATTGGTTTTGCCTAGGTTTTCTTCTAGAGTTTTTATGGTGTTAGGTCTTATGTTTAAGTCTTTAATCCATCTGGAGCTAATTTTAGTGTAAGGTGTCAGGAAGGGGTCCAGTTTCTGCTTTCTGCACATGATTAGGCAGTTTTCTCAACATTATTTATTAAACAGGGAATCCTTTCCCCAATGCTTGTTTTTGTCAAGTTTGTCAAAGACAGATGGTTGTTAATGTGTGGCCTTGCCTCTAGGGCCTCTATTCTGTTCCATTGGTCTATATCTCTGTTTTGGTACCAGTACCATGCTGTTTTGATTACTATAGCCTTGTAGTATAGTTTGAAATCAGGTAGCAGAAAGCCTCCGGCTTTTCTCTATTTGCTTAGGATTGCCTTAGATACACAGGCTCTCTCTTGGTTCCATATGAACCTTAAGGTGATTTTTTCCAGTTCTGTGAAGAAGGTCATTGGTAGCTTGACAGGAATAGCATTGAATCTACAAATTACATTGGGCAGTATGGCCATTTTCACAATATTGATTCTTCCTAACCATGAGCATGGAATGTTTCTCCATCTGTTGGTGTCCTCTCTTATTTCCTTGAGCAGTGGTTTGTAGTTCTCCTTGAAGAGGTCCTTTACATCCTTTGTTAGTTGTATTCCTAGGTATTTTATTCTCTTTGTAGGGATTGTGAATGGGAGTTTGCTCATGATTTGGCTCTCTGTTAGTCTGTTACTTTTGTATAGAAATGCTTGTGATTTCTGCACATTGATTTTGTATCCTTAGATTTTGTGGAAGTTGTTTAGCAGTTTAAGGAGATTTGGGGCTGAGACAATAGGGTATTCTAAATATACAATCATGTCATCAGCAAATAGAGACAATTTGACTTCCTCTTTTCCCAATTGAATACGCTTTATTATTTTTTTTCTTACCTAATTGATCTGACTAGAACTTCCAATACTCTATTGAATAGGAGTGATGAGAGAGGGCATCCTTGTCTCATGCTGGATTTCAAAGGGAATGCTTCCAGTTTTTGCACATTCAGTGTGATACTGGTTGTAGGTTTGTCGTAAATAGTTTTTATTGTTTTGAAATATGTTCCTTTGATACTTAGTTTATTGAGAGTTTTTAGCATAAAGAGCTGTTGAATTTTGTCAAAGGCCTTCTCTGCATCTATTGAGATAATCATGTAGCTTTTGTCTTTGGTTCCGTTTATGTGGCGTTTATAGACTTGCGTATGTTGAACCAGCCTTGCATTCCTGGAATGAAGCCTACTTGATTGTGATGCATAAGCTTTTGGATGTGGTCTTGCAATCGGTTTGCCAGTATTTTATTGAAGATTTTTGCATCTATGTTCATCATGGATATTGGCCTGAAGTTTCCTTTTTTTGTTGAGTCTCTGCCCGGTTTTGATATCAGGATGATATTGGTCTCATAAAATTATTTGGGAAGGATTCCCTCTTTTTTGTATTGTTTGAAGTAGGTTCAGAAGGGATGGTACCAGCTCCTTTTCGTATGTCTGGTAGATTACAGCTGTGAAACAAACTGGACCTGGACTTTTTTTGGTTGGTCTGCTATTAATTGTTGCCTCAACTTCAGCCCTTGTTATTGGTCTATTCAAGGTTTTGACTTCTTCCTGGTCTAGGCTTTGTAGGGTGCAAGTGTCCAGGATTTTATCCATTTCTTTCAGGTTTGCTGGTTTACGTACATAGAGTTGTTTGTGGTAATCTCTGATTGTAGTTTGTATTTCTGTGGAATCAGTGGTTAATCTCCTTTATCATTTTTTTATTGCATCTATTTGATTCTTCTCCCTTTTGTTTTTTATTAATCTGGCTAGCAGTCTATTTTCTTGATCTTTTCATAAAATCAGCCCCTGGATTTACTGATTTTTTAAAGGGTTTTTGTGTCTCTATCTCCTTCAGTTCTGCTCTGATCTTAGTTATTTCTTGTCTTCTTCTGGCTTTTGAGTTTTTTTGATCTTTTTCCTCTGGCTATTTCAATTTTGATGATAGGGTGTTGATTTTAGATCTTTCCTCCTCATGTGAGTATTTATTGCTATAAATTTTCCTTTAGACACCACTTTATATGTGTCCCAGAGATTCATGTACATTGTGTCTTCATTATAGTTGGTTTTAAAGAACATCTTTATTTCTGCCTTCATTTCATTGTTTACCCAGTCAACATTCAGGAGACAGTTGTTCAGTTTCCATGAAGCTGTGTGGTTCAGAGTTTCTTAATTCTTAGTTATAATTTGATTTCCCTGTGGTCTGAGATACTGTTTGTTATGATTTCTGTTCTTTTGCATTTGCTGAGGAGTGATATATTTCCACTTATGTGGTCAACGTTAGAGGAGTTGCAATGCAGTGCTTAGAAGAATATATATTCTGTGTATTTGGGGTGGAGAGTTCTGTAGTTGTCTATTAGATCTGCTTGGTCCAGAGCTTAGTTCAAGTCCTGGATATCCTTGTTAGTTTTCTGTCTCGTTGATCTGAGTAATATTTATAGTGGAGTGTTAAAGTCTCCCAATATTATTGTGTGGTAGTCTAAGCCTCTTTGTATGTTGTTAAGAACTTGTTTTATGTATCTGGGTGCTCCTGTATTGGATGCATAGATATTTAGAATCATTAGCATTAATCCTTTTCCCTTCTTTGTCTCTTTTGATCTTTGTTGGTTTAAAGTCAATTTTATCAGAGACTAGGATTGGCACTCTTGCTTTTTTTTTGCTCTCCATTTGCTTGATAATTCTTCCTCTGTCCCTTTCTTTTGAGCCTATGTGCATCCTTGCACATAAGATGGGTTTCCTGAATATAGCACACTGATGAGTCTTGACTTTTTATCCAATTTGCCAGTCCGTGTCTTTTGATTGGGGCATTTAGCCCATTTATATTTAAGGTTAATATTGTTATCTGTGAATTTAATCCTGCCATTTTGATTTAGCTTGATGTTTTGCCCATTAGTTGATGCAGTTTTTCATTGTGTCAATGGTCTTAACCATTTGGTATGTTTTTGGATTGGCTGGTACGGGTTGTTCCTTTCCTTGTTTAGTGCTTCTATCATGAACTCTTCTAAGCCAGGCCTGGTGGTGAAGAAATCTCTCAGCAATTGTTTGTCCATTAAGGATTTTCTTTCTCCTTAGCTTATGAAGCTTAATTTGGCTGGATATGAAATTCAAGGTTGAAAGTTCTTTTCTTTAAAAATGTGGAATATTGGCTCCTACTCTCTTCTGGCTTGTAGGGCTTCTGCAGAGTGATCCACTGTGAGTCTGATGGGCTTCCCTTTGTGGGTAACCCAACCTTTCTCTCTGGCTGCCTTTAGTGTTTTTTCTTTCATTTCAACCCTAGTGAATCTGACAATTATGTGTCTTGGGGTTGCTCTTGTTGAGGAATATCTTTGTGGTGTTCTCTGTATTTCCTGGACTTGAATATTGGCCTGCCTTGCTAGGTTGGGGAAGTTTACCTGGATAATATCCTGAAGAGTATTTTCCAGCTTGGATTCATTCTCTCTGTCACATTCAGGTACACATACGTAGATTATGTCTTTTCACATAATCCCATATGTCTTGGAGGCTTTGTTGATTTATTTCCACTCTTTTCCCTCTATTTTTGCCTTCTCATTTTATTTCACCGAGTTGATCTTCAATCTCTGATACCCTGTCTTCTGTTTGGTTGATTTGGCTATTGAAACTTGTGTATGCTTCATGAACTCTCATGCTATGTTTTTCAGCTCCATCAAGTCATTTATATTCTTCTCTAGGCTGATTATTCTAGTTAACATCTCATCTAACCTTTCTTCTAGGTTCTTAGTTTCTTTGCATTGGGTTAGCACATGTTCTTTTAGCTCTGAGAAGTTTGTTATTACCGACCTTCTGAAGCCTTATTCTGTCAATTAATCAGATTCATTCTCCATCCATCTTTGATCCATAGCTGGTGAGTAGGTTTAATCCATTAGAGGGAGAGGCATTCTGGTTTTTGGTGTTTTCATATTTTTGCTCTGGTTTCTTCCCATCTTAGTGGCTTTATCTACCTGTGGTCTTTGTAGTTGGTAACTTTTGGATGGGGTCTCTGAGTGGATGCCCTTTTTGTTGATGATAAAGTTATTTCTTTCTGTTTCTTAGTTTCCCTTCTAACAGTTAGGCCCCTCTGCTGCAAAACTGCTGGAGGTCCACTGCTGACCCTGCTTACCTGGGGATCACTTGCAGTGGTTGCAGAACAGTAAGGGTTGCTGCCAGTTTCTTCTTCTCTTATCTTCATCCCAGAAGGGTACCTGCCAGATGTCAGCCTGAGCTCTCCTTTATGAGGTGTCTCTTTGGGTATATGGGGGTTGGGGAGCTGCTTGAGGAGACAGTCTGTTGCTTATAGGAGCTCAACTGCTATGCTGGGAGCTCCATTGTTCCATGCAAAAATGCTGGGCAGGTACTTTTAAGTCTGCTGTAGCTGAACTCATCACCGTCTCTTTTCCCAGGTGCTTTGTCCTAGGAATGTCAGCTTTATTTATAAGTTCCTGTCATGCTGCTGCCTTTTTTCATAGATGCCCTGCCCTGCACTGAGTAGACTAGTCACAGTCTGCCAGCAAAGGTGTTGCTGAGCTGCTGCAGGCTCTGCACAGCTGCTGTGTGAACTGCCTCAGTAGTGGTGGTCGCCCTCCCCCACACTGAGCTGGACCATTCAGGGTCCAGCTGTGCTTCCTGGGAAACTCTCAATAAAGAGGGTTTCAGAGTGCTTGTTTTGTGGGGGTGGTACCTGCTGAGTCAGATCACCTGGCTCCCTGTCTCTGCCCCTCCCTTTCAGTTGAATGGGTGGCTCTGTCTCCCAGGCTTTCCAGGTGCCAGTTGATATGGCTGCCCAGATTTGTGTGAGTTTCTGTGTGCCACACCAGCACAGGCTGAAACTGATATGCTGAAAACTTGTGTCACTTTTCAGCCCAGGAATCTCCTTGTCTGTAGGCAGTGAAAATTTGTTTGGAAATGTGAGTGGTGGGCACTCACCCTCTGTGTTGTTCTTGCTGGGAACCGCACTCCAGAGCTCTTCCTATTCAGCCATTTTGGAGCTCCAAACACTGATTTTTTTAGATCATCCAAACATTGATTCTATATTATGAATTAAGAAAACTCAATAGAAAGATGTAGCAATAAAAATGTGTGAAAAAATATATTCAAAAAATGTAAAAAGCAAAAATAAACACACTAAAGTAAGGAACTATTGAATTTCAACATAATGGGAGATATTAACATATATCTTTCATCAGATGCATAGAAAATGAGAATGACAAATAATGAGTTTCATTTAATGGATATATACAGAGATATCTATATTTGCAACAATTAAGAGTACCCATTATTTTCACACATATGTGAAACATTCACAAAAATAACCAAATTATTGTCATTAAATGGCTTTAAATATATATAAATTAATATTAGACAATCTAGATAATCCATTCATATAATAATTATCTACAGTAATACTTAATTCTTTCTGGGAGAAAATATCATAATAGAAGAAGATTAAGCTTTTCTAAAATTAAATAGACTATGCATAATAATAATTTTTCTAAAAATACAAACTCTTAGCAAACTAAGAAAAGAAAAAATTTCCACAATGTAACAAATACTACTACATTTTTCAGACTACAAAATGTTTAATGGTATGAAAGTAGACTGTATTTTTAAATTATTTTTCAAATCAGGAGCAATACAAGAACATTTGTTTCCAATAATTGTATTTACATTTTCCCCAAAGGCTCTAGCCAATGTAATATTTTTAAAAATTAACAACTAAGGACTACACATAAAGCAAGACTTAGTATTTTTAAAAAATACAAAGAGATACAAGCATACTCTTCGATCAAAGTAGAATAAAAATAGCATTCAATACTGAGGAAATTCCTTAAAACCACGCAATAACATGGAAATTTAATAACTTGTATCTGAATGACTTCTTGGTAAACAACTAAATTAGGCACACATAAAAAAATTAAATGAAAATAGAAAAAAAACATACCAAAATCCCAGAGATGATGCAAAAGCAGGGCGAAGAGGGAAGTTTACAGCACTAAATGCCTACATCAAATTACGAAGATCTCAAATTAACAATCGAATATTGCACCTACAGGAACAAAAAAAGAATAATAAACTAACCCTAAAGGTAACAAAATAAAAGAAATAACTAAAATCAGAGCAGAACTGAACAAAATTGAGACCCAAAAATCCATACAAAGAATCAATGAAACATAAACTTAGTTCCTTGAAAGTATTTTTTAAAAATTGAAAGTACACCAGCTGATTGACAAAGAAAAAAAAAAGAGCTCTAAACAAGCACAACCAGAAATCACACAAGTAAAATCACAGCCAATTCAGTATAAATAAAAAAGATCCTCAGAAACTGTTATGAATACCTCTGTGCATATAAACTAGAAAATGCAGAGAAAATAGATAAATCCCTGGAAACACACAACCTCCCAAGATTGAATCAGTAAGAAATTGAAATTCTGTAGATATAAATAATAAGTTATGAAATTGAATCAGTAATTTAAAACAAAAACAAACCACCAAGGGAAAAAAGCTCTTGACCAGATGGATTCACAGCCAAATTCTATCAGAGACAGAAAGAAGAGCCAGTACAAATCCTACTGAAACTGTAACAAAGATTCTAGGAGGAGAAGGGACTCCTCCCTAACTTGTTCTATGAAACCAGCATCAGTCTGACACCAAAATCTGGCAAAGACATAATGAAAAAAGAAAACTTTAAGCCAATATCTCTGATGGACATAGATACAAAAATTCTCAAAAATTACCAGCCAACCAAATCCAATGGTCATGAAAATGTTAATTCATCATGATCAAGTAGGCTTTAATCTTGGGATGTAAGATTGGTTTAATATATGCAAATCAATAAATGTGATTCACCAAATAAACAGAATTAAAAACAAAAATTATAGACTTGTCTCAGTAGACACAGAAGAAGCTATCGACACAATCCAATGTCCTTTCATTATAAAAACCCACCAAAAATTAGGCATTGAAGAAACATACTTCAAAGTAATAACTGTCATCTATGACAAACTCAGAGCCAACATCATACTTAACAGCAAAAATTGAAAGCTTTCACTCTGAGAATTGTAACCAGACAAGGATGCCCCCTCTTACCACTCCTATTTAACATAGTACTGGAAGTGCTAGCTAGAAAAATCAGGAAAGAGAAAGAAATAAAATGCATCCAAATAGGAAAATAAGTTAGATTTTCCATCTTCACTGACTGCATAATTCTATACCTGTAAAACCCTAAGACTCCACCAAAATACTCTTAGAACTGATAAACAACCTCAGTAGTTTCAGGATATAAAAATCATTGTACAAAAATCAATAGCATTTCTATATACCAATAACATTCAAGCTGAGAGCCAAATCAATAACACAATCTCATTTACAATAGTCACACACAAAAATAAAATACATAGGAATACAGTTAAAGAAAGAGGTGAAAAATCTCTGCAAGGAGAAATACAAAACACTGTTGAAAGACATCACAGTTGACATTAAAAAATGGAAAAACATTCCATGGTCATGAATTGGAAGAACCAATATTGCTAAAATGGCCATATGCCCAAAATAATATATAGATTCATTGCTATTCCTGTCAAAATACCAATGTCATTCTTCACAGAATTAGAAAAAGCAATCCTAAAATTCATGTGGAATCAAAAAAAGAGCCCAAATATACGAAGCAATGTTAGGCAAAATGAACAAAGCCAGCAAAATCCCATTACCTGACTTCAAATGATATTACAAAGCTACAGTAACCAAAACAGAATGGCATTGGTACCAAGATAGACACATAGATCGATGGAATAGAACAGAGGACCCAGAAATAAAGCCACACACTTATAAAAAAATCTGATTTTTACAAATCCTATAAAAATAAGAAATGGGAAAAGCCTCACTATGTAATAAATGGTGCTGGAATAACTGGCTAGCCATATGCAAAATAATTAAATTGTATTACTACCTTTCATTATATACAAAAATTAACTAAAGATAGATTAGAATGGGTACAGTGGCTTATTCCTATAATCCTAGCACTTTGAGAGGTCAAGGTGGGCAGATTGCTTGAGCCAAGAAGTTCAAGACCAGCCTGGGCAACATGGTAAAACAAAAATTTTAATACAAAGAAATACGAAAATTAGCTGGGTGTGGTGGCATGAACCTGTGGTCCCAGCTACTCAGGAGGCTGAGGCAAGAGAATTGCTTGAGCCCAGGAGACAGAAGTTGCAGCAATCTGAGGCCATGCCACTGCACTCTAACCAAGGTAACAGAGCAAGACCCTGTCTCAAAAAAAAAAAAAAAAAGATTAAAGACTTAAATGTAAGACCTAAAACCATAAAAATTCTAATAGCATACCAGGAAATACTCTTCTGGACATAGGCCCTGGAAAAAAATTCATGACAAAGTGTCAAAAGCAATTGGAACAAAACCAAAAATTGACAAATGTGATTTATTTAAACTAAAGAGCATCTACACCACAAAAGAAATTATCAATAGAGTAAACAATGTACAGAATGTGAAAAAATTAATCATAAATTATGCATCCAACAAACATCTGATATCAAGAATTTCTAAGAACTTAAACCATTTAACAAGTAGAGAACAAATAACTTCATTAAATAGTGGGCAAAGGACATGAACAGACAATTCTCAAAAGGAGACAAGCAAGCATCCAACAAACATGAAAAAAAATGCTCAACATCACTATCATTAAAAAAACATAAAGCAAACACACAATGAGATATACAGTAATCAAAATGGCTTTTAATAAAAATCAAAATAACAGATGTTGGCAGGGCTGAAAAGAAAAGGAAAAGCTTATACACTCTTTGTGGGAACATGAATTAGTTCAGCCCCTGTGAAAAGCAGTTTGGAGATTGTCAAAGAACATAGAACAGAGCTACCATTCAATCCAGCAATCCCCTTACTGGATATAGACCCAAAGGAATTGAAATTGTTCTACGAAAAAGACACATAAACTCGCATGTTCATCACAGCACTGTTTACAATAGCAAAGGCATGGAATCAGTCTAGGTGCACACCAATGGTAGATTGGAAAAAGAAAATGTAGTATGTATACACCATGAAATACTACAATCATAAAGAAGAATGAAAGTATGTTTTTGCAGCAACATGGGTGAAGCTGGAGGACATTATTCTAAGTACTTGCAAAACAGAAAACCAAATATCTCATGTTCTCACTTATAACTGGGAGCTAAACAATGAATACATATGGACAACAGACACACAGGACTACAGGAAGTGGGGCTTCAGGGAGGGAACAAGAGCTGAAAAACTACCTTTTAAGTATTATGCTCACTGCCTGGGGGATAAGATTAATGGTACTCCAAATCTCAGCATCACATAATATAGCCATGTAACAAAACTGCACATGTACCCTCTAAATCTGAAATAAAAGTTGAAATTAAAAACAAAAATAGGGAGATGATCCAAGACGGCCGAATAGGAACAGCTCTGAAGTGCAGTTTCCAGTAAGAATGCAGAGGGTGAGTGATCACTTCATTTCAAAACCAGTTTTTACTGCCCAAAGACTAGGAGATTCCTGGGAGGAAAAGTGCCATGAGTAATAGAAAAGTGCCACAAGTCTCCAGCATGGCTGCTTCAACTGACACAGCAGGTCTCCACACGGAAACTCACACAAATCTGGGCAACTGGCAGACAAAATTGCCCATTCACCTGAAAAAAAGGGGGCTGAAACAGGGAGCCAGGTGATCTAGCCCAGTGGGTCCCACCACCACAAAGACCAGCAATCTAAAACACTTCAGATTGAGAGTTTCACAGCAAGCACAGCTGGACCTGGAAGGTCCAGCTTTGGGGGGGAAAGGTTGTCTGCCATTATTGAGGCAGTGCACCATTACCAAGGAAGTTCTAACTATACCTCTATGAACAAAACTGCAAGGAAGCTCACATAGAAGCTGGGCAGAGCCCACGGCAGCTCAGTAATGCCTCTGCTGGTAGACTGTGACTAGGCTACCTCCTCACTGGGCAGGGCATCTCTACAAAAAGGCAGCAGCACATCAGGAATTTATAAATAAAAGCCCACCACTTGAGGACAGAGCACCTGGAAAAAAACGGCTGTTATGAGTTCCACTGCAGCAGACATAAACGTATTTGTCCAGCAGCTCTGAACAGAACAACAAAGCTCACAGCTCAGCACCTGAACTCCAATAAGGGACAGACTATTTCCTCAAGCAGCTCCCTGACTCCTGTATATCCAAAGAGATACCTCATAAAGGAGAGCTCAGGCTGACATCGGGCAGGTATCCTTCTGGGACAAAGATAAAAGAAGAAACTGGCAACAACACTTACTGTTCTGCAGGCACCACAGGTGATCCCCAGGAAAGTAGGGTCTGGAGGGAACCTCCAGTAGTATGGCAGCAGAGGGGCCTGACTGTTAGAAGGAAAACTGAAAAACAGAAATAACTTCATCATCAACAAAAAGGACATCCACTCAGAGACCCCCATCGAAAAGTCACCAACTACAAAGACCACAGGTAGATAAATCCACAAAGATGGGAAGAAACCAGCAAAAAAATGATGAAAGCACCCAAAACCAGAATGCCTCTCCTCCTCCAAGGGACCACAACTCCTCACCAGCAAGGAAACAAGGCTGGATGGAGAATGAGTCTGATGAATGGACAGAAATAGGCTTCAGATAGTGGGTAATAACAAACTTCTCTGAGCTAAAAGAACATGTTCTAACCCAATGCAGAGAAACCAAGAATGCAGAAAAAATGTTTGATGAAATGCTAATGAGAATAAACAGCTTACAGAAGAATATAAATGAATTGATGGAGCTGAAAAACACAACACGAGAACTTTGCAAAGCATACATAAGTTTCAATAGCTGAATCAACCAAGCAGAAGAAAGGATATCAGAGGTTGAAGATCAACTCAATGATATAAAACGAGAAGGCAAGATTAGAGAAAAAAAGAGTAAAAAGAAATGAACAAAGCCTCCAAGAAATATGGGATTATGTGAAAAGACATAATCTATGTTTGATAGGTATACCTGAACATGATGGATATGATAAATCCAAGCTGGAAAACACTCTTCAGGATATTATCCAGGAGAACTTCCCCAACCTAGCAAGGTAGGCCAAAATTCAAGTCCAGGAAATATAGAGAACACCACAAACATATTCCTCAAGAGGAGCAACTCCAAGGCACATAATCGTCAGCTTCACTAGGGTTGAAATGAAAGAAAAATTGCTAAAGCCAGCCAGAGAGAAAGGCTGGGTTACCCACAAAGGAAAGCCCATCAGACTCATGGTGGTTCTCTCCACAGAAATGCTACAAGCTAGAAGAGAGTGGGGGCCAATATTCAACATACTTAAAGGAAAGAACATTCAACCGAGAATTTCATATCCAGCCAAACTAAGCTTCATAAGCAAAGGAGAAATAAAATCCTTTATGAACAAGCAATTGCTCAGAGATTTCATCACCATCAGGCCTGGCTTACAAGAGTTCCTGAAAGAAGCACTAAACAAGGAAAGGAACAATCAGTATCAGCCAATCCAAAAATGTACCAAATAGTAAAGAGCATCAACACAATGAAGAAACTGCATTAACTAATGGGCAAAACAACCAGTTACCATCAAAATGACAGGATCAAACTCTTACACAACAATATTAATCTTAAATGTAAGTGGCCTAAATGCCCCAATCAAAAGACGCAGACTGGCAAATTGGGTAAAAAGTCAAAACTCATCAGTGTGGTGTATCCAGGAAACCCATCACGTGCAAGTATATGCATAGGCTCAAAATAAAAGGATGGAGGAAGATTTACCAAGCAAATGGAGAGGAAAAAAAAAAGCAGGAATGGCAATCCTAGTCTCTGATAAAATTGACTTTAAACCAGCAAAGATCAAAAAAGACAAAGAAGGGCATTAAGTAATGGTTAAAGAATCAATGCAGCAAGAAGAGCTAATAATCCTAAATATATATGCACCCAATACAGGAGCACCAAGGTACATAAGGCAAGTTCTTAAAAACCTTCAAAGAGACTTAGACTCCCAAACAATAATAGTGGGGACTTTAACACTCCATTGACTATATTAGACAGATCAACGAGACAGAAAATTAACAAGGTATTCAGGACTTGAACTCAGATCTGGACAAAGCAAACCTAATAGACATTTACAGAACTCTCCACCCCAAATTCACAGAATATACATTCTTCTTAGCACCACATCATACCTACTCTAAAATTGACCACAAAATTGGAAATAAATCACTCCTCAGCAAAAGCAAAATAACAGAAATCATAACAGTTTCTCAGACCACAGGGCAATCAAATTAAAACTCAGGATTCAGAAACTAACTCAGAACCATACAACTTCATGGAAACTGAACAACTGGCTCTTGAATGTTGACTGGATAAACAAAGGCAGAAATATAGATGTTCTTTGAAACCAATGAGAACAAAGACACAGTGTACCAGAATCTCTGGGACATGTTTAAAGCAGTGTCTAGAGGAAAATTTATAGCAAGAAATGCCCAAATGAGAAGTGAGGAAAGATCTAAAATTGACATCCTATCATCAAAATTGAAAGAGCTAGATGAGCAAGATCAAAAAAACCTCAAAATCTAGCAGGTAACAAGAAATAACTAAGATCAGAGCAGAACTGAAGGAGATAGAGACACAAAGAAATCTTCAAAAAAATCAATAAATCCAGAAGATGGTTTTCTTGAAAAGATCAACAAAACAGACAGACCACTAGCGAGATTAATAAAAAAGAAAAGAGAGAAGAATTGAATAGATACAATAAAACACCATAAAGCAGTTATCACCACAGATGCCACAGAAATACAAACTACAATCAGAGGTTACTACAAACAACTATAGGCAAATAAATCAGTAACCTGAAAGAAAAGAATAAAATCCTAGACTCTTGCACCCTCCAAACCTTAGACCAGGAAGAAGTCAAAACCCTGAATAGACCAGAAAAAAAGGGCTGAAATTGAGGCAGCAATTAATAGCCTACCAATCAAATAAAGCAAAGGTCCAGACGGGATCACGGCTGAATTCTACCAGACATACAAAGAGAAGCTGGTACCATCCCTTCTGAAACTATTCCAAACAATACAAAAAGATTCCTAAATCATTTTATGAGATCAAAATCATCCTGATACCAAAACCTGGCAGAGATTCAACAAGAAAACAAAACTTCAGGCCAATATCCATGACGAATATAGATACAAAAATCTTCAATAATATACTGGCAAACCAATTGCAAGAGCACATCAAAAAGCTTATCCATCACGATCAAGTAGGCTTAATCCCAGGAATGCAAGGCTCGTTCAACATACGCAAGTCTATAAATGTAATTCACCACATAAACAGCACCAAAGACGAAAACCACATGATTATCTCAATAGATGCAGAGAAGGCCTTTGACGAAATTCAACAGCTCTTTATGCTAAAAATGCTCAATAAACTAGGTATTGACTGAATGTCTCTCAAAATAATAAAAGCTGTTTATGATAAACCCACAGCCAATATCGTACTGAATGGGCAAAAACCGGAAGCATTCACTTTGAAATCTGGCACTAGACAAGGATGCCCTCTTTCACCATACCTATTCAATATAGTATTGGAAGTTCTAGCTAGAGCAATCAGGCAAGAAAAAGAAATAAAGGGCATTCAATTAGGAAAGGAGGAAGTCAAATTGTCTCTACTTGCAGACAACATGATTGTATATTTAGAAGACCCCATCGTCTCAGCCCAAAATCTCCTGAAACTGATAAGCAACTTCAGCAAAGTCTCAGGATACAAAATCAATGTGCAGAAATCACAAGCATTCCTATACACCAATAATAGACTTAAAGAGAGCCAAATCGAGAATGAACTGCCATTCACAATTGCTACAAAGAGAATAAAATACCTAGGAATACAACTAACAAAGGATGTAAATGATCTCTTCAAGGAGAACTACAAACCACTGCTCAAGGAAATAAGAGAGGACACCAACAGATGGAAACATATTCCATGTTCATGGTTAGGAAGAATCAATATCGTGAAAATGGCCATACTGCCCAAAGTAATTTACAGATTCAATGCTATTCCCATCAAGCTACCTATGACCCTCTTTACAGAACTGGAAAAAAACACCTTAAACTTCCTATGCAACCAAAAGAGAACCCACATAGCCAAGTCAATTCTAAGTAAAAATAACAAAGCTGGAGGCATCACATTACCTGACTTCAAACTATACTACAAGGCTATAGTAATTAAAACAGCATGGTACTGGTACCAAAACAGAGATCTAGACTAATGGAACAGAACAGAGGCCTTGGAGGTAACACTGCACATCTAAAACCATCTGATCTTTGACAAACCTGACAAAAACAAGCAATGGAGAAAGTATTTTCTGTTTAATAAATGGTGTTGGGTAAACTGGCTAGCAGTGTGCAGAAAGCAGAAACTGGATCCCTTCCTGATACCTTACACTAAAATTAACTCCAAATGGATTAAAGACTTAAACATAAGACCCAACACCACAAAAACTCTAGAAGAAAACCGAGGCAAAACCAACCATTCAGGTTATAGGCATAGGCCAGGACTTCATGACTAAATCATCAAAAGCAATGGCAACAAAAGCCAAAATAGACAAATGGGATCTAATTAAACTCCAGAGCTTCTGTACAGCAAAAGAAATAATAATTACAGTGAACAAACAGAATGGGGAAAAAATTTGCAATCTAGCCATCTGACAAAGGGCTAATATCCAGAATCTACAAAGAACTAAAACAGATTTACAAGAAAAAAACAAACAAACCCATCCAAAATTTGGTGTAGACTATGAACAGACAGTTTTCAAAAGAAGACATATATGAGGCCAACGAACATATGCAAAAATTTTCATAATCACTGGACATTAGAGAAATGCAAATCAAAATGACATTGAGATACCATCTCATGCCAGTTAGAATGGCTATCATTAAAAAATCTGGAGACAACAGATGCTGGAGAGGATGTGGAGAAATAGGAACACTTTTACACTGTTGGTGGGAGTGTAAATTAGTTCAACAATTGTGGAAGACAGTCTGGTCATTCCTCAGGAACCTAGAAATAAAAATTCCATTTGACCCAGCAATCCCATTACTGAGTATATATCCAAAGGATTATAAATCATTTTATTATAAAGACACATGCACATGTATGTTCATGTTGGCACTGTTTACAATAGCAAAGACTTGGAACCAAACCAAATGCCTATCGATAATAGACTGGACAAGGAAAATGTGGCACATATACACCATGGAATACTATGCAGCCATAAAAAACAGTGAGTTTTTGTCCTTCGTAGGGACATGGATGAATCTAGAAACCATCATTCTCAGCAAACTGACACAAGAACAGAAAATCAAACACCACATGTTCTCACTCATAGGCAAGTGTTGAACAAATGAGAACACATGGACACAGGGAGGGGAGCATCACACACTGGGGTCTGTTGGGGGGGACTATGGGAGGGACAGCTGGGTGTAGGCAGTTGTGGAGGGATAACATGGGGACAAATGTTAGATATAGGTGATGGGGATGGACGTAGCAAACCACATTGCCAGGTATGTACCTATGCAACAATCTTGCATTTTCTCCATATGTACCCCAGAACCTAAAGTGCAATAAAATATATATATATGTGTAATAAAAAACAAATAAACAAAATGTAAGGTATACAAATTAAAAAGGAGTAACTATAGTTATTCTCATTTTCAGCCATTATACATCATACCTTTCTTAAAAATTTTTACTGGAATAACATGAAAACTTGGTGAAGTTGCTTGATACAAGATCAAAACAAAAAATTGCGAGTTTCCAATAGTGACAGAGTTGCTTGTATTGGACTATCACTTCTGCTTATAACAATTACAATAATCATAAATTCTGGAAAAATATATATTTCTAAAAACCAAAAGAGATAAAAAAACAAGAAAATTTGGAGCAATGTCAAGTTGGAAGAAAGGAACCTGCTCTGGGGAAAATTAGCATTTATATGACTTTTCGCCCTAGAAAACTCCCCAGTGCAGCATCTAGAACTAAGTCAGAATGCTAATTATTACTGCTCTCCTACAATCTCTTCTTGAAAGTCCTGTCTTACTATGGATTTCAGGTTACTTTTCTTTCTTCCTTTAAGAAAACTATGATAATATAGTTTATGTAACATTTTCTTGATGTTAGGGTAAAGGCAACACTACTTGTTACAGCTTTCTGTACAATGTATTAATATTAAATAGATGAAAGCAGAACTCTCCCCAATTCCACATCACTCCTTAGCAAAGTCATGTCCAGGTGACAGCAGAGTGATTCTCAGCCCAGCTCCCAGTTAGGACTAGATTTCATGTGTTGGTGGGTAGAGTGCTCACAAATACTTTTAAAGTTGTTTTTAGGTAAGGTTAATTAATATTCGTTACTATAAAGGATTCTGTTCTATATCAGTTTTTTCCCATTCTATATCTAATGAACATTTGAGTTATTTCCATGAGCAAGTAGAAAATAAGGCACTCAAAAACATGTTTCAAGAGGTCTTTTAATACACATGTGCACAGAGTTCTATTAGCTGCAAACTCAGAGGTGAAATTGCTGGTCTTCTGGAATATCCACATTAAACATTAGCAGATAATGCTACATCGTTTTCCAAATTCCTTATCAAAACTTTTTCATCTGTGTAATTTACTCCACATCCAATCCATTACAAACTTTATGGGACTTTATAATTTCAAACCATTCTGGTAAATACAGAAGAATCACATAATTACAATTGGAATTTCCCTTATTACTAATGTGTTAGAGATCCTGTTCCTATGTGCATTGTCCACTTGGCTATTCTAATTTTTTAAATGCCCGTTAACATCTTTCACCTATTTTTCTATCGGTTTCTGTATATTTTTCTTACTAGTCTTATTTGTAACAAATATCTTCTCCTACTCTTTGACCCTGTCACTCTCATAATAGTATCAAGTGATTAATAGATTATTGTGCTATTTAAAATGTTTCTTTACACTCAAAATCCTAAAGAAATTCTCCAATAATCTTAGAAAAGTTACTGTTATGCTCACTTTCATAACTATACGTTTTATGGAATTGATTTTTGTGTCCATTGTGAGGTAAGCATCCAAGGTTTTTTCCTCCATTTGTGTATCCAACTTATCCAACTGTTTATTAAAATACATAATTTTTTTCATGTCTCTTTGGTGTCTTCTTTGTCACAAATTGCATATCTGCATATGTAAAGGTTATTGATGGGGTTTTTTATCTGTTCGATTTGATTATTTGACTCTTGTTGAATTAACATCTTACCAAATTACTGTAGCTTTTTAAGTTTTGTTATCCAAGAACATTAATTCTTCTGCTTTTTTTTCTCTTTCTTGAATGTCTTGGCTATTTTTGCACGTATGTATTTCTATATACATTTTTTTTATTATTTATTTAGATATTTAATTTGATTTTTGAGACTGAGTCTCACTCCGTTGCCCAGGCTGGAGTGTAGTGGGATGATCTGGACTCACTGCAACCTCTGCCTCCCAGATTCAGGTGATTCTCCTACCTCTGCCTCCTGAATAGCTAGGATTACAGGCACTTGCCACCATGTCCAGCTAATATTTTGTATTTTTAGTTTGACGGTGTTTCACCATATTGACCAGGCTGGTCTCAAACTCCTGGGCTTAAGTGATACACTTGCCTTGGTCTCCCAAAGTGCTGGGAATACAGGTATGAGCCACTGCAGCCAACCACATTTCTATGTAAGTTTTAGACTCAACTTGCAAATTACATTTAAAATATTTTCTGGGTTTTTATTAACTGATATCATGAGTTATTTCCACTAATTTGGGGGACGTTTTTGTGGTTTCTACATGTGATTTTTTTTGTATTTATCCTGCTTTTTGTCTATTGTGCTTATTATTAGCAGTGAGTTTTGTACCTCGAGATGATTACTTATTGCTCACTAACATCTTTTTCTTTCTGACTGAAGTATTCCCTTTTTCATTTCTTGTAGGACAGGTCTGGTATTGATAAAATCCCTCAGCTTTTGTGTGTCTCGGAAAGTCTTTGTTTCTCCTGAATGTTTGAAGGATATTTTGCCAGATACACTATTCTAGGGCACAAGTTACTTTTCTTCAGCACTTTAAATACATTATGCCACTCTCTCTTGGCTTGTATGGTTTCCACTGTAAAGTCTCCTCCATGTATTGGAGCTCTAATTGTATGTTATTTATTTCCTTTATCTTGCTGCTTTTAGTTTCCTTTCTTTACCTTTGACCTTTGGAAGTTTGATTATTAAATGGCTTGAAGTAATTTTCTTTGGGTTAAATCTACATAGTGTTCTAAAACCTTCTTGTATTTGGATATTGATATATTTCTCTAGGTTTAGAAAATTCTCTGTTATTATTCCTTTGAATGAAATTTCTCCCCTTATCTCTTTCTCTACCTCCTCTTTAAGTACAATAACTTTTAGATTTGCTCCTTTGAGGCTATTTTCTAAATCCTGTATGCATGACTCATTGTTTTTTTTCTCTTTTCTTGTCTCCTCAACTGCATATTTTCAAATAGCCTGTCTTCAAACTCACTAATTCTTTTATTTTTGCTTAATCAATCCTGCTATTAAAAGACTCTGATGCATTCTTTAGTGTGCCAGTTGCATTTTTCAGCTCCAGAATTTCTAAATGATTCTTTTTAATTATTTCAATCTCTTTGCAAAATTTATCCAGTAGAATTCAGATTTCCTTCTCTGTGTTATCTTGAATTTCTTTGAATTTCCTCAACATAGCAATTTTGAATTCTCTGTCTAAAAGGTCACAAATCTCTGTTTCTCCAGATCTGGTCCCTGGTGCCTTATTTAAGTCATTTGATGAGGTCGTGGGCTTTTTGGGTTTTTTTTGTTGTTGTTGTTGTTTACTTTTTTTAATTTTTATTTTTGGAATGGTGTTGATCCTGCTGTTCTTCACAGTTCTTCAGTGACTGGCCATTGAGGAATTAGGTATTTACTGTTGTCATCATTATCCAGGCTTATTTGTAGCCATCCTTCTTGGGAAGGCTTTCCAAATATTTGAAAGGACTTGGATTTTGTGATCTAAGATATATCTGCTTTAGGGGACAGCCCAATCCCAGTAACACTGTTGTACTTGAAGACTTGTGAAAATACTACCATCTTGGTCTTGGACTAGATCCAGGAGAATTCTCTGGATTACAAGGCAGAGATTATTGGTCTCTTCTCTTGTTTTCTTCCAAACAAATGGAGTCATGTGTTTGTGTGTGTGTGTGTGTGTGTGTGTGTGAGAGAGAGAGAGAGAGAGAGTGTATGTGTGTGTCTGTGTTTTGAGCCACCTAAAGTTGGAGGTGACGTGACACAAGCATCCCTGGGACCACTAGCACTATGACTGTGCTGGGTCAGACCTGATGCCAGCACAGCAGAGTCTTGCCAAAGAGCTGTGGTTACCACTCCCTGGCTACTGTCTTTTTCACTCAAAGCCCTAAAGGTTTACATTCAGCAAGTGGCAAAGCAAGCCAGGTCTGTGTCCTTCCCTTTAAGGCTGATAGATCCCTCAAGCCCCTGGTTGGTCAAGAGGTGAAGTTTGGGAGTCAGGGACTAGAGTCAAAAACCTTACCCATTCAGGGCTTGGGGGAACTCATAGCAATTGAAGGAAATAATTATTCATTATGACCTAGTGGGATTTATCCCTGGGATGCAAGGATGGTTTAACATACACAAATCAATCAATGTGATACATCATATTAACAGAATGAAGATTTTTAAAAAAGGATTATTTTAACCGATACTGAAAAAGCATTTGATAAAATTTGATATCTCTTCCTTTAAAAAAAAAAAAAACCCTCAAGAAACTGGGTATAGAAGGAACATACGGCAATGTAACAAAAGCCATATATGACATACCCACAGCTAGTATCACACTGAATGGGAAAAAACTGAAAGCCATTCCTCTAAGATCTGAACCTGACAAGGATGCCCACTATATTGAATGTTATCAATATAGTACCGGAAGTCCTAGCTAGAGCAATCAGACGAGAGAATGATATAAAGGGCATCCAACTTGGAAACAAAGAAGTCAAAGTTTCCTTGTTTGCAGATGATACAATATTATATTTGGAAAAAACTAAAGACTCCACCAAAAAAACTATTTGAACTGATAAATTGAATAAAATTGCAGGATACAAAATTAAGATACAAAAACCAGTAGCATTTCTATGCCAACAGTTTATAATGTAAAAAAGGAATTTAAAATGTAATCCCATTTACAATACCCACACATAAAATTAAATATCTAGGAATTAACCAAAGAAGTGAAAGATCTCTATAATGAAAACGATAAAACATTGATGAAAGAAATTAAAGAGACAATGGAAAAATAGTCCATGTTTATGAATTGGAAGAGCCAATATTGTTAAAATGTGCATATTACCTATCAAAATATCAATGACAGTCTTCACAGAAATAGAAAACAACAATTCTAAAATTTATATGGAACCACGAAAGACCTAGAATAGTAAAGTTATCCTAAGCAAAAAGAACAGAACTGGAGAAATAACATTACTTGACTTCAAATTATACTACAGAGCTATAGTAACCAAAACAGCATGATACTAGCATAAAACCAGACACATAGACCAATGGAATGGAATAGAGAACTCAGAAACAAATTTGCACACCTAAAGTGAACTCATTTTCAACAAAGGTGCCAAGAACATGCACTGGGGAAAGACAGTCTCTTCAATAAACAGTGCTGGGAAAACTGGATATTCATATGTAGAATAATGAACTAGACCCATACATGCCACAATATAGAAAATCACATGAAAATGGATTAAAGGCTTAAATCTATGACCTCACACTATGAACTACTACAAGAAAACACAGGACAAAAGCTCCAGGACGTTGGTCTGGGCAAAGAATTTTTGAGCAATGCCCCACAAGCTCAGGCAACCAAAGCAAAAATGAACAAATGGGATCACATCAAGTTAAAAACAACTTCTGCACAGCAAAGAAAACAGTCAACAAAGTAAAGAGACAACACACAGAATGAAAGAAAGTATTTGCAAACTAACCATGTGACAAGGGATTAATAACCAGAATATATAAGAAGCTCAGACAACACTATGGAAAAATATCTCATAATCCAAACAAAAATTGGTCAAAAGATTTGAATGACATTTCTTAAAAGACATACAAATGGAAAACTGGCATAAGAAAAGGTGCTCAAATCATTCATCATCAGAGAAACACAAATCAAAACTACAATGAGATAGCATCTCATCCCATTTTGGATAAATGGCTTATATCCAAAAGATAGGCAATCACAAATGCTGGTGAGAATGTGGAGGAAAGGGGACCCTTGTACACTGTTGGGGGGAATGTAAATTAGTACAACCACTATGGAGAAGAGATCAGAAGTTTCTCAAAAAGCTAAATATCGAGCTACCATTTGATCCAGCAATTCCGCTGCTGGGTCAAAAGAAACAGTACATCCAAGAGATACCTTCACTCCTAAGTTTTTTTGCAGCACTGCTTGCAATAGCCAATATTTGGAAGCAACCTAAGTGTCCATCAACAGATGAATGTATAAAGAAAATGTGATCACACACACACACACACACACACACACACGTACTATTCAGCCATTAACAAAGAATGAGATCCAATTATTTGCAACAACATGAATGGAACTGGAGACCATTATGTTAAGTGAAATAAGCCAGGCACAGAGAAACAAACATTGCATGTTTTTACTTATTTTGGGGATCTAAAAATCAAAACAATTGAACTCATGAACTTAAGAGAGTAGAAGGATGGTTACCAGAGGCTAGGAAGTATAATGGGGGACTTGGGGAAGGTGGGGATGGTTAATGGCACACAGACAAAAAGTAGTTAGAATGAATAAGATCTACTATTTGATAGCACAAAAGGGTAACTATACCCAATTACAACTTAATTGTAAACTCTAAAATAACTTAAAAAAGGGTAATTGGAATGTTTGTAACTCAAAGAATAAATACTTAAGAGGATGTATACCCCATTCCTGATGATGTACTCATTTCACATTGCATGCCTGTATCAATATATCTCATGTACCTCATAAATACATAGACCTGCTATGTACCACAAATATTTTTTTAAAAAACCTTAGAAATCAACTGGGTGCAGTGACTTATGCCTATAATCCCAGCCCAGCACTTTGGGAAGCTGAGATGGGCGGATCACTTGAGGCCAGGAATTTGAAACCAGCCTGGCCACCATGGCGAGACCCCTGTCTCTACTACCAAAAAAAAAAAAAATTAGCCTGGCATGGTGGGGAGAGCCTGTAATCCCAGCTACTCAGGAAACTGAAGCAGGAAAATCTCTTGAACCTGGGAGGCAGAGGTTGCAGTGAGCTGAGATCACACTACTGCATTCCATCCTGTTGTCTGAGAGAAAACAAGGTACAATTTCTATTATTTTAAATTTGTTAAGGTGTGCTTTATGGTCTACAATATGGTCTATAATGCACTCCATCCTGGGCCACAGAGCTGTCTAAAAAAAAGGAAAAGAAACCTTAGAAATCTTCCTGGTGTTTGATAGTACTACCGCTGAGCTGTTGAGGCTTATTAATTTTACTGATCTTTTCAAATAATAAGTTTTTGGATTTGTTTATTTTCTCTATTAATTTCTGTTTTGAATTTTATTGATTTCTGCTCTAATTTAGATTACTGATTATTGATTTTTTTTTTTTTTTTTGATCTAGAGTGTCCTTTTTTGCCCAGACTGGAGTGTAGTGCAGCTCATGGCTCACTGCAGCCTCACATTCCTGGGCTCAAGCTATCCTCCTGTTTTGTCTCCCGAGTAGTTAGGAATACAGGTGTGTACCACCACATCAAGCTAACTTTTTTCATTTCTTTCTTTTCTTTTTTTTAATAGAGGCTGGTCTTGCTATGTTGCCCAGGCTGGCCTTCCTTGTTTTTAATACATAAATTAAATGCCATAATATTTTCCTCTGTACACTGTTTTTGTAGCATCACACAAATTTTAATATGTTATGTTTCCATTTTTATTTGTTAGCAATATTTTTCATTTCTCTTAAGACTTTAACCCATGTGTTATTTAGAAGTGTGCTGTTTGCTCTTCACATATTTTGAGTTTTTCTAGTTATCTTTCCTTTATAGATTTCAGTGTAATTTCAGTGTGGTCTGAGAGAAAACATGGTTTTGATTTCTATTATTTTAAATGTGTTAAGATGTGTTTTATGGTCTACAGTGTGATTTATCTTCTTAAATGTTCCATGTGAGCTTGACAAAAATGTATATTCTACAGTTAATAAAGTAGTTTATAGATGTCAAGTCAGTTGAGTGATGACGTAGTTGAATTCAACTATGTCCTTACTGACTTTCTGGAGAAACCTGTTGGATCTCCATTTCTTATAGAGGGAGTGTTAAAGTTCCCAACTATAATAGTAAATGTGTCTATTTCTCTTCATAGTTCTATTAGTTTTGCCCCATGTATTTTGGTGTTTGGTGGTTGGGTACACATATGATGAGGATTGTTATGTCTTCTTAGAGAATCGATTCCTTTATTGTTAGGTAATGCCCCCTTTTATTCCTGGTAACTTTCTTTGCTGTAAAATCTTTTTTGTCTGAAATTAATATAGCTACTGCCACTTTATTTTGATTAGTATTAGCATAGTGTGTTTTTCTCTATTTACATATATATATATGTGAACTTATATTTATATTGGATTTCTTATAGAAAACTTATAGTTGCATCTTATCTTTTAATCCACTCTGACAATCTATGTCTTTTCCTTAGTGTAGTTATACCATTGATATTTAAAGTGATTATTGACATAGTTGGATTAATATCAACCACATTTCTTACTGTTTTCTAGTTATTGCCCTTTTTCTTTGTTCTTATTTTTGTCTCTTTTGTGGTTTATTTAATTGTGCATTTTTATGACTTTGCTTTCTCTTTGTTCTTAGCTTATAGGCTATACCTGCTTTTTTACATTTTTGTATGATTGCCATAGAGTTTGCAACATACATTTATAATTAATGCAAGCCCGTGTCCAAATAATACTATATCTCTTCACAGATAGTCTGAGTGCCATATAATAATGTAGTCTTAATCCCTCTCTCCCATCACTTGTAGCATTGCTGTCATTCATTTTACTTATATATTAGCATATATTCATACATAAGATACATATATACACATATATAATTGAATACATTGTTGCTATTATTATGTGGAAAATGCTATCCATTACATCGATTAAGAATACAAAAAAGTTTCATTTTGCCTTCACTTCTTCCTTCTTTGATGATATTTCTTTCTTTATGTAAATCTGAATTTCTGCCCTCTATTATTTTAGTTCTGTCTAAAGAGCTTCTTTGACATGTCTTGCAAGGCAGGTCCACTAGCAACAGATTTCCTTAATTTTTGTTTTTCTGAGAAATTCTTTATTTCTGCTCACCTTGAAAGATAATTTCACAGGGTACAGAATTCTGGCTTGATTTTTTTTCTATCAAAGCTTTAAATATTTTGCTACAATCTCTTCTCACTTGCATGATTTCTAAGAAGTCACAGGTAATTTTTAACTTTGTTCTACCAGCAAGGTTTTTTTTTCCTCTGGGATTTTTTTGAGAAAATAATGCCTATGTGTAGGGTTTGGGTTTTGGTGTTTTTTGTTTTATGTTTTGCTTACTTATGCTGATCAGCATTTTCTGAGCTTCCTGGATCTGCGGTTTGATGCCTAACATTAGTTTGGGGGAAATTCTCAGTCATCCTTGTTTTAAATATTTCTTCTCTTTCTCCTTCTGGTATTTCCATTTCATGCATGTTACATCTCTGTAGTTGTCCCACAATCTTGGATTTTTTTGTTCTGTTGTTTTAGTTGTTGATGTTGTTGTATTGGTTTTTATTCTTGCTTTTCAATTTTGGAGGTTTCTATTGAGATAGCCTCAAGATCTCAGAAATTTTCCCTAGCTGTGCCTGATCTTCTAATATACCTATTGAATGCAGTTTTCACTTCTTGTTTCCTTCTTTTTCTTTCTCTCTTTCCTTCCTTCCCTCTTTCTTTTTCTTTCTTTTCTTTTCTTTTTTCTCTGGTTTCTTTGGTGGGAGATAAGGTCTCACACTGACACCCAGGTTGTAGTGCAGTGGTGTAAGCACAGCTGACTGCAGCCTCAACTTCCCAGGCTCAGTTGATCCTCCCACCTCAGACTCTTGAGTAGCTGAAACTGCAGGTGTGTGCCACAATGTCTAGCTAGTTTTTATATTTTTTTATAGAAATGAGATCTCACTATATTGTACATGCTAGTCTTGAACTCCTGTACTCAAGCAATCCTCCTGCCTTGGCCTCCCAAAGTGCTGAGATTACAGGTATGAACCACTATGCCCAGCCACATTTTTCATTTTTATTACACTTTTTTAGCCTCTACAATATTTTTGGTTATTTCTTAACATTTTTCATCTCTCTACTTACATTACCCTCTACCCTTGTATGCTGTCTACTTCACCATAGTAATCATTATTGCTTTAAATTCCCTGTTTGGTATTGCCAACATTCCGATTATGTCTGGTTCTAATGCTTGCTCTGTCTCTTCAAAAAGTTATTTGCATTTTAGTATGCCTTTTAATTTTTTTCCATGTTAGCCAAACATGATGTATTGCTTAAAAGGAACTACTGTAAATCGGCTTTAGTAATATGGAGGTAAGATATAGGGGAAGTAGACATGTCCTATAGTACAACAATTAGATATGTCTTTTAGTGAGCTAATATCTCTGGTCTTAAACTTCATAAGCATTTCTCAGGGTTTTTTTCCTCCTCCCTTGGGTGAGACAGGATGGAGAAAATTGGCTAGAATTGGGTATTTCCCTTCTCTCCCATGGAAAGGCAGAATGAACTGGGGTTTGGTATTTCCCTTCCCTTAGATAACTCTGATAAAACACTAGCAGATTAGGCCCTGGTTAATCAGTTTCTCTTGAGGGCATACTTTGTTAAGAAAAACACACTCTTGAAAACCTGGTTGAGCTCCTGGAGGTAAACCTCACAAAAATGTGGAGGCCTCCTTGTGACTGGGTTTGACTGGAGTTTTTAACTCTCATACTTGAGCAATTAGTCAGTTACAGTTCAGGTGTTTCTACCCTAGCACTGGTTCCCATCGTTTTCTGCTGTGATATTTTGTTATTTTTCTGTATCTGTCTGCTGTCTCCCAAATTTGGGGGCATCAGTTTTCCCTTTGACCTCAATAGTCTTAAAAATCCAAGAAGAGCTGTTGATTTTTTCAGTTTGTTCAGCTTTTTACTTGCTGTCAGGACAGAGTAAAGATTCCTAAGCTGCTTCTACATTCCTGATTAAAAATCGGATGTCTTCTTGCTGTCTTTTAAAAAAAATAATAAGAAATGATATTTACAAAGTCTGTTTAAAATGATTTGAAGCTGGGCATCAGTTGTATAAATTCCATTCTATTTCTGGTTAGCAACCATTCCTAAATTGTACCCCTCCAGTCATCCTATTGAAAACCAGAGATTTTACTGGGGATATTCACCTTGGAGAATGCCATAATTTACACTTTTTTCCCTAGTTCTATTACACTTATCTTCTTGGAATGTGGAGAGATGCTTATGATTTGGCAAATGCTTTGAGCAAAAAAGCTATACCAGATATTGGGCTCATTTCAGTTTCTCTCTTCTCTCTCAGATCTTAGCCTATTAGCTTCTTCCTTCTTTATTAGCTGTTCAATTTCTTCCAGTTTTTCGAGTTGTTTTGTCTCTGAAGAATTTTTTATTGTATAACAACTTACACAATTGTAGAAGAAGCTGAGGAGCATAGGTTCTAAGGGAAGAAATTTAAAAATCAGAGAAAAGGCACTAACTAACTAGCTCTCCTGAAGCCAGGCACTTTTAGTTGCTGGAGGGGCAATGCACAGGAGTGCTGGGAGAGAAGACCGAGGAAGGCTGTTGTTTCTGGATCTGGTGGAGAGCTGAGGATTATGACTTGTTATCAGGCCAGCTATCATGAAGAGCTAGACATCATGGAGAAAAGAAAGGACAAGCTAAAAATTGCAAACATCTCTGTGCCCATCTCTCACCATATTCAGTTATGATAACCTTCAAAGCTAAACAGCTTTTGCTTCACTTCTATCTTCCAAATCTCATATTTGTTTCTCTTTTGGTCAATTCTAACTGGAACCATTCAGGGAGGGGAATTTTGGTAAACAGGTCTAGCCTAGCCACACTGACACAGTACAATATCATCATGGACAATGACAAGCAATTTACCCAAGTGGAAACCAAATGGCCAGTAAACATAATAAAGGATGTTAAGCTTTACATTCCCTCAGAAAAATTCATGTTGACAAATAAATGAGATACTGTTTCACAAGCATGTGATGGGGTGAAACAAAAGTGGTAATATATTAATAATAGGGCACATATATTCCACACAGAGCATAAATTGGTACATTCAGGTTAAAAGGCAATTTGAAATATTCAATATAATTTAAGGGCCAGGCATGGCAGCTCACACCTGTGATCCCAGCACTTTGGAAGGCTGAGGTGGGTGGAACATGAGGTCAGGAATTCGAGACCAGCCTGGTCAACAGTGAAACACCATCTCCACTAAAAGTATAAAAATTAGCTGGGTGTGCTACTTGGGAGGCTGACGCAGGAGAATCACTTGAACCTGGGAGGTGGAGGTTGCAGTGAGCTGAAATTGTGTCACTGCACTTCAGCCTGGGCAACACAGCTGACTCTGTCTCAAAAAAATAAAATTAAATTAAAGATGTGCCTAGCTTTCAACCCAGTGATTCTACTACTAGATATACACTATTCACATTTGTATGCAAAGATAAATGTGCTAAAATATTTATAGTAGCTTTGGTTTTAATAGCTGAAAGAAAATCTGCAAAAGAAAATTAAATCTTAGTGGGACTCTAGATAAACACCTATTTATTTGTAAGAGAAAAACCTATGCAATACTTAAAATTAGAACTGGACCTAAATGCAAAAATATGAATAAATATTTAAAATAATGTTGAAAAAGCAAGTTGCTAAAGAATGTATAGTGTATAATAGCATTTCTATAATTTTTAAAACATTCAAAATAAAAATTCAAAATAAAACTACATATATTTATAGAATTCATACATATGTATGAATATGTAAAATAATCTTCATATGAATATTTCTTTAGGTAAACTCTCACAAAATCTGAGGTATTAATACTTAACTGTAATTCATTGAAGTTACTACTAAAGAAAGCTAAAATAATATGTCCTGGGAAATTAGCACATTCAAAGTAGTCTTATTATTTTATGCCATATGCAAATGAGCATCAGCCTGCACCCTTTGAACACTAGAACCAAATTCTGAGACAGTTAATTCTTCCTACATGGTTACCAAAATATTTCAAATATCTAGTTCAAAGAAAATCCAATAAAATATGTAAAACACTGTATTAGTCTGTTCTCACGTTGCTAATGAAGACACAATTGAGACTGGGTAATTTATAAAGGAAAAATACTTAACTGATACACAGTTCAGCATGGCTTGGGAGGACTCAGGAAACTCACTTGTGGCAGAAGGGGAAGCAAAACATGTCCTTCACGTGGCATCATGAAGGAGAAGTGCAGCACAAAGCAGGGAAAAGCCCCTTATAAAACCATCAGATCTCATGAGAACGAACTCACCATCATGAGATCAACATGGGGGAATCTCCCCCATGATTCAATTACTTTCCACAGGGGCCCTCCTGTGACACATGAGGATTATTAAAACTATAATTCAAGATGAGATTTGGGTGGGGACATAGCCAAACAATATCAAACAAACACCTCTTCTCCCTAAAACTATTAGGCAACATTGACATAAATTAAATATTTAAATAAATGAAAAAATATAGTATGTTCATAGTTTGAAAGATGTCACTTTTCTCTAAGTTAACCTAAAAATTGAATGCAATTACAGTCAAAATTCTAATTTTCTTTTTTCTTAAAATTTTTAAAAGTAATATATCATTGTATATATAAATAAATGTATATTGTATACATGTCATATTTTATACATGTGATATTTTGATACACATATACAATGTGTAATGTAATAATACAATCTGTATTGCAAGTCAGGATAACTGGAATATTTATCACTTTAAACATTTGTATTTGTGTTGGCAACATTACAATTCTTCTAGTTATTTTTAAATATACAACAAATTAATGTTAATTATAATATCTCTACTGTACTATCAAATATTAGAACTTCTTTATTCCTTCTATCTAGCTGTATTTCTGTACCCAGATTTTTTTTGTAGAGATATACATTGAAATGCAAATAACCAGGGCAATCTTGAAGAGGAGAAAACTGAGAGAACCTGCTCTACTAGATATCAAAATAAATACAGAGCTACAGTAATAAGGAAAGAATGATATTGGTACAAGGATAGATGAACAGAATAACAGATCAGAATAGCGTATTCAGAAACAGACCTGAGTGTATATGAACACTTGATTTGTATCTAATGTGGCACTGCAGAACAGTGGCAAAAGGACATTATTTTTCACTAAACACTATTACATTTTTATATGGAAAAAAATAAACCTTAACTACCACATCACACAATAAATAAATAAAAATCATTTCCAGGTGGTTGTAGAACTAAATGTAAAATATAAACATAGAGATAACATAGAGATATCTTTATAAATTTGGGAGAAAAAAGATTTATTAGAACATAAGAAGTGCTGATCATAAGAGAAAAAGATTGACAAGCTGAAGTACCTTAAAATTAAGAAATGTTCGCTCTGTGGCTGGATTTGACGGTATCATGTCTCACAGGAAGTTCTCCGCTCCCAGACATGGGTCCCTCGGCTTCCTGCCTCGGAAGCGCAGCAGCAGGCATCGTGGGAAGGTGAAGAGCTTCCCCAAGGATGACCCTTCCAAGCCGGTCCACCTCACAGCCTTCCTGGGATACAAGGCTGGCATGACCCATATCGTGCGGGAGGTCGATAGGCCAGGATCCAAGGTGAACAAGAAGGAGGTGGTGGAGGCTGTGACCATTGTGGAGATGCCACCCATGGTGGTTGTGGGCATTGTGGGCTACATGGAAACCCCTCGAGGCCTCCGGACCTTCAAAACTGTCTTTGCCGAACACATCAGCGATGAGTGCAAAAGGCGTTTCTATAAGAACTGGCATAAATCTAAGAAGAAGGCTTTCACCAAGTACTGCAAGAAATGGCAGGATAAGGATGGCAAGAAGCAGCTGGAGAAGACTTCAGCAGCATGAAGAAATACTGCCAAGTCATCCGCGTCATTGCCCACACCCAGATGCGCCTGCTTCCTCTGCGCCAGAAAAAGACCCACCTGATGGAGATCCAGGTGAATGGAGGCACCCTGTCCGAGAAGCTGGACTGGGCCCGAGAGAGGCTGGAGCAGCAGGTACCTGTGAACCAAGTGTTTGGGCAGGACGAGATGATTGACGTGATCGGGGTGACCAAGGGCAAAGGCTACAAAGGGGTCACCAGTCGTTGGCACACCAAGAAGCTGCCCTGCAAGACCCACCGAGGCCTGCGCAAGGTGGCCTGTATTGGGGCATGGCATCCTGCCCGTGTGGCCTTCTCTGTGGCACGTGCTGGGCAGAAAGGCTACCATCACCGCACTGAGATCAACAAGATCTATAAGATCGGCCAGGGCTACCTTATCAAGGACGGCAAGCTGATCAAGAACAATGCCTCCACCGACTATGACCTGTCTGACAAGAGCATCAACCCTCTGGGTGGCTTTGTCCACTATGGTGAAGTGACCAATGACTTTGTCATGCTGAAAGGCTGTGTGGTGGGAACCAAGAGGCGAGTGCTCACCCTCTGCAAGTCCTTGCTGGTGCAGACCAAGCGGCGGGCTCTGGAGAAGATTGACCTTAAGTTCATTGACACCACCTCCAAGTTTGGCCATGGGCGCTTCCAGACCATGGAGGAGAAGAAAGCGTTCATGGGACCACTCAAGAAAGACCGAATTGCAAAGGAAGAAGGAGCTTAATGCCAGGAACACATTTTGCAGCTGGTGGGGTCTCAATAAAAGTTATTTTCCACTGAAAAAAAAAATTAAGAAATGTTCTATATTGAGAGATATCATTAAGACAGCAAAAGCCAAACTACAGAGTGGAGAAGGTAAAAATAACAAAAGACTGGTATCCAAACATATAGAAGTTCTAAATTTGATAAAAACAAAGACAATCCAATAGAAATATGGCATTAGACTTAAAAAGTTACTCACAAGAATGGATGTCAAAATGGGCACTGGACATATGAGAAGGTGCTGAATATCCTAACAGATCAGGGAAACAGAGGTGAAAGCATAAGTTTGGTAAGTGCACAACAGTATGCCACCAGAATGACAAAAACAAAAGAGTAAACCAAGTACTGGTAACAATACAGAGCAACAAGAGCTTTCTATTGCTGAGGAATGGAGTGTAAACTGTTACAGACACTTTGGAAAGTTGATTAGCAATATGAATTCAAGCTAACCGTCATACTTTATAATTCAGCAATTTCACTCCTATGTTTGTACCCCAAAGAAATGTATGCACATGCATAGCAAATGACAAGCTTAGTAATATTCAATGCAGTATTATTACTGGTAATAGTCCAAAACTGAAAACAACTAAAATCTTCATCAGCAATAAAATATTTAAATAAATATACATCTATAGTAATGCTATTCAGCTATGAAAATAGAAAAAAACAGAACTATGCACAAAAACATAAATCACTTGAGTGAAAGAAAGCAGACACAATTTTTGTTTTGCTTTTTTTTTTTTTTTTTTTTTTCATCCAGGCTGGAGTGCAGTGGCTTCATCATGGCTAACTGCAGCCTTGACTTCCTGGACTCAACAATCCTTTCACTTCAGCCTCTCGAGTAGCTGGGACTACAGGAATGCCACCAACCCTGGCCAATGTTTGTATTTTTTGTAGAAACAGGTTTTGGCCATGTTGCCTAGGCTGGCCTCAAACTCCTCCCTCCTCAGCCTCCTAAAGTGCAGGTGTATGCCACTGGGTGTATGTTCTACCCAGTAGAACATGTTACTTCTATTTGATTCCATTTACATAACCTTGAAACTAGCAAAAATTTAGCTGTGTCACGTTGTAAGTCCTGAGAGTGGTTACCCTTAGGAAATACGGAGCAATTAGTAATTGGTATGGGGTCTTAAGTGGGGAGTGGGTAATTCTAGGCTGCTAGTAATTTCATATTTATTTCTTTAGTTAGTTATTTACTTATTTTCTTAAGGCAGAGTCTCCATCTGTCACACAGAATGGAGTGCAGTGGTGCCGTCTCAGCTTACTGCAACCTCCACTTCCCAGGTTCAAGTGATTCTCACGCCTCAGCCTCCTGAGTAGCTGAGATTACAAGTGTGTGCCACCATGACTGGCTAATTTTCGTATTTTTAGTAGAGATGGGGTTTCACCATGTTGGCAAGACTGTTGTTGAACTCCTGTCCTCAAGTGATCCGCTCACCTTGGCCTCCCAAAGTACTGGGATTACGGGTTTGAGCCACTATGCCCAGCCTAATGTTATTATTTCTTGATCTTTGTCTGTGTCATGGTTATATAGGGGTGTATTTACTTTGCAACAATTCATTAAACTATACACATGACTTTTGCACTTTTCTGTATGTGTTATACTTCAATCACTTTTTTTTAAGTACACAGGCTCAAATGAGAAAGTAATTACCAAATTGTAGTAGCCAATTTTAAAGCTTTTGTGGTGGCAATTTGAACTAGAAGGACTTTCTAAAAAATCTAATCAGTATGACAATATTCCCTATAAGTTACATGAGTAGATATTCCTATGTTGTCTGATATATTCTCTATATTATTTTAATGTGTATATTCATAGGTAAAATAGAAAAGTAAGAAAAATAAATATTCTGGAGCATATATACTACATAAAGCACAATGATAGATGTTTCCCATGCATTTTTTAATCCTCAGAAATATACAATGGTAGTTACTGTTATTCACATTTTTAAGAAATTGAGACTTTTATATGTTAAATAACTTGCCTAAAGTCATATCTCCAAAGGATAAATACCAAGGAAATAGCTAGTAAATGTCCTTCTGATTTCATGTTACATTGTTTAGCTCCATAAACTATATGAATTGGACATGAACCTGTGTAGCACAAGAAAAATCTGTATCATACTGTCAGAAGACCCAGCCTTCTGCCATAACTGCATCATGTACTGTCTATAGAACCCTAGCACAATATACTTAAACCTTCTGAATTTGGGTACTTATTTATAAATAAAAAACTGGAGATATTTTTGATGCTCCTCCCAGATTCCCTTTACCATCTAGAGTATCCATCTCCCATCTCCTGTAAGTATTGATGACAATATCCCTCTTCTCTACAGAATTGCCTCCAGAGTATTGGTCAAACAGGAACTTCCCCCTGCCCCCAGGGACAGGGGTACAGAAAGCCAGCCCCTTGGATGGAGGGGGTCCAACTCTGTGGTGCAGTTTGTGCACAGAGCTTATATGTGGGATTAGATTGAAGCTAGTGACCAGCTGAAACCACTTACTTGCTTATCTTCTAGTTCTTGTTCTGTCTGACTTCTCTCACACTTTCACTTAATGATATTCCCTCAATAAATCGTTCAAAAAGAATTTCTATCTCAGGATTTTAGATACAGGAAAAAAAATCTACTTAAAGTTCATGAGAATAAAATGAAATAATACATGAAATATAACATTAGCTATAGAGTACTATAAAATTTGATATTGGCATACAAAATTATAGAACAAGTTAAATTATTTTTATTTTATTTTTATTCATGACCCCTAGAATATAAAAAATGACCACCTTTTGGGTACCTAGTATACTTGTGTTGTGTCTTCTCTTTCACATGTCAAAACTAGAAACTAGTGAATATGTGAGGTCTGAGCCACTAGGCTAATTGGCCAAAGTGTGTGGTCCTAGGTCATGAGACATTCAAGAGTCTGAAAAGAAGAAAACAATGGGTTTGTCTAGCATGTCTTTGTCATAGCGGTTAAGTCTGAGTGAATATGTTTTGCTGATCTAGAGATATCCAATGTTTTTGCTTTATTGCCTTCAAAATAATTTCTTAAATTATATTTTTCAGTTGTTATCTAAAGTTTTATACTGATGATTTAATAATTAAACAGAATTGCGATTTCCAGTAAATAGTGTATTACACTTATGTGTTAAATATTTTTCATTGAAACAACAGAGCAGCACATTTAACTTATTTAATTTAGAGAAAATGTCTGCCAAAAAACTTCACTGGCAAAACCAGTTCTTAATTGTGAAACAATAACTAAAGTGGAATTTTCTGTGAGGAAAAAGAAAATCCTGATTTTGTTTTTCAATTTCAATAAATATTTAAATGTGTATCCCCACTAGCATCTCACTTCTGAATTCTAACCTATATCAGTAACACATGGTTTTCAGGAGATGGATCAAGTCATAGGGGCCTACCCATCAGTCTTTCAGTCTTTCATCCTATTAGAAAAGGCACTTTCTTTTCCAATATTTCAAGCATTGATGCCTTCCTGGATGCATCTCATGATACTCCTTTATTTTCAGTTCTCACATTTTTATCTGTGAGATTTATCTCACACATTTATCTGTATTATTTATTCCCCAGAGGTTTTCACATCCTGGAATAATGCACCATACTAATTTCAGCAGAGAGAAAGAAAAGTAGAGGTTCTGTGAAGAGAGATATGGGAGAAAAGAAGTGGCAGTGCCTTCTAGAAAACCTTCTTATATCCCAGGGCTATGCTTGTCACCACTCTAGCCTCTGGGTCATCCCTCATTCTGGCAAACCTCTGGAGAGAAGGTGGCTCCACAGATCTAGACCCAGGATTTGTCCTAGTCAGAATCTACAGCTGAGAAACTGTTGCTCTTAGTTTCCCTTATTAAGTCTAATTTTAGGTTCACAGCAAAATTGAGAGAAAGGTATAAAGATATTTCATATACTCACTGCCTCCACACATGCATAGCCTCCCCCATGATTGACATTCCCCACCACAGTGGTACAGTGTTACAACTGATGAGCTATATTTACACATCATTATTACCCAAAGGCTATAGTTTTGTACATCCTGTGAGTATGGACAAATGTAGAATGATATGTACCCACTGTTATATTATTTCACAGAGTAGTTTCACCGCCCTAAAAATCCTCTCTTCTCCACCTATTTATCTCTTTCTTCCTACTGACCTCAGACAATCACTGATCTTTTTACTGTCTCCATAGTTTTGGCTTTTCCAGAATGTCACATAGTTGGAATCATACGCTATGCAGCCTTTTCAGGTTGGCTTCTTTTGCTTAGTAATATGCATTTAAGTTTTCTTCATGTTTCTTTATTGCTTGATAGGTCATTTCTTTTTAGTGCTGAATAATAGTCCATTGCCTGAATATACCACAGTTTATTTATCCATTCACTTACTGAAAAACATCTTGGTTGCTTCCAAGTTTTGCCAATTAGGAATAAATTTCCGTATTACTTACTATCCTTTGGTTATCCACAACTGAAATTCAACCCAACTCCAGCATAAAATGCTAATAAATTATAAGAATCTTATGGGAGTCTCATGGTCCCAAAGGGCTGTCATGTAGCTGGGTCATGGGAACACAGTGGAATCAGGGAACAGAATACCAGCGGTCTTTATTCCTTCCTCTTTGCTCTTTTCTGCATGTCTGATTCACGCTTTTTTTTTTTTCTTTCTGTAGAACCCCTTTCTCTTCTTTCCTAATCCATATGCTGGAAGAACATAGCTGTCGAAAGCTTTTTAGTATCAATATGACCTGTTTTCCAGAAAAAGACTGAATTCAGTTGTCCAAAGAAAAGAAATCTCATGGGAAAAGAAAACATCATGTGTCCAATATTGATCTATAGAACTACAGCCTTGAGATATGGTCATGTAGAATCATGTGGATAAGACATCTTGGAAATGAGGCTTCTGAACAGATAAAACATCAAACATATACCTAACGCCTTTCCAGCCTGGGAAGAGGGGGTATTGCAAACATCTGGGACAGATCTCAGTTCTGAATTGAGTCAATTTATTTTCCATTTTAGGAATATTTTCACTTTACCTATCAAAGAATTAAATGCTATTTTCTGTGAGTTAAGAATTTCAGGCAATGGAAGGCACATCATCTGGGGATTAGAAACGGGAAAGGAGTGAAGCCATCTGCCTAGGAAATGCCATCACCCTTATTCTTAGGATGGCAAATTCATTGTGGAGGTGGGAGAAGGAAAGTAATCTGAAGTGAGATAAGAAGGGATTACTTTTTTCCCCACTGCATCTTTTAATTTGGTGATCTCATCATTTTCCTTGCACCATTCCTCAATCCAAGTGGCTGTCAATCCTGACTAGCATATGCTCTCAGTCCCTCGACCCTGAGCCTCTCCCAAACTTTTCCATTTCCATGGCAGCCCCCTGTGTGTTTTACCTGGATCTTTTGTCAGAGCACTGTCCTTGGGCTTCCTTGGCCTTTGCCTGAATGTGGAGAGAGCAGGAAGTGTCTAGGAATTAATATCTTCCTGAGGCAGTCTGATCACCCAAACTTGGTGGGTACAAATAGTTAGCTCCTTGGTCTCTGATAGGGACAGCTCAGAAGTGTACTTATAAGTCTCCAGAGGACCCCTGCAGGACTGGGCCAAAGTTACCATCTTTGCTGGATGTCTCACCCTTGCTTGGCTTTCTTCTTTTCCCCATCACGTTTCCTGCTTCCCTTCTAGTTTTTCCTTGGAATACTTTTTAATAAATCACATTTACATGATTATTTACCTTAGGGTTTACATCTAGGTACCCCAACCTTAGATAGCTGACTGTGCATTGCAATTACCTAGGAAGTGGATATTATATATTTAGGAGAACAGAAATTCTTAGGTAATGAATGAGGAACAAAAATTAAGTTTTTACCAAAAAAAAAACTAAGTTAAGAACTTTAGTTTTTAATAAAGATGTAATATATTGTGTGTATGTGTGTGTGCGTGTGCACGTGTGTCACAGTCATTCCAGGACTTTGACATGTGAAACAGATAAGACAAATGCCCTAGTCACTGGGTTGTAATGTAATCTAATCCCACAGGATTAGATGAGTTATTTAAATATGCTGATTGACATTATTACCGTTTATAAATGTTTGATCTCTAATTTCACACATGTGGGAAAATCACATAACTCTGCCTCCCTTGAAATTAGGTTTGGCCAAATCATGAGTTTAGCCTATGGAATATGAGTGTGGTCATTCATGAGTATCACTTCCAGGCAGAGGCATTCAATTGCTAGGGCTAAGCCCTTCAGCCTTCTCTAGCCCTTCTGGGTGACTGGAAGCACGTGTTAATATTTGTGCTATCTGATTGTAGCAGGCTGGAATGCTGAGTCAGCCTGGAGGACTGCCCAGACCTGCAGAGAAATTCAAACTTTTGTTAAGCTACTGAGATTTTCCATTTTTACTGCATCATAGCCTATAACCTGCCTGATGATGACATGGAAATAGGCATGGAGAATATTCAGTTAATAGCTCCAAAATTCACCAAGACTACTTAGTCAGAGTCTGTCTGTCCCTCTTTCCATCCATACTTATTTTTCTCCTTTCATTTTCTGTACTGGGTGTGCTATAGAAACAATGGGATGGGCAAGGATGAGAGTAGAATATGGTCATTTTCTGCTGAGGGAAATGATTTCCATAAGCACCAGACTCAGTAGGTAAAAAACTCCAAAGGTCATGAAGTAACAATGTTAGCTGCTCTTTTTAGGGGTCTTTTGGTTGCGTGGAACATAACACTCAAACTAGCTCTGGAAAATGGGGCTTATTGTAAGGGTATTGAGGTGTTTATTATCCAGAAAAAATAATTAAACAATTATGCCTTGGAAGGACAAAAAGAATACAGATTTTGAAATGTCTCTTTCTACTCTCTCCACCCCTGCTGAATCTGTCCTATTACCCCTCTATCCAGAATGGCTCTATCTGTTTACATGCCTTGCACTGAATCATGTGCTAGTACCATAGCCCCAGCCTGCAATTCCCTTTATTCAAACAACCATCAGACACTTTCCTCTGAATTTTAAGGGCAAGCTCTTCACAGACAGCATCTGATTAATCTAGCTTACTTGCGCAAGTTAGGGAAGTTAAAGGTTACCAGCCGATAGGTACCTTCTTCTAGTGAGATGTTCACCCACCCTGGTCCAATCCCCCGTAATGGCAGGAATTAAACATGTGACCTGATGATCACTCAGCAGATGACGTTACTGCGGCATTTTACCTACAGCAGGGATGTGAGCAGGACAGGTACTCTAAAGCATATTAACATGATTTCCATGACTGACTAGATTTCTTTGGACTGGGCATCAGGAATACCCTGAAATACAGAGGGTAACTCTTTTGAGGGACTGCTCTTAAACAATTATAACACAAACTATATCCACTTCCTCTCCGAAAATTGCTGCTATCTGTCATAACTTATCATCAATAGCTTAGATGTTGCAAGCAAACAATAGAACCCTTTGTATATTTGGAGAAGGAAGAAATATGAGTAATACTGGGCCTTCCCTTGGACCTACATAATTAATTATTCTTACAGTAGGGATGTGTGAGAAACACACACCTCATGCTAAAAACTAAACTCTTGAATTCCATTCGTAATCCTCAAGGCCTGAGTCAACTCTCTACTCTATGAAAGTTGACTTTACTGGGAACTCTCTTCTTTTACACAGCGGCATAAATATCTCCATTATTTCACTTGGATGTCTCTTCAAATATCACCTTCTCAGAGATGCCTTCCCGGTACAAGCTGTCTGAAACAAGTACAGTCATACTTTAGTATCTGTGGCATTTGGTTACAGGACTTGATGATAGCCAAATCCACAGATACTAAAGTTCCTGATATGAAATGGTGTAGTATTTGCATGTCACCTATGCACATCCTTCTTGTATATTTTAAATCATCTCTCTATTACTTATAATAGCTAATACAATGTAAATCCTATGTAAATAATTACTATACTGTCTTGTTAGGAAATAATGACAAGAAAAGAAAGTCTGCACATGTTCAGTACATATATAGTTATCCTTTTTCCCCAAACATTTTTGATTCAAGGTTGGTTGAATACATGAACATAGAATCCAGATACAGAGGGCTGACTATAGTACCCTTCCTCCTGTCGCTTCCTTCAATGTCCTTACCACTGTTCATTGTTTGCACTTATTACTTAGTCTGCCTAACATGTTGCATATGTTTGTGTGTTTGTGTGTAACTGTTAATTGTTCTTTTCTATTATCATCTGTCTCTCTTCACTAGAATGTAAGTTTTATGAGGGCAGAGACTTCGCTTTTTTTTTTTTTTTTCATATTACGGTCCTAGGGCCTAATATGTATAGGTGTTCAATAAATACTTTTTTTTTTCTTTGAGATGGAGTCTTGCTCTATCACCCAGGATGGAGTGCAGTGGCATGATCTCAGCTCACTGTGACCTCTACTTCCCAGGTTCAAGTGATTCTCCTGCCTCAGCTTCCTGATGAGCTGGGACTTCCTGACGACAGGCGCCCACCACCATGGCTGGCTAATTTTTGTATTTTTAGTAGAGATGGCGTTTCACCATGTTGGCCATGCTGGTCTCAAACTCCCTACCTCAGGTAATCCATCCACCTTGGCCTCCCAAAGTGCTGGGATTATAGGTTTGAGCCACCATGCCCAATCTCAGTAAGTACCTTGGGAATATATGCTTTCCACTAGTCATGAATAGTAGTAAAATAAAATCTTGCCAATTAAAAGCAAAGGGAAAGATGACTAGCTGATTCATTTAAATGACAGAATATTTACTTGCAAATTCATGATTTTTTAATCAATAATTGGCAAAATCTGTTTCAGGTAAAAAATATATCTTTGCCAACTTAGAAGAGTGAAACTCATTTCTAACTGTTATATTGATTTCTTATATGCAAATATGCTTTTAAAGGCCCTGACAAACTTTCTCCTAAATTGATTTACCAGGTCTCCTACAATTTGTCTGTACCTGTAGTTTGATTAGTAAGCCCTTTGCTGATATTGTTGAAGTCATTCTCAAAGCACTTAAAATGTAAACCTCAGCTCATTTCATGTCAAATACTCTGAAATTCTAAGTTTAGAAAATCCAGAATAGATGAAGTTTTACAGCATGTGTATTTCTCGGATGTATAAAAATATAATAGTACATAGATTTGAAATGCAAACATTTATGACTTGGCACCATTCACAATTTCAAAATTGGTAATGATATTAGAATTAAAACTAAGAGAAAGGACCAATGACATTTCTCTCCAGCATGATGTGTGTGTGTGTGTGTGTGTGTGCGCACGCATGTTTCTGTGGGGGTGAGTATTCATGTTTTTAATTTGTTGGGTCATACTGAAATTCCTCTGACAGTAGAACTGGTGCTACTTAGGCTAGTAACTTACATAGTAGATACCACTATGTTTTAAAAATTCATTCAACAAAATTTGTTGAGCACCTACTCTGTGCCCAAAACTGGGATTTGAGATGATGATACAAATATATTAATAAATAAAATAAATATGAATATTTATTAAATACAAATGAATAATGATGGCAGATAGTCTTGCCAAATTTTATGTAAAATATCTCTCTCTGTATTACACTTGGCATAAAACTCCATAAATTATAGTTTAATCCTGATGGGAAAAAATTAAATTTATTCCTGAGTTCCTTTGGTATAAAAATGTTTAATGCTCCTTGAAAAATAACGTTTCTAAATGAGTAAAACTGCCTTCCAAAAGAAACAAGGCTCAACAAAATTTCAAGAGTAATCCAAAAAATAAGCAATAAAACTTTCTTTTGGTTTGAACCTCAAATAAGATCTATGTAGAATAGCAAATTTCATAGGACCTCTATTGAAGTAGGGTAGAACTAGACAATGTGAGAAGGAAATGTCACAGGAATTAGCTTTAAGATAATAACCCAAAATCTCATATACATTCATGGCCCTATCATGGTTGACTGTCTACTTGCAGGTTCCTCAGCATTGTGTTCCATGAATCAAGTAAGGATAGGTCAGACATACTGCTGTCTACCATCAGCTACTCAGAAGAAAGTGCATGCCTCAGAAAAGTCATAATCAGAAGCTATCCCTCAACTGTAATGTCCAAAGGGTAACAAATTTATCCAAGAACCAAAGGAAAGTTCAAGCTTTTGAAACCAGGTTATTTCCAAAACAGAATATAACATACAATATGTTATTTTAATTTTAAAAATAAAGCAACTGAAAGAGCACTTAATAGTAAACTAAAATGTACTTAATTTACTATGATTTGTACCAATGGAAGTAAGCTGTGTGGCGCACTTAAATGCATAGATGACTCCAAATCTACAATATTTTCTTTTTTGCCCCACATATTTATCTTCATGATTAGTTTTGATAAAGCTAGTAGTTATTCTCCAATAGAAAGAGGAAGTAACACTTGACACTTAAATGTTTGCATAGATAGATAATATGTATCTAGTGATCATATAACAAGACATTTAAATCCTTGAATGAAAGAACGAAATCTCTGAATCCTTCCTTACTCCCTTTTATGGATCATGTAGCATAGGGCCTTGCAAAGAACAGGTGTTCAAAACACAAGTGGTCAATGAATATTCACTTACAGATAATTAAGACTCCATGCTCATGTACTAAAAGAAATAAGTATTTTTAGTTTTTTGGTAGTTCTCTTATATTAGAGTAAAACAATAATTCTAGGTTTTGCTAAGCATTGTACTTTTTGAACTACCATAATAAATTACTTTTGTATATTAATTTGTTAATATTAGCTATTCTAACACATTTTAATGGAGTAACACAATACATGTGTAAAGCCCAATGCATATTTTCTTAATAAGTGGGCAGCATTCCTCTGCGTGGTAATTAAGGGACTCTCTTTATCTCTGGGGTTCGGCCTGTCCTGGGTCTTAGAAGTTTCTGCATTCAGCTAAAGGATGGGAGCCCATCGACTAGAAAATGTATATCTGCTGCTTAACTGTCTCAGCCTGAGAGAGACCAACCACCTCAGCCCACAGTCCACCGATCAGAACTACCTACTTAGAGGAAAGCAGTGTCAGGCTAGAAATGGAATCCCTTACTGGCAGATAATTCACAGGGGGAATCATACTAAGGAAGGAAAAATACAATTTTCTGATAGACAAAAAGTTGTCTTTTTTTCAAGTTTTTGCCCCCTGTGATTTCTTGATAAGCAGGACATTGTCAAAGTCAGCATCTGGGAACTGAAGCAACCCCTTCAAAATGTAAATTCCAAATATAAGTATTCTCATGCAAGTGGTAATATAATTATGGACTGCTAGGGCAGTCTAACATGGGGGTTCCCAAACCCTGGGCCACAGACTGATATCAGTCTGTGATCTGTTAGGAACTGGGCCGTACAGCAAGAGGTGTGCAGCAGAGTGAGCAAACATTACTGCCTGAGCTCTACCTCCTGTCAGATCAGCGGTGGCATTAGATTCTCACAGGAGTGCAAACCTTTGTGTGAACTGTGCATGCAAGGGATCTAGGTTGCCCGCTCCTTATGAGAATCTAATGCCTGATGATCTGAGGTGAAACAGTTTTATCCTGAAACCACCCCCAACCCCCACCCATGGAAAAATTGTCTTCCACAAAACCAGTCCCTTGTGCCAAAAAGGTTAGGGACCTCTGGATAGGACAGAAAAAGAGTGGCAGTAGGAAAGCATAGGACATCTGAAACAATATCTGAATCAAAAAGATGATCTGGCTGTCTACTTCAGAAAGCCAGGTGTATGAACACAAGTAGTCTGTAGTTAATATGCTGCTGTCCTATTTTCCTTAAAGCAGGATCTAATTTTGTTTAAGAAGTGTCAGTGTTGCAGCAGTTATGGAATCATACACAGGCATTAAAAGTTCCTGTTGATAATGTGTTGGGAAGTGATTATGAGTCATAACTACTTTTTCCCCACACATACCTTAGCTAGGAGGTGTCCTAGACTTATAGCGGACTAAAGGGTGTGCCTGAAAGGTGTGCCTTTATTTCCTATCTATCATAAAATTTTCTATGGTGCTTACATTTTAAGCCTTCTGATCTTGGTTCAAAGATGTTTATCTTATACCTGGTAGAAAGTCCAAGTAACAGTGGGAACTTCATTTTCTTTCTAATATGTGAGAGAGAGTGTCTTGGCCTTGGAAATGAGCATCTCTGGACATGGTTTCCTGGTCTTTTCTGAAACAGGTCCTCTTCACCCACAGGTCTTGGCATCGCTCCCTCACTGTGTGCCATCTGGCCAGGGACCAACTTCCCAAATCTGCCTTAGCAACCAGCTCTGCTCGTGTTCAGGAGGCTGTTTTCAACAACCCCTTCCTGAGATTACAGTGATGTCTCAGAGCTCATAATTTTATGTTCTCTGAAAATTCTAGGCTTTATTGAGGGCAAGGACCATTTTCAAATATATTCTCCCCCCACCAAATTACCCACCACAGTGTCTGGCATATAGCAAGTACAGAAAATGTATTTATTGAATGAATTGTCTAATTGCCACCCAGTATCCTGGGGTTGGAAATGGGGCAGGAGAATCTCAGTGCCAGTGGCAGCCCCCCTGGGCTGGTGGGCCACACCCTGCATCTGCTCCCTTTGCTAGGCATCCACAGAAGTATCTAGTGTGTGTTTCTTTTCCGTGCAGTCCACATCAAAGTCATGCTGCAGCACCATCAGTCTCTTACTAAAACTTAATTTTCAAGTTTGAGCTTTAATCTAATCCTTGTCTCCAAAACACTTCTCCTGGCTCCATCTCCCAGCTCCCTAAACTTGTTTATCTTTTCTTTGTGTGTGTGGTGTGTCTGTTGGGGGGGGGGTACCTTAAATCATTTATTGGACCCGTGGTCCAATTGAGGAAACAGAAAAACCCTGATACTGAAGGACTTTGGAAATATAATAGGAAGGATGAAGGGTAATACATTTTTTCAGATTTCCTCATAATTGCCCCAAAAAGCTCCAACCATGTTGCCAGTCCTCGGGTGTTGCGGTTGTTCAGGGAGAGGGGCTGTGTGGAGGTGACCTTCTGGTAGAGGGAGACCGGCTTTTTCAGACTCTGTGGCTCAGCAGGCGGGCCAGGAAGAAGCATTTGGACCACTATCATTCTCAGCCCTGGCGCGCCTGACATTCTCTCCTTCACTTTCCTTCCGACCGGAGGGACCAGTGTGGGGATTCGCTTTGGGCTCCAAGGCTCTGCCCGCACCGGCAGCACCAAGCAGGTGTCGAATGATTGGAAGGAGCAGGGAAGGAAGATGGGTGTCACCTGTCCCGGCCAGAGGCTGCGTACGTGTGTGTGAATGGGGAAAAGGTCACCCTCTTCCTTGCTTCTCCTCGGTTCTCCTTGGAGACCCGCAGGGCTGCCGCAAGGAACTCCGAGTTGCCCGGGGTCGCCGGGGCTCGGTCCCATCCTCTTCCGCCAGCCCGCTCCCGCGTTCCACAGCGCCCTGGAACTGTGGTGCACGCCTGGGTGGGACACAGTAGCAGCCGCCACACCGCCAACGCAAAAGCCCCACTTTCGCTTGGCAAAAGCAAAAACAACCGTACACCCCATCGCAGTCGCAGCTCTTCTCCGAAAGGTAAGTTGTTTATCCGTCGCCGTTTCGGCGATACTCCCTGGACAGCTGCGACAGCGACAGCAGCTGCGCCGCGGGCGCCGAGCTCCCAGCCTCTTCCTTCCTCCTCCCTCTCAGGGCTGCCTCACACCCCCACCCCCTTCTCTCTTATCCCCGCCTTCTCTCTCCTTGCCCTCTCGTGGGCCACGCACACACCAGGAGACACCCTCCGCACTTGGCTACTCACACTGCGGCTTAACCTAGCCGACAAGGCACGCTTGCCAAACAGGCGCGGGGGTGTGTGCGGGGTCCGAGTTCGGAGGCCACAGAGGGGTGGCGTGGTACAGCCCATCTCCTCTGGGCCGCGACCCCTTGCCCACTCTCCTTCCCTAATCTCGGCCTGCCAGCAACAGTGACACCTGAGCAGGGACTGGGCGGTGGAGGCGGCAGGCCCGCTGGTCCGGCAGCCAGGAGAAAACAGAGCGAGGGGCGGGGACAACCAGGAGGAGCGGGAGGCGGGACGAGCGGGGAGGCCGCCACCTGGCACTGAGTGATGCACAACCGAGCCAATCAGCGCGCGGGACTCCAACGTCGGGGCGGGAGGTCGGGGGCGGGCTCCGTGGGGAGGAGGAGGTGGCCGGCGCGCGAGAGGCGGGGGCCGGGCGGAGGAAGGGGAGGAGGCGGAGGCGGGCGCGGTGGCGGCGGCGGCGGAGGCGGCCGAGAGGAGTAGGTTGTGCCCGGGACTGTGTCTGCCGAGCTCCGCTGCTGTGCCCGTGTGAGTGGAGAAGCGGCGCGGGGAGGCGGAGGCGAGCGCGGGCGATCGCGACGGCGGGACGTCTCTGGCGGCCGCGGCACCAGCGGCGGCGCTCGGTGTGGAGAAGCAGCGGCAGCGGCAGCAGCAGGAGCTTCAGCGGCAGCAGCGGCGGCCGCCTCTCCGCCGCCGGGGACGCCAAGGTGCGGCTGGTGGCACTGACACCGGCGGCCCTGCCTCTCCTCCCTCGCCCCCGGCCCTCCCCATGTGATCGGTCTTAATCCCGGCCGTGTGTGCGCGCGTGGGGCTCCATTCCGCGGTGCCGGGTCTCCGTGCCGTGGTGGGTGCTCCTGTGTGCGCTTCTCCTCCCCATCCCCCTTCCCCCAAGAATAAAAGAAGAACCGGGAGGCGTGCTCAGAAAATAAATAAATAATCACCACACACGCGCAGCCCGGAGCGAGTCGGCGGGGCTGGCGGCAGCGGCGGAGGAGGAGTGAAGGCGGCGGCGGCGGAGGAGGGACGCGCGGAGAAGGCAGCAACTTTAAAGCCAGCTCAGAGCCTAGACCTCCAGCCGAGCGGTTTGCAGCGCGGCGGCGGCGGCGGTGTTGAGTGTCTGGCCCGCCGGTCCGGTCGGGGTGTGCAGTCGGAGGGACGAGCAGCGCGTCGCTGTCCTCCGGCGGCTGGAGATGTCCGAGCCCAAGGCAATTGATCCCAAGTTGTCGACGACGGACAGGGTGGTGAAAGGTAAGCGGAGCGCCGCGGTGGCCCGGGTGCACCGTGTGCCGCAGGCGCCAGGGCAGCTAGCCTCGCCTCCCCTCCCCCGCCCCGGGTTCTCCTCTGCCCTCTCCAGCCGCAGACCTTCTAGGATATTGTGCAACCCGCGAACCCCCCGCCCCCGCGGCGCCCTTCCCCCACGCGTCCCACCCGTCCTCACTTGGGGCATTTTTATTGACGGGGGCGTCAGTTGGCAAATGGCTGAGCGGCGGGGAGGCGGCGGCGGGGGTGGCGGTGGCGGGAGGGGGCGCCCGGGGGGTGGTTGCTGGCAGGGTGTAGCTGCTGTGACAGAAATAGGAAGTGGGTGGCTGCTCTCAGGCTTGCATGGGATCGGGTTTATGGTTTTCTTCTGCAGAGGGACGGGTGATTTATGGCTTTTAAAAAATTAATATGGCATTTTTATGTGGCCGTGGCTTTCCACCGACTGCCTCGCTCGGGCAGGGTTCTGTGGGCGCTCCATTGCAGCAATTCCCTCCGCGCCCCTTCCCCCTCCCCCTGGAAGGGCCTGCACAGGACTCGCGAGAGAGCGGGAGAGCGTGGGGGGAGCCAGGCGCTTCCTTCCGCGCGGGGCGCGGGGCGGGGGAGGGGGCGGCCGCTGGCTGGAGGGTGGCCGCGGGGGGCGCGGGAGGTGGGTAAGGACCCGAGAGCACCAGCCGTCGCCGCCCAGGGATTTCCCTCGCACGCCCCTGGAGAGACACGAAAACCACTTCTCAAGCCTTCCTCGCTATCCCCGGCTGTCCCCCGCCGACCTGTCATTGCTTCTGAAGGGTTCTCCACTCGTGCACACCTCCCAAGTGATAACCTCATTCCACCTGCTTCCTCCGTGCCCTGGCATCCCTTTTGTAACGGGCTGTTTGATTCCTATTGTTATCGCCCCCTCTTCCCTGCCTCCGGGGTGATATACTCCTGGCGGGAATGGCACTGGGGTTGCTGGCAAAGAGAAACTGGGATTTGCGGAGTTAGGAAGGGGACAGGCTGGGGTTCTCTTTATCGCAGGGTAATCCACCGGCCTCCTTGTATTCCTAGGTGTAGTGAGGGAGGAACCATCCTTAGAATCCTGGAAGGATGAAGCAACAGAGCAGATCCACCTTGATTAAGTAGTATCTCTCATTCCTGGGGTCAGGACAAGCTAAGCAGAGATGGGCATGAGCTGTGAGCTAAGCGGGCCTCTGAAATTGGAAACAGCACTGGCTGGTGTAATGTGTATGTGTGTTGTGTGTAGAACAGAGATGGTATCTAATGTGGCCAGAGCATGCAATTAGGGTGCAATGCAATCAAGTCGTTTGCACCATGAGCACTTAAGTGAAGTGACCCAGCAGCCCAGAGACCATGATACACAAGTCCCTCTGGGATTTCCGAAATGATCCTTTCTCCTTACAGGCTTATTCAGTTTTGAAAGTAATTTTTCTGTGTGAGTGGTGGTGGTGATGGGGGAAATTGTTTTCCCTTTTTTCAGAAAGAACAAAATATCTTCTTTTATTTTGGTTATACTGGAATCATTCCTGCTTCAGTTTCAGTGCTTCAGATTCGTATACCCAGAACATAATGAGGAAATAGCTCTGCAAAAATGATTCGAAATAGGGCTGCAGAGAGATGCACAACTATTTTATTTTTTCTGCCGGCATGGATTTTCATGGAAAGAGACCTGTGTTTTGCATTAAAGGCTTCTGTTGACATTTTCAAAAATTGAGACTCTCTGCTGAAATATCAGAGAATGACAATTATCTCCTTAATGTGTGAAGTTTAGACGTAACTCCAATCTAGGTTAAGATCAAAACAATGTAAAGCTTACTATTCAAATGATACCAGTGGATGTGTTGGCAATTAAAAAAAACAGTCCTGCACAGGTAAGGTCACAGTCCCTGTTTTAAATCACAGGATGTGGATTCTTAATGTGAATGTAAAGTCATCAGGTGAACATGTAAAAATAAATGTTTATACTCTCTGGCTTAGTGTCTTTATCATTTAAAATGGAAGAGCCCACTCAACCATTCCAAAGTTTTTTTGCCTTGCTTTTTTTCAATGCTGTATCATTATAAATGACTTTTCATTTTAGGTACACACACCCACTCATAATTTCAAAAATTCTATTTACATACTTTTGCAGAACTGAAATACAAGTGTGGATAATAGACTCAAAATAGGAAAAGTTAATTTTGCATTTGTTTTGATAGAGATCCTGATGTCAGATGTGAAATGTGAAATTTTGTTTATAGAGGTTTTGTTGATGAATCCTGATTTTAAGGTGGATGCACAGTTGCTGTTTATCCTATGTTTTCTTGTAGACTTTATATTATCAGCATGAAAGGCATTATCCAAGGTTGGATTCAACATTTTGTCATAAATAACATTTTTATGATTAGTTATTGAAATAATCTATTTTGATTATTAGACTTCTGTGAAATAATATTTCCCCTTGAATATGTATACTACTCAATGAATGGAAAGTATGTGTATGCTGGATGTGAAACATTAACAAATGATTTTTTTATATTTGCAAAAATTAGATAATATGGAGTTAAGAGACCATGATTTTACTTGAAATTTTGTTAGAACTCCATCTCAATGGCCATTTAACTCATTCTTTAATACAGAAAAGAAATTATCTTTAAGGAATTATTTGTGCCCCTTAAGTTTTCTCTTTTTTACAAAGTATATGTAGTATTATTTTCTATACATAATACAGAAATAATTATTCAGACCGTTATTACCATGGCGCGCCATGATATTTACTTACAGTTTTCTTTGTTAGTGTCATCTGGCTTTTGTTGTATAACAAATTGCTCTTTGCAAATAAAGATGTGCTTGTGGTTTGTAGTAACATGATGTGACTGTTTTCCTAATTGTGCTTTTAGAATGCAGCTTCAGAGAGGTAGGTTGAGTTTGTTTCAACTATGTTATTTTTGAGGTTTATAGAATCTGCTAGTATGTATTCAGAGACCCTGATCAGTTTTCTAAACTTTAAAAATGAAAGAGAATGATGGCAGTGGAGACGAAAGGTATTCATTTAGATTACCCCAGGAGAAAAAGTTACTTCAATTAGCAAAACTAGTGCTGTTTCATTTTGACTGCTCTTGGATTAAAATAATGGAAAGTAGAAAAATTCAGAGAAAACATCTCGGTAATGACATTTGCTGGAAATCAAAATAATTTGATCCATTTATTGTTCTACATTATATTTTTAAAGAGACATACAGCAAACTGAGGGCAATAAATAGAAGAACTATCTTCTTCTCCCCAACCCCATCCTGATTTTTCTCTTAGTTGTATTCTACAGGCTTTGTTCCAAACTTTGGCTTTTCTCTATTTCTCTCTATTCCTGCCCGGAATGCATTGTCTGGCCCTAGCATTCCCTATTGGTCACAGAACTTTGCTACATGATAGTTAAAAATACTTAGATGAAATTAAACCCTGTGTGATAATGAGTGTTTGGCTTTGTTACATCTCTTAACCTTCCTTCCCTCTCTTCCCATCTCCAAGTATTTTGTGATGGGACTTTTACCTTAACTCAAACTGATTGTAATGGTAGATATTTTAGAAACTATGGCAGGCTGCTGAGGGATAAATTTCTGGGTAGAGTTTTGTGGAATCTCTCAGAAACTAAGTGCTTTGTGTAAGGTTGCTTTTGGCGCTACAAAATGAGCTGTTTTCCAGGTGTATTAGCTTATGTACTTTGTGTAGATAGAGTACTCATAGGAGAATTCTGAAAAGATACTAGGGTCATAGAAGCAAGATGATGCTAGTTAAGTTAAATGTTAGTAAATAGGGATTCCAGCCACTAGTATTTCTAGCTGGGTGAGACTGGTAATACTACTTAAAAAGAAAACAAATATGCTACATTGGTAGTAACTGTAGACCATGATGCAGAGGAGTGGTAAATAATGTCATTTATTTGTGGTGTTCTAAGAAGAACTTGTGAATTTATTTTATTGACATTTTCTTACCATCAGTTGATTTTCGAATATCTGGTTTTCAATTTGAGTATAGTGAAACCTTATTAATTCAATATCACAAATTTAAATTTATTGTGAATATCATCAGTGTTTGTTGTCTGAAGTTTACATCACCACTGGATGTGAAAAAAAGGGTACCAGTAATCTAAAAGTATAAACAACATAGTTTCAGCATGGTTAATATACTAAGAGAACAAATTATTTTCAATACTTAGTGAACAATATGCAAATTCATGCTGTTCATTACAAGTTAGGTTGGTCTATTTATTAATGTTTCCTTTTGGGACTATTACAAAATGACCATAACACAAGTGCATTGTTGTAAAAACATTCAGTAAATTTAAGGATTAGTGCAACAATTGAGACTAGAATTCAGGGGCATTCCAGCGATTCTAAAATACCATCAATTAGAATAATCAACATTTTGAAGATAATGGTTTTTTTTTGGGAAATAACCCTTATTTTAATTTAAGACATCTAGTAAAAATGGGAAAAATTAACATCTAGAATCTAATTATTGAGGTTTACTCTAAGATTTGTTTGTTTAAAATTATGCCTTTTAAAGTCTATTTGTTTCTTTATGATTTGTTTTATTTGTAATTTTAGATGAAATATGACTTTGATATACTATTCGTTTATAACTTTTGTAGTTGATCCCTTATGCTTTTTTTTATCTTTTTTTTTGTGTCAGCTATGTGTAAATTTGAAACTAATTATGACATCAAATAAAGAATCCATTTAGAGTGACCTCATTGGAAAACAACATTTTTGCAGAGATACTCTCCTTTAAGCAAATATGGTTAAATTACCATTTTGAAAATTTAATGAAAATATGTCATCTATTTCTAGAACTATAAAGAATGGTGGTGATTCATGAAATAGAATTTTGATAATTACTAAAAAATCATTTTGTCAATTTTTTTCAGCAACTTTCTGATGTACCAGTCTCTTGATATACAAGAGGGATATGGTGAGACCTTGAACTCCAACTTTCTGTAATTCCACTGTTACATGTTATAACTTCACAGGCTAACTTTCCCTATACGTAAAAGGGGAGTAATTGTATCCACTGACAACTTGTGAGGACCAGAGGATAATCAAATGGGATATGGGAGGGTGGGTGGTGGTTATACTTTGTCCACTACCTGGTATTGGCAGTTCAGTCACTGCTAACACAGAATTAGAAATGATAAGGTGTTATGTATTTTCAGGTCACCTGAGAATAGTTAGAACCATTAGTATTGAAAGCCATGAGTGTCTTGGGTCAAGAGTAGCTTATGATGACATTTACTTTTATAGTTACAGAAATGGAGACAGAATAGATAGAATGGTTACAGGTAAGTGTACACAAGCTATTTTCTTTATTAAAGAGGCTTTTCTGGCTAAAAAACTATTTTTGAAAATTGCCACTGGCCAAGTGTGGTGGCTCACACCTATAATCCTAGCACTTTGGGAGACTGAGGTGGGAGCTTGGACAACAGAGCAAGACCATATTTCTTAAAAAGAAAAGAAAAGAAAATGGTCACCTCTTTTGGTATATTTAAAACGTCTTCACATTTTGTTTCCCATTTTGTTTTACTAAATAATTAGCTATGTGAAATAGTTTGATTAGGAGAGGAAGCTTTTTATATTTCTTATTTAGCAGATATATAAAATTCTGGTGACAAATACTATAATCTGATTTGACCTTGGCCTGAGGTTCACTAAGGAAATACTGTTAAACATTGCTTTCTGTTCAGGTAAATATACACAAAGAAATAGAATAGCATACTCTTCTGCAAAGGAATGTTACTTACTTTCATTTTGAAGGATGTTGTCTTAAGCTTGTCTATCTGAACTACAGATAATGACCCTCACTGATACTCTGGTTTGACAAACAAAATCCTCAAATCAGAGGATTTTGTTAATTTCTAGAGCAGGTTCAGGTGAAAATATCGGTCAGTGATGCTGAGGCGTTTCATTACTATTTTTAAAGCGGTCGTTAGGTGGGACTGATGTAGGCAGTGAAATAGGATTTTAGTTTGCAAATTAAGTCTTTAGTACTGTTGACATTTTCAGTGTTTTAAATTCATTTTATTTTACAATAATTCCATCTTCTGTATGAATCCGTCAATTATATTTTATATGAGAAGTCAAATAACAATTTCTATTCCTCCATGGTTAGGTGTTCTGAATAATGGCTTAAATCAGGTGGGTTATCAACTTGATGACCTAGCCCAGTTGATGTTATCTCAAATTTGTTCTAACAAATATACGCACTTGGATAGTGGAAGCTTTAGATATTAAAAAGGTAAAAGCCCTCACTGAGGAAGTGGCAATAAATTATTAAGATGCTGGGTTTTTGGAATTCAGATAGATTGTTTTTGAGACCATCACAGAGTAGAATATAACTTTGTTTTCCTTATCCATGCTTTGGTCTCTTGTCAAAATATGCTGTGACTCTATTTTAAAAAATGGCCTACTTTTCTGTGAACTTCCCTCTCTTGAAACTGGAAATTTTGCATGTGGCTATCTGCAAAAGAGGAAAACAAGCAGATGTCAGGGATTTATAAAAGCTGCCTCAAGATTATGATACACTACAATGTTGGTCAATTTCAGGTACTTTTGACAGTTGTGAAACCAGAAGAATGATGGTTGATGTTCAAAGAGAGAATTTTATTTATATGGAGTGAAATTTAAAAAATTTTCATCAGCTCTAAGATTCTTAGACTTAAAAAGAATCTTTTTATGGCGATTTTATTGTCTCACTTTTCCTTTCTTTGAGGAAGAATTAGTAGTAGTTTTTATTTAAAATGTCCAGTTGTTTCTATGTAATATCAGAATGTTTCGGAAATTCTAATATGTCAGTGTCTAAGCTATGGCTCTTGGTTGCTGCCTATACTTGGAAGTTGCATAAAATTGTTAATATTTGTATTTAAAGTTATAGTTTGGAAAAAAATGGTCATTGTCTTATTGGTCCCTAGCTCAGTGCCTTGCTTATTATGCACTGAATAAATTCTTGTTGAATGATTTGGGCATTACAGAATTCTCATGTGCCTTCTGAGGCCTTCTAAATTGTGTTTATGTTGAGTGTATTAAGTTCCATTCGTAAATGGTTATATATGGTGACTGGTGAATTGGAGTGCTTCTTTCTCCAGCCCAATCATGGCATGGAGTATGAGAAGGAGGCATTAATACGGTAACACAATTAGAATGAGAGCTGTTTTGTTTGGTCACTTGAACTGACTTTATCCCTGCTGAATTTAAAAGGCTATGTTCTTTTCAATTTAGTTTATTTGCTTGAACCTGACAGCTGTCTCTCAGTTTTTATTATATTTCCCCTTAGGCTGATCAGTTTTTGACAAGTGAGAAAAAATAGGTTAATCACTGACTGTTTTATTATTGGGTGATTTTTATATTTTAATTGTTTTGTAGACTTGGACTTGAGGATAAAATGACCTGCTAAATTTCATGAAAAAGAAAACAAAATGGAAAAACCTCTTTGTTTACATCTCCATATATCATTTTCTATATTGCTTTTGTAATCCAGAAATGCAGCCTTTTCTAACATGACCTCCTACCCTTCTCTGGCCCCCAAAATGTCATTGGATACCATCCAGTGGAAAGATATATGGGCTAAAAAGGTGGCACTAATGCTGCTGACTCAAATTCTCATAAGTGGGCTTTGAGCCATCCGTTGACATTTGTTTCTAAAACATCTTATAAGCTATGCCATTTTATTTTACCAAGTTAAATTAAAAGCAGGATACATTCTTAAAAGGATGGACCTGAGTGGGAATTCAGGTTTGTTTTATTTTTTGTTTGCTTTTTACAAAGGAGTTACATTTTAAAAACTAATAAATCTGCCATTGTTTGTTCATTTATATTTAATGCTATTAAAGTTACACACATTCCTGCTCTGTGTGGGCCTGATTATTGGGATAACAAACGTTCTTCTGATCATTAACTTAGTTCTCTTCTTCCGAGCTTCAGTTCAGAAATTACCTTCTCTGGGATCTGCATCTCCTGACACCTTCACTTAGAATTAAGGAATTGAGCCTCTTCCTTCTCACAGAAGACACCTTGATAAGAGCATGTTGCTGTGATTTGTTTCCCTGTCTGCCTTTCATTCCCAGGAAGTGGGAAGTCCCAGAGACAGAAGTTCTATCTACTTTTGTATCTTTAACTCTAGCCCAGAGACTGCTGTAGAATAAGCATTTGATACATGGTTGTTAAAGGAATGAAATAACATAAAGGATAAGATAGATTTATATTTCTAAATTATGGAATTCCTTTATGTTTTGAAATTTTGTCAGTCTTAAATCATGATCAATATGCAAACATCTGATGGGTAATACTTGATTTATAAGCTCTAGTCTTTGTAGAAGTGTGTTTTCCTGTGAGTTTTTGAAGTGCTGTATTATAGTTTCTGCACAGTAACCAGCATGCAGAAGCATAGCTGGCATAAGTGGCCTTCCCATGGGGAGCACTTGGCTTTTAATGGATCATTGTCACAAGGTGTATAGGTTGATTTCCTCAAAGGTGAGTGTGTTTCTTTCCAGGAAGACTGGTGATGATACTAAGTTGGAGGGAGAGCTGTTTGACAAGCATATGGGAGGCCCATATTAGTCTTCACAGTGTGCAAATTTAAATGAATAGAAACGCATAAGATTAGGAATTAGAACAGGATTAAAACATACTGTACACCCATATAGGTGATGACTTACTGTATATATACCAATAAAAAAATCTTCAGGCCCAGTACAAGTACAGGCTGCTCATGAGTCAGCTCTCCTGATGCTAAGTCTGCATGGTGAATGTTTTTAGAAAAGCTCAGTACTGGAATTCATACCAACAGAGTGGCAGTATATATATTAAGGCACTTGCTCTTAGTCCCAACCTTATAGAGATCACTGAAGCTGCACTACCTCAGATGTGGTTATATGGCTTCTGATTAAAGAAGGTCAGCTGAGGCTTTCCATTGTATTTTTGTTCTGAACCAATATTTCTAGTCTCTCAGATGGGCCAGGATATACTCTGTCTCACTAACACAGAAATACTTTAATTTCAAGGAGTAAAAGACTAGGGAAACTATAGTTTCCTACATTTTTTTTTTTAATCATTGTTAGTTCTGTTGAGTGGCATTCAGCAACTAGGGGGGAATCTCTATTGCCCTTGCCTCTGGTCAGAATTCTCCCTAAGTACTCTGTCCCATTCTACATGCCCTTCCAGAAATGGATGTGTTAAATTTTGGAGTATATTTTATAAAAAAGTCCCCAAGATGATGAAAGGACTTTAAATAAATTGTGACAGGAACTGAGAGATTATTCAGTCTGAACAAAAAAGGGTGAATGGTGATTTAACTACAGGCTTCGAATATTAGAAAGTCTCTTTCTGTATTGGATTATACTTAGATGTTGTTCATCACCCCAGTCAACTAAAGAAGAGAAAATATTTGGAAGCATCAGAGAATTAGGTGATTTAAAAAAAATTTTAACCAGTTAGGGGCATTTAACATGGGGATGGTTTATGGGAATCTTCTGAATGGAGAGAATAAATGATTCTCACTTATTTTTGTTGTAAATGTGAACTTTGTGTGCTAAAGAATAGTCTGAACCTTAAATTATGGCATTTTGAAGCTGGAAGCAACCTTGGAAATAAATCTAATTTTCTCTGTGGCTCAGAACCCTCTATTTGCTAGGGAGAAGGATTGGGGGATATAGGGGAAACTTTTATCTCTTATACTTGCTCATGCCTAAATTTAGGCATAACAAGTTAGACTCCTAGAATTGGAAGGTATATCAGGATTCTAGCTGAGGCCATCCTTAATGTGGAACTCCCTGTCCAGGATCTTTGATGGATGGAACCCTCCCCTGCATGAACACATCTAGTGAGAGGCAGCTCTTTATTCCATCGACCTCTGACTTTATCCTGGACAACTCTGCTTTCAAGAAATATTTTCTTATGCTTGATTACAATCTGATGCTTTGAATACACATTGCTTATTATTAGCATTACCCTACAGAATTACATAGAATGAGCCTTATCTGTTTGTCTCCAGATAACTCATTTGATATTAAAAACAGCCTTCTTGTTTTTTTTTTTTTTTTTGGAGACAATCTCACTGTTGCCCGACTGGAGTGCAGTGGCACGATCTTGGCTCACTGCAGTCTCTGGCTCCTGGGTTCAAACGGTTGTGCCTCAGCCTCCTAAGTAGTTGGGACCGCAGGCATGTACCATGCCTGGCTAATTTTTTTTTTTTTTTTGTATTTTTGGTAGAGATGGTGTTTCACCATGTTGGTCAAGCTGATCTCTGGGATTACAGGCCTGAGCCAACATGCCCAGCCAGCTTTCTTGTTCTTCAGTCTTACTTCTCACACAACATGTTTTTTCTGTTGTTGTTTGTTTTGTGTGTTTTTGAGATGAAGTTTCGCTCTTGTTGTCCAGGCTGGAGTGCAATGGCACGATCTTGGCTCATTGCAGCCTTTGCCTCCCGGGTTCAAGTGATTCTCCTGCCTCAGCTTCCCTAGTAGCTGGGATTACAGGTACCTGCCACCACATTCAGCTAATTTTTTTGTATTTTTAGCAGAGAAGGGGTTTTACCATGTTGACCAGGCTGGTCTTGAACTTCCGACCTCAGGTGATCCACACGTCTCAGTCTCCCAATGGGCTGGGATTATAGGTGTGAACCACCATGCCCAGCTGGTTTCTAAGTCCTTATCCATTCTAGGAGCCTACCTTTAAATCCAAATCAGGCTATAGGAGTCCCTTGAAAATGGAGAAGTGAACAAAAGTTGATCTTGACTGAATTCTATGGACCCTCCAGCACCTTGCCCTTGGTTCCTTGGTAACTCTTGCTTGCCCTCCTGTGATCTCATGCCAACTTGGAACTCAAAAGTCTTTGATAGGTGGGCTCAGTTTAGCATCCTGTGATACCCCTTAGGATGGTGAGGATTGCCACAGTTGTGATGCTCTTAGTTCTCATGCCTTTTCCATTGAAATTCTCATTATTCTTTCCCAGAACTTCTGCAATTTCAAGTTGTCAAATGCCTAATCTGCTCTATAAGTAAAACCTAGATAGCAGATGCATTTTAACAGTGACTATTTAAAGGCATTGCTTTCACTTTTCATTTATAATACAGGCAAGTAATAAAGACAGGATGAAAGCATGGTACCATGTGGTGGTAGTGGGGCTATTGAGAGACAGGCCATGCCCTTTTGTTTACTTTTCAAATCATGCCATAAAGGCAGCTAGCTCAGCACCTCACTTGACCAGAGCCATACCTGCCTCTTCTGCTTGCTTTCACTTGTGCCTAATCTTTGAAGGTTGTCTGTTCCTAAGGCCATTGAATTTGGCAAATATAGTGAATTCGGTTGTAATTTGATAACTAGTTTAAGTTTCACTGAGATCTGAAGGAGACCAATGGCTTCTAACGATGGTGTCACAGCACATTGTTGTGTTACACTCAGCCGTGAGGTATTAACAGCTGCTGATAACCTACAGAAGTTTACAAATGACTTATTTTAAGATACCTGTGTATAAATTAGAGTGGATTCAAGTTTAACCCTAGATGCTACTTTCACTTGTATTCTGACATGAAGGGATGGAGCTGCAATGTCATGGTGGGCATTTTGTAAAATTTAAAGTCTGCTTGATCTTACTGATAAGTCTTTAATCACAGTGGAAATTACATATGTATGTATTTTCCTGAACATTTTTTTAATGGTGGTTCATTAGAATCTGGATTTGCTTATCCTAGTGTTTCGTGCAAGTGAATGCTGTATCATGTTTATCTCTGGGGAAAAGAAAGGCCGAGATCTGTGATGGGAGACTGGCTTTGCTAACCAGGTCTTTAAATTGAATAGATCTTGAAACGTTTAGGTAGGCACATTTGGGGTGACTTTAAAGTGCTTTATGAAGTCTTCTCTCCTCACACATCTCCAGGGACTTACCATGCCTGAAATTTCATGATTATTTAAGATAAGAGTGGCCTTTTTGATAGGCATTTCAAAAGTAACTGATCTCTAAAACATAATTTACTGAATTGACTAATTTAAATTGTTTTCCTTCTGGATAATATTGAATCTAGGAAAAAAATTCTGTTATTCAGGAGTTTTGAGAGTGAATTTTCATGCTTTTAAAAATCCATATCCCATACCTCTTTGAAAGCGTCACTCAGTTTTACATATGTTTCCACTTCACATATGATAGAATCTCCAGCTTGGTAAGTAGATTATTTGGTCGAGTGGAAAATGGCTGTTAAAAAGATACTGCCTTTATTTATTAAGCCATGCATTTGCCCATCCACCCTTCCATTCTGCCCACATATGTGTCAGAATTTTAGTGCCCACTGCTTGTGTGGCTCTGCACTATGTTCTTGGGGCCTTACATGAAGTAGGGAATCTGAAGGTGACTGTCTGGCGTGAGAAGCAAAAGGAAATCACGGTATAAGTTGTGCTTGCTTTAATAGCAGAAGGTGCTACATCCTATGTGGAAATGCAGAAAAGGGAGTGATAAGCTACCCCCATATATTGTGTTCTCATTTTTTCACAAAAATAAATTTAATCAATATTATTTTGTGAGAGTTATAGTATATTGCCATGTGTTATGACTTTGAGCTTGCTTTAAAATGAAGATGGATGCCTGTTTTTGCCTAACATGATATTCTGTGTTATCAGAGACAAGAGGCAGACCATTCATTCACTTGTTTTTCAAAACATGGAATGCCATTCTGTGCCTAGTGTTATACAAGGCATGGGAGATTCAGTGTCAGTAAGTCTTTGCTTTCCACTTAACAAGGGATGCTTTTAGTTTTAGATTGTCTTCCTATCAAATATGAATTTTAGCAGTCATTAAATTAGTTTGATAATAGAAGCAAATGAAGATGGAGGCCAGGTGCAGTAACTCATGCCTGTAATTCTAGTACTTGGGAAGGCTGAGGTGGGAGGATGGCTTGAGCCTAGGAATTTGAGACTAGCCTGGACATGATAGTGAGATTTCATCTCTACAAAAAATAACTGGGCATGGTAGTGCACACCTTGTACTTCCAGCTGCTGCTCAGGAGGGTGAGGTGGGAGGATTGCTTGAGCCCAGGAGGTTGAGCTGTAGTGAGCCATGATCATGCCATTATATCCATTCCTAGGTAACAGTATGAGACCCTGCCTCAAAAAAAAAAAAAAAAAAAAAAAGATGGCACTATGTTTGGAATTCTGTAGCTATTATAACTCACTTGTAAGCAGGGTGTATGAGAATCATAGACTGTTGAAGATAGAAGAGGCCTGAGAAGTGAGCTCGTTAATATCTTTCAAAAAGAAAAGATATTTCTGTTAGATAGTTAACAAGCCATTCTCCCTTCTTCCTCCCTCCACCTGTTTCCAGTGATAGGGAGACAGCATCATAGTGTGGAAAGAGCATTGGTTTACAGCTAAACAAAACCTGGCTTTAAATCCTCTATCCTCCATATGACAACTGTGTATCCATGGACAAGTCATGTAACCATCTTGAACTCATTTTTCTTATTAAAATTTGGAAACGATAATACAAATTTTCAAGGTTGTTGTAACAATGAGAAGAATATTATGTAAAATGTCTAGCCTTAGTGCCTGCACAGAAAGTGCTCCTAATATATGTTAGATATCGTAATTTTGCTGCTGGACAGCTCCTTTGAAAGACATGCTTTTTTCTTCTAGAAGTGATTTTCATTAAAGTAATATACTTCTTCACCTCCTGTGCACTGTCAAATCTATTGTTTGGATTTTGTTAGAGACATTGAAGTATATTTAAAATCTTTCTAAGTTTTTTCTACTTTGCAAGTTAAAAGGGCTACTTCCTTGGCAAGAGAATGACTTGGGAGTCAAATTCTTTGTTATTGGAGATTAGTCTCCTAACTGTCAGCTGTCTCACAAATACACATTTTTAATCCCTAGAGTGTGTGAGAAAAGATCGCTTGGAATAAACATTTTTTTGTTTTGTTTTTGAGACAGTCTCTCACTCTGTCACCTCGGCTGGAGTTCAGTGGCCTGATCTCAGCTTACTGCAACCTCTTACTATACAATGGTACAGTCCTTTGCGTTGGTGGGGTGTTGGGGGTGGGGCTAACATTCTATGACACAGATTGGCAGTAGCTGTCCAATGGCTGGTTTCTGTGATATTTGACATGGTGTCACCTTGTTCTTGAAAGGTTTTCCTCATTGGCTTTCCTGAATTTCTTTTTTCTCTGACTTGTTTGCTTTCTCATCTTGACTGAATCCTAAATGTTGATGTTCCCTTATCCCTTTATACCTTCCTCTAGGCAGTCTCATATCCTTACACTTATAGGATTGATTACTGCCTGTAGGCTGATCACGGGCACATCTGTATTTGCAACCTAAACTTTTTTCTTGAGCTGTTTCTCTAATCCTATATGCAACACTTGCTGTGGATGGGTTGTTGCAAATATAGTGGCTGTTTGTTCTCCTGTGTTTCCTGTTGCTTGGTGATGTCACCACCATCCATCTAGTCAATTAAACATGCCCCTCAGTTCAGTTTTTTAAATACTCCAAACCCAGTGCTACAGGAGTCTTCCAACATCAATGTCTCTGCTTTCAACCTTTTCCTCTTGCATACATATATTTTGTCACATTGTTACTAGAATTATTTTTCTAAAATGAACACTTGATTATGCCAATACCTACTTGATGATTGATCCCATTTTTTGCTGGAACTCCATATCTTATGGAATTTGACTTACATGAATTCTGAAAATACATATAATATAGAATATATCACATTGTACTGAACTTATTTTAAGTCTCCAATTTATTTGATTATAAATTTTTGAGAGCTGAGAAAACATTTTTTATTTATATGTGTATTCTGAATGTTTATCTTTGTTTGGTATATAATAAAAGTTAATTGAGCTGAAGGACCTAAAAATCTGAAGCACACCTTCTATGCTTTTCATTTGCTTTACCTCTGTATGGAATACTTTTAGTCTGTCTACCTCTCCTGTGTGAAACTTCCTGAAACCCTTACCAGCTGTCTGTGCTACTTCTTGTTCCTTCTATGCACAATGGATCACAAACGTTTGCAAATTGTTTCTTCATTAACTGAGAAATCTCTGAGGGGATGGGTCTTATCCACTTGATCTCTCCAGTGCTCAGCACAATGCCTGGCACATTATTCTTCATTTGTTTTACAATAAACAAATTAACTGGAGAAATTAATTTCTGTTTATTACACAAGAATAATGAAGCGAAGTACTTCCTTTCCTCGTGACCCATGTCATGCTTTAGCTACAGTTGAATTACTTTCTCTCATACTTTGAGCTTAAGGAATACCCGACTTTCCCCTCATCTTTCCGAGAGCATTTTCATGTGATGATCTTATAAGCCTGGTCTCCTTCACTCTAGATTGTGTAATTTTTATTTGTAAACACAAAATTGAAAGTAATATTGCAGTTTGATTTAATCTTCCTAACCTCTGATTCTAGCCTTTTTAGACTTAAAAAAGAATCTGGATACTTAAATTTTTAAAAAATTATTTGTTCCAGTTTACACCATTAGTATATTTGTCTAGGCCTTTACCAAACCTGGCTACTAAAATAACTTTTGGAACCAGTCATTTGGGCGAGCGTATTCATAAATTGTTTTGATTCTGCATACGTGGCATGGGAAAAATTCCCCTGGGTTAATACAATGTGGCTTCTGTAGGAAAGAGAGGTGCATGAGCAATTGTTGTCTTTGATGTCTTTCTTACCTAGTTGGTATATTTTTCTGTAGCTATATTTTGGAATGATAACTTTTTAAAGAATGTCCAGTTGTTTTTGCCTACCTTGAGGTTTAATCTTTTCTGATTTCAGGGAATGGCAGAAATGAGTTTTCCAAGAATAATCATTAGAGAATTTGTACATTTATTTTTGGCATATGTTTTGTAATATATTATTTCACACTTACATTTGAAGAGAACATTGTTAATTTGTAGGTGAGTTTACTTCTCCATAGAATTTTGCTCAAAAAGAAAAGAACAAGTAATCAAGTATCTTGATATTTTTTGAGCTTTCAATTCTAAAAAATTTTATTGACATTAATACCCATGCCTTGCATGTATATTACCTCATTTTAAGTACCTTATGCAAAATTTCCTAGTGAGTAAGTGGTGAATCAGGTATTTGGACTCCAAGTTTTGACTCAGATCCTGGGTATTTACCACCATAACGCTAATTTCAGGGCAAGATGAGGCCAGATATATTAGTGTCAGTGAATTGACAGAAAATACTTGTTATTAGGGAGTTGACTTTTATATAACATTCTGTTGCTACTGGAAATCATTTTGGCTGAACATCTACGGCCTTTTCTGTGGGAAAAAAAACTAATACTTTTTGTGGGGCAAATATTTTTGTCTTCTTTGTAGAAGTATGCAGTTGAGGCCCACAACCATGGGCTGGACTTAAACTACAGTTAGTTATTACACCTTATTATGGTGTTACAACACAAATGATCCAAAACATAATAAGAAGTTCCAACTATGAGGTCCATAAAGAAGTCATTTTAATTGGACCTTAAGTTTTTCCCCTAGGTTAAGACTATGAAAAAAAATGTAGTGCTAGTTATTGTGCACTGTTAACCTTTTTTGTAGGCTTTGCTTTTTTATACAGGCATATTTTGGAGATATTGTGGGTTTGGTCCTAGACTACTACAATAGAGCAAATGTTACAAGAGAGCAAGTCACACAATTTTTTTGATTTTGCAATGCATATAAAAGTTCTGTTTACACTTTATTGTACTCTGTTAAATGTGCAATAGCATGTCTAAAAAAGTATACATACTTCAGTTAAAAAAATACATATAGTTGTCATGCTAATTATCATCTGAGCCTTCAGTGTCTTGGGGTGGTTGTTGCTTTATCAGCTAAGTTTGTATGGTATGTGAAATCCTTTGAGGTTGCTTCACAAAGAAAGTAGTTTTTTAGATACCAAAGAAACGACTTTCTTTGCTCATCCTTGAGAAGCAACTCCTTAATCTATTAAAATTTTATCATGGGATTGCAGCAAGTCAGTCCTATCTTCAGGATTCACTTTTAATTCTAGTTGTCTTGGTATTTCTGCCACATGTGCAGGTACTCCCTCCACTGAAGCCTTAAATTCCTCAAAGTCAGTTTTTTTCAAATCTCTGTTAATGTGGATATTTTGACCTCTTTCATGAATCATGAACATTCTTAATGGCATCTAGAGTGGTGAATCCTTTCCAGAAGATTTTCAGTGTACTTTGTCCAGATTCTCTAGAGGAATCACCATGTATGGCAGTGATAGTCTTGTAAGATGTATTTATTAAATAGTAAGAGTTGAAAGTTGAAATTACTCCTTGATCCATGGACTGCAGAATGGATGCTGAGTATAAGATCAGAGCTGTTGGGTGACTAGTTGCATTGCAAAGAGCAGTAATATTTTGAAAGGAATCTTTTTTTCCCCCTGAGCAGTAAATCTCAATCTCAGCAGAGGGCTTAAAATATTCGGGAAACAATGCTGCAAACAGATGTGCTGTTATCCAGGCTTTGTCATTCCACTTATAGAACACAGGCAGAGTGGATTTAGCATAATTCTTCAGGGCTTTAGGATTTTCAGGATGGTAAATGAGCATTGGCCTCAACTTACGCTACCAGTTGCATTAGCCCCTAAAAAGAGAGTCAGCCTGCCTGTTGAATTTTTGAAGCCAAGAATTGACTTCCCCTCTCTAGCTGTGAAAGTCATAGATGACATCTTCTTCCAATAGAAGATTGTTCCATCTCTATTGAAAATTTGTTGTTGAGTATAGGCACCTTCATTAACGATCTTAGCTAGATCTTCTGGGTAACTTGCTATAGCGTCTACATCAAAATTTGCGGTTGCACTTTTATGTTGTAGAGATGGCTTTTTGCCTTAAACCTCATGAACCAACTTCTCTGCTAATTTCCAACTTTTCCTCTGCGGCTTCCTCACCTCTTTCAGCCTTCATGAAATTGAAGAGAGTTAGGGTCTTGCTGCCGATTAGGTGTTGGCTTAAGAGAGTGTTGTCATTGGTTTGATCTTCTATCTGGACCACAAAAACTTTTCTTACATTGGCATTAGGCTCTTCTGCTTTCTTATCATTTGTGTGTTCACTGGATAGCATCTTTAATTTCTTTCAAGATCTTTTTTTTGCATTCACAACTTGGCTGTTTGGCACAAGAGGCCTAGCTTTGTGCCTTGCTCCACTTTCAATATGCCTTGCTCGAGAATTTTTAATCATTTCTACCTTTTGATTTAAAGTTAAAGATGTGTGACTTTTCACTTGAACACTTAGAGATCATTGTAAGTAATTAATTTGTCTCATTTTCAGTATTATTTTGTCTCAGAGAATAGGGAGGCCCAAGGAGAAGGAGATAGATGGGGGAATGACGGGTCAGCAGAGCAATCAGAGTGTATTTTTTTTATTTGTTAAATTTGCGGTCTTATATGGGTGTGGCTCAAGGGGCTCCAAAATAATTTCAATAGTAATATACAAAACTATGGATCACAGATTACCATAACATATAATAATTATGAAGAAGTTTGAAATATTGTGACAATTACCAAAATGTCTCACAGAGACATGAAACAAGCATGTGCTGATGGAAAAATGGCACTGCTAGACTTGCTTGTGACAGAATTGCCATAAATCTTCAATTTGTAAAAAATGCAATACCTGCAAAATGCAGTGAAGCAAAGCACATTAAAATGAGGGATGCCTGTATTCATTTTCATATTTTTGTTGCTGAAGCAAATAAAGGAAGCCACACATAGCTAAAGTGAAAGCCACTTCAAGGAGATGTCACATGAAACATTTTGAGGAGGGAGTTATGTGGTTTCGTTGTAACATGTAGATGCAAATATGAATTGTTTTGAGATCAGAATTTTTCATTTACTACTTTAAACTATTCCTGTACTGTGATGAATGTTTAGGGCTAGCCTAGTTACACACTCACTACATTGTTTGAAAGAAAAAATGGTAATGGTAATTGAGAATTTTAATGTTTCTCTTGAGGCAGGAGAAATTTGTTTGTTCTTGGGATTGCTAAACATCTTTTGAATCCAACTGAACTCGTTTAATTTACTTTGAGAAATTCTGTGGTTGAGGTAGTTGCAGGTCATAGTTTTAGGCGGAAGGGAAGATTTAGCACCCTGTACTGATTACCTGCGTCTGTAAATTCAGGGAGCTCCAATTTCACACTGAGGCTTCTTACCATCTCTTGCTTCATGGTGAATACCTCTGCATGTGGGAAAGTTTATTCCTGCTGGAATCAGCTTGGGTTCATATTTTCTTTTCTTCCTTTTTTTCCCTTGTGATATTTTTGTGAACCCTGAACTTCAAATTTTTTTTTTTAAGGTTGTTGTTTATGAAAAGTGTTCATTATCATGTAGATGAAAAATTTGAATAACCTTCATGCAACTAAAGTGTTTTGTTGACAGTTCTTCTTTTTCAATATACATTTATTGAAATGTGAGGGTTTTCATGGCCTGATAAAACAAAATATACAACTTTCCTGCTATGTGTGTTTATTTCAATTCTGAAGCCAGACCTCGCCTGAAATAAGCTCTGCTTATAAGGAAATTGATGCTGAGTTATGATTATGCCCAATATTTATTACGCATATACAGCTAATTTGAATGTTATAAGTATAGAAAAACATTAGGTAAGTCTGTATTCAAATAGGAATACCAAAGTAAGATAACCAATGACTAAACATTCTTACTGGTAGTATATGTGAATCAAGTGAGAAAATATGTAAGAGACATGCTTGGAGTTTCTGTTTGTCTTTTTTTTTTCCTACAAATGTGGATTTAGTTTGTGTCTTACAAGTGATATTTTAAAGTAGAAGATTAGGAGAGCTTTTCTTTTGGGAATTCCCCTAGTAAATACAACTTCTAAGTTCACTTCCTTATTTTTGTTCTTTCTTGAGCTAATGAGAGATTTTAACATTTGTAGTAGATTCCAGGTTTTAGAATTTTTTCTGATTAAAGAGAGGCAAGCTGGAGTCCCATTCAGTCATGGTATTTGATTAGAATTCAGTTGTCATGGACAGACGTAAGACTGTTCCACATATTCTTAAAAATGGAAATTTGCATAAATTATTTTTTGTACATTCACTATTTTAATTAATTATTTACCTTTCATTTTTATGCTAAGCTGTATATTGTGACCACATGGAAGAAAGTCTACCCCTTTCCTTCTTTACAAGATTTCCTACTATGAGATTTTGTGAGTGATTTGGCTTATTTCAAGAATGATGTAATTATCATCAATAATGTATATTTTAAAATGATTTTGTAGTTATGCCTCAGATAATAAAGATACTACCTGTTCCTGTTTGAAATTCTGTCCTGTGAAGAGCTAGCACCAGAAGGGATCTTTTGCTTTTGATTAGTGAGCCTGTATTTAAGAGGTTCCTTTTCTCTTGAATTGCTATCTCCAGCTACCTGTTCAGAGATGTTCATGAATGAAGGGAGTGAGTGGGAAAAAAAGCTTATGTTACTTGTAGACCAGAGAATAGTATAGGAGCTAAAAGTGGTGTTTGTCTATAGGCCACCCTTAGTTGATTTGTGTTGTCATGTAAGAAACATTTTGATGCATTTATTTCAGGACATGGCATTTTGGAGACTTCATTAAATTCTACCTATTGCTATTTTTGATAGAATCTGATCTAGAATGTTACGAGGCAGTAGAAAAAGCTGAAATGGCAAGAAGATGGCACTCTTCAGTCTTTACAGATTCACCTGTTTCAGTTTTAGAAACATTTTACCATTCTTTTTGCTTCTCTTACAATTGGAGCTATTTGGATTAAAATTAAATTTATCTTTATGACGTGACCTACTTGGAGTCAGTTATTTTTACTAATACTGTTTCTTTTAATCCCTAAGGTAATCCTGTGAGGAGGTTAATATGTAAATCTGTTCTGAAGTCTGTGAATCAAAGATGATAAATAATTTTCTCATGATCAGAGAGCTAGTAAGTGATCAAGCTGGAATTAAAAACCAGAACATTTTAAAATTATTTTGAAAAAATGTCAAGTATGTTTAGAAGCTGGAGGACAGTTAACCCCCATATACCTAGTCCATAGATTACTTATGGAGATTTTATTACTTTTTTTTATTCCTCCTTCTTTTCTTTGGAGACAGAGGCTCACTCTGATGCACAGGCTGGAGTGCATTGGTGCAATCTCGGCTCACTGAAACCTCTGCCTCCCGGGTTCAAGCAGTCCTCCTGCTTCAGCCTTCTGAGTAGCTGGGACTATAGGCACAGGCCACCCCACCTGGCTAATGTTTGTATTTTTATTAGAGACAGGGTTTTGCCATGTTGGCCAGGCTGGTATCAAACTCCTGACCTCAAGTTACCTGCCTGCCTTGGCCTCCTAAAGTGCTAGGATTGCTTTTCTTTTTTCTTTGCCAAAGTATTTTAAAGCAGATCACAGACATCATGTTAATAAATGCACACATTTTAACTGTGGGGCTAGTGTTTAGAATTCTGTACCTAATAGTTTAAGTTATAAAAGAGCATGACACAATATAAAGACTATGAGCAGTAAAAGCCACACTTTTCTAGAACACAAGGTATATATCTGCTTTCAGTTTTCTTGATATGGTTAGTCATCATTTGCCACTCATTTGTTTAAAAAATTAATGCAATAACTAGTATTTATTGAGTACTGACTCTGGATTAGGAACAGTCCCTCATGCTTTATGCATATTAACTCATTTAGTTCACAGTAGCCCTGTGCGCTCTTTTTTATTGTGGGTTCCTGTTGCTTGTCAAAAATAGTTACTTCTTTTACTTAAAAATGAAATATTCCACATTGCCTTGACTTGTAATACCTTTTCCGTTCTGTCTCACCTTTAGTAATTATGATAATTTGTTGAGGAAGGTATAGAATGGTGTTGCTCAAAAGTGTGGTCCACAGTACAGCAGCATCAACATTGCCCAGAAGCATGGTAGAAATACAGAATCTCGGGCCCTACCTTTTGAATCGGAATCTGCATTTTAACTTAGGTCTTTAGGTGATTATTATGCGTATTAAAGTTTGAGAAGGTTTAGGTTGCATTTAAATTGCCTTGCAAGCATGGCTGCACATTACAATCACTTGGAAAACTTTTAAAGCTATCACTGCCCAGCACTGCCCTTGTACAATTAAATTAGACTGTTTAGGTAAGTCCCCAGCATCTTTTTACTTTCCTCTTCACCTCCCTTTAAAAAATAGATTCTCTAAATGAGACCCTAGCACTGTTGTTTTTCAAGTATCCCATGTGATTCTTAAGTTTGGCCAGTACTGGTTTTATAGGAGTAGATATCTTTGTGTTCTGTTACAGCTTCTTAACCCTGAACAGAACATTTCAACTTGTAAGTCATATATTGAAAATGATGCCAAATGAGAATCAAAGATAGAAGAAATTCTGGGCTTATATTTACTTTGTCTTTTTGGTGTCAGTAATTGGTTCCTCATGACATAAAATATAATTTTCTTTTTTTGCAAGACTGAACTCCTTTATTGTTCTTATTCTCCTTGGCACTAGGGAATGAAAATGCCGCCAAAATTTGTCTGTTTTTTTGTTTCATTCTTTCCTTTGGTGAAGCGTTATACTGAGGGAGGCAGGGAGATACGGAATACCAAGTGGACAAAAACTGGACCAAGAGTTGTTAAATAAATTCACATCATTATACTGGATAGGATTCTAAGCATTTAAATTTTTGTTTTTAAATTTTCTTCAGTTTGTATATGGCTGATTGATTTTCTTTAACTTAGTGAATGTAGTCCCAGGCACAGACTTTGTTCATTTAGCTGCATTTAGTGAGTGCTCAGTAAAAGCAGCCAGAGGAATGAAGTAGCAAAAGGGAACTGGAACAGTGGGGAGAAATGGAGTTTCTATGTGCTCCTTGCCCTTAGTTGCACATGGTGGAGTGTTGGAGCTAAGCTACCTGCATTGACTCCTGGCTCTGCTGCTTATTTCTTATGTTGTGGTAAGCCAGTTAATTATGTGCCTCCATTTCCTTCCTTCTTTCCTTTCCTTCCTTTCCCTCCTTCCTTTCCTTTCTTTCCTTGTCTGTCTCTCCTTCCCTCCCTCCCTTCCTTCCTTCCTTTTTCTGTCTTACTCTGTCACACAGGCTTGAGTGCAGTAGTACCATCTTGTAATACTGGGGTTCAGGGGTTCAGGGTACCCTCAGCTCCCAAGAGGACATTTCTCCAGGTTTGGTCTCCTGCCCTCTCGAGAGGACCACGGTGCAGTACGCAGTAAATGTGGGACTCAAAAGTGTTTGTAGAAGTGATTTATTTAAAGAGAGAGAGAAACAGGAGAAGGAAAGAGAAAGAAACGGCGAATTCTCACACTGAGTGAGAGAATCCAGAAAAATGGAATACAGGAGAGGGAAGCAGCTTCCACACTTAGTGGAAGGGAATAGAGAGAGAGATGGAGTTTTAGGAGGGGAAGACAGGCTTCCACCAGAGAGTGTGGAAGGGGACTCCAGAGGGGAAATCCAGGATAGAGAAAAACAGCTTCCACGAAGGAAATGTTCATGGAAGGGGATCCAACATGGAGTCTGAAGGGGTGTGGAAGAAGGGGACTTTTAACCTGGGAGGAACTCTCACCTTCTCTAAGACCCCAAGCCAATGATAGGAGTTCCTTAGAACTTCTGCTGGAGCGATTGACTCTTAATTTCTTCCCAAGTCTGCAAAATTTAAACATAAACCATGGGGTGGTGGGCATGGCCCTAGGAAATTTTTGCCCTTAAAACTATGCCCCCTTGTGGATCTGGAGAGAGAACACCTTCCCTCAATCGCACTGCAACTTCCACCTTCAAGTGATTCTTGTTCATCAGTCTTCCAAGTAGCTGGGATTACAGGTGTGCACCACCACACCCAGCTAATTTTTGTATTATTAGTAGAGACCAGGTTTCATCGTGTTGGCCAGTCTGACCTTGAATTCCTGACCTCAAGTGATCTGCCCACCTTGGCCTCCCAAAGTGCTGGGATTACAGGTGTGAGCCATCATGCCCGGCCTTGTGCCTCTGTTTTCTTGTCATTAAAACGTGGTAATAATAGCAGCTACCTATAGAATTGTTATGAGGATTAAGTGAATTAATATATGCATACAGTAGTTAGAAGAATGTTAGACATATAGTAAGTGCTATATAAGTATTTGCAGATATAATTACTGTTATTAAATGTTCCATACCTCAAAAAGAAAAGGTGGCTTATATATGAAAGCATAGACTGTTACCCTAATGGTTTTAACATCTGAGAGGTTCTTTAAATTAAGATAAATTTTTTAATATGGGAAATTGGATACCTGATTTGAGCACGAACACTAGGTGTTCAGACATATATTCTGATTTCATTTACTCCTCATTACATTGGGTAAGTGAATAATCAGTTCATCCTTGACTGAAGAGGGAGCAAGTAACACTCATCACACATACTTAGCTTGTTGAAGTATTTTAGATTCCTTCCATAAGAGTCACTGAATAAATTCAAATTTTAGGCTTTAAAATAATTGTCTTCCCCAAAGCCCTATAGTATCACAGTTTAGTATTTTTAAAGCAATTCATTAGACTAGTAGTATTTTATAGTTTGGCTTTATTTGAGGAACAGCTACAGATATTCAGTTCAAGCATGGAGGAAATGGAGCAGGCAGGGTAGAGGGCAAGCAAGGGAGGACTGGAGCAATAAGGAATACTAGAGCTGTCAGATTTGGCCCTTCAAGGGACCCTAAATACTGCATGTTAGTCTGGTGCCTTTATTTCCCAAAAGATAAAGTGGCTGAAGTGTGAAGATTTTAGTATTCTAATGAGAAATCCATGCTCTATTTTTACTTATTTTAATGCTTTTCTCATTAAATACATTGATACATATATACACACATATATATTCTGAATGTAGCAAAAAAAAGCAAAAAAATCTTTTACTCTACAATAAGATATTTTCATGTCTCTTCAAGGTTGTGATATTAACTAAATATATTACCTCTTTATCATAGTTGTCTTAGTTCATTCAGGCTACTATAACAAAAACACTGTAAACTGAATGGCTTGTAAACAAAAATTTATTTCTCATAGTTCCTGTGGTTGCAAAGGCTGCATCTTTAGATCAAAATTTCAATAGACGCCAGGTGTGGTGCCTCATTCCTATATTCCCAGCTCTTTGGGAGGCTGGGGGAGACAGATCACCTGAGGTCAGGAGTTTGACACCAGCCTGGCCAACATGGTGAAACCCAGTCTGTACTAAAAAATATAAAAATTAGCCAGGTGTTTAGTGCACACCTATAATCCCAGCTACTTGGGAGGCTAAATCACAAGAATCGCTTGAATCTGGGAGGCAGAAGTTGCAGTGAGCCAAGATTGCGCCACTGCACTCCAGCCTTAGTGACAGGGTGGAACACTTTCTCAAAAAAAAAAAAAAAAAGTCAGTAGATTTAGTGGTGTTTGGTGAGGGCCTACTTTCTAGCTGTGTTTTAAGGGCACTTCCTAATCTTATTCATGATGGTCTGGCCTCATGACCTAGTCATACCCTAAAAGGCTGTATCTCCTAATGCCTTATCTTGGAGGTTAGGATTTCAACATATGAATTTCGTGGAGATATAAACATTTAGACCACAGCAATAGTGATTTTCATGCATTTTGGAATAGACTGTGGTATCTATTTTTCATGGGCAAAATTAGGCATGTTTTTGTTGGCATAGAAAAAATTGCTATGTGAAGAGAGTGACTATTATTTATTTAACATTTAACCAGAAAGCCTAAATATGTTCAAAAGAGCTCATTTGACAAGGGTTCTGTGGCAGAAGTGTTAAAGGACAAATGAAACAAGGATTTCTTATTCTTAATTGGAGTTGAGGAAAAGGGCCAATCTTCTGTAGGGAAAATGACTATAAATGGTCTTTACAGTGAAGACATCCTCTGTTGCAACAGCCACCTTTTTGGTCAGCTTGTTTTTCCTCTTCACAGAGTACTGCTATTAAAAACACCTTTCCCTTGGCACTTGAGCTCTACTATTTGACTCTTCAGAGTTTTCTTGTTTCTGCATAAAATTTCATTGCTCTTATTCTTGAACCTTTGTGCAGCTGTAGTACCAAGCTCTTTGCCTTTTTCTTCATTTGTTCTTCCCATCTTGGAGGCTTATTCACTGGTACTTGGTATGCTTGGAAGGGTTCCCTTGTTTTATGCCAGATGACAATAACAAATGAATCATGCTCCCTAGTCCTTTTATAGATAGATTTTGGGGGAAGAAAATTTAAAACAAAAATGTTATTGTCATTACTGAAGATGGAATGACATTTATTCTCATCTGATAGACTTTGTGGTCTCTGCTAATATTTTTTAAGCCTTTAGGGCAAGGATTACTTTTCCTTGTTTTAGTGGTGTAATATTGTCTGCTAAAGCAATACTCAACACTGAAATGCTCTTTTGTTTCTTCAAATATATGTGGTTTCTGAACATTATCTGTTTTTTAAATAATGTAGTTCTATAAGTCAGTTATACAAAAGGACTTCTGTTTTTACTAATTATTATGGGTTAATTTATATAAAATAAACATGTATGGACATATTTATTTCTGTAGCTCTGCTCTCCTTGAATTTGTTTATAAGCATTATATCTGTAGAATGTAGGTGAGGAAATGCAATCACAGTTTTCGATCTCACAGATCACTGGTGGACATAGAAGCCCAAATCATGTCTTATGACAGAAAATAGCGTAAATCCCACCAAAAATGCTTTGTCTTGTAAGTGAAAGTGCAAGGGTTATATTTGACTTAAACACACAAACATCGATGTTTTTCTTCTCTTTACCTCTTTGTGATGCTTTCCTCTTAGTTGGCTTCACTGTCCTGTAGTCATTTTTTTATGTTGGAGCAAAGATATGTACCCTGTAGCTCCAGACTTAACTTGGATCTCAGAATAATATCTGAGATCTTTTCACAAAGACCTCAGAATAAGCCTGACATGATATCCATCGCAATCATATAATCTCTCCCAAAGATTCTGAATGGATCATATGCCTACTTTTAGATCAGGCAATGTGTCCAGGTTTGTCAGGCCAGCCTCTTTACCAGGTAATGACAGCTTAATTATACATGAAAAGATTGCTTGTTTAACTCAAGTTAAGAATGATAGAATAGCTGTGTATGTAATATTTTAGGCAAGGTTTTTAGCCTGAAACATTGTTCCTTTCTATATGAAGGTTGTTTCTTTCTAAGAACCATGACCAATCACCTGGCATCTAAGCCCCTCTTCCACTGGAGGAAACATTGACATATTAAGTCTGTATAGATAATGTGTATACACACACACATACATACATACATACATACATACATACATATGAGTGGTTTTGTGTGTGTGTTTACCATTTAAGCTATGCCATGGCTGTGCTGATGCATTTTGAAAATACCTTCCTTTAGTATGTAATACTGTTTTAATAACACATAATATGCAAGTAAACAATTTTAATTGATTACATTTTAGGTTAGTTGTTTTTGGGTAGCTTATAGGGAATGCCTTCCTAATGCTAATGCCTAATCTCAAATATAAACTTAAAATCATAGTTTTGGATAGGCTCCTTCTGGAATTAAAAAAAAAATCACTACAAATTCTATGTGTGTGTGCGCGCATGTGTGAATTTGTAGTTGTTTCTGTAAGATAGAGTAATATTACCTGATGCTCTTCTTAGAGTTATGTTCCTTGCTAATATTTTGGCCTGTTGTCCCTCTATTCACTGACTCCTATGGAAATTGAGGATTGGGTAGAGGAAATTGAGGCATACACAGTATCTTATACATTTAAAATGATCCTAGAAAGCAGGATGAAATTGAGGTAAATGTACATGACTTAGTCTGCTTAATAATATCTGATACCGCAAAGCTAATTGTACTTAAAGAGTTTTTGCTGGGTCTGTTTTATCATTCTTAGTATGCTGTTTATTTTGTATTTAAGATAGCTTTCTTGTTACAAGTTTATTCCTTGGATATTTAAACTTTTCATCAATTGATATAATTGTTCTTCTGTTCTGAAACCTCTTCTAAATATCCCTGAATAAATTCTTCTCTCAATTTTGTTTTTGTGATGGAGTTTTGCTCTTGTTGTCCAGGCTGGAGTGCAATGGCACAATACTGGCTCACCGCATCCTCTGCCTCCCAGGTTCAAGCAATTCTGCCTCAGCCTCCCGAGTAGCTGGGATTACAGGCATGCATCACCATGCCCAGCTAATTTTGTATTTTTAATAGAGATAGGGTTTCTCCATGTTGGTCATGCTGGTCTCAAACTCGCAACCTCAGGTGATCTGCCCGCCTTGGCCTCCCAAAGTGCTGGAATTAGAGGCAAGAGCCAGCATGCCTGGTCCTTATCTCATTTTTTTTTAAACTGATTTGTGAGATTTCTTTTTCTCCATTAACCTGATTCTTATTGAAAGGAATGAACCACGTTTATGGAAGTACTGTCTATTTCATATCATTTAATCTACTGCCCATTTGAAATTGATGATTTAGTTGTAAAGAAGTATTTTTAGTTTGCTTTAACATGGCTTGTAATACAAAAGTTTTGGGTACTCTTGAATAAAATTAGATTATAGAACTTGTAGTTCTAAATATGTATTTAAATTATTGAATCCTAAACATAGTGTGAGTGAACCTTAAATGGGGCGCTTCCACTAATTAGTAACCTTTCTATGGAGACATGCCACAAATCACTGGGTTAGCATATAACTTAGTCACTTTGTAAATAGCATACTAAGAGTTTTTAAAAGTAATAATGTGATTTATCTTTCATTCTTTTTTGGGGTATACATTACTGAAGGAATATCAGGTAACTCTTCTGTTCTTCCTTTTTAAATCTAGCTTTTTTTCCCCCAATATGGTGTAACTCAGAATTCTTCACTTTTAAGAGCCCAGTAGCTTTTAATAAATTTTCTAAGTGGCTGCCTGCTTTTAAAATAATATTTGTCTTCATTATGTTCTCATTCATTGCCAATTTAATTGAGAGATTGCTCATCCAGCAGAAATGGAGCTAGCCTGCACTGAGAAGTGCAAACCTGTTTGAAACAATTTAAGAATATGGAGAGTTTGAAAGAAGTGAGAATCTCCAAGCCAGTTACCATTGCACATTTCTTAGATTCCAGATCCTTTTGTACAAAGTTAAATATGAGTGGTAATGCATACTGGACAGAACTTTGAGCTATTAGAATTGTCTTGATACCAGGTTTAATGTTTATATTAAAAACAGAATGCTGGCTATCAAGTTAGACTGAAGCATAAGGTTTTGGACCCCAACTTTTAGAACTTGCCAATCAGAATCTCTTTCTTAGGTATAAATGAAAACTTTAATGACTCTTACTGGAAGACATTGATTATATTGTTTTTCTTAGTATCTACTGCATACTTTTATGCTTGTACTATATACTGTATATACAAAGAGAGCAGTTATCACAATACTACACAGATATGAAGTTCTAAAAATATAACTTAATACTTCATGATTCATAGGTTGATATTTTAAGATTGGTTAGGTGGTAAGTGTGATACCTATCAATTTGTCTGAAATCTAAGCACATCATTAATGAAGCCCAGTTTGCTTACCACTTCTGTGATTTCCTTATAAAATATTCCATTATTCAAGGAAAAATACACATTTCTTTGTGTTTCCTTTCATGGGAAAGTCATTTTTACTTTCTAAAAGGAATTTAATAGCTGAAGTTCCTTTTAAGTATGCTGTAAACTCAGTTTAAAAGGAATAATTTAATTGGTGCTGGGGTTTTCTGAGGCTAGGCCTTTTATGAACAGATGTTAGTAGATCATTTCAATAGTGAACTTTTTTCATATCATTCTGTGGCTTAAATTTTTTCTAAATGTTTCTTAAAAAATAAAATTCCAGTGTTTGAAAGCGTGTATGTGAACATGCTATCATTTTGAATGGGCAATTTATATTCCCAAATTGTTATGATATGTTATTTTTAAAACATTTGATATATCATTTTTCACTTTTCTACTGGCAGAACTTACTTTTACTTAAACCAATTCCCTATAGTCTTACCATGGCAAAAGATTAGTATTTGTAAAGCAAATCCCACCTGATTTTGTCTGACAGAAACATTAATTCTTCGTAATATAAATGTTGAAAATAGTTTCCTAAAATATAAAACCACATTTACTTATTTGATTGCTTATAATGAGATGACTCTAATGGGTATTATATCCTTCCTAAGAAATAACACTAGATGTGTCAGCCTCAATTATCTCTGATTTGCTTGAAAAATTTGATTATATATTATGAGGAAATTGGAGAATATATGCAAATTCTTGTGGCAGGTTCATCTAGTTGCCTCCAAATACTGATTTTTACCTTCCACTTTAGTGATAACACAACTCTGATTTTACCTCAACACATTGCCACCCAGCTAGAAAACTCACATTTTGTAGCTTCCTTTGTAGTCTTGTGAATCTGTGTGGTAAGTTCTCTTCCTGGGCAGATGTTGAAGTGCTGAGTGTTACTTTTGATATATATTCTTAAAAGAGAAAGGTATCATATTTCTTTCCTGATTTTTCTCATCCTGCTTCCTACAACACAGAATTGATGGCTGGAGCTTTGGCAGCCATTTTAGAGCTTGGGGGTGCATCACACTAGGCAAGATTTCCGGCCAGCCTTATTTTGTTGTTTTGTTTTGTTTTAGGCTTTTAGCAGCCCAAAGCTGTGGTTTTTAGTTTCTGTCTCTAGTGATAAGCAGAAAAGAGGGATGAGGAAGGAGCTGTACTGCCCAACCAGAAACCGAAACTACGAACCCATGACTGTATTCTCTCCCTTGGACACCCCTGCATGGAGTAGTCTGAGTCCTTGATGACTTTGTGGAATTGCAGTACTCTAGGCTAGATTACCCACTTTGACTTAATTTCTGTGAGAGAGAACCAAACTTCTATCTTACTTAAGTCACTGCTATTTTGGGTTTGTCATATGCAGCTGAATTTAATTCTAGCAGATACCATTCTCAGTGAATAGGACCTTTCTTGTATATTTTATTGGCTTTATTCTTTTGGGAATATCTCTGCTCTTGAATGTCAGTGAAAAATGAATATGCATAAGGGAAAGACATGAATCTGATGTTGAAGGTTACTGATTATGTGATCTTGGGCAAGTTATTTTACCTTATTGAGCTTCAATTTACTTTTTTATAAAACTGGAGTTGTAGTGTGTCTTAGTTCATTTGGGTTGCTCTAACAAAATGCCTTAGATTAGATGGTTTATAAAGAACAACAGTTTATTTCTCACAGTTCTAGAGGCTGTGAAGTCAGGGTGCCAGCATGGTCATATTCTGATGAGAGCTCACTTCCTTCATAGGTGTGTGTCTTCTCATTGTAACTTCACATGGTGGAAGGAGTGAACAAGCTTTCTTGGGCCTCTTTTTTAAAGGCATGAATTCCATATGGGAGGACTCAACCCTCATGACCCAATCACGTCCCAAAGGCCCCACATCTTAATATGATCAGATTGAGGATTAAGTTTCAACATGTGAATTCTGAGGGGAGCACAAATATTCAGACCATAGCATAGTCATAGTGTTTGCTAAAGATTATGGTTGAATAAAATATAAATACTTGGCTCTAGGTACAGCACATAGTTTGCTCAGAAGTCACATTTGTTACTACCTATTGTTTCTTTATATTGAAGTACCTGAGATCATGTCAAATGATACTTTCCTTTAAAAGTATAGAGGAAATAAAGAAGCCAGAAAAGAGAGCATGTTAAGGATTTTGGCAGAAAAAGAAGTGAGGAAAACTTATGCAAGATAAGAGGATCTCTACCAAAGAACAGCCATAGAACGCTAGATCAAAAGGTGATTGTAATAATGAAACACAGTTTGAAATGAAAATTGGGTTCTTAGAGCCTAATATTCATGTTTTTAGGCTATTTAGTTTCAGAGTCTTACAGTATACAGGGAACCAGATGTTAAGATTTCTGTAAGTAGGACCGTTACATTTAATGAAAAAAATTATAAAATCAAGAGCTAGTTGTTTCTAATCATGTTTTGAAAAAATACAAATGAAATATGTTCTTCTGCACAGTGGTTTTTATAAAAGGAGAAATGAAGAAGCAGTTACTCTTATAATGAAAGTAATCATTCAGATAATTTGAAGAAATAGAGGAATTTTTATACTTTGTTTCCATTTTTTTTCTGTAGTTCAATTAAAAAAAAGTCAAAAATGTCTTATAGGGATTATTTTTATTTTCTTAAAAATATATTGGTAGATTTTTTATTAAATTATTTAAGATCAGATGTAGTGAGAGGTGTTGCCATTTTTGATAGTTTTTACAGCAGCGCAAAAAGCAGTTTGAGTTACATCATTTTGAAAATTAAATCTTTTGATGATTAGTAACATCTTAATTGAAATTTGATAAATTAGAAGCCCATCTGCAGAACTGACCCTTTAAAATTAATATATGTTGAAATATCTACAGTAATGTTGCCAGTACAAATGTCAGATAGTGTATTGCAAACACGATTTTGCAAATTTCTGATTCCTTTTAGTTTCTGGATTGCCTCTCAGTTTTAGTCATAGGGTAGGTGACGATATTGTTGGACATAAATGCATTTGAAAGTTGCAAATGCATGCTGTTTTATTTTAAAATTATTTGACAGACTCTCACTGGTGTTTGTTGTACAGTAACAATTGTACCTTCTAGTGTTTGCCCCTAAACTGAACTGCTTAGAAGAAAAGAGCTTTTGGTATCAGTTCCCCCCATTTTCCCATATGTTCACTAGTCAGCTGGGGTTGACATTTAATTATTCCAGCCTTTATATTCACAACCACTTAAAAGTTTAATAGAGTTTTAAAAAATCCAAACAATGTGTATCTTATATAATTTTATTTCCATTTAATATTCTGTTACTAAAAAAGCCAGGGTAGCCATTTGCTTATAATAAATCATGCCTTCTTTTAGGAATTTTTAAAGTCTTTTTATTGGGACTCCTAAGTTGACAACTCTGCAGTCTGAATTACCCTTAGACTCTGAAAATGCTTCAGATTTAAAATACTACCAACCAACATGGAATACTGATCTTCCCACTTGTTCTAGAGGCTAGTTGGGAAAACCAGGGACAGGCTGTTCTCTTGCAATTCAAAACAACATAAACTGAAATTGAGATAAAATTATATTAAATCCTCAAGTCTGCCATGTTTGCAGAGGTCAACTATACAAATATGAATGTTAATTTGAGACTTCAAGAAAATGACTCTGCTAAAACGTAATATATCTTGAAAATTAAGGTGACTTTCTGTTTAAGTCAAAACTTCACTGGTATGTGTCAGAGATCATTTTGTATATTATATCTTTAGTCTGAGTGTGGTGGCTCACATCTCTAATCCTAGCACTTTGGGATGCTGAGGTAGGAGAATTGCCTCAGGCCAGGAGTTTTGAGACCAGCTTGGTCAACATGGTGAGCCCTCATCTCTAAAAGGAAAAGAAAAAAAAAGATCCTCCAAGAACTCAGTTGTGTGGTATTAAAAACTGAGAGAGAAATGTTCATAATATGAAAAATACATTCCTACCCACAGGATCTTTAGTAATAAGGAATGGCATATCTTCAAGCAAACAGAAGTGTTTGAGAGGTATAAAATAAAGGATTTGGTTAGATTGGAAGAAGGGAAGGAAAGAAGAAATTAGATTTTGTACATTTATTAGAATGCCTTTCTCAGTAATTTGTATTATATTTTATTGTACATTTTAAAGTACTTTTTATGTATTCTTTGCCTTCTGTAGCCAGAATGTTCGTATGTCAAAGATGCTGGTTTTGACTGCAACACTTTTTAATGTCTCCAGTGGGTACAGTGCTTGGGTGAAAGTACTTAACCCTTACTTTTGTGTTTTGAGTGTCTTTTATTTTTATTTTTTTTTTTTTTGAAACTTTGAACATTTATTACACATTTTATAATATTTCAAAATTATTGATAATTCTTTTGGATGTAATAAGCTTTGTAATTACGTTTTCATGAGCTCTTATCGTGGAGAGATCCATTCCGAAATATTTACAGAAGAAATAATCTGATGCCTGAGATACACTGGAAAAGAATCTAGGATGGGGCAGGGATGGGTTGTAGGTAGTTGGTAGTCAGAGCTGTGTACTGGGTACACGGCAGTTCGTTGTACTGTCCTGCGGTCTGTTGAGCAGGTTCGACATTCTTCCTAATTCAAAAGCCTAAAAAGGGACTTGGCAAGTTCCCATCCAGACTTCAACGCCACAATATGAACACTCAGGTGCGAGGCGTTCCTGCTCCCCAGCTCCCTGCAAAAACAGCGCCAGGCGAAGTCCAAGGCGAGGGTGATGCTTTCATGGGGGTCCGGCCGGCAGCGTCGCGATCCTCAATGGCTCAGCGACTTGCGGCCCTTGAGCATTCGACGAAGGATGACCTGGACGCCGGCCGGCGTGCTCAGGCGCCGGATCCAGCCGTGCTTGCGCTTGCGTTTGATATTGCTCGGCTGGTACTCATTACCACGAGCCTTGCCCCGGGCCTGCTGCGGAGTGGGGAGGCCCCAGGCGTCCGGGCAACCCAGCCAGGCCCGGGGTTGGAGCCACCTGCCACCCAGCAACGCTGTCGACCTACACGCGGGGCCCAACACCGATCCAGCCAAGAGAGCCATGTCGGCTCTAGGTCCTTGAGTGTCTTTTATACATTTTATTTGCCTGCATTTTGTCACTTATAGTATTAATCTATACATTTTCCTTTTAAAAATTGATAATTAAAGATTCTTTGACATTTCATCAGTAAAGGATTAAACAGCTTAGTTTTTCTGGACCACATATTACTAAAGGAGGAACTATTTTGTTTAATTTTTTAATTTTCACACGTCTGAACATTTAAAAAACAAATGGCCATTCAGCCAGTCTGACAATGAAGATACTTTGTGGATGTTCTATAAAATGTAAAAAGAAGGTTCTAGATATTTTCTTTATTTATATTTATTTGCTTTTTATTCTGGTAAAAACTCTTCTCCCAGGTGAATCATTTTATTTAATTATTTAATAACAAAATAATGGTTAAGAAGTTTCAGCTTTCTATGTATGTTTTATGTCAGATAATTCAAGTTATAATTTATATACAGTTTTCAACTTAATAGCTTTTTGACTTTATGATGGTTTTATTGGGAGGTGATGCCATTGTAAGTACAGGAGCATCTGTACTTATAGTGAAAATGAAATTGAATATATTGTAATGATCCATTTTATATAATTGCAAGATATGCATTATATAATATGCTGCGTAGATATGTATTTCCTTTGTTCAGTTTAATCAAGAGTATATGTCTTTTTATACTTATTAACTCCTGGTTGTCTTTTTCAACAGCTTATAATTAAATGATGTATCTGTGTAAGCCACATAGAAAAGTGCTTGGCAAAGAGTAGGCATTCATTAAATGTCAACTATTATTATTATTTTAGTTTGTAAATGATACATAGTGATATAAAGTAGTAGATATTAGAGAGTTGAGTCTGGATAACTTATAAGTGGATTGTATACATATCTTCATAACTACCTTGAGTAGAAAGAGATAAAAAAGTGATAATAAATTGGCTTGGAAAAGGTATATGTTCAGAACCTGAGCTTTCAATAGAAAAATTGCAGCATCACACTGAGAGATGGTATCTTTTTTTTTTTTTTTTTTTTGAGTCTCCTTCTGTTACCCATGCTGGAGTGCAGTGGTGAGATCTCAGCTCACTGCAGCTTCTGCCTCCTGTGTTCAAGTGATTCTCCTGTGTCAGCTTTCCTTAGTAGCTGGGATTACAGGCACATGCCACCATGCCTGGCTAATATTTTTACTTTTGCTAGAGATGGGGTTTCACCATGTTGGCCAGGTTGGTCTCGAACCTACTGACCTCAAGTGATCTGCCCACCTTAGTCGTCCAAAGCCTTGGGATCACAGGCGTGAACCATCTTGTCTGCCAAGAGATGGTATCTTAATGTTTAGTATTGCCTTACAATATATAGAGGGAGCATGGCTTAAGGGCCAGAACACCTAATAAATAGCTACAGACTTCAGGTAACTTACTCAGTTTTCATGATTTTTAAATACCTCATTAGATAAATAGGGGTAATACTATCAAGCTGATAGGGCTGGTTGTAAAGATTAAATAGGATAACGTAAAGAACAAGGCACAGTGCCTTGTCACATCCTAGGCACTACACAAATTTTAATTCTCTTCCTCCTAAAATAGAGAAGAGAAAAATGATAGGAGTATAAGAAAAGAGGAAAATTAAATAAGTGGCATTGTGTTTACATAACTTTTATAAAACATAAATTGATCTCTTGGAATTTAAGCTATACTTGGATTTGCAGGCAAATAGGAAATCCTGAAGTGAAGGTTTATCTATTTCTCTTCTGTGAATAATTAACATAAGTTAGAATTGACTAATTTTTGATTTTTAAGTTAGTTTCCTTCTGTAAGGCTTATTTATTTTATGCTTCAAAAACGTGTTAATATTTTCACCATTCCATTTATTATTAATTAAATTTTGTACTCTTTAGGATGATGACTTTGAAGTAGTCTGCTGCTTTCATTTTAAGTACATTAATTTAGGTGAATTGGATTGTGCCAAGTGCGTTAATAGTTTTTATTTAATTTGAATAAGACCCTTTGGTCAAAAATGTTTATGCTTTCATTGTATTGAAGTTAGTCATGTATTTTATTCTCAAGTAATTTTTTGGATTTCAGTAGTTTCACTTGTCAAAATTAAATAAATTTTTTATTTTATTTAATTAATTATTATATATAGTTTTTGAGACAGGGTTTCTCTCTGTCACTCAGGCTGCAGTGCAGTGGCATGATCACAGCTCAGTGCAGCCTTTAACTCCTGAGCTGAAGCGAGCCTCCCAGCTCAGCCTCCTGAGTAGCTAGAACTTTTTGTATAGATGGGGGGGGGGGTCTCACTGTGTTGCCCAGACTGGTCTTGAACTCCTGGCCTCAAGTGATCCTCCCAATTGGGCCTCTCAAAGTGATACGAATATAGGCCTTTTTTCTTTTAAAATTGAGTTTATGTAATTTACTATTTTTCTTCTTTGCAGGATACAAATATATCACTCTTTATGAAAATCCTTGAGGTCTTGTGTGATTACATTAATAATTTCTGAGAGGCAGATGAATCAGTATTAAGATAGAACATAATCATCATTATTATTGGTTATTGAGAATGCATAGTTTTTCAATTTAAGCCTTATTTTTATAGTATTGTGTTAATTATGAGAGATTTATTTTAAAAACCTTGGCAGTGAAAAGGAGAAAAACAGGAAATTAATCATGGGAAGTTTTTCTTTTTACTGACAAATACAACAATCAGTAGTACTACAGCTGAAGAGAGTGCAACTGGTATATTTTAGTTAAACCAAAGTAGATTTTAGGTACCCTGATAATTGATTGAGTTTTCTTTTTACTTACACACTGACCTTTTCATTTGAAATACTGTCTCAGGCTTTCTAGGACATGAAATTAAAGTTGAATCAAGCATAAGGTGATGTTAATAAATACATACTTTCTTTTTAAAGTAGGAGAATGCATAGCACACTGTTTTTTATTTTTTATTAAGTTGTATAAGAATATTCTATGGAAACACTCCATTGTATCACCTGTTGGAGAACAGAGTCTCTTGGTTAATTCTGACTGCTTGACCATTGTTGTGGAGAGTGCAATGAGAATCAATTGAAAAATCTGAATTTCTGTTTTTTAAAAAATGCATAATTGGAATTTTCACAGGGCCCTACATAGCAGATATATATTTTTCTGTTTACCTGCTTTATTTTCAGGCAGAACAGCACATCTTTCTTTGTAGTATTCCAATTGGCCATGTTTAAGAATGTTTTCCTTGGCTGGGTGGCTCATGCCTGTAATTCCCGCACTTTGGAAGGCCAAGGTAGGCAGATCACAAGGTCAGGAGATTGAGACCATCCTGGCCAACATGATGAAACCCTATCTCTACTAAAAATACAAAAAGCTGTTGGGCGTTGTGGCGTGTGCCTGTAATCCCAACTACTTGGGAGGCTGAGGCAGGAGATCGCTTGAACCCAGGAGGCAGAGGTTGCAATGAGCTGAGATTGTACCACTGCACTCCAGCCTGGCAACAGAACTAGACTCTATCTCAAAAAAAAAAAAAAAAAAAAAAAAAAGTTTTTCCTGAGTCCTAGAACAAGATGAGTTAATGGAACTGTGCAGTGCTGCCTCCCCACTCTCCAACCCACCCTGCTTTGCTTTTGAGTTTCAAGTGTTTATATGAAACCTACATCACAACACAACTGCTTCAGAAGCCTGGCTGCCTCATCTTCTGAAGGATTATGTTTTTTATAGTCTCTTATTTATGGATTATTATCAAGTAGAAAGCTTTGTCATTTTATAATATCTCCAGGAATAAAGCCCCTTATAACTGGAAGCAACAGGAAGTACCAAGTTAATACCTGATGTGTAGTATTGTTTTATTTCCTTTCCATTTCATAAATGACAAAGGCCTTGCTATCAAAGTAAAGGGATGACAGAGGAAGGTGCGGCTGTGGTTGGTAGGTTTATTATTATTATTATTATTGTTCTTTTTGAGACAGGGTCTGCTCCTTCACCCAGGTTGAAGTGCAGTGGTACCATCCTGGCTCACTGTAGCCTCAATAGCCCAGGCTTAAGTGATTCTTCTGCCTCAGCCTCCCAGGTAGCTGGGACCGCAGGCACATACCACCACGCTAGGCTACGTTTTGTAATTTTTTTTTTTTTTTTTGTAGAGACGGAGTTTTGCTGTGTTGCCCAGCCTGGTCTTGAACTCTGGGTTCAAGCACTCTGCCTACCTCTGCTTCGCAAAGTGCTAGTCTTATAGGCATGTGCCACCAGGCCCGACCAGGAGGTCTTTGTAGAAAATTCTGAATTCCTTTTTCTGGGAAGTAACTTTCTCTTACTAATGGAAAAAATTTTAGTCTTACGTATATAAAATTTTACATTGTAGAAAGTATATTTTTCTTGAGTAATGAAATTTTTTGTGACTACAAAATAAATTTTGGCTAACACTTCATTAAAAATAATTATGGGCCAGATGTGGTGGCTCACACCTGTAATCCCAGTGCTTTGGGAGGCTGATGTAGGAAGACCTCTTAAGGCCGGGAGTTAGAGACCAGACTAGGAAACATAGCAAGACCATGTCTCTGCAGAAAATTAAAAAATGAGTTGAGTGTGATGGTGGGTGCCTGTAATCCCAGCTACCATGGAATCGGAATATAAATAGAATTTTTATAAAAGAGAAGTTTATCCTTAAAAAAGCAGTGTATACTTCAGAATAAACTCCTTGGTTACTTTGATCTGTTTTAAAGCATTCAGCATAGTATCTGGAGGAAGTCCTCACGTACTAGACACCAAGTGTTCCAATTGTTGGCCACAAGTACATCTGGTAGATTTAGAAACATCTGAGAAAATTGCTATCAAAAAATGTTTTATAGTTGACCATGTTTTAGCCTTTTTAACACTGGGCATATAACTGGTTTTAACTACATTTTATAATAAGAACACCAACCATTTATCACATAATCAAGATAAGTAATTTGTTAAGCAAAAATGTTTTTAGGGAGTTACCTTCTTTATATATGTTAGAGTTTGACTAATGAAGATGTATTTTCAGCTGATAAGGTCAGCCAACTATGGTGACCTATCTGATTCCCTAGGTTTTGCCCTGCCAAACTGGGTACTTTCTCAGAATTGTTTAGAAGGTAACAGCCCCCAAATACTGGAGATATGGCAGCTATTTTCATTTCAACACATTCTGTGTTGAAGTTCCTGTGGACCAGGAAAACTTAATCTGTAATCACAAGTGGAGCTAGGGCAAATATATCTTCCCTTCAGACATTCAGGTTGCCCACATAAAGTGGGGTCATTTCTATAAATGTTGTACCAACAAAATCTGGTTTTTGTTTTTTTTTTGGTTCTAAGTGAAATTAGTGCAGTGATTTCTTTTAATCCGATTTTAGAGTCTTTCTTCAACATGATTGAAATTTAATGTTTTTGCTAGGAAAAATTACTTGGTGTTTTGATAGAGATGTAACAGTTACGATACCACCACTAGCCTCGGTTCTTGAGAGGAGACATGGTGTACATTCCCTCAGATATAATCCTTCATTAAATACTTCTGAAGCTGACGGTTTTTCTCTTACCTATTCAGTGCCATAATTCTCACACCTTAATTAAAGGAGCTACCAATAACTAAACAATTCCCCTCCACCCCCCCAAAAAAATCAGAGTGTACCTTCACAAAGCAAGCACTCTGTATGAAATAAGGGAGTTGCATTTGTTTTTGTTTTTGTTTTTTTGTCAGTAAGACTGTAATGCTCAACATAACAACCTTCAGAATTACAGTAAGTCAGAACAATGAGAATGAAAGCTGTAGCTTAGCTTGTTTGTTTTTTGGTTTTCTTCTGCTGAAATTTGTTTCCCCCAAATCAGAATATAAGCCTTTTTGTGTTCTCTCTCTTCTCTTCTTTTATTCTTCCGAGAAGTGAAGGTGGTGGGTGTACAGCCCATATTCGTTTACTTTTTCTGTAGCTCATATATCTATTATTACTGGTGGTTTCTTAGTGGAAATTTTTCTTTCACTCTCACTTTGTGCTTTCTTCTCTTGGCTGCAATTGAGCACTATAATTTGTGGCTTTCTGGAGGGGGAGCCTTGGTGGTCAGGTGGAGGAGGCAGGCCACATTCCAAAACTGGAGTGGTAGGTGTTCCAGACAGAGCGCTGATTCAGGAATGAGTAGGGGTGTCGGGTGAAAGTTGGCTACTAATTCAAGCCTCACCTGAGGCAGTGTTTCTCAAATAGAAAAGTGCCCTCTCTAATTAGCTGCCCCCATATATACTTACATTAATGACAGCCAACCAACTTAGAAACCCCTTCCAGAGTAAGCTAGGCAAACAGTAGATGTTCCATGGACATGACAAAGAGCTAATTTTCTTGCCCTAAAGAATTTATAGCTGTTGTATTTGTGGTGCACTGCCTCATCACCTAATGAAGGTAAAGTACATTCTCCATTTTAGGAGGCAGAGTTAAAACATTTTCCTCCTGCGGATGTCTGATTAGAAAAAAAAAATCTCTTATTTCACTGTACCTTTCCGGCAAGTCTTATCCTCTCAAAACACTGTGTAAAGCTTTGAAATTAACTAGTTTAACGAGTAGGTTATATTTTGATACTTTGAGTATTCGTCCTTAAAAACATTTTTTAGACTGTTGGATGGTAAAAGAAGATATTTATGAAAGGTTGAAACTACATCATCATTGATTCTAACTGCTCCCCCACCCTGTAACCTACTGTTTTCTGCATTTGAAGTAGGAAGCTTGTGACAAATGATTTCATTCTGAAATTGCAGTTGAATAGAAAGTTTTGATATTACAACTCTCATTCTATTCAAGGAACATAGTTTTTCTTCACCTTTATATGAAAAAGGGTGATAGTCATTTTTCCTCTCTATTTGATACTCTGAAAGAAATATATTCTAGGCTTTCTCATCAGTTAGCCTGGCCTTAAATGAGATCATGGAAACAAATAATTCACATCCTAAATATTTTTCAGTTTTCTAGAAAACTTTAATTATGATTAAAAGTAACTATCTAAGTTCATTTTACATCTTTTCCCAAGGTGTGAAATACAACTCTATAAAGACATTTCCATAAACAATAATGTATGGAGTCAAACTGTGCAGTACTTTTAGTTAATGTGGAAAGTTGTTTCTTTTGATCTTCCCTTAAACATGTGACTAAAAGAATAATACCTTTTGTGGTCTCAAATATTTCAGTTTTCAGGCGTGAACTTTAAGATTCAAGTGAGCAAAAAAGAAACACTGCTTGAAAACCAAGCAGTTTTTCTTTCCAAATGCCCAGAAACATTTTGAGGCATTCCAAACCACTGGGATCATTTGCCCTGATTTCAGATAAGCAAAATAAAATAAACAAACTCTTGCCCATGTGGGAACTGGTTCTGCTGTCTCTTGTTCTAACCCTGCAAAGCCTGAATGTCTCCCCAGTATCTTTGAATGGGTCTCATTGTTTATTTATTGTGCTTTTCACAAGTGCTTGTAACTTTATACTTGTTTTACTAATGGCTTTATTCTAAAGTGGGTTGACATTTCAGTTAATTTTCAGTGTCCTCAATGTTTTTCCTTAAATTGGGCCAGCTGACTGGCCTGTTTAGTTAGTCTCATATAAATTGTAGCACATAAAAATAAGGAACATTTATTAGAAATTCTTGAATTTGTTTTCTTCTTTAAGAAATGTAAGGTCAAGAAAAATTTTTCTTTCACATTCTTTAATGATTTGTGTTGATAAATGAATATAGAGTTTTAAACCTGTAGACTATCCTGGAAGTTGTGAGTTTTTATTTTAAAATCTATTAGATATGTAAATATATACATTTTTATTCATTTTTGAATGTAATTCTGTTTAAAATCTTAGCATGAAGAATTTAGGAAAATGTTCAGTCTTATCTAGATAAGCAATTTTGAATACTTTACATAACATTCAGATTTTATTCCATTTATTTAAAAAATATTAACAAAACCTTTCTCATCTTTAGAAATAAACTAAAAATGAAACTACAGGGAATATTGTCCTTATACCAGAAGGTAAAATTTACCAAATATACGTCTGTACTGGCACAGAAATGGGCATCATTAGACAAAACCCAGAAGCAAGTTCCAATACATAGTGAAACTTACTGAAATGAAAAAATGACATTTCCATTAAATAGGAAAAGCATGCAGTAAATTCTATGGTGTGGCTCTTGCCAATTATAAAACTATATATTAGAAAATTCCAAATATAGTAATAGCACAAATACAATTTACAATTTAAATACAAAGTATTAGGAGAAAACATAAGAGACCATTAGTGAAATATCCTAATGAAAGTGGTCTTTTTATGCATGTTGAGAACTTTGACCCATAATGCATAATAACAGGTTTGGTTATATAAGTAAAACATTCTCATTTATCAAAGACACCACAATACTAGCAGAAAATATTTGCAACAAATATGGTGAAAAGAAGATTAATTAATATGTTCAGGGCATCAGCACATTAATGAAATAAAAAACAGTTTTGAAAGGACATGAACATTAGACAATTTCAAGTGTGACCAGTGAAGATTTATAAATATGTTCAACATCATGAGTGGTCATGATAATACAAATGAAAATAGTAAGATGTCATTTTTATCCCATCAAATTGGTGCACTTAAGAGGACTTTGAATAGCCAGTGCTTCTAAGAATATCAGATAATTGACATTTTTATATACTCATGATAACAGTGTGAATGTAAAGTGTAATTTTTCCGTAACTGGTCCTATCCCACTTCTGGGAATTCATCCTATAGAGAATACCAATACAAAAATGTAGAGTACGAGAATGTCTATTGTTAACAACCTATATGTTGTTAATATAATTTAATTGTTAAAGATGTATTTTTATTTGTTAAAAATATCAGTGAAACATTTTTGGATTACATATGGTACATTCAAACTATGGAATATCATGCACCTATATTCAAATAATTGGATCACTGTAAACTTGGAAAATGTACATGGTGTAAATACATGAAGTATTTTGAAGTGAGCAAAGAAAATTGTAGATATGTAGGTACATATAAGTATATGGTCATGTATTTTATGTAATTTTGTTAATAAAATCTTGTAAAATGCATATATTTGTATATTTTTGTGTACATGTAGAAAACATAAGTTTATTTCCCTGGGGTGAATTAGTGTAGCTTGCTGGAGAGGTAGAGGTGAAATGAATATGAATATTACATTTGTAATCTTAAAAGTGCCAAGTAGAATTTTACATATACATTTTGGCCATTTTACTTTATGGAAACGTTATTTTGAAATGAGTCAGAATTATACATTTTTTGAACAATGTGAACATAGAGATAAATACACGGAATTGTAGAATCTGTCCTTGTATTTCCCTCTTATTTTGACATGGTCCAGTGGAGATTGAAAAATTTTGATGATGAAAAATTCATCTAGAGTTTCTTAAGGGAGGTATGAATTTTGAAGTAGAATATAGCTTTGAATAATACTCAAAATTAAATTTTATGGCCATTTTCAATTTTTAAGCAAGACATACATTTGACCCTAAAGTTTTCAACTTGATTCCTTTGCTTAGTTAATAAGTCTGCCTTAGAGTGATTAGGGAGTTTGAATTGTTTTACTCTTAAAAGGCAGTGGTTGAGAGCCTGAAACTTCTGTCTTTTTATGTTGAATTCTATCTTGCTGACAGGGGCCAAATCACTCTTGTGGTTCTGGGACTTAGTTTGTCCCTTTCTCATTTGAGAATGATAATATTGAAAATTAACTAGTTTGTATTTTTAGATTATTTGGAGTTCTACATAAAAATGTGCCATAATAGCAGCCTTAGAGACGTCATGTTCTGTTAATTGTCTTATTAGTGAATGCTGTAACAAACTTGTTAGAGATTGGAGTCATCACTCTGTAATAGTCTCCTTGCTTTTTGAATTATATAAGATTCTTGTAATAATATGTCATTGCTGCTTGGTCTTTTCATAGTGTTAAAGTCAGAAGGAAACTTGAAGATGCATCAGCCTTTTAAAGATGTTCAAAGTTAGGTGAATTACTTGTCCCTGGATACACAGCTGGCTAATGACAGAGCTGGGACTTGATTTGAGCAATATTCTGGGGAGTATTTCTGACTTAAACCAATTTACAAATGAGATTACTCTAAATCTGGGACTCTATCTAAAGCATTTATACATTTTACTTTGTTTTTCTTTATTATCAAATAGAATAAATGTTATTTAAAAGTATAGGTAGTCCCTATCAGTAAAATTAGTATCTAAAAGAAAAAGTGTACCCTTTTAGAAGCTGGGTAGCTTTGCATTCATTTTTAATTTTTTTCTTTCAAACAGATTTCTTTAGGATATTCTATAAACCATGTTAAATAGGCCACTTGTTGTAGAAAGCAAATGTAAATAGTATTTACTTATTTGCATGTTTTATTTTAATGAAATCACAGTTGAGTAATTTCCTTTGATTTTTAAAGTTATGTATAATATGGTGCTATATAATATTACTTTAAATATTATATATAAATTTGATATATATAATGGTTGTTAACGTTACTTGGGTCAAGGATTATCAAGCAAATTGGGTAATTCATAACACAGACTTCATTGGAAATGTTTGAGTAGGGAGGATTCAGTATTTGGCAGGTAGTATCATATTATTTGACATTAAAGGAATTTTGTAGTTTCAGTAAATACAAATGTGAATCTTGGATATTTGAAGATGTGAAAGCTAGATTTATATGTCAGTGTCTGTGTATATGCATTTATATAAATGAATCATTTTCTGTATAAGTGTATGCATTTACGTAAATTTGTAATATATGTGTAAACGTGTTTACTGTCTTGGTGTTTGAGATGATTCCTTTTGTGGTGAATGATAGTGACTTCTGTTTTAAGGATGTTTGAAATGGTTTAAAGTAAAATCCTGTACCTAAATCTGAAGATTGAGATACTTTTAGATGAATACTGTAATTCATTACTTTTTCTGGTGTTCACCAAAATATTTATAAATAGCGACAGAAACAATGATGTTTTTTGTATGGCAAGAACTCAGAATTACTCAGAGATAAAAATTATTTTGGGGGAGGCAGATACACAGTACAATCTGCAATGACATTTAGGACCACTATATGAAATATTATGTGACAGAGTCTTGCCCTGTTGCCCAGGCTGGAGTGTAATGGTGCAGTCTTGGCTCAGTGCAACCTCTGCCTACCGGGGTCAAGAGATTCTGGTGCCTCAGCCTCCCAAGTAGCTGAAACTACAGGTGGGTATCACCATGCCTAGCTAATTTTTTCTTTCTTTTCTTTTCTTTTTTTTTTTCTAGTAGAGACGGAGTTTCACCATGTTGGCCAGGTTGGTCTTGAACTTCTGGCCTCAAGTGGCCCACTTCCCTTGGCCTCCCAAAGTGCTGGGATTATAAGGCATGAACTACCATATCTGGCTGGCAAAAAGGATTTAAAAATTAATTTAAAACATTAAAACAAAAATGGTTTTATCACTATGGTAATATTAATGGCGTTTCACTGGTAGTTTGCTCCTGGTTTATGTTTTTGATGTGATCTTTGTCCTTTATGTGTTAGGAATACCCAAGCCAAGATGTGTGACTGCCAGTTTCTGATCCAAGTAGCTTTTTAACTAAACCTGTTTCATAGCCATTATTATCAACATCTTCTGGATACAAAGTATTTATATGGGTAGTTTGACTTGACAGACTGAAATGTTTAATGAGTGGACATTGATCTTACTAGTTTGTATCTGTTAAATGAAATTGGTAATATTATAGCTTATTTAATGAGTGGACATTAATCTTACTAGTTTGTATGTGTTAAATGAAGTTGGTAATATGGTAGCTGCTTTGTTGTATGACCTAAATTATTTGTATCTCCAAAATAGCTGTGTATTAGTCTGTTATTTTTGTATTTGCTTTTACTTTCTCCACTGCTTCTTCTTAGTAAACTGTTTCTGGGAAGCAGAGGCTGTTATCTCTTTTTAATTTTAAAAGATTTGTATGCTTTTAAGAGATTATCATCTTGATCACCTTCACAAATTTGGTGTCAAGCACAGTGCTGGGTTACACATAGGTATTCAAAAAAAGTGTGTTCAAAGACTGCATTTTAAAGTAGCTTTAGGACTGTGTGGTATGCTAGTCCTAGGTGATGTAGGGCAGACAGTAGCATAAATATGACTTTACCTCCTAATGCTTATGACCTGATGAAAATAAGTTCAACATTTTATAATGGAAATTATAAATGTATTTACTTATCTTCATTAACTGATGCTTTGTACATATTTGGTACAATGCAGATATTTAAAAAGACAAGTGTTTGTCCTTTAGTATTCAAAATAGATAGAGGACAAAGCAGTAAAATTCTAGTATGTAGTATTTATTTCTTATAAATAAATATATATTTACACATAGCAGTCATGTAATGCATAACAATGATTCAGTTAGTGACAGACCCCATATAGGACAGGGTCCTATATGATTATAATGGGGCATATTTGAGCCAGGCATGATGGCTCATGCCTATATTCCCAGTTACTTGGCAGGCTGAGGAGGGAGGATTGCTCAAAACCAGCCCAGGAAACATAGTGTGACCCTATCTCTAAACAAAGAACCAAAAAACAAACAGAAAAACCTGTCATTGTCCAGCTTCCAAGTCTTCAGTGGTTTTTCACGGATCTCAGAACAAGGACTGCAGGCTAATTGGGTCCTCAAGTCTTCCCTCTGTAGCTTGCAACACTCTAATTGGTTGAATGAAATGGCTTATGCCTGTAATTCCAGGACTTTGGGAAGCTGAGATGGGAGGATCACTTGAGGCCAGGAGTTCAAGAACAGCCTGGCAACATAGCAAGACCCTCTTCTCTACCCAAAAAAAAAAAAAAAAAAAAAAGAAAAGAGTAGAAAAAAGAAACCTGATATTATGCAAATATACTCTAATCTTCACACAATGACAAAATTGTCCAATTATGCATTTCTCAGAGTATGTCCCCAACCTAAAGCAATGCATGAGTGTACACACACACACACGGAGTTGACTCTTGAACAGTTTAGGGACTTGGGGCACTGACCCCTCATGTAGTTGAAAATTCACAGGTAACTTTAACTCCCCCCAAACTTAACTACTAATAGCCCACTGTTGGTTGGCTGGAAGACTGATGGATAACATAAAGTGAATTAACATATATTGTGTATGTTATATATATTGTATATACCATATTCTTAAAGTAAGCTATAGAAAGGAAAATGTTATGAAGAAAATTATTAAGGGAGAGAAAATACATTTACTATGCATTAAGTAGAAGTGGAACATTATAATCATCCTCTCATTGTCTTTACATTGAGTAGGCTGAGGAAAAAGAGGAGAGGTTGGTGTTGCTGCCTCAAGGGTGGCAGAGGAGGAATAGGTAGAGGAGGTGGCAGGGGAGGCATGCATACTCTGTATAACTTAATGAAAAATATTCATGTAAAAGTGGACTTGGGAAGTTCAAAGTTATGTTGTTAAAGGGTCACTGTAATATATATATATTATTATATATATATCCCTGCTAGGTGTAGTTGATAGTTAGGTGACTTTACATCAAGAATTCTTTGTCTTAGACCAGTTTAAAAGGAAGTATGAGGCTTTGGGGTCCTGAATGACATTTGGGCTACATCTTAGAAACTCCTGAGTTTGTCTGAGGGTTCATCTTTCTATAATGTTGGCATAAGGAGCTGTGAGACCCATTAATTAGCATGTTCTGACCCTAGGAGATATGTATATGTATATCTCATCTATCTGTCTGTCTGTCTGTCTGTCTGTCTGTCTGTCTGTCTGTCTATCTATCTGTCTAAGAGAAATACTAGAATCCTAGGTCTCTGGAGCTGAAAGGAATGTCTGGAGTCACTTACTGGAATTGCCTATTCCCACTGAGAAAGCCCAGTGCCCAGTGGGGATTTACCAGAGCACACAAATATGAGGAGTCAGTTTAAGATCTGATTTCCTGATTCCTGGTCCTATTTTGTTGTTGTTGTTGTTGATTGGGCTGGAGGGCAATGGCGAGGCCTTGGCTCACTGCAACCTCTGTCTCCCAGGTTCAAATGATTTTCCTGTCTCGGTCTCCCGAGTAGCTGGGATTACAGGCATGCACCATGACACCCGACTAATTTTTCATATTTTTAGTGGAGACGGGGTTTCTCCATGTTGGTCAGGACATTTTCAGTTTAAATACATGTTTAAATTCATGTTTAAATACAGTCTAAACCTCAGATTTAGGAGAGGGGATCTTCATCATCCGGATGAATATTGCTACATAAAGAAGTAGGGGAAAAAGCCTGAAGAAACCTCTGTTATGGTAGATTATGTGCAGAATTCACTGCCAGCAGCTGGCTGTATGTGTCTGGGCTGGCATGGTTGACTCTTTCCCAAGGATGGTCATCTAGTGGGTTCCTCTTCTTGACATCCCAGGTACAAGTGGCCATGACACCCTCTGCGTAGTCAGACTACATGTTCCCTAAGAGACCTTGGGCCTGCTTCTGTTGCCTTCCATGGATGTGTTGATGTTATACTGGGTAGGTTAAGCAATCACCTGTATTATGATATCCAGTTTATGATGTCTACATAGTAATCTCTTTGGACATTGTAAATGATTATGATCATGATTGATTTTGCCCCGTGTCTTAAATTCATCATTTAAACTGGAAGCTTACTTTTGTACTTACTATGTGCTAGGCACGGTGCTAAGAGGAGTAATATTTATTTTCGTCTGGAATTTATCTAATTTTAACTCCAAAAGAAATGATTAGAGAAGATTAGGGAGGCACAGATAACTTGTCACTTACCAGTCTCAACCAAAATTCACTAAAAATAAAAGACAAGAATTAATGAGGAAGGAAGCAGTATATAAATATTTTCTGTTTTATCTTTGTGTATTATTTGCTACTGTCTCTTAGCCATGGTGTCTTGATAGGAGTTTTATAAGTTCCTAGAATTACAATGATATTGTGCCCAATTGTGCATATATTAAAACTTTTTAAAAGAGGCCTCTTAGTGTTTTAAATATATGTTATTTCAACATATTGTTAATTAACTTCAGAACATTTCTACAGTGGTTTAATGGCAGATTGGTGTTATAGAAGGGGCCGTTAAATAATTTAGCAGTGTTTTACTATGAGTCATTGGCTAACTTCAGCTATAATCTTGAGTCTCCTAACTTTAAGATGTATGACGTTTTACTTTATCAATTATATTCATGTATGCTTAAATGTAAAATTTTGCACATCTGTAATAATAAATGAACCTTTGAAAAGTGGCAAACAGAAACAATCTAGTAGAAACCCTCAGGAAATTAAGCCTGTGAGAAAACACTTAAATAACATAATATAGTCACCAGAATTTGTAGGAATAATAGGGACATATGGGATTCCATCTTTAAAAAGAGAATGTACATATTCTAATTACCTATCCAATTATTTTTGAAAAGGTCAGCTTAAAGCAAAAACGATGAACGAGTTTATCAAAATGTGGAGTGTAATAAAAATAGTTCATCTTTATTTTTCTTTAGCTTTCTCATGCAGCTGTTAATGAGCAGTAAAATGAACAAAAGACTGCAAGAAATCTGAACTATGGTACACTCTAGATGAATAATAATCTTAAAAATTTTCACAAACAAAATACTTATATTTAGTTCTAAAAACAAACAGCCCCTGAGAAATCATTAACTTTCTATTTTCCACTGTGAGTTACATACCAGTAGAAATTTAAAATGCTTACTGTAATTGAAATCTATTGAATTTTATTTGGGAAAATTACCACCTTTAATAAGTTGGTAATTCTTAACAAAGTTAGGAAATCCCTTTTGTGCTATCATTTAGGAACATGTTTAAAATGCATATATATAATTCTAAGGTTAAACAGTCAATGTATGACTTTCCTCTTGACACATTTTGCTTGAAAGACATATAATATTCCTTCAGAAAAACAAAACAAAACAAAAATCTCCAGATTGTTTTCAAATTTGTTACAAAAGAAAGCACAGAAGGAAACATTCTTGAAGTCTTACAGTTCCAAAGAAGTTTATCTAAAGTTCATAACTTGTTGGGTCTGGTCCATTGGAACAAAATATCTCACTTTCTAATGTTAAACTTTCAGAATAAGTGATCTTCTTTTTAAACTTTTTACGCTTTCCTCTGGGATTCCAAAACCGTTCTGAAGAGGAGTCATAGGAAGGAATGGAAACAACTTTAAATCATGACAGTAGCTAACGCCTATATGGCAAAAAGTTATTTTTAGGTTGGCTAATTGTCTGGTTAAATTTATTAGTGTTGACAGTTAAAATCTATAGTTTAAATCCCAAAGAGAAAAGTTTGAAGCAAAGTAATAATATCAAAGAATTGCCAAGTCTCCATTTTTTTCGTTCTGTCTAGACATGGTTTTAAATCATGGAGTTTACAGTGAGATTTTGAATGAGGGTGTCCAGTTTCCCAAAAAGAATGTTAAGGAAATGTTATTTAGAATTCCTTAATTGTCTTAGAACATGCATGTGTTAATTTTGGAATCTTTCCACCTGTATAAGCTTTAAGTACAAAATAGAAAATAGGTGCCCATTTTGATAAAACTCATTTGCCCAACTATTTGTAAAGGTCTTAAAGCCACTAAAATATGAACAAATACACTTTCAGACCAAGTATAACACTAGCCCTTTTTCTTAAGTAATTGTCTATTATATATAAAGATTGCTTTAATGGACATTTTGTATTTTGAGACCCATGAAATTATTTTAATTTTTTTTTTTTTAGTAGTTTCCGGTACAGGAATTTAGTGAGTAAAAGCCAGAGATGCTACCAAACATCCTACGTGCATAGAACTTCCCCAACAACAAAGAATTATCAGGCCCAAAGTGTAAATAATGAAACCCTGCCCTAGATGGAAGAAACTATTTTTCTGTTCTTTGCCATATATAATGTATTTATTTTTATCATTAAAATTCATAAAACATATTCTTAAAATATACTAATATTAGAGACTTAAGCATAGGCCTTAATATAAATGATTAAATTAGCTGCATGTAGGGAATGAAGTTATAGCTTCTACTTGATACATGGTTATAAAATTATAATACTGAAGTGCCCCAAGGAAAACAAATAAGTAGAGATTTGGAAAGACTTAAAGTATGTCCTACAGTTAAATGTTGCTGCAGCTGGAAGCAGCTGAATTTGATGGTTCCTAATTGGGTTGATGTGTTGATGAGCATCAGTGGTTCTGAATTACTTGATGAGATACCTTGTTCAAAGATGATTGCTTGGAGTTCATATTAATACTGGATTATGAAGGCAAGGTCCAAGAGGTGCTTTTTATAAGCTCACTCATTTTGTATAACTACAGATATAAGCCATTCTTATTATATAAGTGGTTCTTATTACCTCAGCTCCCATCTCCATTCCACTTCTTCTAAGTTCTACTGTTTTCTTCTATCCACATGCATGAAGGCTTGATGATGTTGACGTTTCTCAGTTATCATTGTTAGTGACTACTGAACTGAAAAAGCAGATCATTGTTTCTTCCTTATTGCATTTTAAATGTTGAAATACTGGTTTTTCTATCTTGGTACATTAATTCTCCTTACATAATGCCTCCTGGCAGTCATATGCCAGGCACAGTACTAGTGTCTGAAGATATGAACATTGTCTCTGCCCTCATGGAGCAAAAGAGAGATGGAGAAAAATAAGCAAATACAATAAAAGCAAAGCTGTTGGAGTCTTACACATGGAACAAAACATTGAACTACAAGTGGCTTAAGAATCACATGGTTCAGCTGAGACCCAAGGAATTGAAGGTCATGTAATTACATGGCTGTGGTGGAGGTGAAAGGAGGGCATGGGCCTCTGAATGTCTGTTCTCTCTACACTAGAAGACATGCAGGTGGGGAACAGGAGCATCTTCTACGTGTGGAAAAATGTGAGGGAATGCATTGGAGTAGGTAAACATCAAAGAGAAAGTTACTTGACATTTCTTCCCCCTTTAAGAGGACACAGCCATGGCTGGGCTGGTTGGTATTCCTTTAAAGTCTGAAGAATCAAGAGTTCCTGAGCTTCTCTTATTCCCTGTTCTGGCCACAAGGCAGTCAGTAGCTGCCCAAATTGTGTTATGGAAAAGTGAAGTATGGAAAGGCAGAAAAGGAACAATATATTACCTGTGATTGAGCAAGAAGGTAAAGGAGGAGAAATCAAAAGGGTGGGAGGATTAGACTAGGGAAAAGGGAAGCACATGTTTTCCATGCTGCTTTCCCTTTTCTGCTGTGAACTTCAGGGTGCACTTGCGTATTGACCACATTGTGAGTATGGGTTATGATTCTAGGCCAACTTCGCAGACCCTACTCCACCAGTCATGCATTCTCTGCCTATAACATTAATAGTACAGTAGTACCAAAATTTTAATGTAACATTTTGAAACAGTGGATGAGATTTGGATAGGATAGCAAGTTGGTTTATCAAACTTAGCCTGTAAATGTCCACATAGGTTTGAAAATAGATAAAAAATAATTTACATTATGTGATATAATACATAAGATTATCATGTAGAAAAACAATACAAACTAGATTGAATATCCACCATATGAGAAAAACACATTTTTCCCTTTTGAATCACATTAGCTTTTAAGAATCCTCAAAACTTTTTTCAGGAACATGTTATGTCCTCCCCACCAACCCCTTGTTTTTTGGTTAATTTTTGTTTGCCCTATCCTAAGGACCAAAAGATGTACTTAGTTCCACTTAGTTTGTCAGTCTTTTAAATTTATTTTTCTAAATTGAGAAGAGCCTGCTTAAGGAGTTCTATGGCAACAGAAAATCTCTCTTTAATTCATTGCCACAGCATACGAGGCTTCTGTATATAGTACTTAAAAGTAAAACTCTAAAGTCATTATTTCCTTAGATCCTAAGAGGACTCCTGTTAGTGAAAGCAAAGGGAGACTTATTTTGACTCACAAAGAAGAGCTGATTTAGAGGCCACGTGGTGATGGCATGGGAGAGGCTTATGTACTCTGGTTTAGGATGAGCTCTTCTGATAAGCTCTCAGCTGTTAAAACAGATAAGAAAAAGTGGATAGTTTCAGAAAGCAGTGTAGCTCAACTAGGACTAGAAATAGCATCTACGATTCTTTTCAAAAGTTTGAGTACAAAACACCCATATTTTAATTTAATAAACAATTACTGGAGACTTACTGTGTATGATATGCTAGAAATTTTAGAAGCGATAAAAGACTGATTGGACAGAGTTCTGTCCTTCAAGACCTTCGAACTTTTTGGGAAGAGTCAGTTCCCACTATGGGGGCTCTGTGTGTGTGTGTGTGTGGGTGTGGGTGTGTGTTTGAGATAAGGTCTCACTCTGTCGCTCAAGCTGGAGTGCAGTGGCATGATCATGAGCTCACTGCTTGAACTTCCAGGGCTCAGGTAGTCTTCCCACTTCAGTCTCTCAAATATCTGGGACTATAGGAGTGTACCACCATGTCTGGATAATTTTTTTTTTTTATTTTTGTAGAGATGGGGTTTTGCTATATTGCCCAGGCTGATTTCAAACTCATGGGCTCATGCGATCTGCCTGCCTCAGCCTCCTAAAGTGTTAGGATTACAGGTATGAGTCACTGTGACTGGCCGATGTGTGTTATAGGGCAAGTTGATGCCGCCATCAAGCCTAGTGGAGGTAAGGGAAGTTGTGGGCCATTCCAAAGACATTTGTCCACCCTTCACTCTCTCATTGTCTCCTACACATAACTCTGTCCAGCAGTCATTAGCCTGCATTTGCTATTACAGATATTCATTCAAGTATTTTCTTTCCTTTCTGAATGTCGTTGACAACAAGAATGTTGACTTAGTAGTCTTATTTTCAGTGTCTGTCAGTGTCTGCTAAGCATTTGTTAGTTATGATTGAGTGAATAATGCATGGATTAATTCTTGAATGCTTTGTGAAAGCTTTGGGGATATGGATGTGTACTGGTAGAGGACGACCTTCCCCTAATTGAGACATGGAGTGGAGGGTAGAGAAAGTATTCCAGAGCTGGAACAAGGGTGTAGTGATGAGCATGCCATGTGTTGGGAAGGCAGTCCTCAGATTACATAATAAAGTAGAAGACATGCCAATACAGACTGCTTAGGTTGCAAGTCATAGGAAACCCAGCTCAGAGTGAATTAAACAACATCACATAGCAACTCTGACTTTTTCTAAATAAGGAATTGGCCCCTAAGAGAACTCCTATTAGTGAAAGCATAGCAGGAAATTGTTTTGACCCACATCGAAAAACTAGTTGATTTAGAGGTTCTAATTACACTAAGTAACTGAATAGCCTAGTTAAGGGGGCAAAACATCAGGTACAGTTTGCAGCAGGCAATCAAATAATGTAAACAATCCTGGTTATTTTGCTCTCTTCGGTTCTGCCTTTCCTACATTGTGCTTTCCTGCTTATGATGACTGTTCTTACAGTAGCAAAATGGTTGTAGTAGCTCCAAGCCTTGCCTGTTGACAACAGCAAAATACCATGAAGCTTGCTAGCTCCAATGTCTCTTGCATCTGAATGATGATTTTATTTGCATAGCTCAAAACCAATCACCATATTCTGGGAGTTGGGATATGTCAGTTTGGTCCCATCCCAAAAGGTGGTATTCACTGATTGCCTGCAAGCCCTCTTGTAGGTGCTGGAGATGATGTTTAAGTTGCAACCACATACCTCTACTCTCTCCCTGGCACTCCTTGTGTTCCCTCCTTGTTTTATTTTTCTCAATAGCATTAACTACTTTATAATATACTATTTGTTTTACTCCTGTAGTGGGTTGTCTGCCTCTCCTTGTTGGAATGTAAGCTTCACGAGGCTGTATGCATTTTTGCCTGTTCAGATCACGACTCCATCCCCTGCCCAGCATATGTAGGGACTTAACAAATATTTGTTTTGAATGAAAGAATAAAGAGACAAGGTTCTTACTTTTTTAGGCTTACATGCTCATGTATTTATATAATTTAAGCAAGGAAATATTTATATTAAGCAAGGAAATACCAGTTACTGGTAAGTGTTTTTAAAAATAAAACATGGTGATGGGAAAGCAAATGTGATGGATGGTTTAATGTGGGTGCAAATTCCACCTCAGTTTTTGGGCCATTAACAGGAGAGGCATGAGTGACCAAAGGAAATTCCTGGGATGGTACCAGAGAAAGTCACACTGGAGATAGAGATAACAGAAATGGACTTTCTTGCAGAGAGCATCTTATGACTTAATCTAGAAATACAGTTATGCTCTTTAGAGAAATCACTATTTTCAAGATTTTTGCTAGCTGCTACTTGGCAAGTTTTGTGAACCTTTGTTGACTTTTAACTTTATGTCACTCATGTCTTAAAACTGTAGATCACTTTTGTCTTGCTAGGTACAATGTTGGTGTCGTACGGTCTTCATTACGTGCATGTGGGTGACACATTTCTGATGTCAGGCTAGCTTCCTTCCTAACACTTCCTTGCACCATTCCAGCAACATGATCTTAGAACCTGTAAGACCGTTTTAATGTTAGTCTTAAACATCTCACACACACACACACACACACACACACACACACGGACATTTTGGGATTATAGTGATGTTGTTAAATTGAATGTATAATTGGAATCAAGTGACATTTGAATGGGACATATTTACAGAAGTCATAAGCTCATACTTGAGGGCAGGGAGAAATTTAATGTAAAATGAAAGAAAAGTTTTTAAAAACTCAAATATATACATATATATTATGTATAAAAAGAAAATCTATAAAAATGTATATACTAAATTGTGTATGTTTATACATAAGAGAATGGATTTACAATCTTTGACTCATTAACTCACCTGAGAATTAATCATGAAAAGATTAAATTGAGAAAGGGAGCTTTATTACATGAAGTTGCTCATTACAGGTTTAGCTGCAAAATGAGGAAAACAGTAGGAAACATCCTAAGTGTCCAAAAAGAGACTAGTGGAAATCGTAATAGTCCACCTCAAATGAGGGTGATTGTATCCTAAGCCCATTCTATAAGAAGGCAGGTAGAAGTCAATAAGCAAGTAAACAAATAGCTTACTACATTTGTGGAATATTATGGAATTCTTAATGATTCTGCAAAGATGTGGAGCATATGGAAATGTTACAATGAGATGTTAAGTGAAAGTGCAAAATACAAAACTAAGAAACCATGATTACATCTTTATGACCAATATGTATTTTTATATACACATAAGAAGGAAGTGTGCAAAATAATGCATATTTTAGATTTAGAGTTGTTTTTGTTGTACATTTTACTTTGGGTATATTTTAATATAGATATGCCTATTTTTAATGAAATTGGCATTACATTTATGATGGGTTTATAAAAGATAGCAGACCAGTGTCATTTTTCTTTAAATTGAAACTAGCAAGTAAGGCTTTTTTTTCCTCCTAGACAGTTGGAGAGTGACAGATATTGTTGATGACCCTCACTTTCAGGATTTCCGTCTTTCAACCAAGTTGGGAGGAAGTGTTTCAAATCAAAGAGGGGAAGGATGAAGGGACTCAAGGCACTTCAGTGTGTGTGTGTGTGTGTGTGTGTGTTTTCTAGAGGTTTACACACTGTCTCAGCTTGGATTATTTCTGTCCTCAGAACAGCATATAAACTTTTTTTTTGGGGGGGGAAGCTTAAATATTTATACAGCTGCTTCCTTTATTTTTTTTAAAAGACACAGATAATATTTTTACTACCTCATGAACATCATCATGTCTTTGTAACTAGCATGCTAAGTTTTATTTCTCGTTTTGGTAGCACGATTTTGTTGTTAATCCCTTTCACCCTTCCTTCTTCCCTCCCCTTCCTTTCTTCTTCCCTCTCCTTAACTTCTTTTAAAAATTGTTATCCATTAATTTGTTTGAACCTAGGGTGCCTGAAAATTCAGATGACTTGAGAGTAATTAATTGATTTCACATTAGTATTTCAATGTTTCTAATGACAGGCTTGCAATTTTTTTTGGTAGGTAATCATTAATTTTACCTCAGTAAAATAAATTGCCTTTATGTATATGCTAAGACTTGTAAAAAAGTAGATTAATGTCCTTCACCTGTGACTGCAACAGCAATTCATTCACTTTGGATTTTCGGCCAGACACCTGGCCATTTTAGTGATTTATTGACTTAACTGATTAATTTGGTAGGGCAAGTTCATTCTATAGCTCCTTCAGATATAGGCTTAAGTTTCTATCACTAAAAGGTGTTGGCAATCTAACCTATTGGCCTCAGGATGTGCTTTGCCTTCCCTGGATTCCTCAGACTCCTATTTTTATATCAGATTCTACTTTGGTTGCTGGCATGACTTTAAGCTGGCAGGGCAAAGGGGTTTCTTGAAGGTGACTGTCTCCTCAACCTGTCTGGCTTTGATAGTTGGGTCAAGGAAGGAAAGAAATGGTATGGTGCAGCAGCAACTGGGTTGTTGAAAACTGTTATTTTTATTTTTATTTCTTGAGTTTGCACAGAACTTAAGTTACCAACTTTTGATTAGCAATATAAACTTAAATTTTGTCTTGGGCAAACTTACTGAAAACTCCTTTAGGCACTTTCCTCACATCAATTTAAAAAAAAAAGAGAGAGGTTAATAGAACACTACTATTTTCTTTTCTTTTTAATGCCACATGATCCATATGTCTTAGAAGGCAGAAAACTAATTTTGTACTTGTGCTAACTGAAATAGTGAGCATAGTGGCTCTAGAATGCTAGTGGGTCCTTTAAGCAGAGGACTTTGTGCACTTGAATGGGAGCAGAAGACAGGCTGCTGAGGGTATCTGAACTTCACACTCACATGCCTAGAATTGGACTGCATAGCGAAGAAAATTAATGGGTATTGCCACTGTTTTGATCAGAGGCTTGTGTTTCTGTCCTGAGTATTTTCAAAACAAGAATTTTGTCAAGAAGTAAAGGTCAACATCAGTTCTGTCTAAAGGCTCTTAATTTCTATTTCTTTGGTGTTGCACCATAAATGTATATATTAAAAGGATTATATAAAATAATTGTGACTTTTTACGTTGTATTTCTAATGCTTAAGTATGTATAATTAAAGTAATCAAAAATGTAAGATGATGGCTAATTCAAAAATTTTAATCTTTGCTAAAACAAGGTAAATTAACTAAGGTATTTCTGCTAGCAGCTATTTTTTTTTTTTGCATGCCAGTTACTGAGTTTGAGAAATGAAATACAGATTTGAGAATGACCTTGTTATTTCATCTCTAAACATTAAAAGTTTAGTAAACATAGCCTCACATTACTGTTTAAGAGAAAAATTATATTAATATTACACACATACTTTTTTTCCTGCTCTGTAATCTAAAACCCACTGGAAAGAATATATAGGCTTTCCATCATAAAAAGTTAACAACTTTTAAAATCCTACAGTTTCAAGTCCCAGCTGTCAAAAACTGATTCTAGGCTGCTGCAGCTAATGTACTTTCTTGTGAGAGGCTGAACCCTGTCACAGGTGACAGCTGACCCACTTACTCAGACCTTGTTAAGGGACCAAGCTTCTTTTATAGGTCTTCAGATTCTCCCAAGATGGTCTGTCATGACCAGCCATGAATGCTGAAGCTGAATTTATTTCAGCACTTGTGTAAACTATCAGTTTTGGAGGAATGGTTAAAATTCTGACACCATGTCCTGTAAGAGTATTTTGAGTTCCATTTTGAAAGGAAGGCTAGCAGATGCTGTGAGTTAGGTTATAAAGCCTCTTCAAGTGTGAAGACACTTTTTTTTAATGAGTTGTTTGATTTTTATTAACATAATTAACTTCATACCTTCCATTTGGGAGATGCCAGGATTTTTCTACCTTCTTGGTAACTTTTTAGTGAAGTAGGTATTACCGGGTGCAAAACTTTATGACCTAATTTGTTATCCTTTCCATAGTATATGCAAGTATTTTAAAGGAGTCAGGTGTCTGAACAAAAACCATCCAAGATTATGGTTGGCATTTGTGTTTATTTGCCTTAACATACTTATATTGGCTTTAGCATATTTTCTCTAAAGCAGGGGTTCTCCATGCCTCGGACCTGTGGTAGTTCATGGCCTGTGAGGAACTTGGCCACACGGGAGGTGAGCGGAGGGCCAGGGAGCATGACTCCCTAAGCTCCTCTGCCTTCTGTGCAGCAGTGGCATTAGATTCTCATAGGAAAACAAACCCTATCGTGAACTGCGCATGTGAGGGATCTAGGTTGCATGCTTCTTATGAGAATCTAATGCCTGATGATCTGAGGTGAAACAGTTTCACCCTGAAACCATCTACCCACCCCTGCCTTGTCCATGAAAAAACTGTCTTCCATGAAACCAGTCCCTGGCACCAAAATGTTTGGGGACCACTGCTCTAAAGAATATATGCTATTGCAATGCAATTTAGGTATAGGAGTTTATGTTGCTTTTGCCTTTCTGTTTTCATTGTGTAAATTATCAGCCAAAACTGTTGTTAAAGGACTGATATTCTTGGTCTGTGTTCCCTGGACACACTTTGTGATGATTCACACTAGCATTGATTAATGGCATGACTCACAGAAACAGGCACTGATTCAGGACCTCCCCTTGTTGACTTTGTGGGTCATGAATTTACCATCTTGGGAGAGGTGTTTCCCTGAGATAGGAGGAGCCAGCACCCACATGTATTAGAAAACTTTGTGATATGCACACGAGCAAATACACACACACACACACACACACACACACACACACACACAGGCATTTGAAAGGGGAGGGAAAGGAATTAGTGTCAGTTAATTATTTGAAATGCATATCTTTGTTTCAGAAGATTTGGAACATTGGTTTGTGTGATGTGATATAAGAAGGGGGAAGTTTTCTTTACAGTGAAGAAGGAAGGGCCATACAAAAACATGGATCTTAAGTGATTTGTTATGTACAGGCATTGCAAATCTTATACTCCATTTATTTACAGATTAGTCATATTAGATAGAAATCTGTGTAGCAGGGAAAGTATAAGCAATTTATCTTTAATGGAAGGGATGGATGGGAGGTTGTAATCTCTTCTACCACTTGATAAGATTTGATTAAAGGAAAGCAAGTTAAGTATAATAATTATTTAAACCTAATTCTTTATGTAAAATTAATATTGCATGAATTTTGAATGCTGTATTTACCGGAAAGAAACCTATAAAATCTCTGTGCTGTGTGGACATTACAAATTTTAGTGTAGTGAGGTGTGAGACAGCGAGTACAGGTAGAGGGTTAGAATCCTTGTCTCCCATCAGTATTTGGGTTTGCTTATGTATGGTTTTCTCGCTGTTTCTCATGAAGATGCCAAAAGAACTTGCTTTAGCAAGTTGACATCTATTAATGAATAAGTATGACATTTTAATCCCCATATTTTAAATGATGTTTGGTTACTGTTTGTTTAAAAGCAACTGAATAAAAACATCTTCAGCTATCCAGATTTCAATCTGTACAGATGACTAATCATGTGGAAGATTTGAACATAAAGGTTATAGTGAAAAATAAAAATTAAAACAAAAAAATGTATTTCCTCCCAGATTTGAAAGTATGGAATGTTTTCTGTGCCTTTTAGATATGGGTAACTATGACATTGAAAACAATGGTAACCATGGCAAATGCACCTTACAAAATAAATAAGAGAAAAAAAGACATGGGGGTGGGGAGTAGGAAGGAGTTGGTTTAGTAACAGCTTGGTGAGTAAATAAATATCTAAACTTCATGATTTGTTACTTGTATAATCATGAGATTTGCAGAGTTATGTTTTATATTTCATTTTTAGTTAGTATCTTATTTATCTTGTGTTAAATAATCTGTTAAACCAAATTTAAGTACTGTACAGAAACAAAAGTTACAAGCTTTGTGTGTCTCAATGTCCTTGTGTGTAAAAAAGCCAGAAAATTGAATTAGATATTTTCTAAGGTTTTTTTCAAGCTCTTAAATTCCATGATTCTGTGACCCAGGAGGTGTCTAGGAGTCTTGTGAGTAAACTTTTAAGTTTTGAAGTAACCTTAACTCTAAGACTTAAAACCCTTGAAATTGCCCAGAAATCCTTTACAAGATTTCCGGAAAGTTACCATTATACTTCCTGATTACTCTTATGCATACAAATATACAACAAACAAAAAACAAATAAAGACACATAAGGCAAACCCTGATCCTAGCAGTTTAAGAATAGAGGAAATTTATTAGACGTTTCTGGGGCAGCATTGTTTAGAGAATCTGAGCTATCCAGCATAGTAGTCAATAGCAATATGGGACTATTTAGCACTTGACATATGTCTAGTTCAACTACAAGACTGGATTTTACATTTTACTTAGTTTTAATTAATTTAAAGGTAAACTTTTTAGCATTTAAAGGAATCCTGGGAGTAACTGAAACATCAATCTTGAGAAGAGTAGGAAGAAGGGTGGCCATAGGGACTAAGGACTGCTTTGGGAAGCAGTAGCCGTGGGTTCTTCAGATACACACCATTTGCAGTTATGTTTTATATTACATTTTGAGTTGCAAATACATTTCTTTATTTGCATCTTCCAGAGAGAGAAAACCTGATTATCTTTACATGGGTTTGGTGTCTACCCTCCAAATCAATCAACTGTAGGTTGGGTTGTAGAATGACTGTATACATGTAGGAGTGCTGACAGTTCCCAGGGAAGGAGGAAGTGGGAGCCAGGCAAAGTCTTAAGAGTGGTTTGCCACATTACTTAAGAGAATTTTTTTTTTTCCCTGCAAGCATGATTTTTCTAAATTTAAAATACTCTTATTTTGTTAACTTGTATTGCACCCAACTTATTTACCTTTTTTATTGCGAATTAAAAATAATACCACTCTATGTTGAGTAAAATTTATGATCTGAGAGACTAATGATTTATAACATTGTGTAGAAGGAAATCAAAGAACATTATAGCCAAAAGCAACAAAATGAGCCATGCTAGACAATGTTCTCATTTTACAGAGAGCATTGACACCAAGGCTTAGATGTTTTGCTATTTCAAGTCACAAAATTATTTGCCACATGAGGGGTAGATATTGCTTTAATCTGAACCTATGTTGTTGACTAGCTACATGTTAAAACTGAGATGGTTGAAAACCATCTTTTTGAAATTTGGGGCTCTCTTGTAAATTATTTTCCTGTAAACTGGTAATGCTAATAATTTGCAAGAAAACTGAGTAGTACAGGTTTTAATTTTCAAGGTTTTTTTGTTTTGTTTTACATTTTTAAAGCACAAAGAAGGAGCTTTGATTGAGACTGTGATAATTTTATTATTGAACCTATAAAATTAACTCTTATTGTTTAATACATTTGAACCAAATAATACTTGACCCAGGTAAGTCAAGGATAGATAGAAAGGAAAGGCATTTAGTTAAAATGGCTGCTTATTTGGTCAAAGTTAGATTTCAAATTAGAGTTCGATGAGCTGTTTTAAAAGTCCATGCTAAATGTGTTGAAGACTGTCCCAGACACAGGTTTTCCTCCTTTGTGTAAATCAGTCATGTTTCTGTGGTGTGAGGTGGGTGGGAGCCTTGCTTTACTTCCTGCATCTCAGCAGGCTCAGGAAGGGAAACTTGCTAAGGTGTTAAAGCACCCACATGCATTATGTTAAATTAATTTTATCCCAGTCTTTGGACATCTATTGACAATAATATTATTTGGGCTGCAAAATCAACAAGTGAATAGACCAAAAAAGAAATAGGGAAGAATCCAGAATGAGGTTGAGTTAGACACTACCTTGACAAGGGAAGGCAGGACTAGAAGCCTTGAGATCAGTCAGATCCAGGGAATATGCTGAATGTGCTGTCATTTAGAACTGGCCACTGGGAATTCAGGACCTGATAGTCCATGTCTTACCAATTTAGAGCAATCTTCTGGGAAGAGCTCTGGACCTGTATCTAACATGAATTCTAGTGAGGGCTGTCCATCACATTTCACTCATCTAATCTCCTTTGTCGTTCTTCCGGTTTTCACAGATAGGATAGAAAAACTGTTGGGTTTTTTTTTTTTTTTCTGTTGCCACTTAGCTCTTGGCTACAGAGGCCTCTAGGTGGGTGTGAAGTGGTTATCAAGGCTTTGACTGTCAAAAATACTCCTACTCAAAATTGGCCTTAAGCAGTTAAGCCAGATTTAAAATGATTTGGTAGTAGATTATCTAAGCTCATATAGAATAACTGCAAGTCACTTTCAAACTTACAATAGATGAGAAGATAATATATTCTCATTTTCTAGACTAGCTTCTCCTAGGAAAAGGTATGGGATGGAGGGATATCAAATATCAATTTTTGTAGATATAGAAAGCTCTATGAATGTATACTTATAGGCCCTCTGAGGTGTAACTGAATGTATGAAGAATGGAAATTCTGTTTTCCTCCTCAGATTTGTCATTCGAGAACTTAGTACAGGAAGAAAGACCCTCAATAACTAGCCAGCCTGTCTTTGTTTATGTAGGCAAGTATTTTGATTAATTTAGGGATTTTTTTTACTTTATAAAATTAAAATGAAATTATGGAAGAACCTAGTGTGTTTTCTTACTTGAGTTGGATGCTGAATGTTTAACCACTTTCTTATTACATTTGATTGACTTATAAAACCATCTGTATCATAGCCTAAATTACTTAAGAATTTCAGAAAGTTGTGGCAAAATTTTTGATACATTCTCAATCATAGCCAACTCAATTATATTAATTTTTTTTAGCAAATCAAATTATATTGTAATGCATACACATTTAATTTTACTTAGACCAAAGAAGAGTTGGGGCGGGGCACCATGGCTCATGCCTGAAATCCCAGCACTTTGGGAGGCCAAGGCGGGCAGATCACGAGGTTGAGAGATTGACACCATCCTGGCCAACATGGTGAAACCCTGTCTCTACTAAAAACACGAAAATTAGCTGGGCATGGTGGCGCGCGCCTCTAGTCCCAGCTGCTCAGAAGGCTGAGGTAGGAGAATCACTTGAACCTGGGAGGCAGAGGTTGCAGTGAGCTGAGATCGCGCCACTGCACTCCAGCCTGGCAACAGAGCAAGACTCTGTCTTAAAAAAAAAAAAAAAAAAAAAAAAAAAAAAAAAAAGAAGAGTCAAGACTTCTTTACTGGATCTCACCCCCTCTTACCTGTTTAAGAGCATTGCCCCAGGAAGTCCTCTTTTCTGCATCAGCAATTTCTGCTCTTTGCTGGATCTTACTCATTAGAAGAAGTAGTTGCCATAGTTTTTACTGTCTTGAAATAATAAACCTTCTCCTGAGCCCATGTTCTTATCCAGTTACTGCTGCATTTCTCTTCAGAGCCAAACTCTCCAAAAGACTTATCTAAGTTTACTGTCTCAAATTGCTCTCTTCCCATTCTTTTTTGAACCCTATCCAATGCTTTTCCTCCTTCTCTACTTCAGAGCCTACTTTTGTCAAAGTCTCCAATAACTTGAGTGCTGTCAAGTCTAATAGCAGGCTCATCTAATTTAACTTAGCATAGCATTTAACACAGCTGATCACACTGTCTCTCCCAGAACACTTTCTTTGCTGGAGTACTGGGACATCACATGCTCTTGGTTCTCCTCATGCATCATATAGGGTGTTCTCTCTCAGTCATTTTTCCCCCTATTTTTTCTTTGTTTCTCCAGCCTCTAATCATTGGGAAGCCCCCTTTTCTTTTCTATATAATACACTTGTGGAGTGAGCGCAAACATTCTTCTTTCATGTATGACACTGATGGTTTCCAGTTTTTATCTATAGTTTGACTCTTTCCTTAGTGCCTCTAGTCTCATATGTACAAATACCTTAACACTTCCACTTGCCTGTCTAAATTAACTTGTCCATACACTCAGACTCTTGCTTTCCATTGTTCTTTCTGACCAGTAACAGTGGCCTTCATGATACTTATTTAAAAAAGAAAATAGGTTCACAGCTCAAAGTCTTTATATTTATTATTACCTGTGTTTCCCATGCTTTTCTCCCAGATACCCACATGGCTTGTTTCCTCACCTCCTTATATCTGCCCAAATATCATTATTCTCAATCCAGCTACTTTTTCATGTTAATTTTCTCTGTAATGCTTATTTGACATGCTGTATATTTGTCTGTTTATTGCTTTACATTCCAAGAATATATGCCCTAAGAGGGCAGTGAGTTTTGCCCATTTTGTCACCAATGTATTCCCATTTCCTACTACAGTGCCTGGTGCATAGTAGGTGCTCAATTAATATACATTGAGGAAAGAGACTACGTAAATATTACTACCACAGTGATGTTACAGTTGTTTTCAGTTCTAGGAACTGAAAATGTGAAAGTGCTTTAGTCAGTTTCTCCTTTGAGACTTCTTTAGATAACTTACTTCTTTGGTAGAAGAAACAGCGGTGCCTTATACTTAAAGGAAGATTTCCATTGTGTGCCTTTTTCTTCTCTAGCCATCTCTGAGCAAGTCGTTCATCCTAGCTTCTTCTTGGAATGAGTCTCTTCTCTGAACTTCTCTTGGCTCTTCCGTCTTTCAGCTTGGCTTCTGTTCACAGAGCCTAGTTCTGCTTCCTGACCTCACAGAGCTTGCCCTTTTTATAGTAAAAAGCCTGTGGTGATGTCATTGCTCAGCTGGTTTCAATTAGGCTGCTCAGTTGAAGCTGGTGAATGACTCTGCAAGTTATCTTTTGGAGGGCTATACTTATTCTGTTACAAAATGTGCAGTTATATACAGCATGAACCATTTAGCAGTTATCCCATGAGAGTCACGGGAATGCTTTTTCTCACTCTTTACTAATGGAAATTCTAATTGATCATTGGCTGCTCCACAAGCACAGCAGAGTAAGGTATCTGATGTTGGTCAACTGCTTACTGGCTCTCACTCTGCTTCTACCCCTCTAGGACCTCCTGCAGCCTTTCTCTTGTCTGTTGCTTTATTCTGCTTTCTAAATGCCATTCCTCATAGCCTTAATTAAGCTACCCAAAACTCATTTCTCACCTTGAACTTCTGCCTTACTGTTACTCATCAGTTTGCTGCTCTTGGATCACACATTTTTTTTTCTGACCTTGCCATTTGTAAAATGTAATTGTGGCCACCCTTTCTTTTTGAATTCTAGACATTTATCTTTACATTAATCCTATAACAATTGCTATTTTGACTTTAGAACATCATACTAACCTTTTTCAGTTAGAAGGTGATTGGCTTGTGATTTATTTTGGGGTGTTTTATGCTTCTAAGTCTGATGCAAGATATTTTAATTACATTTTTTTAGTTTGGAAGAGAAAGCCTTTATTGGGAAATTGCTCGGTTTTCATAAAACAAATCTGTCATATTTTAAAAGGGTCCTGCCTACAATATAGTGTGTATGAAAAGTAGTGACTACAGAATCCTTGTTGTTAAAGTGCTTAAACTTTTGATAGTCAGTGGCACAAAGGGGCCAGATGTCCACAGGGGTGATTGTTTAAAGGGATGGTAGGGAAGATGTAAAGTGAATGTGTAGAAGGGAGGGGTGCCTATGACCAGGCTGACCTTCTGATTTATTGTCTAAATCAGGGTGCTTTGAAGATGAAATTTATAAGAGACATAAACTGGGACTGCCCACATAAACCCTACCTATATAGAACATTGCTGTTACACCTCAGAATTCTGGGTAGGCCTGATTGGACTTCATCTTCAGTTGTTTTTCAGGACATAATGAAGATAATATTCCATCTCTGTGGTATCCACAATCTGCTTTATAGCAAAGCAAGAGTCTCAGGAAATGCAGTTTAAGAGCTCCAGGGTCAACATGGAGAGGTCTGTTTCTGAGCAGCAGCTATTTCTTTCTTTCTTCCTTTTTTTTTTTTTTTTTTTTTTGAGACAGAGTCTTGCTCTGTTGTCAGCGTGGAGTGCTGTGGCACGATCTCAACTCACTGCAACCTCTGCTTCCCATGTTCAAGCGATTTTTCTGCCTCAGGCTCCTGGGTAGCTGGGACTACAAGTGCATGCCACCACGCCCAGCTAATTTTTTTGTATTTTTGGTAGAGACAAGATTTCCCCATGTTGGCCAGGAAGGTCTCGATTTCTTGATCTTGTGATCTGCCCTCCTTGGTCTCCCAAAGTGTGGGAGTATGGGCTTAAGTCACCTGGCTCTGCCGAGCAGTAGCTATTTCTAAGCCACTGCAGATGCAAAGATGGTAGAAGGAGAGATGAGGAGGGCATCAGGTATCTTTGGGGCAGTTAATGGACCTAATTCTCAGGGTTAGAGACAGGCAAAATTTGGGTAATCGGATAATGACAAGTAGACTGAGCAATCTTTAAATAAAATTTAATATATTTTAAAGACATGCTTACCTCAGTTATAAGCTTATAATTAACAAACTGAATAGGGTAAAATTATTTCATTATTAAATTTATTTCATAATGTTGAATTTAAAAGTCACAGTTAAAAGAGCTGTTCTTGATTTTTTTTAACTAATGACTTTTTAAATTTCATTTTTTATGTTTGTTGCTAGAATTAAGTGCCCTTTCTCCATATAAAGCAAATGGAGTTTTATATGCTAGATTCAACGTTGTGAACCGGGAAAAAAATATCTGGTTTTATATAGGCTTTAGGAAAAATCAGGACTGATCCTATGAAGATTAGGAGGGAGATTTATAAGGCTATAATATAGTCAGTATCTTAGTGTTATGATGTACTGCTTCGGTTTTTATGGAAATTTCTCTTTAAGAACATTGTGAGTCACTGATGTAGACAGAATTCTGAATACTCTTAGACCACTGACAAGTAGGAACCCTGTTTGCAGCCAACAGGGTCTGTGATTTGTTCATAGTATGTATTTAATAAATATTGTTGACTTGATTTGGTTTAGGTTTGTCACTGGAAAATGAAAAAGCCAATGCACATTTATATAGTGATTTAAATGTTGGTGAGCATTTTTGCCAAGCTGTGTACATTTAGAGAAATAATGGCTGATATTTTTGTCTAACAGCAATTGCAGGCATGCGTGAGGTGAATGTGAAAGATGGACCTCTGAGGAGACAAGAACCATTAGAAACATTTGCGTACCATATTATCTAAATATTCATAACTAATACAAGTAGAAGAGCAATTTCTGACAAATTAGGACATTTTAAACAAATAGAGTGTTAACTTTGTTATTACATTTAAAAAATGCATTTTTTGATATTTACCTAAATGAATTGGAAATGTAGATTCACACAAAAACCCGTGCACAAATGTCCATAGCAACTTGATTTTTAATTTCCAAGTAACCAAGATGTCTTTCAATAAGTGAATGGATAGATGAACTGTAGTACATATGATGAGGTATTATTCAGAGATATAAAGAAATGAACTATCAAGCCACATAGAAATAGCTTGATAAACTTAGATGTCAATTGCTAAGTGAAAGAAGTGAATTTGAAAGGGCTGTGTATGATGCCAGCTGTGTGATATTATGGAAAAGGCAAACACATGGTGACAGTGAAAAGGCCAGTGAATCCCAGGGTGAGTGTGTAGATCTGGGAAGCAAGAGGGATGAATAGTTGGAACACAGGGGACTTTTAGGACATGAAAATACCATGTATCATACCATAATGCTGGATAGATGTCCTTATACATTTGTTGAAATTCATAGAATGTCTAATGTAAAGAATGAACCTCAATGTAAACTGTGGGCTTTAGTTAATAATAACGTATCAACATTGGCTCCGCAATTTCAACAAATGTACCATACTAATGCAAGATATTAATAATAGGGGAAACTGTGTGGGAGTTAAAGGGGTAAATGGGAACTCTGTTACTTACCATTCAGTTTTCTTTTCTCTAAATACAAAACTGTTCTAAAAAATATATTTTATTTTAATATGGTAAACCTGCAAGGGCAAACCCTATATCCTGTACATAGTGGATGTCTGATAAATACATGGTACATGATTGCATGATTGGGATGAGTGAAGAAACGAACCAGGTGGTAATGTATGTGGAAGTACCATATAAACAAACTGCCTTAAAAACAGGGGGAAAGCTAGTAAGGAAAAATGAAAAACAAATCATGAAAAAAATTAAGTGAAAAAGTTTGAGAAGGCATAAGAGGAATTTGAACTAATGACTGAAATTATTTTAAACTGTTTAATTTTCAGACAAAAATAGCATAGTTTTTATTAAATAAAAGTTGATACTTGTGCTTTCAGAGTCTGTGAATTTCAGGCACCCTCTTGACAGAAATTACTTCTCATATTAATTTGGTTGTGTTTTAGAGGCTTCAGGTTACAACTTTCAGAGGGGGTCCTTCTCTAAAGGTGTTTTCTGTTTCCTTCATTGTTTAATATGGGCAGGTTTCCATAAACTTGATACAAATCTTGATAAGGCCAGATGAGGTGATTCAAGCCTTTAATCCTAGTGCTTTTGGAGGCTGAGGCAGGAAGATTGCTTGACACCAGGAGTTCAGGACCAGCCTGGGCAATGTAATCAAATCCTATCTGTACAAATTAGAAAAATTAGCTGGACACAGTGGTGTACCTGTAGTCCCAGCTACTCGGGAGACTGAGGCAGGAGAATTTCTTGGGGCTTCGAGTTCTAGGTTGCAGTGAACTATGATTTCCACTGCATTCCAGTCTGGGCAACAGAGCTGGACAGTGTCTCAAAAAAAAAAAAAAAAAACCAACAACAACAAAACCACACACACACACACACACACACACAGAAAATAAAAAGTGAAAAACCACACGACCCTAAAACAAACAATAAACTTGATGAGATGTAAATGTGATGTCGCACATAACAAGCTTCCAGCAAAAAAAGATTGAAAAACAATTAAAACAAAGAGAGGAATAGGTAGACTATGGTTTGCATTATAGTTTTGAGTCTTTGGTTTGAAGAAAATGTGACTTTTGTTAAATTTTAGGTAAATTTGAGAATGACCTTGATTCTTTAAGTTTATCTTCAGTAATGTTAAAAGTGCAAGTATGTTGAAGTTGTGTTGTTTTTCTCAAATAAGCCTCCTGTATTTGAAAAGAATTGGAATGGCTGCTGTTTGGTAGTAGTATAATTTTCTTAGCCTTATACCTTTTATGGAGAGCACTCCAGGAATATGGGTGGTAAAAGGTTATAATATATTGGCAACTGAGTTTCTTAAGGGTTTGACCTGAAAGAAGGTATACGTTGCTATAGGTGGTTACAGATAAGAACATGGTACTGTGAGAGTACATAGGAAAAATGCTTACCTTAAGCCCTGAGGAGTCAGTGAAGGTGCTTTATGAGAAGTGACAACTGAACCAGACCTGAGATACAGGTGGCAGTTAACCAAATAAGTTAGTGATAGAAGAGATGTGAAAGTAAAGGAATAGTCAGTGCAGAAGCTTGGAGTCAAGGCTGCAGAGAGTTTGGAGATCAGAAAGATGTTCTTTGTGGCCAGAATATATACTGTTAAGTGAGAGGGTTATGAGGAAATAATGAGGCAAATGAGGAAGCAGGGTCAGTGAAAGACTTTCAGCCATGGTAAATAATTAACAATTGGAGCCCAATCACTGAAAATGATTCAGTTTTATTTTTGAACTTTTAAACATTTTGTGATTAAGTAATAAAAATATGTCAAAATTTATTTATTAAAGGCTTTCAATGCTATTATTTAAACACCTTATCTCATATGAATTGTTTTATTGCTGGAAGTATCTTGCATTATAAGAAAGCACTTGTTAGGTTTGTAATAATCTAAATGCAATTTCACTTGAACTTGATTATTGGTATTTATGAAGTTAAATATTAAATGAATTAAATACACTAGATTTGTGGAAGGCTTATTAAATTAAAGGCAGAATAAATTCCCAGAGATTTTACTAATGTGGACAAAACGTGCCTTTTTTTCTACAGAAATGAAAAAAATATGTAATCCATGATTTTCATGTCATAATTTGGTACATAGAAGAAAAGATTTTTGTAAAAAAGAAAGGGAGTATTTGTGAACTCTGGAAGAGTCTCACGTCTGAAGAAGAAATTGGGTAATCTGAATAGTGTTGGTTTAGTATTCTCTGTACAGAATAAGTTTGCCCTAAATTACAAAATAATTCATAGATCTTTGATCTGATTATTGAAATAAAATAATTGAAGATTTGTTAATTTTGGATGTTGTAGCCAATTAACAGCTGAAATGTCCTTCAGTACTAACTGAGTGAAGACTTAAAATAATTTGAGACGTGAACATATTTTCTCATCTATGTCATGTTCTCCTTTTTTTTTTTTTTGAGACAGAGTCTTTCTCTGTCTCCCAGGCTGGAGTGCAATGGCGAAATCTCAGCTCACACAACCTCCTGCCTCAGCCTCCTGAGTAGCTGGGGTTAGAGGCACCTATTATTATGCCTACCTCATTTTTGTATTTTTGTAGAGACAGGGTTTCATCATGTTGGCCAGGCGGGTGTTGAATTCCTGACCTCAGGAGATCCGCCCACCTCTGCTTCCCAAAGTGCTGGGATTACAGATGTAAACCACCACGCCCAGCCAACCTTTAATCTACTTTATGCTGTATAAGAATTTGTCTGTGGCCAGGCACTGTGGCTCACTCCTGTAATCCCAGCACTTTGTAAGGCCAAGGTGGATCAATCACAAGGTCAGGAGTTCAAGACCATCCTGGCCAAAACTGTGAAACCTGTCTCTGCTAAAAATACAAAAAATTACCCTGGCATGGTGATGGGGACTTGTAATCTCAGCCACTGGGGAGGCTGAGTCAGAAGAATCTCTTGAACCCAGGAGGCGGACGTTGCAGTGAGCTGAGATCACACCACTGCATTCCAGTCAGGGGAGAAAAAAGAAGTTATTTTGCAATTTCTTAGTGTAAAGTTTTTTTTTTCTAGGTATCTAATTTTTTTTCCTTAAATAAATTTTAAAAATTTAAGTTAAACATAGCCAATTTGCTTTTTGGCCCAGGATGTTTTCTTATTTCATCATTTTATTTTTATTTGCAGTGTTGACAGTTTTATTTTAGTTCTGTAGAAGAGGTGTCATTCTTAGCCATTTTTGCTGAAATAATTCTTTTATTCTACTCTTTCATTCATTCTGACCTTAGGGGATTTAAGTATATTCAAGCTTATTTTTGAAAAGTGGAGAAATAAAACTAATTATGCTTTGGATTCAGTTTTTTAAAATGTGGACTGTCTCCATAAAATGTGTAATTTTAACTATTTTCCATTAAAACTAGAATCTCAGAATGAAAAAAATGTGTTAATTCTTTAAAAGTAACAGAAACCTTTGGTACAGGTACTGGGGAGTTATAAAAAGATTCTTGATTTAGAAACACATGCCAGTTTGCATTCTCAAAACAATTAATATCTATCATACTTAAATCTGTTAAGTCATAAATTGGAGGATCAATAATTAATATATATAAAATTTTCCTCCTTTGAACTCAGGATGATCTGAAGTTCTGATAGTTCTTCAAATGACCAAAAGTCAATCTGGAAAATGTTTTGGAGGTCCAAGCCAACTTAGTTTCTCTTTTGTTCCCTTCCCACTTCTGTTGTTAGCTTTTCATTCCTCCCTTGGAATAGTTTGCTCCGTCTGCCCCCTTTCAGACAACTCCCTTACCCTAAGGGAACATTTTAAAGCATTTAGATTACAAGGTATTTCTCCATAAATAAAGTACATGTGTATCAACAGAGTTTGCCATTAAGCAGATTTGATACAGTCTACCCAGGGAGAGTTTTTGTTTAATAAACACTTCCTTACTCTGTGCCAGGCACCATCTCAAGTACTTTGTAGATATTAGTGCATTTGATCTTATGAGATAGATAACATTATTGTCCATATTTTGCATGTGAAGAAACTGAAGCATGGAGAAGTAAGTGTAGGAACTGAGATTGGAACCCCAGTCATCTGTCTGTATAACCACTGTGTGCTACTTCTCTGAGCATAAGAGAACGGTCACTACTAAGGAGAAGCATGCTAATGGTCAGTAATGTTGAAAACATACTTTTCTTGGATGAATTTCTGTTGAATAGATAAATAAATCTTGATATAATTGCCTTGTTATCCTACATATATTGTGTATTATAGAATGAAGCATTATATCTCTGGAATTTATCCAGGCTTTGGTGATGAACAGAACCGGGTTTAAATTCTGACTGCCATAATTCTTATAATTCTTCATAATTCTAAGAAATGTTTTTAAATACAAAATGAAACTAGTAGTACTTCATAAGGTAGTTATGGATTAATGAAATAATGAATATAACAGGTCAAGTATACTGAAGGCATTGAATAAGTGGTATGTAGTACTAAGTGCTGTAACTAGGATGATAGAAAAAGAAGTTGTATAGTGGAGGAAATAAACCTAGAAACAGTTTCATGTAATCATATTATCAGCTATGGATAGCGACCGAGCTATCCACAAATGGCAAGATAACTAACCTAACCTTGAGGTGTGAGGAGTGGAGTGTAAGGCAAGCCCTTTGAAGCAAATTAGGCCTAACTAATAATAAAGAAAATTTATTTCTTCCTAACTATTAAGTGAATTAATCATGATCTCATTAGAGTATAATGATTAGGAATGACTAATAGTTAAAATGTCATATTTTAATTTTATTTTAAAAAGATAAGTTGTGTCAGTGAGCAACATAGACATTTATCCACCAACAGCTGTTTTGTTGTTTGTATTCTGTGTGTCTATAATACTGTCTACCACATTTTTGGGCCCATCTTTTACTCTTGTTTGTGGTTTATCTATACTGTATCAGTTTATGGGTTGAAGACTTTTCCTCTTAATAAACAGCAGGAAGCTGTCCACTTCCAGTGGTGCTGACTCATGTAGCAACAGGAAGATGAATGATTCCCAAAGATGGGGGTTGTTGGGGGAAGGGGCATGATCCTCTTCCTTCTCCTAAAGAGACAAATTCGGGATAGAATTACAAAACAGTTTATGTGATGGATAAGTAAGCCATGGGTTAAAATTTTTGTCCTTAATTAGTGCTTTTTAATTGTATTTTATTCTTACCCTACTGGCTTACCCATTGAAAAACAATTCCTAATACCCACTGCCTTTTAAATTTATGTTTGCTTTCTCTGATTAAAAGATTAAAGAGGAATATTATGATATACAGTCAGTATTAACTTCTGCTTGTAACTGGTGGTACGCAGGTGGGAAAATGGATAACTAGCCCTTAACCAATGATGGTTGGCGCCAATCAGTTCTTAGTGGTTGAACTGAAAATATTACTGAAGGGATATTAACTATTTAAGATATAACTTACTGTTGACTGAAAGCTGTGTTTTTGATTATCAAGGTTTGGAAAACATGTAGAATCGTATAAAGAGAAATCCAGAAGATTTGAGAAGACAGGTAGGAGTGCTGTTATTTGGAGAATAGTTTCTGTGTGTGATGTGATCTCTCTGAGAGACCTTGAGGCGAAGGAGGGAGTGAACATAGATGAAGTGGCTGGCTGAGGTGGGAGGATTGCTTGAGCCCAGGAGTTTGAATCTGTACTCCAGCCTGTCTCAAATATATATAACAGAGGTCTGACTAAAAATTATTAGAATTGATTTTTATGTGTAGTTTATGGAACAGTTCTTAAAAATTCATATAGTCATACTGTATTTAATCTACCTTGGGGTTCGAGTTTACTAAAAGGACTTTTAAGCAATGAGTTTTTGGAATGTAAAAGATAATTAATTAAAAATGAATCTTATTGAATTGTTAAGTCATATGTAGGGCATCAAGGACTTCACTAGCCCACCTGTAAATTAACAGATAGAAACTATTCAGGTTAAACAAAGCAGGTATAAAGGAAGTTGGATGGACCCTTTTTGCCAATATGCAGATTTATTTCTAGAAGATGTACTTTAATTATGATCACTTAATAGACCAAGAGTGTCTATTTGAAAATCACTTTTGGTATCTAATTTCTTGCAGCATAGTGCATCTCAAAATAATTGGTAGACCATTGTTTTGTGTCTTTAAACATACTTTTAGGAACTTATGGCATTATGCAGTGAGCTGTCCTTTCCTCTGAATCTTGGAGGTGGAAGGAAGCTTAGTTTGAAAAAGCTTATCTTGTACCTGACATTGCTTTATGCCTTGTGATAGAGCAGTAGATTGAGATATGTATTTACAACAGTTGATGACGTTTTTATTGGTTGTGAAGGTACTTTGCACACATATGAATGACCTGTTATGGATCACACAGATACTTTCTTTTTATCCAGTAGCTATAGCCACTTTAAAAGATATAGATGTTATATAGTAAAAATGCTACAAACTCAGAACCTTTTAAAAAACATTTTTACCTCTTGAGAATTGCTGTCTTAATGCAGTATTTCTCAACGAACTTGTTTGCAGTGAAGCATCCTTTGAAGCATGTGAAATGTATTTTTCATTACCATCTCACATGTTATGTGCCCTTAACTCCATTCCTAGGAACTCTTTCTAACATTTAATGAAATCCTCAGCAGCTAACTCTATGCCACAGAGATTACCATGGGTTAGCCAAAATCTTCTGAAATGTTCACATGTTCCTGGAAAAACCAATGAGGAGCTTATAGAGACTGCAATAGTAAAGGCCTGGCTTGTATTGATGTTACATTTCTGTAGTACTGCCATATTTGGACACTTACCTTACAAATACATGTTATCTTCTTCATGATGTTCATGTTGAGGTGCTTAATTATGCCAGCAGTATACTTTGTGTTTCTCAGCCATGAAACAAAATGGATATTATCACAGGATGCCTGTGTTTCCAACAAATAGTTAATGAATGCCTGTTAATTACCAAGAAGTTTTCCAGGTTCTGGGGATATATAGCAGTTAAAACACACACACACACACACACACACACACACACACACACCTTCCTTGTTTAGAATGTATGTTCTTTTCTGTGCATGACAAGAGAAGAAGAAAACAAATAGAATTCTATCCCTGTTTTTATGGATGGGAATAACAATTTAATATCATTTATTCTAGAATATAAGTCAGAGAGAATTAGATTAACAAAGATAGTTTGGGGCTGTAGTGTTCAAAGCTTTGTGTAATGAACTAAGAAGTTTGCATTTAATTCACTTGTGAATGTGGAGCTAATGAAAATTTAGTGAATTTTTTTAAGGAGGATAGTGGCGTTATTGCTGCTAGACTTCTGGAAAGATGATTCTTCCATCAGGGTATACGGTAAAGTATAGTCTGAATTGTAAATAAAGAGTGGTTAAAATGAAGTCTGGCAAGATTTATTATAGCCTGTTATAGACAATAGATAGATCCACAGGTGGATAGATCAATTAGGAGAGTATCACAATATTTTAAGTTGCAGTAATAATCACCCAAACCAATATACTGGCACCAAGAGATATATTTGAGATACAAAGTAGAAATATCAACTTATTAAAACAGTTAGAAACTGCATGCATAGGGTGACTTAAGAGGGTAAGTCTTGGGTGACTCAAGGTTTCTGTCTTGCAGTGGAAGGAGTAGTGGGCTTGTGGACAAATATAGATGTTAGTCATTGGGAGAACAATCTAAGCAAAGTAGAAATGGCTTAACAAGTATACTTGGAAATGAAGTAGTGGATAGGAAGTGAGAAATTAGAGTCAGGTGGGGCAGTCTTCATTTTAAAGACATTTGTAGGGTAACCAATCACAAAGCTATTGTGTTGGGGGGAGCAGGAGCACAGGAAAGGTTTATCTTTTTTTTTCTGTCTCCTCCCACTTCCTTTTCTAAGCACAGAGGATACCTGAAAACTTTTGTAGGAAGAGAGAAAGGAGCCAGCCTACAGAGAGAATCTGCAAGAGAAAGAGAAATATGGTACATAATTGATTTAAAAAATGGACTGCAATTGGCAGTGAGTCACTTTCATGAAAAACGGGTGGAAGATATGCTTTGGTAGAGAGGGTGTTATGTTTAAAACTCAGAGAAAGGCATTAAAAAGAAGAGGGAATTGAGGAAGCAGAGGGATTTTGAGTTCGTGAGGAGGGCAGCTGTATAATCTTACAGCAGTGGATCTCTTTTCTTCTTGGCAAAGTTTTTGAAGACAGGGAACAGCACTGCTAAAAGATAATAAAAATGAAAAATGCTAAGTTGGTACAACTGTACATAATAAATGAATTTGATATCTGCTGTTCTGTGATTTTCATAGCAGTTTTCTCCTGGGCTGAACAAATAGTTTATAAACTTTGGGCAGCTAATATTTAGCAGGAAGTCCCATGAGCCAACTTAGTAAAAAGAATTAAAGAATCAAATACCAAGACCAGTTTCATGAACACAGTGTAGAAATCAAATTGTGTTACTGTCCTTTGGCTTTTTTTCCCATAGTATCTTAAGGAGGATCTCTTGAGTGCACAGAATCCTTGGACATTTGGTTCAGATATGTTACTTGTATATATAACTAATACATTAAGCCTAATGTGTTTCAGCAAGTATTAATAATATGCTGTTAGGATTGTTATAGGCTGTGAATCTCCCTGAGGTTTATCTAGGTATAGAGGTGAGATAAAGTTGCAATTTTATTATTTTTGTTGATTAGCAGTTAAATACAATGTTACTTTATGTATTGTTGATTGTATAACTTGCAGGTTTTTATAGTGTTATTGACATATTTAGGATACTATTCTAGAGGAAGATTGCTTTATGTATTTGAGTTGATTTTAGCATTGTGGTCTTACAGCACCATAAGAACTGAGAGGTCAGAATTCTCTGAAATTGTTGAAGGCCTGCGAATCACTGTGTACCAACTTAATTCTGAGATGTGACAGAATTGTGCCGCCTTTTCTCAGACTTCTTTCAGTGATGATTAACTAGGTATAGTTATTTTTGCAGAAAAGAAACAATACCTCTTTTCCATTGGCTTTAGTTGAAAATTAATGAGAATTTATAAATTTTTCTTCTTCTCTATATTCATTTTTATTATTGTTATTATCACTTATTTATGTTTTTTAGAGAGTGGCTCTCTCTGTGTTGCCCAGGCTAGAGTGCAGTGGCACAATCATAGCTCATGGCAACCTTGAACTTCTGGACTCAATCCTCCTGCTTCAGCCTCCCAGGTAGCTGGAACTACAGGCGAATACCACCATGCCTGGCTAATTTTTTAGTATTTTTGTATAGACGGGATCTCATTATGTTGGTCAGGCATATTGATTTTAACTCACACTATCAACTATATCCCTGAAAGGGAGGAAATTATTTATTTTGACTAAAAATGTTTTAAAAGTTTAAAAACATACAAGTTAACAATAACATAAATAGTATGAATATTAATAGTGGAGTAAATATTGCTGTATTAACTATGATTATACATTCTTGTACCATACAGTCTCATCCTGAACTCAATTTATTGAACTTCTTAGTAAGTTTGTCAGTCTGGAGTTCACTTTTGTTAGTAGTATAAATTTCATTTTCCAGAAGTAATTACGTTTTTACAAATGTTAAATTTTCTTTTAGAATTATCTATTACACATATACAATTATTTTCATGTTAATTATTGTTAATAAAAAACAACCCCCAAAGAATTCTATTAAGTAATAAAGATTTTCTATGAAGCGTATTTTATAATAGAGAATTTTCATTGTAAGTTTTTGATATATCAGATTTGTTTATCTTTTCATTAGATAAAATTAGTGGAGTTTGCTACATTTTTAAAGCTAAACACATGAGTAAAATTATTGTGTGTTAAATTATTAGACATGGTAATTATTATTTATTTTTATTTTTATTTTTTTGAGGCAGAGTTTCGCTCTTGTTACCCAGGCTGGAGTGCAATGGCGCAGTCTCGGCTCACCGCAACCTCCGCCTCCTGGGTTCAAGCAATTCTCCTGCCTCAGCTTCCTGAGTAGCTGGGATTACAGGCACGATCCACCATGCCCAGCTAATTGTTTGTATTTTTAGTAGAGACGGGGTATCACCATGTTGACCAGGATGGCCTCAATCTCTTGACCTCGTGATCCACCCACCTCGGCCTCCCAAAGGACATGGTAATTATTTACACGCAATAAAGCATATTTTACTACTGCTCTTAGAAGCCTCTTTAATGCTTTTGGGAAGGCACTGTTTTGTAACGTTTAACATCTGCAGTCCTTGATGACAGAGTGCCTGAATTTATTATATAGTTTTCTTCCCAGCTTGCTTTGTGACTGTGGACAAGTTGCTTAACCTCCTTAAGCTCCAATATCCTTACTGGTAAGTGGGAGAGTAACAGTATCTTTTTTTGTAATGTTGCATTTGAAGATTGAGAATTTCTATAAATCTAATAATGATTGTTGCTTGCCTCATTGCTTAAGTGCTTAATAAATACCCTAAATTAAATAAATACCCTAAATTAGACTGATCATTTTCTGTTGTGTAGGATGACAATTTATGATTTATTTAGATAAATGTGATGTCAATTATATGTATATCTTGATGTTGAATATTAACACTATCTGTACAAAAGTGACACTCTAGATTTCATTGCTTGATCTGTAAACAAGCAAGAATTACTCATAACCTATATTTGCTTATATTTGCCTTGAAAACTTGTTAATGGATCATAAATATCAAAAGAGGCCTCCTGTCTTTAATCTTCATATGTTTCACTTGTTATGATATGCGTTTTTCTAGCATGTTATTTTCCCATCTGGTCTTGGATTTCTGATTTTATTGTTATTTTAAGAAATGATACAGATAGTTTTTTTTTTAACCATCCACCACAGATAACCTGTTATTGCCTAAAATCAGAACAGTTGCCTATATTTGTATGTGTGTTCAAATAAATGTAGTGATTCCTGCTATTTTCTTATAATGTAAAAATTAAAATTATAGAAGCATCTTCCTGCCTTTTTTCTTCTGTATTGGATATGAATAGCAATAAGAGTTATCTTAGAATCATAGCAGTTTAGAATCAAAAGGGATGATGCTAATGATATTAGGTAATGTTTATTGAATGGTTACTCTATGTCAGGTACTACATTAAGTGCTTTTATATTTATCAGCTAAATTAAGATATCATAGATCCTTTCATAATTGTTTTTTAAAATGTCTCCTAGACATTGGGCCAGAGGTTGGCATAAAAATAACACAGGATTCCTACCCTCAAGGAGCTTTCATTAACGAGGCAGAAGTGGGGAAAAAGTTGAAAGGAGTATAATAATGGTTATTAGTGGTCACCTCTGAAAGAATGGCATTTACAATGATATAATGTGTAGTCCTGACATGAATTCTGAACTTCAATTTTAGATTTTAACTGTCTTCTTATGGCTTTCTCCACCTGCCTTTTCATGATGATCTCATTGGAACCCATCACTTACAATGTCTGTGTTGCCTTCTTTTCATTCCCAAAGCCATTATCAGTTTAAGCCCAAATTGCCTCTTGACTATAATACCCTGTTCTGATACCCCCACATTTAAGGATATCCTCATTCTAGTTTCCCCTGCACACTGGCTACAGATGCAGTAGATTTTCTCATGCAACTTCTCACTTTTCCATTTACTATACTTTAGCACTCCATTAGCTTCTAAATTAAATTAAAGGCATTTAACCTCCCTTTCTGCTTCATCATTCTTTGTCCTGCCTTTTGTTACTGACATTTTACTACACTTAGATGGTGCTTCAATTATTTGATTTCCCATAACCTGCCCTCTGCTTCCCCATAGCCCTGTTTCTGTACCTTTGTCTTGACCACTCACTCTCACCCGTTTTCAAAGTTATTTTTTTCATCAAAACACATTTTCACCTTCAGAAAATATTTGTGTGGTCAATTAATTAGTTAATAAGAGATTAAGTTTTGAAAGGTTAATTGGAATATGATTTTAGATTTTATATGGATTCAACTGTTAGGCAGGTATTTAATGTAAAGACAAATTTAGAGATAGTTCAGTAGCTGAGGCATGCCGTGTGGAGGTAGTGCTGCATATTATTCCTTTGATTAAAATCTCTTGGTGTTTTTCTTTACTTAAATAGGGAAGTTAAGGCCTCCTCTATCATTAGGTCCCCATTTGCTTCTCCATCAGGCCTACCATTGTTTTGGAGAGTTTGCACATGGTTTTTCATCTGCCTGGACACATTTCCTTTCACTTTGTCAGATTAGGTGTCCTCTCCTTTAGAGGCCATTCCTCAGACTCCCTTATCCCCTCCTGCCTCCCATCTCAGCATAGTGTGGGCTTCATTAAACTTTATGCTTATAGCCCTCAAAAGAAGAAGTCGTAGCATAGTTTCTGTACTGCAATTATGGCCCTCAAAAGAAGGAGTCGTAGCATAGTTTCTGTACTGTAATTATTTGATTACTTGATTGTCTTTCACACTAAATAATGAGTACCTGAAGTACACTGACATTCTAATCCCGAGTATAAAACACAATTCCTAGCATATCATAGGCCCTGAAGAAATGCTGGTTAGAAAAAAATCTTTTATTCACATTTATGGATAATTCATACCTATTATATGTTACATTGACGTATGAAAACCTTTGATTCTGTGGAAGTAGAATTTTATTCAACTTTTGATGAGCCATTAACTTATCCTATATTTAATACATATTCTGAACAGTGCATGAATTATCCCTAATATACTTTTATTCTAACACTGAAGAAATCGAGTTCCATTTTCTAGAGTCCGCCCACTCAGTTTGAGGGTATGGAAATCTGCCCATACATATTATTTCATTCCTTGGTAACCGAGGACACCGCAGAGCAGAGGCAGACTGGTAATAAGGTCTGACTTCACACCATAGCCTATAGACAGCTAGGAGTGGTAATCTGAAAAGGACAGCTAGGGGTTTTTGTCTGTCTCATGCTTTTACATATTTTGGCTTAAATGAAGAAATAGTCAGTTTCTCTATACGAGAGAGGACAGTATCAGTAATCAATAATTACTGAGCAGTTGCTACTTATTCTCTCCTTTTATACCCAGAGGTACTGCTGAAAAGATACTGTTTTCTTAATTTTCTTTAGCGAATGTGTTTGTGATTGATACACGTAGCCCCTAATTTAAAATCCTTTCACTAGTTGAACTCAGATTGAATTGCTAGACCAGTCCATACTGATCTAGTAGGGACTGTGCTCTTATTTCTCATCCAGTCATCTCTGAGTCTGTCAATATAAAGGAATTTCTTCATGTTTGTCCCAGCCTTGACATTTCCTTGGGATTTCATTAGGTCATCCTTAATTATAGATTTTTTATTTTGTTCTTAATGGATAGTTAATATAGACCAAATAATGCTGTGATTTTAAATGAGAAAGATTAGTCACTCTCTATAATAATTTAACTGTTTTTTGTAATGTACTAGTAATCATTTTTATAATGTGGTAGTAAACATAGCTAAGGCCATACTGAATTTAATAACTTGGTTGACAAATGCATTCATTTAATAATCCTGTTTTTTTGTACTTATGATGTATGATGTAAGATATAAATAGCAAACATACAGAATTGTATGTAACTTTTATTCTCTTTATTTTCTATTAGTAATTTACTAGCTTTACATATTTTGACAGAGTTCAAAAAAAAAAGAATAAGATTGTGGGAACTGATGAAAGAAAATACAGAGTTTTGGTGAAACATAGAGGAAATAGGTGAGGTAAGAAATTGTTAAAACAGGCTGGAATTATTGATTATTATTATATCTAAGTCACTTGGTAAGAAAGTTAACCTGTTGAAGTATAAATTTACTTAATCTTTGTATTCTTAAAGGTAATTCTATATATAAAGATGATTCATCCACAGGCAGAGGTAAAATCAATTCCATAATCCCTCCGTATGTTGTCATAAATACATTACAGAAACACTTTTTTTTTCCCCAGGTAGTGCATGGGAGCTGCATTATCTTAAAGACATTTATAGGTTTTGCTTTCCTTGTTACTCACCTCTATTATATAACTAGGTCTTTCACTACTTTGTAAGCAAATGACCAATGGAGTTTATTAGACAGTTTAGTTTTGTTATTTTGAGATCAGGGTAAATGAGTTGTTGGTTTTGAAGCAGTGTTTGTATATCTGCCATTTATCTTATGTGCTCTTTATTTAGCTTATCATTTGAGTTTGCAATTTAGCCACTCCTTACCTTTCATTCAGTTTCTCCTTCAAAATGCTGACACAAGCAGAGAAGTGAGTGAAAAAAACGCATTGTTTGTATTTATTCATGTTTCCAAATGATTCATGTTTAGTTATCCTTTCCTTGAATCACCATTCATTAAAAGTGGTTCAGTCTTCTTTTTGCCTATCCTCTGTATTTGTGATAGTCTTTCTATTATTTGGGATTCAGGTCAATTTAATAAGAAAAACGCAAGATTAAATATCTTGAAGACAGCAGACCTGGGCTGGGTGCTGTGGCTCACACCCGTAATCCCAGCAGTTTGGGAGGCTGAGATGGAAGGATCGCTTGAGCCCAGGAGTTTCAGACCAGCCTGGACAACAGAGCAAGACCCTGCCTCAATAAACGAATGAATGAATGAATAAATAAATAAATAAACAAATAAAAATTTTAAAGTAGCTGGGTTTCGTTGTATGCACCTGTTGTCCTAGCTACTCAGTAGGCTGAGGCAGGAGGATCGCTTAAGCCCAGGAGGTTGAGGCTGCAGTGAGCCCTGTTTGCACCACTACTGCAGCCTGGGTGACAGAGGGAGACTGGAAAACAGGCCCTACTGCATGGTTTCATATGGTTAACAAATTATAACCTACAAGACAACAAAATTCAGCAGAATGCTTATGGATATAATGGTAATAGAAATTTTTGGTTTCTCTCCTTAATTTTCTTTCTTTTAATCATCTAGACCAGAGCTGAAAGCTACCTTCCCCTCAGAGAGAATTGTTTGGCCTCAAAGAGATTTAAACAGTTTGTATTAGTTTCCATCAAGGAGGTTCAGAAGATAAAACCTGACTTTTCACAGTTACCTCCTTTAATAAGGGCATATATCAGCAGGACTCTGCCTTGCCTCCTCTATCCTCTCTTCCCTCATGCATGCTTTGTTTACTTTGCCTCCTCTGGCTCCTATAGGCATTTGAGTTTGTTGTCTTTTCTTGAACGATTAAATGAGATATTTGCTTAGTGATTATTTGAACTTAATAAACCATTGTGAGAAATTGAAGGTCACTGTGCAACTGGGCTTTTAGAATCTTGATTTACACTGAGACTGAGGGACAAAGATCTCTGCAGAACAAACTGAATTTTACGTGCATTTGTACATTTTGCATTTTTTCTGTATGTTGAATAATGATTGCTTGCTTGCTGGTCTCAAAAAACTGATTCATGAAGAATGTTTCCAAAGGAATTTTTTCTTCCTGCCTTTTTTTTTTTTAAATTTTATTATTTTCTTTTTGTTAACTTTCTTTTTTTACCCTGGCTTATGGTGCTGATTTTAACTTTCTTCATATGGCTTAGAAGTTATTTCAGTTTTCATATTTAAAAAAAGACTCAATTTCTATTGAAATTAAAAAGTCAAAAAATTTGAATGCAACTGTAAGCTACAGTGATTTCTCATTTACTAATAAGTGCTGGGTCATAAAATATAAAAAGGAAGGATAGACAACAGCAACAGTTATGGGGTAAAAAAGATACTAATGGGATTCATGCCTTATTTAATTTATTTGATGTAAATGAAGAACTTTATATGAAGACATACTACTTTTTCTGTCTATTTCAAAGATTAGACATAGACATAGTCTAGTCTATCAAATTGCTAATTTAAATACTGCAAGAATCAATATACTAAGATGGTTTTGGATGGAGACTTTTCTGAGTAATCATTATGGAGTTAAAGCACCCTTTTTACCATCTTCTCTGTCAACCTAACTGACCAGAATATCGAATCTGGTAAAGTGAGAAGAGTGATTAGGAGAATATATGTATATATATACATATATATATAATATATTCATATATTATGTAAAATATATATATGTATAATTCCTATTCCATTTATATAAAATTCTTAAATGGTACCTTAATGTAAACAATAGAAAATAAAGCTAATATGTGTTAGATGATAATGTAGTTAAGTGGATCTTTTTCCTGTCTGAACAAAAGAACCAACAATTTAATCAGTGGACCCTTGTCAGTCTGGAGGATGCTTCTAGTGGACAGCAGGGCACTCTGGTTTTTGTGTGTGCATATAGGTGGGGGCAGGGCAGGGTGTTGCATTTTTCCATTAATAATGGTAAACATTAAATAAAAACCACTGGATGATATCAGAATGGAAATGTAAAGTTGCTGGTTATAAATAATTCAAAATTTTAGAAAGTTCCCTTTATTGAAAGTTAGAAACACATCTTGTCTGTCTTTTCTTGTGAGGCCTTATTGCCCTTTATGAAGGAAGTATTAACAAAAATATTTGTTTCTTGTTTACATGATTGAATGAGACATATCACATATTTTGCAGTAACAGGAACAGGAATGGCACTGATGCCTAGACCCCACTCAGAAATTCTGATTTATCTGCAATGGGGTCTAAGCATTAATTTTTGTATAAGATCTTGAGACAGTTGGACTGTTCCACCAGAGTTACAGGGTCACTGGCCTAGTGAGTCTTAAGATTTTCTGACATGGAACAAAGATGACATGTTGCCACATACTCTGTAATAGCTACTACTGCATAGTGACATGTGTTTATCCTGAATTTTTTCGTGATAAGATTGAAAGCTAAAGAAAATGAAAATATCTCTTAAGTATATGGGATCCAAGTCTTCAGCTTAATTTTATCTTCCCAACCATGTACACACATAGTACGTACTGCATTGTGCATCATAAGCTCATTATCTTTGTAGCTGCTGTGGATTATGTTGGTATATGTTCAGTGTTGTTTCTCCTGCGCCTTCCTCCTCCCTTTGTTCTTCTGTCCCTTCCCCTGACAGAGAGCCTACTAGGGCCAGCAGGTTAACCATGGACATAAAACAATGCAAATTTTCTTCTTAGCAAACTAGCCAGCCCACTAACTATGGGAGTAAGGGGGTCAGGTGGATGGTTATAGCTCACATCAATTTGATTTGCATTTTTCTGATTCCTCCTAGAAGTCACACAAACAGTTGAAAGTTATGGTATATGCCATATTCCAGGAGAATAAAACCATGAGAGTTAGGTGACCTCCATCATAGTCTCAGACGTTTAGAGTCCACCTAACTTCATGTGCTTGAGCAACTTACTTACCTGTCTCTGTCTCCTTTTCCTTTCTGCAAAATGAGAAGCTCAAACTAGCCACTCCTAAGGTTCCTTCTAGCCTTTACAATATGAAGTGCCATTTAATTTTTATTGTTAGTTTAAGAGAAAATAAGCATCCACTTGTTAAATACTCTTTTCCTGATATTAAAAGGAAATCCAGCCAAAAAACTAAATAAAAATTAAAGATTTCAACAATGTAAATCATTTTATATCCTTAAATTTGGGTTGTTTTAATTGGAATGTGCCTTAGTGATATGAATTAAGACATTACCAGTCCAGAAATATCATAATCTTGGGTGAGGGAGAAGACTGTGTGTGTGTGTGTGTGTGTGTGTGTGTGTGTGTACTCTTGTTATTGATTTCGCTTAAAGTGCTTCTATAAAGTATAGATAAAACTGCCTTTGATTGCCTATTTGCAGAGTGATTATTAGTAAAATAAGGAGGGACTTGGTGGATTCCTCTTAAATAAATGTAATATAAAAACTACTGAGGTAAATATTGGTCTTTGTATTTGCCTTAATTCCTGGTCAGTTTTTAACTCATTGAATAATTCTTATTAAATTCATCAAATGTATTTTTTTGTTATTATATAGGAAGGTTAATAAACTCTCTGAATATTTTGTACTTTAATCCTATAGAAAAATATAGTAGTTAGAATAGATTACCTTAAATAATTCTGGGAAGAATAAATCATTCATGCTTGATTATTTCTTTTGATAATTTTTTTATTGTGGTGGGGGCAGAGGGGATGTTAAAACACACATTGTAAGTTTTTTTTTAAAAAATGAGTTCTTCAGAGGAATGTATGAGAAAACTCGATGATTTTAATACTTAATTTGGGAATTGGCAGAGTTCACAGTTAATTATATATTTCTAAACTTATATGTAAATTTCTGGTTATGCTTCACAGTGAGATCATTGATACTTTTGAAGAAAGTTCTGTTTTTCAAAGTAAAAATAAATATACTACATCAGTAATTTATAAATGAGAATGCTCGATTTATTTTTTAACGATTACTACGTAGTGTTTGCAAATGCTCTGGAAGAAATGCAGATGTTTGGAACATGTCTTTTAAAATCTGGAAGTTATAAATATTATGCAGCAATAATGTTATATTATGGCAGACAGAATGTCTTGTTACAAATACTACAGAGTAAAGAAATTTATATTTTGGCTTCAGATTTAAGGATTTGAGTCTGCCGTGCTCAATGCTAGATATGTCGCCTTCTTTTTTTTTTTTTTTTTTTTTTTTTGAGATGGAGTTTCGCTTTTCTCGCCCAGGCTGGAGTGCATTGGCGCGATCTCGGCATACTGCATCCTCCACCGACCGGGTTCAAGTGATTCTCCTGCCTCAGCCTTCCGAGTACCTGGGATTACAGGCACCTGCCACCACACCCAGCTAATTTTTTTTTTGTAATTTTTAGTAGAAACAGGGTTTCACCATGTTGGACAGGCTGCTCTGAAACTCCTGACTTCAGGTGTTCTGCCTGCCTCGGCCTCCCCAAGTGTTGGGATTGCAGGTGTGAGCTACCACGTTCAGCCTATTGTCTTCTTTTATGGAATTTTCTACAATATTCCTTCACCGTGATTGAAAACAGACGATACTCTCTTATATTTCTTGAAGGAGTTTACCTCTGATATGCTGTAAGAGCCTCAATTCCACCACCTGTTTTAAACTTGGTTAAATGATTTTGTTAGCCAAACCTTAGCTCCTTATCTCTAGGAGATACTAGTTGTACCTACCTTATATAATTTTATGGAAATTAAGTAAAGCAATACATATAAAGTGTTTAGCTAGAGACTACTATCTAGTAAATGCTCAGTAGAAGTTAGTGATAATGTTACCTTGCTTGTGGAAGATCTTGTCAAAAAATCATTTGTTCTTTTGCCACTGGCTTGTGCTTTTTCTGCGAAAATGATACCTCTGGCCCTCTTCCTTTTTTTTTTTTTCTTTAAGATCTCATTTCTTCCTTAGGACAGTGAAAGTAATTAAGTGATTTACTTAATAGAACTTCCTTCTAGCTTACTCCAGATAGGAGTAACCAGAAAGTAGGTGACAATGTTAATTAGAAAGATAAATTAACACCTTTTATGAGGATAATTTACCTGATGATAATAATTGAGAAATGACTGGTAAGATTGTCAGAGAGCAGTTTATAGAATGAATTACTTTTGATGAACAAACGTTGCTTTTTCAGGGGAAGAAGATAGTTTGGACTTAAATTTAAAGCTACAATATGTTGCTGGCATTCATCATTTAGTTAATAATTTGGCTCATCAGGGTTGAAACAGAGCTTGCCTTTTTTGATGAAGGACCATTTAATATAAATGCTTAATATAATTTAATATAAATGCTTATTTAGATGATCTATTGTCATTCTACAGAGATCTTGGGTATTTCCATACGGACTAGAATGGTGCTAGGAAGAAAAAGATATTCTGGGAAATCAGATGTTCTATTTTAAGGAATTATTTTATCAGGTCATTTAAATTTTGTGCTAGACTTTGAATATCTTTGTTTTGTTTTGATATGAAGTGTTCTGTAAGACCAGAAAGGAAGCCAGTATGTTAAGAAAGTTTTAAAGTTATTATATTTCTGATACTACACATACACAGATACAGACATACACACACAAAATTTCTTTGCCATCTATGAATATCTAAGGGAAGATTTAAATTAGAGACAGTATGAAATCCTGTGATGTCAAGATCTTTATTAGAATAGCAGTTTGTACCTTTCTTGTTGATATGATTTGCCCCATCTTCAGAAGTCTGTGCAGCTAAAGATGAGTCATTAAGAAAAACTGGCATCAGTAAAACTGCATTTTACAATAATGCTTTCTAAACTGGTCATATAGCTAAAATTGGCTGAGGCTGAAAACAGCAGTTTCTGCCTTGAAAGGGAAGAGTAATTAGTATTAACATTGGTCAGGAACTTTCTTATGTTCCATGCCTTGACACCTCTTAGTACTTTACTAATATATACTTTGGAAATGGGTTGTGTGGCATTCACAGGTCTTAGGGGCATGAAGCTGATAAAATGGGAACATATTCACTATATACCAGTGTAAGAGAAGAGAGCATGTGGCAGAAGATTCACAACTTACTTTAATTCGCCAGTCCAGATCTTCTGCTCTGATGGAAAGTCAGCATCCTTTAGGATGGGGGGGTATGTGTGTGTATGTTTGTGTGTGAGTGATGTGTGTGTGTGTGTGTGTGTGCGCACTTTAATCCAAGGAATCTAAAACACCTTTCAGAATTATAAATTTTTCCTGAACATAATGATTTCAATGTAACACTATAAATAAATCTGACATTATAATCATGTGCTTTATAATCCTGACCAGGTTACTTTTACATCATGCCAGAAACACATTTTTTAAACTAGCACTCAGAAATAGTACTTTTAGCTCCAGAAATAAATTATCTAGTACAAAAAGAACAAAGTTTTGACCTGTAAGGAAATGGTGCCCACTGTGGGGACTGGTATGTGGAGTAGAGGGCACCCGAAGTTACTGGGATTTATTGATCTCCTTGGTGATCCTGGTCCATGTGGCATCCAGGGTCATTGTGGATGCTTGCTGAATGAATGAATGAATGCATGATTGCCTTTCTGTCTAATGTGAAAGGAAGAAGAAAACCATGATATTGAAAACAGAAGTGCTTAGCAGTGAGATTCCTATCAGCTGGGTTCATGACCCATGTTCTGACTAGTTTCCAAAATTGACTTTATCTCAAGGACACATGAGAGGAAACCGTTGGCATGTGGGGGATAGCTGGAGAGAGATGATGATAGAGGAGGAAAGTACTTGTAGTGTGACTTTCCTTAGAGTCAAGAGAAGGAAGTGCTTGCAGCAATAAAAGTGTTTAAATATAAACTGAAGAACACCTCTGGTTCTCGTTTTTGGTAGATGGGGAAACCCAGAGCAGAGCTTAAGAAGTGTCATCTGCTCTCCAGATGGAGTCAGCTGAAGAGTCAGAAGCAGAAACCAGGTCTTCTGATTCCGGGCAAATGCTAGATGCTTCTTTTAGCAGCAGGAAGACCTGGGTAGGAATCCTGACTTGGAGTGTGGTTTGTTGGGCTTCAACAGTTTGCTTGTCTGGTTTCTTCTAAAAGACATTTAATTTCCCAGATATTTTGTTTCTTTCAAGAAAGGAAACTGGACTTCATTGTCAAGCTTAAGAGAAGAGCCAGGCTTACCATTTCTCCTTTCTTTCTGAGTTTTAGCAAAGGAAGTCTCACTGTGGCTCTTCAGGTAGAGAGATGAGGACACCAGGAAATGGGTGGTAAAGGAATGGTTTAGCTCAGTAGTAGATAAACAAGAAAAAGAAAAAAATTCCAAGGAATGAATACTTCCTCAGGAAGAAAGGTATTTATTGTTTAAAGTCACACATTTCTTATCAAAGCAGAGTTCATTGATTGGCTAACTCTAATTTAGATTGTATTTACTGTTTCCACTTGGGAAGTTAGTGTCTGAAACATGGAGAGATTAGTGTCTGAAACATTGAGAGGTTTGAGAGAACACGTAGGTTATCTTCTTGTCCGAGAGGAATACTCAGCTGTGGACAGCGCAGCTGCCTCTTGTCTGGCCCTCCTCTTTCCTTTTGCTTGCTAGTAGTTCATTGGCTCATCAAAAAATTTGGGCAAGTTGACCTTGAGGTATCTAGACCATAGTTTCTTACCTCAGTGGTAATCCATTTGCATAGTTCCTTAAGAATCCTCTACAATGTCCACTTTCTTTGTGAAGTTTTCCTTAGCCTACTGTATTCTATAGTTTTTTGACCATCAATACGTTTATGCGAATTTAGTATTTATACTTCAGATTCAGGGTTCTTGATTAAAGTTAGGACTTTTTGGTAACTGGTTTTGTATTGTTTTGGCTGCTTCACTACTACTGGAATTGTGCTTTTTAAGAGTCATTTATTTATATATTTGTTTTTAAAGCAAATAATTTTTGGGTACCCACTTATTTCAGGGAATTTTTTATGTTTCCCTGCCTCTGGAGAAGTAGGACATAATATTAGTAAATTTGTTTTGAACATAATATTAATATTTTGGATATAATATTAATAAACTTTTTTGAACAGTTTCATTTGCTGACATGGTTTTAAGAGAATTATTTTTGGTCACTTTTTGGAAACAATGTTGTTACATTCTAAATTGTCCACATTGATGGTAGAGAAACAAAATTGTTCCTGGGTACATTCTATATACAAATAAAACATATTCAGTACCTAATATTGTTGGGCTAAAAATAAACAAATAATGTATTTATGGTAAGCATGACTCCATTTACACAGCTGTTAACATTTTCTGTCATCTCTGTGTAATGTTCTGTATGTTTCATGGATGAAGCGGTACATCATCCAACATCATAAAATTAAGTAGCACTTTATAGAGCATGCTGCGTGCCAGGCATTGTTCTAAATATTTTACACATTGATTATGTTGATAATCAGAACAATTCTATATGATAAATACTTTTAATATATTAAACCATAGTTTCTGATTTAAACACTTGTGAGATTAGCACAGCCTACAAACAAATATTTGTGAACTTCAGAACAAACTGAAAGCAGGTTCTAGATGTCAAATAAAATGGCTTATAATATATTCATTGGATTCTGTCGCTGAATGTGGAATTCTGATGAAAATGTCTTGTATGTGTAGATGGAGACCTCTATTTCTCTAATCCAGGGTGGTAGTAACTAACCCATTTCTTTAATATTTTTCTTTTTGGAACATAAATATACGTTACCTTTATTAAACACCCCTTCACAGGAAGAAGACATCAAAACTAAAAGAATCAGGAGTAAACAATAACGTAGAGGTATTTAACATGGAAAACTAACATGGAGCTTAGTGTATGATATGGAAACTCAGTCTCAGAAACATTAAGCAACCCATCCAAGGGCACATAGCAGAGCTAGAATGAGTTTCATAATAAGAAATAGTAAGATTCTAATCCCACTTCTTCCTTACTTCAGTAACCCTGGCTAAATTAATCTTTCAAAATCTTAGTTTCTTCAAGCATAAAACACTTAGCAATGATAAAACTTACTTTACAGCATTAATGAGAATGTTAAACAAAATAATATACTTAAAACGCTCTAGTTCAGTGCTTTGTTTCACAGATGGGAAGCAATAAATGGTTATTTTCCTGTGTTTCTTACCATCTCTATGAGTCTCTGTGACTGAATCTGCTACCCTAGGAACATAGCTCTAACATTACAGTGCTTCTCATGGAACCAGACAATCTTATCCGCTAATATTCCCAAATCACAACGCTGTTTCATAATAAGTCTGTTGACTCCTTCCATCATTAAAACTCTGCAATCACAGTTTAACTTCATCAGACTTCTTAATAGTCATTTAAATGGAAATTTCTATTGTAGATATGGTTTATTTGGTATCAGTGAGCACTAATACTAGTGAGCAGGCAGCCTTGCTAGTCAAATATTTGCCTTTGGAGTTGGCCAGTGATTTTGATTGCTCTACTTTTAAAGCATATGTAGTTACATTTCTAACAGGTGAGTATTTACAATTTCTAGCAATGTTTATGTGCCATCATGTAATTAGCAACCTGTTGTAAATCATCCAGCCAGTGGTGATTTGCCAGAATGAATAATAGCTGAGTTTATGCATTGCTGACTTGGCTATTGTAACCTGAAAGACAACATCCTTTTTCCTGGTTGGTAGGAATCTCTTCAGACATTAGGTGATTTTTAGAAAGTTAACTCTGTAGACTCTGACTCTAGTCAGACAGCAGAATAATATGGCATTTGTATTGTGCTTATAGCAAATCTCTATTAAGAATTTATATATATGTACCTTTGTTACATTTTGTAATATGTTTTCAATAAAAACTTGATATGACAAGAGTGGTGAATAGAGAATTAGTATCCTTGTTCAGGGGCAGAAAAGAATATAAATTGTTAGGCATACTGGTAATCCACCAATTACTTTAACCATCCGTGACTATAGTATAGCCAAAAGAGAGAGGAATATGATTTAAAATTATTCATTATCCTATTTAAAAAATGGAGCAGGAAAAGAAAGGTGAAAACAGTAAAGTAGATTTGAGGTTTATTTAATGCCTTCCTTGTGAAAAAGTAACATTAATATAGTACCAGTGGTTATGGTACCAAAATAAAGTAACAAGCTAAACATGCCTTTAATAGTTTAGTACACTTTTGAACAAAGTATTTAAATGTGGCACTATACAGAAGTGTAATATATAAAAACAAGGGACAGAGAATCCATCTTCAATTGCTTAATTTAAAAAAAAATTACCTTTAGAGAATTAACATTAAAATAATAGACTACTTTTATAATTGCAGAATTTACTTAGTTTTGTTTGACAATAAGATGTTAGAATTGTTTTTATTAGTAATTTTAAAACAAAATTATTAAAAGTATGATAAATATAATAAAATATTAGAGAGGAGGGTCTGTATCTTAGGTTAATTTCTAGCTTTGTTGTCGCCCTTCTAGTGCATATATTTGTATCTCGTGTTAAGTGAACTATTTATGTTAAACTGAAAATGGGAAACTAATTTTCACTTGCGAGCAGCATATATAAATAGCATGGAGCCATTATGCTGTTTCCTTTTTAAAAAACTAACAACAACGACAGAGTACCTCTGCTTTCTGGTGAAATAAGAAATTAGAAGGTTTGTTGTAAGAGATGTTTTAGTGGATGGGCTTCTGAATATGGATTTGCAGTGAATTAGGACAGGGTAATTCCCACAGAGGAGAGAAGCAAAATTGGAAGTCACAAGGGATAGTCTTTCTCATTTCATTGATTTTTTTAATCTGTAACATTTGAAGTTTTCTGTTTCCTCAAAGAAACAAATAAAAGGAACTTCATCCTGTGTAACTTTACATCTTGTCCTGGGACTCATGCTTCTTATGTTTCTTGTATTGTCTTGATAAAGCATCCTTTATTCACATAGTACTCATTTCTGGTTAATTACATACATATGAGGTCCTGCCTTATGCATGGTGTAAAATAAAAAGATTAATTGGACACAGGGTTTACTTTCAAGTATGTAGTAGTTTAGGGGGACAGTCAAGCTAAGGTCATTAAATGTTGGTTGAGTGAATTAAGCAATTTGTAGACAGTCATAGTGACTATAAGAGCAAAATTTTTCAAAGGGCAAGACTCAAGATTTAACATTTAAAGTAATGAGGGAAGAGCCAATTAATACTGCTTTATCATGTTAAATTTACTGACTGAAGTTGTTAAGAGTCCATTTAGATAATGCTCTCTCATTTATCCTGTCTATATGAATGATATCAGTGAATACTGTTCCAGTTTTGAAATGATGTGTGGGCATAGTTTTCATTTTATTTACAAGTTATTTAATTTTTATTCTTAGAGATATTGTCAAAGATATTGCCAGAGATATTTAGAGTCTGAATAAAGTGATAGAGCAATCACAAATCAATGACTTTTGCTTTTTAAAAATTTTAAAATGCAATATAAACAGTTTATTCAGAGCCCAAACTGGGTCCACATCTGTGACCAGCAAATAAATTATACACATTCTATAACTAGCAGAATATTTCCATTACAAATGAAGTTATGAATTATATCTGGTAATTCATTATTCATCAAGTGCTTAATGTGGACTAGCTTCTCTTGCTGAATACAGAGATCACTAGTGGACCCAGCTATATCCTCCTAGTTTTAGTACTTCAGAAAGATATATAAACCAACACATTTAGTACAATTTTCTAAATTGTAACTGGAAGAACAAACTGGGACTTTGTGAGGATTAAGTCGTACTGACTAGGCCTCTTTGGATATATGTCTTGAAGGATAGTATGATTTAGCTTTTGATCTTACCTGACATGAGTATACTAATAGTTGTAAAATGCCTTATTACTGTAGAATTTAAATCTAATGATTATAAATTGGAGGTGGAAGAGGCAAAGAGAGTATACAGAGTTTGAGTGACATCTTGTATTGTGTAATTTTACAGGATGTGCTTTTTGCCATATCACCACAGAGAAAACTGAAATCAATTTCTCCTTTTCTAAGGAGCATCCTAAAAGAGAGGTGCTGCCTTTCCCCCTCTTTTCTTCATATATTCACACATTTCTGAGACTAATTCATCATTCATTAAGCCTAGAATAATGTGAACGTGGGATAGAGGATGGACTAAGGTCTTATTTAAGTAATAACATCATAATCTGTCATATGTTAATTTAATCAGATAATCTACAAACACAAAATTTAAATTCTACAGAAAAAATCACATAGGTTTAGTAAATATTGAACAAATGAGGATTTTTGGGGGGATTCTTTAATAATTGGCACAAGTGATGAAGATGAATGCTTTTATTTAGGTTTTATTTAATATGATGAAATTAAAATAGATTTTTTGTATCACAAACAGAATGTTACCCTTGAAGGTGCTTGGTATATGTATTACAAATGTTCGAAGAGTTCAAGAAAGAAGCTGACCCTAAGTTTCAGTAATATCATTGTCTTTCTTTAATCTTTGATTAATGTTATGAACTTAACTAGCTATACAAAGAGCAGATGGTGCAATGGTGCCAAGTTAACATTCACCATCTGCTTCTCACATGTATAATTTGTAAGAATGTATGCTAAAAAATAATACATAATAGCAGTGATATTCTATTTTGTGGTTGTTGGTCAGGGAAGCTTTGCCATTTGGGATAACTATATTTCAACATGAATAACTTCATTAAATAAACATAGCAAAAACACTTTTAATGAACAATCTCAGTATGTCGTTTTGTCCTTTACTTGGTTGTATGAAATGCTGTTTTTGGTGAAAACTTAGAATTTCCTTTTGGACCCTTTTAGCTTAGTCAGAGTTGGTTTCACAGTTCCTTGGAGAGTTGTCCCTCTTTGTCAGGCTTCTCAGTGAGTCCTTTTCTCTGCATGGGAAGCACATGCCATAGCAAGCAGCAACCTCCTGGAGTCAGCGGCTGGTTAACAGCCTTCTTCTCCACTGTTTCACTTTACCCCAGATATTAAGTGGGGCCTCTTGGTAGACTGAAACCGATATGAGAGCAACTGTCTGTCAAATAAGAGACAGTTAAGAAGTACTTCAAAGGAGGGAAGAAGACAAAAGACAAAAGTAGTTGGGCCTCTGAGCCAGGCTGCAAATGTGTAAGGAAGTTAATACTACCAATAATTTGCTTATACTTTCACGTATTCATAAATCAGGGTTGTACCCGGACCTATATGTGGTGAATATATGGTCTTCAGAGGATCTGAACTCAAAAATTCTATGCAATATTTTTCTGGATACACATAGTTAAAAACCATTACCGTGGAGTTATAAATGTGGGCAAGATGATTTTCTCTGAGACTCCTTTCACCTGTTTCACAGTGATATGTCTTAGTTTTAGTTAAGTTTTTACCAACTGAGGGGGAAAAGTCACATATGACTCAGGAAAAAGACAAGATACAATGTTATTTTAATTGAGTGGATGCTTATATTCCTTTAGTAATTCTCTACTGTATTTACAACCCTACCAGAGGCTACATTTAGTCATATGACAGACAAACCAAGAAATAATTTATGTTTACATTAGTTCTTTCAAGACTAAGGTGGGCAAATGTCATTTTGCTGGTAATATGGGGGGAACATGACATTTTGGCTAAGGACGTGGACTTTAGAATCAGACTAGGGTATGGATTCTGCCACACGTTACTGACTGTAATTGTACATGTAGGCAGGCTCTTCAAACTTCACTTTCTTTATCTGGAAATTGATGATAATGGTATTTACTTTGTAGAACCGATTTTGTTTTAAAATCATAGTTTTAGTAATGGCACATGGGAATTGTGGGTTTGTCACTTTTCAGCAAGGTGTGACCTTTTTGAAACCCTCTGTTGAGGAGAGTCTGGTCTTCAGTTTAAAACTATGATGAAGAAGGAGGCATGTTATTGGCTTATATCTGTCCTGTGGTTCTCATTACCTCAACAGTCAGTACCTTCGGTGTCTACATGTATTCTTGCTTATAGGTGGAAATGGAGATGCTGTTTTACTTTTTCCCTTCAAAAATGATGGAAGTTTCTTCCAGCTAGCTGAAATCAGTGCACACTTCCTCTCAGAACCTCTTGGGAAAGGAAAGAGAGGGTTAGAATATACTTTTATTATAGTTGCAATTTGTTACTATACACCTAAGTTTACTTGGACTTGAATGTTGCGTTTAATCTCTACAATCAGAGATTGTTTTCTGTTATTCAGGAAGAGCGTTAGAGCATCCCTGTTGTTAACAATTATAGGACATTTAACAAGTCTTTGATTCTAAAGAGAGAAATGTCATTGTACTCTATTCTGAAGAACTAGTCATTGTTGGATCCAACTTAATTTTTGTCCTGTGTAATTTTCACAGGTGTTTCCATTTATTGTTAGCAACTAAGAATACTGCATGTCAGTCATATTTTCACATAACAGAAAAATCTTGTGTTAAGTTTTGTGATTAGCAAAACGTAAGTAAAGATTTCTAAAGCCCTTCATTTATAGGTACAATATAATGAAAGATATTTACTTCTTTGGGAAAACAGAAATACGTATACATATACATAAATATATTTCTTTTTTTCTAACAAATGAAACTTTAAGGGACTTTGTTCAGCTTTCCCCAGTTGTTTTCTTTCACTGTTCCACATTTGTCTTCTTATGATACAATTTTATGAGGCTTTGAGAACTAAGACTATCATTGCTATGTTTTCTTAATTATTATTTAAATAATAAAGATCTGTAACATGAAAAATTTCTTTGCGTTAAGTGGAACTGTAGTTTTTCTAATAAAATTGAAAACGCTATTCTCTTACAGGACTTAAACATTATTTGAAAGACAGAACAACCTTTTTTTTCTTTCTTTTTTTAGTCATTGTACCAAACTGATTATTCGGGAAAGGAGTCCCTTGGCAATCACAGTTGAGACAGTTTATTTGTCTTTAAAAATTTGTATTTCCTTTTAATATGAATTTAGTAATCCATTATATTTATCAAGAGGAATATACTTGCTTATTAACCCTATTAATAATTTAATGGTTAAAAAAATTTAACCTCAAGGAAGGAAAAAGCTGAGGCTAATGAATAGAATGGAAAAACTGTATTAAAGTCACTTCTGAATAGTTAATTATGTTAATTTAATATATAGGAGGTAAAAGGTACTGTTTGAATCTGTGAGATTCACATAATTGGAATGGGTTTCAAAAGTATGTGGGAAAAGTACGTTTTTCGAATTACAAGATGCCAGTAAGTTAAGCAGAATGTCATCTGAGTCAGTTACAGACAAGAAGGCAAGAAACCTGGATTTGTATGTAGCTGTTTCTCTGAAAGGACAGAGCTTCACAAATGTTTACCATCCTTTTATGTAACATAATATTCTATTAAATATATGCCTATGGCAACATATGAAATACTCATTATTATTTCCCTTTTACAGATGTTGAAACTAAGGCTATGAAAGATACAGCCACAGGTACAGTGTAGCACAGTAAGAAGTAGAGCTTGGATTAGTAATCAGGTCTGTCTGACTCTAAATCCTAGGTATTCTCATGACACCACACTGCGTGACCTTGACCCAGGGGCTTAACTTATTTAGGTGACAATTCTTAAACTATAAGAAAGGTTTAGAATAATTTATATCAGAAATCTCATTGGCTCTCAAATTCCAAAAACTCAGTGATTCTTGTTTTTAAACCGAACCACAAAGCACTCATTTAATGTTTATTAAGTTACATTGAATAAACTATTACCTTCATGCCTTATACAGCATTTCAGAAGTACAATCTGTGGTCATACAAAATCTAATGTTAAATGGCTAGCAAAGAAAAGTAAAGAAACAGTAATTTACTGTATAGTTTATGAAAAATTCACTAGAAAATTTGTTTGCTATTTTATATTATGTTGTAAGTGTATTGCAGGAACTGTCTTCACAATATGAAACACTAAAAACAATTTGGTTTTAGTAGTTTAGCTTTGTCATATTAAAACATGGTATAATACATTATAGTACTAAACAGAGGTTGATAATATAATGTTGTTAGTTTCTGTCTTACATTAAGAATAAGGCAAAGCAATGTAAACATTTTAAAAGTCTTTTTGTATAAGATGAAACTGAAAGCTAATGTTGGCTGCAAGTTCTCTGCCATGTACTTAAAATCCAGTTATTTCCAATAGCTGAAATGAGTATTGCAGGAAATTGAAATATTAATATTTTACCCACTCACAAAATAATAACTCCTTAAGTTCAGTACTTTTTTTTTGATGTTTAACTTTGGTATTTCCAGGAAGAATGAACATATTATTTTTAAAAAATCTTTCCTTTCGCATTGGGTGAAAAATTTTAGCAATCTTATTCCAAGGCCATTTATTGTATTTATTAGTGGATTTTTTATATTTTTTAAGGGTAAATGATATCAAAAACATTATTTTTAAATTATTTTATATTTTATTACATAAAATAAAAATTTAAAGCTAAATTTGTTTTATTTTTGCTAATGTTATATCAAGGTGGATAAAATGTCTGTAAAAGGAAGACTTGAAATAATCTGTGAAGTAGTGCCTACATTTAGAAAAGTATTTCAAAATCCCTAAAATCAGTATTGTGTTTTTTTTTAAGTGTTGTACAGTTAAGATTCTCTGGCAGATGATTGTAAGATATTTTAGTTCAGATTTGAATTTCAGAGTTGCTACTAATGACAGACAAAAGAAATAAATAGAATTTTATTCATTACAAGTCTGACACTTTAGTCAGTATGTAGGCATCCAGATTTTTAGTCCCTTTGGGAAAAAAAAGGACATATTAGTAATCTGAAATGTAAAAAGGTAATCCAGCACACATTTTTGTTTTATCAACAGCGTTGATTGAGTTGATTTTGTATTCCCACCAGTTAGTATAAGTGCTAAAGATGAAACCTCTTCCCCAGAGCAGTTGAATGTATAGTGGAATTTGACATGATGTTTACTATTTAGTAGAAGTGATGACAAATTTATATGTTTAAATATTTTAGAGATGAGAAAGTATCTTATTTTGTGATGTAGCTAACTTTCTCTGAAGAACAGTGGTTTCCTTTTAATTCAAAAATTGCCATTTATTCCAGAGTAGTCACGTATTGCATGCCTTAAAAGAATCATCATTAAGTCTAACAAGAAAAATACAAGCAAGGAATTCTAACCTAGAAATTTAATGCACATTTGGGTCTGTCTGGCTCTAAAACTCAAGTTGTTTTTACAACATACTGCTGCTGTCAGGTGACTTCTTCCACATTGTAAATTGTAAATAATTATAGAATGTTACAGATAGAAGGAACAAAGTATTGGTCATGTAGTAAAACTTTTTGGAAGGGCCAAAAGAGCTTTATGGACCTGCCAACAAACAATAGATAGTGGCCAGACTAGAATTTTTGTCTTCTAATTACTAGTATTTGCTGTTTCCAAGCTCCTTTCCAACACCATTCAGAGCAGTTAATTAAACACCTGCTCTCTTGCGACATTGTTTATATTATTTGACTCTTTCTCTCTCTACATATATGTATATATACATACACATATGGATAAAGTTTTAAAAAGTTATATGTATATATATGTGTGTGTGTGTATACACACACACACTCATACACACTTATTTTATATTATTGTCATCTTTTATTGGGCAAGGAAGGGTTTTTGTCCCTCTTCAGGCAGTGCACAATGAGTGGTATATGTATAGTAGTACTCAATAAATATAGATTCGTTTATTGCTACTATTTTGTTTTTGTGTTCTTCAGTATTGCTGTTTTGCTCTTTTAGCCCTCTGACAATTGTAAGCAACTTTCTCTATTAAAATTCATTTGTTGAAATACCTACTTTGATATCTAGTTTCCTGACCATACCCCTAACACATACAAAATACATCACAAACTGAGTGAAAAAATATGTATAGGGAAAACACAATAAGCTTCATCCCTTAGATTTTGTAAATTCTTTGCTCATGGTAAGAAAAGAAATAATATTCATTCTGTGCTTTGGACAAAATGCAGAATAGTGTAATGGGAGATAGGAAGGGTAGGTGGGGGATACCTTTCAGTGATGGCAAAGAGGCAGACATGTATTAAGGTGACAAGGAGGTCTGTAATTTCAGAACTTCAGGAGGCCAAGGTGGGTGAATCACCTGATTCGCCAGAGTGTGAGACAGGCCAGGCTAACATGTCGAAACACCTTCTCTACCCAAAATACACAAATTAGCTGGGTGTGGTGGTGAACACCTGTGATCCCAGCTACTCGGGAGGCTGAGATGGAAGAATTGCTGGAACCCGGGAGGCTAATGTTCCAGTGAGCTGAGATTGCACCACTGCACTCCAGCCTGGGTGACAGAGCTAGAAACCATCTCAAAAGAAAAAAGATGGCAAGCAAGACATTACCACATCTGTTAGGCATGAAAAATTTTAGTGTCCAATATTCCATAAATTGATTTTATGATTGGGTATATTCTTTTAGTGAGTTTGTGTGTGAATAGCATTTGAATACAAACTAATTATATTTTCTCTAAAGAAAATACATATGTTGTACTTACTGTATATACTTTGTTTTTCTCAAAAGATTAATTTTTCTGATTATTTTGTGGGGTAGCTAGAAGACTAGGGGTTATAGGAGAAGGCTGCAAATTCAAGATTAAATCAACTGGCTCAGAATGACTTTTTTTCACCTGTGCCTCATTAGCACCACTTTTTAATTAAATACTATTATAAATCACAAATAACAAAGCCCTTGAACTTTATATGTATTGTAGGAGACTCTTGTATATATATCATATATATGCCTATTTACATATATACAGAGTTACATATATACTTACACACTGTGTGTGTGTGTGCATAACTATGTCTATACTGATTTAGCTCACAGTTGTTTTATACTCAGAATAAATATATAGAGGTTATTTTATTGTTTATATAAAGAAAGACTAAAATAAATACTTTAACCTATATAGCTTATAATGTTACTAATTAAGATTTAATTATATATATTTAATTTAATTATATATATAGCTTTTAACTTGTTACTAATTAAGATTTGATTATCATTTGACTAAAAAATAGATGTCAGTGGTTTTAGATATACTTTTTTTGGTCTCCTTTGCAAAAGGGCCTAAAGCTTTGTTTTTAAATCATTTTGGCTTGCCATAGTTCTTCATGTGAATTCACTGGTTAAAGATGGTCAGAATAAATAAGTAGCATCTTATTGGCCTCTTTCTGAAAACATACCAGTACTGTATGCCAGTGTGTGGACTGTAGTTGATACTTCACTCTATATGGTCATTTCTCTGTGTCAGGTTGTGGCCATAATATGGCCATCAACACAAACTCATTTACTCCCTACTACATGCACCTTTTGCTGGAAGTAAAGAAAACACTTCCTAAAACATGAAGATACTTTATTTAAGGAGTTTATGCTCTAACTGGGGAAGAAAGAGATCTGTGTAGGATGAGGTGATGGTGAAGATTATCATGGAAGATTTCACGGATGAGGTATAACTTGTGAAGACTAGCCGAATTTGACGGTATATAAAAGAGGAAGCAGAGGTAGGTAGAGAGACAACATGAGCAACTGGGTTGAGAAAGAATTGAGTGACAATGGGTTCATAGGAAGGAGAAGGGAATTGAAAGCCAGGGTAGTATATGGAATTGATGAATGATTATATAATTTCCCAAATTACTTCTTTAGTGTGTGTTCTGAGGGGAGGAAAAGTCCCTTGTTCAAGTAAGTGTGAAATACACCAGGTTAAAGAAAGATAAATAGATTATTGCACCTCAAGACCTCAGAGATTTTAGTATGTTAATATACACAGTGAGAATCCAAGAAGGGACAGTAACAAGCAGAATATCTCACAACTAGTTGGCCATGTGTATTATTGGGGGTGGGATAGAGGACAAAATACAGGTTGACAAATACTGTAATAGAACATGGATAGAACCAATATAGGATTTAGAGGACCTATTGACCTAGTGTTTAAGGAAGATAAGTCTCCTAGAGATTAACTGGATACATAGAGGAGTAAAGGATAGAAGCTCTTGAAATCCTTCAGGGGAGAGCTGATGACAGCCTGGTCTATGGCAATAACAATGACTTTGGAGCATAAGAAGTAAATTTAAGACCCTTTTCAAGCAAATGAATGAAAAACCGATAGGAAGTGGTAGCAAATTGCAGTAAATAAAGTAATGGTTAAAGTGTATGGTATATAGTGACTGAATGCAATTCTTATTTGTACTATGTGGGATAAAAAGGTGAAATATAAGCCCTTGATGTTCTATTGGAGGAGATTACAAATATGTTGGTGCTACTAATAAGACTGAGGTAGGGTGCAGAGGAGAAGATGTCAAATTAAACGTGACAAACAAGTGCATTGGTTGGTGGGACTATCCCGACAGTTCGGTGTTGGAAATTGCATTGTGCAGTCTGTGAGCCTTGCCTTTTGTGTGATCAGATTGCTGTCTTTTTATCTTCTAAAAGCCTGATGGGAAGCCATTTAAAAAAAGTCTATTCAGAAAAGTATGGAAAAACTATTCACCAATCTCATTAAATTTCACTAGATTTCTTTGAAATATCTGCAGGCTGATGTTTATGATAGCCCAGTTTCATAGGCAGAGTTGATTTTTCTTTTCTTTTTTGTCAGTGACGCACATGAAATTATGAAATAGCTTAGAAATGACTTTATTAAAGCCATTTCTCACAGAATTATGTATTTGGCTCTCTAAACGTTTTGCAGGCAGGTATTTCAACATGGAACAGAGAACCCTGACTGTGCCAGTATGAATTACATATAAATTGCATATTAACTAATTCCAAACTTAGCTGAATCATGTATAGCACAACTTCAAGGAACAGGTACTGAAGTGTTTCAAATTCTTCTAAAGCATATAAAGTGTATGTCACATCAAATAACAGATCTATTCTGTATGTTGTGTTTTCATGTGTTGATTAGTGTGTTTGTGTCTTAGCTGTAGGCGTCTCTCGTCTACCATGGAGGAGGGCATACAGCATATTTTTAATTGTGCTGTTAGTCAGTCCCCATTAGCACTGTGGTGAGGAAATTGTTTCTCATTTGCTTTTATTCCGTGGTGTTGATTAAAAGCAGCATGTTACATGCTCTCAGAAGACTCCGTGTACTGACTTCTTTGTGTGCTGTTTCCAGGTTGTTCAACTTGTAGATTGAAGAGGTTAATTATATAGCCTCCCTGTTTTACTCTTCTCTCATTAACATAACAGAAATGAAAAAAATAAGGGATCCCATAAAAGGTTGTAGACTGTAAGTTACTTCTGTGTTGTAAAGTGTAGACATTGGTAGAGAATAAAGATATGCATATTATTGGAGGTTGGTCCTGGTGTGACTTTTCTACAGAGAGCATTTTAGGAAATTAACTTATATACAGAAGCCATGTTTTAATAATAACCTTGGAACTACATATGAGATGATTTAAGGACAAAGTACCTGCTACATTCCTTTTGTGGCTCAAATATTACTAATATTGGAAGGTATGATCTTGCCTTTGGCATGGGAAAGCCAATATACTCTTCACTTAGAGACCTATGATCTCAGTTATCATGAGGTAGAACATTTGTGGTCCTATTAAAAAAATACCAAACCTTATCTCATAAATCAAAACTTTTCTGTCTCCTTTGAATTCACTTTTATTCTTTCAAGAATTAATAATTTTGAACTGGAAAGTACATGAGCAGTTTCTTTGTCCAGGGGTCAGTGAATGAGAAATGAGGGTCAAAATGAAGGAATAACTACCAAGACCACACAGGCATGTAGAGAAGAACTGGGATTTGAGGTTAGATGTTTAACTTCTGGCCAAGAATTATTAACGATATACAGTCATCCCTCGGCGGCCATGTGGGATTGGTTCCAGGACCTCCCAAAGATACCAATATTCACAGATGCTCAAATCTGTTACATAAAATGGCATAGTATTTGCATATAACCTATGCATATCCTCCTGTATATTTGAAATCATCTCTAGGTTACTTATAATCCCTAATACAATGTAAATTCTATGTAAATAGTAATTATACCATATTGTTTAGGAATAATGACAAGAAAAAAGGTGTATATGTTCAGTATAGTTGCTGTTTTTTTCCACTATATATATTTAACCTGCCTTTGGTTGAATCTATACATGTGGAACCCAGAGATATGGAGGGTCAACTGTACTTATTTTCAGGCCCCAGAAACAACTCATTATGTTGTTTCTTAATCTAATGCTTTTATATGTGGTTCAGAATGGACAGTAGGTTCTTTATCTTTAGGTGTACAAATAAGAATATGCATTATGTCTGTGAGGATATGTGTTCGTGGGTGCACACATATGGTGTATACGGGAGTCAGGGAGCTGCCTGAAACAGATTGACAGTGGGAGTTGGGCAGTTTGAGGAAGCTGGGCAGAAGGAAAAAGTAGGAGTGGATTCTTCTAATTGGTAGGTTGGTAAAGGTGAGATGTAAAGGGAAATGGTTTTGTCCTACATGATTTCCTCTGGTTTTGAACCATTCTTGTTTTGGAGCCACTACCATGGTCATCATCAACCTTTCTGTTCACTTTACCCAGTAGTCTGCTGCACAAGCTGCTGCCACATTAGAGGGTAACAAAACTCAGATTCAGTGGCACAATCACCCAGGCTGGAGTGCCGTATGTGATCATAGCTTACTGAAGCCTCCAGCTCCTGGGCAGCAGTGATCCTCCTGCCTCAACCTCCTGAGTAGCTGGGAATATAGGCATATGCCATCATGCCCAACTAATATTTTATTTTCTTGTAGAGACAGGGGTCTTGCTATGTTGCCCAGGTTGGTCTTGAACTCCTGGCCTCAAGCTATTCTCCTGCCTCAGCCTCCCAAAATGTTGGGATTGCAGGCATGAGAAACCGCACCTGGCCCAGATTTCTTAATGTAACATATTTAGATAATGACACATATAAGACAGTCTGGTAGTCCTGCAAATCCGTGATGCAGGATATGGGTGAAGATTTTCCTTACTGAACAATCTAAAGCACACAGAGTAATTTAACTTAATTTTTATTATCTGGCACTTGTCTTCCCTGAGTTTGACCCTTGTTGTTTCTCCTTAGGACTTGCGTATTTGACTAGTAGCTTGCCAGTTTTCAACTGGAAATAAGTGGTTTTTTAAAATGTAGTTTTCAGGTCATCTCACATAAGTATGTTTTGTGTCTTAATTAGATTTTAAAAATAACTGATTAAAAAAAGTAACTGATTAAGGTCATGTCTTTAATTGCTTATCTATCCCCATTCAGTGTTTAATATGATGCTTATTGCAGTCAGTAAATAAGCCATTAATGAGCTAACTGCTGTCTGTAAACATTCATGTAATCTAGTTGTTTGTACTATAAGCATGTTAATATCTGTACCAAACGATGCTTAACTACAAGTATATTTGGGGAACAGAGAAGGAACCATTTTAAAGGCAGAAAAGTGAAGCAGGGAGGTTATGTAATTGATATGATGCCATAAAACTGATATTTGACAGTTCCAGAATATTAAAAGAATTATGACTGTGTGGCACAGTACAGTTAACAACAATCCTGAATTGATTTTACCTGAAAACACTGTTTTGGTCATGTACTGTAACATTTGTACCAATACACTTAGCCATTTGTCTAAGTGTACATGTATTAATGAATTCATTTTTAGTTTAAAAGCATGATCACTGGAATCAGTTTTTCTAGGTTTGAATTGAGACTGTGTGATTTTTGATATATTATCTAGCCCTGTATTTTAGTTTAAGTAATTTGAATGAAGTAAATAAATAAAGCAAATACATTTACAGATAAAATAGATTTTAATAATATATTCTATCTCAGGAAGTTATTGTCAGGTTAATATTGCTAGGCTTTAAAACAGGACCTGGCAAACAGTAAGCATTTTATTAATATTGGCTATTATTATAGACAACTAAAGTATTCCACAACATGACATTAATATTAATATAACATAAAATGATTCAAATCATTTGATTTCAGGTTTAAAATTATTTTAAAATTTTCTTTCTTTTATTCAACAAATACTTGTTTAACACTTGCTTTTTTTGTTAGAGTTAACAACATTAAAATCGCCTGTAATTTGTGCTACCTTTGATCTGTATAGTACTGTAACATTTACAAAGCCCTTCCACGTATTATCTTAGGTGGCTTTCCTATAAGAACTATGAAGCAGCTAAGGAAAATGATATTGCTGGTTTATAGATGAAGCACCTTTTCACAGGAGTGAAAAGGTTTACCTCATTGCAGGAATGAAAACATAGGTCATTTATCTTTTCACTCTACCATACTACCTCTTCTTAAGTATCTTGGCCAGGCATGGTGGCTTATGCTTATAATCTCAGCACTTGAGGAGACTCAAGCAGGATGATCACTTGGGTCCAGGAGTTTAAGACCTTCCTGGGAAACATAGGGAGAAACCCCCCGTCTATACAAAAAAAAATTAAAAATTAGCCAGCTGTGGTGCTGTGTACCTGTTCCTAGCTACTTGGGAGGCTATGGTGGGAGGATCGCTTGAGCCCAACAGGTCAAGGTTTCAGCCTGGGTGACAGTGTGAGACTCTGTCTCAAAAATAAAGAAATAAAAACAAAGAAGAAGAAAAAATAATTTTGCTTACATTCCTGTGGAACCTATTGTTGCCTCTGCAGTTTAAAATGTGGGTCTTTTGGATATAAGGCAAATCTGTGTTGGCTTGGAGTCTTCTAAGACTGGATCATAGTAACACATCCTTAGTTTTTTTAATTGTTAGAAAGGTTTTCTGAATATTAGCAAATTTCGTATATTTTAAAACTGAAAGTATTTGATTTATATACAAAACATTTAAATTCTGATGTTTAATTTTATTATTTTGTGTCTGTCTTATTCAATTACTGTTTTCTCATTTTATTTTTTCCATTTTCATATCTGATTTCCCAGCCTTCCACATTATAGATTCCAAGACCAACCTGATTATTTTTCCTTAAACACAAACAGAAATCTTAATAAGGAGAGAGGGAAAAGAAAGCAAAGCTGCCCATCAGATATGTAATGGTTTCTCTAATATACCTGATTGAATTGATTATTCTAGCAGTTCACTCAGTGGAATCAAAAGTGAAAGGCACTCATCATTTAGTTATTAATTTATTCATTACAAAGAGCCACATCCCATTAATTTTATGTAATTTGATAATTCCCGGTAGTTGCTACTGAAGCATGTCATCCCCTTGCTTTTGTACAGTGATGTCGTCTGGTGAGAACTCCATTGTACATATAAACTTTAAAGGGCCACAAGATTTTCAGAGAACTCAAAATCTTACCTGTTGCTTTGTTCCTGTGTGTACTCTTACTTTTAAAATTGCATTCATCTGCTGTATTTCTGAACCTAAGTATGCGCAGAACTGTTGCAATAAAATCATGTACAAGCCAGTTGATCCTATGTTCTAGTAGCTACCTCCCCACCTCCCTAAGGAAAAAAAAAAAAAAAAAACTAGTCATCGTACGCTCTTTTTATTCTAAACCTCCTCAATCAAACTATTCTAGATTATATTTGCCTAAGATCTACCTGATGTCAGTGTACAGTAGAAAGTGTTTTACTGTACCGTGGCTGCGCTACATTTTAACTATTGTTGTATCTAAAGAGTGAGATGCCTTCTCATGCCTGTGGAATCCCTGATGTAATTGAGAACCTAAAGGAGTAATGACTTTTATGAGTCAGTTTCCAGTGCGGAACTCTCAACTTTTATTACTGAATACCAATTTTGTGTACAAGGCCCATGGCAGCCTTAATATGCCTTCATATTTTATCTTGGGTGTGACTGGAGAACAAATGGGAAAGCAGAGGTAAGCCATTAAAATGATTGTCATTTTTACTATCTACTTGTGAGTTTGTATATAACTATTTTTATGTTTACCGTCAACTTGCTTTTTTTTTGTTGATGTTGTGGAATCTTGCTTCTAGATGGTGATAAGTAAACATCCTAATCATCCTTAGGTCCTCTCCTATAACTAAGTGGAATCGCTTTCTTCTGGAATTCTCTTTCTTCTGTTTATAAACAGAATTTTAAAATTCAGTTTCTGGTTTGTTGGCATGTTTGTTTGCTTTCAATTAGACAATTTGATTTTGAGATCACTTTACTGAGAAGGAAAAGGGAGTAATCAACAGCGAAATCAAACTATTTTAAGTGCTTTTGGAATAAAATTAAACTAATTGTATAAATTTTGTTGAAAAGTAGAATTTAGTGAGACTGACATTTTAAGAAAATTACTTATTTGCTTCTGAGAAGGGTGAGATGTTTAAATTTGAATTTAATAAAGTAAAAGGGAAGACAGAACATACTAAGTTACATATTAGCCTCTTTGCTTTTATTGGCAAAAGTAATTTTTGTGTAAAGTTCTGCTTATGTGGCTCAGTAGCCCCTCACAGTCTGTTTCCTGCCCTTCAGTAAACTTTCTCTGAATGACAGTGTTTCTAGATGGAGGAAGCTAATTTAATTATCAGCAATAGATGTGCGTGTTTGTTGTACTTGGTAGTACTGGCAAATGGGAGGATGGTTACGTTAGAATTTTGATCCTAAAAATAATTATGAGTCATTAAAGTGCCAGTAAAGCAATAATTGTGTAAGACATTCAGAACGTCTTAGGTCAGAGAAAGAATTAAGTCTCTGAGAAAGGCTAGTTGAAGGATAGGTGATAGGATATATTTGAGAACATAACTCTGGTCTCTCTTTTTACATCCATTAGAATTGAAGAGTTTTCCACCAAAACGATTAACATCTAGCTTGTGGCCTGAGATAAATATTGATTCTTGAAGTAGAAAAACGATGATTTTTGAATCCCATCTCTTTAAGCTATGCACTTTAAGACTCTAAATAGCCCTAGGGGATTTTAGTACTTTATATGGAAGAAAATAAGCTTCAGTGTGTTTTCCACACCTCTGTTTTCAGTATTTTCTATTTTTTTTAATCTTTAAGCTAAAACTTTTTTCATCTATTCCATTTTTTAATCAGCTTTGTATAATGAAATTGTCATACTAAAGAATTCATAAACTGCTTTTTATATTTAAATTCTTTTATTAATTATAAAAAACCTGTTATTTCTTAAATTAAAAATTTTCTTGAGATTTCTATAGAACTAATATCAGCTTTTAATTGATTTATGGTTTCAGAGTGAAGGACAAGGTATTAAATCAATTAAGATAATTGTTTTTTTGGATAACATTAAATAATACAGTGACATAGTAATATGACAGTATTTTTAAGTATATTTGTGCATCTTTAGTGTCAATTTTACTGTTGTCTTATGCTTTGAAAATGGATTTTTCTTTTAAAAGAAAGTCTGTCTGAATCTAGTGGCCATATTACATTCATGAATCTACAAGTGTTTGTTGGGTAGTATCTTTGGGCAGGTTACTGAGAAACAGAATGTAAGATTTGTGTGCAGTAGGTTTATTGAAGAGCACTCCAAGGACCAACATCTACGGCACTGAAGAAAGTTGGAAAGAGGGAGTTGCACTTTGATCCAGTCGGAATAGAGATGTAAGTCAGTCCTATGGTGAGCTCTCGAGCTGGGATGGCCTTTGAGTTTGGTCTTTGCTGTCTTGCATTGAGCAAGGAAATAGGTCAAGCTTGAGTGGCACCGCTGTGAGTAGTCAGCATCTAATACTCTTAGAAGTTGAGGGAAGGATATCCTTGATTCTGAAGGGGAATCCTGACTGGGGGGATCTGGCCAGTGCACCATAGCATCTGCTACAGTTGTCCACCAAGTATCAGACTTTGCTGGGGACACCATGCTAAACAGAAGTAGATGTGCTCTGTTCCTTCAAGAAGTTTAAATCTAATAATGAAGATATTTTGTTCAAAATTACACGAATTAAAGTAAACTTGTGGTTGTAATAGATGCTAGTGCATGGTATTATGAAAGCCAATAGTAAGGAACTAAGGATCAATTATGACGCTATAGGTAAAATACTTAAAAATGTATATATTGGTTGTAGTCAGCCAGATCTTAATGCAAGTTCATTATTGGTTTGCCTTCTCTAACATAAGTTGATCATGTGTAATATTTTTCATGCTGCTTTATGTAAACATTGTTTTAGCTACTCAATAACTGAATCTCTATGTTAATACTCAACCCACCACTCCCTGGAATGCTGGATAAATCTAATTCAGATGATTCAGCAGACATAATGATAATGTTACATTTACCCACTCACTTGGAAGAGTGTTACTATATACACATTAGATCTGATTATTTGAGAAATCACAATTGCAGCTATGCTATTTTCTGCTAGACTTTGACATTCCAGGAGAAAAAAGGATAGCTAATAAAGGAAGGCTTTTGAGGCTTAATTTTAATCATAGTTGAAATAACAATACTATATCTGATTTTAATGATCTAGTTGCCAAGTGTTTTCTATGGATTATTTTATTTAATTCTTATTAGCCTACTATTATAAAAACTATGCACAGATTACATAATTTAATTTTCATAATATCTCTATGAGATAAACTCTACTGTTGCCATTTTACAGGGGAGGACACTAAATCTGGAAGCTTCATATAACTAGTAGGCAGAAAAGTCAAGATTTAAGGCATCTCATTTGGGATTCAAAGAATACTGTTGAGGTTGCCCCATTCTACCTGTCAACTAGTTTTCAAGTCTTCAATCTATGTCGCTTAAGACTTCTGGACATTCCTACTTAGAAATTTTCTTAGGAAAATATGTTTATTTAAAACAATGAGTTGTTAGCAGAAGAATCAAGGATTACTTCAAACATAAATTTTCAGCAATTCAGAGGTGAATAAACAACCTTAAAAATGCTTCCCTGCCTTCTATAGATGGTGAAATTTAATTGATATATCAAGGCAAAGCTCTGGCAATCACTCCCATTCTTGCTTCTTGCTCTTATTGACCACATGGCATAGAGAGAGAGATTTTACTAGTTCCCTACCTACATCGTTTCATGGCTTCCCTTTGTACTTCAATATATATTCTTTAGTTTGGTGCCTGTAACTCCAAACACAGATGGTGTCCCCACCTTAGCCTCCTTCAACTCTGTTCAAGTTTACAAGGTTTCTTTTAGTTCTTCTAAATGCTAAGCTCTTTCCCATCTCGGACCCTTGCCCTTGATGTTTTCTGTGCCTAGACTGTACTTCCTTCTGCTTTTCCCATGACTGTGTTTTTCTCATCTTTCAGATCTTGACCAAAATGTTACTTCCTCAGCAGAGCCTGTCCTTACCATACTATTTAAAGCTGATTTCATTTTTTACTCTCTGTCTTCATACCCCATGTTCTTCATTGCACTCGATATAATTTGTGATTATTTTATTTGTTCATTTGGTTATTTGTTACGTAGGTTCTTTACAAAGCTACAAATTCTATGTGTTCCAGGCTGGTATCTGTCTTACCCCTTTTCTTTTTTTTTTTTTTTTAATCAGAGCTTGTCAGAGTCAGTGTTCTGTATCAGCTGTGGTAATATAATGACCCTTCTAGTCAAGCCATGGTGAATTTGACGTTTTTCCTTGCTTTTTGTTTTTAGGCCCTTTAAATGAAGAACAAATACTTAAATTTGTTCATTTTATTGGAAAGTCATGTGGGCCCTATTCAGTGCAAAGGGTATATTAACTGTTATGAGTTCGTATTCATTTTGGTTGAAAATTTATGTATTATCCTCTATAACGTCAGTGAGGGAAGCTACACATGAAATAACTCAATTTTAGACAGATTGGCTGTCAAGTTTTTAATGATTATTCCACAAGTCAGATGTCAATGGCCATAATATGCTATATTAATTAATAAAACACATTTACTGAGCATCTACTTTATGCCTAGCCACCTTTTAGGTTCTTGGGTTATAGAAAAACATAAACAATCTTTCTTCATGGAATTTACAGTCTAGTGAAAGGATAATTTTTACATAGAAATCATTTTTCATTGCATATTGCTTTACATTCATGTCAGTGCTAATACTGATACAAATGCCCATATTATATATCTATGTTGTTTGTGTGTGTGTGTTTGGGTTCTGACATTATTTATGCACATATGTGTCTGGTGACCCTTTCAAAAGTCTGAAGTGGCATAGATTGAAGACTAGTTGGCAGGAGGAGTTGACAACCTCAGTAGTATTCTTTGAATCCCAAATGAGATGCCTTAAAAAGCTATTTTCATTTAAATTTACTTCTGTGGCAATTCTGCCCCATACCTCAAATTAGTTAGATGGATATAGTTTGTGTAAAAAGTGTTCAGTTTCTTAAATTGTGTAAATTATTTGTAATTTGGGCAGTTTAAATTCAGATATATCTTGTCTTAAAAAGTTCTATTTTGAAGTAGTCTCTCAAATATCTTCCATGTGTTAATAATTTGCATGTTTTAAAAGTCACCTATCTCATTCACTCACTAGTAATATATATATATACACAAATATATATATACACACACATATATATATATACACACATATATATACATATATATATGATTGAAAAACTTGTTTTAAAGAGTGCCTGTTTGCAGCATTTATTTATGAATGACTCTATTGAAGTGTCTTCACATTTATTCTGAGTACATTAGCCCTGTCCTTTTAAGAATTTTAGAATAATATTCAGACTCTTATTAGTTTAGTTAGAAAATGAACCAGCAGAGAATGTTTTTTATTGGCAAAAAGCTGTGATTAAATAAAAAGTTAATGTGATGCTAATATTTATTTTTGTACATCTTTCACTTTGAACCTGTAAGTTTCTCACTGCCTTAACTGCCAACTGCCTTGACTTATGTTAAAATGGATAGACTTTCCTTTACTTTTATTAATTTATGAAGCAATTTGTTCTACTTTGTGATTTAAGAAAAATGATTGATGAGTACTTTAATCTAAAGGGTTTAATAAAAAGACATCATGGCTTGACGAGAAGGGCCATTGTATCACCACAGCTGATACAGAACACTGACCCTGCCAAGTTCTGAAAAAAAAAAGGAATGACAGACACCAGCCCTATACTCTCAGACAGCTATTCTTTATATCTCCACATTTTCAAATATTTTCCAGTATGCAGCTTTTAGAAATTAATTTATTTACTTTAGGTATAGTGTCTTACAGTTTTCCTATAAATTAGTTGGCTTTTTCTTTGAAAATAGTTACAGATTAAAAAACCAAAATCTCATTTGTATAGTTCATATTTAGATAATTAATTTTGGTAGATAGCAGGCTAACTTATAGAAATGAATAAGTGATTAGTAAATAAATAATGAATAAGAAAATTAGCAATTGATGAGGCAGTAGTGAATTAAAAATGTTATTGTTTCATGTTGATGACGTTGCATCGAAGCTGGATATTTGTTTACACTAGGATGCTTTAAATGAATGTGAAGGTTTTATTTTATTGTTAGATTTATCTGCTTACTGGTATTTTACTAAATAAATTGAATAATTTTAACAAATAAATTTACTAATATTTTAATAAATACTAGTAAATCTATATAGTATTCTTCATTTATTACTGATAATTTCTTTTTCTGTTGTTAGAATACCAGCATATAGACTATTAAAAATGTAAAAAAAATCAGTTTTAAAAATTGACATTTTCAGAATAAAAGAACAACAAATAATAATAGTATGTTTTTATTTAACGTTATGAAACTAATTTAAACTCAAGAGTGTTAGGAAGGATGTTTTATATAGAAGTGGAAATGTAATGAGATATTCCTTTTTCTACGAAGCTGATCTGTGATATGACCATAAGCCAATTGAAAGCATGTAAAATTCAATGTATAAGTGTTTAGTTTCCATGTGGTCAGTCATAAGATACTGAGACCAAAACCTGACTCATGTATGAAGGAACTAAAGGTGGTCAGGTGTAAGACCTTCCAACTAGAGATAAAGCATTTATTTCTATTGCATATGCTCTTGCTTATTTTATTTTGGCTCTTAGTATTGTCACTTTAGGTGAAATAGCTACAAATTTTTTAAGAAAATAATTCCAAGTTTGTTCAGTGGCCAAAAACTATATTTTAACTCCTGACAGACTACATAAAAATATGTGTGCCTTTGGTCCCAGGAGGAACCAAATGGCTCAGTCAGCACAATTTATCATTATTACTGGAAAAAATAACTCAGCATGCCTGCTCTGCTTGGTGGTGAGTCAGTGGCATCATATTTATATATGACAGCAATTTTTTTTCTTTTTAGGAATTACCCTTTCTATCCTGTGCCAAAACATAGAGCAGTAAGATTAAATTAGGTATCAGTGCTTTAAAGAGCAAAGGCTATTATTTTAAATTATTAATTCATTTTAAAAGGTCAAGTAGGGTTTACCTTAGGTGCTGAGATGATGACAAAGGTCAATTTGATGATGATCTTGATCTTGGGGAGCTAATATCTTAGGGAAAATATAAAATGTACTTAAGTATTATTTTCAACACAAAATACTGAGTTATTGGTAATATTCAGTGGGAGTTCATAGGGAGGAATGAGAATGAATACTTATGATTGGGAGAGGTTTTTTTTTTGCATATTTATTTAGCAGTTTGAATACTACTATTTTTTAGTAGGAATTTTTAATGAGGAGATTTAATTGTAACTCTGACTGATCCACTAGTCCAGCAGAAATTTACTTAACAATTAGAATAAGTGAGATATTTAAATGAATAAGAAATTATTAACATATATTTTGTTTCATAAGTCAGTCATGATCCCATGGAGGGAGACAGACAATTATCAATATTTGTAGCAACATGTAAGTGTTACAATGCATCTGTAAAGGATACAATTTTTTTCTTATGGTGTATATTTGCTTTAAGTATTTATATGTATTTTTTTTTTTTTTTGGTCAAAGCATTCGATAGTTGCTTTCATTCAAACTAGAAAAGGCCCATCATATTCTCATTACAAAGTCTTCACTTGTCAAATCAATAAGCCAAATGAGACTTAACTTTGGGTAAGAAAAAGTATGACTTCTTTTTTCAGTTTATATAAACTAATGACACCTCCTTTCTCTAGTATCTCATTTCTGATTCTTAATTCTAAGATAAATGGACTCATTGATAAATAGTCTGACTTGCAGATAAAGTCATGGAGTCTGTCCACAAGTTAGCGGCCTGATAAACTGAAACTGCTGCCTTCCCTATTTCTTGGTTTGCTCTTACATGATTTTCCCCCAGAGGAAAGCTCTCAGTTTTCTCTAGTTACTTGGTGCTCAGGAGTTCTTTAAGCTCTGGCCAGTGTGTCATTGTAAGACTTGTAAACTGGAGAAGATCATTTGTGAAAGAGAAAACGGAGGTGGCAAAGAAGGGTTGTCCACAAGAGTATTCTGAAGGAGATGGTTTTAGGAAAGAGGAGTTTGAACACTGAGGATCTGGAAGTTGATTCTTATGACATTATTCATACCCATGTGCACCCTGGAATGACTTTGCATTTTGAAAATGATTCATGAAAGACAGGTTACGAAGTGTGAGTAAAATTTTCCTAGATGAGGAGGGAAAAGAAGACACTTCAAATAGTTCAGAGAATACACAGAAAGTCTTGAAATAATTGTGATGTATTCACAAGAAGTGGAAATCCTCATCGTGTCTTCGGGATAGAGTTATGATGTAGAAGTGGCAGAAGGTGAGACTAGAAAGCAGATTAGGTTCTGTTTGTGAAAAACTTTTCATGCTTTCTAGCAATATCTAATTTAGATTTTACCCATGCAGGCAGAAGGAAGACACAGTGACCTTTTAGCTAGGAGGTGCTATTACAGGCAGATAATTCATATGGCAGAGTGAAGGATAGAGTGGGTAAATTGGGAGATGAGAAAGAAAGCAGACGCAGTCGGGATGCTTTATCCATTTATTTTTAATTTAATTTAATTCATTTATTTAGTTTGTTTGTTTATGTATTTATTAATTTGAGACATGGTCTCTCTGTCACCCAGGCTGAAGTGCAGTGGTGTGATCATGGCTCACTGCAGCTTCAAATTTATCCATTTAAAAATGAACAGTATTTTCCTCTGTCTTTGAAATTGGGATGGAAATGATGATGTTATAAATTTATTGGTGGTAGTTTTTTCTTTCTTAGAGATACACAAATAAATGATATATTTTAAAGTTAGTGAGAAATGTAATTCAAGTAGAGGCGATGTTGACACTACTTGAGGAACTGCAGGTGGGGATAGATAGAATTTTAGAGATATTTCTAGAGAAGAAAAATCTGGTTGACATATTAAAAATTTCTAGACTTAGGATTAAATGCTTCTAAAGATTGTTAGAACTTAAAGTTTATGAATTGTTGAGGCATTTGTGATTCAGCTACAAAATAGATTAAAAAATAATCCAGATCTCATGGAATCACTGGTTTGAGCTCTGAGACCTTAATCAAATTTTTTTTTTTAATAGAGAAGGAACTGGGTATTTTAGCCACCTATCTTTATATACCTCAATACTGGTGATAAATGGTTCCAAATATAGTTTTTTAAAATATCTTCCCTTTTTCAATCTTTTGGGCTTTTTCTTTCATATTTTCCCATTTATTTTGTTACTATCTCAATTTTCTTTTTGCCCTATTTGCCTTAAAAACAACTACTACTCATAAAGCACTGTCTGCCTTTTCATTTCCTCCTTTCCTACCTCTCCCTTTCCTACTGCCCATTTACCCTCTGCATTGTGAATGAAACTGAGAATATATACAGTACAGAAGGGAACAGTTAACATTTGGCCCAAGGGTTATACTGGAGACTGATTTCTAAGGGCTTACTTTATATATATATATATATTTTTTTTTAGGGCTCAATTTATATTAATGCTGCCTTTAGATTTATTTTTTTTTACCTCATACTGTCCTGCCATACTCCCCAGTTGTTTATTCAAGTCAGGATTTACTTTTGCAAAGAATAAATAAATCAAAATAGGAAGTAAATACAGTTCTTGAAAAGTACAAGAACTTTTAGAGAATAGGCTGTTACAAAATTACACATTTTTGCTAGAATATGATTCTCATATACTGGGTAATTAACTCCTGAAGAATATTCACTTTTTTTGTACAGGGGAATCAGCAGCAGCCAGAACTTTGTTGTGTAGATAGCTGGCTTCTTAGACGCAGCCTAGAGACTCAAGCTGTCTTGGCTTTGGGACTGGACACTTGCAATTCCATTCAAAGCCACAAGGCATCTCTCTCTCTCTCTCTCTCTCTCTCTCTATCTCTCTCTCTCTCTATCTATCTCTCTCTCTCTCTCTCTCTCTGTGTGTGTGTGTGTGTGTGTGTGTTTAAAATAATGAATAAAAATCTTCATTCTGAAATCTGTATTGCCCTTTTGTGTTCACGGTGTCACTAGGTTGTATTGAATTCTTTTTCAATTGGTCCCTAAAAAATATTTTGTGTTTTTGTACCACTCAGCAGCACTTATTGAAGAGATAGAATTGACTTATTAGACAGTGGATCATTTTATTTTTATACAGCAGTTATTTGCAAATGCATATAACATTACTGTAGAAACATCTTGTTGTTTCAGTGCTAAGTAGAGTGACAGGAGTTTGCATACTGGTTGTCCAGTCAAAAATGAATTTTCAAAACAGTCCCTCACATTTTATTAATTGGAAAATCAAAATACCAGTATCTAGTGGGGCAGCACCAACTAGACTTTCTGGTAGAAGTTATCTTTGTAGATATTTATTTCCAAATCTTTTCTATGAAATGGTTCTTTTCACAGTAGTTTATTGCCATTGCCTATTGTTCCCTGGCAATTAATTAAGAAGAGTATTTTACGAGGATAGAGTTCACTTCTGTTAGATTGCTTGTCTCTACCCCTGTTCTGAAGTTAAAATCTTTGATAGTTGGCTCTTTGTGAACTTCATTACGTGCTTCTAATTCACAAAAACACTTCTTTGGCAGGGAGGAAAATGCCCTTTGCTATGAAGGATTTTTCCCCCAAATGTGCATGGAGATATTTTGTTGTGATTCCTCAAGAAGTAAATGAGAGTCCCAAATTAAAATAATTTGTAAAAAGAAAATGTAAAATTCCATTTTGCATAGTGCTTTTAATCAAGACTCTTTAAGGTCATTTGTTTGGTTATTAAGTTTTCCTATCTGAGATTGAAATGGTTTATGTTTAAATTATATAAAAATTTTCTATGCTGTGGATATTGTGTGTTCATAATTTTGCATTGTGATTTAATTCTTGTAAAACTTCACATATTAGCACCTCAATAATTTTTGCCCAGAAATGCAGATTTTTATAGTTCTATAGCAGAATCTCTAAAAGTATACCCTGAAAGAGGAGTCTCATGGTGATTTCAAAGAGAATTCTGTTTAGATGACAATAGAGAATTCATATCATGGAAAAGAAACTGTGCATTCTTGCTTCATTGAAACATAAGTGTTTCAGTATTTGATGTCTACATAGAAAATGATTTTGCATTTATTTAAATTATTTATCATATTAGATTTTATATGCCATATAACTTAACCTTATGCCATCATGGGTAGCATAACTCATTATAGAAAGAATCCCCATTAAAAGACTTTTGATAGCAAAGACATGGAATCAACCTAGATGCCCATCGCTGGTAGACTAAATAAAGAAAATGTGGTAAATGCACACCATGGAATACTATGCAGCCAGAAAAAAGAATGAGACATGACCTTTGTAGCCACATGGATGCATGGATGGAGCTGGAGACCATTATCATAAGTGAATTAATGCAGGAATAGAAAACCAAATACTGCCTGTTCTCATAAGTGGCAGCTAAACATTGAGTACACATGGACACAAAGAAGGGAGCAGTGGACACCAGAGCCTACTTGATGGTGGAGGGGAGGAGGAGGGTGAGGATTGAAAACTGCCTATTGGGTACTGTGCTTATTTTATTACTTAGATTGTTAAATAATCTGTACACCAAACCTCTGCAACATGCAATCTGTCTATATAACAAACCTGTACATGTACCCCTAAAACAAAAATGAAAGTTAAAAAAATATAAGAAAAGACCTGTTGGATGATGAGAGAAATTTTATTCACTATCCTCCAGGCACCACTAGTGTGACCGGAACATGAGAAAGAGAAATTAAAAGTAAATTGAAAGGCCTTCTGTGTGCCATCCTCATATCTTTTCAACAACTATAGTACAGAATGAGAGAGTTGATCAATAATTGTACTACTATTTATGATAATACAATATAATCTAGTATATAACACAAGAGGCAAGAAGTAGCAGATTATGAAGAAAAATCAGTGGTCAAATAGAAAAGAAATTATAATCCAGTGAATTCCTTAGGAAATTGATGAGGATTTGTTTTCTTAATAGAAATTTAATTATGGTGTGTTTTCTGTTTCTCCATACATGTGTTGTCTTTATTAAATGTTGTCATTTATGTGTATCTATGTATGTATATATGGATGTCCATACCTAGCTACCATTATGCTACAGGCATCTGTGTTTTCAATGTTGAACCTATTAATAGATTGACATTTATTTTGTTTTTGGAATGCTTATTTAAATTAGATCATGTTTAATTGTAAAAGAACTATAAACATCTGTATCTGTAATACTATGTCCTGTCCATCATATAAAAAAGTAGTTGTCCTGATATATGGACAGGCTTGTGGTTGTAAATCTGTTCTCTTTTCTCTGCTTGACGTGATAATGTTTAATGATATCAGTATTTTCCAGACATTTCTATTAGAAGACACCATGAATACAGAGGTGAATGATCATGTTCTTACACAAGAGATTTAACTCTGAGAGGCCACTGTAAATGGGAAGTCTGTAAATTCTGAAGTCTTAGAGTTCTTATGAAAAAATAATTATGTAAGCAGTTGCACTGTCCTCCAAATATGTGTTTTACTGCAAAAAATGATCTTTTCCTGTAAGATCTTTGAGTAAAATGATGCTTATATAGGATGTACCAGGTTTCTAGGACTTCCCAATAGCTGTAGTATTAATACAAGATACACAGTTGTGGATATGCAACTTTAACTCAGTGATACGGTGAACTGAATTGATGAGTTTACTGAGTTAGAACTTGTTTTGTTTTTTGACAGTTGTTGAAAGGATCTTTATAGAGACTTCTTCACCTAACAAAACTTTTTTATGTATCAGTAGTCTGCAGCCTCTGACCTTGACCATTTATGTTACAAATGTGCACTACATATTACATGGAAGTCTGGGTCACTGGAACATGTAACCATTTCCCAACTACAGTATCAGGATGTCAGGAGGTTCTGCATTTTTCATTTTGTCTCTTTTAGGAAATTTTGCCAGGTGCTGGATATGATGATAAGGGTGGAGAAAGGAAGGGGACAGATGTGCACGTGTGCCCATATTTGTGCATGTCTGTAACTGGAAACTTGGGAAGATTGCAAGAAGGCTGGAGTCCCAAATAGTTCACAGATATTACAGATTTAGGTCTTGGCAGAGGTGTTTCAGCACAGATCTGTTCATGTCCTGTGTTAAAGACCTTCATACATAGGTTCTATATCTATAAGGTTTCTATCATGTAGAAGGAAGAGTAATATTACTTTAATGTTAGATTCAAATTTTCAGGGATTTCAACATTAATGTCATGACCATATTGTATAACAGTTTATTTTCCATAACTATTTTCATTTAAACACAAATATAGGTTTTGTCATGTTCATCACATTTCTTATTCCCCACACTGAAATACAAATGTTCATCTTTATGGAGAAACCGAGAACTCGATGGCCCCTGTTTCACATGTTGATATTTGCTTTTTAAAGTACATTGACACAAAGAAGCCTCTACCTCTATCCCAGATGTTTTAGAGAAGAAAAAGGAAAGTCATTGTTTTCCTATTTCGTGGTGGGCATATAATTTCTTAAGAGTATTTTATATAATACGCAAAGACACCTATACTTTTTCTATTTTAAATTTACCAAAAAAATCTCTGTTTACCATTGCTTATAAAATTCTAATTTGCCATGTCTGTGACTGATAAAAACATTCAAGAGCCAATACATCATTTAAAATCCAAATAATTATGTATTTCAAAGATACCTAAAGGGCCATTTGCAAAATGGTCATTTTAACTATGAATTTTAAATCATCTTTTGGTAACCAAAAGATGATTGTAGAACTCTTTATTACTATTGTTCCAGATCACGAGACATTTCCTTAGGCTTTGTTCATTTAATGGTTACATTTCTTAGATTACCTTATTTATTTATTCAACAAATATTTCTGGAGCCCTTTTTTAAGTGTCAGTCATTTTTCTAGTCACTGGTGATACAAAAGTGAGCATTTTTAACAAAAATATCTTCATATTTGTGAAGCTTCCATTCTAGTGACAGAAAAAAGATAAATAAATTATAAATCAAATAGTGATTTTATGGAGGAAAGTAAAGCTAGAAAGGGAGAGGAGTCATGCCGGGAGATGTGCCATTTAAAACAGGGTGGTTAGGGAAGGTCTTGGAAAGGTTAACATTTGTAGGGAGACCTAAAGTAGGCGAGAGAGCAGCTGAGTACTTCCATGGGGTTAAGTGTTCTAACCACAGCAAATCCCAAATCCCGGTGGCAGCAGTGTGTCTGCTGGGAATCTTGGAAAGGAGAGTTGGATTGATTGGTGCAGAGTGAATTAGGTGGGAAAGCGGAAGAAGAGGGCAAAAGAGGCCTTGTGTGTAGGGAGTGAGGAAAATTATAGAATACTTTATGAAGGCCTTGGTTTTTTTCTGAAGGAGATGAGAAACCACTGGACAGCTTTGAGCATAAAGAGTTACTGAAAATGTCTTTGGGAACCCTAACCATACTTCCTGTAATGAAACTTATTTATAGTATTGTCCATTTCTTCTGTGTCATCCCCCCTTCCCCAATTTCCTTATCTATTCAGAATATTGAATTTCAGAAGACTTTGCATTGTAGCACACATACCTCAAATTGACTGTGGCAGATTTTTCAAAGTCTAGTTTCAGGTGATTTCAAACATACAATGGTGTATTACTATAGGTTTAAGCAGAAACCAGAGTGCTGTCTTTCTTCTCGTAGCTCTAGCTATAACATTTTGAAATGGAAATACAGGTGTCATAAAGCTATTGTACAAGTAATAGCTTTTAAAGGGAATTTTCAGACTAATAAACGTTTTTGCCTCAATAGACATAATAGGACATGTAGAGAGGAAAGAGTAAAGGGCCTTGACTAATATTTTCCTTATATGGAAAGGAGAAGTAGGGGTACAACAGAATGAAAGAAAAAAAAATTCTGACCTAAAAAGCCAAAACTCCAAAACTGAGATGCTTGGGAATCCTTGAAAAAATCCAGCTGGTACAGACATGTAATTAGGGTGGCCATATGTCCTGTTTTATTCCCAGGACAATCCCTATTTATGCCTGCTGTTCCAGTGTAATTATGTATAGCAACCCTTTCATTCCTCAAAGTGTCCTGATTTTGATGATAAATTTGTGGTCACCCAACATGAATCTAACTGTGCTCCACACCTTTTATGTTATTAGAAGTCATTTTAATTTTTGGTATTTTCATAATTTTAGTTTAATTTAGAATATTATTAGTGCGGATTAGCCCCAAATTTTGTTTTCCCTTTAATTTTTTCGCCCTCTTGGAATGGTTTTGTAGGTTTGTATTTTTAAAAGATTGGAGATTGTTGACTTTTCTGGTACTTCAGAAGATTATACATTTCTTATTTTTGGAGATACTCATATTGAAGTTTATTTTCCCTATTTTTGCCTGTTGAATTAGAGATTATTTTAGATTAAAATTTATATGTGGTTTCCAGAGTTTTGCTCTTATAATGATACTAAGTTATACGTTGAAATTATGAAGTGTTCATTTATGTATTTTATAAAAGCATTAAAGTTTTGGTTTATGGAAGTAGATTGGTGAGAAAAATGTTTCCTTTTAAAGGGAAGTTTCTGGAATGAATGCTTTCATATGTGTGTCCAGATTTGCTTTGCAAATACAGTATCCCACATTGAAATATCACTGTACTATAAATATTGCTATAACAGTCTTATGGACATGTAATTGTAGAATCTGGGGAAGAGAACTAAATTAAGAGTCAGGAAATCTTAATTCTCGTTTTGTTTTCTCAGTAAGTGGAATTACAGTTTTGCCAATATTACTTACCCTGTCTGTGCCTTAGGGCTCTCTGACCTATACTGAGTCACTGGCTATTGTGCAGAGTCAAGGAGTTTAGTATGTTTGAAACAATTTTGTAAACTATGTTTTCTATCTAAATCTGAGATTGCATTAGGTCTATGGGAACAAGGAAAGCCCTTTTAAATGAGATAGTTACATTTCTTTCCCAAGGAAGATCTGAATCAGTAAGTTAATTACCTCTCTCCCCTAGGGAATGAATCAGATAATTTTAAAGACAGAGCCAAGGTCAAATTTAAGCCAATCTTTCCATTAGTCTAGGAGACTACTTAGTTCATCCCTTCATGGGGGAAATACAGGAGTTAATGTGAATAGTTTGATGGGTTTCAGAGCTCGGGCAAATAGACCTAAGTAGACCTTTCACAATGACTTCCATATTTTATTGAAAATAATGTACATTTATAGGCTGTCAGAGATACCCTCTTTCACATACAAATGATTTTTGGATTATGTGCACCACTGACCAGCAAGATTGGTATGGATAATTAAATTTTAACTGTGTCTTTGCAGCTAATCTAGCTTGATAACTGTGTTTCAGTGTAGGACATAGCTTTCATCAGAGATATTGGAGCAAAATAAGTATGTTTACATAGGCTATATCATATTCCTTTTTATTGAAAGTTCATTCATATTTTTGTTGTTTGATTAAGAGTAGATCCTTAGACTATCCTTGTACAATCGACCTATCTCTTTGATTTAATGTTATTTTTATGAAATACATTTTCATCAGTGCAATGATTCATCCATTCCTGGATACCTGCCAGTAGTTATGACCTTGGAATAAAATAACAGTTGGGAAAAATAATCAGATTTCCATATGTAATGTTGGGCAATTTAAAGAATATAAAGTGTGCCCTTCCTCTAGTACACTTAAACACACAGAATTCAAAGAAAAATGAAGTTAATCTTTTGTGTATTTTTATATTTATGGACTGGAAAAAAAAACATTGGCTATAAAGAACAATTAGGGTGTACCGTTGTTATTGAGTATATTTTTAATGTGTATTTGAGGTGGAGTTGGGGGTGGAAAGTTTTACAAACTGAGATATCTGCTTCTGTGTAGAAATGAATTATGTCCACTTACATTATAGTGTGGTTCTCATATATATTTGAAATTAAATGCCTTTCTCTCCTATAAAAAGAAAAAGAACAATGTGTTCACCATAAGGATAAAACTGTTAAAGAATAAAACTGTTAACTTCATAAAATTCCTAAAATAATATACATGAACAAAGCAGTGATTTTTTTTCAGTGGTCTTAAAAAGTTTGATAAATGATTGCAATGATTTAAAGTATTTTTAGAATGCATTTATAAGCAAGGTTCAAATTTAAGTACAAGTTATTTTATATTTATGAGAAGTAATAAGAAAAATTCGATAGAATCCAAAAAGAAACAGAAATGTTAGCTATCTCTTACTAGTTCTATATTTTCTATTTTAAAATGTTTTTTGGTAATATTAAGAATGCAATCTATAAGAAAGAGCAGGTGTGAACTTTCAGTTATCTTGGCTACCAGATAGTGACATGCATTTTCTCTTAGAAAGAAGAGTGTTTTGTTTCTTAAAACAGAAAAGTTACTAACTGATGTTGTTACATATTATTTTTGAACAATAAGTATGTTTTGGAGTTGTAAATATGATTATATACTATAGTGTGCCCACTCTGGTGATATGCAGCCTTCCTTAAAGATTGGCCTCCATGAACCATGAATATGCCTTACATTTCTATGTGCCCATTGTTGATGTTGGACTTGATTTTTTTATGTGGTTTTTCAATAGTCTGTTTAAAATAATTTCCTCTCTCTCTCTTTCTCTCTCTCTCTCCCTCGTGTGTGTGTGTGTGTGTGTGTGTGTGTGTGTGTGTGTGTGTGTGTATTAAGCAAAGTGAATGGAAGACTTAGAATTCCAGTTTAGAATTGTGGTCGTTTTTAAATTCTTGCATCTGTGAAGGGAAGCTTACCAGAAGCCTGTTTACTTCTCAAAATATGCCTTTTATTTGAAATAAACTTTTAAGTGATATGACCTAGAATATGTCAGATCTGACAGAGTTAGAAATATTTAAAATTGATGTAAAATATTATTTTACTAAGCAATTAATGGGGATAGACTTATTTAGTTCTGTTATCCATAGCAACTGTGAAGGCAGCTATATATTTCGTATAATTCCATGTATATTACACAATGTACACTTGGAATTAATGCTTCCTACCACTTGGGAACTAATGAAAAGTATATGTGAAACTTAGAATCTATGGAAGCAAGTCATTTCATAGGAGTAATTTGGAAGGCTTTCTCTTATCAAATTATAATATGATTTTTGTTTAGAATCATTCAACTCTACTTTGACATTATTTTTGATAATATAAAACCTACTCACTGGAATTTCTGTTAAAATACTCATGTTAAATGGCTGGGAAGAGAATACTTGGACTTTCTCTTGGCTTAATTCAAACAGGACTATCTGTCTCAATAAAACTACAAGAGGAATTTAAAGCAAAGGTGCTCATTTGGGTTTAGCTCAAATTTTTACAATGCAAACTTCAAGGTAAAGCTGTGACTGGCACACCTGCCATAATTTAATGTGAATGAATAGTTAACCTTTGTGTGTGGGTATGTGTGTATATGCGTTATTGATAGGGAATATATAAGAGGGCTAATTGTTAACAGACACTGTCCTCAGGTAAATTGGGAAACTGGGGAAGTAAAATAACCAATGTGTTTCATTCGCATGTAACAGGTAGGAAGAATAATTAAGCCAAAAAAAAAAAAAAAAAAAAAAAACACCTGTTTTCCTAGTGTCAGTTGTACCCAGATAAATTTATTTTTCTTTGAGCATCAGAAAAGCTAGATCTTTTTATTAAAATCCATTGATCTCTAGTGGAGATGCATCAGTGATTCTGTTTGTTAAATAAAATTTAGTATTAATGCTGTTATTTGAGAGATGTTTTAGTTTGATTATAAAGAAATAGATTAAAATAGAACTGAAAGTGATTTTGGTAAAAAAGGAACAGGTTATTTTTTTCCCTTCTCACTTGACCATTATCTTAGCTATTAAATAAAATAAACAAATGAAGATAAAACCCCAAACATGCTGTGAAGTAATTCAGAGAACATAAAGCTTTGGGTATCCATAGTATTATCATTTAGGAATGTGTTCCCTGACCTCATCTCAAAGGACTTGAAAATATAAATGTCTTTTGTAAAAATTAGGCCATTAAATATGATTTCCTTTAGATGAAAATATTCATATGTATTGTAACAACTATATAAGTGACAGTTAAATATGTTTTCTTCCTAAGTGTGATCATCTGTTTTATACTTAATTGAAGCAAATTTCTTCCAGTTTTCTGATTATAATGATGACATGGCATGCAGGAAACCAGAGCATGTTAATCAAAACTTATGATTAAGTACTTCATGGAAAGTGATCATTATGGACATTTGGTAACAATTGTTTGGCCAAATTACATGTAAAGTTAGTTCCATTCTTAATACTATAAAGTTATGCATTTGTGTATCTCATTATTGAAGGAAATTTAGAAATCTTCTGAGTTTGAATTCCCTCATTTCATTTTGCAATTTAAACAATACATTTAGAAAAATCAGTCTGTTACATGGAACACAGTTTGTCAACCAGCCTCTCCCAATGTGATAGTACTGAAGACTATAATGTGTTTCAAATATTCATTTTATTATAGATATTGACTACTTTTAGGATCGCCTTGATTTAAAGAATATAGAGCTTCTAGGAATAAGTTTTAGTGTTCACCATGGATGATTGAGAATAATATAATTTAATACCCCATTTGAAATAACTTATAAGTGACATTTTCTTACAGGCTTTTCTACCGAAAGCTAGATGAAACAGAATGTGTACTTAGTTTAATGGCGAGATTTTATTATCACAATCTAATTATTTTTAAAGAGATTAATTCTATTCTGTCTTTGCCTTCATGCTAGTTTTTAATATTATTCTCAAGATGTGATTCAGAAGCTGCCTCAGGAAAATAATATACTAGAGCTTTGATTGTTCTTCTGTGTATCTGCAACATTCATTATACTCTGGAATATTTTGTGAAGAGAGAATAAATTTTATTAAAATGTGTGCATGCAATCTGTTAGCTATTAAGTAGAGGAATAATCTGGATTATACATAGCATACTTTCCAGATGCAGAGATGAAATAGGAAACTTTGAAGCACAAGACCATAAAATTGTAGCATATAGGATTTTGACAGTAAAGCCCCAGTCATAGTCTTTCATTTTCCCCCATTTTATGCCCTGCAGCAAAGTAGGATTTTAACCTTGATTTCATAACACCTAGCTCAGTGTCTTGATACATAATAGGCACTTTAACAAGAGCTTTTTAAATGAGTGAACAAACTCAGATCTTTACTATGTGTTTTCAAAGGCACCATGTGTTTATTTGTGCTGTGAAGAAGCATATAGATATCCAGTAAAAACTATGGAGTACAAATAGTGGTAGAGAATATTCTTCTATTGTTTGCTTATGTCTGATTTAAGACTTTTAAAATGTGTATTTCTGCTCATTTCAGCCCTCAAAACCTGCCACTTTTTTCTTCATATCCATTTACTTCATTTTAGGTCTCTATTCTTTTTTTCTCAGAGGGTAGTTTGCTTTACACTTTATCCCACTAGTGAAATGTTATTTGCATTCCTATCTTATTGGCACATTGGATGAACTGTATTTTCCATTATTACACATAATTTTTTTCCTTTGTTTTTTTTTCTAAATGAATTGTTTCTGGAAAGGAATTTAAACTGTATTATTCAGCTTTCCTAGTGTTTGTGAAAACAGAAGTTGATCTCATATGGTAAAGAGCTATGGGAAAACTTGGGTGTAACAAAAAAAAAATTTTTTAAGCAAAAGAGAAAAATTCAACAGTGAGGGTAAGAGAGTATGCTTCAAACATTTCACATTTTAACTCCAAAATCTAGTTATTTACTACTAAAATTCTGTTTTTAAGGGGTTTTTCATTGGGAGTTATTAATGTTGGCTAAATAGTATTTAATAGTAAAGACCTTTTACCTTTTGATTTAACTCAGGATTTGCTGATTGTAAAATCTTACTCTTTGGGACAGGGCATTATTTCCTCTTTCATTATTATTGAGGAGGAAAACTATTGTATTCTTCATAGCTCCATGTAATAACTCTCTCTTCTGCTGCTTTCTTTCTCTTTCAACTTTCCCTTTACACTCATTCTTTGACAGTTTCTCCTTCTTTTTTCTCCCCTTGTTTTTCCATCAAGTTTTTTATGACCCTCTTCCTTTCTGGGCTCTTCCAGGACAGGTAGAGTTCCAAAAAGTGAAGACGAGTAATAAAACTATTGCATTTCTTTCCTTTTCCCATCTGACAAACAAATCTGTTATTAGGATATAGGTCCCTTGAGCATCACTCAGGGTCTCTTTCTGGCTTGTGTCTACCCCATGCAGGAACATAGAAAAGGTCCGTAGTTTGACTCATTTATGGGGATCAGGATTTCAGTTTCTCAGTTTCTGCCTCATCCAGACCCTTGTGCAGTAGCCACACTGTACAATTGACTGCACTGGTCCTTGTCTCAGGCTGATTTATGTTTTAAATGTGTTCCTCCTAAACCTGTAGATTTGGGGATACAGCTGGGATTTGTGAAACAGAAGGAATGGCTATATATGAGAGATAAGTATGTGAAGGCCCTGAATAGCTTTTGAAAATGGAAAGAGATCTGGAGATTACTGGCACTGTTTGCCGATTTTACCAGTAAGGAAACTGAGCTATTGAGAAGTGAAGTGAAATGCCCACTCCTATTTAGTAGGTGAGTAGCAGATCCTTGACTGATTCTCTCTGCTAACTCGAGGACCAGTAAACACTACACTATATTGTTTCAACTCACTCAACTTGTAAACAGATTTGATAGTCAAAATACTGAATAGGTTTCTGAAAGTTATTTTAGAATACCAATTTTATTTGATAGATGAGGTAGTTTAGAATAGTATAGTGTGAACAATTGAAACCAAATATACCTGAGTGCACATCAAAACTCTGCTATGTATAGGAGAGTGAACCTGAATTGGGTATTTAACCTCTTTATCTTAATCTGTCAAACAGGAACAATAAACTCTTATTTTACATGGTTATGATAGAACCAGGCCCCAAATCCAAATATAAGAAACTTTTGATACCAGAGTAAAGTACTCCAGGGATAAGTGAAATCCACAGGCAATGACCAGGCTCAGTTTACCTGCTACTGTGGCTCATTTCTTCAATAAATTTTAGAAGAGTTTCTAAGAACTAGCACCATTGAATTGATTGATGCTCCTAAAGAGCACCTTTTACTTACATAATTTTTGAACATTTTTATTTTCACTGATCATTGAGATGTATTATTCATATTTGGACATGACTTTAGGAAAGACTTTTTTAGTAGCTTCTCTGTCAAAATGGTTTCTGATATAATTTCCCATAAATATATGTGGTGATTTTATTTAACTGTAAGAAGTAGGTTATGGGCCTGGGCATAGCGGCACATGCCTGTAATCCAAGTACTTTGGGAGGCCCAGGTGGACTGATCTCCAGAGCCCAGGAGTTTAAGATCAGCCTGGGGAACACGGTGAAACCCTGTCTCTGCTAAAAATTAGAAAAAAAAAAAAAAATTAAATGGATCTGGTGGTGTGTACCTATAGTCCCAGCTACTCGGGAGGCTGACGTGGGGGGAGAACCTGCACTCAGTGGGTCAAGGCCGCAGTGAGATGAGATTGCGCCACTGACTTCAGCCTGGGAGACAGAGTGAGATCCTTTCTTAAGAAAAAAAAGAAAAAAAGAAGAAAAAAAAGGAACGTTTTATAATCTACAGGCCATTTTTGTAGCAATTGAGCAGTTCTACAAACCAATTTTGAAGGACCCACATGTTTTTGGAATATAACACTGAAATCTGGTGATCAGCTGGTGAAATATAATTCATAACACCATGATTGGGAACAGTAAAGAAAATACAGGATTCAAAAGAGCATAATTATGCTCATTTGTTATCACCACTAGTTCCTTAATCTGGGATGGTGCCATTTATTACGCAAATGAGAAGGAAATTATGTAATTTAAGTTTATTTGAGGACCATGTTACTATTTTTCCTTACATGGTACAATGGTTAAATAATGTTTTTCAATGATAAATCATATATAATGCTGTATAATTTATTGATTATGAAATATCATTCCTTTGCATTCATATGTAGGTCAGCCAAAAACTTCATCTCAAGAAGCATCGTAATTTTTAGATTCTTCTGTTAGATATTAAGTCTTGGCATAAACATTTAAGTCTTAGGAACTTTTTTCTTTTAATTAAGCCAGATAGTTGTTTAATACAAGATGTTCCAAATTTATAATGATGTAGTCTGTCATCGAGTATGTCTTGTCTTCACTCCTTAGTGCTTTTTTTGAGCTTTTGTGATACAACTTTAATTTTAAACTGATCACTTTTTTCTAAATCTTTGCTAGATGGCATTCATCTTTATACTAAACATCTTTAAAATATATCACATTGAAAATAGATTAGTAGTGTTTTAGAATAAATTTACAATTATATCAGCAATATATGTTTTCTGGAGCCATTTGCATTAGCTTTATTAAATTAGGAATTTTTAAAATGCTTGCATGATGAAAACAACTGAAGGTTAGCTTTATTTGGTTAAAAGGGACATTAGGATTAGAGTAGTTACCGAGTCCTTGTCTATGATACACATAATTGAACTTCCTTTCCCCTTCATGCAGTTTCTTTCTGTACCAAAGGAAGGAAAAATGCTTTTACTGTAACAAATTAAGAATAAATTATATTTTGCTTACTTGGTAACTGGATTGTTAGTAGATAATTAAGTTGAAGAGAAAAAAATAGAAAAGTTTCACTTGATCCTTTTCTAATATTAGAAATGAGGAATCTGGAAGAAATCAATATAATGCATGTAATTAAAGCATTCTGTGTTTTGGTAAAAACCTCATTTAGTTACATGCAGATATTAGAGAAGTCTATTTATATTCTTTTATATTTTGCTTAATGCATTTTGGCTAGCTGAATAGTTTTTGTTTTTGTTTTAATTTCATGGTAATTTGCATTTATTTTTAAAACTTTCAAAACAAATTTCTCTTTTTGGCTTGAATGCACATACTGCATTTGGTAAATGTAATATAACACTGGGAACTATTATTTATATTATTAATTATAAGTATTATTATTGTAAATACTGCATTTGGTAGAAATGAATTTCCCTCAATATACACTCAATTCAGAGAATATATACCAGACAAAATCTCAGGAAAGGACATGAGAATTTTCTTAGCAAAGATGTACATAGTTACACTGTTAAACCTTAAGAATGAAAATGTGTGATTATTGCTATTAGAGTGAATAGTGTTTCCCTAACATTCTTCTCTTACATATTGGCTAAGGAATTTTATTAATTTAAACGAAAATGAAGTAAATGACTAGGAGGAAAATTGACATGGCTAATTACAGGCATGTGCTTAATCAGTGTCAATGATTTTGGATTTCTGTGTAGTTTGAGCTCATCAAAATAAGACTTTGATAACAAAATTTGACCCTTTGCATTTGAACACTGATTATTTCAGTGAGATCTCCCAGGTGATTTTGGTGGCTAGTTACATCATTAAATCTATTTGAATGACTCCTCCGAACATGTTGGCTTGATGAAAGGAGCTTTTACAGATTACCCTGCTGTGGGAGGAGTTTCATTATTGAGTTTTGATGTTTATCTAATAGGTAGAAATTGAAGTTCCTTCGTGGAGACTATTATCTCTGCTGAAAGCCAGCATGTCTTATTATATGGAGGTCATTGTTGGGTGGTGGCCTATAATGATTCTTGATCTTCTTTCTAGAAAAATCACAACTCAGGGAGCTGCTGTCTTTTTCTGATTTAACTCTTGTTTTAGGAAGTCTCATAGTGATAATGGTAAATGTTTATTGATCCCTTAGTATGTGTCAGGCATTGTTCTACTTTTTTTATATGATATATATTATTATTAATCTTTACAACCACTTTGTGCTATCTTATGCACATTTTACAGATGAGGATACTCAGTCACAGTGAGATTAAATAAATTACCCAACTGCCAAGTCCTAGTAGGTTTTAGGAAAAGAATTTGAATACAGATAATGGGAGTCTCAGAGCCTTGGCACAAGTACAACTTTGTAACCCAGACTTCTTCAGTGTTAGCCCCCCAAAATAAAGAACAAATCTCTTATTTGAGAGTGAAAATCTATTGTAATTAATGTAAGTAAACACGTCAATGATTGATAGTACAGACTGGGTTTGAAAGTGGAAGGAAGAGAGGAGTGACTGCAGCTGTGGCAACCCTGTCACTGTCAAAAACCAAAGCTTTTATTTTCTTTGGTTGGAATTCTTCAGTTTCTTTCTCTAAGTAGATTTTTTAGAGAAATGACAACTACCTCTGATAACCTACAATTTATAGGCATTTTCAGATTAATGTAGTGAGCTTTAGTGGAGAGGGCATGGGATTTGGAGTCAAGACTCTAGGATTATGTCATGGCTCTGCCCACAAGCTGTGTTATTTTTATCATTCAGTGTAAACTCCTTCTAATCTATAAAACGAACGCTGCAATACCTATTACATAGGGTTATTTTGAAGCGTGAATGAAATCATACATATGAAAATGTGTTAAAAATGTAAAGCATGTGCGGATAGTGTCTTATTGGTGTTGAGTTTCTTTCAGTTGAGACCCAACTTAAAAAGGAGTTCAAAAAGGAGTTCTTTGTTCTGAATGATAACATTTTTATGCCCTGTAGAGCAGCCAAATTAAGACAATTAGATCAGTTTTATACTCAAAATTAATATCAGGAATTTACTTATTCATCATTGATTTGAAGATACCTAATACTATTTAGTAATCTTTAAATTGTATTTGACTTAAACCAGTACTATACAACTGCAGTCACATACTATTAAGTAGACACTGTGTGCATTATAGGTTTAAAAATGTTAACTTTTATTGCATGATCGTACACTGTTTCATAGTATGGTATACATGTGAGTTAATAGAAATCAGAAATAAGCAAATTTTTAACTTTTTGAATCTGATGAACAAGTATAGTATGTCCTTTCCTTAAAAACTAACATATTTATGACTTTGTTTAAAATTTCTGACCAGTTTTACTGATAATATCTGTTGTTGAATATTCATGTTTGCATGAACTAACTCACTTTGTCAAAATGATTAGCTACTTGTTTATAGTGAACTTTCTCAAGACATACTTTAAGATGTGTCAGGAGGACTGAGTTTTATAGGAAAATGAGGCATTATTAATCATCCTCTGTGATGTTAACCAGGCATATAGATTATTCAGATCTCTAAGAAAATTCCATAAATAAATTTAACCATTTATAACATAGATAATTCTGCAGCTCTTCCCCAACCAGATGTTTTTTTAATAAAACATCTATTAACCCAGAATTATAGTAGGGAAATGCTGCATATACATAAATGTTCTTTGAAAAGCCCAGTAGTTGTTTTTAATTGCTGCTTTGAGCCTTTCACTAAAGACACATTATATTCATAGTAAGAATTCTCATATTTGCCCATGATAATAAATAAAATTGTGGTTTACACAACCATCTTTAGGCATCTTTTTTTTCTTTTTAACTTTTAAATTTAAGGGTACATTGCAGGATGTGCAGGTTTATTGTACAGGTAAACATGTGCCATGGTGGTTTGCTGCACAGATCATCCCATCACCTAGGTATTAAGCTCAGAGTCCATTACCTGTTCTTCCTGATTCTCTCCCTCCCCCCACACTCTCCTTGACAAGCCTGAATGTGTGTTGTTTCCCCCATTTATCCATGTATTACCAATCTTCATTCAGTTCCTACTTTGTAAGTGAGAACATGTGGTATTTGGTTTTCTTTTCCTGGGTTAGTTTTCTGAGGAAAATGGCTTCCAACTCCAACAATGTTCCTGCAAAGGATGTGATCTAGTTGTTGAGGCTGTCTTTGTCACTTGCCAGATAAGTTCCTTCCTATTAGACCAATTAGATGGTATAAGCATTTACTTAATACTTAGCGTTTTTGTGATGTATATATGCCAAATGAAAGTTTTCAAGTATAACTGAAAATGCAGCATATAGAATAAAAGAAATCCTGTGGGAATTCACTGAAGCAGAATAGTAACAAATAATTAAAATGTATAAGTTCAACAAATTTGACTTCCTCACACCAAGTATTGGACAAAGCACTTTTGCAAGTGTGATCTCATTTAATCCTTTCAATAGCTTCTTGAGTAGGTATTACTGTCTCCATTCTACAGGTCATGAAACTGGTTTCTCAAAAATTTTCTGAAGGACACATAGCCATTAAAGGTATCATTTGAAGACAGGCAGTTAGATAATTTAAAACTAATAACCATGACACTTTGTTGCTTGTAGAGCTCAGTTTCTGCTCTGTATTGCTGAAAATTCTCAACAACAGGTTAACTAACATGCTTTGTAAAGAGTAAAGGCAGAAGAGGCATACTTTTAAACAAAGTCACAGGCCAGTCTCAGAGGGGACAGCTAGAACTGATAGGAAAAATTATTTTGTGTACAACCCAAGCTCAATGTTCATATATGAAAATACTTTAAAGAACTCATTTATCTCTGGATCAACTCATCAAAAATTGAATTAAAACAAAAAACATGTACTTTTTACAAGCTGAGTACTGAACTAGTTGTTCCTTGTAACATTTTGGTCTCTTTTAAGGCTGGGAGCAATTAAGAAGGCAGAAGAACCAGATAAGATATTCAAGGAGCAAACTGTGCATGCAGAATAAACATTACTACATTTAGAAAATTATATGGTGAGATGTGAATCATATACCAATAAATCACTAGACAAATGTTTTTTGAATGCTTCCTATGCCTATGACTCTGGGTAGGGAATAGGGAACTCAAAAGTAAAGAGCATGGTTCAGGGAATCTGGAGAACTGGATGTGTACTCTGGTTTTGCCCTTAGTTACCTTTGGATCATTGGATGAGTAACTTATCTACAGAGAGGGAATAACAAGGGTTAAAAGCACAGCTCCACAGCAGGGGTCTGATTTGAGCGCTGGCTTCTTCTACTTATTTGCTGTGTGATCTTGGCAAAGTCATTTCCTAGGTTCTGGAATATAAAAAGTAGCATAATGGTACCCACATCACAAGACTGTTGTGTAGATTCAGTGAACTAAATCTGTGTGTAAGAATTGACTACATCTCAGACACTTTTCTAATTTATATGTATACAAATTTATTTAGATACCATTTATTTTATTTCATTGTTATTATAACTACTCTTACTCTCTTTGAGCCTCAGTTTTTTCAACTAGAAAATTAGAACGTGAAATTGGATGATATTTAAGAAAATAACTACAGATTTTAAACTTTTCAAACATAGCACAGAACTTGTCTAATGATGTGTAGGCTGTCTTATAAGAGTAAAAATGCTGGCAGCAAAAGTTTTATGTTTTAAAGACAAAAAGATAAACACAAAACAAATATACAGTAAAAAACACTGTGTTTTGGTAAACAAAGGATATTTTATTAAGTATTTAGTACCCAAGGATGTGGAGGATTTGGATGGAGAGCAGGCTTTGTGTGTTTTAAGAAATTGTGCTATTTGAATAGGGATGATTAGGGAGTTGTGTGCCCAATGAGGTAAGGCAATTGTTAATCATAAAAAATACGTATGAAGTATGTGTTGTGCCAATAATGGTCCAGGCACTTTACTAATATTAGTTTGCTTAATCTTCAGCTATAGAATAGAGCAGTTAAATAATGTGCTCAAGATGATACAGTTTACCTAGGCAGTCTGGCTTCTGAGTTCATACTTCTAACTGCATCACCTTACCGTCTCTGAAAAGCTAGAGGAAATGTTTAAATACTTGGGGGACTGAGTAATTGGTTATGGCCAGACCACAGAGTTGGAGATCAGGTGGATTAAGGTGTGATAACTAGGAATGTGGGGAAATAGTCTGTTTGTTATCACAATAATATAGACAAGAGGGTAATTGAGGAACTAGACTAGATGGATACTATGGTAATAGTGAGGAAGGCCTGGTGGAGTGGACTTTAGCCTCTTTGGGTCATGGACTCTTTTGAGAATCTATTAAACTGTGGCCTTTCTCCTCATAAATTTATGCAACACATAAAATTGTGATGAGATTTCAATGATCTCCTAAACCCTTTATTTGATGCTTAATTCAGCTTTGCTTTTTCTTTTTTGTAATAGCTATGTAGTTTTCAGAAGTTCTGTACTTTTTCTTTACTTTGTATCTGTTTTGTATTCTATGTGTTTTCTTTTGAAAGTATTTTAAAATATTTCACTTTTTTTTATATACGTGTTATTTGGTCACTAACAAAATCTAATTTTGGTGAGTTCTTGATGACTTCCTCAACATATCCCTGATTACAGTGATACTTTTTTCTTTCTTTGTTGCTTGAGTACAAAAATGATGGCAGACCTTGTGGCCAGTACATAGTATGCCTTTATAGTGATCCACATCATTGTCTATTCATGTACACTTGTTATTTGTATGGCTGTATCTGGGATAGGAAAATTATGTGCATAAATATATCTATCTTATATACAAAATGTGTTTTAAATGGCTTCTTGCCTGAATCTGATCCAAAATTTTTCTTTGCTTCTAGGACATACTTTTTTGTCTCTTGAGCATGGAAATCCTCAGGGTAATTACAGTCTAGTGGTGAGGGAGTTCAGAAGAGGTTGGGTGACTGATTATTGTTTGTTTTGTTTATCATTTGATGTGAGAGTAATAATTGGGTCCCCCTTGGCTATGTAGGGAGTAAGTATTGCAAGTACCTTTGGGAAATTGCTCTAGTAAAACTCACATGCTGTTTAGGATGTAACTTGGCAATTTGGTTAGTTGAATTCAAATTTATCTTCCTCAAGTCACAAAAAATTGTTTATTTTCTCCTCATTTCTTTGATTATTCTTGAACTTTTACTGCATTTTGGACTGTTAAAGTCTCTTATTGAAGTCTAAATTATTTCTTTCTAATATTATAAATATAAATATTCTCAAAAATCATGATGCTACTGACCTGTTAGTTTTGAAGAAGAATATCAGAAAAGCAATTGTAGAGGTGTCTATGTTTTCTGCCTTTGCCCTTATAAAGGAAAGTTGTTTTTACAGTTTCCATTTATGTAATGAGTAGAATGTGAGATTTTTCTTTCTGCAGTACGTAATGAATGCATGTACCTACATATTATATAAAAACGTAAACCCAATGTAAAGAGTATTAGCAAGTCAAAGAATATTTTGTTTCTTTATGAATTACTAAATTTACTCTTATGAGAATAAGAAACTTCTAATTTGACTTTTATTCCAAAAAAGAATTGAGAGTGTATATAAACCTTCAATTATATGCTATAATCAAGGAATGATATATTTTACCAAAATCACATAACCAAGACATATAACTTTTAAAATTCTGTTTAAAGAGAATATATTGAAATTGTGTTATACCTGTCTCTTTGTAACAGAGAACATCATCTAGTAATCTGTAATAAAAGATAATTGTGAAGTGGGGAATGTATAGCATCACAGATATTGCCTGATGTCCCTTAGGATTGTTGTGAAACATAGAACTCTATACATGCACACTCAGTTATGCCAGGCTAGCATACCTTTGTAGTTAGTGTGCTGAGCATGGTCCATTTCTTTCCTGTGGAATAAAGAACATGGATTTTGTGGTGAGGTTTCTCATCATTGCTCTAGGTGTGGAATTGCACTGTGGTTGGTGAGGATGATGGGAACCAAAGCTCTGAATAAATGGAGCATTATCATGTATCAAGGGACTTCGAAACAAAATACAACTCCATTGTTGGAGTAGCACACACTGTTATATCATCTGAATTTGTGTGTGTCTGTGTGTGTGTGTGTGATTACTTTTCACTGAACATATGCTATCTCTTACATTTATATTAACCTGTTAATAGTTCTAAATTTAATGATGATTATTTCTTGAGTGATAATTTTAAGGCAATGAGTGATTTTAAATGATGTGATCATAAAAAATAGTGTATTTCTAGTCTGCTAGTTGTGACTTCCATAAATGAAATTTGAATGAAGCCCCTTACAGTGCTGCCTAAATGACTGACCATCATGCCCAAATTAGTGTGTTTCACCTGGATAGTGAAAAATTTATGGAACTGAAGCTTTTTGGATGCTTTGGGGAACCATAACTCAAAGTCATATATCATGGAAATTAATGTTATTCTGTTTGCCATTATATGTGCTTAGGCTGAGTTAGATACTCTAGTTATTTACTACTCTTTTTTTTTTTTTTTTTTTTGAGATGGACTCTTACTCTATTGCCCAGGCTGGAATACAGCCATGTGATCTCGGCTCACTGCAATCTCTGCCTCCTGGGTTCAAGCGATTCTCCTGCCTCAGCCTCCTGAGTAGCTGACATTGGAGGCATCTGTCACTATACCTGGCTGATTTTTGCATTTTTAGTGGGGATGGAGTTTCACCATGTTGGCCAGGCTGGTCTCGAACTGCTCATCTCAAGTGATCTGCCCACCTCAGCCTCCTGAAGTGCTGGGATTACAGGCGTGAGCCACCGTGCCTGGCCTAGTTTTTTAACTACTCTTGATAGATGTATTTCTCAATAAATTTTTAATTTGTATCTACTAGTAAGATTTGGGGCTGGGCATGGTGGCTCACACATATAAACCCAGCACTTTGGGAGGCCGAGACGGGTAGATCACCTGAGGTCAGGAGTTCAAGACCAGCCTGCCTAACATGACGAAACCCTGTCTCTACTAAAATTACAACAATTAGCCTGGCATGATGGCACATGCCTGTAATCCCAGCTAATTAGGAGGCTGAGGCAGGAGAATGGCTTGAACCTGGGAGGCGGAGGTTGCACTGAGCCAAGATCATGCCACTGCACTTCAACCTGGGCAACAAGAGCAAAACTCCATCTCAAAAAAAAAAAAAGATTTGAATTCACTTTGACTGGTAGCCTGTCATGCAGACTCAAAAAAGAGGGGAAAAGGAGGCCTTTGTCCACCTGAACTCCTTCTGACTCTTGAGTTGCTGAGAAAGTGTTTGTCTATTAAGTCTTGGATATTGCAAGTTTAGCAGTTAAAAATGTCTTTTTAATTGAATCATACTTCAATAAATTTATATTAATAGCATTTTTATAAACTAGGAAAATGTTGAACTGCTTTTTGAAATTCCATGTGATAGTGCTTTAGGATCTTAACAGCAGCGAGGCACTATTGTACTGATATAACATTAGTTTTATTGTTATTGGGTTAATTTTACATCATAATTACCAACAGATTTATCTGTGACCCTGCATTCACATGTGGGATTAAAATCATATAGTTTTTCAAAATTTTTGCAATATTTTTTCTTGTTCCTTTTCAGTTTTCTATCTGTTGCTCACTTTTGATCACATCTGTCTGTCTACTCTTTGATATGGGTCCCCAGCTTCCACCACACCATGTGACATACATGGTCTCTTTAATGGCTTCTTAAAGACATTTACATTTACTAACTGAAGATTTCTGTGTTCTGTCATTTTGGCTATTGACTATCATTTTCATAATTACATACTTGTAGATCTGAACAAGGCCATTTTTTTTTTCCATTCCCTTTTCTTAGACTGCTTCTAATACCACAGAAGTATTAAATAAATTGTGAGTGAGATGGAGAAAAGACAGTCCTTTCTTATATTCATTCCAAAACACGTATCCAATGCCAGGCAACTGGACTAGACACTCAACGGGACTTGATTGTTAGTCCTTCTACTTAATTATTCTGTTTTTGATTGGTGATCATTGATCGACTCCTTTGTTGGAGTGAGATTTGATGTTACCTGTAAATTTGCAACTGGCGTTATAATTCCAGCAATCTGTTTCCTTATTATTTTAAAGTTTCTTTTATGCACAAAATTTAACTTACATATGGGTGAAAATTATCTCCCAAGAGTGGTTCCCTTTTGAGGAAAAGAATACAATTTGTTGTAGCTTTATTGTAAAATTGTTCATTTTCCATTGGCTGGATTAAAAAATGCAGGTTGAATTTTTAAACTAAAATTGACAAGTTTATTTTCAATTGAAAATGAAGTTTGAGAGAATACTATTGTAGGTGGTAGTCATTAAGACATCTCAATTTTTAAATAGATATGTGAATATTATGATTTGAGGAGTCAACATTTGAGGTGCAGAGAATTGGAACTTCCTGCATGCTTCTGTGTTATTCAGATGAGTAAGTGGTTCTTACAAATGGTGGACCACAGAGAGTGGATGAGAACAGGTCTGGTCATCAGAATGAAGCAAACCAGTGTAAGCATTACTGAAACATGCAAAGATCCAGAGGGCCTGATGTTTTGCTGCAACCTGCTCTGGATCCTACTCAGAGTAGGGAGTATTGAGCCAGAGCAGGTGGAAATTAAATGGAAACCTGGGAATTCGACTCCTGCCCTTGGTTCTCTGGGGGATGACTCTGCAAAAATATTTCAATATTTGCTTCACTGTGGTCACAGATACAAGATGCTGTATGCTGGATTTATTATTTTTAATGGATCATTTATATGCAAAAGTGGTTGACATTCTTAAATTGTCACTTATTACATCATTTGGTATCATTTGGGACAAATGTTTGCCATTTTTTTATTAAGGCCCTTTGAAAGAAGATAAAGTCTGTTTATTAAATAAAATGCTTTTGATGCCTTTAGGTGTTTTAACCACAGAGGATGGGGATGGTAGGTGGGCACATGGGCATGGAAAATGAGTAGGCACCTGGAGTTGAATGAAGAAAATAAAAGGAATAAGTTATATGTGAGCATAGATTTTTTTTTTTCATATCAACTTAGCAGTTTAGGATTGAGAACTAAGAAGGCAAATACTATATTTTATAGGGTTAATTAATACACAGATTTCTAAAGTTTACAGTGATTAAAGAACGTCTATCAAGTAGTTCAACTCAATAGGTAAAGTCCTTCCTTATATTTTATGTCTTACTTACGCTGTTGAGTTGAGGATTTCTGAGTGGTAAAATGTACCTGGATTCATGTACCCCAGAACTTAATTATAAATAAATAATTCTAAAAAATGTACCTGGATTAAATAAAGTTTCAGAATTCCTGGGTACTCTTCATTTCTAAGGAATAATTACTGCGTTCAAAGAGACTGGCTCACTTGGGAAATAAATTCATCTGGTCTTAAAGTATCTATCCTTGTTTGTTTCTTGATTTTCTTATTCTCCTATGGCACTAAAGACAGCAAATGTTCAAGGCCAAAAATTAAATTTATAAATTAAAATTCTCTCTGTTTAATTCATCCCAGTGAGGTGAATTTCATGCATTACTTTAGTTTGATATTTTGGGGATTAGGATAAATATCATTAGCTGAAAATACTGTTGTAATCATTTCATCTAGTACTGATTTCCAAGATGGATGGGGTACCTCTTGGTATAACTGAACATAGATTTTTTTAAGAAATTTTAAAAACCATTATAGAGTAGACTTGTATAAAAACAATTTTTCAATTATATATTTAATGTTTAAGTATTTGACTTAAATATGTAAATTAAGACATTTAATATTTACTTACAACTCTTAGTTTAAACATTCGATTGCATATATTTCAAAATCAATAAATACAATTTTGCTTCTATTATGCCCATGTATGAAATAATTTGTGATTGGCATTGTCCATATGTCAATCAATTGACTTGTGTATGTAACTTTTAAATTTTGAACAACATTAAAAAATCAGGGCCAGGTATGGTGGCTCATGCCAATAATCCCAGCACTTAAGGAAGCTAAGGCAGGAGGATTGCTTAAGCCTAGGAGTTTAAGACAAGCCTAGGTAACATAATGAGACTGTATCTCTACAAAAAATTTAAAAATTAGTTAGGTGTGGTGGCATGCCCTTGTGGTCCCAGCTACTCAGGAGACTGAGGAGAGAGGATTGCTTGAACCCCCGAGGTTGACTGAGGTGGGAGAATAACTTGAGCCTGAGGAGGTTGAGGCTACCGTGAGCTGTGTTTGTACCACTGCCCTCCAGTATGGGCAACAGTGGGAGACCCTATCTAAAATAATAATAATAAATTTTTAAAAATCAGCTTTTATTTAAATTTATCAATAATGCTGAAATATTTTGAAACTTTTAAAATAACTTTTGTCAAATAATCTTTAATGTTGAATCATTATTATATAATTCATTAGATAAGCATTTGCAATTGTAATGAAATGAAGTAACCAAAATATCAAAAATTAAAGTGGTTTTGTGATAGAGCTTCTCAACACGGCATGCGGAGGAAGTTGTGGACTGTCACTCATTTCTGTGTCCTTGAATCCTTAGATTCAAGAATATATGGTGGAAGTAGCATGAAAAGCTGTACATGGGAAGGATAAAGAATAGATGTACCTAAATAGGTATATTTAAATATATATACATAAACATTTAAACACTATTTTGAAATTCAGATAACACAAGAAGCTTTGTATTTCTGAGGTACTTATTTTCTCTAATTAATTACTAATCCCTTGTAGTTGGAGGAGTAATTTTTTTTTTTTAGATGGAGTCTCTCTCTGTTGCCAGGCTAGAGTGGTACAGTGGTATGATTGGGGCTAACTGCAGCCTCAGCCTCCTGAGTTCAAGCGAGTCTCCTGCCTCAGCCCCCTGAGTAGCTGGGACTACCAGCATGCACCAAAATGCAAAGCTAATTTTTGTATTTTTCATAGAGATAGGGTTTCACCATGTTGGTCAGGATGGTCTCAATCTCTTAACTTCATGGTCTGCTCACCTTGGCCTCCAAAAGTGCCGGGATAACAGGTGTGAACCATCCTGCCTGGCTGAGGAATAGTTCTCTTAATTCAGCTGATTTTTGTTAAATAATTACTTGTAGCACATTTCAGACTTAGTTTCAAAAATTACTGGGTGTAATATGTATTCTGTAAGACTGAGAAAAAAGAAGAGTGCTTATTTCAGTAAATGCTTTGAGTACCACGATGCCCTTTGATTAACACTTTGGGATGTTACATAAGATACTATTTTGCTAAATTTGTATGTGAACATTCAGGAAAGCCAAATGAGGTATTCAATCTGCTAGTAAAATGATCAAGACACATACTATGTCTTAACAATTGAATATATTCGAAGGCTCAGAACCGGTATGGTAGTATTTAGAAAAGGTGAGTAAGAAGGTTTCTGACAAGGATAGAAGTCATCATAGCAGGGAAAAAAACACCAGTGAATTAATAAATTGGAGTTTTATTTATAGATCTATAAAAAATTATTTTCAGACCAAGTTCCCCACAGGCCCCCTTATTGTGGGGGGAGCCTGTATTTTTTTTAACAACATCCCCACTCCCCACCTGTTTCTCCCCCTTCCCATACTGCCAGCTTCTAACCACAATAGTGACTATGTACTTGTCTGTTTAGTTCTGTGTATAAATGGAATGTTGTGGAGATGAAAAAAAATTTAATTCTGACTGGCTGTTTCTTTTTACAAGTCTAATGTTTAATCACTCTTGAGATGGCCATATACATTTTTATTGAAATAATACCTATAATGAAAGCCAAGGACTTTCACAAACACAAGTGATGAGTGTCTGCAGGAATAGCGTAAGTAGAACCCTAATAAATATGTTCTTACAATTCTTTATAGGGGCTAGCTGTGGTTAATTTTTAGCTCTATCTCCAGACAGCATGTTTTGTATATCTTTGCTTGCTTCCATTCTGTGCATGAATAAACACATATCCCCCATACTGATAGAATTTTTTTTTAATCCAGGAGTGTATAAGTTAAACCTAATTGCTCAATATTAGAACCCAAATAAAATTCAGTGAAAAGTTCTTGGTACTTGCATATCTCTACTCTTTGTTCAGAAGTAGAATCAGATTTCACATATTTTGGTGATGGAGCTACTTGTTACATTTCGACTGGCATATATTTTACAATGGATATATTATACTTTCCATAACTTGAAAACAGAACTTCATCTTCTGGAGTCATCTAAAAAATTAAATATTTATTATATACTTTAAACCACAGAAATGTGCAACTGTATCAAAGAGTTTCTAAGAATTCAGAAATAACCTTAGGGTAGATAGACACAATTTTTTCTTACTACTTACATATTTTTTCTCATTGTCTTTAAAGTTGTTATTTAGTTTTGCAGTTTAGCACTTTGTCAACTATCTCAAGTAAAGACTAATAATTATACCACCTGGTAAGCTCTTTAGAGCTTGGGTTGGCTTATGTTTGTTATCTGTGGCTCATTTCTTCCTGCTCCTCTCACTGCCTAGCATGGGATACAATGCATAGTTGGTGCTCAATAGGTGCTACTGAATGATTGATTAATTGATATGGTTTGATTAGCACAGAGGTCTGTGACATACACGGATGTCCACATGGGAATAGATGGTGTTCCAGTCTAAGGAGGTCAGGCCAGAAAGTGTTTTAAGTTGTGGCTGACATGTGATATGCCTAAGTTGTTCTCTTAACATGTGCTGACATAAGTATTTTTGACAGTCCTGTTCAGACACTAGTAGCCACATGAAATATGGGACAAGAGCTGTTCCTGTACATGTCCTGGTTATGGAGAGGGATGACAGAAACGTGTCTGGACTTGCAAAGACATTGCATCTGTTGTGGATTGATTGACTGGTGTGGAGCTTGTTTAGAGGGAAAAGTTAAAGTGCCCAGTATTTTGTATGCCTTTACTTGTGGTATGGATCAGTGGATCTCAATCTGGACTTCATATTTGTGTAGCCAGAGATTACTTAAAAATAGGTCAATGCCCTTGCCCTACCCTGAAACAGTTAAATCAGAATCTCTAGACATAGGGCTTGGGCATCATCTTTTTAAAAAGCCATTCTGTTGTGCAACCAGTTTTGAGATAAGGTGAGGTTTTGTAGGAATCAAACAAAAGTTGGAAGAGAAGAAAGGCTAAGAAATTTAATTTCCATTCACCTTGTTCTCATTTACTTAGAAGGATGCAGGGTCTAGAATACTATTGACCACTAAAAGGAAGCTGGATATGTAATTTTAAATGTTCTCGTAGACATATTTTTAAAAAGTAAAATGTAGTTGGAATGAATTTTAGTAACAAATTTTATTTAGCCAAATATGTTCTAAATATTATTTTAACATAAAATGAATTTTAAAATATAAATGGTATAGTTAACTTTTAAAAATACTGCATCAAGTCTTCTAAATACAGTGCTTACTGTGGATTTGCAGCATTTCTCAGTTTGTAGTAGCTACTTTTTGAGTATTCAACAGCCGTATGTGACTAGTCAATATAGTATTTTGTAAATAAAGAGGATAAAGTACTGGAATTAAAATCAGGAGACCTTAATGTTAGTGTTGGTTTGGCTAGTGACTAATCCTTTGATGTGTCGGATGATTCACTCATCCTCTCTCTGGACTTCACTTTCGTTTTAGTATGAAGTGATCAGTCTTGATTGGGAGTTTTCTAGTTTTGCTCCAGAGAGTGCCAGGATTGTATAAGCATCCCTTAGCATCCACCATCAAGGAGAAACGAAGCAGGCACACTACTTTAATCCCTTTCTCCTTTGGATACACTTATGTTTCCTGGCATAATTTTGTTTGAGGGGGAAAAAGCAAAACAAAACAAAGGCTCAAAAAATCACTAGGCTAAATATTCTCTCAATTTTTTTTTTTTTTTTTGTCAGCATTTATAGGACTACTCCAGGAAGAGGTGAGGCAGTAGGTAGCCTGTTCCTGATACTTAAAATCATGCATTGGCGTATTTTTTACATCCCAGATTACATGACTCTGAATTCCAGATTGAGATCTGCTGATTGATACTATAAGTAAAGGCATACAAAATGCCAATGATTTTAGTTATTTCCCCCAAACAGGTTCCACACCAGTGAATCAATCACAACAGGTGCAGTGTCTTTGCAAATTCACTGTATTTAGAAGGCTTGATACAGTATTTTAAAAAGTTACATATCCCATTAGCATTTGCACCGACCATCTTCCTTCCAGTGAAGGTGTCACCACGGCAATGACCCTCAGATGTTTCTTATTAAATTGTGGAATCCTTTCAGTAGTGGCTTAAGTGACTCAGATTTGAGAAACAGAAATCCCAGATACCCGGATCTATCCCAGAGTGATAACAGATCACTTACGCTACCGAACACTATTTGTGTTCTAAAACTAACCTACCCCCAAACTCAGAAAGTAATCTCTGGATCTTTCTGAGATGTAGTTCCCATAGTCAGCCACACTGAGGGCTGGGATTACTCTGGGTGCAGGATTTTTGTGACTTGAAAGTGTTTCTCTCTGGTAAATGTACAACTGACAACAGCTTTAATAATGGTTACGTAGATGCCAATATTGGATGCATATGAGTTTGGTTCATAAGTAAACTAGTAACTTTTTTCAGTATCAGATAATCTGGTGGAAACAGCAAATAGAAAAGAAACAATCTCATATCACTGACCCTTGAAAATCAGTGTCTGCAGGATTTCCACAGTCAGTGATATGAGAACATAATCCTGCCCAATATGTTGTTTGCCTGTAAAGCCTTTTGTGATGTTTTCTGTTAGGAGTCAGTCAATGACTTATATGTCCCAGATTTTATCTACTTTGCTGTTTTATTAATTTGAGGGAAAAAAACTGGCATTGAGTCGGAATTGTGAAGTAGAGAAAGCTGAGAAGCTTTATATCTATTTTTAGGATGCTTCTAAGAAGTCTTACCACTATATTCTGTGCTTACAGGCAGTAATAAAAAATTGTTTTGGAAAGAGTTAGCCCAAATATCAACAGCTATTTCTGAATTTATAGTAATGTGCACAAACCTAACTCCTATAGTCCCGGCCTGCACATGTATCAATGAAAGCAACTGGTTGTAATACTCAAAGCAGAGGAAGGAAGGAGAAATCCAATTTTGTTATATTAAGCCTGGCAACTTTCACAATGAATTAATTAAATAAATGTTTTTCAAGCTGATTGGATTCTTTGGTCTAAATAATTTTTGCTCAATATTTGGCACAGGTCTTCATGTAGGATTCTAGGTGAACAGAGAAAGCAAATAAATGTGACCTAAAAGACTGATATGTTTTTTATGAAGCCAAAAGGTGCACAAATACACAAATATTAGTCCAGTCTTATTTTTGTCCTAGAAAACTTTTCACTGGCTGATGGCATCTCTGTGTTTCATCTTTGGCATCATTGCTGCCCATCTTGGTTCCCTGCAGGCCTTGCCATCTGTTTAACTGGTTGAGGGCCCTATCTCGTCAGGATCCCTTCCATCCAATTGGAAATAGAGCCCTCTGATTGGCCTTTTTCCTCTCCTTTCTCGCCCCTGTTTATTTGGAACCAGCTCCAGTATCTCAAAGCAGGTGGCTTTACCTTAGTCAGTTACCTTAGGATTAGCAATTACTGGAAGGTAAAAGATCTGCAGTGGAGGGTGGAGCATCTGTTATTGCAGTGATCTTGGCCTTGGAGGGAGTCTAGAGACTTGGAGAAAGACTAATTCATGAAGGTGAGGCGCTCCCTGGGGTGCTGTCATGTTGCCTCACCTTCCTAAATGCTTTGGCACTTTCAGGTTTAATCCTTTGATCTATCTGAAGTTTAATCAGGCCAGCAAGTGCATGTGTGACCCAGACCCACTGCTTTTATCTGCCTGACAATATGTTAGTCTTCTTCCCTTCTGCACTCCTGTGATTCTTGCCTGACAGTTTTGCAGAGCCACTTAAACCTTCACTATTACCTAACACATCTTGGGAAATCATTTTTAAAAAATTCATCTCTTCCCCTTACCACAAGCATCCTTCTGAAGTTTTCCCCTTTCCAACCCCCAGCCCATATCTTGACTCATGGTCTTTAGCCTTGGGAATTTTGAGAAGTTGCTGGGTAAGATATTTTCTAATCTCAAAACAAACACAAAGACCTATGTAAAGAAATGTGGCTGTTAAAAAACATCTCCATGTGTTCTTAACATGCATACTCTATCAAGCAAGAAAAAGCAAGGAGGACAGAGGAAAAAAAATAGAATTAACCCCCAATGCCTCAAATTTAATGACCTAATTTCATTTTTTTCTCTCTTCCTGGTTTAATCTTCTTGTATTATATACTATTCTTGGGCATTATACATTTTGTCTTTTGTTTTTGTACAAGCTACTAAAAATAACTTTTGGAAAATAAATGAGTATTTGTGAGAAATAAAAAACCTCTCAGCATTAGAATTTCAATTCCAAAAAGTGATTTATTAATCACTTTTTACTTACTAAGCACTATCCAGTACTTTCTGAGAAGCAATGCAGTTTGTTACATGTATTCTGGCATCAGACTGCTGGGGTTTAAACTCACTGAATTATACACGTAAATCAATTAGATGATGATCTTGGGCAAGGTGCTTAATATTTTTGAGCCTCAGGTTTCTCCTGCACAGTAATGTTGTGAGGGCTAAATAAATTGTTATATAAACACATATGCCTTATTCATCTTACAGCTTTACTGTTGTTTCTGATTTTATTACCTAAATGATGCCTGGCATAAAATAAATACTCTATAAATGTTAGCTACTACTGGTACTATTTACTCTAGTTCATATAACAGTCCTTAGATAGATGTAATTCTCACTTCACAGGTGAGGTAACTGGAGCCAAAGAAGGTTATTTAACTTGCTCAAGGCCATAAGCTGGTGAGTTTTCAGAGTGCAAGGTCTGCTCCCAGGTTTGTCTGACCACAAAAGCCTCCTCCTCACCCACCAAATCTGCCAAGACTGCTTCAATTTGACAGTATAGTTAAATGGATGTGGTGGGATTGTCCAGAAAATTATGCTTGCATCCATCTGTACAGGTTTATTTCCCAGTTTTTCTTTTCTCTTTTATAATTTCACTCAGGATTACAAATATATGCCATTAGATTACATAAAAAAATTTGGCATAGGTCTGCTGTTAAGTCTTGCTTCTTTGAGAGACAATTTTAGATGTGAGAGGGCCAAGTTTATTCCATAACATCAAGTGCTTTTCCTGAGAGGAGCCATCCAATGGAGATGCTGAATGTCTGTTTCATAATGCACATGAAAGATAGATGGGATGATGTTTATGTTCCTTGCAAGATACTTCTCATATCTGGCAAGAATGAGTTGTCCAGTAAATGAACCATCATGTGAAACAGAGAAATAATGAGTTTTTAAATGGCTTGTTGGCCATTTGTTGCAGATTTAACCTTTGTGGTACCATTTCTGACCATAGAGCTTTGGATGCAGGGCAAGCTAGAGAAGTTTAGTGAATGTCCTCTGGCTGGATGAGTGAATGAATGTACTCAAAGATATAAAGGAAGGCAGTACTACAAGAGAGCTTCTTGCTGTTAAGAAGATGCGGAAGAGTGGAAGAGAGAATGGTTGCTTCCAAGTCTGAGCAATAATTTGACTTTGTCATTGTGTCATTTTTAAAAATACCTGTGTCTCACCCTGACATCCTGGCCCTTCACTCTTAAGGAGGTCCCTTCAGTACAAGCATGCACACTATGGCAAATCCTGATTTCCTGATTAGTATTTGGTGCACTTTTGCCTTTTTGCTTAAACAGAGTCCTGCTGTTTTCCTAAACAGTGAGTAGATCAGTTATCTCAGATGTGACTGTAGTTAAAGCAGCGTATCTGGTTGGGTAGACCTTTTCCCACTCTAATCCCAGTAGAGGAGCCTTTTTTCTAATAGAGACCCATCTTTGCACAAGTTGGTTATGGTTGGATGTATAGGACCTGTTTTCTTTAACTGAACCGATTATTGTTGAACCGAAAACTGTTTTTCATTCCCTTTTAACTCAATTGGGATATTATAGATTCAAGACATAGTACCAGATGAACAAGAACTACTAATTTTGTTTAAACAATCACATTATATCTAGAATCAAAGGAAAGATACAGTTCTTAATTTTAGATAGATAGCCCTTGATCATATTTTAATTCAGCCCCCTAAAAATACTATATTAGATGGTTTGTGATGAGGATGGATATTTGGTGGTGATTATGGAATTGTTTGTTGTTGCATTTTGGCTAACGTAATAATTTGACCTTTTTTCTTTCAGCTGTTCCATTTCCTCCAAGTCACCGGCTTACAGCAAAAGAAGTGTTTGATAATGATGGAAAACCTCGTGTGGATATCTTAAAGGCACATCTTATGAAGGAGGGAAGGCTGGAAGAGAGTGTTGCATTGAGAATAATAACAGAAGGTGCATCAATTCTTCGACAGGAAAAAAACTTGCTGGATATTGATGCGCCAGTCACAGGTAAGTCCTGAGGATGGAGATTGCTCACTTGTATACAGATTTTGTTGTTTATAGCATCAAATCAAAAGTCCTAGTTACAAGTGAATCTTCAAACACCTTACTCATCATAATCCTTTACTGTCGAATCTATACATTAGAGGAGTAAGGATATTATGCGTATATACACATATTTTCATGTGTTAAATATCTGTAAGATTGCAATGCTACAAAATGTGGCATGCAACTTAGAGATGAAGATGATTTCTGAAGCAATGCTTTAGTCAAGAAGTGATACTGTTTTTAAGTAGAAATACTAACTGGCACAAAGTACACAAGATATTTGTTGGGAAAGATTAGACAAAGTATCTCGAGACTTACACAATGGTTGAGTAAGGGGCTAAATTCAAACAGTGGTTTTCAAAGTGTGATCCCCAAACTGATATTGTCATCATCATCACCATCTGAAACTTGTTAAAATATACATTCTCAGGTCCCATTCCAGCCTACTGAATCAGATTATCTAGGATGAGACCCAACAAACTGTGTCTTACCTAGCCCTCTGTGTGATTTTGATGCATATTAAAGTTTAAGAAGCACTGAACTTGAGGAAGATTTTTTTCTCTATTGCCCATAGCATTTTGTCCCTACAAAATAGCCTTTTTTTTTTTGAGATGGACTTTCGCTTTTGTTGCCTAGGCTGGAGTGCAATGGCGTGTTTTTAGCTCACTGCAACCTCCGCCTCCCAGGTTCAAGCAATTCTCCTGCCTCGGCCTCCCAAGTAGCTGGGATTACAGGCATGTGCCACCACACCCGGCTAATTTTTTATATTTTTAGTAGAGATGGGGTTTCACCATTTGATCAGGCTGGTCTTGAACTTCTGACCTCAGGTGATCTACCTGCCTCAGCCTCCCAAAGTGTTGGGATTACAGGCTAAGCCATCACACCTGGCTTTTTTTTGAGATGGAGTTTTCACTCTTGTTGCCCAGGCTGTAGTGCAATGGTGCAATCATAGCTCACCACAACCTCTGCCTCCTGGGTTCAAGTAATCCTTCTTCCTCAACCTCCCAAGTAGCTGGGATTACAGGCATGTACCACCATACTTGGCTGATTCTGTATTTTTAGTAGAGGTGGAGTTTCTCCATGTTGGTCAGGCTGGTCTCCAACTCCCAACCTCAAGTGATCTGCCCACCTCAGCCTCCCAAAGTGCTGGGATTAGAGGCATCAGCCACCATGCTGGCCTTTTAATTTTTTTAATGTTTTTGTTTTGTTACTTCTTATGGTCAGATACATATTTTGTGTAAATGTGCTTCTCTTAGGCCATAAAATTAAATATTGTCAAAAAATTTTGTGTGGACCAGGCACAGCGGCTCATGCCAATAATCCCAGCACTCTGGGAGGCCAAGGCTGGTAGACCACTTGAAGTCAGGAGTTTGAGACCAGCCTGGCTAACATAGTGAAACCCCACCTCTACTAATAATACAAAAATTAGCTGGGCATGGTAGTGGGTGATTGTAATCCCAGCTACACAGGAGGCTGAGACAGGAGAATCTCTTGAACCCAATAGGCAGATGTTGCAGTGAGCTGAGAATGCGCCATTGCACTTCAGCATGGGTGACAGAGGGAGACTCCATCTAAATAAAATTAAAATTTAAATTAAAAAAAAAACTTTTTTTTGGTATACAGCTTCTAATACTAGAGACTTTGGGTCTACTCTTTATGGAATTTGCTTAATTTGCAGCTTTTCATTTTTGAAGAAGCTAAAAATATTTCCTTCTTAAATATAATCATTCTGATTTAGACACAGGATAATGTCCTTTTGATATAAAGGAGCATCTAAAAGTATTTCATATATACTAGTGATTGCTAATTTCTTTTAAAATTATTGGTCTTCAAATATATATTTGAATTTGACTGTTAAGAGAAAGACAAGCTCCTTTGAGTATCAGAGCATCTTTCTTGATCAAAATATCTTGAATGATTCCTATCCCAGAGGGATTGACATTATTTTACATTTTATTTTTGTCTGGAAATGCTTTTTTTTTTCTTATTTGTAATTCAGAATTAATAACTATGTTTAGGGTCAGGTAGAGGAGGAATTGACTTGAGGAGTATTAACCCAATATTGGACCAGTGGTAACTATGTCAAGCCATACATAGACTTACTGTGTAAGTTACTCACCAGTAACTTCTTGTATGGAATTCCGTGCTAAGTATAGCAGATATGTAAACCCTAAACAGAAATGATCAATATTTTATAATTAAAAACCTACTCCCAGATTTTCCTTTAGTCCTTCCCTCCTACTTTTTATTAATAAAAATGTTTCACTCTCAGATGTTTAGAGAAGAATTGTACTAACATTTGCCATGGTTTGCCCCCATTTAAGAAAAACTGGGGAATTAATGTCCTAGTTCTTGGAAATCTAGATATTCCTTCATTCCTTTGGCATATCTTTAAAGTTAAAATGAACAGAGATTTTCTCTTCAAGTGTTCCTAAGGCAAGGAAAGGTTTGTGTTCATTTAGGATTTTTTCCCTGAAAATTCATTATGTTTTATTTTGGAGAAGTCAGAGGACCAGGAAGCTGCATAGTCCCCGGACTCCCTGCATCTGTTCTTCAGCAGAGGCAGTAAAGGAGTGTGGACTTGCCCTCACAGAGAGTGGATTTAGATAGATGAGCAAACCATCTTCATAGGAGTAGTGATGTGGTTTATCCAAACAAGGGAGCCATGAGGCAAGTTCTGTTCTTTTTTCCCAGCTAATATGTATGATTAGACTGGTAGCTGTTTCAGATTTTTAATTTGAAGACTGTCTGTCTGTGTTGCAGGCAATTTTGTAAAGGAAAGTATTTTTCCTCCTTGACTTTTTTTTCCCAGAAATGTAGTTGAACTTATCTTCATGTTCTTGCAAACACACAAATGGAACGTTGAAAAAAAATGTGGCCCAAAACCAGTGAGGCAACACATTTTGGTAATCCAATGTAATGAAATATTTATTATATGTTTACCTGTCCAGGTGGTATGGATCATACACATGTGAGTAAGACCTGATTCTTGCCCTCCAAAGGCTCAGAATATAACAGGAAAAATGGAAACAGATACTTAAACAATCATAGGTATATTAAACTTTTGACTAAATTAAAGGATATCACCTAGGTTTATTCAAGCAAATTAGGAAGTATCAAAGTACATATAGCTAACTTAAAACCAAAATGTTTTTCTATCTTCTAAATGACTATTTCCTTCAAACTGCTCGTTGATGATTATACTTCATCTTTGAGTTAAAGAAACTGTTAAATAGCTATGGGTCCTACCTGTTATGAACATGCACTGAGAATTTACTCAAGGTTAGGACTATGGATGATAAAACATATGAGACATAGTCCTTGACTAGACTATCCAAGGCCTAGATAAGGGAGTCAGACACATGAAGAGATAATTACTATAAGTTTTTTAAGAACTGTAATGGAGGCACCTAAAAACTGGTATGAGAACTCAGCAAAAGGAATGCAAAGAGGCAAGAAAGTATTGACAGATTACATGGTATTTGAATTGTATCATGTATGATAAGTAAAACAGTATTATGTGAAAATAATTGGGAAGGACATCGTGAGCAGAGATAACAGCACATGAAAGCTACTGGTATTTTTTTGTAAAGTGGCTAGGCATGTTCTTTGAGGTTTACTGTGAGAAGATGGGATTTTAGAAGGGTGTGAGAGGTGGGCTAGAGATGGGAGGGTGAGACTGAGGCTGGAAGACCAGGGTTAAATATTAATCTCTATAGGCAGCACTTATTGTGATACCATTCTTTAAGGAATGGGGTTAAAGGGGATCTTTGAGCCGGAGAGTTACATAATCATGTTTGTGGCTGGAATAGTGTTCTGGATAAGATAAGTAGGATGAGTTGGAGAGGAATTCTTAAGAGAGGGGTTGGTTAGGAAACTTTCATACTTGTTCAAGGAAGCCCTGGCAAGATAGGGGGATCGAATCCCATTTGATTACAAAGGCCTTTTATAAAATGAGTGTTGAAGTTGATTTTAGAACATCTGATTAGTTTGTATTTAAAATATTAATATCTCTTAAAGTCTTCTTGAAGACAGTAAGATGAGTTGTGCAGGGATCCAATTTACATTTCTCTGTGAAGTTCTCATATTTTCCTGTTTTCCCTTTGACTTAGCAGAGAACATTCCACTCATTTGTAATGCAAAAGCAGACCTGAAGCTTAGGTTTTTGAATAGAATGATTGAGAACTCATTTTCTGCTCTCTGGGCAGAGGGCATAGACCAGCATCAGCTAGGCAAACTGCTAATCTCTCTGGTTTGTCTGTTTCCTGCAGTGGGAGATTTGTCCCTGGGGCAGCAAAGGATTCCCTCAGTGGCTGGGCCTGCCATTTAGCATGTCAGGCAGTTGCCAGGAGAACCCTCTGGCTTTGTTCCTGGATGTGAGAGTGGACTGGTGGCCAAGTTTAAGGTCATGGCATTCCTTCCTTTACAGCAGCTGACGTCAATTAGGAGAATTCCCCTTGCCTGCACTCTGAGGAGAGTTAAGCAGGGATAGGAATCTGGTGTCTTCTGGGACCTAAAAGATCAGTGTTTATTCTCCTTATACTGTTATTTGTCACTATTAAGTAGTGTGGCCTTAGTTTATATGGAAATAAAATATTGCGTCTGGGACATTTTGCCCACTTGTGATTTTAGTGGCCAAATCTTTAGGGCCTTGCCCTGCAGCCAGAGACCTATTTTGGTATCCAGCCCACTGCTAGCAAGTCAGCACATTTCAGTCCCAGCCTGTGGCAAACACACATCATTTTGATGTCCTTATACTCCTTAATTTCAGCCCTTGGTTAAAAAAGTGATTATGATTATAAAAGGTGACTGCATGAGAGCCAATGTCCTTTGATCTGTTCACCTCTGGTCTTGCAAGTTGTTCTTGGAAACCCATTTTATAAATGTGAAAATGGAGACTTAGAGAGGTAGAGTCAGTGTTTCCAAACTTGAGCATAGATCAGAATCACATGTAGGGCTTCACAAAGTACAGATTGCTAAATTCTACTTCCAGAGTTTCTGATTTCGTAGGTCTGGAATAGGGCCTGAGAATTTGTCTCTGAGTTCCCAGGTAATGATGGTGCTCTTGATCTGGGACCACACTGTGGGAATCATTGATTTAGGAACTTAGACTGAAGTCTCATAGCTAGTAAGCTGAAGACCTTGCTTTAAACAGGCATTCAGCTACATAACCTATGCTTAGTTATTATACTATATTGTATATACTATTCTACCTCTGCATTGTAGGGTTAAAGTCCTGTGCTTTCAATTCATATGACAGGAATGTTTTCCTGCTCATGACTGAAGAAAATATACAAAGAATACTGATGCAAAAAGTAGAAGGAATAAATTATTTATTTTGACTGTTGATTATAATTTATTATATTTTAAATAAAGATGTATTTCTGTAATACAAGGGGGAAGGACAAAACAAAATGCTTGGCATATTTGGGATATAGAGTTTATGTATGTAGTTTTTCCCAGAAAAAAACATTCATAGTGCTTTTCTTTATACGCTCTTCAGGAGTTTACTATAGAAAGTTACTACTGGGACAGTTTATCAAACAAAAAATGTAAGCAAGGAGATCAAAATCATGTTTCAGCGGCAATGAATACAGTATTCTGTTGCCAGATATAGGTGATGGGGAGGAAGGCAGCAAATCACACTGCTATGTGTATACCTATGCCACAATCTTGCATGTTCTTCACATGTACCCCAAAACCTAAAATGCAATTTAAAAAAAAAAGAAACCTTATACTGTCAGTAAGAAAAAAAAAAAAGTAAAAGCATGCATAATACAAAAAAAAAGAATAGTTGAACCGTAGTAATTCAGTATTTGTGTGTACAAATCAGTAATACTCTATTAACATCAATAAACATGTAGCACTATCTATGGGAAACATTTGACAGTCATTACAATTACATCATAGTTACAGGAACTATTTTACTTCAAGACACAGTGTACATATTCCTTTTAACATCTCATGCATTGGTACTTTCACAAATAGTGACATATTTAAGCACCTTTGGTAAAGCAATGCCTGTTGTTTTCACAGGAATATAAACATCCCCCAAATTGTTATTATTAAAATTTGAAAATAATCATTGGCAGTAATAATGCTCTAATTCTTTTGGAGAAAACCAAAATGTATTAAAATCCATACTATGGTGGCTTTAAGAGAAGTGTTATTTCAGGAAACACTGAAATGCCTCCAGATAAGGAAGGAGTATTTTCTTAGGTACCTTAAAGAAAAAATTGTAGATATTTTCCTTTGTCTACCCAGATTGGAAACTCATGTTTCCAATCTCATCTATGTTATATTCATGTTTCCAATCTTACCTATATTCCAGTTTTCATTGAAGTGTTCCTAATAATTTTAGACTTCATTGATTTTGTTCTCTTTTCTGAGTCAGTAACAGGTATGGACTATAATGGACAGTCCAAAATACCAGTCACTGACTGGTACTGATCCATGACAAAAGTTTTCACTGATCCAGAATGAATGTTTCATTTTCATTTTAGTGAGAGTGTTTTCTTTTTGACACTATGGTGACGGTAGATGGTAATTTTTTATAGTTTTAGGGGAGATAAACTGAGTTGTTTTTGTTGTAAAGCTAACATGTTAAGTTCTTGTGAGGTTTTTTTTGCCATTCACTATTATAAACACTGTACTTTTTAACACTTAGTGTTCATACAACCCTGTGAATAAAGAACTGTTATCAGCTCTTCATAAGAGGAAACTAAAGCTCAGTGAAATTGGATATCTTACTAAGGTTACCCAGCTAGAAAGTGCCAGAATTGGGATTACATCCCAAGCAGTTCTACTGTGTCTATTTCTGTTTTATTTGGCGGCAGAGGTTAATTTTACAGGTTTATGAAATCATTAAATCTGGAAGTAACCATATATAGCATGACATTAACTGTATTGTCCTGAATAATAATCGTTTTGTTACATACTATTATCCTACTAAAGGTTAAACATCTGAGGATGTAAAGATGCATTGTGGCTTGGTGGATATTATTCTATTTTAAAATATTTAGTAAAAATGCACTGCTGATTTGTTCATAGTAAATTATGATAATAATATAATGGAAATAAAGGGAAACCTCTAGAGTAGGTATTTATATATGTGTGTCTTTGTGTCAGTTTAGCCATTTACATAGCAGTTATCTTTTATGCTTTTCCGTTTTCCTGAATTTGTTGATTTTATTGATTTCTCTCTTCTTAGAGGAGTGTTTTGAACACGGACACATGAGATACTAGGTGAATACACAAATCTGTTTAAAAGTTGTTATAGAATAATCTGTGGTTTAATTAGCAGATTTGTAAAACAAAAAGAATATTAACTTTGATGCAGCTACTTTACTATTTTGTAAAGTTACTGTTTTGGTATATAAAATGTAATATTATTTAAAAATGAGAACTAAATGCTTTTAGGTCCACACCTTGCTAATGGAAAATATATTACCTGAGAGAAGGCCTTCAGCAGTTCAGTCCTGGCTTTGCGTTTGACCTGGAGGTCAGATAGCTTGTTCTTCTGTATTTTGTCTGTTTTGCCAGCAGCACTATTGAGCATTGCTTTATGAAGCAACGTGGAAATCCATGGAATGATTTGATACCTAAGTCAGTTCTGTTGAGGAGGTATGGAAAAGCCCTCAAAAAAGTCCAATGTTCTTTTCCTCATATTAAACCCTAAAAAGTCTATGTAGCAAACCATTTACATATATGTAAATCCATATTTTAAAGAGATAACAAACTGCTAAGAATTTTCACTTTTAGGTTGTTTTCATCATATGAAAACAATATTTATAGCAAAATGTATTTTGAAAATGTAGGATTATACTGATTATATGATGATAGAAATAAAAATGAATATCTTATCCATGATATAATCAAGTGTTTTTCATTAATTTTTCTGAAACAACGTATTTTAATATAAAGATTAGTAGGAAGAAAAGTTTTAGGTAGAAATAAGGGAAGCCTCATATGATTAACCAAGTTGCCTTTTGCTCTTATGGCTCCATTTGTAATGACTTATTTATCTTCTTATATATAGATGTCAAGATCACCATTTTGTTTCACTGCCTTGCCTTTCAGATTCATATATTTTTGTTATATTCAAGACAGTATTATTGTTAGTTTTCTTTGGATTTTATGATTTATGTCAGACATTTTAATATGAAAAGATCTATTTGGAATTTGTGAACCTGATTCCAAAAAATGCAGTTATTAACTCTCACGATCTCACGATCTCTTAATGTGCTATGTGATTTAAGATGCCATCTGGTGGTATGCATTTGATACACCCAGTTCTTTTAACTGCTCTCAAAATCATACATCCTGTATTCCTTATGAAGAAGAATATTTTTGAAATTACATGCAGACGTTTGTTTTTGTTTCAAACAAAGAGTCCTTTGTGTTTTCTTTTCTGTTTTCTCGAAATAATATGCATGTTTACTTTGGTCTTTGTTAATAAGCATAATCTGATTCTTTCTTACAAAGCATGTAATCAGGCTGCAATTTCAGAACACAGCTTTGGTCACAGACATTTGTAGATATTCAGCATCCTGTTTAAAATCCTAGTTACATATTTTTCATTGGTTTTGAAAAGGTAAAATTTGATTGGATATTTGGATATCATGTGGTGAATAAGAGATTCTCAGATAATCAAGCATGAGACAAATTATTCATTTGAAATTCTCTTTCTCATGTTTTAAACATTAAAGGCCAACTCCTTCAAAGGTGGATCTTAGCTTAATCTCAACTACTGCTTTGCCTGCTTCAGGAGATAAGCTGGTAATATTTATTAAATATATATCAAAGCTAGGTGAAAGCTAGACATTAAATTGCCTGCATTATTGATACAAAATATCAGTTCCACTTAAGATTCTGAATTAAAGAAATGTTAAAAATGCATGAGATGATTTTAGCCCCTTACAAAATAGTTTGTGGCTGGTTAGTGTCCTTAATTAAGCACATGGTGGCAATGAGCCAACTTATAGATTTTTCCCCGCCTTTGTAGCCTGTTTTGAGTTCTCAGATTATTTTCAAACTTCTGGTTCAGCCAGGTTATCTTCAAAAAAAGAAAATGACAGGAGTAAGAAAAGGCGAGAATAGGAAATGTGATTTAATCTCTGCTATGCAGATCACCTGAGGTGTATTTGTAGGATATCAGAGTGGTGGAAGAAACTGCAGCAGTAACTTTATTTTCACCCTATCCAGCGTAGTCTCCGCATAAAATTGTGGATCTCTAAGTTAGCCTTCTGCATCTGCCACTTTCTACCTGTGAACCACTCGACAGGATACTCACCTCTTTAAACCTCAGCTTTCTGTCTATTCAGTGGTGTTAAGTGTTATGCCTGTCACTCAGATAAAGTGAAATGCTGCAACCACAGCACAGATAGGCCCACTGAGTAGTAACTTTTTTGTTGTTGTTACTATAACTGTTACTATTGTGGCTGGTATTGTTATGTATCTAATATACCAACTTGTGATTTTAGTCTATGGTTTTGGTGATTAGAAGTATAGACACCTTATAAAAACTATATTAATTTGGATAATATAGCTTGCAGTTCCCCTTTTATGGATGTAAGTAAAGACTGAGAGGGCTGTGCTGTGAGAGTGTGCCGATAGTTCCTCCTAACCACAGCTCTCCCCTACTCACCTTTTCTGAATTCCAAATGTGTTTTAATTTCAAAGAAAATAAATTTTGTACTATCAGTATATCAGAAGAAAATGAAAAGTTAAAAATGACAAATATGAGCTACTATATATTAGAAAACTAGAAGTAAATAGCCAAATATACAAAGGTGGGCTTTGCTCAAGAGTCCCGTGTCAAAGTAATACTTTCTTTATATTTGATAATTGAGAATCACTTGGATATAAATGCATTTTCATTTCATATTTGAGTGAATTACTTTTTAACAGTTCATGGAACTACCAACAAAGTGTACATAATTTGGATTTTGCATTTCCCAAATAATATGCAACTTTAGATTGCTTGCTGACATTTAAATCAGAAAAATGTTACAGGGATTTCCAGTGAACTTTCTCCGTCTCACTGGCAACCCTAAACAATTTGGGGACATTTTGTTCTGTACCTCTTTGTCAAGCTTTCTAGGGTTTCTAGAAAGCTCAGGCTGTCTTTGTAACAATTTCTTAGTATATTTCAACATATGTTAATAAGAAAACACTAGGCTCATGTTTCAGTTGGAGAAATGAAGAAATTGTAGGTTAAAGGATCATAATTCAAAACAACATAATATTGATTGACCTCAGTTATGCCTTTATTCTTTTGTACACTACAAAGAAATTTAAACCATTTTTGGATAGGAGCTAATTTTTCAGGTTCTCTTTTAAGCAATGAATGAACTGAACATTAACTCTGGGAGATAGATGTTCTTTTGATATCGATGTAATAGATGAGAAAATTGAGATATGGAAAGGTTTACAGAACTTGCCTAGGGTCATAGACTTAGGGTATCTGCAGTTTGGAGCTCTTGGTTCTAAGGCATGGCCCTTCCACTATAATATTACTCAATGCCAAGCAGTCTGGTTCCAGAGCCCAATGTCTTATGAGGTAGGGAAGGTGGCCATAAACCATCGATCACAATATTCTTAAGTAGGAATTTCTCCTATTTTTCTCCACTAATGCTTTGAAAGAAGTTTCTAATGGACACCCATGTTTATAAATACCAAATTATGTCCTCAACATCATGCAACCTGTAAAGAAGGCATACTACAGCTAGTGAAGTTACTAGGTGAAGTGAAAATTAGAATGTTTAAAGAGCTAGTTAATATTTTTAAAGTGAACACATAGTTTTTCTTTTCTTTTGTCTTTCCCCACATGACCTTGTTTCAAAAGTTTAGTTTTAGAAATTGCTTTCAAGTGCCTGTGTTAAAGATATTGGAATCATTTTAAAACAGTCTTGAAATCTTTTGAATATCCCTCTTTGAAATTCAGATGATTTATATAAGACTTCAGTTTCTGTTGGTCCTCTACTAAAGGATGAAACCCAGAATTATTTTCTTCTTCTTCCTTCCACCTCTTTCATCAAAGTTCTCATCAAACAATATTTATTCTATAATATGTAAAAATAAAAAAATATTACCTCACAAATCTTGACTGAAATTTTATTTTGTTTTTCTAGTTAGAAGAATTTTGGCATGCAAGTTCGAAATTACTGTATGTATTTGCGCTACCTAAGAAGACAATTTAAACTATTGACTTTGGCATAAGACCAAATAAAACTTCATGATGTCATCGGACTACCATTTAAAAAGACGTTTTGGACCTCCCTCTTGTCTTAAAAAATAAGGCATATAGCTTGCAGTCTTCTGCATCCTGCTCCTTCTTGCATTTCTGTGTGACTGCCACAGTTCTCCCAGTGACTCTGTTTCCTGCCTGATGCTGCAGTATGCAACCATAAGCCCTTGCCTCACCCTAGAATAAGGTACCTAGGTTAGTCCTTCCCTTTTAATGCCAAGTGCTAAAGAATGATAATTAGCATTCTTTGGACCTTTACTACATGCCTAACAATATACTGAAGGTTTTATATGCTCTCAATCTTGTGAGGTGGAGGTACTGTTGTTATTACTAAAGTTAGAGAAGCAATTTTGTCCAGTAGGTACATAGTATGAGCTACATATGTAATTTTAATTTTCCAAGAGCCACTTATACATTTTAAAAGAAACATGTAACATTATTTTTAATAATATATTTTGTAACTTCAACTTTCCAAAATATTATCATTTCAACATGAAATCAATATAACAATTATTGATAAAATATTTCACATTCTCTTTTTACTAAGTCTGATGTATATTTTATATTTAAGATGCATTTCAGTCTGACTGTATTTCAAGTGCTCAATTGCCACCTGTGGCTGGTGGCTACTATATTAGACAACAGTTATAGTTAAAGAAGCTGAAACTTGGCAAGTAACTTATGATAAGAGCCTTAGTAAATGCAGCAGCTGGAATCAAGTGCAGGGAACTGATTCTGGACTTCAAGCTCTCAATCAGCACAGTATACCATCTCAGGACCTGAATAGGTTTCTTCCTTCAATTCACAAGCATTACCTTGTTAGATTCTTCTTTGGCTTTAACTGCCTGTGTCATGACTACTGAGCATAGTCAGATTGTATTCTCCACGTATTTCTGTTTCCGTTGATCCTATGGTGTTCGTTCTGTGTCTTTGATCCCTTTCCCTGTTGCGTCAAAGGACATAAAATTACAGACCACTGGCAGTCTATGGGAGTCAGTTACCTTCTTTTTCTAACCTAGCTCCTTTTGTCTTCCCAAATGATGAGCTTGGGCCTATATAATGTGCACTATTTGCTACCTCCAGTTGGCAGAAACTATATCCTTTTTCTAACCCTTCTGCTCTGTCCACCCTGGCAGGCTTTGTTTTATAGTCCTAAGTGATCTTGCACAAAACCATCATAGTAATTTCATTAAGACGTTATGTTTATTACCGTGCCATTGCTCAGAAAGCCTCTGTGACTACCATTCCTCATAGTAGTGATTCTCAAAGCAGTGTGGTACAAGGTTCATAGGGTAAGTGTATCATAATTTATGATAACTCAAGTAGGGTTGAACAATGAGATATTGAAGCAAGAATGTGGAACAGCAAAGCAGTGCAATAGCCTTGATACAGAAAGTCAACAGGCTCCAGTATGTCTTTCACACAACACCAAATAGAAAAACCTGGATCAAGAAAAGGGATGCAAGCCGGGTGTGGTGGCTCACGCCTGCAATCCCAGCGCTTTGGGAGGCCGAGGTGCGCAAATCACGAGGTCAGGAGTTCAAGATCAGCCTAGCCAATATGGTGAAACCCCTTCTCTACTAAAAATACAGAAAAATTAGCCAGGTGTGGTAGTGCATGCCTGTAGTTCCAGCTACTTGGGAGACTGAGGCAGGAGAATCACTTGAACCTGGGAGGTGGAGGTTGCAGTGAGCCAAGATCACCCCATTGCACTCCAGCCTGGATGACAGAGCAAGACTTTGTCTCAAAAAATAAATAAATAAAAATAAAGGAAAGAAGGAAACGGGATGATTGTTTATAATGGTTACAAAATGTCCATTTTATAGCAGGTAATGTTGACAATCAAAACTTTTTCTAATATGTTTTTAATCACAAAATTTTTTTATTTTAAGATATCAAATAGAGTTAAACAGGTCTATGGATTTTAATAGTTTTCATTAGAGGACATCATAACACACTATTCTATAGAATTGAGTCGATTATATGCTGTGTATTTTATCCCAACCTTCATTCCTTCAGTTTCTATTTTTTTCTAAGTGGTACACATGGCCACTCAGCTGAAGACTAAATTTTGTAGTTTTCTCTGTCACTATATCTGGCTGAGTGACTTAAGTTTTGGTGAATGGGATATAAGCAACAGTAGCATGTGTTACTTTCAGATTATGGAACTAAAAAATTTAATGTCCTCCTTGCTTCTCTTTTCCCTTCTTGCCAATACACTTAGGATGGCAGGAGCTGAAGATGCCATTCTAGCCATGAGATGGAGATCATATGTCGGGTATGGCAGAACAACAAGACAGAAGGCCTGCTGGGTCCCAATGTTGTGTATTAGCCGTGTTAGCCCAAATCACTTATATCCAAAGAAATAAGCTTTTATCATATTTAAGCTATTGTTATTTCTGGGTCTTTAAATATTTTTTGGCCTGCATTCTAATACCGCATTAGTATGTTTTCATGCTGCTAATAAAGACACACCTGAGAGTGGGTAATTTACCAAAGAAAGAGGTTTAATGGGCTTACACTTCTACATGGCTGGGGAGGCCTCACAGTCATGGTGGAAGGCAAAGAGAAGTAAGTCACATTTTATGTGGATGGCGGCAGGCAAAGAGATCTTGTGCAGGAAAGCTCCCATTTTTAAAACCATCAGATCTCATGAGACTTACTCATTATCACGAGAACACCATGGGAAAGACCCGCCCTCGTGATTAAGTTTTCTCCCACCATAGCTACCATCAATCCCTGCCACAAACCCTGTTCTTTACCAGAGAGAAGTCAATATATTATTCTTTTAATGAACATTGATTGTCTTTGTTTCTCTGACTTGAGATACATTGGAGAACTTCCATCTACCTGAGGTATGCCTTCTCTTTGGTTGTTGTGCTTTGTTTTGGTTTGGTTTTTCACCACCACTGTGAATTCTGTACAATGCCCAAGAGCAGGCTCAGGTCCTGTGTCCTCTGGAAAGATTTTCTTGAATCTTCAATTAGCAAGATCTTTCTTTTCCCCTAATTCCCAGTGCATTTTATTACTTAAGCCTATTCTATTTAATGTTTATTAGGTAGTATCTTCTCTCTCCCAGCTAAACTGAAAATTCCTTTAGGGAACTGGCTGTATCTAAAACTTCTTGAAAGCAATCTTAGCATCTGTCCCAATCCCTGTCTGTATTAGGTTATTTAATCCAATTTGATTTGATTTTGTTTAATACCAAAAAAAATATTAAGTGAATCTTAATTTGTCACCTTAAAAATTGTTAGGACATAGAGATACTTTTACACAATTATTTTTTAAAGGAAAGATTAGGGATGCTTTCCAATTTTTCCTAGTTTCTTATCCTAGAAATAGAGAAAAGCAAAATGTAGCCCAGTATCATAACTTAAGACTAAATAATCACATATTAAATTATTCAAAATCTTGCCTTTTTATTCCATATAAATCACTTACAATTAAATTATTGTCAACTCTTATTCTGATTTTGATAGGCTTCCTAGTGATCATGGTTATAATTGATAACATCCCTAATTGTGCTGTTTAGCCTGTCTCCCCCTCTTTGTAAGTCTCCTCATAATTTCTTATCTAAAGATTTGACAACTCATTTGTGTGCTTCTTTGTGTGTTTTAAAATAATTTTTAAAACTCTTGTTTTCCTTTTATATTCTAAGTTATATAAATTTCATTTATTTGAAATATATTATTTTATTTGAGCTTTGTTATGTTACCTTTGTGGACCTTGTTTTAAAAAGTCTCCTCAGGTTTTAGAGCATTGAGTATTTGATATTTTTTTGATGTTTAATTCCTTGTATTTTGTAGCCATCAACATATTTATAAATGTTCATAATATACCCAGTAAAATCTGTGTAAGTTGAAATACTTAGTATGTTTTTTTTTAATTTTTAGTATGGTGACCATAAACTTATGATGTTGTACCAATTTGAAAAAATTATCACAAAAAGCTAATAAAGGGGGGAAAAGTACTTGCCCACATTATTTTAGCATCCTTAAATATTAAAAAATTTTCAAGGCAACACTTATTCTATTTTATTTTATTATTATTTTTAGAGACGGGGCCTTGCTTTGTCACCCACCTGGTATGTATTGATGGGCAATCATAGCTCACTGTAAACTTGAACTTTTGAGGGCTCAAGTGATCCTGCCACTTCAGCTTCCTGAGTAGCTGGGACTATTGCATAGTAATATAGTGCACTAATGAGGTGCATACCACAATGCTCAACTAAAATTTTTTTTTTTGTAGAGATTCACTGTGTTGCCTAGGATGGTCTTAAACACTAGGCCCCAAGTGTTCCTCCCTTTTTGGCCCCTCAAAGTGCTGGGATTACAGGTGTGAGCCACTGCACCTGGCCAAAGCAGTATTTACCCTAACATCATCATGATCTGGAAACTTAATTTACTATTAGTTTAGGTTATGGGTAGCTCTCAAATTCCCAGTATGAGAATACTATGGGGGAGCTCACTATTACCAGGGTTACTGTAGAAAGATACAATACTAATTACTGATTCAAAATAAAAAATTTCAGTAATTATCAGCGAAGGTCAACTTCCAGAATTAACTAAGCCATACAATTATAAATAATATGAAATACAGTTTAACTGTCAGACACCCATAGACAGTAGGTTAAATGCCAACTCATACAGGCCTTTTAAAAATGGCCTACAAGGAGAGTGGTTTTATTTTCACTGTCTCTGTTGTGATTTTTGCTAGTGACCCATGGCTATGTTTTAGCTCTTTACCAGCTGAGCCAATTCTTGGATCATGAGTAGAACCCACTTATTGATTATTGGTACCACATTGGATGATATTACAATTCATTATTCAAACTGGTACACATTTGAAAGTAAACAGGGATGCAGTTAATAATTATACTACCATAGCACATTTAATCCAGGACTGTTCCAGACAAACTGGGGTATTAGTGTCCAAGTACTGTGCCTTGAAGGTCTCCAGTTTCCACCTTTGCCCGTCTTTACTAGATATGATCTCATGTTCTTAATGTTGGCCAACTTGAACATATAACTTTGGGTGCACTAATTATTGTCCTGTCATTTTTGGGTGACTACAGAATGATGTACCACAAGTGCAGATTATAATTATTTGCACTAACAGGATGGGGATGACTTCATATAAATAATATTTTACATGTAGATTTCAAGTATATTTGCATTTGAATGTAGACCTGATTGATTCCATAAATTAATACAGTAAAACATTAGAAATTTAGGATAGTACTGTAGAGTGGGTCAGTTAGATGTCAAAAATTGTAATAAAACATTTCTTATACACATGGGAGAATATATAGGTGTTAAGATCAACACATTATGATAATTCAAATATTTTTAAATGTTGTTAGAATTTTTGTTTATTGAGCATTTACCCTGAAATAGGTAGTGTGTGAAACATATTCATTCAGTATTGTCCAGTTGCTCTTAGTATCAAGTCACTGGTGTCAGCTTGATGGCAGTGATGAGACAAATTACTCCTTTCACCTTTTGAAACATCAGATAAATTGCTGGGGACAAAGAGACAGCAGTGGCTTCCAACCATTGCACAAGTCCCCCTTCTGCAGCCAGGATCGTATCCAGGATGATGCAGTTTGGAAGACAGCATGCTGTGTTTCTATTAATTTGATGAGTCACCAAATTGAGACTAGGGGTGGTGGTGTCCAGGGACAAAGTGAATTGCCTCAGCAGTGGGTAGATAACCCACTGTTTCTAAGTTGAACTTTTTCAGCTAGGTGATAATTTCCTTGGGATGGTATCCAAAAGGTTGCAAACCTTTCCCTAAAAATAGTCAACTCGTGGATGAAATTTAGGCTCAGTTCTGTAGCTATTTTCTTTAAGTAGAACTCTAGGAACGAAGATTACACCTACATGAGGACTTGTGATGTCCTGGATACCTCTTTTGTTTTCTACTATGAAAGTGACATGAAGTGGAGGGAGTGGGTGATTATTTGGGAGATAGTTCAAGAAAGAGAAGAAAATTGTGGGAGTCAAATGTGATGAAGGGATTTGTAAGATTGGTGATAACAAGAAACGGTTGATTTGGCCAATAGACTTAGGTTCCACAAACAAATAAGAATCAGTAAGAGTTAGCCAGGGGTCATAGAAATAATTATTTGATGACTAAGAGTGACCAGGGAATGCTAATTTCAATGAAGACAAGGAAAGGATTTGTCAGAGGTGGTTTATGTGTGGTTGGATTGAATCTGAGGAATTAGGACAGAAGGGGCAATAGTAACATTCTATTCATTTGAGGGCTGTCTGGAGTACGCTTACCAACTTCAGGGCTTTATGTTAGATTTAGTGATGTCTAAGTGTCATGACAAATGCTCATTTCCAGAAAGGGACTAGTGGTGAGGTTATGATGGGAATAGACATGACCTTTTTGAGGTTAGACTGGAGTACTAAACTGCATAATTATTCATAATAAGTCAATTCCTAAAAGTCAGCTTACTCCTAAAAGTGGCGTACTATGGATAACTATGTAGTTTAGAATGGTAAAGGCAAAGAGAGGAAAGGTTTTAGCAAAATATGCATTCTGATTTAGTCAGATGACTCTGGGAGCACAGTACCAACAGTCTCTGTCCAGTAGAGGTTAATGGGAGACAGTGTGACTATATTTGTTAGACAGAATACATTATTTTCAGGGGCATCATGACCATGATTTTAAATAAAAATTTCGAATATAAAGGTAAGGCTTTTTTGGAGCAGATTTTTATTTTCTGCTTCACTAATCAAGGCCGACTGCTTAAACTGTTAAGTAGTCACCATGCTACTGACAAAATCTGAACATTTGCATATAAAGTAAAACTGAAGCATGGATTCATGCTTGTGTTCTAGATTTTTTCACATAACAAGTACATTTTATGTGTAATGGGATGTTTTAAGGGTAATGCTTTGTCACCTAATTTAGAATGAAACAGAAATAGGCTCTACTCCTGCCCACAAGTTACCTAACATGCTCCTCCTCATTTAAACTTCTGTGCAAGTGGTTGAAATAATTTCTACCTTATAGTGCTGTGAGACTTCAGATAATGTTGAAAAGCTCTTCACATAATACCTGATATGTAGTAGGAATTCAGTGACCAAAAAATATGATTTATTATCACCAAAACATATATTTTCTGAAACCTTCTGTAAATGGATGGATATAAATGTTTGTATTTAGTAAAGAGAAAAAATAATATTGCTTTGTATGTAGTAGTGTACTCTGGATAAAAATGGTCATTGTTTAGGAATTGAATTATTTTTTCTGCTAAATTTAACAGTCATTCTTCGTAAGAAATATCAAAGGTTTGCTGATGTATTCAGCACTTAATTCACATTTGCCCTTCTGGTATAAATCAGAAATAATTAAAATAATTCATAATAGAAAATTCAAAAATTCAATTCATAGAATTTATATAATCTTTTTTCTATTTTGTTTGATGTGCTTTCTTAGCACCTGAATCCAACTTTTCGTTTGACACATATGAGTTGTTTGACATTTGGTTCCAAGTAAAAGTATGGTTGTTTTGTTTGGGATCTTCTTGTTGTTACTCAACTAAAATAATCCCTTTTTTCCGAGAGCTTAACAGGAAAAGGAAGATGAAAATAATAGTATTAGTGAAAACTATTGTCTAAAAGCGGTGAGAGTATGGTACTACTATGAATCAGGAATCCTGAGAGGTTGTGCCAGTTCTGACAGTGTCTTCCTGTAATTCATGAAGAGGTTATTCTAGGTGATCTCAAAGCCCTTGTTGGTTTTCGTTCTGTAAAGGCATTTCTTACCCAAACTATATGTTACATGACTTCAAAGTGAATATCTTGATTAGTCTAATCAGCATTTCCTCCTGCTACCCTTTAAAAACACTTCTGTCAAAGTAACAGATAACCTTAACTTTTGTTATTGTGTGATTTAACTTCCCCCTATATGATGAATTCCTGAACATTTTAAAACCACCAGTTTTATTTTTGTGAGTTCTTCAATATCCAGAATGATTTCTGTCGTATAATGAAGCTTCCGCTCCTATGTGTGTTTCTTTTTTCTTTAAAATATAGCGGATCTGTTTCACAAAAATGTTTTTCTTCTTTATGCAATCTTTTACATTCTTCTCATATAAATAATATGTGAATTGACTTCTTTTTGATTTGAATAATATGGTTGTGGCTATAGAAAAAACATGGTGAAAACGTAATGGATTTAGGAATTTTAAGTAAAATTTCTTGGGATAGCACATATCTATTAACATTTTATTGGTCACATTTTATTGAGGTTGGTCACATTTCACTGTAGTTTTTTGGGGGGCTTTTATAGTTGTTGTATTTTAGTCATATAATTAATTTAATGAAACAGTTCTATCATTTCTCTATCTTAATTATTCTTAAGGGTTAATCACTTGCCCCATATGTCTGATAATTGGTCATATAAACTCTATTGCTAAATTCTTGACTTTGAAATATGTTTGAATTTTTTCTGTGATTATTTTCTGCTCTAAATAGTCATATAATTTTACTTTTGGAAGAGACTTAGAGACCACTCCAGCTACTGGCCTTACAGATTAGGAAGCTTGGAGCAGTCTAGCACTGCCACTCACAGCTGGGAAGTGCTGAATTGGGCCCAGAACTCTGGTCCCTCCATGCTCTTGTGGATTCTCTCCACCATGTCCCATTGCCCTTCTTTATCTGTCATCTGTTCCCTTCTGAACAATGGGGAAGTAGATTACTTCTGCAGCATGTTAGTGTTAGTTTTACAATTTAATTTCTATTGGCTTTATTAAAATTTAATAAATTTATATACACTAATACATTTAACAGTTGTTCTTCAGCAATAGATTTGAGTTTTTCTACTCTTAACAATCCTGTAGATCACATATTAACTGACCTTTTCCTACTAACCTTTAAATAAAGTAATCCCTTAGTGTATTTCTCATTTTGTCCTTGACCCAGAGCTCATTTCTGCTTTCTTGCATCATGTTTGGCAAAGGGACAGAGGTAATAACCTAAGAGGTGTGACGTTTGTCACTTCCATGACTATCCTTATTTAACTGCTATGAAAGATTCCCTCGTCTTCTCCCATAATTATTTTCAAATGTCTTCAGACTTGAGAGAGTAAGGTTTTGTGGAGACCACATAATGCTAATGGGAGTATACCAGAGATATTCATTCTGTATTTTCTGTGGAAAATGGAATAAAATAGAATGTTTCCAGTTTCCTAAACTTACTCCTGTGTGGTAGAATCAATATTATTGTATTTATACCTAAAGAGCAAACTACTCCACTCCTTTACTGAGGTTTCTTACTGGCCATTCCTCTCTGTTTGAAAATAGAAGATGTTTCATACTCCAAAGACCACTACTTTCTAGCTACTTCTTTCTCGTCAACAGTTTAGGACAGACTCAAGTATACACATCTTTTAATATGGTATACAGCTATAGAATTACAAAAAAAATGATATGTATATATCACAGATAGCTTTAACTCCTTTTGAACTCCATAGATGCTTCTTCTTTCACAATAGTCTAATAGTCATAATACAGCATTCCAGCTGGAAGAAACATTAAGGCTGAAAACAAATCAGGCAGTATGTTGAAGGGAGTAGTGGACCTGCCACTAAACAGCTGTAATAATCTTGGAACAAACCACTTCAACTCCCTGTGCCTCCATTTTCTCATTGATAAAACGCATCATCTAAAAAGGTGCAAAAATTACCTGGTCATCCCTTTTCTCTGATTTCATTCAATTAAAATTGGCTGTTACCATTTCCTAGGAGTCTGCCACAGGTCAGCCCCTAAGTTCTAATCCAAGCTATCACCTTTAGTGTTCCCTTTAATTTCTCAGAAGTAAAACATTTTTTTCCTTTATAGGCCCCTTCCAGCTTCCATAGCTTCAAAAACAAGGATGATGTCATTTTACCTTCTTCTTCCAAAAATTTATTGTTTCTTTTCTTTAGTCTTTGTTTTAGGATTTGCTTTCAAGGCATTGACACCTTTTCTTTCTAGCATTATTGATTATCTTAGATCTTTGTTACATCTCCAAGTATTTTTCAGGGCTTTCAGTCTTACCTTAGTCCTCCAGCTTCCCCCCAAACAAAGCAAACTCCTTTATAGCCATAATGCCTGGATTCAAACCCAGCTCTGTCACTTCCCAGCTCTGTGACTGTTCAAGTTATATATCCTCTATTTCAGTGTCTACCTAGGGTTGTTGTGGGGGTTAAGTGAATTAATATCTCCCAAGCTCTTATAGCTGTCAGGCATATAGTAAGTGGCATATGAGTGAGTGCTGGCCTTTTCAATCTTACCACAGGCTTCGTTCCCTCTCCCCATCTCACTATGCTTGGCCAACTGAACGTCTCATCTTCCACAGACTTAGCACTTCATGTCTTTAGATTTTATGTTCTTTTAGATTAAGAAGAGTACCTCAATTGGCACCCAGAGCCTCTCCTTAAAATACCTCACAATATGTATAATCTCATGTTTAGGTTTGCACAATATGCTTTATAGTCTTGTCATCCTAAAAGTTATTCTCATAGTATTTAAAGCTTTCATATATTGTTAGGAAGAAATGTTGTTCTTATTTCAAGATGTTTTCGAAAATATTTAATCCGGATTGCAAGAATACATAAATTCAAAACAATGTATTTTTTGTAAATAAGTGTACCTAAATCCATTGCACTTTAACGAAGCATTCCCCAACTCCAGTTAATTTTGTGATATCTTAATGAAAAAAAGTAACAAATTGTTTGGTTGTTTCACTTCCTTGAAAATACATCTTTTTTTTTTTTTTTTTTTTTTGAGACGGAGTTTCGCTCTTGTTACCCAGGCTGGAGTGCAATGGTGCGATCTCGGCTCACTGCGACCTCCGCCTCCTGGGTTCAGGCAATTCTCCTGCCTCAGCCTCCTGAGTAGCTGGGATTATAGGCAGGCGCCACCGTGCCCAGCTAATTTTTTTTTGTATTTTTAGTAGAGATGGTTCACATTTCAAAAGAGCCACTTTTAAGCAATGCAGAAGAAGGCAGTCTTACTGATAAAAACATAAATATTTAATAGAGCCATAGAATATTAAAAGAGCTTGAAAATATAAAGGTGATTGATTTCAATGACTTCCAAACTATTTGTTAACAACATGTGGATTTTTGGTTTTGTTTTTCTTTTTTCTAGGGGGAATGTGTGTGTGTGTGTGTGTTTCTTTGCTTGTTTGCTTATTTTAATATAGGGTGTCATTCTATTGCCCAGGCTGGAGTTCAGTGGAGTTCAGTAGTGCAATCATAGCTCACTGCAGTGTGGAAATCCTGGGCTCAAGTAATCCTGATGCCTCAGCTTCCCAAGTAGCTGGGACTACCGGCAACCACCACCATGCCCAGCTAATTTTTTAATTTTTTTGTTGAGACAGGGTCTTGCTTTGCTGCCTAGGTTGGTCTCAAAGTCTTGGCCTCAAGTGATCCGCCTCCCTTGGCCTCCCAAAATGTGGTTGACGAGCATGATCCACCACACTCTTTCTTTTTTTAATTAAATATTTAAATGCGAAATTCCAAATATAAAACATAGAGGCCCTGGTTAACAGAAAGATGACACCCCTCTCTCCTGTGACCAAAGACATTCTGGGAAATATATTTGGGAAATGTGTACTTAGCTAAATTTATTATTCTACTTCTGAAGAAACTGAGGCCCAGAAAGTTTAGTTTCATTGCAAGATAATTCAGCTAGTTAATAGTTGGATGAGGAGTAGAAATCAGCAGTCTTAATCCCTTTGTAAGCATGATTTCCACACCTAATTTCATGTTTGTCCCATGAGACTATTTTATTACAGTTATGTATCATTACTTGGAATTTATGTTTTTAAGCAAGACCTGGAATTTTGTTGTTAGGTTGATCTAAGTTCAAATTCTGGATCTACCTGTTTTGTCTCTTAAGCAACTTAACTTCTTTGCACCTTATCTTATAGATAAGATTTTCTTATCTATATAATGGAAGGATACTAAGAACATACACCTTAGTGGGTTTTTGTTATGCTCTTATATCAATAAATATTATGTATTTTTAGCATTGACATGGTTATTGTTATTATAATTTCATTAATTCAGAAATTTTTTTGATTGAAAAAATTAAAATTGTTTGGATGGAATACATCTTTGCTAAACTGTTATTTAAAACTTATATATGCTTACAGAGAGACTTCATCTCTGTGTCTGTTTTTATATCTCCATGTAAATCCTGATATCACTGTCTTTCTAGTGGATAAGAATACATTTGGATAAAAATAAATATGATACTATTACTTTTTAGCAGTTAATAAAAATGATAATTGCTAGGGCTGGATATAATAGCAAGAACCACCTAGAGCTTCACTTTGCTGTTTGAAATAAGGCTTTCTAAAGTTTGGATTTTTTTTTCCTTAGCACTCAAATTATGACTACAAGGTTTACAAACTCTTGTACATCCAAGCACTGAGTATATCTCTTACCACAATGCTAAATAAACACTCGGCCCACCACACATCCATCTATTCCTCATTGCAATATAGCTGAGCCTGCAGAACATTTTCATTTACACCCCTAACTCCCTCATCCCCCAGTAAAGGCAAAAGCCCTGTTCCCTTAATCCCTAAAAGCCACTGTCAGTGCCCAGAGTCTATCTTTAGAATCTGGGCTGTGTTATAACACTGGCCCAATGGCTCTTCTTCTGCACTCACAGGCAGAAGGTGTAGAGAGGGGTGTGAAGAGGGAAGCTGGCTTCTGGAGCTCTGTGTACATGTGGGCTATCATAAATCTGGGAATGCTGGACTTAAATGTTCAGTTAACTGTTCTTCAGTGCAAAGAAATCTAATATGTACCTATGTAGTTAATTAATTTTATTAGTCTGAATGGTGAAAATAAAGTAGGCTTGCAATTTTCTAAGCATTTTTTTACAGGATCATTAAAAAATAAAGTGAGGACATGGGTTTCAGAAAGAAGGAGAACTTAGAGACTTATGTTTAATATGTCCTATGGGAATAAGAAAGCAAATGAATTACCATTGTAAGTTAGAATTTGTCCTGATTTAAAGACTAGATTCAGCTTCCCTTTGTATTCGAAAACTAGGTGATTTCATGGAACTAGGGCTAAACCTCCTAAGGCTCATTAGAGAAGGGGCTACATGTGCTTAGAAAGGAATCTGAAATGAGGAAGGGGACAAAGACTCGTTTCAAGATTTTGAAGAGAAAGGGAAGTGAGGATGACATTTTGGGGACATTTAGTCACAAGAGAACCGTGACTAACTGTGTTAGTCACAGTGCTGGGTACTTTTGTACATGTTTTCATAATTAAAGTCCTAAAGAACCTCACAATTTGGTAATTAATTTAGCACCAACTATATTCTGGGCACTCTTGTAAGTTTTTGGAATAAATCGGTGAAGTAGAAGCAAGATGGGTACATACTTCTATTTGGAGATGAAATAACTGAAGCCCAATAATGTTAAGAGCTTGTTGAGGACCACAGAAGAGTCAGAAATGGGATTTGAAAAAATATCTCTGGTTTTATGCTCAGGTTGTGGGATTATAGCATGAATTTCTAGACATACTCATTTTGAGGGATTTTTTTCCCTTCAAAATAGGGTAATAAAACTTCCACTGCCTGTCATGGGCTTATTCTGGGAATCAAGCGATACTCTGGATATGACGGCATTTTGTATCTTCCTTTCTCCCATTGTTCTCCATCAGTACTTCGATACAGAGCATTAATGCTCTGGATTAAGTCATTTACAAGTTTGATTCCTTTAATAAAAAAATATACACCTGCAGTCTACAAACTATCAGTCATTCATTGAATCAGTCAATCAGTCTACAAATATTTATTGAATGCTGTCATGCATTAGGCATTGTACTAAATATGGCAGTGCCATAGTAAAAGAGAGACATACTTACTTCCTCATGATCCTTCTATCCTAGCAGAAATATGTATTAAACAGATTATACAGTTGTACATATTTGTGGTATTACAGAGGAAATCTAGAGACATATTTGTCTTTTATACCTATGCCTGTTTCCCAAGTAAATTAATTAATAAATTAATGGTGAGAATAAATTCTTCTACAAAGTCATGACTGAACATGGGCACTTTAGAATCATTCCAGGGTTCATAATCCAGCTTTAAGACTACTGGGCTTTGGGACTATACACAAGTTACTTATCCTATCCATATTCCAGCTTCCTGCAGAATAGGGATAATAATAACTTTTTACAGGCTGAAAGAAGGAAGGAACATTGGGAAACAGATTAGAACAATGTGAGATATATAATAATGCACAGTAAGATACAGCTATTATTATTATTACTATTGTCATATAGTAGAACTTCACAGCAAAGTTCTCTTTTAACCTTAGTATTTACCTACTCTGTCAACCTTCTTTGAAGGGTGTTTTTTTTTTTAAAGAATTGTTCATAAACTGGAGTGTGCATCAGAACCAGCTATGGAGCTTTAAAGAATATACATGTTTAGCTCCCACTATAGGAGATTGTTATTCAGTAAGTCTGAATTGAGCTCTGCTTTTCACAAGCTCCATAGATGACCTGGATTCACACAAACTGATGGCTTTCAAATTACACAAAAGGAGGTTGCACACATGTCAGGGAAGGAATGTAAACTACAGGCAACTACCCAAGGACTTTTCTCTGTGTACCTTGGGTGAGTATTGATAGCTATTTGAAAAACTATAAGTGAAACAGTAAATATTTAAGAATTCCTGTAGATGCTAGTTAATTCATTTTTAAATGGAACTGAATTTTAAATGTAACTGAATTAAAAAACAAAATGATTAATTATTTGCCAAAATAACTTTTACTGTACTAGAATGTGAGCTTCTTGAAGACAGGGATTTGTGTCAGTTTCACTGATGATATTGGTAAATAGTAGGTGCTCAATAAATAAGAGTTTAAGTAAATTGAATGAATTTTGAAAGCTTAAGATATTTGGGGAACAGATGAGAAGGATGAATTATAGCCTGTGTGGGATTTTTTAAGTTAAGGTAGATGAAACATGATGATTCTGTTACTTTTCTGAGTAAAATCCAGGTATAACTATATCTAAGAAAAGTGCAGAGACATAGAGAAGACATACTAGGTATGAGGTTGACTCAAGCATGGCGAACATTTTTTTCCACAAATATGAAGGCAGTTTCCTGTTGTTATCTTTTTTTCACCTCTCACCTTACTTCCATGGTACTCCTTCCCAGCCCTTAACGCCTTTCCAATTAGTTAAATTCCATTTATTTATTTGTAGTAACATGCAAAATGTTTATTGCCTTTTTTTTTATTCTGACTGATGCTCTGTGTTATCTAGTTAACTGTGGCTTTAGAATTACCAGGAAAAATTACAGCCTTGAGGACCCGGGAGATTAAAGCCTAACATCTCAGGTACTTTGCAGTATATTCTGCCTTTTGATCTCTATGGGAGATTTTCAGCAAGAGTCAGGAGGATATTTTTTCCACTTTTCTATGTAGTTTTATGTAATTATGGAAAAAAAATGTCTTGATGCTCTAAATTACAGACTTTGTGTTACTTGTTTTAAGGCCACTTTTCTTTTGTTATTTCCAAGAATCTTAAATTATTATCTGGGAGTAATTTAAGTCACTTTCGTGTCTTGTGTCACAGCTTTTAATTGGACTGTGTTTAAGATCAGGAAGTGCTAGCAAATAAATACTGTATTTTACTTGGAAAACTATAGTAATGGGGGAAATTTCCATTAATTCTTGGCAGAGCCAAAAATCTTGGACCTTGCCTAATAATTCACTGCCTAAATTCCAAATATACTGCATAGCACTTACTCTAAAATGAACAGTCTTTTCAGAATCAAAACTGACTCCCCAAATTTAAGAGGATAAAAATCACAAGCATGTCTTAAAAGCATGGTTTATAAATGGTTTCTGAGTCAGCATTTCTTGAAGGCTCTTGTTACAGATTCTCTGAGGTTGTGAAGTCATCACATAAGAGTCAACAGTAAAAAAGGTGTTTACTGCTTCTGGTATGTAATATTTGCATGCTCAATCCCTGCTTTTTAGCCACTTGTAATCAGATGCTGAAAACATATACATACATAGCACTAGGTAAAAATCATCAAACCCATAGGTAGGCATTCAATAACTATCTCTTTAGGCATGTTTCAGTTTATGCTGATCTCCAAGGATATTTAGCATATATGTGCCATTACCATGATTACTTTTCAGCTTTAGGATAAAAGTCAGAGGCTGACTGATGCGCCCCAGGGTTGCCACAGGTGGTTGGGCATGTCTGCACTGCACGTCTCGTAACATGGTAGCCTAGTAAATAGCGGCATCTGGAGTAGTGTAGGACACAGCCAGAGTGGTCATTTGTAGTAGCCTTGGCATGCACACCATTTATTCTTGTCTTTGAGGCTGACTGAGCGTCTTCTCTACGCACTGTGCTAAATCCATGTAGAAGGTACAAGTGATGAATTTCACCTACCAGCTTTATTGTAATTTGGGTAATATATTTACTTTCCCAAATTGCCTATACATGATTACCATACTAGGCAACCAGTTTGATCTTCAGTGAACAGGCAAGGCTGGTTATTGACCTTTGTATGTAGATAAAATTGCTTAACTGCTTATCTGAAGTTCCTGTTTGCAATTAATTGCCCTTGTGCAAAAGTGAGCGTCTCAATTTCCTGTTTGCATTTGTGAATGAAGTCTATGAAGTAGCTTTATTATTGTTTCATTCAGTACATATTATTGATCATCCAGCAAATAGGTATAAAGGGAAGATAGAAATATAAACACTAAGATGGTGGATTTAGCACATGTATCTTCATATATGTGTAAGCAAATCTATCTGATACAAAAGACTTGGTGTAAATATCTGCTAGACATGTGGATAGTGTGGCATAGCTCCTAAAACTAATTTCTAAGGAGAAGTATATATGGTCTTAATAGATACTATTCAGGGCTGGGCATGGTGACCAACAGGATAATTGAATTTAGTACCTGAACCTTTTTGCTCTCAGCCAATTTTTGGTCTTCCTCTTATTGGACCTCATGAGAAGTTGACACCCTCACTTCCTTCCAATACTTTCTTCGCTTGTTTTCAGGATACCATGCTCACATGTTTTTTTCCTTATTTCATGGTCATTTTTACTTGGTCTCCTTGGAGGTTCTTCCCCCTCTTAGAGTGCCCCAATGTTTAGTCCTTAGACTTCTCTCCTCTGTCTACATTCGCTCCCTTTGGATATCTTGCCTGTTGTCTTGTTTTCAAAACTGCCTTTTGTGAGATGCTTCCTAAATATTTGCACCTTTAGACCTGTCCTTTCCTCTAAGTCCAGTGTCATATTTGTAGTTATCTACTTATCTCCATTTACCTGTGTAAGACACACCTCAAATTTAAAGGTTTCCAAGGCCACACTTCTGACCTTCCTTCATAAATCTGTTCTTCCGACTGTGCCTTCCATCACATTACACACAACTATATTCTTGACATCTCCTGTCTGTTTTTTTCTACATCCTGTACACAGTCTGTCTGAAAGTTCTTTTAGCTCTGTCTTTAAACTATGCCTGGAATTTGATCACTTCTTCCGCTTCTGCACTAGCCCTTCCACTACCTTGGCTGATTATTGCAGTGGCATCTATGTAAAGTGTTCTCTGGCCCCATTGTCCACCCAGTGGTCAGTGTGATCCTGGTAAAACAGAATTAGCACCGTACAACCATTCTGCTCACATCCCTATAGGAGCTTACTTTCCAACTAGAGAGGTCAAGAGGGTAAGTGCTTGACTTCATCTCTAAGGCCTTTTAGATTCTGATCCTTCTCCTCTTCAGCCCTTATGTCTTTCTAATTTCAACTCCTCTTCCTGCCACCCTTGTTCATTCATTTCAGCCCTGCTGGCTTCCCTCTGCTCCTCACACATGTTCTATACTTGGTGTCCTTTCCAGACAGCCAGCTTTTCACCCACATAACTATAGGAGACTTGACGTCCTTCATGTCTGTGCTTAGAAGTCACCTCCTCAGGGAAGGCTTCTCTGACCACTCTACATAATGTCATAGCTCCTGTCCCCCAACCCTTACCACTTCTCAGGTGCTTGTTATCAGGTACCCTTAGTTTATAATCTCCATTAGATTTATTCATTGATACACTTCGTAGCTCTGTTGATTCATTTATTATCTTTCTGCCTCTGTAGAATGTAAGCTCAAGGAGGGGGGAGATGTTTTACTGTTTTTATTTTCATTGCTTCCTTCCAAGTGTCTAAAACAATACATGGCCTATATTAAATATGTGGTAAATACTTCTACACATATTGATAATGATTTAAATATTGACTAAGCTCCTCTTTGGTGCTTTTTTTATGAAAGCTGTCTAGCTGAAGAAAACTGTCTGGTAACCATGTGGCTGGGATTTACTCAAAAAACAAAAACAAAAATCACTATGCTTCTCATATGCATCCGGAAGCAATTTGTTCTTAAGGTGCCTTAACCAAGAGCCTCTATAGTGATGTCAAGAATCATCATCTTTATGGGTCTTTAAAGATTATCTGCCCTAATAATGGGCATTTACAGAATCTAGGAAGTTATTTCTCAAACAGAAATGTAATTTTGTATTTGTCTTACTTCCTTCAATTAATGACACCCACATGTTTAGGTAAAAGAATGGAATTTGGGAATTTGACTTGAGGCAAAACTTTTCTCACCTAGCTTTCTCCTGAATTCAGGTGAAAATGTTCAATTTCAAATATAATTAAAAAGGGAGGACAAGAAAGACTCAGAAACTGGCTATGTGCTGTTATTTCAGTTTTGAAAATTATCTGATTGCTTTCTAATAATTTGGCTCTTGTTAATATCAACAGAGTCAATAAATCATAATGTTTTGGCTTGCACCCAATATAGCCAGCTTTCAAATGTATTAATATGCCCTAAGGAAATATACAGTGTAAGTGGTAACCAATAGTTATGTTCATATTATTGCTGCTTTGGAATCCTTAGAGGTAAAAAGTATTTTATCCATCTTTTAAATGATAAACTAAATGCTTTTTCAAATATTGGCTTCACAGAATATAATCACCGTATGAAAAGCCTAAATGACATAAGATGGTCTGTCCATAAATAAACGGTATAATGTGGACTTATCATAGCAGGGTATGCCACTTGTAAACATGACCTAAGCAACGAGAAATTGAATTCAAGAAATTTAGTTTTATATTTCTTTTTCTCTTTTCTTTCTGTCCTTTGGGGAAATCTTTTCATTGAGGGAGGTAGAAATTCAGGAAAAAATATTCTAAGGAGTCAAATTTGTTTAAATGAATAAACATTAAATATTTGTGTTGAGACTGAACTTTGCATGATAAAAATCTGCTTTTTGGATTGGAGGAACAGTACATTGCACCGCTCTCATGGGACAATCGTATAATGTTTTGGCTCAAAAATGGGTTATTAGACACCAAAGAATTGTGCAGAAAAGCCAAAGTAACAATTGGTTCAAAGTGAAAGGAAAATCAAAGTGATGAAATTCACTGAATCTGGAAGAGAATAAGTTGGCATTTGTTTGGCTGTACTGGAAAGAATTTCTTTGCCTAGGAGTACTTCATTATCTAAATAGTTGTTGTATATGACATTTTATCCTAAAATACTTTTAAGTCAGAATATGCATGTAAGTTTGAGTTCATCTTCTTGAAACTTCTAAATGACTACATGTTCCATATTTTACCTAGTTGTATGTATTCCAATTGACCCCCTATGACTTAAAATTTTGCTTAACTGGTTTAGCGAGTTTACCATCTTCTACTTTTGGTCATTCCATTGCTGTCTCATCCATCCACTTTTCTTTTAACTAATCAGATCATTTTTTGTTGTTATTTAGAAAATTTTATGTAGTACCTATGGCCTGGATGTCACTACCAACAAAGCTGATGCCAGTTTGAGTATATCTCAGTAATACTATCTAATAAGTTCCTTTTATTTTCATGTAAAATACCTGTTATTTCATAAAGGCTGCTTTGTGCTTGTATACAACCAATTCTCTTGAAAGATTTTGTTGATGTACATATATAAGTAATGTTTGAACAACTTATACATAAAAGCAGTTTCAGATGTTAAAGTGTTTTTTCTTTTATTCTTGGGTAAAGCAACAAGGGAAAAGGGTTTAATATCAAAATCATGTAAGTTGTGAATGCTGATTGGACAAAAGGGTAAGGACTGCATGAAGTACATTAAAGGGTTTGGTTTAAGTTTGTGTCTTTCTGAATCTGTCTGAAAGATTGTACAATAAAATTGACAGCAAATATTTTACTGTTTATATAAAGAATAATTATTCTGTATTAACAAATGGCATTATTTTATTTTGCAGTGTTTGGGAAAGAGACTGCCTTTATGGAAGGAGAAATGTGGAATGTCTGTCTTCCTTCCATTATTCTTATTTTTAAACCATGTGCAGCATTCCTTATGTCAAAAATGGATACCAAGAAGTGTTTTCTATTATAAGAGAGCGCGAACATGAAATAAACTGCTTTTGCTGAGTTTGTTGCTGCTGTTGTTACTGCTGCAGGAGCTGCTGCCATTTTGTTTAATAGCAAATTCCATAGAGCATAACCTTCTTTCAGGAATCTTTTTTTTAGGGATTCCTGTACTGGATAGACTACCAAACAAAAACATAAAATCTCTTCTCCCCTATCCAGAGTCAGTGCTAATCACTAGATCATAGTAAAATGATGATGGAAATTTAAAAATTGTTTATGTATGTGTGCCTATATACATGTGCAGCATTGGCAGCCTTTTATCTCCGGTAGAACTGTTTTTTCTTCTAAGTTTTTTTGGTGGGTTAGTCCTATTTTAATTATGATAGATGCTATTGGCTTAATTTAATGCTTTTACAGAGCAAAAGAACATATTGACATTCTATTTTGATCTGATCCCCATTGCTCTCTCTCTGTTGTGGGGGATATTTTACTGGCCCATGAAATCCAAAAGTCTGGGTACCCCTGAAGTAAGTGATCTCAGTGGTTATTTCATAATCATTCTATGTAAATCTACCCAGTTAACAGATTTTGCAGTGGCTTTTAATAAATAAAGAAATAAACTTATTATTAGTAAGTTACTAAGAACTGATAGGACCTTATAGGAGACAGGAGGGAGAGAAGAAATTATTGATTCATTTAGGAGCTTCTTTTTGATATATATTCAACAGGTGTTTGAGATATTATATGCCAAGTAATGTTTTAGGAATTTGGGATATGACAGTAGAGTTTCTACAAAGGCTCTTACTGTCTTAACAGAAGACAAAATGTAATAAATGCAATGAAGTATAAATAAGTAAATTATAAAGGATGTTAAAAGGTGATAAGTTTCATAGAGATAGAAAATTTAGAGTGGGATAAGGGAGTGTCAGGTTGAGGGTTGGTGGAATTGTTAAGTAGAGTGGTCAGAGTAGGCATCATTGAGAGGGTGAGATTTGAGCAGATTTGAAATAGGTGAAGAGGTGACTAATGAGACACCCAGAGGAAAGGTTCTTCATAGCATGAACAGCTAGAGCTTAGCTCCCAGGAGGAAATATGGCAGCACCAAGGAGGCAAGTGTGACTCAGAGTGAGCAGGCTGAAGGCAGTATTCCTTACTGTGGTTTCTTTCATACGATTCCTAGGAGTTTGTCCTCCTACAAACCTTGGGTTGCTTCATTTGTAATTAATATGTTTGTTTTGTTAAAATTGCAACTTGAATATTTATTAACCCTGAATTAGATTAAATTACATAACATACTGCTTATGCTGCTCATGAAAGGAACAAGTTTTACAATATTTTCTTTCAATTGTGTCAAAATGGGTTCCAGTGTACATTTATAGGTGGAGAGAATGAAGGCCTGGATGTGAAATTACAGATTCTAAAACGGTCAAGTGGCCAAGCACAATACCTCACACTTGTAATCCCAGCACTTTGAGAGGCTGGGGCAGGTAGATCGCTTGAAGCCAGGAGTTTGAGACCAGCCTGAGCAACAAAGTAAGACCCTGTTTCCTCAAAAAAATTACCCAGGCATGGTGGTAAACACCTATAATACCAGCTGCTAAGGAGGCTGAGGCTCAAAGATCAGTTGATGGCACAGGAGTTCAAAGATGCAGTGAGTTATGATTATACCACTGCACTCCAGCCTTGGTGACAGAGCAAGACATTGTCTCTAAAAACAAATAGTAAGTAAATAAAAACTAAAATTGTATCATTTACCAACTTCTATCTGAGTTCATGATAGAAATCTATTTATTCATTATAAATAGCTGCTAGCTAAACCTTTGGTTCTAAACCTCAGCATATAATGCCTGAGGAGCTAGGCTGAACCAGATGTAGAACTGAGTTCTGGTTCCCTCAAGTGATTTAAAAATAATGTAAAGTTGGCTTTACTTATTTCTACCCCTGAATCAATGAGAAACTTTAAACCATGGTGTACCTATCAAATATGCCAGCACAAAATATGTATCCTAAAACTTAGTGCTGTGCTTCCGTATCCCAGCCCAGGGCTTGCATAAGTATGAATAGTAGAAAGAGAAGAGAAACAGAATAAAAATAAGGATAGTTATTTAAGCCTCAAAGAAAGGGTGGGAATAAGAAAGGTTGAAAGAATATTGTCTTGTCCTCATTAAAGACTACACCAAATGATTACAGAGACCACACTCTCTATGTTACATGCTTTTGTGGATCTCTTTTAAAATACTACAACTACAACTTTGACTTTTGGGCCAATGCATATCCTGAAGTGATAGATTCAGATCCTAAGTTTTTCTTAAAAGAAAGGACTCAGGGCAAACAACAGCAGCAACAACAACAAAAGCCCCGGATATTTGACGTCCAAAAGAGATTTAAAACAATGAATTATGTATCTTCAAAATTGTTAGAAAAGGCAGAGGAATACCAGTCCAGCTTTCTTGTTGCTGTTGTTCACTCTGCTGCAAACTGTGAACTGGAGTCCTGGAAACTGGCATGCACAAATGCAGGAAAAGCCTGCCAAAGCTGTAACTACTCCATAGCTCCTAACCTGGTGACTGGTATTGGAATATGGAATTGCCAGTTATTAAAAAGTCTTTACCAAAACCCACAGTCAGTAGTCATGTCAAGTGCTGGGGATGGATGACTTTTACCTACTTTGCTTTCAACTAATCACATGATGTGAATTACATCTCCTTGGCTGAACCTAAGCCTTATCCAGAACTCTAATGGCAAGGGAATCCAGGTCCTATAACTCAGAAGAGAGTATAGAAGAGTGGTAATCAATGCTGACTGACAATAAGGTTTCTCAAATGCAAGCCCATTTTCTAAATGAAAAAGTGAAATTAAATGAAAATTCTTATAGGGAAAGGATGAGTCAAATTTGCTAGTGAAAACTTTAACCCCGGGGCAAGATACTGTCAACTGTATGTAATTGGTGCATGTGCATGTGTGTTTGAGGACTCCATTTCTATGAGTGGATCAACTAAGAAATTCATTGCCAAAGTTGCACAGGGTGTCATGTTTTTATTCCACAGAGTGTCAAAAACACAGAAATCAGTTCCATACCTGATTTATTTCCCCCCACTTTTGTTTGTTTTTTTTTTTTTTTTTGAGACTGAGTCTTGCTCTATCTCCCAGGCTGAAGTGCAGTGGTGCAATCTCCACTCACCACAACCTCCACCTCCCAGGTTCAAGCAATTCCTGCCTCAGCCTCCCAAGTAACTTGGATTACAGGCACGTGCCACCTCACCTGGCTAAATTTTATATTTTTAGTAGAGACATGGTTTTGCCACGTTGGCCATGCTGGCTTCGAACTCCTGACCTCAGGTGATCCCCCTGCCTCAGCCTCCCAGAGTGCTGGGATTGTAGGCGTGAACCACCACACCTGGCCTACTTCCATTTTTTTTTTTAACTTTGGCATGAACCACCACACCTGGCCTACTTCCATTTTTTTTTAACTTTGATGTGGACTATTCAGGTAAATTTTTTCTATAGAATGTATATATAGCCAAGTCACCTTGCCTACTTTGAGGCAAATCCTGTTATGATATGCTGATATAGATACTGGCTTTCCCTATTCTTTTGGAAACAAATGACTTTTCTCTTAATATCAACTCCATCTGTTCTTTTTCCTGTATTCTTCTGAAATTTGCAACCATACTTGAATTTGTTCAGAATTCTTTACCAGATATTATAAAGCTCTCACCTCTATGTGTTAAAAAGAGATTTTAGAATTGCATAAAATCCTAATTGTCAACTGAGCATTTCTTTTTCATGTCTGTATTTAAATGATTCTTAGGACTGCCAGTCTTCTAGAGTTAATGAATCCTTTCCCATTTGGCAGAAGACAGCTTACTGCCAGCTTCCTCCTATCTGATAAATGTTCCCATAGCAACACTAAGGCAATCTGTTTAGTTTCATTAAATACCAAGATTATAGCCTGAGAAAAATGTATAATGTATTATACCATATTAAAGCACCTCATGAAATGATTAATGGATGATTGAACTCATTGTGATAGGGAGAGGCTTGTTCAAATAATCAATAAATACATTATTATAGTCACACTTTGCTTAACAACAGGTAAACATCCTGAGAAATACGCCGTTTGCTGATTTTGTTGTTATGGGAACATGATAGGGTGTATTTACACAAACCTAGATGATATAGTTGATACAGGGTCTATTTACATAAACCTAGAGAATGTGATGATGTACCCTATTGCTTCTAGGCTACAAACCTGTACCACATGTTACTCTACTGAATAGTGTAGGTCATTGTAACACAAAGGTAAGCATTTGTATATATAAACATCTAAACATAGAAAAGACACAGTAAAAGTATGATGTTATAATCTTACGGGCTCACCATTATACTGGTGGCATGTCCTTGACCAAAACATGGTTATGCAGTATGCGACTGTATTTCTTTGTAGAAGGGAGAAAAAGAAACCCTTGAAATGTGAGTCATTATTTTGAACTTCAACAAGGATTCAGACTTTCTCTTCATATTAGCAGATCTAATATCCCAAGTCTATTTTCTCCATATTTCTAAAGCCTGGCTCCTTATTGTCAATTTGAATACCTTCACTCACATACATATTCTAAAGAATATCTTTGTCTGATTAAAATACATTTTTTAAGAATAGATATACTCTAGATATATAAAAAGAAGAAAGAGCTATTCATTCATGGAAATCACTATCTTTTAGAGTAGTGTAAAGGTGTTTGCTACTAGAGTAGTGAGTGTAAAGGAGTAGAGGGTGGATGTGCTCATTCTGAGCAACTCCAGTAACATATTGACTTCATAGAAATGAAAGAACGATTATTAATCATTTTGTAAGATATATTTTGCTTCTAAAATATTCACATAGCTATCCTATAGAACACACTCTATGCATTTACCATGATTGGATTCCCATATATTTTATTAATGCATACATTTGAGATTATTTTTGATTGAGTTGATGAATATTAAAATTTGAGGAGACTGAAGAAATCATGTTGGCCATTTTCCTGCTTCTTCAGATGAAAAAGTTGGGGCAAAAAGGATAAGTTATGTGCCTAAAGTGAGCCAAACCTTGTTGGTAAGGATTAGAATCACTTATATCAGTGGTCTTTGTCAATGAATTTTCAATGGGCAAGTAAATGTACGCACTTGAGAATTTTGTTAGCAACTTCATCATCGCAGTCGCTATAAAGTTTTGTACTTAGCACACTATTAAATTGTATGGCACATTGCAGTTCAAGATTGAAGTGTGAAATGTAGCAGGTATGCACCAACCATCCTTTTATATTTTACTTTCTGTTTCACATTTTTCTTCTCTACTTTCCCCAGGGAGTTGTCACCTTATCCTAGCTTGATTATTATAATGATGCATACATGAATATTTTTTCTATTGGGCTATTTTCAATAAGAATCAGAGGGAATAGTTTTTGATAGCTCACATTTTCATAACTTTAAAAATAATACTGAACACTGCCCCAACAGTGGCCTCATTTCTGTGTACAGATGGTTTTGATGTATGTATTTCAGGTATCTGAAGCAAGCAGAAAAAGGCAGCGCTGGTTGATACCTATTTTAGAATTAGCCCTACATCCATAAATGTATATTTTTGAAAGATTCTGGTATTTTGCAATCCTGTTATAAGACTGTATTCTGTGAATTTTCACAGTAGTGACAATATAGCACATAGGATGGGAATAATTTTAGGACTATGGGCATTGTGAGGATTTCTGAGTCAGTTTTACTTAATAAAAATACAGCTGTTTATTTAGATAATTAACCATTAATGGAAAAAAAAATGCTGTCTTTATGTTGACACCAGAAAGAAGGCCAGTCCAGTTCACTCAACTGACAAAACTTCTGGTAAAAAATCTGTCTTGAGTTTCTTTTGGGTGGAAGTGTTGGATTACTCTAAAACCCCTGGTATCTTCCCCTGAGATAATGTAAATCCAGATTAAATCAGAAGCTGGCACTATGGTTATCCTGGGGCAGGGAGTGGAAAGCTGGGGAAGTGGGTCAGTGGGCAAGTGTGGGGTGAAGAGCTAGAGGGAAAGAACTGGTGAGTACCTACTTAGATCAGCATGGCCTGCAGGAATAACACTGGCCTCTGAATCACTGGTTTGTAGAATCTGCTTCTTTTCCAGTTTCAACTTACTACTGCCTAATGAGCTCTTCATGGGCCCTGACCAGACTGCCAGGATTGGTTCACATCTTGGCTGTATAACTTGCTACCTTAAGAATGTGGGCAACTTGGGCCGGGCGCGGTGGCTCAAGCCTGTAATCCCAGCACTTTGGGAGGCCGAGGCGGGTGGATCACGAGGTCAACAGATCGAGACCATCCTGGTCAACATGGTGAAATCCCGTCTCTACTAAAAATTACAAAAAATTAGCTGAGCACGGTGGCGTGTGCCTGTAGTCCCAGCTACTCGGGAAGCTGAGGCAGGAGAATTGCCTGAACCCAGGGGGCGGAGGTTGCGGTGAGCGGAGATTGCGCCATTGCACTCCAGCCTGGGTAACAAGAGCGAAACTCCGTCTCAAAAAAAAAAAAAAAAAAAAAAAAATGTGGGCAACTTACAACTTATCTAAAAATCTCTGAGCCTCAGTTTCCTCAGCTGCAAAATGGAGGTAACAATATTACCTTTCTCAGGGAACTGTGAGGATTAAATGAGCCAAACCTCCAGAGGAAGCTAAGTCAACTACTATTATCATGGTTTAACTTTCTTAATCATTTTGACATTTACTTGTTTTTATTCATAAAATGGAGTATCATCACTCCTGTGAAGATTAAATAAAATGGACAATATTGGTTAAAAGTACTTAATAAATGTTACTGAGATAGGAATTAACTTTTAGCCAATTAAAATGCTATAACTTTTATTTGCCATTGCATCAAACATTTGAATAATGGAGCTTTTACTATATTTAGTAAACTGCATATTTTTCATAGGATGCACTTATTGAGTTATTGAATAACCAGATACCAAACAACAATTGACTGACTCATTCAGGTATTATTTATGGGCACCAGCAATAGGCAATCACAGTAGACGCCACAGTTGAAGTCACTGAGGCCCCAAAAACCTAGACCGTCTGTATGGCACCTAGTTTTAACTACGCTCATGATTTCTCATCTGACATTTAATTATGATGTGATACAGAGGCCCAAAGTCCTAAACATGAAAACTGAAAGGAAAGCCCCCTTGACTCATATGTTTTCCTTTGAACCTCAACAACAAAAAAGGAAAAACAGTTGCTCCCTTCTTAAGTACAGCCTTTTAAAACATTCTTGTAGCACACTGCTTCAGCTTTTCTCTGCCCACCAGGCTTCCATTTGTGATCCGTCTGAAATAACTATTTTTGCATAACACATTCTTTCTTCACTGCTGATCTTCCCTGGAGCTGCTGCTGCTTCCCTTGGGGAATACAGATGAGGCTGGTGATGCACTAGGAGCAGGCCAGGGGATTCTGAGATGATGACTCTTTGTCAGTGTGAATAATTCTCTCTGAATTCTCAGGTTTCTGGTGGGTTTTTCTTTTTTCTTTTCATCTTCTGCGTGTAAATATAGGTTTAATTATTTAATGGAATATTTGTCTTGCAAATATTCTGCAAAGCTTCTCCTGCAAAACAAAGATAAAACATTAACATAGTACAGTTATTTCACCAGTGGCCTTTGTCTCTCTCAATTAGGTTGTGTTTCAGTATGATATCATTATTTAAATGTACAAAAGTTTAAACACTTGTAACTTTTAGACTTGAATTGACAATAGAACTATTTTGAAACTGGTCGTGAAGACTGAGAGGGTTTTTTTTTGTTTGTTTTTCCTTTTTTTTTTTTGCCTCCTAGGGAACCGTTTAGGATGATTCATAAAGTATTTTCTGAAATAAAAGGCAGAACCATACAATTTTGATTTGAAAAATCAGGGAATTAGAGTACCCCAGACTTGCAGTATTAAAAGAGCAGAAGAAAAGAGCATTGAACAAACTTTACATTCTCTTTATGGGTTTCAAAGAACATCAAAATTATCTAAGTCAATTCTCTTCTGCCAGACAGTTCACTTCATCGGCCTTTAAGAACTTTGATTTGGTGCACACAGACACCCATCTCCGTCCTTGTTCTAGGTTGCCTCTAGAATTTCTTAGGCCTACTCAAGGTACTGCTCCCTGGATCCCATGTTAGAAACTTTAGAGACTGTCTTCATTTCTTCTTTTTCCTTATCCCCCATCTCTAGTCAGCCACTAAGACCTACTGTCATTTTAGCGTATTTTGTATCAGCTTTCTGGTTCCCTGTTTCTATTGTCTTCTTCTTCTTGACACAAATGCCTGGAATGTGAAGTATAAAATATCTTAATATTCCTAAGGAATTAATTTGTGGAACTTTCACAATTAAATCACCAAACTCATTTCTTTCCAATAATTCATCATTTATTTCTATACCTGTAGTCGTGGTTTACCTGGGGATGCTTTGCATACAGAAACATTTTTCATCACAAACTAAGTGGGAATAGGACCCTGGCCTAGAGGGAAAAACAGCATTGGACAAACCATACTTCCCTGAGAAGCAGATGCATAGTGCAGGCTAATGAATAGCTTTCACAAACTGACCTTATAACTCTGTGCCCTAGAAAAATGAGAAATGGCAACATTTGGAGATTGCTTGGGAAAAGCTGAAATTCTGAATGTTAATCTGTGATTGCTAAGGGGCTGTGGTATTTCCTGCCTATTTTGCCTGTAGTTTGTCTCTTTTTCTTGTAATTCATTTTTAAAACTCTGCTAGATTAATTTTGCTAAAATACCACGTTGCACTCCTCATTCCCTGTTTAAAAACATGCAGTGACTCACTATCAGTTTTAGAAATCGATTCAAAGGCCTGAAACCGGTTTGAGGCCACCCACAGTTTGTCCCATACCTATCTCCTGTTCTCCTTCATAAACTTTTCAAATCTAGCCAAATCAGTTTGTTCTTTGTCCCTGGAGTATGCCTTTATCTATCGCTGTGATTTATTCTGATTTTTGTTTTAGAATAGCTTTCAAATCTTACACTCTTTCTTTAATTTCTCTTGTGTCTCTGTTTATGTCCTCTGGGCTTGGCATGGGGCCTGGGATGGTAGTAAAGGCCCCCTGAGTTGATATATGGAAACACCCTGTGTTAAAAAGTAAGGGATTGACCACACACTGAAAAGAACTATTCGAGTCATTCCTGAATTGCTTACCTTTGGTACTTCTTGATTTAGTAAAGTGATTTCCTTTTTTCCATATGAAAACTTGTAATTTAATCATAGAGCAGGTACCAGAATCAGACTGTCTGAGTGTGAAACCCCATTCTGACTTTTACTAGCTGTTGACCATAGGCATAGTTTCCATATCTCTAAATGCATATAAGGGTCCCTGTCTACCTTGATGGGTGGTTGTGAGGATAAGAACAATACACAGCGCAATGGTAAGAGCTCAATGAATATTAGCTGTTGTCGTTGTTATTAGTATTCATATTATTGTAGATATTTTTCTGATGAATTTTACATTCTTTCACCATTTACTTCAACACATTTAATTTTGAGTTAAAAGATATTTCCCGCTTTAAGAATAAAATCAATTTCAAGTTAAAATAAAAATTAATCTAATATACCCTTAAGTAGTAATGAGGCATGTAGTTAGTGCACTGAGGTAGTTATGTGCTTCCCAGAGTGGGAACTTAAAACAAAGGAATCTTTTAAGCTTAACAATTCCTTATATTAGTCATATAATTATGCCTTTTCTCAGAAGCCTGGGGCCAAATGGATCTGTTCCCAGGAGAAAAGAACTCTCTCTCCTGGCTTAACAAATACTAAGTTTAAAGGCTAGCTACCCTCTGAGTCATGCCGCTTCCCTCATCTTGGAGTACTTGCCTCTGTCCCATGAGAAAGAAAGGTGGATGGACAGTACTTGCAAGAAGGACCCTTCATCTTTCTTGAAGCTAATTCAAGGCCTCAGATGCAGAAAGAATACCTACCTTACCTCTTCAGCGGAAAAGGGGTTTGATAAATGTGCTCTACGTAATGCAAGTCTGTTTTCACTCATTCATGCATTTGTCTACTCTCTTATTATACATTCAATTCAACCATTTATTGAGTATATACCTGGTGACAAGCACTGTGCTAGGTACTGGATGCCTCAAAACAATGATATTTATTCCTCTGCATTGAGATTAAGTTAGTTTTTTTGTTTATTTTTATTTTTTAACATCCCAAGTCTAATTAAATCTTGAAATTTTTGGGGGGGGTGTAAATGTGTTCTGAAGCAGACTTGCATTTGCTAAATTCCATGCTGATAGAACAAATGTAATGCAATGCATGTTTGAATTAATAAAATGGAAGTACTTGAGTAGTTTGAGAATCTGCTATTGAGGTGAAGAAACCCAATCATGATTGGAGTCATAATGATTACATAACTCTGGGTAGAGTCTAACTAGCAATTTCTAAAATCTAGTCACTCTGTATTATCTCTGTGACAAAATGTTGGAATTTAAATATTACTTCTGGAAGGCCAGATAATATTTAGATGTGTTGGATGGAACACTTTTATTGCCACATAGCATAGCTTTGGAGTATTTCTTTATCCTACCCTTTCCACCAATCTGGGGAAAAAAACGATTTCCAAATTCTTGTACAGAATAAACCACATGCGATTTAATTGTTGGAACTAATTTTAAATTTTGATACTGTTTTTAAATTTGCTAGTCAGAATTCTGTTACTTGATATGTTACTTTGAGTTTGAAAATGTTTCTCTTTTTTATTCACTGGTAGAATACCTGACTTTGTGAGAACGGCAAATATTTTATAGTAGTAAACTTGATTTAATTAACTAACAGGACCATTCACAGTTTTTGAACCATTCTGAACAAGAAATAATTTAGAGTGGAGGATAGAACTGTTTTCTTCTTGAAAACAGGGAGGCAGGCAAGCAGTGTTCATAAGGATGACATATACAAGCAAATGTGTTTCTTCATAAAAACTGAGTTGGTTCTATTGTTAAGTAGCACATTTACTCCTTTTGACTTGGAATTTTTTTTCTTTTAAAAGTGGCTTTATTAACTTTTACCAGAGAGCAGCAGAGAAGGCCATGTGTATGTCCAAATGTGTGGTGGTTGTTTTTATTTTCATAAAATTCACATCCTGTGCGACCATATGTGTTGTATTTAGAATGAACTATGATAGTAAGTTGGTAGCATTTCAGGAAGTATGCCATGAGCACACAGTGGTTATCCTTAGTGTTCTGAGGTAGATTTTCATGCTGCTTGTCTTTGTTGACTTAATCCCACCAGGCAAAGTTCTTCATAAAATTCCTTTTTGCTAGCTAGATAACATGTAGAAGCTGTTTGATTTTTCCTAAGCAAGGAGAATACCTGCTTGAGTGCTAATAGAGTTCTTGGTTTTATAATTGGAAGCCCTAATTAAGCTCTGACAAGATCTCTTTCTGTTGATATTTTGACACCCTCTTTGTCGATGTGATTCTTTGTTCAAAGATCTTTTAGCAGCTAAACAAACAAATGTGAAGTGATGACAAGAATTTTATATTCTATGTGCCAATTATTTATACAATTCTGTTTTGCCACTAGTATATGGTATCTTCACAAATCTAGAACTCTATGTATACTGTTGAAATGAATGTTATTAAGAAAGATGAAATAAACATAGCAATTTATTTTTTGCGAATAGTTGAACTTAACAAGGAATGTTTCTTTATTTTGTATAGTGCCATGCTTTGTTTAGGTTCCATGTTGAGGAAAGCCTGAATTCTTTTCTTTAACACGCCTGCCTCATTCAGAACCACGAACAGAGTTTCTGCACATACAAATCAATCCACTGCCCCTCCACAAAACCTTTGAATAGCATCTCTTTGCCCTTTGGATGGAATACACTCTACCATCCTACCACTGTACCCTGAATGCTCAGATGTCTTCTCCAGCCCTCTCTCAGTCCTTTCCCCTAAATCTCCAGACTCTGGACTTACTAGATACCTAACATTTAATGGAATTTGTTAAGTTCCCCTTTAACCCAGATAAACCCTCCTCACCCCTTGCGTCTCAAATGAAATGTCACTCCCATGGGAAATCTTTTTTTATCCACAGAAGTATGCAATCTACTGCTTTCACACTTTTTTCCTTTTCTTTTTTTTAGTGAGACTAATGCACACATTCAGTGGCCTATATAATCTGGGTACTTTCTAGATTATATGTTATTTCTAGACTGTTTCGCTGCCTCTTTCTTCATTGTGTAATACTGTGCTTGCCACATGGTAGGTATCTTAAATATTTGCTGATTGACTGGTTGATTGGTTGATAAGGAGAAAGAGTTGTGCAAGGACTTAATGGCATGATGGGGAAATACGTTTCTAATAACATTTACTTGAGTTATGTTATTGCATTTTATATTATTTTCCATGCATAATCTGGTCTTACAACTCCCAATTTTCTTACTTTATGAATAGCCAATGACTTTCTGTGATCTTACAAAGTAAAATGTCTCTATTCAGCACCTATTACATTAGAATGTGATCATTTGGACAGGGTGAACTGACAGCTTTTAAAGATAAAAAGAAAAATCTTTTTTAAATATCCAAAAGCATTAATATGGTATGCTAGTGAAGAATATAAGAACAATTTCTATGATAGATTACTTTAAAAATCTGAATACATTATGCCTTAACAATATTTTTGTTTCCTCATTTAGAATTGGAAAATAGGCTATCCTAAGAGAGTTGCCACCTTTACTCCTTTTAACAAACATCCAAAAGGTGTCATGGTAACACCTTTAAGAGAAACTTCCACTCCTATCTTTCACTAAAGCCTTACACTCCTTGTCCTTTCCTGGGTCTGACGGTACATTTACCATTTGAGATAAAAGACATGCTTAGGCACCAGGCTTCTTGGAATCATAAAGCACTGTCGGAATCCAAAGCAGTGGCAATTCAGCTTCTTTCTTGTTACTTTAAAATATATATGCTAATTTGATCAGGAATTCAGTCCACCAAAGTAGATTAATTATTCGGCCTTAAGGATAGTATATCAAGAGATTAGTGTCTCTAAGAAATTCACTCTTTGTAAGTATAAAAAAAATTATGATAATGTTTCTTTTCATGGCATCTAAATTCCTGTTTAGAAAGATAAATTAGCTTTCACAATCAAGACATTTAATAAATAAATAAACAGCCTAACTACGGTAACAGATTTAAATGTTTTAAATAATTCTATGTCAAAAAGTGGTATTGAGAAACTAGAAAATTTCACAAATTTTGATGGGAATAAATATAATTACTTGAAACCATATATATCATTTAATATTCAGGTAATTCTCTAGAAGTCATATTCATGTTTCTTAGCTTTATTTTATATCAAGCTCAAAGGAAACATTTTTTTCAAGTACATTTTAATTCTGTAAGACCAGATTTTTCAAAAGACCATGACAAGATTTAGCTTTTAGTATATTTCAGCAATAATGATACTTTCCTTGTATCCTAAGGGAAAAATTGTTCTCTTATATTTTGGTTGAAAGAGTTGAAATAAACATTTTTGAGAGGGAACTGTTATTGTCTACAATATGTTCCAGACCAATGAAATTACCGGACTGTATCTGTTTTAGACAGAAATGTGGATCATAACCACAATTACTTAACTGAATAGATTTTGTAATTATTCCGTTTTTCTCATAATGACTAGAGACTTGAGACAACTAGAAAACATAATTCAGTTAATTTTAATTTTACAGTTTCTAAAGTGATAAATATTAGCTATTTTATAGTATAGGCTGTTGTTAGCCACAGAGGAAAATATAGTATATGGATATGTGGTATGAATCTACAGATCTGTGTGTGAGTATGGGTATGGGTGTGTGTATGTGTGTGTGTGTGTTTTTATAGAATGAGGATGAACTATGGAAACACAAGGAGAAAATAACAATTGTAGCAAATGAATTTAATGTATTACAGTTTTAAAAGAGTAGCTCTTGGAGAAAATCCAGATTGGTCGAATTTCAGGTAGCAAAGGTAAAAATATCTGTGAATTACCTGTATGCCAACATTCTTGTATAATATTTCAATAGGCTCAGCTTTTTCTCTTCACTGTAATAGGACTTCTGTGTCTTTTTTTAGTTAGTACCCTTTGATATTCTCAGATAAAAGGCATCCTTCTGAATTCTTTGATCATACATGACAGCAAGCCAGCAAACCCTCATTCATGACATTTTTGAAAAATACTCAGTCTTTAGATTTATTTTAAATTATTGAATAATGTGGTGACTTTTAACAAAATATAAAGGAATTAAGCCAGAATTTTATGACATGCTCTAAGGAACAACTGGGAAATTATTGGCTATAAAAGAAAAACCTTTCTTAATCTGTCACTTTGTCAATTTTTGACAATTCACTGTATTGCCTTTAACAGCAGAGACTAATGAGAATAGTCTAGACTTCTGGACAAATCTGGGTTTAAGCCCCAACAGAGCTTATTTAGCTATGTGATCTACAGCAAATTATAACCTTTCTGTGCTTTACTCTACTAATTTGAAAATATGAGGATAAAAGCAGTACCTATCTCAGAGGAATGGTGTACAAACTAAATGAGATACAGGTTAAGTATCCCTAATCCAAAATCTGAAATGCTACAGAATTTGAAACTTTTTCAGCACTGACATGATGCTCAAAGGAAATGCTTAGGCCTGTTGAACCAATAAGTATAATGCAGATATTCCAAAATCTGAAATCTGAAAAACTTCTGGCCCCAAGCATTTTGGATTAGCAATGTTTAACCTGTACCGTATGTCAAACATAAATGTTTTCCAAAATGTGTATGTCACAGTCTATGGGAAATGAATGCAGGTTATTATGTCAATCTAGTTTTTTACTTAATGCAAAAAGTAGACTAGGAGCAAAAATAAGATTTTATTAAAGGAAATTAAAAGAAATATAATTTTTTATTTGTATTCTTATATGTTTATAATGGCTTGTGATGTAAAATACATTTCTAATCTAGATTTGTGATCAAATAATTTATAAAAACACTGCTTAAGGCACAGAACCTTGCATACAATTCACATTATTTAGAGAGATTGTGGCATAGGAAATACTATGAAATAGGTTTTCATAAGCATAAATGGTCAACCTCAGGGAATATCTAGCAGTATATTGAAGTGAAAAAAATAGAATACCCTTCTTCTATTTACCTGAGAAATTTTTATTGATCACTTATATTTCTAGGATCTAGAGTCACAGAGTTAGTAAATATAGTATTTGCCCTTAGTGATACCATGGCCTCCTAGGGGAGACAGACTGAAATCCATCTATTATAAAAAATATGATAGATGTGTAAAGCAAGAACAATTTTCAGGGAATAACAGACTTCAAAGCAAGTAACTTTGTGAGTATAGATCAAAAGGAAGTAACTTCTGATAAAGGTTTTCAAGGACAAATAGGAGCTTACCAAGACCAAAAGGGATTGGGGGAAGAGCATTCTAAGTATGGTAAGGTGTCCTAAAGAGCAGAGGGATGTTTTAGCTTGATATGTTTGCAAAATTATTTTATAGCTGAGGGAAAGTGCCAGGAGAGAGATTGGAGAGTTTGTCAAGGGAAAGTCTCCTATGCTAAGGATAAGTATTTTAAGCTTTATTATATACATACACTTTACTGTATTAAATAAGGAAAAGACTTGATTGCATGTGGTATATATTACTATCATGTTTTATTCACTTGAATCTGAAGTTCATGCTGGAGGGAGCAAGGCTGAAGGCAGAAATTCTGTCTAAACTTCGTGTAATGGTCCAGGCAGGGCTTGAACCAAGGTAGACATAGTGGCAACAGCAGCTGTGGTAAAGATGATAGGATTTTAATACATATTTAAGATTTGTATTAAATATGTATTTAGAAGGTGGTTGATGAGTGGAAAGAGAAATCTAGGATGAGTTTCAGCTCTTGGTTTATGTGACTTGATAGATAGTGATGCCATCATCCAAGACAAGATGTATATGTAGGACAAGTTTGGGTGAGAAGGTAATGGATTCAGTGGGTTGAGTGTGAGCCTTTTATGTGATACATAAATGAAACGACCCAGTTGTAACAGCTGTCTATACGTTTCTCTGGAGTTCAGCTTGGAGATCTGGTTTAGAGATACTACTCTGGAGCTATCTGTGTCGAGAGAGTGGTAAAATCATACAACTGGATGAGACTACAAAGCCAGGGATAATGCCTGAAATTAATGAACAATCAAAGGAAGTGGGGTCACAGAGGACATTGAGAAAGAACAATAGTCTAATTGAACCTGAGGGAGATGGACTCAGAATTCCTGCTGGGTTTGACAGTTAGACAGTAACTGGTACAATCTGTCCATAGAAATGGAGTAGAATGTGATGGGACAAGGCCATTATGATTACAGTGAATCAAGAGTGATTAGGGAGAGCAAGGAAAAGGAAGATACCCAGGGTGGACTAGTCTTTCATGTAGCTTGACTGAGAAGACCTATATGACAGTAGCAACAGAGGATGAGAGGATCAAGGGAAAACTTTTTGACCCCGTAAGATACTGAAGTGTTTATAGGCAAAGATAAACCATTTGAAAAGAAGTTCGAAATAGCAAAGAGGGAGTAAATAATTGATGATGGCGTGTGATCCCTGAGAAAATAGTCATGAGAATACCAGTAGACTGATTAGCTCTATAGAGGAATAAAGACCTTCTGAGACCATAAGGAAAGAAAAGTATGAAGACAGAAAGGGCCAGAGAGGAAGTAGAAAACCAGAAAACAGAGAATGTGGATCCCAGCCCACTTTCTGTCTTACTTGTTTAATAGAAAGAAATTAAACTACGTGCTGAAAGTGAAGGCAGAAGAGAAACCTGCAGATGATATAGAAACCTCCCGACAGGGTGGCTGGGAAAGAGAACTGACCAGAGGCATGGCAAAAAGTATAGGGAGCTCAGCACAGGGAACAAGGCATATAGCCAAAGAGGCCTTGCACAGCCCAGTTCCAGAATAGCACTCCTCTCGCTTGAGTATTGTGTCCTCCTTGATAATTAAATATTAGCAACATACTGTAGAATGACTTGGAAAAATGGATTCTACAGGATGATTACTCAGTTTGTTTCCAGTGCCTGTTTTCTTAGCTGAGTTAATTATAAAAGTTCTTTTTAAAGGTTTACTTTGTTTTGAGAAAAGAAGGGAAACCAGGCTCAGTGACTCACACCTTTAGGTCCCAGCTACTCAGGAGTCTGAAGTGGGAGGATCACTTGAGACTGAGTTTGAATCCAGCCTGGGCAACATAGTGAAACCCTGTATCTACAAAAAAGCCAGGGCTGGTGGGTGGGATAGTTTTGTGAGGTTTAAAGGAGATTATGCCTGTGGGGTGCATTGTATAGTGTGGATCCCATAATTGACACTCAGTGATTGATAGGTATTATTATCATTATTATTGTTGTTGTTCATTCCAAAAGTCTGTAATGTAGCTTTGGGCTGTATTTAGTTTTTTCTTTCTCACTGTCTCCACTACTCAGCTTATATCACTGCTTTCTTATTGTTTCTGATTCATTAAGTAGCTCTTCCTTGTATGTCAAAGTCAGGCATAGACAAGTAGTTATCCTGTTTCCTCAAATTCCGGGGGTGAAATTTATAGGAAGTCCAATTTAGTATTTATAAAATGCTTTACTTCTATGCAGATAGTTAAAATGGTATTCAGAAAAACAAAGTCTCCATTTCTAGTATATTTTGCTTCTATGCTAATTTTTGATCAGTGTCTTTAATTGTATTATGTGTTATTTTTATTCAACAAGATAATTTGCAGTCGACCACAATTTCTTCTTCTTCTTCTTCTTCTTCTTCTTCTTCTTCTTCTTCTTCTTCTTCTTCTTCTTCTTCTTCTTCTTCTTCTTCTTTCTTTTTTTTTACCTTGTTTCCTCCTCTAAATGATGTCAAATGCCTGACAATCGGAGTGCTTTTTCCTGTCATCCTCCATTGACACGCTAAGGTTAAGTATTATTGTACCGCAATTAAGTAGAATCTGACATTATATTTACCACTTTGTGTTATAAGTGTAACTTCAGCCTTTGTATCACGCATCCTATGCATTCATTCATTCACTGATTTAAGAAACTTTTTGAGGCAGTCACTGATTAATAAATCAGGATGCAGGAGTGAACAGTCTCTGTTCTTGGGAAACTGTGTTCTAGTAGGGAGAGACAAAGAAACTGGTAAATTTAAAGAATGCAAAATAAGTGAGGTTGTAACAAGTGCTGTGAAAAAATATTAAAGAATAAATAGAAAGTCAGAAATAAAAGAGAGGAGGATCCGGGAAGACCTTTCTGAGAAAATAACTCTTCAGCAGGGTACTCGATAAGTAAAGGGGAGAGCAGATGACATGTTTAGGGGAAAATTCTGTAGGCAGAGGAAGTGCAAAGGACCTGAGGTAAGAATTGGCCTCCTATTCTTAGGAAAACATGACCACTGTGGCCAAAGCAAACTTAGTGACCAGAAGAGAGGGAAGCTGTGGTTTGAGAGGGCCTTGCGACCATAACACAATTCAAATATGACACTGAAGGGTTTTTTGGTTTGTTTGTTTGTTTGTTTGTTTGTTTGTTTTTGAGACAGTGTCTCCCTCTGTTGCCCGGGCTGGAATGTAGTGGCATGATCTGGGTTCACTACAACCTCTACTTCCTGGGTTCAAGCAATTCTCCTGCCTCAGATTCCCAAGTAGCTGAGACTACAGGCATGTGCCACCATGCTCAGCTAATTTTCGTATTTTTAGTAGAGACGGAGTTTTGCCATGTTGGCCAGACTGGTCTCAAACTCCTGACCTCAGGTGATTCACCTGCTTTGGCCTCCCAAAGTACTGGGAACCACCATACCCGGCCAATCACAGGGTTTTGAGCAGAGAAATAAAATATTGATATTTATGATATCTTTAGATTTTAAGTATTATTTCTGTTTCCGTTATGTCTTAGCCTCTTTTTTCACTCATGAGCAAGTAATCAAAATGATTCAGTATTCCATGAAATGTACTACTAGTAAGAAGTATCTCACAGATAATTTAAGCTCGAATTCCCACTCTTATTTACTTTATGTGGGTAGAATGCTAAAAACAGATAATATTGTTTCGGTTAAATTTAATCATGTGTCTTAAAGAAATCGGTGTCTATAGATAGACAGAATCATAATTCTACTGTGTACACATAACAGAATGCTTTTGAAACTATAGTCATTCTTCATGATAATTCTGACGTCATTTCTCTTTATCCATATGACAGTGTTTATAACTTGGTCACAGATACATTTGACTCTTACCAAAAGTGACTTCCAAAAAAAAAAAGGACAGAGTTTTTTCTTCCTAAATGAAAACATGAGCATTAGAGCCCAATTTTTCATCTTATTCTGAATCACATAGGTAATGCATCTTACACAGAGAAGATAATACTGATAAAGGAAAGAAGGGAAAATAAAATGTCCTCAAGGCCCAATAGTGCATGATTAATCTTCTAAGTGCTGCTGAGGAGAGCTGTTCAAGTCTCCTGGACTTCCCTGTCATTACATGCATAGGGCATGCATTGGGCTGCTGAGATCTGTGTCTTGAAAGGCCAGTATCTTGAAAATGAGAATATTATTAAGTTTTTACTGCTCAATTCTGCACTCAGAACTCAGCATGGATATACACTAAAATCTAGTTTAGTTTGAAAAGTAAATTGCAAAGAGAAATATAGGATGAATTCCACTTTAACTGACAAATGAATGTTTTCACAAATAATCTCCGTTAGGCAACTGAGAAAGAGTGATGTTTGGACAATTATGAATTACTTTTTAAAAACGGCTATGTAAATTAATTTTTCATTAATTAATAGTTTGGACTAGAAAATTTTTGTGCTAATCATTCACTTCTCATCATAAGACTATTTTAGTATAATATGAAAGTGTTGTGCACAATTAATTGGGAAAGCAATGCAAAGGAGATAATTTGTTACCAAAATCTAAAATTGTATGGTAGTGCCTTTTTGCCACGTGGCATAAAAAAACGCTAGGAAAAAAAAAAAGAGTTTCAAGACTTCAGGTGAATTAACTGTATTTTTCTATTTACTCTAGCATATCTTTTCAAGAAGTAACAGTTGTTGCAATGGATTTACACTCCAAGCCAGTAGAAAAAGGAGTTAAGTTTCTCAAAGCCTTTTATCTTTTATGTTATTTGTTGAGTAGTTACAGAACAAAAGCACAAAGTCAAATCCAACAAACAGCAATAGCAACCAAAAAAAAAAAAAACCTCAATTTGGGTAGAAGATCCATTCCTCTTTTTAAATTTATCAAGATTCTGTTCATGTTCACTCTTTCCTGGCATATACTCAAAGCACTTTCTACATTTGTCATAATTCTTTTACAGGTCAAATAAAATACTTGTGAGCTCCTACAATGTACAGTTGCAAGGCATAATCTGAGCCCTTAGAGGACACAGAAAAGCTGTCTTTGTCTTCTGATTGCCTTCTTAAATTTGGGAGTGTGAACATTAGTAGGAATTAAAAGAATCCTGGCTTGACCCTATCACTAATCAGCCAAAATACCTTTAACAGGTTGTCTTAAGTCTAAGATTTAGTTTCTACTTTTATAAAATACTTAAACTGTTTACATAAATTAAAATACTTTGATTGTTTACTATTTTATTTGAAGATTAAAGAAAATAGTATATGTGAATTTTTTCTTAAAGTGTTTTTCACATTAGGTTTCCATAATATTTTGATGTTATTTATATCACTTCAATTTCATGTATTTGTCATAATATGAAATTATTAACAATGAAAGATTATAGATTTAACCTTATTCATATGTAAGTATCATAGTCATAAGTTTACATCTGTAACCGTGTATGTAACCATATGTAAAATACACATGTATTATATCAGTATACAATGAATAGTAGAGCAAGCCTAATTAGGTTTTAGACAAGTAAGAGTGCAGAGTGGAATGCTATTGTTATACAGGTGAGCATCCATAATTTGAAAATTTGAGAATTCCCAAAGCCTCCAAAATCTGCAACTTTTTTGAGTGCCAACATGACACTCCAAGGAAATGTTCATTGGAGTATTTCAGATTTTAGATGTTTGGATTAGGGATGCACAACTTGTAAGTATATAAATCAAATACTCTAAAACCCCCAAAACTTCAAAATGCAAAACTCTTCTGTTCCCAAGCATTTTAGATAAAGAAGAATTGACCTAAAATAATAGCTACCATTTATGTAAACTTACTATGTTTCAGCTAATGTGCTTGATGATTAAATATATAACACAGTAAGCCAATGAATAGATGTCTTATTTCTATTTTAGAGATAAAAACTCTGATGTTCTTTGGAGCTTAGTTACTTATCCAAAAATTATGCATTTAGGAAAAGTAAAAGCTAAGATTCAAGATTCAAATCAGCTATGTAAATACCAAAACTCAATTCCATAACCAGTCCATCCGTTTCTCCAAAGGGATTGATGAGACAAGGCTGCAGACGTGAGAGAGAACCAGTTTGTATTGAGAGGACAGAATATGATATGGCAATGCCATGATTAGGAATTTAGATTTCTGTCTTTTCGACAAAAGGCAACCATTGCTTATTTCTGCCCAGAGAAGTGATATGGTTAAAAACAATACTTAAAGATTAGTGAGATCTCAATTTTACAGATATGGAAATGCAACTGCTTGCTTATTAGTGACCTATCTTTTATAATGTGCAATAATAAAGACAGAGTCCTTGCTTGTTCGAATTTTTTATTTTTTTGTCCCTGTGTGTGAAAGGTTATTTTTTTTTTTATTTGAAGACTGACAGCTGTGAGTTACAATGAGGTTATCAAATTTATGTATACCTACTCTCAGCCCATGGCGAGTAGCAAACTGCTATCTTTCTTATGACACATTTAGATTAGGAGAAAATACTGAGAGGAGGGAAGCACTGCACTGGCCAATTAATACTAATGTATAATGATCCTGTGAAAAGAATAAAATTAGCTACAATGAAAAGTAAAAATATCCCACAGACAAGACACCTAGGCCGCAGACAGTGGGTGCTCAGCTCTTCCAGAGGACATCAGCCTACCCCAGGTCTGGGAAAACCTAGCCTTTGGTTTGGTTGGGTAGGGAAGGATACTGGCATTGAGGTGCTCTATAGAGAAGCTGTGGAAATGACATGACTCCCATTAGCACAACCGGGAGAGGTGGGACATGTTTATGTGCCTTCTCACACCAACTGGCATGACACCTGGGAACTGCTAACCATTCTTTAGCCACAGAGACAGGCAGCTTTGTTGTCTTTGTGATTCCTTATTTACAGTGGTCTTTTAGTTGTATTTCAAGGCATGATCTCAGTCAGACCCCCACTTGTTCCTCACATCTTGCCTTTGTAATTGCTTGGGGATGAAATAATCATAGGTTTGGAAAGTAATCTAGCAGTCTCCTACTGTAAACACTATCAGACAATCCCCACTGTAATATGCCTGCCAACCTGTGCTCCATTAAGCAAATACTGGTTGAGCACCTCTTTTATGTAAATACAGAGGTATATATTTAAATAGACACTTCTGTTACAGTCAAAGAAAATTATTCTAATCCAACAACAATATATTTTGCAATTCTGAGATGCACTCTTTTCATATTTTAACTACTGTGAAATTTGCCTGGGTCTCAACTGGCTGTTGGTCAAACACTGGTCATGATATATTTATAATTGTCATTGCCTGCTCATGCAAGAACTTGGTTATAGATGTTTATATTGTTTATTTGAGTTATAAGCATTGTTGGAACCACATGTGTTGAGTTTAATTGCTATTTAATGTCTTCAAGTACCTAAATGTTATTGTTCAAAAAGACACAGACATAAGGCAATGAGGTACAAATTAATACTAGAAAAGAAAATATTCATTATTGGTTGACTGTCTTCATTTCCCAATTTTCACAGTAAGTAAAACCCAAATGCTTAATGGGAAGGACTTGAGAAATAAAGATTACTGTAAGCTGATGAAGCCTGTTATATTTTCATGCCAACATGCAAGCAGAAGAGTGCCTATCAAATATCAAACCAGAAAGTCCAGCAACAAAATCCTGGTTATGATACTGGAGTATTTCTTTAAAAACACTGCCTCATGAACACTTTTTTTTTTTTTTGAAGCAGTTTGGTTCTGTCACCAAGGCTCCAGTGCAGTAGCATGATCTGGGCTCACTTCAACCCCTGCCTCCCAGATTCAAGCTAGTCTCCTGTCTCAGCCTCCAGAGTAGCTGGTACTACAGGCATACACCACCACATCCAGCTAATTTTTATATTTCTAGTAGAGACAGGGTTTTATTATATTGACCAGTCTGGTCTCTAACTCCTGATCTCAAATGATCCACCCGCCTTGGCCTCCCAAATTGCTGGGATTACAGGCCTGAGCCACTGTGCTCAGCCAATGAACACTTTTGATAGCACAAATGATATTTGGTGTAAAAACCTGAATTATACTGATGTGAAAAATGGCTCCGATTAGCCAAACTCAATGGGAAGAAGATTTAGGAGTATATTTATCAGTGTTTCACTTAAGAAGTATAATAAAAATTCTAAGTGATAGGAAAACATTTTGTTGTTTAAAAATAGATAAACTAATCATGTGTCTTGTAATTAGTGGTAGATTGAAATATGGTAGTAACAATCACAATGTAAAATACTTTTTAATCCTCAGATAGCCCTGCAAGGTGAAATATTTTCATTTTAGTTTTACATATGAGGACATTTAAATGAATAGTTCAATATCTTAAAGCTGATTAGTGCTAGTGCTGCCATTTTAACCAGAGTTCAAGCTGTTTACCCAAAGTAAGTTGCCACAAGTGAAGAAAATCATTAATCTAAAAGAAAAAAGTGAAAGTAAGACACAGGAATAGGATAAAATAAAGATAACAACTTGGTGTTTCCCACTTTGCTTAAATATTTCTAGTGTGGGTGAGCTCATTACATCACAGTGCCAGCTATTCATTCTGAATGGTTTTCTTGTTATAAATGAATATTCTTTTTCTTCAGTTGAACCAAGTGGGCTCTTTTAACTTTCACTCATTTGCTTTTATTTTGCCCTCTGGGTGCCTCATCTGTGAAAGATTCTTTGATACTTGAGAACAGGTATCATGCTGCCATCAGTTCTCTTTCTCAGACCACGTAGCCTCTGTTTTTCCTTATAAAACATTGTTTCAAGACCCAGAATAGTATTAATCCTAGTTCCTGAGTCTATTCTGTTTTGCTGATGTGTGTTAAAAATAGGGAGTTCAGAGTAAACTGTTGCACTACGAAACTGTGTTTCAACACAGACATGGCACACATTGCATATACCATCAACTGAAACTTCCAGGTCATTTTTCAGGTGATCATTATGGACCCAGGCTCCCTACATACTGATTTTTTTTTTGAGAAAGATTTTTAAATTTTTTGTTATTATACTTTAAGTCCTGGGATATAAGTGCAGAACGTGCAGGTTTGTTATATAGGTATACATGTGCCATGGTGGTTTGCTGCACCCATGAACCAATCATCTACATTAGGTATTTCTCCTAATGCTATACCTAGCATTAGGTATAGCCTTGTACCTATACCCTCACCCGCTAACAGGGCCCGGTGTGTGATGTTCCCTTCCCTTTGTCCATATATTCTCATTTCTCAGCTCCCACTTATGAGGGAGAACATGCGGTGTTTGGTTTTCTGTTCCTGAATTAGTTTGCTGAGAATGATGGTTTCTAGCTTCATCCATGTCCCTGCAAGGGATATGAACTCATTCTTTTTTATGGCTGCAGAGTATTCCATGGTGTACATGTGCCACAATTTCCTTTTCCACCATAACATTGATAGACATTTTGGTTGGTTCCAGGTCTTTGCTATTGTGAATAGTGCTGCAATAAACATACATATGCATGTGTCTTTATCTCCTTCTGTTCTGCTCTGATCTTAGTTATTTCCTGTCTTCTGCTAGGTTTTGTTTCCTCTTGCTTCTCTAGTTCTTTTAATTGGGATATTAGGGTGTTGATTTTAGATCTTTTCTGCCTGTGGGCAGTTAGTGCTCTAAATTTATCTCTAAACACTGCCTTAGCTGTGTCCCAGAGATTCTGGTAGGTTGTGTTTTTATTATCATTTTTGTCAAACAACTTATTTATTTCTGCCTTAATTTCCTTATTTATCCAGTAGTCATTCAGAGCAGGCTGTTCAATTTCCTTGTAGTTGTGTGATTTTTGAGTGAGTTTCTTAATCTTGAGTTCTAATTTAATTGCACTGTGTTCTGAGAGACTGTTGTGATTTCCATTCTTTTTCATTTGCTGAGGAGTGTTTTACTTCCAATTATGTGATCGATTTTAGAATAAGTACGATGTGGTGCTGAGAAGAATGTATAGTCTGTTGATTTGGGGTGTAGAATTCTGTAGATTTCTATTAGGTCTGCTTGGTCCAGAGCTGAGTTCAAGTCCTGAATATCCTTATTAATTTTCTGTCTCATTGATCTGCCTAATATTGATAGTTGGGTGTTAAAGTCTCCCACTATTATCGTCTGGGAGTCTAAGTCTCTTTGTAGGTCTCTAAGAGCTTCCTTTATGAATCTGGGTGCTCCTGTATTGTGTGGATATTAATTTAGGCTAGTTAGCTCTTGTTGCATTTATCCCTTTACCATTATGTAATGCCCCTCTGTCTTTTTCGATCTCTATTAAAGTCTGTTCTATCAGAGACTAGGATTGCAAACTCTGATTTTTTTTATTTTGCTTTCTGTTTGCTTGGTAAATCTTCCTCCATCTCTTTGTTTTGAACCTATGTGTGTCTTTGCATGTGAGATGGGTCTCCCGAATATAGCACACTGATGGGTCTTGACTCTTTAACCAATTTGCCAGTCTGTACCTTTTGTTTGTTTATTTGTTTGATTGATTGATTGTTTTGAGATAGAGTCTCACTTTTGTCACCCAGACTGGAGTGGAATGGCATTATATCGGCCTACTGCACCCTTCGACTCCAGGGTTCAAGTGATTCTCCTGCCTCAGCCTCCCAAGTACCTGGGATTACAGGTACCCACCACCACACCCAGCTAATTTTTGCATTTTTAGTAGAGACAGTGTTTCACCATGTTCACCAGGCTGTCCAGGCTGGTCTCAAACTTCTGACCTCAGTTGATCCACCTCCCTTGTCATCCCAAAGTGCTGGGATTACAGGTGTGAGACACCAAACCAGGCCCAGTGTGTGCCTTTTAATTGGGACATTTAGCCAATTTATATTTAAGGTTAATACTGTTACGTGTGAATTTGATTCTGTCAAATTCACACATAACAATATTAGCTAACTGGTTATTTTGCCCATTAGTTGATGTGGTTTCTTCAAACTGTCAATGATCTTTACATTTTGCTTTCTTTTTGCAGTGGCTGGAACAGGTTTTCCATTTCTATATTTAGTGCCTCCTTCAGGACCTCTTATAAGGCAGGCACTAAATATAGAAATGGAAATTATAAGACAAAATTCTTCAGCATTTGCTTGTCTGTATTTTATTTCTCCTTCACTCATGAAGCTTAGTTTGGCTGGACATGAAATTCTGGGTTGAAAACTCATTTCTTTAAGAATGTTAAATACTGGGTCCTACTCTCTTCTGGCTTGTAGAGTTTCTGCAGAGGGATCTGCTGTGAGTCTGATGGGCTTCCCTTTGTGGGTAACACAACTTTTCTGTCTGACTGCCCGTAACATTTATTCCTTCATTTTAAACTTGGTGAATCTGACGATTATGTGTCTTGGGGTTGCTTTTCTTGAGGAGTATGTGGTGTTCACCATATTTCCTGAATTTGAATGTTGGCCTGTCTTGCTAGGTTGGGGAAGTTCTCCTGGATAATATTCTGAAGAGTGTTTTCCAACTTTATTGCATTCTCCCCATCACTTTCAGATACACCAATCAAATGTAGGTTTGGTCTTTTCACATAGTCCCATGTTTCTTGAAGGCTTTGTTCATTTCTTTTCATTCTTTTTTCTCTAATCTTGTCTTCATGCTTTATTTCATTAAATTGATCTTCAATCACTGATATCTTTTCTTATGCTTGATCAGTTCTGCTGTTGATACTTATGTATCTCAGTGTTCTCGTGTTGTGCTTTTCAGCACCATCAGGTCATTTATATTCTACTCTAAACTGGTTATTCTAGTTAGCAAATCCTATAACCTTTTACCAAGGTTCTTAGTTTCCTTGCTTTGGATTAAAACATGCTCCTTTAGCTTAGAGAAGTTTTTTATTACCCACCTTCTGAAGCCTACTTCTGTCAATTGGTCAAACTCATTCTCTATCCAGTTTTGTTCCCTTGCTGGCAAGAAGTTGTGATCCTTTGGAGGGGAAGAGGCATTCTGTTTTTGTTTTTTTTTTTTAATTTTCAGCCTTTTTTTGCGGGTTTTTCTCATCTTTGTAGATTTATCTACCTTTGGTCTTTACCATTGGCAACCTTCGGATGGAGATTTTGCATGGTTGTCCTTTTTATTGATGTTGATGCTATTCCTTTCTGTTTGTTAGTTTTCCTCTTGTCAGGCCCCTCTTCTGCAGGTGTGCTGGAGTTTGCTGCAGGTCCATTCCAGACCCTGTTTTCCTGGGTATCACCAGCAGATGCTGCAGAACAGCAAAGATTGCTGCCTGATCCTTCCTCTGGAAGCTTTGTCCTAGTGGGCACCCATCAGATGCCAGCCAGAGCTCTCCTGTGTGAGGTGTCTGTCAACACTTGCTGGGGAGGCATCTTCAAGTCAGGAGGTGTAGGGGTCAGGGGCCCATTTGAGGAGGCAGTCTGTCCCTTAGCAGAGCTTTGAGCACTGTGCTGAGAGATCCACTCCTCTCCTCAGAGCTGGCAGGCTGAAACGTTTAAGTCTGCTGAATCTGCACCCCCAGCCACCCCTTCCCGCAGGTGTTCTTTCCCAGGGAGTTGGGAGTTTTATCTGTAAGCCCCTGACTGGGGCTGCTGCCTTTCTTTCAGAGATGCCCTGCCCAGCGAGGAGAAATCTAGAGAGCTTGTCTGGCTACAGCAGCTTTTGGGAGCTGTAGTGGGCTCTGCCCCATCCAAACTTCCTGGTGGCTTTCATTACACTATGAGGAAAAAACCACCTACTCAAGCCTCAGTAATGGTGGAAGCCCCTCCCCCAACCAAGCTGAAGCATCCCAGGTTGACTTCAGACTGTTGTGCTGACAGCAAGAATTTCCCCCAATGGATCTTAGCTTGCTGGGCTCTGTGAGGGTGGGATCCATTGAGCAAGACCACTTAGCTCCCCAGGTTCAGACCCCTTTCCAGGGGAATGAACACTTCTATCTCACTGATGTTCCAGGTGTCACTGGGGTATGGAAAAAAACTCTTACAGCTAGGTGTCTACCCAAATAGCCCCCGTTTTGTGCTCAAAAACCAGAGCCCTTTTGGTATAAGCACCCAAAGGAATCTCCTGGTCTGTGGGTTGTGAAGACCATGGGAAAAGTGTAGTATCTGGGCAGGATAGCACCATCCTTCATGGCATGGTCCCTCAGGGCTTCCCTTGGCTAGGGGAGGGAGTTCCCCAACCCCTTGTGTTTCCCAGGTAAGGACATGCCCCACCCTGCTTCAGCTCACCCTCCATGGGCTGCACCCACTGTCTAACCAATCTCAGTGAGATGAGCCGGGTAATTCAGTTAGAAATGCAGAAACCACACACCTTCTGCATTGGTCTCCCTGGGAGCTGCAGACTGGAGCTTTCCTATACAGTCATCTTGCCCAGGAATCAAAAATCAATTTTAATTAAAAATTTTAATTGACAAATGATAATTGTATGTATTCATGGTGTACAACATAGTGATGCTTCAGTACATGTAATGTGTGATTTGTGATGACACCAAGGTAATTGGCATATCTGCTATCACAAACATTTATAATTTCTTTGTGTTGGGAATATCCAGTATCCTCCTTTTAGCTATTGGAAACTACATAAAATATTAATTCTAGTTATCTTGTGGTGGTATAGAACACTAGAATTCATTCTTCCTATCTGGCTGTAATTTTGAGAAGGATTTTTATGTTAGCTCTCAGGGCACATAGCATCTTACTAGAATAGGGAAGACTTGATAAACTTGTGGCCTAGACATCTCTATATGAAGGATGGCTTTCCATAAAGATTCAGGGGCTTATGATGGCAGAATGTCCTATATATGCAGCAGATATGTAGTAGCTGACATCAGTAAGGATCTTGTCTAGAGCACAGTTCCCAGAGTGAGACTGCCTGGGTTTCAATCCAGCTCTGCTACTTATCAGCTTTGGCAGTTGCTTAATCTGTCTCAATTCTCCATCTGGAAAATGATGATAAATAAATGTATTCACCTCCTATGTTACTGAATGGTTAATTGAACTGTTGCATCTAAAATGCTCAGAACATTGCTTGACGTATTTTAAGACTCAAAATGTTGTTGTCGTTGCTGTGCATGTGTATAGCAATATAACTCAAATAATAGAGTGATACATGTGGTGTATTTGTTTCTTAGGGCTGGCTCTAACAAAGTACTACCAACTGAGTCGCTAAGCAACAGAAATGTATTGTCTCACAGTTCTGGAAACAAGAAGCCTGAAATCAGGATGTTGGCAGGGCCTCCTTGCCTCTGAAACCTCTAGAAGTATATCCTTGCCTCTTCCAGCTTCTGGTAACTCCAGGCCTTTGTTTGGCCTGTGACAGCAAGATTCCATTTTATGCCTCCATCTTTACATGGCCTCTGTGGTTCTGCCAGTGTTCAAGTGTTCTTTACTTATAAAGACACCAGTTATATTGGATTAAGTGTGACCTTAATGTCTTCAACATATTTTTGGTGGGGTGGTGGAGTACAATTTAACCCATAATATCTAGAACAAAGATATTCAAAGTAGAGGAACTGGATGTACCAGAAGCAAGCAGAGGGCACTAATGGAGTTGGGGGTGAGGTAGAAGATCTAACAAAAGGAGATACTTTGACATTCAACTAGTGAATAGGCCTACAGATTTCTCTGAATAAATGATACACCCAAACCAAACCTCTGGGCTCACATAAGTTAAAACAAGATTTCTGTCTCCTGGGGTGGGTCTAAGGGGCAGAATTTGGACTTAAATCCTAGCGAAATTACAGTACTGAACAGATTCCCAAGATATAAGCAGTAGACTTAAACTTGGCACTTGACAAGTGCCAACTTGTCCTTTTTGGAAGTGTCTTTCCTCAAACATGGGATAAATGACATCCTGGCAACTTTAAAGTGTTAATGTACCTTTAACAGCCTTCATTAAAACAGCATTGTAGATTGTGGTTGCCTGGCCAATTTCCAACACAGATCGATTTTACTTAGGTAAGATCTCCCAGGAATGAGAATATGTTTATTTTCTGTTTGTGACACTTAATTAAGTTTGCTTTATGTAGACAATACATATTGTCTCATCTTGAGAGCTTAACGGGTAGATAAATATGAGTTCATCAGGTTTATGAAGTGTTTAAAGACGCCATGAATAAAAAGGTACATCATAAATAAAGGTCTTTTATCATAATCTATGTGTCTGTATGATCAGTATTTCCAAAGTAACCAGTCTTTATTTCCTAAGTATAGGATTATGACTATAAATAAGCAATAATGGGCTGATACATTAAGGAAACTCATCTCTTTTGTATCTTAGTCAAAAAGTCTTTTGTGAATACCGTATTAATGACAACTATGGAAAGAGAAATATGGAAATTGTACTTAACTTAGAAATTTCTAATCCTTACAGGAATTTGAGTCAACGAAGATTAGATCATCCTCTAAGTGGGTTTTTATATAGTTGTTTCATTTCCAGTTTTCCATGCCTTTCTAACACTTGATCTTTGTATGAAAACTGCTGCCATATTCAGAGACATGAATCATCGTACTTAAAATGTTTTCACCATATTTTAGACATCACAGGATACTACAGTAGGAGAAGAGTAGTCTCTTGGCATTAACAATTTTTATGTTGTAAGATTTGACCTTTCACAGTGGTTCATTACATGTATTAATTTAACTTATGCATTATTCTAGCAGATTCCTTGGCATGTGAATTTCATTTTGGCTTTTAAAAATATTGTGTATAAATTTACCTGTACATCTCTCTTCCTCCCCCGCTACCATTTAGTATGCATGTTTACTTCCTATGAAAAAAGATATCCATGAAAAGAAAGCCAGTTCCATTGGAACTGAGAAGAAAGTGATGAAGTGATGACCTAAGAGCCAGAAAGAATGAATTCCAATAAACTAAAGATAAAATATCATATTCCTCAGGGATTTGGATCTGTACTATAAACAAATCTATCATAAATTCTATGCAGCAACCAGGTGGAGTGAATATTAAAGGGTTTCAATGAGTTTTCCAGGTCTTGCCAACATTGCTGAAGTGAGAACCTAACCTCTAGCCAAGGCACTGGAATGGCTACTGCAATGATCTTTATGATAAAGAGAAATACATAAGAATTTTTACTTCTTAAAAAATGCACAAAGCCCTGTTTGTGATTGTTGCCTGAAATATTTTTCCTAATCCCTTTTCTTTTGATAATAGACTGAGCCTTCCTCCTCCCAATAAGAGAGAGTAAACAAATGACCCAGAACTGGCCAGTCAGCATGCAGCATTTCCTGGATGCAGTGATAGATTCATGCATGAGTGTGCAGGGGACCTTCAGAGAGCCAGCCACATTTATTTCATGTGATTTCAGCAAATCACATGTTTTTGCTGGAATTGGTAGATCTACCTTTTAGGTTATCAAACTGAATGGATGTGATTTAGAGGATACTTGGAGTAGGTGCAACTGCAGTAGGTGAAAATAAGATCAAAGTGCAAAGAGAAGTTGATTGAGAGTGAAAGTTGGAGGCAGGCTGTGTTTAAGCTCAGATATGTTTGTGCCTGAAGGCGGTGTTTTTATTTTACTGCATTTTATGAGGGAAAGATACAGTTAGTAATATTCATGAATGATGGGATTTGCAAAGAGCTTAAGAGAAGAGCCTGCAGGTGGCTTAAGGTTCTATAGTATCTTATACCCTTCTGCCTATATGCTAATGAGCATTTACACTTACTTCTTTATTGGCTTTGAAATTTTGATGAATTGAATCTCTGCATTTTAAGATACTTCGAAACTCTTTGCTTCATTGGAAATACATTATATTTACAAACAGTGAAAATAATAGGTACATCAATTAATAATTCAGTACCCTATGAATGTTTAGCTACTTTAATAATGAATATCAATGTGAAAGGGCTCTATAAATGGTGAGAGTTTAAAAGCATAGTAATAAAAATGTGCTCCTCAACACCAACACAGTTATTTCTTTTTTTCTTTTTTTTTTTTGAGACAGAGTCTTGCTCTGTTGCCCAAGCTGGAGTGTAGTGGCACAACCTCAGCTCACTGCAACCTCTGCCTTCTGGCCTCAAACAATTCTCCTGCCTCAGCCTTCTGAGTAGCGGGGATTACAGGCATGCACCACCATGCCTGGCTAATTTTTGTATTTTTTTGGTAGAGATGGAGTTTTACAATATTGGCCATGCTGCCTCCCAAAATGCTGGGATTACAGCCATGAGCCTGCACGTAACCCAACATAGTAATCTTTATATAACTTGTTCATATATAGTTTCTATTTTAAATATTTCTGCAGGTTTTTTTTCTAATTTGGTCATATTATGTGAAAAGTGGTAAATAAGAAAGCAGTGTCATCTTCCTTGCACTTTATATCTACAGATGTAAAATTGGGACCATGAGCTATCCATTACCTAGCATTCAATTAAAGAAAGCAAAATAGAAAATAAGATACACAAAACTCTTTAAAGCCTAGTCTGATGCCAGTGATATTTTCACATTGAGATATTATTGTAACCATTTATTAAAGGGGCAGTTCTAATGAAGTAGTGCTAATGAGAGCTATGGTATAATAGGAACTGGAGTTATCTTCTGTCACAGTACTATCCTGTACCAGTTATTACAACTTTATCAAGTTTTTAATCTTTACAAACCACTCTGTATGGGAGTTAGTATTGTCCTCATTCTTAAGAACTTGAGGCTTAGACAGTTATAATTACTTGCCAGAAGCAAGATAGGGTCTTTCTGTTGCCCAGATTCCTTCCATGGCTCCTTTTAGGATGAAATTCAAGCTTCCTAGCCTGGATGACAAGACCCTGTTTATCTATCCCTTATTAATCTTTTTTTGTTTTATTTTGTGTGTATGTTTTGTAGAGATGGGATTTAACCATGTTGCATAAGCTGTTCTCAAATTCGTAGGCTCAAGCAATCTACCCACCTCGGCCTCCCAAAATGCTAGAGTTACAGGCGTGAGCCACTGTACGTGGCTGTCCCTTGTTAATCTTTATAGCTTCATTTCTTGTCATCACACACCTAGACTTCAAGTTTCTAGATTTTCTTTCACTTCCTATAATATTGCACATGTTGTTTCTACTGTGAGCAGTATTCTCTTTCATGTCTCATCATTCTGTGACTAAATCCTCTTCCTTCTTCAGGTTTCCACTTAAGTACCACATCCTCCAAGAAACTTCATCAAGTCCACCATTGATGAACATGATGAACCAGTCCACCATGAACAATGCCCACTGCATTGTTCATTCATTGATTCAGCAAGTATTTATTGAGGATCCCCTATGTGCCAGGCACTATCCTAGGCACTAGGAATACAACAATAGACAAAGAAGAAGAAAAATCTCTGCCCTTGTAGCTTGTACTCTAGTGTTTATTATTTAATTCAGTGTTACTCATTAGATGTTTACTTCAAAAGAGCACTGATTGTATTTGAAATGTTCTGTTAACATTCTTGGGGTCTAACACAATGGAATATTATAAGTATGTGGTAGCCATTTAATATCTATTGAATCAAGGGAGAGATTAATGCCTTCACTTATTATTTAATTTATAATTGTCTTGAAGAAGTCAAAGAATGTTCTGTTTGGCCCCTTTTATCTTTTCACACTGCCACCATTATAATACCAGACCTCATTGTTTTGTGACTATATTAATGCAGTGAACCTCCAATTGAAAACAACTTTTTGGCCGGGCGCGGTGGCGCAAGCCTGTAATCCCAGCACTTTGGGAGGCTGAGGCGGGTGGATCACGAGGTCAAGAGATTGACACCATCCTGGTCAACATGGTGAAACCTCGTCTCTACTAAACATAAAAAAATTAGCTGGGCGTGGTGGCGCATGCCTGTAATCCCAGCTACTCAGGAGGCAGAGGCAGAATTGCCTGAACCCAGGAGGCGGAGGTTGTGGTGAGCCGAGATCGCGCCATTGCACTCCAGCCTGGGTAAGAAGAGCGAAACTCCGTCTCAAAAACAAAAAAACAAACAAACAAAGAAAACAAAAAAATTTTTTTTTTTAATTTTTCTTCACCGTTGGATTCCGCATAGAATTGCATAGATTTATCTTCCTAAACATTGCTGGAATTGCTCTCCTTGAAATACCCTATGCTAGAATTCGAGGCCCTTATAATATGATGTCACCATCCTTCTCTTGACTTATCTCTAGGTGTTTCATATAGACTCTCTATTCAGTCCAGTTTTTTGTTTGTCTCTTGCAATCCACTTATTTTGGTTCATTTGTACTTTTCTGCCTAGAATCTTTCAGTTTATGACAAATTCCATCAGGGCTGCACGTCACTTGTTTTTGGTTAAGTTTTAATAATGTCAGCCAACCTTCATTTCCTTAATTTCTGATTTCTGTAAGAATTACTGTCTGTACCTGTTATATTCCAAATTTTTTGTAAGCAACAGAATCTATCCTGTATCACATCTGTAACATAAGTACATGTGGACATATGCACACGTATACATGTGCACACATGTACACACACAAAGAACTCTTACATGGAACTGCTAGGTATAAAAAATACAAATATAGCTTCCTGTACTAAGGACCCCGACACTCCTCAAAAGTGATTTAGCTCTGCAGAACATATCTGAAGCCAGTGTTGTGACCTCAGTCACAATGATCTTTGCTTCCTCTCACTATTCCAAAGAAAAAGTCAGAAGTGGTCAGGGTGACCTTGCATTACTGAGAAGAAAATTACTTTCTCATGAAACAGAAGGAAAGAGTCATATTTGCCATGCCTGCTGCAGCAACCATTTCAAGCCTTGTGTTTTTGACTTCCCATCACTTCCCAGAAAACATGTGCCGGGAACAGGGAATAAAGTCAGATTTCATCTTTTCTCAAGTTCTGAGACACTTGAAATGCTAGAGGGCCTCTAAACTAGTTTCTTCTGAAACTGTTTTAGCAGTTCACATTTCACTTACCGATTGACCACAGAGAAAAGTCCATGGTCCAACGTCCGTGTCTTCTTATTGATAAAAGGCCAGATCAGGAGCAGTTAACCAGCTGGAGGCCTCATCTGTTTTCTGTTCATATGTGTGTCTGTATATCCCAAGTATACTCTATGGACCTTAGGAAAATCAGTCGTATTTATATGCTGTAACTATAAAGTTACTCATTATTTTTAAATTATTTCATATAAGCTTATCTTCCCAACCAGTTTGAAAAAATAACAATTTTTTTAAATAATTCTCCATTACACATACGGCATAGTAAGTACTTAATAACCACCTGTTAATTAAAACGAAATAAAATATCCTAGTCTATGTACTTCACTATTACTTAGAGTTTTAGAATATTTTTCTGCACTGACATGTTAACTTTGTATAAAATAATAAAACTTTGTGGGAGAAATCAAGTGTTATTTATAAACTACATTTGATTTGTGACATGATTTAATATTTTTAAGGACAGACTTATGTCTTTAAAAATATGTGTTAAAAACATCTAAAATTTTTGTTTAAACACATTAAGCAAGGAATATAGAAGATGCAAAGAATTTTGGAAATTTCCTGAAGTAAAGTTTATAAGGCAATGCAGCTAGAAATGATGCGGTTTTATAAGGCAAACTTTTCCCAACAAGAAGCAGTTTAATAATTTATCAAATACATATTATGAACATGTTTTTTAATTTTCTGTATTTTGTCAAAAGAAGGGAGAAGAGTTGATAGATAATCCTGATTGATCTTTTTAGCAATTCAAATATATAAACAACACACTCATCATTTTTAATTGACAAGAATTAAGCTAAATTTGAAATTAGGATTGCTAATGAATCACAGTTTATTATGAGTTAGCAGCTATTTCATGTTTTCCAAACACCTGTACTAGTTTTCTAGATCACTCAGTTTATATGCCATATATACCATGTTAGGCAAACATGATTTTTGCATAATTTCATTAAATATTTGTGGTATACTGAAGAAACAAGAAACTTAAGACTTGATACATGCTTAAATTATAGACAAGCAAATATGTAAATGTTGAAAATATGCAAAGAGTTTGTGGATGTTGTGATTTTAGTTAGTTTAAGATACTGTGACACCAATTTGTTTCAGACAGAGAAACAAAAATGGTTCATATCATGGTAGCATATAAAAAAATTTTATGCAGTGTCTTCAATTGAACCTTAGTCCTGACATGTAAATTTAAGTTAAACTAGTACAAGTTCTTAAATTTTTAGGTTTATACTTCCTATGGACAAAGAAAACAATCTCATTTCTTAATGTAATTTGAAATTCCAAAATGAAAATATTATTTTTAAAAGTAAATGTAAAGTATTTATAATTTGAAAATTATTTTAGAAAAACGATATATGCTACTGCCTCTGTTGAGTAATGTGATGGATGGAAACAGGCAACAAAATGATTTGTCCATATCAGACATCAATGGGAGACCTAAGGCCTAAACCCATAGAAGTTCCTAGTACAGAGAGGGAGGTCCACTGATGTTAGGAAGCTGATACTTTTCAGTACCGTTGTTTATATGTACATCTTCTCAAGTATGCTTCTTGAGGCCATATTTTTATTCCTCTATTACCCCAGTATAATCCAGCACAAGTAAAAAGTCAACCAGTCTTCAGTGTTTATTCATCTGTTAATACAGAATACTTAGTAAATATTTCCTGTTTCTGTGTTTCGTTCATTGTTTGGATATTTAACTGAATAAATATTTCTGGAATATCTATCTACTGAAAGATATGTAAAAGAATGAAAAATAGATTTTTAAAATCTAGTCAGAATTAATAAATGGCCTCGTTGCCTTTGTCAGAATTATTTTTTAGTTAACAATTTCTCTTAATACATTTTCTCAAATTTTAAATGAACGTGTTCAAATATGTCTGAACAATGGTTTAATAATTTGTCAATTCAGAATTGCATGTTTAATTTCCAAATATGCTACACATAACAATAAGCTTATATATATTTACTGAGGAAGTGATAGTAAATAATCAGTCTAATCCTTCCTCTGCTTACAGCATTTAAGTATTGCCATTTAACAATAGCACTTACTAGCTTTGTTTATTTACTGGTAGGCATAAATAGAGCTGAATACTTAAAAATCAATTTTAGCCAAAACCCTTCTGCTGATATTCCCACTGCCTATAATTACCAAATTAATAATGAATATGTGGACTTTAGAATTAAATGTCATTCCTTGCCTGCCTTGAGATTTAAAAATACTAAAATCAAAACAATCCTTTAAATTGTCAAAATGTTAGGACTATCATGACAAGGAAAGGAGATGATTTTCTTTTTTTTTCCCCTATGTAGAAGATTTTTCTTAACTGAGTTTTCCAGAAATCTAAGAACGTTTTGTTTTTTCAAAAAATCCATTTGTTGAAATGTCTTACACTACTTCTATTTGCTGTGTCACTTCCAGCTTTTGAAACATTACTACCATTACGTAGCCATGGAACAGAGTGGTCTTGTAAATGAGCTTTGCTACAAAAGAAAATGAGACTAACTGGAAACTCTTCATGGTGCTGCCACTCTCAAAGATTGGTAATATCACCAAAGCCATTTAGAGATATTTCCACTCTTAGAAAATGGAAATTGTGGAGCATAAGACCTAGTCTATTTGATTTCAGCCTTAATAGCTTTCAATATATGATAGCATACATTTGGATAAAAAGTGGAAAAATATAGAACAACTTTTTGTATATGTTACTCATGGCCACATTGATAACAGATTCTTACTTCATCTATCTAAATCTTGCAGAACATTCAAAATGTTTCTTAGACAATCCCTGAAATAACTGCCCTTTCTGCTGTTTCACTTGTTAGTACATACCATTTGCTAAGCTTTTTTCTTCCTTACATTGCTTCATTATTAAAAATTCTGCAAGTTCTGTTTTGAGTCTCCTTATAGATGAGGCAGCTGAGGCCTTTTAGAAATACCTCTCTTGTTCCAGTTACACAAGTCATAATTTACTGAGCACAATGGTAAAATCCTTTAAAAATGTAGTAAAAAGAATAGAGTGTGCATATGCAAAGGAGGAGATTGGGAAAAGCGAATTGGAAGAGTCTATGCATTCAAGCAGAATGAATAAGAAAGTAATTAAGAAAGAAGCCAACACTTATTGACTGAGGTCAAACAGAAGGAATACACATAAAATCAGAAACTAACAAAGAGAAATTATGATAATAATGCTCCAAAAATTGTGAGTGAAGAAGAGTAATAACAAACCCTTATGATAACAAGTGCCAGATGTCTAGTATGTACTGTATTAAAGTAAATGATGTTCAATTATAATTTAATTTATAAATCTGGTTTTGTTATAATCCTTTAAGGGAGGTGGTATTTTGATGTTCATTTTTACACATGAAGAAACAGATAAAGAGAGATTAGTTAATTCTCCAGTGGCACTCAGCTGATTGGGTGGTGGAGGTTGGCTTTGGAACTAGGCATTCTAATGTCATAGTCTGTGTTCCTAACCAGTGCACTATACTGCCTCTACAAATGGTGAAATAACATATCCAGGAAAAAGCAAAATGCCAGAAATGAAAGAATACTGAGACACAGTATTAATAAACACTAAGTTTTTTTAAAGCCCTAGAAACACAGGCTTGGAAAGCCCAAAATGGAAACACTCCAAGACATACCTGAGCACCCCAGATCAGAGCAGTAATGACAGTCCATCTTTCAGGTCCTGGAGGGAGTTAATGGGGGTCTGAAACCTGAGATGAGTGTTTTTAAAAGTGAAATCTGACATGAGTATTTCTAAAGTGAAAATTATTAATTAATAATAACTTATTTATATTTATATGTAGTTTATATGTACTGATCAAATATGTATACATTCGGGTGAAATTATATCAACTCATAATGTTTGTCCAATACTCTTGATTGACTGGTGATGATAATCAAGGACTAGGACTTAGTAAACTACATAATGTAAATAAAGTCACATCAAATAGCCACTAGTATCCAGGACTGACTAAACTTGGACATAAGAACAGAGGGATGAGCAAATTTAATTAAATAATATCATAAATGTTGTACCACAATCATGACTATAATTTGTATGATTCTATAATGCTATTATGAACCCTTAATAATTAGGCATCTTATTATAATATTGATGGGGGCTAAAATGGAAAAACAGTGATAACAGATGGAACAAATGCATTTCTAATTCAATAAATTAAATCTTTTTTTTTTTTTTGAGATGGAGTTTTGCTCTTGTTACCCAGGCTGGAATGCAATGGCACGATCTCAGCTCACCGCAACCTCCGCCTCCTGGGTTCAGGCAATTCCCCTGCCTCAGCCTCCTGAGTAGCTGGGATTACAGGCGTGTGCCACCATGCCCAGCTAATTTTTTGTATTTTTAGTAGAGATTGGGTTTCACCATGTTGACCAGGATGGTCTCGATCTCTTGAACTTGTTATCCACCCACCTCGGCCTCCCAAAGTGCTGGGATTACAGGTGTGAGCCACCGCACCAGGCCTTAATTAAATATTTTAAAGTGTTCAATCAATTAAGGGAAACATCAAAAAAAAAAAAAAATCTCAATGGTGAGAACACTCATCTTTAGGATGAAAACATAAATATAGGTTCTATTAATTTACTTTTTATTTATTGAAATAGTATACTGTGGACATGATGATATTGTATATGCTTGGGCCTTCAATAGGATAGATTTTAAAATGTAGACTATTCTGTTTTGTTTCCATCTGATTACAGTTATAAACTGAGATTAAGGGGATTAATGAGATATTTACTACTGGATTATTGTCATTATTATTAACTATTGTAATCTACCATGTATTTTATTCTTGTTTTTTTTTTTTTTTTTAGTTTTCCTGCACTGTTTCTCATTAACATTGGCTAACAGTTTATCTTCATAAAACAGCATCGTAGATATAAAGAAATGTTTGAAATTTCTGCTATTTATCTGCACTGGTGTTATTGTTTTGTATTTTATTTTACAGCTTTATTGTTTCTTTTAAAATCTTTGCAATTTCATATATATATATGTATATTATATATATATTTATATTTAATTTTTTTTTTTTTTTTTTTTGAGATGGAGTTTTGCTCTTGTTACCCAGGCTGGAGTGCAATGGCGCGATATCGGCTCACCACAACCTCCGCCTCCTGGGTTCAGGCAATTCTCCTGCCTCAGCCTCCTGAGTAGCTGGGATTACAGGCATGCGCCACCACGCCCAGCTAATATTTTGTATGTTTAGTAGAGACGGGGTTTCACCATGTGAAACGAGATGCCACCATCTCGATCTCCTGACCTCGTGATCCACCCGCCTCAGCCTCCCAAAGTGCTGGGATTACAGGCGTGAGCCACCGTGCCTGGCCAATAAGTTTAATTTTTTTATAACCAAGAATGTACTGGTAGAAATTTCTGTATTTGGCAAATTTTGATTTGATTTAGAGACTTTTTCATTATCGTTCTATATTATCAAACCAGAGTGACCTGGTTAATGATTTACAGTTTGTTTTCACAAAGTACCTAAAACATATTTATCCATTGAAAAGGTAATATTCCTTATGGGAAAATATTTTGAAATATACCTCTTTAGTGAATTAGAACTCTCTTGTTTTTTCTTTTTTAGTTTATTTTACTATAGACACAAATTTCTAGATAGAAGAAATGCTGTCATGAAATGCAATGTTACCGTTATCTGAATAATTGCCTGATTTTTGAAGTTTGTGCATTCTGTTAATGAACTACACATATCTAGTCAATCTGGTTTCTAACTTGAACTTTTTATCCACTTACGACTTCATAAACTGGGATTACCAGCAGGGGGAAACAGATATATACTTGTAGTACCCACTGTGGTTAACCTCTAACAAAACCTCTAAACAAAATCTTTCTCTAAAAAATGGTAGATTTTAGAAAAGCAAAAAGTTTTGGTAGATAGAGTATCCAAAAACTAAACCAGTAAATTTAATAAATTAATCTCCTCTTGCTGCGAATTAGACATAAATTTAGTTCCCTAACATTAGGGATTTTATTGTCTTGGGAAACTGTGGCTATTATGAAGGAAATACTGGGTTGAAGTAAATGAAGCTGAAAGTAGTGTGGAACTCCAATGGTGAAAATTGCTAAACAATTAAGTAATGTATTTTCTAAAGGAAAAATTGTAATTTGTTAGTTTAGTATGAATTGGAAAAACTTGTATAAGAAGTTATTCTACTTCATACAAGTCTTCCAAGATGATAAAAGCCAGTATTTTGAAGAAAAAAGGTCTTTATATAAAAATAAACAATGAGTCAAGAATTAAAAGTACTTGATTTCTAAGTCATAGTATTGCTACAGTCTTGCCAAACAATTTTGAAATGCTGACCCATTAAAAATCTATTTTTCATTTGCAATTTATTAATTTATTATTTCACAATTTTTAACAACATACTTCCCTGTCCCTAGACAACCTAATTTGTATAAGCTTTCTTTAACCTGAAACTATATGATATTATAAAATTTTTGCTCAGTATCAACAAGTTGATCCAGTGGTGTTCTTTAACAAATTTCCCTTTCATATACTCAAGTAAATAGGACCAAATGTATAAGTCTTTGCACTAATTCAAAATATTAAGCAATTTTATGTGAAAATGTATATTTTATATTACATTAGTTATATATCTTCTATTCAGGATGACAGTTTTATCGAGTCCTCTTCAGGCTATTATGTATAGCTCTTATAGTGGAACCTTATCCTAAAGTATTCAGTATTACCTACTTTGGTTTACATTTTCTAATGCAATATTTTTTTTTTTCTTTTTTTTTTTTTGAGACAGAGTTTCGCTCTTGTTACCCAGGCTGGAGTGCAATGGCATGATCTCGGCTCACCGCAACCTCTGTCTCCTGGGTTCAGGCAATTCTCTTGCCTCAGCCTCCTGAGTAGCTGGGATTACAGGGATGCCCCACCATGCCCAGCTAATTTTTTGTATGTTTAGTAGAGACAGGGTTTCACCAAGTTGACCAGGATGGTCTCGATCTCTTGACCTCATGATCCACCGCCTCGGCCTCCCAAAGTGCTGGGATTACAGGCTTGAGCCACCGCGCCCAGCCCTCTAATGCAATAATTTAATTGCCAATATAAACTTAGAAACAATAGAGTTCTTTGAAAAATAATGAAATTATAATATAGATATGCTTATTTGCACATTTGCTAAGTTCATTTAGACTTACATACCTAACACTTAAATAATACAAGATTGGTTCTTGTTTTGAACACCTATCCCTCTACCAGCATCTCTCTGGTCAGAAGATGCAAGGCAAATGCTTGGTTCTGATCAAGTTTATCTTTCTGATCTGTCTTCTCTCCTTTGCCAAGATTCTATTCTCAATTGCCTCTTTGTCCTCAATATGCTGGCCATTATCTTCTGTACTTAGAAGCACACTGGTTTTAGAGACTCTTAGACTCGCCCCATGACTGATTCATTGTACAATTTGTGTACTGCAAGAGCTTACTCGGCTAACTACAAAGAGTCCCTTGTCACTGCTCTAGCTCGTTACTGTTTTCTCCTCAGCACTACTTTTCTGTAATCTGTAGTAAGTAAAGTCCAGAACTTCTGTTTAATGACTCCCAGACTACCGCACTGCTCAGTAATCTCTGAATTCCTCCTTTGTGGTGGGTGGCTTCATACACACACAAGTTAATATTTACATTTATCTTTGTATATACTTGCACCTTCATGCCTGTGATTTCAAAGCTTAATAAATAGCTTTCCAACAGTGATATTGGGGCAGGGGGCGCTCTTCCGTTCCCTAAGAAATAAAGACAAATACTTTCTGCATCTTATTTTTCCGTTTCCTATTTCAAACCTCAAAAGGCTTCAATTTAGATCAAAAGTCTTTGGCACTACTCTGTGTGAAAATTATTTCCCATAAAGTTTTATTTAAAATGGGCTAAACAAAGACCTGGAACCAACCCAAATGCCCATCAATGATAGACTGGACAAAGAAAATGTGGCACATATACACCATGGAATACTATGCAGCCATAAAAAATGATGGGTTTGTGTCCTTTGTAGGAACATGGATGAATCTAGAAACCATCATTCTCAGCAAACTCACACAAGAACAGAAAACCGAACACCACATGTTCTCACTCATAGGCTGGTGTTAAACAATGAGAACACATGGACTCAGGAAAGGAGCATCACACACTGGGGGCAGTTGGTGAGGGGCTAGGGGAGGGACAGTGGGGGGTTTGGGGAGCGTGGGGAGGGATAACATGGGGAGAAATGCCGGATATAGTATGCACCTGTGCAACAATCCGGCATGACCTGCACATGTACCCCAGAACCTAAAGTAAAATAAAAATAAAGAAAAATAAAATGGGCTAAAGTCATGGAGGCAAGGAAGCAATATTAAAAGGCAATGATGCAAAAGTAGTTGTTTGCTTAGTCCTTACTTTGTAGTTGATTACGCAGGCAGAATATATATGTTTTTTGATAGAAGAGATAAGTAATAGTGTGTAAACATCATAGGATATTGGCCACTCTTGCACCATTTGGTTAGAGGAGCCATATTCAGAACTGCTGAGTTACCCCACTTAGGGAAATTACTAAAATAGATTACATTAGATTAATCTCACCAAATAGATTAAACTGCTCAGTGTATCTGATAGTTCTTACTTACAGTGCAAAAATAAATGGCAGGTTATTTCTGACAGGAAAAATAACCATCAATATTTGTGTCATATAAGGTTGCTAACAGATATGAATTATAATACTCCAGAAAAATAAACTTATGTTCTATTTCAGTATCTCTAATGTGTTAATTTTGTTAAATGCTATAACTCTCTGAATTTCTGATATAAGTATACACAGTTCTGTTGATAATCTGCTGAAGACTTAATACATTTTTTGGACTATTCAGCCAAATGGATGGATGTTTTCCTAAGTGCCAGGAGTGTTTTAAATACTTGTATTGTGCATCTATGTTACTGATGCTTTTTAAACATTGTAAGTATTGGGGTACTCTACCTACCAGCATTCTCATGAGAAGCAAATAATGGGAAGCCAGGAGAATGTGAGAAGCATTGGTGTGAACTTGCCTTGAAGCCAAAAAATTATCAGAGCCTGGTTGTTCAAGAAGTGCTGTCAAGGCCAGGTAAAGTAGAAGAGAAAGGGACCTGGCCTTCTGGGGAATTTTGAGCCCTAAGAAACCAAGCAGACAACTTGTATCACTAGTTGGCATTGGCATATTGTGCTGCTCTTTGGACATCAGTATCTTGGGTACCCAAAAAGACAGAGGATGGGGACAAATAGTAAGTGCACATTATAGCCCAGTAAGCCTTTGCTCCTTGTGATGCCATGGGCCCACCCTCCATCATTTTGGCTACCTCCTGGATACTTCAGTATGGTGACCACTTTCTTCCTGAAAGTTGGTATCAAGACAATGAGTGGGATAATAGGATTTAAGGATAAATCCATTATCTTACAGCTGGAATATCCAAGGCCTGAGCAATAAGTACAACAAAATGCCCAAAGAAATGTGTTATCACCCTTCTTAGGTTCATCCCTCCCTCCATCACTTACTGTGATTCTTTCATATAATGATGAAGTCCTAATCTCACAGCAACCTAGAATAAGCAGTAAAAGAGGTTGCCTTTCAAATGTTCATCCCCTCCACACATAGACCCTATGAGAGGAACCATACTAGTATGCAGAATGAGGGCTGTGTGTGCTATGGGAGGCTCAAAAGCATAGGTGTATTTAGTAACCAGCTTGTTAGTGAATCTGCATCTCTGGAGATTCTGATTCAGGGCCCAGAAATCTGTAGTTTTGAAACCTCTCGAAGTGGTTCCAGCGTAGAATTAGGTGGAGAAAACAACCATAAGATATGTGGGGGTTCCACATTCTATCCCAGACTTGCTGCACACCATATTGAAACCTGTAACTTAAAGGCTTAAAACAAGCACAATCTCAGGTAAGTTGAGGCCGTTGGTTTCTGTCAAAGCAAACTCTACAAACTTGTCAATCTCTGTGAGTCCCAAGGGCATCTCAAAATCTCTGGCCTTAGTAAAGGATTTTCAAGTTAAGCATGGCATAGGCCTAGTAGAAGAATGCTGGCATAGCAGGTGTTTCTAGTGTGCCTCCTGGGCACACGTGTCTAGGCACTAGGGATATGGCGAACAAGACTGACAAGGTACCCAGCTTAGCAGAGGTTATATTTCAGTGGGAAGAATCAGAGAAGAAACAAGCATGCAAATAAATCAACTAGATAATGCTGATTGTGGCATAATTATTGTGAAGAAAGTAAAGGATGATGGTAGAGAGACTTTGCTTCTTTACAAAGGATGGTCAACAAAGACCTTACTGAGCATGTAACATATATCTGAGACCTTATGGATGGAAGGAAGGCAGCCTATGAAAATTTGAGGAAGAAAATACCTCCATTTTTTAAATTATGTTTTATTTGAGCTACTATTTTCTTTTGTTGGACTTTTAATCTTTTTATGATTATATATACACATTGTTGTCCTTTACTGAACATTATGATAGGTGGCCTTTCTATAAAGGACCTACGGCTGCTCTAAGGTAAAGTCAGTGACAGTGTAATGATCAGATGTGTAAAAAATTTCAGGGCATTTTGTTTTCTATGCAGAGTTTACAGCAATTGCTCTTTTCTTTTTTATATCGTCAAGCCAAAATCCAGTTATTGCAGTGATCATGTAAATCACTGACATTATCTCTTATCACAAAGTTATTATAGACCAGAAAGAAGAGATTAATTTTGTTTTTATAAAACTAAATTCATGATAATGTACTTCTATACTTCAACAAAAGGAAGCATATTCTCATAATGTTTGCATTGTCTAGAGACTTTTTTTTCATTCTGGTTGTGAGATTATGCTTCAGTTGTATGTTAGTTGCTATAATTGATGCCTAACCTGCAGTTTACAACCTAAATTAATGTCTTTGTATCTATGTCATTTACATATACAGAGGTAAAAAGCAATTATCCTTGAATCTTCAGACATGGCCAGGAATTAAAATGGAAGGATAAAAAAGGTATAAGAAGCCAGAAGGGGGAGAGAAGATGAATGTCTCTAGAATGCCTTCCATTCTGGCATTCCTTATTCCCCCCAACTCCAAGCACCAGATTTCTAGTCTGTCTGGGATCTTGACATTTTAGATACAGCCATTTTGAAATGCCACTTTGATACAGCATTTGTTAGATTCTTGTTAGACTCCAGAAATTCTTCTAAGCCTTTTATGGTATTAACACATTTAATTCTCACCATAGCCCTATAAGGTAAGGTACCAATACCACACCCATTTTATTGATAAATACATTTGAAGCTCAGAGAAGTTGAGTAAATGTCCAAGTTGGAGCCTGAGTAGTGTGGATCCAGAGACGAGGCCTTTAAATGATACCCCACGCTCTAATGCCTTTGATTAGCCATTTTGTCTTGGGGATATTTTAATAATAGCCTAAAACATAACTGTTAAACTTGCCATAGAAATTCCAAATAATGTCCGAAGCCTGTGTCTTAGCCCCTCACCTGAGTTCCTGTTTTCCCTGAGGCTTACTTACCAAATGTTTGACCCTCACCTCTCTGTTAGGGAGCAAGGAGAGGGAGAGAGCCAATAGCAAGACATGGGCTGTACACAGTGTCAGCGTCACACCCATTGACATATGAAGGGCTGCATAAAATCCAATGCAAAGAAATGTTTTGCTTCATAATTTGTTTCCTTGAAGTTCCTTCCTTCAACTTCTAAAATTAATGGAGAGCATGTGAGGGTATCGTTTCCAACCATATATTTTCTATATTATAATTTTTGGTTTGAAACATATCATATATATGACAGATACAAAGATTCCTACAATTTGAGAGAAACTGGCACTTGTGATAAGTAATCCATACCAACTATAACTTCAATAGATACATAGGTAGAAAAGTAATTATATTATTACTTGTTAGCTAATAAGCTTTATCCTTGCCTATTTAAAAATGTGGTAATAAAATGTGCGAATTAAGTTTTTAAGATGGATAATTTTTAAATTATGCTCATATCATATTATAGGTACACATATATAAAAATATATAAAAGTTTTAAGAAGTGTTTTACTATTTATGTTAGTTTTTACAGCTCCAAATATAGCTGTGAAATTCCCCAGAGCAGGCACTGGCATCCATGCCTGGCAGTGTTTGGACCATCCCATCCAGTGCTCTTTATTTATTTCCCCTGGCTTAGATCTCACATATGATTACAAGAAAGTATATGATGTGTCTCACAAACCAACTTCTTAATGCCTCAGAATATGGATTTATTTGCTCTAGGAATAAAAAATTATTTGTAAACTATCTTCTAAAATGTATTTTTTCAAAATTGGAAGAACATGTTTCTGATGTTTCTACTGTGTATCTCATGCTCAATAGAGGGAAGAAGCTATATGATTGCAGTCTACCAAAGGGATGCATTACTAGTTAAAGCTTCTTGTTATTTACAGCCATTTCATTAGTATTTAAGATTACCAAGTGAAGACATTCTAAAATGGAATCCACCTGTACCTGCTTCATGCTTATAGTGCTATGGGTTTTTAGTAGCTAATTCTTGATAGTAAAGATAGGAATTTATAGCATATAACATTTTTATTTTATTGTTTTATGATTGTTTCATCATTAAACTCACTTGATTATTTTTTCCCTGAACTTTTGTCAAATAAAGGAATAAAATTTAAAACATTTAAATAACTTGCTTGTAATTGCAGGATATAATGTGTTAAGATCTACTTTTGGCCTCCTGACTTCTTATTCGCGAATACATTCATTCTGTGTAACTGTTGGTGTTGCAGAAGTGGCCACATCATGTTCACCATTCAACACAAAATTTTTAAAATGTTACACACACACACACACACACACACACACACACACACATACATATATATATATGTATAAATATATAAAAATATCAAAGATATCATAATGTGGTAGCTGACAGAAAAAGCTTTGGATCAGGTGAATCGGAATTTAAGCCCTGGATCATTTATTTTTAGCAGTGACCTTACCAAGCAACATAACCTCTCTAAGCTATATTATTTCCTTATCTGTATAACAGAAATAAAAATATTATTTTTGTTTATTTATTTTTTAATACAAAATCTCACCCCGTTGTCCAGGCTGGAGTACAAAGGTATGATCTTGGCTCACTGCAAACCTCCACCTCCCAGGTTCAAGTGATTCTCCTGCTTCAGCCTCCCGAGTAACTGGGATTACAGGTGCACATCACCACACCTGGCCAATTTTTTGTATCTTTAGTAGAGATGGGGTTTCACCATGTTGGCCAGGCAGGTCTCCCAACTCCTGACCTTATGATCCGCCCTCCTTGGCCTCCCAAAGAGCTGGGATTACAGGCATGAGCCACCATTCCTGGCCTAAAAATATTATTTTTTAGAGCTCTGAACATGGAAATAAAATAAATATTAAATAAATGATTTTTTTAAAAGAGACAAAATAGCTCTTCCAAGAAACTTGTTTTAAAAGAGAAAGTGAGAATGTTAAGAAATACCAGTTCCCAGTCATGTTTTGGTAGTGTTTCACAGTTTTTAATACTTGTAGTTTTTTTTCACTTTAACATTTTATTAAAATGCTCCTTATAATTTAAGTTTAATTGGAGTTTTTTTCTTAATGGTACGTAAATTAATGACGTGTCTTACAATAGGTAACATTTTGGATTAAATAAATGCAGATTTTATGATACATATCAAAGTTTCTTTCTTTTCAGGAGGCAGTAATGCATAGTGGCCATGTATTCAGACCTCACTTGTACATAGATTATGCCAAATTCCTGAACCATTCTTTGCATCATCTCTTACCTGCAAAATGAAAACATATCTCATGGCATTATTAGGGTTAAATTAGAAAATGTGTATAAACGTCTAGCAGCGTCTTATACAGAATTGTTAAGTGCACAATGATAGCCGTTATTGTTATTATTGTCTTCATTTTTTATAATTAATCTGTATACTAGTGGACCGAGACATTAGAGCCAGGTTTGCCACTAATTAACTTTGGAAACCTGAGCAAAGTGCTTAGCTTTTCTGTCTTACTTTCTTGTTCTGCAAAAGAATGTTTTGGCCCAGATAAACTTGAAATTAAGTCTGGATCTAATATTTTGGAATTTTATTTAATTCAAATTCCTAATGTAATATTTACCATAAAATGAATTTTGTTTCTTTCAGTTTGTGGGGACATCCATGGACAATTCTTTGACTTGATGAAGCTCTTTGAAGTCGGGGGATCTCCTGCCAACACTCGCTACCTCTTCTTAGGGGACTATGTTGACAGAGGGTACTTCAGTATCGAAGTAAGTCTACATCATATCTTCTTGGCTGTTCAGTTATGGATCAACAATATCTCTAAAAAATAAAAGCAATAAATGTTACTGCCTTATGGAAACCTCTAACAATGAAATTTATTACACGTAATTCATAGGATATTACATGTTCTATTTTCAGTTGATTCCTATATGTTTTTTGTTTGTTTGTTTTTGAGACGGAGTCTGGCTCTATTGCCCAGGCTGGAATGCAGTGGCATGATCTCTGCTCACTGCAACCTTCGCCTCCAGGGTTCAAGCCATTTTCCTGCCTCAGCCTCCTGAGTAGCCAAGATTACAGGTGGATAACAGGTGCCCACCACCACGCCTGGTTAATTTTTGTATTTCATAGAGATGGAGTTTCACCTTGCTGGCCAGGCTGATCTTGAACTCCTGACCTCAGGTGATCCACCAGCCTCAGCCTCCCAAAATGCTGGGATTACGTGTGGGAAACCGAGCCCAGCCTGATTCCCATATTTTTTAATAGAGATGTAAAAAAAAATGGTCAATAGTAAGATCTTGCCCTTTGTACATTTTATATATTTGCAAAAATTACATCTTAGTTTACAATAAAAAATTCCATTTTCCATTGAAAGAACTAATCAAAGTTGATGAAATAAGCAGTAATCAATTTGCACGTTTATGCCTTAAAATTATGAGACAGTAACTTACCTGTGTAAATTGATAGCGAAGTACATGTGTCTGTGTCTGTGACTGTACATGTGTAAATACACTTATAGCTGCTATATTTTGTCTTTTTTGGCACCTGTCATCTAAATAGGATAATTTGTCAAACTCATTAATTAAAACAAAATGATAACCTTTGATTAGAGGTTCCTCCACAGTCTCCCATCTGCATCTGCTTTAAGTAAGTAAAACTACATTCAAAATAAAGGCAGAGACATTGTTTTATGTGTATCTTTGTTCTTCTTGGTGGCTAACATGGTGTGTTAGTTAATAATTTATTGAAAAAATGGTTTGAAATTGAATATGTTTTAAAGAATCAGACCTTGTGTATAGTAGCTGACATGTGCTATCAAAAAAGAGCATTAAAAAGGAAAGTGATTATTCTTAAATAAAGAGAGAAATCAACATTATACTCACACCAACATCATATATTCAAAATAATCATAGAAAAAGATTCTGTATTTCAAAAAATGTATTATAGTTTTATTTACTAAAGGAATATTTAATGTTAAAAGCATGTCATCCTTAAATAGCTTTTCTTTATAAAATTATATTAGTTTTATTTTTCAGTTATTTAATTCACCTTTGGTCACTGATTACACGCAGACACAGAAAAGTTTCTATAAACATATACGTATTTCCACCAGCATAATAATCTCCTCTGCATTTGAAGATCACAGATTTCTTAATTATTCCTGGTGACGATGAGAGAAGAAGGAATTGTAATGGTGTATAAATCCCAGAAGAGAAAATAAATTCTTACTATTTCCTCCTTTTGATAAACAAGTATTGTCAAGCATATAAAATGTATATGCACTATGAATAGGACTGTGAGGAATTTTAAAAAATGTAATTTACATTCTTGCTCTCAGCAACCTAAATCTATGTTGGAAAATAGAACCATAAAAAATTTGTATAGAATCAGAAGCCTGGAATAGGTGATCATCCAAGGTTCAGTTATTTGAATGGATTATTAAAACCTTGTGATTAAAGAATGTACAAAATAATAAGTGTGATAGGATTAGAGAAAAGTGAGAGAATATTAAGAACACACCTGTTTGGGAAAGACTGAATTAAAGAACAAGTAAGATTTAGCTGGAAAGAAAATTAAAGTGAGCAAAAGTACAGAGGAAGAAATTAGTGAGCTCTGCTAACCCTGTTTTGTTCTTGGGGCCAGCCTGACCAGCTTAACTGATGGAAAAGCAATTGAGTACTAATTTTGTAAGACCTTTATATCACATTAGGACTGGTGTTTGCCAGGATTAACCACAGCAAAACAAAACTCCTACATAATGGTGGTTTGGACAAGATAGATGTTTTTCTATCTTTTGCTTGTTGACGGCAAACCAGCACTGGGGTGGCACAGCGTGGTGCTGGGTTCTAGGCTCCATCTGCTTTCTTGCTCTGATATTCATGGCCTCATTCCAAAGACAACGTAGTGACCCAAGATGGCTACATCACCTTCAACCATCATTTCTCCACATAATATTCAACAAGAAGGAAAGGGAGAAAGAGAAGGGTATGTCTTCTTGTTTAAGGATGTTTCCCAGAAATGGCCCAGTTTCTTCAACTTGTATCTCATGAGCCATAATTTCTTGATATGGCCATAGGTGATTTCGTATGTGGCCAGGTATAAGGAAGACTGTGGTAGGCAAGAAACAGCAATGGAAGTACAAAGATTTCCGCTCTTCCCCTTTAATTAGGGTTCTATAGAATCTTTATCTTTTCTTTTCTCTTCACTTCTTTTCTTTTTTCTTTTCTTCCTTTTAATGAGACAGTGTCTCCCTCTGTCACCCAGGTGACAATGCAGTGGCACAGTCATAGCTCACTGCAGCTTCAATCTCCCTAACTCAAGTGATACTCCCGCCTCAGCCTCCAGAGTAGCTGAGACCACACCACCATGCCCAGTTAATTTTTACTTTTAGTAGAGACAGGTTCTTACTATGTTACCTAGGTTGGTCTCCATCTCCTGAGCTCCAGCGATTCTCCCACATTGACATCCCTAAGTGCTCAGATTACAAAGTGTGTGAGCCTGTAATCTGGCCTGGGTTACGTAGACTCTAAGTAAATATTTTAAAAATTATTTTAGTAACTCTTAAATTCATCTTACTCATTTAGCATTTATACTGCTCTAGTAAAGTTTTTGAGGATGAATAAAGTAGGCATTTTACTTTCCTTGAAGCTTGCATCTGAGTGAGGAAATCCCGAGACTATCATGATGGAGTGATTTTTTTTGTCAGCCAAATAATGTTGCTCTACATTGGAATTTTTTTTACTATAACATTTGTGATTTTTCACAACTTTGTATCTTTCCAAAGGTAATCAAAGGCAACAACACTTGCTTATTAATTTTATACTAAGGTACTACATCATGTGTGGCTTGAGTAACAATGGGCACAGTTGGACTTTTCCCTCTTTGTCCCATCAACTCCAACTTTGGATAATATTCTTTAATCTTATTGGTTTTATTTACCTTCTTTTTAATTGAAGAGTGCAGGCTTCTGAATCTCTGTCCTTGAACCACCTGAAATTTTCTAAAACTTTTTCTAACTAGAGAGTTTTAGAGTTCTATTTTTTTAAGTAAAGATGTTGCTGGGTGTGATGGCTAAAGCCTGTAATCTCAGCACTTTGGGAGGCTGAGGCGGGTGAATCACGAGATAAAGAGATTGAGACTATCCTGGCCAATATGGTGAAACCCCGTCTCTACTAAAAGTACAAAAATTTGCTGGGCATGGTGGTGTGAGCCTGTAGTCTCAGCCACTCGGGAGACTGAGGCAGGAAAATCGCTCGAACTTGGGAGGCAGAGGTTGCAGTGAGCTGAGATCGCGCCACTGTACTCCATCCAACCTGGCGATAGAGCAAGACTCCATGTCAAAAAAAAAAAAAAAATAGACGTTAAGAAGCAGTGATCACTAATTTCTTCCTCGGGAGATTTCTTTAAAGTCTACAATTAATCTATATATTTGAACTATGAAATTTGCTGTTTTGTATAGTATGCCCCTTTTGAAATTCAAGCAAAGGAACAAACTGAATGTTAGTGGCATATCGAATGTAGGAATTAAGGGGCATTTAAAAGTTGTAAGATGCATGTATTGGAGTCCTCATTTTCAAAAACAGCTCTTTAATTAAATTTCAAGAGTCTAAGACTACAGCCCAGGGACTTGCCACATACATACAAAAATGGCAAGATGTCTCATATATGAAATGTTCCATTTTGATTATACTGTGACCTTTGTGGGGCTTTGGAATGGCTCATTCATTGATATCATATGTACATTAAAATGGACATTTATATAAAGTGTACCTACTGAAAATACTTTAAGGATTTTTTTATCATGGATTAAGGAAACTCACATTGTTAGCATGTTGTAAATGCTATTGTTTCATGGTTTAAATGATCTCACTCCTGACAGCTTTAAAAGGAACATGTAAATATGTTCCTTTCATGAGTGCAGAAACTGGGGCTCGAAGGTCACACATGGTAAATGGCAGTGCTAGTATTCAAAGCCTGTGTTCTTCCACTAACCCCAGGCTTTTGCTGTAGTATATTAATTAGTTGTACCACAAAGCACCAACAAAAAAATAAAAATAAAATCAATAATGCAGAAACTGGTACACAGTGTTATACTCACTCATGCATGTACAAACATGTACACACAGTCCTCTCCCTGTCTATATAATCTGAAGATCAAAGCATTAAGTATGAAGTGTTCTTCTGAGTATGACACTGTTGGTTTAAGAAAAATCCTAAAATAAAAGCTCTGTTTTCCAGTGTGTATTATTCTAACAGGCTTCAAAAGGATCTCAATTCTTCTCAATAATTCAGGGCTCCACCACATGTATTCTCCTTTGGCTATCCTCTGGGCAAAGGGGAGCACTTTAGTTTAATTTTTACCAAGTCAGCTTTGAAGGATAATTTCGGATTTCAAACAGTCTCTGCTGGGTATATTTGTAAGCACTAGGTAATGTGCTCTGGGCAGTACATAGAGCTCATTTTAGGCATTACCCCCACCCCAGTCTTCTCCTTTTGCCAAAATTAGAAATCGTTTCCCACAAAGTTAGCCCAAATAAGACAAGCAAGCTTTTTAGTAGTGATGAAAGAGGTAATTTTGTTTTGAGTAATAATTTGTCTCACACCAAATACTGCTCTTTCCGATGATTGCATTACACTACCTAATCTCTTTGATCAAGCATATGTGTATATATAGGTCTGTGGCTGTGTTTCTCTGAGAACCCAAGGAAAAACTTAGAATTGCAAACAGGCACACACAGCTGTTTACTTCTATTCACTTCCATAAACTCCCTTTCTAGTCTTTTTGCACTGCACTGACTTGAGCTTAGCAGTGAGCTGGCTTCTCAGCTTAGATCCAGATCTCAACTCCAGGCCTCAAGCACGTTTAACTGTGAAGAGTTGCTGTGTTTATTAGCTGTAAATCTGTAGACCAGAATGAACCACAGCAAGTCATGCAGTGTTCCATGCTTCTGCTTAAGAATAACAAGCAAGTGGCACAAGAGATGTTAGGTGACAGAGTAATGCCACAGGCATGAGGAAGAAATTGCCTGGCTGTCTCCCTGTAGCCATCATCTTTATAGTGCTTTGCTGTTCCATTTCTGCCTATCTACGTGCTTGTCAGAGCAGGCAAGTGATGCCTTAGAGGAGCTACATTTGACATTTCAGGAGTTTGGATCTTTTCCCAACTGATGGAAATCCTTCACTTAATTGTCCAATGTTTGAGAGGCAGAACTTTTGATTGGAATGTCTCACAGCACAAATAGTTACTTTAAAGAGCTGATTAATATGTACCTAAAGCTGTATATTTTCTTTTTCCTTCCTTGCTTCCCCTTTTACATCCTTCTTTACTTGTCTATGCAATTTTCAAGAATACTTATCATTAAAAGCATAAATTACAAAGTAAATAATTGTACTATTATTATCAGTAAACCAATTAAACTAACGAAGGAAATTATATTCTTAGTGCTGCTTCATTGGGGAAGATAGGAAAAAATTAAACAGGAGAAAGCTATGTCTGTGGCAAAAATTGATTTTAAAAATAGAGGATGGTCAATCTTTCATATTGAGCAGTGTAAACTAACCTTAAAGTGTAAATATTTGTTACAAGTAAGAGTCACAATAGAAAGACAGTGGGGTCCAGTTGAAGTGATTAGTGCACCTCATTTACATCTCATCATGCAGAAAAGGCCAGTGTGACACAGCCCTTTGTTTCTACCTTAACCAATTAATTCAGTGAAAATTTGATTCAAATTAGCCATCTGATACCACTTAGACAAAAATAAACAAGTAACTAATTGTATTTCACTGCTTTCATTGATTTTGATTTTTTTTACACAAGACTTTCCCTTTTTAAAAACTATCAGGTTATGATTTGCTGAAGATCTTCAGTTCTCCAGAATGTTCGAGCTTTAGATGGTAAAATAGTTGCCGGCAAGACAGTGTTGTACTTGGCAGCTCTCTCCCACCAGATGTTGAGGGAGAAGGCTGGCAGGGCTCCACCTCCAGTCCACCCTTGCCCTTTCATTTACCATGCCACTTCTTCCATATTGGCTGCATTTGTGGTTTTAGTCAATGTTTGGGAAGATATTTTATTCTTGTCACAGGGGAGAAGGAAATAAAATGTGAAAAGAAGACTTATTTTTAGGGTATTTTGAGCCAAGAATTTAGATCGAGTTATATTTTCTCTCTTTCTCTCTCTCTTTCTCTGCCTTCTATTCCTCTTTCTCTTTCCTCTGCTTCCCTTCCTCCTCCTGTTCCCCCTCTCCGCTATCCCCTCCTTCCTTTCCTCCCTTTCTTCCTTCCTCCCTCCCTCCCTTTCTCCCTGACTCTCTTCCTCCCTCCTTGCTTCCTCTCCCTGCCTCCCTCCCTCCTTTCTTTCCTTCTTTTTCATTTACAGAAAGGGAACTAATATTTCTTTAACTCCTACCATATACTAGGTGCTTTACATCCATTAAATAATAATAGACATTAAATGTATGTTGCATCATTTAAAAGGTGTAAATATATAGGATAGAAATATTTAGCATCGTCCATTTATATATCCCACTTTGAGGTTTCAGTTATGAAAGAACTGTGGTAATTAAGACTGGAGGGATAAAGCTGCACGCTAATGTCAAAAAAAGGTCTTTAACAGATAGCAAAAAAAAAAAAAAAAGAAAATGTGGGTCCTAGAATGTGATTCTTCTAGTGATATTTCAGTGTGGTTAAAAAGTTGCAGTTTAGATTTCAATTGGAGAGGCAGAGCTTTGCTTTAAAACACATTTTTACAGGCAAAACTGATCTAAAGAAATCAGAATTATAATGATATTTTCAAAAGAATATTGACTAGGAGGAGGCTGAAAGGAGCCTTCTGAGTGCTGAAATATAACTGTATCTAGGTAGTGGTTTCATGGGATATGTGTAAAAATTAATTAAACTGTGATTTCAGTTACGGGCATTTCACTGGATATATTACACTTTACTTAAAGAAAAAAAAAACTCGAATAAAAGTAGCCTAAGTGCCTTCAAAACATGTATTCTCTCCCCCAGCATATAAATAAAATATATTCAAAATAGCAATTTCAACATACATATATATTTTAAAGCATTTTTTATATCCATTTGTATTTGAAACTAGACATCCTAAATTAACAACCAATTTGGAAAAATACATATATTACCTTCAGATTAGGGTACAGCCTCATACATTTTAATTTGGAAACAATCCTCTCATTGACATTAATAATAGTTTATGAATATCTTCTCTGAAATGTGAGACAAGCTTGAATAATACAAACTCTTTTTATTGTAATACGTAAGTACAGCTATAAAACCCGATCTGTAGCAGAGACTCATTAAGCTACTGGACGGCTCGCTGAGGTAACAGGAAACTTTACACACATCAACAGATCATGATGCTTCAAGGATCACTTGTGCATGCCATACGGTCAACTTTTCAGACATATTAATATTATTAGTCACTTGAACTTTAGTTAATAACTATAATCAGAAAGTGGTAATTAGAAAGTTAAAGTAACATATATAATTTAATGTCAACCTATTATTTTGTTTACTTCAGTCATAATTACATAGAGATCTTGCTTGAACAAAAAAAAATAGACATTTTTTCTGATAATTAGTATTTTCTCCAAAACTTGGTCTGTATAGTCTAATATAATTAGTTCTCACTCATTTCATAAATTATCATATAAGCTAAAAGAGATGATTACTCTTTACAAATAGTACTACAAATAGTCAGCAGCTTTACCCTGTAGATATTATCCAGGATATCTCCTGTAATGGAAAGCCAATTATTATTGTATAAATCTTATTGATTTTGGTTTCAGATATGAGTAACACGAATTAGACTTATCTCAATATTTTTGTGGTTTCTATATCTTCTTAGCTTTACTTTTGGAATATAGGTTTTATGAGGATATAAAGCATATTTATTTTTCAAAGCTTAGTTTTCTGTTCTCTATGGGTTCTTAACAAATGTCAGTTGATGTTAACAAATTACTAGTGTTAATACTTGAGTATTCCAGTTGTCTTAATGCTTATTCCAGGAAGACTACATCAAATGTAGATGTGTTCCAAACTTGGTGAATGCATAATTGACCATCATTTTTATAGACTGCAATGCCCAAGTAACCAAGTTGAGAGTTTCAAGGTGTATGAAATTTGCTTTTCCTTTACCTTATGAAGTTAATAAGTAAAATAAAGTCACTTCCCTTTATAAAGCTAATTATTTTTAAAAATCAGGTAACAGAATTGGAAGAATTGGAAAGATAAAGTACAACAAAAAGGGGGAGCAAAGCACTGACAAGCTCAGCCTAACCTGAACTCTGTCTCTATTTTCTATTACTTTTCTCCATCTCTAGTTCCTTGCTTCTTCTCTCCCAACATATTGTCTTTTCTGTCAGTGTCTTTGGTACATAAATCTTAAGTTTTTGATTTATACATAAATTTAATTGAAAGGCAGGGAATCTCGCTACACATACCAGTATTTCTTATCATGCTTTTACACTAGTATATTTTTATTTCTAGTGTATGTTAGTTTCTTCCTCTTCCATTTTTCTTTTTTAACTCCCACTTCCTCAGGCCACATAATTCTCCTTCTATTGACCATATGTAGTCTATTTTTTTCTTGTGATATATGAGCCTCAGTGTGTGTATGTATGTTTTAGGTGTAGATGGGCCTTGGCTTTTTACCAAAGTAATGTTTTCTGTTTGATTGTCAATATCTTCTCTACTAAGGTCCAGTTTTTTGGGGAACTTTTGGTCATGGTAACACATTTTATTCATGTGTTTATGATATGTGAACAATGAAATGCATAAGTATTAAGGAAAGAATATTTATTTTTATATGATTTTTATTTTTCTCAGTGTGTGCTGTATTTGTGGGCCTTGAAAATTCTTTACCCCAAAACACTGTTTTTACTTCGTGGAAATCATGAATGTAGACATCTAACAGAGTATTTCACATTTAAACAAGAATGTAAGTATACGTCAAGCTCCTTCCTTTAACACTATATGTGCTAAACAGTAATTTTAATCAATACTGAGATACATACAATATAATCCACTGCCTAAAAGGCAAAAACTTAAAGTGACACTCTTTTGTATTATCCCATATTTCTTTCTAAGCATGCACATTTCTGAGAATCCAGAATTTCTTTGTAAACTAAAACTTTTCTATAAAGTGGTTGGAGAATTCGAATTAAGATTTGATGCAATTTATCCTAAGAAAGAAGTGATTTAGGGATGCTACTGTTTAAAACAATAGTTGCACCTATTAATCTCACATTACTGAAGAAATGCAAATGGAGGGCAAATTCAACCCTATGCCTCTGCTTTGGACCCAATAATTGCTAGCTTCTAGTGAGTCTTATAAAACTGAAGACGTCATTCTTTAGACAAAGACACTAGGAGTGTGGAGTACTTCTTAAAATGGCTTTTTCCTCCTTACAATTTTCTTTATTGTTCACTGAATCTTACATAGGTATATAAAACATTACATTTTTGTTTTATATATAAATACAGTTAAATGGAAGGCCAGAGAATCTCTCTATATATATCAGTATTTTTCTTTTTCATTTAGTCCTTTATTCAATGGAGCATAAAGACTTCTCCTCTTAAATCATTAGATATAAGTCATGGGAAAAGCAATGTGCAGTGAGATAGAAAGAACTTTAGAAAATGTCTTGCCATCTGCTTTACTACCAAATTATTAAGGATATCAAGCAGCTTTATGGCTGTTTTTCTGTTGGTCTTCCAGTTGTTCATGTACATTTTTATAATGAGACACCTGCAGATAAATAGCCAGAATGTATATACAAATTCTCTTGCTATATAAAAAGTTATGAAAATCATAAAATATGAATGAAGGACAAAAACAGGAAACACTAGATATAAAAGATTAATATGTTAGTTTCAAAAAATCTTTATTATGTTTTAGAATTTTTCAGTGTGTTCTTTTATGTTAATAATATGGTCCTAACAATAAAACTTCTCAAAAAAACGAAAACTATTTCAGTGAAATGATCCTGCCTATATATCATGAGTATTTTTTTGTCACTTCTAAAAGGTAAAATAAAGTATTCAGAACGCGTATATGACGCCTGTATGGATGCCTTTGACTGCCTTCCCCTGGCTGCCCTGATGAACCAGCAGTTCCTGTGTGTACACGGTGGTTTGTCTCCAGAGATTAACACTTTAGATGATATCAGAAAAGTAAGTTTTGTTATTTTCCAAGTCTAATTATTTCGTGTGCTACCATAATAAATAGAAGACATTAATTACTCTGCCTTTGTCAGTAACTTTATCCTTTTGAGTTAAAATGATTTAAAGTGGTAGTGATTCTCTTCTTTATGTTAAATTTTTATCAAGAAAGGAAGATATATTTATACTTGGAAGAATTTTTATGTCTACCACTTCAGGGTTGGTCTTACCATCTGACATGTGTCTTTGGAAATATAAAATATTTGACCTCTAAAAAAAATATGCCTTATCATTTCCATTTGGCTTTTTTTAAACAATCCATTTTATATTCATCATATATTATGCTAGAAATGTTGCCTTGCCCTTGGGAAAATATCATAACATAACCATTAAACTCTGTTCATTTTATGGTGTTTTAAAATCTACTATTTGTTACAACTGAAAACTTTTAAGTAGCAATCTAACAAGGACAATGATAATATTCTATCAATTTTATTGAATGGCTAGGTGGAAAACAATGTACTTTTTAAGAAGTATTTTTAAGAACTTTTTAAGAAGTACTGCAGTTTAGCATTCGCTATTAACAGTTGTTTAAACCAGCAAAAAGATGAGTTACATTGAACGTGGAAGTGGATTGTGTCTTTTTCTTGAGTAAATCTAATAACATGTGATAGTTTTATGTAGTACAGTAGACAGTCTTTTATTTCTTTGGTTGTGTTTCTAACTCTGATGATTGCAACAATGTAAGGGAAAAAAACAGAGTAATGAAAAATCTCAGTGCATATTTCTTGGTGCCAAAATTGCCAAAGAGAGAAAGCAATGTAAATGTTTTCTTAGGTCATTTAAAAATAATATTACTTGGAATTATTTTAAAGTATGATAATTTCTTCACATCAATGTTTATAATATATGTTATTGAAAAGTTGTGCTCATTACCAAGTTTTCTATCTAGGAAATCTAAGTCAATTTTTTTCTGGAGGAATTATAATAGTTGAAAACTATATTTATCTTCTTTCCTCTACTTTTAGAGACCTAAGAAAATATGCTTGTATTTATCCCATAGAGTAGAGATATGGAAATAATTCTAGCCTTTTATTATTATCCTCACCAGTAATTCCGGTAAGAATACATTGGTCACATTGTTCTAAATTACTGTATTTGAACTATAAAGATTGGAATTTTGCTTAGATTTGTTCTAAACATACATGCTAAGTATTTATTTAAGCCTAAGGTCTTACAGGTAGACTTTGCCTTCAAATAAGTGATGTTCTAATCTCAAGGTGTACAGAATTTATTTCTTAAGTATAGGTTCACTTAAGAATAACCACGGACACAATTCAGATTCTTGATCTTACTTATCATTAGGGGCATTCATACAAAGACTCCCTTGCTGTCACTTGTTTGACTGATTGCCATTTAACTGTTATTTTCCATTTCTTCAGAGTTGGGAAACTTGATTGCTAACTAAGTCTTAGAAGTCTATATGCTGAATAACATTTACAGCTACCTTAAGTTATTAAATTATTACTGTATTTTCTCCTTGTGTTCAGTGGAGAAGGAAAGCAAATATTTTATCTATTCATGTATCCATGTATCATATTAACCTGATGACCACTTAAATAATTTTGGAAAATGGAAATGGTCAAATTACAAATAAGTGCAGTAGTTTTAGTTAGCAAATGTTGGGCATCAAAGACATGCACTTATGTTTTATTCTCTTGCCTTGATCAAATTTCACGACCTCGGATAGAAAATGAGAAACTTACTGAGTGTCCTCCTTAAAAGGGGTATTAGTGAAAACTTTGCTCAAAATGGTGTTTTCATTATTTGAACAGAACTGATACTCTGAATAGAGTTCTATACTGTAGAGAATAAACAGAAAGGATAGGGATGTTGGAATATTTTGTTTAAGATGCAGTCACCAGCAAAAAGGCTGTAAACCTCTACTACAAAATGAATAACCATTTTCATATGACTCTCATTTGTAGTGCTTCTTTCATACTTTTGTTCATGAAACTCATGGTTTTGAGTAAATACTTCAGTAAATTAGGAATGTATTTACATACCATAAATCTCTACTACCATGAACTCAGAGAAAAACTATGTTTAGGTAAAATAAAACATTCAAGTTCTTTCTTAATACTCTATCATTGAGGTTCAAGTGTTCAAGTATAAAAATAATGTATTTACTTTACTATTGGAAAAAAATGCATGCTTTTTATTTTAAAATTCAAGCAAAACACAATAAATAAACTTAGTTGCTCTTTGTCTTTGTGTTCATTTTTGCAAGACATTATTTCACACTTCTTTCCGGTGTCCTATAGAGCATAGAGTATTGGTCTTTTTTCTGTATTTGAAGTACATTAGAGATGTGATGCTAATTCAGTATAAAATTGTTTCTTTCTGGGCTGGGTGCATTGCCTCATGTCTGTAGTCCCAGCACTTCAGGAGGCCGAGGCAGGCGGATCATGAGGTCAGGAATTTGGGACCAGCCTGACTAACATGGTGAAACCCTGTCTCAACTAAAAATTCAAAAATTAGCTGGGCATGGTGGTGCACGCCCATAATCCCAGCTACTCAGGAGACTGAGGCAGGAGAGTCCCTTGAACTCGAGAGGTGGAGGTAGCAGTGAGCCGAGATCAAGCCACTGCACTCCAGCCTGGGCGACAGAGCAAGACTGTATCTCAAAAAAAAAAATTGTTTCTTTCTGCATGAATGTAACAAGCTCATTCTTCTGTAATCTGATGGACTTTTTTTTTAAATAAATAAACTTAATATCACAAATTAAAGAGATTTTTAAAAATATCACCTAACAACCTTAGGACTTACTTCCCAACATATTTTAGATGCTATATTCAATTTTCATACATATCATTAAGCTTTGCACGTAACCAGAAAATGAATTTTAGGTTTTTATTTTGCCATATGTCAACTCAAGTTTTTTTGTATTTTTTTCTTTTTACTGTCAATGATACTTTAAAATATACTTTGTACTTTTTCCAGAGTAAATGTTATATTGTGGTTGCTTTGCAGACCTTTACTTGGGGAGTCATATTAATCAGAAATTTTCCCCTCCTCTACTGTCCTACCCTTAATAAGTTCTTATTTTTCAGAAAGAAGTTCTCTACTTTTAGGGACAAGTATTATTATTATTTTTAATGTTTCAAAAGATTACTAATATGGTGAAACATGTTAAAAAACAATTTTTTAATTGTTTCAAAAGTCTAAATTATTTAAATCTCTTCAACAAGTTTAAGTTTGCAATGAAATTTTATGGCTAACATAACGGTTGAAATATAGAGTTTTGTTTTACTGAAGTTTTTCTTTGGGTGTTGAGGATGTAAAATATTTCCTCATTCTCTGTAGACACTAATAAAAAGTAGTATGCAGTAAAACCATTACTCAGAAAAAATAAAATGTATGTCCCAGAAAACAAAATAGACAATTTGATTAGTTGTCAGCCAAATATATTCACTTGTCTGTATTGGATTTTTTAAATATAAATATAAAGAATATCAATTATTAATAGGTTTTCATAGCTATTGTATGCTTGTATTCAAGAGCCATTATAATATCTGCTGATTCACCAAAGACCCTTCAGTTGCAGTTAAATCAGGATCAACTAAAGTGTTTAAAATTGATCATGATGTGTTTTTTCCAGTGACTGTATTTCTCATATGCCTTCTAAATGCACCTTTTAAAATTGAAATATGACTTCACTAAACATTTATAGCTGGAAAATTGATTTCATATAAGGTCTCAGGTAAAATTATAAGGCTTAGAACTGTGAACTTAAGAATGACCAGCTAAATTGGATTTTATTTTACTGTCTATTATTACTTATATTTGTGCCCACTACAGTCAACTACAGTAAGCTTATACTTTATCATTAGAAACCTAGATAGCCCATAATGAAGGAATATCTAAAATATCATATATAGCAAGTGGCTAATTTTAAAGTAAAAGCCATCTTTTCTCAAAATCATGTTCTTAAATATATATATAGTTTTATATATATTTATATATATGTATATTTAAGAACATATTTAAATATATATATAAAATATATATATATTTAAGAACATGATTTTGAGAAAAGATGGCTTTTACTATACATATATATATATATTTATATAGGTGTATATATATATATATATATATATATATATATATATATGTATATATATAACATAAGCATAAAAACTAGGAATTGTTTTCCATCCAGACTTCTAAATCATAGTTCAGTTTAGGAAGTAATAGGTATTTCCTCAATGAAAGTAAAAGTCTTTCCTCAATAAATGAAACAGAAGTAGAGTCATAATAACTGGTAATGACAAAAACACTTGGATAGATTAAGTAAGGAGAGAGAAGGATGAAAGGTAGAATAGGATAAAAGAGAAACTGCAAAATCTAGAGTTAACAGAGACAGGAGGGAGGTAAAGGGTGAGATTAAGGTAGATACTAAATGATCTCATTAGAAGGAAGTGGGAAAGAAATTTGGAGAGAGAGAAGAAAGATATGAAAATGAGGAAGAAGAAAGACAGGAAGAGAGAGAGGTAGAGGACATTTCACCCCGAGATGTAGCTGGGGAGAAGAGGATGCATTCTTCACAGTGCTTGTTTCTTATATTGTCGGAATTCTAAGTTTCCAAAGATTAGTATTTTGCTCTCTGTCTTCTATTTTTCTTAGTTAGACCGATTCAAAGAACCACCTGCATATGGACCTATGTGTGATATCCTGTGGTCAGACCCCCTGGAAGATTTTGGAAATGAGAAGACTCAGGAACATTTCACTCACAACACAGTCAGGGGGTGTTCGTACTTCTACAGGTGAGAATAGAGAGCTTGCTATCCTGAACACGTTTTCTTCATAATGGTAGGATTTATCAGTCCATGTGTTTGATTTATTTATATTATAACGTATATATGTATAACTTCTTTAGTATAAATGAAAGGCTCACTTTGAAATTCTTATTCAAATGGATTCTTAGTATTTATAAAATGAAAGTCTCAATAATTGAATAAATGATAAGTGAATAAATAAATGTCAAATATATATGTATACATATGCAGATATAATTAAGAGTTTGACTCTCACCACAATAAAGCACATATTGCAATAAAGCAAGTCATTTTTTTTTTTTTTTGGTTTTCCAATGCATGTAGAAATTATGTTTACACTATACTGTAGTCTATTAAGTGTACAATAGCATTATATCTAAGAAGAAACACACAGATATATATACTTTAATCAGAAAATACTTCATTGCTAAAAACAATGCTCATCATCTGAGCCTTCAGCTCATCATAATATTTTTGCTAGTGAAGGGTATTGCCTTGATGCTAATGGTTACTGACTAATCAGGGTGGTGGTTACCAAAGGTTGGAGTGGTTGTGGCAATTTGTAAAACAAAGAGAGCAAGGAAGTTTGTTGCATTAATTGACTCTTCCTTTCACAAAATATTTCTCTATAGCATGTGATGGATTTTGTAGCATTTTTCCCCACAGTAGAACTTCTTTAAAAATTGGATTCAGTCCTCTCAAACCCTGCTCCTGCTTTATAAACTTGGTTGATGTAATATTCTAAGTCTTTGTCATTTCAGCAATGTTCACAGCATCTTCACCAGAAGTAGATTCCATCTTAAGAAACACAAACAAACGCTTTCTTTGCTCATCTATACAAAGTAACCAACTCCTTACCCATTGAAGTTTTACTATGAGATTACAGCAATTCAGTCACAACTTCAGGCTTTTTTTTTTGAGATAGAGTCTCACTCTATTGCCCAGGCTGGAATGCGGTGGCACAGTCTTGACTTACTGCATCCTCTTCCTCCCAGATTCAAGCAAGTCTCATGCCTCAGCCTCGCAAGTAGCTGGGATTACAGGTGCATGCCACCCACCCAGCTAATTTTTATATTTTTTGTAGAGATGGGGTTTCACCATGTTTGCCAGACTGGTCTCAAACTCCTGACCTCAAGTGATCCACCTGCCTCGACCTCCCAAGATGCTGAGATTATAAGCATGAGCCACCACGCGTGGCAGAGGCACCTCTTCTTCTTCTAATTCTGTTGCTATTTCTACTACATCTGCAGTTTCTTCCTTCAGTTTAGAGTCAACCATGAGGTTTTGAGTCAACTTCATTTAAACTTCTGATAGCTTTGAAATTACTTTTTTATCTGTGGTCTGTGGAATGGATGTTATGTTATTAGGCATGAAAATAACATTTATCTTCTTAGTACATCTCCTTCAGAGCTCTTCAGTCACCGAGTGTGTTATCAGTGAGCAGTAATATTTTGAAAGTAAGCCTTTTTTTGGAGCAGTAGGACTTAAGTGAAGTTAAAATATACAATAAACCATGCTGTAAACATGTGTGTCATCAAGCCTTTTTTTTTTTTTTTTTTTTTGAGACAGAGTCTCACTCTGTTGCCCAGGCTGGAGTGCCTGGCGTGATCTTGGCTCACCACAACCTCTGCCTCCTGGGTTCAAGGGATTCTCCTGCCAAAACTTCCTTAGTAGCTGGGATTACAGGTACTTGCCACCACACCCAGCTAATTTTTGTATTTTTTAGTAGAGATGGAGTTTCATCATGCTGCCCAGGCTGGTCTCAAATTCCTCATCCTCGTGATCCACCCACTTCAGCCTCCTGAAGTACTGGGATTACAGATGTGAGCCACCATGCCTGGCCCATCCAAGCTTTATTGTTCCACTCATAGAGCACAGGCAGAGTAAAATTAGCATCATTTTTAAGAGCTCTTGAATTTTAAAAATGGTAACTGAACATTGGATTCAACTTAAAGTCACCAGCTGCATTAGCCCCTAGCAAGAGTCAGGCAGCCTTTCCTTTGAAGCCAGGCACTGATTTCTATTCTCTAGCTATGAAAGTCTTAGGTAGTATCTTCTCCCAGTAGAAGGCTTTTTGTCCATTAAAAAAATCTGTTGTTCATTGTGGCTACTTTCATCAGTTAGGTTAACCAAATCTTCTGGATAATGTGTTGCAGCTTCTACACCAGCACTTACTGCTTCACCTTGGGCTTGCTGCTTAAATATCGTGAACCAAATAACCTCTGCTGGCCTCAAACTTTTCTTCTGCTTCCTTCTTTTAGCCTTCAGAGAATGGAAGAGAGTAAAGGTCTTGCTTTGGATTAGACTTTGGCTGAATGGAGTGTTGTGGTTGATTTGATCTTCTATTCAGACCATTAATGCACTCTTTCCATATCAGCAATAAGATGGCTTCACTCCTTATCATTTGTGGGTTCACTGGAGTAGTGCTTTTAATTTCCTTCAAGAACATTTCCTTTGCATTCACAGCTTTGCTAACTGTTGGCACAAGAGCCCTAGCTTTCGGCCTGTCTCAGTTCTCATTATGCCTTCCTCACTAAGCTTAATCATTTCTAGCTTTTGATTTAAAGTGAGGCATGTACAACTCTCCCTTTTACTCAAGTACTTAGAGGCTATTGTAGGGTTATTAATTGGCTTAATTTCAGTATTGTTATCTTATACAGAATAGGGGAACCTGAGGAAAAGGAGGGAAATAGGGAATTGGCCAGATAGTAGAGCAGTCAGAACACAATGAACATTTATCAGTTAAGCTTGCCATCTTATTTGGGAGTGGTTGGCAGCACCAAAAACAATTATAATAGTAACATCAGAGATGATGATAAGAGACATAATAATGATGGAAAAGTTTTTAATATTGTAAGGATTACCAAGATGTGGCACAGGTATGACGTGAGCAGACGCTTTTGAAAAAATGGTGTTAATATATTGACTTGCTCAATGCAGGTTTGCCACACACCTTCAGTTTTTAAAAAACAGAATATCTGAAGAAAAAGAAAAGTGCAATAAAATGAGATCTTCCTTTATATAAAATTTCTGTGAAGAATAGAAAAGACAGAAAAGATTTACATGTGATGTGAGGGTGAAGAGTCTACTAAAGAAGATGGTAAAATTTACTAGAAAATGTATTCTGCTTCAAAAACTGTACCAAAAAAATCCAACACCAACCTTGATTTTTTAAATTCAATTATATAATCACATTTTAAAGTTTTACCAGTTTTCATAACTTGAATTAAAAAAACAACTTTTCATTGGCTAAATGAATCATATTTAAGTCATTCTTACATTTTTTTTAAGTTTATCAGGCTTCCTGTATAAATTAAAATGAATAGCTTTACAGTATATAGGAACCATAGTATATTTATTTTGAGGACTTTGATAAGCCAAGTTGAAAATATTTTTATAACAATTTTTACATTTACAAATCGCTAAGGGATTTACCCATTCCATGACATTTCAGAACGCTTCAGAAAGGAATCTACAACACAGTTAGGTTTCTGCATGATTTCACTGTTTTCCTGATGTGTCACCTCAGTTTTATCTTCCCGCATCTGATCATCCTCAGTTTCACCAAAGTCTCTTATCGTTATACATGCAGCACATGTGAACATTGCCAGACTGAAAGAGAAGAGGTTATGAAGAAGTCAAGAATTTTAAATTTTAGAATACTTCTTCCTTTTCTTCTCCTCCCTCCTCCTCCTCTTTTTGTTCTTCTTATTACTAGGCATTTAAAAACCTTTCCTGATGTTCCCTGAAGTTAATGGCCAATTCCAGCCCTGGCAGCTAAGCTAATGGCAAGGCTGGAAGAATTCTGTAAAACACATCAGCTATGTATCTTCTGTCTATAGAGTAAGCATATATCCTTTTGTAAAACATTGATCAGATGTCTATTTAGTAGTAGGACATCTTGTTGCATACGCAAAGTTTTTCTTATGTGAGAAAAAAAGTTTTTTTATCTGTTGACGTGATTGAGAAATTAAAGTCAATGAATAGAAAATCTTGTGCATTATAAAGCATCATTCAAAGTATAGTTTTCTTTATATGAATATTAACAGAGGTTTGTTCTAAGCATATTTATTTTAAAAATTTATAGTTCACTTCTATGTTTTGGAAATTTGGTGTGAGGAATCTGTTTGGCTGAAGTAAAGAAGCATGGCATCTGAAAAGCCTAAAATTTCTTTTCAGTAATTATTTGGGAGTAATTTTTTATAAAAGATGTTTAAACTTAATAGTGAAAAGTTGGTATTGTTAAAGTATATCAAAGTTACGTATTCAGTTTTCCAAAGATGGTGTTAACTTTCTAGCTATACCTTGATTGTTTAAATTACCTGTTTGACATCACTGAGTTGTACTTCAGTAACATAATATCAAACAAAATTCAAACTCTTGATTTTGATATTGATTTCTGTTGCATTAATGATAGAATAGCATTCTATTAGTTCAGATTATATTCTAAGCAGAGTCCCATACTGAACTTATATAATATTATTGCCTTTTTATTTTATAAATATACAGACACAAGTGGGTTTATGTCAGGAATAAAGTCTACCATCTTTAATAATAGAGGATAATTAGAAAATTAAACATTTTCTCTTTTGTTTTCAACATTATGATTATTTCACTTTTCTCATTAAACATTCTTAATAAATAATGATTTTTAGCCATAGCAAGTACACATTATGTGAATAGCTAAATATCTAAATCCATGACCTACATACAGACTGACAAGTGCAAAGCAGTCTGGATTATGTTTTATCTAAGGAGGAGAAAAATGTCTCTGATTCTCCTACAGCTTTTTGATCCTTTTGACTTTAGTGCCATCTTGAAAGTTTGAAGGCATTCTCTGGGATCGTGGTTTATAAAGTGGATCTAGATGGGCACAAGCAAGCCATGAAATTGGTAGAGAAACTTAGTGGCAATTACCAGTTTAAGTTATTGGCAGGTATTTTGATCCACAACTCTCAGTTTTATTTAACATTCGTATGTGTAGTTTGCATGTTTACTTTGCTATGCCACCCTATCCACTGTCTAACATGTCATCTGGGCCATCATTTAAATAAAATAAAGTTATGTAGAAAAATGCATCAGTCAGAATTTATTCACACTGTTCCTGAGTCATGTTGGATAGATAGGCAGTGTGACAGAGAGGAAAGAATCCGTAAGAACTATGATTTTGCCCCAATGCTATCTTAGACCAGAGTTTGCACCCTCAGATACCTATAATGTTCAGGCAGATAATTGAGATACTTGGAGCAGGCTAAGTGTTAGATTCTGGAGATTAGTGAGGATCATGACAAATTTTCATTTCATGTAGACCAAGGAAAACTAGCAGCTGGATTTGGCATTTTGGTTATCAATTTGTGTTTCCGCCTTGGATGAATCATAAAAGTTTTGTATTCTGGGTTTACCTTGCTTCAAAATGAGTGAGTTAAATTAGACATCCTACAGCTCCTCTAAGTTCTGAAATTTTAGGGGTATCTTGACAGTGATTTTTGAAGTGTTTTGGAAGCTCCAGGTGGCAGTTCACAAATCAACAGCCTTCTCACTCTGCCCAGCTTCTCTGCAGCAGTTGACACTTTTATCAGCCCCTTCGATCTTGAAATCCTCTGGTTCCTCCTTGTTTACATATCCTGATTCTCCTCTGACTTATCAGGGTGATCCCTGCCTCTTCCTGATGCCTCTTTTTTTTTGTCTTCCTTCTGCTTTTTTACTTTTTTTCTTCACACCTTCTCCTAGGAACTTTACCTCTACCCACTTCCCTAGATTCCTGTAAACGGTAAACTCTATGCCCAATTACTGAATCTATGTCTACCCTACTTCATCTCTTTATCTTTCCTGAGCTCAGTTCCTATATGTCTAGCTGTCTGCTGGAAATTCCTGAGCTCAGTTCCTATATGTCTAGCTGTCTGCTGGAAATTCCATTTTCACCTTAACCTAAACTCACTTTGCCTGAAAGAGCTTATTTACTTTTCCACTGGCTTAATCCTCACTGAAATTTCCTCCTGTTTTTCTTTGCTTCTTTTTTGTTTACTGTTCATTCTCCCAGCCATGCAGACTAGCAAGTATCTTTACTTTTTCCTCTTGTATTGAAATCACCACCAGTTATCACATCTTTGTAATATCACTGGCATCTAAACTATGCTGCCTTTCCTCTTTCCCACTCTGAGTTCAAGACCTTCCTTTATAGTCTATTGAAATCACACCTGAGCTCTCTGATCCCAATTTCATTAGTATCCTACCTCCTTCTCCTGCCTAATGCATACTGTTCCATTCATGGTTTTTGTTTTTGTTTTTGTTTTTGAGAATGTTTTCAGTCAATTATTTAACACACATTAGCTGGGCACTTACTGTTGTATATTCTCTCTACTAAGTTTTATAGATGGTGAGTCCTTGCCTTCAAGAAAATGACAGCCTAGTAGCAGAGACCATGAAGCAGAAACAGAAGTAAAATGCAAAGTGAACAGTGTCACCATGATAAATGTGCTGGCTATTACATATGGAGAAAGTGCGGGGAGAGTGTATGAGTGAGTGTGTTGGGTGTCTTAACCCCAAACAGGGATGGATTAGGGTTCAAGGAACTCCTCATGATGAAGGCATTAGCAGATTTGAGTTTTAAAGTATTAGAATATATCCAACCAGAGTCATTGGGGAAGATTTTGGCAGGCAGGAAAGCAGCGCATCATCAAAGTATGATGGGAAGTAACACGGGGAATTCTGCAGAGATGGTCACCTGACCTTACTTTACTTCTACTCCCAAATTGCATTTAGCTGTTTCACTATCTGTTAAAAACTAAACATTCATAGGCCGGGCGCGGTGGCTCAAGCCTGTAATCCCAGCACTTTGGGAGGCCGAGGAGGGTGGATCACGAGGTCAAGAGATTGAGACCATCCTGGTCAACATGGTGAAACCCCGTATCTACTAAAAATGCAAAAAAGTAGCTGGGCATGGTGGCGCGTGCCTGTAATCCCAGCTTCTCAGGAGGCTGAGGCAGGAGAATTGCCTGAACCCAGGAGGCGGAGATTGCGGTGAGCCGAGATCGCGCCATTGCACTCCAGCCTGGGTAACAAGAGCAAAACTCCGTCTTAAAAAAAAAAAAAAAAAAAAAAAATTAAAAAAACTAAACATTCATATTACCAAGCTATTCTATACCTATTTTATATCCTTTAGAAATGTGTCTATAAGTGCATCAAAAGACATGTGCAAGATTAATCATAAGAGCCAAGAAATGAAAACTCAGATACCCGTTTAGCAGAATGAATAATTAGTTCTAATATATTTATACAACCAGATACCACAAATGAGAATGAGCTAACCAAAACTGTACATAACAACAGTGATGAAGATCAGAGTATAATGGCAAGTAAAAGAAGTCAGTTAGTGACTAGTATATACTATATGATTCCACTGAAATAAGAGTTCAATATCAGAGCAAACTAATCTGTCATGCTATAAACCAGGATAGTGGCACCTGTAGAGTGGAGGTCACAGTAAGAGAGAGAGGAGGAGTTTCTGAGGTTTGGTAATGTTCTGCATCTTGATCTGAGTGCAGGTTCCAAGGCTGTTCACTTTGTGAAAGATCACCAAATTGATTTTTACCTTATTCTATATAGAAGTTTTACTTTAATAAAAACTTTGCCTTAAATAAAAATTGCTTGCCACTCTATGTGCCTTGCTTTGGATTGTCAAAAATTTATCTTTATAATATGCATTTGTTTCATTAAAAATTATCAGATCAGAGACATAATGACTATAAAAGTTTTTTTAAGTTTAATTTGTGATTTAAATTTTATTTATGATGAAGTTATTTGAGTTTGAGACTCTTAAAAGGCAAACAACAATTGTATCTTGGATGTTTTATTTAGATAAAATCAAGTCTTAAAGTTCTGCTGGTCATATTTAAAGGACAAATTTTAAAGCCTTGTGAATATTCATAATTGTGTTTAGGTTTTGAATGATATAATCATCTTAATGTACCCATAATGTTAGATATAATGTGATTTCCCAACATATGGGAGGAGTCTTAAATCTGGGAGATTTAATTCAAGGTCTAAAATATAGTTCAATATGATATAGAAACAAAAATAGGAGGCAGAAAAGAGCATATGTATTCCCTTCTGCCTCCAAACTCAGTTATCTCTGTTGTATACACATGCATGTGCACATAGGCACAAATGGTGCATTATTCGAGAAAGTTGAGACTTATATTTTAAATTCATTATCCTGTTATATTGTTCACTTTGTCTTTAAATGTAGACTTGTAAAAATCGGTATTTCTGAGTGGACACTTTCCTAATATTGTTATATAATAGCTTATATTTCCCCCCCCAGTTCACACACTTCAACCCCTTTCTGATTATGTAAAAAGTACAGGTATAGATGCCTTTTCTGACACAAGGATAAACTTGACCTTAGAGTCAAGAGGCTTGTTTCATGAATGATGTATGTTTGATTATCTTTGATCCAGTCACATGGATGCGGATGTTAGAGATAAATGTGCTACTCCTGATGATTTCATAACAGATGCTTCTCTTTTCTTTTTGTCTCTGGCAGTTACCCGGCTGTATGTGAATTCTTACAGCACAATAACTTGTTATCTATACTTCGAGCCCATGAAGCCCAAGATGCAGGGTGAGCAGCTTTGAGCATTTATAAAAACCATGCATTGTCCATTTTCCAAAATTTCTTCACTTTGCTTAGGCTCTGCAGGTTCCCTTTTACCAGGCTCACTTCCAAAAGGAATTAGAGCTTAAAATTTTCTCCTGATGGATGACACAGATATGACAGAGTTCTAGAATGAATGGCTGCAGATGTATTGTAAAGTCTCCCTTACAGTTCTTCCATCTTTAGCTTGAACAAGTCCATTTTCAGCTTGATTTCTTATGCACTGTAAGGGCATCTCCTCATACTCCTCAATTGTTGCATTTACACTGTCATATAAGAGAGGAAATTACCAGCTGCTATTCAGTCTTAGTTGACAATGTGAATGAGAATTCTACATAAATATTTAATAGATATTGCACATTTTACTCTTGTTTTAAAGAATATCATTCCTGATTCCCAAATACCATTCCTGATCCCTGTAAAATCCCTGATTTTAAAGGGAAAAAAATAGGGACATCTTAAAGAAAGGGAAAAGTTTATGTTCTAACTAGCAAATGATTACATAAAGTTGATTTTGTCTCATCAGGTAAGTTTTTAAGATGTAGAACAGTTTTGAAGGTTTAGAAAATTCTGAAATGTCAGAGGTTCACTTTAACAGTGTATTAAATCTACATTTGGGAGAAACTAGAATAATTAGTTTTAAGATTTGAGATCTAATACCATTTTCCAGTAGGCTCTGCTGAAAGGCATTGTTTGCCTTTGAATAATTAAACTCATTCCTTCACAGTCTAGGTTTTCTGAAAAGTAGGAGCTCTCCTTTTTATAACCTGTATGCTGAAATTAGGAATATAGATACCTGCATTTTGAAGGAAGCCCATATCTATGATGCCCCTGAATCAAAGCAGATACCAACTTCTTTTCACAATTGGCTATTTTCAAGCAATCAGTCAACAGGTGTGAATGGATCCAATATTATGTACTCACTGTGTTGTAGCTGATGTTTGAAGTAACCTGTTTATTACACCCAACCAATCAGGTCTTCAGATAATTTTTCTCACTCATCAAGGCAGTGGTGTCACCATGCTATTTTGGCTGAGTGTTCCAGTTGGCTTACTGCCCATTTTTGGCAGATTTATCCTAATTGCACCACATACCTGTAACCACTGGCTTACTTGCAGTTGTGTTAAGTGCATCTGTTAATATCAGGTCTTTTTGTTTAAAATGAGAAGTTGATTGATTCATTGGAAAAATTGAGATTATGTCATCCAGTTTCTTTGTTTTCATTTGTTGTCAGGTAGGCATAGTCACCCTTAGTCTATAAAGTCAAGGTACTAGGATTAAGAATGTAACTGTCTTTCACATGGATTTCCTTTCCATAGCTCAGTCCCATAATCAGAACACATACTTCTAGAACATTTTTAAAAGGTTTTTAAGGGGCATTTCTTCTGGGGAATATAGTGTGACCAAGTTCCAAAAAGAACTTTTAAAACTTCAAAAGTGTTTTAAAATTATAAATTTTAAGGAGGCTATTTATCTTTCTAAAGGTACTTTTTGAGTTACTTTTAGAACCCAACCATATTAGACATGGTTTAGTCTACCAGGAATAAATGTCACAAATCAATGAAGAAATGGTAAAATCTTATTTTGGAGGGGTATTTCTAAACTGATATTCCTAAAATCGAGTACACGGAAGTCATTAGATACACTTTTGTCCTTATGTAAATGAGCCAGGGTCACCTGTACTTTTAATTGGGGACTAAAGTGTTGCACTATAAATTATTTCTGTCTTAATAACTGGATTCTTGGTTTATTTCAAAAGTTTTTGTGAATATTCTGTTTCATTACTGATGTATTAAATATTACCCTGCTGAGACAATAATCTTTGACCTGTAGACACCAGCAGAGATTGGTAATAAATAAAATTCTAAAATAGAAAGAGTTTCAGTTTGTAAAAATTCATAGATTTAAGAGGATATTCTTTTAAAAGCAAATAACTCAGTCTAGGCAAAATGCTTATATATAATCTTCACAGAATGTTGTAGATTTATCAGATAATTGGCCTGGTTATTAGTGATAAGTCTTTATATCTTGCTAGGTTTATTTGGTCTTTTTATGGCAAAAAAGTTGGCAACCATCTGAAAATTTTGGTGCATACAAAGTATCTGTGTGCACTAATCAGCCTTTGTCCCTTCTGTTGAACACATGGAAACAAATTATGATTTTCCATTGAATTCCACATTCTCTTGAGGTTTGCTAACTTAGAAAATACCTGTTTGGAAATTTTACATATGAATGTATGTTTTCATGCCCACGTCCCTGAAATGTATTAACACTTGTGTATAATAGACTTTAGAGAGAAATTTTTATTTAGTGTTACATAATTGGAGGCGCTTTGAATAATGGAACTTGACGTATTTAATTTTCTATTTCTAAATCTATGATTTGATATTATCTTTTTTCCATACTACCTTTGTTTTAACTGTATTTGTTCTTTTTAGGTACCGCATGTACAGGAAAAGTCAAACAACAGGCTTCCCTTCTCTAATTACAATTTTTTCAGCACCAAATTACTTAGATGTATACAATAATAAGGGTAAGTGTTTTTAAATCCCCTTTTCAGTCTTATGTAATGTCTGCAATAATTCTTCTCAAGCAGTTTTATTTTAGTTTTATCTTAAGTATTTTTAACGTCTTTTTTATTTTTATTTTTCAGTTATTGTTTGATGCACACTTTGTGATTATCCTCAAGAATACAGATTCACATTTGGTCAGAGATTGGGCTTATGAACTGTTAATTTTTTAAATGTTTTCTAGGACATTTTAATTCTTAACAGGGTTGACAGCTGCTGCTCTGGTAGATACAGACTTTAAAAGAAGTAATAATTGGAAGTAATCCAAAATCATGCTTCTTAAAAAGATTTGGATTTAAATAGAGTAAGTGTGATGGTGCATGGAAAGGATCAAGAAAAAGAAACAAAAAATAAACTTAGTAGCTTGAAATGCAAATTAGAAGTGCATTTATTAAGCATCTATCATGAGTTGGTTCCTATGCTAGGCAAGTGCATGTTCATTTCTTTAAAACAAAAAAAAAGGTAAACTTCAAGGTAAATATTATTGGCCACTCTACCTTCCCCTTTTTTAAGGAAAACTCAACGCAGAGTGAGTTCCTGTGGTTAATTGCCTTGTCCAAGGTCACTTAATTAGGAAGTAATGAACTAGGTTCAAATCCACATCTAGTTCTGTGCCCTGTGCCACCTATTTGAAACTCCACACCAGAAAGAAACACAAAAACAAGAGGGCATTATTACTTACTACAGGGAAAAGAAGAAGAGCAAAGGGTACATTATATCCTTCTTTCATAAATGTAATCTCTTTATTTGGAAATATTATAAAGTGTTACATGTGTAAGAATGGGTGATAAAATGTGAAAAAACCTTTAACTCTAGGTAGCATTAGTCTGGATATTATATAGGCAGCATGTCCGAGTGTGGCTTTCTGAGATTAAGAGAAATGGAGACAGAAAGAAAAAAAGCAGTCAAATAACATATATAAGGTCAAATATGGCCCAGTAGGGGTGGTAAAAGGCAGCCTAGTTTCTGAGCCAGTCTAAAAACTCCTGGAATTAGGAGTCATGTCCCTGCATAAATGAGGTGTGATGGGTGTCTTCCTGGCCCAGGCCTGGTGTCCAGGATGCCTAATATTGGCCTTGGCCACCTTTCTTCCCAAGTTCCTGTTGAATTGTCCTCAGTCCTTTGTTTCCCTTCATGTATTCCACTTTCCCCTAGCCCAGAGAATGACATCTGCTCGATGGTGTTTGCTCTAGCCATATAGTCCTTTACATTGCCGTTTTGACCGTGGTGGGTTCTCCTTTGTAGTGAAGGAGCATGGTTTTCAGTAAGGCATAGTGCAGTTTTTGTTATAACCATGGGGGAGAAAAGAGGCAGTTCCTAGAAAAGAAGCGCTGTCTTTAGTAGGCTCTGCCAAGAAGAATGCAAAATAAGATAAAACATGTTCTCTGCTTGCCACGTGCTTTTAAGTATGTGGGAGTGAGAGTCAATGTTTCATTGCTAAAGTGAAGATTATTGTATTTGAATAAAATTGATGTTACCTAGAATTTTGAAAACCACTGCAATAAAATTTTGTTGTAAGCACCTTCAAAACACAATCAGTGGAAAAATAGCTGTGAAGAATCTATAAGTTAATCTTTGATTGTTAGAAACAAATGATCATAAAGGACTCTAGAATAATAAGCTGATAGTTACAGTATGATTTGATTTGTAAAACTCCTGTAGAGTTGACAAAGTAAGACATTTGGGTGATTTAACTAATAATATAAGACCCAATAATATAAACAAAGAGAATCAAACACTAATATATTTGGTAAAGGATAATTTTCTAGAATGGTCAGAGAAAGCCTTAAGTTAAAATATGATCTGGATGTTAAAGAGTAGTGAATGTTTTATTAGAAAGAGAAATAAATAGTATCAAGGTCAATGAATATTTTAACAGTAAACACTTATTGTATAGAACCCATAAAAACTAATCTCTTTGACTGGATGAGGATTCTCAATCTTGCACAGGGAAGGCCCTGAGATACCTGCAGGGAATGCAAGAATTTAGTAAGTCATATTGCTTATCCCAGTCCCACCATGATCCTGTAATTTACCAAAGTACATAAAATATACTTTTATATATTTTTTTGAAACACAGGTTTATATTGTTCTATGACATTAAGATTTTTTACTATTAAACTGAGGGAAGGAAATGTCCCTAAAACTCATTTTCTTGCCATACACTGATTACTAAATAGCACATACTATACTTACAAGTTTACCAGAAATTTCTAAAAAAGAAAACCAAAACAGTAAAAAAGGAATAAAATTGGGATTTTACTCCACAAAAACAGACTTAGACCCTTTCGATTCATCATAATGCTAGGTAATGCAGTTTTGCTTGAGACCAGTACCTATTTCTCAAATAAGGTGTGTATTGCTTCTTTTTGAATGGTTTGATTTAACAAGGTTGGGACATTAAAAAAAAAAAAAAAAAAAAAAACAGATACCAGCACATCAGTGACTTTGAGATTTTGTAGTTCTTTCACTGTGTTCTCTTGTCTTTGGGGTAGATCACCTCACCGTCTCTAGGATAGACGGAAAGGGGGTAGAAGTGTTTCATTTTGGGAACCGTTTCATAACAGAAAATATTCTCTTGAGAGAAAAAGATAAACTGATAGGGAAGAGAAGGATATTCTTCAGTTTAAGCAAAATTTCAAAAGACTTTTATGTAAAATTTCTGAAGCATTTTAAAGCTATTATGCTAACAGTGTATATAGTATGTGGGAGTGGGAGTCAGTTATTCACTGCTAAAGTGAGAATCACTGTATTTGAATAAAATTGATGTTAACTAGAATTTTTAAAAGCAATGTAATAAAATTGGGTTGCAAGCACCTTCAAAATGCAATCAATGGAAAATAGCTGTGAAGAATCTGAGTTAACCATTTGATTATTAAAAACAGATGATCCTAAAGTACTCTGGAATTATAACCTAATAGTTGCAGCATGATTTGATTCTTGAAGCTCCTGCAGCTTAAGACAGAAGTAATACTCTCTGGCAAAATGAAAGAATAAGGAAAATAGATTTATTCTTGCCATCCTAAAACCAATAATAGTTGTGATTAGATTCATATGTAAATGTCCAATAATGCTGATTAGTAGTTCATACTTACCTGCAATTAATAAATAGTGTTACACGTAAATTTTCAGTGCTGCAAAAGAAGTAGCATTCAAATATAGACTTCTTCAGCAAGGCAATTTACTTCTATAGATGGATGCATCTCACTGATGGAGCAATGACAAGTGCACGCCTGGACAAGGAGGGGCAATGGTTCTTATTCCTGAGGCAGGTAGTCCCTACTGCTGTGTCATTCCCCTGTTAGCTAGGGTTAGACTGCACTTTCTAGGCTAATTCTGGTTGGCTATTTAAAAAAGAGCAGGGATACCAGCCAGAGTGGTGGAGTGGGTAGTTTGGTGGGAAGGACAGTTATAGGACAGGTCAGAGCAGGTGACCATAGGTGACTCAGGTCAAAGCAGGTGACCAGGGCAGGTGACCGAAGCAGATGACCAGAGCAGATAACCAGGATGAGTCACGATGGAGCAGGGGATTGGGGAAACAGATGGGAACTGCTGATGAGAACTGGTGGATAAGGTTGTTTACTGAAACCATAAGGATGTTAAACTTTAAAATGGAGAATTAAAGAATAAGAGAGCTGAGCATACTGACATACTGATTCTTTGAAAAGAAACTTGGAGTTCACGATATCTAACATAGCTTTCAGAAAGTTATGAGAACTAAATGTTCCATCTCTTGGTATAGTCCACATTAGTTCGTTCTGTTCTCATCCTTTGCAGTCTGCACTGTCTTCTTGCCTGTCTCCCTGTTTCCGTGTCTTCACTCTGACAGCTCTGCAAGATGCCACAGCAAAAGATGTAGGTTTGAATCACAGCTCTGTCATTAAGCAACTAATTCATTTAAATTTATTGGACATGCAGTGGCATCACTATGAGATGAGAAAAAATGTTTGTGAATGTTACATTAAATCGCTTTGAAACCAAATGCTGTGCAATATTAAGATGTTATTATCATTGGATATTTTATGTTGTTATTATTTTGCTACATGTTAGTGCAGGAAGCTAACAGAAGCTGGCAGGAAAATACGCTTATTCCTCAATCTACCATTATCACCTGTCTTTCTGCTTCACTTGAGGTAAACCTTATTGCCTTGAGCAACTTTTGACATTTTGTTTCGCTCTTTTTTTTTTCACTTTTTTGCCTACATACTTATTTCCGTCCAAAAGATTTGTCTCATTCTTCTGCCTGTCTAAATGGACTAGACCCAGTCTAGTCTGTGTTTCCATAAAGACTTTTGTTGGTGGTCCTTGTCTGAATGTCTGCCATGCCAATCATTTTCTCTTGTATTTATTGTTTACTTTTTTCTTGTTAGCTTTTCCATGCATTCCTGTTACTTCCCTGTTACTAATTATAATGAGATTATAATTAGTTTGAAACATGAGGCTTTTTGATGCATATTGTAAAGCCAGGTTGCATGCTTTGACTGTGGTAGGCAGTCAATACATGCATTGATTTAAGCATTTTGGGGGGGGGGCGGGAATTAGCCGCAAGATAGTGACCAAAGTACGCTATTGATATTGACCCACAGATCTTTATATCACTTTAAATTACTCCTATAACCAGTGCTGATACCCTTTCTAAATTGGAGTTAAACATTTGCAGAGCATTTTGCATATTTGAATTGTTGAATTTTCCTCTGTGAATCTGTAGACCTAAAGGAAAAGCTATTTTTTAATTACTCGAATACACTAATCAGATGAAAATTACAGTAATGACACATAGCTTCAATTTTTTAGAAAATTATTTGCCCCCTGTAAAAAGGATTTTAACTCTACTCACTCACCAGTACAATAAATTTTTATTGAGAACTTACTATATACCATGCACCATGCTAAGTGTTGGGGATATCAATGAAACAACACAGACATTAATCTTTGCCCTAGTGTGCTCAATAATCTGGTAGTATGATAGACATTAAATAAATAACTCCACCAATAATTATGTATATGTATTTGGAAAAAGCTGCAAAGAAAAGAGTGGTGTGACATGAGAGTGGAAATTATTCTGTGGGGATTCATTGGGGAAGTGACATTTAAGCAATCAGTGAGAGTAAAATCTCTCTGTATTGAGAAATAGAGTGGCGGATGTGAACATTGGCTTAAACAGCTCAGTTTGACAAAAATTGTAATGAACCTCAGGAAAAATGTATTTTATACCTTGATGTAAACACTTAAATTTGTTTTCTCTGTAGAGGTACATCTGTGCTTCAAAAGAATCTAAATTAAATGACAGTAGGTTTCCATGTGGTACAATTTCTCTGTAGTTCAGATGGGTTGCTGGATGGATAGGTGATTGGATGAGTGGTTAAATATATGATATGTATGTAAAGAAATACAAACATATTTACAAGAGGTATGTAACTCAGTTCCAGTAAACACAACTGCCAGTAAAATTAAGGAAATTTGTTAAATGAAAATTATTTTGGATTTTAGAGAAAAATCTAATGGCAACCAAACTAATTTAGTAATCAAGACCAAACATTTAAATGATAACCAAGAAGTAAACCAATTCAATATTGAAGTAGTTAAGGAAGAGAGCGATAGAAAATTGTTTTTATAAGATGCACATGGAAAGCATCTGATATGGTTTTGCTGTGTTTCCACCCAGATCTTACCTTGAACTGTAATAATCCCTCTGTGTTAAGGGCAGGGCCAGGTGGAGATAATTGAATCATGGAGGCGGTTTCCCCATACTGTTACGGATCTGTTTCTGTGAGCCTGAGGCTTGTCTTAAGCATGGACATGACTTTTCACATTGACTTTTTAAAGTGTTTTGTTGATATCTTTACAACCACAGGTTAAATATGAACACTAGTTGCTTTACAAATTGGATAAAATTAATCCAGAGACTTTGCCCCATAGCAACAGTTTTCCCAGGGTGTACTTTTTTCTTGCCATTATCTGAAACCTGAAGATACTCTTAGTGGGTCCTGAGCACGTGTTTGCCCCAGATCACTTATTGCAATATAGAAAATGTAAACATACAATCAGGGCAGTGTATTTGGTACTTTCTAATAATTGTAGACCAAAGTTATTTTGCTTTATTTTTGTTTGTTGACTAAAGCAAAACAATAAATAAGACATCCTCCAATCCCTAATTTATTCTTTCATTTATTTGATAAAGATTCCTAAAGCCATATGTGTATGATAGAATTAGACACACTAGAAAGATAATTTTTTCGTAATGATTATTAAGCCTGTGAGAGTTCACTGAGAAGTGGTATGAAATACAAGAATTTACATGAAGGAATAAAGCAGAAACTATAAACAAAACCTTTTAGTATTCTTTTATTATCAATACAAGGTGGTAGAAAAGAAATTTACATAAATATTTCAGGCTGAAGAGAACACAAGGGTAGGAAGTTTTGATTGGTTTTCAGAAAAACACCCCTCTGAGACGAATGGTTAAAATTCACTGCAGAGAGGTTTCAACAGAATGTCTTCTCTCATTACATTTTATATCCAAGATTCAACATATGTGATTAATCCAATTGTGATACTCATTTGATATACCATTGTCATTATCATTGTCACCTTGAGTGATATAGTTATATATATATATATTTTTTTAAGTCTTGAGTTGGTAATATATTTAGCAAATGTAAAATGTCCCTTGAGTCGTGATAGCATACTACACCTATGTTATTTACTTTGTCCCTATGAATAGCATATAATAATAACTAATATTTTTTGAGTACTTATTATGTCCCAGACACTGCTCAAAGAGTTTATGTGTATAAATGCATTTAGTCTTTCAACAGCCCTGTGAATTACTGTATAATCTTGATTTTATTGATGAAAATCTAGGGCACAGAGGAACTGCATATTTTTCTGGTACACAAGTTGGTACCAGAAGGCACTGAGATTGAAACTCAGCAAACTGACTGCAGAGCCCACACATTAACCTCTGTCTATCCTCTTCTGCCTTAGCTTTGTTTTGTGAAATGTTTGCAAACAATGTTTGCACTAAGCCACTCTTCACCTCATGGTTCCATTATGTTTAGGTGACTCTAACCATTCTTCATTAAGAAAAGAAAGCTTTTGAAATGAAGAGCCATTTGTTATCACTTTAAAATTACATGAATGTTATACATCCAAATATATGCATTATTAAAAGAACGAAGTTAGAGTACCTTTTACATTTTTCTAAAACAATTTATTTCTCCCTTTAAAATGTATTCCCTAAAGCACTTTTGTTTTTTTTATTCAGCTCCACGGTGAAAGTGTCATTGCTAGAGGCCACTTTCTAAATAGATTAGTTTTAATTCAGTAGTCACCTGCTCACATTTAAACTTTTAATTAATGGAAGGAAGGATAAAATATAAACTATCCCATTAAGATTTAATATTAAGGCTGGGCATGCTAGCCCAGGCCTGTAATCCCAGAACTTTGGGATGCTGATGTGGGTGAATCATGAAGTTTGGAGTTTGAGACCGGCCTAGCCAAGATAGGGAAACCTCATCTCTACTAAATATACAAAAATTATCTGGGCATGGTGGCAGGTGTCTGTAATCCCAGCTACTTGGGAGGCTAAGGCAGGAGAATCCCTTGAACCCAGGAGGCGTAGGTAGCAGTAAGCGGAGATCGTGCCACTCTAGCCTGGGTGACAGAGCAAGACTTCATCTCAAAAAAAAAAAAAGAAAGAAAAGATTTAATATTGAAAGATTCCTTGTACTATATGTTTTAATCGAACCAATCTTCCCATAATTTATGTATCTTTGGGCCAACAAATGACCTTCTTGACTTCTTAAAAATCACTACTCTCTAATTGTAAATTTAGTTAAGTAGTTATTTTGAAACCTCATCAAGTAAGACACAGTGTATAAGGTAATTCTTGCTTTTCACCAAGCTTTGGCTATAGAATTACAGGATTTCAGATGTCAAAGTTATGGAAGACCTTGCCAGGGAACAAAGGAGGATTCAATGCTGAATCCTCTCTGCAGATTCATTGCCAAGTGCTCTTCTGTTACCATCTGAAAAGGGTCAACCAAAGAATCCATCCCGATAACCCTGATGGTTAATAGATTCTTCAGTTGAACTAAAACCTACTTCTTTAGAAATTTCATTCTCTGTAATGCATTCAACAAGGGAAAAACAGTAACAATCTGAGGAATGTTGAAAACTTGAATTTTGGGTTGTCACTTGCTATTCATTATCTAGGTATTCTAGACCTGCAGGAGACGCTTAGATTTTACTCTTGCAGCATCCAAAAGTCTGCCATGATGTTATTTCCATGGAAAACAATGTTGATATGAAGTATAGGAACTATACCAACTCAGTGCCAAGGACATCTTGGAGATAACTTAGAATCATTGCAAGCTATAGCTCAAGACTTGATACAAAGTCCAAGCTTGAAGTGGAAAAGGGTCTTCTATAAATGTGTTGAGATAACACCAGTTTCAGAATACCTCCCAAGAGAGTACAGTTACCCTTACTAGGCATTTGCAGCTGCAGTGAATGAGAACAAGGTGAAGGCATAATGTTTACTCTGCTCATGCCATCTCCTCCAATAGCTCAAAGCTTCGGCTAAGTCTCTCTGTTTTTAGTCTAGGTTTGCTTAAGCCTCACTTTAGCATTACCATAATATGAATTAGAACATAAATGAATTCACTAGCTAAAACTGTTAAGGAATTGATAATTGCCAGTGATTCTTATTAGCAAAAAGAAATTTGCTGGAAGAAATTCAAATATTTGATGCAAAATTGTAATGTTAGAAATGATTCACAATGTTTAACTGGACTTGAGCTACTTACAAAAATTGGCCCCAAATTCTCTGGATACTAGTATGTAGGTATAACACATTAGGTGGGGATTATAAAATGGCAAACTATTTAAAATAGATACCCATACCCTCCTTGAGGACTTTGAAACAGACATAATACTTTACATTTCTCAGGGACAAAATATTTTATCTGATTGTTTATATTATCATGAATGTTAATCACATATATTATTTTATTTATTTTTCCTGCCCCATTCTTAGCAGTTGGATTATTTGATCTTTATACTTTAAAAATGACAGAACAGGCATTATTATTCCTATTTCACAAGTTTGGAAGGTAAAGCCTAAATAAGGAGAAATATTTACTGAAGGTCATATAGTTGCCATGTGACAGAACCAGTATCGTTTCCACTCCTCTCTAATTTATATTCTCTTACAATTTTAAAACAGTTTAGTCTTTGACGTGACACATTGCTTTTTACCTAAATTCTTTTGTTCTTTTCAGATTTCTGTTTATATTGTGTTAGGTTTTTAGTGTCCTGATTAGTTACATGTTTTGTGTTTCCTTCCTCTCTTTTTCCCTCTTCTCTTCCCATTTTCTGTTTTTATCCTTGGGTCTTTTCTTTAACCAACACAATTAAGCATCAGCCATATGCCAGATACAGTACATAACACTATAAAAGAATGAAAAGGGGTCTATGCCTCCCTTATCCCTTCTATCTTCATCCTTTCACTTACTTTACCCAAGATTCTATATATGAATAATAACCTGGTTAATAGTTTTCTAATCCTCTATTAAGAATGGAAACACATACAGAATTGACCCTGAAACAACACAGGGATTAGGTAGGGGTGCCAACCCCCGCTGCAGTCAAAACTCTGCATATAACTTTGATTCACCAAAAACTTAACTACTAATAACCTACTGTTGCCCAGAACCTTCCTGATAACACAGTCAGTTAACACATATTTTGTATGTTATATGTATTATATTCTGTATTCTTACTGTATGTAATACACAAAATCTAGAAAAAAATGTTCTGAAGGAAATCATAAGCAAGAGAAAATATATTTGCTATTCATTAAATGGAAGTGGATTATCATAAAAGTTTTCATCCTTGTCATCTTCATGTTGAGCAGGCTGAGGAAAAAGAAGAAGGGTTGGTCTTGCTGTCTCGTGGGTGGCAGAAGCAGAAGAAAATCTGTGTTTAAGTGGACTCGTGAGGTTCAAAACTGCGTTGCTTAATGGTACACATACATGCACAGATGCTCCTAATAATATTAGCTCATATTGTTTCACAGAAATATCTAGTGTCATCTCTACCCTTCATGTAGGTGAGATAATATGAATATTTTATTTAGGAGACTTGTAACAAAGTTAAGAGAAGGTATGTGGTGGCATATGCCTGTAGTCCCAGCTACCTGAGAGGCTGAAGTGGGAGGATCACTTGAACGCAGGAGTTCAAAGTTGTATTTAGCTATGATAGTGCCCTTGCATTCCAGCCTGAGCAACAGAGCATGACCCCATCTCTTGAAAAATAAGTAAAGAAAAACTTAGTAATTACATGGAACTTACTGAAAATTTGCCTGTGAAAGACCTTATGTTAGGTACTGGATCAAACAATATAAACTTTAACTTTCTCATACTGAAGAATATTATGGTCAAATTACCTAAAAATTTAAGACTTGTAATCTACCTTTATAAGTAACTTGAACACATAGTTTTCACTTAAGCTTATGATCTACAGAGTAATAGTGAGTTATGAGTGCAGTCCTTGCTCACCAAATAAATACTGTAACCATCATGAATTAGTACATTTCCCTTTAACTAAGTTATTAATCATATTTAAAAGAATCTTTTAAGACAGTTCATCTGGCAAGAACTAGGACATTGAAAAAAAGGAGGTGAGAGTTAGAAGACAAATTTTAAAATGGAAGGAATTATAGAGACTGTGTTCATATATGTTATATACTACAGAAAAGTATGCATATATGTGAATATACATATGTACATATTCATACTATCTTAAATGAAAATTTTATACCAAAAATGTAATCTTTTTGAGAAAATACGGATTTAAAAAGAAAACTAAGTAGCATGGCTCTCAGAATTTAAAAAACCCCTTGCATGCAGCATACGGCATAATCTTAAAATGCCGCTGTAGAACATTATGAGTTGCATGGGTCCTACTTCAGGAATCGTATCCACCAAGGCATTATGCCTCCTTTCGTGATGGTAGGACTTTGCCAAAAGAACACACGGATGCTAGTTTTTCTGTTAGGGCATCTGCGGATGGAAGAATTGGAAGGGAAAAACGTCCTGGGTCTATTATGCAATTTCTTTGTGTTTTGCTATTTCTGGATGGATTATGATTCTGGTATGCCCCCATTTGGTTCCTTCTCATCTTCTTTTCTCTTCTCTCCCTCTTTCCCATCTTCTGAAAGTGGAAGAGGATGGTCAATTAGAGATAAGGAGAGGAAGGTGTTAGCAAAAGGGAGAGAACAGGAATAAAATTTAAGTTATATTCCATTCTTTTGACCCCTTCTCCCCTGTCTTAAAATCCGAACGAGTGGTGTGAAGAATGCCTGAGGTATGTTGGAAGCATTACAGTTACAGGTTTTTCAGAAAAAGAACTCTGTATTCCTCTGGACACCCTCTTGAAAAGTGCTGAGCCCATGTATGGTTTGGTGAACTAATTAACACCACTCGTTTGCCATATTTTGATAGCTGGTCTTTAATTAGAAGCTTTCTTTTGATCTTTCTATTTTTGTCATTCATTGCTTTGTCCTTGTTTTACAGATTTGGATATGGTCAGGCAACTTAGTGCATGGCTTGATAAACAGAGCAGTGGATTAAGATAAAGATCCTATTCCTTGGATTTCACTCTGTACAGGGGACCAGTTGTGTTATAGAAATAATCAAAGTCCAGTCCCCCTTCCCCATTCACCAAATGGGAGCAGGCCCTTGATTACTATCTTTACATCTTTTTACAGTATACCTTTGAACACAGGGTTCTACAGGTACTATAAAAATGATTGGACTGCGTAACTTTAAGATGGTAATTTTGACATCAGAAAAAGAGCTGGCAGTCAGGCTTCCAGATTTGTGGATTTAGTGTTCTTTTCATTACACCAAATTTCCTTCCAGCTGTTCTTCATACCTGCAGGTACAAGAGAAGAGCATTTATTTCTGTGGTGTCTGGTGTGCTCTGAATGATGGTTAATAATGTAAAGCCTGCATGTATGTCACAGTCTCTCTGTTACAATTGTTAAGTGACAAGAGGTCATGTGGAATTGTCAGTAGAATAAAGGAGCTCCTTGGTGGTAGACTTCTGTTCTTTTTTTTTCAGACAAGGTCTCAGGAGGTGGTCTTGAGTGATTCTTGAAGTACAACTATTTGTATTATTTATATTGTACTGGAGATAAACGTCTTTCAAGTACTTCAGAGAAGAGCACGCTGTTAGGGCTCCAGTTGGGTTTTGTAATCCCAATGACAGTCGGAGGCAGGTGGCAGGGGCGGAGGATGTGGGAGGTGGAAGATGAAACGTTAACTGTGAATTTCGTGACTGCAGATATTTTGGACTGTTTTAGTTTTTTCTCTCTCTCTCATGTATTTCTGTGTTATATATTTATTTTACAAAAATATCAGAATTTTGAGTAACTTACTAAAGTAAGGTTATTCAAAAAGCATTTTTGCATAAATATGTTGCTAAAGAAAAAAGGACACATATTGGTGTAATTTCTTATTTTTTTCTAGGTCAAAAAAATCCTAAAATTTTTCAAATTTTTCAATTTTAGGATTTTTTTGACCTAGAAAAAACAAGAAAAAATTATATTTATAGCCTGTAGAATTACTGAGAATATTATTCATTGCATTAGTGATAAACTCTTTCATTGTTAACAATGAAGTTTGTTAACATCATTCAGGTCAGGAAGAGATTTTATAAATTATCTGTAAACCCACATAGTTAGATAACTGAGACCTAACTTAAAGACATTATGTACCTTAGTCTGGGGAATAATTAGTGACAGAATCCATTTTGGAGTCTGGCCTCCTAGCTTTCCAGTCCTGTGCTCTTCTTTAAAGAGATTAAACATGGAAGGAGAAAGAATTTGTGTCCAAAACTTGATAGACACTGAATGATTTATACTATTAGGATGAGTATATTATGTTGTACTAGAAGGATCAGGGACTTTAGACTCAGGCGAAAAGTGGGATTTGCTTCTTCCTAAGTGACTATGGGCAGATAAACTCTCTGTTCAATTATTTTCCAAATGTAAATAAGAACCAGTTTTGAGGAATATTGTGAAGATTTGTAATTATGTTTGTAAGGGGCCACACATAATGCCTTGCGTATATCAGATACTCAGTAAGTAAATGAAAATAAAATCTGAAAACTGTTTGCTTTATCAGTAGGTACCCAAGTCAATTGCGTCGAGCCAAGGTCGAATGAATAAATACTTTATCTCACTACCTACAAAACTGAACTTCTGTTTTATCTGTTGGATGAGCCTTACCCTTGCTTGTGAATTGCATCCTGTTTCACTCAAACATGTATTTTAGCAAAAGCTAAAATCTGTTTAATTATGAAATCCATGTTCAAAGTTAAATTATTATAACAGCTAGGACTAGAATTCATTCATTTATAATTTATGAGAGCAGGGAATGATGGAAAGGGAATGAATTTGGGGTCAGAAAAAGCTGAGTTTAAATAATGAGTGAGATCCGCTAGTTACTGGTTGCATGATCTTGAGCAAGTTTCTCCATTTCTCAACCACAACTCCTTTGTAACATAAGGGCCGTCACACCTGCTTCTCAGATTTGCTGGGCAGATTGTTATATAAAGCCTCTCTCTTTCCTCCGGGGCACTGTTAATTACAATATTTACTTTCCTTCCTCCTGCTACATCACCAACCTAAGGTTAATAAAAAGTGAGGGAATTTAGAGGAGAAATGTCTCTTCAAAAAGACAATTTAGAGCCTTAAAGATTCATTTGAAGATATGAGGATGCATTTCTGCTGTGAATATTCTGTGTTGCAAAATAGTAAAAACCTTTTACAGGAGCTAGAGCTCTGGAAGCACTTAGCAAAGATAGGAAATACTCCACCTTTCTCATACTGAAGATCAAAAGTATTGATGTGGTAGCTTGCCTTGATTTTTTTATTTTGCTTGTTTTTAATATCATGTAAATGTATCCTTATTGCATAAATGATAAAACAATGTAAAAGGGAATGGGTTTACAGAAATTTATGCAGGAGTTAGTATTCCAAAGGAAGAAGAGGATGACTACCTTTGTATCAGTATTGCCTACACTATCTACATTTCTTGTCCCCAGGGTGTCTGTGATTATATGTTCCCTGGAACCATGTTGGTCAGCCAGAAATAACAACTCAAAGCAAAGGCCTTACCATTCACAAGTCTGAATTAATTTAAATGCAGGCTGCTAAAAACATCAACATGTTGTTAGGGTACAACATGGTATATATATAATATCCACACCATGAAAACGATATATTCTCCCCATACTCTGTACTGTTCAAACTGACCTACAAGGTTGTATTAGTTCTGGGCCACATTTTAACAGAGACATTGCCAATCTGGCATGCATTCAGAATAGGTCAAACATGATGAGCTAAAGCATCAAGAAGCCATGTCATATTAAAGAGGGTGAAAGGGAATAAAAATAATTTGCTTGAGAAAGATTGTAAGGCAAATACCAAGATGTTTATCCAGCTTCTGAGCATATATTATGAGTAAAACAAAAAAAAGTAAAGAAATGATTAATTTTTCTATATTTTCAACCTCTTAATATAAACAAGAAGAGATCATTTGATATCATGTATAATCTGTTTGATACTGTCTTCTAATGTAATACTAATCATACCCTGAATAGATAATAAAAATGAAATCTTGCCAAAGCCCAAGAAGGTGTGCTTATCATATTGAATATTTAAAAGGCTATCATTCAGAAGCAGAATGACAGCCTTTTAAATATTCAATATGATACTCATAACAAAACCATGATCAGTGACTGGTAAAAGCAGGTTTAAACTCAACCTGAAAATTTCCTGCAACTTAAAATTATCTATTCATAAAATAGGTAACCCCATTAAAACAGGTGACTTTTCCTTTATTGAAAGTACTCACAGAGACATGAGGCATGCAGATTTGTTTTCTCAGAAATCAAGGATAGAGTCAGATGGAAGCACATTATTTTATGCAGGATTCAATCCAAACATTTTATTTTATTAAGTCAAGAAAGCAATCTACCATAGAGTTACTATAGTTAACAATAATAGATTATAATTTCAAATAGCTAGAAGGAGAATATTGAATGTTCCAAACACAAAGAAATGACAAATGTCTGAGATGGTATTTAATATATAGCTAATTACCCTGATCTGATTACTATGCATTATATGTATCAAAACATCACTATGTACCCCATGAGTATATACAATTATGTTAAATTTAAAAAATAAAATAAACATTAAAAATAAACCATTCTAACTTAAACTATTTTGTGCAACTATTGGGAGTTCTACTGGAAGAAGTTTTATTTTAAACAAATTAATTTAGTTAAAATATTTGAGGAGATTATTGTGTCAGACTTAGCTGTGCACTTTTATTAGTGTCATCAGATACCAAATTTGAGGACTAAAGTATTCTTGGCTGAAAGGGGAGCTTGATACAATTTCTTGTTACAGTTCCAACAGACATTGGATTAACTATTTTGTATAAATATTTTCCAATTTGTTATACAATTCCATATTAAGTATTCATATATTGTGTGGTTATACGTTACACTGACTAAGGCTTAAGTCTATAAGTTGTGTAAGCATTCTGAGATGTCTCAGGTATGAGCCTGGATGTTTTGGAACTTCAGTCAATTAACCGAATTTTCTTGATGAGCTAAAGCCATACATAGAAGCAGAAATATGGTCTGTGTATCTAACATCCTTTTTTGTTTTTTTTTAGCTGCAGTATTGAAGTATGAGAACAATGTTATGAATATCAGGCAGTTCAACTGTTCTCCTCATCCATACTGGCTTCCAAATTTCATGGATGTTTTTACTTGGTCCCTGCCATTTGTTGGGGAAAAAGGTATGTTGTGGAATCCTGAGATGTTCTTATTAAAATAGTGTAGAAGGAAGGAAAGGAGATTAAACATTTAGAAAGAGAAGAACTTTGGCCCAGCCAATAAAATTCATAAGTTGTACAATGAAACATGTGATTTGGAAGTGCAAGTGTGTCACGCTGTATCCTATTAACAGGACACAATGGGTGAATTAGGGGAAAGCAAAAAAAAAAAAACAGTAGAACTATGTAGTAAATTTATACCATCTTATTAGAATAATACATCTCTTTAAAAAATAATGGAAATACAACTTTACCTGGTAAAGTAGTATCTATCCTTTTTCCTTACCGCTTTGTACTATAATCCCAAAGGACTATTTTATTTTACAAATTATCTATCAAATTAAAAGATTAAGATAGCCATGCTTTCCTTACATTTCTGATGTTAGTAAATTATTGTACGATAGTGCTTAATGGCTACAATAGTATGAAGAACAACATTTACAACAACAACAAAGTAGTTCATCAAAAATGTAGTAGGCATTGGTGCATTATAAGGTACAGTACAGGAGACAAATTTACATTTTAAAAGTTCTTATTAACCTTCTTCCTCCCTTCCTTCTGCCCCCCTTCGTTTTGCTTTCGTATGTTGACCTAAACCTCAACAAAAATGTTGAGGAAATGCCTGCACCAATTGTTTTTCATTCAGGAGACCTATCAATAATTCACAGATTGATTCTCATGCATCTTTTCATCCTTTGCATGAGAAGGTAAATGGGCACTGTCAGAAAGATGAGTGTTCCCTTAAGTTTCAGAGTAATGATGTCCTATGAGGAGTTTCAGAGAAAAGCTAAATAGTTTTCTGAAACCCTACAGTAATTGTTGTTTTTCCTTTAAATGCCCTAAAATGATTAAACCAGTCAAGTTATGAGTTGTCAGCTAAGAATTCTTCCCTTTGGATACCAAAATAATCAAAAGTAAATTTTTTATAGTCTCCAATAAATAGTCCCAGTACTACTCCGTATTGCAACTTTCTTGCACTGATCAAATTGGAGTAGTGTCATCTGTTGGCTTTGCTGGAAACAGAAACAGTGTGAATCCTGACAACTTTGGGCACTTTGGATACCCTTTATTTGGGTTGTTTCTATTAATTATTAAAATTTGGGGCATTTATTAGAAATTAGCATATTAATCTGCTGGTACACAAAATCCAGTTTTGATAATTAAACTGAAACTCTGGATCAGCATTGGCTCCATTGAAGTTTCACTCTCTATCATACAACTTTAACTCTAGAGGGACATTTTTTAAAATAGCCTATTACTTTAAAAATAGCTCTTGAAGAAGAAATAGACAGGCTTCTTTTCACCTGCATGGTAGAACCCAGTCTAATTTCAAAAAATGTTAAATGTAAATAGCATGCTTTATGGTATAAAAATAATGCAGTACTAATTTCCTCTGTACATCAGGGTTTTTTTTGTTTTGTTTGTTTGTTTGAGACAGAGTCTTGCTCTGTCGCCAGGCACCGGCTGGAGTACAGAGGCGCAATCTCAGCTCACTGCAACCTCCGCCTCCCAGGTTCAAGCAATTCTCCTGCCTCAGCCTCCCAGGTAGCTGGGACTACAGGCATGTGCCACCATGCCCAGCTAATTTTTTTTGTATTTCTGGAAGAGACGGGGTTTCACCATGTTGGCCAGGATGGTCTCGATCTCTTGACCTCATGATCTGCCCGTCTCGGCCTCCCAAAGTGCTGGGATTACAGGCTTGAGCCACTGCACCCAGCCTGTAAAGCACTTTTATATAATCCTACTGTAATCTATTAAGTAAATTTCTGATTAAACTGCAGCTGTTTAATTTTTTAAGCATTTTTGAAGATCAAATTTAATGATATTTGTAAAAATATTTTTAAAGTTAGTATTCTAAAAAATACTTCAAATATATTAGTTTATCAATCAACAGTTTGTATTAAACACAAAAGCACATGCTGTGGGAGGATCGTAAGTGCCAAAGCAGGAGACTGAAGCCCCAGCCAGTTCCTGTCTAATAAATAGAATATAGAAAGAAGAATCTAGCTAGGAACAAGTGTCATGAGTGATTAGATAACAGTCTTATTGAATATTAAGTATCATGAGTTATTAGATATTAGTCTTAGAGTATTAAGCCTTGATTAAAGTCTTCTTGTATTTTATGAATAATTATCTAGGAACTTTAGGTTGCTGTGGTTAGGGACTGATAAGTGTCCCTATGGGATGTGGCCACCAGGCAAGAGCATTAATACCTGTTGAACATTGAGTGGTGGAGATCAGCAGAGATAACGTGTTGAATGCCGAACCTAAGCCCTCTATCACACCCGCATAAGGGTTTCTGGAGGGCATCTAAAATCTCTGTGGTAGTGCCAGTGCTTGGAGAAGCACCTGCTACTCAGCAGACCTTGGAAGGGAACATCTCCTGTCTTTGGGCGAGCTGGAGAACACTCCACTCCCCAGTGCTCTTGTGGAAAGACTGGTATCAGTCAGCCCAACCTGAAGCTACCCGGGGGCTTAGTTGTCTCTATGTGGTGCTGTGCTATATTGGCCACAGTCTGTGTCGGCTTTCACTCCACCTTCTGCACCTGGTTCCTCTTTTGAAGGTAGTAAGAAGTAGCATAATTCTTGAAGCCTTTGTTGTTACTTGGCAAGCATAACATAAAGTACTAACACATCTTGCTGCCCCCTGCTTCGGCTACTCGCGAGCCCTGGGCCCCTTGTTCCACTACTTGCAAGCCTCAGCCCCTTTGTTCCTTAGACACGTGATTTGCTTGAACTCACCCTGCTTTTCCTACCCACTGCTTTGTACCCAATAAAAGTCAGAGTGTCCAGGCACTCGGGGCCACTATCAGACTCCGCGTACTAGGTAGTCGTGGACCCCTGGGCCCAACTATTTTTCTCTTTATCTCGGTGTATTGTGTCTTTATTTCTACAGTCTCTAATCTCCACACCCGTAGAGAATGCCCTCTAGACCCAGTAGGGCTAGACCCTACAACATGCCTGTAATAGTATGACATTCTCTAGGTGATTAAAAATATAGAAAAATAAAATCATCATTCTTCATCCCGACTGAATAGAAGTTTGTAATCTGATCTAGATTAAGACTTATCATTGTGAAATAATAAAAATTCTAAAATTTATTCCAAAAAAATTTTCTTTTATTGATTTCTAGTATATACACATCCACATATTTGATTTGTCAATGTCTATTGACCTAGAGCTGGTAAATGTTATCATTAGATATCATAGTCATGAGCTAATAGTTTAATAAAGTCTGCATAGAATCACAAAGGTGGTTGTCTTAGATGATCTGGATTTTCACTGGAACTGCTTCTATATACAAACTAAATAAGAAGTGCTATTGCTCAGTTTGCTCATTAACAATGCCATTGTGATAGTTGAGGTTATAACAGAAAAGCTTGACTTTTCTCTTTGCTTTCTCTCCTTAGTGACTGAGATGCTGGTAAATGTCCTCAACATCTGCTCAGATGATGAACTAGGGTCCGAAGAAGATGGATTTGATGGTAAGAGGCTTGAGCCTTTGTGCCTTTGGGCTAATGCTATTTGCCTGCTAATTACTTGGAGTCTCATTGCTAAACCTAAGAATAAATTTCTAAGATTTAGATTATGTTTAAAACATAGCATACAATTGAGAATGAAAGATATGATTTATTTTCTATTTACTTTTTAAAAGTATAAGACAAATATGATAATTTTCTCATTACTTTGAAAACATTGTTAAAGTAGTAAACTCTTTTAATAGAAGGTAGCTCATATCACTAAGTGACTTCTTTTGGCTTTTTCATACAAATGTAATCCTTTATTTTCTAACAAGTGTTACCACTTATTGTACAATTATTTTTTCTTTTGCCAGGCAATTTTAAAATGTCCTCTAATGGAGTTATTCATGTCAAGAATTCAAATTTTGATGTTTATGAAAAAAGGCATTTATATATTGGCATTTATGTCAATCCCAGTATTTCTTCTTTCTGTAGTAATTGGTAATGAATAAACTATGAGGAGTTTTTGATGTTTTTCAAGATATTATATGGTGTTTAATTACCCTCAAAGAGTATGCTTTTTCTGCAAGGGGCACAGATCCATGAGTTTAACGATGGAGGGGAAAATTACCTTGAGCCTTACAGAAGCACCTAAAAATGAATGGAAACTAACAAAAATGTACTTAGAGAAGGAAAGTTTAAGAGCAAACTTTACTGATTTAAGTACAGTTGGGGGCAGGTGCAGTGGCTCCCAGCACTTTGATAGGCTAAGTCAGGAGATTGAGCCCAGGATTTGGAGACCAGCCTGGGAAACATAGGGAGAACTCATCTCTACAAAAAATTAGCCGTGCGTGGTGATGCATGCTTGTGGTCTTAGCTACTCAGAAAGTAAAGTGTGAGGATTCCTTGAGCCCAGGTGGTTGAGACTGCAGTGAGCCATGGTCATACCACTATACTCCAGCCTGGGTGACAGAGCAAGATCCCATCTCAAAAAAAAAAAAGCAGAGTACAGTCAGCCCTTGTATCCAAGGGTTCTGCAATCCATGAATTCAAACAACCGCAGATTGAAAATATTCAGGAAAAAGTTGCATCTGTACTGATTGAATACAGACTTTTTTATCTTGCCATTGTTTCCTAAATTATACAGTTTACCTATAAATGCAGCACTTTGGGAGGCCAAGGTAGGCAGATCACATGAGATCAGGAGTTGGAGACCAGACTGGCAAACATGGCAAAACCCCGTCTCTACTAAAAATAGAAAAAATAGATGGGTGTGGTGGCGCGCATCTGTATTTCCAGCTACTTGGGAGGCTGAGGCACAGGAATCACGTGAACCCAGGAGACAGGTTGCAGTGAGCCGTGATTGCACCACTGCACTCCAACCTGGGTGACAGATCGAGACTCTGTCTCAAAAAAAGAAAAATCTGTTCTACTTAGGATGTTATATATTTCAGTATGAGCAATCAGAAAGAGTCCTAGCACTTTATGTAACATGAAATCAAAACTGGATTTCCTCAAAGGGCTAGGGTTAGAATGCTCAAAGATGCTCAAAGAATAATTTGTAAAGCTTCTCAGAACTTCCTGATTTTCTTTGGGAATACTGTTTATTGATAACATATATTGAGTGTGTGTGTGTGTGTGTGTGTGTGTGTGTGTGTATGTAACCTTATTTCCAACCTTAGGATAAAATTTCCAATTGCCGTACCCTTTTTTGCCTGTAGCCTGTCTCTTTCCTGGAGCTAGCTCTCTCCTGCTGCTTGCCAGGCTCTTTATTTGTTGGCTGCAAAGGCAAAGCAGAAATCAGAAGACATCCAAACACAAATAAAACTCTTCCTTAAATTGCTGCTTATTTTAAGTGAGCTATCTCTTCATGAGTCATTTATCAAGCCCTTCTCAATATTTAATTCCATCTCCAATGTCAATGGGAAAGTCAAAGGTAATAATAGTGCCAGTATAATCCATGACTGTCTTTTTTTCTTATCAGCTTGACTTCTTAGTGTCTATAGTTCCTATAGCAATTGGAGATGCTCCTCATTTCCTTCAGATTCTGTCAACTCCCCTTTACTATTTAATGATGATGTCAGTGGTGATGACAGCAACTAACACTTACATGTTAGGGATCAAGCTTAGTTCTTTAATTTATTAATTTTACCTATTGGCCAACAAAAGATTTGTAATAACTATCATTTATATTACATTTACTATGCAATTTATATTATCTTTCATATTCAAAACAGCCTATTGATGTAGGTACTATTATTATCCTTATTTTATATATAAAGTGATCCAGACTCAGTAAGTTGAAAACCTAAGTTCATCCAGCTAGTGAAGTGACACAGAGCCTGTATTCAACTAATGTCTGCTTGGTCGTCAGGCTCTTAAACTTTCCACCATATGTGTTTACAATGTTTGAAATCTTTTTCATTCACACAGTGTGATGCTTTAACACACACACACCCTAATAAGCAAATGTAATATGCTTTAATTTGTTCTGTTAAATATACTATAGAATAAAATATAAATATAATACATAAGTATACTGCAAAATAAAAATATTCTATGAAATGAAATAGATTTGGCAATGAAAGTCAATGCATATGAAACAATATCATTCAATTGTTTTAACATGGTCTAAGAAGAAATGTGTTTTATCTTGTAAAAAAATCAGATGTATTTGAGCAGACAAAAATTGCCTTCTGGCTCACACAGGCTTCTGGATGGAAACCATGTCATGATTCTCCCCTCAGCTTCTGTCTTATAAATAAAGGAATTTGATAGGCCATCTGGAAAAAGATTGCTGTTTTAAATTGGCCTGTGGTCCTCTATGTTGAAAATAAAATTAAAAAACTTCTGTTATCTTGTAAAGTTTGGAAGCAATTTAAGGCCAATGAATGCCTTTTGATGACCTAATTTATATGTATTATGGTCTTTGTTTCCTGTTTCCACTTCTTATTTTGGATGATAAAATGATAGTCTGGTTTCAATTTAGGGTTGTTATTCACTGGAACACTTTAGAGAAAAAACAAATCCGAGTATATGTATCTCATTTGGTAGATAATGCTCGTTAATGAAGAAGAGTCATTTCAGACTAGGGGCTAGTAAGTGATTCCAAAGTAGAGCTAATAGAAATCAACCTTCATTACAAGAGTTTCTTTATTGTTCACTATTATAATTAGGAAGTCTGAAGTAACAGTAAGCATTAGAAACCTAGTGATAGTTTTGTAAGTTAGGATTATTTTTTTACCTGGGACTTTCTTTTGGGTCCTAAAATCATAGGCACTGAGATCACTTTTTAAAAAAACACAAATCATGTTTGAGACTATGATATGTGATAAGTCTCACTCACCAGAAAGAATTGTGGAAGTTAAACTGAAACCCTGTAGAATGAGAAAGGAAAGAAAAAATATTAAAGTGAATACATTTTAAGCCAAATATAGTTTCAGGCTGCACTGGAAAGACTTAATATTAAATTAGAACTTATATGTCTGCTCTCATCTAAAGAGCAAACCACATGGTAGAACTCTTATCTTTTATCAACATTTTTGCTTATCCTAATGTTAACCACAAGCAAGTGAATATGGAATCAGAGTAGTGTTTTGCATACCTCTATAAAACCATCTATAGCGTATACCAGAAAATTATCTTCCAAAGTCTGTCTTGAATTAGCTAATTCTTCATATCTAATATCACAGGTTCCAGAGTGTCTTCCTATTTCTGTCTAGCTGTTAAAAGTTGTATGGAACTTAAAGTGCAAAGTTGGGAATTACTGTGACTAAAGTAGTATCTTACTGTTGAGGAATACTTTTCTAAGGATATGAATAGCAAAAAGCATTTGACAGTAATAATTCCTTTGTAGAAATGCCTTGGCACCCCAAGCATAAAGGGATTACCCCCAAATCATTACTTTCAGATAGTCACAGAATCTAAATGGGCTTGGTTAATTTAAAAATCTAAATGGAGTGAATAAATTAACTTTAAAGATTTAATCTTAGAAAGTCCTATCACTTTGTGAATCTAGCGACACATATACTAAGAACCATTATCTTAGAGCTCTTTTTGTGCTATAATTATTATTTCTGAGCAACTCATTTTAGCATCTTATATTTCACGTGCCCAATCTAAAAAAAAATGATGCTATATCTTATAATATTTGTCAACTTAGAAGGAATATATTAAATTTTAATATAAAAATAGAAAAAAAATCCCATTTAGACACAAAAGGGATATATCTAAATCCCATTTAGCACAAAATATGCTCTGAGGAACAAGTGGCAATGAGATTCTTGTTCTGTCAACGTTGAAGCCTAACCTGAAGTTAGGAAGTAAAGGAGTAACATAAAAAAACAGTATTTGAGAAAAAGCGAGAACTTTTTCAAGCCTGGATAAATGTTTGTAAAATGAACAAAGGATGAGTAGGGATATAATTTAGGAACTTAATAAAGTGTCTGAAGTTGCAATGACAAGATCTGAACAAAAGTATTGTTAAGAAAAACGTTAAAAAGGAACTGTTCAAAAGACCTTTCCAAGGACTTACAGTGTAGAACCCACAGGTCATAGACAGAGGGGCAAAGGAAGCAAAAGGTGATTTTGATGGTTCAAACCTAGGGGCCTGGGAGGGCGGATAACATTTATGGAAAAAGTCACCAGCTCTCGGAGAAAGATGAGTTTGAGTAAAACTGGCACATGTAATTCTAGAAATGCCCAAGCAGGATTTGGGAAACAAGACCTAGAAACTGAGAAAGAGATTGGAGCTAGTGACAGAAGCATAGGATTAGGTAATAACTGAGTTTATTAAGAGTGAAATAGGCCTTCAGGGTTGCTGATTTGGAATAAAATCTCACAAAATTGAGGGCATATTTTTTTCAAATTAGCCTGCACTGTTAAAGCAGGAGATGAAAGACAAACAGGTGAAGGAGAAAATAGGAGTGATGAGAGATAGAGCACAAAAACCAGGTTTGTGTATCAGTTCAGGCAACAGCTACTTAAAAATATTTGCACCCATTGCAAAAAAATTACTATGAGATATAAGTCTGGCCAAAACTGGGACCATGACTTTGGTTATCAGACATCAGATTGTTGAAAGAAATTAATAGCAAAATTTATTTTATTTTTACAATAGCTCATAAAATTGAAATCATTGAAAAAAAGCAAAATACTAAAATAAAATTCAGTGTGCCCCAATTCTAAAGCATTGTATTTTCATTTTACATATTATTTTTATTTCTTGTATTCATTAAAAGCAAATATTCACATAATATCTTTTACCATATATTCATCGATGAACAGAACACGTCTTCCCTGCCTTCATTGAATTGGAGTCAAGTGGAATAAGAATTGAACCAATTTTAAACATGCTAGTCAGGCAGAGGATAGAGGTGTTGAAACATGCTGGTCACAGGATATAGGCATTTAGAGGAGGGAGCAGAAATTGAGATAAAATATTAATAACTAAAGGAAGAACATGGGGGACATCTTTCTTTTTCTGCTTCTGAAAAGGAAAAAAACTTCTATGAATTTTGATGTTTTAGAAAATGCGGCTGTGTGAGAAATCCATATTATTTTTTCTAGAAATTTACATGCAAGGATGTAGGTCAATTTACCAGTTTTAACATCTCTTTTATTTTAGTAATTTAGTTTATTGATATAATTAGGCCCCAGGGAAAAGAAAATGTGTATTAATATTTTTAAAAGACGAAATTCTTCTCAGGCTTTTTTTTTTTATTGTTTTCCCAGTTTATTCTTGTTTTTTTTTCAGTTGCCTAATATTTTAGTGTCTAATTTAGAAGCTAAATTATTTGTCTCTGTAAATTTATTATTTGTTTTTACACGCTTTATAAAGTACAGAAAACTGCTTTTTTCTTTATGCTTTCATCTTAAAAAGAAGACACCTTATTATGTCTAGTATATCGTTAAAACTAAAAGATGTCTGAAAAACTCATGGGCATTTACTAGGTGTAGTTTGGTATGATTCTCATCGTGTTTAGGGCTGTTGACATTTTGAGGCCTTGACTATCAAACCAGCTACCTGGTTAAGCTATCATATTTTAATCAGTTTCATCAAATCTAGCCTGTCATCTTTGTTTACAATAATTAAAATCTCTAAGTTAGCAATTAAAATGATGCAGTAATACAGGCATCAGAAGTACTGCCTTCTCTTCATATTGTACTACCATGACTTTGCACTAATGTTTCTCTTAATTACCTGGCATAATTTTCACATTACATGAAAGCTCAGAATTTGCAGAATAAACTAAATGTTAAAAAACAGCATATCCCTGTTGTACCTAATTGGTTGGATAATGTTCACCATTGGCCAGAATATTATGCTCACAGTAAGGTAATACTACAGAAAATACTCTAGATTTTATAGTATATTTCAACATGCAGTATTATATGCATAGATAACATATTTTATACAGCTTTTAAAAGAAATGATTTTAATAGCATTAGTTTTTATTCAACTAATAGTGACATTAGCCAACTTATACTAAACATTAGCTATTGCATATCTAAGCATAAATATATTTATGAAATTTATTTGAGAAAGCAAACTATGTTGCATAAGGGAAGTAAACATGCAGCTCTATAAGCCTTAATGCATTCTATATTTAAAAGGCATTGAAATAGAAATCTCTCTTTCTCAATGAAAGCGAAGTCTCGGTATTTTAAAAAACTTTTCTTCTGGTAAACAGGGTTGAGATAACTGGCATGTGAAAGAGACATTCTTTGTAGAAAGGCCTTTAGTAAGTAATGTAAGCTTGCTGAAAGTGATACCAAAAAGAAGTAAAATATATTCCTCAAACTTCTCTGGCAGAGCTTTCCTGAATCTCTTTGTACTAAAGCATTAATGGATTCGGGTTCTTAACTTGAAGATTGTACTTTTATTAGAGTAATTGATAACTGATTGAACAACTGCAAGAGAGTTGTGAGTCCAAAGTTTTGTAAAACATTTCTTAGAGTAATTGTTTGGTCTAGTATGGCAGGTGTAAAGATTTTACTTCAAAGTTCAATAAATGCTCACAAAATGTAAATGGTAAAAGTATTTTTCTCTGAGATTTCCCTATTTTCACACTTCGAAAAATTTACTTAATCTTTTCCTCTTTATTCTTAGCTCATGAGAAGATATAAAAGCTATTTTGTCTCAGAATTCTATAGAAATATAACTGTTGATTTTATTTTGTCAACCCATCTTTGTGGGGTGGTCCATTTTGATCTGACTGCAAAGTGTGTTTGCCATAATCTGGGGTCCAGCCATTAGCCTGGTTGGCACAAAACATAAATGAGGACAAATCTCAGGGCAACTTGATATTCACCAAGATCACATAATACATCGTTTAATTTACAGAGAGAAATGTAACTGTTAGAAAAACTGGAATGTTCATATCTGCACAAATGTTTTCTTCTTAACAATAACAATCATTTTACAATACTTTCCATATACCAATGCTCTGTTCTATGTACATTAGCAGGTAGCACCCTACCTGGTACATGTATTTGTTGAATGTTGAGAGTGAATGAGCACATCGCTTATTTAATTCTACCTCTATCAGTGAAGTAGGTCCATCAGCTGGTACTGTAATGAATCGTGGTTCTGAATCACCTCTAGCTAAAGACCTTAGACAAATAACGTTTTGTTTCTTAGAATTGTTCTCTGTCAAATGGAGACTAATAGTTTCATCTCCATGTGGTTGTTGTGAGGATTATATAAAATAACACAAATACTGCATTTAAAACATTCCTCATGTTGTAGATAAGGAGAGTGAACCCCTAAAGCGACTTAGTACTTGCCCAAGGTAGCATAGTTAGTAAATGATAGTGCTGGGACTTAGACCAAGGTCTTTTATTCTAGACACAAGTTCTTTACCTCTGTACAGTTCTGGCTTTCAAATGCCAGTTTAGTTGTATGTCTTAAAAGAAGTAAGCAAGCCAATTATTTGTGACCTGAAGCTTTGCAGTAGGACCAGGGCACTTGATGGCCATTGGCCCATGCACAGTACTTCCCAGAACGTTTCAAATGTTTTGCCTCAGCTACTCTTCTTCACTATGTTTCTGTTGCAAACAAACACATTTTCGACTGGCACATCTGTTCTCCTGATAAGATAATAATATAATTAGGTGATGTTAAAGTCTGATGACCTGGGGACCATCTACTTTTTGAATTTGCTTATGCATGGATCACTGGCCAAAACCTTGTGCTTATTTCTCTACTCCTCCTTCTTGGGCAAAACTTTTTTTTTTTTTTGAGACAGAGTTTCACTCTTGTTACCCAGGCTGGAGTGCAATGGTGCAATCTCGGCTCACTGCAACCTCTGCCTCCTGGGTTCAGGCAATTCTCCTGCCTTAACCTCCTGAGTAGCTGGGATTACAGGCACGCGCCACCATGCCCAGCTAATTTTTTGTATTTTAGTAGAGATAGGGTTTCACCATGTTGACCAGGATGGTCTCGATCTCTTGACCTGGTGATCCACCCACCTTGGCCTCCCAAAGTGCTGGGATTACAGGTGTGAGCCACTGCACCCGGCCTGGGCAAAACTTTACTACATCTACCACAAAGTAACCGAACACCATGCCTGGACTGAGAATAGCCAAAGACCTTTGAATGACTTCTTTTCAGATAAATTCCTTACAGGCCAGTGCCTCAGCCATTCTCCACTGTCAGATGAAGGAGCTGTATTACTTCGTTCTTTCTGTCTGCTTTTTATTATGCTGTCAAGTGGTACTCAAATTAACTTTTTATCTAAGGTAAAACATATGTCCTTCACTTTATATCATTGCAGAGACAACATGTAAATGTCATTCTAGTATTAGATGAATGTATAAATCCATATGGGTCTAGAATTAAGTTCTAGTCTGAATGACTTCTACCAGCACTTACCACATATGCACAGTTATGTCCTCAATAAATACCTATTAAACGGTTATATCCTCATTTACATAAAGAGCAATCTTTGATTAGACATCCAAGCATGATGATTGCTTCCCTTTTAGACAATAAATCGATGTTATTAAATTTAGATTTATTGCTTTTTGTTTTTATTTTCTGTTATTACTTTATAAGATTGATGTGTTTTCGTCATGATGAAAGGGTTGTTCCAAGTCAGATTTTATGGCTATTAATTACTTCCTTGGTACATATATTTTTTAAAAGGAAATATCCTCTGTAAAGCATGAGTGTAATATATAACAATTTCTTGAAAAGAATCAATGGGAGGTTCCTAATCTACTGTAAAGTCTTTCATTTTCACCCAGTTAGAATTCTGCTTATAGTCAGCTTCTGCGACTCAACCAAGGAGTCATTAAACAGATGGAACACAACATCTTAGAACACAAAAATGCATGGAATCAAATTAGATTTTGGAAATGAAAGTAACTTTTAATTAAACAGAAAATAACCAAGTAATGACAGTACTTGGACATTTGGGAGTAGTCTGTCCATTTTTAAGGCTTCGTAGCCAAAAAATTTGGTTATGTTTTATGACAAGAGAGTTGGAGAAAAAAACTTGTCTGGGCTCTTCTGGCCTTCCGTAAAATCCATTACACCCTTAAAATCCATTACAAAGGAAAATGGTTTTGAAAATTATGTTTTAAAGGCTCTTATATTGCATTCAAAGTGGGATATAAAACAGACTAATCTTTTGTCAAATATCACACCATTCATTGCAGGCTCTTAATATATACTGAGATTGTAGTCAAGTTAAAAAACATATGGAAGAAATTCAGAATGTGTGCTTTAGAGTGATCTGGAGTGAGTGATCATTATGTTCCAGTTTTATGACCTATGGGAGGGATGGTTAATAGAGTGAGAATCCATGTTACAAAGAAATTCTAAATATTTTCGCTTTTAATCTCCAAAAAGATGAATTTTTACCAGGACTTTTAAAATTTGTTGTCCTGAATGTGTTTTGCTTTTGCTCAAAATACTAACCTATATAAGCATACATATGGCCTTTTGTGTGTGTGAGAAAAAGCACCTAACAATCTCTGGATTCACTTCAACCTGTGCTGATCCTAAATAGATGAACAGTGCAGGATCTCCAGGTTTATGGCTACTCAAGGAGCTCTTCCAACAGCTGTGAGCTCTAGAAATGGAGTGATCTAAGTCTTGATAGAACAGTAGTCTTCAGGCTAGAATATCTGTACTGTTGGGATTACCCTAAGACATTTCAAGGGGAGTTAAAGGGAATCCATTTTCACATCCTCGGCCTCCACAAGTCTTGCTTACTTAAAAGTGATCACCCTGAGAAAGCACCTTGGCTGGAGGCCTTCTTGCAGCTTCTCCTTTCCCGCCTCCTCTTTCTCAAATGGCTTTTTCCATTTTAACAGAAAGGCACAGGCCTCCCTAGACGTAGTCACTATGAACATTTCCTTGAGCTATAAAAAACCTCTGGAGCACAAAAAAGAGGGACATTAGAAAAGGTTAGTGTGTTTTAAAGTGTAAATTTATAATGCGCTGGAGTAAAATTGGGGAAATTAAAGTGAAACTACAATTTTAAAGAAAAAAAGAATAACATAAGATTTTTAAATATCAACAAGAATTTTATTCATGAACTTTAAGATGAATGATAGTGGGACTCAGAATGCTGTGTTATTTATATGCCATGGATAACAGAGTAACATAGCCATTTCATTTTAATCTCATAATGTTTATAACATTATTTAAACTATTTAAACATGGAATGGGAATAGTATTCTTTGGGGATATTATTTTGTAGCTACATGAGTAGAAATTGTAAAGGCTACAGTTTTGAAGCCATTCCATTAGAGTAAACAGTTTTCCATTGCTTATGGTGCTTTACTCAGGTGCTTGGTGGTATAGAAAAATGTTGTGAAGCACTTGTCACAGTTCATAGCCAATGGCAAAGCTGGGTAGATACCTAAATTAACTTCTGCATAACATCTCTTTGCTGGGATATACGAGCATACGATTTGTTACTGCTAAGTTAGGTCAGTAAAGAAAAAGGGCAGATAAAGTTTAGGGATTACTTCAAATGTTGGACATATATTTTCCCAAAGAAGACAGTCTTTATATTCATAATTTCATCATCTGTAAAAAGCTATATAAACTAATTATGCAAGTTTCTTAGAGATACCTGGAGTCTGTTCTGTCTTATGCATTATATCTTCTGTTTCAAAGGTGCTGATTTTGGATGGACACCAAACCCATTTTTATCTTTAATATAGCATAACAAAAGATATTAATGATCTCAACACCTTATGCTTCATTTCATTAAGAGCTTTTATTCAAATTCAGTAATTGCTCTATTTGGCAAAAAATAAAATCTGAAGGAACATTGAAACTCTGTTTAATAATATTGATCCATGATAAAAATTTTACTTTCAAGTAGAATAGGGATGAACTTGTTAAGTTTCAACAAATTTGGAAGAGGTGAGTGGTGAAAAATATTATTTTTTTCTCAGAATTTAGATTAAAGTTTCAAAACATTTGAGGTCTACCAGCAAAATATGATTTTTTAAAAGCATATCTTTCCTTTTAAAACATATAAAATGTTTTAGTATAAATATACTTTTTTCATATTTCATTTAAATACATATGCTATGGATACCCTTGTCCTGTAAAGAAAGAAGCCTAAATGATAACAGCAGGCTTATGGCCAGTATACTGATGAATTGGGAAAGGTCTGCTAGTGTTTCTATCAACTAAAATACAACTCAATAACAATAAAAAATTTTTAAAGCAGTTTTTTCACATTCTAATGTAAAAATATTTCTTTTCAGAAGAATTTAAGGTTTTTTTTTTTTTTACATTTGTCAAAATGTGTCACAACTAATAAGAATCTGTTGGATTAAACTTTTAAAACAAAATCTTACCCGTTCAGTTTTTGCCTGGATTTCGTGGAAAAGAGAGATGGGGAGAATCTAACTGCAGTGAGAAGTCTTCATTGCCTTTTTGAGCAAGCTCATGTATTCTCCCCTATTACATAAAGGAAGGACAGGGCAGGACATAGAGACTTCTTTTCTCAAAGCTGCTATTTTTCTTTCTCCATAAAACCAAATTTCTTCCAAGTTTCATTTTTTGACATTTTATTACAAAATGTTTTAAATATACAGGAAGGTTTGAAGAACTATATGGTCAGTACCCAGATACTTATCACTCAACTTTCTGTAGCTAACAATTGGCTGTATTTGCTTTGTCACATATCTGTCTCTAGTCACCCAGCAATCCAACCATTTCTTTCTTTTTTGGTATCTGGCAAAGTAAGTTTTATTTATCTCTTGCACATATGCTAATATCTAAACTTCTTGTCTGCAGGTGCTATGCTAAAGCCTTTATAGTTTAGCCCAGGCACTTCCTGCTTCTTTCCCACCCTACCTTCATCTGAGTATACTCAAACTTGATTAACATCAAACTTCTTACCCGTCATCTGAAAATAATGTGGAATAATGCTGCCTTTACACTTTTTTAAAATCTCTATAGAGAATGTCATTCTTCTTTCTCTTTGGTGCTTATTTATCCTTCAAGATCCTTGCCTGTCACCATTTTATTGAAAAATTTTTCATGTACCTTTTAGCAGTTTGTACCTGTCCTCCAAGGGAAAATGGCCCCAGTTTGTAGCACTTACAGATTTTTATGGTATAAATGTTTCTCCCACAGCTGATTTGAAGCTACCAACATGAAATTACTGACCATGGAGTTAAGAAGGGATACACTAGTATCCTCTTGCCAGCTGACAGAAGCTAGCTCCAGTACCCCACCGCTACTTTTAGCATAGTATTTGTCATGGTCTGTTGTTCACGTGATCTCCGAAAGCAGAGACAATGTCTCATTCATATTTCTGTTGCTAGCACTTGGCAGACTATCTAGTAAAGTAGTCACAAGAATATTTGATGAAGGAATGGTTTGGATAGTAATGTGTATGCTACATAGCACATGCTGCATACCACTAATTCAGGTGTAACTGAGGAATTCACAGTAGTAGCTGCACAGTGGTAACTGAGCTGGAAGTCAGAGTCAACATCAGTAATGTGTGGCAGATACCCCAGGTGGTAAAAATCTCTCTTCAGCCAAGCACTCGCCCCTACCCTCCACTCCCACAGTGCAAATGCCTTTTTCCAGTTCCTTTGTGAGGATGAAATGTACCCTGTGGGGTTGCAACACTCACTTAGAAGGCCACTTGCCAGAAATATCTTAAAACTTAATGAGCAGTCAGCAAGGTGCAAAGTTAAGGGACACATATTTAAAGCAAATCTTTAAATATCCCCTTGGTCTGTATAGTAGCCTCCCTCATGTTTAAGAAAATTGAGTTTGCAGGGTTGCTTAGATTTTGGAAATAGTAGCATGATACCCCAGGCATAAAAGAAGATTAGAATTCAAAAAGTTGAAAGGATCAGCCAAAAAAAGAAGTGAATATTATTTGCATAGAAATACAAAATGAAATTTTACTTAAAATTATTATTTTTTTCTAACGTGAAATGCTACTTTTCAGTTTTGGACTTCCAAGTTGAAATAAGTGATTATATATTTTTTCAGTGGAAAGAAATTTTCACAGTTTTCATGTAAAATGTATTGTATGTGTCTTCATTATTTAATATACTGAATTTTAATTTGAGCTACTGTGGTACATTTTCACAACTTAAACAGAACAGTACCGAGAATGTTTAATATGACATTATCTTTGCATGTTTCAGGTAGTAAAATTCTGAAAAACGTACCTATTCTTGATCTTGTTATTTAATTGTGGACTGTGAGGATTTGGACTGGAATAAGATTTTGAAAAAGAGTTTTAATGATCTCTGGAAAATACTGAAAACCTGGAATAGTAATACTAAGTCTAGTATACCAGAACATTTACACCTGAACTTAATTCTCTCCTGCTGTTGTTAAGCTCCTTTAGACTGACTTACATATCAATCCGGATATTTTATTTTTATACTTTAAATCTTTGTGGGGTTATTAATGTGGGGTTAGAGCTAATTTTTATTTTGATTAGATGGAAAAGATTGAAGGTACTTTTCAGGATAAAATGTTCAGAGAATAATGTCTCTTCTTACTGTCTATGGTTAGGTTATTTTACTTTTTGTGTAAATATATTCCAATTGTATAAAAGGGATAATAAAACTCATTATCTGGGTTATTGAGAAATGTTTTAAAGAGAGTTTTTGTTTTCATTAAAAAAAGTGCTAGAGTGGCGGCCAGGTGCGGTGGCTCATGCCTGTAATCCCAGCACTTTGGGAGTCTGAGGCAGGTGGATCGTGAGGTCAGGAGTTCAAGACCAGCCTGGCTAAGATGGTGAAACCCCATCTCTACTAAAAATACAAAAATTAGCCAGGCGTGGTGGTGGGTGCCTGTAATTCCAGTGACTTGGGAGGCTGAAGCAGCGAATTGCTTGAACCCAGGAGACAGAGGATTGCGCCACTGCACTCCAGCCTGGGCAACAGAGTGAGTCTCTGTCTCAAAAAGAAAGAAAGAAAAGTGCTAGAGTGTGTTGTGATTCACTATTTATGGGGAGCACAGCTACATATACATAGAGTGGAATGTCTTTTATGTGCTCTCTAATCATCCATTTTATCTGAAAACATAAGGAATCGTATACTGACTCTGATTGTGAGAATTTTTAATTTTACATTTAAAATTTAGTATGTATTTCAGCATTTTTCTGATTATTAGCTTACACCAAACTAAGAAGCACAACTCTACATAATTTATTTCCCTCCTTTTCCAACTTAGTTTCTTACTTTTCATTGCTCTAGTTATAGTTTTTACAAGTCATTTATCAGAAATGTTCTGTGAGATTATTATTCATATTTATTTTTTGCTTAATTGATTTTATGTGTTCCCCTTCTCACTTCACTTAAATACATGAAATTTTATTTCTAGACAACCATTCCTTGCTGCTTTTCTTGTTGTGCTTCTAAATATAGTGACCAATTTTGGAGCTCTCCTACAATATCCATTCTTTGTGTTCATTGGATTGATTTCATGATCTGGCCAAATTGTTTATTGGAGAGGGCCAGAATCTTTACCCTTACTTAACACATCATGACCCCTGAGTTCACAGGTCAGTTGAGGTGGGGAATAAGACAGTGTTAGACTGAAAGCATCATTGAATGGAGTAACGGAAACATATATATATAGGGAGACCACCCTAAGGGGACTATTTGCAATAACACCTTAAAGAAAAAGTCTTTTAATGGTCTCTTGTTCATTAATCATCTAAAATCCAAGCACAGAGAATTCAGTTTTAGATGGTCTCCAGAGCAGAGTTTGCTGTGAAATCTTAATTCCAAATCATAGATAATAAATATTGTTACAAAATCAGAATATTTAGAGGCAGGGGTCCTGCACACACCCTATTTTCCTCTCCAATGTTCTGGGCGATAGACTAATTAATAATACAAGGAACTTATAGTGAATGAGAACCCATGATTTTGCTTAATTATCAGAATAGCTAGATTGGAGAACAGCTCTCGCCCACATGGATGGAAACCTATTCCATCCATTTGCAGGTAGAACAGCTGGCAATAATAAGTCCTGCCCATTGGATATGTTGGAAGGTGCTGCCTGCCATGGTTGCCATAAAAGAGGAAGAAATGAACATAATTGTAGGCTTTCAGGTCAGAGGGAAGGTGGGAGGAAGCCAGCTTGCTGGTTTTCACACACCCTCTGGCAAACACCCATGCACCTATGAGATGGGTTCCTGTTAGCATCACCTCTGAATGATTACCCACCCAAGCAAAGAAAGTGATCCATTATGCTTTCACTGTCTTGGAGTGGAGAAGAAAAACAAAGGCCTTTTTTCTAGCCATTTCAGAATTGTATCTGTTGGTACGAGTTTTCTTTCTTGTGGAAATGGATTGTTTGACCCTTACAATCAACAAGATTCCAAATTGCGTTCAGAAAAGCCCTCTAAGGGAAACAGTAGAAATCTTTCTTTCAAAAACCTTCTGTGAAAGCTTGCTGTTATCACAAATGATAATAAAAGACCAAAACACATACCAGTTATCATCTATAGACTACAGTCCCTGAGAAAATTACTGACTCAAACCATTCATTTGAACCAGGAACATTTCTGATATTATTTGAAAAGAATATTCTGTTGTATATCTATTAGAGGCAGTAGAATTAGAAAGATTATGTTTGTGTTAACACTTTCCATAAAATCCCACATAATATATAGAAAGCATAGCTTATCCATTTTACCTTGGATTATAAAAATCTTGGCTGGGCCCAGTGGCTCATGCCTCTAAGCCCAACACTTTGGGAGGCCAAGGCAGACGGTTCATTTGAGGTCAGGAGTCAGAAACCAGCCTGACCGACATGGTGAAACCCTGTTTCTACTAAAAATACAAAAAAAATAAAATTAGCTGGGCATGGTGGCACATGCCTGTAGTCCCCGCTACTTGGGAGGTTGAGTCAGGAGGTGGAGGTTGCAGTGAGCTGAGATCACACCAGTGCACTCCAGCCTGGGCAACCGAGTGAGACCCCATCTTAAAAAAAGAAATATTGAGAGATATTTATTTGTTTTATACTTCTTCAAATATACCTCGGGAATAAAGAAAAATAAAATGGCTTCATTTAAGTATTATTTTAAAACATTTTTTAAAATACATTTATTTGTAACAGTAACCTATGTAGTAAAGTTTTTTAATTTGGAAAATGTAATAAGTGATAAAACTTACTCAGGAAAACCGTGCATAACTTTAAAACAGTAGTACTAAAATGCAAACCGTGGTGCCTTTATCTCTCACTAAATCCAATTCAGCAGTTCTCTACTTTTTTCTCTAGAACCCATGAACCAACCAGATGATGAAAGAGTATCAAATGCTAAAACAAAGATGATCAAATAATTATGAGTGATGTTGCAAGGCAGATAGGGAATTGAGAGGCTTCCTAGTTTAATCACATCAAAAGAGAACTTTTGGAAAAGCAATTTTCCCAGCGTGGAGACGGCAAATGAATAGAAGATGGTGATAAGGCACTTAACTCTTCCTCCCAGTGCATGCTCTCTTTGTATAAACAGAAGAGAAAGGAAACTCAATTAGAAGAGGAGGATAGGAACCTACCCCTATCTGCTCTGCGATTTTCCAGTTAGCTTCTTACTCAACTCCCCCTTGGATATGTCAAAAGTTTTTCTTTGACACTCTGGAAACCTCTTAAAAATAACATCCTAGTATTGGTGGCCAAAAGCTTAAATTTTCAAATTTGATTTACGAATAAATCCTCTTGAGGGAAAAAACTGATTTTGCTTAGTGGAGTCTGCAGTATGTATAAACTTGTAAAATAACTACAATTAGATAAAAAATACCTGACCATCGAACTCTGTTTTAAAATACAGGTGCAACCGCTGCAGCCCGGAAGGAGGTGATCAGGAACAAGATCCGAGCAATAGGCAAAATGGCCAGAGTGTTCTCAGTGCTCAGGTGGGTGCGTTCATCCTCTGTTTCTGTCTCAGATTTTATTGTGTGTCACTAATAAATACTTTAATACTTTCATCTGGTAATTTAAATATTTTACTAGTGAATATTTGCCTTTCTTTTTTTTTACTTTTAAATTAAATATTAAAGGAAGAATATTAAATATAGAAATTGTCAGTTTCTCATTATTTTAGTTAAGTTGCAGTCTACTAAATTACTTCTGTTAAGAAAGTCCCAAATGAATTGCATCACATTTTATTCCTCTATTTGGTATAGGACTTTAAAACATTGATTTCACCATGGGTTGAACATCTTATGAAACAGGAAAAGCTATTGTAATTTTTTTGTTTTGTTTTTCATTCTAGTTCTGTGGTGAAAGATCTATTTATCAAACACATTTCACTAGATTTCTAGGAAATAAGCATCAACCATAAAGCTATTCATGTGAACCTATATTATTCTAATCATTGAGAGAAAAAAATACTTAATGTTTCAATTTCCATATAGTACTATATCTTATAAATAGATCATGAATCATATTATTATTAGAAAACAAATATTTTCATAAAGGAAACTCCAGTTATTTCTAGATAATACAATCAAACATATTTCTCTTCAGAAGATTACTTTAAAATATGATATATTTATATGTAAGGAGTATACAGTCAATTCAAAATAATACATATTGACAAGTAAATAGAAACACCTTGGGAAATCGTATGTCTACAATTTGATAATTTAATGATCTAATGTTTTGCTGAATTTTTGCCTCAAAGCCTTCCAATAGAGTATTGACACTGGCTCTTTTGATTTCTCCTCTTGCTATTTCTATCCTCCTCCTGGTACAGTCACTAAAGAGTAACTGCCAAAAGAGGAAGCTATGAGAAGGATGAAAAGCATTGTCCCTTTCATCCAGTAGTCTCAGAGACACCACATCAAAGGCAGTGAGAACTCTGTGGTAACCAGCACAATCACGACAAGCCATGTTCAAGCTGAAAGTAGAGCATCATTGCTCCCTTCCATTACTGAATGAGGCTACCTTTGCTCTATTGCTCTATGTTTCTGACTACATTTTCAGGGCTAATTCATTCATGCCATAAATAAATATAGTAAAACTTAAAGCACTGATTATGTGCCATGGAAGAAAAGAAATAAAGCAATTTTGAGATAGAGCAAGTTCTTTATCTCCCACTTGCTCTACTTGGTGTGGTCAACAAAAACTTTCTGAGTAATGGTATTTGGGCAAGCGTGGGTGACCTTCATGAAGAAATGGGGTAAGGGAGTTCAAGGCAAAGAGAATAGCAAGTGCAAAGATACTGAAGTAAAGACAAAGCTGGCAGTTTTGAGGACCACAAGAAGGCCTGTATGGCTAGAAAAATGTTCTGTGGGAAGAAAGGAGTAAATGAAGGTCATAAGCTCAGTTGGAACTCTGAGTAAACACTTGTATATTTATTGTGCCTCAGATTTACCAATAATGCTCTTATTATTCTGTCTGAAGTCCCTATGTGGAAAAGTAAAAATAGCTCTAGAAATTTGATGGACTATCCCATTATAAATGGACTATTTGAACCCAGTGATCAGTGACTTGACTTAAAATTGCATATTAGTAGAAAATAAAAACAAGTTATATATTATTGTTTTTCTATAATAAAAGCATCCATAGCACATATGTAGAATATAGAGAGAGCCTATCCAGAAAAAAAGTAAGTTAAGCTTAGTAGATAATGGTTGAGCATTAAATGTATACCAAGCCCTGAATTAGGCAATCTAGATACCAAACTGGAATGCCAACCAGAGAGATAGTAACTTAAGAAAATAAAGTAGGTGCTAACTACGTGAATAGATGCCCTGCTGTGGCATTAGACAGGAAGGAACCCTGTGTTTCCTGACTGGAATGTTCATGAAGAGGTTAACATTGGAGGAGTGCTATGAAGGATAGGCTGGATTCCAGGACAGGGAGAATTGTGGTGAAGGCATTCCTGGAAGTGGAAAAATTATCAGGAGCACAGCCATAACAATCCTAAGAGCAACATCAGTGGCCTCCCTTTATAGGGCACTTGCTAAGTGCCAGGTCCATGCCCCATGTTATGCACATTTGACAATAATCAACACGGGAAACTTGCAAGGTCGTGGTGACTTTACTGCAAGGAAATTGAATCTGAGAGAGCCTAAGGAGAGTGTCCAAACTCACTAATTTTGGGAGCAACACTAATGAGAGTCTTACTCAAAGGTATGCTATGTAGTCTAGTATAAATCCTAAGCAATATTAGTAATGAATTCTAAATGTATAAATTGACTGACTAATAAAAGACATGAAGGTCAACAAGGAATCTAGTTAAAAAGGAGGCCGAAAATATATTGAAGTCCATATCCTTGAGTGCTTTGAATAGCATGTTCAAGTATTCAGTTTGCGTGTGTGTAGGCAATCAGGAGTCATAGAATTAACTTTCATGAGATTAGAGTCACCTCTAACTCATATTTCACTATATATGTTAATAGCAACATGAAGATTGGCTAGCATGGTGACATATAACACAAAACTTAAATTAAAAAAAAATTAGGAAGCTTTTGAAGTAATCCAAGCAAAAGGCTGAACCAGGCTATGGCAGGAGACATGCAAATGAAAGGACAAATACAAGAAATGTGGGAATATAGATTGTGATTAAGTAATACGGATTGTGGCACAAATTTGTCAGATATACCTGCCCAATATGTTCCTTACATTTTGGAAATTTACAGCGTTATAAGGGAACCAGAAAACTGTCTTTCAGCAGTCCTTGCAGATAAAATACAAGCCTGTTGCCTCGGATTTGCCAGTCAGGTAAATGCATGTAAATGAGGCTTTGTTTCAAATTGAGCATCATGAGGAAGCAGCAAGCAGGACAGCAATTGTCCTGTCAGGTGTGGAATCTCAGGGCCCAACAATGGAAGAGCATCTGCCTCAACATTTTGGGAGCTAACTAGACAGCAGTACTATGAGCTCTGGCATTGGCTGTTGCCAAGCCCTTAATGGAGCCAACCCCACAGTGTGGACAGGTACTGTTATTCTTCCCAGCCACAGAGCATCGAAGCCCAGTTCTCTGGATCTGCAAGCTCTCTAATGCCTTTAATGTATCTCTTTTCTGTTAAAATTAGCCAGAATAGATTTCCATTGTTGGCTATGCGAACCCTTACCTATGTGAGAGGTTATAGGAGAGAGGAACTATTCCAGAATATTCTACAGAGGTCCTAGTCTATGCCATTGATAGGATGCTATTATCTAAGGAAGAGGAAGTATTTTTCAATTTAAATATCTAACAGCTATTTATTAGAAAGAGTAGGATGAGCTGAATTTGGCAGAGCAACTATGTAGAGGCACTTAAAAATGCTGCCCTGGAGGTTCAGAGAGAGGTGAGGTTTAGTAATACCCACGTAAAAGTAAACAACACAGAGACAAGAGTGCAGCAGCATTAGCTGATGGTGGTCTTGCTAAAGGAAAGAGTGATAGATGAGAGAAAGAGGCGCAAGAATTCTTCACAACATTGCTTTCCTACAGAAATATAATGTGAGCCACATCTGTCATTTTAAATTTTCTAGAAACCACAGTAAAAGGGGTAGAAACAGAAACAAAAGAAATAATTATTAATTTTTATAATATAGTCTATGTAACACAAATATACAAAATTTTATCATTCTGACATTTGATCACTAACACCTATTAAAGGGACATTTTCTATTCTTTTGTACAAAGTCTTTGAAATCCTGTGTGTGTTTTACACTTACAGAACATCTTGACTAGTCATGTCTCAAGTGGTTAGCAGTCACATGTAGCTGGGGCCTACATATTAGAAAGGACAGGTCTGCAGATATAGGAAAAAGATCAGCCCAGGAACTGAGAAGATGTCAGAGAAGGAGAAGGAGAACAAGAAAAAAAGCATTACAACACGTAGGGCAAAGAGTCTTTCAGGAAAGAGAGCATGGTCATCAGAAAAAATTACTGCAGGATATGAGTTTGAATGAGAACTCAGCAGAGATTGTTGGAACTGAAAAATGAAGAAGCTGCTAGAAACCTTTGAGGGCATGGGCTCCTTGTGAGGCAGGAATGGCAGTCACAATTAAGGGAAGTAAGGAATGTGGTTGAACGAGAAAGAAAAACAGAGCAAGAACGGAAGGAAAATGACGGCCCTCTATGCTGAGGTTTTTGTATACAGTGTATACAAAAATAAAAGTGTGGTTTTATTAATAATGAAACTAAAGCCCAAGAAAGTTAAATAATGTCCCAACCTCAGTCTTATGACTGGGACGTTAGCCTGAGTGAGTGTGACCCCCACAAAGATGTGATTTCCCAATCTACTGTTTGTATAAAATTAAAATTTTGAAGATATAAAAAGAATACTCCAGATTACCAGAAAAATTTTGTAGCTAAAAACTAATAATTTACTTGACTTTCTCAGAGCATTATGGGTTGTAATTGTTTTGATGAGTCTCATGTGTTTTGAGTGGGTTTTTTTTGTTTTTCTGTTTGTGTTTTTTGGGTTTTTTTGAGACAGCTTCACTCTGTTGCCCCAGCTGGAGTGCAGTGGCAGAGTCTCTGCTCACTGCAACCTCCGTCTCTCAGGTTAAAGCAGTTCTCATGCCTCTGCCTCCCAAGTAGCTGTGATTACAGGCACAGGCAACCATACCCAGCTAAAAATTACGTATTTTTTAATAGAGACAGTTACTCTTCCCAGGAGTTTGAGACCACATTGGCCATGCTGGTCTCAAACTCCTGGCCTCAAGTGATCTGCCCAGCTCAGCCTCCCAAAGTGCTGGAAATACAGGCATGAGCCACCACACCCAGCCTGAATCCATGTTTAATACAGGATTTGACACCAAGATTCTGTATGTAGGAATTATAATCACTCATAAGACAAAAGCCATATTTTGAATATGAATGTAAAGGAAAATTGTGTTAATTCTTTAGAGATCCTCCAAATTTTCCCAAATCATATTATTCAGTATATTTCTTCATGGGACCTCTGGTAGTTTGACAGACCACAGAAGCTTAAAACGTTTGAAATACCTATATGAAAATGAACAATAATTAATTCTCTCAAACCTATTGTTTTTAAGTAAACTTTGCAGTAAAGGATACAGAAATATAAAATATGGATTAACATTTCCATTCTCCATTCAACTATTACTGCTTTTTTTTTTTTTTTTTTTTTGCAAATATTTTTGAAATGTGGACTGTAAGCCAGGCACTGTTCTAGTCTGGGTGCTGGGGGTGCAGCAGTGACTAAAGCAGACAGGAACCCCTGCTTTCCTGAGGCTTGTCTAGCTGGGGTGAGCAGGGGGTGGGAGAGGAATAGAGTAGACAGCAGACCAAAAATAAGCAAGTAAACACACTGCATCGTTGTTCAGGGTGATAAGTGCCTTAGATAAAAATAAAATCGGCAAAGAGAGAAAGAATAGAGAAAGGGAATTTTATTTTATTTTTTTTTTTGAGACAGAGTCTTACACTGTTGCCCTTACTGGACTGCCGTGGCTCAATCTTGGCTCACTGCCACCTCTGCTGCCCTGGTTCAAGCGATTCTCCTGCCTCAGCCTCCCAAGTAGCTGGGATTACAGGCTCCTGCCACCATGTCTGGCTAATATTTGTATTTTTAGGAGAGACAGGGTTTCACCATCTTAGCCAGTCTGGTCTTGAATTTCTGACCTCGTGATCTACCCACCTCAGCCTTCCAAAGGGCTGGAATTACAGGCAGTTATCCAGGAATATTATTTTAAATGGTATTCCAAGGAAGTCCTTGCTTAGGAGGTGATATTGGAGCAATGATTAGAAGGCAGAGTGGGAGTGAGCCACACAGGTGCCAGGGAAGGAGGGTGACAAAGAAAGGGCAGCGCCCCTCGGTGGAGTGTGCTGGGTATGTGTGAGGACATCTACGGAAAGTGGACTTTGGTAGGAAATGAGAACCAAGAGATGGGTGAGAACAGAAGACTGTGAGGTAACAAGTTTCTTTAAGGCCTTCGTCGAACCTGCCTTTCACCTGTCAGGAGAGGAGAAGCCATTAGAGTTCTGATTTGGCATAGGTATGAAAAGTGACAGGATTTGGCATAGGTATGAAAAGGCTGACCCTGGCTATCATACTGAGAACAGCTGTGGGAGGAGGGGGCAAGAATGTGACTCCGATGGAGCAGAGAGACCATTCAGAAGGCTGCTGCAGTCCAGGTAGGTGATACTGGTGGTGAGCAAAAGAGGGAAGTCACAGAAGACTGTATTTTATATGATTTTATTTATATGAAGTGTCCAAATGAAACAAAGCTACAGAAGGTGAATAGAAGTTATACAGGGCTGAAGAAAGTTGGGAGTGACTACTTAATGGATGTGAAGTTTCTTTGAGGGATAATGAGAATGTTCTAAAATTGATTATGGTGATGGTTTTACAACTCTGTGAATATATTAAAGACCATCAATGAATCCTATACTTTAGGTTAATTGTATGTCAAGTTTGTATCTCAACACAGCTGTTGTCAAAAGAGATGAGGTAGTAGCTTTGTGAAAATTGGTAAGATACTAGAAATATTTTGAGGGTAGAGCCCTTAATATTTGCTGATGTAATGGATATGGAATTAGGATAAAAAGAGTTAAAGGGTGATCCTTTATTCTTAAGTAACTAAAAGATGGAATTGCTAATTTCTGAGTTGACACAGATTGTGGAAGCAGCAGTTTTGGGGAGAAGTTCAGGAATTCTGTTTGAGTCAATGCGAGACACCTTTATAAAAATTTGGAGTAGATAATTCTATATACTAAACTCTTCCCTGTATATATATGTATGTGTATGTATATATACACACAAGTATATGTATGTGTGTGTATATGTGTATATATACAATTTGTATTTTAAAGACTTTTTTCTGGTTATGTAGGATTTCAGTATCGCTATGTAAAGAGTAAGGTTACTATTATTTCATGGTTAATTATGAGGATTTAATGCTTAATAATGAATAATAATGTCAAGTAATTAATACATATAATTGAAATAATGGTGTACTTAAAACTGATTATATAACAATTGTCATGCTGAGTAAGAAAATAATTTTATATTAGCAAATCAGTAGGGAAAGTGATGGGAAAAAAAAAGCTGGGAAATTTTATCAGTAGGTTTATTGGCTACTTGCCATTATTTTATGTGTTTTTCATATAACGTCTAAATTACTAAATTCCTTGATTTCTAAAAGTCCCTGAATATAATTCCAGATTCCCTAATCTATAGATCAGATTTTTTTTCCAATCTCCCAAATGCTCTGGTTTTTTTGTGGTTGTTGTTTATTTGTTTGTTTTTTTCTGTCAGATCAAATCACTTCCACTTATTTTGGCTGAGCCTTGGCTAAAAAACTTACATCAGCACTCTCCATGGCTCACTTTTAACATACAGAATGCACAACAAAACTTTGTATTGTGATGCCTGATTACAAAATCAAAATGGTTTTCTCTATCTTCAGTACTCAGAAACTGAACCTCTCTAATTGGACAATGTAAACTTTATTGTAGCAATTGTTGATGGAACATTACTAGTATAGAAATAAATTAAAGTATGTTAAAAAAAAAAACATTCAGAGAACCAAGATAGAGGGAGATGTGGGTTCTTACATGCATTTTTTTCCTTTGAGTCATTTCTTTTTCACAAAAGAAATTAAAAGTTAATGCCACTTCTCATTGTGCCTTCCAGAGAAGAGAGTGAGAGTGTGCTGACGCTGAAAGGCTTGACCCCGACTGGCATGCTCCCCAGTGGAGTACTTTCTGGAGGGAAGCAAACCTTGCAAAGCGGTAAGCAGGCCGATGGGTATGACTGTGTGCAGGGCATCACAGTCAGCTGTGTCATTAGAGCCCTGATTTTATTCATTCATTTAAGCTCTGTCTTGGTCGTCAGTTCTTCTCAGCTGGCAGAAGGGCTGAAACCCCAATCAGTTTGATCAGTCGTGTCCAACATAATAGTTCCCTCATTCTCTGGAATGTGGTCTTTACTCCACCTTTTCCCCATTCCCTCATTCACATGTTAATCTAGGTATTCAGGCCTAACTAGAGGACAGCTCATTAAGGTTGCCTACATTCACAATAGGTTTGATGACTTTGAGCCAGTCAGTTGTCGAAAACAACTTTGTAATTGCATTTTTAATAAGTGTTTCAGTTATCTGTTTCATGTATGAGATTAACACAAATACACACAAACACTAAAGTACACCTGTAAGTCTAGATTTCAGGGAGATGATTTCATTATCCTCTTGAATGGAAATTGGGAGCCATATGTGTGTTTTCTCTGATTTATCAGTTGAAAACATAAGAGACTGAGTAGAACCACATTTTATTTTTGAAGAAAAGCATAACATCTCCTTTACAATACAAATTTTGTCTCAAAACATATAGCTTTCTGGACCAGTACCATCCAACAGAACTTTTTGTGATGATGGAAATTTCTGTATCTATACAGAAGCTACATATGACTGTTGAACATATAGCAAATATAACTAAGAAACTAAATGTTTTATTTTATCTAATTTGTATTAACTTTAACTTAAATAAGCCAGGGAGCTAGTGTCTACCATGTTAGCAGCACAGTCCTATATATTCTTTCACTTTGGTTACTTTCTTTATCAATTGTAATAGATATTAACATTTAGAGTACAATTTAAACAATAGAGAATTGCTATTAGATGAGGCTTTAAAAGAAAAAAATTAAAATGAAAATATGCTATGAAATTTTTCAAAACATTCTCAGCCTCTTGCTTATTTTCTTGTATCTTTAATTGAATCTTGTTTATATTTTTTATCCTTGCCCTTCAACCTAGAAGACTCGCTATTCTTATTTATGTAATTTACATACACTTCTATGTAAAGAGTAATAATCAACTTCATGAATATAGTATTTCTGAATGATCACATCATGGCTGCATCACGATTATTTTCTTTATTTTCAGATGAATGTATTCCAAATCAGTGTCTTTCAAGTTTTTACAAAAAGAGAAATATTTTTGAATGATTGTAAGAAGACACATAGTATTGAGAAGTAAACCACACCCCCAACAGCCCACTTTAAATTTACAGCTAGGAACTTTTTTAACAACTTATTAAAAAAAAAAAGTTTTTATACCAAATTAAATATCTCACTAAAACATTAGCATAAATGGATGATTTACATGTCCAAAATGTACTCTCTACCTAACTGACTGAAATCTAGTTTCTGATAAGTACAATTTAAGATACAGCAGGTATATTGTCAGAAACTGTGGACTACATTTGCTTTAGAACATTTAATAGTGGGCACTACGTAGTTCTAATGTGTCAGTGCTGGTGTGATTCTGGATGTTTTGCTTTACTTTTAAACTTAAGATACTTAAGTTTTTCCAGTTCTTTGTTTCATTTCCACATTTTTACCTGTGTTTTTACTTAGGTTATTCAGTTTTCTTTTATTTTAAATCCATTGGTTTCTGTTTTTCTATGTTGAACCTATGCACAAACACACATCCACATAAAAGGCGTATGGAACCTTTCTATATGGGTTTGAAAAATTCCTATATATTTTAAAACCACATACATTGATACAACTCCAAAATGTATTGCCTGATGTCCTTCAGTTTGTCTAAAAGGGGAAACTACTAACGTCTTTGTTATGTAGCTCTTCTCTCCATGGCGGTAACCATTCTCCATTTTTATCATAAGGAATCTAGAATTCACTGTAAGTAAATTATAGTGCACATTTTTGCAGTTGCTATAGTTTTAACATCTTGAATTATAAGAAAAATGCAAATTAAAGTCAAGGGGTAGAATTTTAATATTAAACACTTCAGAGTTATAGAGAAGTTTTGCATTTTAAGATTTAATTAGGGAAGTATAAACTAACCTTAATAACATAGACTCATACACTTACCTAGTGAAAGTTTAGATGCTAACCTTATTACATAAATTGCTGATAAAGCAGTGAGCTTTTAAAGTTCTGCCTCTGAAATATGCTGTTGCTGCATATTTATATGAAACCTCATACAGATGTATGAGTGTTCGGTATTTAAGCTGCCTATTCCTTAAAATGCTGATATAATTATTACCACTACTGGCACATTACCACTTGATTTGTAACATTTCAAGAATTTTACTTCCGAAAAGAATATTCCAATAAGGAAAAGAAAGCATCATTGGGCTTGCTGGAAAAAGAAGTCCAAACTATATTATTTCTTTCCTTTTTTCTTTTTCCTTCACCCTCTTCCTACCCACTGACCCCCAGATATAAGCATGTCTGATGTGTTTATCTTGAAGGAGTCACATGCATTATCTCCTTAGACACTTCGATTTTTATTTTTCCTGTAAAATTGAATCCCCCTGCTTTTGTATTACATTAGGAAATAATGTTATTTAATATTGGCTAGTGTGAATGATCCCACTGATACTGCGGCACTGCTTCAAATTCTGCCATTTTGTCTGGCATTTTTAAACTAAATCACCAATCATAGCAGAGGTTTTATAGTAGCCTGTGAGAGTCAGAAGCACAGTTGAGATTTACATAATCCCTTATAATTAATTCAGTTCATAGAAAAGAAATTTTCCTAAGTGTTTTCCTCAAGGGTTAATTGTTTATTTATTTAATGGGCAAAAACCTAAGCATTTAATTCAGATAGACATATCCAGCTCATAAATTAAACATAATTTCTGTGGTGTTTTTTTCCTTTCTTTTTAGCATTTCTGTTTTGTTGTGTGTGCCAGAATCTAGCACTTACAGGAACATTAGTTCTCTTAGCTCTCCTTTGATGGTCACTGATTTGTTCTTAGAGTTAAAAAATCCTCTGCTCATTTTTCTCATTCATTTTGCACCCCCTTTCTTCTCTTCAGCTACTGTTGAGGCTATTGAGGCTGATGAAGGTAAATTGGCCAGTCCCCTTTCTGTTGTACCTGCAACAGATAAGGGCTCTGCTGGGTGTATTCATTTTTTTGCTGTAGCTTGTACAGAGTGTGTGGGTGTTGAGCTAACAGTTGTGGCTCAGTATTAACCAAAATGTTCTTGCTTTAAAGGGGAAAATGTCCTTCTATGGTTTGTTTGTTTGTTTCTTTCCCTTAAAGCTATGTTTGACTTTTGTATATGATGAATAGTCTAATCACAGAAAACAAAAGGATTATATATTTTGATTGATGTGGGGTGGGGGTTATGGCAGCTGTTTTGACCAGTAGCTTATAAAACAGTAATCTGTGAGCTGAACCATGTCCCTCCCTCAAATCACTTTCAGGAAGCACTGAAGAGAATAAAAATAGCCATCTTAATTCTAGTCTTCAAAAGTTTGTAGCCAAAGGAAAAAAAATGTGCATTTAAATAGTGCTTTGTTGTAGTTCAACATTAATTTATGTCTCTAAAAAATATTCCAACATGAGACAGCTGTATAGGAGATGAACAGTTCTGGTAACCTTAAATTTCAACCTACTGATATTTGTATGAGAATTATCACCAGCAAAATATTACAAAGAGTTCAGAAGTATCTAGTGGCTGTGGAAGTGGCCGATAACAAGAATAGTAAGTATCAAGTAGCACTCAATTGATGAATGTGTACTGAGTGTCTGCTCTGTGCCAGGCACTGTGCTAGGAGCTGCAGGGGAAATCAAAAAGTGTCCATCTCCAGCTGTGTCCTAGCACTGCTCAAGGACAGTAGAATTCAACTCAGTAGTAATTGCTTCTTACTGCTTTTTAAATACACAGTTATAAGAGAACTGCATATCAAAATAGGTTTTAATATTATACATACCATATCCTTTGGAAATTTCAAAAATAATAATTTGAAGTTCCCCTTTAAAACAAAATTCTTCAGTTGTATTTTGTTCTTGCAAGGTAACTTTTTTGTTTTTCTCAAAATTTTGTGCATATGGTCCTTTGGTATGATGTAAAAAGTGCCACTTCAGACTCCTCCAATTTGTACATGATTTGGACATGGTAGGGGAAACGATAGCACTGTAAGAGAAAATACAACTGCTTCCTAAATAGCAGTGAACAAACTGCTATTTATGTGGGAATTCTCTATTCCTCTTGGCAAATTCTAATCTGCAGTGTGCATTCTTGTTGACAGTTTGGCTGTTTTCTGTGGTTTCTGTGACTCTGTGTTGTGTTAAGTATACTACCAATGTAAATTGCTAATATCCATTGTCTGACCAGCAACTACAGCAGAGCACATTCTTCCATACCAGGATGGACAAAAATGATTAGAAATGGAGCCCCATTCCAGAAGTATGCATTGCTCTAGCTAGATTTTTAATTTTAACACTCTCACCCTATTGGCTTTTAAAACCTAGAAATTCCACTTTTATCATTTAAATTAATTAAATCATTTCATAAATGATAATGATGACAAACTTTTGTACCTGTTAATTTTTATGAAATTATATTCACAGTAGTCTTAAAAAACAGTAGAGTATCACTTCGTGCCATTCTTTTGTACTTCAAAATAATTGAGTTAGTTTTCAGGGTGGGTGCTCGTTAGACAGCTCTATTATTTTGCAATTTATGACTAAATTAGAGAAGAATTAACAAGCTTTGCTTTGGGCCTTGGTCTTTCCCCATTTCCCCATCTTATTCCTCTCACAGTTGACTAATCACCATTATGCTAACCTTTAAAATGCAGAGGGGGAAAAAGTATTTCTCATCGTTTAATGAGTATTGAAACGACTATGTGTATCTTTTAGGAATCTCATCCATACTAATGAAAGGCACTGCACATTTGTGTAGGAATGGCTGGTAAAGTTTCAGCTTGAAACTGCTTTCCTTCCCCCTCCCCCGTCCCAATTAAGGTTGGGAGGATAAAGGTACCATGAAATTCTCCTCAATCAGCCATGGTGATGCAGCCCAATGAGCATTGGTGATTGGCCCTGAAATATCTGGTTTGCACTTCACAGGGAGTAAAGCAAACTGATGTCATTGGTTCCCCATTTATGTGTTTTATTTGCAGCTCACCAGTTGGTATACTCACTGAAGAAATCATTAAGTTTTTTGTACAAATGCCTTACCTTTCTCTGTAGCACACTAAAGATTACGTTAAACAAACAAAAAAAAATTAAGTATCACTCCCACTTTGAGAATTCCATGTCTTAATTGAATAGGACCAAAACCAGTTCAATTCATTTTTGCTAAATATTGTGAAAGGCATTTTTTCCTTGTTATTATTTAACCATCACTTACATCTACATTGATCTACCGAGTTTTTCTTTTATTTAGGCAGTAATGGATACCAGATGAACATCAGTTTGACCTGTTCGCTGCTGAAGGGCAGACAATGCGTTTCTACTTAGTGATCTTATCTTGATTTTTTTGAGTTTCTCTTACCTTTTCACTCACTCCACATGCAAAGTTGAGTGGAGAAATAGGAGTTTATAATTTCAAATTTTTTCATGCCATCATTGAGTTGCTTGCCAAGAAGTTCTTTCTGGGATTCTGAGATGGCATGGAAATGCTCTGGTTAATTCCTTTTCTAGCTTCTGCTTTAAGCCCTTTACTAGGTTTTGAGATATAGCAGACTTAGTGATTCCACTGAATTTGCCATTACTAGCACAATGGAAGAATACAAAGAGGGACGGGCTGCAGCCTGTCTAGGTTAAGGTGTTTGATGCAGTTAATCATGCTAATGCTGTAGCCAGCTGATGCTGGTTCTAGAGGCTTGTCCCTGAAAGCAGCTTTCCTCTTTATGTGTCCACTTTGGATTTCTTTAATCTAAACATTCATGAAGACAGGAGAAATGCTTACATCTTACTAACTTCAAGAGGACATTTTGGTTGGCAAGAGACATTGGCTGTTTTCAAACCTTTGGTTACCTCCGAGTATGGTAAGGAGTCTGTTGTGTGGTGTGCAGGTCCCGTCACTTTGTTCTTCACTGAAGGATTCCCTCTCACTGCGAAATCTCTAACATCACCTGCTGCAACAGCTGTACCTTTTGTTTTCCTTTGGATAATTCTGTTTTTCTTTTTTAATGATTTTCTGTTTAGCTATCAAAGGATTTTCACCACAACATAAGATCACTAGCTTCGAGGAAGCCAAGGGCTTAGACCGAATTAACGAGAGGATGCCGCCTCGCAGAGATGCCATGCCCTCTGACGCCAACCTTAACTCCATCAACAAGGCTCTCACCTCAGAGACTAACGGCACGGACAGCAATGGCAGCAATAGCAGCAATATTCAGTGACCACTTCCTGTTCACTTTTTTTTTTTTTTTTTTGAGCTGCAGGGCATGATGGGGATTGCTGCATATCAGCAGTTGGATGTTCTTGCCTCTGACAGTAGCTTATTTGCTCTGGGGGCCAGGAATTGGATTCAGTTTACACTATCATTAAAAAAGAGGGAGAGAGATAGTAAACTATATTTTGGTGGGGGTGGTGATTAAACACCTCTTTTGGGTATGCCTTTTAAAAATGCTTATAGAGAAAAAAAATTTTAAAAGAAAGCTAATGCTAGTATATACTGCAATGTTAGGGGAATGAACATGTTTTCCTACTGCATTGGGGACTTCTAGATAGGTTAATGAAAGGCCTTTTATTCTGTTACTGGACATGAAAACTTTGTCTAATTTCTTACTCTATTGTACGTTTACAGTCGCAGCACTAAAAATGGATGACATCAAACATTTTTAACAAAATGATGTACAAACTAAGGACTATTTATTGATAATGTTTTGCTACTCTTGTCAGACAATGGCTATAAACTGAATTAGGCAGTCTTAAAAAAAAAAAACAGAAAAAGAAAAAAAAAAGAACGTTGCAAATTTGTTAAAATGCCAAAAAGACAGTTTAATTTTGTACAGATTATGCTTACCTCAGGTTTCTTTAGTGTGCTTGAATGCCCTTCTTTCCATATAACACTTACCTTATTAATTCGGCAATGAATATCTTTTCTTTAAGTTGAAACAAAAACTGGAATAATTACATCTATCTTTTTTTGCTGTTTATATTTAGGGGTTTTTGTTGATAAAATCAAGTCTTGGTTGTGGCTTGCTGAATTAAATATTTATGAGTGGTGCATTTTTAAGTATAGTGAACAAGACACCATATTAAGTACAGTGATAAAGCATCTATATTCTGTAAAAAAAAAAAAAAAATCTGCCTATGCATGTTTTTTAAGAAAAAAAAATGGCTGTATCGGCCTGTATGGGACTGTAATGCGCTTAGTGGTCTGACATATACTGGAAATGTATGTATACTGGCGTACTTTATATTCTCTAAAATGCTTAATGCCTTTGAAATTTTGTAATCAAAAAAAGCTTTGAAAAAATCTAAAGGGGAGAGTATTCTTTAAAGTTTTTAACATAAGCTTGTCAGTGCACATGTAGATGGTTAGCATGTTTAGCAAACCTTGTGAAATTATAATAAGTTTGTAGTTACATGTGAAACTCTAAATGCATGGTAACTGTTAACGTCATAACAGTTTAGTTATTTTGTTCTGTTCTGTCATGTGCCACAAAATATGTACTTTTTTCACTTTTTTCCCTTTGTATATCAGTTACGGGTTACAACTGGTTCATTCTGAAAACAACAACAACAAAAGTCCATTCATATTTTTTAACAATTGTATAAGTGCCCAAGTAATTCACTACAGCCTAAAGCCTTGCCTTTGTAATTTGACTTCTGACATGTTGGCAATCAAAGCATGCACTTGTAACAATGAAAAAGAAAAAGCATTTTATATTACTACTCAATAAAATGTGCATGAACTACAGAATTCTCATCCTTCCACTGAGTCCGCTGAAGGGATTTAAGTGCACAACCACCATGTGTCTTCTAGGTGCTGGCCCACCACCACGCATCACAGGTTGACTCCAACAGGCTTCTTCCTATGGGCCTCGTGATCTGAGGGGTGGTGCCTACTTCCACTGTAAGAATCTTGGTGGATTTGTGTCTCAAATCAGATAAGAGAAGTCTATTTAAAGAGCAGATGCCATCTTCTGGCTTCCTTGAGGAGCCAGTTAAGAAACCAGAGCATTCCTTTTTATTGAAAACTAAAATTAATTTGTTATCAGGTTGTTTCAGTTGTATTGGATGCCCTATCTGCTAAGGCAAAAACTGCTAGGCTACTAAGTGCATTTTCATCACAGGAGAGAGTTGCATTTGTATTAATAAGAAAATTTGTATTCCCACGCTTCAGTTACTATCTAATCACCCAAAGATTCAAGACACACCAAATTTCAGTTTGATTCTAACATTGTTCATCTTCAGTGCACTTTGTTTTGTAAAATAAAGTATGCCTGTTATATTAAATAATAAGGATATGGCAATTAGTGGTATAGCATCCCAAAACAAAGATGTTCTAGATATAGTCTGACAAAGACTATCCCAAGTTTATTTTAATTCATCCAGACTTTTTTTTCCTGTGGATATTTCTCCGTCCTAAAAAAAAGTGGCAACTAAGGAAAATATTTAGATGCAACTTACTAGAATGATGTGAAAGAAATGGTGATTCTGGTATCATTGTGTTTATTTCCTTTCTTATAACTGCAGAGAAAATATCCTGACTAAAATTCATTTTTGGATTCCTTTCTTTTACAAATTGTGCTGAGGCAACTATGGCATAGAAATAAACATTTGACATTAAAATAAGCAGTTGATGTGAGTATTGCTTTGGTCTTTCTGATCAGTGGTTAGGAAAGTAAATACTGTGTATTTTTGCATAGTAGTTTGGTCTCTTAAAAACAGGTAATACAGAACTAGTTATTTCTCCAAAAGTGGCAACACTTCCAGACCATCAAATATTAGGTTTCTCTCCTTCACTTTTGGAGAAACTGTAGAGTTCTTTAGTTGCTCATACCAGTGTACATCTGGTTACACACAGACATACACACAGAAACCACCTCCAGTCCCCCGTCGTCCTGCACCCAGTCCCCAGGGTGACTTCACTCTCATGGGATTCAAACTCAGTGCTAAATTTTCGTCTATGTTTTCAAGGATGAAGAGCTAGATTTGACTGACCCTGGATCAGCTGTATTTCTTTCTAAAATGTCCTCTACTTCTATGCTCCTTAAATGGTATTTGAAGAAAAGAAAGAAAAATCTTCAGAGACCAAACTTGTGTAATGAGGAGAACAAACTGGAGAGGACGAGAAACATCTCTGCTCATCTACAGTGTGGGACTTGGGATGACATCAAAGCTGGAAGTATCTCAGGGCATTAGCCTAGAACATGGTGTCATGGTGATGCTGAAACCCTCAGAATGGCCTTATCCTGAAACACTTCCTTCCTTCTCACCCTTACCATGTCCCTGTGAAATAAATTTTAATACACATCCATGTTTCTGTCCAGAAACCAGGGCCCCCAACATGAAGTCAGCCCCATAGGAGGCACCATGGGAGTGGTCTTACTTAAATGTCTCACACTTTTACTTGACTACGTCATGTCTCTCACTCACTGGACCCCTCTTGTCACACTCCATTAAGAAAAGGGGACCTTTCAGTTTGCCCTACCAGTTTCTTCAAAACTGAAAGCCTCTTGAATTCAACAAAAAAAGTTGATCAACTGAAAGCACCTTCAGTTGGTCTCCACAACTGAAGAGATGTCCTTTGCCCTTGTTATGTGGCTTTCCACTTTCTTCATTTCTCAAACTCCAGGCCTCTACCCTGTTTCTTTCACTGTTCTATGTTCTTATTTTTTCCACATACACATACACAAAATGCCTGGCAATCTTAACAACATACCAGGTTTTATTATAATGTTAAATGTCAGCATTCCATTGTACAGTGAGTCATTGTCAGGCTTAACACTGAGCTGCTCTTTACTTTTTGTTTCATGGATATTCCTTCTTTGCATATTAGCCAGAAAAGACCCTAGCTAGGCCCTTTCATGAAAATTTACTTTCTAAAAAATGCATACAAAGAAATGAGAAGCAGTAAGTAGTGAAAGTATTGTTTTACCTGTATCTGGTGATGGAAATTTTAAGAGGCAACACGGACAAATTGAAATGCATGTGGGAAAAAGGAGACCCGGCAGGAGAGAGAGAGTCTGTTTTAAGGAAGGACTGAAAGGTGAGCAGCAGACATCACGATAGATGTAATACCGAGTTTGTTATCCCAAGAGACGTTCTTTAAATCAGAAAGATGCCTAATTACCATAGAACAGAAGTTGCTAAGGAATGATTCTGCTTAACCAGAGAGTAAGCTGCCAGAAAGTTCAGTGCCTCTCCTGTACTGCAAGTGTTAAAACCTGGGCAGACTTTATTCAGTGCCACAGACACCTGAGTGATGCTGCCTGGAAGAAGTTATACTGGATGTAGTTGAAGAAACTTTCTTCAAAGATAGACATTGAACGAGATGATATCTAAATTTCTCTTCAATAGCAAGATTCTAAATATCCATGCAATTATTCAGTCTTCTGAAAGCACAGAAATTTGATTTGCAAACTGTTTAAACTTTTATTTCCAGGAGTACTGCCATGGGACTGAGCTTTCTGTAGCAACCAAAGCAGGTCTTTTATGTATCTTGCTGTATATCAGCTGGAAAGAGTCTCCACTACATTATCAAAGTTTTAATTGACTATTACAGAATATTAGCTCAGCACAAAGTTGACTTAAACTTCAGTGGTAAGGCATTCTCATCATGTTATATTTTCAAATATTTTTATACCAAATGCTGGAAACATCAAGGTTTCTTCTCAACAACTCCAGATTTGTCCTGAGTCTTACAAGGTGGCATGTAAGTGTATTCACGATCTGATTCCTGCCAGTCTCATCTTCCCCAAACTTGACCCTGAGCTTCAGCCATAGTGGACTTTTTAAAATGTTTGGAAGACACCAGGCTTCCTTAACCCTCTGGGTCTGTATTCATGCATCTTCTATGTGCAGGTGTCAGCTTTGCCTTAAATAGAGGAACGTGTCATTTCCTCCTCTCTAAGCATGCAGTATCCTGTACTACCTCTGTTTCAACACTGAATCAACTGCATATAATTGTTTATTGTCTGTCACTGCAGTGAGCATTGTTGCTTATCTTTGCATTCTTCAAATGAAACACTGCCTGGCATAGTGTTTCTTGGAAGAGGGGACTGAGGGAAGGAGAAGGAAAATGTTTTTTGGCATAGGCTTATGGTGTGGGGCACCCCCAGATTCCAAATGGCAAACCCATGTTGAAGAACAGCTGAAACACTTACCCCAGTTCAATGTTTCCTGCTCTTCCTCCTAAGAATTTCCTGGTTCCTGAAGGTCTGGAGTGGAGCCTACATTTTAATAAGCATCCACCAAAATGCTTATGGATCAAGTTTGAGAAACCTGGTCTAATCTATCTCTACAGCAAACTTAAAATTCAGTTCTATATTTTTATTTCTAAAGATTTTCTACAACAGGCAAATATTTTACTGCTTATCATGGCTGTTACACAGGATTGTGCATGATGAATTTAATTTTCATTTATAGTTTAATGGATATGAATTTACACAAAAATGTGGGAATTATTTAAGTATGTAATACAACATTCACAACTAAAACGTTTTAAGAAGGAAGCAGTGGTTTTTGTTGTTGTTGTTTTAGTGTATTAGACTTCACCCAGGAAAAGGAGATTCGTGGTGGTGGAATATCTGAAGACTCCTGGCGAAGAATCAATGAAAAAATGCCTGTGCCTTGAAGAGAATGGAACCTTTCATATTGAAAAGATTCCTTCTTTCACCCCACCCCACCTTACCATAAAAACCATGCCCATTATCACCATCAGCTTGCCAGAATTTGCTCACAAAATGCCCTTTGAATAGATAATCACCACCCTTTACCTTCTAGAAGTTTTAACCTGAGTCATTCCTTTGAAGTCAAAAGCACCTTGTCCAAAAAAATTTTTTTAACTATTGTCAGCTATTAACATCTTACTAAAAGTTAACTCATATGGTTCTGACAGGGCTAGTCAAAGGCTAATAAAGACAGGTGTGTTTATTATAGAGCGGGGAAGACCACAGCTGGAGCACATGAGAGTGTTTGGGGAGAGGACTAATTGCCTAATCAGCTGGGTGCATTTATTGTGTAGCTATCGCTGCTAGGCCTGTGGCAGAGAAAGGAGTACAATGAAATTCAAGACAAAATCTAGTCTCTTACAATATGCAGTGGCAGTGAAAAGAAATCAATGTGGTGCCACACGTATTCACTTCTGTATAAGGTACTTTACACCAGTTCTGACCTACAAGTAGGCCTGGGTTGGAATTTTTATAACTCTGATACTTATTAGATGTCTGTGTGACCTTGAGAAACTCATTTTCTCCTTGGTGAAATGAAGGCAATGACAGTAATTAGTTCATAAGCTTTTCATGGGTTTCAAAAGTAGTAGGCATGGTGCCCGGCAGAAAATAGGCACTCAGTAAATTTTAGTTATTGTATTCAGCAGCACACAGAGTCACATGAGTGCTTCAGATATTCCATAGGTGAAGATTGAGTATACGTGCGTGAGCACCTATGCGTGTGCTGGGGCGGAGAGAGTAGGTGTAGTCAGAATCTTCTAGGCAAACCTTATTTGGTTGGAATCTTCCTTAGGCAAACCTTATTTGGTTGGAATCTTCCCCAGGTCCGCTGGGGGCATTGCTTCCAGTGCTGGAATTCCCGGTTTTCCTGCCTCTGGCCCCTTGTTTCAGCTTTCTCGACCTGCTGGCTGGGGCCCTTTGTTTCGCCTTCCAGCCTCTGGCCTACTAGGTGTCTTGTTTCAGCTTTCCCGCCTCTGACAGGCCAGGTAGAGGATTTGTCTCCGAATTCCTCAACTTTTGCACTTGGAGGTTGGAGCTCTGTGGCTCAGGGTTATAAATCAGTAGCCAATCTGGTAATGGAGTCAAAGATCACTCAATCCAGAGGAAGTTTGAAAGAACCCCTCTCATTGGAGGAGAACATGAATGGGGAGAAAATAACTCAGGGGTAAAAACTCTAGCCGCCCCAGCCTGGAATGGAATCCTTTCAGGATCCTCTCCTACGAAAGCGTGGGAGCTGTCCTTTCACTCTGCCTAATAAACTGCAGTTTCCACACTCTGGTTCCACGACTTCTATTTGATCGGTAAAACTCACTGCGCTTTCGGAGCCCCTTTTGCTATTCTGTGGAGTTAGGAAGGCCAAGCCTAAGTCCTAGCTGCAGCTACCCTGTTCCTTTGGCGGCCTAGCCGTTAGGATTCGTGGTTTTCATCCAGATGGCCTGGATTCAACTCCCCGGTGTGGGAACCAGGGAATCCAACTGCAGTTACTCGGGTTACACTAACCAGAGAAAAGCCGGGGAGACTGGGGAGGCGTGGAAGGAGCTCCAGTGTGAGAGAAAAAGTGAGAGCAGAGGAAAAGATCCATAAAAATAGTGATATGTTGACGACTTGGTTAAAGCAAAGGAGGGGTAGGGCACAAAAAGTGACGAGAATGACAAGCTAGGATGGAGCCAAATCAGTGTTTGTATCAGGAGGTGTTTTGGCTGCAAGTAACCAAATACCTAAGTGGGTTCAAACCACAGAGACATTTGCAATTTCTGGACAGGGACATCTGGGAAGTATAGGCCCCAAGGTTAGTTTGGTAGCTCGACAGCATCATCAAGGATGTTTCCGTTCTTCTCACACTGTTCTTCTCTTGGCTTCCATCCTTGTGGTTGCAAAGGATGGTCACGTCCTGGCATCAATTCCTCATGCAACACTCTTTGACTACTGGAAAATACTACTAAGTAGCCTATAAATAAGACAAAACTGAATTCATTGCTTACCACAGTACTGTAACCACTACCTTTATAGAGTTATAGTAAATCTAGGTGGGAAGGACAAAGGAAAAATACTTATATTTCTTTTGGTTAAGCTGAATCTTTCCATTTAAGAGTCTCATGAGGATTGGAGAAAGTTTGTGACTTTGTATTTTTAAAATGGTAGAAACAACAAGAGGAGAGTTACTGAGTGAATTTTGTAGAGATAACAGCAAATAGGTACAAATAATAGGCTTTTCCTCAAGTTCTTTAAGATATGTATAAAATTAAAAACAGAAATTATAAGATGCTGATAAAATAAAAGAACACCTACAAAATAGAAAGACACCAAGTTCATTAGAACTCAGATGATTGGAAGAATTACTATACAGTCAATTAACTAGTAAGTCAAAGACTTACTAAGATGTCAATTCTCAGGTGAATCAGCTGTCTAGATTTAATGCAGTCCCAATCAAAACCCTGGCAAGATTTTCTTGTAAATATAGACAAACTGATTCCAAAATTTATATATTATAGAAAGAGTAAAGAGCTAGAGTAGCCAATATGATTTTTCAAAGTCCAACAAATTTGGAAGATTCACACTACCCAGTTTTAAAACTTACTCCAAATCTATAGTAGTAAAAAGTATGGTATTGATGAAAGGATGGAAACGTAAATTTGTGGAACAGAGTAGGGAGTCCAGAAATAGACTCATAAATAGTTAATTGGGAAATATGCAAAGATATTTCAATGGTGAATAGACAACTTTTCAGCAAATTAATGGTAGACAATTGGAGATTCGTTGGCAGAAAAAAGGAATTTGACCTCTGCCTCATACCTTACACAAAAATTAACTCAAAATAGACCATGGATTTACAAAATCTAAAATAATAAGTATAAAATCTTTAGAGAAAGCATAGAACAGTATCTCTGTGACCTAGGGTTAGGCAAAGAGTCCACATGGATGACGCCAAAAGCATAAACCATAAAGAAAAAAATGATAAATTAGACTATGTCAAAATTATCATTTTTTCCTTTGTAAAAGGCATTTTTAAGGAAATGAAAGAACAAACAATTGTCTGGAAGAAAATGTGTTCAAATCACATATCTATCAAACAATTTGTATATAGAATATACACAAATCTCTCCAAATTTAATAACACATTTTAAAATGAGCAAAAGATTGAACAAACATGCCGGACAAAGTATATGGATGACAAGCATATGAAAAGATTCTCAGTATCGTTAGGGAAATGCAAATTAAAGCCTCAATGAGATATCACTATACATCTACTTGAATAGGAAAAAAGAAATGCACACACAAAAAAATATGATAATGTCAAGTGTTTATAAGAATGCAGAGCAACCGAAACTCATATATTCCTCATAGAATCCAAAAATCATACTCTGGAGAACAGTTTCTTATAAAGTTAGACAGTTTCAGATAAAGTTACTACATGACCCAGCAATCCCACTCCTAGATATTTACCTTACAAAAATAAATACTTATGTTCACACAAAAACTTGTATACAAGTGTTTAGCTACATCACTCATAATTACCAATCTGGAAATAACCCAAATGTTCTTCGGCAGGCAAATGGATAAACACAACATAGTACATCTATCTAATGGAATAGTACTTAGCAATAACACTTTTTATGTGTTAATTTTGCTCCTCCCCTATAAAAAGATATGTTGAAGTCCCCACCCCCAGTACCTCACAATGTAACATCATTTAGAAATAGAGCCATTAAAAATGTAATTAGTTAAAAAGAGGTCATACTGGAACAGTATGGATTCCCAGTTCAATATGACTGGGGTCCTTATAAAAGGAGCCATATGAAAACGCCATGTGGCAAAGAAAACAGACATTTTAGTCATGCAGCAGCAAGCCAAGGAACACAAATGATTTCTGGCAAACCACCAGAAACCAGGAAGAATAAAAAAGAAAAGATGTCACTAAAGGTCTTAGAGAGAGCATAGCCCAGCTAGCACCCTAATTTCAGACTTCTGGTCCTTAGACCCCTGAGAAAATGAATTTGTGTTGTTTTAAGCCACCCAACCTTCGCTACTCTGTTATAGCAGCCCTTGGAAACTGATACACTACTGCTACATAAAATTACCTAACAAAATGGATTATGTGGAGGAAGTGTTAAGCCTTGCAAAGAGTCTGAGGCTTTATCTTGTTTAAAAGTTAACAATTTTGCCTACCACAGTGTCAAGTGTCACAGAGGCTGACAGAAAAGAGGAGACTCCTGGGTCAGAAACAAAGAACTTTATTATTCACAGCACAGCAGCCAGCATGTGACTCAGGATTCAGTCAGTTCCTCTAGCACACCCAGATAAATACCATGTACACTCAGTTTTTGTCACATCTGAAGAACTCTACCTTAGAAAGCCCACAGCTTTGGCTGGCCAAGTGCTGTGGCTCATGCTTGTAATCCCAGCACTTTGGGAGGCTGAACCAGGTGAAGCACTTGAAGTCAGGAGTTTGAGACCAGGCTGGCCAACATGGCAGTATCCTATCTCTACTGAAAATGCAAACAATAAATTAGCCAGATGTGGTCATAGGTGACTAAAATCCCAGCTATTCAGGATACTGAGGCAGGAGAATCACTGGAAGCCATGGGGTGGTGGTTGCAATGAGTTGAGTTGGTGCCACTGCACTTTAGCCTGGGCAACGGAGCGAGACGTTGTCGCAAAGAAAAAGAACCCCCACCTCTTCCCCACAGCAGCCTTGTAAAGGGAGCTCCAAGAAATTAAGCCCAATGTTTGCCTCAAAAAAAAAGACAAAATCTTCAGGCTCCTGGTCAAGAAATAAATGTTCCTTTAGCCTTAGAGGGAGACAGTACCACTATCCTAACAAACAATTTTGAAACTATCATGGAAAACAGCCTCAAAAGGAGAGCCCAGAACAAAAGCTATCACAAGATGTGTGGAAGCACAATGAAGAGTTGACCCAAACAGAAGTCACTCTTGGAAGATTACTTAGTATAAGTTTCCATTTTCATGACATTCTGGAAAACGCAAAACTATTGTGACAGATTACATGAGCAAACGATTCTCAGGATTTGTGGTGGAGGTAAAGGTCAAAGAGAAAGGATGAAGGAATTTTGGGGTGTAGTGGAACTATTCTTTTAATTGGTTGTGGTGGTGGTTATATCAATCTATACATGTGTTAAAACTCAGAAATGTACATCAAAACTAAAGCTAGTTTTACTGTATATAAATTTAAATGTTAAGAAATTAATAAAACCAAATACTAGCAGATAAAAAATACTTGTTATAAAAACAAGACTGAATCTGAAAGTGTTACAATTGCAATTCTAATCATTCCTTCTTTTTCCAGTTCACTGGTAGTTTCTAAAATGCTGTTTTCATTTAAGGGATCAGTGGTCAGAGACAGCCTGGTATGAACCATTCACACAAGCCTAGGAAGGTTCATGTATACATGTCCACAGGAAACACACACAATAAAATCTTTGAGAATTAGAAGACAAACATGTGGTTTTTAATGTCTGTTTCTGACGTTTGCTCAATTTAAGAGGAATGAGTCTTCAGGGAAAATGGTTCTCCAATTGTACCAACTTCCAATTAATTTCAAGCAACCAATTAAACAATCTATTTCTTTTAAAAAATAGAGTTTTGATGATCTGATCTCCTTGGCTGAATCAGCAGATTTATCCTGCAAATATGTAGGCATTTTTCATTTTAGAAATGAAATGGAATGCTGTATTATACCTGACCTCTTTTTCCATCACAAACCAGGTCACCTGCACTGAAACGCTTTCTTCCCCCTTCAGTTTTATTTTCCAATATCCTTTTTTTGTAAGAAACATTTTAACTTTGTTTATTTATTTATTTTTGTAATTTGGCAGTTTAATTACATCAATAATATTTGCTCAGATAATTTCAAATACCGTCATTACAAAAAAAATAGACGCTGAATATATCTATTGATCCATCAATCTCTGTTTTTGAAACATGTAATTAAATTATTTTATTGTTTGAACTTTGGATTATTCATCATAATAAACACTCCGATTTAGAGTAAGATATATTCCAGTGTGAGTTTTTTAGTTCTTTCTAGTGTGATTAATCTGATTTTTATTTTCATTTATCAAATTTTCAGAGTTGATTTTTAAAATTATTTCCCACATTAATTGTGCCTGTAAAGTTTCTTTCCAGAAAACTCTCTGGTGTTGTTTAAAGTGTAAATTTTGGACAAAGGTCATTCTACAATTATTTCATTTGTAGGCTTCTCGCTCATACGAATTTTCTGTTGAGTAAGATTACAGAATCAATTAAAGGCTTTGCTAATTTCTTTATATAATATTTTTCCAGTATAGTTGTCCTGTATGACATACAAAATAACTATGTGCATGAGATTTTTCTCCAGTATGGATTTTCTTTTTCATATATATATATATATATACACATACATACATATACATACATACATATATATATACATACATATATATATACATACATATACATACATACATACATATATACACATACGTACATATACATACATATATATATATACATACATATATACACACACATATATTTTATTGCACTTTAGGTTCTAGGGTACATGTGAAGAACATGCAGGATTGTTGCATAGGTACATACATGGCAATGTGCTTTGCTGCTACCATCCGCATCACCTATATCTGGCATTTCTCCCCAGGTTATCCCTCCACAACTCCCTACCCCACACTGTCCCTGCCCTAGTCCCCCACAACAGACCTCAGTGTGTGACGATCCCCTCCCTGTGTCCATGTGTTCTCATTGTTCAACACCCACCTATGAGTGAGAACATGCAGTGTTTGATTTTCTGTTCTTGTCAGCTTGCTAAGAATGATGGTTTCTAGGTTCATCCATGTCCCTACAAAGGATACGAACTAATCATTTTTTATGGCTGCATCATATTCCATGGTGCATATGTGCCACATTTTCTCTGTCCAGTCTATCATTGATGGGCATTTGGTTTGGTTCCAAGTCTTTGCTATTGTAAACAGTGCTGCAATCAACATACATGTGGATGTGTCTTTATAACAGAATGATTTATAATCCTTTGGATATATACCCAGTAATGGGATTGCTGGGTCAAATGGAATTTCTATTTCTAGGTCCTTGAGGAATTGCCACACTGTCTTCCACAATGGTTGAACTAATTTACACTCCCACCAACAGTATAAAAGTGTTCTTATTTCTCCACATCCTCTCCAGCATCTGTTGTCTCCAGATTTTTTAATGATCGCCATTCTAACTGGCGTGAGATGGTATCTCAATGTAGTTTTGATTTGCATTTCTCTAATGACCAGTGATGATGAGCATTTTTTCATGTTTGTTGGCCTCATAGATGTCTTCTTTTGAAAAGTGTCTGTTCATATCCTTCTTCCACTTTTGGATGGGTTTGTTTTTTTCTTATAAATCTGTTTTAGTTCTTTGCACTTTCTGGATATAAGTCCTTTGTCAGATGGGTAGATTGCAAAAATTTTTTCCCATTCTGTTGGTTGCCAGTTCACTCTAATGATTGTTTCTTTTGCTACGCAGAACCTCTGGTGTTTAATTAGATCCCATTTGTCTATTTTGGGTTTTGTTGCCAATGCTTTTGGTGTTTTAGTCATGAAGTCCTTGCCTATGCCTATGTCCTGAATGGTTTTGCCTAGGTTTTCTTCTAAGGTTTTTATGGTGTTAGGTCTTATGTTTAAGTATTTAATCCATCCAGAGTTAATTTTGGAGCAAGGTGTCAGGAAGGGGTCCAGTTTCTGCTTTCTGCACATGGCTAGCCAGTTTCCCAACCCAACACCATTTATTAAACAGGGAATCCTTTCCCCATTGCTTGTTTTTGTCAGGTTTGTCAAAGATCAGATGCTTTTAGATTTGTGATGTTGCCTCCAAGGCCTCTGTTCTGTTCTATTGGTTTATATCTCTGTTTTGGTACCAGTACCATGCTGTTTTGATACCAGTACCATGCTGTTTTGATTACTGTAGCCTTGTAGTATAGTTTGAAGTCAGGTAGCATGATGCCTCCAGTTTTGTTCTTTTTGCTTAGAATTGACTTGGCTATGTGGGCTCTCTTTTGCTTCCATATGAAATTTAAGGTGGTTTTCTACAGTTCTGTGAAGAGGGTCATAGGTAGCTTGATGGGGATAGCATTGAATCTATAAATTACTTTGGGCAGTATGACCGTTTTCATGATATTGATTCTTCCTATCAATAAACATGGAATGTTTTTCCATCTATTTGTGTCCTCTTTTATTTCCTTGAGCAGTGATTTATAGTTCTCCTTGAAGAGGTCCTTTACATCCTTTGTTAGTTGTATTCCTAAGTATTTTAATTTTTTTGTAGCAATTGTGAATGGCAGTTCATTCTTGATTTGGTTCTCTTTAAGTCTGTTATTGGTGTTCAGAAATACTTATGATTTTTGCACACTTATTTTGTATCCTGAGACTTTGCTGAAGTTGCTTATCATCTTAAGGAGATTTTGGGTTGAGACAATGGGGTCTTCTAAATATGCAATCATGTCGTCTGCAAATAGAGACAATTTGACTTCCTCCTTTCCTAATTGAATACCCATTATATCTTTTTCTTGCCTGATTGCTGTGGCTAGAACTTCCAATACTATATTGAATAGGAGCGGTGAAAGAGGGCATCCCTGTCTAGTGCCAGATTTCAAAGGAAATGCTTCCAGTTTTTGCCCATTCAGTATGATATTGGCTGTGGGTTTGTTGTGAATAGCTTTTATTATTTTGAGATATGTTCTGTCAATACCTAGCTTATTGAGAGTTTTTAGCATAAAGTACTGTTGAATTTTGTTAAAGGCCTTCTCTGCATCTATTGAAATAATCATGTGCTTTTGTCTTTGGTTCTGTTTATGTGGTGAATTATGTTGAGAGACTTGCCTATGTTGAACCAGCCTTGCATCCCCAGGATGAAGCCTACTTGATCATGATGGATAAGCTGTTGTGCTGTTGCAGTTGGTTTTCCAGTATTTTATTGAAGATTTTTGCATCTATGTTCATCATGGATATTGGCCTAAAGTTTCCTTTTCTTGTTGAGTCTCTGCCAGGTTTTGATATCAGGATGATGTTGGTCTCATAAAATGATTTGGAAAGGATTCCCTGTTTTTGTATTGTTTGGAATAATTTCATCATGAATGGTACCAGTTTCTATTTCTATGTCTGGTCAAATTTAGCTGTGAACCCATCTGGACCTGGGCTTTTTTTGGTTGGTAACCTATTAATTGCTGCCTCAACTTCAGCCATTGTTATTGGTCTATTCAGAGTTTTGATTTCTTCCTGGTTTAGGCTTGGGAGGATGCAAGTGTCCAGGAATTTATCCATTTCTTCCAGATATACTGGTTTGTGTGCATAGAGTTATTTGTAGTAATCTCTGATGGTGGTTTGTATTTCTGTGGAATCTGTGGTGATACCCCCTTTATTGTTTTTTATTACATCTATTTGATTATTCTCCCTTTTCATTTTTATTAATCTGGCTAGTCTGTTTTGTTTATCTTTTCAAAAATCCAGCTCCTGGATTTATTGATTTTCTGAAGGGTTTTTTGTGTCTCTGTCTCCTTCAGTTCTGCTCTGATCTCAGTTATTTCTTGTCTTCTGCTAGTTTTTGAGTTTTTTTCATCTTGCTGCTCTAGCTCTTTCAATTTTGATGATAGGGTGTCGATTTTAGATCTTTCCTTGCTTCTCATGTGGGCACTTATTGCTACAAATTTTCCTCTAGCCACTGCTTCAAATGTGTACCAGAGATTCTGGTACATTGTGTCTTCATTCTTGTTGGTTTCTAAGAACATCTTTATTTCTGCCTTCATTTAATTATTTATCCAGTTAACATTCAAGAGCCACTTGTTCAGTTTCCCTGAAGTTGTGTGGTTCTGAGTGAGTTTCTTAATCTTGAGTTCTAATTTGATTGCACTGTGGTCTGCTTGACTGTTATGATTTCTGTTTTTTTTTTGCATTTGCTGAGGAGTGATTAACTTCCAATTATGTGGTCCATTTTAGAGTAGGCATGATGTGGTGCAGAGAAGAATGTAAATTCTGTGGATTTGGGGTGGAGAGTTCTGTAAATGTATATTAGGTTTGCTTGGTCCAGATCTGAGTTCAAGTCCTGGATTTCCTTGTTAATTTTCTGTCTTGTTGATCTGTCTAATATTGACAGTGGAGTGTTAAAGTCTCCCACTATTACTGTGTAGGAGTCTAAGTCTCTTTGTAGGTCATGAAGAACTTGCTTTATATATATGGGTGGTCCTGTATTGGGTGCATATATATTTAGGATTATTAGCTCTTCTTGTTGCATTGATCATTTTACCATTAGGTAATGCCCTTCTTTGTCTCTTTTGATCTTTGATGGTTAAAGTCTATTTTATCAGAGACTAGGATTGCAACACTTGTTTTCTCTCTCTCTCTCTCTCTCCATTTGCTTGGTAAATCTTCCTCCATCCCTTTATTTTGAGCCTATGTGTATCCTTGCACATGAGATGGGTTTCCTGGATGAAGCACCCTGATGGGTTTTGACTTTTTATCCGATTTGACAGTCTGTCTTTTGATTGGCACATTTAGTCCATTTATATTTAAGGTTAATATTGTTAAATGTGAATTTGATCCTGCCATTTTGATGCTAGCTGGCTGTTTTGCCTGTTAGTTGATGCAGTTTCTTTATTTTGTTGATGCTCTTTACCATTTGGTATGTTTTCGGAGTGCCTGGTACTGGTTGTTCCTTTCTATGTTTAGCGCTTCTTTCAGAAGCTCTTGTAAAGCAGGCCTGGTGGTGATGAAATCTCTGAGCAGTTGCTTGTTCATTAAGAATTTTATTTCTCCTTCTCTTATGAAGTTTAGTTTGGCTGGATATGAAATTCTAGGTTGAAAGTTCTTTTCTTTAAGGATGTTGATTATTGGCCCCTACTCTCTTCTGGCTTGTAGGGTTTCTGCCAAGATACCTGCTGTGAGTCTGACTGGCTTCCCTCTGCGAGTGACGTGACCTTTCTCTCTGGCTGCCCTTAGCATTTTTTCCTTCATTTCAACCCTGATGAATCTGAGGATTATGTGCCTTAGAGTTGCTCTTCTTAAGGAATACCTTTGTTGTGTTCTCTGTATTTCCTGGACTTGAATATTGGCCTGCCTGTCTAGGTTGGGGAAGTTCTCCTGGATAATATCCTGAAGAGTGTTTTCCAGCTTGGATTCATTCTCTCTGTCACACTCAGGTACACCTATCAAAAGTAGATGAGGTCTTTTCACATAATCCCATATTTCTTGGAGGATTTGTTCATTTCTTTTTCTCTTTTTTCTCTCATCTTGCCTTCATTTTATTTCATTGAGTTGATCTTCAATCTCTGATATCTTTTATTCTGCTTGGTCAATTTGGCTATTGAAACTTGTGTATGCTCTGTGATGTTCTCATGTTGTGTTTTTCAGATGCTTCAATTCATTTATATTCCTCTCTAAGCTATTTATTCTTGTTAGCATTTCTTCAAACCTTTTTTCAAGGTTCTTAGTTCTTTGCATTGGGTTAGAACATGTTCTTTTAACTCAGAGAAGTTTGTTATTACCCACCTTCTGAAGACTGTTTCTGTCAATTCATCAGCCTCATTCTCCATCTAGCCTTGCTCCCTTCCTGGTGAGAAGTTGTGATTCCCTTGGAGGAGGAGAGGCATTCTGGTTTTGGGTATTTTCATCCTTTTTTGTACTGGTTTCTTCCCATCTTTGTGGATCTATCTATCTGTGGTGTTTGTAGTTACTGGCTTTCAGATGGGGTCTTTGAGTCGACATCTTTTTTGTTGATGATGAAATTATTTCTGTTTTTTAGTTTTCCTTCCAACAGTCAGGCCCCTCTGCGATAGGACTGCTGGAGGTCTACTCTAGACCTTGCTTGCCTAGGGATCACCTGCAGCAGTTGCAGAACAGTAAGTGTTGCTGCCAGTTTCTTCTTGTTATCTCTGTTCCAGAAGGATACCCACCAGATGTCAGCCTGAACTCTCCTTTATGATGTGTCTCTTTGAATATATGGCGATCGGAGAGCTGCTTGAGGAGATGGTCTATCCCTTATAGTAGCTGAAGTGCTGAGCTGTGAGCTCTGTTGTTCCTTTCAGAGCTGCTGGGCAGGTATGTTTAAGTCTGTTGCTGCAGAACTCATAATCACCTCTTTTTCCCAGGTGCTCTGTCCCAGGAAGTTGGGGCTTTATTTATAAATTCCTGACATGCTGCTGCCTTTTTTCAGAGATGCCCTGCCCAGCGAGTACATAGGCTAGTCACAGTCTGCCAGCAGAGGCATTGCTGAGCTGCCGTGGTCTCTGCCCAGCTGCTCTGTGAACTTCCTTGCAGTTTTGTTTATAGAGGTATAGTTAGAACTCCCTTGGTAATGGCTGTCTGCCTCAGTAATGGCGGACTGTCTCTGTAATGGTGGAATGCCTCAGTAATGGTGGACTTCCTCGGTAGTGGTGGACTGCCTCAGTAGTGGTGGACTGCCTTGGTAATGGCAGATACCCTTCTCCCCAAAGAGCTGGTGGACCATCTTGGTTCCAGCTGTGCTTGCTGTGCAACTCTCATTCCAGAGCGTTTCAGATTGCTGGTCTTTGTAGGGGTAGGACCGGCCAAGCCATATCACCTGGCTCCCTGTTTCAGCTCCCTTTCTTTCAATTGAACAGGCAACTCTTTCTCCCAGGCATTCCAGTCGCCAGTTGAAATGGCACCTGGGTTTGTGTGAGTTTTTGTGTGGAGACCTGCTGCACCCGTGCTGGAGACTCGTGGCACTTTTCTGCCCAAGAATCTCCTGGTCTGTGGACAGTAAAAATTCATTTGGAAATGCGGTGATCACTCACCCTCTGTGTTTTTGCTGGGAACTGCAATCCAGAGCTGTTCCTATTCAGCCATCTTTGATCCTCTCACATTTTAACTTCAAACTCTCTCAGAGTATGTCCTAAGGCAGAGCTGATACTTTGGGGAACAGCACAGAAGGTGGTTAATTAATTTCATAACAAATGTTTTTGACCTTCTATTACCAAGGCTTTTTCATGGAGTAGATATTTTGTGTAAAATGAGCCACTTAGGTCATAAATATAGTAGCTGAAGAAAATAATGGAATGTTGCTGTGTTTTAATTTAGCACAGAAGTCCAGCTTCTCATCTATGACTTGTTTTACAACGATAACAATTAAAGCAATTTCTTCAAGTTTCTCAGCTCTTAAAAAAAAGTAGAAAAAAAGTTAATTATCCTACTGCACATAGGGTGTCACCTAGAAACACTGAGTTAATTGTCCTTGCTTCTGGAAGTTTCTTCTCAAATCCTTAGACACTTTTATTTTCCACTGGTTTTTCCATTGATGCCAGCTTCCTTGAGTCATTCCAATCCATCCTCCCCACAACTGTGCCACAAGCAGCCCTTACAGGAAAGAGACACCCCAGAGTCACACTTTCTATCTGTCACCTGTTTGCAACCTTAAGCTGTCTGGCATAATTTGTTTTCTTTTGTCATTCCAATCTTTGTTATTTTTGATATCTTTATAGTAATTCTTGCTTTTTTATTATTAAACACAACCCAATATTTTTGGCCGAAGCCACTGTGAATAAAATTACAAACAAAATATTTAAAAAGCAGAATTGCTCATATGATCAACTGTGACTAGGCTTCATTTTAATAACAAAAAAAAATTTGGTTGCTCAGCTATCTGAAGACACTCAGAGAAATAATGAAAATGGGTCACCAGGTCTAAGACTTGCCTTCTACCTCACTGCTTTGAGTAAAATACAGGAGCAAATCATTTTGGCAATAAAGTAGAATACCTCTTTAGAAATCAAGATTGAAAAAGTACAAATTCCTAGCAAAAAATGTATGGTCAGAAGCCACAGCTCATGTCTTAGATAAATATTGTTTAACCTGAACCCTGGAAGAAAAAATTACTGCTGTTTTCAAACAGAGTTTGAAGCAATCTCCTTGTCTGCCTCTTTAACATTTATCAGTGACTTGGCAGCTCCAACCTATTCAAGTATGTCCTTTTGGACATCACTGTCAGTCTGCTCCACCATCTTCTCTCGGTCTTACCTCCATCCTAAATTACAGACCTTCCTGTTGTCTTCTTATAGTTTTTCAATGTTATTCCCTGAAAGTATTTTTCTCCAATTGGCCCAGTGTATTTTAAAAGGAATTTTATGACTCCAGTCTTTCCCAGTGAACATTGCTGCTTCTATTCCAGCAGAGATAAACACTTTTTTAGTTAGCTACTATCTGAGTTTTCAAGTTATACTCCAATCAAATTTTATTTTAATTGCTCTGATGTTAATAAAATAAAGATGGTTGCCAGATTTGAGTATGCACGTTAACATGCAAGCTATTTAAGGAACACTGAGGCTCTTCCTCCAGCTAGGTGCTCAATACATACCTGTGGAATGAATGAATGAATCACAACTAGCCTCTACTCTCATATGGGAAATACATGATATACTAAACATAATTTATAATTCATTCCTTAGGAACTTGAGTTTGGATATAGCCTGAAGTGAGTGAAGGGGCCTACAGTGTAATAAATGAAAGGAAATTTTCTAGCAGATGGGAATCCTCTGTGAAAGAAGGCAATGGTGGGTGTCCAGTAGCCTGCTTATCAAACGTTAGAAGAAAGAATGAAATGAGACAGCAAAGCACTGGATAAAATTAGCAGCAGGCTGGGAATTATGGAATGAAATGCCGAATCCAGTCAAAAATAAGTCATAAAAGGCCAAGCGCCGTGTCTCAAGCCTGTAATCCCAGCACTTTGGGAGACCAAGGCGGGTGGACCATGAGGTCAAGAGATCGAGACCATCCTGGACAACATGGTGAAACCCTGTCTCTACTAAAAATACAAAAATGATCTAGGTGTGGTGGTGCGTGCCTGTAGTCCTAGTGACTCTGGAGGCTGAGGCAGAAGAATTACTTGAACTCAAGAAGCAGAGGTTGCAGTGAGCCAAGATCACGCCACTGCACTCAAGCCTGGCAACAGAGTGAAAAGTCCAGAACACCAGGGACTTCTACTGTGAAGTAAATGTACGACAAAGAAAACAATTATCAGCTTGTGGAAGTCACCAAAAGGCATCAGCAGTAGGGTAAGTGTGACTGGATGAGATGTTGGACTCTGAAAGATGTCCTCAACTTCTGTAAGTGCTCCTCTCACTTCACATATCCCCACCCAAACACACATACACACATATGCAGCAAGAGTCATCTAAGATGGAAAAGGATATGCTGTACAGTGTTTATAGCTACAGAGGAATGCTAGATATAGTATTTATATTCTACTGGGAAAAGAAAGTAGAAATCATGCCCCAAGTCACTTGATAGGGTTGGAAAATAATTAACTGAGAAAGAATACTTGCATTAAAGAGGCTGAACTTAAATTAGTTCTTGATATTTGGCCTAATTATGAGGGTCTCCATTATTTCACAGGGGAATTTTAACTTCCAAGTTAAAAAAGCAAGCAGACCTGAATCTCTAGCTTGCTGATACTTGAGAAAATAATCTATAGAATTTCCGTGATTCTCAGGCCAAACCTGAGCAAAGAAGCACTACAGACATTTTAAATAAAGGGAATGGGAAACCATAGAGGAAGTAATGCCTTCATCAGACTTTAGTAAGAAACCAGGTTAAACAGAAAAAATGATGTGTTCTAGGCATTAACTGGCTTATAATTATTTACATGTTAAGTTTAAGAATTGCTAATGATCCAGTCAACTATTTGTTTTGCAAAATTAGTCCTTCAGGACCAGATTGGAAACACTATTTTATATTCTTAAGGTGTGAAAAGGAGACAGCACAAGCTACATCTCTAGATATATTTATAAATATAAGTGAAATGCCTGTGTAACCATACTAACTGTATTTGCTAAATATTCAGACAGTAGTAAAAATGATCAGGCAGTTAAGTATGTATTAAGACTTCTCGTAAAATATAGCATCCTTCGAAATGCTCTTCTAAATAGCTCAGTTTGAACAACAATTTCCTTGGCTCAGTAAATCTCTTCTACTGTCATATGCAACAGTGGTTGGGATAAGCTGCTTGATGAGGAACAACTCTCCCCTGTCTTCTCATTTCCCACTTCCTTTCACTTCCTCTCTCCTCCTGTCTCCCATCCTTTTTCCTCCCCTCCATTTTCATTTTCTCTCCTCCTTTCCTCTCTCTGTCTCTTCTCTCATCTTCCTGGTCTCATCTTATACTGACCTTAATTAGAAGCAGAGCAAACACATTGTGCAAGCAATGAAAAAGATGCTTTTATTCTTTCAGTGAATAACTATAGAGATTTACCAAGTTCCAGGATTGAAGCTACATACTTTTGATTATGGAGCAAATAAGGCAAACATGGTTGCTACCCTTAGGGTGTGTACAGACCATAGGAAGACAGAGAGCCAAGAGGCAATAACAAAATCTGTGATGCATGTCATGGTAGATATTCTGATAGGACAAACTGTTAAGGAATCCCAGAATAAGAGAATTTCACCTAGTCCATGTTATTTCTCTCTAGGCACATGGGAACATAATCTTACTGAATTTCTTGAAAGAGTCTGACAGGAACAATTAGATTTTAATGGATTTCATACTGATAATTTGACAAATTTCTCCTGCCTGTTCATTTACTTTTTGCCTTAACTGTAGTTGTTATGAAATCAAACAAGGTGAATTAAGGATTTTTGAGTGGTATTTATGCAATTCTCAAAGAAGTACATGTTATTTTTAACAATTATGAATAAAAAATGAATTTTCTGCTATCTAATTTTATTTACTTATTTTTAGGGCAGGGAATTCCTTGCTCTAGTCATTATACTGGGCTCTGGAAACAAATGGTGGCTAAAATAGGTAGAATCCTGCTCTTGTGGACATTTGATAAAGCAAGCAGAGTTACATTTATTTACCTTCAGTAAATAAGGTATTAAATATATCAAAAGAGTGAAAGGTATTCTAGTCTCAGTTTTACAAAAGCAGAGGCTGAGACAAAGCTTTGGATGCTTATAGTTTATCCTAAGAAACAGAAGTGAGGGAATAGAGAAGGTGAGATGGAAAGCATCACTCATGCAGTTGCAAAGTACAGAATCCCTCCTAGAACCACCCCCTTGAAAGAAGAAATGGTAGAATTTATCCATCCACTCCCATAGTTGAAGGCTGCTCATGGGGGGCACAAACTCTTCTAGATTCCCACAGTGTGCTGGCACATGGGCCACAAAAGCTCTTTCTGTGTCTAAGGACACAGGACAGAATGAAGAAAGATACTCTGCTTGGGCTTGGGGCCTGACACTAAGGTGAGCCTGAGCAAAAGAAACTGTCCACCACAGGTGCACTGAAACAGAAGTGCAGAGGTTGAGGGGATGTTTCAGAGACCCAAGGCATGAACTACAAATGGCATTTTGAGATTATTTCTCCTGATGATGAGCAAAAGCAACAGGATTCAAATCTCCAAGAGAGAAAAAAATAAGCAGACAGAAATCCACTTCTATTCACTTTCTTATAAAATTGGTCTGAGGATGAGATCCAGTCCCTAAATAATTTATCTTGATTCATTTTTTCCAGCTTAGAAAATATCCTGGGGACATCCAAATCAAATATTTTGGTCCTCATGACTTTCTTTTTTTTCTGCATAAGCCCCATGGCCCAATGGCTGTATGTTGTTTGAAAAGGAATTGATACTATGATGAAGGAAACAAGCAGGAAGCTACAGACGGAAGCAGACAGATTGATCCCACAGGCTTTGCCAAAGGAACATGCAGAAACTATTTATATATCTAAGACTTATGCTGTTATTTGTATTTGAATAGTGTGTACTAACCCATTGCTAGCATAGTGTAATGCTGTTTTTTCCTGAATAACAGAGATGGGTTTACTTTTATCATTTCACACCTTACTCTGGATATATTCCAGTCAGTAATAAGCATTTGTAATGAAATGATATAAATAAGAGTGGTAGTCTGTGTTTCTGTGACCAACTTTAAAAGTGCCTATGTGAGGGCTGGGCATGATGGCTCCTGCCTGTAATTCCAGCGGTTTTGGAGGCTGAGGCAGGAGGATCGCTTGAGGTCAGGAGTTTGAGACCAGCCTGGGCTATATAACCAGATCCCGTCTCCACAAAAAATTAAAAATAATTAGCCAGGCATGGTGGCACAGGCCTGCAATCCTAGCTACTCAGAAGACTGAGGTGGAAAGACCTCTTGAGCCCAAGAAGGCAAGAGAATCTGAATGATTACACTATAGCACTCCAGCCTGTGACAGAGCAAGTGTCTCTGAAGACAAAAAACTAAGTGCCTGTGTGACTAAAATATTTCACAGTAATATTTGCCATTTGCTTTTTGTGGAACAGTGTTAAAATTGGTAAATTAAAGTGAAAGCTATTTAGGAATCTCTTGTATTGTTCTTCCAACTTTTCTGTAAGTTTAGGTTTTTTTTCCAAAATGAAACTTTAGCAAACATTGCATGATACATGACTATGTAAGATATGTAAGACACATGTGACTGATGAAAAATAATCAAAAGTATAAATAAATGAGAATTTAAAAATCAAGATATACCATTACCCAAAAGAGGTAAGGAGGTTTTGCTACCACCTTCTAGACTTTTTCTTCTTGGAAACAAATTATATACATGTACACATAAATAACGTATAAAGTAGACATATTTTATAACATATTTATATGTGCCAGTCTTTCTATAAGGTGCTCTTTCTCTCAAAAATACTCATGATCTCTTCTCTCTGTTAACAAATATGTTAATATATTTCTTCCTAATAAATACCTACTATTAAATCATTTGACATATAGTTATAAATGTTTTAAGTATCTTATTGTTAGACTCTTGGTCTAACAAAAGACCAAATATTATAATTTGGTTTCTAATTTTTCTCTATTTTAAATATAATTATACTATATTCCTCCAATATAATAGATAATGCAATTTTTATTATGTTATAATTACTGCGGTCTAGGAAACATCTTTGTACATAAACCCAGGCCCTCCTGTGGGCATATGTTGATGAGATAATTTCCTCTAAGTAGAATAGCTATGTCAAAAGTTATGTACTTTCAAAATTTTGGTTTTTGAGATTTTGCTTTCAACCAATATGGGGTTATAGGTATTGATTGTATCCTCCTGCCTAAAACAACCCAAAACAATAAATAAAATATATGAAACAACCATTTATAATACATTGAATAGGGGGTAAAAAAAGGACCATAATATCTAAGAGAGGACAGAAAATGTCCTATATTTATTACCTTAAGAGAGTATCCAGGCCCTGGCACAGGGAGGCAAAACTCAGTAATCATGAGCACTGAGTATAGTACACAAACAGTGTTTTAGTCCCTCCTCACACTGCTATACGTAACTACCTGAGACTGGGTAATTTATGAGGAAAAAAAGGTTTACTTTACTCAGAGTTTCACAGGCTTAACAGGAAGAATGACCAGGAGAGCTCAGGAAACTTACAATCATGGCAGAAGGTGTGAAGAGGAAGTAAGTCTGTCTTACCATGGTGAAGCAGGAAAGAGAGTGATGGGGAAATAACACACACTTGCAAAGCATCAGATCTTGTGAGAAATCACTCACTATCAAAAGAACAGCAGAGGGGAAATTGCCCCCATGATCCAGTCACCACCAGGTCCCTCCCCCGACAATTACAATTGAATTATAATTGATAGTTCCAATCAACAATTATAATTGTTGTGTTACAATTAAACATGAGATTTGAGTGGGGACCCAGACATAAACCATATCATTCTGCCCCTGACCCCTCCCAAATCTCATATCCCTCTCATATTAGTCTCATCTGAGACAAGGAAAGTGCCTTCCACCTGTGATACTGCAAAATCAAAACAAGTTAGTTACTTCCAAGATACAGGCATGGGATAGATGGTCCCATTCCAATGAGAAAAATTGGCCAAAACAAGGGGCTACGGGCCCCATGCAAGTCTAAATCCCAGTAGGACAATCATTAAATCTGAAGCCTCCAAAATAACTTCCTTTGACTCTATTTCTTGTATGCATTTCTATTTTATTTTTATTATTTAATTGACAAAATGGTTTATATTTATCATGTGCAATATGATGTTTTGAAATATGTATACAATGTGAAAGGGCTTAATAAAGGTAACTAACAGATGCATTACCATACATATTTTTTTGGTGAGAATGCCTAGAAACTTTGCTCAGTGATTTTCAAAATACAATACATTGTAATTAACTATAGTTATCATGGTCTACAATTGTTCTCTTGACCACATTCTCCCTATTCAACTGAAATTTTCTGTCCTTACTCAACATGTCACCAACTCTCCACCCACGTTCCAGCCCTAGTTACTGCAACGACTCTCTACTTTCATTAGTTCGGCTTTAAGATCCCACATGTAAATTAGTGGGGCGTGGTAGCCTGTAGTCCCAGCTACTCAGGAGGCTGAGGAAGGGGAGTCACCTGAACCTGGGAGGCCGAGGTTACAGTGATGTACTCCAGCCTGGTGAGAGAGCAAGACTATGTCTCAAAAACACAAAAGTTTTCGCAAGTAAGTGAGATCATGCAGTATGTGTCTTCCTTTGTCTGGCTTATTTCAGTTAAAATAATGTTCCCCAAGGTCATCCATGTTTTTACAAATGACAGAATTTTTTCTTTTTAAGACTGAATTTCTGTTGTTTGTGTGTGTATATTATACATATGTGCATATAATATATACATATTATATATGTATAATATATAATATAAAAATAATATATTTTATATTATATTTATATAAATAACACATTATGTATTGAAGAAATTTAAATATATTACATATTTTGTATATAATTTATAAAATATTTTAAAATATATTTTACATAAAATATATGGTTTTATATATAATGTATATTATTCATTTATAAGATATAAAAATATATTTATATATAAATATATAAAGATGTATTTATATACATTTATACATGTATATATTATATACATATATTAACATATAAACATAAAATATATATATTGTTTATATATTATATACAGTATATTTATATTCTTTATATATTATATTTATATAGGTAATATATTTATGTATTATATGTTAAGTGTTCATGTATAATATATAATATATAAATAAAATATATTGTTTTATATATTATATAAAGATACACATAAAATATATATCTATATAATGTATATTATATATAATTTTCTCTATTTTTATAAATAACACTTAAGTTGGTTCTATAGACTGACTATTGTAAATAGTTTTGCAATAAATATGGGAGTTTAGCTATCTATTTGACATACTGATTTTATTTCCTTTGCATATATATGCAGAGTGGGACTACTGGGTTATTTAGTAGTCTTATTTTTAATTTTTTTGAGAAACCTTCATACCATTTTTCATAAAAGCTATACTAATTTACCTTACTGTCAACAGTGTACAGGGTTTTCTTTTTTTTTTCATTTCCTTGACAACTTTACTGTCTTTTGTCTCTAAAAAAAGCCATTCTAACAGGTATGGGGTGGGATTTTCTTATGGTTTTAATTTGCTTTTCCATGATTGTTAATGATATTGAGCATTTTTGTATACCTTCTGGGCATTTGTATGCCTTCTTTTGAAAAATGTCTACTTGGGTTCTTCACCCATTTTAAAATCAGGTTATTTATCTTCTTACTATTGAGTTGTTTGAGCTTCTTATATGCTTTGAATGTTAAGTCCTTATGAGATGTATGGTGGCAAATATTTTCTCCCATCACATAGGTTGCCTCTTCACTCTGTTGAATTTTTTTTTTCTGTGCAGAAGCTTTTTTGTTTGGTATATTCACTTTTGTCTATTTTTGCTTTTGTTGCCTGTTTTTTTTTTTTCCTGCTCCAGTCAATGAAAGGGACACTTTATTGAAGCTCCAGGGCCATGGGTCCTGGGCATGAGGCTGCCTTTAAAGGCAAGAAGAGCCATATTTGACCTTGTTTGGACACAGGTTGTTGATGTGGCTACACTTCTTCTTGCCGCAGTTGACAGCATGGGGATACAGGTAAGTATAGCTCTTGCAGCAGATCATCTTGTCACAGTTGTATTTCTGGGTGAACTGGTGAAGGGAAGGCTCAATGATGCCACCTCACAGGCTCAGTAGGTGCAGGGTGGACTGTTTCTGGATGTTGTAGTCTGAGAGAGTGCAGCCATCCTCCAGCTCTTCGCTGGCAAATATCAGACGCTGCTGGTCAGGTAGGACACCCTCCTTGTCTTGAATTTTGGGTTTTACATTCTCAATGGTGTCACTGGGTTTAAACCTCAAGGGTGATGGTCTTGCCCATGAGGGTTTTCACAAAGATCTGCATCTCTGCGTCTGCTACACGACCACTGTCACCAACTAACTCATCCACCTTGCTGAAAAAAAAGAGCCACAGTGTCAGACTTTATGTTCAAATTTTTTCCATTTCGAATTGTTTATTGTATGTAGTATGAGATAAGGGTCTAATTGTATTCTTCTGCATATGAATATCCAGTTTTGCCAACATCATTTATCGAAGAGCCTGTTCTTTCCTCATTGTGTGTTCTTGGCTCCTTTGTCAAACAAAATCAATTGACCAAATTGACCATAAATGCATGAGTTTATTTCTGGACTTTTTATTCTGTTCCATTTTTTTCTATATGCCTACTTTTATGCCACTACCATGCTGTTTTGGTTACTATAGTTTTGTAGTATATTTTGAAGTCAGGTAATGTGATGGCTTCAGATGTGTTCTTTTTGCTCAAGAGTGCTTTGGCTGTTCATGATCTTTTGTGGTTTCATATGAATTTGAGGAATGCATTTTCTATCTCTGTGAAGAATGTCATTGGTATTTTGATAGAAATTGCCTTAAATCTGTTGATTGCTTTTGGTAGTATGGTCATTTTTAGAATATTAGTTCTTCCTATCCATGAACACAGGATGCCTTTTTTCATTTCTGTTTGTGTGTGTACCCTTTGATTTTTTTTCATCAGCATTTTATAGTTTTCATTATAGATATCTTTCACTTCCTTGGTTAAATTTATTCTTTGGTATTTTCTATTTTGGTGGCTATTGTAAATTTTATTGCTTTCCTGATTTCTTTTTTGGCTAGCTTGTTCTCAGCTTATAGAAATCCTACTGATTTTTGTGTGTTCATTTTGTATCCTACAATGTTATTGAATTTATTTATTAGTTCTGACATTTTTTGCTAGAGTCTCTAGAAGTTTTTATTTGTAAAATCATGTCATCTGCAAACAGGAACATGGTCAAGGGATTTCTAGGATGCAAGATTGGTTCAACATAGGCAAACCTACAAATGTGGTATACTACATTAATAGAATGGAGGATAAAAACCATATGATAATCTCAATTGATAGAGAAAAAACATTTGACAAAATTCAATGTCTTTTCATGATACAAAGTCTAAAGTTATGTACAGAAGGGATGTACCTCAGCACAGTAAAGCCATGTATGACAAGTTACATGGAGAGTTTTCCTTTAGGATTAGGAGCTAGTCAAACATGGTCACTCTTACCACTTTTCTTTTAAAACAGTACTGAAAGTTCTAGCCAGATAAACAAGAGAAAGAAATAAAAGACATGTAAATTGGAAAAGAAAAACAAAACCTTCAAGAAAGATGAAAAAATATTTGAGTTGTCATTTTAACAATAGAAATATAAAGATAGCAAATATCCACATGGATGGAAAGATGTTCCACATCATTAAATCTTAAAAAAATGCAATCTAAAATCAGAAGATATGAGTATATACACACTAGATTGTCAAAAAATAAAGACCAAAGAAATCAGATTATTGCCAAGGTGTTAAGAAACTAGAACTCTCATTCATGGCTGATGAGAAGTAAATGGAACAATAACTTTCGAAAACAGTTCAGAAATTTATTTAAATTTAAATACATTACTACCATATAATCCAGCTATTCTACTCCATTGTATTTACCAAAGAGAAAAGAAAGCTAATGCCCACACTAAGACTTGCACACACAAATTCACAGAGATGTATTTGTAACAGCTAAACACTGGAAACCATCCAAATTTCTATATTACAGGTGACTGGATAAACTGATGTTGCCATATGATAGAATACTCCTCAGCATTAAAATGGAATAAACCACTGATACATGCTATGACATAGATAAATCTCAAAGTAATTATACTGAGTTCAAGAGGCCAGATGAAATAACACATACTGTATAATTTCATTTCAGTAAAATCATAAGACATGAATGTGGACAAAAAGAAATGTCATTGAGAGGTCACAGAGTGGGCTTAAAAGGAACGTGAAATTTTGGGGAGTGATGAATATGCTCATTATATTGTTAATGGTTATGGTTTCATTGTTATAAACATATATTAAAACTTTTCAAATTGTATAATTTAAATATGGGTAGTTTATAGTATTTCAGTTACATTTCAATGAAACTTTTTTTTAAATAGAAAAGACTATTGAAACATAATGCTAAACTTCTGTCTAGTAAGATTTCCCCCATCACTCTCTCATTAGTATTATGAGAAAACACTGGCTTTTCCTCATCCCTAAGTAGCACTTGTGATGACTGAGAGGTTATGGTGACACTTCACTATTTTCCTTTGCATTTATTTGACTACTAGTAAAACTTACTTCATTCAAAGGTTTAAAGAAAGTGTATTGGGCTTTTTAAATGCAGGATGAAATTTAACTAACACTGGCTATTCTTATTACATTTCTGGGCAGGGCAATTCCCAGAAGACCTTGGATTTGGAATGACTTGGCAATTATTTGTATAAGTTGGACAAAAAGAGAAGACTGAGGAGACTGGACAACATATAAATGCAGGAGGTTGAGTAGATTTTATTTTTGAACCATTGTGAAAATGCATTTGTATATTAAAAGACCTTGCCTAATATACAAGGAAGGAATGTTTTATTTATTCTTCTCTAGTCTTGTTGATCTTCTGGACCTTACTCATGCATTATTTTATATTTGTACAGTAAAAAAATACAATGTTGCATCTACATGCAGAGATTTCCCTTTACCTCCCCTTTGTTTTTTGCAAAACAGTGCTAAAATATTTTTAATCACTAAAGAAAGAGCAGTGACCTTTGTAAAAAGTGCATCTGCACCATAGCATGCAGACAGCTGGAAAACATTGTCTCCTCATGAGTTTTGTAAATCATTCCTGGCAGGAGGCATCACTATCTGCTTAACTCTCCTGAAGAGTCTCAAATGTGGTTTTCAAAGGTGTTGTTAGGGCTCTGAGAGCAGATAAATTATTCAATTTATGACATCTACTTGCTGATCTTGGAATTTAGAATTAGTAACACAATAGGAACGGCCCTAGAGTTCAAGAGGCTTTGAGTGTGTTATGTGAGGGTAAGTTAGGGAACATGCTAATGGTTAAGTATCAGAGCAGGGACTAAGTTAGAGAATGTGAGGTAGAGAGCAAAGGAAAAGGTCTATGTTTGGTTTATTCACACTCTAGCTACCCTTCTCTCTAACTTGGCTTTCTTTTTAAAAATCAGATACATGAAAATGTAGAAAGTATAGTATCCTCATATATCTATCACCAAGCTTAAACGGTGGCCAGATACGTTTTGCTACACTAGAGTTTCTTAAACTTCAGTAAACCTATTGATCATCTTGAATGTTAAAATACAGTTTTTTACAGTTTAGGCTTGGGTATGAGGTTTTATATGATGTGGATCAAGCTCCTAGGTGATGTGGATCCGAGCTGGTGTTTACTCTTGGAATAGCAGAATTCTATATACTCCTACTTACTTCTACTCTTGTCCATTCATTAATTTGAGACCAACTCCAGATGTCATGTTATTTCATTCATAATTATTCCAACATATATCCCCAAAACATATGTTCATTATAAAGACGTAGCCACAGTGCCATTATTCTACTTTAAAAAAATAATAATTCTAAAATAACGTTAAATGTCTAGCCCTTTTTCAAATTTCCCCAATTAACTCATTATTGTTTAATTCCCTCCACCTCTCAAATAGTTTGTTAGAATTGAAATAAGACCCATTCACTGTAATTGATTGATGTTTCTTACTGGTTATTGCAATTGGTTCATGTTGCAATTGATTCTTGTATTTGGTTTATCTGTCTTTCAGTCTGTAGGTTCTCTCATATGCACAATTTCTCTTACTCTAGTCTCATCTCTTTATATTTCTTTGCAGCTAATTTTTTGAAAAAAATCCATAATTTGTCCTGTAGAGTTTAAATAGTGTAAATTTTCCTGATTGCATAGTTTTTGTTAACACGATCCTTGATTCCTATACTTCCTGCAGAATTATAGTTGTCTATTTTGACATAAGACATAGATATTTGGTCTCCGTCTCTGGTTCCTAGCACAGAGCTCCTATAACCCTTGAAATTTCCTGAGGGATAGGAATACTAGGATCATCTTTTTATTCTATTTGGTCTCTGACCCCAGTTCCTGAAACATAGCTCCTTAGAATCCCTTGGGATTTTCTGGGTGATAAAATCATCTTTTGGTCTAATGAGGTGACTCTTCATGGGCTATTGGCTAGTCTCGGATGGGAGCTGGTCATCAGAAAGAACCAAGGCATAATTAGAAGCTTGGAACTTTCAGCCCCCCACACCTACCCTTTTCCTTTCCAGAGGAAAGAAGGGCTAGAGATGGAGTTAATAAGCAGTTATGCCTTATATGATGAACCATTCGAACAATTTCTAAAAAATGGAGTTCAGAGAGCTTCTAAGAAGTTTGCTGAATACATTCACGTGTTGGCAGGGTAATGCACCCTAGTTCTTTGGGGACAGAAGCTCCTGTCTCAAGACCCTTTCGGTCTTGCCTATGTGACTCTTCATCTGGCTATTCATCTATATTCTCTATCACATCATTTATAACAATCAGGTAAATATAAGTGCTTCCCTGAGTTCTGTGAGCCATCATAGCAGATTATCAAACCTGAGAAGGAGGTCATCAGAACCCTTGATTTGGAGTCAAGTCAGATAGAAATGTGGGTAACCTAGGGGCCTACTACTTGCAATTAGTGTCTGAAGTGGGGGAGAGTCCTGTGGTGTTTATGCTAACTCCAGGTAGCTAGCATCATAATTGAATTGGAGCACACCCAATTGGTGTCTAGAGAGTTGGCTGACTGATGTGAGAAAAAGTCCATATACAGAAACAGAAGAACTTTTGAGGAGGAATAGGATTTGGGGATGTGGTGGTAGCCATGGCTATTTCATGAATGGTGTTTTGTAGGTAAGCAAACATCTGATTCTTTTCTACTTTGTCATGTTAGAAGCTATTATTATTTATTGCCTAAATTCATTAAATAATTGGGGATTTGAAGCAGGATATCTCCCTGACTGCTTCATGGAACTCACGACAGGGGTTCCTTGTTTACCCAGCCTGCTGCTTTCAACTCCTTGTGGGAGGGAGTGTGCTAGCGAGTGAGGTGGGAACTGGAATGCTGGAACCAGATGGACACTTTGGCACACACAGGGACGAACTTCACTTGCTCAAACCCACTGCATTCCACCCCTTGCATGAGGGAGCATGCAGGTGAGTGGGTACAGAAGCCAGGGAAAGGGCTTTTGGGTGTCAGCCAAAGAAAATTTTATGGGGCCCCATGGCAGCATCTTGGGGGATGCATATGACCCCTGAAGCCCCAGATGGTGTGTTACAGTGCTCTTTTAGCTCTGCTATTCACAGAGAGCTTAAGTGTTAAAGCTCAGTAGGCCCTCTGTCTTTTCATGTGAGATGGCTGCCTTCTGCCAGTGAGGGCAAAGGGTCAGTGTGAAGACCTTTTGTATCTGCACTTGTGACTCTCAAGCTTTTGTCCGACATCCGGGAGAAATGAGGTTACATGAACGAATCAAAGGATGGTAAATGTGGGGATTTTATTGCTAATGAACGTGGCCCTCAGCAGGAAGGGGAGATGAAAGGGGGACAGGGTAGGAAGTTAATCTTTTCCTGAAGTCCAGCCATCTCTGGCTGGATTCTTCACTCAAGTTATGCCATCAAGCTGCTCCTCTCCAATGTCCAACTGCTTCTCCTTTCTGCTGGTTGAGTCTGGGATTTTTTTGTGTGTGTGACAGAGTTTTGGTCTTGTTACCCAGGCTGGAGTACAATGGAGTGATCTTGGCTCACTGCAACCTCTGTCACCCCAGGTTCAAGAGATTCTCCTGGCTTAGCCTCCCAAGTAGCTGGATTATAGGCACGCCACAACATGTCTGGCTAATTTTTGTATTTTTAGTTGAGACGGGGTTTCGCCACGTTGGCCGGACTGGTTGCGAACTCCTGACCTCAGGTGATCCACCCGCCTTGGCTTCCCAAAGTGCTAGGGTTACAGAAATGAGCCACTGTGCCCGGCCTGAGTCTGGGATTTTTATAGGCACAGGATGGGAGTTGGGTGGGGCCATGGGTGGTGCTGGAAAAGACAACATTGAAGCAGGAAAACAGGGATATAAGTTCTCACTTTGGGCGGAGGTCTCAGGCTTTACAGTTTGAGGGTGGGGCCTCACAGGGACCTGCCCTTTTCTGCCTAGAATTTCTCTGCTTCCTGTCCCTATTAGTTTCCCTGTATATTTTGACTCTTTCCCCTTCTTTACCATTTCTGAAAATAGAAATTTAATTACTTCATATGCTTTGAAGGTGACTAATCAATTATTTTCAGTGTGAGGAAATATCATTATAAGCATAGAAATTTAATTATATTTCATGTTTCACTCTACTGTAGTTATTGATGCTGAAAATGTTTGTCCATGGTAGCCTCTTTGTGTTGGCTCCTACATAGCATTATTCTGGCAAACACATTCTCAAAAAAAAAAGGGGGGGGGACATAATATTTTAATGACAGTGTCAGAATATTCTGAACATTTAACAGTCAGCTGCTATGAGCCTGTGTGTCCTGACTCTAGCACACCACTATTCTTGAGACCTGTCAGTGTCACCACTGGTTTCTAGACCCATTCAGTAAATATAGCTAGGGAATTTGTTTCTTTTCAAAGATAATCTACATATGAGTGTATACTGGTATTTCTCATTTAAATTCAGGATTCTACTGTTTTTACTTAACTTTATCTTTCATCTGTTTCTCTTTTCTCCCACACAGAAAATCCCAACTCCCAATGAATCAACATAATTACTCATCTGATTTATCCCACAATTCATGTGTAAAAGCCTTAGAATAACAATACCAACACTGTCTGCAACAATGTGGTTACTGAAATATTTTAAGATATTTTTTGCTGCAGTTCATTTTGTCTTAAGGCATTCACTGTCAGGAATATATAATCAACTTACTGTGTTGTAAAGTTGCTTGAACTTGATAAATATTTGCTTTTAACTCAACTTTGCTTTTGCTTTTCAGTAATATTTTTTAAATTTAATTTTGTGTAATAATTATGTAAAAGTTTCAAAGTCAAATTTATAAAGCAAAGGGTATTCAAGAAGTCTATGCCTATTTCTGTTCCTCCCATGCTATTTTTTTTCCCCATAGATGGTATTTTTAATAAGAGTTTTTGAGTTTCCTTACATTAAAAATACAACCTAATGTAAATATATTTATCCCTTTCTTACATAAACTTTCCTACTCGTGTTTTATTTCACTTTAGTTTTTTACCTTGTGTATTATGGAGGTCAATCCATTGCACGATATAGAGATACTTCTTATGTTTTATTCACAGCTCTATAGCACTCCATCATATGAAGAAACCCTTGTTTATTGAGCCAGTAACACCATGATGAACTTTTGGATTCTTTCCAGTCTTTTGCTATCACAGATAATGCTATGCTTGTAGATAATGATATGCTTGTGTTTTTGCTGCTGTACCTTCAGGACAGATCCTTGAAGCACCTTGTGAGGTGAAGGAATAAATGCATACATAACGTTACTAAACATTCTTTACTTGATTATTGGCCACCTTTAAATGCAAAAGACAGAGAATAGTAGAAATCTTGAAGCTCAAGTTTGCCCCTCGCTGGGGCTAATTTCTGAGATTTATGTTGGTCTCTCTGACTTCAGTGACTTCTTAGCACTGGTCAGTTATCCTTCTTTTGTTCTTCACGGATACTTCATTCTGCTTTTTAAAAGCATCAAATGTTTTGCTGAATTTTTAATAAAATTGAATTTATTCTAAAGATAATATATATAAAATTATAACACAAATATTAGGTTTATAAAATTTTAGAGTTGGAATGTATTAAAAATATTTTCCTTCATTAAGAGGGAAGGAGATAGATATTAAACAAATTAATCAAGACTGCAGAGTACATAACTGACAGAGGCAGGATTAGAATCCATGTCTCATTCTCTAGATGCAGTAACCTTTCATCTGTCTCTAGGATGTTCAGTCTGGGATGCCAGCAGACACGTGATTTCATAGAAAAATCTTGAAAGTGATTCCATGGTCAGAAATTTGATTCTATGGTAAGTCAATTTGATTATGTGGGAAGTAATATAAAACATTTTTATATTTAAACAGGCAAACACTTTGCAGTAGAAAAAAAATAATCACATGGCACTTTAAATAATAAATTATAGGGCACTGAAAACATTTCCTAGCATGCCAAAGGCCATGTGACATCCCTGAACCTCCAGTTCATTCTTCTCTGTGTGAGGGCACTTCATGGAAGAATTTAAATAACATTGCTCATCACCATACTTAGTTTCCATTGGAGTTGATGGGGATCATTTCTACCAGTCTGGTAGTTCACATTTTCACATCCTCCCTGAATTGAGCCAGGTAGGTAAATGAGGAAAAGGAAGAAAATGAAGCAGCCACTGGGTTACCTGGTCCCAAGAAACGAGTTGCCTCACTGTGATCCACATTTAGGTAAAAAATAAAGGAAGAAGGCTGGATGCGGTGGCTTACGCCTGTAATTTCAGCACTTTGGGAGGCTGAGATGGGCGGATCACCTAAGGTCAGGAGTTCGAGACCAGCCTAACCAACATGGAGAAACCTTGTCTCTACTAAAAATACAAAAATTAGCCAGACATAGTGGCACATGCCTGTAACCCCAGGCTGAGGCAGGAGACTCACTTGAACACAGAGAAGGTGGAGGTTGCAGTGAGCCGAGATTGTGCCATTGCACTCTAGCCTGGGTAACAAGAGCGAAACTCTGTCTCATAAATAAATAAGGGAGAAGCACAGTGGCTTCTTTACTCTGTCTCTTTCAAATACACTTAAGGGAAGTTCTGAAATTTTTGAGCCTGAAAGTCTCAGAGACCTCTTTGCTGACTATCATGCAAAGGTTATCACAAAACAAGGAGACACTGGAAATCCAAAGGAATTACTGTAAAAAGCAACTTTTCTCACTGTGTTGAAGAGGAATATAAAGACTTAAGTGCTGGCAAATGGATATACGAAGATAGAAAATTGCATTATAAACAAAGACTAATTATGAAGAAAAGTTGCTTATGGCTTAGTGTTGTGGTTCAATTTGAATGGTTTTTAATTCTTTTGAGGATCCATTAGCTCATTTCTTCAGAGGAATCACAAGGGCTAATCTCTAAAATCAATACAAAATGTGAAAACAAAGTATGGAAAAAGTTTTCATTGTCAGTCCTTTAAATCAACCCATAGAGTGTACATGATTCTATGCCTCTATCCCTATACAGTGATTTATTTGCAAATCCAAAGCTTGAACAAAAAGGTAACAAAATAAAAAGCAGTGTGCAGATGTCTGGGCCTTCGACCCATTTTGTTTTGAAGTTAACTGTTAAATTTCCAGTAATTTATAACAGAAGAAAATTCCAAACTTTTCTTATTTATGGTGTTTATACTTTTCTGACTCAACATTGTCAACCTTAACTAGCAAGGCTTATATTCAGGTGGTACGAAGAGGTAAACAGAGACCAGTTATTACAGGCAACATCTGTCCCATTTTGTTGGTGTTTGTGTGTTTTTATTATTATATTTATTAAATATATGCTTGTAAACATCAAATTATATGCTGGAATTGAAGCTTACCATATACAACATACTGGGTACTTCAAATTACAGGTCACAGGATATGTTTTCCATGCTATAGTATTATTTTTCCTCTGAAAGAGTATTTTTACACATTATGGTCATCTTTTCAAGTTATTATGACCCTAACAGTTTACCAACAAGGAAAACTGTGACTAAGTCAGATTAATTGAACTGGTTCTGCCAGTAAGCCCTAGGAGCTTGTTTAGCTAATTATGATCAAAAGTGCTGAAGACTGTCCATAATGGATGATTCTGGAGACCAGCCTGTCCTCTTCCAATTAAAAGTGCAACTTCCAGTTAAAAGTCTGCATGTTTATGCTCTGGGAAGCAATGGCAGTTTTTGAGCTGGAAAGTTGCTTAAGACCTTACACAACTGAAAAGCAGAACTAGTGGCTTATAAGCAGTGGAAAAACAAGACTGGCTAGGAAGAGCCTAAGGACCTTTTCAATGATTTTGGATCTTTTGCCACAATATGCTTTCAGTTATTTGATCACCAAAATGTACCTTTTTTTTCCATTGAAGGATTTGCATAAACTATCTGTTTGGCTGGCCCAACTACTTGGAGAGTTTGCAGTATAAAAACAGCACAAAAGGGTGGAGCGTGTCCACACTGGGCAAGAGATTGACAAGCCCATTTGTCACACCCAGGGGTTTAATACTGATGCAAAAGCTGTTGGTGAATCATGGAATTGAGGGACCCCTTTGGGGAAACTTGTGGACATGTGAGAATGGAAGACAATCACCCTGTGACACCACACTGACTTCACACCATGTGAACCACAGCAGAGGTGGCAAGCACAACCTTGTGATGCTGGATGCATAACTGAGTTACCACCTGAGGATGCGCATCTCTTGGGAACATCATCTTTCACTGCCACACTTCCTCACACCATGCAGCCAATCAAAGTGTTTCTCCCAACAAACACAGAGCCCTCAACCTGAGAAGAATTCTGGTAAGTTTGTCTCCTTACATTTCCCATAATGCTTTTAGTACCCCTTATAACTAGTCCCTTGGAAATGGCCTGAATTAGAAGCAGGACCAGGGTGTCTCAAGTCAAAATACAGTTTTCAGTCCTAGTTCTCTGACACTTAAAATTGTACCCTTGGACAATTTATTTAACTTTGGTAATCTTCAGTTTTCTCATCTGTAAAATGGGAATAGCTATATGTTTTTATTTATTTATTTATTTTGAGACGGAGTTTCGCTCTTGTTACCCAGACTGGAGTGCAATGGTGCAATCTTGGCTCACCGCAACCTCCACCTCCTGGGTTCAGGCAATTCTCCTGCCTCAGCCTCCTGAGTAGCTGGGATTACAGGCACGCGCCACCACTAATTTTTTGTATTTTTAGTACAGACGGGGTTTCACCAAGTTGACCAGGATGATCTCGATCTCTTGACCTTGTGATCCACCCACTTGGCCTCCCAAAGTGCTGGGATTACAGGCTTGAGCCACTGTGCCCGGCCAGCTATATGTTTTTAAACTGATAAGAAGGAAGTTGAAATCTGAAGATCAAATTCAAAGGGGACTCATTTATCTTTGGGACTCAGTATCTCTTTTACTTTGAAATCAGTTTATTATTAGGATGAATAAATGGAATTGCTGATATCTGACATTTTTTGGCCTATAGAAATGGCAGTTTTATATCATTTAATGTTATTGTGTCTAACGGATAAGTAGAGAAAAGGAATTAAATTGATTATTTAAAATGTGGCCAGTTGACCTGGCCTGGTGGCTCATACCTACAATCCCAGCACTTTGGGAGGTCAAGGTAGCAAGATGGCTTGAGCCCAGGAGTTTGAGACCAATCTGGGCAACATGGTAAAACCCCATCTCTCCAAAAAAAAAAAAAAAAAACCCAAATCCAAAACAAAACAAAACCCCCACGAAAATTAACAGGGCATGGTGGCATGTGCCTATAGTCCCAGCTACTCAGGGGCTGAGTTGAGAGGATCGCCTGAGTCCAGGCAGGTTGAGGCTGCAGTGAGTGGTGATTATACCACTGCACTCCAGCATGTGCAACAGAGTGCGGCCTGTCTCAAAAAAAAAGAAAGAAAAAAAAAAAAGGAAACAAAAATTTGTCAGGATGTTGATCCTATAGAAAATGTCTAACATGCCTTCCACTTTGTTATCGCTCTCTCAATTACTTACGTAATTGTCTTGAGACCTAAGAGATTACTGGATTACTAAAAGCTAAGCCTGCATTAAAATGAGACATTTTTAGGAGACAGTTCCTGTGTCTTGTTATATTCACTCCTGAAATAGGGCCTCCTTAACATAAAAAGCTCATGTTATTAAAAGTGTAAATTTTGCTCGAGAGAATTCTTAGAATTCCAAAAAGAACAAAGGAAAAGAAAAAATGTCACTCTTACTTGTTTTTTTGCACCTCATACTTTGTCTTTATATGTCTCTTTGATTTTCCTAAATATCGGGTCACCACCTATGTTGGAAAATAAACTTTATTTTCAACATATGTTCATAACAGCTTCGTGTCTAAAGCTGTTTCCATTAGACAGAAAGGAAAAAGAGTGTATTGTGTCTTCCGTGCTAGCATCAGCATGCAGAAACTTCAAAAAACACACCAAGTATCTCATTTAGAGACTTTGGGCAAGCATCACAAAGCAATAGTACTGTGGCAAAAGCCAAAATGAAAATCAATATTTTCTTCTTTCTTTGCCAATTCTAATGGCAGGCTCTGGCCTGCAGATCCCAGAATTTTAAAATGTCTTTCCAGCAAGAAATTGCTTTCATGTTTGTATCCTCACTGCTAAATCTGGATCTTTTCTCACAATGTCCTTCTTGCATCATGTCCAGGATCCCTTTTTATTTGGAAAAGTGCTGAATTTCCTCTTAATGGAAACCAAGCCCCCAATATCCACTTATCTAAATGTTCTTTCTGCCTTCTTATTGTGGAACATGCTTTGCCAAAATGCTTTAAAAACAAAATCTGTTTGAGTAAAGGTCATAAAATCAAACTGTTTATAAGCCATCATGCTCTTGATTGAAGACTTCAGAATTCCATTCCCTAAATCTTTCTACATGGAAGCTATTAAGAATTTCTCCTCCAGTTGCAAACAACAACCACAGAGAGTAACAAAACTCCAAGTGTTACAAAGTCCTCAAGTAGTTGTGATGCTTTTATCTTCCGGATGTCTTTTTTTCTCTATTCACTTAATTATGTCCTAAAATTATAAAGTCTTGCAGGTTTTTGCTAACAGAAGACTGTTTTGCTTTCAAGAAGTTGGAAGAAGAGCTTGGAGATTTAATTCAATCAGTACTGGTGTGCGTCTGCTCTTCTTCCTCAGTAGGCACTGTGATAATAGACAAACACCACAATTCTTGCCCAGAAGGATGCTCTCATCTAGTTAGAGAAATAAAGAGAAAAATTATGGATTAGGATCCAGGAGTGCATACATTGCCAGAAGAATGAAGGGAGGTCACTGAAAGGTTGCAAAAAAACCTCTTTACCTGTAAAACTTAACAAAAGTGTAAAATAACACATTTCTTGCTAAGAAAAAGCATGTGCAAAATCAGAAGAGGTGGTATAGTGCACTGGTTCTCAAACTTGTAACCACAGGGAAAATTTTAAATGATGTAGATGCTTGAGTTTCCCTCCTAGGGTTCTGATGTATTGTTATGGAGTTCTATTTGGTCATTGGGTAATAGACACTCCTTTGGTCATTAGAATGTGCTTCTTAGGTTGAAAAACACTCTAATAAATTATCCTCTGTCTAGCATGTAGAGCTTGTGGGGATAAGTAAAAGTAAGGCTTACAAAGTAGGTTGAGTTTATTGTTTTCAGCTCAGAATTAATACCGAAGTTAATGAAACAGTCCTTAAGGATTTTGTATAGGTGAATTGCAAGATCAAATTTGTTTATTGGAATGAGGACTTTGATAGGTGGCAGTTTAATGGATTATGGATGTGACATTGTGAGTGTGTAGGGAGGAGGATGATACCAGGATATAGGAGACTTCTTAGAGGGAGCCTGTTGCTGGGAGTCAGAAGGAAAATAATGAAAGCTAGAAATCAGGTGGTGGCAGGGGCCCCAGATCTGTTGCATCCTGATTGAGCAGTGACAGGAGAGGAGCATGGGGTTCTTACCTGGGTAACTCCATCCACATGCCATGATTTTCCATGCTGAAAGATTAAGGAAAGGCTTTGTCTGAAATACCTGGATAATTGTCCACTGCATTTTCTTTCATTTTTACCTTTGGAGAATAGACCTCAGGGAACTGTTGCTAAGCTCAAAGCTAATCAGGGTGATAAGCATCTTTTAATAAAGAAAATGAGGAAATTCCATGGGCTTTTCTTTCCTTCCTTCCTTTTTGCAAGCCTAGGCACATTTCTTTGCTTTTGTTACCCTTGCTCCCCTGAAAGCTGTAGCAATTTTTAAAGGTCATCTGCCTGGGTTCTCTGAGATCCTCTTACTTTCTTACTCAATATCAACCAATGGGCAGAATCACCATTCGCCGAGGAACTAAACCCACAGCTGCCTTGTCCTTGATGTGTATTTTTCCCTTCCCACAGAAAAACTGATTTCTTCTGGTACAGTCCTTTAAACAGCTAAACAGCTTGCAAGTTACCTATCAGAATAACTGTGGCCAAAAGAGATGTAGCAATGGTTTCTGACTAATTGGCAGGGTGAGCTCTGGCTTATGTAACAGTTACCTCTGGCAATTTGTCCCAATACCCTTTGGCAGCAATGCTGTGGTATTTTTAACGGTAAGAGCTTGGCCAGTTTCCATCCAATCTGCTTTTTTTATTTTGCTAGCTGCAATTGGAATTACTGTTTCTTTCACTTTGTTTCCAGCCAGACCTGGTTCTGTAAATATGTCACTAGGGGTTTACATGGAGCTGTGTTCTGCTTCAGTGCTTTAAATCCATTATTTCACTTCAAAAATCATTTTACCTTTATACAAAGGGGCCCCATGATCTCTCTGACCTTAATTCCAGGTGTCAGTTGGACCTGTAGAGAGGGAGTTCAATGTTCCCATATTTTAATGACATTTTACAATTCGAAAGGGGATTTAGGATTGTCAACAGAGAAGAAAGCAGCCTGGCCCTCTGGCGTGGTGGATTCATTAGAAACTGCCTTATACACCTCACACCAGTCATCACCAGCTTGCAGTAAGCAGCTTTCAAAGAGACACAATGTATCCTGAAGAGGTGTGGACAGGGGAAAGGAGGTTCAGTTTTCCAGAATTCGGTGTCTCCTCTTTACCTTTATCACTCCTGCCAGGATCTGTTCTGGAGTTGCCAGTATTGGCTGTAGATAAAGAAATGAGCTTCCTATTCACCTTTGCCAGATATAGGAGTTTTCCTTAAAATGACCTTTAATTTTTAGGGAAATCTAACTGTATTAATGCACAAAATACACCTTTTTTTTCTTTTTCAGACATGGTCTTTCTCTGTTGCTTAAAATGGAGTGCAGTGGTGCATCTTGGCTCACTGCAACCTCTGCCTTCTGGACTTAAATGATCCTCCCACCTCAACCTCCTGAGTAGCTGGGACTACAGGTGTGTGCCACCTGTTGTCCTGGCTACACCTGGCTAATTTTTGTATTTTTTTTTTTGTCTAGATGGGGTTTTGCCATGTTGCCAAGGCTAGACTCGAACACCTGGGTTCAAGTGATCTGCTTGCCTTAGCCTTCCAAAATGTTGGGATTACAAGCATGAGCCACCATACCCAGCCCACAAAATATACTTTAAAAAATCATGAGTGCTGTTTTCCCCAGAGAGGAAATGAAGACTTCATTTGTCTTAGCTTCTTTGAGAAATTGAGATGAAGAAAATGGGGAAGAGACTTTGAGTAGTGTGAAAAGAGAAACTCCTCCAGAAGAGCTAAGTAGGTTGCCTGAGAGCTCTTGTCACCCATCAGAGTTAAGAGGCCAGGGGTAATTTCTAAATTTTCCTCTAGCAATAAAAATTTTTCTAATTAATCGCTATGGTTTTAATATGCCCCTCAAATTTCATATATTAGAAACTTAATCCCAAATTTATATGTGGATTAGAGGTGGAACCTTTGGGAGATAATTAGAATTAGGTAAGGTCATCATGTGTGGGGCTCCCCTGGATGAGTCTGGTGGTTTTATAAAAACAGGAGAGACCTGAGCTGGCATGCTCTTGCCCTTTCACTATATGATGACCTCCACCATGTTATGATGGGGTTAGAAGGCCCTCACCATATGTGGCCCTTGACCTTGGACTTACAGTCTGCAGAACTGTAAGAAGTAAATTCCTTTCTTTATAAATGACTCAATTTGTGGTATTCTTCCTTCTTAATATCTTAATGGTGTTACTGCCCTTTTTTTCAGTTAGATAATAACGACATATGTAAAATCTGCTAATCTCTATTTTAAGGAGGAATATCCACTGTTGTCCTCCTTTGTCATTGAGGCAATTTTGGGGATTGGGAAAAGAGAAAATAATGAAAGGGCCCTGGGACAGAGCAGCAGAAAGTCTTCAAGTTATCTTCACTCTCCTCTCTCTGTCTTTTAACCATTGCTGAAGCAAGACTAAAGGACTGGTCAGCAGGATCACTCCAATTACTTAGCAAAGCAGGTAACTTGATCCAAATCCTGCTGCAGTAGTCAGCACACTGAAGTGGAAATTTACAAAATAAATCTAACTGGCATAAACCTAAATGGGTATTTTTCTCCGGCACACATGTGCAGGCAAAGTCAGCTGAAATTATAAAACTAAGTGATTCATGAGCATGCCTAATGCTTTGTCTGGAATGAGTGAATATTTTATTATCTAAATTTTAACCCTTTATCATGCATATCAAGGGGTAGGTTGGCTTAGAAAATCTCAAAGGAAAACCAAGTGGAGTATGAAACAGTGGGAAATGTTACGTTTAATATTTTTCACAACAATGATTTTCCTTTGGCCAGTAAAAACTTTAATCAATGAATCTGCAGAAAATATACTGCTTGGTGAATTGCCCCAAAATGAAGAAATCTGCGTGCACCTCCCAGACAAAGAAATGGGGCATTTTCAGAACCTCAGAAGACTTCCTGAAGCCCTCTGTCAGTTGTTAATTCCCTACTCAAAGATAATCTTTCTCTTAACTTTTAGCACCTCAGGTTAGTTTTCCTTGCTTTTAAATTTTGAATAATATAAATAATACATTATTTGTGTTTGGATTCTTTCCATATTTGTAAAATCACCCATGTTGCTACATATAATAAAACTGTATTCATTTTCATTGCTGTACAATATTTGATGTTTGAGTAAACCATAATTTATTGATCCATTCTACTATTGATTGACTTTTCAGTTATTTCCAGCTTACTACTATTATGAGTAGTACTTTCAATATAAAGACTTCATTTGTCTTAATTTCTCTGAGAAACTGAGACCAAGAAAATGGAAGAATCTTTGAGTAGCATGAAAAGAGAAACCTCCAGGAGAGCTAGATAGGTCGATTGTGTGTTCTCTTCACCCATCAGAGTTAAGAGGCCCAGGGGTCTCTTTGATATGAAAGGAATTGCCGGGCTATAAAATATGCATGCATATTTTAGACTTAGTAATCACTGCCAAGCAATTTTCCAGAGTTATACTCATCTAATATTCCCACTAGAAATATATAAGTATTTAAGTTGTTCTATATCCTTGTAATATTAGGCAATATAGACAATATCATTCCTAACATTAATAATGTCAATGTTATAGACAATATAGACAATATCCTTCCTAATATTAGTGTATTTAATTATAGCCATTCTCAAATGTGCTTATTGGTATCTCTCTTAAAGAGATACCAATCTTAATTTTAGTTTACATTCCCTTGGTAAGTAATGAAATTGACCACCTTTTCATATGTTTATTGAACATTTGAATATCCTCTTTTGTGAAGTTTCTGAGTCCCTAGTTTCTCTTTCTATAGAATTGTCTGTATTAAAATATGATTTATAGAGTTTATATATGTATTCTGGATACAAGGCCAGAATCAGTCTTGCCTGGAATTTATTTTGTGGGAAAGTCTGAAATATAGATTTGCTTTCTTTAACAAAAGGTAGAGAACCAGGCAGATTTTCAAAATTTTTCTGCTGGCAATTAGGTATAGATTGTGTTTTTCTGGAAATTTATCCATTTCATCTCTATTTTAAAATTTATTGGCATAAAGTTGTTTATAATAACCTCCTATAATCTAATAAATACCTGTAGAGTTCATAATTACTTTTAAAATTCTTGGAATTGATCATTTCTGGCTTTAGTATTCATCAATTTTTGCCAAGGTCTTATCAACTTTATTGTTTTCAGACAACCAAAAATTGAATTAATGATCTTCTCTATTATATGTTTGTGTTTCATTAATTTATTTTTTATCTTGATTATTGTCTTTGAACTAATTGCTTTGCATAACTTTGTGTTTTAGAAAACTTTAGAAGGGTACATAGATCACTGACTTTTTCTTTTTAAAAATAATATGTACAGTTAAGGCTTAGCCTTTGTTTCTTAGTGTGACTTTATTTACAACCCACTATGTTGTATTTTTATCTTCACTTTGTGGTAATATATTTTGAAATTTCCACTGTAATATTTTTCTGACTATTAAAAAGAATAACTTTGATTTTTTTAACATTTGGAGATTTTATAGATTTTTTAAATTATTTTTTTCTAATTTAATTCTAATGTGTAAGAATATTCTGTAAATTACTAATTCTTTGAAATTTGTAGATAATTGATTATTGACTATGTCCCTGCTTATTGTCATTTTTGATAAATATTTCATATGCACTTGAAAAGATTGCCCTGCAGTCATGGGATGAAGACTTTCTTTAAAGGGCAGGATTTTCAAATTGTTTCTTTAAAAACTCATTACTGGCAAAGTACATAGAATGTAGAATAAATTTAATAAATATTAACTAAATGAAAAAAAATGTTTCCAACATTATTAAATCAGATGGCTGAGCAATCAGTTAATTCATTTATCTCGATTGGTATAGATATCTGGCAAAGAATAAGTTTAGTATTGTTGACTTAGTGAATCATATTAAATATTGGGTAAAAATTACTTTATTCTGAAGATGCAGCAATTTTTTTTTTAAAGAAAATAAAATGACCTTCCAAAGAATAAATTCAAAGTTAAATAAGAAAATTGAGAAGTTCATAGTTGGTGAAGATAATTTTCGAAGTATTTTCCTAAAAATTAAACCTAAATTCTTTGCAGAACCAGGACGAATTAAGGGAAAATCACTGGGATATTGATCACTGGAGGACAATCAATTAGCTATAAGACCATAATAAAAATATGTCAAATGTATAACTACATGATTTATCTCAAATTTTTGACAAGGAAGCCATGAAAACCATATTCTGCAGATGTTTAAAAACTAAAGAAAATCATGCCTACCTCACACTGTTCCTAAACTCTCTGAAACCTTTATTCTACACAAGTAGGACTCAATGGCCATGGGATCATTTGTGGACACTTAATCCCCAGAGATTTGGAGGAGCAAGTTCTGCTCAGGCAATGAAAAATTATTGGCTAATCTTCTGGAATACATAATTTCTGCAATTGTATATCTCTGAAACTAATTTGTATGTGCATAAAATATGTTCAGAATCAGGTCAAATTGCATTTTGTCAAAGGGTGCTATGAAATGTTTTTAAACCCAGGCAAATGAAAAAATCTGCTTTTCTGTGATTGTAGCTTGCAATGATTTCTTTTCAGGCAGTTGGTTGCTTTGCAGCCTATTCACTCTCTGTGTATGGAAGAAAGAGGAAGCATGTACGTTAGATAGATTGTACCATGTCCATGCTTTCAATTTGACTTTCTGAATGAAGATAATTGCAGAATTCACAGCATATTTTGTTGATTCCACAGCTGATATAATAAAAGGGAAAACTTAACAAACATGCATCATACTGAGAAAAATAGGCATAGAGATGGTTCTGTGTTTTACAAACATGTATTCAGGCACATCTCAATTTAAAATAGATTGTGTTTGTAAGTTTTAAAAATATTAGTTATAATATTCTTTTTTATAAGTATCACATAAACAATTATTGCTTGGTCAGATCAGCATTCAAACACATATTAATTTATAATATCACTGAAAAATTACACATAAGTAATAAAAGATTATACAGAAGATATAATTGCCACACCAGGAATTAAATACATTGAAAGTAATATTAAAATTCAATTTATCTTCCTTATTAAATACAGATTATTGAGAAAAATTTTTAAAAAGTGACATAAATGCAAAGCTTTGTTGAAATTTATTAAGGAACTTCTGGAACTGTTGAAGGAATTTATATTTTGAGAGTGCTGATTTTTCACTGTGTCCAATATTATATCAAGATCATGGGTTTTCTTTTCTTGATAGAGCTGCATTTCTTATCTATGTTTATCGGCCATGGTTGGATTGATATTTGGTTTGCTAATGGAAATGACAAGAAAAGTAAAAAGAAAAGTGGGTTCTTCATAAGTTGCCAGCACAAAAAAAGTAAGTATGCATTTCAGAAAGAAATTAGTGAAGCGTTAGTGAAACATGGGATGTGTAGATGGGGCTAAAAACCCAGAACCTAAAAAAATCTTACCAGGAGAGGAGGCAGCAGGAAGTTCATGTGAAGATTCTACTCTTATAGTTCAGAAAGTACACAGGACCATCTATAGAACACCCTGTTGATTATTCTCAAAGCCAGTATCTATGGTGTGGTCAACTCCTGGCAAACCTTGCTTTGAAATTTATTGCACTTGCCTTCTATTCCTGGGTGCTTGATGGTATATGTCTCTATTAATGTTGTATAGCTGTATTTTTCCCTTCATTTACATTTCATAACTTTATGTTTACATGTTATGCAGAGAAAAATCTTTGAAACTACTTTCCTTTTCAGGATTAAAAAAAATTAAAGATGCAAACCCTTAATAGCTCTAAGTAAGTTAATTATAACCTTGAGTTAGATTACCCTGGTAAAAGACACAATTAGGAAATTGAACAGCTTTTCAGTTTCTCTAGTTGACTTTCCTACAGTAATGTCAACTGATGCTCGGTGAGGCATATCCACAAAGTCAGAAAGGAGGCACAGAGTTGGCTCAACACTCCAAGTAAGAATATATGTGGTCAAGGGGCTGGACCTAATAGCACCAAGAGTTATGAGGCAGGAGTGGAAATGCTAGTTAATGACTGAGATGATGAGTTTGGGGTGGAAAATTGTCAGGGATTTCTGGGCCCTGAAGCACATAGTAGCTGTACAGCAAGGATTATTTAGTCATTTCTGCTGTTCCTTCTAGGAGCATCCACCACCTGCCTGTTCCTGGTCTTGATTGGAATTCTTTCTGTTACAGCTGTCTAGGGAGGCTGGGATGAATGAGTATGGATACTGGGGTTCCATTCTAGACTCACATTTTCCTATGGAAGGAGGTAAAGGAGAGCGCTAGCACACAGATTCATCTCTCTTTGCCTGCCAGCAACCGTGGTAGGTGGCAGTCTCAATGTTTATGCCATCTTGATGGTGAGAACCTTTCAGTAGTCATAAAAATGCTACCAGAAATTCTTTTTTCTGTATGGTAGTAACTGGTATCCTCCCATCTCTCTTATTTTCTTTGAATTGAATATAAGAATATTGAACACAACTATATTTAAACATAAATATTAGCATAGAAATATATTAAGGGCTGAAAATAAATTTTTCAAATCATCCAATCATTTGGAATTATCTGTAGTCTTCCTTATTTCAGCGAAAATAGCAGGATATGAATATATGTGTGTCTATTTTTATGTACCTTCTTCTCTGATGCTGGCAGAAATTCTCAAAATATTGCTTTGGAGTTGTTCTTTTGATTTTATCCCCAGAGTATTTATTCAAGAGAATAAATTTGGCCATTTTAAAGCTGTGAGAATATGGAATGCATAAATTTTCCTGCTATAAAATACTTTTTTAGTGTATTTATGTAACTCAAAACAGATGCATCTACAAAGTTTACACATAGAAGCACAGACTACTGAAGGAAGAGTGTCAGGTCTGGCTTGGAAAAGATTTTGGTATTTTTACCCTACAAACATTTCCAATATATAAAATTGGTACTAAAGAATTGGATCCAATGGTTGGGCTCTGGGGAGATTCCTATGAAGTGGCACAAGATGAGCATCTGACTACACAGCATTTCAGCTTTATGTCTGAAATTTTAGAAACAGCTAGGTTTATTTATTTATTTATTTTTTGAGATAGAGTTTTGCTTTTGTTGCCCAGGCTGGAGTGCAATGGCACGATCTTGGCTCACTGCAGCCTCTGCCTCCCAGGTTCAAGCGATTCTCCTGCCTCAGCCTCCTGAGTAGCTGGGACTACCACCACTCTTGAGCTGCTTTTATATTTTTAGTAGAAACGGGGTTTCTCTATGTTGGTCAGGCTGATCTGGAACATGCACCACCACTCCTGGCTGCTTATATTTTTAGTAGAAACGGGGTTTCTCTATGTTGGTCAGGCTGATCTGGAACTCCCGACCTCAGGTGATCCACCCGCCTCTGCCTCCCAAAGTGCTGGAATTACAGGCGTGCACCACTGCACCCTGCACAGCCATTTTTATTCAAGTCAAAGGTGGTTTCTGCAAGATTTTTCTGATTAGTGGTAGCATGCTCTTGTCTAAAATTTCACTAAGTTTAAAAGTTGAATTTATCAGGCACTTGATCAAATCAATATGGCAATTCTAATTACCTGCTAAAATGGAAATGGGCCTTTTACAAAAGGTTTCTGGAGTCTAGAATTTAATAGGTAGATCACCTGTGAAATCAATTCTCTGTATGATGCTGTCACAGAAAGGACATCCCAGTGTTGGTTCGTGAATTGGAGTGTCTAGGTGGTTGAGCAGCTTTCTCACCACACCACTGCTATAAAATTTGTATCCTTTTGCCTTCTGAGAAGGGGGTACTTCAAAAAACAGAGGCAGAGGTGGGAAGGGACCAGTGGATGCTTTGGTTCTAGCAATATTAGGAAGTAATTAAGAATGTATGTGGTTCCCATTAAGGTTAACAAAACACACCTTATCTTTCTTGATACTTAATTGCCCAAAACTTTGTTTCTGTCTTCATTAAATAAATAGTCATATGGTGTGCATAGACCACTAGTGAAAGATAAATTTCTTTAAAATCGATTGGGCTCAATTTTTCATTCAATAAATATTTGTTGAAATATTACTTTGTGGAAGGCACTCATCAGTGCTACATGACAGGGACTCTGTGCCTCCTTCAATTAGTAGGGTTGAAAATTCTTATTTCTTTTGTTAAAACATCATTTTTAAGTTAAAAATCTAATAAACAATCACTACTAATGGGCTTTAATATTTTAAATACTATTTATACATTTAAGATATTTAATTCCTTTAAGTATGTCAATTATATGAATAACAACAATTTTCAAAGTCCTTAAGATGTTCTTTATGACAACTCTAACAATCCAGACTTATAGACACAGTCATGGCTCACTTAACTACAAAGGTAAGTTCTGAGAAATGCATTGTTAGGCAACTGCATTGGTGTGTGAACGTGATAAAGTGTACTTACGCAAACCTAGATGGTATAGCCTACTACATACCCAGGCTATATGGGATAGCCTGTTGCTCCTAGGCTGTGAAATTGTGCAGCATGTTACTGCATTGAGTATTACAGGCAGTTCTAACAAATCGTATTTGTGCATCTATACATCTCTAAACATAAAAAGGTATGATAAAAATGTGCTATTATGATCTTATGGGACCACTATTGTATATGTAATCTGTCATTGACTAAAATGTCATACGGTGCATGTATCTTAAAGTACAGTGTATCTTAAATATGTGATAAAATATTTTTATACTTTTCAGCTTAAAATCACAAGTGCAAATGAGTACTCAGACATTTTAAATTGTAGTCACAACTCAAATGTGCCAAATTCTCTTAAACATTACAAATATATGAAGTAGAAAGGTACAAAGAGTATATCTTAATTTAACGTAAAAGTATTACTATCATGGATTTAATTTACTTCATTATTTCTAACTTTAATTCTCAATCTTCCCAGGGTGAAAGCATTTCACCTACAGATTATATGGTTTTGTTGTTTCTTAAGCAATTTGTTATTTATCTCAAGCAAATTGGTGTTGTCTTTTCAAGGGGCAAAGCATTTGGCAAAGATCTATAGCAGCTGACATTTGGAGTGATTTTTCTCAAGATCTTAAGAGACAAATAAGAGCCTTTCAAATGGTAGATTGAATGTGAGGATAGACAACAATAATAAATACTGTTTATGGTGTGAGCAATTGAGAGGGGTATAATTTACAAAATAAAAAAAGATGGAGAAAAAAGCAGATTTGAGAGAGAAAATCTAGAGCTTCATTTTAAATTTCCTCACATTGAGGGTCCACTTTCAAATGAATTGTTTAGAAAGCTAACTATAAGTTTCCAGGCAGAAGGCTGGGCTGGAAATTTAAATTTGGGAGTCACAGAAGCACAGATGTTGTTAAAATCTGTGGAACTAGGCTGGGTGCAGTGGCTTACCCATGTAATCCCAGCACTTTGTGAGGCTGAGATAGGAGGATCATTTGAACTCAGGAGTTTGAGACCTGCCTGGGCAACAGGGTGAAACCCCATCTCTATTAAAAAATACATTGAATTGGCCGGGCGCGGTGACTCATGCCTGTAATCCCAACACTTTGGGAAGCCAAGGTTGGCAGATTACGAGGTCAAGAAATTGAGACCATCCTGGCCATCGTGGTGAAACCCCAAGTCTACTAAAAATACAAAAAAAAAAAAAAATTAAGAAAAATAGCTGGGCTGGTGGCACATGCCTTTAGTCCCAGCTACTCGGGAGGCTGAGGCAGAAGAATCGCTTGAACTTGGGAGGCAGAGGTTGCAGTGAGCGGAGATTGCGCCACTGCACTTCAGCCTGGCTACAGAGTGAGACTCCATCTCAAAAAAATAAAAAAGAGAAGAAAAAAAATACAAAAATGAAGTGGTGTGGTGGTGCATGCCTATAGTCTCAGCTACTCCCAAGACTGAGGTGAGAGGATTGCCTGAGCCCAGGAGTTTGAGGTTGCAGTGAGCCACAATAGCCCCACTGCATTTCAGCCTAGGTGACAGAGCAAGACCTTCTCTTAAAATATATATAGTACTATAAGAAGTCATAAAACCAAACACTGAATAGCCTCAGGTTTAGAGCTCAGGGACAAGAGGAAGCTGCTAAAAGCTGAGACAGAACAATAACACAGGAAGGAAACATCAATGACGGTGTGAGAAGACCTAAAAGCTGAGAAGAGAATGCGTAAAGGAGAGAAAATTTCCAGAAGGAAGTGGAAGATTAAAAAAAAAAAATGTATCACAGAGATGAAAGCCACATTTGAACAATTCGAGTAAAGGAAATCTAAATGGAGGGTATCTAGGGTAGGCTTGAGAAAATTGCACAGAATAAAAGAGAAAACCCCAAAAAGATATAGAAATAATTTCAGAAAAAGGAATAGATATGGATGACAGGGATAAAAGAGAGCAAAAGTGGTCAACATGTATGGAATAACAACCAAAGAAATGTCTAAAGACATGAATAATGAAAATTTTACCTAGTATAAAGAACAACTTGAATCTGCAGATGTCTGAGCAAAGTTAATACAAGACTGACAACAGGAGTTTATATCTAGTTAAATTATTGAATTTCAAAGGTAATGCAATGACCCTTATGGGGTTGTGAAGCATAAAGTTTGTACCTAAAATATAATAAATGCTGCTGCAGCTCTTGCTTTTCCTCCTTCTCCTCCTATTGTTGTTACTGTGATTATTATTCTCCTCTCTTCCACCATTAAATGTTGTTATTGTTCATGACTGGGACTTCAGCCTTCTCTCTTCCAGCACATTCTTCCTCCTTAGGCAATCTATTCTGCACCTGAAATTTCAGTTGTTCTCTGATTTCTAGTGACTCCTAGAGTTACATCCCTATTTGGATGTCGAAAACTACCTCAAATGCAAATGATCACAATATATTTCATTCTCTCCTCTCATTTTGGTGATTTCTCTACAGTTTGTTCAGAAAGCCAAGTCCTCTTTCAGTATTGCCAGTTTGTAGGAATGGTACTAGTGCTTCCCAGGAGCAGAGGTCAAATGCTTAGGAATTGTCCTTGAACTCTCCTTTTATCTAAGCCAATGAATGATTGCATCTGCTCCTGCCCCTACAGTATGTTCCTCATGCAATGGCCTTACATAAGTAATGTAATGGCCCTACAGTATGTTCCTCATGCAATGACCCTTACAGATATAAGCCAGATTATTAAATTACTCTGCAAACAATATTCCACTGCCTTTCAATTTTATACGGTACAGTGGTCTATGCCCCCTACTATTTCTGTGACCTCATTTTCAGTGTTCTCCTCTTGCTGTGTTATTCCACAGCAACCAGAGTAGTATCTTTTCCTTTTTTAAATTACACAGAGGCTGTCACTTCAGGTAACTGGCTGATTCTTCTGCTTGGAAATTGCTCTTCACAGCTGTCCAGATGCTGCTATCCCTCGCTTCATTTAGGTCTCTGCTCAAATGTTACCTTATTGCCAGTTCTCTCTCTGTTCCACTAGTCATCTTTGCTTTTCTTCTAAATACTTAATCACTGTGTGACATACTTCATTTGTTCTATCTAAGTCTTTATCTGTTTTTTGTCTCTCTCACTCTATAAACCGCACCACACGTTCTTTTTTCAACTACTTACTCTTGCCACAGGATCTTTGCACATGATATTTGCTCTACCTGGAATATTTTTTTTCAACCTCTCATTCTGTACCTATATTCTACCTTTTTACCTACTTAATTTCTTCTAGTCTTTTTATTTCAGCAAGGCTATTGCTACAACAAGGATGCCTTGCCTGATCCGTAACTCTCATCAGTGTCCTTTATTTATGCCTTCATAAAAACATTTCTCTTTTATTCATAGGACACATCCACATCTCTTGCTATGTACTTAGTTATATAATATGATTATCTGGCCATCACCCCCACTAATTTTTTGCTTAACTTCATGGTATCCTCTGTGCTTAGCTCATAATCAGCTCATTCAATAATAAAATGTTTGACAAATGAGTAAATGAGCCCTCGGACCATATAAGAGTCTTCCCTTTTTATTTGCTTTTCACATCACCAGTAGGTTACTTGGCAATAACCTAGTAATTAGCTCCAATTTCTCTTCCTTCAGCCTCCCTTACACAGTTGTCAAATTCACATTCCCAAAACATACTTCACATCCTATCAGTGGTCTTCTAGTCCTTTGAAAAGAAAACAGAAACTTCCTAACTTCAAGCCCCTTCCTTGCTTCATTTTCAGCCTTACTCTCTCTGTACATAGTTTAAGATCAAGTATAAATTTCATTAGTAAATAATTAGTGTTTTGCTATATTAGTGACTAACATCTACTTAAAATAAACACAAAAGAGGTTCCAAGATGATGATATGGTTCCTATATTTTGAGAAAGCTATTTAGGATTAGAATTGTTTTTCTTATCATTTTTTAATTTTATTTTCATAGGTTTTCAGGGAACAGGCAATGTTTGGTTACATGAGTAAGTTCTTTAATGTTGATTTGTAAGATTTTGGTGCATCCATCACCCTAGCAGTATATAACTTGTAGTCTTTTACCTCTCACCCTCCTCCCACCCTTTCCCTCAAGTACCCAAAGTCCACTGTATCATTCTTATGCCTTTGCATCCTCATAGCTTAGCTCCCATTTATAAGTGAGAACATACGGTATGTAGTTTTCCATTTCTGAATTACTTCACTTACAATAAAGATCTCCAATTCCACCCACGATGCTGAGAATGCCATTATTTTGTTCCTTTTTATGGATGAATAGGGTTTTATTATATATATATATGTGTGTGTATATATATATATGTATATATACACACACACACACATCTCACAATTTCTTTATCCATTCGTTGATTGATGGACATTTGGGCTGGTTCCACATTTTTGCAATTGTGAATTGTGCTGCTATTTGTTAGAAGAAATCACCTCTAATGAGATATATATCATTCAACAGTGTATATTGCGGAGAGAGACTATTAGTTGTATGTACTTACTTTGTTGGAATGTGATTTTTCTTTGAAAGACTTTCTCTTTACTCAGTGTTTAATTTTAGCATGTGATTGAAGAGAAAACTCTTTTTTATTCTATTGATTGAACATATTATCCTGTGTTTTGCTGTTTTTCTAAACTGTAAACCTAATGGATCTTGCTGTGGTGTCATCTAAGATCCTGAACATATTTTGATGATAGGATTATACTAAGAAATATAAAACAAAGCCTTTTTTTTTTCTGAAGAGTATCAGAGTGATTCAATCCCCCTTCCTGTGGTATATCACTTGATGATTTAACAATTGTAAACAGTTTGCAGTAACTAAAATGTGTCACTTTTCTTAAGTGAAATAAAATAAACATTATTTAAAAATTTTAAGTATTAAACATTTAGAGTACAATCCTTATATTTGTATTTTTGTACAGAATGCTTACATGCAAATGCTATTTTCATATATCTCTTAAACTACATATGGAAGGCTCTTAAGTAAAGACATTGAGACTCAGAGAGGTTGTAGGTGGCAGAGTACAACCTTGACTTAGTGTTTCTTGCATTACACATTATACCAAGTATAACCCTCCAAATAGTACTTGTTATGCTGAATCCTTTTGTCACTCCAAATTATAAGTATGGGGAAATAAAAATACAGAAATGCAGGGTTTTAAAAATGTATGAGCCTAATTTTCCATCTTGCCTCTCTTTGGTTTACCAAGTGGTGAAGCAGTTCTGCTCAATAGCTAGGATTGTTGACCTGGTTTGGAAGTCTACTCAAAGGACATTTTCTACCCAGAGGATTCACAAAACGTATTACTTAACCTGAGCTTCCTCCAGCCCATATGGCACCTTTCTTCTTCTTCTTGGCCAATGCAGATGTGGGCTGAGCAGATGGCTTGGTAAATGAAATCTAGGATGCAATTCAGCTCCTACTCACCCTCTGTCCTGGTGCCATTGTGCAGCGTACCCCAAGACAAACTACACATCCTAGGTCAGTTTTTAGACGACATTAGAGAGGAGAAATTGCACTTATTATTAAGTTAGGTTGCTTTCTGAGAATTTCATGCCACTAGGTCCTGGAAGAGTATTTAAGAGTAGACTTTATATTCTCTTTGTCATAGAGAGCACCTCAGAAGTGCTGGACCTGTCTTATCTATGAAGTCATATAAACTGGAAATTACCCAAGCCCACTTTTAGCAATCTTCATTAGATTGAACAAAAGGGACTTAGTTAAAAAGTTGCTTAAATGTTTCCTGGCTGAACTAATCTCACTACTGTTTTCTGGAGGACAAAGAGAGTCACAGATAACCAACTGATTATTCATTTTAAGCCTCAACTAGTTAATTATAGAAATTCTGCCCACGGACCACAGGATAGGATTAATCAACATGTCTGAACAACTCACATAAGTCTGTTTGCATGAGGATGGAGTGGCTTCTCTGGAACATTAGTGTTAAAGAAAGACAGAAAGACCCAAGGCCCTGCATGGGACGAAAGTGCCCATGCAGAGGCTTGGGTCTTTCTTTAACAAGAAATAACTTGTAACATGGATGACAGCAGTGATCTGAATTTGATTTGCTGGCTTTCTGTTGAATGTATCTTTGGCAAGTCCTTGAAAAAAGTGTTTAATTCTAGGCAGAAATAGAATAAGTAAAATAAAATGGTAGGTCACTTAAAGCTTTATAAGATTAGGGCAGTATTAACCAACAAAAAGATGGGGCTGTTTTGATAAAATATGATATGAAGAAGAAAATGCATTGAGTGCTGCTGCACATGCTTTACCATCCTGTCTTAGCATTTCTGTAAGCTGAGACAACATGCAACTTAAAGGTAGGGTTGCTGCACTTATTTGCATGACTATGAGCAAGCACATGCACAATTCAGTTCTTAACAAGTTGTCAGTCTATTGGTCCACTATAACAAAACACTATAAACTGGATAGCTTCTAAACAAGGGCTCATTTACTGATTCCTAGATGTTTTCCTGCTGTGTCCTCACGTGGTGGAAGAAGCAAGGGATCTCACTTGGGCCTCTTTTATAAGACCACTCATTCCAATTACGAGGGCTCTTGCTCTCTTAAATATGACACCCCGACAAAATTACATTTCACCCCAACTATACAACTAAAGACATCCTCCGACTAATTTTTCTCCTTCTATCCCTAACAAGACTAACCTTATTTATACCCGACATTTTAACAGATCCAGATAATTATACACTAGCTAATCCCCTCAATACCCCACCCCACATCAGGTCAGAATGGTACTTTCTATTTGCATACGCAATCTTATGATCTATCCCCAACAAACTAGGAGGCGTCCTGGCTCTCATACTCTCTATCCTAATCCTAATAATTATCCCTAAAACACATTTATCCAAACCACAAAACATAGCATTCCGACCAATTACCCAAATTCTATTCTGAACTCTGGTAGCCGCTCCACTTAAACTCACATGAATCGGGGATCAACCAGTCGAATACCCCTTTGTAACTACTGGCCAAACCGCATCCGTTATATACTTCCTTATTATTATCACCCTAATTCCCCTCTCCGCTTTAATCTACAAACTACTTAAATGGCAAACGTCCTTATAGTATAATTTAATACCCCGGTCTTGTAAACCAGAAATGGAGAATACCTACTCCCCAGGAAAATCAGGGAAAGAATATCTCATTCTACCATCAACACCCAAAGCTGAAGTTCTAATCTTCAACTATGCCCTGAATAACTAGCTAATTTTTATATCATTGAAGGCTTAGCCATGAAGTACTTTGCAAGTACATATAATATGATACCTTTACCCTTGCTATGTAATTAGTGCATTATTGTTTATCCCCATGAATAATACACTGCAAATGCTTAATCATAGTACGTTAAACCAAAGTGTACATTAAAACATCGCAAAGCATGCTTACAAGCAAGAACTATAATTTCACACTGGACCGTAACACATTTAGACCCAGAAAGTACATATGAAAACAGTGAGTGTACGGATATCATTTAGCACATAACATCATTGATTGAGGCTTTTGGACCTCCCAAAAGCCTCACGTCCTAATACCATCACCTTGGGGGTTAAGATTTCAACACAGGAATTTTGTGGGAATACTCAAACGTTCAGACTGTAGCACAAGTCCTTTTAGATGAATACAGTAAAATGTAAAGGAGAGGAAGCAGTGTCCTGTGTTCCAACAGCAGTTGGACTTTCCTGTTCAGAGGGTGGACGGAGGGACTGTGTTAAGGAAAAAAACGTCTCTTCCCCGATCCGCGAGGGGCATGGTTTTGCCTGCATCTGGGAACCAGAGGGGTTTCAAATGTAAAGTTCTTTGACTTTCTCGCTGGCTGGCTAGATAGAGAAATCCAGGTGGGTTTCTTTCTTCAAAAAGCCCACAGAAAGCTCTGAGGAGGAGGAGGCTCTGTTGAGGACCAAGTAGCCAATCTGGTATCAAAGTCAAAGATCAGTCACTCCAGAAGTTTTAGAGAACTCCTCTCATTGGATGAGAACATGAATGGGGCGGGAATCACTTCAGGGTTAAAATCCTGCTGCTACTTACCTATGCCAATTCTTTCCTTGGATCCCCTCCCATGGCAGTGTGGGAGCACGTGCTCTCTCTCTTTTTCTCTCTCTCTGCCTAATAAATCACTCTCTGCTAAACTCTTTGAGTCCGTGATATTTATTGGAAGGGTAAGCTCACTGTGCCTGTGGGGCCCCTTTCCCCATTCTTGGGGTAAGAGAGGCCAAGGACCTCAGAATCTGAATGGGGAGGGAACTGAGTATGCATTCCTTCCCCAGTTACAATAATAATAATAATAGTCACATTATAATATTGTTGTGGGGGTGAAATACACATTTTATGTGTATTTTAGGTAGCATTGCCTGATAAAATACAGAAAATCCTGTTAAATTTAAAATTCAGAAGAATAACACTTTTTTTTTAGTATGAGTATATTCCATGTAATATTTAGGACATATTTACATGAAACATTTATTTATTGCTTATCTGTATTTTTATTTACTACATCTGACAACCTAGTCTTAGAGGATGAATGGACAAAAGAGCTTCAACTCCCAGTGTTGCTGGTACTGCATGACTTTGGTGGACAACAGCTACAGACAGTGCCCAGACCAGTGGAAGCAGTGGTGAGTTGTCTCTTTGAGGCTGTGTAGAATCTAATGGTTTTGGCAGCAGATATATAGATAGGAATCCAAAAGTAGAGTGAAAGACTGAGAATATAGTGGAATTTGTTTTATAGCTAAAAGTGCTATGATTATGAACCATTAAGTAGACACTCAAAGGGGACTCCCAAGATTGGGACAGTGGAGTTAAGCTTCCACAATCAACTCAGCAGCCAAAGTAAAAGAAAATACTGTTTGAAAATTAAAAAACAAAAACTCCCCTTGTCAAAGTTGCCTGCAGAAACGTGGATATGTAGAAAACAGGTTTCACTGGTGTTGCTTCATGGACACTCTTAACTCCACAAAGGACATGGCAAAATCGGAGTGTTTGGGGAATATTTACAACAGAAATGCAAAGCAACCCTGAACTTCCAATGTGATTTAAAATGGTTAATACATTGTTTCTTCCTGGTGAGGAGGCAAGATTTAATGATTAGGCTGTAGATACTCTTTTCTCTGGTGCTGTCCTTGTGGAAGGTAGTCAGCAACATGATTCCCTCCTGGGCAATGTTTGAATTTAATTATGTTCAGGGACTATGCAGAATGCATCAATTTATTAACCTTGTTTATACTTCAAGATACGAAATTGATGCACTTATTCAAATAGGGTAGTTTCATATATTCATTGTAGGCTATTCACTTGCAAAAGAAAAATGTCATCTTTAGCAAGTAATTATAGCTAAAAAGGCTACAACTAGGTAATAAGGCTTTAGAACAGAAGCAGTAAAGATTGCATTAGCAGTCTCCTCAGGAGAACCAGAGAGGCTGGCTGACACATTTTGAGCAAGATGACCAAGTGTAGCATGATGTGACCCATACTGCCGGCCCACATTCTCAGTATGACTCACATGGCTTAGATTTTTAAAGCAGTAATTTCTTCAAATGAGTGATGGATGATCAGCCTGGTAGACTCCTAATATGAGAGACAAGAGGATTATTTTCCAGAAAGGCAACAATCTCAATAGAAAAATTTACATCCACACAATGTACTATTTTTTCTGTATTATTTTGCCTGTTGTTCTAGGAAAATTTCAAAGTGTACAAAATCTCTAATTCTATGCTGTTAAGACCACAGTCATTCAGGGATGCTTTCCCAATATGCCCACCCTTCTTTCTATAGAAGCCCTTCTTTTAACTGGCTTCCTTGGTCCAGCAACAATCCAGAGGCTACTAGAAATCTACTAACTCCAAGCCTCTGAGGTTTCTTGAAAAAATGGACTCAAATCACATTTTTTTTCTGATTAGCTCAATCTTGAATCTACTTTTGTTCCAGTGCTAGGGTTTCTCTTGGAGTTTACAATAGCACTGAAAATTCTCCATCAGGTAAAATAAAGGCCTTATGTTTTAACAAATGCTAGGCATATAGCAGGTGGCACCTGTCAGGATACACACAGCATCTCCAAGCTAGATTGTCCAATTTCTCCCTGAAATTTCTCTCCTGCTCTTTCTTACTTAAAGTTGATCTTTCCCTCTGTAGCTCCTAAAGTTCTATTATAGCAAACCAGCCATTGAGGCTCTATAAACAGCCAGTTCTGTATCTGGTAAAGCCTTTGCAGTGAAAGAAGGAGGTGATACTTTTCTCCACTGTCCTCGTTAATGATGGAAATGACTGGGTACAAAGTTGGGGCTCAATACCTGTGTTACCTGTTCCTAAGACCTTCTTTGCACAGGGCAGAGATGATACAAATGTGACATATGTGCATTCATTTTAACTGTATTTCCATTTCTACACTTAAATTAATTTTTCTTGCTGAGAAGCTTTAGAATACTTCTCTCCATAACTCTGAAGGCATCCGCTACCAACTAGTTCGAATTTCTCTCCTAAATGAAATGAGCTGCAGAACCACAATAATATTCTTACTGTAAAAAAATCATAACAGCCATCTTTCTATAACTCTGAATCCTTATTTTCAGGTTCAATCACAACAAAAACAATAGCAGTGTACAATGATAATAATGTCAGGCACAGCGCTGGGCACATCACACATATTCTCTCTAATCCTTCAAAGATTTCCACAGCCATTTACAAAGAGGACCGTGAAGCCCACAAAGCCAAACAGCTACGATTTGGCAGTGCTGGATTCATACTCAGAAATATCTGGGTTCAAAGCTGGTGCTTTTTCTTCGAAGCTATTTTGTTGCCCAAAATTATGGAAACTGTTTTCATAGGAACATTTTGCACATGAATTTGCAAAAGGGAGGTTATTTTTTTTTTCTTCCCAAATAAAGAACTGTAGGCTTGGTTAACACCTCAATTATATTTTCCATACCCTGGATGAATTGAAGTTTCTTGCTTTGAGTTAATAATATAAAAAAATCACTCTCCTTAACATACAATTTTCTTTCCTTTAGACTTGCCCTTTTCTTAGTAGAACACCCAGCCAACTCTGCCCTTTGAATCAGTTCCTGATAAGGGAGGCTGATATTGCAGTTTTCATCTTAAAGAGAAAATAAAGGCAAGCTTTCTCTGTCATTGATTTGTCTCAAGGAGCATAATAGCAAAACTTTCTGGTAGAATTGAGGTGTAGACCTTATGCCCGTATATTTATTTTCATGTTCTCAGATGTTCAGTCCTTCTAGGGGGCTTGTAAAGCTGCTTTGTGATAGTGAAGAATATTACGGGCATAAATACTTGTACTGTCAATAAGAATATGCCCCAACAGTTTGTTTATTACTGAGGAAAGAATTGGTAAAACAGCTGACCTTTAAGTCTCATTTTCCTCATGTATAAAATTAGGGAATTTTCAAACTTTTTAAAAACATTATTCTCTTTTATAAAGTAAAATATTTGCACCAGGCGCAGTAGCTCATGCTTGTAATCCCAGCGCTTTGGGAGACTGAGGTGGGTGGATCATGAGGTCAGGTGTTCAAGACCATCCTGGTCAACATGGAGAAACCCCATCTCTACTAAACATACAAAAATTAGCCTGATGTGGTGGCGGGCGCCTGTAATCCCAGCTGCTTGGGAGGCTGAGGCAGGAGAATCGCTTGAACCCGAAAAGGAGAGGTTGCAGTGAGCCGAGACTGCGCTATTGCACTCTGGCCTGAGTGATAGAGCAAGACTCCATCTCAAAATAAATAAATAAATTATCTTTGCATACACTCCCAAAAATAAAACCTATAAAAATGAAAACGCTGAGGTTAAAAAACAGGCTTGGAGTGCACAACCAGAAGCCCAGGAGTCACTCCTGGCCCATACCCTTTAGTTGCTTTTGGGACATGTGCGTAGGAAGCTCTCCAAGACACAGTGTGGCAACCACTGGATGAGATGTTCCTGAAGGTCATCTCTAGCTCTGGGATTCAAGGACCAGTGTATGTCCCTCCCTACCACATGCTAGTCACTTCAGTGTTGCCGCAGGGTGTCCTTGCTCCTCTACAGGCAACAGACTGCAGTTCTTTCTCTTAGCCGGTTCAGGCAATGCTCCTACCTCTCTCATTTCCTCAGGCACTGTTAATGACGTGTTGTCAGAAACTTTTGCTGAACCGCTATCATTTTTCTTCCCATTGCATATAGAAGCCAGGATATCTGCATCCTTAAACAGTTTTTAAGAAATATTTCAGCACAATTGAGTCTTAACAGTCTGGGGAAGGAAGAAAGTATTACATATTCACTTCCTGGTAGAAATGGAGATTCGGCTCAAAGCAAGTTAGTGATGATAACTTGAATTTTAAGGTTTGGTTTAGACTGCTGCTACTTCCTGGTGGTCCTCCTGGTGGACTGACATAATGATCTTCCAACAGAATGATAAGAGTATTAGTGAAAAAAACACAGCCAGTCCAACATAATCCAATGCAGATGAGCTCTTATCTGCTGATACTTAGTAATAACACCATTAGAGATGGGCTGCGGGTCCTTTGGGCAAATGTGTTCTGGAATCTGCATTTGCATCTCAGCTCTGCCACTCTATAAGCTGCGTAAGAGAGGGAAAATAACTTAATAGCTCTCAACATTAGTTTCCTTTTCTGCAGTGGAAATGACATCTACCTTGCAAAGTTTTGTGAGAATTAAATGACATGGGATGCTAAATTTTCTACCAAATGACTGGTACATAATTGGAGCTCAATATAAAGGTTGCAGTTTTCCTTTAAATAGACGGGCCACAGCTACAGATACTGGACAAATTTTGTGAGTACATCCTGTAGCCAAAAGCAGAAGGATAATTTCACTAATGTTCAGCAGAGGAAATATGATTAATTTTACCTCTTTGCAGCTAAAGATTAACGAACACTATGAATGTTATGCCGTCTTAGTACCAGAAAACTAAAACAAACCAGGATCGTCCTGAAAATTGTAAAACAACAAATGATGTGATTTCCACCAAATTGTATTATGTTAAATTCTCTTCTCAGAAAATAAAAGAAAAAAAGACCCAGAAAGACATAGAGGCTTGAAAAGCAAAAAGAATCACACTATTTTTATAGTGTCATGTAAGGGAGTTCAAACTATAAATTATTTATCTTTTCCTTCAGATAAATCTTCAAGTAAAAATTATTAGAAGAATGTTGGAGATATTTTTTGGTTTGAATACCATGTTGTGCCAACAACCTTTTTTTAAAATTCTGTCAATTTGCATTAAATTGTTTTCTTAGCAATTTAACATAAGGAGGAGTCAGTGGGGGTGGATGTTCTATTTGGAGATAATCTTTCAAGAAAAATGATCCAAAATACTCCATAAGGATGAGCCAAACAAAATAGCATTTGAAAGGGAAGAAGCTCAAGTGGTAGGTTATACAATTCATATTCCCCACACTAAGAACTTACTGACGAAAGCCAGCAAGCATATACAAATAATTCTTTTCACATGTTGATTATCACCTGAAATTTTATCTGGAATATTATTTCTAGGATTATAACAACAGAAGTGATCAGAGACAAACTACACTGAGAAAGGAAAATTTTAATAAAGGGGCATTTGCAAATGTGAACTCATATACCTAACTTCAGAAAAACAAAATAGATAGGCTCGTTTTATATAAGCTCCAGAAATATTGAGTGTGAGTCTCTTCTGTAGCTAATTTGGACTGTATGTACATGCAGAGCTATGTTTAAGAAAAACCAGTTACCATGGTGACACAGTACCCCATCTAAATGCAGAATAAGATATCTAATTTTGTGTGTTAACTGGCTGAAAAATGAAGAACGGCTTGGAAACTACAGATGGATCAAGAATATCTCTCTAGGTGTCTTTATCTTTTCCCTACCTCTGTCCTGGTCTGTCTCTTCTCCTCTTAGACAAAATGCTAGTTTTCATCTCTCCATTATTAAGTCGATGATGCCATTTTTCCTGAATCTGTCAAAAATAATGCAAAAAGGCAAGCTACTTCTCTTAAGACAGGACAAAACTTTGACATATTAAGTAAGTAAATTCATCTTTAAATAATTTTCTTGTTAGTCCTCATTAGAAGTGGCATTTTCAGAATAAATCCCTAATATTAGGGCTTGTTGGTCTCTCTAAGGTTAGTCTTTTTCCTCCCACATCCAGTCACAAGTATTTTTATTTTAGAGTCATGCTCTCTGGCTGGGGTACGGGGAAGTGGTTTTACATAAAAATGGTACACAAGTACACGTGGAAATGAACAAGAATGTAAAAATTCCAATATTCAGTCTTTTTAAATATGTATTTTTTCTTTGAGACAGAGCTTTGCTCTGTTGCCCAGGCAGGAGTGCAGTGGTGCAATCCCAGCTCACTCAGCCTCCACCTTCTGGGTTAAAGCAATTCTCATGCTTCAGCCTCCTGAGTAGCTGAGATTACAGGCATGAGCCACGGCGCCCGGTTAATTTTTGTATTTGTAGTAGAGATGGGGTTTCACCGTTTGACCAGGATTGTCTCAAAATCCTGACTTCAGGTAATTGGCCTGTATTGGCCTCCCAAAGTGGTGGGATTACAGGTGTGAGCCACTGTGCCCAGCCAAGAATATTTTTTTTACAACCCAATATCTGATAAGAGTTCTTTCAGTATTCATAACAACAAATGATACCTATGAGGCACATTTTCCATAACTTTGTGCTTATGCACTTGCTCCTTTGTTGGATCAATGAGAGAGGTACTTTCAGGAGAAACTACCAAAGGGTAAGAAAGATGCATAATAAGATACTGACTAAAACCACGTCTTCATTAACAATGGTCCAATAGGTAGTTATTGCATGGGTCATGAATCAGACACATAATCACCAGCCAATCTTCCTGTGAAGTTGTCTATAAGAAGCACATTGTTCGTTTTTACCTATTCTACCTTTTTCCACATTGTAGTTTATATTCAAATAAACTGAACGTACAAAAATCAGTTATTGATTGAACAGAAGAATGAAAATATAGTACTTTATCAGTTGCCTAACGGAAAAGTCATGGCTGGGAAGAACAAGAATGAGCATTTGTCTGTTACTTCTATGTAGTGAATTTAGTCTTTTCTGATTCAAGCAAGTGTCTGATGCACTTTAAAGTGACATTGCATTTTACTTAGTGATATAAGAACTTTTTTTAAAAAAAAGATTATCTGGCCTCCTGAGCACTCACAAGGTAGCATAGATATAGGAATATACAGCTTGTAACTTGAATTGATAAGTTGTAAGGTGGTACTCTTTGTGACCTTAATGTCTAAAGCCTCTGCGAGTTCATTAATGTAGAATGTGTACCTTGCTCACTATACGGATGGGTGTCTTTAAATGTCATGTATAATAAGAGAATTTCTGATTTTGAAAGAATTCAAGGCATTCAAATTGGATGGCAATAGAAAGTACAAATTCTAGTGCTGTGTCAGTGAACAGAACTAATCTGTGGAGTACCGGATATAGGAGTTATGTTGTGTGTGATCTCACTGTATACTTATTTTTTTCCTCTTTGTGTAAGTGATCATGAAAATTTATAACACACATATTTTATTTGTTTGCACAGCTAAATGATCGTTCCCAAGAAAACCTAACAATTGCTTTTCTGGTAAGATTTCAGAACCATTCACTACAAATTTGGGGGCAACTCTAATGGCAGAATGAACCATGCTCAGGAGAGTGAAATGGACATTAGAGCCTCTTTCTCCTGCTCAGATTACTAGTTATGCAGGTGAACTGAGATTTGGTTGAACTCTTTAAAAGAAAATTTTTGTTTTCAACTTATGAAACATGGCTATTGTAAACCATGCAAACAATACAGAGGTTTATAAAGATTGCTCCCTATCTTCATTCCTTAATGATTTGCATTCAACTAATGCTTCCCCTTCCCCACCATAGTTACACTAACTACTCCACAAAAAATCACTGCTAACAGTTTGGTTTGTGTCTATATATATATCTATAACTATATATGTGTGTGTGTATGTGTATAATACATATAATTTTAAATATAAAGTATGTGTATATTATATATTATATTACATATAATATATGTAAATTTATTAAATATAACATGTGTCTACTATATATAATACTATAATGTAATATATATATTATATGTATATATTTGCATGTACCATCACAGATGTAAACGTATACATCTTACCACTTTACTACACCAGGAGTACCTGGAGGAGCGAGCCAGTGTTGACACACTTGTCTCTGAAGTTCAGGGGGTCGTGCAAAGCACTTCTTTACTTTTTCTTTACATCACCTCTCAGTTCACAATACTCACTTTGAAGGTATCCCTTTTCTTCCGTTCCCTTCTCATTCTAGTATCCTCCTTTTCTTCTACAAGCCCTTGGTCCTCTCCATTACTCTTCCTTCTCACCAAAATCTTTGATGCCTGAGTACCGGGGCATCACCTAAAAAAGGGAGGCAGGGTCTGCAGTGGCCCCTGAGCAGTGGAGATCTGGCAATGCTGGAGGGCCTCACAGTCTTCAGAGGGAAATAGCCACAAACCAAACCAACATTGTTTTGGAGGGGTGTAATATTGATGATATCCCTTAGCAGATGTTTGTTATGCTCTAAAAGTGACAGTTTCACTAAAAACTGTGCCCTCTTAATAGAACTGAAAAGAGCAGGAAGAGAGAAGAAGATAAGAAATGGAAGAGGAAAACTCCAAGTTTTATCCAGAACTTTCCCTCTCTGTTTCTGTCTCTGTTGTGCTCTCTCTCTCTTTCTCTCTCTCTCACACACAAGTGCACACACACACACTTTAAAGATGAGATGATCATATGTAGATTAATCTATATGTTTTTCATTTAATGGTTCCTCATGGACATTATCTACAAAGTCAGGATGTTTAAAATAATGCATAAAATTCAATTTTATGAATGTACTATTTTATTGATTTAACAAATTCCCTACTATTTTTGGAATTTAGTGACAGTGCTGTTTTTCAATATTATAAATAGTGTTGGAAATAAAATATTTACATATCATATTTATTTGATGAGTTTATAAATATATAGTTTATTAATCTAAGAAAGAAGATATGAAGATTAAACAAGGAGGTAGGGAATGAGTAACCATAACGAAGAAATTCTGAATTTTTAGGTACAATTTTGTTTTGCAGATGATCTTCCTGTTGACTTTATTCTGAAGTCTCCCTTATTTTTATCTTGATGCCATTTATTTTTAGTACTACTTCTTTTTCATTTATCTGCCAGTCCATCCATCCATCCATCCATCCATCCATCTCTGTATTTTACAAGCTAATATAATAACTTTGGAACAAGCTATAATCAGTCCCAACATTCAAGAAACTTAGTATCTCACAGGGAGATTGGCATTAATAAATCAATGTACTTACAATGTAATTACAATTTAGTTGAGTATCACAAAGCAAAATACTTCATGCTATACAATCATATAATAGAAGACTCTTAACTAAGAAACGCTTATTCTTTGAAAGCCATCTGCTACTTCACACTTCCACATTCTGAAGAACTTTAGCACTTGACCCCTCCTGTCTGTTGTCATCCTCATGTTATTCAACATCCAACAGCCTGACTCACAGTACCTTCACTCTACACTCCTCTATTGCAGCTTACTTAATTTCAACAACTCATCACAGTAACCTCATCTTAAAACTCCTCAGCTAAAAACATCCAGATTTTTTTTTATTACTATGGTCTCAAATTATGATACTCTTTTTCTCTGACTGCCTCATTTCCTCACTCTAGCTGAACATACTCTTTATCCTCATTGGAAATGCATAACTTCAGTGACTGTTTACAATATAAATGTTTTGTATATTAATTTCTCATGGAGTCTTCCCCCAGATGCTATGAAATAATTATTGGTACAGGAACCTATTAAGGATTGCTAGTACAATAGAGATTTTTCCATTTACTTATGCCAAAGTTTGGCAAGTACTTTTGTCAAGTATCCTAGATAACAGCATCCAGTGTAAATTTTCTGAATGAATCTACCACTCACTGTTACTTGTCTTTTTTTTAAAAATTTGATTCTATTGCATTTTTAAAAATTGCTTTTTAATGTCTTCTTTTTTCCTCACAGTTGTGTAAACTTCAGGAATAGAGAACTTGACTTCTGTTCACTGTTTATCCATCACCAGAATAGTGCCTGAAATATGCCAGAGATATTTGTTGAATGCATCTGTGGGGTTTAATGGTACTGAAACTCTGGCAGTCAACAAACCAGTTTTTATGTATGTATGTATGTATGTATGTATTTTTTTGAGATGGAGTTTCATTCTGGTTACCCAGGCTGGAGTGCAATGGTGTGATCTCGACTCACTGCAACCTCTGCCTCCTGGGTTCAAGCGATTCTCCTGCCTCAGCCTCCCAAGTAGCTGGGACTACAGGTGTGCGCCACCATGCCCAGCTAATTTTTGTATTTTTAGTAGAGACGGGGTTTGACCATGTCGACCAGGTTGGTCTCGATATCTTTACCTCGTGATCCACCTGCCTCGGCCTCCCAAAGTGCTGGGATTATGGCGTGAGCCACTGCACCAGGCTAGTTTTTAAAAAAATTATCCATTTTTCTATTTTCTCATACTTTTTTGTGTTGCTGTTCATCTCACATAATTAAAAGAAAAATTTCAACCATGCACCAAACATTGCATTAGGCACTAGGAAAGTAAAGATAAATAGGACTGTGTTGTTCTGATGGTGTCACAAAGCCACTGGCTGATGGAAGACTAGACAGAACAAAAAGTATTATTGCACTGAGGAAAATTAATTCATAAATATTTTGTTAAAACTCTAGGGGAGATAAGCATTGAAAAGTTATATAACTGAAGTACTAAAAATGAAAATCAATTATTTCTATCTTAAGATGCATAAAATGTTATTTTTGTCTCTAGTATTTTGTTTTTTTGGTGTATATTGTTTTGCATTAAAAATATTATAAATATATTTTTATAAAATATCTAAAAGATTCTGGAATCGACTTTTCCAGGGAATATTATTATAATAGAACAAACAAACTATGATAAAACATAGAATAAACTATGATAAAAAAATAGATCCTCAATAGCACATTGGTTCAAAACTGGTAGGAGTTTATTTCTTGCTCATATGGAGATTGAATTTTGTGTTCCTGATTAACCAGCTGTTCTCCATATGGCCACTCTGAGAAGCAGTTTCCTTCTTTTGGCTCCATCATCCCCCGGGCTGTGGTTCAGGACAGTGATTTGAGAACCAGTAGCATCAGCATCACCTAGGACCTTACTCGAAATGCATATTCTCAGGATCTACCTTAGACCTACTGAATTCAAAATTCTGAGGGTAGGTTCCAGCAATTAGCATTGTAAACAGCCCTCCAGGTAATTCAAATGCACGATAAAAGTTGAAAACCACTGTTCCAGGCCTTCAGTCCTTGTTATTTGTACCAAGTGAGTGGACAGGAAAAAGTTACCCTTGCTTCTGAATGGTCTTGACTCAGGTATGCCATACATTAATCACTTTGCCCATATTTTATTGTCAAAAAATTAGTAACATGGCCACAGATTCTCTTCTACAGAAGTCTTAAATGCAAATTCACCTACTGTGTAGGAGAATTCTGTATTGCAGGTGAGGTGTTGGTGTGGCAGAATGTTCTGGAACATAATGCTTAGAATTGGATTGCAGAAGACCTATTGTCCTTTGTAGTGGCTCTAATAAAATTTAATAGATTTGGGCAGGATTTTTGGTACACACACTTTTCTTGTATTTTAATGGTCTCTACTGGGACTATATATTCTACCTGAATCATGTTAAAGTGTAAAAATGTAAAGTAAAAATGTGTAAGGTAGCAAATGGTAAATATGACTCCATTCTAAAGAATAATTATCTTTAAAAGAATAATGTAACAGGAAGAGAAACTTACAGCTGCTGTATAAGAGACCGGGGCCGGTTGTTTATTTGAAGGGAAATGGAAGAGGATGTGGAACTGATGAGAAATAAACTTGAGCCTGCCTCAGAGCCACCAAGAGGGCTTATTAAAACCCGGGTTCGGCTGGGGGCGGTGGCTCACGCTTGTAATCCCAGCACTTTGGAAGATCGAGTCGGACGGATCACCAGATCACAAGAAATCGAGACCATCCTGGCCAACATGGTGAAACCCCGACTCTACTGAAAAAAAAAAAAAAAAAAAAAAAAAAATTAGCTGGGCTTGGTGGCACGTGCCTGTAGTCTGAGCTACTCGGGAGGCTGAGGCGGAAGAATCACTTGAAACCAGCAGGCGGAGGTTGCAGTGAGCCGAGATTGTGCCGTTGCACACCAGCTTGGTGACAGAGCAAGACTCCGTCTCAAACAACAACAACAAAAAAAAACAGGTTCCCTGGCCCCCTCTCAGATTGTCTGATCTACCAGGTCTGGAGAAGAATGAGAAAATTTCATTTCTAAACCATTTTCAGTTGATAATGTTTTTGTTTAGGGAGCATACTTTGAGGATCACTGACTAGGCATTGTAAAAGAAATCTTTCAGATTAAACCTGGATTTGGGGTAAATTCTCTTTGCCCTGGGGCTTTTTGACAGGTGTTTCTGTGACACGCAGCCCAAAGATTTTTCTTTTCCTGGTTAAGTTTGATGTGTGCTCTCGACTTGAGGATTGGAGAGTGGATATTGGCTGCTCTCCAAAGGAAAAAATTAACAGCTTTGTACCTTTAGGGAATGCTTATTAATCCTTATTATATCAGCAGTTTCTCCTGTGGTGGGAATTAGGAGCTAAAGGTATAACTCATTTCATTAATTAGACAAATAATCTTTTCAGTTACAAAGTATTTTATTACAGTTTCCTCCTCTCTTACCCTACAATCAACACTTTTGAACATTTTTAAATAGACTCAAAGACACGCACAGTCACTTTCAATTTCTTACACCTTCAATAAAAGGCTTGGTTTTGTGGAACTGCTAAGACATCAACTTTCACTATGTAAGATAAATGCATTAAGAACACATAATACCCTGCTTATTTTAGCTGTATCCTATGGAGAGCTTGCCTAGTAATTGTTTTTCTGCAGTTTAGGCTGAATCTGTGAATTCATTGAATTAAATTGCTCTTACTACCCTCAGATCTCTCTCTCCATTGTTGAATCTGAATTAAAATTCTGTGCTAGCTGAAGCCCAACGTTTTTGCAAACTGCAAAAAGTATGTATTCTTCTCGTGAGTTATTGTTATTATGATATAAATTACAATATACACTTTCAACTGAATGTCAGTAGTGTCCCAAGAATTGTACTGAGCAAAGAGTTTGACAAGGTCCTTGCCTAAGGATTATGTAAAAGACATTCAAATAGAATTGAGTTAACATATGACGCAGTTTAGTGTGGCTGAACTTGAATATTAATTGATTCTTTGGATGTGAAATGAGTTTGTGGGAGAGCAAAAGAAATGAAATATTAGAATCTTTTTCCTGAAACATCTGCTGGGTTCAACTAAAAACTCTGTTGTCTCTGTTGAAAACAATCCTTGTTTATCATTTTATTTCTTTGAGTTGAAATAGTAGGATTGATGGATTCAAGTTAGTAATAGAAGAGTGACAATAATGTCTGATGTTTTAATCACCTTCTTTTCTATCCAGCTATAATGCTGTGCTCCAACTACTTAACATTACATTCTTCATTCCTTCTTTGTGTTATAGGTGGATGAGATTTAGCTCTTTGTTTCATGTTGAAAAGGTTTGAAAATTTCTCCATTTTTCTGAGGCACTCAACTCATCTTATTTTTAAAATAATTATTGAGGTTTATCATACATACGGGTAAAGTACATAAAGTACACTTATTGTAAGTATGCAGATTGATTTGTTTTTCTCATAGTTCAAAGACAAAAATACAATAAATCTAATTTTGCAGATCTTAATTGGCTTTTATTTGCAATTCTAGAATCAGACAGGAGTTTGAAACAAAAATGGCTCAGAATGCCCCACCCCACCACCTGTGCATGTTATATTTACAGTCAGAGAAAAGAAAGTGACATTCAGAAAATGACAGTGAGGTACAGAGACAGCCTGATGGGTTACAACTCAGATGTATCTTGTTCGAATATCATTTGACTAGTTGGTCACCTGTGACTGGCTGAGACACTTATTTGTTCCTAAACTAGGTTTTCAGTTTGTTACATTCTAAGTTAGGTGGCAGTTAGGAACTCCTAAGGAGGCCTCCTTGGGCCAATTTTAGTTTGATTTAACACTACATATCACCCTATGTAACCACATGCAGCTCAAGACAGAATGCTCTCATATCATAAAAGGTTCCTATGTCCCTCTCCAGTTAAAACCTCTCCAAAAGTAATTACTACTTTCATTTCTAACAACATGGGTTAGTTTTGTATCTGGTTGAATTTCATATGGAGTCATATAGTGCATATTCTTTTGTCTCTGATTTCTTTTGTTCATCATTACTCTGGGAGAGTAATCTGTGTGGTGGTGTGTATCAGTAGACTATTCTTTATTACTGTGTGATATTTCATTTAATGACCATATACAATTTGTTTACCTGTTTGTTGTTGTTATTGGTCACTTGAATTGTTTCCAGTTAGATATATTAAGACTAAAGCTGCTATTAACACTTCTGTATATATTTTTTGGTGTTTATGTGAACGAATTTGTTGTGAGCCATGAAGTAGGCATATGATTAGCTCTAATTTGTAATGCCACTATTCCAAATAGTTGTGCTATTTTATATCTCTTCCAGTAGTGTCTCAGAGTTCCAGTTCCTCTGTATTCTTATCAACATCTACTATTGTCAATTTGTAAAATGTTAGCCATTCCTGTGAGTATATAATAACATCTCTTCATCAGCCTATTTTAAAAAATCAATTAACAAAACTTATAGATTAAATGAAAATGAATCTTTCAGATTGCTCAGAAAAGATCAGTTTAATCAGCTGTCAACAGTTTAAACCCACAAGAGCATCTATTCAGTTATTAACTAAGTTCTAGAATAATTGATAAGCTAGAATTTGCCAACTACATAATAATAATAATGATGGTGATGATGCTCACTAGGTCACAAATAATTTGCTAAATTATTTTTTTGTAATGACTCACAATGCATCATGTTTTGTATCTGACATTATTACATTTGTTTCTAAACGCACTCTGAACTTGGGGCTGCTTTTGACCATTAATATAATTCAGATTTCATTACTTGCTCGAAGTACATCTTTTTGAAAACAGTGAATTCAGTCTTTCTAGACTCAAGTATTTACTCTGAGAACAGAATCACAAATAAAACAAGGTAACATTTTTCCCCTTCGCCTGCTTTAAGTACATCTTCCTGAAAACAGTGAGTCCACAGTCTTTAGATCCCCAAGTACAGTTATCTCTTGGTATAAGCTGGGGATTTGTCCAGAACCATCTGCATATATCCACATCGCACATACTCAGTTGGCTCTTCAAAATCTGAATATACAAAAAGCCAGCCTTCTGTATACACAGGTTTCTTATTCCAAAAGTACTGTATTTTCAACCTGCACTTGGCTTGAAAATACCTGCATATAAGTGGACCCCTGCAGTTCAAATCCTTGTTGTTCAATGGACAACTGTATTTACTCTGAGAATAGAATCACAGACTAAGATTTTTTTTTTTTTCAAAAAAGCTACTATAAACATTTTGTACATTTGTTTTTTGTGATCATATACTCGGGTCATTAACATTTTTCAAATAATTTCATTTAGAAAAAATTGTCTTTACACTAAAATGGCAAAGTTACTAAATAATTTTTTTCTATTTTAATTACTTTAGAGAAAGGACTATTATTTAATCTTCAGTGGGTCTTAGGGCCTTCTTCTGCTTATCTCTCTTTTGGATGCTAGTGTATGCTCTGACCTGTCCATGGACAATACAATTTCATTTTTAAAGAGCGGTTGGCAATCAAGATTTCTGTGTAGAATTAGAAGCAGACAGAAACCTTGAAGGAAGTTGAGCACATCTCAGTTCTGGCACTCTGCAGTGTCTTTGTTCAAGTCTCCTAACAATTGTCTTTGATTAACACAATACTGAGTAGAGAAATAGGACATTGAATGAAAGAGTCATTAAAGTTACATTTTAAACATCCTTAGCAATTAGAAGAATGAGTTCCATTTGTGGTTGGACCCAAATGCAGAGGCCAGAGAAGAAAGCAAATGCAGTCACAGGGGGAAAAGTGCTTTAGCAGTATGTGGTGTTGACGAGGTCCTGTGCAGCAGTGAAACATAGCTAATAAGCACAAAGGCAATTCAGTGGAGAAAACAGACTCTTCCATAAATGTAGACACCTAGGTATCAACATGAAAAAGATTAAAATTGAGGCAGGAGAATTGCTCGAACCTGGGAGGTGAAGGTGGTGGTAGCTGAGATTGTGCCATTGCACTCCAGCCTGGGCAACAAGAGCAAAACTCCATCTCAAAAAAAAAAAAAAAAAAAAAGAAAAGAAAAGAAAAAATAAAGTTGGACTCCTCTTTTCCAACATATTCAAAAATCAACTTAAAATGGGTGAAAAATCTAAGCATAGGAATTAATATTATAAGTGTCAGGATACGAAACCATCATAAAAACTAGTGGCATTGCTATAAATCAGTATCATTCAAGATGAGAGTCAAATCAAGAATGCAATCACATTTACAATAGCTACAAATCAAAATAAGATATTTAGAAAGCCACCTAACCAATGAAGTAAAAGATCTCTACAAGGAAAACCTCAAAACACTGCTGAATGAAATCATAGATGAAACAAGTAAATGGAAAAACATTTCATGTTCATGGATTGGAAGAATCAGTATCATTATAATGGCCATACTGCTCAAAACAATCTACATATTTAATGTCATATTTATCAAACTACCCATGTCCTTTTTCACAGAATTAGAAAAAAACTATTCAAAAATTTATATAGAACTAAACATCAGCCTGAATAGCCAAAGCAATCATAACAAAAAAGAATAAAGTGATAGGCATCATATTACAAAATTTTAAACTAAACTGTAAACAACAGTAACCAAAAGAGCATGGTAATAGTACAAAAACAGATACATAGATCATTGGAACAGGATATAGAACCCAGAAATAGAGGTGCCCACCTACAGTCATCTAATCTTTGATGGAGTTGACAATAATAAGCAATGGGGAAAGGACTCCCTTTTTAATAAATGGTGCCAGGATAGCTGGCTAGTCATATGCAGGAGAGTGAATCTTGACACCTACCTTTCACCATATACAAAAATTAACTCCAGATGGATTAAAAATTTAAATATAAGACCTCAAACTATGTAAGTCCTAGAATTAAACCTTGGGAACACCATTCTGGACATTGTTTTTAGGAAAGAATTTATGACTAAGTCTTCAAAAGCAATTGCAATAAAATCAAAACATGGCATGTGGGACTCAACTAAACTAAAGATCTTCTGCACAGTAAAAGAAACTACCAACAAATTAAACAAATGACCTTTGGTATGGGAGAAAATATTCACAAACTGTTAATATGACAAAGGTTTAATATTAAGAATCTATAAGAAAACATAAGCAATTGAACAATCAAGAAAAACCCATGAAAAATGGGCAAAAAAAAAAATCCTTCTCAAAAAACAGGTATTTCTCAAAATAAGACACACAAGCAGCCAAAAACATGAAGAAATGCTCCACAACACTAATTATCGGAGAAATGCAAATCAAAACCACAATGAGACAGCATCTCACACTACTGAAAATGACTTTTATTAGAAAGTTTAAAAAAAAAAACAGATGTTGGCAAGGTTGTGGAGAAAAGGGGATGCTTATATACCATTGGTGAGAATGTAAATTAGTTTAGCCACTGTGGAGATTTCCGAGAGAACTTAGAACTGCCATTTGATCCAACAATCCCATTAATGGATAAATATCCAAAAGAAAACAAATCATCCTACCAAAAAGACATGTGCACTCATATTGTGCTCACGTCATTATTATTCACAGTAGCAAAGGCATGGAATCCATCTAGATGCTCATCAACAGTGGATTGGATAAAGAAAATGTAGTCATACACCATGGAATACTGCACAGCCTTAAAAAAGAATGAAATCAGCCAGGTACAGTGGCTCAAGCCTGTAATCCCAGCACTTTGGGAGGACAAGGTGGGTGGCTCACGAGGTCAGGAGTTGAGACCATCCTGGTCAACATGGTGAAACGCTGTCTCTACTAAAAATACAAAAATTAGCTGAGCATGGTGGTAGGTGCCTGTAATCTCAGCTACTCTGGAGGCTGAGGCAGGAGAATTGCTAGAACCCAGGAGACAGAGGATGCAGTGAGCCGAGACCATGCCATTGCACTCCAGCATGGGCAACAGAGTGAGACTCGGTGTCAAAAAAAAAAAAAAAAAAAAAAGATGAAATCATGTCCTCTGCAGCAGCAACATGGATAGAGCTGGAGGCCATTCTCCTAACTGAATTAATAATTCAAGAACTGAAACCATATACTGCATGTTCTCACTTATAAGTGGGAGCTAAACTTTGGGTATTCATGCATGCAAAAATGGCAACAATAGACACTGGGGACTGCTAGAGTGGGGAAAGGGTAGATAACAAGGATTGAAAAACTACCTGTGGGGTACTATGCTCAGTACCTTGGTGATGGAAATTTTCGCATTCCAAAATTCAGCATAAAACAATATACGCAGGTAACAAACCTGCATGTGTACCTGCACATGCACCTGCTGAATGTAAAACAAACATTGGAAATAAAATAAAATTAAAGAGATAATAACACTTTTTTATATCCATGGTTATACTATTTCAATTTATGTTTTAATGATTTTATAAGGTCTTGTGCATTTTTCCAAATATGAAATTTTATAATTATTTTCATCACTGATAAAAGATAAGTGTGAGATTGTAGAGCTGGAAAGAAGTAAGAGAGAAGCTCAGATAGAGCATTAAAGCAGGCTTGAGACTTTGTCCAGATACCCTAAAAAAAGGTAGCTAAGTACAACAATTGTTATTAATGTGGTAAAGATAAAAGTTTCACAAGAACCCTGTAACTGATATAACTTTAATGTTTTATTTTGCTCATGAAATTACTATCCTCTAGCCAATGTGCACACCCCAGAGAATATGGTCATTAAAAACACACAAATACAAACAATAACATATGTTTATGGTCAAGTATTAGAAAATATAATAAAAAAAAATAATGGGGGCTGGAGAAGAAAATAATATAAAAACATTTGGAAAACAGTATCTATAAGGCCGAAGACTGTATGTAAATACTGTATATAAGTTTGTACTTTTTTTTCTTGTAACAATATGGGTTAGCAATTCTGAAACTGCTTTTTGTATGTTCTAGGATTGCACAAATAAAGCATGCTGTAGATAATGAAACCTAGGTTTCTTGCAGTTGGAGAGAAGAGTTACAAAAAAGAAAGACTATAATGAACCCTGAGTCTTGGATTGATATTGGAGGTATTGATATGAGTTCAGAATTTTTAATGTATTTATGTAGATAGATACAGAGATACATGTAGATGTGTGTATGTGTAGATTAGAATAAATGCATGTAAATATAAAATCTATACATTATATACATGTAGGTTACAATATATTTAAGTAAAATACATATAGGTTAAAATAAACACATGCTTATATTTTCTTTTTAAAATTTTTTAATTTTTTTATTTCAGTAGGTTTTGGGGGAACAGGTGGTGTTTGATTACATGAATAAGTTCTTTAGTGGTGACTTCTGATGGTATGGTGCACCTGTCACCTGTACAGTGTACACTGTACCCAATGTCAGTCTTTTATCCCTCACCACCCCAGACCCTTTCCCCTGAGCCCCAAAGTCCAATGTATCATTCTTATGTCTTTGCATCCTAATAGCTTAGCTTCAACATATGAGTGAGAATATACAATGTTTGGTTTTCCATTTTCTGAGTTACTTCAGTTAGAATAATAGTCTCCATTTCCACCCAGGTTGCTGTGAATTCCATTATTTCATTCCGTTTTATGGCTGAATAGTATTTTGGGATGTAGGTATATATCACAATTTCTTTATCTGCTGTTTGATGGGCATTTTGGCTGGTTCTATATTTCTGCGATTGCAAATTGTGTTGCTGCAAACATGCATGTGCAAGTATGATTTTTGTACAATAGCTTTTTTCCTCTGGATAGATGCCTACCGTGGGATTGCTGTATCAAATGGTAGATCTATTTTTAGTTCTTTAAGGAATCTCTACACTGTTTCCCATGTGGTTGTAATAGTTTACATACCCACCAACAGTGTACAAGTGTTTCCTTTCCACCAAATACCCACCAACATCTAATTTTATTTTATTTTTTATTATGGCCCTTCTTGCAGGAGTGAGATGGTGTCATATTGTCATTTTGATTTGCATTTTTCTGTCAATTAGTAATGTTGAACATTTTACTATATGCTTGTTGGCCATTTGTATACTGTCTTTTGAGAAATGTCTATTCATGTTCTTAGCCTACTTTTTGATGGGATAGTTTGTTTTTTTCTTGCTGATTTGTTTGAGTACTTTGTAGATTCTGGATATTAGTCCTTTGTCAGATGTATAGATTGTGAAGATTTTCTCCCACACTGTGTACTGTCTATCAACTCTGATTATTTCTTTTGCTGGCAGAACCTTTTTAGCTTAAGTCCCATTTGTCTGTTTTTGTTTTGTTGCATTTGCCTAAGCTAATATCTAGAAGGGTTTTTCCAGTGTTGCCTTCTAGAATCTTTATGGTTTCAGGCCCTAGATTTACATCTTAGATCCACTTTGAGTTGATTTTTGAATAGGGTGAGAGATGAGGATCCAGGTCTTACAGCTGTGGATACCAGTATTTGTCCTGGTGGAGGTCGCAGGAGAATGAAGTGTACTCTGCGAGGGTCATTCCTTGTATTTTTGTTTAGTACTCTAGTTTTGTGCTGGTTGGCCTCCAGGCAGGAGGTGGCACTTTCAAGAGTGCATCAGCTGTGGTCCTATAGGGAGGATTCAAACTTGCCCTAGGGACAACTGGTAAAGTATTCAGGTTTCTCAGGTAGTGGACAGGGCCATAGAACTCCCAGGAAATTATAACCTTTGTCTTGTCTTTGGCTGCTAAGAGGGGTAGAAAAAGACCATCAGGTGGGGGCAAAGATAGGCATATCTGAGCTCAGACTCTCCTTTGGTGGGGCTTGCTGCAGCTGCTGTGGGGGTTGGGAGCGGGGTGATGCTAGTCCAATGGAGTTATATTCCCTGGGGAATTATGGCTACCTCTGCTGAGTCATTCGGGTCTCCAGGGAAGTGGGGGAAAACTGACAGTCAGGCCTAACTTGCTCCCATGTAGCCTGCAGTCCAAAAGGCTGGTCCCACTCCCACTGTGCCCTCCAACAGCACTGAGTCTATTCCCAGGCAGCCAGTGATCAGGGCTGAGAACTTGTCCCAGATCATGAGCCTTTCCATTGAGAAAGCAAGCAGACTCAGTTTTTCAGTGTCCCAGGGAGCCTGCAGGGGTGATTCAGCTCCTTCAAAGGGTCTGTGGATTCTCTGGGCTTTCCTGGTATGTTTCTGCAGTAGTACTACTAGCTCTGTAGTTTGGAGAAAAAGTTCATGATGTGAGTTTCTACATGTAGCTCTGTCCATTCAAGCAGGAGCTGAAAGCTATTTCTGCCTCTTAATCCACCATCTTCTTCCTGGTGTATATATTTTCCAACTCTGTCCACTGAGAGGGCCTAGAAGAAACAGTCCAGTAGCAATGATCATGCTTAATTTCCCTGTGGTTTCTGATTACTCAGGTCTCTGGAGAAATGGTTGATTCTAAGGCTGGGTTAAGGAAAATATAAGATCTTAGAACATCTTTTGTATTACAAAGTAAGAAAGTTAACACAAATTAGTAAAAAGAACTGGTAAAACATCAATAATTTCTATAGTTTAGCTAACAGTATGCCCCAATATTAATTTTTTGGTTTTGAAATTGAGCTCAAATTATATAAAATAGGGAAAGCATAGTGAGGGATATATGATAAGTCTCTCATCTTTTGGTAACTTTTCTGCAAGCTTAAAATTATTCCAAATAAAAAATTAAAAAACACAATTACAACCACATAAAATCCTACTACTGAAAAAAATTAAACACAATCCTTTTTGACTTTCTATGTGTATGTACTTATGTTTTTTAAACAACAAGAACAACAACAAAATATTGCTTGTTGTTTAAGAGCACAGATGCTGGAGTGAGAGAGACTGAGTTCAAATCTTAGTTCTCCTAACTACTAGCTTTGTTACCTTGGAAAAATGTTTCTCCAATCTTTGCATCTGTAGCTCATTTGAAAAGTAGAGTAAGCCAGGTGCTGTGGTTGATGCTGTATTCCCAGCACTTTGGGAGGCCGAGGCGGGCAAACTACCTGAGGTTGGGAGGTTGAAACCAGCCGAACCAACATGGAGAAACCCTGTCTCTACTAAAAATGCAAAATTAGCTAGGTGTGGTGGTGCATGCCTGTAATCTCAACTACTCAGGAGGCTGAGGCAGGAGAATAGCTTGAACCTGGGAGGTGGAAGTTGCATGAGTCAGAATCATGCCGTTGCACTTCAGCCTGGGCAACGAGAGTGAAACTCGATAACAAAAAAAGAAGAAAAGAAAGAAAAATAGAAAGAGTAATAATAGTAGCGCTCTCACCAAGCTGTTGCAGAGATTACATGAGTTACTACAATTATAGCACTTAACACAATATCTAGAACATAGTAAGTTCTCAATAAATAACTGTAAAAATCACTTACCATCTTGTAACCCTGGACTAGGTAAGTATTTAACGGCTCTGTATGTTTAATGTGTGTGAGTTACTTGGGTGGGTAAGGGAGATATTTTCAGCCAGAAGGAGCTAAAATCATAGGTGTGAAATATAGAATTACACAATGTAACATTAATAGAATCATTGTGCCTTTTAATTGATGGGAAAGTACTGCATTTGAACCTCTGTGCTATCTGTTCAGACACTAAATGTACCTGCACAGCTGCTGTTGATTGGTGTCTTACATGTTTATTTTCTTCTTTCATGAAATGGGTATTAGTTAAATAACTTTAGAGTAAGATTATATGAAAATTGTATAATAAAATACCAAGTATGCATGACTCCCAAAACTTCCTTACCAAAAATTCAGAAACAACAAGGAATCAAAACAGAAATAGGGGAACAAACCTTACTGAGGCCAACAATACTGGTTGCCAGAAGCCATAATCCAACCAGGCTGGAAATCTCTTGCCTTGATGCCGCATGCTGAATTAGCTGATCCCCAAAGGGCAGCATATCTAATGAGCCGAGTATATTTTAAGAATCTGGTCAGCCTTCTTGGAAGTTAGTAAACATAGAGCCATTGCTGGAACCCTGTCTAATTACCTTTTTCAAATCTTCAAGCAAACAGTGACTTATTGAGTGATGGAGAAGCAAGATTATTTTCTTTCTGGCAGAGACTGATATTTTATTCCATGAGTTAAGATTGGTGGGAACATGAAACCCACATACTTAACCACTGTAAAGATTAAAACAGCAATTGCAGCTTATTATTGGCTTTTTTCTCTTGTCATTCATCCCATTCATATTGTTCAGGCAAAAGCATTTTTGAACAGATGGACTATATCCTGAAGGTCAGAGAAAAACATCATAACTGAGCTGACAGCCAGAGTGGTACAGAAACACCTTGTGTTGGAAACTCCTTACTTTGAGAGACACTTTATCAACAACATCCTTTGGTATTTTAGGAACACAGCAGCTGATTTGACCCTAATAGTCCCTCAGAAAAATGGGTGAATTTGAAGCTAACAACATAAACATCAGATTATTCATAATAAATGCATGACCATGGAGTTTTTGTCAAAATAAATTGCCTTGTGTTATCTTATTCCATTTACACTTACACATATTCATGAGTACCGTCAATGTTGGGGATGTTGGACTCCCCAAATTTTACTTTTAACTGGTATCAGAAATCTAGAAAACCCACTGTGACCATTTTTAATAAACTATCCCAAAGCACAGGGAATATGTTGTTTGTACTCTGAAATATCTCTTTGATTCTTTATCTTTTACCAATGTCCTCATCTTCTCTCCTGTGCACTAGTGTAATGCTTCTCAACTAGTCTTTTATTCCCATCCCTTAAATTCATAACTATGTCAATTCCCTTGATCAAATCCTTTGATAGGTCTTCAGTTTACACAGACTGAAATCCAAGCTTCTTAGAATGACATACATATTTTCACAGTCTGGTCTCAAACTGCCTTTCCAATCTCAACTACCATTTTTTTTAAGGAATCTCTCTCTGTCTTCCAGGCTGAAGTGCAATGGCATGATCTCGGCTCACTGCAACCACTGCCTCTCAGGTTCAAGTGATTCTCCTGCCTCAGCCACCCTAGTAAATGGACACACACCACCATGCCCAAGTAATTTTTGTATTTTTAGTAGAGACAGAGTTTTGCCATGTTGCCCAGGCTGGTCTTGAACTTGACTTCTGGTGATCCAGCTGCCTCAGCCTCCCAAAGTGCTGGGATTACAGGTACAAGCCACTGCATCCGGCTCAACTACCGATTATTTTTTGTGTCTTATGTTATATGACACACAGATGTCATATACTCTCACACCTCTGTGCCTTGGTTCTCATTGCTCTTTTTACTGGAATGGCTTTCTTCGCTACTTGTAAAGCTGTAACTTGGTAGTATTCTAATTATCCTTTCCATCTCAGTTCAAACATGTTTTCTCTAATGCTCTCCCCTCTTTGCTTTCCTGGTTTGAATTAATTATTGGCTTATTGCTCTACCTATACAACTACTACCAAGTATATCATAAAGCATTTTATTCAATTATGCATATGCCTGCCTCAATAGACTATGAATTCTTTGAGAACAGGTTCCACGTCTTACTCATGTTGATTCACCTCTGCTTTTCTATACTTACTAGAAGTTTAACAAATGTTAAGTGTATGTATGATCAAATGAATGAATGAAAAAACAAATACATAACGAGATATTGCAAACTATGGCCTTACGTACTTCTCAGAGACTTAGGTAAATGTGCCTAAATCTATTGATATTCAGATGAACCTTCTTCAGTCTATGGGACTGTCTATTGCATTGAGCACGTAAAGCATGTAAATGGTGCTCTGGAGTTACCGTGACAATCCAAAACATTGCCACACATTTCCAAATGCCCTCTAGCTACTGTGAGGGTGATATCAGCCAGGTTATAAACAATTGCCAGCTTAGCCTCTTCACTGTGTTTTATAAGAAATAAGCAGACTTATGAACTCGTGAGTAGGAGTATGGGGTGGAATAATATTATGCATTCCACAGGCTTCGCTCAACTTATTGACTGCACTTCTCTGTTACCCCTTCCAAAAAGTTCTTACTTCCAGCACCTGATACTCCTGCTGCCCTTTGTTTCGTAGGAACTATTATCCAGTCCCTACCTTGTCAATTCTTTTTGTAGAGAAAATGGGGCAACCTGGTTGGTCATGTTTTCTCTTCCATGATTTTATATTGGTTAAACCCTTATCATTTTATTATTTAAAATATTGCATATTATACTAATAGTTTTAAATTTCCTATAGGGATTCTCAAATATTACTTACAAGTTCATGAGATAGCTCATTCTATTTAGAGGACTCTTATGAATGGAAATGTTTGCATCCCCACAAAATTCATATATTAAATAAAGCCCTAACCCCTTGTGTAGCATATTAGGATATACTACCTCCAAATCTACTACTAAAGAAGTGGTTGAGGTTAGATATATAAAGGTGAGGCTCTGCTCTGACAGGATTAGTGTTTTATAAGCAGAGACAGCAGAGAGCTCTCTCTTTCTGTACACACAAACTAAGGAAAGGCCAGATGAGCACCCAGTGACTTGGCAGCTGCCTACAAGCCAAGAAAAGAGGTTTCAGACAAAACCCTTCTTGCCAGCATCTTGATCTTGAACTTTCCAACTTCCAGAAAAGTAAGAAAGTTAATGTCTGTTTTTTAAGCCCTCCAGTCTATGGTATTTTGTTATGGCAGCCCAAGAAGTCTGTTGCAGGGCTCATGATTTGTTCCTTACCTTTAGGCTTAAGAGAGCTGACTAGCAGAGTTCTGAACTGACATCTGCTAATTAGGATACAATATTATAGCACTACAGAACTATTATAGCAAAGTATAAAGCACCTTCTATTCTCCACCAAGTCCTATTTGGACTCCCTGTCGTACCTTGAGTTTCTCTGCGGATCACTGCTTGGCCCTTCCCATGGTGTTACTCTGTAGAATGTCTCTGCCCAGCCTCATGTTCTAATTGATATTTATGTTTTCTTGATTCACAAGGTTGTACTGAGAGTTTTAATTTGTAAACCCTGAGACTGGGTCTGCAGAAGCCCTGCTCCCACAGGTATTTACTATCTTCCTTCTCATCTCTATCCCTAGGCATACAAGAGCACTTGATGGGAATTTCTATATTGAAGTAGACAAAGTTAAAGTATGGCTTCAAGGAGCACTGGGCAGTCTGCTGGAATGAATTTGCAATGACTAGCTACTGTTGGCCAAGAGAAAGCTCAGTGCACTGAGAAACACACCCAGCACCAGACAGTGAATGCTTCCCGTGTGGATTCCTTGACGTAGTGGGTACTCCTGAGGCACAGATTGCCTGAGAATTTCAATGTACTGACACAGGAAAAAGCTAGCGGACCAATCTCTGCAAATACAATCACATTTCTCTCCCTTCTTTGTACCTCTCTCCTAGAGGGCCTGTGGATATCTCTCACAGCCTGCTGGATCTTTTGATCACAAAAGAGGAAAGCTCTGACGATCTGAAGTTGAAAGTAGACTTAGGTAGCTTGGCATCATTAGATCTCTAGTCTTCCAGTCCATTTTTATAATTCTCATGCCAAGCCTTGCTAACTAACTCCATCTCTTCCCAACCTCAGAATTCTGTTTAATCTGCTTCGTCTCCATGGAATCTTCCTAGGTGGACTCCATCCTGCTTATCAGTCACTTCGCAGTCATCTCAGCACTTGTGTTTAATTACAACTTGCTTATGTGTCTAACTGTGCTTTTGCTTTTATTTTCCTTTTGCTGTGTTCTTATGAGTTGTGTGGATGTTTGCCTTTCCTTCTCTATCAACAGCAACAAGAGTGACAATATGACAACACTGTTATTTGTCAAGTCTAACTCTGTCTCCGAGTTACACACTTTACAAACAAATGGTATTTTGTTGAAACCTCACGATAATCCCATTAGATATTTAAAAAATTATTTTCTCTGAAGAACAATATATGAATGCATACACACTATAAAATATTTAAATAAACAGAATTGTTTATAATGAAAATGAAAGGTCCCTTCCCATTCTTTTCCTTATGGTTACCATTCATAATGCTGGGATCTGTGTCCTTCAAGATACTGCGTATGGCTGTATGTGTGTATGTGTGTTCACATGTGATTTCTTTGTTACTTAACAATGTATTTTAGAAGTAGCATGAGGAAAGAATAATTTTTCTTATGCTATATGCAAAGAAGCACAGGCTTGGAGAGATTAAAGAAATTTATTAGGTATTGGTTTCTATTATCTGATAGGTTCCTTGAAGGCAGTATAATCTTTCTGTTGTATGTTATGATGTTATGTTCCAGTGCCTTCTACTCTAGTTTTTATACCTGCCTTATTCTCTATATTAAATGCTTCCCTTATACTCTCATTCTGGAAGCTGGATCCTTGTTTCTGTCCATTTTCCTGAGTCTCAGTAGCCTGCCAGGTACCTGTGATTTGGGTCATGCTTTAATTCTGCTTTGTCTTATTTAGGTAGTATATCCCCACTGTAAGGAACTTTCTACCTGCTGACAGGCTTCCTGATACTGCCTCTCTGCTTCTAGGATGTTACTTGCTTCTGAATTTGCTGTATTTTCAGATTTGACATTTGACTTATTGGAGCTACTTTTTAAAATTGTCTTTCTCATAATCTGCTGTATTGTATTAGTTGTGCTAGGCTTTTTCTGAGTGCCTAAAACCGAACTGACTTTCTTCACTCCTCTCCCATCCCCCTATATATATGCCTTTCTTCACAGGTTGAATCCTGGTCCAGATCCCTTGCAGCATGTTTGATCCCACCAAAATCCTGATTGCTTTGCTTTGAGGTGAAATGCAACTTTAGGAGAGCATTAGATCTGTCCTCAGTGTGACTTGAGATGACAGTACATTTCATGGAGAGAAACAAATAACACAGTCAAGGCTCTGGAATAACGCACAGATAAAGTGAACTAATAATTCACATATTTACTTCTCATTTCTCATTTCTTTAACATTTATGGAATGATTGCTGTATTTAGGCTAACCAGCAACATTTCCTTTACCTATCCTGAGGTGGTTTTTTTTTTTTTTGAGATGGAGTCTCACTCTGTCGCCAAGCTGGAGTACAGTGGCACAATCTCAGATCACTGCAATCTCCTTGTCTTGTGCTGGCTCTCAAGAGGAATGCTTTCAGCTTTTCCTCAGGACATATTTCTTTATGAATACAGTTTGTCTGTCTATTTGTTTTTTTAGACAGAGTTTTGCTCTGTCACCCAAGCTGGAGTGCAGTGGCATGATCTCGGCTCACCACAAGCTCCGCCTCCCCAGTTCAAGCGATTCTCCTGCCTCAGCTTCCTGAGTAGCTGGAACTACAGGCGCGAACCAACGTGACAGCTAATTTCTGTATTTTTAGTAGAGATGGGATTTCACCATGTTGGTCCGGCTGGTCTCGATCTCCTAACCTCAGGTGATCTGCCTAGTTTGGCCTCCCAAAGTGTTGGGATTACAGGCGTGAGCTTGTATTACCGTGCCAGCTAATATTTCTTGTTTTAAGAAATAAGCTTATTATCTTGATGTCAAACGATGAAAAAAATAGACCTTCAAAACACTCAGGAGGCCTTTCTAGTTTAGTAAATAGTCTTTCTTCATTTCTCAGAAACCCTTATTAATCTTGCTTCCCTATTATTTATTAGTGATACACTGATTTCATAGTCACCTCAAACAGGAACAGGGAAATCATCACTGATGTTCCCTTTTTTTACCCTCTATCGCTGCCATCCACACTCCAGACAGGTCCTCATAAGCACAGCCTTACTAGTCTTCCTCCCTATTTTAGAAGAGTTAGTAAGTAGAAAAAAGTGTCTTCATGTTGATGAAATATGGGTTTTTGTTTTGTTGAGGTATTTCAGTTGAATTAAAAGTGAATATCAAAAATTTCAAAAATGTGAAAAATCACATGTATGAGCCAGCATTATTATGTAGAAAAATCACTGGACACATATCACAAGGGCTGTGGTCCAAGTTTCGTCATTAAATCATTTGGGACATTTTAATTTCACCTATTTCATTGTTTGAATCACCCTAAATGATTCTAATGGCTCTCCAACACTGACAGTCAAGGCACCTCAAAGCAATGAGATTGAAATTTGAAGTCATTAGTCCAGATTCTTGTCCAAGAGAAAAATCCCTTGGACTAAAACTTTGGCCTAGAGATTTGAATTTGACAAAATCTGGCAGAAGCCATGTGTGGTAAAGGATAGGCCCATGGGAGATGATAATACGTAATCCTATCCATCTGAGGAGAAATGATTCATATGCAAACTCTCTTGAGAATGGAGGGAGAAAGTAATCAAGAAGATTACGGAGAGAGTTCATTTGTATGGAAAGAGCTAGACCCTTAGAGAGCTCCATATTTTCTTCTCGATTATTGACAAAGAACCAGAGACATTCTGCTCGAAGAAAATTAGATTGCAAAATGGTTAATCCTCCCCAAATGGAAATCTGCTAAAAAATTTATGTGTGGAGCCTAAAATATACACAGCAGTGCCAAGTGACTCAGTCAATTTAGAAAAGATCACATTTTAATTAAATGCAATGGCAGAGAGAAAGAAGAAGTGCTATCCTGCTTTTCAAAGATACATAAAACCACTGTAAATATGATGGGTAAGTAATGTTGTCTTCTTATTCTGCAGTCAAACTATGCAATACACAAATAAGGGCATTTATTTTTTCATTATCATGATCCTTTAGCCCCTTTCGTTGTAGTTAGGTGTCCTTGAAAAGCAAGCACCATTTTTTTTGAGTATATTGCATTCGAAGAGTGCTGGCTTAAAAAATGAAGTACAGCTGCAAAGAGGATTCAATGTTTTATTATCATTTTTCTTTCACATTAAACAAACAACTTCAATGTTTGGGCAGGATGGTAACCTGGGTAAGAACATTTTTGTGTGGTCTAATGAGACAAATTGGTACCAACTTGTTTGTATCCACAGATTAGGATTCGTAATTGCACACGGTATATTTCACCTAAGGAGGGAAAAACAGATGGCTTAAGGGGATATTACAATGTTTCCAAGAACATTCAAGTTTCACAAATATACATTTTATTGAATTTTTATAATCAGTCTCCTTAATTTCCAGTGTTCTAGGTAGGTATCTTTAATTGCTTTGCTTCATTATATGCGGAATCAAAATCCTTAACACCTAATACATTTAGTGTTTAATAAAAACGAAACAGTGGAAAGAACATGGTTTTAAATTCAGATAAAACTAGGATCAATCATATACAGATAGTATGATCTCACTTAAGATACTTAACTCCTCTGAGTTCCGATTTACTCACCTTTAAGATGAGAAGATTTGTAGCCCAAAGATTTATTGTGTGGCTTAAATGTGATAATAGATGAGGAGTCCTAAACACAGTTTCACACGTTAAAAAAAAACAACCCTCAACAAGTGGTAGCTATTATAATAAGCAAACACACTGAGAATGTATGGACCTGTATCTGAATTGTGCGGATGGGAAAAGGAAAGTGGACAAATAGGTTTTGATTGCCAGCCATGTAATAAGCAGTAGTCACATGTTATAGGTTTTTAATCCCATAAAAATTGCTAAGAAGTATATGTATATAATTTTTCTCTTGACATGATGGGAATAATTCAATACAATTGGTCATATGTGAAAGGGTACATATTATGTCAAAACACTCACTTGAAAAATTTTTTTTTTTTTTTTTTGAGATGGAGGTTCGCTCTGCAGCGCAGGCTGGAGTACAGTGGAGTGATCTTGGCTCACTGTAACCTCCACCACCAGGGTCCCGATTCTTCTACCTCAGCCTCCCAAGTAGCTGGGATTACAGGCATGAACCACCATGCTCAGCTAATTTTTGTATTTTTTAGTAGAGACAGGGTTTCACCATGTTGGCCAGTCTAGTCTTGAACTCCTGACCTCATGATCCCCCCGCCTCGGCCTCCAAAAGTGCTGGGATTACAGGCATGAGCCATCGTGCCTGGCCACTTGAGCAGTTTTTAAAACAAGTAATTTGGCATCATGTGGTCAAGCACAAAAGCCTGCACAAGGCAAACTTGCCTGGGGAACAAGCTGATTTGTGTAGGTAGATATATTTGTCCACAAACAATAGACATTTGCTCCCATTTAGTTAAACTCCATCTCCTCAGAGAGCCTTATCTCCTTTTTAGGACTATATAGAGAGGAAGAGATAGTTATCTTCTAAAATCATTGTCTCAGACTTTGGACAGCATTTGAAATGAATAGTAATCGATCTTTTTCCCCCATCCATGAGCTTACAAGCACCACTACGAATAAATCAATCTGTTATTCAGTGTAGGCTTAAAAGAAATAAAAATCTAGTGGTTTGAAAACATTGTAGAACTTAATCATGCTAAGCTCCTCTTGCTTTTCTTGAGGCCGTTTCTCTGGCATTAAGAGAAAACTACATTTAGGACAAACCTCTTCCTCATTTGACTCATTTGGTTCTCACTTAAGCTTTAAACATCTTTACATTCAGGCTACTGAAGACTTGAGATGCCATTTATAATATATTTACTAGAAGAGTTCTCAGAAACAAGTCATTAGTCAGCTGCTTTGATATGCTTCTCTTAATCAAAGATTTATTGGGACAGTTAGAAATAGTCAGATAAATGTTCTTTCTACTTGGGAGATGGGAAGCTTAAGCAGTGCTCTGTGGAAGATTTATGCTAAATTGCTTTATGCCATCTTGCATTTGATTAACTTTTATCAACTAGAACAAAAAACCCTTTCTCAATGCATCATTTATATGAACTTTATAAATGAACCATCTTTTATTGCCTGTGTAATTCACCACGATAAAGCCATTTTTAAAGCCTCTGAAGGTTAAGCAATTAACACAGAGATTTTTGGTGTGGTATTTCTGCAACAATTTTATGTTGAAAAACCTAAGTATACTACTCTGCAATCTGAAATTGTAAAGAATTTATATCAAATGTTAAGCATTCCTGAGAACAGGTAGGAAAGGTAAATGGTTCCATCCTATCACCTTCTTGATGCCACAAACAGTTTTTGATGAGAGTAAACCAAATTGAAGTTTGAATAAAACATTTAATTTATGAAGTGAGTCCCATATTATCCAAAGGTATCCATACAGATCTCAATCATTTGTACTTCCTCAGCCTGAGATTTCAAACAAATGTGACGGTGGCATTTTTAGTTCTGAATGGCAAAACTTAGGTAAATTGTGCTGAGTGCTCAGTCATGACACCCAGAATTGACTTTAGTTCAATTAGAAAAGACACTTTTAAATAAATGTAAAGGACTTTTCTGGTGATTGTGAAAAAAATGTTACCTCTCTGAGGAATACAGATATCCGTGGAATCTTACTGTCATTCTACTTCATTAGCTATACTTTTTAATAAAAAATGTCTTACATTGCCATGTATTTCGTAGTTAAAATTTTGAAAAAGGAGAAATAAATGAAGGGATTCTGAAAACAAAGTAGAGGTGGTTTCCAAAGTCTGTCCTCACTGTCCCCCAATAACTGTTATTTTCAATCTCCCTGATATTTCTATGGCCACAGAGTCTTTCCATATGCTCATGTAAAAGAAAATGTAGTAAAGTTTCTTCTTGTTCCTCCAGGTCCGTTGTATTATTTTCTCTGCCCTATTCTGCTCCAGAAAGCTAACTTCTATGGATTCCTTTGCCCTCCGGCTTCTCTAAACTCTTTCAATTTTACCTACTTCCTATTGGGATCCTAGCAGATATGCTTGGCAGTTTACCCAGGTGCAGCCCATTAATATAGATCTGAGACATAATTAGAATAAAAAGAGCATTTCTAAAAATTTTGTTTACAGTTGACACATAATAATTCTATATGTTTATGGGATACAGTGTACTGTTCAGTACATGTAGACATTATATAATGACCAAATCAGGGTAGTTAGCATGTTTGTCACCTAAAAATGTGTCATGATTTTTGGTGATAAATTTCAAGATCCTCTTTTATAGTTATCTCGAAACATACAATACACTGATACCAGCTATAGTCACCCACTGTGTAATAGAACACCAGAATTTATTCTTCCTATCTAACCATAACTTTATACTCACTGACAAACTCTCTTCCTTTCCTCTCCCCCAATCCTTCTCCTGCCTTTGGTAGCCATTATACGACTCTCTACTTCTATGAGATTGACATTTTTAGATTCAACATATAAGTAGGATCATGTGATATTTGTTTTCATTTAACATGATGTCCTCCAGCTTCATCCAGATTGTCACAAATGATAAGATTTTATTCTTTTTTATAGGCCAATAATATTCCATTATATATATATATATAAAACTCCCATACAATCCAGCAATTTCAATACTGAGTATATATCCAAAGGTATTAAAATCAGTTTATCAAAGCAATACCTACACTCCTATTTTATTGCAGTACTATTCACAATAGCCAAGAGTTGTTATCAACTGAAGTGTCCATCAGCAGATGAATGGATAAAGAAAATGTGAGATATCTATATCTATATCTATATATCTATATCTATGTCTATATATCTCACATTTTCTTTCTTTCTTTTTTTTTTTTTTTTTGAGACGGAATTTCGCTCTTGTTACCCAGCCTGGAGTGCAATGGTGCAATCTCAGCTCACCGCAACCTCCGCTTCCTGGGTTCAGGCAATTCTCCTGCCTCAGCCTCCTGAGTAGCTGGGATTACAGGCATGTGCCACCATGCCCAGCTAATTTTTTGTATTTTTAGTAGATATGGGGTTTCACCATGTTGACCAGGATGGTATCTATCTCTTGACCTTGTGATCCACCCGCCTCGGCCTCCCAAAGTGCTGGATGGGCACTTACTTCAGTTGATTTCATCTCTTGGCTATTGTGAATAGTACTTCAATGAAATAGGAGTGTAGATATCTCTTTGATAAACTGATTTTAATACCTTTGGATATATACTCAGCATTGGAATTTCTGGATTATCTGGGAGTCTTATTTTTATTTTTAGGAACCTCCATACTGCTTCTCATAATGGTTGTACTAATTTATATTCCTACCAACAGTATATAAGAGTTCCTCTTTTTCCTTACCTTTTCAAGTATTTGTTATTTTTTGTCCTTTTGATAATAGCCATTCCAACCGGGGTGAGGTGATATTTTATTGTGGGTTTGATTTGCATTTCCCTGATTATTAGTGATGATGAGCATTTTTTCATATTTTTTTGGCCTCATGTATGTCTTCTTTTGAAAAGTGTCTGTTCATATTCTTCCACTTTTGGATGGGTTTGTTTTTTTCTTGTGAATCTGTTTTAGTTCTTTGTAGATTCTGGATATTAGCACTTTGTCAGATGGGTAGATTGCAAAAAATTTTTTCCATTCTGTTGGTTGCCGATTCACTCTAATGACTGTTTCTTTTGCTGTACAGAAGCTCTGGAATTTAATTAGGTCCCATTTGTCTATTTTGGCTTTTGTTGCCAATGCTTTTGGTGTTTTAGTCATGAAATCCTTGCCTATGCCTATGTCCTGAATGGTTTTGTCTAGGTTTTCTTCTAGGGTTTTTAGTGGTGTTAGTTTTTATGCTTAAGTCTTTAATCCATCTAGAGTTAATTTTACTGTAAGGTGTCAGGAAGGGGTCCAGTTTCTGCTTTCACATGGCTTGCCAGTTTTCCCAACATCATTTATTAAACAGGGAATCTTTTCCCCATTGCTTGTTTTTGTGAGGTTTGTCAAAGATCAGATGGTTATAGATGCATGGCATTGCCTCCAAGGCCTCTATTCTGTTCCATTGGTCTATATCTCTGTTTTGGTATCAGTACCATGCTATTTTGATTACTGTTTCTTTGTGGTATAGTTTGAAATCAGGTAGCGGGATGCCTCTGGCTTTGTTCTTTTTGCTTAGGATTGTCTAGGCTATGTGGGCTCTCTTTTGGTTCCTTATGAAGTTTAAAATGTTTTTTTTTCCAGATTTGTGAAGAAGGTCATTGGTAGTTTGATGGGGATAGCATTGAATCTATAAATTACTTTAGGCAGTATGGTCATTTTCACAATATTGATTCTTCCTAACCATGAACATGGAATGTTTTTCCATCTGTTTGTGTCCTCTCTTATTTCATTGAGCAGTCATTTGTAGTTCTCCTTGAAGAGGTCCTTTATATCCTTTGTTAGTTGTATTCCTAGGTATTTTATTCTCTTTGTAGCAATTGCAAATGGGAGTTTGCTCACAATTTGGCTCTCTGTTAGTCTGTTATTGGTGTACAGAAATGCTTGTGATTTTTGTACATGATTTTGTATCCTAAGACTTTGCTGAAGTTGCTTATCAGTTTAAGGAGATTTTGGGCTGAGATGTTGGGGTCTTCTAAATATTCAATCAAGTCGTCTGCAAATAGAGACAATTTGACTTCCTCTTTTCCTAATTTAATTCCATTTATTATTTTTTTCTTGCCTAATTGCTCTGGCTAGAACTTCCAATACTATATTGAATAGGAGTGGTGAGAGAGGGCATCCTTGTCTAGTGCTGGATTTCAAAGGGAATGCTTCCAGTTTTTGCACATTCAGTATGATATTGGTTGTGGGTTTGTGGTAAATAGCTTTTATTATTTTGAGATATGTTATGTAACTCATAAAAGTTAAAAGATATTTTCAAAGTAGCACAGCTAGTTATTGACAGGATTGGAAAAGAGTCTGGGTACAGACTCTTTTTACTCTGGTAATTTCCAATGCACTTTCTCAGTCTACAAAAAAACTTGTAAGTTTTATGAATTTCACTTTTTTATTTATAAAACAAGGTATAAGGCTAGATAACTGCTCAACTTTCAGTAATCTAAATTTGTATAGTAATTTTACAAAGCCATTTTTCAATTGAACTCATAGAAGGCAGGAATTGTTTTACCCTTTATAATGCTTAGCTCTGACCTTTAAGTAAATGTACACCAGGGGCTGCATGAAGAGTATTATTATTGTGAGTATTTAAGTTTATTTACTAGATTATGCTTATACATTGTCCTTTAGAATTTGCAGTACAAAAAAGAAGGAAGGTCCTATGTTTTTTTCTCCTGATTAACTCTTTTATATGGGCCTTGAGCTGGTTTGATTGAGAAAAGTAGAATTAAATTTCATTTATCCAGAACTAAAGTTATATATAGAGAAAAGATTGCAAACATGAAAAAACAAAGACCAGATTTAGCCTCACGCCTAATACAACTGACACACTGGGCAAATTTTATGAAGAAACAGTTGTTTAGGCAATAGACGTCAGCAAGTAAAGGAGAGTGATTCCTGAGTGACAACAAACAAATGGAATGAGCACTAAGGTTGCTCCTTCTAAGTAGTGTGAGTTTCTATGTCACAGCACAGCAGGAGGACCTCAGGCAGAGCTAGTGGTAATTGTACATTAAGAAGCCAGAACTGAAATCAGGGCTGCTAAAACCAAGTAGAAGTTGCAAGTTAGAATATCAGAAAGGAGAGAATATCAGAAAGCTAATAACTCTGGTAATCCAGAGAATTGTTTCAGAAGTGAAATCAAATTAATCACAATTTTATAAAACTCATAATATCTTATAGATATTCTTGAATGTTGTTTTAAAAATACATCAGCCAGTTTGATCCTTAAGAGTCTTTATTTAAGCTGTAAAAGCAAGACTTGAAAGGACCAAATTATTTCCAAGTAACTTAATTGCATCCTAGAACACAGTTCCAGGGTATTGTTGGGAATACAAATATATTAACCACTTAAAAAGGCAAAATCCATCGTGTCTAATATCTAATAAAAAATTGAAAGATATGCAGAGAAGCAGTAAAATACAACTGATGTTGAGGGGAAAAATTAATATTAACTGATCTAGAAATGACACAGATGATAGAATTTGTAGAAAAGCCGTGGTTCTAACTATATTAAATATGTTCAAGAAAGTAGAGGAAAAGTTAAACGTGCTAAGAATTGGAACACATAAAAATTTCCAAAATCCAACTTATAGAGAAGAAAATTTTAGTGCGGTAAAATGATGTCTGTGATGGAAAATACTGTATATTCTTGCCAGTCACAGTTATAACCATTAAATTACTGAACAATTCCTCCTAGGGGAAAATATAGGGTCTCAGTTCATTTTTGCTGCTAAAATAAAACATCTGATACTGAGTAATTTATAAAGAAGAGCTCACACCTTTAATCCCAGCACCTTGATAGGCTGAGATGAGAGGATCACTTTTGAGCCCAGGTGTTTAAGACCAGCCTGAGCAACATACGGAGACTCTGTCTCTACAAAAAATTAAATAATTAGCTGAGCATGGTAGCATGTGCCTGTTGTCCAGCTTCTTGGGAAGCTGAAGTGAGAGGATCACTTGAACCCAAGAGGCTGTAGTATGCCATGATCATGCTACTGTACTCTAGCTTGAGTGACAGAACAAGACCCTGTCTCAAAAGAAAAAAGAATGAAAGGCAAAAAAAGGAAGGAAGAAAGGAATATAATTCTTCACAAATATGGAGGCTGGAAATTCCAAAGTTAAGATGCTGGCAGGTTCGGTGTCTGATAGGGGCCCTAGTCTCTGCTTCCAAAATGGCACTTTGAATATTGGGTCTTCACATGGCAGAAGAGACAGAAGGACCAGAGATGAACTCATCCCTTCAATCCCTTGTATAAAGGGACTCATCTCATTCATGAGAATAGAACTTTCATGGCCTAATCACCTAATTAAAAAATAAATTATCAACTTCAAGTAGAGAAATAGACAGTAGACTCTCTGTATCTGTGGGCTCTGCAGCTATAGATTTAACCAACCACAGACAAAAAATATTTTTTTAAAAAAGGATGGTTGTGTCTGTACTCAATATATATAGACTTTTTCTCCTTGTGATTATTCCCTAGACCAGCTTTTTTGGCACCAAGGACCACTTTCATAGAAGACATTTCTTTCCCCCAGATTGGGGGAGGTGGGATGGTTTCGGGATGAAACTGTTCCACCTCAGTTTATCAGGCATTCGATTCTCATAAGAAGCGTGCAACCTAGATCCCTCGCACGTGCAGTTCACAGTAGTGTTTGCACTCCTATCAGAGTCTAATGCTGCCATTTGAGTTCAGGTGGTAATACATGCTGTGGAGCTCAGGTGGTAATACTTGTTGCCCTGCTGCTCACCTCCTGCTGTGTTGCAGGATTGCTGTCTCTGGCCTGGGGCTGGGGACTCCTGCCCTAGAGAATAAAGTATAACAAATATTTACATAGCATTTACATTCTATTAGGTATATTACAACTAATCTAGAGATGATTTAAAGTATACAAGACAGCAATATGCAGATTCTTCACTATTTTATGTAAGGAACTTGAGCATTGTAGGAGCTGGGTGTCTGAGGGACTCCTGCAACCAATTCCTCAGGGATATCAAAGGACAACTGTACACATAATTGGAATCCCTAAAGGTAGAGGACAGAAACATTATGTGAGAAAATCATGGCTGAAATATTTCCAAATTTGCTGAAAACTTCAAACCCACAGGTACATGGAACTAAAATGAAAAAACTAGGCCAGAAACATGGCAGTATGGATAAATATACCCTAAGGTTCATTATAATCACATCACTCAAAACCAGCGATGAACATAAAATCATAAAAGCAGCCAGAGGAAGAAGGGTGGTGGTGGAATAAATTATGTACAGAAGAACAAAAATAAGAATGACAGAAGATTTTTCATTAGAAACAATTCAATCCGAAGATAGGAGAGCAAAATCTTTAAAGTAATGAAAAATAAGAACTATTAACCTAGAATTCTATACCCACAGAAATTATTTCTTGAAAATGATGGTAACATAAAGACATTTAAGTCATAGAAGTGCTGAAAGAATTAACCACTAGAAGATATACATTACAAGAAATGTTAAAGTAAGCCCCTGCAGCAGAAGGGAAATGATAGCAGATGGGAATCTGTATCTACTAAAAGGTGAATAGAGTGAAAATGTCAGTTACATGGGTAAAAAGAAAATATATTTTATTTAGATATCTTTAAAAATGACTGTTTACATTAAAACTAATGGCAATTGTGAGATTTAGAATACATTTAGCCATAAGATACATGACAATAATAACAAACAGGTTTAGAGGAGATAAATATTTTAAAACTCTTAGAATATATGAAGTTTAATATTATTCGAGCATTGACTATTACAAGTTAAATATGTATACTCTAAATTCTAAAGCAACCACTAAAATAATACAAAAAGGATTATAGCTGAGTAGCCAAGAAGACAGTAAAATGGAATAATAATAAATAGTCTAAAGGAAGAACAAAAAAGAGAACAAAGAACAGGTATGATAAATGAAGTGGTCAAACTTCTGTAGAAGACCAGATAGTAAATATTTAGATTTTGTGGGCCTTATGTGATCTCTGTTGCATATTCTTCTTTCTACTTTTTAACAAACTCGTAAAAAGATAAAAATATATTTTTAGTTCATAGGCCATAGGGATACATACCACTGCCACCTTGGACGAAAAGACACAAACCATCAAGGCTTACTGAGGAATAAATATGCAATACAAATAGCCCTATCTCCATTTGATAATTTGAAAAATGAGTTAATAACTTTCACATTAAAAAACTCCAGCCCAGATGTCTTCAGTAATAAATTCTGCCCAACATTTAAGGAAGAAATAAGAATAATAATGCAAATTTTCTTTCAGAAAATTGAGTGGGAAGCAATATTTCCCAACTTATTCTGTGAAGCTAGTGTTACTCTGATACTAAGATGAGGGAAATGTATTTCAATAAAAGTAAAGAAGAGTGCATTTCACGAGATGCAAAAATTCTAAACAAAATGTCCAAAAATATATCCAAATTTATATCCAAAAATGTATAAAAAGATAATACATTATAATGAAATTGGGTTTATCCTAGAAATGCAAGGTTAGTTTAATATTTGTAGCTCACCATTCACTAACACACACATGCAGACACACACTCACACGTACAAGCAAACCAATGATACAGGAAAAGTAGAAGCTCAAAATCAAAATCTCATCACATTAGAAAGGAATAGAAAGAAAATCCTTCAATCTGATAAGATGCATTTAATAAAAACCTACATATAATGTCCTAATTAAAGAAACAGATCAAACTGCTTAGTGTTTCCTTCTAAGGATGTTTGCTCTTGTCATTTATATTTAACATCATGTTGGAGGATCTAGCCACTAAGGCATATAAAACAAAAGGACATTCATATTAGATGCAAAGATACAAAATCATCTTTATTCTAAAGCAACCACTTTTTTGTCAATATAGAAAATCCTATGGAATTTTTTAAAAGAAAAATTAGAACTAATTAGTTTATTATCACTGCAAGATAAAACTAGAACTAATAAGTTTATTATCACTGCAAGATGAAAGATAAATGTTCAAAAGTCAGTTGTGCTTTTGTATGCTACCAATAAAATCAGAAATTTGAATTTTAAAACATGTCATATATAGTAGCATTAAAATATGAAGTACATAAGCATGAATGTAACAAAAGATATTTAAGATCTATAAAGCAATAATTATAAAATGTTACTAAAAAAAGAATGTATTCTTACATAAATAGAGAGAAGCGTTGTGTCCCTGTATCAGAAGACTGAATATTGTCAAGATGTCAGTTCTACTCAAAGAAATCTATATAATCAGCACAATCATAATCAAAATAGTATTTGTATAGGGTTATTCTATAGGCTGATTCTAAAATTCATATGGAAATGCAAAGGACTAGAATGGCCTAATAAATTTAAGAAGAACAAAGTTGGAGGACTTATAATATTGAGTTCCAAGACTAATATTGCTACAGTAACCCAGAAAATATACCATTCATGTGAAGATAGACAAGTAGGTTATTTGAACAGAATACAGAGAATTCAGAAATAGACTTGCACATATATGTTCAGTTGACTTTCAACAAAGGTACAGAAGAATTTCTACAGAAAAAATTAGTGTTTAAAAATGTTACTAGAAAAATTGGATATTCAAAGCTCCTTCCCCCCCAACAAAAACTCTTCAGTTCGTACCTCCCATAAGATAAAATAATTAACACAATATGGGTCAAACACTGATGTATAAATTCTAAAACTAAGAAATATCTAGTGGAAAACATAGGAAAAAGTATTTGCAACCTTTGACTTAGCAAAAATTTCTTAGATACAATGCTATAATTATAATTCTTAAAAGAAAAGAGTGAATCGATTTGATTTCATCAAAATTAGTATCTATGACTCTGTGAAAGACATTGTAGAAAGTCAAGTCACACACTGAAAGAAAATATTTCCAAACTGCATATGAGATAAAGGACTTACATTCAGAATACTTTAAGAACACTAAATGCCTGCAATAAGAAATCAAACAATTCAATAAAGAAGTAACAAAAGATTTGAATAGACACTTCACCCAAAAAGATAAACATATGAAAAATAAACAGAGGAAAAGATGTATTAACACTAAAAGTTAGTTCAGAAATGCAAATTAAAGTGACAGTGTCTAAAGTTAAAATATCTGATCATATCAAGTGTTGTGGAATAGAGATTGAGCAACTGGAACTCTCATACACTGATGGTGGTAATATAAAATGATACATCCACTTTGGAAAACAATTTGTGATTTCTTAAAACATAAATACATACCTACCATCTGACCTGGTCATTTTACTCCTACCCATTTCACTTCAATAAAAGCAAAAGAGTATATCCACACAAAATTTGTACTAAAAATGTTCATTACAGCTTTATTGGTAATATCCCACATCTGGAAACAATCCAAATAAATATCGGTCAATTGACAAATCATGGTATATCTATATTATGGAATACTACTCAGCAATGAAAAGGAATGAACAATAGCATGCATGAATCTCAAAACAATTATGCTGAGTAAAATAAGACACACAAAATGGTTTCATATTACATATTTCATTTTCATAAAATTCTAGAAAATACAAAATAATTTATAGAGGCAGAAAGCAAATAGATGATTCCTTGGTGATGGGCAAGGGCCAGGAGAAAGAAGTATTACAAATAGGCATGAGAAAATTTGGGGAAGTGATAAATATATTAATTTTATTGTGATGGTTTCATGAGTATATACATAAATGCAAAAGTCAAAAGATTGTACGTTTTAAGTATGAGTGATTTGCATGTCAGTTACATCTCAGAAAAACTATATATTTGTGTAGACAGAGAGACAGATACGAGAGAGAAAGAAAGAGACAGAAAGAGAGACAGAAAGATCAAGGGAGAGTATGAGAATGCCCTGGATACTGAAATGAACTCTTGCCCTTGGTCCAAGGAAACAGCAAATCATCCTGTTATCCTTTATTTTGAGGATGCTTATATTTTCCTAAATTCAGTCTGTAAGTTACCTCAGAATGATAGATGCTTTCTTTGTACCACTTTCTGTAATTCTTATAGTCATCTTGTGGTTTCGGCATCATTGTGTGTATTTTATAGTTTAATTGCCTGAGGCATTGAGCTATTATTTAACTACCAATAGGATTGGATGCCAAGTATCTGTTGCTGCATAGCACATACTCATTCTACTGCCCCAAGCCCACCTCAGTAATCAGGTGGTCTAAAAGCATGGTGTTTTGGTGTCTCCTTTCCCTCAGCAATTTCCTGCAGTTCATTAAGACTGTTCTTCCTAAAACCCAGTTAATAAATGTGAATGCAAAAATGCACTGCCAGGTCACTATCTTTAACCTCCCTGTTTTTTTGTTTTGTTTGTTTTGTTTTTGCTTTTGCCAAGTGAACGGACTCAAGTCATTGTCATTTCTTACCTTGTGGAAGAGTGTGGAATGCTTTTCCTGTTGAGTGAGGTAAGACATCCCCACTGTCTGGAGACAAAATGCAGCCACACTTCCAGATATTGACACCTGCTGGTCAAAAACATGAACATCCAGAAAAAACATGCAGCAGAGGTCTCAGAAAGATGAATAAAACGTCATCACCAATCTTTTTGGATTTTAGATCTTCCTCGGTAAAAATGTTTAAGCTTTCACCTATAATATATGTATATTTACATATTTATATATAATGTACAAATACTAATATATATGCCGTAAAACATATAGGAATGCATTTTAAACATAAAATAAAGATGGAATGAACATATTTAAAGATATATTTCATTATTAGTTTCAAAAACAGTATTTTGAGAGTGATGAGAATAAATATTCATTATTTTTAAAAAGTCTTGGTTTAACACATTGTGAATATATAAAGTGATATTTGGTTTAGTTTATTTAGTTTATTTCAATAATACTTCAAAGGGCTTTCACAGCTAAAGATATCACTGCAGAGAAAACCATAAATGCAAATGCAAGTGGTTTGCACTGGCTGTGCTTACTAAATCAATAGCATCCACTCATGGATTACGCAAAATTTTGATTTTTAAAACACTACTAGTAAATTTCCATCTCCATGAACTGGGTGCTGTAGCTCATGTCTGTAATCCCAGAACTTTGGGAGGCTGAGGCATGTGGATCACTTGAGGTCAGGAGTTCGAGACAAGCCTGGCCAACATGGTGAAACATCATCTCTACTAAAAATACAAAAATTAGCTGTGTGTGGAGTTGTGCACCTGTAATCCTAGCTTCTTGACAGGCTGAGACAGATTGCTTGAACCTGCAAGGAGGAGGTTGTAGTAAGCTGAGATTGTGCCATTGCAACAGAGCAAGACTCCATCTCAAAAAAAATAAAATTCCATCTCCTTGATGTAAGTAGGTTGTTCTTGCACGTGAATGGAAGAGATGTTGCATTTATTATTATTTTTAAACAAATAGGTTCAAAACCTTTCCAAGCCTTATTTGGAAGTTTCTGTTAACAGTATTTTAAGAGTGTAGAGGAATTTTTATGTGACACTCATTATTTTCAGGAAAAGAAATAATGAGGAAAATAATTTCGAACACTCATTTTCAATGTTCTTTCCATTACTCAGTTTTCTTTCATAAAACAATTACTTTCCCATTTTATTGTAAAAATATTACCTTTACCTATAAAAGACAAATTAAATATATTTGTTTTAATTATCTGTATTATGTCAACAGTCTCTCTACATGACAGAAGGAAAGCAAAGCTAGAACATGTCTATTTTTTAAGAAAAAAAACATACAAGTTGCCTTGAATTTCTGCAACTCTTATATTTGCCACATGTCAACAAGGAAACGTCTCTTTGGAACAAGATATTTTCATAGTCCTTCCACAATTCATTATGTATTGTAAAGATGCATTTTTATTTGGAGGTCTCATTTAAAAATAAGCTTAATCTGATGAATGACAAGCTGTAGCACTTTGTGCAATTTTGCTTCTATTTATTTTTGCAATGGCTTGCATTGTTTGACAAATGATGCAGTGATTGAATTGCATATATTTGACTATTTCTGTGACCTACTCCCAGAATTCTAGACGAAGTATCTACTAGGCTAGGGGTTAATTTATGCAGCATTTTTTTTTGTTTCATAAATTACAGTGATATAAAAATAAGTCATTTAGTATTGAGAGCATGTCTTCTGCAGGACATCTGTCCTTTAATGACTCAAAAATTATAGTTTTATGTATGTTTTATCATGAAAAAGAATCTAGTAAATACTATAACTAAGCATGGTAGAAGTATTTGTGCCTTGACTCTACTGTGTAACAGTCCTCCCATACTGTGTAACCGGTTCCAATACCTGTTTTCTAAAATCTTTAACAAAGTCTCTCTGCATTTTCAGAGTGTTTACTAGCTGAAGAATGAATGTTGATTGCCAGTATCAATTTATTTTTGTTGTTTTGGTCACTTTGGCCACGGCAGAAAGACATTTCTCAGTGATATGTAGATTGTTGTGCTTTGCTGATAAACAAGGAATCTCAAAAGATGTGTTTAAAAATGTATCATTATGGTTAGTGGATATTTAAAAATTAGTGGATATAGATGCTTAATTTTAAATATTGCAAAAAATTGTTAAGATTTGTTTTATGTTAGAAAAGTTTGCAATATTAGTGTGTTCTTTAATCAACTGTTTCTTTGCAAGAATATTTTTTAGTGGTGGGCTTGGTCTCTCTTTAACTTTTATTTTAGATTCAGGGGTACATGTGAAGTTTTGTTACATAGGTAAACTCATGCCACAGGGGTTTTTTGAACAAATTATTTATCACCTAAGTATTAAGCACAGTACCCAATAGTTATCTTTTTAAAGCACTCATCTATTGTGCGAGGCTTAGTTTTGTTTAAACTAGGCAGAGGATCTGTAAATACACCTGTCTAAGTACTTGCTATGGAATATGAGAGCACTATTGTCAACCCTCCTTCCCTTCACTCTCCAGTCTGTTCTCTGACCTGAGTGAGGGAGTGCTGTTACTAATACTAAATATACTCTATATTATCTTTACATGGAAGTCCTGATACTTTCTTTTTATATTTCCAGTATTACTCTGTATACACACATTCGTTGTGTACACATCACTTTGAGCCCACTGTTATGTAGTAGTCTTTGATGGTGTGAAAATAAACAGAATAAAAATCAGGATTTCTGACCTTTGGAGGGAATGAATGCATTGTAAATGTGCAAGTATGAACAAAAATTTCACTGTGACTATTAAAAGATATTGTTCAGATAATGAAGGGCAATTTGTGCGGTATGTAGTAGACAATAGGATTGTAAAGAGTTCTTGAAGCTACATTGTTTTCATTCAGCTTCATTCATTTAGCTCTGAGATAGTTGAAACATTGCATATTTAGGGCATTTAGTGAAAGCTGGAAAAAATGCAGAACTCCCTTTTTTTTTGAGATGGAGTCTGGCTGTGTCGCCTAAGCTAGAGGCTAGAGTGCAGTGGTGCAATCTTGGCTCACTGCAACCGTCACCTCCCAGGTTCAAGTGATTCTCCTGCCTCAGCCTCCAAAGTAGCTGGGATTACAGATGCCCACCACCACACCCAGCTAATTTTTGTATTTTTAGTAGAGACAGGGTTTTACCGTATTGGCCAGGCTGGTCTTGAACTCCTGACCTCGTGTCCACCTTCCTTGGCCTCCCATAGTGCTGGGATTACAAGCGTGAGCCATGGTGCCCAGCCAGTGCTGAGCTCTGTATAGATTACCTGTACTCAAAAAAATCGCTTAACTAAAACAACCTTTACTTGCACCCAAATAACTAAAAAAGAGTAGTGTTTTAAAATGTCAGAATACTTCCCATGAGAGACTACTAAACTTGTTTTGATAAGGGACTAATAAGAATTAAACAATAATAAAATAGATTGGGGGGAGGAATCTTCATTCTGTATCTCCTAGAAGATGAAGATCTTTCTTGTTGTTAGCATTGTTTGTCGGCAATTTCATCAAATACAATATTGAACTTCTACTTGGTGATTGGAGATTCTATATCAGAAGGAGTAATACAATTTTAAAATGGTAGCCAAATACAAAATATTGCAGGAAATGTGAGAACCTGCATACAAAGCTTTTTGCCTTAACTGTAGCAGAATCTCAGTATGATTTGCTTATATATTAAGTAATTTTTGCATAAAATAGAACCTTCAAGGAAAAAGTGAGAAATCCAATATGGTGGCCTTTTTTAGATCCCATGTAATATAAATCAGGGTCAGCTAATCCAAGGCATCCCTAATATATCTTCCTTGATTAAGAGGGAAGCTTATGGACTTGGACATTGTGATGAATACTTCTATAAAGACTAAAAATTCACATTATAATATCGCTGCATTCCCAAGACTCTAATTGAGCATGCTTCTGAAAAATCCATGGTGAACAGCTTGACGAATTAATTGAAAGAGACCCAAGAATTAGTTTTCGAGTCTGATGCAAAAAGCTCTAAGATGTGAATGCTGTTCTTTGCCACCCAAATCCCTATTTAAGACTAAAGGATTTTCCTCCACCTGCTGGGAGGCAGTTGATACCTCTCAACCATTAGTCTTCTCTGGGAATGATTTCACTAAAGAGAGCCACTTTGTACACATTTAAACCCTCCTTCTGAGGTGGCATACATCCAAAACTGTGCAAATGTGCCAGTTCAAATTCCTGTTGTTTGAGGTCTTGTTTTGAGTACATCACTGCTCGACTTCCCCAGCTTCCTTCCCTACTGCTAATTGTGTTGATTCTGAGAGGGTTTCTTAATAATTTTCATAGTCACTAACCTCCATCATGTAGTGAGCTTCCTGGAGGACCCAGCCGGGCACACAAGGCCAATTATCTGTCCTTAAGTACAAAGGAGTCCAATGAAAAAGGCACTGAACTTAGAATTTCTTTTGAAGTCCTATATTTACATCTTGGTTTTAGCATGAACTGGTGGCATGATCTTGGGCAATATATTTTATATTTCCGATTATTCATTTCTTCATTTGTGAAATGGAGGTTATTATAGTAATATCAAAACACTATGAACGTAAGTATGATAGTGGTTGTGAAATTTCCTAGATAAATGCCTGGAGAAGAGTAAGCGCTCACAAAAGCTTGGAAAAAAAAAAGGCATTAGTGTTCATTGAAAATTTTCCCTCTTTAAAAATACCTAAACATCAGGAAGGGAGGAGTAGTCCAGAAGTTTTGCACTGTCCCGTAGAAGCATTATGTCACATTTTGTGTTAGGAGGTATTATTAGTCTTAGTGGAGGAAGGAAAATCAGGAAGAGGATCGGGAACACTGGTGGATAGAAAAGCAATCTATTTCCTGCATGGCTTTAGTGGTTATGATGATTCCTTTGTGTTGGCTTTTAAATCAGATTATATTTCTATTAAAGACAAAGAACCTGTCATGTGCCCCCTTCAGTTCCCCCGCTATTTCCAAGTGGTGGTTAGTGTAGTGACTTGAAAACAGTAGTTTCTCAATAAATTCTTTTTAAGTGATGGATTACAACTCTTTCAATAGAAGCAAAGAATTTCTCATTTTTTTCCACAGAGAAAATCTAAATCTGAATTTCCTTGAACTTGTTCTGGAAAAGAAAATTGGAATACATATTATGAATAGTTCATAGAGTTCATAATTTCATGATGGATGATGTTATTATATAAAATGTCTTATTAGAAAAATATTTAAGAAACATAACTCCACAGCAGTTAGAAACATCTAGATAGAAAACACTTAGTGACCCTCTTTATCATCATAAGATGACAACAAAGTTACAACAAATAAAAGTGTTTGAAAGTTTAGCCCCGTCGTCTGTTTTCTTATAATTTATGAGCTTATTTTCTCCTTTTCTTTGGGAGTATGGTAAGCAAACACTATATCTGAGTGTGTGTGTGTGTGCCTGTGTGTGAACTATTCCCTGAAGAAACACATTCATTTTTAAAATTATCTTGTTTCCTTTTAAACAGAATGTAGGCTGGGCACGGTGGCTCACACCTGTAATCCCAACACTTTGGGAGACCAAGGCAAGAGGATCTCTTGAGCCCAGGGATTTGGGACTGCCGTAGGCAATGTAGCAAGACCCTGTCTCTACAAAAAGTTAAAAAAAAAAATAGCTGAGCTTGCTGGCACACACCTGTAGTCCTAGCAACTCGGGAGGCTAAGGCAGGAGGATTGCCTTAGCCCAGGAGGGTGAGGCTGCAGTAATGATTGTACCACTACACTCCAACCTAGGCAACAGAGTAAGACCCTATCTCAAAAAACCAAACCAAACCAAACCAAACCCCAGAATGTAGATGTGTTTTTTGTTGGTGAGTTTCTTGTTCTTGGGGGAGGAAATATGATAGGATGGAGAGGCGTTGAGTTTTCAAGTTAAATGGACCCGTGTTTCCTTGCCTCTGACTTGTACAAACCATAAAACCATAAAGAGGACATTTAATCCCTATAAGCTTCACTTTTCTTATCTGTATAAAGATGTAATGCTTCACAGGGTTGTGGTAAAATCAGATGAATTTATTGACGTGAACCACTCGGCACAAAGCGGATAATCCCTTTGATAATATAAACTTCTTTGAATTCCGTAAAACCAGATGATTTTTAGTAAATGATAGCATTTGTAGAAGAAGCCCGTCTTCTTTTCCAGAGAAGTATCCTTGGTCACATTGCCAGCCACAAAATCACTTTTGCAGAGATTTTTCTGTAGCACTCATCTTTGCATCTGTCCTTAACAATCATTTTGGCCTTTACTCCCAAATTATACTCTATAATTCCCAGCCCCAGTGGCATTATACTTCCTGGATATAATTGCTCGCCTTGACTGGTTAAAGTACTTCTTTCTACTTCAATACTCATATCCACTAACTGGTGTTTCCAGGGTTGACTCCAAGCAATTTAAGTCCAAAAAAGTTCAATAGGAATAGTTAGCATTTATTTATAACTTATTTTGTGCTAGCAGTGCCATGTTCTTCAATATTTTCAGCAATGTCATGATATATCGTTTTTAAAAATCCCATTCGATGGATAAAATTGTGATTTAGTGAGTTTGGGTTACATGTTCAATGTCACACAATATGTTCACATCAAAGCACGTGCTAAAACGATGGCAGTTCCCATTGGGCCTGTCTGCTGCTTCTCCTTTCTGGCCTCCTTCAGTCTAATGTTAAGTGAGATGTCGACTACTTCTTGTGCCTCTGTGTTCTCATTTTTAAATGGATATATAAGATCAACTGTTCTGTCTTTACAGACTATGGTGATGTCAATATAAGTAGAAAATTTTCATAGGAAATAAGCTGGTGGTCCATAAACATAAGACTTATTAACGCAAAGAGAGGAGAGAAATGGTTTCTGAATGTCTGTTTTAAATATGGTGACATTGACTGTGGTTGATAACAGATCTGAGAATTAATCTGTTGCTTAACTTTTCTGCTCATAATTACCATCTTATTCTAAGCACTTTGATGGAGAAAGGCTGGTTAATAATTGTTAGCCAATTTACTGGCTCTTATAACAGGTGGCTGCACAACATGTTTATGTGGCCTCAGAAAGGGGCCAGCTGCCTGTCAAAAACAGTAGGCTCACTTTTCTTCAGTAATAATGGAACGGAATCTGCTCAGTTTAATTGGTGCTAAGTGCAGAGAGGCCTGATGATTTTCTTTGTTTAGCAAAAGTAAGACTTTGCCTAGTATCATAAAACAACTGCAATGCAACATGAAACAGGAGTGCTGTCTCTGTCTCTCACATGCTGTATATGAACTCTGTTTTCAATAACTAAACAAACTCCCAACTTGCTTTTTACTAAAAAAGTATATCTAGTTATTTTACACTGTTATCACATTATTTTTCTAAGCAGAGGCTCTTATTTACCTATATGGAACACAAAGAGGAGCAGGAGAAATGAATACTGTGCAATATTGAAAGCGATGCAGTGTTCCCTTACAGTCCCAGGGCCAGTCTGGCTGAGGTATCAGCTAACTTATGAAAAGCTAGGATTAGGATGGGTTATACTATCTGTGGCAATCTTCCCAGGAGACAGTCAAAATCTCTCAGGAAGAGCTGTAAAGCTAACCTCACTGAGGCCAATTACAAACACCAAGTCTTAATTGCTAGAGGTGTGATCAAACACAGGCTGCCAAGAGTTTAGAGTCAAATGGGATGGAGTAAGATTAAGAACAGGTTAGAAACATGAGAGAAGAGACCAGGGAAAAGCTCAAGGATACCCTTGGAATGTTCTTATACATATTTATCTATCCATTAGTCTGTGCATAGCATATGAGTTGTCAGTCTGGCTGAAAGAAAATCAGAACGCATATATAGCTCATATTTTTTCTCTTGAAAAACTACATATAAGCAGCTTCTTGTAAGATATAGCTGAAAGAACATGTGTTCACATTTTTTAAGGACCCTTTAAGTGCAAACATAACAACAGCCTTTTATTTCCCCTGTGTTGCTACTGCATAATGTTAGGCACAAAACAGTTACCCAACAAGCATCTCCTAAACCTTTGAAATAGGTTTAGTGGCAAAAGATGCATATATTTTTATTTAGAATCTATACCTCAAAAGCATTGTCCTAAGAGAGAGAAAAAATGCTTAACCTTCGAAGATCAATTTTTAACAGTAAGTCACTGGAGAAGCTCTAGATGGAGGATGTTACTGACTAGTGCAATGCACCCTCTAAATGCTTAATTTATACGTAATACTGTCACTTCATTGTTAGGAAGACTCAAAGTCAAGTGAAATTGGTTCTGTCTATCTACCATATATTTGTTCTACTCTAATATATTGTCAAGATTGATGATTTACTGTAGGAAATATCCTTGGAGAGAGGAAATACTGGTAATATAAATAATAAATGTAAAACAAGCTAGTTGAACTGTATTTTAAGTGGTTTATGGACAAGTGGGAAACAAACTTTGGTTAGTCACTTTTCAAAGAGAAACAAGCAGACTGAAGGGTGGTTCTTGAGATTCATAATACTCAAAGCTATGAAGGAATTGTTAATTAAAACAATTTAATATATTTTCGCACCTGTGGTCACTAATTAGCAATAGTGTTTCATTGGCCCTTGAAAGTTTTTCTCTTATGACTTTTCATTCATATATATCCCATTCTAGGCTACAGAAACTATTTAAGTCAACATGTTGACAAGATACCTTATAATGATGATTTTGAAAGTAATTGCATTTTCCCTTTTATTCTTTTTGAATCTCTTCAGTTCTCTTCAGTCAACAAGCATTACTATTGTAACCAGAACAAAATTTGTGCCATAAAAATACTACTTTGTGAGGGAAGTGAGATTTTATGTGGATTTACTGCCATCGTGTATCCTTTTGCAACATACTTCCTCCTACTAAATACGAGAGAATATAAGCAAATAGCATGAGTGGAGTTGGGGTGAAGCTTTGAGAAATTAGTATTTCAAAATGGTCTGCTGAAGAAGGAGCTTATGTTTTTAGAGCTGGTCAGACAAGAAGTATGTTTATCAAGGAAAAAGTGAAAGGGATTTTCTGCATTTGTGGGAGTAGAAAACTACTAGCGATTCTTCTAACTCTACCATTAAGAGTTGGAGATAGACAAAAATATTTATATATTCTAGAAGTCCAAAATGTTTGGCATTTATCTCTTATGTGGCATAGCTAGATGGATCTTGAGACAAATCACCTATTTTCTGACAGGTATCTCTACAGGCCAGCCACTAGTAAATCTGATAAGTAGAAGAGGGCATTCTTTCTTGATTGTGCTTGTGTGTGTATGCTTGAGTGTGTGTATAAGAGACAGTGGGAGCCATGTATGTAGTGTTCTAGTTGAAAGTGCTGGCTCTGAGTCAGAATGCCTGGTTTGACTTCAGGCAAATTACACAATCTTTGTTTAAGTTTCAGTTTTCTCATTTGTAGAATAGGAAAAACTATAGTTCCTTCTTCATAGAATTATTCAGAGGATTAAATGAAATATTGTATGTGCAACTTTTATACAGCACCTGGCACATAATAATTTCTCAATTATTATCATCCTTGTTATTAAATGTATTTATGAATAAAAACTACAATGAGTCAACTATTGACTACAAGCTGTATTGAAAAGAAACTGTAATAACAGGAAATACGTAATTGGAAGGGAATATTTCATATTTTGTATTACCATTCTTTTACATTTTGTATGTTTAATGTGTTATCCTTTTTCTAACTTATTGATCACTGATATTTAACATTTCTCCTTTTCTAATAATTTTAAAACACAATTTTTCCATTAAGTGTGGCTTAGACAATATTCTACAAGTTTTTCTATGTTGTATTTTGAATGTATTTAATATAAAATATTTTGTAATATCCATTGTGATTTCTTCTTTGACTCATGTTATTTACAAGTATATCACTTTGTGCCTTAAAGTATATTTTATTTGATATTACTTTGGAGAAAAACATAACTTGTTATGACAAAATATTTAACAAGGAAAATAACACAATTTCAATGTAATTCCGATTTCAAACAAAGACAATAAAATTATAATGCATGAAGTAAGAATTAACAGACCACAAGAAGAGACAGACAAAGCCAAAATCATACTGGAAGATCTTATCACTGTATTTCCAATTTGCTCTACTGATTACTGATAGGATAAGAGAAAAACGTCAAGAATATGCAGAATATTTTCAAAGTATGACAAAATTTGACTTAATTAACGTATGTAAAACACTATACCCCACAATTGTAGAATGTGGATTTCTTTCAAGTATACATAGAACATTAAGCAAATTGTATTATATACTGAGAAATAAAGCAGTGCTCAAAAATTTTGATAGGATTAAAGCTATACAATGGGTATTTTTGGATCACTGTTGAATTAAGCTAGAGTTAATAATAAAAAGTTAATAAACATAGTTAACATTTGCATTTGATAATATAATCTCTGGAGATTTCATAGATCTATTTATATTGCCTATTGTTTCCACTAGATTTTGTTTATGATGTCTTTTTTTATAAATTACTTTTGAATATGTGCTGCACAATGTATTAAAAACATTTATAGAAATACTTTCTAGCCTGTGTTAAAGTATCAGATTATCTTTATTATGCTGTGGTAACAATCTCAATATCAGTAGGTTAACATGCAAAGGGGACTAGATAATGCTCCAGTTTCCTATATTTCACATGTTGATTTAACAATTCAGCTTGCCCTAATCTTACGATAGCTTTGTACTGGAGCAGGGCTGCATACTCAGCTCCCTCCCCATTTGGCTTCTGATGTCCTTGGCCTCTTTTACCCCAAGAATGAGGAAAGGGGCCCCTGAGGCACAGTAAGCTTACCCTTCGAATAAATGTCATGGACCTAAGGAGTTTAGTAGAGAGTAATTAATTGGGCAGGGAGAGAGAGAGAGAGAGAGAGAGAGCGAGCTCCCACACTGCCATGGGAGGGGATCCAAAGAAGGAATCTGTATTGGTAAGGAGCAGCAGTATTTTAACCCTGGAGTTATTCCTGCCCCATTCATGTTCTCGTCTAATGAGAGGAGTTCTTTCAAACTTCACTGGAGTGATTGATCTTTGACTTTGATACCGGATTGGCTACTTGGTCCCCAACAGAGCCCCCTCCTCCCAGAGCTTTTGACAGGTTTTTGAACAAGGAAACCTACCTGGATTTCTCTATCTAAACTGAGGGGCAGGTGTTGGCAGGGAAAGTCAGACAAAGAAGTTTATATTTGAAACCCCTCTGGTTTCCAGATGGAGGTGAAACCACGCAGACTGGGAAGAGAAGTTTTTTCCTTAACACAGTCCCTCAGCTTCATATTAACAGCTGCTTCCACAATTGCAAGATAGGGGGAAAATTGTCAAATTGTATTATAAATACTTCTACTGCAAATACATGTATCACTTCTATTTGAATTTTATTAGCTAGAGCACGGGGCCAGGGAAATGCTGTTGTTCCATGGTCCTAGAAGGGCAGGAAAACTGAAAGTGGTGGAGAATAGCACTAATGTCTACTGCAGACTGCTCTTCTGGTTACCAGATATTAGGCTCAGTCTCTTTTCTGCATGCCAAATACACAGACTCTTAACTCAGAGTTGACTAACTTGAAATCCTGTCAAAACATAACATTTAGCTGAAAATGCAGGAATTTTTGGTAATGCATGGTAGTCTCTCCAATAGAGTGTGATGGATAGTAATATTTACATCAAATCCAGTTGTGGATCTCTTGATCCAGAGATCAAGGAACCTAAAAGATAAAGTTGTCTTCTGCTCCATACCAATATACAGTTCTGCAATAGGGATAGGATAATTACAAAAAACACTCTCATTTTGAGAGACAAAGAGTGGGAGATCCACAGAAGTAACTGGGTCATAGTAATACTGAAGTTATCCTGAAAATACATTTCAACAGGTGCCTATTTGGATAATTTTTTATTTATACAATTTTGTTACCTGACAAGGCTTCCCCAGTCCACTATTCTCTGTGGTCTCTGAATATTCCTAGCCTTATACGTATGGGGGTATAAGAGCTTTGAGAGCTCCCCCCCCCCCGCTTATTTTATCCTTCTTGGCCATACGTATAAGGCTAGGAAGAGAAACTAGAGAATTGTGTACCAGTTTTAAATACTTCATTGCCTAGACAAGTCACATGACTACTCCCAAATTTAAATGGATGGGAAAAAGCAAGCTTTTCCTATGCATAAAAGATAATTAAAAATATGAGTGGGTAGCACTAATACTCTACCAAACATGGTGTCCTCTTTTATTAAAGAGGATTTTTATTTGCCTCTGCAGCTCTCAGGTGTGCAAGCAACTTAGGGTCACTTTAATCTAGTTTCTGAAACTGAGATTTTTCTTGGCTACTCAGATGAGATAATACAGGGATGCAGTCTTTTCAGAAATTGGTTCTTATTAGTTAGAGCCTAAGAGCAGATTAGAAGGTTAGGGATCTAGAAAAAGAAACTGTATTAACTAACATGGAAGTGTAGGCTATAAAATTAGTTTGGAAAGAGGGCCAGGATATCAGCAAGAAGAAAGACGTTGGTGCCACACCAAAGTTACCAGTTTCTCACTTTTCTATACAGAAGCCGCACTTTATTTAAAGCCATGCCAGTGGATGAGGGTATGCATTAAGAGAAATTAAAAGCTGTAGCATTGAGAGTCCTTCCAGACTCAGGATTTTCAGGTAAAATATAGACATCTAGTAAAATCTGAATTTCAGATAAACAACGAATAATTTTTGGTATAAGAAGTATGTCCTATGCAATATGTCAGCTATATTTATGGTAAAAAGCTTATCTGTAATTCACATTTAACTGCATGTCTTGTATTTTTATTAGCTGAATTTGACATCTCTATATAAATGGGAAGATGTCTGGGGAAAAAGCTGCTGAATTGCTTGGACTCATGGTGTGAACATTTGAGAGGGATGTTTAACATTAGAAAGATTATGCCCTGTTCAAAGAATGGAAAAATTTCAATTTGGCTGGAGCTTAGTTTAAAAGAAGAAGCCACAGTGACAAGACAAAAGTCAGGATGAAAAGGGACAAAATGCTATTGTAATTCCCTCCAGACTGAAGATTTGAATATGGTAATTACTCAAAAATTCGCAAGGGCTAAGTGATAGATTGAAAGTTAAAGGAAGGCAAATGGCATTCAGGAATGAGCAGAAATGACCGAATAAGGACTGCTTACTTGTTGATACAGTGTTCATTGCTGAGGTGTGATTTAAAATTATGAATCCATAATGTTTAAGTCAAAATGTTCCAGTTGTTACAACAACATTATAATACATTATTATGTCAGTTTTCAGCACATTTGTTGAGAACATGACTACATTATCTTAAACTACAGTTGCCAGGAGAACCAAGACGCTTCTCATATTTAGTTAAAGCAGTGGTTGCTCAGACAAAACATAAAATTATTTGTAATTGCCACATAAATTTGTGGCATGATGAAAAAAGTCATAAACATAAATGGGTACTATTAAATAAAAACTCTGAGATAAATTACCTGAAATTTAAAAAACGGGCTATGAGAAAAATTTCTATGGGTTTGATTGATAGTTCCCAAACATTTTACTTCTCTCTAGAACTGCCCTGGCATCTTCTCTGCTTTTTGCCAGTTTCCCTCTATGGCCTATGCCTATTTGAGGGCACTTTTTCATCATTCCTTGCATTATGGCTAGTTGTATTCCAGTTGCTTCTCAAACTTAGTAACACAAACATAACTTTTAGAAGCAAAATCTTTCTCATCCCATTTTAACATAAATTATTTTATAAAAACATCACTTAAACATGTTCAAGTGTGAATTAATATCTTAAAAAGACAAATTTGTAAATTATATACAAACTTTAAAAATACTATATTTAAAAATTAGCATCATTAATTTAACATAGTAGATTATATTGTTTTGATGAAATTATTATATTGTTACTCAAGAGTTAAATTTAGTGAGGGCTGCTAAGACAAGAGCCCTTTAAATTGCATGTTGCTCTACTACTATGGTAGCTATGGCAACTCATTTTCTCAAATAGTTTTCTGTTTTCAAAATGCTGGGAAACACTTATTTATTTAGGGCATTGTGATCCATTTGTACTTATCTGGCACAAATTCAACATTCTGAATTATGTTCAGTTCCATTTCTCCCATCCTTTTTCATAACAATAAAGCAGTACTCTTTGGTGATAAGATGAGAATAAATTGGACAGTAAAGTCACATGAATAACACCTACAAGGTGGTCATATAAACAATCTTAAAGACTATACAAACTACAACTTTCAAGACATAGAGAGTACAATAAGATATAAATAGAAACAAAATGTTAATAAGTGTGGGGATGAAGTTAAGGTATATACTTTTTATTAATTTTCTTTTTGTTTGTTTATGTAAACAGTGTTGAGTTGTTATCAGCTTAAAATAATGGGTTATAAGATAGTGTTTGCAAGCTTCATGGTAACCTAAATCAAGAGAAACACATTTGACACATAAAAAAGTAAAGAGCAAGAAGTTAAATCATACTATGAGAGAAAAGCATCTTCACTGAAAGGAAGACTGGAAGGAAGAAAAAAAGGAAGAGAAGACATCAAAATCACTGGAAAACAAATAAGAAAATGGCTGGTATAAGTCCTTACTTATCAATAATAATATCAAATGTAAATAGACTAAACTCTCCAATCAAAAGACATAGACTGGCTGAATGGATTAAAAAACAAAAACAAAAAAGCAAAAAAACCAAGACTCATGATCTGTTGCCTACAAGAAACTCTTCAGATATAAAGAAACATAAACTGAAAACAAAGGGATGGAAAAGATATTCCATGTCAGTGGAAATCTAAAAAATGCAGGAGTCACTATACTTATATCAGACAAAATTGATTTAAAGACTATAAGAGGAGATAAAGTAAGTTACTATACAATGGTAAAAGGGTCAATTCAGCAAGAGGATATAATAGTAAATATATATGCACCCAACAGTGGAGCACAGATACATAAAGCAAATATTATTAGAGTAAAAGACAGAGATAGGCTCCAGTACAATACTAGCTGTAGACTTCAACACCCCCCTTTCAGCATTGGACAGATATCCCAGGCAGAAAATCAACAAAGAAACAGCAGACTTAATCTGCAATATTGACCAAATGGACCTAATGGGTATTTATTGAACATTTCATCCAATGGCTGCAGGATACAAATTCTTTTCCTCAGCACATGTATCATTCTCAAGGATAAATCATATGTTAGGTCACAAAACAAGTTTTCAAACATTCATAATGGAATAGAACTAGAAATCAGTAACAAGAGGAATTTTGGAAACTATACAAACACATGGAGGTTAAACAATATGCTCCTGAATAACCAGTAGGTCAATGAAAAAATTAAGAATGAATTGAATAACTTCTTGAAATAAATGATAATGGAACAGAGCATACCAAAACCTATGGGATACAGCAAAAAGAGTACTAAGAGGAATATTTAGAGCTGTAAGTGCCTACATCAAAAAAGAAGAAAAACTTCAAATGAACAACCTGACAATGTATCTTAAATAACTAGGAAAGCAAGAGCAAATCAAACTCAAATATAGTAGAAGAAAAGAAATAATAAAGACCAGAGCAGAGATAACTTAATTTGAAATGAATAAAACAACACAAAAGATCAATAAGATGAAGTTTGTTTTTTGAAAAAATAAACAAAATTGACAAACCTATAGACAGACTAAGAAAAAAAGAGAGAAGACTCCTCTGGACAAAATCAGAGATGAACATGGAGACATTACAGCTGGTACTACAGAAATTCAAAGGATCACCAGTGGCTACTATGACCAGCTATATGCCAATAAATTAGAGCATCTAGAAAAAAAATGAACAAATTCCTAGACAAACACAATTTACCAAGATTGAAACATGAAGAAATTCAAAACCTGAACAGACCAATAACAAACAATGAGATCACAGCTGTAATAAAATGTCTTCTATCACAGAAAAGCCCAGGATCTGAGTGCTTCATTGCTGAATTCTACCAAACATTAAGAGAACTAATACCAATCATACTCAAACCATTCTGAAAAATAGAGGAGGGGGAAACTCATATGAAGCCAGCATTACTCAAGATACCAAAACCAGACAAAGACACAAGAGCAACAACAAAGAGAACTACAGGTCAATATCACTGATGAATATTGGTGCAAAAATCCTCAACAAAATACTAGCAAACAGAATTCAGCAACACATTTAAAAGATCAGTTATGACCAAATGGAATTTATCCTAGGGATGCAAGGATGGTTCAATATATGCAAATCAGTTAATGTATACATCATATCAATGGAATGAAAGACAAAACCATACGATTATTTTAACTGATGCTGAAAAAGCATTTTCAACACTTCAAAAACCTGGGGTTAGATAGAATGTACCTCAACATAATAAAAACCATATATGACATACAGATCTATAGCTACTATCATCATCATAATAATAATAACTTAAAGCCTGTCCTCTAAGATCTGGAACAGGACTCGGATGTCTACTTTCAACCCTGTTATTCAACATAGTGCTGGAAGATCTAGGCGAAACAATCAAACAAAGAGAGAGAAATCAAGAACATCCAAATTGTAAAAAAAAAAAGAGGTCAAATTATCTTTGTTGATTATATGATCTTATATTTGGAAAAACCTGATGACCCAACCAAAAACCAATTAGAACTGATAAACAAATTAAGTAAAGTTGCAAGATACAAAAAGTAACGTATAAAAATCAGTAGCATTTCTGTATGTTAACCACAAACACTGTGAAAAGTCAAGAAAATAATTCCACTTACAATAACTACAATAAAATACCTAGAAATTAACCAAATAAATGAAAAATCTCTGCAATAAAAACTATAAAACATTAATGCAAGAAATTAAAGAGGACATAAAAAAGTGGAAAGATATTTCATGTTCATGGATTGAAAGAATGAATATTGTTAAAATGTTCATGCTACCCAAAGCATTTAAAGATTCAATACAATCCCTATCGAAATACCAATGACATCTTTCACAGAAGTAGAACAAACTGTCCTAAAACTGATAGAGAACCACAAAAGACTCTGAAATAGTCAAATACTTCCTAAGGAAAAAGAACCAAACTGGAAGAAGCACATTACCTGACTTTAAATTACAGTACAGAGCTATAGTAACTAGAATGGCATGGTGCTGGCATAAAAACAGAATAGATCAGTGGAACAGAATAGAGAACCCAGAGACAAATCCATACATCCACAGTGAACTCATTCTTTTATAAATGTGCCAAGATCATACACTGTGGAAAGGATAGTCTCTTTAATAAATGGTTCTAGGATAACTGGATATTTATATGTAAAAGAATGAAACTAGACCCCTGTCTCTCATCGTGTACAAAAATCAAAATGGTTTAAAAACTTAAATTTAAGACTTCAAATGATGAAACTACTAAAAGAAAACACTGGAGAAAATCCTCAGGATATTGGAGTGGGCAAAATATTCTTCAGTAATACCCTCAAAATATAGAAAACCAACCAAAGAAAACATGGACAAATAGGATCAAATCAAGTTAAAAGACTTCTGCTCAACAAAGAAAGCAATCAATAAAGTGAAGAGACAACTCACACAATGGCAGAAAATATTTGAAAACTATGTATCTGACAAGGGATTTATACACAGAATATATAAGTGACAACTCTATTGGACAAAAGTTATTAATCCAATCAAAAATGGGCAAAAGATTTAAATAGACATTTCTCAAAAGAAGATATACAAGTGACAAACAGGTGTATGAAAATTTGCACATCATTGATCATCAGAGACATACAAATCAAAAACTACAATGATTTGCGATGAGATATCACCTCACCACAGTTAAAATGGCTTTTATAAAAAGGAAATCAAGCAATAACAAATGCTGCCAAGGATATGGAGAAAAGGAAATTCTCTACACTGTTGATGGGAATGTAAATGACTATGACCACTATGGAGAACAGTTTGAAGGTTCCTCAATAAATTAAAGGAGGAGCTACTGTAAGACCCAACAATCCCATTGATAGGTAGGTATATACCCACAAGAAAGGAAATCAGTGTATCAAAGAAATAGCTGCACTTCCATGTTTATTGCAGCCTATTCACAATAGCTATAATTTGGAAGCAACCTATATGTCCATCAATGGATGAATAGTTAAAGAAAATGTGGTACATTCTCTCAATGGAGTTTTATTCAGCTATAAAAAGAGTGAGATGCTATTATTTGCAACAACATGGGTGGAAATGGAAGTCATTATGTTAAGGGAAATAATTTAGGCACAGAAAGAAAAATAGCACATGTTCTGACTTATCTATGGAACTGATCTAAAAATTAAAACAATTAACTCATGGAGCTGGAGAATAGAAGCAGAGAGGGGTATTTGGTGGGTGAGGATTGGGTGGGAATGGAGGATGGTTAATGGGTAACAAAACATTAATGAATGAATAAGACACAGTATTTGCTTAAACAACAGAGTGACTAAACTAAAAAATAATGTAATTGTACATTTAAAAATAACTAAAGAGTATAGTTGAATTGTTTGTAACATGAAGGATAAATGCTTGAGGTGATGGATACTCCATTTAGCCTAATGTAATTATTATGCATTACATGTAATTATTATGCATTGCATAATATATCTATCAAAATATCGCATGTAACACACAAATATATACACCCACTATGTACTCACAAAAATAAAAAAAAAAAAACAATAAAAATAAAGACCATATAGACCTGTTTAGTAAAGGTGTTGCAGGAAACAAAACAAAGCAAAAAACAGCCATTAACCCTAAAGTGATTACAATTTTTCAGTCTTTAAATAGCCTCTCAATGAAGTGCATAAAATGAGAGCATTCTCCATACACAGCTAAAATGTTGTTTCTACTTTTGCTACTTTGAGAATCCTAAAGCAGATAGCAGTTTCTCCCTGAAACATTCCATTTCCCATTTTGGACTCCAAATTCTCAAAACGATTTCTAAAAATTTGGCTCTCCTTACTTTTCTGTTTTACTCTTCAAGCTCATTATGATGTACATTAACTTCACTTTCTTATTTTACGTGGTGTTCTCATGGCTTCATTCATTACCAACTACTTTACCTAGAGGATAATCTGGGCAAGTGTGAAAGAATCATTCCCTATTTGAAGGGAGGAGGAGCAAAATACAAAACATTCAGGTACTAGTAATTTTTACTTCTGTTGAAAACATCTTGAGTTTTAAATCTACACTTCTATTTGGCCAGGTATTTAAACTCATTATGTCTAATACAGAACTCATTATAGTCCCATAGGTTTGCTCGGATTCCAAATTCCCTGTGAGCCCCAGATGCAATGGAGGAGAGGCAGTCCCCAAGCCAGCTATTATTCCAGATTCTGTTTTATCTCTGCTCCTAGTCCTGACCCCAATCTCATATCTGCCCCCAAGAAAAAGGTAGTGGTTTATCAAACTGAAGAACAAAACTGAGGGCTGTTAAAGTTGGAATTCTAACAGACCCAAATTATTAAGAATAGCAGAGTGTCAACCCAGAATTTCATATCCAGCTAAACTAAGCTTCACAAGCGAAGGAAAAATAAAATCTTTTATGAACAAGTAAGTACTCAGAGATTTCATTACCACCAGGCCTGCTTTACAAGAGCTTCTGAAAGAAGCATTACACATAGAAAAGAATAATCAGTATTAGCCTTTCCAAAAATATACCAAAAAGTAAAGAGCACCAACATAATGAAGAATTTACATCAACTAATGGGCAAAACAGCCAGCTAACATCAAATGGCAGTAACCCTAAATTTAAATCGACTAAATCCCCCAATCAAAAGATACAGCCAAAACTCATCGGTATGCTGCATCCAGACCCATCTCACATGCAAGGATACACAAAGACTCAAAACAAAGGGATGGAGAAAGATTTATCAACCAACCAGAGAGCAAAAATAAATAAATAAATAAATAAATAAAAAGCAGGAGTTGCAATTCTCACCTCTGATAAAATAGATTTTAAAGCAACAAAAATATAATGGTAAAAGAATCAATGCAACGAAAAGAGCTAACGATCCTAAATACATACGCACCCAATACAGGAACACCCAGATACATAAGACCTATAAAGAGACTTAGACTCCCACACAATAATAGTGAGAGACTTCAACATCAATATTAGATAGATCAACGAGACAGAAAATTAATAAGGATATCCAGGACTTGAACTCAGATCTGGAACAAGTAAACTGAATAAACATTATCAGTACCACATCACACCTACTCACAGCTTTAAATGAAATATTGGTTGGCCATTATTAAGCACAATTATTGACATAAAAGAGGTTTTCAATACCCATTTTTAGAATAAAGCAACACTCCCATTTTCTCTTCCTCTTTTCCTCTTTCTTCTTCTCCTTCATTCCTTTTTTTTTCTTTCTTTCTCTCTTTCAAAAAACAAAAAAAAAGAGAGAGAGTGGAAGAGAAAGCAGGCCCTGCTCTCAAAAATTACTCAGACAACTGAGATCAGGGAACATTCCCAAGCTAGAGTAGGTGCCAAATAATTCTAAACAGAATTACATTATACTCTAAATACATTAATGTTTTCTTAAAAACAAAAAACCTCCCGACAAAGATATTTCTAATACACAATTCATTCCAAGGGCCTAAAACATCACCACCCAGTAGCTAAGGGCAAAGGCCAGACCTCTCTTTTGATATAATTTCAGCACATATATTCCACAGCTCAAAAGTTTTAAGAACTTTTGTTCTGAAGGTATGGTTTAGGTTGCACTGAGCCAAGATCATGCTACTATACTCCAGCATGGGCGACAGAGTGAGACTCTGCCTCAAAAAAATAAAAATAAACAAAAGAAGATATTGTTTAAACTTAAAATAGATTTTTCTTTCTACCAACAAATGACCATTTTCTTTTTAAATGGAGTTACTGCATTTACTTAAAAAAAAAAAAAAAAGAATAGCAGAATGAAAAGCTGTTAGGAGATGATAATAATATTTTATTATGTACCATGAAATGATTGTGTTTTCCTAAGTCTCTGCTTTTCTTAGCATTCCACTCTTCCTGTGGTCTACCCAGTGGCATTCCTGAGGGCCAATAACAGGAATGGAATTATCACAGCTTTGCGTTCCCATTCACCTTGAGCTCACCTTATTTTTGAGCACAATTTGCTCTATTTCTTCCCTTTTGTGTTGGGCCTTTTGGTACTCTTCCCATAGCCCTACCAAATATGCTTGTCCCAAGGTATCGAGACTATTTCTCCCAGTCCTAGCTCCCTAGCACCGTAAGCCAGTCCCATTTTCACAGCAAATGAGACGTGAAATCCCCGGAACCTGTCTGGTTGCTAGGGGAAAGTCCTAGTCTCTCATGACCATCTGAGCTCTTGAGATTCCAGCTCTCTTCTGAGATCCCAGCTCTCTTCTGAGATCTGTGGCCCCTGCTTCTGGCTTGACCAGCTTAGGCAATTCTATATTCAAACCAAATAGGCTCCAAAGTAAACATTATTTTCCCCTTTCAAATTTCAAAATTCTAATGGCTTTTTATATCTATTTTTAATCTTGATTAATGGTACTAGCCCACATTTAATCAAACAAGCTAGTGACTTCAGTCTTTTTATTTTCTTTCCCTTACAATCCACATTCAAAGCCACTTTTCTGCTTGCTGCCACAGCAAATTTCCTAAAAGAAGTTGCCTCTTCTTATTCTTGCTTGAACCCACTCAGTCAGGCCTTTATTCCCATAGTTTCTTTGAAATTGCTCCTATAGCTTCCATATCGACGACGACTTCTGCATTCAAAGTTTTGAGAGTGCCTTTAAACTTTGCCATTCCCCACATACAAAATGGTATTTTAAAAATTATTCTCTTGCCTGGGGAAGGGATATAGAGGCTTTCACTTGGTTTTTCTTATTGCAATAACTCTCATACCACAGACTTGTGAACCAATGTTACAGTTCTGCTAATGAGAAAGCATTCCAATATCTATATAGAAAGCTGGGATGTGACCATCAGATGTTGTCCATGGATCCTGTGGAAACACTGTGAGCCAGACTCATTAACTTCTGCTCAGAATTCCATCACTAACCTTCATTGTCCCCTACTCTAAAAGCAGGATCCGGTAGCATTTGGCATCTTCAGAAATCAATGTTCATTTAGACCCTGTGTTAAAAAGTCCCTAAAACGTCCAGGTATTTTACTTTTCCTATCGTGTGGTTTCCTGAATAAATAGCTGTGGGAACATTTGGTGGTAAAACATTAGGGGAATTAACACTTCTTATTCCTGTTGTGGTCTTGCTGCTGTGTTCTTTTATCATAGGGAACTAATGTTTCCTTTAGTCAGTGTGTTCAGGATCTCTCTGAGAACTGGCCATATCTAAAACCTGGGTAAGGGATCATGACTCTTTACTGGGGTAATTACCTTTAGTCTCATAATCATCAACTCTGGATTTCTTTTGATTGTATAAATCAAGAAAGTTTTTGTTATATTCCTAATCATGCCTCTAGGAACAATATTCTATAAACCATCCCAAAAGTTCTTTGTGTATCAGGGCCCTGGATTACCATTCTTTTTTTTTTTTTTTTTTTGAGGTTTCAGTGGGATGGGAGAATCACAAGGAATCAGGTGTTCAGAGGAATGTATTGAGTAGAGGTGAGGAACTAGGATGTTGAAAAGTAAAAAAAGGAGAGAAGGAGAGGAAGAAAGAGGAAGAAAAAGAGGGAGAGAGAACAGGAATATTGCTTCATTCTAAAAATGGGTATTAATAATGGCCGATCAATATTTTATGTATTTAAAATGGAGAACTCTATAAATATTTTTTGAGTTTACTTGTTCCGGATCTGAGTTGAAGTCCTGGATATCCTTATTAATTTTCTGTCTCGTTGAGTCTAAATCTCATTATGGGTCTTATGTATCTGGGTATTAAGATCTCTTATTGTTGCATTGATCCTTTTGCCACTGTATCTTTGTTGCTTTGAAATCTATTTTATCAAATGTGAGAATTACAACTCCTGCTTTTTGTTAATTTATTTATTTTTGCTCTCCATTTGGTTGGTAAATTTTTCTCCAAACCTTTGTTTTGAGTCTTTGTGTATCTTTGGATATACTGTTAGGTTTTGGCTGCATCTTTTGAAAAGGGAGATTTAGTTGATTTAAATTTAGGGTTACTGCCATTTGATGTTAACTGGCTATTTTATCCATTTGTTGATGTAAATTCTTCTTTCTGTTGATGCTCTTTACTTTCTGGTATATTTTTAGAAAGGCTCATACTGGTTGTTCCTTTCTATGTATAATGCTTCTTTCAGAAGTTTTAACATAATCGTTAGATTCACCAGGATCGAAATGAAGGAGAAAATACTAAGGGCAGCCAGAGAGAAAGGCCAGGTTACCCATAAAGGGAAGCCTATTAGACTTACAGCAGATCTCTCAGTGGAAACACTACAAGCCAGAAGAGAGTGGGGGCCAATATTCAACATACTTAAAGAACAGAACTTTCAGCCTAGAATCTCATATCCTGCCAAACTAAGCTTCACAATTGAAGGAAAAATAAAATATTTTATGAACAAGCAAGTACTCAGAGATTTTATTACCACCAGGCCTGCTTTACAAGAACTTCAGATTACCATTCTTACTTTGCTGTTTTGATAATTGACTCACCTTGTTTACTAACTGTTCAGTGATACCATGTGGATTCCATTATTCCAGTTCCCATCACCCTCATTGCTATGAAGTAGCCCAGTCCTGTAATAGCATCTCTTACTGTGAGTCCTGGCCTATTAATAACCACCACACTCAGCTTTCTCAGTGAGGCTGGTGCCCCTTTCACTAGCATGTTCTTTGTTTTGTTACAAGTAGTGTGTTCTCCGGGTCCTTCAAAGAAACATAGGTATCTGTGGGATTTTCTAACCTAGCCCACTTTTCTGAGCCTTGGGAGCCTTTGCTCCATGACTGTCATGATAGTAGTTCTCACATTTCTACTCCATTAGCTGTGTCCATCACTTTTTCCAAGCTTATAAGTGTAACTTTTGCAGCTCAGTTGCACTTTCTCTTGTGGTCTTCACCAGAATGTTAAATTCTGTACCAGGAGAATGTGCTCCTCCAGATAAACTCTTCTTTATACAACTTTCTGTTCTGCTTCACACTCTCATAGTCTAGTCTGTGTTCGATATCCAGCACACCCAGGGACCAGTTCCTTGTGCATTATCAGGCACCCCTGGGAGCCAGGTCCACATGCAGTATCAAGCACCATTGGGCTGTTGTATTACCCCACCCCAGTAGTGTCCAGGTCCATGTATAATATCCAGCCCTTGGCAGTGCAGATTAGTCAAATTCCTATAGCTCCTTTCCTCCCTTAGCAGGCACAGCTCATCTGTGTCAGGGTTTGACAATTAGACATTAATTTTCAGCCAGGATGGTAGATGCTGAGAAAAAGGAGCATTGTATTATGTCACCTACTTCATATGTAGCTTCTTCATAATCTTTAGTAAGGAGGAGCTACAATCTACTAAGAGGAGTGAGTGGCCTTTACTTCAGGTCTATGGGTTTGGGGATGTGCTACTGCACTTTCACAGATTTTCCAAGTTTTAATGTCTCACTCGTTCCAGAATAGGGGCCTGGCCTTGAAGTAAAAATTCTACCAAGACTGAGAATTCTCCCTTTACTGAAGCTCTGCGACACTTTGATTAGTCCAACACCTCATCTTCAGCTTTGTTTTGACTCTGGCTGTAGAAAGTGAGGAACTTTAACACAACCTACAAGGCACCCTGACTTTTATAATATGTCTTGAATTGATGATTAATCATACGAAGCCTGTCTTTATTTCTCTCTGATGAATCAGTGGTGTTCAGCAAGTCACTCAATTCCATTGTCCTCACGGTGTGTCTCTCATACCCCTCAAGTGCCAGTTTCATCAGCTAGTGTGACCCCTTCCACCTGTGTCTTGTCACGTATTACCACTGATGATAGTTTTGTTAATTGCACCATTTCAGTAGACCAGGAACTATCCATACTCCATCTACCTCTAGCAATGAGATTCTCATTGCCAGGTTCCGACAAGTGATCCATTTCCCAAACCTTATTTTAAAGTTTTCTTTCTAAGACCACTCCTGGCACTGACTATCTTGACCTGGGTTCTCTGAAAATATACTTTTAGCTGAAGGATTGTGTACAGTTGTTCATTGATGATTTCTTCTGAGAGCTACACGTGTAAGGGAGTTAGATAGGTACGTTTGGGTAAAGAGATGCGTAGATCTGTAATGCTGTTGCAGCAGAGGTCACAGCCAATTTTATAGTTGCTCTGAAGCTTTGGCATTTTCCCAAATTGAACTAAAGTGGGAGTGCTGGAATCTTACATCCTCTTATCAGCTAGACATAGGTTATAGACCTTCCCTGGGATGAGCCTTAACCTTCGATAAAGGCAATTCACAGTGAGGACCTGATGAAGTAGGCCATCAGCAGCCAATATTCTGAGAACTGGGGTTTGGATGTGTAGACCCTGAACAATGGAGCTAAGAGAATCTCACAGAACTCACCATATCGTTTTACTCCTTTAGATTATGAGCTCTGCAAGGTCAGGCAATGACAATTTTGCCAATTTTCTTCTCTGTTTTATCCTGAGTCTAGAATAGTGTCTGGCACAAAGTTGAAAATAATCTAAAATCATTGAATCTTAACTATATTCCCCTTTAATTATCTTTCAAATTGGTATGTATTTTTTATTTCTACTGTTGCTTTAGTACCTATTCCCAACATATTGAAAAATTAATGCCAGAATTTTTTAACTAGTTTCCTTCTTTAGCCACTTTCTAATCAAACAATTTAATGTAGACGTCATCTGTTAATACTGCAATACAGATCGTGTCAAACGCTTTCTATGGCTTCTAATTACCTATAAGATGAAAGCCAGACTCCTTGGTGTGAGATACAAAGCCCTTTACCATTTGGTCTTGGGTTGGCTCACTTGAATGCTCCCGTTATTCTTCCCCCAATTCCTACCCTGCGAAAAGAACTTCAGGTAGCATATGAGCCTTAGAAACCCTTATATTATTGAGTGTTGTTGAGCATGTTGTTTCTTCTGTCTGTCATATCCTTCTTATTCTTCTCCATTTGGTAAATTTTAGTTATTCTTTAGGATCAAGTTTATGTCATCTCCTAATATGGTTTGGCTCTGTGTATGAAAAATAAATTAAATTGATGACTGCTAAACATGAGAAATTGGTAGTCATTTACAACTCCAATTCTCCATCCAGATCTGGATCAAAGGAGATTCAGCCGTCTCCAGAGGCACAAGTATGGTATAATAAAAAAGTCAGTCTAGTCTTTTTCCCTTGTTCCTGGGAAGGAAACTAAATCATTGGAACTTCCTGAGTTATGAAAAGTGTTTGGCAATTTGGTCTCACTCTCTGTCTCTTCTGCCACCATGTAAAAAGTGCACTGCTTCCCCTTCCCCTTCTACCATGAATATAAGTTTCCTGAGGTCTCCCTGTCATGTGGAACTGAGTCAATTAAACATCTTTTGTTTATAAATTACCCAGTCTCAGGTAGTATCTTTATAGTGGTATGAAAACAGACTAATACAAATCCTTTGTGCAAGTTTTCTAACTCTTTGGGGCAGAATTAATGGCTCCTTTTTCAGTGTTCTAATGGCATTTAGGACATAACTCCATTACAAGAGGCTATTCTAATTGCTTACCTTATATTTCTCTTTTTGCCCTGTTCCCTCTCACTAAAGTGGTGATAGCCCTCATGATACATAACCTACCTGTCTCTCTTTATGCCTAGGACAGACTAAATATTTGTTAAATGAATGAGTGAATGATTCAATGACTATTGATTAGGGGCCAAGTACATGCTGCTAGTAAGCTAAATGCTTTGCCTAAAATAGAGGATAAAAGGCAGGTACCTACCTTACAGAGCCCATGTTCTTTAAATGAGTATTATTATGAGTTGAGAAAATTAAAGCAGAAAGACTTTAATGACTGGCAGCTCAGGTGACTCCATGACTAATGCTTAGTTGACATAGTCATGACTGGTCAGAGAAAGTTTCTCTATGGATTAATTTGTTATTTTCATATAATAATGTTGTAAGGATCATAGCTGAACTATCTTCTATTCATATTTTCCTATTATGCCTTTCCTCTGTGTTCTGCCATGGCGTGTACTTAACCCAGTTAGAACAGAATGCTGTATTCTCACATGACAAAAGTGATTATCCTTTTGGTTGTCTCTGAGATAATTATAACAGTGACTGGAGCAGATGTTGTTGAAATTATTTTTGTGCATAATATTTTCCCTGATGGTCTTTTGGAACTAAAATACAGACATTTCATATTAGAGCATGATAGCTGAAATGATTGCTCACCTTTAAATCCAGTGGATCACACTTTACATACACAGATGAAATTTTTAATGCATAGTTGCAAATTCATCCTCCTGGGATGTAAATTGGTGACATTACAGAGGGTTAGTCTGAACAGAATATGATGCTAATTGTTAGCTAACACCAAGGAAAGTTACAGGGAATAGATTGTGGAAGGTAAATGTTAGGATGATGTAGGATTGGTATGTGGTTATATTTTATGCATGACTTCAGATATTGCTGTATAGATATAGAATTTAGTAAAGGTTTCCAGTAGAGGAAAATAGAAGAAAAATAAAGAAAACAGACATGTGAGAATGAAACACCTCTTTTCCAATACAACCTTCATGTTTAGGGAGGAAGGAAACCTGCACATTACTTGTATGTAGATTTAGTTTATCTGAGTTTCATAGCAAAGTTTGCCTGAGTAGAGTGTCTGTGTGAAGAAGCTATATCAGCCAACTTTGCTGTATCACTTTCCTAGTAAAAGGTAAGTCTGAGCTTGTTAATAATTAAAAGATACAAAAACTAGAATATACACAACTAGATATGGTAATGCATTTTAAGGATGCCATTTTAAACTGTGCATCATAATTGTTGGAGTTATCTTTTGAAATAATGCTTGGTTTGCATATTCTTATTTGGCTTCCCCCAACTTCTTTACTAATGTGGAAAAATTTACACCATTCCTGAAACTAAGGCTATCATGAAAATCTCTGTGAAAATTTCTATGAAAAATAAAGCCAATTCATCAGCATGAAGAAAAGTGTGACATTTGTGCTTCTCCTGTGACTTACCTTGTGATTCTGTGACCCAGGATCTGTGTTTACTCAGAACACAACAAGATCTGCCTTCTCCTGCAAGAGTACTTTTACTCCCTCATATTTCTACATTCATTTGGATTCTGTACCTTTATGAGGTCCTGGAAGAAAGAAATGTATGCTGGGGACATAGTTTTAAGTGCTCCAGTTTTTTAGAGGATCAGGTAGTGGGAGAGAGGATTCTTAGTATGAAAAATAAACTAAATTGATGCCTGCTAAACATGAGAGACTAGTGGTAGTCTACAACTCCAACTCTCCCTTCAGATCTAGATCAAAGAAGATTCAGCTGTCTCCAGATGGAGAAATGTGGTATAATAAAAAATCAATCTAGTCTTTGTCCCTTGTTCTTGGGAGGGAAACTAAATCCTTGGAATTCTCTGAGTGATGGAGCTCTTTTTCATTTGTAGTGGGCCCTATAGTTAATGCTAATGAGTTGATTCATGATGGGCCCTAGATAACTTATGCTAGTGAGATGACTCAGGATAGGGGTTGGGTATCTCAGGAAGGCCAGCCAAGTGATTCGAGGATTTGGATATGTTGAGTCATTTGACCTCCAAACCTTCTGGGAAGGCATGAGGACTATAGATTAAATCCAGTCACATGGCCTGTGATTCAAACAATTACGTCTATGTAATGAAACCCTGATAAAAACTATGGACACTGAAGTTCAGTGTAGCATACATTGATGTACTGGGAAGGTACATCAACTTAAATGCCCTCTCCATATGACTTCTCAGGGATATCAGATATCATTCTATGTGTATTCCTTATAATAAAATGTATTCATTAATATAGCACATTTCTGAGTTCTATGAGTAATTCTAGTGAACTACTGAACCCAAGGAGCTTAAGGGCACCCCTGAATGTATAGATAGTCAGAAGTGTGTGTCATATGAGAACCTCTAAAGTTGTGGCAGGCATCTGAACTACAGACAGTCTTGTGGATGACTGGGCTTTTAACAGTGAATCCAATGCTAACTCAAGGTTGTTAACCTTAGAATTATATTGCAGTACACCCAATTGAGGGTAAAACAAAACAAGACATAAAAAGAACAAAGAGACATCCATACTTCTTGAACAATGGCAAAAAGGAGTCTTTGTAGAAGACCCAGTGTCCTGCCAACATCTTCCAGGACTAGACAGATCTCCAGCTACCAATATGTGCATTTGTTTACCTTGCAGCTTTCACCTAAGGTGGGACAATTCTCAATATGTAACGCGCACTAATTCCTAGGGTTTTCCCATAGATTTACCTACAGTGGTAGCTGGTTCAACAGTGTACCCTTTATATGTTCTCTTCCTTTACCTTTATCATTCCCCCTCTTCTATTTGTGTTTCTACACCTTCTAAATAAACAACATGACTTAAAATATTTTCCCCCAGAATCTGCTTCATGATTTAAAATATTTTCCCCCAGAATCAAAACTAGAGAATCTTCTGGACTGAGGATGAGTGAGAGGGCAAAATAACACAGGGCTCACTAAAAAAAAAAAAAATGATGATATTACATTGGAATGGAAACAACATCCTAAACAGGAAAAACGTTTTACAATAGAAACCTAAAGAGAGTTTTGAAAACTGCTTGACAGTATTAATATAATCAAAGCGATGTAATGTGAATAAACAACCATAGGAGATACCAAATTATGAAAGCAAAGATAAAATATAAAGGAAGTTTAGTAACATAAGGATAGACAGCATATTTAATAAAAATCCTGTAGCAGAAAACTAAATAAGTGATTTAGAACACAAACTTAAAAAGATCATCTGGAAGACAGAAAAAAAAATAATAGAGAAAAGTAATGTGAGATTAAATTTAAAAGTTAAGTATGATAGCTCTCAAATATTTGTATTAGCTTTGACATCTCTTGACCCTTGAGCCATATAAACAACCAGCCACTGGACATTTGTTTTTGATTTTTCACAGTGAATCTTTAAACTCTGAATTCATCAGCTTTCTTTCTGTGTAATATTTAAAGTCTTCTAGAAACAGAAACCAACTATCTTTATCTGCTTTATCTTCCAACACTTCACTCTAGGCTTCCACAAAGAAGCATCTAAGTTCTTTTGAGCCTACCTGCTAACTATCTCTCAAATGTGTCCATTTTTGCTTATGTTAACTGCCCCTAATCTAACTAATCCAGCCCTCTATCCCCTCATGCCTGGACCATTGCCGACTTCTAATAAATTTACTGATACCAATCTTTTAATCCTCTAGTCTAAACTCTACACTGTAGCCAGGTGATTCTCCTGAAATATAGTTGTATGATTTAAGTGCTTAGAAGATTTGTTGACTTGCATTGTCTTTAAGATTCTATCTGTCATGCATAACCATGCATAACTTGAATTGACCCTGAGTGATCTAGCCACTGTCCTGCTCTTATCTTCATTAGTAGAGTCAACATGAATTTCTACAATTCCTCAAATACGTGACACATTTTTTTCTTTAACTGCAAAAGCCTTTTGGCATGCTGTTTTCTCTACTTGTAACACTTTTCTTGCCTCTTTTACCTGACTACTGTTTACCTAATGCTTGACTCACTGACCTAGTTGGAGCCCTCTAGATTGATTGCTTCCCAGTACTCTCTACGTACCCTAGTATATCACATTTTACTGGAATGATGTCTTTGATTACCTGTCATTCTTGCTGTTTCTTAAGATGGGAAAAAAGACCATGTATATTTTTCTCACCACTATATTCTCTATGCCTGGAATGATTCCTGGTACTATTCACTTAGTAAATGTTCATTGAATGAATGATTTGGTGAGTAAATGAAAGAATAAATGAGTAATATTAGAGCCTTAGCTTTGAGAAGTTAGCTATTCCTGAAAAAATGACATAATTAGAGTAGAAACAATAGTCAAAGACAAAATTTCCTGTGATAGGGAAAGCAAAGCAGTGCATGTTGATATACAAGATAATATGAAATGTCAAATGGCATCTTTTCTGTTGTCTAAAAATTAGATATTGAAGCTTTCAGCTAAGAAAAAGAGCTGCTAAGCTGAGAGCAATACCAGCTCTTGGAGGCTAGCCAACACCAAGGCTTAATGAAGAATCCATTTACATATCCAGCAGCCACTCTGTAAAACTTTTGGCCTGCCTAAATTGTCCTCTACTTTACCACCTGCCTGTAAGGGCAAAGTCACAAAATTGGGCTAATGTTGCTGGAAGCTTGAAAAAGAGGCATGGAAGAAATGGCAAAGTTGAGGAATGAGTGAAGTGAGATGGGACAACTCGCATTCCCACTCTTTGGTATGGCAGTCTGTGAGCCACACAGAGAAACACAGAGTGGTTAAGATTCCCTGTAATTCCTATAGAAGGCTGTCTTCTAAATGACAGAATCCTAGCAGCAAGCACTGGTGAAATGCCTGTGGTGTTGAATTGAGGTACATCAGGAGAGGTCAAGCCTGCACTGGATCTTCCTCACCATGAAACGGTATGGAAATATTTTACACCTTGGGGCAAATCTGGGGTAGTAGAGTAGCTGAGATAACTGTAGCACATGGGCCAGTCACCTATAGTCACAAGTACCCTAATCAGAGGATTTGGGGCAAGAAAACTCTCCCAGAAAGCATAAGTGACTTGATGCTGGCCAGAAATGCTCAAATACTAAGTGCTGAGTGTGACTGTGGAGGTGTACTAGCATCTGTACATCTACTTTAGCAACTCCATACAGACCATTGCCCTGCCTGTCATAGACAAGAAAACCATGCAAAGTCTAGAGGCACTGATGCTCCATACTTACAAGTTAGTGTACCATCCAGGAATGGTATCAGCCTGAATCTCAGCCTTCACATATACTGGGTTCCTGTGTTCGTTTGGGACAGATGTGCCTTTCCGTTACATTCACACTAGGTGTGAGCTGTCTTCTCTGAATAATGGATGCTTTTTCACAAATTTGAAATAATTAATACAGGAAAAATTGGATTCAAAAGCCATTCATCAGTCTCAAGAAAATTCCATATTGTATTTGTGAATAAAATAAGGATTAGTAAACAGTTTAGTACTTAGAAACTTTTGAAAAAATTTGAATGAAGTCAATCTTTTAACATGTACTTGGAAAGTCAAAAATTGTTGATGAAATTACAAAAGTTTTTCATTAAAAAGTTAGGTCAAGACTGCAGATAGCCATGTCATCCATAAAAGCTATTTAAAATTCAACCATCTTATATCTACCAGAAAATCACTCTAAATATAAAGCTGCATAGGTGAAAACTAAAAGGACTGAAAGAATGGTAGCAGCCTGAATTCATGTGAACATCATATATGTGTATATGTCATGATGTTTACAATAAACAGAAAAGAAGCTGGAGTAGTTATAATAATATTATAAATGTAGATTTCAGATAAAAGAATATTATCAGGGGCTAAAAAGTTATTTCCTAATGGCAAAGGGATTAATTTCTCAAAAGAAAATAACACTTCTAAACATGTATGCACTCAGTAATAGAGCTTAAAAATATGTAAAGAAAATTATAGGACTGCAAGAAAAAAATGGACAAATCCATAATTGTAGTTAAATATTTTAGTAGTCATTTCCCAATAATTTATAGAAGAGAGAAGCAGAAAATCAGTAGTGATATAAATACTTAAATAATACTGTGAAATAACTTATCTAAATGACATTTATAGGATACTTCTTTCAGGTATTCTCCTGCCATGGCTGTGTGAGCTGAGTGCCTATGCTTCACAAGCCAAACCAGGAGGTGTGTGGCCTGAGAACCTAGGTTTCTGTCTCAGGTGGAAAGTTCTGTGGCCCAGGGCAGTTTTGTGTTTTGAACACAGACTGCCTGGGATCCAGCTGGCTACTGCAGCTTTCTGCCAGTAGAAGCCTGAGGGTGTGAGACATGCCATGTCAAGGGCATGGGACCCGGGTGGGTCTCACTGCCTCCTGCTGCCCCTTTCTCTTTGCATGACTCTATTGTGCAGCAGTGGCAGATATAATCTCAAAGACAATGTAAGGTGGTTCTACTTTTCCCTGGTACACTACCCAAGCAGCCACCATCAGAGCCTTTGTTTGCACACACACTTGGGAAGCCAGAGTGAGAACTTGCCTTACCCAACTTCCACCCAGCTTTGCTCCTCCAACCCTCTTAGCAGCAGAACACAGATTTTTGGGAGTTCCATGCCCCACCTATTGCCTGGGACAGCTGAGTACTTCCTTCTTCATGGGTAACATAGGCCAGGAGTAAATCCCATGGTCATCTCTGCATCTGGATCTTTGTGCAAGTGCCACCTTTTGGCCAGAGGTCAATCAGCATAGCCCATTACAACATCTGCTTGCACGGAAACAGTGGTTGGGAAGGAGAAAACATGTATGTGACCCCAGCTAACACCATTCCCCACACTATCCCAACTACTCAGGAGTGCCCAATAACTTATTACTATAATATGCTGTTGAGAAAGCCACTAGGTAAGGCTATTTATAACCCATAAAATCTTACAAATTCCATGCCACTCCTCTGTAACACACATGTTGGGTATTGCTGGACAGGTCAGCCTGGTCCAGCAGCACCCAACATTGTACCCATCTGGAGCTAAGCTCGGACCCTAAGCCAGCACACATATCCAGACCAGTCCATGGCCTGAGGCATTGAAGAGCTTCTCCAGATGACTTACTCGAGATTTCAGGGACCAGGTCTCCTCAGAAAGAAAAACCAAAATTGCAGGGGAAAAATCATAGCCCAAAGAGAGGGTTAAGTGGAGAGTGCTAGAGCCTACTGGAGAGTTCACTGGAAGAATCCATGGCATGCAAAAAAGAAAAAAACAAGAAACTAGCAGAAATTAAACCCTGCAAGACAGGAGTCTGTGGAAACAGCAGGTGGGAGTGCCTTCAGCCTCTCTAGCCCTTTTGGCAGACTGCGGTATCTGAACTCAAAGAAAGCTTCTTTGCCTTCGTGATCCCAGGTACTGGAAAGGGCTGTGATTTACAGACTTCTCTAGTGCATTACACTGGCCTACCACCTCATTCAGGGTTCCTTCCTTTTTGACCTGGCCTCAATCTGCAGTAGTAAGCACCATACTAAGTGTGTATTCGTTGTGGGACATTTTTCCACTCAGAGACCTTCAATTCTCATGTCCTCCCTAGTAGGAAAAGAGGGTACCATTGAACATGGAAGGTATCAATTATTGGATCAAAAGAATGCTTTTTATCTCTATGTCCCAACAAAGTGAGTCTTTTTTTTTTTTTTGAGAAGTTTTGCTCTTGCTGCCCAGGCTGGAGTGCAATGGCGTGATCTTGGCTCACTGCAACCTCCGCCTCCCAGCTTCAAGCGATTCTTCTGCCTCAGCCTCCCAAATAGCTGGGATTACAGCCACACACCACCATGCCTGACTAATTTTGTATTTTTAGTAGAGACAGTGTTTCACCATATTAGTCAGACTGGTCCCAAACTTCTGACCTCAGGTGATCCACCCACTTTAGCCTCCTAAAGTGGTGGGATTACAGGAGTGAGCCACCATGCCCAGCCTCAAATTGAATCTTTATAGCAAACCAGTTATATAGATTTGACATGCTTTGCAGATATCATTCAAAATTATTTCAGATACCCACACTAGACACATCCTTGAAAAAATTTTAAATCATATAAATAAAAAAAATAGCCAGAAAGTGAAAACCACCTAAATGACCATCAACATGTGAATCTATCAACAAATTTCAGTATACTATACAGCAGAATACTGCTCAGCAATAAAAAGGAATGAAGTATTCAAGCATAAAGCAACATGGATGAATCTGAAAAAATTGGGCTAAGTGAAAGACGCTGGATTAAAACAGAGTCTCTGGATTTAGCTCCACGCACATCAAACCTCCCTTCTGTCCCACCCTACAAACTAAACTTCTGAACAAAAGAACAAATTCAGGCTAGCTACTAACTCCTATACAGTAATACAGAACAGATTTTTCCTAGCATTTTGAGGACATGGTTTGAGGACCTAGAGATTGTGTATATAACCAAGATCAATGCCACACAATAAGCAAACAGAAAAAATATTTCACATATTTGGGTGGGATCATGAAACATATTATCTATGAACCATTCTTGAAAATGTGTTTAAAAATCTACTCCCTCAGATCAAGCCATGAATTAATATTAAATGTGCTAGAATGGTGAAGGCACAAAGGGACTGCTTGTGAATAAAAATGCAATTGAATACAAAGTTGACTTTCAAATAATTGTAATAAATTTGAATATTTTTAATTTAAAGGAAATATACGTAAAAATTAAACATTTATTATCTGTGAGTTGAATTTAAAACTAAATCAGATTTTTTCAAATTGTTTTGTAAGAAACTAGTCTCATGATATGCTTTGTAAAAAGACTTAAGTGGATACACAATTTTTAGAGGCAATATCTACTCTTTCCTCTCCTGGATATTTATACTGCATATTCAAAGGTTCAGAAGGCTTGCATCAAAGCAACCAGTTTAAATTTGTATAAAAAGTGTTTTCCAGACTTATTTGATTTTAGAAAGTTTCCTGAGAAACATTTATTAAAATGTTAAGAAATAATCTCTGAAATAAAACAAACCAGACAAAGACCAGAAAGATTATATATACTATGATTAATTACATATAGGTTATATGTATTATTAATTCTATATTATTTGTAATTATATACAATAATATAAAATTAATTCTGTATCATATTTGATAAGTATATAGTATGTATTATATGAAATAATATATAATTAATTATATATATTATGCTCTTTCCAGTCTTTGTGAAAATGTTTTATTTCAAGTAGGATTTACTAACATTTTAATAAGTATTATCAAGTATTGGTGAGAGTATGGAAAAGAGGTAACTCTTGTACACTGTTGGTGGATATGTACATTGGTGTAACAGTAAGGAGGTCCCTAAAGAAAAATGGAACTACCATATAACCCAGCAATTCCCCTTCTGGGGATATGCCCAAAGGGAAGAAATCACCACCTAGTAAAGATGTTGGTACTCACATGTTCATTGAAGCATTATTCACTATAGCCAACATATGAAAACAAACTAGTGCCCACCAGTGGATGAAAAAATAAAGAAGTGTATAGAATGGTGAAGTGTGCGTGCACACACACACACACACACACACACACACAATGGAATACTACCCAGTCTTAAAAAAGGAGATCCTGCCATTTGCCATAATATGGATGAACCTAGACCACATTATGCCAAGTAAAATAAGTCAGACACAGAAAGATAAATACTGCATGATCCCATTTGTATGTGGAATCTTAAAATAATCAAATATATATAGAGAGACAGAGATAGAGAATAAAACAGTGGTTGCCAGAGTTGAGGTGAAGGAGAGAAAATGGGGAGATGTAGGTCAAAGGGTAAAAAGTAGCAAATATCCTACTAATATACAACATGAGAACTATAGTTAATAATAATATACTGCAGTCAGAAATTTTGCTACATGAATGGATGATAGCTGCTCTTGCCACAGGGGAAATGAGTAACTAAGTAAAATGATGGGTATATTAATTTATTCCACTATAGTAACCATTTTACTATGTGTCTATATATATATATATATATATATATATATATATATATATATATATATATATATCTGTATCTTACAACATGCTTTATACCTAAAATATTCACAATAAAATTTATTTATTTATTTATTTATTTATTTATTTATTTATTTATTTTTTGAGTCGGAGTTTCGCTCTTGTTACCCAGGCTGGAGTGCAATGGGCGATCTTGGCTCAGCGCAAGCTCCGCCTCCTGGGTTCAGGCAATTCTCCTGCCTCAGCCTCCTGAGTAGCTGGGATTACAGGCACGCACCCCCATGCTCAGCTAATTTTTTGTATTTTTAGTAGAGACAGGGTTTCACCATGTTGACCAGGATGGTCTCAATCTCTTGACCTCGTGATCCACCCGCCTCGACCTTCCAAAGTGCTGGGATTACTAAAACTTATTTTTAAATAAAAAGATTTATTAGTAAAAAATAACTGTGCTTAATTAATTATCCTACTGGGGCTATCAACAGTTGTTGTGTAGTGCTTGATGTTGATATTTAAGTAGATATATGCCTGACATGACAAAAGCAAATATGTATATACTCTGCCTCACTAATGTGGGAATACTGATCATGTATTCACTCATTTATAGTTAATGCTTTGAAGTCCACAAGTGCTATTAGTGAAAATTTCATTAGCTCCTCCTTCATGTTTCCCAACATCCAATTTGTTCAAGAATCTGTCCATTTGCTCATATGACCAAAGTGAGTTGTAGGAGATTCAGCCTGTTTCCACACACAAAAAGCAAATAGGGAGTTGCTATTTGGCAATCCCATTGATGGCATGACTTACCTCTATGTCTTACGTAGTGTGACAGATGATACTGTTTGTCCACTGGCTCTGGCATGCCCTTGCTTATTCACATCCCTTCACATCAACACCGAGATTTCCTGATTTTATACTCAATGTTATTTCCTAAGTACCAACCACTGATACTGGAAACTGCAGAGTTCTCAGCTTGATCTACACCTGAACACTTGATCATGAGCCTCGCTTATGATACAGATAATTGTATGGTAGGCGATTGTAGGTGGCCATGGTCACCTTGGTGCAAATTGATGGTTTCCCTTGTTTTGAACTTTGGAAAGAAACAATAGGGAAGTTTCAATCTCCTAGAGCTGCTTGTGCCAACTGGTCACTCACTTGCTAGAGCTGCTTACCACAGTCTTGAGCACGTAACTTTGCCAAGCAAAAAGTTTTAGGTGTCTTTATGGTAGGACAGGAAGCCTGCTTGCATTATCTTTATATAACTAAAGGAGACTACTTGTATTATTCTTATAAAGTTTCAAATCAACATTTTTCTCCTGAACTTTTATGAAAAAGCAATTTGTGTTTTTTCTTGCAAAAATAAATGTAATTTCAATAGGGAAATGCTTATGCTTAACTATATGTATGCAATATAAATGGTGCACATGTGCATGCACATATGTGTGTGCCATAAATAAGAGGACTTTATTATCTCACTGTATTAGTCCATCTTCATACTGTTATAAAGAACTGCCTGAGACTGCGTGATTTATAAAGAAACAGGTTTAATTGACTCACAGTTCACTATAGCTAGTGAGGCCTCAGGAAACTTATAACTATGGCAGAAAGTAAAGGGGAAGCAAGACACCTTCTTCAAAAATCTGCAGGAAGAAGTGCTGAGCAAAAAAGGGAAGAGGCACTTATAAAATCATAAGATCTTCTGAGAACTCACTCACGATTGAGAGACCAGCATAGGAGAAACTGTCCCATGGTTCAGTTACATCCACCTGGTCTCTCCCTTGATATGTGGGGATTATAGTGATTATGAAGACTATAATTCAAGATAAAAAATTTGCGTAGAGACACAAAGCCTAACCACATCACTCACTTAAGAAGTAATCTAGGGATAACAAGCTAAGAGTTATCTCACAAAGTGCCGTGAAGTTTCCCAGAACTTCTCATTCATCTGCCATCCTTAGTGGATGAAATGTCTGCCATTGTTGCTAGGTGTATGTCTGCTGCAGCAGCGGGGAGCATTATGTGCTCATGCCAATCTGTTCAACTGTGGGAAAAGAAAGGGGCAGTCCCAGTGGTGAGGAAAGCCTTTGTCCATATTCCTCTTTAGATGGAGGGAGGATCTTTCCCAGAAGCTATCCAGGAGACATTCCTCATTGGCCAGATACTTTTCCCATGGTCCTCTCCTATGCCGCATTGCCAACCCAGAACTTTGTTGCATGACCATCCCAGGAAGGTTCAGTATGGCCATTCCAGAAGTGTGGCACATTGTCACGCCAGGACTGTGCTCCAGGTCAGTGTGTCACATAGCCACCCAAGCTCTACATCACATGGTCACCTCAAATCAGTGTCACACAACCATGTCTGAATTGTGTGTCACTTCCACAGATTTTGTCACATGCTTACTCTAAAAATCTGTCACATCATCACATGGCTGCTGCAGGACTTTGTCACATTCTACCTCACAACTGTGTTGCACTGCTATCCTATGACTGTTAGAGGACCAGTCTAAAACTTGGTCACGTACTACCTCTAGAAGAAAGAAAGCTGGGATTACTGATAAGTGCCCGTTTAGCTTCTCTTGCAGGGAGCAAGCCTTCCTGAAAAATAAGAAAGGGAGAGAAAATGGCCAACTATTAGGTAAACAACCAACCCAATATTGTCTACCACTAAAGTGCATGTGTGTATGTCTATGTGCATGTATGTGTATGATGCTAACAGCAAGAGTCAGATAAAGTTACCTTAAGATTCAGGGAACTTATTGTGTCATAGATTAAGCTGAATTAGAGAATGGGCCAATCCTGAATCATTATCATGAAAAAAGAAGAATGAGGCTGGGCACGGAGGCTTACACTTGTAATCCCAGCATTTCGGGAGGCCGAGGAAGGTGGATCACGAGGTTGGGAGTTTGAGACCAGCCTGGCCAACACAGTGAAACATTGTATCTACTAAAAATACAAAAATTAGCTGGGAGTGGTGGCAGGCACCTGTAATCCCAGCAACTTGGGAGGCTGAGGCAGGAGAATCGCTTGAACCTGAGAGGAGGAGATTGCAGTGAGCCAAGATTTTGTCACTGCACTCCAGCCTGGGTGATAGAGCTAGACTCCATCTCAATAAAAAAAAAATTAAAATTAAAAAAAGAAGAATTTAAGAGATACAATGGACAATTTTTGGAGTAAGACAACAAAGAGGTGCCTATAAACTATGTTTTCCATGTTCCAGTTTCTCTGTATTCAGATGGACTTCTAGTATCATCAGGAAAAGAGTGGGGTTGTTCCCCATCCCAGTGTAGAACTTCAGGAGTTAATTCCAGGGTCTAGTCTTTGTTCTTTCTAGTAGGGTGGCAACTCAGTTCCATCAATTAATCCAGCACGGAGCATAGCAAATGGATGTGGTATATGCTTACCACATTACATAGCTCTCATTGCTAATGCAGAATGACACAGATTCTTCTTTTTGAAAATAAAAAAAATGGGTAAGGCTAGAATTTTAGCATAGAAATCAGAAAAGATTATCCAGATCAATCACCACAAGCCCAATGGGGAGGGAACTGAGAAACCCAGTTTGTTAGCAGACCAACATCTTGCTAGTGGCTCAAAGCTGACAATAAGGACACAGCATTTTGCTAGACTGCTGGCCTGACACTGATATCCATGTCCTTAACTTTCTTTTAAAAATCAAGGGTTTTAATTGAAACTGCTAGTCATATTTATGTCTTGTGATGTTCCATAATTAATTGACCTACTTTGTATTTTGACTTAAGTTAGTTAAATAAAAACTGTGAGTTCTTTAATTCATTTCTCCTTCTGTTGGGTTTTTAATGTTTACACAAAATAATCAGGAGTTCTTTGCTACAGAAATTGTCTAACCATTGTGAAATAAAACACTTTCAGTTGGCTACACACAAACAAAATTGTAGGTACATGTTCCAAAGGCTACTAAGAGGGCATGACATGTTTTTCTCAGTTGTGTTAACAAATTCAAGGTACCTTTACATAGCCACAGAACTCTCTGAATGCCTATGGAAGGGGCAGTGGTCAAGGAAGAGTGGAGGCTAAGGTGTTGTCTGCAGCCTCCTAGGATCTGGTGCTTTTGCAAGCCAGCTGAGCACACTGTTTGAGAAAATTACAGAGCAATGTTCTTGCAACAGGCAGGAACTAACCCTCCCTCCTCCCACTGCCTAATTCCAGGCTACAGCACCCACTGTGTTCTCCTTCATTTCTCTTCAATGACAACCTGACTCTCAAAAGTGTCACTAATAAGCCAGTTCCCAATTAGCTGTGGAGGTTTTTCAGGGCTCTTGGCAATGTTCCCATAGCTTCTGGAGGCTGTTGCTGCCTACAAACTGAGGATCATTTCTGCTTTGCACGATTCAAAGGCAAGAGCTGGGAAGGCAACACTCTGGCTTTATTATTCTTTGTTAGCAAGAGAACAGAATACATTGCTTTTAATAATCAAATATGTTATTTGAGAAAAAATGTGTAAGTCCTTCTGGCTGCACCAGCTCTCTGTTTCTTATTTGTGCAAGTGCATGCACGCATCCAGCAGCTCCAGATGTTCTCACAGAAGAGTCCTCAGAAAATCCAGCACAGCAATTTAGAGGCTGTAGGGTGTGATGAAGGAGGCCACAAGTTGAGGGTTTGGAATGAGACTGCAAATAAGGCAAACAGAGGGCCGATGACAAAAGTGACAGGTCCACTCTTCAGGTGCCTTTGTAATTTCTCTTGAGCTCTAAGCCAGAAGGGCTGTACTATTTGGGTATTTTAACAGGTGCAATAGCAGGCAGCCCCAGTCCTCTTCCACAAGCCACATTGTAAATCATTAGTTTGCATCTGTGCTTAAAATGCGCTTCGGACAAAGGACATTCCCTTTATCTTTGGAAGGTATCAATGCATGGCTGGTTTGGCATCACTGACCTCTAAATAGTGGATTGAATCTTGTTTGTCTTCAGACACTATCTCAAGTATCCCTGTCAGTAACTATCATGGGTCCTTTTGCGTGCTGTCTTATCTCAGGCTCAGAGAAGTTGTATGCAGTCAATATTACTATCTCCGTTTTACAGATGATTTAGGTCTCATGGCCAAATCCCTGGTAGAGCACAGAATAAACCCAAATCCAGTTAACTCTAAATTCCATGCCCTTGCTACTCTATCACTTGTAACTCAGGGATTGAGCCTACAGAGACCTTGTATCAGAATTTTAATGAGGAGAAATAAAGGAGAGACTCTTGACATCAGTGAGGATCCTTGACAATTTATATACCAACTTCTTAGGGGTGATACACCAACACTGTAAAGTTGGAATGAATGAATGGCTTTTCTTATATTTCTTCATCTAATTTGACTGAAATGAGAAGTAGACTTTAGAAGTGGAAATATATAATTCCTTGGCAAGGAGCAATGTATATGTTCCATGTCACATATTCAACACTTAATGTGTCCTAAGCATTATGCTAAGGGCCTTTAATGTAGGATTACTAGTAAGCACTTAATACATATATGTTTAAAGCTGTGGTCTTTGCCCATGATCACTCACACATATGTGGAAAGACTGGCCACCACGCCTGTCTGTGATACTTTTCTTAAATAACACTCTGCATGTTTCCAGTTATTTAAATTATTTGTGTGAGATTGCTGGCAATATTGAGAGTTGAAGTTCCAGGGGGTTGGTAGCTGTTTGATTGGTTCTCCTTTGAATCCCCAAGGGCCTAAAGTCTTCCTGAATGAATATTTGTTGACTTACTGATTTGTTGCACTGTGCTAGCACACACACAGGACAAGGTGTGTGTGTTCTGATTCCAGTAGATTCGAGGAGGATCTTTGTATCATTTGACTAGGAGTAACTTCAGGGAAAGAGACATAGGACAAGACGAGGGAGGAGGCTCTCCCTCTTTGCCTGCTTGCTGGTTGACTGATTTTCTATTAATTAATCTTGGGAATTAGAGAATAGAATTCAATGTACCTTTTAAAACATGAATAATTTTGCCTTGTTCTAGTCTTCTATAGAAAATGGAAATAAGGGCCGGGCGCGGTGGCACAAGCCTATAATCCCGGCACTTTGGGAGTCCGAGGCTGGTGGATCAGGATGTCAACAGATCGAGACCATCCTGGTCAACAGGGTGAAACCCCGTCTCTATTAAAAATATAAAAAATTAGCTGGGCATGGTGGCGCGTGCCTGTAATCCCAGCTACTCAGGAGGCTGAGGCAGGAGAATTGCCTGAACCCAGGAGGCGGAGGTTGCGGTGAGCCGAGATCGCGCCATTGCACTCCAGCCTGGGTAACAAGAGAGAAACTCCGTCTCAAAAAAAAAAAAAAAAGAAAAGAAAATGGAAAATAAAATAAATTATGGTAGTAAAAAAGATTAAAAAATGGGAGTTTCCCCCTATTTTGCAATCTTTTATTCGCAGTAAAATAGAAAACCTCAATTTTCTATTCCTGCCACACCAAGTTTATTTTCTTCCCCCTACGGAGCAGCGTGTTATAGATATACAGAAGAAATTAGCAAAACGAGGCAAAAAACAAAAGTTACTTTTGGCCCTTTAGCATGTCTTTCTTTTCTTAGTCTGTACTCCTTCCACCCTTTCATCTCACACTGTCATTTGCACAACTGAATGAGAAAGCAGTAAAGGAAGAACTGAATCATTTACTTGCTCAATAATGAGGAGGCATATATTTTAGACAAGACACTGTGACCTCCAAGGGATCAGACTTTAGGAGAGGGTTCTGGATACAGATATTAATATTATGGCAGCCTGAATCTGAAACTGTTAAAGTATTCCAAAGATGATGAGAGAATAAAAAGAGATGCTGAGAATTTCTAGTTGCAGAGATTAGAACATTTTTTCATAGAGAAAACAGGTAACATTTAAACTAGGCTTTGAAGGATTGGCAGTATTTTTACAGTACTTTGTTGAGGAAGAGGACTGTTTCATAAGAAAGAAAAATCTAATTTGCTGATCCTGAGAAATCCAAAGAAGTGGAAGTTGTTGAAAGTAAGAATCAAGGGGATCAGTGTAAGGTAATGCCACCCATCTACCTAGGAGTTTCCAGGTGGGGCCTTTGATGCCTGGCTGAGGAGCTGGTTGGCCACACCAATCCAGCTGATGGACATGGACACGATTGGGGTGTTGAGTAGGGCAGCATGGAGTGGGGAGAGACTCAAATTTAGGAGATCAGGCATTAGATTTCTCTTTTAGTTGTTTACCTATTAGGAACATATCATCAGGTGTGAAAGAAAGAAAGATTTTTAAACATTAGGAAATTTTAATGCATGCAGAGGTGAAGAGAGAGCAGAGAAGAGTGGGAAGCACATATTATCAGCTTGTGAAGAAGCTTGTCTTCCTACCTGGAATATAAGCTCTCATTACTTTCCTCTGCTGCTCCTGCTGCTCTCTTCTAGGTGTGTGTTGAGTGGCAGGTTATAGGGACAGGGAATGCATGTCCAGGGTCCCTGCAGTGTGCAGGGCAAGGGAGGGTAGATCCCTGTGTGACGAAAACCAGGGTGAGAGAGTGGGAGTGGTGTCAAAAAAGTCTCTCTCATGCGGAAGGGTCGACACAGAAAAAACTCATTATGTTCAAGTAAACACTGGAATATGCATCATAAAAATTAAAACAAATATGATCTTTAGGGTAACATCACTCATTAGGGACCGAAATTTTAAAATTTTTTTGTTTTATATTTAACCCACTCATCTCAGGAACATAAACAAGTTAATTGCATCTCTTTACAATTAGCCAGGTCTGTGTTACACTTCAATTGCTTAGTGATTGTTTTCCACCTCTCTTTCTTTCATAATGAACATTTTTGTCAGGTACATAATTATATTAGACTGAGTTATTGAGGGAAATTGCCAAATCTTCACACAAGTAACTTCAAAATTGATAATGTTTTTATCTGGAATGCCGCTAGTGTGCTGCAAGATCACATAATTCCCATATGGTTTTTTAGAGAAGTCAAGATTTTATTAGTAGGTTAGAAAAATCTTGGGTTCATGCAATTCCTTTCTCTAAGGAAAAGCCCTTTCTAGACTTTATGAATCCTTATGCCATCTCTGTGAGGACTGTGTAGACAAAGATCTTCTGTGTTTACAGGCAGAATAGTTGAGGCACTGTGTGATTCAGGGTATGGTTTTACAAAAATAAAATCAATTTCTCAATGCAACTTGAGATTCCTATTACTGTATTCCTCACTTATGTCGAAGTCCGTGGCCTTAGGAAGAGGAACAGGTGTGAAGAATGCTCACATTTAATTGGGTATATAAATCTGCAGAGGAAGTGAGTTTTCAATTCCCTAACGACTTGAAGCAGAATGGGAAGCCGGCATGGACCTGCTTTGCACATCCATCTCTCACTGCTCCCTCTGCCACCTGGGCCCCCTGTGTTGCCTTCCATGTGTCTGTCCTCTGGGATTTCTTTCACGGCCAGAAGAGTCTCGTTGCCTCCTCTCTCTCCTACCTACATTCCATCTGCAAATAGAAACAAATACGGCGAGCAGAGTAAGTTTAATTTATTAAATTTAACTACTTTTGGAGGCCTGACCACTTAAAGCGTTTTTAAAAAGAAACTAAACAGAGGTAAGTTGTTACCAAAACCCATTCAATGTAAGTATAGTTAAGGTTGATGCCCTAGACTCATAAGGATTTTGAAAGTGACCCTTTGAGCATTTATGTTGAACTATTGCTTCAGTGAGGGCAGTATTCTGTTTGTACATAAAGTGAGGTTGAATTAATACTGGTTCCTGGGACCCCTTCATCAGGTACTCAAAATGTCACTATTTTGTTGCCATTTATTTCATAGCTTCCCAGCCAATTTTCCAGCCAACTCAAATACATTGAATAAAGTCTTATGTTATTTTATGAGTTGGTTACCTGCTCACCAAATTTGGAATTCATCTTGTACTTTTTTAAAAATTTCAGCTTTTACTTTAGATGTAGGGGTACATGTAGAGATTTGTTATACGAGATGCTAAAGTTTGGAGTGTGGATCCCATCACCCAGATAGTGAACATAGTACCTGATAGGTAGTTTTCAAACTCACCCCACACACCCTCTAGCAGTCTGCAGTGTCTGTCATTCCCATGTTTATTTTCTTATGTGATCAATATTTAGCTCCCACTCATAAGGGGAACATGCAGTATTGGCTTTTCTGTTCCTATATTAATTTGCTTAGGATTATGGCCTCCAATTCTATCCCTGTTGCTGCAAAGAACGTAATTTCATTCTTTTTATGGCTAAGTAGTGTTCCATGGTGGACATGTACCACATTTTCTTTATCCAATATACCATTCATAGGCCCCTGGCTTGATTCTATGTCTTTGCTATTGTGAATAGTTCAGTGATGAACATATGAGTACATGCTACTTTTTGGTAGAAAGTTTCATTTATTTGGGGGTATATACCCAGTAATGGGATTGCTGTGTCAAACGGTAGCTCTGTTTCAAGTTCTCCGAGCAATCTCCAAACTGTTTTTCACAGTGGCTGAACTAATTTACATCCTCACCAACAGTGCATTAGCATTCCCTTTTCTCTGGAACCTCGCCAGCATCTGTTGTTTTTTTGACTTTTTAATAATAGCCATTCTGACTTGTGTGAGATGGTATCTCACTATGGTTTTGATTTGTATTTATCTGATGATCAGCAATACTGAACATTTCTTCATATGTTTGTTGGCTAATTGTATGTCTTCTTTCAAGAAGGGGCTGTTATATCATTCACCCAATGGGGTGGGTTGTTCCTGCTTTGACAAGGCTGATGAAAACAAACAATAGGGAAAGGACTCTATGCTTTTTTTTTTTTTTTTTTTGAGATGGAGTCTTGCTCTGTCACCAGGCTAGAGTGCAATGGTGCAATCTTGGCTCACTGCAACCTCTCACTCCCAGGTTTAAGCAACTCTTTTGCCTCAGCCTCCTGAGTAGCTGGGATTACAGGTGACCACCACAGTGCCCAGCTAATTTTTTTGTATTTTTAGTAGAGACAGAGTTTCTCCATCTTGGCCAGGCTGGTCTCGAACTCCTGATCTCAGGCAATCCACCTGCCTCAGCCTCAGAAAGTGCTAGGACTACAGGCGTGAGCCATTGAGCTCAGCCAAGGACTCTATTCTTTTAGTTTATGTTTTTCAAAAAAAGCAATTAAGCGAGTTGACTGTAAATCTTTATTCAGAAATCTTTGAAACTGTCACACTTAAAATATGGTAAAAGTGATTGTGCTTCATTTTTACATTTTATATGAAAAGTCTGTTTTATTTGAGATGAGAATTAACTTTGTTGTCTATATTGTTCAGAAAACAATATTTCTTATATATTTTTGATGAATTACCACAGAATTCATCTGATTTTATGATTGTCCTCAATTTTTTTTATAATATATATTTAAGGTGTGCACATACTGTTCTTATACACATATACATAGTGAAATGATTACTACAGTTAGGCAAATTAACCTACCCATCACCTGACATAGTCACCTTCCTTTGGTGATGAAAGCACCCAAAATTTGCTCTCCTAGCAAATTTTCAGTATGCAATATAATGATCTATAGTCCTCATGCTGTCTGTCAGATCTCTACATTTACTCATCCCAGGTAAAGCAAATTTGTATCCTTATCTTCGTCTTCCCATTTCCTCTCTTTGTCCCCTGTCCCTGGCCCTGGTAACCACTGTTTCACTATCTGTTTCAATGTATGTAATCTCTCTTTACATTCCCCATATAAGTGAGATCATGTGGTTTTTGTTTTTCTGTGCCTTGCTTATTTCACTTAGCATAATGCCGTCCAGGTTTATGTACGTTGCTGCAAATGGCAATATACACCTTTTTAAAGCTGAAAATTTTTTCATTGTGTATATAGACCACAATTTCTTTATCCAGTTATGGACAAATACTTAGGCTGATTCCATATCTTGGCTATTGTGAACAGTGCTGCAGTGAAAATGGGAGTGCAGATATCTTCCACATACTGATTCATTTCTTTTGGATATCACCCAGCAGAGGGGCTACTTGGCAGTTTTATTTTTAGTTTTTGAGAAACCACCATATTGTTTTCTATCACGGCTGTACTAATTTACATTTTCACTAACAGTGTACAAGAGGTTTCTTTTCTCCACACCGTCATTCCTCTCACATTTTCAAACATCTGTTTGCTTCACTTTAATGTTCATTTTATTATGCAACACTTTAGAAATATAATTTAAAAATACTAATGGTTTGAAAGTGTTATCTATCTCCCTCATCTTCAGATAATCAACTCAGCTGATATCACCTTAATTCTTTTCTATTTGAGTTACATTTCCTTCTTAGAGGCATGTCTGAAGAAGTTTTAACAGCCCCATTTGCTGACTCCTTATAGTTGCAGTCTTCAATCCCCTCTCTCTGTGTAATGTATTTAAAACTTTTTTCCTCTTTATAGACCACCTTTCATTCTGTTCTGCACCCCGTGAAGCCCTCACCAATTTGCTTGTTTTACTTAATTATCTTGTCACCATCTTCTTACCTCCTAACCCTCTTCTTTGTAAAGCAATTATGTTAGATGACCTATAGAAAGATTAATTTAATTCTTTGGTCTTTTTGCTTACTATAAGATTAGCATTATGATTTGAATTTTTTAAAATGTGTCTCATTTAAAAAATGAGATGACAGCTCTTAAACTCAGTGTTAAAACCATTGGTGGAATGTGACACGCTGAGTGTTCTATTAGTGGATTTGTTCCTTGAGATGGTTAACTTACCATAATTTGTGTATACTTTGCTCTTTTCTAAAGAAAAATGGACACCACTGGACTAAGTATTTCCAAACAGAAACCTCATTCCCATTTGGGCAAAACTATTTTGTAATCTTACATTCGGACTTTCCGAATTATTCTGTATGGTGGCCTTGTAATTCAGCAAATGATTTCATTGCTACATTCGGATCATCCTGGAACTGTGGTTAGCGCATGGAGAATTGCACAACCTCCTAGGTACACTTAAGAGCTTCTTCCTGATTCTTTCCTATCTCCAGTTCTGGTCAAACATGTGAAACTCAGTTGTCATCATACAGTGGGAAAGAAAAGAAGTCACGGTTTTCTCTTTTGTATGTCCATACATTAAATATCATCTTCACCTTATTGATAGCATTATTCTCTACTCAGTTAAAGTCTCTATCAATAAGTATCAGTTTATGCTATAGACCTAGTTAGGATTCTTTGATTCTCTGTAGCAAAAGCTAACTCAGTCAAAAACCACTTGGTCTCACAGGATTGATGGGAAGCTGGAGACCCAATCTTGGATACAGGAAGATCTCAAGCACCCCTGAAGGCTGGATGGCAGAAGCCATAATGATCCTATCTTGCAGGAGCAGCCTGACCTTGGAAAGACCTAATGTGAGCTGAGACCTGAGCCACCTGGTTTCTCTACTAGAAATTTGGATTCTATAGAAACAGCTTTCTATTGACTGACCTAGAATCATGAACCTAGCCCTTGGCTTGAGATGGATGGCCAGCTTTCTTCATTACAGTTGTACGGAATTATACCCAACGGAAGGCGATGATGTTATTAGGAAGAAAAAAATTAATGCTGAGTGGCCAAAAAACAAACGCCACGGGACTGAGTATTTCCAAACAGAACCTCATTCCCATTTGGGGAAAACTATCTTGTAATCTTATATTTGGACTTTCGGAATTATTCTGTATAGTGGCCTTGTGATTCAGCAAAGTCCTGAAATCTACACAACAATGATGGGAGCTGCTGAAGAGTTTCAGTAGAAAGGAGAGGCACAAGTGTCTGGTTGCCATTTTCACAGAGACCTCTGTGGGCCTTGGGTGGGCACATGTGGGGTGCACTGTGCTGTTTTTTAATGTGTCTCGACTTCTATGAAGCTGCACTCAGAAATGTAATGCCATGTTCAAAGTCTCTGTATTCACTATCTTCAGGTTGGTGCAGGCTTAGATGAATGCACAGGGAATGTAGTTTATTGCAGAAGGCAATCTGCTTGTTTTGAATGATATTAATTACTCAGAAGGTGTAGAGTTAGAAAACGGCTTCCCATGATGAAAAAGTGCTAGTGAATTCTAAAAGCTGGATCTGAGATTACTACATTACATTAAAAAATTCTGCCATTTGTTTTAAACCATGAAGAAGATCCAAACAGTCCAAAAATATACCAATAAAGTTTTGATCCTAAGCTATATTTTTCTCATATTTAATTTAAAGTAAATGATTTATTTAATAAATATTGATCAAGAAATTACCATGCTCATTTTGCTTCCTTTTCTTTTTTCACTTAGATTTTTATCAAAATGTTGGTGAAAAAAAATCAAACAGAAAAAAATATTTAGAAATAATAGCATCCTTTGTTATTATTTTCTTTGTTATTATCTCTAGTAGAGGAAATAGTACATTTCTTTCTAATACTGGAACTCCTACTTATAGGCAACAACTTTACCTCCTTTAGCTGGTTCTGATTCCTTGGGTTGTTACTGCCACAATTTTAGTAAATATGCATATGTTGCTGTTTCTTGACCAATTTAGATTACTTGATCTGGTAAATGAGCATTTGCCCATTATTCAATTATGCCACCACCCCTTTCTGTGTTCTCCTAAACAGTTAAACAAGAGTTTTCAGACTCTTTATTGATTGCTTTATAACTTCCAGTAATTTAATAGCACTGTTACTGCTTCTACCAAATTATCCTAGATTCTTCTGAAGCCCGCTTTGTAGATTGATGATATTACTGGCTCTACTATTTTCTTCAGCTCTTCTCCGTCTTTCCTACCTGTACACTTCTATCATCTGAAATTTTATTTTTATATTGTCAAGGTTGAAAATATCCACACTGAAGTATTCTAATCACTGCCTATAGTTTATTTCTAGTGGAATTAATTCAAAGTGTTTGTGTTATTTAACTATGGAATAGTTATTACTAATTCAGAGTATGGAATTTAATTACTTCTAGAAAAGGTACTTTAATTACATTTGTTTTCCAGAGCATCCAACTAATTTCCCTTTGTATTTCTTATACTATTTTATTTTATCATAGCCTCCATATTTTCAATTCTGTATTTCAGACAGGTATTCTACTGACTCACCTTCCCCCTGACTTTATTCCTCTGATAGGTTCCCCTCACCCTTTCTGTGGTCTAGATTTGCTTTCCTGGGTTGGTGCTGATATTTCTTAGATTCTAAATCCTATAGTTTGGTCATTCCATTGTTGCACTTTGGACCTTCTCGAGTAACTTCTTAGGAAAAAGTGTTTGTAAGGTAAAATATTTGAGTCTGTGCATGCTTGAAAATGTCCTTAATCTTTCTTTCAACTGGAGAAGGAATGGATGTGTCAGCTGGGTGGCAGGCTTGGTACTACTATTGATGCTTCCTATTTAACACAAACGATTTCAAGGAACATCAATATCATACAAGATAACTTTGTGTCCTTGTGTGGTGGCTCACCCACCATATCAGCCCTTTGGGAGGCCTAGGTAGGTGGATCACCTGAGGTGAGGGGTTCCAGGCCAGCCTGGCCTATATGGCAAAACCCCATCTCTACTAAAAATGCAGAAATTAGCCAGGTGTGGCGGCAAACTCCTGAATCTCAGCTACTTAGAAGGCTGAGACAGGAGAATTGCTTGAACCTGGGGTGGGGTGGAAGTTGCAGTGAGCCAAGATTGCACCACTGCACTCCAGCCTGGGTGACAGAGCTAGACTCTGCCTCAATAAAAAAAAGAAAGAAAGAAAAAGATAACTTTGTGACCATGACAGAGCAAATAAAAGCAGAATAATCATAATTGTGTCTGAGCACAGACATAGCAAACCACAAAAACATCAACATCATCTCTGTTAGGTAGCATGAATGACTGATGCTTCCATACTAATTAAGCTTTAGACCTGCTTGTTCCATTTGAATCCTAGATGAAAACTATTCTTACTCCTAGATTTCTCCTGACTCCTAGATGAAAATTATTAATATGCTCTAATCATAGGGTTATTCCTACCTTTTGATAGCAGCCAAACTCATACTTCCTTAACTTTATTCAAAATAATTCAGCACAAGCCAGAATCGTATAACAATTCTCCTAAAACCTTCTTGCATAGTTGCCAATAGCTCCCCATGTCCTGAGGTCTTCCTTGCAGCAGAATATATCAATTAATCCAATCTTGTTCAACTTCAGGTATGTCCCAGGTGGTCTTTTACTGGTGGACATTTATATATCCTATTGATAATTTAGCAGATATAGAATTCTAACTTAAAAATCTCATTGTCTCAAAACTTTGAAAAGTATTGTTCTGCTGTCTGCTAGCCTGAATCTTTCTAATGAGAAATCTAATGTCCATCTGGTTTTTGTTCAATAACGTGTGTTCAATGTGCCTGAAAGTTTGAGAGAAGTATAATATTCGGTAATATGTATCGCATACATGTGAGGCGTTAAACAATGTGTTCTTTTAATGTATTAAAATACACTTTACTGTATTTTAATCCTCACAAAAGCCAAATGAGAGAGCTACTACCTCAGATTTACAGAAATGAAGAAATGGCTCAAGGTCACACAGCTAGTTAGTGGCAGAGCTGGACTTCAGCCAAGACCTGTTCTATTCTTAATTCCTGTGGCCACACAATTCTGCTAATGACACTTCAGGATTGTCTCATGAGCATTCTGGCATATAGATTTACTTAGTGAGAAAGCTGAAACTACCGATTAAAATCAAGATTTGAGATTACATATGGATTTCGTTGGCAGGCAATTCCCAATTTATAAATGGGCTCAGTTTAAACATTTCCTTGTGTTTAGCCAATTGTAATCCAACCTTAGCAAAAGAAGGCAGCAGTAAGTCTAGAGAGAGTAGAATATGATGAGCTTCTCTCCCCAAAAGAAGGATGGAATAATTTGAAACACTGACATTCCTGACTAGCATACTGGACCACAAGAGAAATTTGCATTATCAAAACCTAGAAATTTCATTTTGAATGAACTAAGAACCTTTGTATGGTTTTTTATTTTTGCATTTGAAATGCAAATATTTGGTTACAACAAATGTGAATGCAAAATTATTAAATAAATCAATGTTGACCATTTATAATGAAAATACAGGAGATCCATGTAAGTAAAGGTGGAAAACGGACACTTGCCAAAACTTGAGCTTTGATGGTGACATCTCTGCATTTGAACCTCTCATCAGGGTTTCCAGGCATCTATCAGATCAAGCAAAGACTGAAAAACTAAATTCTCATCAAAGTCTCCGAAACTTTAATTTATTTCTCTTCTCACTCCAAGTCCTTGAGTGGACTCTAGTTTTTGGTGCATCCATCAAAAAAAAACAAACAGCAACTAAAAAGAATCACAAGCAACCTGAGCCAGCTTTGGTGAAACCACGTTTATGCCGTTTTTTGACATAAGAAGACCTCGTAGCACACAGAGTTTGAAAGTGCAATGACTTCTAGCAGAAGTGACCAGTGTTATATTGGACTTGAGGGTAGCAACACAAAAAGACATAGGGTTTGGAATATGAGTCCTGGTATAAAGAACATAAACTACTACTATGCTTAGAGCAACTCATCTCTTAAAGGGTGATTCCTTCAAATATTGTAGACCAATTGTATCTTCTCATTACCTCTCCCATCTCTAAAAGACCCTTATCATGGTTGGTTATGATAGCTCTTCCTTTCCAGAGTGAGATACTGTTGCAGAAAATTCTGTATTTATATGTGGCAACTGTGTGTGGAGGTAGGGGCGGGGAGGGAGGGGGAGAGAGAGAGAGAGAGAGAGAGAGAGAGAGAGAGAGAGAGAGAGAGAGAGAGGCTGATTAATTTCCAAAGTGCCTGATCCTTTTTCACAGTTGGCTGGTAACTGTAGTGGGTGTTCAGTGAGTGAAGGCAGGGCTGTGGTAAGACTGGGGCATCTTTGTGAGTGAGCATTGATTTGCTATGTTCCCTAGTGGTCGAGGAAGCTCAGGTTCAGTGCTAATACAACTGGCAGCTTCTGCTAATCCTCTAGTGAATGCACACACTGATTAGTAGAACAAAGCTACAAACTCCTGGTACCATCACAGGCAGGTCAATCAACCCTGATTTATATAACACACACTTTCCTAGGGATACAAAGTTCCTGAAAAAGTCAAGAAAAAGGAGAGAGCAAGCAGCCTGTGAATCCCACACCATTCTGTTCTGTAGGAGGAAAATTCACAAGGATTTTTCTTCCCCCAGGAAGAAAAAAAAAGCATCACCATCATTTCTACTGGTTTCTTTAGGTCTCTGCATTACCAGGTTTGATTTTGCTCTTCTGCTGGCATCTTGGGATTTAGAAGAAAGAAAACATGGTTTCCTTGAGAGTCAAATCTCTGAATATTTCTAATATGTTACAGCTCAATTTCACTAGCAGTTCTGAAACAATATGATCAGAACGGAGTATATTTAGATCAGCCGGGTCAGTCATCCCCTCCAGCAATGTGGAGGTGGGAGTGGGGGAGAGGCAAGAGTGAATCGAAGGAATCGGAATACATTGCAGGGAGAGGAAAATCCTGTTTAGAGGAAAATCTCCTGATGAAAATTCTGAAATGCCAGAAGGGCAAAGAATACATCGCATAATCAACCATGTATCTTGTTATTGACTAAACTTCAGACTTCTAATTTTATTTGCCATTATCAACATGACTGACCAAAATCAAGACCAAAAAACCCAACAAACACAATAGACAGAATGGCCAATGCTCCCTTCTCTCAGACAAAACTAAAATCTTTTTTGCAAAATAAATTGGTAATTATTATTGCGCTGAATAGAATTACAGGCTAAAACATCTCCCCCTGGATGTGTGTTACTGTTGTTGATGTAGTCAGGGTGAAAAAGCAGTTACTTCATGATGCCCATGCTGCCATATCACTGCTAGTATAAGATAGTGCTTTTGGTCAATTCTTTTGTGAACTGTTATTAAATTGTTTTAAGTTTCCTGCAAAAGGTTCTCAGACTCACCTTGATTCAGTGGCCTTCTATTTTTGTGAGACGATGCCACCAATAATCTTACCACCACAGTCTTTATATAATTTTCCTTTTAATGTAAATGATTTGTCCAATGAACTCCACTAGTAGTAGAGTAGCAAGGTGTCTGATAACAGGTGTCAGAAAATCAGCTGTTAATAGATAATTTCTATGTTCGAATGCCAGCTTTATCATCAATAACTGAGCATGATTCTCACTTTTATCTTGATAAAACAGGGTTACTAATAATATATGCCTCATGATGTTATTGTAAGAATTTACTGAGGTTATATAATATGGTTAAATTGTGTCTGACATAGATTAAGTGCCCAATAAATGAACTGAGATTCATGCTTTAATCTAGGTGAGTGGGTTTGAAATACAATAGACAGAAGAGTTCTGTATTAGTCCGTTTTCACGCTGCTGATAAAGACATACCTGATACTGGTAAGAAAAAGAGGTTTAATTGGACTTATATTTCCACATGGCTGGGGAGGCCTCCGAGTCATGGTGGGAGATGAAAGATACTTCTTACATGGTGGTGAACAGAGAAAATGAGGAAGAAGCAAAAGCAGAAACCCCTCATAAATCCATCAGATCTCATGAGACTTATTAACTATCCTAAGAATAGCACAGGAGAGACCAGCCTGCATGATTCAATTACCAACACCTGGGAATTCTGGGAGAGACTTTCAAGCTGAGATTTGGGTAGGGATATAGTGAAATCATAGCAAGTTGAGATCCCACTTTTGGCTTAAGTAGATTCATATTTTTGTTAACTCTCAGCCATCTTACAATCTGCAGTGGATCCTTAATAAATGTAGCAGATATCAGTAGGTAATTAACTGTGGAGGTTTCTGAAAGCAAACCATTTCCTCCTAACACCTATACTCACATCTTTCCTAAACCTTGGGTTTAAAACAGGGTGCCCTACCTCCCTGCTACAAACTAAAGTTTTTATGTCAGAGAATCTTGTTTTATTAGGAAAATTCAAATTCTCTCAAGCTCTTGGCATATTTAAAATGTGTTTGACTTTTTATTGATTGCTAGAAGAGCAGCAATAACAACAACTCCTACATTTGCACAAGGGGTATGAAAATGCTTTTGTGAGCTATCTCTTAGATTTGAAAACTCCTGGTAATGCTTCTACAAGGCACCACTGAGACTCCCCAATGGCTATAAACAAAATTCTTCCCATTTTATTTTTTTCCCAGTATCTCAAATATTTAGCAGAAAGGGTTCAGGTTTTTTAACTCCTATTACCTCAGATAGCCTGAGGTGATTTCATGACTAGATAGGGAGCTTTTTGAAGGCCTGCCACTCAGTAGGTACCTATTCAATATTTGTTGAATTTGTAAAGCTTCTTGAACCTTTGAATGCCTCCATACCAGAAAATGTACATATTTCCAGTGATCTATAACATATCATCCTGTTGAAATTCCCTCTTTGCCATCTAATTATTTGCTGTAAAGTATTATTCCCTTCTGCCAGCAAATCCCTGGCAGTATGCTTCCGCAAAACTCAGAGGATTCAGACATGAAGGACATGTAAAACCACTGGTAACATAATTCTCTACAAATCACTGGAAGTCTGTGGTCTTGCCTCAGTGCTTAGAATTTACTGGACCTGGACAAGATGAAATACATTTGCAAGTAACACAAAACCTCTAAACATCATTGCAGTTTCTTTTCTTGTTTACAGATACTTTTAGAATCTAAGTATTACAATATGAGTGCCTTCTTGCTACTGAGTGAAACCTGTAAGAGAAAATTGGACTTCATTGAAATATGAGGTGTTCCAAACACTCATTGCTTCTGTCTCACTTTAGGAACAGCTCCCTCACTGCTCAGAGATATATTAATATCCCTCCACTGACAGTTCTTTGGGTTACAACTAAGCCAAGAATAAAAATCACTAGAACTTGTAACAGAGGATCTTTGTCATAAATACCAAAAAATTATTATGAGAAAAAGTTACATTTCATCAGCGTATTTCAAAGTTCGTTTCTTTTTATGTTGTTCTCCTTGAAGTAAAATAATTTCATTTCTATGGTGAGTTCTGTACTTTCTGGGCCTAGGCTAAAACATGCAGTTGAGCCAAAAAATTTGCAAAACCCCTGCAACCTTGTACCTAGGAAAGTAACAATGAAGTGATCTAAGATTTAGGGGTGTTACAGAATAAGAAATTATGACTTTATGACTTTTGGAGTTTATATTGCTTTGTCACATTTTGAATAGTGAGAGCTTTTGAAATATGGGTCCAGACTCTTGGTGTTTACATTTCCATGAGTAAATTTTTGCCACATATAAAGTCTGTGCTTCTTTTTCAAAATCCTCAGTTGTCCCATATGTTAGTGTGGCTTTTTCTTCCTTTCTTTAGTTGTTACCTTCTCATCTCCTGCATTTTATTTGCACTAAATTTATCCAAGAGAAAAAAAATGATAGAAAATGAACAAGGACTTATATAGTCTTTAACAATGTTAAGATTATTTATTTAAATACGTGAAGTCAGCAGTCTTCCCATTGTAATACTGATCCTGTTGCTCTTTGTTTCTACATTAAGACAGTCCAACAAATAATAATGTACATTTACTAAGCCTCTGACAATCCTCCTGAAAAGTAGTGAAGAAGCAAGTTATTTGTAATATAAGTTTAGGTAACTTTGTATGATTATGTGTAAATGAGAATGTGTGTGTGTGCATGTGTGCAACACAAAGTCACATGGTGAATAAACAACAATAATTCAACCTCGAATTACCCCAAATTATATTAGACTCATTAATTGTATCTAAGGAGATATTTCTAAAATACACCTAGAAAGCAGAAATGTTTTATTAGTAGTTTTCATATTGTCAGTCACAATACCTATTGAAAGAGCATATATTATGCAGAATAAGCTGCTTATTTGTTTTTTTTCTTTTTACTCTCAGATGAATCAATTTTGCTTTTCTCGGCTGGATAACTCAAGGTCATCTTACATTACAGTAAGATTGTTGATTCTTCCTTCATAAGATTTTTCATACATATTCCTTTTTTTCTGATTTCTACTGCATCATTGTTGTCTACGTTTTTAATACTTCATCCCATGACCATTTTATAACCTCCTATCTGATCTCTGTGACTTTCAGGCCTTTCAAACAAAAGAAAACAGCAACAAGCAAATCTCTTCAACCACTCCTCATGGCTGCAGGATAAAGTTCAGACTTTTTCCAAAGTTCTGTGCTGGGAGTGTCTGTAAGTAGGGCTGATGTACACATTTATTAGTAAGTAATAGGAGCAATTTGATATGAACTATGACTACTAAGGCCAATTAGAATTTGTAAATAAGGCATGTTTATGTAACCAGAACTGCACATAATTTGATATAAGATAGACCTAAATATAAATGCTAGAACTTCCACTTACGAGCAGTGTGACATTAACTTCTTTTGATTGCAGTTTCCTCATCTGTAGTATGGGAATAATGATACTTAGTCACCAGGTTGTTGCACATATATGTGGTTGTAGGACTGAGGTTCCTGTTTTCTTGCTGGTCATTAGTCAGAGGTTGCCCTCAGCTCCTAAGATTTGTCCTCAGATGCTACATGGTGGCCTTCTCAAAATGTGGCTGCTTAGGTCTTCAAAGCCCATAGGAAGCTCTCTCTAGCCTGCTTTGTATGATTCTTGGTGTAAAGCAACAATCACACAGTGACAGACTCATCACATTTATAGGTTCTGCTCACACTCAAGGTGGGGGATTATTACAGGATATATGCCAAGAGTGGGATTACTAAGGAAGAGAATCGTAGAATTCTGTTTATCACAAGAGTCTATGAAAAGAAATATTCAAATGCCATTGAAAGCCAGATCAATAAAACAGCATGAGGTATTGTCTTCAAAACTTTTTAGGCCAGGCATGGTGGCTCACGCCTGTAATCCCAGCACTTTGGGAAGCCGAGGTGGGTGGATCACCTGAGGTCGGGAATTCAAGACCAACCTGACCAACATGGAGAAACCCCGTCTCTAATAAAAATATAAAAAATTAGCTGGGCATGGTGGCGCATGCCTGTAATCCCAGCTACTTGGAAGGCTGAGGCAGGAGAATGGCTTGAACTTGGGAGGTGGAGGTTGCAGTGAGCTGAGATCATGCCATTGTACTGTAGCCTGGGCAACAAGAGTGAAACTATCTCAAAAAAAAAAAAAAAAAAAACTTTCTAAAATCCAAAAACCATTTCTTTGTGTATAAACTCTGTAAATCCTTAGAGGCTGTAAGATGTTGTGGGATTGAGGTCTGAGAGTTGTCGGGGGTGAACAGTGGATGAAAAACAGTTGTAATTATTATCATAATTAAAATTTCCTTTTTTTTTTCGTTCTGAAAACCTTACTTTTTCTATTGTATTTATGGTTCACAGTCTACGCCTGGACTTTATGAAATTTCTGTAAAAGTGTAATTTTACTTAAAAAACCTTGGGCCAAGTCCAGAGAAAACGAGATATGAAATGAGGTCAATCTCTCCTGCAGGCTCCTTCATACAGATGTGGCCACAGAGCCAGATGTGCAGAGCACCCTATGCTTATCTCTGCCGGTATGTGTTCCGGGTTGAGTTCATAGACAACTCTTTCTAAGTAAACAGCAAGGTCAGTCTCATATGACTATGGAGTAAGAAGAGAAATTCTCTCTGTGTTCCCCAGGAGTAGGTGCGCTTACAGGCATCCTGGTAACAGGGCATATGGCTGTTTTCTGGAGACTCATCATGTGTGATAACTCCATTTGGTGCCACCCTACTGAGTAGTGAGAAAGCATTTTTAAGCAATTCTGGCAGTGTCACTTCTCTGTGATCTACTTGGAAAACGTAGATGAAGCACCTCTGCTCATCTTGAGATGAATAGAATGCCCTTGTTTTCTTTTCTTTCCCCAGTAATGATGGGTGCCTAATCTCCATAGTGTCTTACTTCGTTTACATCCTATTTTCTTTTGCCCTCCCATTAGTTTACCGCCAGCTCAGGTGATCCTCAGGTGTTGGCTCCAAACCCCAGTTTTCCTTGTCACTTTCATATGTACCCGCCCAACCAAAGATGCATTTCTAGCACTTCTGAGCCTCTAGGGGGTCAGACTCCACTCTCCAAGGGGTCTAATTGTTTTACCTCTCAAGAGGCCCAGCCCTTTAAGTTATAGCAGATGTTATATAACAGACAGATAAGCTAATGTCTGCCAGGAAGTGATCTCCTTCATTAAATGAGATCATATCCCAATTCTGTGGTGACAGCTATTTGTTATTGGGTTAACAAGACCCTACTTAAATATGATTTATTGTCTGAAAATATTAAAATGATTTTCTCCTTAGTAATGTAAAAAGTTCAACATTTACACTTATTTCCAGAAATTCAAGTTTATTATTATGCTGCTGACTTGTACCGTGTTTATCAGGAACATTTTATCTTGAAAAGATTAGATTTACAATGTCAACATAAAGTATCTTAACAGTCTTGTATGGTTATGTATATATCTGATTTTTAAATTTTATTTTATTTTTTTACTTTTTGAGACGGGGTCTCACTCTATCACCAGGCTGGAGTGCAGTGGCACGATCTCGGCTCACTGCAATCTCCGCCTCCTGAGTTCAAGCGATTCTCCTGCCTCAGCCTCCCAAGTAGCTGGGACTACAGGCATGCACCACCACGCCCAGCTAATTTTTGAATTTTTTTTAGTAGAGATCAGGTCTCACCATGCAGGCCAGGATGGTCTCAATCTCTTGACCTCGTGATCTGCCTGCCTCATTGAATTTTTAAAAATATATCTAAATGCCCACTTTTCCTTGCATGTATATCTGTTGTCTTATCAGTGTCACTGTTACCTATTGATATGTAATAAGCCTTATCAAAACATACAACTTAGGTGGCTTAAAATAAGAACAGCATTTACTTGTCTCTTGAGTCTGTAATTTGGACAGGGCTTGGTGGGAACAGTCTGTTTCTGTTCCACTGGGCATTTGCTCGGGCGGTTGAAAGGGTATTTGGGAATCACCTGAGTTTCACTTGCATTTCAGGTGCCTTTGCCCCAGAATCAAATAGCTGGGGGCTGGGACAGCTGAGGCTTCTGGGGTATTTCTGTCTATCTTTGTGTGGTCTTTTCATGTGGTTTTTCCTGCTTGCTTGCTTCAGGGTAGCAGGTAGTCAGGTAGTCATCTGAACTGCATGTCTTGTCAGTTCAGATGACAAAGTACAGAGAGAGGGAGAGAGAGCGCGCGAGAGAGAGAGAGAGAGCACGCGCAAGAGAGAGAGAGAGCAAGAGAGAGCAAGAGTATGGCAGAGGGACACTTTATAGCATTTTACTACCCAGCCCTGCAACCACACCATAGGTATCACTTCTGCCACACACACTATAGGTTAAGCCAGTCATAAATGCTGGCCAGGTTCAAGGGTGGGGAATATGGGCTTCACACCTTGATTGGAAAGTGGCAAGGATCTGGAAGAGCAAGTAGAGCTCTAAACATTCTTGGTGCCACTTTCGGAAATACAATCTGCCACAGTCTCATTGTTGGATTTAGGCAGGTTTGGGAACAGAGCTCTCGAAGGGGTGGATTAGACATGAGGACGAGTATTTAAGTTGCAGGCTGAGAAATGGTGTCTGTGTTGTGAATTAGTGGAAAGTGTGCTGAGTTTAGAGTCCATAAATCTGAGTTTAAAACACAATTTCATGACACTCTAAATGTGAGGCCATAAGAGTGTTACTAAACCTTCATGAACCTCAGATTCCCTATCTGTGAAATACTACTACTTACTCCTCAGTATTGTTGCAAAGGTAAAATTAATGTACAAATAATAGTGCCATTTATGGTATAAAGTTCTATAAAATATTTGTGTCATCCAAATGTCAGACACTTGGCATCTTTAGTAGTCCAGGATTTGAGGGTTATACTTCTCTCAAAGTATTTCAAAAACTGTCTTGAGCTATGTGCAGAAAAGAGTTAGCACAGCTGGCCTGAGTCTGCTGTCCTTAGAAAGTTGGCTTGCAAGGTTGGCTCTTGACTGGCATCTGGTAACTTGGATTCTAGGAAGCATCCCAACATTTCATGTTAAGAATGACTCACTCTGTCTAAACTGCAAACAATGTAGTTTATGTTGAACACCTACTTTCCTTCTGAAAATCTGGAATTTCAATATGTGCTTAGCACAGGGTGCCTACATGGCCAACCCCCAATAAAAACCATGAACACTGAGTCTCTAATGAGCTTCTCTGGTACACACGTTGTCACGACTTGTTGCTGGAAGAATTAAATACATTCTGTGTGATTCCACTGGGAGAGGTCTCTTGGGAGCTTTGTTTCCTTTGGACTTTGCCTCATGTTCCTTTTCCTTTGCTGATTTTGTTTTATATCTTTTAACTGCAATAAATTATAGCTCTGAGTAGAATTATATGCTAAGTCCTATGAACCCTTGCAGCAAAACATTGAACATAGGGATGGTGTTAGGGAGCCCTGACACAAGCTCCTAGCCCATAATTAGCAAGAATTCAAATATCAGGGGACTCTTTTTTTTTCTCCTGGTGACCTCTTGCTCTAGTTTCTTACTTGTTGGCATGTTTTTGTTCCTTCCTGCATCTTTGCTTGGACTGCCCTTTTAAAAAAACTTGAGAAGAAAAGCAGTGGTAAAATGGATGTCTGTCCAGTTTCTTTCAATATAGCACCTGCTATGAGAAGAGAATGGGTGGAATAGAATTTTTCTAAAGGTAGGAGGCAATGAAGGAGGATTACTATGCAGCCCCAACATATAGTTTAACATGTACTAGTGACATCCACATTTAAGAATCCCTTGGCCAACATAAGCACCGGAAAATTTTCTCTGACCAGTGAGTTCTTTACAGACGTTACTTTGTATCTTCCTCGCGCTCCCCTCTTTGTAGTCTTTGCACAGGTTTTTTCTTATCCTTCAGCAATGCCTCATGGACCTCCAGTGTCCTACTTAGGTATGCAGAGCCCTTGAGCTTGCTTCCTCTGCATGTCCCAGACCTGGCAGATCCTGCCTGGAGCACATACTTGTGAAAACTCAAAATAGTGTGACAAGATGTGGTTTTCTAAGGCAGCAACAATTGAAGTGAGAATTTTATTTTTCCCACTGGTTTTATTTTTAATTTTTCTATTATAATTAATTTTTCAGTGATTTAAATGGTATTTTACATATATTAGTGTGTATATATATATATATATACACACACACAGACACACAAACACACACATACATACTAATTTTTCCAAATAAACACAAGCATGTATTTGGTCTAGCAAATCAACATTACCTGTTTTATCATTACAGGTTCTTTTCCTGCCTTTAGTTGTAATTTGAGCTCACCTAAGGGGGACCTAGAATTCAACTAATGAAAAAAATAATGGATTCCATTATGTTATCATTTGAAGAAGGTTTGAGGAGCAGGAACTTTTTTCTGTTTCCTCTACCAATATTTTGACCAGCCTTTGGACAGATGTTGCAATGCCCTTCTATCCTACACTCGAGTGTCTGTTTTCTTTTCCTTTATTCTAGCCATTTCTTGATTTTCTCCACTGCAATGCAGAGTGAAGGAGGAACTGACATTTATCGAACACCTGTAATGTGCTAGTTATGACTCCAGGCTCTGTATGTGTATGTGTGTGTTTATTTTGCTTCATTTCATTTTCAAAACAGCTGGAGATAAATAGGCATTATACTCAATGTTACATATGTGGAAACCAAGACTGAGAAGTTAATAAACTTGTCAATTGGCACATAATCAGTAAGCCGGGCAGCAGGATTTCTAACTTAGGTCTTCCTGATTTTAGGACACTTACTCTTTTCTAGCCTATGCTGAAGGGGGAGTACACAGAACTGTGCTCAACAGTCCTTTTATTTCTTTAAAACCTGTGAAACATGCCTATTTTTTATTCATGAGACATCCTTATCTGCAAATCTGAGCAATTCTTTTTCTCCTTTAGAGTAATCTTTGCATAAGTTTTCTAAGATGTTAAATCTCTATTTGTGGTTTTACTTTATGTGTGAAAAAGTAAAGTCTCATGCATTAGCATACCCTTTTCCTCCCCTGCACTTAATGTTCAATTAGGGCAATTAACTCATCGGGATGTGACTTGTAGCATACAATGTTGGCACTGTCTTCACCATGGATGTCACCGGTGTGCTCAGCCTTCTCATAGAAGCACTGCATTTGGCTCAGGTATTTTTAGCCCATCTTTGGATTTTTTTTCAACCATGTACTGTTGTAAGGTGGAAAGACAGATTCACAGTTCGGTTTTGAGGAGATGAAACTGGTGGTAATGAGCCTTTTGAAAATAACAAACCTGATGCTCACCTTTGCATGTGTAAATATTCCTTGGATATGCCTTGTGGGAGGGTTGCAGATCAGAGAAAACCATCTTGCCCTGTGCCAGGGTTCTTTCAGTTGGTTTTAGTCAGGTCGAGGCCTGAGCAGAAGAGAGAAATTCAGAGCCTGGGAGAGTTCTACTTCTGACTTTACAGCTAGAAAAATTAATTACACAAGCCATATCGACTGCTTGTCTCATACATATCCAAGTAATTAAGACAAAGCAGAGGAGTTTGAGGCTGCAGTGAGCTATGATTATGCCAGACTGGCAGGTCTGAAGGGCTCCTGAGTCTGGCAGAGGCAGAAAGAGGACAGTGCTCCTGAGCGTACCAGGCAGAGATGATGCCTGGACAGACCCCTACTCATAGGTTATAGATGTTTTGTTTATAGGTCAGCTTCCATCCTTTGAAAGTGTGACAGTCAGCCCCATTGATGTGTATTACTTGAACTTACTAGAATCATTCTGCTTTTGTGAAGTCACTTAACTTCCTCAGTTCTTAAGATTCTCATCAATAACACAGGGATGATACCAATGCCTATATTCCAGGAGCACCGGAACAATGTATTTCCAAGTGCTTTGTTTCCAGGAATGTGCCATGCAAATGTTTATTGTTGTTAATATAGGTGTTGTTTTTCTGTTTGGATATAGAGCTTCTGTTCAACCAGGTGGAGTTAGGCCTGCCCTATTCCTTTAAGTCTTTGGTAGAGAGAAGGATGCCCCATGAGCCTTCTGAGAGAACATTTGCCATCATAAGCATGCATCTTGAGAATAGTTCCTGGGCTTTACAGTCTCCAGCCTGATTCTCAGTTAGAGGTGTGAGAGCTCTGTAGAGAGTTTATAAGACCATTACCACCTCATTAGAGGATCCAAACATATAAGTCACTGTTTCAATACCGCCACAGAGAGAGAAGTAAAACTGACAACAGGCTTCAGAAAATCAATGACAAGACCTTGAGGCAAAATTGCTTTCCTAATAAACTGGCATTGCCCAAAATGATGTGATGACAGCTGTGGGAATCTCTCAGGGCTCATACATCGGTTGATTCATGCGCTTGCTTCCTAAAACAATCCAGTTCAAGTGTTTTTAGATTCCAGCGTCCTCACTTCTTGTGTTTCCCATTCTGCATAACTTGGTGGGTGGCTACACCTGAGCCACTTTGGTTTTCTCACAAGTGAAGCTTGATGCCAATAAACTTTAATAATTGACAGGACTGGCTTTGAGACTTGGAATACACTGTCCCCAGTTATAAGCTGTGTGTCTTCCGGTAAGCTACTTAACCTCTTAAGTGAATTAAGGTCAGATTGGCTACTGTAACAAATACATGCCAGAAACTTAATGCAATAGGGATTTATTTCTCACTTAAATAAAACTCAAAATGGTTGTTCCTGTTGCACTGGGTGCCTCCACCTAACTTGTAGCTCCTCCATCTTTACCATGTAATTCTCAGGTTTCTTCATAAAAGGAAAGAACATAGGATGGTACGGCCTTAGTGTTAATGGTCCAACTCTCATGGTAGCAAAAATCCATTTTCCTCACACGTTCTACCCCATTTAGTTACGTGGCCACATCAATGTGCAAAGGTGGCTCCCTATCTAGTCTCTAGTTATGTGCCCAGGAAAAGAGGAAATAAGTTTCCTGATTAGGTGATAAAGGAAGATAAACATAGGGACGATCTCCCAAGAGTTGTGAGGAATATGCATGATAACATATGAGAATGTTACACACAGTTTATGTGTAATAAACATAGTATTATGATGATAGTGCCAAGTAAAATTTTTATTTAATAATTTTCAGAACTAAAAGTGTAGATTAGTATTCATAGTATTTCAGTGGCCACAGGTGAAAATCAACATTTAATGAGTAGCAATTCAGAAATTATCACAGAAGCTCAACTTTATCAGGCATGCCATATGACTGATAGTGTAGCAATATTTACATGAAAACTCTCTGAAGGCTGGGTGCAGTAACTCACACGTGTAATCCCAGCACTTTGGGTGGAAGGATCGCTTGAACTAAAGACTTCAAGACCAGTGTCTGGGCAGCAAAGAGACCTTGTCTCTAATAAGAAAACAAAAACAAACAAAAACTGAACAAACAAAAAAAAAGACAAAAAACTAGCTGGGTGTGCTGGCACATGCCTGTCGTTCCAGCTACTTAGGAGTTTGAGGCAGGACAATCACTTGATCCCAGGCACTTTGAGGCTGCCGTGAACTGTGATTGTGCCATTGCATTCCAGCCTCACTGATAGAGTGAGATCCTGTCTCTAAAACAAGCAAACAACAAACAAACAAGATCTCTCTCAGTTAGGTATGGTATTATACTCATTCACAGAGAAGTTCAGAAACTTGTCCAGAGCCATCTAGCCAGGAAGTGACAGAGTTGGGTATCAGTACACTCATTGCTATTCTCTAGATTGGACAGCCTCCTCATAAGCCCAAAGTGTAAGGAACTGTGCTCGTTTCCAAGCTGAGTGATCTCAGAGCCAGAGGCTTTTTAAGATAATCAGAATTATGCAGATATGTTTCTAATATCTATGTCAACACAAGGTAGAAAGATATAGGCCCTTATTTATAGAAATGTACAAACTGCAGTGACATAAACAGAAATATGCTGTTGAGAATATGCTTCCAACATAGGTATCATATGTAAGTGTGGTTGAATACTTCCTTGATAAATTAATCCTGTTCCCCATTTATTTCTTTCCTTTTTCCTAATTCAAGTAGGAGATTAGTTCTTTTTAATTGCTTCAGCTCAAGGTTGAGGCAAGGTAGAAATCAGAGGTAGTTTACTAATCTCTCAGGTTCTTTCATTCCAAAAGCATATAAGTCCTTAGTGAACCTAAGCAAAATGGAGAAAATGTTTAGGATGAACATTAGAAAGAGGCTAGGGTCCACACAGAGTAGAAAAAAAAATCCCTATGAGCTGGAAAGAGGAGATGGGGGGCAGTTACTGGGAATAAAAGGATTACTGTTTCCCAAGGAGAGGAAACTGGGTTCTGTTTACTTGGCACATTCCCAGAATAGCAGCTAGATTGAAAGTTTGTCAGGAGGCCTATACAGATGAGACCATAGGTGACCTCACAAAGATTTCTTCTGTCTTAAGCTCATATAGAAGCAACACGCTGGAGTGTGTCTCAAATCTAATGTGCATATCAGTCACCTGGGAATCTGATTAAAATGCAAACACTGATTCAGGAGGCCTGGATTGGAGCCCAATATTTTGCATTTCTTTCAAGTTCCCAGGTGGTAACAAAGCTGCACACTTAGAATAGCAATGGTCTAGAGTGTCACCAGACTAAAATGGGCCATATGAGCAGAAAAAAGCACCTGGGAGTTGTGTATGAGCTGAATCATCCTTGCAGACTATTCAAATATCATTTGAGTAAATACCATCCAATACTTCATTCAAGAGCCCAGTGCAAGTTAGTTTCCCTTTGGTTCACTCTTCCCTGTGTCAACAGCCACTACCATCACCAGTGACATGCAATAGAGGTCAAGGTCATTAGAACACTGAGCTTTTGCTCCATCCTCATCTGACTTATTCCATACGAACACCATCAGGACATGCTCCTGCGACACTCTTATGCCCAAGCAAGGGAGCACGGAGCCTTGAAACTCCAGGGAGTTAGCAGTGATGGTGGAAGTCCCCTACATGCATACTAGTAAACCAATCCCCAAATCATAATGAGCAACAAGAATGAAGCACCGACTCAACAGAGCAGGGTTTGCATTATGGCTTTGCCAACTTGACAGGTAGGTAATCTTGAGAAATGTCTTCAATAGTACTAAATTTCATTTACTTTATTAGTAAAGTGGGGCTTTTGTAAGAAGTAAATGAGGGAACATTTCAGGTTCTTTCTTTGTGGTATGAATGACAGCTAAGCCAAATGAGTCAAAAAGGGAATGAGTTAGGTGATACCCAAGGTCTTAAAATAGTTTAGAGAAGGCTTTTTTTTGACAACTTCAGTGTTTAATCTCAGAGGTATGTTCAGTCAGTTTAGTTCCTGAGATGTAGAACTCCTTTCATAAAGGCAAAAAGGCCTTAAAGGGGACTACTTGCAAGACTTCTTTCTCCATCAATGAACCATTTATCTCTCATCTTACCTTTGCCTCGAGGCTACTTATCTGTAAAACAAGTTCCCTTTTACTTCAACTGTGTAGTTCAAAGTCAAGACTATTTCCCTTAGTAACCTTGATCTAAAAGGAAGTAATTACTTGATATCAAGGCTGTCTTGTGATTCAGATTTAAGCAAATCAGATCTAGACAAAATTGCCAATAAATAGTGTTTCTTGAATCTCTGGAACACATTCTCTTGAACTTGCTCCTTCTCTGTTTCTGGGCATGCAGCACTTTGCTCAATAGATTCTGTCACACTGGGTTTAGGGAAGATGTATTTTGCCATAGATGCACAATCATTGACATTGCACAAAGTGGCATTTAAAAAACTTCACACTTTTCTCATTACATGATTACGTTTAAAAAGTGGCTACAGGGATAGGAGCAGCAACAAACATGGCATCAGGGAGAATCCTATGAGTTAGCTTTTGTTTCGTTTTTTTGTTGTTGTTGTTTGTTTTTGACACAGAATCTAGCTCTGTCACCCAGTCTGGAGTGCAGCTGTGCCATCTCAGCTCACTGCAACATGCGCCTCCAGAGGTTCAAGCAATTCTCCTGCCTCAGCCTCCCAAGGTGTGTGCCACCATGTTCAGCTAATTTTTTTTGTATTTTTACTAGAGATTGGGTTTCGCCATGTTGTCCAGGCTGGTCTCCAACTCCTGTCCTCAAATGACCCACCCACCTTGGCCCTTCAAATTGCTGGGATTATAGGAATGAACCACCACACCTGGCCCAATGAGCTAGTACTTCTAATGAAGTACAATGTCTCCTTTTCTAAGTACAATGTCCTTTTCTAAGGATGTTTGCAACAACAACATTACTAACCATGCAAATTAAACTTTCTCATGACATACTAGGGAAGGGAATACTTTTAAACATTTTGATTTACAACAACGGCAACAGCTACACCAGCAATTACTATTTACTAAGTGCTAGTTTTGGTCCAGGCTCTATGCTAAGTCCTTTACATGCAACATCTAGTGCTATGCTTACAAAATTCTTGCAGAGGTACCACTAAAATCATATTACATTTTATTTATAAAACATTTACTAATTTCCTCAAGTTACTATACCATTTCAACTTGTCAGTAGCTAATATTTGTTTAGTTCTTACTATGTGAGAAACTTTGCATTTAGATATCATATTTTTCCTACAATCCACTAAACCAAAAGCTTCATGAGGTTAGATATTTTTCTCTCTTATTCTTACTGTTGTATTATTAACAATGAAAGCAGTTCAGGCATGGAGCAGATACTTGATAAATGTTTGTTGAATGAATGAATGAATCTCATGTGATACCTTTTTATTTTACAAATGACAAAAATGTAAAAATAGAAAGTTAAATAATTAGCTCAAGGCCACACAGCTGGTAGGGAGTGAAAATATGAACCCAGTCTGACTTCAATTCTTCATATTTAGCCACCATTCCATACTTCTGATGGGATAACTAGTGCAATTAAGTATGTAACTATGATAGATAAAACTCTGTACGTCCAGGAGTGCTGAGGTGAGGGTTGCGTGGCTTATGTGACCAAAATCTTTGTGGTTTGCCTGAGTTTTTTTTTTTGTTGAGATCTTGAGTTATCAGGGATGCACTGCAGGAGCAAGGGCCATAGTTTTATGAAAAAAGAATAGGAAAGACGTTGCTGAAAGAAGAGAGTGTGTACAAATGGACCCAAATTCAGAAACCGGACTTGTGTCTGGGTAATAAGCAAGCGTGTATAACACAAGAGACAGATCCAAATGTGAGTAGAGAAGCATCAGCATAACCGAAAATGGATATGCCAATAAGGAACCTTCTTCATGATAAAAAATGTAGAGAAAGCATAAGGAATGACTGAACTCTGATGTAGGCTTTTAGGCCGGAAACAGTATTATCACACTATGTTTAAGAAAATGGTTTTGTGGTTGTGCTGCATAAAGTTTTGAAGGTAGAGATGTAGTTAAAAAGTTTTAGTGGTAGACTAAAATCCAAGGTGATTAAAATCTTTGCTGCAATTGTGTCTTGAAAACAGAAATGATGACATCTAGAAAAATGACATCTAGAAAAAAAAACTGCAGGAACTTTCCCTGGATTGGATATTGGGTGCGACATAGAACTCCCTTAGCATTAATGTAATATCAGTACTTTGTTTTCTAAGACGTGATGGAGAGAGTATATTCTTCAATAAGGGTTACCTGAATGGGAAGAGATCAGTTTGACCAGTTATGGGTCACAAAGCTGGCATGTGTAATGGCCAGAATGTGGCTCAATTACAGGTTTTGTTAGGCTAGCACAGTGTTTAATTAATTTCAAGGACTGCAGTAAATTCACCAGAGGCCCCTCTATGCTGTTGTCTTATATATAACAACATTACATAATAATTTTACCTACCTAGACTCAAAATGCATTTGAATTTGCAACCTCTGTCTTAAATATTTTTTGAGATCCATTGCAGCAAATGTACAATGCTGTGTTTTTAAATGGTGGCAGAATTACAGAAATTGCCTTTGCCTCTCATCCTGTGGCAGCATGGTTACACAGCTCCCACACACAGCTCTTGCAATTATGCAAACTTTTTGGAGCAGAAGAAAATAGTGTTGTTTCCATGTCAGTGTGTGGGCTATAGAAAGAACATGAGGATTCTCTGATTCTCTCGAAATGCGAGCTGGAAAGGAGAATGCAGAAAAGTGGTAACAAACCTGTAGTCACGAGGTCTTAGTCAAAAATAATCTTTAAAGAACATCTGCCTCAGTGAACAGAGGGGCATGACAATAGGTAAAATTAAAGAACAGGATTCAACGTGATTTTTTTGGATTCTCATGAATGACCAGCTGTGGCCTATAGGCCTCTCAGGCGAACTCAAGAAAGTACCTGAGTTTGAGAAGGCTAATATCCAAAGAAGGCTAAGACAAACCATATATTTTTTTCACCTTGGGTTAAATTTTTAATTATATGGTTCTATCTTTCTCAATTGAAGTAATGGACAGCAGGAAACTGGTGATGACCTATAAAATCTGGAAGGTATAAAGATGCAGCCAAAATGAGGCAATGTGCAGAGAAACTGATGTGAAACAAGATTGACATGTAAAAGGTTTCAGGCCAATCAAGGGAACATGGCCAACATTTCCTCTCAGTGCAGAATGAACATGTAGTTTTAAAAACGATTAATTTATCAAAATATCCTCTGGAAAGAGTCTTGAAGGCTGATTGTGCATGTCCTCTTTACATCTTGGCAGAAGAGCACCTGATTTTCTTTCCAAGAAAACAAGTGTAAAAGCTACTATTTTTTTATTTTTCAGATAAAACTGAACACATCTTTAGGTACATTTTGTAGAGTTTAAGCCACCCCCTCCCGCCCCCTTCTGTGCGCCATTGCCAGCTTTTGCATGGTACTTGAATGCCTTATTTTAACCTTCACTTTTGTTATCCATAGAACGATGTGAAACCATATTTTGTAACTTCAAGCTCTGTCTTCAGAGACTATACAACTTCAGAAATGCTGGGTTGGTACGTGGAAACCTTGTGTTCAAAGAGTATAATTATTTTGTACCAAGGCAATAATATCGGAGTATACAATGTAATCAAAATTCTTTCAAAGTACCCTATTTAGATATTCAACTTTCTAATACTCTGAATGTTTACGTGTTATAGCCTTAATATTGTCTCAGGATCAAGGAAATTTTATGGAGAGGCAAATTATAACTTTCTCGGACAACAAACACAATTTATCCAAGAAGAAAAGGAGAACATGGGAGACCTGTCATTTGAAGATAAGTTTAAATGATAGCATCTTAATCTGTGGATCTAATACACTCTTATTTTCCAAATGCAATCAACCCATACTGAGTAACTACAATGTATCCAGCACCATGATTAGTGCTTTTGCTTTTATGAAGTAGTTATTCTCTGTATAGCCCCGTAGGGATAGATATCATTAGTAATGTTCTCGTTTTAAAAATGGAAAACACTGACTTTTAGAGGAATTTGCCTAAGATTACACAGTTAACAAATGACAGAGTAGGAACTTCAACTCCAATACTTATTCAATAATATGCAGACAAACTACTGTTCAAAATACCTATATTTCAAAAGAATTTTCTAGCAATCTCCTTTTGAATAATATTAGTGCACTAGATTTCTAACAACCTTGCTAGTTTTTTTAGTTGTGTATTCTCTGTATATGTGTCCATAGAAGAGTTATAGGAACCAACTGTCTTGCGTAACAAAATATTCAATACTCGTTGGAATATTTGCTTAATCATAATCTACCCCTGATTTAAGGATGTCAGCTAATTAAACAAAATACTTAATAAATTCAAGTTATATCTGTTTTTTACTCAAACTTAATGCAACCAATGTAGTTTACCTCATACATTGACTATTGCAAAAGCTTTTTTGCCTTTTTATTTCCATCTGCTTTTCCTAATATATTTTGTATGCTGCTGCCAGTATACAAAATAAGCCCTGTTGTCATCATTTCACTCTTCTACTTAGAAATTTTAATGGTTAAAAAATTATTCCCATGTGAGAGTTCCTAGCCTTACCCCATTTCCCATACCTGTTAAAAACATTTTTGCCTTTGCTTGTTTAGCTTCTCCTCTTTCTTTACTCTCTAAAGAGTTTTTAACCTAGATCTAACAGAGAAGGTAAAAAACAAAACAAAACAAATAAAAACTCCATCACTGATTTAATTGAACTCTAATTAAAATTAAACATTTTCAATTATAAATATAAGTAGCAACAAACCACAGTAATATTAATAATTCCTGGGGCTTTTCACCAACAAAAATCATAGATATTCACTACTGTCAGGCAAATCCATCTATTCCTAATGAAAAAAGTCAAAACAAGTAATAGATATTCACATATATTTTGATTATTACAGGTATCTCCACATATTATTTCTACTAATCATGACTTTGTAGTTATAGCAGTTATTAATCCTATCACTAGAGTTTGTTACTCAATATATTAATAATTAACCTATATTGCTATGATGTAGTTTTGTTTTTAACATTTTGATAACTATGTATCAATATATTTAGTTTCCATTGTGGGCTAATGTGTATTTTATTTTAGGTATTTAGAAACATTACTCTGGCTGGGCACAGTAGCTCATGCCTATAATCCCACTTTGGGCATTTTGGGAGGCCGAGGTGGGTGCATCACTTGAGGTCAGGGGTTTGAGACCTGCCTGGCCAACGTGGCAAAACCCCATATCTGCTAAAAATACAAAAACTAGCTGGGCACAGTAGTGTGTGCCTATAATTCCAGCTACTCAGGAGGCTGAGGCATGAGAGTCTCTTGAATCTAAGAGACAGAGGTTGCAGTGAGCTGAGATTGTGCCACTGCATTCCAGCCTGAGTGTCAGAGTAAAACTGTGAAAACAACACCAACAACACCAACAACCAAAAACAGAAACATTGTTTTGAGCAAAGGTCCGTGGGCTTCACCTTCACCAGACCATCTATTCAACGGTATAAAAAAGATCATGAGCCCCTTACTATAGGGAGAGTCTAATTTTTTTAGGGCCTGCAAGATGGCATAAAGCAGAGATAATCTATTAATGGAGGAGAGTGAACAGAAAAAAGAAGGAGGGATGAAGGGCAGGGCAAGGAAATCAGGGAAGTCTGGGGAAGATAATATCAAGTGTTTTATGGGTTGGGGTGGAAAAATAGAAGGTGAAAGGATAGGGATAGGGAGAAAGTAAGGAAGGTAAGAAAACAGGTGAAAAATGAAAAGGGGATTTGAAAGGTTGGTTTTATTGCAAAAGGGATCCCCTTTAATGCCCTTAGAAAAATATCTAAAAATAGATTTCCTTTAATTTAAATTTAAAAACTTTGTTTCTGGACTATCTTCTTTGAATATTCACTATTCAAAACTGGGCTACAAGAACACTGGAATTTAACTGGGTTACACCTTTAGTGGTTTGCCAATTAATTCCTTCAAGAAAAAGGGAAATTAATTAGCTTGGCATACAAGGCTTCCAAATTGTATCAATCTACCTGTACACATTTACATACCCTCAGTTCTTATCATCAGACCCCCATTTGCGCCAATGAATACTTTTCACTGTCTTTTGATCATCCAGTCACAGCCTACTGATGTGCCTCTGCCCCTTCTAGTCCTCTGCCTGAATTGCCACATTTCAACCCTTTCTACATCCGTCTCAATAACCTAGGCATGACTCTTCCACCCCCATAAAATCTTCTGCAATTGCTGCACAATAGTCAGCAAACTTAATCTGGAAAGGATCACAGAATAAAGGTAAGATTTGGGGGTCAAAACAAGTTTCTGTTGCCACTATTCAACTCTGTCCTTCTAGCACAAAAGAGTCCATAGAAAATAAGTAAGCAGATGAGTGTAGCTGTGTTCAAAAAGTGTTATATAGAAAAACATATCGTGGACCAGATTTGATGCCATGGTTTTCTGGTTTCTACTCCAGTTCACAGCAATGTCTTCCTTTTTCTGAACTCTGTTAATAGCTATTTTCATAAACCCACATTCAGTTCTATTACAGCCCCATCCTATTAGTTACACTCTATACTATCAGCTTCTTCAGGGATTAATTTGGAAATTTGAGTTCTATTGAAGACAGAAATGAATAAATTATTTCATGTCAGTGAGATAGATGTGCTAGACCTGCACATATTCATATAATATTTCTAGTCCCCTATGTCTGTCAATAATTCAGCTTCAATCATATGTAATTGCCAGTTTGGAAAAACCAGCCCCACAAATGCCACGATACATTTAGAGCTTTTCAAAAGCACTGATATTGTCGACTTGTGCTTCAGAGAAGAATTAATAACTTTATACCTATGCTGAAATATTTTTCTGCTCTTTATATCTATTTTGTAAAACTCATTAAAGCTGAATTATCAGGAACTGAATCTTTCACTAATACATTTGAGTGGATTTTACTGGCAGATATACTTGTCATATGTGCTGATTACTTTCCAGAAAGATAAAGTTTGGGAGCAAGAAACTCAAGTTTGAGACCCAGATTCATCTATTAACTCTGAAATTAACACTATGAAATGTAAGTCATTTAATACTTTGGATCTTTGCTTTTCTGTAACAACAGAATAACACACATATTTGTTACCTAACAATGAACAATGGACAATAAATGTGAAAGTGCTTTGTAATAGGTAAAGTAACATAAATGTCACTTGATTATGCCATAATCACATTGGGGATCCTTTCATTTAACAGACGTTATTATATTATTTGCAACTATGTAAATATGTATTAATACATACAGTCACAAAATTGTTCAATACCTGCTATTCTAGAATAGAGTATCAGGGGAATTCTAGCCCCATAGTGTTGGCATTTTGGAAGCATTGGTCCAAGTGAAAGGAAATTATTGAAGGTAAATGGAAAACATCAAGGTCAAATCAAGAACTCTCCTTGTCTCCCAAAATTTGAATAGACAAGAGTGAAAAATCTAACTTCATGTCTATGACAGTACCTAAAGGGGATCTAGATTGAATGGAGTCGATAGGAAACATACACGAAAAATACAGAAAGGACATACTTAGAAGTGTGAGGTAGAGAACTCAGATTGATTCAGGAGATTATTCTGAGAACAATCACCAAAGGCTAAAGACAGGCTCAGCCCTGGCAGGACTAAAGCATGAGGGGCAAACCACAGCTGGAAAAATGAATCATGGAACTAGGCTCTTGTTCAGTTTTCAGGGGAAGAAGGCACTCTTGGGAAGAACTGGTTAGAAGTGTATTAGCCAGCAGGACCCACAGACTACCACTTGACACTTCCACATCTTGACAGAGATAGTGGGATACAATAGAGACAGTAGGGCTTTAAATCCAGTTGTTTGAATCTAAATTTTTCTCCTTTTATTAGTCACGTGATAGTAATTTTCTCTAAACCTCATCTCTTCATCTGTAAGATACTGTGAATAAATTGTCTAACGCAAGGTTGGACAAGTAGATTGCAACAAATAAACGTTAGTTCTCCTTAAGACAATCTGCATCTAGTTTTAAGACAGCAAAATATTATTTCCAACACAATTCGCTGGTTTAGTGAAAATTTCTAAGATTTTGTTAGACTGGCATGTCATTTTTGTGCAGACTTCAGGTGGCTGGCTGAGCATTGTGTGTAGCTGGGAAGAATTAGATGAAATAAGAACATTTAGATTTTCAAAAGCACCTTAATGTTTTCTGTTCTTAATTATAGTTTGGGTAAGGCCAATTTTTTTGTTTTTAGGTAAGTACACCTATTGGAAAATGTGTTAATTTATGCATATCAATTGCAACGTACCAAATTCCATTCGCACATTTTACATGTTGGCTTTGCTACAGCAGCCATTGCCTGGATTCGATATAAATTGAAAATCTGAAAACATAGTGTGAGTGTTTGTGTTATGTAATAATTTTCCATCTGTTAACTTAGAAGTATATATATATATCTTTCCATTTTTCTTTCCTGTCTCCTAGACATGAACTATAAATAGTTATTAGGATTAACTTCTCTATTTCCTGCAGTTTTTTGAAGTTTATTTCCTTTTTCTTTTGGTGGTCCTTTAAATTCTATGAACTTAATTATTAAGTTAAAATTATTATTTTTCTTAAAAGCATCTCTGTGTGATAGTTTTATGTTTTGAAGTACACATATTTTTCTATATGTTAAATAGTGTATTAATCATCACTCTATATATTAATCGGACTGAATTGTTTTAGTTGAAGGAAATAATTTTTCTTCTTTAAACAGAATAGCAGTTACTAGGGAACATTGCATGGCTCACAGAATCACTGATCACTGGGAGAGCTGGAGAAACAGGCTGTAAGTATTTAGGAGCAATAACAGAAACTCATTTCTGAACTGGCCTGATTTGGTTGCTGCTGCCACCATCGACATCAAAACAATGTCAGCACACAACAAAAATCGTTGCCTGGTTTCCTGCTCTCAGGAGCTCAGTTCCAAATCAAAGTCTCAAGAGATGCATCTGATTGATGGAATTTAAGGCACATGCCTGTACTCTATCTATAAAGGAGCCTAGGACAGACTTTTTCTTAAAATTTTAACTTAAGGAGGTGGAATTCAAAATACAGAAACCTATTAAAATGCTGGAGGTATTCAAAATTTTGGGAAAGCCTTGCATGACATTAGTTCACTGGACTTAGTCTTCTCAAGAATAGTGGAGAATATTGTTTTAAAAGTTTATTCAAAGGCTGATAAAAATCTTATTTATATCATTTTATTTCCATTTTTATCATTCATATAAACACTTTTGCTCTCCATGACTAGAAGGTCTTAATGTAAACATGTCCAAAATTGAATTTCTCATCCTTGTACACTCCACCTCCATCTACTGTCCGCTATCCCTGTTTTTTATCTTAGTAAATGTTATCATTATTCACTGAGAGGCAGCCTTACTATCTCTTTCTTTCATCATTCTTTCCTATATAATTACAGAGTCTTACAGATTCTGATTTTGAAATATGTATCTAATGTACCCACCACATTGCCCATCTTCGCTGTCATAGCTGTAGCCCAAGTTAACATTATCTTTTCCTAGACTACTGCAGTAACTTCTTAATTCATTTCCGTGATTTTCCCTCATGTTATTTGTTAAGATCCCCTTTCACCAAAGATGAGTTCCTCCTCTCATATACTTAGATGGCAACCCCTGTATTTCCTACAGCACTTATAACAATTACATTTTTACATTTGTAATTTAATAACTATTGTTGTAAGTTTTAATATGTTCATGTTTCCCAATGAATTATAAACTTTCTGAAGGCAGGGACTGTAACTGTGCAGTGCTAGGTTCCCTGTGTACAACACGGAAACTTAACACATATTGGTTTAAAGAATGTATGAATGAGCTTAACATTGTATACTGACTTCAGAAGACTATATAAGTTTATTCAGGGATTTCTTTCCATGGCTTAGAAGTTTCTAAATAATTTTTTTCCCAATGTTTGACCTTTGGGGGAATGAAACCATCTTTAAATTTAAACACCAATCCTCAAGGAAGTAACCAATGAAATAGAATGAAATACAGTGCTGTGCTTTAGATCACTTCATGCTGATAATTTTGGACTTCTCTGTTCATTTTTGTTGACCTGTGATACTCTACAGAAATGGTATTATGGTTGGCCAAGGAGAAGATAACATTTGCAGGCATTAAACATAAGTTTCCTACTTCCTACCAAGGCCCACCATTCCCTCTCATCCCTACCACACACAACTTCTTCAGGAGCACACTTTGCAAATCTCACTCTTATCAGGCCAAAATAATATGAACTCAAGTTATTAACCTTGTCTCCTTTTCTTCTCAAATTGTTCACTAGCACCTGTTAACAAGAGGGACACTGAATATGGAGTAAGATAGACCCAAGCAGAACTCCTGGCTCGGCTACTTACAGCTTTAGGGATGTTACTTCTACATTAGATGGTTTCTGCAACTGGAAAATAATGAAGGGAATGCTTTCTCACAGAGTTGGCCATCTGCTCATATGAAGCAGCACAAGCAAAAGTGCACATAAGAGCCTGTCAATATATGTTCCTTATTTTCATATTTAATTATAGCATCTCTATTGTAACCTAAGTAGTACCTATGGTAGGCTATACTGTCCCAAAGCTATTGCTACTAACAATTAGGTTAAGATGGTCTCGATGGTGCTTTGACAGTTCAAACTACTTCAGTATCCTTAAGTCTACCTGTCTTTTGAAACCCAGGTGCTATGGAGAAAGCCCCATAACCAGCCATAGGTTTCTGAAAATGTCTTATTTTCCAATCTGCAACTCTAAGAATGGAGATGGGATGAGCTTTCTATTTCTTCACTGGGCCACAAGTGTGATTCCGGTGCAATAGATGCTCAATACCTGTCAACAAATGGCATTTATATGCACATCTTCTTAATTCTTACCCAACCCTAAGCAAATGCCTTATTTGTGGCTGTGAATTATATAATGTGCCAACTCTCCCCAATAAGATTTAAACAAAGAAAATTGTGTTCGCCCTCATCAGTAAACCCATGCAAGCAAATTCCTCTTTCTTTCCTCCTTTGTACTCTCAGTCTCCCCCATCCTCCCTGTTTCCATTTATGAGGAATGAAAGCAAGATCCTGCCCATTTCTTTGAGTTTATTCTTCTGACTGCTAGGCATCTGTGTACTGCTGCTTCTTTTGTGTAGAAAGCATTAAGCCTTTCTTTCATTTGCTTCAAGATGCTTTAAGAGTCATGTCAGTAGGATGTAATTTAAAAAGACAAGAACAGCAGGGAAAATGCCAGACAATTACTAGGAGACATAGGGTAAAAATAAGGTTGAGACAAACTAGTTTATATGAAAAGAAATTCTGATTACCACCATAGTTATTATTGGTATTTAACATTTATTGAGCACCAACATGGAGTTACACACTGTACAGAGCATAGAATTAAACTTTTTTTTTCTAGCAAGGAATTAGCATTTAAAGAGCTGTGAGATTCTTCCAAAGCTGCTAGTCTCAGATGATACTTTCCTGTGAGAAGGAATGGAAGCTTCTGAGCCTATGCAGTTCTAATGAGAAAATAAATAAGATAATGAACTTGAAAATTAGAATTGCTTATAGTGAGCACTCAATACAAATTAGTTACTCATAAGAGGAAGGCAGGCTTAATAATTTGTAATAGTATTAACCCAATTGAAGCTGTTGGCCTGCTTGAAAATGTTGCTTTCCCATATACGAAGCTGAACTCTTCAAATTGTGCCTTGCATTTATAAAATCTGTGCAAACGATTGTAATTCAGTTTTTCTTGAGAAAGTGCTTAGATATTTTCATAGCATTTAAGTATTACCAAATGTAAGTATTTAATCCTGGGTAAGTCAAATAATATCATAAGACTTCTGAAGGCAAAAATTTATCTTTTTCATATGTACAGATCTCATCCCTGAAAGAGTTCCTGGTAAATAATAGGTGATGAAAGAGTGAATTAAAGAATAAATGAATTGGCCAAGTGCGGTGGCTCATGCCTGTAATCCCAGCACTTTGGGTGGCCTAGGTGGGTGGATCACGAGGTCAAGAGATGGAGACCATAGTGGCCAACATGGTAATACCCTGTCTCTACTTAAAATACAAAAATTAGGTGGGCATGCTTGCATGTGCCTATAATCATAACGACTTGGGAGGCTGAGGCAGGAGAATCACTTGATCCCAGAAGGCAGAGGTTGCAGTGAGTCCAGATCACACCACTGCACTCCAGCCTGGCAACAGAGCAAGAGCAAGACTCTGTCTCAAAAAAAAAAGAGAAAAAAAGAAAAAAAAAAAGAAAGAATAAATAAAGGCAATGGAAAATATTTAAAAATTAAACAACAAAAAAAAGTGGGTTTTGCATTTTCTATAAAGAAAGCTACTTGTAGAAACAAAAGCCCCTTAGTCAGCCTCACCAAGTCACAGTCACCAAGCTGTGACTGTGCGTGTCACAAAACATAACCAATATTTTCATGTGGCAAAGTGATAACATGTAAAGGCCAAAGAATTATCTAATGTATGTTTGCTCTTAACCTAACTCTTGTTAGGTCCAGTTAATTCACATTTATCTGTTTACTTAGGAATGAGTTTATTCTTCTAAGTGCATTTACAGACAAATAAAGGTTACTCTTTTGGGTCCTGAAACTATTTTGGATAGATATCTTTCCAAAATATGTATACACCTCTTAGAGCATAATCTGTTAAGTTTTGATCTTCACATTCTTGGAGTCATGTTGGAGAATTGGAGCAGATTTAGAAAATAACTTTCCACAAGCTTCAGGACATAGCTCCTGAGCCTGTTGATTTCCCAGCATGCAACCAGACATCGCAGAATTCAAAATTCCAATCTGGTTTTTTTGGGTGGTTTTAAAAGAATGCTTTTCTAGGTAGGAAGATATATTTTATTTAATAAATGGTTTTTAAAACTTGGACATGTTAAAAATTAAGTGGAACTCTTGAATGCTACTCTTTCTTAGTTCTGCAGAGCCCATTCTGTTGACTAAGACTGCATATCTTTTGGACAACCATCATTATGAAAGGCACAACTTAGGAAAAACAGTTTAACAAGGTGAAGTCACGAAGATTTGCCTTTTTGTTGGTTTGTTTGCTTGTTCTAGGACAAACTTAAATATATGATTGCTATTCACATAAAAACAGGGTAAAGTGACTTTTTTCTCTGTTCATGCATTAAAAAAAAAAGATGGCTTTTATTTCTTCAACTAATTGAATGAATGGAACTGGATGTCTCTACCCGTGTTTGTGACATGATTTACCCTGAGCTTTGCCTACTCCATTTTCTATCCATATTCACTGGCAGTCAAATGTAAACATGTAAATGTAGACTTAGCCAAGAAGCATATTTCTCCCGGTTGTTGGCTTGCTTTAATTATGTCTGCTCGTTAAACTGTCCCTAAGATTCAAACTAAGGCCAAGCAATCCACTACTCCAATCATTAGCCCCTCCCAATAAGAGTTTGGCCCCTCAATCTGGGCCTGACATCTTTTCTGAAGCTGAGCCATAGCCTGAAATTTCTCTTTTGCAAATTGGAAACTTGTAAACAAACTTCAAGTTGCTTCCTTTATTTTTCAACAACACATTTTTGGATTGTTATTTGCCCATGATGTAATATGAAGAAATAGGAAATATACTGTTCCAGATACAATTCATTAGTGATAAAACAGTTTCTACAACTATAAACACTTGGGGAATTGAAAGGACAATCTCACAGAAAATAAAGAAATGTGTGAAAGTTATTTTTATTGCATTGGTTTCCACTGCTGTAGTATTTTGAATATTTGCCAAACTGTGTGAATAATTAGTGTGGTTTCAAAGTCAAGTATATTGCTTCGCCTGTGTGTGAGAAATAAATGAATTGTGCACGGCTTATTTCCCTTGTATTCTTACATAAAGTAAACATAACCCAACTACTGAAATATTGCTACATTACCTACCACAAGGTGGTCCTAAACTCATGAGTCATAGAGTATGCTTAGCTCTTTAACCCATAGCTAATTAATAGCTATGACAGACTTACATGTGAAAATAAAAGCAGAGACATCTAGGTTGTTGATGTGAAAGAAAAGCTGTATTTATAAAAGAAAAATATCTGCATTTGATACAAGTAGAACATGTACATGGTTTTTGTTCCCCTTGCTTTGACGAAAAAAGAAGTACTATTGCTGATTCAAGACCCACAGCTATAATTATTGCCAAGATCATTTAGAAGTCCCATAGGTTACTGGTGGTTCTCACATTATTGCATTGTGCTCCTTTGTGAATTCCTCAGGTGAACTGTTCAGTCTTCTTCAGCAGAACTACTAGACCAAGTTCTGCAGGGCACTATTAAGGCATGCTTTCCCATGATTGAGTCTCAATAAAGCTGAGCGAATATAGTGAAACAAGCCCTGAGCACTCGTGAACATAGTAAAGCAAACCCTGAGTCATCTTATGGCTCCTGGGTCGATGTCTTGATCACTGCTGGTTTGCTTGGCCATAGGTTTCCATTGAGCCATCAAAATGAGCTTTAATGTGGGGAATTCTATTTCAGAGTGAGTCAGCCACGTGATTCTTCACTGAAAAAGACTGCAGAAGGCAAGAATGCCCTTGCATTGCCTATGACTTCCGCTCCAGATACATCTATGATTTGACCTAAAATTAGGAAAACATAAAGCAAAAATTGTACAAGAATGGAACTTGAAAGGCAAAAAGAATGACTGTGTCATCATCAGAAGTAACACACTCTGATTTAGAGATTGATGTGAGATTCAAAGGTCAGTGCCGCTTATTGGATATAACAGTGTTGGAGTCAGGCAGACTTGTGTTTGAATCCTGGCTCTGCTCACTGCTAGCTGGCTGAACTTGGCCAAAACACTTAACATTTTTGCACCTTAATATCTTTGGTACGCACAGCAAAATGTATTTAAAAACATTAACCAGACAGATTTATTGAGGGTTAAATAAAATAAGGTCCAGCACTTAGAATAGCCTAGATACTCAGCAAGCAGAATTTATTTTTTTCCATTAATATAATGGTAGTATTAATAATAAAGTTAAAATAAACACCTATCAAAATTTAAATAAATCTGTTCTCCCTAAATCTGAAAATGCTGTTCAAATGGATGCAAAGTAAAGAATATCTAGTACATTTCTCATAGAAACATTATATTTCAGAGCTTATACCATTACAGGTAGACTCATGGGAGGGTAATCCACTTGGGGACTTGGTTTAGCCAGAAAGTCATTTCTGGGGATATTTGAACCTTTTAAGTCATTAATCATCTCTGCAGACAGGAAGCTTGTTGGACATTTATTATCTTAATGGACATGTTTTGCTTGTTCTGGCAATTTGAGGCAGTTTCAGTGAACAATGAAATTTTAGAAATTGTGAAAATAAAATATACATGGACTGTAAAATCAATGAATAACCTTTAACAAAAATCTGGGCAACAGCTTGCTAACTAAGTTTGAAACAATGTCAGACATTGGGGCACACGAGCCTTGGGTTTTACTTACTTTGTGACTCAGCCAAAAGCATTATTGTGGTTCTCACGAGAAAGAGTATATGACATAAATTGACATGAATGTGACCTTTACTTGCTATACATTTGATGAAATATTGTGGTCTTTCTTTTCCTTCAGTGATTATGTATCTTCCATCCCTTTTCCCCTTCAGAGTCTTCTCTAGCCAGAAATAGTCTATACATTTCATTCCTGTTTCTAGCTCCATCAGCTTTTCTCTTCCACTATTACCTCTGAAAGCCTATGACACTGTGCTGCCAGCAAATTCTTGAAACTGGGATTTGAGACTTATTATTCCATGGCGATATCTCAACTTCCATCTGGCAATAGTTTATTACATTGAAATACAGAAGCAAGAATATTAACTAATGTTTATACCCTAACCCCACACATTATTTACCCTTGATATCTCAACATTTTGTAAGTACACAGAGGAATAAATGATATAATCAGAGCTATGTTGCCAATACTGATACGGGAGGGGGCAGGGAAGTGCTGAGTCAAGAAAGGCAGGTACCTGGCTAGGGCTTCACCCCCTGGGCCTGTGCCCATGGACCTAGGTGAGGACAGGCACTCCTGCCTTTGTGCCCAAATGTTGCATTTTCCAAGACCACCCAGGGCCCCCATCCCCCCATCTGTGCCTATAAAAACCCTGAGACCCTAGAGGGCAGAGGCATAAGTGGCTGGTCTTTGATAGGATGTCGAGGGGAGCACGCTGGCAGAAAGCACAACAGACTTCAGGAGGAAGGCAGGAAGGCAGGCCATCGACCAGCAGAACTGCACGGAGTTTGGCGCTGTTGGTTGGAGGAGAGCCTTGTCTCCAGGGGAAAACCACTTTCCTACTTCCTCCCCTTCTGGCTCTTCCATTTGCTGAGAGCCTCCTTCACTCAATGGAACCTTGCACTCATTCTCCAAGCCCAGATGGGATCCAATTCTTACCGTACACCAAGGCAAGAATATCGGAATACAGAAAGCTCTCTTGAGATAAGCCAGGGGGTCTAATTGAGGTGGTCTAACACAAGTCGCCTACAGAAAGCTAAACTAAAAGAGCTTCCTGTAACACACGCGCACTGAGGCTTCAGGAGCTGTAAATGTTCAGCCCTAGAAACTGCCCTGGGGTTGGAGCCCCAGAGCCTGCCGGTCTGTCTGCTCCCACTAGGGGTTTGAGCAGCAAGGCACCAAAGAAGTGAGCCACACCCACACTGCAAGCCCTGCGAGGGGGATAAGGGAACATTTTCTGTTTCAATACCGTCTCAAGGAGTTGGTAGTTGAAAGGATAATATAGAACAATGAAAGCATTACTTTAGTAAATCACAAAATATATGCCTGACATTTATTTCCATGCAACACATTTGCTAATATATTTCTAATAAAGGCAAAACTCAAGGGCATTATAGCATCGCTAGGCTTGTTTTCGGAACAGCTGCCTTTTTAAAACATTTTGGTGAATTGTTAGAATTCTTAGTAACAAAGCACAAAGTTGCTGAATTACTTCCCTGTGGTCACATAGAACAAGGCAGGAGGTCTTAGGAATAGAATTTGGGGACTCTTGATGTTTAGGTTCTTGCAGTGATTATTAAGCACATGTCCTCTCTATTAACTATACAGAAGGCATATCTGGTGTCGTTAAGTAAACCATATGTTTATCGTTTATCAGGCAGAAAATGTGCAGCATAGTTTCTTTCCTTTTTCTGTCAGTGACTGCAGTGCTACAATTTTGGAACAGAAAACATTTGAAATGCCACGAGGCTGTTGCAGATACATCAGGCTTGGAGCCCTTGAGGGTGGAAGAGAGGAAACTGGTGCAGTTAAATGAGCTCACTAACCAGCACAAGCTGACATTTCACACCGCTGCCTTCTGGCACATCCTATGGAAATAAGAATCAACTTGGACACGCACATAATTTTAGAATATATGTATATATTATGGTAATTGATTTGATAATGCTGTCACCTATTTCCCATTCAACTCATCCTGTTTAGTGAAAATAAAGTAATATGTGGCCATGATGCTGTGAGAAGCCACTGATTACAGGGTATGGTAACAATAATACCCCAGTTAGACTCTGGTGGTTTGTTAGAACAGCGAACACCCTCAGCTTTGCTTTGAGCTATTAATTAACCAACCAGTCATTAACTGCTGCTACCAATTGATTTGGAAGGAAGTATTGCTTAAATAGCAGGAGATACTTAAGAGGAAAATAAATTGAAACAAAGAACTGCTTGATCCTGAGGAAAAAAATAAGAGTTCTTGAAATATAGAGAATAGCTTCAAGGGCTCTGTAATTATCATGTGATAAACAATTCTTTAGAAGCATATTTGTTTATTTTATTTTATTTTTCTAGAAATAGAGACGGTGTGTCTTATAATCAAGAACCCAACTGTCTTTGAATGATCCAAAACGAAATGATGTTATCAGAAGCATAACTGAAGAAGTAAAATGCTATTTTAGCATGTTACCATAAACATTTACATAGATAACAATTATACTCTCTTGGCAATGTATAATGGAAATTTAGTTTGCAAATAAAATTTCTGAATAAACGAAACAAAACAACAACAAAGTATCTATTGGCATGAGCTGAATCACATGGTGCATTTAATGCGTGATTTCAAAGACAAGATTTTTACCTTCAATCTGTCCTTGGGTTGGTTTATAGTAAGGCAATAGCTTCTGTGATTCTCCTTATTACCTTGAGAATAGGGTTTGCAGGAGTTACTGGTTTTGATATAAAGCAGCAATGAGAAAACTAAGAGTAAACAAGAGAAACTAAAGAAAATCTGTGGTTTTTGAGTGAATTATTTTCCCCTTTACTGAAGTCAGTTTAGGAATTACCATAGCAATTATCCCAATATTTTTTTTAACAAAAACCAGGTTTGCCTGTCTTGAATTTCAATTAAGTTTATTGAGCATTCACTATACATGAGGAACCAAGGTAGCCTTTCCCTCTGTCTGAATTGCTAATGAACCAAGATTTTATGAGCAATTTTAATCTGAATGTTAAAGGTCAGAGATCCCTTAACTTTAAGATACTTGTTTTGTCCAGTCATTATACATACAAGAAAAATGTGTTCTGAAATGTAGTATAGTCTAATTTGTATTAGGACTTTAAGTGGGTAGTTTTTATGATATATTCTTTTTTTTTTTTTGAGACGGAGTTTCGCTCTTGTTTACCCAGGCTGGAGTGCAATGGCGCGATCTCGGCTCACCGCAACCCCTGCCTCCTGGGTTCAGGCAATTCTCCTGCCTCAGCCTCCTGAGTAGCTGGGATTACAGGCACGCGCCACCATACCCAGCTATTTTTTTTTTTTTTCTGTTTTTAGTAGAGACGGGGTTTCACCATGTTGACCAGGATGGTCTCGATCTCTTGACCTCGTAATCCACCCGCCACAGCCTCCCAAAGTGTTGGGATTACAGGCTTGAGTCACCACGCCTGCCCTATGATATATTCTTAAAGCTGTAAGTGGTGATTTTGTTGGAGGGTATTCTTTATTAGAAGCATTTTGAAAATTTGGTGAGGGTTGATTTTTATGTTTCACAGTATGGGGAGGCGTCTTCTGACATTTAGCAGACAGGGAGCTGGGGATGTACATATAAAGTAAGTTTTGAACATTTGATACATACCTACCGTTTTTTTGGGAATGCAAACACTATAAAAACTAAAAATGGATTGTTCTTTATTTTGTTAGGAAATTTATCAAGAGTGATTCACAATTTTGGAAATGCACATCATTGACAATGATGCTATCTGTGGTATTAGAGATGCTAATACATATATCTGTGTTAGCTTGCATTTGTGGCCATTACAGTCAAATACATACAGGCAGTCTTCATTTTTCATGGTATCATGTTAACTGAAACCTGTGCATTTTGAAGCTGTGTCCTTGCGTTGCACAATTCTGATATACTCAGTTTCAGTTAACACTCTTCCATACAAAGTGAGCACTACTTGTAATGAAAGAGATTTGAAAATTTGAGATTTCCTTAACAGATTGAGTTAAACAGTAAGCATTATTAAATAAATAAACAGAAAAGCATCCAGAAATATCACTAAATGTAACTAATAAAGTCTGTTTAAATGTAATTAATAAAGTGTATTTCAAAAATTCCTATTTTTTTTCACAAACTCTTAAATGTTGAAGTCAATTGGTGATAAATGTTGTGAAAGTTATGTTGAAATCATTTACTTATTTATGTTTTGGATGCTTCTTGATTTAACCTGACCTCTTATACACCTTTTTTTTTTCCAATCTACCGTTCATTTCTAGTTGCTTATTGAAGGATATGGCATCAAGGGTTGTAATACTTTTATGTGTCAGCTTGGAAGATGTTTTTGGATGAAATTAACATTAAAGTTGGTGAGCTCTGGGCAAACCATATTGCCCTTCAAAATATGGATGGACCTCATATAACCAGTTGAAGGCCAGAATAGAACGAAGGCCTGCCTTCCCAAGCAAGAGGAAATTCTCCAGCAGACTGTCTTTGAAATTCATCTGCAGTATTGTCTCTGCTGGGTCTCCAGTCTGCTGTCACACACTGCAGATTTGGACTTGCCAGCCCCCATAATCACGTGAGCCAGTTGCTTTTAATAAAACTCTTCTATTATGCTAGCGCACACGCGCACGCACGCACACACACACACACACGCACACCCTATTGGTTCTGTTTCTCTGAAGAACCCTGACCAATACAACAGTCTTTTTTTTTTTTTTTTTAAATAAACATACAGCGGATTTGGTGTCTTTTGTGTATGTGTGTGTGCATATAGCAGTTTGGGTTTTAGTGTGTGTGTATAGATACAGAACAGTTCCAAGATATAGAATAGTTCCATTGCTTCAATAGTCCTTCTCAGGCTGTCCCTTAGAGAAGTCACACACTTCACTCCTGAATCCTGGCAATGAGTGATCTATTTTCTGTTAAGGTCAGTACAGGTTTTATCTTTTTTAAGAATGCCATGTAACTCGGATCATACAATATATAACTTTTTGACATTGTCTTCTTTTACTCAGGATTATGCCTTTGGAATTCACCGAAGTTGTTGCATGTATCAATGGTTTGTTCTTTTTATTATTGAGTGGTATGCCATTGTATGCCCAAAGTCTATTTATACACAAAGTATTTCCTCATGGATTGTTATATGTTGGGATTTTAAAGTAAGTGATATCTTTTCTTTGATGGATTTTTTACTATACATAACATGATACGTAGAGTAAATTATTTTGACATAAGTGTTATCAGAAAGGCTCAGCTAACTCATAAAAATATACTTCTGTATTTTTTCTTGGACAGTCTAATTTATTTTGATATCCCTATTTTAATTAAGGTTTTATTTTTTCTTTATCATCATGACAAATCTACTGTGCTATTAAATACCCTGTCATTGATTCTAATTCCAGTAGCCTCTTGGACTTCTGCATATACATTTTCTTGAACCTCTTTTGTATTACATTGATGCCTTTAGATACAGTCTTGTCTGTGCATTTGCATGTTGAAATATATGTTATTGTACTATAATAGCATTGAAACACATATTACCTCCTCAATACATTTTATTCCCCCTTTTTATAATAATTAGGATATTATTTTAAATTTTTAGAAAGTTACACTTGTTAGCTTATAACATGTATGAATTACATTTCAATATATAAATGACTAATTTTTCTAGATATAAGGCATTAAGATAATTTTGAGAACTATTGCTGAAATCTTATGCCTATAGCTAGTTAAATATTTCTTGTTTTTCCTTCTCTAGAGACATTACAACCTACTAGTCTGATTAGAGGATCTCTCACTTCCCTTTGGATTCAGAGAATTTAGAATATGTACTTATAGGTAAGAATGTTGGTTTTCCCTTCATGTTCTATCAGTCAGCTGAGGTGTAGTAATGCTGCAACCATTAGCCCCTAAGTCTTCATATAAAAGTTTATGTCATGCTTTTATTACCTGAACATCAGGGGTCAGCACAATACCCCATCAGAGTGCTCTTCTGGGGGGAAACCAATGAGATGGATGAATGTCAGGAGTATAATCGGTATTTAGAGACTATTGACTCCAGTGGTCAAAAGCAGGTAGAAAAAAATGAAGCAAATTTTTTTTGAGAAATATTGCTGTGGGAACATGTGAAATCAGCTTTAATATATTTTTCAGTGTATCTAACAAATGTACCTGCTGATAATTTTATTATTTAACACTTTAAAATGTTATCATGCCTTATATTTGCACATATCTGATAACTTCTCTTACTTGGTATGCCTACTACACCAATCTCCCACACCTTGCTCCAAATTTAAAAGTTTACAAAGGACTCTGCCATGAAAATGAATAATAATGGTAATAACAATTGGCAATATTTTCTGAGTGTTTGCTCTGTGCTAAATGCCATCCTAAGTACTTTATAGGCATTAACTCATTTAAACATCGCAACAATCTATTTATTTGTTTTACCATTTATTTGTATTCTCTATTTATTTGTATTATACTTTATCCTCAAATTTGTTAATTAAGAAACTGAGGCATAAAGAAAACAAAATTATTCTTATTTTAGATATTGCATTTGAATATTTAGAAATGTAAAGAAAAAAACTTAAAGCTAATAGAATTAATAAAATAACAATGGTGTCAGGAAAATATCACAGTGGACAAGAGCATATTGAGCAAGATTAATTACCTTCCCTCCATATAGGCTCTTTTAAAATCTATTAAACTGTAACCCCAACCTCATGACCTCAAACAACCAGGCCAGAGCAGCACACCTGGTCTGACGTCAAATAGAAAGCCTCTTTTGAGAACTGAAGCCAAGAAACATGAAGACTAGGTCAATTTGTGAATGGAGTGAGGACTGCGTCAAATCACTAGAATGACCTCAAAGCAAATCCAACCACATGCTGGACAGTTTCATAATGAGTAGAAACTATGGGAAGGCAGAGAATGCCAACTGTTAGTGAAAGAGAAGAGAAAATTGAGCAGACGTTTAGCCTGAGATCTACTTAAAATGAGCTACTCATTTAAAGAATGTGGGACAAAACATTCCAGGAAGAGTGAGAGCAAGTGTAGAGGTTCTGAGGCAGAGCACACTTGGTAGATTGAAGACACAGAAAGAAGGACATAGAGGAGAAGCAGAGTGAGTTCAGGCAGCATGATTCTGGATGAGGTCACAGAGGTAGCAGCCAAACCCAGAGTGGGCTGGTGGGGCCCTGGGACAGGCCTGGATTCCTTCATTGGGAAGCCCAGCCCAGCTCAGTTCTGTCTCCCTTTGAAGCTGTTCCTACTGGCTTTGTTGAATGAAATCTCACCTTCTTTGAAACTTTCATAGACATATACCTCTAGCAGTTGGCATACAAAGTTTGAATCACGATTTTTTTAATGCTTTATCTTCCCGAGGATGTTAGGTCTTAGAAATCAGGGGTCATGACTCCTTGTACCCTCTACAGACAGCAGTAAGCTGGTATAAACTTGGTATGCAGTAAATATTTGTTGGCTCAAAAAGGGGATACCTATCAAGTATTCCTAGTCAGTGGCCAAATTTCCTCACTGTGATCTCTCCATGGATGCTTTAAACCACAAAATTGTTAACTGAGGCTTCCCTTCATCACGTTGGCTTTTCAATGAACCTCATGACTGTGGATTAATGAATTTTTTGTTAAGGGATTTAATGTTTGAGAGCCTGGAAAATGGGGAGCACCATATTGTAAATCCAGTCAAACAGGAGTTGTGCTTAATGGTTTATACACAGTTCTTACTTAATCTTCAAACAACCCTAAGAAGTCACAACTACTGTGTGGGAAAATCTGTCACCCAGTCAGGCAGGTTGAACCCTGAGACCATGTATTTCACCACCACACTAAAGTTGCTCAGTTTGCCTTAATGAAAGAAGGTGATTTTCCTTTTTTTTTTTTTTGTCCTCAGGTCTACTTACACATCCAGCACTTTCACCCTGTTGCAGGCTATACTTTACAGATGGGTACAATTCTGATTTTACTCTTTTATAGGGCCAAATGATTCAAACTTTGAAAAAATGAAATAAAACAGCAATCTTGCTCTTCTTGTAGCACCTTCCTGATCTGTATTTTTTTCTGATATTGAATAAGAAATTTTAATACACTTAACTGTGCTTAGTGCTTACAATTGAATTACATATCAGCAAACCAAACTGTTTTATGAGACTGTAGTTATAAGAAAAGACATGGAGAACTGTGTATATTTTTCTACTTCAGAAGAAAAATGATTCTTAAAATCTTCTGAAGTCTTTGACAATGGCCATTATGTGTTTTTTGTGTATAATTGAGCTTCAGATTAAATGTTTGAATATTTATTTAATAATAACTAGATTAATGATGATTAAATTGTTATCCAAATGGGTAGATCATAATGTGTAAACTTATTTTTTGTCTTTGAAAATGAAGCAGGGCCAGGTGTGACGGCTCATGCTCGTAATCCCAGCACTTTGGGAGTCTGAGATGGGTGGATCACTTGAGGTCAGGAGTTTAAGACCAACATGGCCAACATGGTGAACCCCGTCTCTACTACAAATACAAAAATTAGCCAGGTGTAGTGGCACATGACTGTAATCCCAGCAGCTTCTCTGGAGGTTGGAACATGAGAATTGTTTGAACCCGGGAGGTGGAGATTGAAGTGAGCTGAGATTGTGCCACTGAGCTTCAGCCTGGGTGACAGAGTAAGACTCCATCTCAAAAAATAATAATAATAATAATAATTTAAAAAAAGAAAAAAGAAAAAAATGGTAAGTAGGATTTGCAACAATATTGTAGGCATAAAATAACAGTTCCTTTTATGAATAAGAACAATATGTCAACCAAGAATGTATTTTACACGCTTCCCCAAGTTAGGAACAGCTCCACCAAATTGCATAGAAGATTTAACTATTATTTATCATCTATGATTACCTTATCTAACTTAACTATGATTTCAAATGGAAGCTGTGGCTTGGCAATCTTTTCTTCAGCCTAGGAGAACCTTCAGGGTGTTCTGTTCTCAGCCTAGGACTTGGCTCTGTGGCTGCTGTTGGCTGCAGGTGGTCCTTGGGAAAATTTTAAGTCTGTACTTCTCATATAGGATTACTCATACTGTAATAGTTATGTGAAGCCAGAAGCTGAAAACATCAGTTTTATCCAATAAAAGGCAAATAAAAGAATCATTTTTATGTTACAATATGCATTCATGTATGATGAAATAGAAAGCAAAGTGACACCAATTTTTTTTTTTTGCTTTTTAAAAATATATATTTTATTGCATTTTAGGTTTTGGGGTACATGTGAAGAACATGTAAGATTGTTGCTTAGGTACACACATAGCAGTGTGGTTTGCTGCCTTCCTCCCCATCACCTATATCTAGCATTTCTCCCCAGGTTATCTCTCCCTAACGCCCCAGCCTCTGCTGTCTCTCCCCTAGTTCCCCCCAAGAGACCTCGTGTGTGATGCTCCCCTTCCTGTGTCCATGGGTTATCATTGTTCAACACCCGCCTGTGAGTAAGAACAGACACCAATTTTTAAGTATAAACAGTGCAAAAGTAATTACATTTTTGCCATTACTTTTAATGGCAAATATAAGAACCTAATGTAACATAGGACTTCAAACAAAAGTCACATTTAGAATGCCTAGGGTCAGGTTTCAGTTGTCTTTGCCATTTGTGAAGCAATTGACCTTATTGTTTAAGACCCAGCCTTAACCAGACTTCCATGGTTTGAATCCTAGCTTTGTTCCTTCCTGACTGTGTGGCTGTGAGCCAATTATTTAACCTCATTGTGTCTCTAGGGAGGTGTCTCAGTTCCCTTTTCTGTAAAATAGGGGTCACACAGTAATCCTTGCCCCCTAAGCTTGTTATGGAGATTATGTGAATTAATATTTGTTAAGTGCTGAAAACTCTTCTGGCATATAGTAAGTGCTACATAAGTGTTTGCTAAATAAATTAACTTAAATTGGGACCACAGTAGTAAATGTTGAAAAAATTTAATTGCTACTACCATAAGAATACTGGTTCTGAGCATAGCAGAAAGATGCCTGGGACCCTGTTTTGGCTGCTCCTGTTTTCTTTCCTTTCTCTGCCTCATCTGGGGAACGTATCTGTAACTATATTTTTACTGTCACCCTCACCAAGCACTTGAACCCATCTTTTGATTTTAAATTCTTTGTTCTTTCAATTGTCCCATATATTCCATAAGATATAAATGCATCTCAGTTTGCTTCTCAAACTTTTATGTGTATATAAATCACCTGGGGATGTTACTAAAAATACAGTTTCTGATTCCATAAATCTGGACTAAGGCTTCAGATTCTGCATTTCTAACACGCTGCCAGGTGATCCTCTTGCTGCTGGTTCCAGGGCCACACTTTGAGTAGCAATGCCCTAGTATATTTCACCATTTTTACATATGTGTGTGTATATATATATATAGCTGGCACCAATTTAAATATGTGCTCCTACTTTGACCTCCAAGCCCTTGTTAGCCATCACACATTATTGTGGCCCTCTACTCTTTAATGTCTCATGAGTACCAGGAAATTGGCCAGAACATAACAGTGACATTTTACATGCCCACCCATCTGCTCCTTTTCTGGCACACACTGCTGGGAAGTGAGTGGAGAGTTTCTAAAGCCTTGTTCCCAAGTCAATATGCTCCATGAAAATTTGCCCATAGAATCTTCAGAGAATTTGTGCTGCAGAGTTGCAGGCAGAGAATTCTTCCTGGACTCAGCAGCAGATGGCAGTCCTGTGGGTGGTGCCTCTGAGGGGTGGGAAAAGTATAATTCTCTGACAGCCACACAGAAGCTTTGCCAATCTGAGGCAGGGCTCTCGGCAGGAGTAGGGATGAGGTTGGGCTCAGGAGGAGAGATGGAGCAGGAACTCCTTCCATGTGCTGCGCCAGCATTTTTGGGATCTGCCCTGGACTGAGTTATTAACAGAATTCTAGAAAATGTACACAGAGAAATTTCCCAGTGGGACACTCACAGGAACACTCTTTCCAACCTCTCCACCCCCTTTCAGAGTTCTGTGAGAACACATCAACAAAGCTATGAGGTTAATGAACCCATAAAATCATCATTAGGTTCTCAGCTTTTAAAATTATGTGCAATAATTGGCTCTTTGGATGCTTGTCAAGGGACCAGCTGCCAAAAGCTTCTTCCCAGGAAAAGTTTAATTCTTCCCAGGAAAAATTTAAAATCTCACCTTCAAAATAATAGCTGTCTTTCAGTATCTTAAAATGTGAATATTACAGGGTGACATTACAATATACCCCTCTGTAAGAAAACTAGATTTATAAAAATAGAATACAGATTTTAAAAACAAATGTCAGGAGATTACTCACCTTCTATGCACTGGCAAAACTATACTGAACTTAGTATAATAAGTTAAGTTATTGGGGACTTCCTGGGTTTGTCCTAAATAGCTGAACTTAGTGTATACTGCCAGGCTATATGGGCAGGTGCCCCAGGCTAACAGGCAGCTATGTCCAGCAAGTGCCATCTGCTGTTCCTGGCAGTGACCAGGCCTGCAGGTTGAAGTCCTTCTGCAACACCTTGGCTCCCAGGGCTCACCAGCTGGGAGCTGGCACAGGTGGCTCTATTAAAGCATACTTTCCTGTGCCCTGTGTCCTGAACGAGTTCTGAGAAAATTTAATTCAAACCTGACCATTTTTTGACCACTCTCTCTGATTATTGTTATGGCTTTAAAATAGTCTCAAATGTCATCCAAAGTGCGAGAGGCCATGCCCAAAAGAAGCCAGAAAAAGTCACAAACGAAAACTCTTCTGCCACATTGGAAGACTAGCTTAGGAGGTAGAGTTTTCACATTCCTGCAATTTTTTCTTGTCACCATATTCTTTCCCTTTATTTCTCTTTACTCCCTTCCACTTTGAACCAAATATTCCCCCACCACATGACCCATCTTACCACTGAATCATTAACCAGTGGGGCAACTTCTCATTGAACTCATCAGGGCCTTAGGTTTAGTGTTTATAAAACGGGGATAATAAAATAATCTTGCAGGATGATTTCAGTGAAACCACTTTGAAAATGAATGTTCATAGATTAATTTCTGCCACAGTTATTTGATTAGGAAACAGAAAACAGAAAAGCTCTCCTAAGAACTCTAGTGATTATGAAAACTTCTAAGTGAAGCTGGGAGTCTCCAGAATGTTGTGGCGACCAACATCCTTTCATTGGATGACAAATATTCTGGAATAATTATATTTTCTTTAATTTTATCCTTTCCTATTTCCCTGCTTTTCTGCCTGACTTTTCTCATTTATATCTCTCTTCTTTTTCTCTTTTCTTCATTTTTCCTATATTTCTCCCCAGTCTCCTGCTTCTTTCTCTACAGAAAAAAACAGGGAAGATTTTGCTTGGTTTGGAGCAAGATTTATCAGTGGGTGAATGAGTTAAGCGTAGGCTGAAATCATCTAAAACGATAGTAGTTTATACCCCTACTTTGGTGGTCTTTAGTGCAGCTTGCCAAGTATTTCTGCTGCTCTGCATTCTGGGAATATGGTAGAATTGCACTTTCTAGGCCACTGTGGTTGGCTGTGTGACTAGTTCTAACCAACGAGCTGTGAGCAGATGAGACGTATGCTACTTCTGGGCAGGAACATCTAATTGCTTATATAAAACCCTCTAGAACTGTATCTCCCTGGGACAGCAACTAGAAATGTTTGTGATGGTACCTGTTCTATTAGCCTGGGCCCATGATTAATTGCAAAAAAACCCATCTCTTAAGAGACATGTAAGAAACATACATTATAAGTGAGAACTAAATTTCAGTTACTTTAGAAAACAGAGATTTTGAGAATGAGTTTTTACCTAGAAGTAAAAACTTAGGTAGAAGTTAGGCTGATTGGACTGATACATTTACTAACTGAACTTCTCTACCACTTAGCCTAATTTGACGGATGCAGTTACTAAGCTGTGACCTTCTCTAGGGAAGAGAAGAAAGGAAAGAAAACTGCTACTGTGTATGCGAGGCACTTTCATCACAACAAACAGTTAAATTGTTCTTAATTGTTGACCCAAAGAATTCAAGCTACAGCTTTCAATAATTTTTTAAAAAATTTCTTTGTAGTATAATACAGGCTTTGGCATGTTTTTTTAAACACAATGTTCTTTAACACAGAGGTAACTAAGATAACTACACTTCCAAGTTGAAGAGCTAGGTCAATAGACATAAACTCTCCTGGTAACAATCTAAATCTCAACAGAGAATTTGTAGGGCAATGCTCACCATTGTTTATATACTGTATTCATTTTTCAAGCATTTATTGAATACCTACTTGGTCAGGTATTACATTATATACTAGAAAAACAGTAACCGATTTAGAGAAGCAGTTTACTGAATTTAGAGCGGTTTTCCATATATTACCTAATTTTATCTCATAATAACAAAATGTTCGCTCTTTTTCCAAAGACAAGGAAACTGAGACAAAAGGAAATGAATAACTTGGTCAGGCTCACTCAGGTGGGCAGTAAAAAAACTGAGACCGAACCCCTATTTTCACTCTGAAGTCTATGTTAAGTATTTCACAGTTACAAGAAAAGACTACCGGGGCAAAGAAGAAAATGGAATGCGATTATAAAATGTATCATTATTTGCATGCTGTTATAAAGAAATTTTTGATGGTGAGCACATGATGGACTTACTTGGTGAACCCCTGACATTGCACATAACCCATAAAAGTCCCTGAAAGTAGTTAATGACCAAAAAACATTTAAGAGCAACTGTTCCACAATTATACAGCATAGCAAATAGACACCAGAATTCCATTTTCCATGAATTCCAGCACGGATAAAGAAATAGTATTACATTTTCTCTGTTTATTTGTACTTATACAATTAAATAGATAAAAATAATGTGAAAGTCAAGACAAATATTTTAATTGAATTTTTTCCATATTTCATTAAAGGCAGTCCTTGAGAAGGGATTCTTGAATCAGTTTTCTCTTTCACAGAATGATTGGATAGTGGAGATGGAAAAGAGCATAAGAATTTATCTCCTTAGATAAACTTATTTAAATGTTTCAAATAATTTTGTTTAGGGGAATATACATTGACACCCAGAGAAAGAAGCGATTGAGTCAGTGATGGGCCTGGGGCTAGAACTCAAGCCTTGAGACTTGCTCTCATCACTTTTGAGTTTATTTGAAGAAAAATACTTCCTCCACCCTTTAATTTTTATTCAAATGGCATGTGAATAAATTTTAAAACATTTTACTGCACTTGCATGAAATTAGAATATGTGATAATTTAGGTATCTGAGCCATTTTAAAAAGTGTTATATTTGGAGTAGACAAATAAGAATGCTGAAATGTAACATTAGCACAACAAAAATTATACAACAATAACAAAACCCTCTGCTCTGTGTCCTAAGTTGCCATTTATCTACTTAATATATACATCAAAGTCCTTCTCTGTACGTACCAGTAAATAAAAATTAATTTACACCTAAAATTTGCATTGCAATATGAGTGACATACTTAAGTTTATTCTCCCTTTTTACAAGCCAATAACACAGGAACCAATCTGGCACTCTGAAAGGAACTGAGAGCCAGGCCAAGAGTCAAGAGACCTGAAATTCATTTCTGTTAGTTTCTGGTTGTGAGACCTTGAGTGAGTCACTTTACCTCTCAGAATCTTGGTTTTTCTGTTTTCAAAATGAGGATACTGCACTCTATTTTCTAAGATGCCTCCAAGGTATAACACTCTCTGATGGCTTCTCAGTCAAGCCTCTGGCAGGGTATGGAATTTTATTCAGATGGTTCAAATAAGGAGACTGCAATGAGGGGACTACTTTCAGAATTTTGAACAAACAAATGATGATGACGTGCTCAGGAAACTAGCATAGTGAGAAGCTTTGCCAACCCTAGATTTGAAGGAGGAGTGAAGAAACAGTGACTAGAGCCCAAAGAATGCTGAGATTCTGGCTGAGGACTCACTGGGAGGGCTCTAGTCCGAGACCTGTATGGAGGGATGGAACAATTGCCAGAGGTACAGCCCCAAAACAGGGAGAAGTCAGGGAAGAAATAATCTGGCCACTCTCTTCTCCAGTCTTCCAGTGCCCTTCCACTGCCAAATCCAACCAGTTCTCTCCCCTTCCCATGGAGTTTATACAGCAATGTCTTTTACATATCTCTTTCATACCACTTTGTCCTTAATCCAGGCACCATATCTAAAAACCACTATAAAACCAACACATTAAAAAAATCATTCCCTTTCAAAGGAAAAGAAATGAAAGACATTATTGAAATTTAGGCATCGTAATGTGCCAACATAATTACATATTGGTCAATGATAAACATTATGACCATTATACAATGGTGGTCCTATATGGTTATAATTCTAAATTTTTACAATATCTTTTGTATGTTTAGATGTACTTAGAAACACAAATACTTGTCATTGTTTTATATTCTCCTACAGTATTCAGTACAGTAACACTCTGTACAGATTTCTAGCCTAGGAGCAATAGGCTACGCCACATAGCCTAGGTGTGTTACCATAGGCTATACCATCTAGGTTTGTGTAAATACAGACTATGATGTACTAATAACACTTAATGATGCATTCTCAGAATGAATCCACATTATTAAGTGATACATGACTTTAATTGTAAAAACAGCAGCGGTAGGTACTGTTTATCCTAATCAGATTATGAGTTTGTCAGGTTTCACGTGTAATCTGGAACTGGAATGTAGTTGTGTCGAATGTTGGATTGTGTGTTTTGTGCATACCAGCAGGTGGCATGCATAAACACTGTGCAGCACAGCACTCATCTGCCTGGGATCCCTTCTACTGAAAAGTCCCTGCAGGGAGCATCCCAGGTGCCAACAGACAGGTTTTGCAGAAAATTGCCTTTATTTCTTCTTTTGATTCAACTCCCTGCAGAGGTTTTTCCAGAACACAATGTCACTATTACCAGGTCAGACAAGATTCTCCTGCCAAGCAGGGTGCCAGGAAGAAAATCTAGCTTAGAGTGCGAGCCAAAAGAAATCAAAGTGGAAGCAGAATTGTCAGGGGACTAGAGAATAAACGACGGAGTCTCCATGGTCATCATTAGCATCAACATTTCACATGCAGTGGCTTTATTCAAGCCCACACAAGATACAGGAGTCATCGTCACTAACGTGAAGACTAAAACAGAGCAAATATCACTTTGTCACTGCATCAGCTCCAGAAAGGTACACACAGTGGGAATTACTCCTTAGTTGCATGCTTCTGGAGGGAGCAGAGGGACTATTACTGAGCGGTGGAGACAGAAATTGAATTTATACTTTCACAGGGTCAAGGGTGGGTCTCTGCTTGTAATAGCCACATTGACGTTGGTTTTTAGAACCAGGAAATTGAGTGTATCTCTGATAGCCCTCAGAGGTGAAAGGCATACAACTTATAATATGTGAATCTCATGATTTGACTTGTGCTTCACAGATACAACTTAGCTCAGGATTGGGGCTTCTAACTCACAGGAGAATTAGTGGTGTTCATGGCCTCCACCGTCAGTATGCTAGATATACTTCTTCATGGTCTTACACAGCATGGCCATTGCCCTTTAAGGGAGGAAAGAAAATAATGTGTTTCATGTTTACATTTTTTAAATAGTTTCTGCATTTTTGAAAAACTCTATTTTGAACTGTGGACTGAATTACTTAGATATTTTTTTCCCTACTTCCTTCTCTGAGCAATTGTCAATAGCTGACCGCCCTGGAGGTGGACTATTCCATCAAAGAACAGGTGGGAAAATATGTAAATGTGTAGTTTTAAATTAGGATACTCTAATTCCAACTGTAACATGAATAAGCAGGCAGTTGTAGAGTTCAGCATCTACCTGAAAAGCGCAAACATATATCTAGAATGTTTTCTATTTCTGTTGCTTTAGTCTTCTCCCTCCACTTACCCCTCCCAAGTTTTCTTCAACTCTCTCCCCAATGTGGCTTCTGCTTTATCCTCTGCTCTGCAGTCTTTCTTCAGTCTTCCGCTCATCTAAATATTACCCATTTGAAGACTCAGTTCAAATCCCTTCACATTCATACAAACTTTCCTGACCACTACAAACCATTGAATGTCTAAATTCTGTTTTGACTTTTTAGTACTACTAACATATTCTCTAATAATTTCAGGTGTTATTACATTATTTCCCTAAGCAGATGGCAAGCTGCATGATGTCTAGGTATATGACCATATTATTTTTGTATTTACTTTAAGAACTAGCCCAGTGCATGGCATAGTAAGTGATATTAATTACTCACTAGTTATTTTTCTTTCCTATAATACTTTCTTTTTAGAATTTCCACACGGAAATGCCAGATATAGGTGAAGGGGAGGAAGGCAGCAAATCACATTGCCACGTGTGTACCTATGCAACTATCTTGCATGTTCTTCACATGTACCCCAAAACCTAAAATGCAATAAAAAAAGAATTTCCACACAGTTCCAGATTATTTCTTCATAGTATCATCATACTCTTTACCTATGTCTTCCTCTGATAAGTAACTTTTATAAACCTGGGTCCTGTCTTTGCAAGAGCAATAGATAAGTATATATAATAGAGAAGTAGATTTCTCTCTAGCTCCTCGGTGTGAGTGTGCAAGTGTGTGTGTCTTTGTGTTTAAACAGGCTATGCGAGGGGAGAGAGAAATGGAAAGATCACATGACTGACAGTTATTTGGATGACAGTAAGATTACTGGTCAGAAAAGAAAGAGTTAAACTTTTGACAGTTCTCCTTTAGCTGATAGAGTAATTATCAATTGGATAAAACTGCTTTTTTTCTATCCAAGAAGAAAAACCGAGTTCGAATTAAAAAATAGGAACATTTTTCTATGTGTAATATTTTTCAGTTTGGAACAAAACTTAATAAATGCAGCAGTGGAAATAAATTAGAAAATGGTAAAGGAAAAGGTATACCACTTGACAGTCTTGTCTTGTCCACATTTTATAACTATAGCAACTGTACAAGCTCTCTGAGGACACAGAAGGATATTTTTAGGATTAGATTATTTATATCTATTTATAAAAAATACATTGTGACATTTGGATTTAATGAATATAAAATACTAGTCATAAATACCTGCTGAAAGAGTTAGGTTAATTTTGGAACCTAGAGGGATAATTTTGTTTAGGTCATGAAAGCCAACATTGGATCCTAGTTGGTGTATTAAGAGTGTTTCTAAGAAAAAATCACAGAATCTAAAAAGGCTATATTTTCTCTGACCCTGTGAGTATTTCCATTTTATATGACAAAATGTCTTGTCCTGGAATGTGGCTGTTGAAATCAGTTACCTGACCCATAAAAGAAAATATTTTTTCCTGTATCTGAATCTGTTCTCTGGCTAAGTATATTTTCACTTATACACAAACATAACTGCATGTTTGCCTATGTATATATTTGTGTGTGTGTGTGTGTGTGTGTGTGTGTGTGTCTGTGTGTGTCTGTGAAGATGTACAGGTTTTTTTTGGCATCTTAAAACCAAGTTTGAAATATTTTTAAAATGGCATCATTAGCTGTTCGTAATTTGATTTCTAGGTTGTTGAGAGTATTTCTTTCTAGGCTGAAAGCTAACATTTCAGACCCACAGAGAAGAATATCTGGTCAGATATGTTTATGTTACCAAGATGAATGGGAATGCCATTAGTCTCTGTGGCATCATTTGCTAATCAGGAAAAGGCATTTCCTCTGTGTAAGGATAGCCCTGTGGGCCACAACTTGGCTCCTGGGCATGGGTGGATTTCAGCCCCCACTACCCTCTTGTCTGGGGCTGGCATCATTTTACAATTCACATACTTTATGGATATGAGGGAGCTCTAAATATTAAGATGTGAAAAGGCTAGCAGCACTGGATTACATCTGCAGGAGTATTTTTGTATATTAAATATAGAGGCCACAATTCTTGATAACTTAATGACAACAGTCCTAGATACTTAAACCACCCTAGAGATGGGTGAAGATGTTCGCAGTCTTTGTTGTCAGGCTCCCTTCTAATATGTTTCACTCATTAGGCTTATGTTTTGAGAAAATTGGTCTAACTAAATAAATTTAATTCTCTAGTAACTATTTGTTTGCATGTATTGATCTCTTAACCAAATAGACATAACTGCCAACAAAGAGCTTTTGAGCAATATATATGAGTATCTTCATATTGGTTTCATGTACTTTTTAGGTCAGATAAAATAAACTTGTTCTCTTATTTAATCCATGTGTCTATGCTCTAAGTAAGTGTGTGATTTTGACATGGCTTTTTGCTTTTGATATTTATTTATATATCTGGAAGTTTGGAAATTTTAAATTAGAAATAAGTAAACAGTGGCACAAAGGACCTATTACTCTTAAACATATTCTCTTCTTATTATGATAATCCTGGGCTACAATGTAGGCAACATTAAATGGGCAAAATGTAGGGATAGAGTTGCTAAGAAGTGAGAATCTCTCTAACTCTTTAATCTTTCAATGTGTAAACATTTGATTAAAACCTGCCCTTTTGTTTAACTTTAATTTTATTTTTTTGAGGAGAGAAAGCATTCAACTACCTGCCAAGGAATAGACAGATGCAAACAAGCTTTGACTGCGACTTACCTGATAAAGGAAAAAACTAATCATCTGGTGTGTTTATTGTTTTGTAAATTGAAAAGTATATAAAATAATAGTTTCAACATGTTCTAGTGAAGTCATCAGTATCCCAAATGAGTTGGTAAGACTGAAAAGGAGAAAAATAAATCCCTAAGGAACATTTTTAGAAGCATGAAATATTATGATTGTGAATAACAGCAATGTTTTTATCTATACAAACACATGTAAACAAATATATGTAACCCTAGTGTGTATGCATGCATATATATATGTGTGTGTATGCTTGTATATATGTATATTCTAGAAATATACATATGAATTTTAGAAAAATATATATATATGGTGGTGTTGAGCCTTCATTTTAAATAGAAAGCAAAGACCTGTTTTTAATAGCAGGCTTCAGTAATTGATCATATTTTTGTCCATTCTGTTTTGGACAGATAGTATAGCAATATTTGAAGCAGATGCTATCAGTACTCCAGCAAGTCTCCTCAGATTCTCCTGACTCTTTCTGTGTGGGCACCCTTGGCTTCAACATGCTTGGCTCCAAAAGACGGGCACCTCTGAGACTCTTTGGAGGACTGCCCTCTGGCTACTGGCACCATGGTGCCTGCAAGCACAGCCAGCCAGCATTCCTGGTCATTACATGACCTTAAGGATGGCCCTGACCAAAGACAGACAGGTACAGATTATGAAATCTCAGCAACTAGCCTCAAAGAGCAACAAATATGAGGTTTAATTTAGGTTCCAGAGCTCCCCAGCAGGATGAACCTGAGGTTGAAAGTTTACCTGAATTATACCCTTGTTTGTCTTCTCCTTCCTTCCCGGCTTCCCTCATCCATTCACAGGCTTCTCCTGGGAGCCCAACTGTGCTGAATCACTTGCACACAAACTCTTGTCTAACTGTCTTCTTCTAGGGAACCTAGAATCGTATCTAGCTGTCACTGTGGTAAAAACTTCACAGGCACAAGGAGGTTTATTATGTCTTGGATGCCATGCTAATTTTAAGGTATTATAATTAAGTTTCTCCCTCCCCCCTTCCCCACACCCAGCAATGACTGGGCATCATGGCTAATGTCTGGTAAAGCATAAATTAAGCCAACTTTTTCCCCAGCTAGAACCACAGGAAATGGTGGTATTGGTTTTGATCATACACTTTCCAGTACACCAGTAAGATTAATCCACAGAGGCATAAATGACCAGAATTATGAAATGAGGTAATTCATAGGCATAGAAGATCAAAACAACTAGCCAGGGACCTTATGTTTCCTGTTAGAAGAAAGCAGGAGAGCTGGCAGATGCATGGTAAAGTTGAGACTTGATTTATGCCTGAAAGCAACTGACCAGAGGTGACACTCAGCTCTATACCTGGCTCAGCTCCTTGCAGTGGATTCCTGAGCAAGCTGTTGTGCTTGTTTTCCTAGACCTTAGTTCACTCACCTGAGGAATTGCACTGAATGATACATAAACTTCCTTCTGGGTTTGAGTTTTGTAATACTGTTTGCACAATCATAAACAGCCAAAAGAAGAGCAATACATGAAGCTTCAGATACTGAAAAATTTAAACACACATCAGTTACTCATGAGTTATACTTTTCTGTCTGACAGCATATGAGGAGCTTTGCTTGAATAGAAGCAAAGGAGCTTGTTAAGGATTCCAAAGTGTAGGAGTAGTGGAGTATCAAATGAGACACCAGCTATCTCACTGGTGATGCAAAGCAGAATTTTGCAACTAATTCCCACCAGGATTCTATTATAGATTCAAGATCTTGGAAGACTACAAAGTTAAGAATGGAAGGAACTAAGTAAAGGAGGAATATTACTTTCAGAAGAAAAGGGAAACAAACAAAAATAACAAAATGCAGATACAGTCCAGTTATAGTGAAAACTCTTTCTTAAGTCAAAGGAGAATTACCTTTCTCAGCCTGCATTATCTACGGGAATGTCAATGGAATTTTCTGTTTCTTCAGCTTTAGTTTGTGAGAGGCATGTGCCTACTGCACTGCAGCTCTTAAGGACTCACTTTCATGATACTTGTCAATTACACAAATCCTGAAATGCATTATGTGATTGGGCTAGATGCATAAAAATGTTGAATATATCTTTGAAGTGTCAATGACAGTGCTAATTCAAGTCACTACAAGTGTTCAGCAAAGGCCTTGTAATGTGGGGATTCACTCAGGGTGGTGGCAAAAATATTAAGGGAAAAATATTAGAGAAAGTTATAGAATATAGTCTCAAACCCTTTTGGAAGGCCAAAGGGTTTTTTCTTTTATATTTTATTTTATTTTATTTTTTAATTGCATTTTAGGTTTTGGGGTACATGTGAAGAACATGCAAGATAGTTGCATAGGTGCACATGTGGCAGTGTGTTTTGCTGCCTTCCTCCCCTTCACCCACATTTGGCATTTCTCCCCATGCTATCTCTCCCCAACTCCCCCCTCCACTGTCCCTCCCCTATTCCACCCAATAGACCCCAGTGTGTAGTGCTCCCCTCCCTGTGTCCATGTGTTCTCATTGTTCAACATCCGCCTATGAGTGAGAACATGCGGTATTCAATTTTCTGTTCTTGTGTCAGTTTGCTGAGAATGATGTTCTCCAGTTTGATCCAGGTCCCTACAAAGGACACGAACTCATTTTTGATGGCTGCATAATATTCCATGGTGTATATGTGCCACATTTTCCCTGTCCAGTCTATCATCGATGGGCATTTGGGTTGGTTCCAGGTCTTTGCTATTGTAAACAGTGCTGCAATAAACATTCGTGTGCATGTGTCCTTATAGTAGAATGGTTTACAGTCCTTTGGATATATATGCAGTAATGGGATTGCTGGGTCAAATGGAATTTCTATTTCTAGGTCCTTGAGGAATTGCCACACTGTCTTAAACAATGGTTGGACTAATTTACACTCCCACCAGCAGTGTAAAAGTGTTCGTATTTCTCCACATCCTCTGCAGCATGTCTTCAGATTTTTTAATGATCACCATTCTAACTGGTGTGAGATGGTATCTCAATGCAGTTTTGATTTGCATTTCTCTGATGACCATCTTTTCATGTTTGTTGGCCTCATGTGTGTCTTCTTTTGTAAAGTGTCTGTTCACATCCTTTGCCCATTTTTGAATGGGCTTGTTTGGTTTTTTCTTGTAAATCTGTTTTAGTTCTTTGTAAATTCTGGATATCAGCCCTTTGACAGATGGGTAAACTGCAAAAATTTTTTCCCATTCTGTTGGTTGCCGATTCACTCTAGTGACTGTTTCTTTTGCCGTGCAGAAGCCGTGGAGTTTGATTAGGTCCCATTTGTCTATTTTGGCTTTTGTTGCCAATGATTTTGGCATTTTGGTCGTGAAGTCCTTGCGTACTCCTATGTCCTGAATGGTTTTGCCTAGATTTTCTTCTAGGGTTTTTATGGTGTCAGGTCTTATGTTTAAGTCTTTAATCCATCTGGAGTTAATTTTAGTGTAAGGTGTCAGGAAGGGGTCCAGTTTCTGCTTTCTGCACATGGCTAGCCAGTTTTCCCAGCACCATTTATTAAACAGGGAATCCTTTCTCCATTGCTTGTTTTTGTCAGGTTTATCCAAGATTGTATGGTTGCAGATATGTTGTGTTGCCTCCAATGCCTCTGTTCTGTTCCATTGGTCTATATCTCTGTTTTGGTACCAGTATCATGCTGTTTTGATTACTGTAGCCTTGTAGTATAGTTTGAAATCCGGTAGTGTGATGCCCCCCGCTGTGTTCTTTTTACTTAGAATTGACTTGGCTATGTGTGCTCTCTTTTGGTTCCATATGAAGTTCAAGGTGGTTTTTTCCAGTTCTGTGAAGAAGGTCATTGGTAGCTTGATGGGGTAGCGTTGAATCTGTAAATTACTTTGGCAGTATGGCCATTTTCATGATATTGATTCTTCCTAACCATGAACATGGAATGTTTCTCCATCTGTTTTTGTCCTCTCTTATTTCGATGAGCAGTGGTTTGTAGTTATCCTTGAAGACGTACTTCATGTTCCTTGTTAGTTGTATTCCTAGGTATTTTATTCTCTTTGTAGCAATTATGAATGATAGTTCGTTCTTGATTTTGCTCTCTTTAAGTCTCTTATTGGTATATAGAAATGCTTGTGATTTTCGCACATTGATTTTGTATCCTGAGACTTTGCTGAAGTTGCTTATCAGTTTCAGGAGTTTTTGGGCTGAGACAATGGGGTCTTCTAGATATACTATCATGTCATCTGCAAATAGAGCCAATTTGGCTTCCTACTTTTCTATTTGAATACCCTTTATTTCTTTTTCTTGCCTGACTGCTCTGGCTCGATCTTCCCTTACAATATTGAATAGGAGTGGTGAGAAAGGGCATCCTTGTCTAATGCCAGATTTCAAAGGGAATGATTCCAGTTTTTGCCCATTCAGTTTGATATTGGCTGTTGGTTTGTCATAAATAGCTTTTATTATTTTGAGATACGTTCCATCAATACCGAGTTTATTGAGGGTTTTTAGCATCAAGGGCTGTTGAGTTTTGTCAAAGGCCTTCTCTGCATCAATTGAGATAATCATGTGGTTTTTGTTTTTGGTTCTATTTATGTGGTGAATTATGTTTATAGACTTGCATATGTTGAACCAGCCTTGCATTCCCAGGATGAATCCTACTTGAACGTGATGGATAAGCTTTTTGATGTGCTGTTGCAATCAGCTTGCCAGTATTTTATTGAAGATTTTTGTGTCTATGTTCATCATGGATATTGGCCTGAAGTTTTATCCCATCCAAGTACTAACCAGGCCCGACCCTGTTTAGCTTCCGAGATCAGACGAGATCGGGTGCATTCAGGGTGGTATGGCCGTAGACTGGCCTGAAGTTTTCTTTTCTTGTTGAGTCTCTGCTGGGTTTTGGTATTAGGATGATGTTGGTCTCATAAAATGATTTGGGAAGGGTTCCCTCTTTTTGGATTATTTGGAATAGTTTTAGAAGAAATGGTAACAGTTCCTCTTTGTGTGTCTGGTAGAATTCGGCTGTGAACCCATCTGGATCTGGGCTTTTTGTGTGTGGTAGGCTCTTAATTGCTGCCTCAACTTCAGATCTTGTTATTGCTCTATTCACAGTTTCAACTTCTTTCTGGTTTAGGCTTGGGGGACACAAGTGTCCAGGAATTTATCCATTTCTTCCAGGTTTACTAGTTTATTTGCATAGAGTTGTTTGTAATATTCTCTGATGATGGTTTGAATTTCTGTGGAATCTGTGGTGATTTCCCCTTTATCGTTTTTTATTGCATCTCTTTGGTTATTCTCTCTTTTCCTTTTTATCAATCTGGCTAGTAGTCTGTCTATTTTGTTGATCCTTTCAAAAAACCAGCTCTTGGATTTATTGATTTTTTGAAGAGTTTTTTGTGTCTCTATCTCCTTCAGTTCTGCTCTGATCTTAGTTATTTCTTGTCTTCTGCTAGGTTTTGAGTTTTTTTTATCTTGCTTCTCTAGATCTTTCAATTTTGATGATAGGGCGTCAATTTTGGATCTCTCCACTCTTCTCATGTGAGCACTTATTGCTATATATTTTCCTCTAGAGACTGCTTTAAATGTGTCCCAGAGATTCTGGTATGTTGTGTCTTTGTTCGCATTGGTTTCAAAGAACTTCTTTCTTTCTGCCTTCATTTCATTGTTTATCCAGTAAACATTCAAGAGCCAGTTGTTCAGTTTCCATGAAGCTGTGCGGTTCTGAGTTAGTTTCTGAATTCTGAGTTCTAACTTGATTGCACTATGGTCTAAGAGACGGTTTGTTATGATTTCAGTTGTTTTGCATTTGCTGAGGAGTGCTTTACTTCCAATTATGTGGTCAATTTTAGAGTAGGTGTGATGTGGTGCTGAGAAGAATGTATATTCTGTGGATTTGGGGTGGAGAGTTCTGTAAATGTCAATCAGGTTTGCTTGTTCCAGGTCTGAGTTCAAGCCCTGGATATCCTTGTTAATTTTCTGTCTGGTTGATCTGTCTAATATTGACAGTGGAGTGTTAAAGTCTCCCACTATTATTGTGTGGGAGTCTAAGTCTCTTTGTAGGCCATTAAGAACTTGCCTTATATATCTGTGTGCTCCTGTATTGGGTCCATATATATTTAGGATTGTTAGCTCTTCTTGTTGTACCGATCCTTTTACCATTATGTAATGGCCTTCTTAGTCTCTTTTGATCTTTGTTGCTTTGAAGTCTATTTTATCAGAGATGAGAATTGTAACTCCTGCTTTTTTTTGCTCTCCTTTTGCTTGGTAAATCCTCCTTCATCCCTTTATTTTGAGCCTTTCTGTGTACTTGCATGTGAGATGGGTTTCCTGGATACAGCACACTGATGGGTTTTGGCTTTTTATCCAATTTGCCAGTCTGTGTATTTTGATTGGTGCATTTAGCCCATTTACATTTAGGGTTAATATTGTTGTGTGTGAATTTCATACTGCCATTTTGATGCTAGCTGGCTGTTTTGCCCATTAGTTGATGCAGATTCGTCATTTTGTTGATGCTCTTTGCCATTTGGTATGTTTTTGGAATGGCTGGTACTGGTTGTTCCTTTCTATGTGTAGTGCCTCTTTCAGGAGCTCTTGTAAAGCAGGCCTGGTGGTGACAAAATCTCTGAGCTCTTGCTTTTTTGCAAAGGATTTCATTTTTCCTTCACTTATGAATCTCAGTTTGGCTGGATGTGAGATTCTGGGTTGAAAGTTCTTTTTGTCAAGGATGTTGAATATTGTCCCCCACTCTTCTGGCTTGTAGGGTTTCTGCTGAGAGATCCGCTGTGACTCTGATGGGCTTCCCTTTGTGGGTGACCTGACCTTTCTCTCTGGCTACCCTTAGCATTTTCTCCTTCATTTCAACCCTGATGAATCTGACAATTATGTGCCTTGGGGTTGCTCTTCTTGCTGAATATCTTGGTGGTGTTCTCTGTATTTCCTGGATTTGAATATTGGCCTGCCTTGCTATGTTGGGGAAGTTTTTTTGGATAATATCCTGAAGAGTATTTTCCAGCTTGGATTCATTCTCTTTGTCACATTCAGGTACACCTATCAAACGTAGATTAGGTCTCTTCACATAGTCCCACATTTCTTGGAGACTTTGTTCATTCCTTTTTGCACTTTTTTTCTCTAATCTTGGCTTCTTGTTTTATTTCATTGAGTTGATCTTCGACCTCTGATATCCTTTCTTCTGCTTGGTCAATTTGGCTGTTGAAACTTGTGCATGCTTTGTGAAGTTCTCGTGTTGTGTTTTTCAGCTCCATCAGTTCCCTCATATTCCTCTCTAAGTTGTCCATTCTTGTTATCATTTCATCAAATCTTTTTTCAAGATTCTTAGTTTCTTTGCATTGAGTTAGAACATATTCTTTTAGCTCACAGAAGTTTTTCATTACCTAACTTCTGAAGTCTGATTCTGTTATTTCATCACACTTATTCTCCATCCAGCTTTGTTCCCTTGCTGGTGAGGAGTTGTGATCCTTGTGAGGTGTTTTGGTTTTGGGTGTTTTCCTCCTTTTTGCACTGGTTTCTTCCCATCTTTTTGGATTTATCCACCTGTCATCTGAGTGGTTGCTGATTTTCCAATTGGGTCTCTGAGTGGACGTCCAGATTGTTGATGATGAAATATTTCTGTTTCTTAGTTTTCCTTGTAACTGTGGCCCCTCTGCTGTAGGACTGCTGAGGTCCACTCCAGGCCCTGCTTGCCTGGGGAACACCTGCAGCAGCTGCAGAATAGTAAGTGTTACTACCAGTTTCTTCTTCTGCTACTCTGTCCCAGAATGATGCCTGCCAAATGTCAGTCTGATCAGTCCTTTGTGAGGTGACTCTTTTGATATACAGTGGTCAGGGAGCTGCTTGAGGAGACCATCTGTTCTTTATAGGAGCCCAAGTGCTGAGCTGTGAGCTCTGTTGTTCATTCAGAGCTGCTAGGCAGGTACGTTTAAGTCTGCTGCAGCAGAACTCATAAAACCCCCCTTTATCTCAGGTGTTCTGTCCCGGGGAGTTAGGGCTTTATTTATGAGTTTCTGTTACACTGTCCTGCCCGCAAGGGAGCAGCCTAGTCACTGCCTGCCAGCAGAAGCTTTGCTGAGCTGCTCTGGGTTCCGCCCTGTTACTGTGGGCTCCACCCTGCTGTCTTGTGTATTTCCCTGCAGTCCTGTTTATATGGGTGTGGTTAGAACTGCTGTGGCGAAGGTGGCCCACCTCTGTAATGGCGGACTCTCTCTGTTATGGAGGGTTGCCTTGGCAATGGCAGGCTGCATCAGCAATGGCAGACTACCTCCATAGGGGTGGAGTGCCTCGGTTATGGCAGACGCCCCTCCCCCACTTAGCTGCACTGCCCTGGGTCAGCTCTGCTTGCAGTGAAACTCTCAACTCCGAGCATTTCCAGTTGCAGGTTTTTTTGTTTGTTTGTTTTTGTGGGGGTGGGACCCGCTGAGTCTGATCACCTGGCTCCCTGCCTCAGAGCCCTTGTTTTTATAAGTTGAATGGTTGACTCTCTCCCAGGTTTCCAGTCACCTGCTGAAAGGGCTCCAGGATCTGTTTGATTTCTCATGCGGTGACCCACTGCCCTGGCTGAAACAACATCGCTGCCCAGGAATCTCCTGGCCTGGCTTTATGTTTGAGTCCCGTTTAATCAGATGGATGTGCTAATCTGCCTTCCCAGATCTTTAATTGCCAGTTTAACAGGGCAACCAGATCAATGTATTTTGTACGGAGAGCTGCTGCACTGTGGCACTGGCCGAAACAGCCGCGCCAGCCGAAACAGCTGTGCCATCCGAAACAGCTGCGCTGGTCAAAACAGCCACGCAGGCGACCCGTTGGGCACCTCCACCTGGGAATCTCTGGGTCTGTGGCCAATTAAGATCAGTCTGGAAATGCAGCATCCACTCACCTCTATGCTTTCACTGGGAGCTGCAATCCTGAGCTGGTCCTACAGTGCCATCTTTGGGAGAGCCTTCCAGGAGTCTCTCCCAAAGGGTTTTTTTCTACAGTTCTTGGCTAAAGGTAGCCAGAGTTTCTTTGCAGGAGCCAGTGAGATTAGGGCACAAATACAAAGGAATGTAAGTAGTTTACCTAACTAACTTGTTTATTCATGTGGTCTTAAAACTAACATTTGAGCCAGATGACCTCCTGGGAGGAGGTTGACCGGGGATATTACCCACTAATGGTGTTTGCTTTGTCATTGGAACATGTCCAATGACCAAATGGAATGGCAGAATAAAGTAGAGACTTGCAAAAGTGATAGCACAGCACATCAAATATCAATAAAAAGCAGCTTCAGCAAGATCATTTTTAATCCTGTATAAGGATTTTCTTTCTGCTTGGTGTTGGCCCTCCTACTAATTACTCTTCTCCATTTTTTTTTTTTGTTCTACCTACTCAACTGAAACAGAGGTAATATGAATTTACCTCTGTACATTGGAGCAGAGTCATGGTGTTCCTAGATCTCTGGATACCTGACCTGACTTGGCCACAGGTTGTCTTTCTCTTGAGTCTGTTCAATCCTGATGCACACAGGCTCAACAGTGAGTCTTTGTATATTGGAGTTTATGAATCCCAGATTTTTCCTGGAATAACTTCTCTGATCCACTCTTGTCCATTGACTTTTGGCTTCAGCAGCTCAAAATCTTTTATTTTTGGAGACTCTGTTACCATTTCTCTCTTGGTCTTACTCTCTAGACCACCTGTCCTCCATGCCCCTTTGCCGAAAGCTAGAGAGCAACTTTTCCTGGACACACTCAAAGGTAAATATGGACAGTCATTCAGGCTCGGGGGAAATAGGACAGATGCCCCAAAATAGTGTGATCCAACATTGCTAAATATTGATGGTGATGACGATGATAATAGCTTGGAAACTAGGCACTGTGCTAACTGCTTTTCACAGAGCTTCAAATTTATTCCTTATAAATCCCCAATGAGTTAAGTATAACATTATTCTAATTTTACAGAAAAGGAAAATGAGGTAACTTGCCCGAAGGCACATAGATAGCAATCCAGAAAGCAAACCAGGCAGTCTATCTCCAGGGCCAACCATTTTAAACTGGGGCACAGGATCACAGCAGTAGTATGAGAAAACCTGAGTTCTTGCTGATAACTTATTTAGTGACCTAGATTTCTAAAATTAACTTAAGAAGAAATGGGATTGGCCTTAGAGCCCTGGGTGTGTGGAAACTTCAAGTAACAGCTAGATTTGACCTAACTGAGCATCCTGTTTTTTGCTGACTAGAAACAATAAGAAAGCTTCTGGTCAGTTTACCAGGAGCTTTTACAGCATGTATCAGCAAAGTGGGAAAATTCTTACTGGTCTCACAGAAGATAGTGTGCCAGAGACTTGCTAGATACTCAACAGTCCTATTTCCCTTTCTTATACATGCAGAAAAGCCATGTTTCACAATCACCATTTCAGTAAGGCTGAGGCTACATGAACTTAGCTCCGGCCAACAAAATAAGAGTAAGAGTGATATATACTTCCTGCAGATCTAGCCTCTTAAACAACCTGCATGATTTCCATTCATGCACTCTTGTGCATATGTTCTCTCTTTCCTCTATGTAACTGGAAAAACAGAACTCCAAGACTACTAAGAGGAACACAGTGGAAAGAGGCTGTTTTCTGAGTCTTTCTCTCAAGGAATGGTTCTCAGAAGAGGCCCTGATCTATACAAAACTGTGTCAAAAACACAAAATAATCTTTTTTTCTTTTTTATCTTTCTTTTTCTTTTTTCATGTGTTAAACCACTGTGATTAGTGTTGTTCATTATAGCAGCTAATGTTAATTTGTCCTAATACAGATAGCGTATGAAGTTATTCCTGGATGCAAAAGAGTAGTATAACTCCTTAGGGAAACCAGTCCCTTTCTGATTGAGTCAGTTTCTGCTTGAGTCTAGGGAGCACTGTTGCTTGAAAGTCTAAAACCCAAGTCAACCAGAAAATCTGCTCTCTGTTTTGCTCCCACCTGATCTATTTCCCCAGAACTGGACCCTGTTCCTATTCCTCACTGTCTTATTTCTGAGTATAATTATGAGATGTACTAAGTTCAGAATATTATATAATCCAACATCTCTCAGTGCATGCAAAGCTGTGGCATAAGTTGATTTTGGATCACAACCCTTTCCTTTTTATATTTTAGTTCTATGGATCATTGCTTGTATAATCAGACTTGCATACCCAATCAATCCAGGATATTTGATACAGAAGAGTTGAGCAGGGACACTGGTGGACAAGAATTTCATACCTCATTGTATTATGTGTGTTAACAATGAAACTCTCAAGGACAAGTGGCTAGGTCAGAATGTCCTATGGATAGAGACAAACTATAGGTCTCAGACCAAGGGCCAAGGACACTTTTTATCTTGTTTCCATGGAATTACCTTTGCAAATAATATGCTTCTAGAAGTTCAGATTTATATGGTATTAACATAGAACTATGCAGGAATAAAGACAAAAACCACCTACCCAGCCTGATGAAGCAAATCTACCCTGAGATCCTTCGAGTATTACAAGTGTCATACCTAGATTTTACTTACATCTGAAGCTAAAGAGTATTAATGAGGGATAGGAAAGGAGGGGAGAGACAGAGAGAGAGAAAGGCGGGGGGGCTTATGAAGTGACCTGGAAAATATTTCCTGTTATTGTTCTTTGATATATTTTTAACATAATTTATTCACAATGAAAAAAAACCCCTATTTTCTATATATTTTTTAGTCACAGATGATAAAAGTTATCTATGTCTAAATTTAAAAATGAATGCAAATAAGTTGTGTGATACAAGTTCTTTCCCGGGTCAAGAAATGGCTATAAGTGGAATAACATCTTTTACATTCCTTTATGAGTGCATTTTCTTATTCCAATATTAGAATCAACAACAGGGTCAACTGAGTCTTACAGGGAAATACTTCAGTGATCAGGAGATATATTGTCTTTGCTACATTGTATTAAGAAAGAGAACATTTGATGGCAGAAGGGATATAATGAACTAGAATGCTAAAAAGCAATAAAGTCAAGGTTTAAAGAAGCAGTGTAAAAATTAAACTCTTTAATTAGCAATTGTACCTTAAGCTGGAACATTTATATGAAAGCTCCAGAAGTGCTAAACTGACATTTGCTTTATTCTTTGTGACATGTTGACAGATGCCCTTGAAAGAGCACATTTCAAATGTCATAAGTACAGATGTGATCAGCAAATTTGAGGGTTTTATTGACTTACTATTGGCATCTTATTTGCTATCTCAGTTTTAGCTGCCAAGAAACAGATTTACTTATGCTTTATGACAACATTAGTTTTGTACATTGGGCATATAGAATTGTCTTCTATATCAATCTATGAATATATGGCAATATATTTATCCATCATACTGATGATGGTCATATAAACTGTTTTAAGATAGTCACTATTATAGATAATCCCATAATGGGCATTGTTGTGTATATTTCCCTGTACACATGAGCAAGAGTTTCTTAAGAATATATACTTAGAATACTTATTGCTGGGCTGCAAGTATGGACATTTGCAACAAATTTAATGAAAATTTGTTTTCAACATGGTTGTACCAATTGGTTTATTCAGATACTCACCCACATGTCAGCACAGTCTAAATTTAAAATGTTTTCCAATAGTATCATATTTTCATTGCTTTGATTACTGTTGAGGTTAAATTGAGAGTCATTACTTATATATTAATTGAACATTCAGATTTTACATTGATGAACCTATTTATATCTTCTGAATTTTTTTCTATCAGATTAGCAACTTGCAGAAATTATTTTCTTTGTAGGATTTTGTAATAGTTCCTTTTTAGGATTTGGAGGAATTCTAACCTTTTGCTAGTGTCAACCTAAATAACAGACACACAGATGTCCCCTAAAAGAAAATGACATTAATTTGTGATGAGCACTGCAATGGAAATTCAATGGACATATTCTGAGAAGTAAAGGTAGACAAGGGTTTTTAAAGGAAAAATGAAGAATAGTACATAGGTTGTTTTGAGATAATTCTTTTTGGCTACAGGTATCAATAACAAGGGTGTTGACAGTCCAAGGTTGGACAGGAAGTTGCTGAGGAGATGTCCTCATAGAGGATTTTTTTGTGTGTAGGTTTGCAATGGTTTTTGTGCAAAATTGTGGTTTTGCAGTCTTGCATAATAGCACTTGTTATCAGGCAACATGAGTGAGCACCCTTCTTCATGGACTTCCGCAGCAGCTCCATTTGTCAGTTGGACACAAATGATTCTGTTTTGTTTCTGACAAGTTTCACACTCGTTACATGCCTTGCATGTGTCTCCTCCCACTCTGCATTTTGCTTTGTTCATGAAAGCATCTGCTCTATAGGCGTTTATCATTTTGACATGGTTAATGTTCTTAATCTTTAGTTCTGGAATTTGCACTTCTGTGTCTTAATTAAGCTCTTTTTTTTTCTTTTCTCCAAGTTGGTGGATTAGAGGCTTTTAGCATGGCTCAGCCACTTGGAAATGGCATAAATATTAACTCCATGGGCTTTAATTCAAGAAGAAAAATAGAAATCCACCAGAATCATGAAGGATGTCCCAAATTTCAGGGAGGAGAACATGGACAAAAAGCCCCAATGATGGTGTTCAGCTGATAAAACTGAGCAACGTCCTATATATGATAGGCACAGAACCGCTCTCGGTGTGACTCACTTTTCCACTGGAGATCTGAGCAACCTAGGCCAAGGGAGATCTCAAGACCTAGAGCGAAATTGTGAAGATGGTTAGAAATGCTGAGAGGGAAGAACACCAGAAAAAGCTGCAGGCACTTTTCCAGACCCTGGCCCAAGAGCAGGCTGACATTTTCATCTGAGTGCCTTCAAAGTCAGTCATTTTTTGGTGACCTGGCAGCATGCCATGCAGGTATTTTAGTCTCAAGCCAGAGATGGAAGTGCTTGCTTCAGTGTGGAGTAGAGGCCTTGACAGCTAGATTTATGGAAAGTGCCTCAGCAATGGGTGCTCGAATTGTGCTCTTCCCTGTTGCAGTTTCTCCTGGACAGTAATACTTGTACCCAGGGCCAGGTTTTTAACCTGGAACTGGTCTGAATGTGTTGCTGGGTGCTTCAGCCTGCTCCCTGAGATTGTGATGCAGCAGGGAACTTTCTGCTCTACCTCCAGGCATTTGGAGCAGCTGGTTGAACCAGCAGCCTGAACTGCCCCACCCTTCCTGTGCAGAGATTGTGGTGCAGCAGAGCCCTCTTTGGTCCACATCCAGGCAAGTCTGCAGGCATTTGAGACACCCACTCACCTAGATCACCATTCTGAGCTGCCTCGCCCTTTCTGTGCGTAGATTGTGATGTAGTGAGGCCTTCTCTGCTCCATGCCTAGGCAGGTTTCCAGGCATTCAAAGCACCTGCGTGCCCAGATTAGCAGCTGAAGCCACATTACCATCACTTTGCAAAGATCTGGCTGCAGGTGGCCCTCTCCACTCCATGCCCAAGCAGATCTCCAGGCACTTGGAGCACCCACTTGCCTGACTCAGAAGCCTGTCACTCTACCCTTCCTGAACAAAGATCCTTGAGCAAGGGAGGTCCTCTTTGGTTCATGGCCAGGCAGATTGTCAGACATTTGGGACACCCACTCAGCCAGATTCAAAGCCTGAGCTATCCCTCCCTTCCAGTACAGAGATTGCGGTGTATCAGGGCTGTCTCTATTCCATGACCAGGTGGATCTCCAGGTATTTCGAGCACCACTCACCTAGAACAGCCTCAGCTGACCCACTTTTCCTGTGCCTGGATCATGATACAGTAGAGCCTTCTCTGCTCCATGCCCAGGCAGATCTCCAGTTATTCAGAGCACCTCCTTGCTTGAATCAGCTGCTAGACCTGCTGCACCCTTCCTGTGTAGAGATCCTGGTGCATAGGGGCTCTCTCTGCTATATACCTAGGCAGATCTCCTGCCAGTCTGAAGACCCATTGATATACTTTGGCTCTGTGTCCCCACCGAAATCTCACCATAAATTGTAATAATCTCCATGTGTCAAGGGTGAGACTAGGTGGAGACAATTGAATCATGGGAGCAGTTTTCCCAGTACTGTTCTCTTGATAGTGAGTGAGTTATCACGAGACCTAATGGATTTTTCTAAGAGGCTTCCCGCTTCGCTCGGCTCTCATACCACCATGATCATAAGTTTTCTGAGGCCTCCCCAGACATGCAGAACTGTGAGTAAATTAAACTTCTTTCCTTTATAAACTACTCAGGATTGGGCAGTACTTTACAGCAGTGTGAGAAAGAACTAATCACCCGTTCTCCTAAATTAACAGCCTGAGCTATCTCACTCTCCCTCTGCAGAGATAGGGGTGCAGTGGGGCCATCTACATTCCATGCCTGGGCAGATATCCAGGCATTTGGAGCACTCACTCCCCTGGATTAGGAGTTTAGGTAGGCCACACCCACCTCCCCACCATGCAGAGAACTTGAGAATGAGGAAGTTTTCCAGGTTCATGCCCAGGTGTTCCTCTGGGTGCTTGGTGACCACCCACTGGATTCTCCTGTGCTAGTGTTTGTGCCTGACACCAGGAGACCTATAGGTGGTTCTGCCCAATCTTGCCTTACCCACCTTGCCCTCACCACCCCAGGGCTGAGTAGGGAGCTCAGACCACCATCACTTCGTGGATCAGCCCATTGCCTGAGGAAACAGAGAGCTAATTTCAGTAAAGAAGGACCAAGTATATACCCAGCCCCATTGGCCACAGTAGGCTTTTACCTTTAAGCACCATCTATTGGCCGGTAGGCTGAACCACACAGCCCAGTGTAAAATCTGCTGACAGAAGTGCCTAGGGAAGCAAATTCCAAAGACCTTACCCCAATATTCTCTCCAGTTACACCCCAAGGGTTGAGGTGAAAGGGAAATTTCAAATAATAAATATATAGGGAAAGAAAGAAAAACAAAAAAACACATACAGTTATAAAAATTGAAGCAGCTAGGTGTGGTGTCTCATGCCTGCAATCCCAGCACTTGAGAGGCTGAGGCGGGCAGATCACCTGAGGTTGGGAGTTTGAGATCAGACTGGTTAACATGGTGAAATCTCGTCTCTCCTAAAAACACAAAATTAGCTGGGTGTGGTGGCCTGTGCCTGTAATCACAGCTACTCATGAGGCTGAGGCAGGAGAATCGCTTGAACCCTGGAGGCAGAGGTTGCAATGAGCAAAGATCGGGCCACTGCACTCCAGTGTGGGTGAAAGAGTGAGACTCCATTTCAAAAAAAAAAAAAAAAAATTAGTAGTATAAGTGGCCCCAGATGAGAAGGAATCAATCAATACAAGAATTCTGGCACCTTGAAAAATCTGAAAGTTATGAGACCATCAAAAGCTCACACTAGCTCTCCAGTAATGGTCCCTAACCAAAACAAAGACTCAGAAATGACAAATAACCAATTAAAAGCACAGATTGCAAAGATGCTCAATGAGATCCATGACACAGTGTAAAATCAACACAAAGAAACTTCTAAAGCAATCCGGGAAATTAAGGAAGAGATAGACACCTTTAACAAATCAATCAGAGCTTCCAGAATTATAAGACTTGAGAAATTTCAAAATACAATTTAAAGCAATATAAATAGACTGGACCAAGCAGAAGAAAGAATTTCAGATCTTGAAAGCCTGTCTTTTGAACTAACCCACTCAGACAAAAATAGAAAAAAAATAACTTTTAAAAATACACAAAATTTTTGAGAAATATGGATTATATAAAAGTGACCAAACCTATGAATTACTGGCATTCCTGAGAGAAAAGTAGAAAAAGTAAACAACTTGGAAAGCAAACTTGAGGAAATAATTGAAAAAAAATTTTCTAATCTTGCTAGAGAGGTAGACATTCAGATACAACAAATCCAGGGTATACCTGTGAGATACTATACAAACTGAATATCACCAAGTCATGTAGTTACCAGACCATCCAAGTTCAAAGCTAAAGAGAAAAATTTGTAAGGCAACTAGAGAAAAAGGTCACACAAGGTACCCAGGGAACCCTATTAGGCAAAAGAAGACTTTTTCTCACAAGCCAGAAGAGATTAGGCACCAATTTTCAGCAATATTAAAAAAAATGCCAACCAAGAATTTCATATTCTACGAAACAGCTTTGTAAGTGAAGGAGAAGTATATATTTCCTTGGCAAGGAATCACTAATGGAATTAGTTACCACTAGGCTAGCCTTACAATAAATCTCTAAAGGAGTTTTAAAAAATGGAAACATAAGAAAACACATGCTACCACAAAAACACATGTAAGTACATATCCCACAGACACTACAAAGCAACCACACAATAGAAACTACAAATCAACAAGCTAAAAACCTCATAGTAGGAACAAAACCTCACATATCAATATTAACCATGAATGTAAGTTGTCTAAATACTTGAACATAAAAGGCCCAGAGTGGAAAGTTGAATAAAGAACAAGACTCATCTGTCTCCTGTCTTCAAAAGACCCATCTCACTCTTAACAATATGCATAAGCCAAAGTAAGGGCTGGAGAAAGATCTATCACAGAAATGGATAACAAAAAAGAGCAAGACTGGCTATTCTTATATACAATAAAGCAGATTTTAAACCAACAACAGAAAAAACTGTTCAAAGAAGGGCATTACATAATAATGAAGATTTCAATTCAACAAGACTTTGCTATTCTAGATATATATATATACAGCCAACATTGGAGCACCCAGATTCATAAAATAAGAACTTTTATACCTCCAAAAAGACTTAGACAGCCACACAATATGAAGGATTTGAATACCCTAATGACAGTGGTACAAAAATTAGTGAAGCAGAAAAAAAAGAAATTCTAGACTTAAATTTAAAACTTGACCAATTGGACCTAATAGGCATTTATAGCATACTCAGCCCATGAACCACAGAATACACATTATTTTCATCTGCACATGAATTACTCTCTAAGATGGACTACATGCTCAACCAAAAAGGAACTATCAATAAATTAAATTTATAAAAATCAAAAGTATACCAGTCATACTCTTGGACCACAGCGAAATAAAAAATGAAATCAGTATCAATACCATCTCTCCAAACTACACGATTGCATGGAAATTAAACAACCTGCTACTGAGTGACTTTTGATTAACAACAACAACAAAAAAAAACACAAAAAAAGGCAAAAATCAAAATATTCTTTAAAATAAATAAAAATAGGGACAAAAACATGGCAAAATCTATGTAATGTAGCAAAAGTTGTGTTAAGAGGAAAGTTTATAGTACTAAATGCCTACGTCACAAAGTTAGAAAGATCTTAAATTAACAATCTAACATCTAGAGGAACTAGAAAATTTAAAAAAGAAGGAAAGAAAGAATAGCTTACCCCAAAGCTAGAAGAAAAGAATTAATTCAAATTAGAGCAGAAGTGAAAGAAATTATCCCTAAAATCTATACAAAGAATCAACAAACCCCAAAGTTGTTTATTTAAAAGGACAAAAAAGATTGATAGACTACTACCTAGATTAAAAAGAAAAAAGAGAAGATCCAAATAAGTATAACTTGAAATGACAAAGGTGATATTACAGTGAATCTTACAGGAATACTAAGGATCCTCAAAGACTATTATGAACACCTCTATGCACACAAACTACAAAACATAAAGGAAAAGGATACATTACTGGAATCACACAATCTCCCAAGATTGAATCAGGAAGAAATTAAAACCTTGAACTGATGAATATCATGTTTTAAAATTCAATCAGTAATAAAGTAAACTACCAAACAACATGAATCTTGGACCGGATAGATTCACAGTCGAATTCTATCAGATGTGCTTGGAGAAGCCAGTACCAATACTTCTCTCAGTATTCCAAAAAATGAAAAAGGAGGGACTCCTCCCTAACCCACTCTATGAATCCAGCATCACCTTCAAACAAAAATCTGGCAGAGACACAACAAAAAAAGAAACCTCCAGGCCATACCCTGATGAACATAGATGCAAAAATCCTCAAGAAATCACTGGCAAATCAAATCCAGCAGCACATGATCAAGTAGGCTTAATTCCTGGGATGCAAGGCTGGTTCTACATGTGCAAATCAATGAATGTGATGCATCATGCAAACAAAAGTATAAACAAAAACTATGTGAACATCTCAATATACCCATAAAATGATTTCAGTAAAATCCAACATACCTTCATGCTAAAAACTATCAAGAAACTAAGCATTGAAGGAAGGTACCTCAACATAAGAACCATCTATGAAAAACCGACAGCCTGCCTCATTCTGAATGGGCAGAAGCTGGAAGCATTCCCCTTGAGATCTAAAACAAGATGGGATTCTCTCTCACCACTCATATTCAACATAGTGTTCAAAGTGCTAGTCAGAGCAATTAGACAAGAGAAAGAAATAAAAGGCATCCAAAGAGGAAAAAAACGTCAAATTATGTCTCATCAATGACACTGTAATTCTATGCCTACTACCCTAAAGACTCTGCCAAAAAACTCCTAGAACTGAGAAATAACTTCAGTAAATGTCAGGATACAAAATAATAAATAAAATGCTTAGAAATAACCAAAGAGATGAAAGATCTCTACAAGGAAAGCTACAAAACACTCTTGAAAGAAATCACCAAGAACAGAACCAAATGGAAACATGTCCCATGCTCATGAATGGGTAGAATCAATATTGTGAAAATAACCCTATTAAAAAGTGGGCAAATGACATGGTAAAGACACTTCTCAAAGGCAGACATACAAGTAGCCAACAAACATGAAAAAGTGCTCCACATCGCTAATCATCAGAGAAATGCAAATCAAAATCATAATGACATACCTTTTCATACCAGTCATTATGGCTAGTCTTAAAATAACAGATGCTGGCAAGGCTGGGGAGAAAAGGGAATGTATATATATTGTTGTTGGGAATGTAAGTTAGTTTGGCCACTGTGGGAAGTAGTTTCAATATTTCCTAAAGAACTTAAAACAGAATTACTATTCAACTCAGTAATTTCATTACTGGCTAAGTATTCAAAAGATATTTTTTTCTTCCAAAAAAGAGATATGGGCTCATATTTTCATCCCAGCACCATGAAGACTTGTAATGAACTTAGGTGCTCATCAACGGTGGCTGGTAAAAAGAAAATGTAAGAAAATGTGGTACATATATACCATGAAATACTTTGCAGACATAAAAAAAAATGAAATCATGTTCTCTGTAGCAACATGGATGGAGTTGGAGGCCATTATCCTAACTGAATTAAGCCAAGAACAGAAAAAATATATACTTGATGCTTTTACTTATGAGTGCGAGCTAAGCATTGAGTTCTCGTGGACATAAAGATGGCAATAGATACTGGGCACTACTTGAGAGGGAAAGAAGGCAAGGACTGAAAAACTAACTATTGGATACTATGTTAAATTCAGTTAGCTAGTATTTTGTTTAGAATTTTTGCATCTATGTTCATCAGGGATATTGTTCTGTACTTTTCCTTGTTTTTTTTGTTATAGCCTCTCCTGGCTTTAGCCAGGTAATAGGGTAATATTAGCTTCAAATAATAAATTATGGATTCCCTGTTTCTCCACCTTTTGAAATAGTTTCAGAAAGATTAGTACCAATTCTTTGAATGTTTGATAGAACTCAGCTCTGAATCCATCTGGTCCTATACTTTTTTTGTTAGCAAATTTTAAGTTACTGTTCAGCATTTCTATTTTTTCTTGGTTTAATCTAGGAGGGTTGTATATTTGCAAGAATTTATCTATATCCTCTAGATTTTCTAGTTTATGTGCATAAAGGTGTTCACAGTAGTCTTAAATGGTCTCTGTATTTCTGTGGTATTGGTTGTAATATCTCCCATTTGGTTATCTGGATATGTAAATAGCAGTAGTTGGAGCTGACTGCATTTTTTCCAGGCAGCTTTGAAGTGAAAATTATATGCAATGTTATGTATAGCTACCTGAGCCAAACTGCCTTTCCAGGTTTCTTTTGTGCTTTCCAAAGGCAACAATTTTTACTGTTATTCAAAATTCTGTACCAAATGCAACTGACTAAAACTGGATATTGGCCGGGCGTGGTGGCTCTCGCCTGTAATCCCAGCACTTTGGAAGGCCGAGGCGGGAGGATCACGAGGTCAAGAGATCGAGACCATTCTGGTCAACATGGTGAAACCCCGTCTCTACTAAAAAGACAAAAAAAAAAAAAAATTAGCTGGGCATGGTGGTGCGTGCCTGTAATCCCAGCTACTCAGGAGGCTGAGGCAGGAGAATTGCCTTATCCCAGGAGGCAGAGGTTGCGGTGAGCCGAGATCATGCCATTGCACTCCAGCCTGGGTAACAGGAGCGGAACTCTGTCTCAAAAAACAAAACAAAACAAAAAAAACTGCATATTGCTGAAGCCTATCACCTGTGTAAGAATGTCCACAGGCAGCTCTAAACCATCTCAGTCTAACATCACACTCAAACATTCAGCTTTCCTCAGACCAAATTAAAAGTTTAAAGAGGAAAAAAAAAGACCAAACAAACACTAAAGATATTTTTTAAATATCTAAAACAACACAATAAAGTAAAAGCAACCTCAGACCCCTCAAACTAGACATTCCCACTGAAAATTATTTGTGGTCCCTGAATTTGATTTTCTATGCAAAGGTACTGATTTTCAAAGAAGAGTGATAAAAATATGGTTTGGCATTCTCAAAAACTCCAGAAACTTCCCTCTTCTGCTGTGACTTTCACTTAAATGAAAATCCTACACTGAGAATGAACTAAAACTTGGAAATTCACATGAGATTTCTCCCTCTCCATTGTTATCTCTTAAATGACTTTTGTGTGTTTTTTAGCTCACTTTAAACAATGACAGGTTCTGTCCCAATGACAAAGTGTATCGCCTGAGAATGTCTTTTCCCTCAGGAACATGGATCCAGACATCAGCAATATGCTAAAGATGGCTTTGTAATGTATGAAACCACTCCCCCTCCAACCCGAGGGAAATGATGTGTCTAATAAGTAGATGACATATTACAAAACTTTCAATCAAGGGCTTGTAATCAAGGTGTTTATATTATGAATGATTGAATTTGATGCTTAAAATAGCATTCATGATAAGAATGTAAAGGAAAATCGTTTTGTAAGCAATGGTAATCTTAATAGTTTAGTTGTTTAAGTTTGCTGTTTGCTAGATTCAGCAAATTTATTAAGACTTTTTTTGTGGCCTATCATATGATCTATCTTGGAGAATGTTTCATGTGCTGATGAAAATAATGCATATTCTACAGTTGTTGAGAAGAATGTTCTGTAAATATCTATTAAGTCCATCTGTCCTAGGGTACAGTTTAAGTCCATTGTTTCTTTTTTGATTTTCTCTCTTGCTGGCCTGTCTAATGCTTTTAGTGGAGTATTGAAGTCCCCACTATTACTGTGTTCCCATCTATCTCTTTTCTTAGGTCTAGTAGTAACTGTTTTATAAATTTGGGAGCTCAGTGCTGGGTGTGTATGTATTTAGGATTGTGATATTTTCCTGTTGGACTAATCCTTTTATCATTATCTAATGTTCCTTTTTTTTTTTTTTATCTGTTGCTACTTTAAAGTCTGTTTTGTCTGACATAAAAATAGCTATTTCTACTCACTTTTGGTTTCCATTTTCATGGAATATCTTTTTCCACCCCTTTATCTTAAGTTTATGTGAGTTATTATGTGTTAGGTGAGTGTCATGAAGACAGCAGATAATTGATTGGTGGATTTACATCTGCCTTTCTGTATCTTTTAAGTGAAGCATGTAGGCTATTTATATTCAATGTTAGTATTAAAATATGAGGTACTATTCTATTCTGCATGGTAGTTGTTTCCCAAATAACTTGTTTTTTTTTTCATTGTCTTATTATTTTATAGGTCTTGTGAGATTTATGCTTTAAGGAGGTTCTATGTTGGTGGAATTTTGAGGTATTGTTTCAAAATTTGGAGCTCCATTTAGCAGTTTCTGTAGTGGTAGCTTGCTAGCAGCAGATTATCTCAGCATTTGTTTGTCTGAAAAAGACTTGATCACTCCTTCATTTATGAAGCTTAGTTTTGCTGGATACAAAACCATTCGCTGACATTTATTTTGATTCAAGTGGCCAAAGACAGAACCCCAATCTCCTCTGCCTAGTAAGGTTTCTGCTGAGAAATCTGCATTAATCTGATAGTTTTCCATTACAGGTTACCTGATACTTTTGTCTCACAGATCTTAAACTTCTTTCCTTCATCTTGACTTTAAATAACCTGATGACTATGTGCCCAGGTAATGATCTTTCTTCTATGAATATCCCAGGTGTTCTTTGATCTTCTTGGTTTTGGATGCCTAGACCTCTAGCAAGGCCAGCAAAGTTTTCCTCAATTATTGCCTCAAATAAAATTTATAAACTTTTAGATTTCTCTTTCTCTTTAGGAACACCAATTATTCTTAGGTTTGGCTGATTACTTAATCTGAAATTTCTTGGAAGTTTTGTTCATTTTTTAAATTCTTTTTGTCTTTTCTGATTGGGTTAACTCTGCAGCCTTGTCTTTGAACTATGAAGTTCTTTCTTCTACCTGTTCTGGGCTATTGTTGATACTTTCCAGTGCATTTTATATTTCTCTAAATATGTCTTTATTTCTAGAAGTTGTGATTTTTTTTCTTTATGTTATTTATTTTTTTCTGGAGAATTTTTTATCCATATCATGTATTTGCTTAAAATTTCTTTAAAATGTTTTTAACCTTTCTCTGGTATCTTTTTGAGTAGCTCAATAATCAAATTTCTGAATTCTTTATCTGGCAATTTAGCAATTTCATCTTCATTTGGATCCATTGTTGGGGGGCTAATGTAGTATTTTGGGGAGTGTTACATTGTTATATTATCAGAATTGCTTTCCTGGTTCCTTCTCAGTTAGACTATTTTAGTGGAAAGATATGGAACTCAGGGCTTGCTGTTTATATTCTTTTGTCCCATGGGTTATCCCTTCATGTAGTGCTCTCCCTATTCCTTTAGGGATAGGACTTCCTGAGAGCTGAACTGCAGTGTTTGTTATTGCTCTTCTTGGTCTAGCCACCCAGCGGGGCTACCAGGCTCTGAGCTGGTGCTGGGGAATGTCTGCAAAGATTCTTGAGAAGTAATCTGTCTTCAGGTCTCCCAGTCATGGATATCAGCACCTGCTCTGGCAGAGGTGGCAGGGGAGTGAAGTAGACTCTGTGACAGTCCTTGGTTGTAGATATGTTTAGTGCACTGTCTTTCTCAAATTATGTTTATGTTAGCAGTGAAGTTGTCATGTGGACAGACTCAGGATTTCTGGTTAGCCAGGATGTTGCAGGCAGTGAACTGAGCTGTTGTTTTCTCCTTTTGGGGAGCAGGATTATTCTGTCATGAGTTGCTATAATGGCCTGAGTTGATTGACCTCCAGGCAGGAGGTGGCACTTTGTGGAGAGCACCAGCTGCAGTGGTAGTAGGGGGATCTAAGTTTACCCTAAGATGGCCAGTATAAGTATTCTAGTTTCTCAGGCATTGGGCAGGGTAGAGAAATACCATCATGTAGGGCCAGGATTAGGCAGCTCTGGGTTCAAACTCTCTTTGAGTGGGAAATGGGGAGTGGCATTGAGGCCAAAGGGGTTATGATCCAGAGGGATTATAGCTGCCACTGCTGTGTCATATAGTTTGCCAAAGAAGTGGGGGCTAGCTGGTGGCAAAAGACCTCACCCAGCTCCCACACAGTTGGTGAGGCTGGTTTCATTCCCACAGTACCCCCACTCAGAACTTGCCCCAGGTTGTGAGTTTTCCTCCTGAGGAAGCAGGCATAACTTTTAGGCCTTTCCCACCTCTACCTGCCCACAATATCATCAGTGGCTCCTGTGCTTGTAACTGCAACAGTTACCATTAGCTTCCTGGATCTCACTCAAGAAAATTTGGGCCCGGTCAAAACTACTACAGATTTCATTTAGAAGCTTCTTTCATCTTGTGACTCCTCATTAATTTTCCTGGCTGCCTTCCCCGAGGGCTCCTGTGAGGTGTAATCCTGGATGGCTTCCCTGAAAAGGCTGGAGACTGGGAGTGCCTGCAAGGGTTCTTCTCACTGATGCTTCAACTTTTATATTTCTTGTAGCTCCCTAAGTTTATTTCAGCTGTAAGTAAGGATAAATTCTTCTCCTGTGATCTGGAATTTCAGATTCCCCAGTAGGGATGTGTGTTTGGATGCAGGTTTCCTTTCACACTTGGAAAACACAGTTTTTCCAAGTCTCATGAAATTTGCAGTGGCATGCCACTTCTTCCAAAGGATCTATGAATTCTTTTGGTTTTTTTTTCCAGGTGTATTTCTGGGGTGGTTTTTGGAGCAAAAGGTCATGGTGTCAGTGTTTACACTCTGTTCTGCCATCCAAGTGGGAGCTGCACATTAGTGAAGTCTCCTATCTGCCATTTTCTTCTTCTCCCAGTAGGGCTGCTGCTTTCTCTGTATATTTTTGATAGCAATCCTTTATCATATATTCCATTTACAAATATTTTTCTCCCAGTCTGTGGTTTGTCTTTTGATTCTCTTGATATTATCTTTCACAGAGCAGAAATTATGAATTTTAATAAAATCCAGCTTATCAATATTTTCTTATATGGATTATGCTATTGGTGTTGTATCTTAATAAACATCACCAAACACAACATTACTTAGATTTTCTCCTATGTCATCTTCTAAGGGTTTTATATTTTTGCATTTTGCATTTATATCTATGATCCATTTTGAATTTATTTTTGTGAAGGGTATATGGCATATCTCAAGATTAATTTTTGTGTTATGTGTATGTCCAGTTGTTTCACCACCATTGTTGAAAAGACTATGTTTTCTCTACTGTATTACCTATATGATATTGTCAAAAATCAGTTGACCATATTTATGTGGGACTATTTCTGTGCTCACTGTTTTGTTCAATTCATCTCTTTGTCTATCCTTTTACCAGTACCACACTTTCTTGATTGTCATAGCTTTACAATAAGTTTGGTAGTGTCAGTTCTCCACCTTTTTTCCCCTCAATATTATGTTGGATATTCTGGGATTTTTGCCTTTCCATGTAAATTTTGGGTTAAGTTTCTCAATATGTGCAAAATAACTTGTTAAGATATTGATTCAGATTGCACTGAATCTGTAGATCAAGTTGAGAAAGGCTGTTTTCTTGACAACATTAAGTCATCATAATTCATAAACCTGGAATATTTCTCAATTTTTTAGTTCTTCTTTGAACTCTTTTATCAGAGCCTTATCACTTTCCTCATGTAGATCTTGTGTATATTTTGTTAGATTTATATTGAAATATTTGAGTGCTAATGTAAATCTGTGTTTCTAATTTCAAATTTCAGTTGTTCATTGTTAGCATCTAGAAAATTACTTTACTTTTGTATATTAACCTATCTTGAAAATTTCTTATCTTATTAGTTAGAAGATTTTGTGTTCACTTTTAGATTCCTTTTTACATAAATATATCATCTGGAAATAAGAGTTTTGTCTTTTTATTTTTAATCTATCTATCTATATTATTTATTTCTTTGTATTGACTTATGCATTACCTAGAACTTTTTACTATTATATTTTAATTCTAGGGTACATGTGCAGATCTTGCAGGATTGTTGCAAAGGTACACACATGCCATGGTGGTTTGCTGTCTCCATCCCCCTGTTACCTACATCAGGCATTTCTCCCAGTGTTATCCCTCCCCAACCTCCCAGCCCCCTGCTGTCCCTCCCCTATCCCTCTACCCCCAAACAGACCCCGGTGTGTGATGTACTCCTCCCTGTGCCCATGTGTTCTCATTGTTCAACATGTGCTGTGAACAATGAGTGAGAAAATGCAGTGTTTCGTTTTCTGTTCTTGAGTCAGTTTGCTGAGAATGACGGTTTCCAGATTCATCCATGTCCCTACAAAGGACACAAATTCATCCCTTTTTATGGCTGCATAGTATTCCATGGTGTATATCTGCCACATTTTCTTTGTCCAGTCTATTGTTGTTGAGCATTTGGTTTGGTTCCAGGTCTTTGCTATTGTAAACAGTGCCACAGTGAACATACATGTACATGTGTTTTTATAATAGAATGATTTCTAATCCTTTGGATATATACCCAGTAATGGGATTGCTGGGTCAAATGGAATTTCTATTTCTAGATTCTTGAGGAATTGCCACACTGTCTTCCACAATGGTTGAACCAATTTACTCTCCCACCAACAGTGTAAAAGTGTTCCTATTTCTCCACATCCTCTCCAGCATCTGTTGTCTCCAGACTTTTTAATGATCGCTATTCTAACTGGCGTGAGATGGTATCTCAATGTGGTTTTGATTTGCATTTCTCTAATGACTAGTGATGATGAGCATTTTTTCATATGATTGTTGGCCTCATGTATGTCTTCTTTTGAAAAGTGTCTGTTCATATCCTTCACCTACTTTTGAATGGATTTGTTTGTTTGTTTGTTTTTTCTTGTAAATTTGCTTTAGTTCTTTGTAGATTCTGAATATTAGCCCTTTCTCAGATGGGTTGATTGCAAACTTTTCTTCCTCATTCTGTTGATTGCTGGTTCACTCTAATGATTATTTCTCTTGCTGTGCAGAAACTCTTAAGTTTAATTAGATCCCATTTGTCTATTTTGGCTTTTGTTGCCATTGCTTTTGGTGTTTTAGTCATGAAGTCCTTGCCTATGCCTGTGTCCTGAATGGTATTGCCTAGGTCTTCTTTTAGGGTTTTTATGGTGTTAGGTCTTATGTTTAAATCTTTAATCCATCTGGAGTTAATTTTAGTGTAAGATGTCAGGAAAGGGTCCAGTTCCAGCTTTATGCATATGGCTAGCCAGTTGTCACAATACCATTTATTAAACAGGGAATCTTTTACCCATTGCTTGCTTTTGTCAGGTTTGTCAAGGATCAGATGGCTGTAGATGTGTGGCATTGCTTCCAATGCCTCTGTTCTGTTCCACTGTTGTATATGTCTGTTTTGGTACCAGTATCATGCTGTTTTGATGACTGTAAACTTGTAGTATAGTTTAAGTCAAGTAGCGTGATACCTCCAGCTTTGTTCTTTTTTGCTTAGGATTGGCTTGGCTATGCAGGCTCTCTTTTGGTTCCATATGAAGTTTAAAGTGGTTTTTTTTTTTCCAGTTCTGTGAAGAAGGTCAATGAAAGCTTGATGGGGATAGTGTTGAATCTATAAATTACTTTGGGCAGTATGGCCATTTTCACAATATTGATTCCTCCTAACCATGAGCATGGAATGTTTTTCCATCTGTTTGTGTCCTCTCTTATTTCCTTGAGCAGTGGTTTGTAGTTCTCCTACATCCTTATTTCCTTGAGCAGTGGTTTGCAGTTCTTTACATCCTTTGTTAGTTGTATTCCTAGGTATTTTATTCTCTTTGAAGCAATTGTGAATGGGAGTTTGCTCATGATTTGACTCTCTGTTTGTCTGTTATTGGTGTATGAGAATGCTTGTGATTTCTGCACATTGATTTTGTATCCTGCGACTTTGCTGAAGTTGCTTGTCAGTTTAAGGTCATTTTGGGCTGAGATGATGGGGTCTTCTAAATACACAATCATGTCATCTGCAAATAGAGTCAATTTTACTTCCTCTTTTCCTAATTGAATAACTTTTATCTCTTTTTCTTACCTGATTGCTCTGGCTAGAACTTTCAATACTATATGGAATAGGAGTGGTGAAAGAGGGCATCCTTGTCTAGTGCTAGTTTTCAAAGGGAATTCTTTCAGTTTTGCCTGTTCAGTATATTGGCTGTGGGTTTGTCATAAACAGCTTTTGTTATTTTGAGATACATTCCATCAATACCTAGTTTATTGGGGGTTTTTAGCATAAAAGCCTGTTGAATTTTGCCAAAGGCTTTCTCTGTAGCTTTTGAGATAATCATGGTTTTTTTGTCTTTGGTTCTATTTATGTGATGGATTGTGTTTATGGATTTGTGTATGTTCAACCAGCCTTGCATCCCTAGGATGAAGCCAACTTGATCATGATGGATAAGCTTTTTGATGTGCTGTTGCCTTTGGTTTGCCAATATTTTATGGAAGATTTTTACATCGAAGTTCATCATGCATATTGGCCTGAAGTCTTCTTTTCTTGTTGTGTCTCTTCCAGGTTTTGGTATCAGGATAATGTTGGTTCCATAAAATGAGATAGGGAGGATTCCCTCTTTTTGTATTATTTGGAATAGTTTCAGAAGGAATTGTATCAGCTCCTCTTTGTATGTCTAGTAGAATTCGGCTGTGAACCCATCTCGACCTGGACTTTTTTTGGTTGATAGGCTATTAATTGTTGCCTCAACTTCAGACCTTTTTATTGGTCTATTCAGGGTTTCAACTTCTTCCTGGTTTAGTCTTGGGAGTGTGCAAGTGTACATGAATTTATTCATTTCTTCCAGGTTTACTTGTTTATGTGCATAGAGTTGTTTGTAGTAATCTCTGATGGTATTTTGTATTTCTGTGGAGTTGGTGTTGATATCCACTTCATCGTTTTTTATTGCATCTATTCAGTTTGTCACTCTCTTCTTTTTTATTAGTCTGGCTAGTTCTTCTCTCTTTTCTTTTTTATATAGTCTGGCTCATCTGTTTTGTTGATCTTTTTAAAAAACCAGCTCCTGGATATATTGATTTTTTTGAAGGGTTTTCTTTTTTGTCTCTATCTCCTTCAGTTTTGCTCTGATCTTAGTTATTTCTTCTCTTCTGCTAGCTTTTTGAGTTTTTTTTAATCTTGCTTCTCTAGCTCTTTCAATTTTGATGATAGGATGTTGATTTTAGGTCTTTCCTTTCCTTGCTTCTCATGGGAACATTTATTGCTATAAATTTCCCTCTAGACACTGCTTTAAATGTGTCCCAGAGATTCTGGTACATTATGTCTTCTTCTCATTGGTTTTGAAGAACATCTTTATATCTGCCTTCATTTTATTGTTTATCCAATTGTCATTCAGGAGCAAGTTGTTCAGTTTTCATGAAGTTGTGTGGTTTTGAGTGAGTTCCATAATCCTGAGTTCTCATTCGATTGCACCATGGTCTGAAAGACTGCTTGTTGTGATTTATGTTCTTTTACATTTGCTAATGAGTGATTTACTTCCAATTATGTGGTCAACTTTAGAGTAAGTGTGATGTGGTGCTGAGAAGAAGGTATATTCTGTGGATTCGGGGTGGAGAGTTCTGTAAATGTCTATTAGGTCTGCTTGGTCCAGATCTGCATTCAAGTTCTAGATATCCTTGTTGGTTTTCTTTCTCATTGATCTGTCTAATACTGACAGTGCAGTGTTGAAGTCTCCCATTATTATTGTGTGGGAGTCTAAGTCTCTTTGTAGGTCCTTAAGAACTTGATTTATGTATCTGGGTGCTCCTGTATTGGGTACATATATATTTAGGATAGTTAGCTTTTCTTGTTGCATTGATCCTTTTACCATTATATAATACTCTTTGTCTCTTTTGATCTTTGTTGGTATAAAGTCTGTTTTATCAGAGACCAGGATTGCAACCCTTTTTTTTTTGTTTGTTTTGTTTGCTCTTCATTTGCTTGGTGAATTTTCCTCCATCCCTTTATTTTGAGTCTATATGTATCTTTTCACATTAGATGGGTCTCCTGAATACAGCACACTGATGGGTCTTTGCTTTTTAACCAGTTTGCCAGTCTGTGTCTTTTGACTGGGGCATTTGGGCCATTTATATTTAATATTAATATTGTTATATGTGAACATGATCCTGCCATTTTGTTACTGGCTGGTTGTTTTGCTCATTAGTTGATTCAGTTTCTTCACTGCATCATTGGTCTTTACCATTTGGTATGTTTTTGCAGTGGCTGGTACTGGTCATTCCTTTCCATGTTTAGTGCTTCTTTCAGGAGCTCTTGTAAGGCAGGTCTGGTGGTGATGAAATCTCTCAACATTTGTTTGTCTGTAAAGAATTTTATTTCTCCTTCACTTATAAAACTTAGTTTGGCTGGATATGAAATTCTGGGTTGAAAGTTATTTTCTTTAAGGATGTTGCACATTGGCCCCCATTCTCTTCTGGCTTACAGGGTTTCTGCTGAGAGATTGCTGTGAATCTGATGGACTTCCCTTTGTAGGTGACCCAAGCTTTCTTTCTGACTGCCCTTAGCATTTTTCCCCTTGATTTCAACCCTGGTGAATCTGACAATTATATGCTTTGGGGTTGCTCTTCTTGAGGATTATCTTTGTGGTGTTCTCTGTATTTCCTGGATTTGAATGTTGGCCTGTCTTGCTAGGTTGGGGAAGTTTTCCTGGATAACATCCTGAAGAGTGTTTTCCAGCTTGGATTCATTCTCCACGTCTCATTCAGGTACACTGACTGAAAGTAGGTTGGGTCTTTTCACATAATCGCATATTTCTTGGAGGTTTTGTTCATTTCTTTTCACTCTTTTTTTCTCTAATCTTGCCTTCTTATTTTATTTCCTTGAGTTGATCTACAATCTCTGATATCCTTTCTTCTACTTGATCAGTTTGGCTATTGAAACTTGTGTATGCTTCGTGAAGTTCTCATGCTGAATTTTTCAGCTCCATCAGGTCATTTATGTTTTTCTCTAAGCTGGTTATTCTAGTTAGCATTTTGTTTAACCTTTTTTCAAGGTTTTTAGTTTCTTTGCATTGGATTAGAGCATGTTCCTTTAGCTCAGAGAAATTTGTTACTACCCACCTTCTGTAGTCTGCTCCCATCAATTCATCAAACTCATTCTCCATCTTGTTTTGTGCTCTTGCTGGTGAAGAGTTGTGATCCCTTGGAGGAGGAGAGGTGTTCTGGTCTTTGATGATTTTATCCTTTTTGCACTGGTTTCTTCCCATCTTCATGGATTTATCTACCTTTGATCTTTGAAGTTGGTGATTTTGAATGTGGTCTCTGAGTGGATGTCCTTTCTGTTGATGTTGAAGCTATTGCTTTTTATTTTTTAGTTTTAGGCAGTATGCCCTTGTCTGCCTGCAAAGGTGCTGCTGGGCTGTCTTGGACTTAGCCCAGCTGCTCTGTAGGCTTCGTCTGGCTTTTGTTTACACGGGTGAGATTAGACCTGCCTTCACAATGGCAGATGCCCTTCCCCCACTGAGCTTGATCATCCTGGGTTGAGATCAGACTGATGTGCTGGCTGTGAAACTCTCAAGTGAGAAGGCTTCAGTTCATTGGTGTTTGTGGGAATGGGACCTGCCAAGCTGTATCACCTGTCTTCCTGCTTTCAGCTCTCCCTCTTCCTGGGGGGAGGGTAGATCTTTTCGGCAGCCACTCTCACACTCTCAGCACTAGCCAAAACTTCCACCCAGATCTGTGCTGACAACGTGCTGCCAGGCCAGCCAGAGCTGTCACTCAGATCTGTGTTGGTAACTCGCAGCGTTTTACAGCAGTGGTATTCTCCTGGACTGTGGGTTGCAATGCCCATGGGGAAAGTGCAGTATCTGAACTGGAGTGCTGAGGGGGTAAAGTCCCTGATCCTTCGTCCAGTTGCACTTCCTGGGTGTGGCAGCACCCTGCCCTGCCTCAGTTAGCCTTCCTTGGGCTACACTCACTGTCTAACCAGTCCCATTGAAATGAACCTGCTACCTCGGTTGGAAATGTGGAGATCATTCACCTTCTTTGTCTCTCTCACTGGGAACTGCACTTTGAAGCTGATCCTATTCAGCCATCTTGGCAGAAGTCTCCACCTAGAACTTTCAGTATGCCATTGAAAAGTAGTGGCGAGAGGAGACATCTGTACCTTGTTCCTGATCTTAGTAGGAGTTTTGAATTTCTCACCATTAAATATGATGTTAGCTGTAGGTATTTTGTAGATATTATTTATCAAGTTGAGTAAGTTTCCCTCAATTCCAAGTTTACTGAGATTTTTTTTGGTCAATATTAGATATTGAATTTTGCCAAATGTGTTTTCTGCAACTATTGGCATAGTCTTGTGATTTTTATTCTTTATCCTGTTGATGTGATGGATTACATTAAGTGACTTGAATCTCAACCTGGTTTTGCGTGGAATTGATCCCATTTTTTTCCATGGTTATGATGGTTAGCATTAAGTGTCAACTTGATTAGATTGAAGGATGCTAGGTATTGTTTCTGGGTGTGTCTGTGAGGGTATTGCCAAAGGTATAATTGTTTACATATGTTGTTGGATTTGATTTGCTAATATTTTATTGTGGATTATTATATGAGTGTCTCAGTGTCTATGAGAGATATTAATTTGAATTTTTCTTATCTCATAATGTCTTTGTCTTGTTGTGGTATTATGGTTATGCTGGCCTCATAGAATGTGTTAGAAAGTATTTCCTTTTTTCTACTTTTATTTATTTTAAATTTTTGTGAGTACATAGTAGGTGTATATTTTTATGGGGTATGTGAGATATTTGATACAGACATGTAATGTGAAATAAACAAGTCATGGGGGATGGAGGTATCCATCCTCTCAAACATTTATCCTTTGATTTACAAAAAAAAATCCAGTTATACTCTTTAAGTTATTTAAAGATGTATGATTAATTTATTAATGACTATAGTCACCCTATCATGTTATTAAAGAGGTCTTATTCATTCTTTCTAGCTACCTTTTTGTACCCATTAACCATCCCTACCTCCCCTGCATACCCTCGTTATATTTTGCAGCCTTTGATACCCATCCTTCTACTTTCTAAGTTCATGGGTTCAATTTTTTTTTTAATTTTTAAATCCCACAAACAAGTGAGAATGTGCAATATTTGCCTTTCCATATCTGGCTTATTTTATGTAATATAATTATCCCCAGTTCTATCCATGTTGCAAATGACTGGATCTCATTCTTTTTTATAGCTGAATCGTAATCTATGTGTATATGCATCACATTTTCCTCATTCATTCATCTGTTCATTAACTCGTAGGTTGCTTCCAAATCTTAGCTATTGTAAACAGCGCTGCAACAAATGTAAGAGTACAGCTATCTCTTCAATATACTGATTTCCTCTCTTTTGAGTATATACCTAGCATTGGGATTGCTAGATTATGTAGTAGCTCAATTTTTAATTTTTGAGGAACCTACAAACTGTTTTCCATAGTGGTTATATTAATTTACATTCCCACCAACTGCATAAAAGTGTTCCCTTTTCTGCACATCTTCTCTAGAATTTGTTATCTGTCTTTTGAAAATATGCCACTTTAACTAGGGTGAGATGATATCTTATTGTAGTTTTGATTTTTATTTCTCTGATGATCAAGGACGTTGAGCATCTTTTCATATGCCCATTTGCCATTTTTATGTCTTCTTTTGAGAAATGCCTATCCAAATATTTTGCCCACTTTTGGTTGAATTATTAAAAATTTCAGAATTGTTTGAGCTCCTTATATATTCTGGTTACTAATTCCTTGTCAAAGAGGGGTAGTTTGCAAATATTTTCTGCCATTGTGGGGGCTTCTGCTTAACTTTGCTGGTTGCTTGCTTCACTGTGCAGAAGCATTTTAACTTGATATTTCTCCATTTTTGTTTTGGTTGCCTATGCTTCTGAGGTATTGCTCAAGAAATATTTGCCAAATGTCCTGGAGATTTTCCCCAAAGTTTTCTTGTAGTGGTTTTATACATTGAGGTCTTAGATTGAAGCCTTTAATCTATTCTAACTTGATTTTTGTATATGGTGATAGATAGGGCTCTCATTTTATTCTGCTGCATATGGATATTCAGTTTTATTATAATTATTTATTGAAAAGATTGTCTTTTCCCCAGTGTGCCTTCTTCATACCTTTGTTGAAAATAAGTTTATTATAGGTGTGTGGATTTGTTTCTGGGTTCTCTATTCTGTTCTGTTCTTCTATATGTCTGTTTTTATGCCATTTCTATATTGTTTTGGTTACTATAGTTAAGTAGTGTAATTTGAAGTCAGGTAATGTGATTCCTCTTGTTCTGTTATTTTTGCTTAATATACTTTTGGCTGTTCTGAGTCAGTTTGGGTTCCATATAAATTTTAGAATTATTTGTCCTATTTTTGTAAAGAACGCCATTGGTATTTTGATAGAGATTACACTGAATTTGGAGCTTACTTTAAGTAGTATAGATTTTTAACAGTGTTGATTTTTTTCAATCCATGAACATGGATTTTTTTTTTTTTTGGTGTCCACCTTAATTTATTTAATCAGTGTCTTATAGTTTTCATTAAAGGAATCTTTCACTTATTTGGCTTAGTTAATTTCTAGGCATTTAATTTTATGTGTTATTGTAAATAGAATTATTTTAAATTTCTTTTTTGCATTGTTTACTGTTGGCATATAAAAATGCTACTGATTTTGTATACTGCTACTTTACTGAATTTGTTGACTAGTTCTAATAGTTTTTTGGTTGGCTTATTAGATTTTGCGGAATATAAGATTACGTCATCTTTAATCAAAGATAATTTGACCTGTTCCTCAGCAATTTGGATGTTCTTAATTTCTTTCTCATGTCTGATTGCTCTAGCTTGGACTTCCAGTACTAGGTTGAATAACAGTGGTGATAGTGAGCATCTTGTATTTCAGATCTTAGAGGAAAGGCTTTCAGTTTTCCCCTGTTAAATATGATAATAGCTGTGGATCTGTCATATATAGCTTTTATTAGGTTGAGTTATGTTTCCAATATCATCAGTTTTTCTTCTGTAAGAATCAACTCCTCATTCATTCAAAATTTATCATTAGATTGTAATCATTCTGTTACATCTTGAGACTCTGTTTCTAAATCTAGTTCTCGTAATTTTCATCACATCTGCTGTTACTTCCTCCACTGAAGTGTTAAATCTCTCAAAGTCATCTATGAAGGTAAGAATCATGTCTTTCCAACTCCTATTAGTGTTGACGTTTTGGCCTCCTCCCATGAATGACAGATGTTCTTACTGGAATCTAAAATGGCGAATCTTTTCCAGAATGTTTTCAATTTACTTTGTACAGATTCATCAGAAAAATCAATCCCTATTGTAGCAAAAGCCTTACAAAATGTATTTCTTAAATGACAACACCTAAAGTTAAAATTACTCCTTGAGCTGCAGAGTGGGTGTTGTTGGCAGGCACAAAAACATTAATCTTTCACATCTTCATCAGAGCTTTTGGCTGACTAGGTGCATTGTCAATGGTCAGAAATATTTTGAAAGAAATATATATTTTTTTCTGAGCCGTAGGTCTCAATAGTGGGCTTAAAGTATCCAGTAAACTATGATGCAAATAGATGTGCTATCTTCCAGGCCTTGTGTATTTACAAATCACAAGCAGAGTAGATATGGCATAATTCTTAAAGGCCCTTTCATTTTCAAAATGGTAAATTAGCATTGGCTTCAACATAAAGTTTCCAGCTGCATTAGTCCCTAATAAGGGAGTCAGCCTGTCCTCTAACGCTTTGAAGCCATACATTGACTTCTCTGTGTATAAAAGCCCTAGATGGCATCTTCTTCCAATAGAAGGCTGTTTCATCTCCATTGAAAATGTGTTGCTTAGTGCAGCCACCTTCATTAATTAGTCTAGCTAGTTCTTTTGTATAACTTGCTTCAGCTTCTCCTTCAGTACTTGCTGCATCACCTCGTGTTTTTATGTTATGGAGAAAGTTTCTGCCCTTCAATCTCATGAACTAAACTCTGCTAGCTTCCAACTTTTTTTCTGTTTCTGCAGCTTCCTCACTCTTTCAGCTTTCATAGAATTGAACAGGTTTAGGAACTAGCTTTGGATTAGGCTTTGGCTTAAAGGAATATTGCGCCTTGTCTAATCTATCCGGACTGGTCAAACTTTCTCCATATCAACAATATGGCTGTTTTGCTTTCTTATCATGTTTTTTTTTTTAACTAAAGTAGCACTTTTAATTTCCTGAAGAACTTTTCCTTTGCTTGTACAACTTGGATGGATAACTGTTTTGTGCAAGAGACCTTGCTTTCAGTTTGTCTCAGCTTTCAACAAGCCTTCCTAACTAAACTTACATATTGCTAGCTTGTGATTAAAAGTGAGAAATGTGCAACTCTTTTTTCACTTGAACACTGAGAGGCTGTTATAGGATTATACATTGGTGTATTTTCAATATGATTGTTCTTAGAAAATAGGGAGGGCTCAAGGGAGAGAGAGAGAGACAGTGAAATTCCTGGTCATTGAAGCAGTCAGAAGGCATACAACATTTAATGATTAACTTTGCCTTCTTATATGGATGTTACAAAACAATTATAAGAGTAATATCAAAGATTGCTGCTCATAGGTCACCATTATAGGCAAAATCACATGAAAAAGTTTGAAATATTGTGAGAATTGTCAAAAATTTGCCATAGAGACATGAAGTGACCACATGATATTGAAGAAATGGTACCAATAAGGTTTCTCAACACAGAGTTGCTGCAAACCTTCAATTTCTAAAAATGTGTAATATCTGTGAAGTACAATAATTCAAAGTGCAATAAAACAAGGTGTGCCCATATGTGTCTCTGTGGTTAAAATGGGTTTCTTGTACATAACATATGATCGGATCTTATTTTTTATTTAACTCTAACAATCTCTGCCTTTTAATTGGCGCATTTAGACCATTCATGTTTAAAGTGATCACTGATGTAGTGTGCTTAATATCACAGAGTTGTTACTGATTTCTATTTGTAGTCCTTGTTCTTTATTCCTATTTTGTTTTCTATTCTTTCTTCCTTTTGTGTTTTTCATTGAGCATTTAATAAAATTTAATTTCTCTCTTTTCTTAGCATATCATTTGTACCTTAAAAAACTTTTTCTTTAGTAGTCACCCTAGAGTTTGGAATAAACATTTATTACTACTTTCAAATAACACTATATAATTTTACATGTAGTTTGAGTGCCTTGTAATAACATAATAATCCCAATTCTTCCCACCATCCCTTTTATTATTGATGTCATTCATTTTAGTGAAATAGAAGCATGCACAAGAATACCTATGTATATATATACACACATAAACATATACAATTAAATGCAATGTTGCTATTATTATTTTGAACAAACTGTTATGTGAGATTAATTAATAGGAAAAATAAAAGTATAATTTTACCTTCATTTATTCCTTTTCCATTGCTCTTCCTTTATGTAGATCTAAGTTTCTAACTTATTTTATTTTCCTTCTCTTTAAAGAACTTTTTTAAACATTTGTTTCAAGACAATTTTTGTTTTCTGGGAAAATCTTTATTTCTACTTTACTTTAGAAGGTTAATTTAGCAGTGTATAGAAAACCTAGACTGGTGGGTTTTTCTCTGAAAACTTTAAATATTTCACACTACTCTCTTCTTGTTCACATGATTTCTCAGAAGTTTGGTGTCATGCTTTCCCTTTCTACAGGTAAAGTGTTATTTGTTTCAGGATTTAAAAAATCTTGGCCAGGCACGGTGGCTCAAGCCTGTAATCTCAGCACTTTGGGAGGCCTAGGCGGGTGGATCACGAGGTCAAGAGATCGAGACCATCCTGGTCAAAATGGTGAAACCCCGTCTCTACTAAAAATACAAAAAATTAGCTGGGCATGGTGACACGTGCCTGTAATCCCAGCTACTCAGGAGGCTGAGGCAGGAGAATTGCCTGAACCCAGGAGGCAGAGGTTTCGGTGAGCCGAGATCGCGCCATTGCACTCCAGACTGGGTAACGAGAGCGAAACTCCATCTCAAAATAAAAAAAAATCTTTGTTTTACTGTACTTTGAAAATGACCTACCTAGGTGTTGTTTCTCTGGCATTCATCCTGTCAATGTTATTTGAGATTCCTTGATCTTTGTGTTGGTTTCTGGCATTTACTTGGCAAATTCTGAGTTATGACTGTTTTAAATATTTCACTTGTTCCTCGATCTCTTTTTTTCCCTCATTTTGGTGTTTTCATTACATATATGTTATGCCTTTTGTAGTTGTCTCACAGGTCTAGGATACTATGTTCTGGTTTTCTTTTCAGTCTTTTCTCTTTGTTTTTCTTTTTTTGGAGGTTTCTTTTGAAATATCCTTAAGCTCAGAGATTTTTTTTTCCTCAGCTGTTTCTAGTCTACTAATAAGCCATGCTGACCAAGCTGGTCTCGAACTCCTGACTTCGTGATCCACTCGCCTCAGCCTCCCAAACTGCTGGGATTACAGGTGTGAGCCATTGCGCCTGGCCAAGATATAGGTGTTTTTATTGAACTAATATCGATGTCTTATTTATTAAAGATTGCACAAGCAAAGGTCATTGTGTTTTGGGTTGGGTTTATAGTTTTGTAATCCATATGCCAAATTTTGACACCTTATAGCATTTGGCCGGGATAAGTACAAAATGGCTTGATTAATAAATGCAAGCAAAAATGTATGCTGGCAAATTGATATTGATACAGGGAGTTAAGATCCTATTATGAGGTTTTCAGCAGGTTGCTTTGTGTTTTCTATTGCGTGATCACTTTGGGATCTGTGGACTATGTACTTACATGTGTTTTTGTGGTAGCATGTATTGTTCTTTTGAGTCTATTTTTTAAACTCCCTTAAGGATCTCTTGTAAGGCCAGTCTGGTTGTAACTATTTCCCTTAGTGCTTGGCTCTCTGGAAAAGATTTTATTTCTTTTTTACTTATGAAGCTTAGTTTTGGGGGATATGAAATTCCTGGTTGGAATTTCTTTACTTTAGAAATGTTGTAAATTGGTCCCCAATCTCTCCTGGCTCATAGGATTTCTGCTAAGAGGTCTGCTATTAACTGGATGGGGTTTCTTTTGTTTGTGATTTGACCTTTTTCTCTAGCTGTGTTAAAAATTTTTACTTCAGCTTTGACCTTGGATGGTTCAGTGACTATAAGCCTTGGTGATATTTACTTTATATAACATCCCCCAGGTGTCCTCTGAATTTGTTTTATCTGGATGTCTACCTCTCTAGCAAGATTAGAAAAGTTTTCTTGAACTGTTTTCTCCAATGTATTTTCTAGGTTGTTTACTTTTTCTCATTCTTTTCCAAGAATGACAATAATTTCTTGATTTGGTCACTTTACATAATGCTATTTTTTTCTGAGACTTTGATTAGTTTAAAAAATTATTTTTTCTCTATTTTTGTCTGACTGGGTAAGTTCAAAAAACAGGTCTTTAAGGTCTGCAATTCTTTATTCTGCTTGGTCCAATCTATTGATAATGCTTTCAATTGTACTTTGAGATTCCTTAAGTTTTGTAAGTAAGAAGCCCCGATTGATTTCTTTTTAATATGTTTATCTTTTCCTTCATTTCCTGGATTTCCTTAGAAATATTAATTTGTGTTGACTTCCAACCTTGTCTTGGATCTCACTCAGCTTCTTTGCAATCCATGCTTTCAATTTTTCATTTATCATTTCTTAGTTTTCTTTTCAATTTAGGGACAGTTGCTGGAGAGCTAGTGTGATCTTTTGATAGTGTCACAAATTTCACATTTTTCATGGTAGCAAAATTTTTTCACTGGTTTCTTCTCATCTAGTGATACTGGCACTTCTAATTTTTGTAATTATTTTCATAAAAATGTGATTTGTTTTTTTCTTTCTTTATTTTGTTATTGGTTTTTCTTTCTTTCCCTTAACCTCATCCCTAGGGGAAGTGACGGCAGAGTATGTTGGGTAGGGTCTTTTGACTTTGCTTTTACAGCTCTATGTGCTTCTGTCAGTGTGTTTTACAAAGGGCCTTGCAATTGTTTGTACAGACCAGTAGATGGTGGTTATGGGTAAGAGTCATCTGCGGCTAACACAGCTGAGTAAATACTTGAAATCTTGTTTACTGGGAGAATCTCTCTGTTGCCTCAGGCAATTGGCTAATCCCTGAATTGCACAGAGGTCTGGATTCCCTGCTCAACCCCATTGGGAGGCCCAAGATGAATGGCACTAAACTAGGCAGGCCTGACTCTAGGTTTGCCAATTATTGGCACACACACTACCCCAGTGAGGGTGTCCACTGCATGGCCACCAAGTGCCCAGAGGTCTGCCTTGACATGGATCTGGGAAACCTTGTCCTCAAGTTCTCTGCAAAGGGTGAGTGGGTGGCCTAAACTCCAAATCTGACACACTGGGTACTACAAATACCTGGTAATCTGCTTGATCATGGAGCAGAGTGGGGCCCCCTGCACCACAGTCTCTGTGTAGGAAGTATGTGGCATCTCAGGCTGCTGATCTTAATGAATAGATGCTTCAACTGCTTGGATGTCTGCATGAGTATGGGGCAGAAAGGGCCCTGCTGCACTATGGTCTATGTGCAGGGCGAGGTGGCTCAGGCTGCTGATCCAGGTAAGTGAGTTCTCCAACTGCCTGATGATCTGCCTGGGCATGGAGCAGAGAGGACTCCATTGCACCGTGATCCCAGGGGAGAAGGCTGTGGCGTCTAGCTATGATACTTGCAGACTGGTTCTAGGTTTCAAAGCTGGCTCTGCCTGTAAGTCTCATCGCTCAGAATAAAGTACATACAGAAAGTTTTATTAAAGAATACAGGCTCTAGATAATAAAATTGGCATGTTTATGAACAACAATATTTGATAACAATCTTGAGTAAGGGAAACAGGGTAGCAGTTCTTCTCTGTAATGTCGGTAATGTTCTATATCTTTACTGTTCAACAGAATTTTGCGAAATAATGTGAATTTTATATCGGCATTGTCCAACATAATAGCCACTAACTATATGTGGCTATTAAGCACTTAAAATAGGTTTAGTGTTACTAAGAAACTCAATTTTTATTTTTATTTAATTTTCAATAATTTAACATAAATAATGATAGGTGAATAGTGGTTACAGTGTTAGTAAGTACGGTTCAATATTTTGTTTTAAAAGCAGAGATGTATTGACTGCCTTCTTTATTGCCCAGTATATACTCAGTATTTAGTGATTCTTATATAGAGGAATTAATACATGCTAAAAGACTGAAAATTGGATGTTTCTGCAGAAGGGCCTAACAAATCAAGGGAATGCTTTACTACTTCAGAATAAAACAGACTATTATTCTTTCAGTTTGATCTAAATTATATCACTGATTCAGTTTTTCCAGGGTTCTGAGGTTAAAACAAACAAAAAAATGTAGGGATTAAAGTTTGAGGAGGCTTGAAAAGTTCACAGAATGTGGTTCTGACAATTGGGAGACAATTTCAGGTTGATTTTTTTTTTTCTTATGGTTTTAGTAAAGGTCTATACCAAATATAAGTGTAAACCGATTCGAAGTTTTCTTTATTTAGAAACTTGATTCCTGGCTGAAAGGAGGAGCTGTTTTATATTCTTACACATAATATAAATTTTCCTTTCTTCAGTCAATGATTAAAGAAGTCCATTTACCTCTAGTTTATTCAGTAAAGAAATTGGAACTCCCAATTGAGCCTGGAACACAAATTATTTTTTAAAAAGTAGTCTTTTAATTAGTGTCCAGATAGCAAATACGGAAAGCTAGTTTTTCAGGAAAAACAGTATTAAATTGGCCTGTTCATCAAGTCCATAGACTTATACATTATAAACTTGTAATCATATAAGAGTAACAAGAACAATATTGAATTGCTCTGGTGGGAATGATGTGAAGAGTGAAATGCTATCAGGGGAGGTGAGCCAATAGCACGTATAATAACTACTCTCTTGTTATTTGTGTGTCTGCAAGAGTTTTACAATACTCAGCCCAAACATGAATAGAGGCCCTCTGCCTTGACTGTAATTTCACCAAGTGCACCTTCTTAATGTAGCCAGCTTTCCTTTATTAAAATGTCTAAGATTTTTAAAGAAGGCAAAGCTACTATAAAAACCGCAGTAAAATTTGTTTCTGGTACTATAACTCATTTGGATATAAGTTTGTTGGTACTTTTAAGTTTTTTGCTGCCCATTCCAATATATTTTTCCCAGGCATAATGATCTTATTATGCCTCCATAACAAATAGCCCCCAAATCCCAAGGCTTGATCCAACAAAGGTTGGATCCTGCTCACTCTTCGCCTCTTATAGGTCTGCCAGGGGGCTCTGCCCATCATAGTTACTCACTGCCCCAGGCTAAACCTTGATATATGCTTTCAAGTTGCCCAAGGCAGGGAAAACGGAATGTAGCCAATTACACAGTGGCCCTTAAACCTTTGGCCAAAAGTGACACAGGTCACAACTACTACACTCATCTGGATAAATGCATGTTATTTGGTGATGAATAACTGTTAAAGATGTAAAGAGGTACAAATTTATCACGGCCTCGAAAGAGGGACAAAGCAAATATTTGAGTAACCTGTAGGTGACTAGCATGTCCCAGGGTACAGCAGTTCAGTTGGACACTAAAGGACATTCAGAAAGGAAATGATTCCATAGTCTAGTATATTTGGAAACATTGGGTGAAACAAATTGACCTATATTTCTTCATTGTGGGATTGCTAGTATTTAATGCTGTGAAGAGGATTATGAATATCAAAGTACGTGTAAAATATGAGGGGTTTTCCAAATTCATTTAACTGTGGGATTTTTTTCTTCACATAGCATCTGAAGAAACATTCTTTGCTTGGTTCTCTTTCCAAGATGAATTTTGTGGGTACATTCTGAGCCCCTCTTCAATTTATCTAATTTCTCTTTATTTAATAGGATTGTTTACATATTATTATTTAAAAATATTTGATGCAGAGAGATAATAAATAATAACTTTTCTAAGAAAAGATCATGGATGTCTAAAGGAAACTCGTTTTTCAGAAAAGTTATACATTAGAATTTTGTTGATGAACGTTAAAGTATATGGTAGCAGACAGACTAAGAGGTCTACTTCAAATTTCTTTGAAGCTCTAAAGAAGTGTCCATGACTTTGTCTATACCACCTGACTATAGTACTTCTAAGTTTAAAGTTTGGGAGAGATTTTTTTTTAAGAGCCTGCCAGATTGCAAGGTGTGATTTATCTACAACTTCAGTGAGATAAAAGTTAATAAAAATGTATTAACTCTCACTCAGAATAATACATTCTGATATTTGGAAGAAAACATTTGTTAGTAACAGCTACATGGCATATGGAAACTGAATTAGAATATTTAGGGATAATAACAGGTTTTCACATATTTTTAATATCATATAGTTTTTTATTAAAAATTGATACATTATTTCTCATATGAAGAATGATCACATATGAAGATAAAAATTAAGTAAAGAGAGAAGACACTAATAATGATGTCATTCAAACAATAAAAAATGATAATGAGAAATTCAAATGAGAGGTAATTAATGAGTCACCTATTCAGGATGTTTATTCAGTTACATTACCTCTTAGTGAGGAAGGAGACCCAGGCATGTAGGATCACCTCCCCCTTGACTTCCACACTGCATTTCAATAGAAGAAAAGGCTGGCCAACTGGTGCCTCCTATAGCCTTCTTATAGATGGCAGGCATAGTATGGGGGAATCTCTCTGGAAGGCATTGTTTTTACTTAAACAAGATCAAACCCCCACCTCACTCCTCCATCGACCAAGACCCTTTCACATGTAATTTCTAAAACTGTGAACCCAAGACCCTTTCAGGCATAATATCTAGAGTTGTAAGCCTACATAAGGCAGAGATTCTCTTTGTTAAACGAGGTTGGCTTTTAGACAAACATGTCGTCTTGCTCCCGGCGGTAATAAACCACCTCTTCCTTCCCAGTTCAGTGTCCAAGAGGTCTGTTTCCCACGGCTGCTCCTGCTTCATTAGGAATGTAGCTGTGTATGAGAAAGCAAGTTACAAAAATTTCATGTGAGGAGACAAAATTAGAGTCACAAAACCTCTTTAGTAAGATTTCTAAATTCCAGGCACATATTCAGTTCCCAATTACCCTTATTTTGTCAGCAACTCTAACTAGGGTAGTTATTTGGTTTATAACTATAGGAAACTGAGATGAGCACATGAAAGAGTGGGAATTGACAAATGGGAGTACATACTATGAGCAGTGAAAAGTGAATGCAGGGGTCTAGACATGGGACTGAATATTCTACTGAGTTAAATACTCAAAGGAGACAACAGTCTGAGATGCTTCTACCTAGGGTCAAATTTGCACTTGAAAAATATCTCTGATCTAGTATAGTAATTTATTTTGATGATAATTATTTGTAGTCATCAAAAATGTTAATTATTTTCAGTGTAGTAGTTAAAACATTAGGGACTTGTATAATATCTTTGAAGAGGCTTTCCATACAAAACTACTAAAAACAAAAGATATGTAAAGGCATGGATCCTATGTAGCTGTCAAACTCAACTGTCCAAAACAATCCATTTGCCAAGTACTTTTTTTCTTCCTCCTCTTAGTCATGTAAAACATCCCACGAAATCATGTTGACCCATAGGTGGCAATATTGGTATTGTGCAAGTCAAGCACAAAAAGATGGGGGTGAGTAAGGCAACATAATTTAATAGCTCAATGAAGAAAATGATTGAGTCTGAAATCCATCTTTGATGAACATAAAATAACTTTACCAAACCTTCTGGAATTTAGTCCTTACTTACAAAATACCTCCCACTGATTTATAGGTTTGAATTTGAGGGAAAAATACCTCAATTATATGTTCTGAACAAATAATTTTATTGTATTTTTAATGTATTTTTGCTCATGCATAGTGGTTTGTTAAACTTTATATTAAACCAGTTTTTTGCAGCTATATTCCTAATATCTTTATTTACATTTATGTATATTAGGGTAAAATCCAAATTATTTTGTCCAATATGTACAGCTAGTAATTGTGTAAGCAACTTTCTGGAGGATTCAGGGACCACTTCTGGATCAATTAAGGAAGTTGGTCCCCAGAATGCTTACTGAATTTCTGATATCTGTTGAAGTAATGATTATATATAATGTCTTATGTGATGAAAGGACCCTTCAGCCCTTTAGGACAATATGTTTTAATTGTTTTTAAGCTAACTTAGTATTTCTTAAAGTCTGTAAACCTTGTACCTATTTGTTTAATGTAACAATCTCACAGCATCTCTTCTACCTCTTCCTAGATTCTGATACTTCACCTTGGGAAAAGGTATAGTTTTCTGTTGAAAAATGTGTTCTTCAAATCATCCTTCCATTTTACTTTTTTATAATGTGTATAAATAATTTTTTCATTAAATTATAACCTTGATTATGTAGGAATTTTCTCTTCTGTCTCCCAGTAACTCTGATACGCTCTATCTATCTCTTCAGAGCTGACCATTATAGCCCTGAAGAAAATCAGTTCAAGATGATAAATATGGCAGTGAACAGAAAAGAAAGAGAGGTATGTGCATGCATGTGTGTATGTGTTTGTGTGTGTGCGTATGTGAAACATGGAGATACAGGGAGGGAGAGAGAGACAGAGGCAGAGAAACAGACAAAGACAGAGAAAGAGAAACATGCAATAGTGTGGTATAAAAGAAACTGACAAACTTTGAAAATTTTTAAGAGACAAAAATAAACATTATGTAGTTTCTCTTACCGTCTAGACCTGAGATATCCAATACAACAACCAGTATCCACATGTGGCTATTTAAATTTAAGTAAAGTTAAAAATCTAGTTTCTCAAATCACATGAACCACATCACTAGTGCTGAATATGTACAGGTGGTAACTTTATTTGATGGTGCAGATATAGAACATTTCATCATCACAGAAAGCCCTGTTGAATGGTGGGGCTCCCTACTTTAAGTTCTTTGGGTTATGGCCCTCTTATCTTTGTATATCCCTATGTAAAACTTTGTATGTTACAGGCATTCAGAAAATACTTGCTGATTAAAAATAAAAGGGATTTTCTATTTAAAAAGTCTAGAAAAGATCGTGAAAAACTTCAGGGACTGATTTGATAATTTGGTTTCTTATTATAGAGAATATGAAATATTAAATAGACAATATACATAAATATAGATGTATCATATCTGTGTTCATTGCTACTTCTAGTCTTATCTCTGGCTTCCCTTTCTTATTCCTTACAAGGCCACCAGAGCAAAACCTTTTGCCCAAAATTCTATGCTGCAAAGGGACAAATTAGTCCCAACGGTGGCTTTCCAAGCCCACTCCAAAGATTGACCTGACATTCGTTCCATGCTGTACTCTTTAATTAATATTAATTAATTCACTTTTTTCTGGCTTTTAAATTTGCCTAGATAAGGCATTATAAATTAGAAAAATGTATCACATTCAGGTTATAATTTAAAGAGCTCTCAGCTGATAGTTAATTAGCTTGATTCAGGAAGGATAAACCAAAAGAATGAATTTTTAATGCTAATTTAAAGGACATTAGTTGCCATGGGCAGAATGATTAAAATGCCAGTTAGAAGCAGGAAAATTAGAATGCAGCAGCAGTGGCAATCATAGATTATCAGTGGGTTTTGCATTTATGCCAGGATTGTAAGACATTCTGTCACCTGATTATGGAAAAGCTTGACAAGTTCTGGAGAGTTACTTTGGTCTGACTTAGACATATGATGGGTAAACCTTAGTTGTCTGTTGTCTTATCTTTTAACCTGTGTTCATCCAAGTCTCCTTAGGAATGCAATAAAGTAGAGTTATATTTTAGAATGAGATGTATTTACATGGCTTGATGCAGTCATTACAAGTAACAAAGGGTTGACACTAGCCTATCCTTCCGTCCTTATTTAACAACCACTGACTGGGTACCAAGTGCTATTCTAAGCATTTTACAAATACTAACTCAGGTAATCCTCATAACAAATCTATGAGTTTTATACTATGATCATCCCCATTTTTTTTCAGACAGAAACCTGAAGCACAGAATGTTTAAGTAATATGCTGGAGGTCACACAGGTGGTAGGTGGCAGGTCCTAGATTTGAACCCAGGCAATCTGGCTTCAGTGACTATACTGTTAATGAGATAAGTAATTCAACTCATCAAATTATTTTCAGCTAACAATTGCCTCTCAGTTAACTTTGAATGCACTGTTATCAACATCCAAAGATTATTCTCAAAGATGCCATCCTTTCTGAGGTACTCCAGAACACAGGCATAGTGAACTGTAAGAAGATGAGGATAACTTACTCTATATTTAAAGACTTTGATGGATCAGAAGATTCTTGGGGATCAGCAAGGTGTCTCTAATGTTGCCAGATGATTAGCAAAAAAAGCAAACAGATAAAGTTTAAAACAATATTAATCTTTTAAATTCAATCACTTAAACATTTTTTAAAAAATTTACAATAAGCCAGGCACTAGTCTGGTTGCTGGCTAGACATGGATGAAAAAGACAGCACCCCTGCCCACAGGGGCTAACAGACTAGTGGGTGGGTGGGGAATGTAGACAAAGGCGATTTTGATATGGTATAGAAACCTCAAGAAAGAATATTATATCAAGTACTAAAAGAGAAAAGAGTAGGGCTAGCTAACCCTTCTCCTTTAGTGAGGAAGAGCATTCAGGGAAGGTTTCAAAGGACGTAAGATTTGAACTGAGATGTAAGAATGAAGACTGGGAAGACTGCGGCATCCTCTAGCCTTGGCATTTTTGACAATTGGCATAGGATAATTTTTTGTTTGAAGGACTGACCTGTACATTGGAAGATGTTTGATGGAAGTCCTGGCTTCTACCCACTAGATGCTGGCAGTGTCTCTCTTCAGGTTATGACAATCAAAAATGTCTTGAGATATTGTCAAATGTCCCTGGGAGACAAAATTGCCCGAAGTTGAGAACTACTAAGCTGCGGGAAAGGTGGCGAGAGGTGGCTGGGGCTATAAAGAGGAAGAGATGACAGGAAGAAGACACATTGGGAATAAACGCCTGGAGGTAAAAGAAATGGGTATATATAAAGCTGCTGGGGCACGAGCGTGAGGTGCAATGCGGCCAAGAGTGGTTTTGTTGATGATAGATGAGGAAAAACTACCTGGTGGCCTGGAGAGAACTCGTAGCAAGCACACACAGGTGGGAGATGGGCTAAAGGTTACTCTGAATCATAAATCCAGCCAGGCTGCCTAAGGCACTTGTAAGGAACCAAGGCCAGTGTCCATCCCAGTTAGGTGGGGTGCACACAGACTGAGTGACTCATTCTGAGCAAAGGAGCTGCACTCTCCCCAAAGGCAGAGTGTAGGCTTCCTAAGTTCAGACAGCTCTTTTTTTTTTTTCTTTCTTTTTTTTTTTTAAAGGGAGCCATGCATGGTTTAACATGAAGAGAGAGGATTGTGTTCACCCTAATCTCTATGCCATGTAAATAAAGCATGAGACTATGTGATAGGATAACTTCAGATCTGACAGCATCAGTGAATTCAGCAAGGGCCCATTGAGAACTAAAATCTTTGATGAATGAGCTGCCCTATTTAAGTAGATTTTCCAAGATGATGAAAATCCTACTTAGTGCTTCAGTCTACACCCCTTAAACTTTAAATGTTTTATATTTTACTTTATATTGCTTTCTGAGCATAAAGGAAACCTAATTGGACTTTCCCTTGATAATTTAATGGTAGTTACTATGATGATCAGGATGGTGTCTCTAAAGGGTGATCTAATTTATTTTGTTCTTGGGCATGTCAAGTGGACCAACTATTGCCATTGTGTTTTCTTATTTTTGGTCTTATTTTTATGGCTAGATATCAGCTGTAGATTTTTACAACATTCTCATTTTGTTGTCTTCTGCCATGATTCAAAAATATTGGTAATCTTTTTCTCTTTTCCTGAGAAACATAATAACCAAGTCTGCTGGATTTATGTCTAAAATCAGCTAATCTAAGTTCCAGTAATGCCATAAACACTTGTCTAACGTTTAATATATGCCAGACAGTGTTCAAAATTGTAAGACTCTTCTTAATACCAAAAGTACTTAGGTCTTAGTGCATCAAGTTTTTATAACTATGTTAGTAGTCTTTCCTTTTACTCTGAAGTTCTTTTCTGTGTTCTGAAAAGTCAAGTTGCTAGAATTTTGATATTCAACTAAATGGGATTTTATATACTCATGATATAACCCTTTTAGAAATTGCTAAACTCAGGAAGCAGGTGATACTTTCAGCAATCTACAACTCTTCAACAGAGTAACAAGAAGCAAGGTGAAATTTTGAAAAAGAAAAACCCATTAGGCTGAAGACTTGTGCACACATTCCATTCAAGACTCCCATCTTTTTGACCTCTTTAAAGCAGGAAGCGACTTAGGCTCTCTTATCAAATGGTGGAAGCATGCACATTCACAAACATAGTTTCTCATTCTAGGCAGGTCAAGAAATTTAGTAATTTGAAGAAAAAGACAAATGCTCCAGGATGAATGTGTTCAAAAGACCTGGAAAGAAATGCTTGAAGGGTTGCCCTTTCTTCCTATGACACATCACAATTTCTGGTAGGAAATCAAGAAAGGAAACTGGGCAACCATGATGATTAGTCATAAGGAAGGAGACAACAGGCATTATGAAGCCAACAGCTGCAGAACAATGGGAACTGTGAGAGGCTATTTTTGTTTGTTTTCAACAATTAATTGAACCTGACAGTGTACTCTGCCTTCTCTCAATCTTCTCTTACTAAAAGTGGAAAGTTTCCATGCCCAAAAAAAAGTGTTTATTTTTTTCCTGCTTAAGAATGATTAAAATGTCATTCTCCTCTTTCATCTTCATGTGTTTATCTGAACATGTACTTATTACAAATATAAAAATATTCAAACCTTTAAAATCGCAAGTATCTGTTATTGTGTTTCCACTACTACTGTTTTGCTGATATTTAAAAGGTTGCCATTTGGAACCCTAAACTTGAAATTATAATGTGTTGGGGACATCCCTTGGCAGTAAATATGGAAAAGAATAGCCAAAGGCCTTTAGTAGCAGATGGCTTATGTGGTGGCCTTTATATTTTTTGTGTTGTTTTGTTTTTATTTTTTAAAATTCCAGATGGTGTCATCACAAAAATAAAAATTTGCCCAAGAATGATTTGGTTACCTCCTAAGTTTTTTTTCCTGGTACTTCCCAAACTGCTCCAAAGGGGAAACAGATGGAAATTTTACACTATCAAATCAGAAAGTAAGATTGTAAAACTTCTGAAAAAGCTTATTGGATCTTGGGCAAGCTGGTAATGGGTTTGGCAGTATCTTTCCAACCAACAGTAGTTCTTTGGAGCTTATGGTTCTGAACAGTGGTTCCTCTGACTTAAGGGGATTTAGTACATTGTCATAAGCATAAACATTCCTTTGAGCTGAAAGTCTCAAATATCCAAGGCAGCCTTCAAATAAATGGATGACGGTACCCTAGAAAGGTAACAGGTGATTTTCATAGACATCTACTACTCATTAATAATATAAGAAATATGGGCAAATTCAGGTGCATTCTTTTAAAGGAACTGTCTCAGAAATACAGAAAGGTGGCGATTAATGGAAAGGTTTTACATAGTTCGGCAGGAGTCATGAAATGCCAGTAGGAGAAAGATGTGTACAAGCAAGAGTGAGTGTGAATACAAAATAGTTACATGGGATGAGGAAGATGTTTGGGGAAAAACAACAGTGAACAGAAGCTGAAGATATGTAGGAACTAGCCCCCATAAACTGTTTCTAAGTCTTGTTCCTTCTTCAGTGCTTCGCTACCTCTTAGCTTCTCTAACATCTCTGAGATTTAGATAAATTGCCTGGTTCCTTTCTCCCAAGTCACCAGTGTAAGCATAAAAACCATGAGATTCCTAATGGACACCTGCTGCTTTAGATCTCAGCATTTATTCTTTTTTTTTAAGGAGTGGTTTTTAAATTTTTAACATTTTTTTATTGCATTTGAGGTTTTGGGGTGCATGTGCAGAACGTGCAAGATAGTTGCACAGGTACACACATGGTAGTGTGTTTTGCTGCCTTCCTCCCCTTCACCCACATTTGGCATTTCTCCCAAGGCTATCTCTCCCCATTCCCCCGCTGCTGTCCCTCCCCTACTGCCCCCAATAGCCCCCAGTGTGTAGTACCCCCTTACCCATGTCCATGTGTTCTCATTTTTCCTCACCCACCTATGAGTGAAAATATGTGGTATTTCATTTCCTGTTCTTGTGTCAGTTTGTTGAGAATGATGTTCTCCAGATTCATCCATGTCCCCACAAAGGACACAAACTCATCATTTTTAATTGCTGCATAATATTCCATGATGTATATGTGCCACATTTTCCCAGTCCAGTCTATCATCGATGGGCATTTGGGTTCGTTCCAGGTCTTTGCTATTGTAAACAGTGCTGCAATGATCATTCATGTGCATGTGTCCTTATAGTAGACGATTTATAGTCCCTTGGATATATACCCAGTAATGGGATTGCTGGGTCAAATGGAATTTCTATTTCTAAGGCCTTGAGGAATCGCCACACTGTCTTCCACAATGGTTGAACTAATTTACATTCCCACCAACAGTGTAAAAGTGTTCCTATTTCTCCACATCCTCTCCAGCATCTGTTGTCTCCAGATTTTTTAATGATCGCCATTCTAACTGGCATGGGATGGCATCTCAGTGTGGTTTTGATTTGCATCTCTCTAATGACCAGTGATGATGAGCATTTTTTCATATGATTGTTGGCCTCATGTATGTCTTCTTTTGTAAAGTGTCTGTTCATTTCCTTTGCCCATTTTTGAATGGGCTTGTTTGTTTTTTTTCCTGTAAATCTGTTTGAGTTCTTTGTAAATTCTGGATACCAGCCCTTTGTCAGATGGGTAAACTGCAAACATTTTTCCCATTCTGTTGGTTGCCGATTCACTCTAGTGACTGTTTCTTTTGCTGTGCAGAAGATGTGGAGTTTGATTAGGTCCCATTTGTCTATTTTGGCTTTTGTTGCCAATGCTTTTGGTGTTTTGGTTGTGAAGTCCTTGCCTACTCCTATGTCCTGAATGGTTTTGCCTATATTTTCTTCTAGGGTTTTTATGGTGCCGGGTCTTATGTTTAAGTCTTTAATCCATCTGGAGTTAATTTTAGTGTAAGGTGTCAGGAAGGGGTCCAGTTTCTGCTTTCTGCACATGGCTAGCCAGTTTTTCCAACATCATTTATTAAACAGGGAATCCTTTCCCCATTGCTTGGTTTTGTCAGGTTTATCAAAGATTGCATGGTTGTAGATATGTTGTGTTGCCTCTGATGCCTCTGTTCTGTTCTATTGGTCTATATCTCTGTACTGGTACCAGTACCATGCTGTTTTGATTACTGTAGCCTTGTAGTATAGTTTGAAGTTCGGTAGTGTGATGCCTCCTGCTCCGTTCTTTCTACTTAGAATTGACTTGGCTATGCGGGCTCTCTTTTGGTTCCATATGAAGTTCATGGTGGTTTTTTCCAGTTCTGTGAAGAAAGCCAATGGTAGCTTGATGGGGATAGCATTGATTCTGTAAATTACTTTGGGCAGTAGAGCCATTTTCATGATATTGATTCTTTCTAACCATGAACATGGAATGCTTCTCCATCTGTTTGTGTCCTCTCTTATTTCGTTGAGCAGTGGATTGTAGCTCTCCTTGAAGTTTCCTTGTAGTTTTCCTTACATTTCTTGTAAGTTGTATTCCTAGGTATTTTATTCTTTTTGTAGCAATTGTGAATGGCAGTTCATTCTTGATTTGGCTCTCTTTAAGTCTGTTATTGGTGTATAGGAATGCTTGTGATTTTTGCACATTGATTTTATATCCTGAGACTTTGCTGAAGTTGCTTATCAGTTTCAGGAGTTTTTGGGCTGAGGCAATGGAGTCTTCTAGGTATACAATCATGTCATCTGCAAATAGAGACAATTTGGCTCCCTCCTTTCGTATTTGAATATGCTTTTTTCTTTTCTTGCTGATTGCTCTGGCTAGAAATTCCAGTACTATATTGAAAAGGAGTGGTGAAAGAGGGCATCTTTGTCTAGTGCCAGATTTCAAAGGGAATGCTTCCAGTTTTTGCCCATGCAGTATGATATTGGCTGTTGGTTTGCCGTAAATAGCTTTTATTATTTTGAGATATGTTTCATCAATATGGAGTTTATTGAGGGTTTTTAGCATCAAAGGCTGCTGAATTTTGTCAAAGGCTTTCTCTGCATCAATTGAGATAATCATGTGGTTTTTGTTTTTGGTTCTGTTTATGTGGTGAATTACATTTATAGACTTGCATTTGTTGAACCAGCCTCGCATCCCCGGGATGAATCCTACTTGATCATGATGGATAAGTGTTTTGATGTGCTAACGCAATCAATTTGCCAGTACTTTATTGAAGATTTTTGCATCTATGTTCATCATGGATATTGGCCTGAAGTTTTCTTTTCTTGTTGAGTCTCTGCCAGATTTTGGTATCAGGATGATGTTGGTCTCATAATATGATTTGGGAAGGATTCCCTCTTTTTGGATTATTTGGAATAGTTTTAGAAGGAATGGTACCAGCTCCTTTTTGTGTGTATGGTAGAATTTGGCTGTGAACCCATCTGGACCTGGGATTTTTTTGTGTGGTAGGCTCTTAATTGCTGCCTCGAATTCAGACCTTGTTACTGGTCTATTCATACTTTCAGCCTCCGCCTGGTTTAGGCTTGGGAGGACACAGGTGTCCAGGAATTTGTCCATTTCTTCCAGGTTTACTAGTTTATGTGCATAGAGATGTTTGTAGTATTCTCTGATGATGGTTTGAATTTCTGTGGAGTCTGTAGTGATTTCCCCTTTTTTCATATTTTATTGCATCTATTTGGTTGTCCTCTCTTTTTTATCAGTCTGGCTAGTGGTCTATTTTGTTGATCTTTTCAAAAAACCAGCTCTTGGATTTATTGATTTTTTGAAGGGTTTTTTTGTGTCTCTATCTCCTTCAGTTCTGCTCTGATCTTAGTTATTTCTTGTCTTCTGCTAGGTTTTGAGTTTTTTTTATCTTGCTCCTCTAGCTCTTTCAATTTTGATGATAGGGTGTCAATTTTGGATCTCTACACTCTTCTCATGTGGGTACTTATTGCTATATATTTTCCTCTAGAGACTGCTTTAAATGTGTCCCAGAGATTCTGGTATGTTGTGTCTTCATTCTCATTGGTTTCAAAGAACTTTTTTATTTCTGCCTTCATTTCATTGTTTATCCAATCAACATTCAATAGCCAGTTGTTTAGTTTCCATGAAGCTGTGCGGTTCTGAGTTAGTTTCTGAATTCTGAGTTCTAACTTGATTGCACTATGGTCTAAGAGACGGTTTGTTATGATTTCAGTTGTTTTGCATTTGCTGAGGAGTGATTTACTTTCAATTATGTGGTCAATTTTAGAGTAGGTGTGATGTGGTGCTGAGAAGGATGTATATTCTGTGGATTTGGGGTGGAGAGTTCTATAAATGTCTATCAGGTTTTCTTGTTCCAGGTCTGAGTTCAAGCCCTGGATATCCTTGTTAATTTTCTGTCTGGTTGATCTGTCTAATGTTGACAGTGGAGTGTTAAGGTCTCCCACTATTATTGTGTGGGAGTCTAAGTCTCTTTGTAAGTCATTAAGAACTTGCTTTATATATCTGTGTGCTCCTGTATTGGGTCCATATATATTTAGGATCGTTAGCTCTTCTTGTTGTATTGATCCTTTTACCATTATGTAATGACCTTCTTTGTCTCTTTTGATCTTTGTCACTTTAAAGTCTATTTTATCAGAAGTGAGAATTGCAACTCCTGCTTTTTTTGCTGTCCATTTGCTTGGTAAGTCTTCCTCCATCCCTTTATTTTGAGCCTTTGTGTATCCTTGCATGTGAGATGGGTTTCCTGGATACAGCACACCAATGGTTTTGGCTTTTTATCCAGTTTGCCAGTCTATGTCTTCTGATTGGTGCATTTAGCCCATTCCCATTTATATTTAGGGTTAATATTGTTATATGTGAATTTGACACTGCCATTTTGATGCTAGCTGGCTGTTTTACCTGTTAGTTGATGCAGATTCTTCATTTTGTTGATGCTCTTTAGCATTTGGTATGTTTTTGGAATGTCTGGTACTGGTTGTTTCTTTCTATGTGTAGTGCCTCTTTCAGGAGCTCTTGTAAAGCAGGCATGGTGGTGACAAAAATCTCTGAGTACTTGCTTGTTTGCAAAGGATTTTATTTTTCCTTCACTTATAAAGCTCAATTTGGCTGGATGTGAGATTCTGGGTTGAAAGTTCTTTTTGTTAAGGATGTTGAGTATTGGCCCCTACTCTCTTCTGGCTTGTAGAGTTTCTGCTGAGAGATCTGCTGTGAGTCTGATGGGCTTCCCTTTGTGTGTGACCTGACCTTTTTCTCTGGTTGCCCTTAGTATTTTCTCCTTCATTTCAACCCTGGTGAATCTGACGATTATGTGCCTTGGGGTTGCTCTTGTTGGGGAATATCTCTGTGGTGTTCTCTGTATTTCCTGGACTTGAATATTGGCCTGCCTTGCTAGGTTGGGGAAATTTTCCTGGATAATATCCTGAAGAGTATTTTCCAGCTTGGCTTCATTCTCTTCATCACATTCTGGTACGCCTATCAAACGTAGGTTAGGTCTCTTCACATAGTCCCACATTTCTTGGAGACTTTGTTCATTTCTTTTTGCACTTTTTTCTCTAATCTTGGTTTCTCATTTTATTTCATTGAGTTGATCTTCAACTTCTGATATCCTTTCTTCTGCTCGGTCAATTTGGCTGTTGAAACTTGTGCATGCTTCTCGAAGGTCTCGTGTTGTGTTTTTCAGCTCCTTCAATTCACTCATATTCCTCTCTATGTTGTCCATTCTTGTTATCATTTCCTCAAATCTTTCTTTAATCTTTTTTCAAGGTTCTTAGTTTCTTTGCATTGATTTAGAACATGTTCTTTTAGCTCATGGAAGTTTCTCATTACCCACCTTCTGAAGTCTGATTCTGTCATTTTGTCACACTCATTCTCCATCCATCTTTGTTCCCTTGTTAGTGAGGAGTTTTGGTCCTTTGTAGGAGGTGAGGTGTTTTGGTTTTGGGTGTCTTCCTCCTTTTTGCACTGGTTTCTTCCCATCTTTGTGGATTTATCAACCTGTCGTCTGAGTAGTTGCTGACTTTTCATTTGGGTCTCTGAGTGGACGCCCAGATTGTTGATGATGAAGTATTTCTGTTACTTAGTTTTTCTTCTAACAGTCTAGCCCCTCTGCTGTACAACTGCTGAGGTCCACTCCAGGCCCTGCTTGTCTGGGGTACACCTGTTGCAGCTGCGAACAGTGAGGGATGCTACCAGTTTCTTCTTCTGCTATCTTTGTCCCAGAATGATGCCCACCAAATGTCAGTCTGATCAGTTTTTTTTTTGAGGTGACTCTTTGGATATATAGGGGTCAGAAAGCTGTTTCAGGAGACGGACTCTACTTTATAGGAGCTCAAGGGCTGAGCTGTGAGCTCCGTTGTTCATTCAGGGTTTTAGGTAGATGCGTTTATGTCTGCTGCAGCAGAACTTATAAATCCTCTTTTTTTCCCTCAGATCTGTCTTGGGAAGTTATGGCTTTCTTTATGAGTATCCATTGCACTATCCTGCCCAGCTAGGAGGCAGTCTAGTCACTATTTGCCTGCCGAGGCTTCGCCCTGCTACCATGGGGTCTGCCCTGTTGCTGTGGGCTCTGCTCTGCTGCTGTGGGCTCTGCCCTGCTGCCGTGGGCTCCACCCTCTTGCCATGCACTCTGCCCTACTGTCATGGGCTTCACCCCATTGCTGTGGGCTCCTGCCTGTTGCCCATTGGCTCCGCCCTGCTGTCATGGGCTCCGCCCTGTTGGCGAAGTCTCTGTTATGGTGGGTTGCCTTGGCAATGGCAGGCTGCGTCAGCAATGGGAGTGTACCTCAGTAGGCATGGAATGCCTTGGTAGTGGTGGACGCCCCTCCCCCACCTAGCTGTACCATCCTGGATTCAGCTGTGCCTGCAGTGAAACTCTCAACCCCAAGCATTTCGAATCGCCATTTTGTTTGTCCCTCTGGAAGTGGGACCCACCGAGCCTGATCACCTGGCTCCCTGCCTCAGAGCCCTTTCTTTCTCTCTTTTTTTTTAAGTTGAACAGTTGACTCTCTCCCAGGTGTTTTAGTCACCTGCTGAAAGGGCACCAGGATGTGTGTGATTTCCCGTGCAGCCACCCACTGCACTGGCTCAAATGTCACTTCCCAGGAATCTCCTGGTCTGGCTTTCTGTCCAAGTCCCGTTTAATCAGATGGATATGCTAATCTGCCCTCCCAAATCTCAGATTGCCAGTTTATTAGGGCACCCAGACCTGCGCATTTTGTGCAGTGTGCCGCTCTGCTGTGGCATCGGCTGTAATGGCTGCGCAAGCCGAGAGGGCTGTGCTGGCGTCCCGTGTCTCTCCTATTCCTGGGAATTTCCCTGTTCTGTGGGCAACAAAGATCCATCTGGAAATGCAGCTAGGACTCACCCTCTGCGCCTTCACTGAGAGCTGCAATCCTGAGTTGTTCCTACCATGCCATCTTGGAAATCCCCCTGATCTCAGCATTTATTCTATCTTTTCCTGGTAAATTTTCTTTCATTTGGGTGTGCTATATTTTACCTATAGGATACAATCTGGTGTTATAGCATGTAATCATTTCTTGGAATTTTACTTTTAAGAACAGCATCAGAAATACTTGCAAGGGTTAAGACTCATTCCCCTCAAAGGTGGCACCTTGAAAAGACTGTTTACCAGTTCCTTCTATGCAGACTCCCAGGGCTAAGTTTTGTCCTTCTATAGCCTGGTTCTTTATTTGAGTGATTCCAATACATTCCCTTTCTATTTGCAAATTTATTTTGCTATTATGACTATAAGATTGCTCTATTTTCCTGGACAAAAATTTAAATAACCAAAGTGCAATTTTCCTTGAAATATTCTAAACTCAGACTGATGTATATAATATCCATTTTCAGTGGTCTCTGTATTAAAGAACATATGTGTAGGGGGGAAGGGGAGAGGGAGAGGGAGAGGGAGAGAGTGTGAGCAAGTATAGGGAAAATGACACCAGTTAGTCTTGGAATACCAAGGTTTGACTTTGACTAAATAAATGACAGACACTTCTGATATGTAAATGTCCCCATTTTATTGCTTGCTCTGTTGTGATCAGGACTCTTTCACAGGCAGTCTTGCATAGAATTCTTCATGTCCCTCCATCATCTTGCAAAATCAATAAAACCACAAAACTTATTGCCTCACAGTTCTGAAGGCTGGAAGTCTGAAGTTAAAATGTTTGCTGGTCCATACACCCTTTGAAAGCTGTTGGGGAGAATCCTTCCTTGTGTCCTAGTTTCTGGTAGTTTGCCAGCAATCCTTAGCATTCCTTCACTTGCAGCTGTAGCATTACAGTCTCTGCCTTTATCATCACATGATGTTCTTTCTTGAGTCTCTGTGTCTTTTCTCTTCTTAAAAAGCTATCAATTATTTTGAATTAAGAGTACACCCTACTCCAGCATGACCTCATCTTAACTAATCACATTTGCAACAACCCTATATCCAAATACAGTCACACCTCAAGATACTGAGGACTAGGATTTCAATATAACTTTTCGAGGGACAGATTTGAACCCTTAACAGGATGCTGTAGGCTTTACTATTACTCATATATGAATAAATTAAAATTTCCAGACAAAATATTAGCAGGAGGCTTTTGTGGGGGTCAGAGCAGGAGTAGAAGGAGTGAGAGAGTTTGCTAGGAGTCCGTGGCTAAAGACATGGATTGTTTCATTATAATGAAATTTCTCTGCATAGCCATGCCTCTCATGCTTCTCTGACCTAGCTTAAAGCCTTCACTATACACTGCTATCAAAAGCATAGTCCTTGCTTCCAAGGTATCCTTTCATCTTTTAAAAGATGCTGCTTTCTTACACCAAGAGGATCTGAGAGGACTTTTCGTATCTTATGTCACAGTAGCTGCGTTGATTGTGCTCTTTTAGTCCTCAGTCTTGTCACAGCAGTCACTACTTAAGAGGGACCTTTCCCTTATAGTAATCCACATTTGCTGCTCATTTCTGATATCTGCCCACTCTAGACCACCCAACGTGGAATCTGTCATAGATGGTAAGTTAATACTCCCTTGGTTTACTCTAGATTGACATAGAACTTGTGTTGTCATTTAACTTTGCAAATAAAATCACACACACATCAAACTAACATCAAACTGATCTTCTATTTTATAACACTTGAATGTAATTCAATTGTTTTCTATTTAAAATATCTCATCATATACTCACACATATACCTGGATCAAAGCACATAGCATTTTATAAAATTGTGCAGCTTTCATCAGTTATTCTATATTTTGGAATATTTTTCTTACTGATTTACTGATGCTCCTGCTTTGTTTCTATGGCAGTGCCTCCAGTTATTACAGTTTCAAGCTTTCTGAAAAGATTTATTTGTTCATACCAGAGAAGTACAAGAGAGAAATGACTGCTATAAACTCTAGTCATCCTCATGCTCCTGAGTTGCCAACTGATAAACTCAAATGGCTTTCATTAGCCACATAGTGTTATCAAGGACCATTCAGCCAGTCTGCTTGTATTCCTCACTTAACTGCTATAGCAGGAATATTTCAAATGACAGGCATCTTCACAACTACAAATGATGGGGAAACAGATTATAAAACAAATTATGTATCATTTTTAGGGAAGTTAATGATATTAAAGATTCTCTGATTCTATTTGATAAACTGGTTTCAAGTTGTTTTATCCATTTAAACTATATTAAAGATCACTCCTCTGGAACTCGTAACCAGCTGAATTTTTATACTAGAAATACACAGAAACGAAAAGCCCAAATCCTCTCCACAAAAGAAGTAAACAAATATGGTACATATGTCACATGTGAGAGATGTACTTCTGTGGGACTCACATGAACGTTCTAGTAGATTTGGTTCTGAATGTAGGCATGTTTTTCATTCTTAAAATAAATGAATTAGTCAAACAACACCTCACAATTTTGGCATAAAATAAAAGCTCAGAAATTCAGGCATGATTAATTTGAAGTTTAAAAATTATTTATTTAGTATTCCACCATGATTTACATATTCATGCTCTGGGAGATGAAAGTTGACTAAGCAAAATGAGGAAAATGAAACAACCTATATGAGGGCTGTTTAAAAACATATAGTAAGGAAACTAATTTCAAAAAATTAATGCATAAATTGCAATCCATCTTTACTTTTATTAGAGCAGATCTGGTATAGCTCCACACACAAGGTTTGCCTTTTGTTCTTTTCCAGATTTGTGGCTTTAATGTTTGTTGGTATACTGGCTGTTTCCCTTCAGCTTCTTCCTCCTGTTGGTCACTTGTACTAACTAACCTGTCACTTTTTGGTCCCAGACAAGCTTCATGAAACTAAGCCTACCCTCAACCATCCCCCCGCCCAGCTCACTGCAATGTAGCCTCATCTGCCACTTTTCCTCAATTAAGTCACAAACAATATTGTTATTGCCTAAACCAATGTGTGTTTAAGACTTTATATTAGTTTATCCTTCTCTGTGGAGGATATGTTCCAAAACCCTGCAATGGGTGCCTGAAACTGCAGATAGTTCTAAACCATATATATACTATGTTTTTTCCTATGCATACATAACTATGCAAAAGTTTAATTTATAAATTAGGTACTTTAAGAGATTAACAACAATAATAATGAAATAGAACAGTTATAACGATATGTCACCATTGCTAGTCCAGTGCTTTGAAGCCATTATTAAGTAAAAGAAGGGTTATTTGAACACAAACACTGTGATACTGCAACAGTTGATGTGATAACTGAGAAGGTTGCTAAGAGACTAATGGGTAGGTAACAGAGGCACAGATATGTTGGACAAAGGAATGATTCACATACTAGACAGGATAGAGGGGGTGGCACAATATTTCATGATAGTATTCAGAATGGCACACAATTGAAAACTGTAAGTGGGATAAAACCACAGATAACGCAGGTCTACTAAATTGGTCCTTTCTACTGTAGTTCACACACTGACTCATCAATCTTTCTTTAAACTTTCACCTTTTAAGAGTTGCCATTCTTTGGCTTAATTCCTTCAATAAATTCTCATTATCTTTATAGAAAAGACTAAAGTTATTAACTTTGCATAGGGGCAGCTTTCACATAGAAACTCAATTATCTTTTCAGTTTCATCTTCTGATACTCTAATGACCTTCCTGCTCAATACTCAGTATAACTACTAAGCTGAGATCATCGTAAGCCTTTTTGAATCTGTGCATCTATCATGTCTTAATTTGAGTATTTTCCTTTGCTGAAATACTCTTTCCTTAATCCTTAATCCTCTGGTTTCAGTTTAACAATCATTTTTTATAGAGTCTTCTCTGATATCCAAATCCTAATTTGTGTTCGTATCTGTGAGCTTTGAGAGAACTATACATTTTCCTTGCCATATCCCTTTCAGAGTGCACTGTGACTGCTTCCTTTATTTTCTTAGCACATTTTCGTATAATATCAGAGAAGAATATCTACAGTGATGTGAAAAGCCTACTTTAAATACCCCTCCCTTCTCCAGCTATGCATCTATATGAGGCAGGCATTACTTCATATAGTGCAAGCAAAACAGCATGTCACATCAACTAACTGTAGAAGTTCCTATGTCAGGCATACAGATTTTCAAAATTTTAAAAATAGTTCTACTCTCCTAGATTATTTTTGTATTAGAGAATGTAGATTTAAAAAACAAACATACTTAATAGATTTATAGTTATTTTTAAACAAATTACTAAATTAGTATTTAATATTTTTTTAGTTTTAATTTATCATACTGTAAATGGACATTTATTTAATTTATAATACTGTAAATGGATATAACTCACCAAAGTAAAGTCTTTGGAGATTCTCAATAATTTCACAGGTGTTCTGGGGTTTCTGAAACAAAAATGCTTGTAAATTACAGCTATAGATCTGTTTGGATGAACTAAGAATAGTGAGACTTCTCCATAAACAAGTCTATCTGTATACTTATTTAGATCTTAATTTCTTTCAGCATTGCTTTATACTTTTAATGCAGCCACCTTGCAATATTTATTACTTTTTAATCTTAAGTTTTCATATTACTGTGGTGGAATTTAAAAATTTCCCCTTTTCCATTGTTTTTCATTAGAATATAGAAATACAATCAAATTTTGTATTCTGTAATTGTGACCTTCCTGAATTCACTTGTTAGTTCTAGTCATTGTTTCATAGATTTCTTAAGATTTTGGAAGGAAACAATCATGTCGCTTACAAATGAGAGAAAGTTTTGTCTTCCTTTCCAGTCTCTGTGTCCTTTACTTGTTTTACTTTGTTTATTTCTGAATTCACTAGTAAAATGTCAAATTGAAGCAGTGAGAACAGATGTCATTTTCTTTTTTCCAAATATACAGGAGAACGTTTTAGGCGCAGTGAGAACAGATGTCATTTTCTTTTTTCCAAATATACAGGAGAACGTTTTAGGCTTTTACCATTCAATATGTGTGTTTGTGTTTTTGTTTTTAGTAAATACACTTTTAAAAATTTCATCTCAGGTTAGTCTTCGTAAGTTGTATACATCAATAAAATTGTCTACTTAAATCATAAAGTACTTCCTAATATTCTATTCTCTTTCTAAAATATGTATAAAAAATTACATATTAGTTTATTTCTAATACTGATTTTATCATAATTTTTAAAATTTATGTTTTATCTCTACTTTTAATTATTTTTAGCTTGAGATTTATTGATTTTATCAGTCTTTTCAAAGAACAAAGTTTTGGCTTTGTCAATTTTCTAGTTTTAATTATTCATTTCACTAATTTCTAATATCTTTTATTCTTCCTTCTACTTTCTACTTTACTTTTATCCTCTGTTTCTAGCTTTTATAGACAATATTTATTATGCAAATAATTGTAAATTTTTCTCTAACATCTGCTTTAGCTGTATATTAGGGTTTCTCCAGAGAAACAGACCTTATAATTAAAATATATTGAAAATAAGTAAACTCATTAATTAACTTAACCAAACCTGGACATTTTCTCATGCAATTAGGGAGGCCAGGAAGTTCCAAATCAGAAGGCCATGAGAACCAGTGAAGCTAATGGTGTAAGTCTTGGTCCAACTCTTGGTGCTCATGATGAGGGCATCCCATAGTGTAAGTTCTGGTCTGAATCTGAAAACCAGGAATGCAGTGACTGATGGCAGAAGACAGATGTCTCAGTTCAGAGAGATGAATTAGCACTTCCTTCACTTTTGCATTCTATTCAGGCTGTCAGTGGATTAGATGATGCTCATTTACGTTGGTGAGGGTGGATCTACTTTACTCAATCTACTGATTCAAATGCTAATCTCTACCTGAAGTATCCTCGCAGACACACCCAGAATTAATGTTTTACCAGATATCTGGACATCCCTTAGCTCAGTCAAACTGGCACATAAATTAACCATCATCTAGTACATCACATCTATTAGAATATGATGAATTTCAGAATACTGTAATTTTCTTGTAATTTCCTCTGACCCACTAGTAGAACTGTGTTCTTTATTTCCAAATATTTGGGGCTTTTCTACATGTCTTGTGATTGATTTATTTAAACTTTATTTTTACTAAAATGCATATTCTGTAATATTTTAATTATTTAGATTTATTATGACTTGCTTTTTAACACAGTATATCATTTATCTTTGTGAATGTGTCCTGTGCATTTTAAAAGAATTGTTTTATACACTTGTTGCTTATAATGTTTTATAAATATGAATTAGGTCAAAGTAGCCAAAGCATTATTCCCGTCTTCTTCAAACATTCTGATTTTTCATCTAGATGTTCTATTAATTACTGTTTAATCAATCACTATTCCACCAATTAGTGAAAGAAGGATGTTAAAATTTCCCACTATAATGAATATTTGTTTACTTTTCTTTCTAAATATCTGTTTTTAATTTGAGTTTTGAAATTCTGTATTCATGTTCATACACATCTATACCCTTCTGATTATTTTATCACTATAAAATGATCCACTTTGTCTCTGGCAATACTCCTTATTTGATGTCTATTTTGTCTGTTGTAATGACTCCATTTTTGTTATGTTTACTATTCAAATAGTATATATATGCAATATATATATTTCCATCGATTCATTCCTTTTACACCTACCTTTATCATTATATCTAGCTTACATCTCTTTTATACAACATGTTATCAGGTCTGGCTTCTTATCCAGTCTTACAAACATTGCTTTTCAATATGAATATTTAGTTCATTTTACTTCCTTCTCTTAGTTAATGAATTTTTTTCTAAATATTTCATTTTGATTTCTCTATTGTACTTTAAGTTATATATCATAACATTTTTCAGTGGTTGCTATAGGGATTACAATGTAAATCCTAACCTGGCACATTCTACTAAGTGTTAGTATTATACCACATAAAGTATAAGAATTTTACTACTGTATAGTTTCATTTGCTGCAGCTATTTTTTTACTAGTGCCATATAGTCTGTGTATATATGATATCTATATGTTATAAACACCATAGTAGGATATTACAATATTTTCATTAAAAAGACATATATTTTTTAAAGAAATTATTTTAAAAGTATATTTTCTTACATATTTTTCATATCTGTTGCTCTTCTTTACTTCCTGTAGATTCATGTATCTATCTGATATCATTTCTCTGTATCCTGAAGTAATTTCCTTAGCAGGAAATTCTCAGTTTATTTATCTATTTTGGCATCATTTCCAGAGGATATTTTTGCTGATATAATATTCTAGGTTGACAGTTATTTTACCTTTTTTTCAGCACTTTAAAGATATTTTTAGTGTCTTGTGGCTTTTATTCCTTCTGATAAGTCAGTCATCAAAGTTACTGCCTTCTTTTTTCATGTAATAAGTCATTTTTCTGGCTGCTTCAAAAATTTTGTTACTTCAATGTAATTCTTTGGTTTTCAGCATCTGTCTGTGATATGGCTCTTTGTTTTCTTTGTTTTTAACTTGCCTGGGGTTTACTGAAATTTTTGGATCTGTAACTTGTTATCATCAGATTCAGATATTTTTAATCATCAGTGCTTCAAATATTTTTCTGCCCTATTATCTTTTTCTCCTTGTAAAATTTCAATTACATATATGTTTGTGAGCTTTTTCTTAACAGATTCAAGTATTCTTTTGATATGTCTTCAAATTTACTGACATTTTCTTTTTTTTCTTTTCCTTTTTTTGGAAGAAAGAAAAAGGGGGAGAGAGAACAGGAGTCTTGCTCTATTGCCCAGGTTGGAATGCAATCTAAAAATAGGTATTAAAAACCTCTTTTATGCCAATAATTGTGCTTAACAGCAAAGACAGGAAAGAATAAGGGAAGAAAATAACAAAAAAACAGCCAACCAATATTTCATTTAAGTCTGTGAAATACTATGCAAATACTGAAGAATGATTTACTTCTAGTTATGTGGTCACTTTCAAAATAGGTGTAATGTGATACTGAGAAAAATGTATGTTCTGTGGACCTGGGGTGAAGAATTCTATAAATATTCACTGAGTTTACTTGTTCCAGGTCTGAGTTCTAATCATAGATGTCCCTGTTAATTTTCTATCTCATTGATCTGTCAAATATTAACAATGTGGTGTTAAAGTCTCCTGCTATAATTGTGTGGGAGTCTAAGTCTCTTTATAAGTCACTAAGAACTTGTCTTATGTATCTGGGTGCTCCTATATTGGGTGCATATAAATTGATGATCATTAATTCCTGTTACTGCATTGATCTTTTTACCATTATGTAATGTCCTTCTTTGTTTCTTTTAGTCTTTGTTACTATTAAAGTCTATTTTGTCAGAGACGAATGTTACAGCTCCTGTTTATTTATTTATTTATTTTTATTGCTCTCCATTTGATTGATAAGTCTTCTACCAACCCTTTCTTTTGAGTCTTTGTGTGTCCTTGCTTATAAGATGGATCTGGATACAGCATACCGATGGGTTTTAACTTTTTATTTAATTTTCCTGTCTGTGTCTTTGATTGGGCCACTGAATCCATTTAAATTTAGGATTAATATTGATATTTGTGACTTTAATATTGTCATTTAATGCTAGCTGGCTATATTGCCCATTAGTTTATATAGTGGGCAATTGTGGAGGTACTCTTTACCTTTGGTAAGTTTTTGGGATGACTGATACTGGTTATTCCTTTCTGTGTGTAGTGCTTCTTTCAGAAGCACTTGTAAAGCAGGCCTAGAGGTGATGAAATCTCTGAGTGCTTGCTTGTTCGTGAAACATTTTATTTTTCCTTCATTTATGAAGCTTAATTTGGCTGGATATGAGATTCTGGGTTGAAAATTCTTTTCTTTGAGGATATTGAATATTGACCCCCACTCTCTTCTAGTTTGTAGGGTTTCAGCTGAGAGATCTGCTGTGAGTCTGATAGGCTTCCCTTTATGGGTAACCTGACCTTTCTCTCTAGCTGCCCTTAGAATTTTCTCCTTTATTTCAACCCTGGTGAATCTAATGATTATGTGTCAGTTGCTCTACTTGAGGAATATCTTTGTGATGTTCTCTGTATTACATGGAGTTGTGTATTGTCCTGCCTTTCTAGGTTAGGAAAGTTTTCCTGAATAATATCCTGAAGAGTATTTTCCAGTTTGGATTCATTCTCTTCATGACATTCAGGTATACCTATCAATCATAAATTAGGTCTTTTCACATAGTCCCATATTTCTTGGAGACTTTGCTCATTCCTTTTTACTCTTTCTTCTCTAGTCTTGGCTTCTCATTTCATTTCATTAAGTTGGTCTTCGACTTCTGATATCCTTTCTTCTGTTTGATCACTTCAACTGTTAAAACCTGTGCATACTTTGTGAAGTTCTCGTATTGTATTCTTCAGTTCCGTTAATTCACTTATATTCCTCTCTAAATTGTCTATTCTCAGTAAAATTTCATCAAACCTTTTTTCAAGGTTCTTAGTTTCTTTCTGTTGGGCTAGAACATGTTCTTTTAACTCACAGAAGTTTCTTATTATCCACCTTCTGAAGCCTAATTCTGTTAATGGAATGCACTTGTTCTCCATCAGGCCTTGTTCCCCTGTTGATGAGGAACTGTGATCCCTTGTAGACGGAGAGGCATTCTGATTTTGGGTATTCTTACCCTTTTTACGCTGGTTTCTTCCCATCATTGTAAATTTATCCACCTGTCATCTTTGTAATTACCGACTTTCATATTAGGTCTCTGAGTGGACATCAAACTTCTTGATTCTCAGCGCTGGAATCTGAGCAACCCACTGTGCCGGCTAAAACAGCGGCGTTAAGATTCATGGTGCTTTTCTGCCCAGGAATCTCCAGTCTGGCTTCCCTCTTGAGTCCATTTTTCAATCAGCCGAATGGGTGATTCTGCCTTCCTGGAGCTCCAAATGTCGACCAGAAGGGGACCCAGTCCCGTTTACTCTGCACCGAGAACTGCCACGCCAAGGCACCAGCAAAACCACCGTGCCGGCCACAAGAGTCACACTGGTGACCTGTGGGGCTCCTCTGCTGGGAGTCTTCTGGTCTGTGAGCAACAAAAATTTATCTGAAAGTGTGACATCCTCTCATTCTCTATGCTTTCACTGGAGCTACAATCCTGAGCTGTTAGTAATTGGCCATCTTGGATCTCTCTATTTACTGACATTTTCATTTTAGGTATTATAATTTTAACTCATAGAATTTTTATTTGATTTGTTTTTAAATAGTTCTCATTTATCTTCTGTGATTTCTCATCTGTTTGTTCATTTTTATTATCTTTTCTTTGTCCATCCTTGAATATATTTATAATAACTTCTTTAAAGTCCTCATCTATATATTTCAATCTGTGAGAGTCAGTTTTACTAACTGCTGTTTTTTTAAATATGGGTCACATTTTCTGTTTTTCACATGTCTAGTGATTTTTTTATTATATGCTGAATACTATAAATAATATAGATATTTTGTATTCTGAAATCTGCTGCTAAAGAATGATTATTTTGATTTTAACAAGAAATTATCTTCAGCTGCAATCAAACTCTGAATTCTGTAATTCCTGCTGAAGGTATTGGTTGAAATCTTGGCTCATTTATCTTACCCTTCTAGCTATAGCCTCTGGTTTCTCTTTGATATTTCCTTCATGTATATGGAGTTCAAGGTTCAGTTTAGGACCTAAGCAGATATTACACAGCATTAAAAGTTTTTCTTCAATTTTCCTTTGACTTTCTAGCCACTCTGGCAGTTCTGAATTCTGTCCTCTGACTTCTCAAGCCAGTAACACTATGGCCTTTCCTTGAACTTCAGCCTTGCCACCTAGTAAGGACTAGAGTGTGCCCCCAAGAGAAAAACTGTACAAATGTAAGCTTGCCCAGTTTTTTCCTTATTTCAAGAGTTGACTCTGCTTCAATACTTGATCACTTTCAATTACTCTTTAATAACTTCAAAAATTGAAAGTGTAACTGCTAATAAGTTTAAGTCTCACCTCTGAAACAGTGATTAAAATCATTTGCTAAAAGGGAAAGGGTTTCTTTTGGAACAAACCACATATGTCATATTTTCATAGCAAGATGAAATGGTAGAGAGAAAAGTCATTCTCTATCCCTTATGGCACATAAAATTTTCATGGCTATAGTTATGTGAGGCTAATAAATAGATAATCAAAGGTAACATTTAGAGTCCCTGCCATGTGCTTGAGGCTGTACTAGGTCCTTAATGCAGGTCATTTCATTTAGTTCCTGCAATTATCCAATAGATGTAAGTATTATTATTGTCTTTATTGTATAGATGAGGAAATTGGGACTAAAAGAAGTTTAATAAAGAGCTGTTACACAACTGCTAAGTGGCAGAGTTAGAATTTAAAACCAAAAATTTTGTTTTCAAATTAACCCACAATCCCATTAGTTTACTCTATCCATGTCACTGCTGAAAGGATGTCTAGAAATTCTCTTTTGGGCAAAGCTGGCAGTATATAGTCCTTCCCTGAACAGAATGGTTAGGTAATTTCCAAATTTTCTGTGCCTTCTCTGTGCCAGACACTTAATTCTGCTTGTACATATTATCATGTTTAATTTTGACAACATCCCTGTGAGGCTGATGTTATTGTTATTTCACTTCACAAACAGATTATATAAGCTGAAAGGTTATATAACAAGCTCAAGGTCAGACCTTGATGGGAGTAAGACTAAGAACAAAAATATCTCAGATCCTTATTAATTTTATACTACCCCCTACTCCACAATACTGCCTCATTTGTCCCAGACTCCTCTCCAGATTTCATTGGAGACAGTGAATCTCTCCATTGTTTCATTGGAAACAATGACCTCATTGTTATACCCCAGTTGAATTTAGAACTATAGAAATGATGGCAAAGGCAGTAAAATGGGCTCCCCTTTTCCCTGTAAAAAAAAAAAAAAAAAATTAAAATCCTGTTAGTTATCTCTACTATTTTTAAATGGTGTCTCATACATTCTTTAAGTTGCTGCATTTTCTTTTGTAAATTAAGTACACATTTAGGCATAAAAGGTAATACTTGAGATATTTTCATATGCAGATGCCTTTTTCTGCATCATGGCTTTGGTTTGCTATATCTAAAAACATGAGCAAAGTCTCAGTGGCTTCCAAGGACATGAATTATTTAATATTTTACATTAGTTCATCTCGTTTACTGGAGTGTCCCTGGGACATATTCATTTACACAGGAAGGATGTCAGGGGAAACATTTGGAAAACTGTAATAATAATAATAGCTAAATAGAAATCTGAAATTATTGTAAACCACCCTCTATTCTCAGATTACATTAAAGTGCATGGCATATTTACAAAATTTTCATGAGGCTTTTAACTTGTCAGAGCTCATTCAAGATGTCCAAATTACTTATTTGCATCCAGCTCTGAATAAACTGACTAGATTCAATTACCTGACACCTCACTCTGAATCACTGTAATGTAAGTCCCTAGTTAATATACTCCTGCTATTGTTGATTATCTCATTTTTCAAGAGCAAAATTATAAAATCAAGTCTTGATATGCATAAATTGACTTTCCTCATATGTGCAATAATGTTGAGTTAGGGAAATTCACTTGAAGTAGATGGGAGTTAATTAGGAACTTCCCACTTTTCTCTCATTTATCCTTCATTCTTGTTGCTAGTTTGTGCTCTGACCATCCAATACATAGACATTTTCAGCTAAATGAGGAGAGTTGTTAATTTCCTGTGTGTGTCCTTCTCATCACCACCCCAGGAATGAAGAATTGAAATTCTAGTCTGTTCAGTCTGTCATGGCAGATGATTTCCAAACCATCTGCTATCTCAGAAAACAATTCATCCTGACAAACCTCCCGGCCACGTCACAACTCTGATATAGTACTTGAAGTAAACACAAAGATTAATAACCTGCCAGAGCTAGCTGTCAAGCTTTTTGACTGAACAAAAATAGAGACTCCAGATTGTACTACTTGGCAAGATGTTCCAAATGTTAAGGTGAACTCCTGTGTTAATTCTTCATTAGGATGGGAAATGTCTGGAGAAATTATTAATAATACCTGTATCTTCTTACCTAGAGAGGGCTATTAAATGGGAATTATCCTTTACCTTTTATCCCAGAAAATCTCATCAAGCCTTGATTAAATCATCCATTAACCTCTGCAAATGGACTGACTATATATTTGCCTGAGAGAGATAACCATTTCTAGTAGGCTCTGTGGAAAATTGAGTTCTTTTTTTTTTTTTCAAAGTGTGTTTTTTTTCTCTTTAATGGAATGGAACAGAGAATACTCTCTCATGTTTTACCATGCTGGAGTACTACATTATTTTCAGCCACCAGATGATTTTAATTCAATTTTAAGTTTTCTCTTCATCCTGCCCTCTCTCTTTCTTCAGGCACTCTTCACTTTCTTTATGACCTACTGAGACAGCCTCTTTACTGCTCTCCTCCTCACTGGACCCTCCTTTCTCCAGTCTGTCTTTCATATTTCATTTCCATGTTATCTTTTATTTGAAAACAAATATATCCTGCCATATTACCTCTTAAAAAATCTCTGCTGACTATCCATTGCCTAAAAGAAACTCAAAACTTTTTTAAAAAGTATAAAAGAACATTTATAATATGAAGCAAAAATAAACTGTGGCCTTCTTTCATGGTGTCCAGTCATCAATGTGCCCAGTGCAGCAGCCTTGCCAAACTCCTTATTACCTGACATTCCATAGTTTTTCCTCTCTGTGCATTCTCCATAGTTTCCCCACCATCAGCATTTACAGAGACTCACTCTACTTTAGCACACTCTTATTCATTCATTCTTCAGAACTTCGTTCATCTGTGTATACTCTTTCTTATTATTTCAGTGAGTAACTCCTTTTCTGAACATCATAGCTCTTTCTTCATAATTCTATAATAGTATTTATGGTTTTCCTTGTGGTAAGACAAGTTACTATGAGTTCTATCTCTTAAGAAATATCTCTGATACAACATTCTGATACATAATGATAACACATAAGTACCATGAAATGGAAATAACATAAAAGAGAATAAAAGAATAAAATGAATAAAAGAGTTATTTTTTTATCTTTCTTATTAGGAAAAAACAAATAAGAACAATAAAATAATAACTAATAAATAAGAAAATAAAAGAATAACTCTTCAAAAGAGAGAAGTAAAGAGATTTGATACATACAGGGTTAGAAAAAGAAGAACATTGCTGGGTTCATTCGCATCTAGTTTTTTGGTGTTTTTTTTTTTTTGTTGTTGTTGTTAATGCATGCAAACCAAGTTTGGAGGGTCAAGTGTAAATATGACATCATAAAAGACTTTGGGTAGCTGCATACTACTTTTACAAATTATAAATATTCAAGTTACCACTAGACATTAAATAAAAGACAATAATTTTGGAGACAATAAAGACTTCATTAGACAATTCTTAAAATTTTAATAAAAATGTTTTGGAAGACAAGAGTAGGAAGAACTTTCAGACAGAGTAAGTATAAAAGATAACTGAGAAGCAAAATTTCTCAGCTAGAGTGATGTTAATTTCTGCTGAGGACAAGTTTAAAGGAGCCATTTGGGAAGAGTTTTGGGTTCTTAAAATACCATTACTTTTTGAACTACTGAAGATAACAATTCTTTAGTTAAAAGAAATCTTAATGTTTGTGCTAATGAACTTAAAGTTCGGGAAGGCACCATAATGTCGTCCTTCAATACATCTTCATTGCTTTGCTGTCTTTGTAGAAAAGTATGTCCCAGGTTGGGTGTGGTGGCTCATGCCTGTAATCCCGGAGCTTTGGGACGCTGAGATGGGAGGATTGCTTGAAGTTAGAAGTTTGAGACTAGTTTGAACAAAATATAGAGACCTCGATCTCTACAAAAAAATTAAAAATTAGCTGGGTGTGGTAGCATGCATCTGTATTGTTAGTTACTCAGGAAGCTGAAGTGGGAGGATCACTTGAGGCCAGGAGTTCAAGGCTGCAGTGAGCTATGATTGCACCACTGCATACCAGCCTGAGTGGCAGAACAAGATCAAAAAAAAAAAAAAAAAGAAAGAGAGAGAGAGAGAGAAAGAAGAAAGAAAAAAAAGAAAGAGAAAGAAAAAAAGAAAAGAAATAGAGAAAAGAAAGAAAGAAAAAGAATGAAAGAAGAAAGAAAGAAAGAAAAAGAAAGAAAGAAAGAAAGAAAGAAAGAAAGAAAGAAAGAAAGAAAGAAAGAAAGAAAGAAAGGCATGTCATTGTCCTACTTATAATCCATCCATAGACCTTCATTGCTATAAGGACAAAAATGAAAATTCTTACCAGAACATACAAGTTACACCTTCATTTTTCCATCATCATTTCTATTTAGATTCCACACTATGGTTGTGCTATTTGCACACTTCTGCTTTCTCACAGTTCTGAAGCTTTGTTATTGCTATTTTCTCACTGTAGTTCCTTCACCATAGAGTTTTACAGTTGTACACATGCCCCCCGCCTTAAAACTTACCAACCTTATAGTAAGCAACTGCTTTACTCTGTGCAGACAGAGATCATGTCACATGACATTGCACTGTCTATATTCATCACAATACCAGACATCCAGTGAAGGCTCAGTAAATATTTTTGGATGGATGGATGAATAAATATATTGATAGAATTTTAGCTTCATCTAGAGTCTATTTGATCAGAATAATGTAACTTCAAGGATGTAAAAAAATCCTATTCATTTTTATATCTTTTTCTATTTGCCAGCTGGATATTTTTGTCACCTTTTTTCTGCATTTCTTTTGTAGTGCTCAATACTTTCTGAAGGTTGTACAAGTTATATAAATTATATTAAAAAGTAAATTACCAAAACATTAATTTTGTATCCTGAAACTTTGCTGGATTATTTTATCAGTTATAGGAGCTTTTTGGAGGTATCTATAGGGTTTTATAGATATACAATTATAACATCAACAAACAGGGACAGTTTGACTTTCTCTATACCAATTTGGTAGCTGTGCTGTACACCAACAGTGACCAAGCTGAAAATCAAATCAAGAACTCAACCCCATTCAGAATATTTGCTAAAATAGTTTAGAATATACCTATCCAAGGAAATGAAAGATATCTACAAGGAAAACTACAAAACACTGCTGAAAGAAATCATACATGACACAAACAAATGTAAACACATCCCCTGCTCCTGGATGGGTAGCATCATACTGCCAATAGAAATCTACAAATTCAGTGCAATTCTTGTAAAAATATCACCATCATTCTTCACAGAACTAGAAAAACTCATCCTAAAATTCATACAAAACTGAAAAAGAGCCTGCATAGCCAAAGCAAGACTAAGCAAAAAGAACACATCTGGAGGCATCACATTGCAGCATGGTACGAGCATAAAAATAGGCACACAGACCAATAGAACAGAATAGAGAACCCACAAATAAATCCAAATACAGCCAACTGATCTTCAACAAAGCAAACAGAAATGTAAAGTAGCGAAAGGACACTCTCTTCAACAAATGGTGCTGGGATAATTGACAAGCCACATATAGGAGAATAAAACTGTGTCCTCATATCTCACCTTATACAAAAACCAACTTAATATGGATCAAGGACTTAAATCTAAGACCTGAAACTATGAAAATTCTAAAGGATAACATCAGAAAAAAACCCATCTGAACATTGGCTTAGGCAAGGGATTTGTGACCAAGAACCCAAAAGAAAATACGGAAAATGAAATAAAAACAAAGATAAATAGATGGAACTTAATTAAATAAAGAGCTTTTGCATGGCAAAAGGAACAGTCAGCAAAGTAAACAGACAATCCACAGAGTGGGAGAAAATGGTCACAATGTATGCATCTGACAAAGGACTAATATCCAGAATCTACAATTAACTCAAATAAATTAGCAAGAAAAATACCAAAAATTCCATCAAAAAGCTAAGGAAATGAATAGATAGTTCTCAAAAGAAGATATACAAATGGCCAACAAACATATAAGAAAATACTCAACATCTCTAATAATCCAGGAAATCCAAATCAAAACCTCAATGCAATACCACCTTACTCCTGCAAGAATGACCATAATCCAAAAACCAAAAAATAATAGATATTGGAGTAGATGTGGAAAAGGGAACAGTTCTGCACTGCTGAAGGAAATGTAAACTAGTACAACCACTATGGAAAACATTCTGGAGATTCCTCAAAGACCTAAAAGTAGAACTACCATTTAATCCAGCAATCCTACTACGGGGTATCTACCCAGCAGAAATGAAGTAATTACATAAAAAGATATTTGCACATGCATGTTTATAACAGCACAGTTTGCAACTGCAAAAATGTGAAACCAACCCAAATGTCCATCAATCAATGTGTGGATAAAGAAAATATGGTGTGTATGTACACACACACACACACACACACACACACACACACTCTGGAATACTACTCAGCCATAAAAATGAATGAATTAATGGCATTCATAGCAATCTGGATGGAATTGAAGAGTATTAGTCTAAGTGAGGTAACTCAGGAATGGAAAACCAAACATTGTGTGTTCTGATTCATAAGTGGGAGTTAGGCTATGAGGATGCAAAGGCATAAGAATAACGCAATGGACTCTGGACACTCAGGGGCAAAGGATAGGAAGGTAGTGATGGATATAATACTACAAATTGGGTTCAGTGTATATTACTCAGGAGATGGGTGCACCAAAATCTTGTAAATCACCACTAAAAAACTTACTTATGTAACCGAATACCAACTGTTTCCCCAAAACCTATGGAAATATAGAATTTTAAAAAGTGAATTAATGTTTGCATTAAACTTTAATCTTATAAATTCTGTTATAAAATGCAAATGAATGATTTGTTAGAAGTAAGATGTTGATTACCAAATACTTAGTATTACTTAAATGAGAGAGCAGGCCCTGGAGTAGTAGCCTAGTAAATATTAATAAAAGTCTAAATGGATCCCTACAGTGGGAGGTAGTGGGCAGCCTGGAAAGAGTATAACTGGGAGAATGGGGTCAGGATGAGAGATTGGTGTTTCTAGGGCAGAGAAGAGCAAAGAAAATATATATTAGAAGATATCAAGTTCAAATATCATATTTCTTATAAAATTTGTAGAATAGGCATTTTGATACTATAACATTTCTCTTAGTATCTGATGATGCATATTTTAAGCACAAATGCATAAACTACAAATTTATAGTTTGAAAACTATATATTGCAAAAAAATGAAGCTCTTATAGCAGCAATAGCTGACCTTTCTTGAAAGAGGAAACAAGACCATGGACCCTAATATCAGAATCAAAGATAAGAGTTACAAATTATAGTCACTTTCAGAATAATCTTAATATCCATAGTGTAAATATTGACTGGAATTTCAATTACACTAGTCTTTTGGCTAGTGTTATTTTTGACAGCTGCAATGATATCACTTGAATAAAACCTATTATCATAATTGTCAATGGGAAGCTGTCACTGACCAGGGAAGAAGCATTAAGGACATTGCAATAATTGATTCAACTAAAGAAAACATTGCTCTAAATTAATAATTAATACATTGCAGATACATATTTCCTTTCTATAAATATAAATTGGATTAATTTACCTGTACAAATAATTTCAGCTGGGTGTGGTGAAACATGTCCATAGCTCCAAGTACTCAGGAGGCTGAGATGGGAGGATTGCTTGAGCCGGAATTCCAGGTTGAAGTGTGCTATGATTGTGTCTGTGAACAGTAAAAACTTTCATAGGCAGACATTTCAGAAAATATTAGATAAAAGGAAAACATAAAAATGACAGGAGACTTTAATTCACTTCTCTCAGTCCAAGACAGTTTAATTGAATAAAATTCAGGGAGTCATCTCTGGATGGTTCTAATATGCACACATTTTAATTACCATGGTTCAGACCACCAGTTTCCTGAAAACACACTTCACATTTCTGTTACCAGGGTACATTAACTATAAGTATTGTAATAAACATTGCTATTAGCCATTCATTTCATAAATTACTATGTAAATAATAGATGCCTCTCATCGTCAGTGATTAATTATATTGCTTTTTGCAAGGTTTGTTGGTGCTTGTTTACTAAATTCCTCTGTTTCGGTTCATTTACAAATAGCAAAGTGTGTAGTTGTCTTGCCTCTAGCAGTGATACATTCACATGCTATTTAAAAAAATAAATATTCAGAAGAGGGAATTGACCAACAAAGATTTATGTTCAGCAAAGCAATAAAGAATGATAATGATGGAAGTGATGGACCCATACTATTGGTGAAAGAGAGAACTGCCTATAAAAGAAAGGATTCAGAAAACTTAAATGTCATAAGCAAGAAGATAAAGCTGATGTTATATATCAGACTCAATACCCTACTAACAGAGAACACTTACTTTCATGGGTCCGCAGTACATTTATAAAGATTGTATGTATTTTGGTTCTCAAAATATAAAACTTCAATAAATTAAAACAATGAAAATATTACAAACAAGCGTTTTGATGCCATGGAATGGGACAATATATCAGTTAAAAAGTCAGAAAAATAGAAAATGTAGAATGTCTATCTTTTCAAATTCAGCAAGATAAAAAAAATGGAGACAAATGGTAGGATACAATGAATGCCCTGCTTAAAGTAAAGCTTATAGTTGTGAATTCTTTTATCCATAAAAATAAAGGCATGGAAATATAAATTTATTATATGACTCCAAAGTCACAAAAATGAAAATCAAAGTAGACAAAAAGAATTAAGAAATATAAAAACAAATTTTAATGAATTAAAAAAATTTAAGCTGGTGAACAAATATGTAAACAAGCAAATTTTAAAATAGGTAATATGCAACAAACTAGTCTAATCACAAAGTAACAATGAACACACATGTTGAATAAGAAGTAACAAAAGAATATAAGAATTTTTTTAAGTACTATACAAATATTATATGAAATTGTATGAAAGAGATAATTTTCTAGGAAAATATAATTTACAAACTGACCCAGAAGGGAAAGAACAATGCACATGCATTTTCACAAATAAATATAGTTGTCAAAACATTAATCTTACAAAAGATTCATGTCCAGACAGTTTAATTGTGGAAGCCTATCAAACTTAAATGTGTAATATTTTTTTTACTAATTGGTCTCTCTTTTTTTTCTTTTTTTTTTTTTTCTTTTGCATTTTAGGTTTTGGGTTACATGTGCAGAACTTGCAAAATAGTTGCATAGGTACACACATGGTAGTGTGTTTTGCTGCTTTCTCTCCTTCACCCACATTTGGCTTTTTTCCCCAGGCTATTCCTCCCCTGCTCCCCTCCCCACTGTCCCTCCCCACTGTCCCTCCCCTATTCCCCCCAATAGACCCCAGTGTGTAGTACTCCCTTCCCTGTGTCCATGTGTTCTCATTTTTACTCACCCGCCTATGAGTGAGAATATGCGGTATTTCATTTTCTGTTCTTGTGTCAGTTTGCTGAGAATGATGTTCTCCAGATTCATCCATGTCCCTACAAAGAACATGAACTCATCATTTTTTATTGCTGCAAAATATTCCATGGTGTATATGTGCCACATTTTCACAGTCCAGTCTATCATTGATGGGCATTTGGGTTGGTTCCAGGTCTTTGCTATTGTAAACAGTGCTGCAATGAACATTCGTGTGCGTGTGTCCTTATAGTAGACAATTTATAGTCCTTTGGATATATACCCAGTAGTGGGATTGCTGGGTCAAATGGAATTTCTATTTCTAAGGCCTTGAGAAATCGCCACACTGTCTTCCACAATGGTTGAACTAATTTACACTCCCACCAGCAGTGTAAAAGTGTTCCTATTTCTCCACATCCTCTCCAGCATCTGTTGTCTCCAGACTTTTTAATGATTGCTATTCTAACTGGCGTGAGATGGTATCTCAATGTGGTTTTGATTTGCATCTCTCTAATGACCAGTGATGATGAGCATTTTTTCATATGTTTGTTGGCCTCATGTATGTCTTCTTTTGTAAAGTGTCTATTCATATCCTTTGCCCATTTTTAAATGGGCTTGTTTGTTTTTTTTCCTGTAGATTTGTTTGAGTTCTTTGTAAATTCTGGATATCAGCCCTTTGTCAGAAGGGTAAACTACAAAAATTTTTTTCTATTCTGTTGGTTGCCGATTCACTCTAGTAACTGTTTGTTTTGCTGTGCAGAAGCTGTGGAGTTTGATTAGGTTCCATTTTTCTAATTTGGCTTTTGTTGCCAATGCTTTTGGTGTTTTGTTCATGAAGTCCTTGCCTACTCCTATGTCCTGAATGGTTTTGCCTATATTTTCTTCTAGGGTTTTTATGGTGTCAGGTCTTATGTTTAAGTCTTTAATCCATCTGGAGTTAATTTTGGCGTAAGGTGTCAGGAAGGGGTCCAGTTTCTGCTTTCTGCACATGGCTAGCCAGTTTCCCAACACCATTTATTAAACAGGGAATCCTTTCCTCATTGCTTGTTTTTGTCAGGTTTATCCAAGATTGTATGGTTGTAGATATGTTGTGTTGCCTCTGAAGCCTCTGTTCTGTTCCATTGGTCTATATCTCTGTTTTGGTACCAGTACCATGCTGTTTTGGTACCAGTACCATGCTGTTTTGATTACTGTAGCCTTGTAGTATAGTTTGAAATCCGGTAGTGTGATGCCTCCCACTGTGTTCTTTTTGCTTAGAATTGACTTGGCTATGTGGGCTCTCTTTTGGTTCCATATGAAGTTCATGGTGGTTTTATCCAGTTCTATGAAGAAAGTCAGTGGTAGCTTGATGGGGATAGCATTGATTCTGTAATTTACTTTGGGCAGTAGAGCCATTTTCACGATATTGATTCTTCCTAACCATGAACATGGAATGTTGCTCCATCTGTTTGTGTCCTCTCTTATTTCCTTGATCAGTGGTTTGTAGTTTCCCTTGAAGAGGTCCCTTACGTTTTTTGTAATTTGTATTCCTAGGTATTTTATTGTTTTTGTAGCAATTGTGAATGGCAGTTCGTTCTTGATTTGGCTCTCTTTAAGCCTGTTATTGGTGTATAGGAATGCTTGTGATTTTTGCACATTGATTTTATATCTGAGTATTTGCTGAAGTTGCTTATCAGTTTCAGGAGGTTTTGGGCTGAGAAGATGGGGTCTTCTAGGTATACTATCATGTCATCTGCAAATAGAGACAATTTGGCTTCCACCTTTCCTATTTGAATATGCTTTATTTCTTTCTCTTGCCTGATTGCTCTGGCTAGAACTTGCAGTACTATATTGAATAAGAGTGGTGAAAGAGGGCATCCTTGTCTAGTGCCGGATTTCAGAGGGAATGCTACCAGTTTTTGCCCATTCAGTGTGATATTGGCTGTTGGTTTGTCATAAATAGCTTTTATTACTTTGAGATACGTTCCATCAATACCGAGTTCATTGAGGGTTTTTAGCATAAAGGGCTGTTGAATTTTGTCAAAGGCCTTTTCTGCGTCAATTGAGATAATCATGTGGTTTTTGTTTTTGGTTCTGTTTATGTGGTGAATTACGTTTACAGACTTGCATATGTTGAACCAGCCTTGCATCCCCGGGATGAATCCTACTTGATCATGAAGGAAAAGCTTTTTGATGTGCTGTTGCAATGAGTTTGCCAGTATTCTACTGAAGATTTTTGCATCTATGTACATCATGGATATTGGCCTGAAGTTTTCTTTTCTTGTTGAGTCTCTTCTGGGTTTTGGTATCAGGATGATGTTTGTCTCATAAAATGATTTGGGAAGGATTTCCTCTTTTTGGATTATTTCGAATAGTTTCAGAAGGAATGGTACCAGCTCCTCTTTGTGTGTCTTGTAGAATTCGGCTGTGAACCCATCTGGACCTGGGCTTTTTTTGTGTGGTAGGCTCTTAATTGCTGCCTCAACTTCAGACCTCATTATTGGTCTATTCATAGTTTCGGCTTCCTCCTGGTCTAGGCTTGAGAGGACACAGGTTTCCAGGAATTTATCCATTTCTTCCAGGTTTACTAGTTTATGTGCATAGAGTTGCCTGTAGTATTCTCTGATGATGGTTTGAATTTCTGTGGAATCTGTGGTGATTTCTCTTCTATCGTTTTTTATTGCATTTATTTGGTTGTTCTCTCTTTTCTTTTTTATCAGTCTGGCTAGTGGTCTGTCTATTTTGTTGATCTTTTCAAAAAAGCAGCTCTTGGATTTATTGATTTTTTGGAGGGTTTTTCGTGTCTGTATCTCCTTCAATTCTGCTTTGATCTTACTTATTTCTTGTCTTCTGCTAGATTTTGAGTTTTTTTGATCTTGCTCCTCTAGCTCTTTCCATTTTGACATTAGGGTGTCAATTTTGGGTCTCTCCACTCTTCTCATATGGGCACTTATTGCTATATATTTTCCTCTGGAGACTGCTTTTAGTGTGTCCCAGAGATTCTGGTATGTCATGTCTTGATTCTTATTGATTTCGAAGAACGTCTTTATTTCTGCCTTCATTTCATTGTTTATCCAGTCAACATTCAATAGCCAGTTGTTCAGTTTCCATGAAGCTGTGTGGTTCTAAGTTAGTTTCTGAATTCTGAGTTCTAACTTGATTGCACTATGGTCTGAGAGACTGTTTGTTATGATTTCAGTTGTTTTGCATTTGCTGAGGAGTGATTTACTTTCAATTATGTGGTCAGTTTTAGAGTAGGTGTGATGTGGTGCTGAGAAGAATGTATATTCTGTGGATTTGGGGTGGAGAGTTCTATAAATGTCAATCAGGTTTGCTTGTTCCAGGTCTGAGTTCAAGCCCTGGATATCCTTGTTAATTTTCTGTCTGGTTGATCTGTCTAATGTTGACAGTGGAGTGTTAAAGTCTCCCACTATTATTGTGTGGGAATCTAAGTCTCTTTGTAAGTCATTAAGAACTTGCCTTATATAGCTGGGTTCTCCGGTATTGGGTCCATATATATTTAGGATCATTAGCTCTTCTTGTTGTATCGATCCTTTTGTCATTATGTAATGACCTTCTTTGTCTCTTTTGTTCTTCGTTGCTTTAAAGCCTATTTTATTAGAAATGAGAATTGCAACTCCTGATTTTTTTTGCTCTCCTTTTGCTTGGTAAATCTTCCTCCATCCCTTTATTTTGAGCCTTTGTGTATCCTTGCATGTGAGATGGGTTTCCTGAATACAGCACACTGATGGGTTTTGGTTTTTTATTCAATTTGCCAGTCTGTGTCTTTTGATTGGTGCATTTAGCCCATTTACATTTAGGGTTAATATTGCTATGTGTGAATTTGATACTGCCATTTTGATGCTAGCTGGCTGTTTTGCCAGTTAGTTGATGCAGATTCTTCATTTTGTTGATGCTCTTTAGCATTTGGTATGTTTTTGGAATGTCTGGTACTGGTTGTTTCTTTCTATGTGTAGTGCCTCTTTCAGGAGCTCTTGTAAAGCAGGCATGGTGGTGACAAAATCTCTGAGTACTTGCTTGTTTGCAAAGGATTTTATTTTTCCTTCACTTATGAAGCTCAGTTTGGCTGGATATGAAATTCTAGGTTGAAAGTTCTTTTTTTAAAGGATGTTGAGTATTGGCCCCCACTCTCTTCTGGCTTGTAGAGTTTCTGCTGAGAGATCTGCTGTGAGTCTGATGGGCTTCCCTTTGTGTGTGACCCGACCTTTCTCTCTGGCTGCCCTTAGTATTTTCTCCTTCATTTCAACTCTGGTGAATCTGACGATTATGTGCCTTGGGGTTGCTCTTCTTGTGGAATATCTCTGTGGTGTTCTCTGTATTTCCTGGACTTGAATATTGGCCTGCCTTGCTAGGTTGGGGAAATTTTCCTGGATAATATCCTGAAGAGTATTTTCCAGCTTGAATTCATTCTCTTTGTCACATTCAGGTACACCTATCAAACGTAGGTTAGGTCTCTTCATATAGTCCGACATTTCTTGGAGCCTTTGTTCATTCCTTTTTGCACTTTTTTCTCTAATCTTGGTTTTTTATTTTATTTCATTGAGTTGATCTTCAACTTCTGATATTCTTTCTTCTGCTTGGTCAATTCAGCTGTTGAAACTTGTGCATGCCTCATGAAGTTCTTGTGTTGTGTTTTTCAGCTCCTTTAGTTCATTCATATTCCTCTCTAGGTTGTTCATTCTTGTTATCATTTCCTCGAATATTTTTTCAAATCTTTTTTCAAGGTTCTTAGTTTCTTTGCATTGATTTAGAACATGTTCTTTTAGCTCATGGAAGTTTCTCATTACCCACCTTCTGAAGTCTGATTCCATCATTTCATCACACTCATTTTCCATCCAGCTTTGTTTGCTTGCTGGTGAGGAGTTGTGGTCCTTTGTAGGAGGTGAGGTGTTTTGGTTTCGGGTGTCTTCCTTCTTTTTGCACTGATTTCTTCCCATATTTGTGGGTTTATCCACCTGTCATCTGAGTAGTTGCTGAGTTTTTTATTGGGTCTCTGAGTGGACATGCAGATTGTTAATGATGAAATATTTCTGTTAGTTTGTTTTCCTTCTAACAGTCTAGCCCCTCTGCTGTACAACTGCTGAGGTCCACTCCAGGCCCTGCTTGACTTGGGTACACCTGTAGCAGCTGCGGAACAGTGAGGGATGCTACCAGTTTCTTCTTCTGCTATCTTTGTCCCAGAATGATGCTCGACAAATGTCAGTCTGATTAGTCCTTTTTGAGGTGATTCTTTGGATATACAGGGGTCAGGGAGCTGCTTGAGGAGGTTGTCTGTACTTTATAGGAGCTCAAGTGCTGACGTGTGACCTCCGTTGATCATTCAGCACTGTTAGGCAGGTGCATTTAAGTCTGCTGCAGCAGGACTTATAGAACCCCTTTTTTTCCTCAGACTCTCTGTATCAGGAGTTAGGGCTTTCTTTATGAGTATCCGTTGCACTGTCCTGCCCAGCTATGAGGCAATCTAGTCACTATTAGCCTGCCGAGGCTCTGCCCTGCTGCCGTGGCTTCCACCCTGCTTTCATGGGCTTGACCTGCTGCCGTGGGCTCTGCCCTGCTGCCGTGGGCTCTGCCCTGCTGTTGTGGGCTCTGCCCTATTGGCGGAGTCTCTCTTTTATGGCAGGTTGCCTCAGCAACGGCAGGCTGCGTCGGCAATGGGAGTGTATCTTAGTAGGGGTGAAATGCCTCGGTAATGGTGGATGCCCCTCCCCCACCGAGCTGCACCATCATGGGTTCAGCCATGCCCGCAGTGAAACTCTCAACCCTGAGCACTTCCAATCGCCATTTTGTTTGTCCCTTTGGGTGTGGGACCCACTGAGTCTGATCACCTGGCTCCCTGCCTCAGAGCCCCTTTTTTTCCCTTTTCAAGTTGAACAGTTGACTCTCTCCCAGGTGTTTCAGTCACCTGCTGATAAGGCACCGGGATCTGTGTGATTTCCCATGCAGTGACCCACTGCGCCGGCTCAAAGGTCACTTCCTGGGCATCTCCTGGTCTGGCTCACTGTCCAAGTTCCATTTAATTAGATGGATATGCTAATCTGCCCTCCCAAATCTCAGATTGCTGGTTTAACAGGGCACCCAGACCAGTGTGTTTTGTGCTTTGTGCAGAGTGCCACTGTGCTACGGTGCCAGCCGAAGTGGCCACACTAGCCGAAACAGCTGCACTGGCGTCCTGTGTCTCTCCTATGCCTGGGAATTTCCCCGTTCTGTGGGCAACAAAGATCCATCTGGAAATGCGGCCACCACTCACCCTCCACGTCTTCACTAAGAGCTGCAATCCTGAGTCTCTCCTATCGCGCCATCTTCCCTCACTCACAACCCAAATGAGTAATTAATTCCAATGCTGTATCATCTTTTCCTTGATGTAGAAAACACAGAAAAACTTTCTAATACTTTTTTAAATAAATTGAATGTCATTTGCCAGCACATCTCAAAAGAGGTAGCTCATCATGAAAACTAAAGAGAAACATTTCTTATGCATCTAAATTTCAAAAAGTGAATATAAAATTAAAACTAGAATTTACCAGTTCACAAAAAGAGTAATACAACTTGAGCAAGAGGAGTTCATTTCAGAGAAACAAGGATGTTTTAATATTAAATAATCCATTAATCTGTATTAGTATAATACATAATCATCTTACAGATGCTAAAGACGTTTGACAAAATTTAAGCTATTTTTGATAACTAAGAATTATTACTTGCTAAATAGGAGTTGAAAGATACTTAATTAACAGGACTTTTGTGTGTGTGTGTGTTTTTAAGTGTGTTTCTATCTATAATCATCCCCAGAGCCATCATCATATATAATGGAGAAATTCCTGCTAAAATTAGGAAAAGCACAAAGATATTGACTATCCCTTCTACTATTTAACATTGCATTGGGGTTATGAGCCAAGGCAATTAGATAAGAAAAATATATTAGAAATATAAAAGTTGAAAAGGAGATACAATTATTACTACTTTAAGAAAAATAACCACAAAACCAGAAATGCAAGATAACTAAAAACATGAGAATTCTATAAGGTTTGGGATATTAAAATTAATGTTCACAAATAAATACTTTTCATGTATATGTAAAAGCCTATAAATAGAAGATCTCCTGCATCAGAGAACTGACTACAGATCACCAATTAAAAATGTCTAGAAATTAACTTGATAAGACATGCCAAAGGGAAGGGATGAAGAGAATTTGGCTAATGGGTACAAAAATCCAGTAGATAGAAGAAATTAGTTTTAGTATTCAGTTGTACAGTAGGGAAATTATAGCTAACAATAATTCATTCTATATTTTAAATTAGCTAAAAGAGAAGAATTGTAATGTTCCCAACACAAAGATAAATGTTTGAGATGATGAATATTCCAGTTATTCTGACTTGATAATTATACATTGTATGCATGTATCAAAATATTACATGTACCCTCAAAATATGTACCACTGTGATATACCAATAGAAAATATATGCCTGGTTTGCATTCAACATTATAAAGATGTTAGTTCTTTCTAAGTTAAACAATGTATTTTATATAATCACAATAAAAACTATCTACTTTCTTGAATAGAAAAGATGATTCTAAATATCACATATAAAATAAACCAAGTAAAATGAAGAACACACTTAAAAGAAGTAACTTAAATAAAAACAGGTCCAATCGAGCATTGAAACATAGTATTATAATACAATGCATCAATAATGAAAAGAAAATACATGAAAACACAGTCCAATAGGACAGAGTAGAAAATCCAGGAAGAGAAACAAATACATATAGAAATTTAGCATAAAGGCTGCATTTAAAATCAGTAGAAAAATTACTTTTTATTAAACAAAATTAGGACATGGAACAACATGTATTTATATAAATAGCTATCATGCATGAAGATAATCCCCAATTCATAAAGATTTAAATGCAAAAATTAAAAGAAAATGAAAAAGAAACGATAAGAATCTGAGGATAAGAATCTAAGAATCTTCTATTATAGAAGAAAAATCTGAGAAAAAGCTATTATAATCTTAGGACGGTCAAGGCCAATTAAACTATTATTTAAAATCTAGGCTCTATAAAAGAAGACTGATTGATTTTACTACATGAACATAGACATATATGCATGGTGAAAAAAATCATAAATAATGTTAAAAGACAACTGAGAAAAAAAAATTACAAGTCATTCTACAGAAGAACTAATATCCCCAACATTAAAGAGTTCTTAAATCTTAATTTAAGAAAAAAAATCTGCAATGAAAAGTAAGCTAAGAAAATAAACAGATAATTCATCAAAAATAAATGAAAATGGATCTTACTATATACAGAGATGCTGAAGATCTTTAATAATAACAGAAGTGAAAATGAAAGCTTCTAGGATTTTTATCCTAGAAGGCTTGTCTGTCCTAAGATTATAATAGACTTTTGTATAATTTTTATCCTAGAAGCCTTGCCTGCCCTAAGATTTTAATAAATTTTTCCCAGATTTTTCTTCTATAATAGATTTTCCTCAGATTCTTAACATTTTTTATCCTAGAAGCTTTAATTTTCACTTCTGCTATCACTGAAGATCTTCAGCATCTCTATATGTAGTAAGATCCATTTTCATTTATTTTTGATGAATCATTTGTTCATTTTCTTAGCTTACTTTTCATTGGGTTTTTTTTTCTTAAGATTTAAGAACTCTTTAAGGTACCAACCCCTGTAGATGGCACCTTTTATATATAGTGGGATCTATAGGAAGAGATGCTCAAGATTATTAATAACAAAAGTGAAAAATTAAAACTTCTTAGATAACAGTTCTTATCTTTCAGCTTGGTAATAGCCTAAAGATGTTTTCTCTAAACAATTATTGGCAAGATTGTGAGGAAATGTGCACTCAAATTGCTGATGGGATTACAAATCAAACCAATCCCTATTGATAACAATTTGACAATATCTAAAAAATCACAACTATACTAAACATTTTATTCATTTGTCAGAGATTATCCAACAGATATCTTTGCACCCATAAAATGGTTTATGTGAAAAATTATTTATTTTACATTGTTTCAAACAGGAAAATACTAGAAATAACTCACATTTCAGACACATTTCCAGTTGGCATACGTATTAGTGCAACCAAGAAGGGACATGTGTTTGAATTTCTCTTTAAGAAAGAACTTGCCTTTCAGCTGCAATAATGCAGTCAGCTGACAGCCTCCAGTTGTCCTTGGCTTCAGAATCCATCTCAGCAGTCAATCTGAGGCCACACTCCTTCCAGGAAGTCTCCAGCCTTAGAGGCCAGGCTATTAGGGCCCAGCTATTGCTGACCAACATAAGAATTCTCTAATGGGTGTTTTTTGCTTTGGAGCTCCTAGTTGGGTCGACCCAGAGTTTGTCATATCTTCATTGCATTCTGGGCCTTCCTTGTTCAACCTGCTTTCTTCTTTCCAGGAATTACACTCCAATTAACCTCTTGCCCTCCTAACTCTGTCTCAGTCAGCTCTCTGAAGGACCCAACTGATTAAACATCAACATGCTCCAGTCAACCCAGGATATCCTGGAAAACTTGCTAAATAAACTTATGGGACATTTGTATTCAGAGTGTAGAATTAAGCCACCCACAGTCATTCCAAAGTTGACTGAGTGAGAGATATGGAAAAATGTACTTGCAATTTAACAAGCTTAGAATGGTGTAAGTTTTGAATTAATTAAGTAACAACAAAGATAGGTTTCAGCTGAAAACAAAGTTAAAGAGGCCTAAAAGCACAATAATCTGGAATTCATTAATATAGGAACAGATTCTAAAATATCTCTGAGCAGGTTTATGTATAATGACTGACCTTAAGGAATTAAGGCACAAAATAACAATGTATGTGCATACTGATGATCCTAAAGCATCAAGAAAATTTCAATTAACTGATTTCTTTGTTACAGATACAGAAAACATAAAGTATATTTCAGGAAATTATTTTCCTCTCTAAAATGTTTTAGATGTTAAAAGCCATGATAGTTGCATGATCTTTCCTTAACGGGATATGAATTTATATAGATACATTCACCAAGAATCTTTGTTAAATAAGATATTGTGTATTACATGTTCTTTTTAATCACATCTTAAAATGCATATCATGTAGTCTATGATAGAATAATTGGTCTTAAGATCTAACAATGTCAAAACCCAGGGTGAAAATCTCTTAGAAACCTAAATGAAATAAAGTCTGTGATCAAAAATTTCTTTTAACAGAAGCAAGAGACCAAATACTGTATGTTGTCACTTATAAGTGGGAGCTAAACATCAGGTACTCATAGATATAAAGATGGCAACAAAAGAAACTGAGGACGATGGAGGGGGAAGAGGAAGATTAGGGGCTGAAAAACTAACTATTGGGTGCTATGCTCAATACCTAGGCAATGGGATCATTTATAACCCAAACATTGGCATCATGCAATATACCCATGTAACAAACCTGTACCTGCACCCTGTGAATCTGAAATAAAATTGGGAAAAAAATTGTTTTTCCAGCAGAAAAAATATTTTCTGGGATAAGTGAATGAAAATGTGGGTGAAAATAACTGAATATGCCTCCTTGATATTTGAACAAGTTATGAAGCCTAGGGAAGCAAACTGGGGTATTAAGTATTGGGTTTTTATTGCAGCACTATTTAGTTAGCCATTAAGTCTGTTTATATTACGCTTCCCTGATGGCAGTTCCAGAGTGAAATAAATTAAGTCATGGGATTTCTTGAGCTTTGAGGATTTAGTTTTGTGAACTAATGTAATTAAATAATAGAAGTTTTATATTTTCATATAGTGTGGCGGAAACTGCATATATAAAACCTCCAGTTTAACGGAAGGCTTAAACTAGCCACCTATAGAGAAAACGTGTGTGTGTGTGTGTGTGTGTGTGTGTGTGCGCGCGCGCGCGTGCACATACAATGATGGTTAAAAGTTACGTATTTACTGCAATATACCGATGTTACACTGAAAGAGTTAATGGAGACCTAAAAGTTTTAATTCAACTCGTATCAGCAAACAATTTCTTCTGTCAAGCTCTTTGGTAGAAACTTGGGATACAGAGATGATTAAAACACCATACCTATTCTCGAGAAACCTATAATTTAATTAAGTCAAGATAAATACATAAATCAATTATGAAAATGATGTTTAAAATATGAAACCAAAGTAGTATTGTCAAGATGCAGAAGGGTTGAGGTGGTGAAAGGAAGTGGAAAATGGAAGTGCAACTGCAAAGATTTAAAGATGGTGGAGCGTGTTGAGGGTGGAGCTTTCATAAAAATGTGTCAGTTAAAAAATCCACAACACATTCTAGTATGGCTGCCTTTGTCATAGACGTAAAAATCTATGGCATATTTGGGGAAATGCACATTCCACATTGGCTGGATAATAACCAGGAAGAGAGATGGTTGAAGATAATCTGGGGGGGGGGGGTCTCCTCATAGAGGAACTTGTATGACTAGCTAAGAGACAAAGATGAGAAACTAAATTTTTAAAACTCGAAAATATGACTCATATTCTGCACTCTTATTTTTAAAGCAAGCTTTGTTAATTTGGTAGTAAAAGTACATTAATTTATATTGTTCTGATTAGAAATACTCTTTACCTTCTTGAAAAAAGAGAAAGGTTGTGGGCTACACATATTTTCTACCTTGAGAATTAAATTTTTATACAATTTGTTCATTTCTCTGTCAGTGTTTAGCGATTTTCTTATTTCTAGAGGCATTTTATGCATTAACAAGTTAACGCTGAGTGTCTGAAAATACATTCGTCATTTTTTAGTTGACCTTTATTTCATACGTAGAAAAATTTAAAGATATGTGTTGTTAAGTCTATTGTTCTTTCTTCTATTGTTTAGGAAGCCTTATTCACCCCAAAATTTAAAATTCATGTCAAATTTCTTTTCTTGTTAATTATGGGACTTTAAGCAAAGAAACAGCATGATCAAACTTGAGCTTTGGCAAGATAACTGGTAGGAATATGTATCTTACAATTTTTATATGTACCTGGTTTCATCTTTCCAGTTTTCCTGACGTTCTCATCATATATTCCTAATGACTGAGTGATTGACTCATCAATTCAAACTATCCAAGTTTATTATTACCTCACACCATCTCATTCTTTTGGCTTTCCATCTCTTTTGTAATTCAGATTGCAAATGTCAACTCTTCCCTCTTTGTGGATGGCTTTTCCTAAGCATCATACAGGTCTCTCATGCTTAGGAATCAATGTGATTACAGGTCATTCTCTCCCACATATGTACGTATGTTGGCAAATGACCGAAGTATTGCTTGTTTTGAATAGGCAACAAGATGTAGATGTCTCCTGACATGAGTTGTATATTTTAAAAGGCCCCAGGGGGAACACCTAGTAGATATCACCATCTGTTATTTTTAAGGCAGTTGGGTTTATTGCCTACGTTCCTGAAGACACTTTCAGCTATGCAGTTAGAAAATAATTGTTTATTGAGGGCCCACAGGGTGCAATGTACTAGGTGTTTGTCAGTTGATTTTTTTACCATAGTAAAGTCTCTAGAAATGGAGAATTTCTTCAGAATTGACGAGGTTTGATAGAAGCAACAAAAGTTAAAAGTAACAATCCCACAAACTAACTGTACAGCAGAATAAATCATGTTGAAACTCCAAAGCACAGCATCCTTGTCTTCTAAGCATTATTTCCATTTATGCTTTAACCATCTTTGATAACATTTGTCTTTTTATAGTATCAATTTATTTTTGTAGATATGAGATCTCACTACATTGCCCAGGCTAGTCTAGATGTCCTAGCCTCAAGAGATCCTTCCACCTTGACATCTTGGTTATACGAGTAAGCCATCACATCTAATGAAAATTTATCATTTAAATCTAAAAAAATTAACTGAAAAGAGGTTAGAAAAAAATAACAAAATTATTTCAACTTGCCTCTCTTTTTTAAACAAAGCAAACCATTATTGGTTAACCCATTTTCTCAAAATTTTTCTTTATCAACTAGCAAGTCATTTTTTATACTTTCTCCTATATCCAACTTGGCCCCAGCTGCTTGATTCTTCCCTTGAACAATCTTCAGGAAACCACACTTTCACCTCCTTCCTTCCAGCCACTTTTCCATTGGTCTCCAGCAGTAGTAAATACCTTGCTGATAATTGTGAATCTCCTAATTTTTACAGCATTCTTCATAAACTGTCCTTTCTACAAATTCCACAAATTAACTTCTTATTACACAAGAACAAATATTCCTCTATAGCCTGTCAAATCAGGTGTTACAGTGTCAGTAAATAAGCAGTTAAGATTCAGAAAAGTCTTATAGATTCCAAGTCATATGGCTGCTACATTAGGGTAGGGCAAGTATTCCAGCTAGTGTTTTTAAAGAAACTGTACTTAAAGGTACAGTTTATATGAAAATAACAGGAATATAACACTCATTGTTATTTTACATATACCCATGTAAATGCATAGGTTTATTATGACACATGAACACATACCAAAACAATAAAGAATTTTTATCAGATATTTATTACAGTCATTTGTTGTTGTTATTTTAGAGATTGGGATGAGAAAATTGAGTAATTTTCAATCTCTGTTCCCTCGTTCAGAGAATGAATATGTTTTAACTATAAAATACACAATGGATCAGAAATAACATTGAACTGGTCAGTGAAACTTACCAGAAAAATGTTTGATTTCTTACTGCAATGTTTATAACCAGTATACCAACTTGGAATGCAAACAGAGATACCACTTTAACATTTGTCTAACTAATTACTTGAATTATGCATACTATGATTGCAGGAAGTCCTGCCTCTTCTCTTTCCACCTAAAATTGTCTGCACCTTAGCACTGTACAATGAAAACAATTTAATCTCTTTTTGATAGCCCTTTGGAAACATAACTGGAATCTCATTGGTCCACCAATATTGTGCTTCCTTTATATTATCACTTTTGAAGTGATATTGCAGATTTAAAAGACAATGATTACCAATGGGAAGATCTTCATGGATTCAGGTGACCATGGCATCCCTTATTTCATGATTTAGTTCTTTTTATCTTAAGTTTCCATACTCAGCCATTTTACTTATAAGCCTAATCATTCTGCAAAAGTGACGGGCCCAAGGAATCTTCTATCAGATATGCCATATGCTAAGCCAAGACCAGATCCTTTATGTATCATAATTCTTTCAACAAATGTTTACAGAGTGCCTACTTTGTATGTGATGTGTTTACTGTATTATTTATGAATATTCCATCTGCTCAAGAAATAAGAGAAACAAATATATAACAAGAATAGATGTAACTAACTACAGGAGTAATTAATTTGCATGCATTGTTAGACAAAAAGTAAGCAAAGTGAATATATATGGGTAATTCATAAAAAGTTTGAAAAGAGCAAGTAGCACTCTGTATACTTGAGTCACCAAATGTTCTTAATCTATCCAATATTCATATGAAATTAAACTAGTCACTTATTGGTGATCCATTCTTGGCTCTTCTGTTCTCTACTTGTTACATACACATACAATCTATTGTATCTGGTGATCAGGTGAGTTATAGTTGTGTTCATGCATATTTACCCCTTGTTTTTCTAATGTTGCAAGTTCTAGACATGTTTAAGCTGCTTCTTCAACTCTAGTCCTCATAACCACACCATCAGTGGGAAAGACTGATGCAACATATAACAGAAAGAGATAGATATAATCAGACTCACTGTGTTTTCAGCAAGCAGCTACTATTGGATCAAGGGAATTTCTCATATCAACAATACATGTTGCCCTGTAAGTTCTAGGGAGTCAGCAAGGAACAAAGGCAACAGAAACTTCTGGCTTAATACTGCTTGCATTCTAGTGGTGATATAATTAACACCTGAATATGGTCAAAAGCAATCAACCCCCATCATGAATGGACTATCTACTTTACATATATTTTTAAGCTCAATGATGTTTAATTTCAGGATTTTGTTGTTGCTGTTGTCATTCTCTTTCATGGGATCTTCATTTGTACCATTCTGACACATTCTGATTTGTCTGCCTACTTTTTGTTCTCAGGGGTTTGGATTGGGATTTCTTCCCTTGTATAGGCCCTGGGATTAAGTAAATTAATTTACCAATTCCTTGAGCTTGAGAGTAAGAGGCCTCTTGGCTAATTCCCCTGAGACTGTTATATCCTTATACCCAGCTTAGCTAATAGATGACCCTCACTTTACAACTGCAAAGAAAGAGAGGGTCATTCAAATAGCTCTTCTCTAAACAGAGACATGCTCCAAGGTAACCTAGGAATGCACTCTGAGGCACTGAGGAGGCCAGATGGTATTGTTTTCCACTAAGTGAGTGCTGTGGTCTGAATATTTGTGTCTTTTCCAAATACACTATTTTGTTTTGTTTTGTTTTGTTTGGAGACAGGCTCGTACTCTGTCACCAAGGCTGAAGTGCAGTGGCACTGTAAAAGGTGTTTGAACCAGAGCAACTCCATCTTGAATAGGGACTGGGTAAAACAAGGCCAAGACCAACTGGGCTGCATTCCCAGGAAGTTAAGGCATTCTAAGTCAAAGACTGAAATAGAAGGTTGGCACAAAATAAATGTCATAAAGACCTTGCTGATTAAGCAGGTTGAAGTAAAGAAGCTGGTTAAAACCCACCAAAGCCAAGATGGCAATGAGAGTGACCCCTGTTTGTCCTCACCGCTACACTCCCATTAGAGCCATGACAGTTTACAAATGCATGGAAACGTCAGGAAGTTACCCTATGTGGTCTAAAAAGGAGAGACATGAATAATCAATTCCTTATTTAGCATATCATCAAGAAATAACCATAAAAATGGGCAACCAGCAGTCCTTGGGGCTTCTCTGTCTACGGAGCAGCCATTCTTTTATTCCTCTACTTTCTTTTTTTATTTTTTATTTTTTATTGCATTTTAGGTTTTGGGGTACATGAGCAGAACATGCAAGACAGTTGCATAGGTACACACATGGCAGTGTGTTTTGCTTCCTTTCTCCCCTTCACCCACATTTGGCATTTCTCCCCAGGCTATCCCTCCCCACCTCCCCCTCCCACTGGCCCTCCCCTTTTTCCCCCAATAGACCCCAGTGTTTAGTACTCCCCTCCCTGTGTCCATGTGTTCTCATTTTTCATCACCCGCCTATGGGTGAGAAAATGCGGTGTTTCATTTTCTGTTCTTGTGTCAGTTTGCTGAGGATGATGTTCTCCAGATTCATCCATGTCCCTACAAATGACACAAACTCATCATTTCTGATTGCTGCATAATATTCCATGGTGTATATGTGCCACATTTTTCCAATCCAGTCTATTATCAATGGGCATTTGGGTTGATTCCAAGTCTTTGCTATTGTAAACAGTGCTGCAATGAACATTCGTGTACATGTGTCCTTATAGTAGAACGATTTATAGTCTTTTGGATATATACCCAGTAATGGGATTGCTGGGTCAAATGGAATTTCTATTTCTAAGGCCTTGAGGAATCGCCACATTGTCTTCCACAATGGTTGAACTAATTTACACTTCCACCAACAGTGTAAAAGTGTTCCTCTTTCTCCACATCCTCTCCAGCATCTGTTGTCTCCATATTTTTTAATGATTGCCATTCTAACTGGCGTGAGATGGTATCTCAATGTGGTTTTGATTTGCATCTCTCTGATGACCAGTGACGATGAGCATTTTTTCATATGATTATTGGCCTCATATATGTCTTCTTTCATAAAGTGTCTGTTCATATCCTTTGCCCACTTTTGAATGGGCTTGTTTGTTTTTTTTCTGTAAATCTGTTTGAGTTCTTTGTAAATTCTGGATATCAGCCCTTTGTCAGATGGGTAAACTGCAAAAATTTTTTCCCATTCTGTTGGTTGCCGATTCACTCTAGTGACTGTTTCGTTTGCCATGCAGAAGCTGTGGAGTTTGATTAGGTCCTATTTGTCTATTTTGGCTTTTGTTGCCAATGCTTTTGGTGTTTTGTTCATGAAGTCCTTGCCTACTCCTATGTCCTGGATAGTTTTGCCTAGATTTCCTTCTAGGGTTTTTATGGTGCCGGGTCTTATGTTTAAGTCTTTAATCCATCTGGAGTTAATTTTAGTGTAAGGTGTCAGGAAGGGGTCCTCTACTTTCTTAATCAACTTGCTTTCTTTTTACTCTACACACTTGCCCTGAATTCTTTCTTGGGTGAGATCAAAGAACTATCATTTGGGGTCTGGATAGGAACCCCTTTCCTGTAACAGCAGAATCTCAGGTCACTGCAACCTCTTCCTTCTAAGCTCAAGAGATCTTTCTGCTTCAGCCTCCTGAGAAACTGGGATCACAGGTGCACATCACTGTGCCTGGCTAATTTGTTTTTGTTGTTGTTAATGTAGAGACAGGGTTTTGCCGTGTTGCCCAGGATGGTCTGGAACTCCTGGACTCAAGTGATTTGCCCACCTCAGCCCGAATTCTGATGTTGAAATCTAATCATCAGTGTGATGGTGTTAGGAGGTGAGGTCTTTAGGAGATGATTAGGTTATGAGAACAAGATCCCTCCTGTATGAGATTAGTGCTGTCATAAGGAAGCCCCTGAGAGCTGCCTTTCCCCTTCTGCAATTGGAGGAAACAGTCAGAAGGCATCACCTATGAACTATAAAATGGGCTCTCTGCAGATACTAACTGTGCTAGAACCTCAGTCTTGGACTTCCCAGCCTCCAGAACTGTGAGAAATAAATTTCTGTTTTTTATAAGCTACTCAGTTTATGATATTTTGTTATAGCAGACCCAAATAGAGCAAGACAGTAAATTATAACAATTAAATACATTTGAATTAGCTTCTCATACCTTTTCCTATGTCTTTCTGTAAATAAGATATCATTGCTCCACCTTCAGTCTTCTAAAATAAAAGCCTCAGGGAATATTGCTCAGTCAGGAGCTGGGTAATTTCTACTCCAGAGAAGCCATAGTGTAAACGCTTTATAAAAGAGGTGAAGGCTAGTGGAATATATATCGACTTTGCTCAGATAATTCCATAGCACATAAAACCCAAGTCATCCTCCTTTATTTGCTACACTCAGAACAGTCCAAGCAACAGAAAGAAATTTTGCACCACCTTACGTGTGTCCAAGAAAAGTTATTAATATCACGCCATTCCTACAGCTTCTCTTAAGAAAAATGTTCTGTTCTTAAACTCCTTTAACATGTGACCTAGAGTGGAATACTGGTGGGATGAGTGTGATCAGCACCACTTGTAATCTAATCTCTCTCCTTAATTTCTATAGGGCACTCTATTACCTGGACCTCTTTCCCATTTATAGTGAACCTTGTGAGTAACTAAGGATAACTTGCCAAGGGCTACTATAAATTATTTAATAAAGCTCAAAGGCCGTTTAGCAGGAATACTCTAGAATACTAAATGGGTTTTAAAAATGTCTGGAAAGTACTAATTAAATGTTCTCATTTAATTTAATAAGTTGAAACTTATTTTAGACTTCTGAATATTTAAGTAATTGCTGTTTTTAAAAAACTTTCTCCCTTCATTGATGGCTTCTATACCTTTTCATCGTTTATTTATTGCAGTTTATATTAAGCATCTATTTAAAATTTCAGTGATAATTACATTCTCAAGCCTGATCTGCTACTTATTTCTAGTAGCATTATATACGATATAATGGGCCCAGCAACTTTCTACTTCCCAACACACAGAAGTAGTTTGTTCTTCATTTTTCACTCTGTTTTTCCATTTATGTCCCCTATCATTGAATTTCTGAACCGCTTTAAAAAAATCAATTCACCCCAGAGAATAGTAATTACTTCAATTACACTTACATAATTTATTTAGCAACTCTTTGAATGTATCATTTCTCCACTTAACTGCTTAAAGCAGCTTTGGACTTCTAATGTTTCTGATGTTTCAAAGCTTCAAAATGTAGTGAAAATAGATTAAGCATGTTCTGCAATGCTATTCCTAAGTCTAACCTCCTCATTCAGGCATTTCATATCTTCCTTGAGTGTGTCTTTTATTATCAGACATGTTTGACCAGTTTAATTCTAGCGAGGGCAGTCTCTTGACAGTCCCAACAAACACCATACTCATTATAGCCTCTAAGTCTTATTTCACATGGTTTTCCCTATAGCCTTTTATTCAAATTCTAACATCTCTTCATGACTCCAAATATTTATATGACTTTATTTTCGATTACTTTGATATATTCTTGATGTATTAAAATATCATCTTGATAATAAGTTTTAAGTTAAATAGAATAAGGATCATGCTGTATACTTCATTTATATTCTAAAGTCATAACAGTAACAAGGACATACAGTTAATATATAGTTATTTACATATGGAAGAACAAGATGCTTTAATAATACCTTTTAAAAATCTGATGAATTACAGTTTGAGAAATTATGGTAGTGAAGAAAATGGCAAATTAAAGTAGCTAGAGCAGAATTTAGGAAAGGTACAATACAATAAAGTTATAAAACACTTAAGCAGGTTATACAGTTAAAGAAACTTAGGTCTGGAGATCGTTAAGAAAATTGCAGAGGTCTGTGTTTTGGCACCGTGTGAGGTAGTAATAGTTGGGGTAGGATCGATGGTATTTTGATATTCCAACAGTGCTGTTATATCATAGAAATCCTGAGAAGTCATTGCTTCTTTTACCACATAGAGAAAATGGAAAAGTACTTAAAATTTCAACACATATAACAAAGGCATCTTTGAGAACACAGAATTTTAACTTTTAAACAAGAAGGCAGCAATACACACACACACACACACACACACACACACACACACACACACACATATAAAGTCAATTAAAATAGAAAAAGAAAAACTTAAGCAGTGTTCCTAAGAATTATTCTATTCAAAACAAGTGAAGTATAGCCTCAATCATACTTTTCTCTGTTCAAATCTTTAGAAGTAGGTAAGAAAACTTTAGGAAAAAAATTGGAATTATTGTGATTTATATTAACAAAAAAGAAAATAGTGTGACCCTGAAAGTGTCATTTTTCAGATTGAGGAGAAAGTTGAAAGACCATTCATCTGCTCTATTGTCCGAATCAGCCTTCCTATTCATGGACTGACATCCCAGCCATGGGAGGTAAAAAGGGTCCTCCCCATGTTACCAATAACCCAGTACTTATGAAGCTGACTAGTTTGCTACATGTATTTTTACTAACTCACCTTTCACTTTTCCATTTTCTTTTTTCCATATGATACTTTAACATTCTGTGGTAGGCCTTCCCAGCTGATTTGCTGGTTGCTGCAAGTTAGACTATATTAACAGTTAAACCCCAAATCTTCTCCTTACTACCCTTTAATAGCTCATGCTAGTAGACCTCATTCTGTTTATCTAGGTAATTTCCCGTCTCTCTGTTGTGTGTGTGTGTGTGTGTGTGTGTGTGTCTGTGTGTGTGTGTGTGTGTGCTTCCGTCTGTCTGTCTTTGGGGGGCAGAGAGTTGGCAAATGGAAGCTAGGGGTGTCTCATATAGGTTTCCTTATCTTTGCCCTTGCTGCTCCTCTGTGGCCATCTGGCTCTGCACTCCTCATTTCTGCTCCACTCAAGGGCTGCCATTAATGCATTGACTCATCTCCTACAGGGCTCATGTTTTTGGTTCAAATATTTGTTATGCAGTAAGTTGACTTTGATTGTGAATGGTGGCAGGAGTTGTCAGGGGAGGGGGACAGAGGGGCTACTCTCTCAGATGGTTGTAAACACAGACTGTTAATTCCTTACAGCACATTGGACACCACACTTTAACTTACTGGGGCTTTACTGAAATCTCTAGGAAAACAGAGTAACTTTGAAGTCACATTTTGCAAGTATATCTGTCAGACTGTGGCTTATGCCCTTGGTGTTCTTTACAAGGTTCCTTCCTACCTAATTACAAAGTACTTTCCCTACTTTCTCTAGCCAAGCCATTTGGTAGTGGCCTGCTTATTCCACATCAGGAATGCCCTAAACAGCCTCTAAAATCAGTGTCCAAGCTTTGGGTATTCTAGACACAGAGAAAAGATGGTGCTTTCACCTTACCGTTGTCTTGGATTTAACTTCAATTCCTTATTTCTTCTTCTAGTAACTGTCTCTTTTCATGATCAATGACTAGAAAAGTACAATCTTTTTGAAGGAGATATCACTGTCTACCTGCAGAATACGTACGAGTGTGTGTATGTGTTTCTGTCTCTCTCTGCGTGTGGCTAGATTTCTTAAGGTCTGTGTTATCCAACCTTAAAAATAGAAATTGTCTAGTTTCACTCAGCCTTTCACCCAGCCAAGTCAATCTCCTCTAGAATGAGGTAAAGTTTTTGTGCTCCTCTCAGTTTTAGGTCCTAATCTCCTGTGAACCACCACTCAAATGTAGGCATATTTCTGCAAGAATGAGAATGTGTTCTGAGTCCCTGAGTAGCCCAGCAGCATATGTAATAAAGGAACATTTTATGTCAGCAGAAATGAGACTCTGCCTACAACATGAAACACTTCTGTGTTAGCACACAGAGCAGTTTAACCTTAAAATATGGTTTATCAAAAGCTTTATTTCAGAAAAGCATCTTTGTTCTACACCAGCATAATCAAATGTGGAATTCAAGGGTGTGCTGGACTATCTCCTCAAAATTCATGTCTCCCCGAAACCAGTGAATATGACTATAGTTTAAAATAACATCCCTTCAGATATAATCAAGTTGGGAAGAGGTCATACTAGATGAGGGTGAGCCCTAATTTAATGCTTTGTATGCTTAAAAAGAGGGGAATTTAGACACAAGGACACACAAGGTGAATGCCATGTGACAATGGAGGCTGGGATTGGAATAATGTGTCCGCAAGCTCAAGAATGTCAAGGACTGCCAGCAACCATCAGAAGCTAGGAAGGACGAATGGAACGGAGTCTCCCTCAGGGCCTCCAGAAGGAATCAACCTTGCCAACACCTTGATTTCAGACTTCTTACCTCCAAAACTATGAGAGAGTAAATTCTTCTTGTTTTAAGCCACCCAGTTTGTAGTACTGTTATGGCAGCCCCAGAAAGCTCTAATGTAGAGTACATTATTACATTGTAATATGCTCTGTAATTTAATTTAAATCTTCACCTTATGAGATATTTCTTGAGCATTTCAATGAGCTTGTCAAGATTATCCAAGTCCCATGAAGTTTTGAAGATGGTGATTTGACCACTTCTATATCTGGCCATGATGAAGTTACTGAGTTCTAGACTAACCTTCTCTCCACACAATATTGGGCAATCAAAACAAAACTAGCAAGCAAGTAAAAGAATAATTATCATAACTAAGTGGGGTTTGTCTCAGGTAGTAGTGTAGGGTTACTCTACCTTCAAAAAAAAATCAAAGTAATTTACCATAATAAAAGAGAAAAATCACATGTAATCTCTGTAGATACAGAAAATGTATTTGAAAGCCAGTATCATGCTTCAGCGTACTTGGTATTGAAAGAATAAATAGGTTCTTATGTTTGGGAGCAATGCAAGGATGTCCACTTATATTGGGGATCTTAGTCACTGCACTAAAGAAAGAAAAAAGCATTAAAATTAAAAGAAGGTAAAAGAAGAATTAAATCTCTTTAGAAAGATAATGTGATGGTATACATAGAACACAAAACACTGTTAGAGCTATAAATAAATTTAGTAAGATTACAAGAAAGACAGATAATACAGAAAAACTGACTGTGGTTTAATACACTATCCCAAACAAATGAAACAAGAAATCTAAAAATTATTGTTTCAAAAAGCAATAAACCTATAATATTTAGGTATAAATTTAACAAAAACCATGTTAAACCTCTACATTGAGAATTATAAGACTTTCTGAGGGAAATGGAAAGATAGAATATGTTGATTGTTGAAAGACCCAATATGGGGAAGTCATCAATTTTGCTCAATTTAATATATAAATTTAATCCAATCTTTATCAAATTCCAATAATCTTTTAAAAACTTTTGACAGAAATTTAAAAAAAATACTTCTAAAATTATGTGAAAATTTTGGAATATATATGTGGACCTAGTATAGCAAAAACAGTATTGAAAAAGAAATCTCAGTTTTAGCCATTTATTGTTTCTGTTTATTAAATGAATATATAAATATAAAAATATATTTCTGTATTTATATTTTAGAATATATTAGAATATATTTTATATACAGAATATAAATACTCTATATAAATATTCTGTATATACGGAATATAAAATATATTCTAAAAGTACTAAATATTGTTCTACATACTGGGTCTAAAAAGATAATTAAGGCATGGTCATTATCCTCAAAATGTTGCATACCAATGAGAGAGAGTGCTATGGTTTGAATGTCCCTTTCAAAACTTATTTTGAAATTTAATTGCCATTTTTACAGTATTGGGAGATGGGGCCTTTAAGAGGTGTTTAGATCATAAAGGTTTCATTCTAATGAATTAATTAATGCCATTATTGTGGGAATGAATTCACCCATTCTTGCCCTCTCTGGCTCTTCTGCCTTTCTCTAAAGGAAGACTCAGCAGGAAGTTCCTTGACGGATGCTGGCCCAGCCCCTCAATCCTGGATTTCCCAGCCTTCAGAACTGTGAGCCAATAGTTTCTGTTCTTTATAAACTACCCAGTTTCAGGTCTTTTTTTATAGCAGCTAGAACAAACAAAGACAATACTATAAGTTATCAAAAATAGACAATTTATAGTATTAAATTTTAAAAAATATTAACTGGAAAATTAGATGAAAAACCAGCTTTGGAAAGTTCAAACAGCCTTCACAAAATATTTGCTAAGTTGAGACCTAAAATGTGAATTATTTTAATTAATGGGTGCAGCAAACCACCATGGCACATGTATACCTATGTAACAAACCTGCATGTTCTGCACATGTACCCCAGAAATTAAAGTCTAATTTAAAAAAATTCTTATTTGTGAGTAATTTTAGTAGCAAGTGGTCATCTTTGAAAACACAGATTAAATGTTAGATGTCAGGGTAGAGATTTCTGGCCTGGAAGAGGAAAGATGGTATATTCTTCCCACAGGAAACAAAGAAAGGAAGGAGAGAGAAGAAAGAAATTGTGAACGAATACTCTTAGCCACCACAGGAGTTCCTAAATTAACTCCAGTAATAAAAACAATAAAGCAAAGGAATAAAAAGAAGACATTCCATTTTTTCGGCATTTTTAGTTATATGGCTACCTTGTGACAAACCAGCTGTGGGCTATGTGCAAGATAGGAGAAATAAAGAATAAGTACTTAAAAAAAACCCAGATGAATAAAAGGCATTGAAATCCCATTCTACTTACAGCATAAATTTTGATACTTAATTGGGTCACAGATTTTACTGTTAGTGACTAATCGCTCAGATTAAATCCTTGAAGCTGGAACACTGTCCTCAGCATCTCTTAAATTGCTCAATTTCTTCCCATTCCTATTTCTGAATCTCTAATGCTTATCTTTACTACCTCATGACTGGATTTTTAAATAGTCTTTTAGACTATTTCCCCACCTCCAATATTCCTTTTCTTCTACTTCTTCCTGTATATTGCTACTATTATGTCTTGACTAACTTAAAAGAAGAATATAGTAATATCCCATTCTTTGCTTGATACACTTCTAACTCCTTTGGCCTTCATTCAAAGTCTAAGATATAACCCCAAGTCTGTTTCTGAGTAAATCTTATTAATACATTTACATGTACTTTCTTCTCCAGGAAAGGAGAGCCATTCCAGAACTTCAGATCCTATCTTAGGGATTCCAACCTCCACATTTGTGTTCAGTCTGTTTTATTTTCAAGGAGTGGTCTCTTCCTTCAAACCAAGCACCCACCAAATCAAGCTCAAGGCTTCACAAGGGGTCCAACTTCCATTCTATGTTTTCCGAGCTTTTCCTGCCCACCCCTGCTAGATTTGAAGTGTATCTATACTCAGCTTCCCTAGTAAGCATGGATCAGATTATTTAAATAACATCCCTTATGGCCTAGTAGTAATAATATTGTTTTTTATTTATTTAAAATACATTTTATGTATCTAGACAGAATATTCCTTGAGTTCATAGATTGTGTATATTCACATAAATTTAAATTTAAATGTTGATTCTAACATTTATGAAATACGTGTGACTTCATTCAACCTTTTTAACCTCTGAAATTTCATAAACCTCAATTATCCCTTCTCTAAAATGGGTTTAATTATACTTTCCATTAATTAATTATTTCCTAATTACTCATTTATTCAACACTTAGTAAATATGTTCCTTCCATACATTGTACTATCTATTGCATATAAAGAAGAGAACAAAACAGAAATAGTCGCTGCTCATGAAGCTATAAAGATGTAAATAAAATACAATCTAGAAGAGCACTCAACACATTTTAGTAGTCTTCCCTCCTCAATAATACTACTAATAAAAGCTAATATTTATTGAATTCTTATTATGTGCCACGCATGTAAAACACTGTTCTAAATGTTTTGTCTGTGTAAACCACCCTGTGAAGATGGCATTATTATCAATTCTACTTTAGAGATTGCAAAAAAGAGGCCCAAAGACATTAAATGTTTTACCCAAGATTGCATATTCATGTATACTGGGGCCAGGAGTAAACACAGGAGGATGTATTCCAGAGCTCATGAACTTCAGTGCTATGTTGTAATGCTTCATATCCTATAGGAAATCTCATATAAAGTCTGTGATGGTTGTTAATATTAAGTGTCAACTTGATTGGATTGAAGGATGCAAAGTATTGTTCCTGGGTGTGTCTGTGAGGGTGTTGCCAAAGGAGATTAACATTTGAGTCAGTGAGCTGAGAAAGGAAGACCCACACTCAATCTGGGTGGCACAATCTACACAATCTAATCAACTGCTAGCATGGCCAGAATACAAGCAGGCAGAAGAATGTTGAAGGACTAGACTGGCTTAACCTCCCAGCCTACCTCTTTCTCCCATGTTGGATGCTTCCTGCCCTTAAACATTGGACTCTGAGTTCTTCAGCTTTTGGACTCTTAGACTTACACCAGTGATTTGCCAGGGGCTCTCAGGCCTTCAGCCACAGACTGAAGGCTGAGCTATCGACTTCCCTACTCCTGAGGTTTGGAACTCAGACTGGCTTCCTTGCTCCTTAACTTGCAGGCAGCCTATTGTGGGACTTCACCTTGTGTTTCTGTGAGTCAATTCTTCGAATAAACTCCCCTTCATATATATATATATATATATATATATATATATATATATACACACATATACACACACACACACATATATACATATATAAAACATTATTTAGAAATATATTATATATCCTATATATAATATAATATCACATATATGTATATATCTCCTATTAGTTCGTCTCTCTCACGAACCCTGACCAATATAATGTCCTTCTCATACAGGTTGTACACTCATTGTTTATGGTTTGTTTCCATGATAAATTAGCATACCGCTCTCGAATAGAAACATAATTCAAGCCACAAGTGCAAACCACATGTCACTTGACCTTTTTTTAGTAGCCATGCTAAACAAAATAAACAGATGACATTAATATTAATAATTTATTTAACCTAATATAGCCAACATCTTATCATTTCAACATGTACTTCATATGCAAGTTGTTAACATAATACTTTGCTTCCTTTCTTTTTTGTTACTGTCTTCAAAATCCTGCGTCTCTGCCATACTTGCAAATCATCTCCATTCAGAGTAGCCACACTTCGAGTACTAGCCACATGGTTGGTGGCTGCTGTGTTGGGCAGAGCAGGATTAATATTATTGCTGTCCGTGTTAAGAAGCATAAAGTTTGTGAAAACTTGAAGCTATAGGGTCCAATCTTGGAGCACAGGAATGATAAAAGTAATACAGTCCTGTAAAATCAAAGTACATTTAAAACAATTTGAACTTTTTACTAGTGTCTCATGAGAGCTGTGAAGGGGTTCTCAATACATAGGGGGCAGCATCCTTTCTTAAACTTTTCTTTTGAGACCTGGCTATTGCCATCATGTCCTGCAGATTCTTACTTCCTGCATTCTCTGTTATCTGTTCCCATTCCCTTTCTGTGACTTTTCTCTCCTCTTCATTTTCCCAGCCTTCTCTGACTATTTGATCATATAAAACAACTTAATAATTTTGGCTGATTTTTCTCCTTTTCCTACTTACTACCTTCGTGGTTCCCTTTCTTTGTTGTAGCATTGCAAAAGCCCAAATACTCCATCAGTCAGAGAACTCTCCACAGAACCTAGGGGAAATACAGAGACACTTTTTTCTTTTTTTTGCTTTGGCTGATTGTTTTGGGAAGTGAAAGGGTAGAAGGCTCTGATTATTCTCATGGAAGAAAATTGCTCCTGTTTAATGGTGTTTTTTCTTTTTCTCTGCTGCTGAAATGTAGTTGGAGTTAGAGTGAAGTTAAAAGGCACAATTTCCATCAGGAAAAGAGCCTGCATGTTCTTCATTCCTGTTAAGTTAAAGAAATAAAGAACAATACAGTTTACCAGACTCACCAAGGAATCTCAGCCTAGATGATGGGCAACAGTGACTGTTTTTTGCCTTGGACAGAAAGTGCCTCAGTGTTTCCCCAATTATCTAATCAGCAGTGAGAAAGGAGGTCAGTCTTGCAATTTGTAGAAATCAAAATATAACCCTTCTCTTTACCAAAAGGCAGTCATTAAGTGTTTTCTTTTTTATGGTCCTTAAAAAAAACAACAGAAAGCACCCTTGTTGAATTAAGGGTTCAAACTTAAATTCTGAAGGTAGAGAATATTGAGATATAAGAACTTGTGCATGATGTTTAGATAATTGTTCAGTGAACATTTACTTAGCTACTCTCTTGTGTGCTGTGGTCCCTAAGGATGAGAGCTTCTTTTTTTCCTTTTCCACTTTTCCTTTCTGTCTTGTGTCCCTGACAAAGATTTACCATCTTTCCATCTCAATTTGGGAAACTTTCAAGTAGGCTTTCCTGATTCTCAAACACCCCCTAAAATTGAAACCTCCTTCATTTGCGCCAAGTGCTGTATACACAGCAACTATTGACACCATTGGAGCGCATATTATTTTATGGTTTAAATATGTCTTGTTTATTTTTCTATCTCTGGTACCCAGTGCAGTGCCTGACATATAATGAGCCCTTCACAGATGTTTGTTGAATGAATAAATTGCTCTCTTTCTTTAAGCCCCAGACACCCATATGTTAAACTATCAAAATTTTTCAAGTCTTTGTAAGTTAGTGCTACTTGATAGAAACAGTTCACTATTCTCTATTCCTTCTGGGTCTTTCCAGTATCTAGGATTAAGGACGTGGTCTAGATAGAGATGGATAGGGATTTTAGATTGAAATTATTTAAAATATTAAGAAATTTGAAAGTCTGGCTTCTAGAATATTTTTATCAAACAGAAAAATCATAACTTTTGGAAGGAAAAAAATTCCCTTTTTTCATTTCACATCAAAGAGGGTAATTAATGAAGGAAAGAAAGAGTAATATTTTCTATTTTTAGTAATATACATCCTCCAGACCTAGTGATAGGCATCTTGGTACCAGAAAAATTAATTTACTGTATCTTTTATGCTTAATTTTTCTTAGAAGGAATTTAATGTCTGAAAGAAGGGAAATCCACAGACTTGGAGATTACAGAGTTTAGCAGAGAATAAAACCTATTTTTATGACAATTAATAAAGGGGAGTTAGGCTATGAAAGAACTTTCCTTATATATATTTACATGAATTCTCCTTAGGAGGTTGTGGAAACATTATTCTTTACAAAGTTTTGTAAGATAAGATGAAAAACAAATAAGTGTATTTCAATGAGCTGTCCCTAGTGGCTGGAGTAGGTGACCTAATAGCAGTATCAGTTTCTTTCCATAGTCCTCTCCCAGAAAAATAAATCAACTTTAGTCTTGGAAGACAGTCAAGATTGATATTAGTGTCTAAGCTGATTTCTACTTTTCTACCTTATAAATATTTTCAAAAGGATGCAGAGGCAAAGATATGCCTTAGTCAAAGACACCCCAAAAGTGTTTACAGTGACCCAGTGAGGCATATAATACAGCCTCTCATTTGCAAGTATAACAGTCATTTCCTTGCTGCTGGTAACAATCTGCAACTCCTGATAAGGCTCCTACACTGAGTAATCTTCCTCATCTATAATTTTTGTGACTCCCAAACATGGACTACTGACATTCTGCCCTTGATCTGTTAGGGAAGAACAAATGGATAACATTGCTGGTAGGTTTACGTGCTGTATATTGTCTCAGAGCAATCACTCAGTTTATGTAAGATCGCTAAGTCCATCAACAAAAATGAGCCCTATTTCACAGGAGATTTTATAATATAACCTTTTCTTTTTCGTTCCTAGAAATATAAATGTAGGTACGGAGTGGTGGAAAGATGTGATTGATACAAAGTGAGATTGTGCTTTATCAGAAACTGTAAGATATTCCAGCATGCAGTATTGTAGGAAAGAACTTGTGAGCAGAGGTTTTCTCATCTGATATCCTAGTTGCAGCCAAAACTGGTTTCTGCAGTTGTGGTCAGTTTTAGACAGCATGGACAAGACATTCCATTTGGATAGGGAAGATAATGCGCTCCCTAGGACCTGGATCTTAGGGAGTCATGGAGTGTGCAAATATTGCCCAGATACCAGCTAAGGTAATCACCCTGTCCCTTAATATTCAAGTAAGGGTGTTCTGAACTTTCATTCCAGACATCGCAGCAATCACATTCCAAAGATTTCTTTGAAGTGTTTTCATTGTCTCCATGTCTGACCTTGTGTGCCCACTGAAATAGCTTAGGACTCTTTTAGGGTCCATTTTTCCATACCTCTTCATTTGTCCTTCTATTAAACTGTGTCAATCTTGGTACAATAAAACTTGATTTCTCAGTTTTTTTAAAAGTACAACTTAACATTTGCATGGGTAAAAGACTACAGAAGGTAGATGGAGGACCCTACTATGAGGAATGTGAACAGAGGATTCAATGCTCAGCATATGTCTTCCTAAAAATGTTTCCAGCAGCCCACCTCAGTGTTGCTTGGCCCTGAAGCTAACTCCCAATTGAGATTCTATCCCTCTTTAGCTTCCCACCTCCACAAAACTCCCACCAAAGAATAGTGATTCACTCTTTGTTGAATCTCTAATGGCTCAAAAGGGTACCCAGAAAATGATGGGTATTTAATAAATATTTTGTAAATGAACATATGAAAAATTTCTAATGAGCAATGTAATCGGCAGAAGCTTTTTGGAAAGCAATTTGGCAATATGCATCAAAAACATTATACATTTGTTATTTTCTCATCTACTATTTCTATATTTTTAGAAAATTTTCTTTTAAAAATAGTCAAAATACTGGACAAAGATTTAAATTTAGAAGGATGTGGTATTAGTTTTCATGCTCCTGAGAAAGACATAACAAAGACTGGGCAATTTACAAAGGAAAGAGGTTTATTGGACTTAACAGTTCCACATAGCTGGGGAGACCTCACAATTATGGCAGAAGATGAAAATCACATCTCACATGGTGGCACGCAAGAGAAGAGAGCTTGTGCAGGAAACTCCTCTTTTTAAAACTATCAGATATCATGAGACTTATTCACTATCATGAGAACAGTATGGGAAAGACCAGCCCCCATGATTCAATCACCTCCCACTGGGTCCCGTCCACAGTATGTGGGAATTCAAGATGAGATTTGGGTAGGAAGAGAGGCAAACCATGTCAGATGTATATCTATGAGTTTTAATATAATATGTCAAAAAGTAGAAATAACACAAAGGCCCCAAAACAGATGGATGGTGAAAAAAAGTATGGTACCTCCTTCCATAACATGTACTGTTATTTAGCTGGTAAAACTATCATTGGGGGAAATATTGGTGGAAATATGAACCATTACCTCCATTTTGAAAAGAAATCTTTTAGTGAATAGTTAAATTAAATATTCATATAAACTATTCAGTAATTTCACTCCTGTAGATACCACAAGTCAATAAGTTACCTGTGCACAAATATAGATTGGTGGTAAAATAGAGCCCCATTCATATGGAAACACAATATATGAGCTCCTGAAATAAACAATACAACTGAAAACTCATAACAATTACAGGGCTCATGGGAGAAATGATTCATATAGCTCACTCCAAAGTTTTACAATATTATAAAAAGAACTCTAACATAGAAAATAATAATTCTAATAAAAACATGGCACCATTTAAAAATGTTAAATTTATAATTAATATGTTTTCTAAAAACCTATTATAAAATATAGATCCTTACAGTGAAACAAGAAAAACACTGTTTGATGAAAAGAGTTTTGAGGAAGAGGAGAGAATGAATTAAAGAGACAAGGACAAAGAAACATCTTCATAAATTGCTGATGGAGAAACAATGTATTCAGGTTTTGAACAAAACGTGGAAGTGCCAGAGAAAAATTTCTCTGACTCTTTATCTTGTGTTTGCTTCTTTTGCACAATGGTGGGATAAACCATGCAAAACATGTTCAAGACAGTGTCTGCAGTCAAAATGGGCAAAAAAAAAAATTGGTGAATGGGAATTATGAATAATAATGTATTCCTGGTGGCTTGCTTCATCCAACTTGTTAGTGTACCTTGTGGTGGTGTACACTGCTCTTTGCTAATGCAATAAATTAACACATATGTGCCTACAAGCTGACATTATATGATTTGTAAGGACACATTGTAATATACATCCAAAAACATATGGCAAATATATTACAAGTAGTGTGTATATAGGAAGAGTAGATGGGACCAAGAATTAATAACCAAGGTAAAACTAAAACTAACCAAAAATGAACCCTGTATTGCCCAATGAATGAAGATATAATTAGAAAATAAATCAAAAGCTATAAACTTGTTTTAGTGAAAGAAAAAAGGCTACTACATATCTATTTTCCTTAATATGGAAATGTAAGTACAAATATTGTGAATGAAAACAAAGTAATAAAATAATATTGAAAATGATTTGTATATACCTGAAATATATGGAAGCAAGATTTAAAATTATTAATTGTGATTATCTTTCAGTATGATGTGTGATGTTTATTTTCTGCATCTTTTTTTTGACATGAATTTAGCTTTTGACTTTATTTTTGACACATTTCTTTTTTTTATTGCATTTTAGGTTTTGGGGTACATGTGCAGAACATGCAAGATAGTTGCATAGGTACACACATGGCAGTGTGTTTTGCTGCCTTTCTCCCCTTCACCCACATTCGGCATTTCTCCCCAGGCTATCCCTCCCCAGCTCCCCCTTCCACTGTCCCTCCCATATTCCCCCCAATAGACCCCAGTGTGTCGTACTCCCTTCCCTGTGTCCATGTGTTCTCATTTTTCATCACCCACCTATAAGTAAGAATATGCAGTATTTCATTTTCTGTTCTTGTGTCAGTTTGCTGAGAATGATGTTCTCCAGATTCATCCATGTTCCTGCAAAGGACATGAACTCATCATTTTTGTTTGCTGCATAATATTCCATGGTGTATATGTGCTACATTTTCCCAGTCCAGTATATCATTGATGGGCATTTGGGTTGGTTCCAGGTCTTTGCTATTGTAAATAGTGCTGCAATGAACATTCGTGTACACGTGTCCTTATAGTAGAACGATTTATAGTCTTTTGGATATATACCCAGTAATGGGATTGCTGGGTCAAATGGAATTTCTATTTCTAAGACCTTGTGGAATCGCCACACTGTCTTTCACAATGGTTGAACTAATTTACACTCCCACCAACAGTGTAAAAGTGTTCCTATTTCTCCTCATCTTCTCCAGCATCTGCTGTCTCCAGACTTTTTAATGATCGCCATTCTAAGTGGCGTGAGATGGTATCTCAATGTGCTTTTGATTTGCATTAATCTAATGACCAGTGATGATGAGCATTTTTTCATATGATTGTTGGCCTCATATATGTCTTCTTTCCTAAAGTGTCTGTTCATATCCTTTGCCCACTTTTGAATTGGCTTGTTTGATTTTTTTCTGGTTAATCTGTTTGAGTTCTTTGTAAATTCTGGATATCAGCCCTTTGTCAGATGGGTAAACTACAAAAATTTTTTCCCATTCTGTTGGTTGCCGATTCACTCTAGTGACTGTTTCTTTTGCCGTGCAGAAGCTGTGGAGTTTGATTAGGTCCCATTTGTCTATTTTGGCTTTTGTTGCCAATGCTTTTGGTGTTTTGGTCATGAAGTCCTTGCCTACTCCTATGTCCTGAATGGTTTTGCCTAGATTTTCTTCTAGGGTTTTTAATGGTGCCAGGTCTTATGTTTAAGTCTTTGATCCATCTGGAGTTAATTTTAGTGTAAGGTGTCAGGAAGGGGTCCAGTTTCTGCTTTTTGCACATGGCTAGCCGGGTTTCCCAACACCTTTTATTAAACAGTGAATCTTTCCTCGTTCCTTGTTTTTTCCAGGTTTATCAAAGATTGTATGGTTATAGATATGTTGTGTTGCCTTTGATGACTCTGTTCTGTTCCACTGGTCTATATCTCTGTTTTGGTACCAGTACCATGCTGTTTTGATTACTGTAGCCTTGTAGTATAGTTTGAAGTTCAGTAGTGTGATGCCTCCCACTGTGTTCTTTTTGCTTAGAATTGACTTGGCTATGCGGGCTCTCTTTTGGTTCCATATGAAGTCCTAGGTGGTTTTATCCAGTTCTTTGAAGAAAGTCAATGGTAGCTTGATGGGGATAGCGTTGAGTCTGTAAATTACTTTGGGCAGTATAGCCATTTTTAGAATATTAATTCTTCCTAACCATGAACATGGAATATTTCTCCATCTGTTTCTATCCTCTCCTATTTTGTTGAGCAGTAGTTTGTAGTTTTCCTTGAAGAGGGTTCTTACGTTCCTTGTAAGTTGTATTCCTAGGTATTTTATTGTTTTTGTAGCAATTGTGAATGGCAGTTCGTTCTTGATTTGGCTCTCTTTAAGTTGGTTATTGGTGTATAGGAATGCTTGTGACTTTTGCACATTGAATTTATATCCTGAGACTTTGCTGAAGTTACTTATCAGTTTCAGGAGTTTTTGGGCTGAGGCGATGGGGTCTTCTAGGTATACTATCATGTCGTCTGCAAATAGAGACAATTTGGCTTCCACCTTTCCTATTTGAATACCCTTTATTTCTTTTTCTTGCCTGATAGCTCTGGCTAGAACTTCCAGTACTATATTGAATAGGAGTGGTAAAAGAGGGCATCCTTGTCTAGCGCCAAATTTCAAAGGAAATGCTTCCAGTTTTTGCCCATTCAGTATGATATTGGCTGTTGGTTTGTCGTAAATAGCTTTTATTATTTTGAGATACCATCCATCAATACCGAGTTTATTGAGGGTTTTTAGCATAAAACGCTGTTGAATTTTGTCAAAGGCCTTCTCTGTGTCAATTGAGATAATCATGTGGTTTTTGTTTTTGGTTCTGTTTATGTGGTGAATTACATTTATAGACTTGCGTATGTTGAACAAGCCTTGCATCCTGGGATGAATGCTGCTTGATAATGATGGATAAGTTTTTTGATGTGCTTTCGCAATCAGCTTGCTAGTATTTTATTGAAGATTTTTGCATCTATGTTCATCATGGATATTGGCCTGAAGTTTTCTTTTCTTGTTGAGTCTCTGCCGGGTTTCGGTATCAGGATGATGTTGGTCTCATAAAATGATTTGGGAAGGATTCCCTCTTTTTGGATTATTTGGAATAGTTTTAGAAGGAATGGTACCAGCTCCGCTTTGTATGCCTGTTAGAATTCAGCTGTGAACCCATCTGGACCTGGGCTTTTTTTGTGTGGTCGGCACTTAATTGCTGCCTCGACTTCAGACCTTGTTACTGGTCTATTCATAGATCCGGCTACCTCCTGGTCTAGGCTTGGGAGGACACAGGTGTCCAGGAATTTATCCATTTCTTCCAGGTTTACTAATTTATGTGCATAGAGTTGCTTGTAGTATTCTCTGATGATGGTTTGGATTTCTGTGGAATTTGTGGTGATTTCTCCTTTATCATTTTTTATTGCATATATTTGGTTGTTCTCTCTTTTCTTTTTTATCAGTCTGGCTAGTGGTCTGTCTATTTTGTTGATCTTTTCAAAAAAGCAGCTCTTGGATTTATTGATTTTTTGAAGGGTTTTTGTGTCTCTATCTCCTTCAGTTCTGCTCTGATCTTAGTTATGTCTTGTCTTCTGCTAGCTTTTGAGTTTTTTTTTAATCTTGCTCCTCTAGCGCTTTCAATTTTGATGTTAGGGTGTCAATTTTGGATCTCTCCACTCTTCTCATATGGGCAGTTATTGCTATATATTTTCCTCTAGAGACTGCTTTAAATGTGTCCCAGAGATTCTGGTATGTTGTGTCTTCATTCTCATTGGTTTCAAAGAACTTCTTTATTTCTGCCTTCATTTTATTGTTTACCCAGTCAACATTCAAGAGCCAGTTGTTCAGTTTCCATGAAGCTGTGTGGTTCTGAGTTAGTTTCTGAATTCTGAGTTCTAACTTGATTGCACTGTGGTCTGAGAGATTGTTTGTTATGATTTCAGTTGTTTTGCATTTGCTGAAGAGTGATTTACTTTCAATTATGTGGTCAATTTTAGAGGAGGTGTGATGTGGTGCTGAGAAGAATATATATTCTGTGGATTTGGGGTGGAGAGTTCTATAAATGTCTATCAGGTTTGCTTGTTCCAGGTCTGAGTTCAAGCCCTGGATATCCTTGTTAATTTTCTGTCTGATTGATCTGTCTAATATTGACAGTGGAGTGTTAAAGTCTTTCACTTTTATTGTGTGGGAGTGTAAGTCTCTTTGTAAGTCATTAAGAACTTGCCTTATATATCTGTGTGCTCCTGTATTGGGTCCATATATATTTAGGATCATTAGCTCTTCTTGTTGTATTGATCCTTTTACCATTATGTAATGACCTTCTTCATCTCTTTTGATCTTTGTTGCTTTAAAGTCTATTTTATCAGAGACGAGAATTGCTACTCCTGCTTTTTTGCTCTCCATTTGCTTGGTAAATCTTCCTCCATCCCTTTATTTTGAGCCTTTGTGTATCCTTGCATGTGAGATGGGTTTCCTGGATTCTGAACACCAATGGATTTTGGCTTTTTATCCAATTTGCCAGTCTGTGTCTTTTGATTGGTGCAATTAGCCCATTTACATTTAGGGTTAATATTGTTATGTGTGAATTTGATACTGCCATTTTGATGCTAGTGTGCTGTTTTGCCAGTTAGTTGATGCAGATTCTTCATTTTGTTGATGCTCTTTAGCATTTGGTATGTTTTTGGAATGTCTGGTACTGATTGTTTCTTTCAATGTGTAGTGCCTCTTTCAGGAGCTCTTGTAAAGCAGGCCTGGTGGTGACAAAATCTCTGAGTACTTGCTTGTTTGCAAAGGATTTTATTTTTCCTTCACTTATGAAGCTCAGTTTGGCTGGATATGAAATTCTAGGTTGAAAGTTCTTTTTGTTAAGGATGTTGAGTATTGGCCCCCACTCTCTTCTGGCTTGTAGAGTTTCTGCTGAGAGATCTGCTGTGAGTCTGATGGGCTTCCCTTTGTGTGTGACCTGACCTTTCTCTCTGGCTGCCCTTAGTATTTTCTCCTTCATTTCAACCCTAGTGAATCTGGCTATTATGTGCCTTGGGGTTGCTCTTCTTGTGGAATATCTCTGTGGTGTTCTCTGTATTTCCTGGACTTGAATATTGGCCTGCCTTGCTAGGTTGGGGAAATTTTCCTGGATAATATCCTGAAGAGTATTTTCCAGCTTGGATTCATTCTCTTTGTCACATTCTGGTACACCTATCAAACGTAGGTTAGGTCTCTTCACATAGTCCCACATTTCTTGGAGACTTTGTTCATTCCTGTTTGCACTTTTTTCTCTATTCTTGGTTTCTCGTTTTATTTCATTGAGTTGATCTTCGACTTCTGATATTCTTTCTTCTGCTTGGTCAATTCGGCTGTTGAAACTTGTGCATGCTTTGCGAAGTTCTTGTGTTGTGTTTTTCAGCTCCTTCAGTTCACTCATATTCCTCTCTATGTTGTCCATTCTAGTTATCATTTTCTCGAATATTTTTTCAAGGTTCTTAGTTTCTTTGCATTGATTAAGAACATATTCTTTTAGCTCACAGAAGTTTCTTATTACCTACCTTCCGAAGTCTGATTCCGTCATTTTGTCACACTCATTCTCCGTCCTTTTTTGTTCCCTTGCTGGTGAGGAGTTTTGGTCCTTTGTAGGAGGCGAGGTGTTTTGATTTCAGGTGTTTTCTTCCTTTTTGTGCTGGTTTCTTCCCATCTTTGTTGATTTATCCACCCTGTCATCTGAGTAGTTGCTGAGTTTTTGATTGGGTCTCTGAGTGGATGCCCAGATTGTTGATGATGAAATATTTCTGTTACTTTGTTTTCCTTCTAACCGTCTAGCCCTTCTCCTGTACGACTGCTGAGGTCCACTCCAGGCCCTGCTTGTCTGGGGTACACCTGTAGCAGCTGCGGAACAGTGAGGGATGCTACCAGTTTCTTCTTCTGCTATCTTTGTCCCAGAATGATGCTCGCCAAATTTCATTCTGATCAGTCCTTTTTGAGGAAACTCTTTGGATATTCAGGGGTCAGGGAGCTGCTTGAGGAGATGGTCTGTACTTTATCAGAGCTCAAGTGCTAAGCTGTGAGCTCCGTTGTTCATTAAGGGCTGTTAGGCAGGTACATTTAATTCTGCTGCAGCAGGACTTATAGAACCTTTTTTTTCCTCAGATTCTCTGTATTGGGGAGTTATGGCTTTCTTTATGAGTATCCGTTGCACTGTCCTGCCCAGCTAGGAGGCAGTCTAATCACTATTTGCCAGCCGAGGGTTCGCCTGCTGCCGTGGGGTCCACCCTGCTGCGGTGGGGTCCACCCTGCTGCCATGGGCTCCGCCCTGTTGCTGTGGGCTCTGCCCTGTTGCCATGGGCTCTGCCCTGTTGCCATGGGCTCTGCCCTGTTGTGGGCTCTGCTCTGCTGCCAAGTGTAATTCCCTGTAGTTCTGTTTATATGGGTGTGGTTGAAACTGCTGTGGTGGTGGTGGCCTGCCTCTGTATTGGCGGAGTCTCTCTGTTATGGTGGGTTGCCTTAGCAACGGCAGGCTGCATCAGCAATGGGAGTGTACCACAGTAGGGGAGAATGCCTCAGTAATCGTGGATGCCCTTCTTCCACAAGCTGTGCCGTCCTTGGTTCAGCTGTGCCGCAGTGAAACTCTCCACCTTGAGTGTTTCGAATCGCTGTTTTGTTTGTCCCTGTGGGGTTGGGACCAGCTGAGCCTGATCACCTGGCTCCCTGCCTCACAGCCCCTTTTTTTAATTAAGTTGAACGGTTGACTCTCTCCCAGTTGTTTCAGTCACCTGCTGATAGGGCCCCGGGATCTGTGTGATTTCCCATGCAGCAACCCACTGCGCCAGCTCAAACGTCACTTCCTGGGAATCTCTTTATCCGGCTCATTGTCCAAGTCTCGTTTAATCAGATGGGTATGCTAATCTGCCCTCCCAAATCTCCGATTGCCGGTTTAACAGGGCACCCCGACCAGTGCGTTTTGTGTGGAGTGCCGCTGCGCTGTGGCACTGGCTGAAATGGCCACACCAGCTGAAAGGGCTGCGCTGGGTCCTGTGTCTCTCCTACACCTAGGAATTTCCCCTTTCTATGGGCAACAAAGATCCATCTGGAAATGCGGCTCGCACTCACCCTCTGCGCCTTCACTGAGAGCTGCAATCCTGAGTTGCTCCTACCACACCATTTTCTTTCTTCTCCTTCTGCATCTTAAAAAATATTTTAGGAGGATTATATAATTTTAAAAGGTCAAACCAAAATAAACTATTTCATATTTTGAAAAGTTATTTTAAATATTATGTGAATATCATTACAGCTCATGTTGTGAGTCAGTTGTCTTTGTTTGTGTAAAATATACCCAAACACAGTAAGAGCCAGGGAGAGGAAAAATCAATCTTAAGTGAACAAATAAGCAAATGAACTTAAATACCCTAATTAAGGTGGCAGGGTGTTTCTTTTGTAAATTATTAACATTAATATATTTTAATCCATGAGGGAATGTTACATGGCATTTTTCTACTTCTGAAACTTAAAAAAATTATGAAAAATTATACAATGTGATTTATGATATTTCACAGAAATGTAACTGTGATTAAAACTTTGATCAAAAACTTACTATGTCTTTTGATATTTGAGGAATTTGGCATGAGGTTGGTAAATGCGTGAGTGAGCCAGAGCACACATTACTTTGTGAACAGATATGGGGGTAATATTTTCTTTATTGAGAGAAATCCAGTCATAGAGTAGAATCTTGCTATTAAAAAAATACAATGTGAAGGTAGCTGAGCAGACAGATGGGAGAATTGCAATGGCCTCCAGGTTTAAAACTACTCACCTAGGCAAACTACCAAAATTGACAAAAATGGAGGCAATAGCCCCAAATTACCTCTGAAACTTTAAAATCTTAGTTGTGGAACAAAAATGGTGAACTTTTGTAATAACAAGCCTCCTTAATGAGCACTAGTAATTTTCTGAGTAACAGTCACCATAATTGACTGAATTTCACTTGACTGAATAGTGCTGTAAATGTGAAATAAGCTCATTGTTAAGAAGAATCAATATCGTAAAACTGGCCATACTGCCCAAAGTAATTTATAGATTCCTTGCTATTCCCATCAAGCTACCTATGACCCTCTTCACAGAACTGGAAATAACCACTTTAAACTTCAGATGGAACCAAAAGAGAGCCTGCATAGCCAAGACAATAGTAAGCAAAAAGAACAAAGCTGGAGGCATCATGCTACCTGACACCAAATTATACTACAAGGCTACAGAAATCAAAACAGCATGGTACTGGTACCAAAACATAGATATAGACCAATGGAACAGAACAGAGGCCTTGGAAGCAATGCCACACATCTACAATCATCTGGTCTTTGACAAACCTGACAAAAACAAACAATGGGGAAAAGATTCCCTGTTTAATAGATGGTGTTGGGAAAACTGGCTAGCCATGTGCAGAAAGCAGAAACTGAACCCCTTCTTGACACCTTACACTAAAATTAACTCCAGATGGTTTAAACACTTGAACATAAGACCTAACCATAAAAACCCTACAAGAAAACCTAGGCAAAACCATTCAGGACATAGGCATAGGCAAGAACTTAATGACTAAAACACCAAAAGTATTGGCAACCAAAGCCAAAATAGACAAAAGGGATCTAATTAAATTCCAGAGCTTCTGCACAGCAAAAGAAACATCATTAGCGTGAACTGGCAACTGACAGAATGGGAAAAAATGTTTGCAATCTACCCATCTGACAAAGGGTTAATATCCAGAATCTACAAAGAACTAAAATAGACTTACAAGAAAAAAACAAACCCATTCAAAAATGAGCAAAGGATATGAACAGACACTCTTCAAAAGAAGACATATATGATGCCAACAAACAGGAAAAACGCTCATCATCACTGGTTGTTAGAGAAATGCAAATCAAAACCACAATGAGATACTATCTCACACCAGTTAGAATGGCAATCATTAAAAAATCTGGAGACAACAGATGCTGGAGAGGATGTGGAGAAATAGGAACACTCCTACACAGTTGGTGGGAGTGTAAATAGGCTCAACTATTGTTGAAGACAGTGTGGCAATTCCTCAAGGATCTAGAAATAGAAATTCCATTTGACCCAACAATACCATTACTGGGTATATATCCAAAGGATTATAAATCATTCTATTATAAGGACACATGCACACATATGTTCATTGCAGACCCGTTTACCATTGATGATAGACTCGACAAGGAAAATGTGGCACATATACACCATGGAATACTATGCAGCCATAAAAAATGATGAGTTTGTGTCCTTTGTAGGGACATGGATGAATCTGGAAACCATCATTCTCAGCCACCTGACACAAAAACAGAAAATCAAACACTACATGTTCTCACTTATAGGCAGGTGTTGAACAATGAGAACACATGGACACAGGGAGGAGAGCATCACACACTGGGGTCTCTTGGGGAGGAAGAGAGAAGGAACTGCTGGGTAGAGAGGTTGGGGAGGGATAACATGGGGAGAAATGCCAGATATAGGTGATGGGGGGATGGAGGCAGCAAACCACATTGCCATGTATGTACCTATGCAACAATCCTGCATGTTCTGCACATGTTCCCCAGAAGCTAAAATGCAATTATATATATATATATATATATACATATGTATATATATATATATATGAAGCTTCCTTGGAGTAGGAGATGATGTAATTGTCCTGACAGCAAGTTTGTTTGCTGGGACAGCCTGGTGGAGAAATAAGTGTACTGGCCCTAGAGGTAGTCCTAGTCTACCTCTCACTAGCTGTGTGCCTTTGGTTTGGAATCTCTCGAAGGGCAGAGGCATCCCTTTGCTCACATAGCACTACGTACTCCACCACTTGCTAAAGTACCTGGGATAAGTTACATGAAAACATGAAACTCTAAAGAACTATTCAAGTACAATTTATTATTATAATTATTATTCTTTGAGAGAGGGGCAGTGGTGGAATCATGGCTCACTGTAGCCTCAATTTCTTGGGCTCAGGTAATTCTCCCACCTCAGCCTCTGGAGTAGCTGAGACTATAGGTGTGTGCCAAAAATGCCTGGTTATTTTTCTTATATTTTGTTTATTTTTGAGATGGAGTGTCACTCTGTCACCCAGGTTGAAGTGCAGTGGTGTGATCTTGGCTCACTGCAGCCTCCATTTCCCGGGTTCAAGTGATTCTCCTGCCTCAGCCTCCTGAATAGATGGGACTATAGGCATGCACGACCACACCTGGCTAATTTTTGTATTTTTAGTAGAGATGAGGTTTTGCCGTGTTGGACAGGCTGGTGGTCTTGAACTCCTGGTCTCAAGTGATCCATCTGCCTTTGCCTCCAAAATGTTGGGATTACAAGTGTAAGCCACCACGCACAGCTGCAATTTATTATTTTTTATACTCGAAATTAACTCAGTAACATGGTAAGTGATGCGGTATGTTTATTCATTCAGCATATCTTATGCTAGTTCTGAGCCAGACAGGCAAGTCATTGACTGCTATGTGCCTCGTTTTCACAAATGTTCATTATAATGTCACCTAATCAGCCTACTTCACAGGATCATCATAAACAAAAATAAGATTATGTCTACATATGGGTTTCATCTGAGGTCTTAAATATATCTCTTTTTTGTAGATTTCCCATCTATAAAATCTGTAAGGACATAATTGAATAATTGAAGGCAGTTCTACTTCTTTCTACAAGTCTATGTGAAAAGCTTTTAATTAAAAATAAACATTACATATTTTGTCTAATACTGTAGGATATTATTCTAAATACTTTACATCAATAAACTACTTTAGTCTTCTCAACCCTTTGAATTAAGTACAGTTATTATCTGCATTTTAAAATGAGAAGAAAGCATGGAGAGGTTGAGTAAATTGTTGATAATCACATATCTAATAAGTGGTATAAAGAACTGAGATTTACATTAGGCAATCTGATTTCAAAGCTGATTTCCTGTGCTCCTCTCCTGTTCTTCATCTCTTATCTCACAGATCCTTTACCTCAAAGTTGACATGGATACAGTTTTTAGAATTAATTAAAATACATGCTTATATTTATTTATTGGGAGAATAGTTTATACCTAAAAAAAATAAATAAAATAAACGAGAGAAGAAAAAAGAGAAAAATCAGCAAGATGGCAGAAAAGGAGTTTTCTACCATCATCTCCTCATAGAAAAATCCATTCTGACAACTACCTATGGATGGGAGTATCTTTATGGGAGTCCAGTAATCTGGCAAAGAAGCTCCAGCACACAGTTGGAGCAAAAAATCTGAGAATAGATGTGTTAATAAGGTTAAAAAGCAGAATGTGACTCTATCTGCCTCACTCCTCTCCCAATGTGGTACAGCTCAGTGCCAAGTGAGACCTTCCCCCTTGGGCCACAATTCCTCCCATAGGTGAAAATGAGGGAATAGTGAGTACTTGGCATCCTGAGCCCACTTACTACTTGCCCACCCAGAATAATAAGGTAATCAGTGTGGCTGAGTGGTTGAGAGGGGCTGGGAACAGGAAGCAAGGCAGGGACTCATAGCAAGCAGGACTTAGCCCTCAACAAATGGCCATGGATCCTACAAACCACTTCACAGACTTCATAAGAAGGTCCACTTGTGAGGTGCCTGTGACACTTCACCTGGAGAGCCCCACCAACTGGCCCATGGGCACACTCAATGCTCCATACAACTCACTCTCTATTTCTGTAGCCAGCATCCCACATGCATCCCCATGGATGGCAAGTGTGAGCCTCTTCAGATGGCTCTCAAGCATATGCAGACAGCTGACCTGACTGCAGGATTGGGAGAAGGCATACAGAGTGTGCATTTCAGACATTATACAAGGAAAAGTAAATGAGAGGCTCACAGAACGTGGCCTGGTGTATTGGGATCAAAAGAAGGCATACAATATTAAAAATGTTCTCCACCCACAAGCGGGAACAAGATGTGTGGAGCAGGTGCATGCATGGACTACGTCTTATAGAACCTCAGAATCCCCAGCTGGAATGACTAATGAGAATGTTTCTCTCCCAAGCCTGTCAATAAATGCTGGATATGACTGCTTAAGTGCAAAGACAGCAATGCAAGAGCTGAAGCACCATTAAAAATATAAAGAAATTACGACACCACCAAAACCTAACAATTTTTCATTAATCAACCCCAAATGAATGGAAATCTATAAATTTCCTGAAAAAAGTTCAAAATAATTGTTTTATGGAAGTTCAGTGAACTCAAGAGACACAGATTAAAAAAAACTCAATGAAATAAGAAAAACAATACATGGACAAAACAAGTAGTTCAACAAAGAGGAATTACTAAAAACGGAAAACATAAATTCTTGAGCTGAGAAATAAATGTAAACTTATGTAGAATCCTTATCTATTAATATTATTTTAAAGGTAAACAAACTTTCTAATTAGAAGACATAACGTATCTGAATGGATAACACAAGACACAACTATATGCTACATACAAGACATTCACTTTAGTTTTAAGCACATACATAGGCTGAGCATGAAGGGATGAAAAAATATTTCATACAAATGGAAGCCAAGATAAAGTAGGGCTAACTTATATTAGACAAAATAGACTTAAATCCCAAAACTGTAATAAGAGACTAAGACAGTCATTAAATAATTATTAAAAAGGTCAGTTCCTCCAGGATATATCAATAATAAATAGATATGTACCCAACATCAAAGAACCTAAATATATGAAACAACTATTAACAAAATAGAAGGAATAAATATACAGTATGACAATAATGCTAGGAATTTTAATATCCTACTTTCAACAATGAATACATCATCTACACAAAAATCAATAAGAAAACACTGGAATTGAACTATGCTTTATTCCAAATGTATGTGACATATAGAACATCCATCCAACAGTAGCAAAATATACATTTTTCTCCAGCATACATAGATGGGATAGACCATATTTTAGGTGACAAAACAAGTCTAAACAAATTAAAAATGATGTAAATTATATTAAGTATCTTTTCTGACCACAGTGATTTGAAACTAGAAATCAGTAACAAGAAAATACCTGGAACATTAAAAAAATATGTGAAAATTAAAAACAGACTCCATAGCAACCAATGGCTTAAACAAGAAATCAAAATGGAAATCTAAAAATACTTTGAGATAAACAAAACTGAAAACAGAATGTCCTAAAACTTATGGGGTGTGGCAAAAGCAGTTCAATAGGATGTTTATAGCAATAATGCCTACCGAAAAAAAGGAGGCTCTCGAACAATCTAACTTTATACCTCAAGCAACTAGACAGAGAAAAACAAACCAAGCACAAAGTTACCAGAAGGAAGGAAATAACAAAGATCAGATCAGAAATACATAGACAATAGAAAACAACAGAAAAAGTCAATGAAACTAAGTTTTTTTAAAAGATAAGAAAATGGACAAACTTCTAACTTGACTAAGAAAAAAATAAGATAAATTTCAAGTAAAAAATCAGAAATAGAAGACATTTCAATTGATAACACAGAAATACAAAAAATTGAGACTACTATGAAAAATTATATGCCAACAAATTGGATAACCTAGAATAAATGAATAAATTCCTAGACACATGTAGTCTACTAAGACTGAATCATGAAGAAATAAAATATCTAAACAGACCCATAGGGGTAAGGTAACTGAATTGGTAGTCCAAAACATTCCAATAAACAGTAGCCCAGGACCAGACTGCTTCACTGCTGCATTCTACCAAACAATTATAGAAGAATCCATAACCATTTTTCCTGAACTCTTCCAAAAATTTGAAGAGGATAAAACACTTCCTGTCTCATTTTACAAGGCCACCACTATCTTGACACCAAATCTAGATAAGGACACTACAAAAAAGAAAATTGTAGGCAAATGTCCCTGATAAACATAGGAGCAAAATCCTCAACAAAATACCAGCAAACTGAATCCTACATCATATTAATAAATCATACATTTTCATAAAGTGGGATTTAATCTCTAGAATATAAGGATTATTTAACATATGGAAATTTAAAAAATATTACATATCACATTAACAGAATGAAAATCATATAATTATCTCAGTAGATGTAGAAAAGCATTTAACAAAATTAAAACTCTTTTTATGACAAAAATTCTCAACAATATAGGTATAAGAAATGTACTTCAACATAATGAAGGCCATATATGACAAACTCACAGCTAACATCATAATAGTGAAAGCTGAAAGCTTTTCCTCTAAGATCTGAAAAGACAAGGATACCTACTTTAACAATTTTTATTAAACATAGTACTGGGAGTCCTAGCCAGAGAAATTAGGTTAAAAAAAAAAAGCATCCACATTGGAAAGGAAAAATTAAAATTATCTCTATTTGCATATGACATGATCTTACATGTAGAAAACCTCTTAGAATCCACCAACTGTTAGAACAATAAATTAATAAAGTTGCATTGGAAAAAATCAACACATAAAAATCCATTGCTGTATTTGATTTTCTGTTCCTGTGATCATTTGCCAAGGATAATTCTTGGTGTTTACTAAAAATGTTATTGCTATTGATATTTGTTAATGAAGTAAATTCTTAAAAACTTTCTCTGCTTGAAATATTATTCAACACTTTGTCACATAAACTATGATTGGCACCTTGCCACTCAGGATTATTTGGCAGACATGCAACTATTTGCTTGAGGTGATGTTATTATACTATATTGACATGGAAGAAGATCAGTTTTTTGCAATAAATATTTTACATAATTTGTGTTTATTATATGCTTCACTAAATTATACTTCTGTGACTGCTGTACTGTTTAATTCAGAATCAAGAATGTTAAAGATAATGTAATTAAAAATATATTCCAGGAAATAAAACTCAATTGCTTTTCTATACTGTAACAATGAACTCTCTGTAAAAGATGTCAAGTATTTTGTTATGCTACCGTCCCACTTACAGTAGCATAACAAAAATACACAAATAAATGTAACCAAGGAGTAAAAGATATGTACACTGAAAACTATAAATGTTGATGAAGGAAATTGAAGAAGATGCAAATAAATGAAAAATCCTTATCAAATGTTATCAAAACATTATGATGCGGGCCTAAAAACAGACACACAGATGAATGGAACAAAATAGAGAGCCCAAAAGCAACTATAACAATTATGCTCAAAGAACCAAGGGAAACCATACTTAAGGAATTAAAGGAAGATATGAGGATGATGCTTCAACTAGAAAATATCAATATAGAGATTAAAAATTATTAAAAAGATCAAATGGAATTTCTGGAGTGAAAAATTACAATAACCACTGTTGAGAACCTCAACAGTATTTTTTTTAATTTTTCTGTAATTATTTTTAAAAATTAACACATTTATTTTTAAAATAATTTCATCTTTTATTTTAGATTCAGGGTATACATGAACAGATTTTTTACGTGGGTATATTGCATGATGCTAAGGTTTAGGGTACAGATGATCCCATCACCCAAGTAATGAGCACAGTACCCAATAGTTTTTCAGTTTTTGTCTCCTTCACTCCTTTCCACCCTCGTATCTATTGTTCCCATCTTTATGTTCATGAGTACTCAACATTTAGCTCCCACTTATAAGTGAGAACATGTGGTATTTGGTTTGCTCTACCTGCATTAATTTGCTTAGGATAATGACCTCCAGCTGCATCCATGTTGCTGCAAAGAATATAATTTTGCACTTTTGTTTGGATACATAATATTCCCAGGTGTATATGTACCACATTTTCTATATCCAATCCACTGCTAATGGACAGCTAGGTTGGTACTATCTCTCTGCTATGAACAGTGCTGCAATGAACATGTGAGTACATGTGTCTTTTTGATAGACTGATGATTTATTTTCTTTTGGATATATACCTGGCAAAGGGATTGCTGAGTTGAATGGTAGTTCTGTTTTAAGTTCTTTGAGAAATCTCCAAACTATTTTCTATAAAGGACTGAACTAGTTAATATTCCCACTAACGGTTCATCAACATGTCCTTTTCTCTGCAGCCTTGCCAGCATCCACTATTTTTTACCTTTTAATTGTAGCCATTCTGACTGGTGTGAGACAATATCTCAATGTAGTTTTCATTTGTGTATCTGATAATTAGTAATGTTGAGCATGTTTTTTGGCCACTTGTATGTCTTCTTTTGAAAAAATGTCTGTTCATTTCTTTTACCCACTTTTTAAGGGTTTATTTGTTTTTTGCTTGTTGCATTGTTTAACTTTTTTAAAGATTCTGGATATGAGATCTTGTAGGATGTATAATTTGTAAATATTTTCTTCCATTCTGTAGGTTGTCTTTTGATTCTATTGATAGTTTCTTTTGCTGTTCAGAAGCTCTATAGTTTAATTAGGTCCCACCTGTAAATTTTTGGTTTTGAAGCAATTGCTTTTGAGGAATTATTCATAAATTATTTGCCAAGGCTGATGTCCGGAATGATCTTTATTAGGTTTTCTTTTAGGATGTTTAGAGTTTGAGGTCTTACATTTAAATATTTAATCCATCTTGATTGATGTTTGTGTATGGCAAAAAGTAGGGGTCTAGTTTCATTCTTCTGCATGTGACTAGCCAGCTATTCCAGCACCATTTATTGAATATAGAGTCCTTTCCTCATTGCTTATTTTTATCAACTTTGGTGAAGATCAGATGGCTATAAACGTGCAGCCTTATTTCTGGGTTCTATATTCTGTTCCACTGATCTACGTGTCTGTTTTTGTACCAGTACCATACTGTTTGGGTTATTGTAGCCTTATAGCACAGATTGAAGTTAGGTAATGTGATACCTCCAGAATTTCAGCCTTTTTCTTTCTGCTTAGGACTGTTTTGACTATTTGGGCTCTCTCTGTTTCTTTTTTTTTTTTTAACTTCCATTTGAATTTTATAGCAGGTTTCTTTTTCAAATTCTGTGAAAAAATGGTGTTGGTAGTTTGATAGAAGTAGCATTAAATTTGTAGATTGATTTGGGCAGTATAGGCATTTTAACAATATTGATTCTTCCAATTTATGAGCATGGAATTTTTGTGTGTGTGTGTCATCTGTGATGCCTTTCAGCAGTGTTTTATAGTTCTCCTTATAAAGATCTTTCACCTCCTTGGTCAGATGTATTCCCAGGTAGTTTTTTTGTGACTATTTCAACATTATTGGTGTATATAAATGCTATTAACTTTTGTATATTAATTTTGTATCCTGAAATTTTACTGAAGTCATTTTATTAATTCCAGGAGCCTTTCGATAGTCTTTAGGGTTTTTTATCTATAGCATCATATAACAGAGAAATAGTTTGACTGCTTCTTTCTTTCTTTGTCTTTTATTTCTTTCTCTTGTCTGATTTCTCTGGCTAGGACTTCCAGTGCTATGCTGAACAGGAGTGGTGAGAATAGGCACTTTTTCAACAGCAAATTTGAACTGGCAGAAGAACGATTTCGCAATCTTGAACACATAATAAAGATTATGCAATCTGATGAGCAGAGAGAAAAAAGAAGAAGAGAAATACAAAGAGATTCAGAGATATATAGAATACTATTAAGTGCACCAACATATACGTAATTAGATTATCAGAAAGAGAAGAAAGATGGGGATAGAAAAAAATACTTGAAAAATAATGGAAAAACTCCCTAACTTGGTGGTGAACATTAACTCAAGCCGGGTAAACTTAGAGAGAAATATACTCAGATATATCATTATTAAAAATGTTGGAAGCCAAAAATAAAGAGAAAAATCTTGAAAAAGATCAGAGAAAAATGACCCATCACATACAAGGGAATTCCAGTAGGATTAATCACTGACTTTGCATCAGAGATAATCATAGCTAGAAGGCAGTGGAATCACATATTTGAGCACTGAAAGTAAAAACTGTCAGTCAATAATCTTTTATTCAGAAAAACTCTTTGAAACATGAAGACAAAATAAAGACATTCCCAGATAAACAAAAGCTGAGAGAATCTGTTGCTAGCCAACCTACCTTAGGAAATATTAAAATAAATTCTTTAAGCAGAAAGCTAGTGACCCCAAACACTAATTTGAATCATGCAAAAATACAAATAAGACTAGTAAAGGTCATTACACAGGTAAATTAAAAGGACAGTATAATTGCATATATTTTCTCCTTTTTTTCTCTTAAGAAGAGTGAATTGACATGAGAATTGTATTCTTACTGTAAACAACTAGAATAACTGACAAAATTTATAAAATATGTGTTTTCAGACACTGGCTAACAGGCAATTTAAATTGTGATCTAGAAGAGAGGAAATACAATGTAGGTGAGTTCTATGGAAATGAGAAAGGTTCCCTTGTCCCTCTTGCAGGGTGTGGGATGGGGGTGGCTGGCCTATTCAATGCTCTGCTGCTCAAACCTCTAGGGGAGCATACAGACAGGCAGATTGTGGGGCTCTGACTCCATGGAAGTGTCTAGGAGTGAATGTTTACAGCTGAAGCTCCAGTGGGCATGTGTTACAGGGTGTTCTTTTAGTTTACTGTCTATAGGCAGCTTGTGTTAGACACCTCAATTAGACCACCTTCCTTATCAAAAGGACTGAGAGATTCCTGTATCCCAGGATTTCTTGCCTTGGTGAACTGGCAGAATTTAATTATGTGTGGGCTTGGAGAATGAGTGCAAGGTTTTATTCAGCAGAATTAGCTCTCAGCAGACAGGAGAGCCAGAAGGAAGATGGTTTTCTCCCGGAGTCCAGCCCCTCGGAAGCCCTGGCTCTCATCCCACTGCCCCAGCCGAATTCCATCTCATTCTACCAGTCAATGACTTGCCGGTCTGCCAGTGGATGTGCCCTTCTGCTCGCATGCTCTTGACAACCAGGCGCTTGTGTCTTCTGATGATGTGTTCCTCATGATGTCCAGTGCTTGTGTCTGCCTGATAAGGTCTTGAGGGTTTCTATAGCCACAGGAGGCCGCACCTAGGTCCGTAGGGGTGGAGCCCTAGCCAGGAATCATATCCTCCTCTGCTCAGGACTTTCCTTCCCCACTTCTGTGTCATTTAAAGGGACCATGCTCTTCCCTTCCCAGCAGTCCTTTATCACTGTAATTGTATGAACTTACTTCCTCCAGGAAATAAGTGTCCATGTCACAGAGCGAAGAGGGGTAATTATAACAGGGCTTAGTGTTCTCACTCTGAATTGAGGAGACAGAAATCAGAGTTTGGGGAACCAAGACAGATAACAATTTGTGGGCCAGAGTACTAAAAAAGAGAAAGCTGCTTTCTCTTTTTTAAGATTAAGGGAGTCCTCAGCATCTGCATAGGGATACTTTTGACTCATTATATGTATCTCTATGTGGTATGATGAAACTTTCCAAGACTTGGGTGAGGGAAACATATCAGAGAGCAGTAGGTTACAATTTTCTGAGTTTACACTGGGAATAGTTTTGTTCTCATCAGCAAGAGTAGAGAGACCTCATAATGAACAAGTTATTAGGTACAGTGTTCAAAAGGGCAGTACTTTACTAATAAGACCATATTATTGCCAGAAGGAAAATAAAACTGTTCTGGGCTCATGACAACGAAGCTTAACATAGAAGTCTTGAAATTATCTAACTGATTCTCAGGGAATGTAATTCTTGCCAGAAAAATTCTAATGCTTAAAAAGGAAAAAAGGTCCCTGACAAAATCCAGTGCTCAACAAAGTAAAATTCACAATGTCTGGCACCCGGGTAAAAAACCAGGTATGTAAAAAAGCAGGAAAATATGACCTATAAGCAGAAGAGAGAAAAAAAACAACAACAGTCAATAGGCTAGATACAGAAATGACAGAATTGATAGAGTTAGCAGACAAAGCTCTTAAAAGAATGGGTGCAAGGCATATAAATACACTCAAAGATTTAAAGAAAACTTAAAAATTATAATTATAGAATTACAAGATATTAAAATTAAAAATAGAATTTTTAGAGATTAAAATAGAGTATTTAAAAATTCTACTAAATTGTATTAAAATAATATTCAAATTTATAGAAAGAAAGATTAGTAAACTTGAAAACATAACAATAGGAATTATCCAAAATGAAGTACAAAGAGAAAAAAGACTAAAAATTACCGAACAGTCTCGAAGACTCATGGTAACTGAAATAAGACAGGCACCAAAGCCAGCATACTATATACATACTAATTTCATTTATATAAGGTTCTAAACAAAGCAAACCTATAGTTCTAGAAGGCCTGAGTAGGAATAGAGTGTGACAGTAGAGTTCCACTAGGGATTGTTTGGGTGATAAAGATGTTCTCAATCTTGATCGTGGTGAGTTTCATCAAACTGTCTACTAAAATGGAAATTTTATTGAATGTAAATTAAGTTTTATAAATAATAGTTAAAAAAAGTTTTTAGTATTAATTCATTAATAAATTACTAATTTATTAATGAATAACATATTACTTATAGAATATATTTTAATTGCTATTATTAATTCATTATTAAGTTATTAATCTTAAGTGTTTTTAACTATTATTTTTATTAAATAGATTAAAAATAATAGTTAAAAACACTTAAAATTGATAATTAAATAATTTAAAAATACTAGCCAGGTAAGGTAGCTCACGCCTGTAATCCCAGCACTTTGGGAGGCCAAGGCAGGTGGCTCACAAGGTCAAGAGATTGAGAACATCCTGGCCAACATGGTGAAACCCTATCTCTACTAAAAATACAAAAAAAAAAAATTAGCTGGGCATGGTGGTTCATGCCTGTAGTCCCAGCTACTCAGGAGGCTGAGGCAGGAGAATTGCTTCAACCCGGTAGGCAGAGGTTGCAGTGAGCTGAGATCGTGCCATTGCACTCCAGCCTGGCACCTGGTGACAGAACGAGACTCTGTCTCAAAACACAAACAAAAAAATATATATTTATTAAATTGTATTTAATAAATTGGTTAATATATCAAGCAATTAATTAATAGGTCTTTTATTTTTTAAACAATCTGCTAACTTAAGAAGATCTTACTTTTCATTCTAGAGACATTTAGTCAGCAATTCTTTTGATTTCCTTTAGGAAAGGGCTTCTAAACATGAGTCAGAAACTATATAGATCTATCTTCGATGTGCTTTAATACCAATTTTAGTACAAAATTCACAAGGAGTATTAATTTATCCTGATTCATGCCTGTCTTACATACCCAAATTGATGTTGGAAAACAAGGGTAATAACAGCTGACAAAACCTGGCCAAACCTTGGCTTTATGCCATTAATAGCTTCTCATTGTTCATAGGGAAAAGCTCAAATTTCCCTAAGTGGCCTACATTGTGTGAATGAAGTAACTTCCTGTTGCCTATCAAGCTGCACTTCCCCCTTGGTTTTCTTCACACTATGCTCAGGTTTAGCCAGGCTGTAGCACTTTATGTGCACCATTGTCCAGACTGTTTTCACAACTTTACTGCCATAAATCCTACTCATGCTTCAGGTATTAGTTTAATGTGATGACACATTAAATTTGAAGTGCCCTTTTGATGACCTTTCTTGATCTCTTGATTTAATTATGTTTTCCTGTGTTACTCCCACCATAAAAGTTTTCTGTGTACTCCCACCATAATATGTCACTTTATTGACATATATTACATTCAGTTCACATTATTCATCATAGTTATGCCCCAAACACTGAACGATCAAACAATGAATAGAAAAAGGGCTACTTTACTAATGATGCCAGAGATGAGATTCAAGTTCACTAAGACTGGTTCCCAAGCCAGAGCTTCCTGAACTGCCCTACACTGCTCTCTTCCCTACTGTTTTCATCCTCTGATCATCTCTGCCAAACAAGAAAGCACACAAGAAGGCAAAGCATCCTCTTATTCAACTTCAGCTGGGAGCTTGTGCATTTGATGACTCCCATTTTTGGCAGCTTTGGGCCTCTCTGGCAATGACCATAAAAGCAGCAGGTATTGATTTGAGAGTTACAAATACATTTAACAAGTGGGTGAATTCATGAATATAGGACCTGAGTGATGAAGATCAACTATACAGTAAACTATTTGTCTTGCTCATCAGTAATTTTCCCTAGGATAGGAACCATGTTTATCTTGTTCACCATCCCTCTATTTTTATGCTTAACAAATAGTGACTGATTGAGTTAATCAATTAATAAGATAGAAATCCTTCTAGCCTAGATCAAGTAGGTTCTGAAAATTGCTTGCCTCTAGTTTTGGTGGTACCTCAGGAATAAATTTTACCTGTCTAGGTATCTATTAATAGTTGAGCTACTATCTAACTTTCTCTCCCTGTAGTGATCCATGTTTACCCACAGTTCCAGGATCTAAGCTAGAGAACTCATCCCTGCCAATATTTTCTTCCAAAGCTGAGGATTTTTTCTATTATAACTGATACAGCGCCCATTATTTGTGACCCAGCTTCCCACCCATACTAGTAAAAGTTTGCGTTCATAAAATCAGAAAGTGACTCAGATTTATATAAACAGAAAAAGAATTTGTTAGAAGGTGTCAGATCACAAAAGTTATAAGAATGATAAAGAAAGAAGCTTGAATCATAACCCAAGGACTCAAAGCACTGGTAAAATCTTTTTACAGAGACTATCTGCTTAGGATACTGCTGCTAGTAACATCACTCTGTATCACTCCTTATCACTCTGAATGCTATTAGAGTCTTCACCCCATCACAACTGCTTGAAAGAATTTCTCTCTGACTTTGCATCTTGGTGTCTCTGAGTTGTGATTCATATGCCTAAGCTCTGACTGCCAAAGAGTGGGGAGAGGGAATACTTTCTCCCTTTAGCTTTTGTAGTGGAAAGAAAGATGACCCTACAGAAAGGGAGCAACGATATGGGCAACAGAAATGACGAATACATAAGCTAACTCTGAAATCTCTCTGCTATGGTGTAAATATCTGTGACACTCCCCATCTTCACATTCACATAATGAAACCTAATCACCAGTGTGATAGTGTTAAAAAATGAGATCTTCGGGAGGTGATTAGGTCATGAGGTGGATCCCTTGTGAATGGAATTGGTACCTTTATAAAAGAGGCTCCAGAAAGCTGCCTTGTCTTTCCTGCCATGTGAAAACACAGCAAGAAGCTGCCATCTGGGAACAAGAAAAAGCATTCACCAGACTCCAAGTCTGTTGGCACCTTAACATCAGACTTCCCAGCCCTCAGAACTGTAAGAAATAAGCTTTTGTTATCTGTAAGCTACCTGGCTTATGGCATTTTGTTATAGCAGCTCAATGGACTAAGACACCCTCTGCCTAGAAATCTTGATGGTGAATCTCAAAGGAGATGGATCCTCCAGTTCTAGACTATCATTGAGTTTGTACCAAGCCTCTTACATAGCTCCCTACCCTAGGTCCTCTTTCTTCCTCTCCCCATCCAAGAATGAGGAAAGCTTGGAATCTTGATTTTGACAAAATTAAATCAGATTTTAGATTCTCTGCTTGGAGTAGCAGCTACTTTCATCAGGAAACTAGTCCTAGTCTAACTAAACATATAAAAGATCGAGTAGTAGTATCCTGGAAAGGTTATTATTTTTTTTTTTTGCCACTTCCTATTTCTTGTCCTTTATCCAGGAGAAAAACAGGTGTGGGGTGCAGAGAAACTGAGAGGGAAAAGAGATATAAAACTCTGTCCCAAAGGGCTTCATACTTTTCCAATGTTGTCAAAATAATTTAACCATTCTTTTTTATTTTTAATTCTTCTATTGCATGTCTTTGATGGCTCTCAAAACCTTTTACAATCAAGCTTTAAATAAACATACATATACAAAGCAATTAACTTTTATTAGAATAATTAAAATCCAAAATAAAAAGTCTTTCAATACCTAAATTTTGCTTAAATTTTTAAACAACTGGTCTTGATAGCAATTCTGTTATGGATGCACAGTAAACAATAAATGTTTGGTATTTCGTGAAATTAGTTGAAAGGAAAGAGGAAGAGAAAATGAGTAAAACTATATATCTAAGTAAATTGAGAAGAAATTTGTTATTTAAAGGGACATTTTGGTGTGTCACATTTGATAGGTTTTGAAAGGAAGACAAGGGTTAAAGAAAGAGAGAGAGAGAGAGTGGTGGCTCAATTGCAAATGTAGGCATTTATGTCCAGCATAGACCCACAGAGGTAGGGGTCCAGCTTAATGCCATACACTACCACAACTTACAGGCTGGGGTATTTACAGTTATGGGTGGGAGGGGCCTGGGCAGTATGGCTTGCTGCCTGGCAGGATATTGATAAGATGTTCCTATGATCAGATGGCTTGGCCCTTTTTTTCAGTGGGATGTGATAAGATGTTCCTTGTACCTTTGCCTAGCAAAATTTGATAGGGATGTTCCTTCAGTTGGGACTTTGGTCAGCAGGATATGACAAAGATGTTTCTGTGCCTTTAGGTCAGGTGGTTAGGCAGGCTATTTCTCAGGCCAAAACTCACAGGAGTTTGAGCGCTTTCTATAACAGGAAGCAGTAGCTCTCCAGAATGCAAGGGCAGATTGGTTACATGCAGATTCTAGGACCCACTTCCCTAGGACTCTGAATTGTGGGCAGCCAACGAGTCTGCCTGCAGCTGTCTCTCAGATACCCTATGAGAAACTAGGCAATCAGGAGCAGACCAGCACAGGCTCGGATTCAATTTGCAGCTCCAGCCAGTAGCTACAAAAGGGCTTTGTAGCCTTGCTTCTTGAATTTTGTATTTTTAACTTATTTATTTATTTGTTTATTTACAGGAGAAAATGTTTTACTTCCTTCTACACCCAAAGTTGGGAGAAGGTTTTAATAAAGAAGAGCCTGGGTCAGGATGCCCTGAAATCTTTTTTACTTTTATTTTTATTTTTTTGATGGAAGAAAGTCTCCACAGTCATAAGTAATTAACCTAACTGCCATTTTGTATAGTGTCTTTTTTTCTTTCTCTTTTTTTTTTTTTTCTGTGCATTGTGGACCCTGGGCTACTGGGTACTGCTGGAACTCTAAATTGCTTATGGGGGAGTTGAACAATTTCTACCTTAAACTTATGTTACTGTAGCATTTTGTACAATATGCATATAATTTCTAGTGAAAGCTTTTCATAGAACTGAACACTCTACAGGTATTCCGCCTACATAGCCGTTTAATTTCACGCCCCTGATGGATTTCCCTATAATGTTGCTAGGAGACAAAGACATTTCCAAACAAAGGAAACAGAATGTATCCTGAATTCATTTGCTGTGGCAAATACAGCTTTTTAAAATGTGCTGTTTATGAAAATACAGGTAACAACGGGGAAATTGCCCAGCATGCTGACATATGGGTGCAGTTCTCTCTTAAGCAACATCCCCAACTTGCTCTTTTCCCTATTTTATGACAATGGAATTGAAACAGGCTATGGGGTTTTTTCCATGGGGCAAAGACTTGTGTCCTGCTGTCGTTCTACTACATTTTAGAACTACAGAATATAGAGAAAGAACCAGTGTTAAAGTCAAAAATTGTTGAGAAATCAGTTTCCTTCAGTATTTCCTAAAAGTCCCACTAATTTTCATCATTTCAGTACCTTTGGAGGTACATTATGTCAGGCATGTGGATGCCAAAATTCTCTATTGATGTCATCATTTATATTCTAGGGTGGCAATCTAATTTGCAAAAATCACATTAGCAATTTTTATATTTTAAAAATTATAGAAGTTTTCGGTAATAGGTCTTTTTTACTATCAAATGAAACTCTGGGGAAGGCCAATGAAACACCAGTGCAGCAACCTTTTTATAGTCAGGCGCAAATAGAAGCTGCCTCCACAACCCTTGTTATTGATGGAATGTTTGTGACTTCCCCACTTCCCAACCAAATTCATATGTTGAAGCCCTAACTCCAAATTTGATGGTATTTGCAGATAGGGCCTTTGGGAGGTGATTAGGATTAGATGGGGTCATAAGGATGGAGTCCCTGTGATGGGATTGGTGACATTATAAGAAGAGACTTATGCTTGTGCACTCCGTCTCCGTCTCTGTCTGTCTGACTGTCTCTCTCTCTCTCCCTCCCTTATAAGGACACAACAAAAAGACAGCTGTCTGCAAGTGAGGAAGACAGCCATAACCAAAGACCAAATTGAATGGCACCTTGAACTTGTGCCTCCAGTCTCCAGAGCTGTGAGAAATAAATGCCTGTTGTTAAAGCTACCCACCCTATGGTATTCTGTTATGGCATTCTGAGCTGCCTAAGATCACCAAAAACCTAGAAAAAAAACTGAGAGGCTAGGCAGTTCATGCTCCAGAAAAAAAGTACTTGATCCAGAAAAAGCGGTAGCTACTGGGACCCTAATCTGGCAAAATATTTGCAGAAACTGGCTTTTGTAGTCTGAGCCCTCCATTACCTATTATCCCCAGTCTCCGCTCCCTCTTGACACTCGCCTTTTGAGTATGTTTCCGTTTTGCTTAAATAGTCCCCTTTGGCCGGAACACTTTACACCTGTTGAACTTCCAATGGACCTTTCAGACATCAGCTCACTTATCCCTTAGCTAGGGACATACTTGTTTAATAAATGACTATACACCTCAGTACTTTCTTCTCCAACACTTTGTCTCTCTGGTTCTGTCTTATTCTTGACCTGCCCCTTTCTACTTTCTGTCCTTTATTCTAAGGTAACTTCCAGGATTTTAGTTTTGTTCCCTTTTTTCCTCCCATGTTCCTCAACCCTGAAGTGATGACCTACTTCCAAAATTCAGCTAATCCTAATGACTTCCAAACCCAAAGACTTCAGTCTCTCATTCTAGTTCTAGTCCTCTGTTTTATGCTCTCTTTAAGATACAGTCACATGAAGGTTCAGCTGTCATTTCAAATTCCACTTGGGTAAAATAGGTAAAACTGCAAAGGCTTTGGGGAGTCATAAATGTTTAGTGCTGGCCGCGTGTGGTGGCTCATGCCTGTAATCCCAGCACTTTGGGAGGCCAAGGCAGGTGGATCACTAGGTCAGGAGATTATCCTGGCCAACATGGTGAAACCCTGTCTCCACTAAAAATATTTAAAAAATTAGCCAGGTGTGGTGGCATGTGCCTGTAGTCCCAGCTGCTCAGGAGGCTGAGACAGGGGAATTGCTTGAACCTGGGTGGCGGAGGATGCCATGAGCTGAGATAGTGGCACTGTACTACAGCCTGGGCAACAGAGTAAGACAATGTCTCAAAAAAAAATTCAATGCTAAGTGACTTTGGGAAAATTATTTACCTCTCTGGCCTCTATTTTATTACTTATAAAATTTAAATATTAATACTTGATTAATACTTGTCTTTCAATATTGTTTAAGAAGTGAAAAAATACATAATGAGTGTATATGCATTGCTTAGTACTCACTGTCTGAGATAGCAGCAAATAATAAGCTATTATTACTTTACATATTTATTAGAATAAATGATCTCCCCAACCTTGTATACTTTTCCATTTTATTTTTAAAACAATAAAACCCCCATTTAAAAAATCACTTAGGGTCAATTTTCTAGAGTCATATTTCTATTCCACAAATAAGTCAAATCACAATCAAATCCTGTTACTTCTTCCTTCAAATTGTGTCTCTAGTTCAACATGTCAGATTCAAAATGTTGCTCTCCTTTTGGACCACCATGATGCAGATTCCCACTTTTGGCCCTGGACCATATAACTAGTCTTTAATCAATTGTTTGCTCCAAGTCTCTTGCACTGTGCCTGTTACTCATTCAGTCTTCCCAGAGCGTGTGACCTTACCAACGCAATCCTCCTGGAAATGCCTGGCATGATTTCTGGCAGAATCAAGTCCAGGTGTCTCCTTTTACTTTCAGCTCTTCTCTCTTACCCATCTAACCTGTCCTGCTTGTGGATCACACGGACCCAATGACCCATGTGAAGGATCCAACCAGTCCTTCTTCTGCCCTCTAACCATTTGTGCTTCATGACAGACCCTGGTTGTGTTTGCTTTTTGTCATGCTGTTCCCTTCTGCCTAGAAGAGCTTCATGGCTCTTCTCTGTCAGTTCTTTTTCTCAAAGCTCACATCCAAGTGCTTACTGAAATTTCTGTAGATCTCTCCATCTATAACTCCATGATGAGCTAACAATGAAATATTTGTCATGTTACTTTAACCCTGGTTGTTTTCAGTATGACTTTATTCTACCTTCTTTGAATATAGGATACTTATCTTCTGATTTTTCTTTCCCTTTGCTGAACCCTAAATAATTCTGGGTTTATATATGGAATTTTAAATTTGTATTGTTTACTGTTACCAGGAAGAGGGAGCTACTATGTTGAATCATTTGAAATTATCAATATTTGACCTGTTTTGATCTATAACACTAACAATTTTATATGATTCATCCTAATAAGTTGATGTCCTGACCTCAAATGACTTGCTAAAATATCAAATGGACTCTTTCTCTTGTTAGAAAATTAATATTTGCATTTCAGAAACCAAGAATTGTTTACTCTCTTCATATCTCACTTCACATGCTCTAAAAAAGACATTTCCCATTTTTCTTTTATATGTCAGTTCAAACTTGTTTTCTAAATAAGTTGGCAGAAGAAATATTGAAGGAGATTAATACACTTTAGATCCATACTTGTTTGTTAAGGAGGGATTTCTATGATATACAATAGAGTTATTAACACGTACAATAGAATCAGACAAACCAGGCCCCAGCTCTGCCACTACCTTGGGTAACCTTGAGCAGCTTATGTAAACTTTCTACATGTTTGGTTCTTCATCTGTAAAAAGAGATTGTACTTTTGTTAAAAATATCTGCTTCTCAGAGTCAAGGTGAGGATTAATCTAAACAAAGCCCTTGGAACAGACATGCACATAATAAGCAATCTGTGAATGTCAGTTGCTTTCATTACTTTTATTAATACTTTTAATAAAAGAGTCCTTGATCTCTTACAGATATAATCTGATACCACTAAACATAATATCTTTCTGTTTATGTTATGGAGTAACAAGTCATCTTTTCATGAAAAATATATTTTTTGGTGAGATTTGAGGCTTCTCAAAAACCAGAAAAAAAATTAAAGAAATGATCTCATCCTATAAAGTAAATCATTATAATTTTATATTGTGTCTCTCACTTCTCCTGTATAGGTATGAGTTCAGCAAAGCAAAGTTGAGACCTCTGCCATTCACTCGATTTTAGAAACATCTTGAGCTTCTTACAATAGATCATTTCTCCTTCCCATCACTTCCATCTCCCACAAAAACCAGACTCAGAAGACAAATTATCCAAGCAAAATTCAATTCTTCTTAGACTATAAAATAATAGTAAATTAAAATCATAATACTGAGCATCACTGTTTATCATTATGATGTGAGAATTTGTCTGTTTGAAAAAATTTAACAAAGTGTTTGAAAATACCCTTAAATTGCCCAACATTTTTATAAAACTCTGTATTTATATAGAGTTTATATACGGCCCAATGTATCTATGGATTTAACAAGTTACTATGCCTAAGCCATTTGTTAGATACTCAATTAGGCTGACATAACCTCTGTTGATAAATCTATTTATTAATTCAACAAATATTTATGAAAGGATTATTATAGGCTAAGCACATGGTAATCTGTAGCTTATCCAAATTAGGGCTCCCTGTCATCTCTGGGTAGGACTACTTTTATTCTTTTTTGTTTCAATCCATCAAAAATATCACAAAAAAATTAAGGGTAGACATTGGTCCAAAGGTTTTTTTAATGATCATTTCCTATATAAAATTGTTCCAGTGTACCCATTATTTGTGTGTTTCTCCTTTTTAAAGGTGATGTGTAGGACTAACAGGGTCCCCAGAGCTGGGTGCCCTACCTTGGCTATGGGGTGGGAGACAATGGGATTGCCCTTTAGATTGTCAAACCTTTGTCAGCTCAACTGGGCAATTGTTTCTAGGGAGTGTTCTGACCCCTTTTATTATATCTTCTTGGCAGATATTAATGTTTCTTAGTAATCTTCAGTCACAACATTCTTATTTCATCTGGTTTGGATTTTTCTCTAGCAATGAATCAAAATTTCTCAACACAGAGGCATAAATATAATATAATATTGCATAGTCCCTTTATTAGAGCTTTTCATCCCATATTTTGGAAGGGGCTTAGAAATCCAGAAATCTTGCTCGAGAACAAGAGTTAGTAATCCTTTAATTACATCTCTTCCTGAGACAAGGAAGAATTGTTACCTGGCAATACAAGGGCTTTTAGGGCCCATCAGTGGCACTTTCCAAAGATTCTTTCATAGTGCATAGTTCCATAGGTTGGATGAAAAAATTAAAATTTGAGTCAGGGTTCTGGTAGATGCAGCAGGTAAGACAAATATGTGATGTCTGCCTTTAAGGAGTTTAGAGTCTGAGAAAAATAGGTTTCGAACAAGTGCACAGAAAGAAGAGAAACACATTTCTGGCAGAGGGGACAGTGTTCAATAGAACCTGAGGCCCAAAAGAGAGTGGTGGTTTTAAGGAATTAAAGTAGAGTCCCTATGGTGAAAATGTGAAGTGACAAAGGAAAGAGGCCCTGATCCTGCAGGCTTGTGAGCTTTTTATTGGACTTTACCCTAAAGGCTAATGCAGTCAGGGAAGGTTTTAAACAGAATAGTGAGATGTCAGATTTGTGTTTTTCGAGATCAGCCTGACTGCAATGTAGACAGATGGGGGAGGGCAAAATGCATGTGAGGGAGTGCGTTTATACATTTACTGAAATGATCTTTTGTTTGGTTGATATTTTGTCTGAGATTTTTGTTTGATTGATTTTTTAAAAATCAATTCTCAAGACTTTCTCTTTAATTTCTCATCTCTATTCCTCTAATACCCTTTTCTGAAAAAGTGTCTATTCTGTTCTCCAATCCTACTTCTCTTTTAAGGACCTTGTGGAAGAGCACCTCTATCAGAAAACCTTTCTTGATCTTACCATTCATTTACAATCTGGTGCTGTTTGCTATCTTTGTATTATTGTAGCACTTTATTGGTGTAGCATTTAAGGCATTTCTTGTAGATTATAGTATAAAATGATGTTGTGAAGGGTTCATTGAAGCCAGACAGAATTAGATTCTACTTTCTAACTGTATGATTTAGAGCATGCCACTTACGTGGAACTTTAGCTTATTTATATGTGTAATAGAAGAAGAAATACCTCTTTCTTATGATTGCAATAATTACATGAGAAAATGTATGTAAAGAACCTAGCTTTAGAAATATATATGTGTGCACATTGTGTATACCACTATATTTCTAAAACTCTATATATACAGTTTGAAATATATATATATGTATATATATATAGTTTTTGAAATATAGTAATTTCTTTACAAGGTGTTTTATTTCTTCTTCCTTGCTTTTTTTAATTAATTGAGGAGGGAGATTTCTTTTTCAGTTGTGCATCAATTTCGGTAGCCTTGCCTGCAGTAACAAATAAATGATTGATGAAATAAATGGACATTATGTCACATAAACTCTTAATAAGGTAAGTTACTTCATCCAGTAGAATGGTGACATAACTTGGAATTAGTAAAAGTCTTTATCCCATTGTATCAGATATGGTTTTGCCTACATTAATTACTTTTAAAATTTATATTTAGTGAATCTGGAAGAGCACTAAAAATTATGACCTTGAAATGTTGTTACTTCCCTGGTTTTGTATTCTTCAGTGATTCATTGTTTTAGAGGCTGGTCAATTTTTTTGTTTTGTTTTTTTCTTATATTGACTCTCTATAGATTTCAAGCATTAATTTATATTTTGCAGGTTCCTCTTCATTTCTCAGAGGTCTCAGGTGCAGTGTAAAGGTAAGCTGCAAAGTACAAGTCTTTGTGCCACCACAGCTATGCTTACTATGTTCTCTTTTTGAGCCCTTGCTAATGAATATAACTGAATGATAATGCAAGATGATAAATCCTGTCCTCAAAAATTATATGTAACTTTTTACCTTTCCTGTGTGAAAGTGGATTTAGGCAGCTTTCAAATGTGAACTGAGTGAAAGATTACATGTAACATTACAATAACTAAATTGTTATTTGAATTAAAACATTTAAATAATATCTATGCCACAGATTGAAGAGCATAGAATTTTTTTCTTGTAATAAATAGCAATAAGAATGCACATAGCAATCTTTAATAATCAGGATAAATAAAATCTCTGATTTGTAAACTGACTTCAAGTAGTGATATTTAAATAGTGATAAAATATTAGTGTTACAAAGCTTAAAACTGACACAACTTCCTTCAGTGACTAACAAATGGTTTGCCAACTTTTATGGCATCCAGAATAAACATTAAGACTCATGAGAAAACTTGCTATCATTTAATTGTGTATATAAATGAATAGAAAAAAGAATGAACATTTCAAAACAAAGTTTATCTAGTTTCCTGTGAAAGATCTTTAACATTTCAGTTACAGAAATATATCTAACAATGTTAATATTAACATTGATTTCTGGTAGTGTATGCTAATTAATATTAGTATACATTTATTGGTTTAAACCAATAGAAGGTTAAAGTATAAACCAATAAATAGTTTATACTTTATTGGTTTAAACCAAGTGTTAAACACACTTGATTTATCACTAAGTAGAGAATTTATTTCAAATTCTGGTAGGAGACATTACTTCTTCTGAGCTAATAATTTATGTAAGAAAATAGAAACTTGAAAATTGGTGTATTTGTTAATGTCCATGCAAGCCATCATCCTTGATGGAAATCATCAAAGCATCTATGAGTTTCAAGTTATATCTAGGGTTAATGTTGCTTAGATAAGGTCCTCAATCTACAAAGATAACCAGGAGCGTTCCTGATATTAATGAGATAACTCCTCAAATTTTCATCCTTAGAAAAAAATACGAAACTGAAGATATACTGTGATCAAACAATGTATACCAATATATTGTTTTTTTCCATATATATACCAAATGGAAGACAAAAGTGCTTAAAAATAAATTTCTTCTAAGGTTTGAGCATACCATGAATTCATAAATAATTCCTTAATTATTATGCCCAGAGACTACTTCACATTATGTAACACAAGTCAAATTGCAAAGGCTCAGCATTAGACACATATCTAAATTCTTTCTGGGTTGTTAACATTATGTATTTTGGTCAATGATATTGAGAGAATGTGTTCTCTTTCCAGGTCCACAAGGGGGCGTAGTTTTAAGGGCTAGAACTTCCCAGTGCCATACCCCGGCCATCTCTCTCCATCTGGGAGATTTGTCTTTGTTTAAATTTCGCAGGCACGGGAAGAACCAAAAGTCAACTATTCCAGAGGAAGTTCCAAGGAACTCCTTTCATTGGCCAAAGGTCTTGGAGAATGTGGGGGTTCCTCTCAGGTTAAATGTTCCCTTCTTCCACACCCCTTTGGACTCCATGTTTGGGTCCCCTTCCATGAACACTCCCTTCATGGAAGCCATCTTTCTCTCTCGTGGATTTCCCCTCTGGAGTCCCCTTCCACACTCTCTCATGGAAGCCTGTCTTCCCCTTCTAAACTTTCTCTCTCTCAATTCCCTTCCATTCAGTATGGAAGCTGCTTTCCTCTCCTGGACTCCATCTTTCTGGATTCTCTCACTCCCGGGAGGAGCTTTCCTTCTCTGGTTTTCCCCCTTCTGGGAACCCTTCTCACTCAGAGTGAGAGTTAGCTGTTTCTTTCTCTCTTTCTACCTAAATAAATCACTTTCTACAAACACTTTTGAGTCCGGCATTTACTGCACACTGTGCCGTGGTCTCCTCTTCGATTGGGGAGTGATAGACCTAGAACCTAGAGAAACGTCCTATCAGGAGAACTGAGGGCTCCCCTTGAATTCCTGAACCCCAACATTACAATATGAGAACAATCATAAAAAAATTATTGGCAGGCTTACCTCATGGAAGACAGAATGAGAATTTGAAAAACAGAATCCATAGAGAAATATTGCTAAATTGAACAACACAAAAATTAAGAACTTCTATTAATCAACAGACACCAAGAAGAAAATGAAAAGGAAAGCCACAGGGTGGGAGAAATACAGAGGACCATAGAACAATGAGCAAATATCTGAATAGGATCTTCACCAAAAAGAACATCCCAATGGCTAGTGAACACATAAGGAGGTGATTAAACTGATTATTCATCAGGGAAATGCAAATGAAGATCACAGTTTGAACAGAATGGCTAAAATGAAGTAGACTGAGCATGCCCAGTGCTGACAAGGGTGAAGGGCAAATACATAATGCAGTAAGAAACGAATATTGGTACAACGTTTTTGGGAAATGCTTTGACATTTACTAAAGCTAAATTCATATACAGCTATGACCCATAAATTTTACTTCCATGAATGTAGTCAACAGAGTACATCTATACGTTCATTAAAAGACAACTATATGAATGTTCTATTCTTAATATCCCCTATAGAAGCAAACCAAATATCCATTAAGAATAGAATGGATAAATAGTGGTATATGCATATCACAGAATATTGCACAACAATGAGAATGAACTAAAACAGTGTACTGTTCAATGGATAGATCTCACAAACAATATTTTGAATGAAAAAGTTCAGACACAAGAGAACACTTTTTTCAATTAATTTACAAATGGACAAAGCTCTAATCTTTTGTGTTAATAGTAAAAATAGTAGTTATATATGAGGAACTGGTGTCTGGGAGGGGGAAAAAGGGTTTTTGAAGTGTTGGTGATTACCCGTTTCTTAATCTTAGTGGCGGTAGCTTAGTGGGTTCAATTTTTGTAAAATTTTTACATTGTCCATTTATGATGTGTGCACATTTTTGTTTGCATGTTATAATTGAATAAAAATTATTCATAAAATAAAATTGCTGACAAGGCTTAACAAACCACTGTAGGAGACTTACCTTCCAGCACTAGTGTAGCAATTTATCCCCAGAACTTAGTTGACGTAACCTATGGTACTAGTATGTGAACAAAGAAAGGAACAAAACAGAGTTAGATAAGGGTCCACTATTTTTAAGCAGATTTTAAAACTGTGTGAATAAAAACCAATAAAAATGTTTTCATGCTAATTCTATGCATATTTTATTCTATACTAAGAAGCAATAACAGTTTAAAAAAATATTTAAATGGGAAAAAAATTATGTTACCTTGTTTAGAGTTCTAAGACCAATCAAAACAATTTGGAGTTTGGAAATTTTGAAGTTACTTATAGCAAAGACTTAGAGGTAAAAATAACCTTAAAAATATTTTGGCAAACTAAAATATAGGAAGTTTATTGTGGCAAAAAAAAAAAAGAGTTGTGGTTGCTTTATTCAATAAAAGGTAAAAGAAATAGTAATAGATATTTTAATTTAAAAATTTATATTTCCTTTACACTGGAAAAAATATTGCATTTCTAAAGTCTGTGATACTTTCAAAATAATGGCCCTCTTACTTTCATATAATTATCTTATATTTTTATCATGATTTCTGCCCATCATTTCTATCCTATCCAAATTAATACAAACTTCTAAAATTCCTCCATTCAATATTATACTTTTCATATGTACTGCTGTCTTAAAATCAATGTGTTCCACTAAAAATAGAATAATTTTAAGTGGTGGTTCTTAGTTACTCGATTGAGATTTCCTTTAAATGAATCTTTTCAAGATTTAAAAGTCCATCTTTTCTCTGGATCTGGAGACCTAAACAGTAAGTCAGAATATCCTTAGTGCTTTTGCTTGCCATTGTAGCCTTAGAAGAGAACCTCGGAGCATGATGAAGTCCTTGAATAAACAATTGTTAAATGAAATACTACTAACAGCGTGATCTGACTTCTGTCAGAAGGTCCTATATATGCTGCTTTACTGCACTCTTGGTTGATTTCAGTGACTTCTCCCCATCCACTCCCTGCAGTCTTTCCGGTCCTTCTCACTATTCTGAAATCTGCAGATTTATCATTCATTTCCTTTCTCCCACTGTATACATATCTGAAAGCTTCCGTAAATAGATTTGGAATCACTACAAAATAATGGGGAGCCCCTGTCTAGGACTGATTTGAGAATGCGCCTTTTAAATATAGTGCTCAGAACTGGATATAATACTAATACTTAGGATGTCATGTGAGTGGCTTCAGTCTAGAATTAATCCTCCATCTCTTTTACATGAGACAAGCTATTTTAAAATAGAAATTATGAATTTAGATCTTCATCATCATTCAGTTTCCATCCACCAGTGTCTACCTGGATATATTCAGCAGCAAGGAATATCTACTTCAAGAGATAGTTCTTTCTATTGTGGTTAAGCACTAGTTGCCTACTCCCTTCAGCCTTCTGAGGTAATGGAAACAGTATTTTAAAATGAGAATCCTTCAAATATCTTAAGGGACCTATATTCTCTTTCGAAAGCTTTGTCTTCTTTAGTTTTTTTAACCATTCAGTCTATGACATGATTCTAAACAATTTCCTGTTTTGCATCTTCTCTTCTAGACCAAATCTAGGTCAGTGTTTGTCTTAAAATATCATGCACAAAATTAAATATAATACCCATATGTGGTCTATGCTATACAGAAGACAGTGGCTGATTCTTTCCCATGACCTGGATTCTCAACTATTTTTTTAATTGCAGTTCAAATTGTCATTATCTCAGCACTGTGCTTTGCTCTTAGAGCTGACTTTAGTGACTGACTGGCAGTGTTTTTTTCTCGTCTATTTCACCTTTAAACCACTCCTTCTGTATCTTCTTCACCCGGAAAATCTTTTGTTTTATGGAATTGCTTAAAAGTGCTCTTCTTTCCCCACTGTTGCCTCTTGTATTCTTTTGTTCTTTAAGAACTTTATGAAGTAATTAACTTTACTTCTGGGATTTTCCTATCCTGCTTTTCTCTCGCTCTGTCTATAGTGTGGTTCTGTATGTTAAAGAATTAGCAACAATTCAACATAACAGACTAAAGCATCTATTACCATAGCCCAAAGCCATCTTCTCAGCATCAGCATCACAGTCAGTACCCACTCCTTGTTGCTGTAAATATACAGAACGGTAGGCTTTCAAGCCATTTCCCAATTATCATATTGGCAGTTTGGCCTTTCCTCCCACTCTTCTATGCTGTGTTTGAACTAGAACCTAAACTTCTACTTGGACAAATCAAGCAGATCTAAGCAGTTGCTTTGTGAAGAACACTAGTGTCAAAACTGATAAGAAATAATTAAGTTATAGAATCATGAATATTAGAAGGAAATATTGTCCAGTGTAACATTTTAATCAGAGTAAAATTTCCTCGTAACACATCCCTGCTATACAGGTTTCCAGTTGCTGCTTAAAGAAGAGTAATGTCAGGGAACTGACTGCTTTTTAGGGTAGCTTTTTTAATTATCAAGCATTTCATGCTGTGAGAATCTTCTTCAATGTAAGATAAATTGACTGCCTCTTGTCCAAAAAATGAATAAATCTCTTTCATAAGAGCATCCCTAAAAATACTTTAAAATTATTTATCACTTTACCATGAGTTTCTTTTTGGAGAAGCCAGTTGATAATATATAAAAATAATAATATTAACTAATATTAAATACCTTCCTAATTTTATTATGCACAATTTCTTTAACTATCACAGACACTTATGAATATTTATGAAGAACATCACTTTACAGAGGAGCACCCAAGTAATGGCCACAAGAATTAAAGAGCTTGCAAGGGTCAAGTGTTAGTCAGTGATGGAACTTGCTTTTAAACCCCCTTAATTCTTGCAGCAGAGTCTACATCCTCAAATGCTTCACCATGTCATCTACAGTCTGATTTGCTTTCCAGATCTCTCACCATTCCATTTGATCTCCTGTAAATGACTTTGATTTGAGAGGCTATGCCTTTAAATATAGTGCTCAGAACTGGATGTAATGCTCACAATATCATGTGACCAGCACTAAGTAGATAAAAGTTTATTTCTTTGAACTTGTCTTGGAGTTTGACAAGGATATTGTGGATATTAAAGATGTTTATTTCACAAGCTTTACTGAATCAGTGTTTACTAGGCCTGAATTATCTATTTAATTTATCAGTTCCCAAAATATATTAATTTGGATGAAGGAAAATGATAATATGAACTATTTAATTTAGAAAGTGAATTGTGGAAAATATTTTGAATAAATTCATTTCCCATTATTTTCTAGTCCACCTATTGCTAACAAATGCTTCAGATTAGAAGTCCTTTTAGACTTCTTCTAATAAATATATTGAAATAATATATGAAACATGTAAATTAATTATATTTCATTTTATAATTTGTTAAAAGTAACTTTGCAATCTTATTTGCATTATTGATTTACTTTCAAATTCTATCTTTATATGTGGTATATAGTAAAAAGAAAACTATTGATCAAAGTTTGCAAAATTTCATAAGTTGAGGATTGAAGAACTGGTTAGGGTGGAACTACACAGAACTAAAGGAAGTCACTAGAGAAGTATTCATAATGCCTGTCTTGCTATTTGATTTATTCTTCCTAGAGAAAGTTTCTTGTTTTGTGTGATCTATGTATGTATATATGCACACACAAATGTATACATAAACATTCATATATGCATTGCTGATTGATGATCTGCCTTTGTGAGTAATTTCATGGTAGTGAAGCTTTATGGTAGCATATGGTAGTCATCTATCAAAATATAGTCCCAGGAGTACTTGAATTCACTTAAATCTGAGTTATGCACTGATGATTCTGAGGAGGACATGACCTCTAGGTTAGACAATCAAAGCTTCGTTATTTTTATCAGACCTGCCAAGAAAATCAATTACTTCCTTCAAAACAAATTAAACAACAAACCTTTCCCAAGGATGTTACACACAGTTGTTTATGGAAGTTTTGAGGTCATTTTCATGTTCCAAAGTGCTCCCTTTCTTAAGAATGCATCGTAAGAAATGAGTCCAAAAAATAAGATGTAATTTTATTAGACTGGTAGAAATTTAATATATAGCCAATAATTGATTAGGCATTTGTAATTAAGAGTAAGCATTCCAGAAGAATCATGTTTAATATGCTCCTTAATTTATTATTTTAAACCAGAAAATGTTGCATCACTTGTACCATTCTATTGAAGAGTTTTAGAGGCCGGGCGCGGTGGCTCACGCCTGTAATCCCAGCACTTTGGGAGGTCGAGGTGGGTGGATCACGAGGTCAAGAGACCGAGAGCATCCTGGTCAACATGGTGAAACTTTGTCTCTACTAAAAATACAAAAAATTAGCTGGGCATGGTAATGTGCACCTGTAATCCCAGCTACTCGATAGGCTGAGGCAGGAGAATTGCCTGAACCCAGGAGGTGGAGGTTGCAGTGAGCCGAGATCGCGCCGTTGCACTCCAGCCTGGGTAACGAGAGTGAAACTCTGCCTCAAAAAAAAAAAAAAGAATTTTAGAGATCTACATAGTCAAAAAGTATTTTTCCCAACAGCAATTATTCTGTCCTTTGAATCCATAGCTTTATTGATGTAATTTTATATGTATCTACTTACTCTAAAATAATTCAATATCCTTATTCATAGCTCATCTGTAAGTTTATTTCATGTCATTGGCCAAAACTCCACACATGAAAGGAACTGACCCATGATTAAGAATTTTATTTATGGCGAAACTCCATCTCTGCTAAAAATACAAAAAAGATTAGCCAGGTGTGGTGGTGCATACCTGTAGTCCCAGCTACTAGGGAGGCTGAGGCAGAAGAATCACCTGAACCCAGGTGGCAGAGGTTGCAGTGAGCCAAGATGGCATCACTGCACTCCAGCCTGGGCATCGTAGTGAGACTCCATCCCCCCCAAAAAAAGAAAAAAATCAAAAGAATTTTATTTAATAAAAAAGAAAAGTAAAACAACACAATTATATTATCATAATTATATTCTTAATATGTACATACAAATATGATAATTATAATATTGATAAACCATCACATGTTATTAATGGAAATTATATCTACATAAATATGCTTTAAAGTGGGGTGTCTTAACTTCAAGCTGAGAGTTTGGAAACTGCAGTTATATGTTATGTATGGGAGAATGAAAAAAAAGGAACACCAGTTGCTTGATTTTGCCTAAAGAGATACTTCATATCATTCTAGAAATTCCATGCTACATTTGGATGCTTTTTGCGGTAACATAATAAGCAAAATAACCTTGCTGCAAAACCTAAACCATTTTCTTTACATGTCTGTAAGTACCAAACAGAAAAATGTGTAATTCTACTACTGTTAGAGAATAGAGCAACATGTATGTTTTGGTTGTGATATATTAGGGGAGACACAGACAATTTGCAGCAAAACTATTTAAATGGAACAATAGAAAAGTGTGTATAAATCCATCTACACACACAGACACACATGTTTAATTATATTTATGTCATTATATAAGTTCATTGTGTTCTGGTTAAGAGCATACTCTTTAGCACCAGAATGACCTGGGTAGAAATCATTGCTTAGGTTACTTAACTTCAAATCCTTTGTTTCACATTTATAAAACTGGAGAAAGACTTCTTTATTCTTGTACAACACTTAAAAAAATGTTTGCACATAGTAAAAATGTATAACGTTAGCTATATTATTAGAAACTCTGATATTAAATGGGTTAATGCATCTGACATGATTAGCATAGTGTTTGACCCACAGTTGATGTTTTTGTTATCTTTACATCACCTGTATCTGACATTGTCAGTGTGGAGTGGACACTGCTTGAAAATGAATGGACACTGCTTGAAAATAAAGATTCTCTTGCTTATGACGTGATCATGAACGTAACATTGATCATGATGACAGGTATCTGTGTTTTGCTATCTCAGAATATTCTAAAGTATCACTGTCATATTTGACTTTAAAATATCCTCTGAGAAACCAGAGAAATTGTGTAAAATATGTATTAGAGTAACACATGTTTGTGGCATGCCTGTTGAGTAAAAGCATCCCAAGATACAGTACTTCCCCTGAAGGGATTTAAAATCAGGATAGAGATGCAAGATATGAATACATAAACATTATGAATATTACTGAAATCTCAGACTTGACATGAGACATTAATGAAGAAAGCAATTATATCACCGAGGGCACATAAAGACATTCTTTGGTGTTAAGTCCTAGATTCTCTGGCTAGCAAGCAAAGTTAATTTCTGTAGAAGTACTTGAATGGAAAGTTCTGTGGTTCTGATTTCTGGTGAACTGTATATCTTGTATTTCTGGTGAAGTGTAAATCTTGTATTTCTTTATCATTGCTATTTAATTTCTAATCCTTCTTTTGAATAGTGAGTTGGTTGGGAGGAGGGGCTTGCATTAGCTTCACGCTGAGTATAAATTCAATACTTACACTGGATTTTCAGAGCTCAGCGTTGCTCTGGCTTGTCCTATATCTTAAGGCTTATCAAGAAAGTCTTTGTTAACTGCCAGATGGTATGTTGACCTAAGGAAATGAGCCTTTAGCTACTGGAAATCCATTGTGCCAAGTACAACATTCCTAAATGAATATGGAAGCAGAGATGATTGTTTTTGGTCACCTACTCACCCAGAAGAGTTGCTGAATCCTGGCATTCCAGTAGGGCTAAGGAAGGCGAAGTGAGAAGAGACTCAGGAGACCACTTGAAAGTATTTTTCCCTACTTAATTAAGCAATAAAGATTTTCCAGGAAACTCTACTTCCTTCGAGTGGGAAGATTCTATGATATTGCTGACTAAGATACTGAGAAAGAATGTACTTGGGGCTTTATTTTCAAAATATACCCAAACCATATTACCATCCCACCACTTCATTCCTCACCCCAGCCATCTTGGTCTCTCCTGTGCCACTTGAAATAGTCTCCTACCTCTGTGTAGTCATTTCTACACACACAAGTCAGATGAATAATATAATGAATATATTATGAATAATATAATGAATAATAAAATACAAGTCAGATTGTGACACTCTTCTGCTGAAAACCTAGTGGCTCTCCATCTCACTCTAAATAAAAGTCCGAATCCCTCCAATGTCCCAGAAGTACTAACTAGCATTATTTCTCTATCTTATCACCACCTTGCCTTCATTTGCTCTGCTCCCACATCCTGCTGTCTTATTGTATTTTGAATGTAGAACTTGCTTCCACTCAGGGCCTTCAAACATCCTGGGGATTGCTGCGAGTATACTGTGGAAATGCTTTCATGGCATCCAGCAGATATCCAGGCAGCTCTGCTCTGCTCTTCCCCTCCTCTGGGCATTCGCTAAAATGGTACTTTCTCAGTGAGGCTTTCTTTGAACACTCTATCTGAAATTAGAACACTCTCCAACTCTAACAGCTCATGAGCTCCCCTGAAATTTATATTCTCTCTTCTTAACAACAGATATTATCATACAGTTTACTTATTCATGTATTATCTGCCTCCTGCTATTGGAATATAAGGTCTAAGCATATAGGCATTTATTTTCCTATTATGTTCATTGCTAACTCACACCTAGAAGAACGTCTGGTCCAGAGAAAAAACTCAATAAATATTTATCAAGTTTAATCTGTCTTCAGATTAAACATAAATATTTCAATTTATCAAGTTTAATCAATGGAATGATTAAACTTAGTTAATTCTTAATAGAATGATTAAACTTGATAAATATTCCTATTTATAAATAGAAATATTTATTCCTATTATAATAAATATTCCTATTCCAATTCATTCTATTTATTAAACTCGATAAATATTTCTGTTATATTTATCGAGTTTAATAAATAGAATGAATTGGAATAGGAATATTTACTATAATAGAAATATATTCTATTTATAAATATAATATTAATATATTTAACTAATATATATTCTATTTATAAATGTAATAATATATTTAATATAATATGCATTCTATTTATTAAACTCGATAAATAATAGAAATATTTATCGAGTTTAATATTTATCGAGTTTAATAAATAGAATGAATTGTGCTGCAGACTGATGTTTTTCTAAACTCTGGCATCAAGATGTTACCAGTGACCTTAACCTTAAAGTCTTATAGAAATGTCTGACCAAACCCTTTCTTCCAGCCAACGAGATCCGAATAGACCACAGCCTAGAGGCCCAACTTGGCATGGCATTTTAGTTCTCATTCTGTGCTCCCTGGCAATTACATTTTTTCTAATATTAAGATCAGCTACTTTAGGCTGGCTTTAAAAAGCATTCTCATGAGTGTTGCCAGAAGGCAGATTAGAATAAATTTTATTTCACTGTAAGCATTTGGTAGATCTTTTAAGTATACCAAATTTATAAGGATAATGTATTGATTTGTCTTTTATATACATATATAACAGTCAAATTGATTTACCATAAAAACTCAAGAGAAAAGGAAATAAAGGAATGTAATTCTTAAATGAGGTATATGTAACTGGTCTGATTTAAAAAAGGTTGCAAACTCTCTGTCAAGTTAAAGTTTCATATAAATGAAGACTAAAATCCTTATGCATTTTCATTTCTTATGAAATACTCTCATGTTTGTAGCTGGTCTGAAAAGAAAAAAATTATTTCCCTCAAGTGAGAAATAACAAATGAGGAATATAATGCATATATATGTATATTTTTATTTCAAAAGCAGAAAAATCAGTGACAGAAAGCAACCTGATATATTTTACATTTCAGTTAGTACAGAATATTATTAAATTAGGAAAAATTTCCTATTTTCATTATGAATGACAGTCACTTATCATCAAAAATTATCTTTATGCACTTTCATCACAATTTTTGAATTTCTAGTCTGCTTGTTTTTATTTCTCACACTTTATTCCTGACTAATCTCTTTCTAGCATGTTATCCATACTTTGGATAACACTGACAGTATCTTCTTTAAAACAAAATTAAGACAGTAAAATTATTAGTGACCACTCAGTGGTTCTCTATCGAGTGACAGAGGTACTTTACATATTGGATCACTGTAAATTCTATAAAGTAGATATTTCTATTCTCATTTCATAAATGCAGAGATTGAGATTTGGAGATTACAAATCTACAAAAGAGGTGGTAAAGCTGCATCTTAAATCCATTTTTGGTTCTAAAGCCTACAGTAGCTTCCTCAAACATATTTTTTAAATGAAAATTAAATCACACATACATGAGAGAAAACAGTAGACGAAACTAATATTTATTAAATGTTTACTATGTGCAAGCTTGTATTCAGTGCTTTTATTACTTCAAAAATCTCTTGTCAAAGCACTAAGAGGTGGGTGTCATCGTTCCATTTTACAGGTGAGAACACTGAGTTAGAAAGAGGTTAAGTATAAACAACTATCAAGGAGTTTAATTGGGAGTCCCACTCAGATTTGCTGCCTTCAGATGGCATGCCAGTTATACCACACAAAAGTTGGGAGAAGCGTGGAATAACAAGTATGCCTAAGAAATGAGTATTAATCATTTTCATTGAATTGAGGCTTCATTTGTTCTGTCTCAGAGAGAAATAATGAAGATGAAAATATAAGTGGAATCAAAATCTTTTTTGGTTATTTTTCTAATACTATTTCTATAATTGAAGATTCAGTCTTTATTGATATATTTAGAAACCGATGATCTCTCTTACTTTTTTGATTATTCTCAATTCAAATCATTTACAAATGAGAAATTAATGAGAAAATCTTTTCTGTACTTACTTGGCTTAATTTAATTATATATCAATTGGAATCTTTTCCCAAAACAGGTAAGAGCTACATTCATAGGGAAGAGAGAAGAGAAATCAGTAAGTTGAAAAGTCTTTGTTGAAATAACCTTCTTATGATATTTATTTTTGTCTTTCACATAGAAGAAAGTGTACAATTAAAGTCAGCTATAGAGATTCAAAATGGCAGCCATTGTAATTGAGTATTTTCAGAGTGGTTGAGATGCTGTATTACATAACCATGTAATGTAATATCTAATGCCTGTGCCTAGAATAATCCTTATGCATGGGAGAGCAGAGCTAAGGTTGCTATGGGAGTATTCACTCTGGAATTTCTGATTTATTTGGGATTAAAATAAATTGTTTAACATTTCTGCAAATACAACAATCAGGCGAATTCACTTGGAAACAGGAATAAATTAGAAATACCCTCTGAACTTCAGTCTTCTGGTCAAAAACAATGAAAGTGACATGGCTTTAATGGCCCTAGCTTTGTCTGAATCCCACACAAACTACCCATGTCCTGTTGCATTGTTGCTCATTTCTACCATGTCCTGGATGTTCTGTTTTCAAGAGCAATAAGTATAAAGGAGAGAAAAAAAATCAAGATTTCCTAACAGGCTTTTATAATTCCTACAGATTCTGTGGGGTAGATGAGATAACTTTTTCTTTCCTTGAATTTTTTATTTACAAACTAAGGATGAGAAGCCAACTTACATTTCTGTATTTTAGCCAGTTACAAAGGAGAACTTAATTGTCACAAATTTTTATGCATGCATCAAAAATATTAAATACAAGAAAACAGATAAATGGATAAAAATGTGACTACCTACAGCCTCTCTGCCTTGTTATAACTTCTTTACAAAGTAACTATTGTTTTCAGAACATTCAACAATATTGTTGAAAACTCACAGTGTATGTGGACCTAGTTCAAACACACTAATTAGTAAAGCTGCTTTTAAAAAATGTTATAAAATCCAGGATTGGCTCACACTGCATTCATCTGCTTTTGTTCAGTCACCACATCACATTTTATGTGGGACTGTAAAGCAAAAACTTCTCAGCTAGGGAACTGCTGAATAACCTCCTTCCTTATCCATCAAAGACTGTGCCTCACTTAATGACTACATTTTGTGAGGGCAAAGGATGTTATTGTCACAGTGTATCCAGAAGATCACAGATTGATTAATTGCAGCTTCCTTAGGCATTTCAGTTTGGGAGTTGGGGTGCTTTTTGTCATCATGATAGTTTGTTTCAATGTAATACATAGGCATTAAATAATACTTTAAAGTTTAATTCTAGAGTTCAACCATGAGAGAATATGGACGGCAATTACTTTTTCAGCAAGTAGGGAATTCAAGAGAACTCTTAGCAAGGTTTTTAAAACTGAAGGATGTGTCCGTAACAGCATTTTTTAAACCACCACTACGTTTCCAGTTCTTCGTTTCTAATTTCTTTTTCTTTTTATATAGATCCTGAGACAAATATCTAAAGTTACATGATTTATACAAGCTAGTAAAGCAAATTCCAAGAATCTCAAGTTAATCACTAGTTTTCCCAAGAGGCAGCTCTTTTGGAATGAAATGGTGGCCTGGAACTGGTGAGAAAAGTGAAAATTGCTTTTTCTCATTTACTGAGTGGAAAGTGTAGCCATCCACAGATCAGTGGCAAATGTAGCAAGGCTTTCTCAAGTCGTTTGGCCTTGAAAATAGTTAAGCTATTAATCCTTGTCTTATTTTATTTGTACCTTACCCCTGTAAGAAATGTACATGCTTAGTGTACAATTACAAGTTTCTTTCCACCCTCCATTACAGATGTTTGTATCTTAAGCTAAGTATTATTTTTCATGTATTCCTTTTTATATTATAATAAATAGAAAATTTCCAACTTGCCTCATTACATAGACAATAATTCAAATTACAGGCCCAGTATTGCAAAATCAGTAATGTCATCTTTATACTTGAAGGAAAGGGGATGATTCCTGTTATACTATTATTAAACACTTAACAATAAAATTTTACCATAGAAAAGAAGATAATTATGATAAAAAATTCATATTTGCATGTTACTACTTTGAAGCTATTTATAGTTTCTCTTTTGCTTAGAGAAATTTCAGGTATGTTTGAAAGGGTGACACAGATTTTTTTCCTCTAGCCCTTTATCATTGCTATCTGGAGAGGATACTGTCTCACACATAAAAATTAAGTGGGTGGTTGTTGATGTCGCTGAATGATTCCCGTCTCTCAGCCCATGGGCAAGAAAGGAGTTGAATTTAACCTTAGTCTCCAAGGTTAGAGATAGATTAGATAAATGGGAAACAGCCACTCCTCCCATATCCTGTTCATGGAATGTAGGAAATGACTAAAATAGGGACCAAAGGAAATTTATTGCTTAAACATATCAAGGATTAGTTCCGCAGTACTTTAAAAATGAGTCCCAAACTCTATTGTAAGAAAGAATTCTATTTTCAAAGATAGATTAAATAAATCTGGAATTTTTGAAAAACAATATTTTTCAATTTATTTTTGTCATTGAATAAACATAGAATCATATTTATTCAATGGAAACCCATTATTTTGTTTTCTCTGAGTAAATAAAATTATTGAAGTGCTGCTGACTCATTCCCCTGGCTGCCTGGCAATTTGCTGTTTGCAGTTAATAAAAAAAAGCTTCTAACACTGACTCCAAATTTTTTTAAAGGTCAGTGTTATTTTAGTTTATAAACTGAGAGTACATACATGTGGATTTGTGTAGATTTTTGCCTACCTTGCATGACATACTGCATACACACATGGACAATTGAGGAAGGGCCAGTATCTTCATTCACTACTAATCAGGAAATCGTGAATTTGCCTCAAGAGTAACAGAGCTGACAGTGGTTCCCTGCCCAGAAACTGTCTCCTTGTATGAGATCTATAAATAATTTTTCTACAGCAGAAGAGGGAGAATTTGAGCCCCTTCCTTATTTAAAGAGAGATTAAATACTGATTTTTTAATCAATTTTAGGATTCTTTATATTTCCCCTCCCATATTATAATCATTGCTATTTTGTGTATCAACTTTACTTCTCTTAAGAATTTTTATTTTCAGCACAGGCCAGTGAGCAGTATATGAGGCAAGAAATAATAAGATAATGACTGGTAAATCGTAATGATAAGCTAGATTTGTTCTCAGTTATGTATTTGTTTTTAGAAAACGAGAAAGGTAAATGGAAAGCCCTTTCTGCATGGTGGCAATGAAGTAAGGAGACTAATTTTATTGTGTGATTTTTCAATTTTATCACTCTATGATCCTCACATATCAATAGGGTGAGGGGATGTCATTTAATGTGCTGTAAGCAATCACAGTCATATTAGAGTAACTCACGCTTAGAAATAAATTAAAATTGTATAAAAACCCCTATCTGCCTGTCATGTTTCACTCACAGTTTATGGAAGCAAGGTGGGAGAATTCAATGATTGAAGTCATTCTCCTAGGTGTCTGATCTCCACAAGGATAAACAGAGAAGTAAGAGATCGTAGATCTCTATTTTCCTTACTTATTTACAAGTATGCTGCTAAAGGGGGTGCTGAGGAATACCTTTACCTTTAGTTTCAAATCCAATGCATTACTATGATGCTTCTATAGAATTTTTGACTCCTTGCCCAACCAAACTACTACTGCCTGGGTGAAGAGGGTTGGTGAGAGCCAGAGAAAATCCTGGAATTGCTGTCAGTCTCTTACACTGATGGACTAGAGCATTAAATATCTCTTTTCAGCAGGTATGAAATTCAAAATTACACCACTCAGGAGTCTGGGACCTCTCACTGTCCCTTCTTTTTCTTTCCCCAGTTCCCCAACTTTCTCTCTCTAGTTCCTGTAACTTTTTCTTTGTCCTGACTCTGAACTGTTGGCCAGGAGTGGTGAAGGGGCATGTAATTTATTTTAAGAGTCTTTTGTTGTAGCTAGTAAGGAAATTTGGCAGAAACTAAGATAACTCATTGAGGCCCTGCTAATTAAAAAATGTATTCACATTATGAATCTGCCAGAAAAGAAAGAGAAATATCAATAATCACATGAAAAGGTGTGCCACTTCACTCAGGATAAGATGGAAATTAAATCACCATGAGATTCAAGTTCTTATCATTTAGATAGGAAAAGATTAAGTATGCAATATTGCCCAATATTGAAGTGGATGGGGAAATGTCTGTAGGTACGTTCCCTTTCAATAACCATTTGGCACCACCCCTTAAAATTTAAAATTCAGAAACTACTCTTGGTACAAAAATTCCATTTGTGAGGACTTTTTAAAAATAAATATACTAATTCAAGCAGGCAAAGATGAATGTAAGAGTATTTAATACAATATTTTTATATTAATACATTTGAAAAAACTTCATTGTTCATGAACAAGGGGCCAGTTAAATAAAGTATAGCATAACCATTCAATGGATTTTTATGACAGATTTTAATATAATAGACCAATAGTTTTCATTATGAAAAAATGTCAAAGCACAAAGAGTGAAATCAAGATTTATACACACATAAAGAGAGCTATATAAACACAAGAAAATGTTGACAGTGTCTGCCTCTGGGGAGTAAGTGCGAAGGTTAGGAGTATTTGATTTTTTTATCCTGAGCACATATAAATTTTCCATTAAAATAGTTATTTTTAAATAACATTGGGAGAAAAGGGAATCGTATTTTTTTTTCTTATGGTTAAATCTTTTTTCTAAAAAAATAGTTTTTAAATTGCATTGTCATAAAACTTTTTTGTACTAATAAACTCATAATTTCAGTTTACATAATACATTTCATACTAAATTATTTTGCAGCCATAATAAGTAATAAAATAATGCCACCTACAAAAGCTCCAGGCCAGGCTGGTGAGGCTCCTAGAGACTGTGGTTTTGCTGAAGCCTCGGGCACTGCTCATAACTACCTTCCCAAAGAGAGCTGGACTTCTTGTAAAAAAAACTCTCTCAGCCACCATGAAACTATGTTCTAAAAACCCATTTTTTTCAGTGCATAACCAAGGCTATATTATATGCTTACAAAATGCCATATACACTTTATTTAATACTTCAGTGTGTTTCAATTACTTGCCTACTGAAGAAAAATATATTGGGTAAACACTTTTATTAAATGGGAATCTCTCTTTTTTCTCTCTGTTCAGAAAAATATAAACGGCCAGGCGCGGTGGCTCAAGCCTGTAATCCCAGCACTTTGGGAGGTCGAGGCGGGTGGATCACGAGCTCAAGAGATCGAGACCATCCTGGTTAACATGGTGAAATCCTGTCTCTACTGAAAACACAAAAATTTAGCTGGACATAGTGGTGCGTGCCTGTAATCCCAGCTACTCAGGAGGCTGAGGCAGGAGAATTGCCTGAACCCAGGAGGCGGAGGTTGCGGTGAGCCGAGATCGCGCCATTGCACTCCAGCCTGGGTAACAAGAGTGAAACTCCATCTCAAAAAAAAAAAAAAAAAGAAAGATATAAACATCATTAGTGAAAGTGATATCAAACATTTATGAAAGGCTCTCAGGTTCAAGATAGTGACATACAATTTACAAAACATTTCTAGGGATCACTTGATCTACTAATATTAGAAAGTCCTTTGAAGTGGAAACATTAGCAACTTCTGACATTACTCAGCTGCTTAAGTCAGACAGTAAATATCTCTTGAGTGCAGATAGACACAAAGAGGAGAACAATAGGCACTGGGACTTAATTGAAGGTGGAGGGTGAGAGGAGGATGAGGATGAAAAAAACTACCTGTTGGCCTGGTCAACATGGTGAAACCTCATCTTTACTAAAAATACAAAAAATTAGCTGGGCATGGTGGCGCGTGCCTGTAATCTCAGCTACTCAGGAGGCTGAGGCAGGAGAATTGCCTGAACCCAGGAGGTGGAGGTTGCGATGAGCCAAGATCACGCCATTGCACTCCAGCCTGGGTAACAAGAGCGAAACTCTGTCTCAAAAACAAACAAACAAACAAACAAAACTACCTGTTGGGTACTACCTGGGTAGTAAAATCATTTGTACACCAAACCTGAGCCACATGCAATTTACCCATGTCACAAACCTGCACATGTACCTCCTGAACCTAAAATAATGATTAGAAGAAAAAATTAAAAAATTAAAAAGGAAATATTCCATATTATTATAACCTCATTAAGATATCTAGTTTATATAACTATATTTGATATTTGCCTTTAAAAGATGAGATTTCTCTATATAGATATATCTTATAACATAGCTTTATATATCTATAAATATAGATATATAAGTATATATATTTCTATATAGAGATATGTAAGTATATTTCTATATCTATCTATCTATCTATATATATATGTAGAGAGAGAGAGAGAGAAATAAAAATATTCTGTGATTTGTCAGACAGAAGAACCAGAGAAAGAAAGTGATAGAAAGAAAAAGAGGGGAAGAGGAGAAAGAGGGGAGAGAAAAAAAGAAGCAGAAAGGGGGATCCAGAGGAAAAATGATATATTTAAAGAAATAAAGAGAAGAAAAGAAGGAATCAATTTTTGCAAAAAAAAGCAGAACTTTATTGACAATGTTGACTGGATTTTTAAAAATCATTTGCTCAAAGCTATTAATGTTCTAACTTTCAAAAGGTAAACCTAGAAAGGTTTCTCTGAGAGCATATGGAGTCAGGATGACATTGACAGTGACAAGAGGTCCTCATTTATCTTACCTTTTATACCTTTTATTATATACTAATTATGTCATCTTAATAGTTAAATATCAAAGAGTAAAATTAAAAGACAAAAACTCCGCCTTGTTTAAGCAGGAAGAGTAGCTAAGGCTCAGAGTGTGCTGGTAGATACGACTGTTTAACCTTCCCACTCAAACTTGCAATGAATATTTTGGGTGTCTACTACATGCAAGACATTGTGCTGTGTTCTGGGCATACAGTGGTTAATAGAAGAAACAAAGCTCCTCTGCTCAAGGTGTTTTAGTACTACAATTCCTTAGCTGCTAGGTGAAGGCAACGTTTCTTCCTAAACAATAATCAGGGAAATCTTACAGGCAATCTTTCTTCTGTCAACCATTTTTTATTATCCTGGCAAAGTTAGAGAATCCTTACCTGTGCTGGTTTGTTGCTCTGACTTCAAGTTGCTTCTCTGCAACACTAAATTTCCAGAATAGACCAGGATAGGGGATAGACCTATCCTCCTCTAAATTTACTTCATGTATGACTATAAAGTATTAAACATTTTGCCTAAGTGTAATCCACATGCTTTATTTTATTTTTATTTAGACTTATCTAAACCCAGAACATACAGTGAGAATTGGCAACAATAGCACACTACCCCCTTTCCAGATGGACAAAGCCATATGCTGCAAGGGCCTCCTATGGTGTCAATCTTCCTCTGCTCTACAATGCAAACCAATTCAACATTAAAATCCAACACTAAAATTTTCACTGTCGATTCTAAATCTGGTTGCTTTGAAGTACTAGGGAACATTACATTCTTTCTAGGGTTGATAAGTACAACTTCACATCCAGCACACTAGCAGCCTAAAAATATACCTATCTAGATTTAAAGAATTTTAGGATTTTTCCCCAAGAAATTTTGGAGGGGGTTGACAGTTTAGAGAAAATGGAGGAGGAGAAACTTTCCAATGCCAAAAATAGTGTACCATAAGAAGTTACCAATTCACCTGGTTGAAATGCTTTACTCATACTCTATCACCTCTCATTTCTTTAACTCTTTACTGTCCACCATCACTTCTTTATGACAACTTTTTTTTCAAAATGACTTTGCTTTTACATTGTTTATAAATGTTTGTAAATACTAATTTTTTAAGCCACTATTGGCCAACTATTTGTTTAATAGACTCAATTCTCCTGTGAAAGAAAGTGCTCGAGGAGAAATAAGTGGTTTATTCTGTAAAGTGCAGTAAAATCACTGCTCCCACTGTACCAAGAATGCCATTAAGAATAGTAATAAAGTTTCCACACTCTACAGTGTTTTTCTTTCTGCACAGGTTGACTCAGGTTGCAAATGTGGGTCTTTCTGTGTGAGATAAACCGTATGTGAGGAGAAGGGACCATTTGCTAGAGTCCTCGAGTAGACTGCGATTTAGAATATTCAGTCAGGAAATTGCTGTGTGTGTGTGTGAAATTGAAATGTAGGAATCGGACTGAGCCTTTAATGTAAAAAATATGTGTCCAAAATTCTAACTAAGAGAGTTTTGAATATGATCCACTATTCATCTTGGTAGACTCTTCCAGTTTTCAAATAGGAGATTCGTTTACTTTAAGCAATTTTATTCACCTCAATAAACATTTGTTGAACATTTAGGAGGAACAAGATAGTCCACTTAATTCAGCAAGGTATCAAAATTAACAACTTTTGGAAATGATTATTTTGGGGACATATTAAATTAAATATGTGATTAAGATTTTAAAAAATTAAATGACTTTTTGGTACTGGAAGCTAAGGAATTCATTGAGAGAAACAGGCAATATATGAACATTTCTACATCTCTACCAAAAGACAAGCTGTGTTGATTGCTAAAAGAGGAGCACACAAATGTTACAGGAGGGCAGAAGTGTAAGGAATTGATTTTGTTGGAAATATGCAGGATGAATTGAACAGAGGGTACAACTGCAACAACTGCAAAGCAAAGATATTCTAGGCAGTGACCTAAAAGAAAGACTTGTGAAAATTTTTAACTGAAAAAAACTGAAATGAATTAGAAAGAGAATATTAAAATAGCAATATTTTTGGCCTACTTATTTGAAGTTTTCATTTTTTCTAATGTGCAAAGTATTTGTGTGCAGTAACATGTCATGTTTAATTTTGTGTCAACTTGACTGAGTCACAGCATGCCCAGATATTTCATCAAACATTATTCTGACTGTGTCTGTGAGAATGTTTTTGGATGAGATTAACATGTGAATCAGTAGACTAGGTAAGCAGATTTCCTTCCCAATGTGAGTGGATCTCCTGTAATCAGTTGAAGACTTGAGTAGAACAAAAAGACTGACACTCTTTTTTTTTTTTGGGGGGGGGGAGGAAGGCAGGAAGGGAGGGAAGAAGGATGGTAGGGAGGAAGGAAGGGATGAAGGAAGGAAGGAAGGGAGGAAGCAGGGAGGGAGGGGAGGGAAGGGAAGGAAGGAAATCAAGCAATGAGAGACATTGAGGACCTGGATCTAGAGGTTTACAAGTTGATTTCCTTTTTTTTTTGAGAGAAGGAAAGAAAAAAAAAAATAAGTAAAGAAGAGGAAGAAAGAGGAAGAAAAAGAGGGAGAGTAAATGGAAATATTGCTTTATTTTGAAAAAAACTGGGTATTAATAATGGCCAATCAATGTTTCATTTAAACTTATGGGTAGGTGTGATGTGGTATTGACAAGAATGTATATTTTGTGTATTTGAAGTGGAGAGCTCTATAAGTATTTATTAAGTTTACTTGTTCCGGATCTGAGTTCGAGTCCTTGATATCCTTATTAATTTTCTGTCTCATTGAATCTAAGTCTTGTATCTGGGTGTTAGGATCGTTAGTTCTTGTTGTTGCATTGATCCTTTTACCACTGTATCTTTGTTGCTTTAAAATCTATTTTATCCGATACGAGAATTGCAACTCCTGCTTTTTATTTATTTATTATTTATTTTTGCTCTCCATTTGGTTGGTAAATCTTTCTCTATCCCTTTGTTTTGAGTCTTTGTGTATCCTTGCATGTGAAACAGGTCTGGATGTAACATGCCATTGGGTTTTGGCTGTGTCTTTTGATTGGGGGATTTAGTCAATTTATATTTAGGGTTACTGCCATTTGATGTTGACCGGCTGTTTTATCCATTCGTTGGTATAAATTCTACTTTATGTTGGTGCTCTTTACTTTTTGGTGTATTTTTAGAAAGGCTAATACTGGTTGTTTCTTTCTGTGTGTAATGCTTCTTTCAGAAGCTTTTGTAAAGCAGGCCTGGTGGTAATAAAATCTCTGAGTTCTTGCTTGTTCATAAAAGATTTTATTTTTCCTTCAGTTGTGAAGCTTAGTTTGGCTGGATATGAAATTCTGGGCTGAAGGTTCTGTTCTTTGAGGATGTTGAATATTGGCCCCCACTCTCTTCTGGCTTGTAGAATTTCTGCTGAGAAATCTGCTGTAAGTCTGATAGGCTTGCCTTTGTGGGTAACATGACCTTTCTCTCTGGCTGCCCTTAGTATTTTCTCCTTCGTTTCAACCCTGGTGAATCTAACGATTATGTGCCTTGGGGTTGCTCTTCTTGAGGAATATCTTTGTGGTGTTCTCTGTATTACCTGGGGTTGAATGTTGACCTGCTTTGCTAGTTTAGGAAAATTTTTCTGAATAATATCCTGAAGGGTATTTTCCAGCTTGGATTCATTCTCTCCGTCGCATTCAGGTACACCTATCAAACGTAAATTTGGTCTTTTCACATAGTCCCACATTTCTTGGAGACTTTGCTCATTCCTTTTTATCCTTTTTTCTCTAATCTTTTCTTCACGTTTTATTTCATTAAGTTGGACTTTGACCTCTGATATCCCTTCTTCTGCTTGAACAATTCGAGTGTTTAAACCTGTGCATACTTCTCCGAGTTCCTGTATTGTATTCTTCAGTTCCATTAATTCACTCATACTCCTCTCTAAGTTGTCTATTCTCAATAGGATTTCATCAAACCTTTTTTCCCAAAGTTCCTAGTTTCTTTACGTTGGGCTACAAAATGTTCTTTTAACTCACCGAAGTTTGTTATTATCCATTCCTTGAAGAGTGATTCTGTCAACAGGAGGCGCTCGTTCTCCATCAAGCCTTGTTCCATTGTCGATGTGGAATTGTGATCATCTTTAGAGGGAGAAGCGTTCTGACTTTGAGTATTCTCAGCTTTTTTACGCTGGTTTCTTCCCGTCATTGTAAATTTATCCTCCTTTCATCTTTGAAATTACCAACTTTCAGATTAGGTCTCTTGAGTGGATGTCCAGGTTGTTAGTTCCCAGGGCCAGAGCAGCGGCGTTAAAACTGATGGTGTTTTTCTGCCCAGGATTCTCCTGTCTGGCTTCCTTCTTGTGTCCTTAGTAGGCGACTCTGCCTTCCCAGGACTCCAAACCTCGGTTAGAAGGGGAACCTGTCCCGTTTACTCTGCGCCGAGGCTGCCGCGCCGAGGCTGCCGCGCCGAGGTGCCGTCACTGCCGCTGCGCCAGGCTCTGGTATTGTGCTGGGGGCCGTGCAGGTCCTCCAAATGTGTTTACTCTGCTCCGAGAGCTGCTGCGCTGAGGTGCGGGCGGAACCGCTGAGCCGGCCATGAGAGTCACGCTGGCGACCGTGTGTTTCCTCCACTGGGGGATCTTCTGCTCTGTGAGCAGCCAGACTTTGTCTGAAAATGTGGCATCCTCTAGTTCTTCGCACCTTCCCTGAGAGCTGCAATCTCGGGATGTTAGCGATCGGCCATCTTGGATCGTTCTCAAGACTGACACTCTTAAGAGTAAAAGGGGATTCTTTCTGCCTGATTGCATGACCTAGAATATTGGCATTTTATAGCTTTTGAACTTGGACTGAAACATTGGTTCTTGGGTCTTCAGCCTACCAGCTTTCAGGCTGGAGGTTATACCATTGGGTTCTCAAGCAATTGTCTTCAAACTGGATCCATGCTATAGGTTCTCCTTGGTATCTAGCTTGTTGATTGCAGATCTTGAAAGATCTCAGCCCTAATTGCAGTGGTATGAGCCAATTTCTCATAATAAATTTCTCTTTCACTCTCTATCCCTGTATACACACACACACACACACACACACACGCACAGATATATATGGATAGAGAGAGTGAAAGGTAAAATTTAAAATATTTTTAACTTTTATGTTTACTATATATATGTATATATTGAGAAATAAATTACATATAACCATATATAAGTTTATATACATTTTATATTTTTTATTATATAGATATATGAAATCGTTTTTATTTTGTTTGTATAGAGAACCCTAATACAAATTTTGAAGCTAGGAATGGTTCTAGAGGGACAGAACTTTAAGAATGAGTTTTCTGAATTGGTTCTGGAGTTTCTAGAATTGGCTCTATAATTAGATTAGATTTAAAAATACTAATGACTCTACTTTCAGTAGCAAAGAGAGTTCTGATGATAGTCCAACATGTCACCACTGGACACTCTTAATCAACTACTTAAAAAAGGCAAGAACCTGTTTTACTATGTATATAATACTTTCAAATATTTTCAGCAAACTAATGAGTATACCAACATTAGCTGGTTGTTACTATTGTCTCTGAATGAGGTGAGGAAAGAAAAGGATGAGCTTATAAGGGACCTGAAAGCTTTTACATGTGCCCTTAAAGAGAGTCTTATCTACCATAGCCCAAGGCTGATATGGCTGAAAATCAACTGTAGAATCTCCTCCTGCAATTGTCTGAATTACAACTTAAGTGTAATTCTTAGCCTCTTTGAGTGTCTACTGTTAATGTGAAGATTCTTATGAGAGAAAAGACCAAGAAATAACCTCTAGAACTGAGAAAATCGTAAACTACAAGCAATATTGCATTCCTGGAGTGATTACAGAGATTAGTGTCACCATCAAGGACTTGAAAGATGCAGAGGTGATGATTCCCATCATATCCCCATTCGATTAGCCTATTTGACATGCCTAAGACAGATGGATCTTGGAGAATGTCAGTGAATTATAGTCAGCTTAACTAAGTGGTGGCTTCAGTTACAGCTGTGGTAATTTTCTTAAGCAAATTGCATAGACATTTCTGAAAAGTAGACACACAGATGACAAAAAAGCATATGAAAAGGAGCTTGAGAAAATTAAAACATCCTTTGGTACCTCGTATACAATTACTAATCCGTCAAATGCTTTTTCCCATCACTTCCAATAAGACCCATCAGAACCAGTTTGCTTTTATTGTTTTATTTTATTTTAATTTTTACATTTTAATTTTTGGATCACAGTAGATGTGTATATTAGATATATGAGATGTTTCAATGTAGGCATGAGATGTGGAATACGCATAGCAGGGAGAATATGGTATGTATCCCCCAATCATTCATTATTTCAGTTACGAACAATCCAATTAAACTCTAAGTTATTTTTAAATGTGCAATAAAGTTATTATTGACTATAGTCACCCTGTTGTGCTATCAAATCATGGGTCTCACTCATTCTTTCTATTTATATTTTAGTACCCATTAACCATCCCCGCCTGACCTCCTGACTCCTCTCTCATCTTCCCACTATGTTTCTTGGCCTCTGGGAACCATCTTTTTACTCTCTATGTACCTGAGTTCAATTGTTTTGATTTTTAAATTCTACAGATAAGTAAGATGCTGGATTATATGGTAGCTCTGTTTTTAGTTTTTTGAGGATCCCTCACACTGTTCTCCATAGTGATTGTACTAATTTACATTCCCAGCAATACTGTATAAGGGTTCCCTTTTCTCCACATCCTTGCCAGCATTTGCTATTGCTGTCTTTTGGATATAAGCCATTTTAACTGTAGTGAGAAGATATCTTGCTGTAGTTTTGATTTGCGTTTCTCTGATGATCAGGGATGTTGAACTCCTTTTTATATGTTTATTTGCCATTTGTGTGCCTACTTTTGAGAAATGTCTAGCAAATATTTTGCCCTGTTTGGATTGGATTATTAGACTTTATTTTTCTTCAGAGTTGTTTGAGCTCCTTATGTATTCTGGTTATTAATCCTTTGTCAGATGGGTAGTTTGCAAGTATGTTGTCCTTTTCTGTGGGTTGTCTCTTCCCTTTGTTGATTGTATCCTTTACTGTGCAGAAGGTTTTTGATTTGATATGATCTTATTTGTCTATTTTTGCTTTGGTTGTTTGTGCTTGTGGGGTATTGCTCAAAAAATTTTTGCCCAGACCAATGTCCTAGAGATATCCTGTAATGTTTTCTTGTAGTAGTTTCATAATCTGAGATCTTAGATTTAAGTTTTTAATCCATTTTTATTTGAACTTTTGTATCTGGTGATAGATAGGGATCTAGTTCCATTTTTCTACATATGAATATTTAGTTTTCCCACCACCATTTATTAAAGAAACTGTCTTTTCTGAAGTGTATGTTCTTGACACCTTTGTCAAAAAGATGTTCACTGTAGATGTATAGATTTGTTTCTGGGTTCTCTATTCTGTTCCATTGGTCTTTGTGTTTGTTTTATGCCAGCATCATGCTATATTGGTCACTATAGCTCTGTAGCATAATTTGAAGTCAGGTTCTTCCAGCTTTATTTTTATTTTTTGACTTAGGATAATTTTGGCTATTCTGGGTCACTTGTGGTCCTGTATAAATTTTAGATTTTCATTTTCCTATTTCTGTGAAGAATGGTGTTGGTATTTGCATAAGGATTTCATTGAATCAGTAGATTACTACAGGCAGTATGGGCATTTTAAAATAAACATGAAATATTTTTCTATTTTTGGGTGTCCTTTTTGATATCTTTCATCAGTGTTTTATAGTTTTCACTATAGAGATCTTTCACTATTTTAGTTAATTCCTAGGTATTTAATTTTATGTGTGGTTACTGCAAATGGGATTATGTTTTATTTCTTTTTCCCATTGTTCACTGTTGGCATACAGAAATGCTACCAATTTTTGTATGTTGATTTCATATCCTTCAACTTTACTGAATTTGCTTATCAGTTCTAATGATTTTCTTGTGGAGGCTTTAGGTGTTTCTAAATATACGATCATATCATCTGCAAACAAGGATAATTCAACTTCTTTCTTTCTGATTTGCATGTTCTTTTATGTTTCTCTTCTTTGATTGCTCTAGCTAGGACTTCCAGTACTATGTTGAATAACAGTGGTGACAGTGGGCATCCTTGTCATGTTTCCAATCTTAGAAAAGGATTTATTTTCTTTTCTCTCTCTCTCTTTGTTTTTTTTTTTTTTTTTTTTTTAGATAGGGTCTCACTCTGTCACCCAGGCTAGAGTACAGTGGTACAATCTCAGCTCACTGAAACCTCTGCTTCCCAGGTTCATGCTATTCTCCTGCCTCAGCCTCCTGAGTAGCTGGGATGACAGGCATGCACCACATGCCCAGCTAATTTTTATATTTTTAGCAGAGACAGGGTTTCACTATGTTGACCAGGCTGTTCTTAAACTCCTGACCTCAAGTGATCTGGCTGCCTCGGCCTTCCAAAGTGCTGAGATTAAAGGGGTGAGCCACTGCACCCAACCTAAAGGAAAGGATTTCAGTTTCCCCCAATTTGCTATGATAACAGCTATGGGTCTTATATGGCTTTTATTATGTTGAGGTATGTTCCTTCTATACCCAGGTTTTTGAAGGTTTCATCATGAAGGGATGTTGAGTTTTACTAAATGCTTTTTCAGCATCAATTAAAATGATCATATTGTTTTTATTCTTCATTCTATTGATATGATGTATCACATTGATTTGCATATATTGAACCATCCTTGCATCCCAGTGATAAATCCTACTTGGTCATGATGGATGACTCTTGGAATTTATTGTTGGATTCGGTTTGCTAGTATTTTGCTTTATTCTACTGTGGCTGAGCTGGTATCCTAGATGTAAGGCAAAATCCTTTCCACTCCTTCCTTTCTGCTCCTTAAGTGGAGGGAAAGGGTCTCTTTTGGAGCCATGGGCTGTGCAGCCTGTGGTTAGGGGAGTGGTAATTTCAACACTCTCTTGGCTGACTCTGCTGGAGTCTCAGTATGTCACATGTCCCTGGCAATCCACTGTCTCTGGGCCCAGTTTAGCACTAGGTCTCGCCTAAGTGTTGCAGTGAATATGGCCTAGACTGCCTTTCAAATTTGGAGACACAGTGCACTGTAGCTTCATGTGACAAGGTTTATAGGCACTCAAATTCTTACTGCTACAATGGGTGATTTCCCTGTGGCTGGGATAGATTTAAATGCTCCCTCCATGGATGGATGCCAGCTTTGTTTGATCTATTTTCCTTTCTACTCTAACCAAACAGCACTGAGTTCACTGCCTCACAATTACTGTGTCCTCCCTCCTCTAGCATCTAGAGAAGCTCTCAGCACCATACTGCTGCTGCAAGGGGTAGGGGAGAGGTGGTGTTTGGAATTCATGACTTTTTTTTAACTCTTCTGTGCCTTTTTCAGTGATATGAAGGGAAAACCAGGTACTATGAGTGCTCACTTGAATTTTGGTTCTTTTGAAGGTGTCTTTTGTGTGTGGATAGTTGTTAACTTGGTGTCCCTGCAGGCAGGCCTATTGGTGGAGCCTTATATTCCAGCATCTCGGTACGCCTTTTCCCAGATTTCTTTTAGCTAGTAAGGCCAGCAATGCATTTTCACTATCCAGATTCAGGTGTATATAAACTCTCCAGCCTTATGTCATAATTTTGTTTGCAATTTTTTTTCCTTGGTTTTACTGGGGCATAATTAAAGTTTACAAAGATCCTGCGCAGCTTTTCATTTCATAAGTTACCACACTGGTCCATTACATTGATTACATTATGCTGATTGGACCTAATGATCAATAAGTGGTAACTACCTTAGACTTATTTGTGAAAAATTTGTTTGTGAAAAGGTGAGGAATAACTTCAGTCAAGTTTTAGGGGTCTCCTATCTCAGTGAAATTTCTAGGGGTCCATTGGTGTGGGGAATTTAGAGACATTCCATCTAAAGTGAAAGATAAGTTGTTGCATTTGGCTCCCCCCACAACCAAAAGTGAGGCACAATGCCCAGTAAGCCTCTTTGGATTTTGGAGGTGTGATAGTTAATTTTATATGCCAACTTGACAAGGATAAAGAATACTTAGAAAGCTGTTAAGGTATTATTTGAGTGTAACTGTGAGGGTGTTTCTGGAAGAGATTAGCATTTAAATTGGTAGACTGAATAAAAAAGATTGCCCTCACCATTGTGAATATCATCTAATACATCAATATCCAGCATAGAAAAGTAAAGCAGAGGAAGGGTAAGTTTGCTCTCTCTGCTTGAGCTGAAACATTCATCTTCTCCTGCCCTTGGATATTAGCACTCTTGTTCTCCAGCCTTCAGACTCAGTCTGAGATGTAGATCATTGGCTCCCTTGGTTCTCAGGCCATCTGGTAAGGACTGGAACTACCCTATCAGGTTTTCAGGGCCTCCAGCTTGCAAATGAAAGATCATGGGAATTTTTAGCCTCCATAATCTCATGAACCAATTCTTCATTAAAAATCTGTCTATATATCTCTCTATATTTTATTGATTCTGTTTCTCTGGAGAACCCTGAATAATATAGGAAACAGCATATTCCTTATTTGGGCATGTTACTCCAGCCCACTTGCTCAGTGATGTAAAACCCTGCTAGTTTTGAGTGGTTCTCAGAATAAGCAAAGGTTCTGCAACATATCCAGGCTGCTATGCCAGCTACTTTGTCACTTGTGCCATCTGATGCAGCAGATCTAATAGTGCTCGAAGTGTGGGTGGCAGATGCACTTTGAAACTTTGGCAGACCACTGTAGGTGAATCACAGTGCTGAATCTTAGGATTTTGAAGGAAAGTACTGAAGTTATTTGAAGATACTACTCCCATTTTCAGTAACAGCTTTTATCCTTCTAGTGGGCCTTAGTAGAGTCTGAACCCTCAACTACAAGCCAGCAAGTTTCCATGCAACCTGAGCTGTATATAACAGAATGGATATTATCTCACTTACTGAACCACAGGATTGGGCTTGCGTGGAAGCACTCCATCATCAAATGGTAGTGGTATGTACATGACTGGGTTTGACCAAGCCCTAAAGGAACAAGTAAAATACATGAAGATGTGGTACACATACCAACGTTTCTCATTCCTGCTACACTATAAACTCTCCCCTCTCCTAGCCTGTACCTATGACCCATAGAAGGTTCCTCATGACCAATTGACAGAGAAAGGAAAGGCTTGGGCTGGGTTTACAAATGATTCTGCACAATATGCAGGCACCACCCCAAAGTAGATAGCTGCTGACCTGAAGGACAGCAATGAAGGAAAATTTCCCCAGAGTTCAGAACTTCAAGCAGTGGCCCACTTCTTCACTTTGCTTGGAAGAAGAAATGGTCAGATATTTCTGACCATTTATGGGCTGTGGCAATGATTTGTCTGCAGAGTTAGAAAGTTCAAAGGAACATGATTGGAAAATTGATTACAAATAAATTTAAGAAAGAGATACGTGGTCAGACCCCTCAGAATGGGCAAAAACCTTATTTGTGTTCCATGTCAATGCTCACCAAAGGGGGACTTCTGCAAAGGAGGATTTTAATAATCAAATAAATAAGACAACCTGTTCTGTGAATGCCAGTCACTCTTTTCATAGCCACTGCTGACATCACCCAGTGGTCTTATGAACAAATTGTCTACGCTATCAGAGATGGAGGCTATGCATAGTCTTAGCAATGCAGATTTCTATTCACCAAAGCCAAGCTGGTTATGGCCACCACTGAGTGCCCAATCTATAGTAGCAGAGACAAATTCCAAGTCTCTGATATGGCACCATTCCCTGGGGTTACCAGTCAGCTATCCAGTGGCAGTTTGATTACCTTGGAACACTTCCATCATGCAAGCACAGTGTTTTGTTCTTATGGGAATAAACCCTTAAGATACAGATTTGCCTTCCCTGCTTCTGCCAAAACTACCATTCAAGGATTTACAGAATGCTCTATCCACCATGGTGATATTCCACAGAGTATTGATTGTGGTCAAGGAACTCACTTCACAGAAAAAGAAGTGTGGCGATGGACTCTTATGGAATTCACTGGTCTTACCATACTCCCCACCATCCTGAAGCAGCTGGCTTAATAGAAATGTGAAATGGCCTTTTGAAGGCTCAGGTATAGCTTCTTCTAGGTGGCAATATCTCACAAAAATGTGACAAAGTTATCCAGAAATCTGTGTATACTCTGCATCAGCATCTAATATAAAGTAGTATTTCTACCATACTCAAAATTTACAGGTCCTGGAATCAAGGCATGGAAATGGGAGAAGTGTCACTCACTATTACTCCAATGCCATACTTGAAAAATTGTGCTTCCTATTCCTGCAATCTTATACTATACTGGCCTAAAAATCCTAGCTCCAGTGAAAGAAATCCTTGAACCAAAGCACACAAAAATGGCTCAATGGAATTGAAAAATAAGGCTGCCACCCCACCACTCTGGGCTTTTCATGCCTCTACATCAACAGGCAAAGAAGGGAGCTGTTGTGCTGGCTGGAGTTATTGATCCTGAGTAGCAAGGGGAAATTGTACCACTATTCCACAATGTAAGTAAGGAAGAGTGTATATAAAACCCCTTAGAGTGTCTCTAGTGTTACCATGACCTTTAATTAAGGTCACTGAAAAACTATGACAACCCAATACAGGAAGGATTTGTAGTAACACAGACCTTTCAAGAAGCAAGGTTCCTGTCAACCTACCAGGTAAGGAACCATGGCCAGCTCAAGTACTTTCAGAGGCAGTGGGAATACAGAATGGGTAGTAAGAAGAAAGTAGTTATAAATGCCATCTACAGCCATGTAACCAGTAACAGAAATAAGGGCTAAAATTTTCATGAGTATTTCCTTCTTACTCCATTAAAAACGTGTGTGTGTGTGTGGGGGGGGTGTGTTTGTGTGTGTGTATGTGGATAGTGAATCTCTGTTTTCTTTCCTTTCTTATTCCTTTATCATAAGGAATAAGATACATACAACACAATAAGATGGATTCGTTTTATATCATAGTACCTTTAAATTATGATTTATTTTATACCATGGTATTCAAGTTACAGAATATCAAGAAGAGTAAATATTATTGTATTAGTCTGTTCTCAAACTGCTATGAAGAAATACGCAAGACTGGGTAAATTATAAAAGAAAGAGGTTTAATTGACTCACAGTTCTGCAGGACAGGGAAGCCTCAGGAAACTTACAATCATAGCAGAAGGGGAAGCAAACTTATCCTTCTTTGCATGGTGGCAGCAACGAGAGTACAGATGAAGTGGGAGAAATACCTTTTATAAAACTATCAGATTTTGTGAGAACTCACCCACTATCAAGAGAACAGCATGGAGGTAACCACCTCCATGATTCAATTAGGAATCATGGTGGACCCCATGATTCAATTAGGAAACCTGGTGGCCTCCCACCAGGTTCTTTCTATGACACATGGAGATTATAGAAACTACAATTTAGGATGAGATTTGGGTGGGGACACAACCAGACCATATCAATTACTCAGAAATTTACTCCTTTATTCTGGGGAGGGATTAGTGCATTTTCTGTTTTGTACATGATGATTGTATCATGTTAGGTAGAAATAGGGTTTTGGTCTTTATTTGTGGAGTAAATATGGTTTAAGAAGACAAGTATGAGTATCAGACTGACTAAAAGGCACACTTACTATGATTAATTTTATGTGTCAACTTGACTAGGCAATGAAATGGCCAAATATTTGGATAAACATTATTCACTCAGATGATAATGAACTTTGAAGTTGTTTACAATTTAGCTATTACAAGTAAAGGTACTATGACCATTCATGTGTAAGTCTATAAATGAAACTTATGCTTTATTTCTTTTGGGCAAATACCTAAAAATACAATATCCTTTGTAAGTACAAGTGGAAAATTAGAAAGAAATAATCGAACACACACAATCCCTTCTACATATCACCACCATGACAACAAACATGAAAACAAAGCAAGCGTTTAAATGGCAGATTTATGGTGTGATCACAGATGATATGCCTTTAAAAATCTAGACATTGTGCTGTCCACACTTCACCTTATAAACTAATCACAATCCAGTACAAAATACTTATAAAATTCTTGAGTAGTCTACTTCAAGCTTCTTTAATATATCCACATTGTATGCTTATCTTAAATCCTGGTGTACAGGGGCTAGTGATATCCAAGTTGTCATCTTTACAGTTAATGTTAAAAAGAAATTCTTGTCTTGTTTACTTGCTAACTACCTGCCAGTGGGTCTGGTTTCTTGTTTGAACAAGAAGGATTTTGCTGTTGACACAAAATCACAGTGGTTGAGGTACCACTGTATAGGGCAAGAAGTGACATTGTCCCCATTATTGAGCCATCTTATAGTAATGCTTTAAAAGTAAGCATAACAGTCATAAAAGAGTTATATGTCTAAGTAAGAGAACATATATTATATTGTTGAGATAAGAGATGTGATAAGGTATTCTAGGCAAAAAAAAAAAAAAAAAAAAGCAAAAGCAAAAGCCTGGATGTTTGGAAACCTGAGTACTTGGATCTTTCTGTAACATGTGATAATCAGAGGAAGTAGTGAGAAAGAAGGTTGATCATATGTAGAGAATACATTGAAGAGATTCTTATTCATTCTATCAAGGGACTATGTTGGTATTTTGTATGCTGAGGAATCTGTCTAGTATAGATATTGATGACCTGATAGCAAACAAGCCTTATCTGGTCCCATGTTCTCATGCCCTCAGATCTTAAGTTATCATTAAGTGTTTAATTTGTAATTCAGAAATAAAATTCAGAAAAAAATGTTTTTCTTTGTTTTGAGTGTAACTGTTAAAATTAAAATAGGTAAGATTGGTTTCACACAATTGAAGTAGATGGGGGAGTTTTGGTATACATTTAATCTGCTTTTTTGACTCAGAAGTCCCTGAAGTCATTATTCACTCAGCAGTTAGTTTCATTTTTTTATCTAATGTCATTTTTATGTCAAAAACTGTCCAATAGGCCCCCAGATTCTAACAATTTTCATGACATGTAATACCCTGGAAAAGTTGTCCTCATATCTTTCTTCCTAAGGGTTTCACTTACGTACATGTTATGGGCTCAATACATTTTGCAGTACATTGGTCTTTCTTCTGTTTATTAAACATACCAAACTTTTTCCATTCAGACATTTTGCTTTACTCTTCTGAAAATACTTAGTCCCTTAGATTTTCACATGACTGGCTACTTCTTGTCACCAGAGAGGCTTTTCTTAACCACTCCATCAAGTGTAGCACTACTTTGTCATTCTCTATCAAATCACATCATAAGATTTTCCACAGTACTTATAATTTCTGAAATCATTTATTCATTTATTTTTGGCTCTATGTAAACAGAAACCATATGCTTTATCTAAATTGACTAGACCGTCGAAGCCTAATTTTGAATCAATGACCTAGTGAATGATTGATTGGGAAGGTGTTAAAGATTTAGAAAGTAAAAATTGTAGTATACATGTGCAGTAGTTTCTAAATTAAAGTTTGGATTATTTATTTAATATAAGTGAATGAATAGGATTCAACACCAAATTAAAGAAATGCTACATAATTTATTTAACATTTAAACAATTCAAAATTATTTGAGATAAACTAAGATGGGGTCAGGAAAAATAGAATTTAGATGCAAAAATAATTTTTAAAAGTAATCAATACATAATAGATAATGCAGGAGAAGAACCATAAACAGAGTAAATTTAAATATCGACTTTGTGTTCATAATTCTGGATCAAAGGGGAGATAATTATGTCACTAAAAGAGACTGGAAAAATCAAGAGGGGACATATTTGGATGACAAAATGCGGACAGTATCAAACATACTCAGTGTGAAGGCTCAGTGGGATGCTCAGGTGAAGATGCCTCATGTGTAGCTGAAATATGAGCCTGATGGTTGGGGACGTAGGTTAGGAAGCACAGATCTGAAAATCACCTTCACAGAGGTGATAATTGAAGCTGTGGGAACTCATAAGTTCATATAGAGTATTTTATCTTTACTCCTCCTAGGCAGTCACAGAAATAATCCCAGTGGAAAGACTTTTCCTTGAGAATTCATAGGCTTTTTATGTGCATCAATAAAAAAGTTTTTATTTAAAATGTGAAATTGCTGACTACAGACTTGAGAATTAGACAGTGATTTTTTTTCCCAGATATTTCACGAGGGTTTGGCCTTTTATGGAGGCAGGATGGGGGTGGGTCGGGTCAGGGGAGTTGTTTCTCCTGCTTTTTTTTAACTTAAGTTTTGGGGTACATGTGCAGGTTTGTTATAAAGGTGAACTCATATCATGGGGTTTTGTTGTACAGATTATTTCATCACCCAGATATTAAGCCTAGTTCCCATTAATTATTTTTCCTGATCCTCTTCTTCCTCCTACCCTCCATACTCTAAGGCCCCAGTGTGTGCTGCTCTCCTCTATGTGTCCACGTGTTCTCATCATTTAGCTTCTACTTATAAGTTAGAACATGAGGAATTTGGTTTTCTGTAATTCTGTTAGTTTGTTAAGGTTAATGGCCTCCAATTCCAACCATGTCCCTGCAAAGGACATGATCTCATTCTTTTTTAACGTCTCCATAGAGTTCCATGGTATATATATGTACCACATCTTTGTTATTGAGTCTATCATTAACGAGTATACAGATTGATTTTATGTCTTCACTATTGTGAAGAACATGTGTATTTAAAATACAAGGATTTATATTCCTTTGGGTATATACCCAGTAATGGGATTGCCAGGTTGAATGGCAGTTCTGTTTTTAGGTCTTTGAAGAATTGTCATACTGTCTTCCACAATGGTTGAACTAATTTATACCCCAACCAACAGTGTATAAGCGTTTCTTTTTCTCCACAACCTCGTCAGCATCTATTGCTTTTTGGCTTTATTTCATTTTATTTATTAATATTTTTGAGGTGGAGTCTCACTCTGTCACCCAGGCTGGAGTGAAGTGGTGTGATCTCAGCACAGTCCAAACTCTGCCTCCTGGACTCAAGCAATTCTCCTGCTTCAGCCTCCTGAGTAGCTGGAATTACAGGCATAAGCCTCCATGCCCAGCCACTTTAATAATAGCCATTCTGACTTCTGTGAGATGGTACCTCATTGCATTTAAAAATTATTTATTATTATTATTTTCTGAGATGGAGTCTCATTCTGTTGCCCAGAGTGGAGTGCAGTGCCCCAGTCTTGGCTCAATGCAACCTCCACCTCCTGGGCTCATGAGATTCTCATGCCTCAGACTCTTGAGTAGCTGAGATTACAGGTGTGTGCTACCACACCAAGCTAATTTTTTTTTTGTTTTGTATTTTTAGTAGATATGGGATTTCATCATCTTGGCTAGGCTGGTTTCAAACTCCTGGTCTCAAGTGATCTGCCCACCTCCGCCTCCCAAAGTGCTGGGATTACAGGCATGAGCCACCATGCCCTCAATGTGGTTTTGATTTGCATTTTGCTAATAATTAGTGATGTTGAGGTTTTTGTTCATATGATTGTTGCTTGTGTGTATATCTTCTTTTGAAAAGTGTCTGTCCATGTCCTTCGCCCACTTTTTAACGAGATTGTTTTCTTTTTTCTTGTAAATTTGTTTCTTATAGATGCTGGGTATTAGATCTTTGTCAGATACATAGTTTGCAAATATTTTCTCCCATTCTGGAAGCGGTCTATCTTATAAGGTTTCTGCTGAGAGGTCCACTGTTAGTCTGATGGGTTTCCTTTTGCAGGTGACCTAATCTTTCTCTCTAGCTTCGTTTAAGATTTTTTTCTTGCATTTAAATCTTGGAGAATCTGATAATTATTGGTCTTGGGAATGATCTTCCTGTGAAATATCTTATTGGAGTTCTCTGCATTTCCTAAATTTTAATGTTAGTATCTCTAGCTGGGTTGAGGAAGTTCTCCTGTATAATATCCTGAAATATGTTTTTCAAGTTGGTTTCATTCTCACCATCTCTTCGAGGGACATTAATGAGTTGTAGATTTGCTCTGTTTACATAATCTCATGTTTCTTTGAGGCTTTGTTCATTCCTTTTTATTATTTTATCTCTATTGTTGTCTGACTATCTTCTTTCAGAAAGCCAGTCTTCAAGCTCTCTGATTCTTTTGTCTGCTTGGTCTATTTTGTTATTAATACTTGTGATTGTGTCATGAAATTCTGGTAGTGTGTTTTTCAGCTCTCTCAGATCAGTTGTGTTTTTTTTTTTTTTTTTTTTTTTTGTGCCATGACTCGATTTTGAACTGAGGTTGCTGCAGTCACAATGCAGAGTATACTGGCTATTTTATCTATTAGCTCCTGCATTTTTTTAAAATCATAATTTTTAGCTTCTTTGCTTTGGGTTTCAACATACTCTATAGCTCAATCATATTCATTCATATCCATATTCTGATTTCTATTTCTGTCATTTCAGCCGTCTCAGCCCAGTTCAGAATCCTTGCTGGAGAGGTGATGTAGTTATCTGGAAAAAACAAAGCACTCTGGCTTTTCTTTTCTTTCTTTCTTTCTTTCTTTCTTTCTTTCTTTCTTTCTTTCTTTCTTTCTTTCTTCCTTCCTTCCTTCCTTCCTTCCTTCCTTCCTTCCTTTCTTTCTCTTTCTTTCTTTCTTTTTCTTTCTTTCTTTCTTTTCTTTTTTTGAGTTTTCAGGGTTCTTGCACTGATTCTCATCTTCGTGGGCTTATCTACCTTAAATCTTTGACAATGCTGAACTTTGGATAGGCTTTCTATTTTCTTTTATTTAATGACCTTGGGGGTTTGATTGTGGTATAAGGTGGATTCAGCTAACTGGCTTCATTTCTGGAAGATTTTAGGGGGCCAATGCTCAGCTCCCAACTCCTGGACTCTGTGTTCTAACTCTGAGAAACTCCTTGTATGGGGCACCCATACAAAGATAGCTTTGTTGTCTGGCTCCTCAAGGTTTGGAATCCATTGCACTGGGCTCAGGGGAGCAAGGTGTGGCAGCTGTGGCAGAGTGCTAGTGGGTGTCAGGGTGCCTGCCTCTCTGCAGGTGTTCACCACAGTGGCAAAGGCTATGCAGCAGGGGGGCCCTGCTGGAAACAGTGTGCATGGTTTCACTGGAGGTGGTGTTGGGTCAAAGGTGGGGTACTGGTGGATGCACATTTGGGTGCCTTCTCCATGCCTTGCAAAGAAGAGTAATCAAGTATCTTCCCTTTGATAAATATTTGCCCAATCTACAACTCTCGGGGTAGACGATATGGAATGCAACATGCTAAACCTATATTTAGGCAGCACAGATCAAGAATCAAATAAAGAATAAGGAGATATTTATTGTGACAGCAAAGCTAATGCCTGCTTTAATCAACATTATCTATTTTTATATAGGAAATCAATCTAGCATAATACAGGTGAATTTTCCACAGAACAGAGATATCCATTGGTCAGTGTTTCTTATTGACTGCATTATGATTCTCTTCAACAATGTGTTTCAGAATATACTCAGGAAAGCAAATCATTAGAACATGACACTGTATCTGACTATCCTGATGCCTTGAAATAAGTTTTTCACTTCTCCTAAGGTCCGTTATGGATTTGAAACATAATGTTGTTGACAAAAATAATAAGAAAGACCCAGTAGAACACAAGATTTGAAATTGAATAAGGGAAGTATTAAAGCTCTGTTGTTTGGTTTGTCCAAATTATAATGAATTAAATTTTCATTTATTTATTGATGACATTTTATATTAACTGCCCATCCCTGGCTCATATCTGCATTATTTCTGAATGCTGATCTCAGTTGGTTTTTGGATATCTGGACTTTGTTATATATGACATTTCTCCCATATGACTTTTAAAAGAGTGCACTCTAAAAAAGTATACATTCTTTCAGTTAATATCCACTTCACATGATAAACAGACTTCATATTCTTATCTCAGAATGGCTGTCATATCCTCAAGCCATGTGAGAACTCTAGTCCTTCTTCCTATATAAATTTAAGGATTTGTCATGTATTGCTAAAGCTATCTTTACTCTGCTTCTTGCATCTGAACTTCGTTTTCAATGCAGCAGTCACACAGTAGCTTTGGCAATCAATACTTCTCAACTAAAATAATGTCACAGTTTTGAAAGGTTATCTGAGATAATTCCTTCCCATGCCCTTGTAAATTAAAGAAAATTTCCTAAAGCACAGTTGTAAATATATTGCTATTGTACGCAGAACTCTGTATGTATTTTTGGTTAATTGTTACTGCCTATTAAAGCAGTAATAAGTGCATTTTGAGAAATCTGGAAACATAAAACAATTTAAATAGGCACTACTATTCCCACAATGTAGAGTTGAGCACTAGAAATATTTGTAGGTTGTTTTCCAAATCTTTATTTTCTGCTTACATAATTGTGGTCATGGTAATATAGTTGTGTCCAAAGCCAATACACTTAAAATAAAGTTACTTATAAAAGCAATTAAAACTCAATGAAGAAAATTAGAAAAATAATTTTAAATCTACAAAGATGAAAAGAAAAAACACTGAGAATTTTGCAAAGCCATATACAAATACTAATATGATTTTAATGCGTTATCTAACATACTTTTTTCACATTTGAAATGACAGATACAAATATGAACTGGCACTAAATCAAAATAGTCATAGCTTTTAGATGAAAAATATTACAGAGAGAAACATATAAACAAATAATAGCAACCATTGGATTTTTTCAGCTAATACTGATTAAATAGCAAAACACATGCACAAAAATTACTTAGGAAGTTCAATATGACTTTTCAAATGTACTGAAAATCATTAATGAGTATTTTAACCATAAAAATGAGCATTGATTTCCGCTTCAAACTATAATCTGAGGGAAAGAAAAGGGATCTTTTTTTGTAATCCCTATATTAAATTCTAAGAATATAAATAGTGAATCATTGTGGAGAAAAGAATCGATCTCATAGAACAAATAAATACTTAAATGTCTTTAAATATAGTAAATAATTTTTTGTCAACTATAGCGTAAAAGATATTTCACCTTGGTAATAGTAAGCTGAGCAATTAGAACCAAATCCTCCTGCTAATGACAGGTAAAAGAACTGAAGGGAATGTTAAAATTAAAACCAAAATAAACAAACAAAAAACCCTAAAAATAAACCAAAAACTGTTGATAAGTTACATTTGGCCATCCAAAATTTAGAAAAAGATTTACCTACCCTCGGCCACATGCAGTTGCTCATGCCTGTAATTCTAGCACTTTGGGAAGCCAAGGCAGGTGGATCACCTGAGGTCAGGCGTTCAAAACCAGCCCAGCCAACATAGTGAAACCCTGTCTTACAAAAATACAAAAATTATCCGGGCATGATGGTTGTTGCCTGTAATCCCAGCTACTTGGGAGGGCTGAGGTGGGAGAATCACTTGAGTCCAGGAGAGTTTGCAGTGAGCCAAGATCGCACCACTGCACTCCAGCCTGCAAGTCAGGGCAAGACTGCATCACGAAAGATTTAAAAAAAAATTACCAATCCAAAACCTAAGAAAAGTCAAAAAATTGAAGAGGGAAGGCAAAGTTTGAATGTATTTTGCCCTAAAGTTGGAATTAGCAGCTGTGAAACTCAACTATGGTTTTAGTAACTTGGTAGGCTTTGGTGGGGGTTGGAGGGGTAGAGGGTGTGGAGATGGAATGTGGGTGGATATTGGGGGAAGCCCAGGGGTTACCAAAATAAAGATTTTGAAATACCCCTATAAAACTACTCTGAAATGAGAATGTAAAGGACTGTATTCTCAGAGTAAGGACAAACCAGAAGCAAATCAATCTTTGTTCCAGGCAACTTCCATCATTTAGTTTCCTCAGCATGAGATTTGAACATAAGTTGATCCTGAATTGGTACCCTTCTAAAGGCCTGGAAGAAGCCACAAAGATCCTCTCTAGTAGGACGTAGAATTATCCTGAACCCCAGACTATTCCTCCAAATAATTTTCCAAATAATTTGCTGTCAAAAAAAAAATGAAGCACTCATGGAGAGACAAGGTTTCCACTGTGAATGAAAACCAAAAAACAGGAAATAAAAATAAAATCACAAATATTTCTGCTATTGAAATTATCTGACATAGAGTATAAAACACCTATGAAGGAATGATGTCAACAGGATGGTGGAAGAGGAGTTTTCAGAGCTCATTTTCTTACAGAAACATCAATTTGAACAACTAGCCACACATACAAATACTTTCACAAAGGCTAAGGAATCCAAGTGAGAGGTTACAGCACAGAGATGGAGCATAGAAATAAGAAAAGACAGGTTGAAAAGGTAGAAAGGACAGTTTCACATTACCTGTTTCACCACTTCCCCAAGTCCTGGCATCACAGCATGGAGAGAGATACCCTTTGCATATGAGAAGAAGAGTAAAGACTGGACTTCACTGCTGACCCCAGCACCACACCTGTGCCAGCAAACCCTTACACTGGGTAAGCATTCACTGACAGGCTCCAGTCCAGCCCCTGAGAAACCAAGATCCAGGTTTCCCTAAAAAGATAGTCTCTCTGAGACTGCATTAAAAAAAAAAAAAAAAACCAACATGCTGCCTACATAAGATTCACTTCAGCTTTAACAACACACATAGGTTGAGCATGAAGGGATAGGAAAAGATATTCCATGCAAATGGAAATCAAAAGAGTACACAGGTAGCTATACTTAAGGTTTGTTTTGTCAAAAAGAGAAAAAAAAAAGTCATTATGTAATGATAAAGGGATCAATTCATCAAGAGAATAGAACAATTATAAATATGCATGCACCCAACACTGGAGTACTTAAATATAAAAAATAACTATCTGAAAGGAAAAATTGCTAGTGTTGCAATAATAGTAGTGGACTTCAATACCCTGCTTTCAACAAAAGATTGATTATCTAGACCAAAAATTAATAAGGAAATAGGAAAGTTGAACAATACTATACACCAATTGAACCTAACAGACATAAACAGAACATTTATTCCACAACAGAAAAATGCACATTTCTTTCAATCCCACAGGAAAAATTTTCCAGGATAGATTATATATTAGGCCACAAAATAAGTCTTAACAAACGTAATAGGTTTGAAATTTTACTAAGTATCTTTTCTGACCACAATGGTTTGAAACTTGAAATCAGTAACAGGAGAGGAAAAATAGAAAATTTACAAATATGTGGAAATGGAATAACACATTTTTGAACAATTGAAGGATCAAAGGAAAAAAGTCAAAAGGAAATTTAGAAAATGTTGAGACAAATAAAAATATAAACAAAAGCAATTCTAAAAGGGATGTTTATAGCGATGAACAGTTATACTAAGAAAGAATAATAATCTCATATAAGCAACTAAAGTCTATACATCAAGGAACAAGAAAAAAGAAAACAAGTTTTCAGAAGGAAGAAAATAATAAAGATCAGAGCAGAAATAAATGAAATAAAGTCTAGAAAAATAATATAAAGCAGAAATAAAACTAAGAGTTGGGTTTTTGAAAAGTTAAGGAAAATGGACAAACTTCAAGCTCAACTAAGAAAAAATAGAAAAGACTCAAATAAAATTAAAAATGAAAAGAGAGGTGTAACAACTAATACCACAGAAATACAAGAGGTTTTAAGAGACCCTTTGAATAATTCTGCTCCAACAATTGAATAACATAGAAGAAAGAAAGAAATTTATAGAAACATGCAACATATGAAAACTGAATCATGAAGAAATAAAAAATCTGAATGGAACTATTTAAGCAACAAGACTGAACCAATAATTAAAAACTTTTCAACAAAGAAAAGTCCAAGGCCAAATAGCTTCACTGTGTACTGCACCAAACATCCAAAGAATTAACACCAATTCTTTTCACAATCTTTTTAGAAACCGAAGAGAATACTTCCAAACAAATTTTAAAATTTACTCTAATAATAAAGCCAGACAAGGAAACTATGAGAAAAGAAAATTACATTGCAATGTCCCTGATGAATATAGGTTTAAAAATTTCTGGTAATATACTAGCAAACCAACTTCAACAGTACATTAAAAGGATCATACACTGTGAACAAGTGGGATTTGTCCTTGAAATGCAAGTATGGTTCAACAAATTCAAATCAGTAGACATGATACACAAGTTTAACAAATAAAAAATAAAAATCATATGATCATAGCAATAGATGCAGAAAAAAAGCATTTGACAAAATTCAACATCCTTACATGATGTAAGTCCTCAATAAATTAGGTATAAAAATAAGATATCTCAGCAAAATAAAGGTCATATGACATTCCCAGAGGTAACATCATATTCAATGGTGAAAATTGAAAGGTTCTTCTCTATGATTAGGAACATAAGTATAGCCCACTTTCACTATTTCTATTCAATACAGTATTGGGAGTCCATGCCAGAGCAATTAGACAAGAAAAATAATAAAAGGAATTCAAATAAGAAAAAAAATGTAAAATCATGTCTGTTTGCCGACGACATAATCTTATATATAGAAAACCCGGCCAGGCACAGTGGCTCACACCTGTAATCCCAGCACTTTGAGAGGCTGAAGAGGATGGATCACGAGGTCAAGAGATCGAGACAAGCCTGGCCAACATGGTGAAACCCCATCTCTACTAAAAATACAAAAATTAGCCAGGTGTGGTGGCAGGCACCTGTACTCTCAGCTACTTGGGAGGCTGAGGCAGGAGAACTGCTGGAACCTGGGAGGCAGAGTTTGCAGTGAGCCGAGAGATTGCACCATTGCACTCCAACCTGGGTGGCAACAGCGAGACTCCATATCAAAAAAAAGAAAAATCGAAAGCAACTAACTCTCTGAAAATAAAGTTATGAAAATAATCCCACTTATGGGTTTGTTCCCATAAAAATCCCATCAATAATAACAAAATACTAAGGAGTAAGTTTAACCAAAGAAGTGAAAGATCTGTACATTAAAAACTATAAAATACTGGTGAAGGAAATTGAAAAAGACACATACAAATGGAAAGATATGTACTGTAAATGAATTTGAAGAATTAATTCAAAATTCCACTGGGATTTTTGAATTGAAATAGAAAAAAAGATTAAAGAATTCATACATAACCACAAAATACCCTGAGTGGCCAAAGCAATTTTGAGAAAAACAAAAGCTGGAAACATCATGATATATCATTTCAAAGGATACTATTAGGTTGGTGCAAAAGTAATTGCAGTTTTTGCCATTAAAAGTAATACTACAAAGCTATAGTAATCTAAATGTTTTACCTGCATAAAAACAGACTTATGGACTAATGGACCAGAATTGAGAACCTAGAAATAAATACACATATTTATGGTCCATTGATCTTTGAAAAGGTGCCAAGAACATACAATGAAGAAAGTATAGTTCCTTCAATAAAAATGGCATTTGAAAAACTGCATATCCACATTTAAAAGAATAAAATTGAACCCTTATCTCATACCATGTACAATAGGCAACCCAAAATGGAGTAGAGAATTAAATATAAGATGTGAAACTATAAAGCTACTTGAAAAAAACAGAGAAACATCTCCAGGACATTGGCCTGGGCAATACTTCTTTTGGCTGTGACACCAAAAGCTCAGACAACAAAAGCAAAAATAAACAAGTGAGACTACATCAAACTGAAAACCTTCTATACAGCAAAAGAGACAATCACTAAAGAGACAACTTATGACACGGGAGAAAATATATGCGAACTATTTTTCTAATAAGGGATTAATATTCAAAACATATAAGAAACTCAAACAACTCAATAGCAAACAAAAAAACAATCTAATGAAAATGAGCAAAGGACCTGAATGGACATTTTTTTCAAAGCAGTCACATAAATGGTGGCTAACAAGTCTGTGAAAAAAATATGTTCTACATTACTAATCACCAGGGAAATGCAAATCTAAACCACAATGAGAGGCTTCATACCTGTTAAAATGGCTGTTATCAAAAAGACTCCTGTGGTGATTTAATTAGGAAGCCTATACTTTTTATGCTGAAATGAAACACCATGCGTTTCCCTTTCATTTACCTCTTGAAGAGTGGGGTTTTTACCATCACAGAAGCAGGAAGCACTAGTGAGGAAAGAGAAGAAAACATGGGAGAAGATATCTTTAAAAAAGCCTTTGAAGAAAAAGGTATCTACTAGACAGTTTCCAGATTGTTAAAGACTCATGTTTCTAACCTTGAGGATGGATAGGAAATAGGAATAGCTACTTTCAGGTAGGTAGATAAGATGTTTCCAGAAGAACAACAGATTTTTCCGATTATTGTGCTTTCCAGTTTAAACCCATCTGCTTTATCATTACTGGAAATTTGTCCTCCCATATTCTGAAATATGTACTCTTAGTCTTTGTCTATAACAAAAATATGACTGCTAACTTTTTACTTCTATAGGTGTCCATGGTTGTATTGGGACTACTGGGCAAATTACTTTTGAAAGGGAAAGCATTTTAAATTTAGGTGACTAACTCTTGCTTACCAAATTAAATCACAGCTCTTTAGTAGTATGTGATGAGAGATACTTTCTGACATGGCTTCAAATTACTTTTCTCCTCATGTTATCTAATATCACTACATTAACCTGACAGGAGAACTTGCCTCTAGAATCAAGGGAGTGGAGGAATCCTGAATAATGCATAAGTTTTTTCATTGCTGTGAACTGAACTAAATAAGTACTTTGCATACATTATTTCAATTAATCTTCAATGGAACCTGATGAGAAAAGTAGAATCCTCATTAAACAGATAACAAAGCTGAGCACAGAGAATTTAAGTCATTTGTTAGGAGGCATACAGACAGTTCTTTGCTGGATTCCAAAGCCCATGATATTAACTACAAGTTATACTTTTTCCCTGTTTCAGGGAACCAGGAGAGCATGATGAAGTCATACTAGAAGAAACTATCTTTGATAGTCTAAGATCTGTTTCGTGGAAGAGAAGTGTATTAATTTCCTCTTACTGCTGTAACAAATTAACACAGCATGGTGTGTTTAAACAATAAAAAATTCAGCACCATAGGAAAGGTAAAAAAGAAGACAACAACAACAAATTATTACGGTTTTCAAAGTCAGAAGTCTGAAATGTACTTCACTGGGTTCTGGAGGCTGTAGGGTAGATTGTTTCCTTGCCTTTTCCAGCTTCTAGAGGCCACCTGCATTCTTTGGTTTGTCTCCATTTCATCTTCAAATTAAGCAATGATCTGTCAAGTCTTTCTCATGCTGCATCACTTTGATGCCAACTTGCTTACCTACTTCTTTCACTTACAATTACACTGTGCCAACCTGGATTATCCATTATCTCAAGACCAAATGAGCAGCAATTTTAGCTGTATTTTAAGAACTCCCCTTGCAATGTAATAGGACATATTCATAGACTCGGAGTTTGAGGATGTGGATATCTTTGACGGTGGTTGGTGAGAAAGGTGAGATTATTCTTCTTACCACAGACGGTAAGTTTCTTTATAATAGTGATTCTCAGAGTTAGGCACTAATCTGATTTGGAGGCGAACTCTTCTAGTAAATGTGAATTTTACAAAGGAAGTCCAGTCCCTAATTTAAAAATCCAGCAAATTTCATATAAGGTATCTGAGTGTCAGACAAGTTAGCTAGGATTCAGGGAGGGATTCTAGTCTTGGCAGTGGAGATTAATTTCAAATCTGGAGACCAAGACAGAAGTCCTGTTATGGGATCAAATCAAAAGATGAGAAAAACCTGCTCTAGGAAGCTTAAGAATTTCACAAGAGCTCGCAGGTCCTTCCAAGCAATTTGGATCAATGCAGCCAGATCAATTTTCTCTACCCCACCTTCTTCTAGAAATTTTGCTTTTAACATTTATTCATATTTAGTTTGAATAATCTCAGGGAGTTAGCGGTATAGAGCCTTTAAAAGAAGCCATCAGTACCTATAATTAACAGAGAAGAGGAGCTGGCATTTTCTTCCATTTAGAATGCTATCCATCCTCAAAATCATCTGGAAATGTCACATCTGCCTTGAAACCTGTCCTAATACTCTCATCAGGAATGATTTTTTTATACAGCAAAGGTTCTTTCTCTGTATATCCCTATAGCACTTACAACTCCCTATCTTTTGCCATCAAAAGTGGTTATTTGCGAGTACACACACTGTTTAGTTGGAGGTATATTTCCCAGGGCTTTCTAGAAAAAGCAGCACAAACTTAATGGCTTAAAACAACAGAAACTTATTCTTTTATATTTCTGAAAGCTAGAAATCTGAACTCAAGGTGTTGGCAGGGCCATATTATCTCCAAAGTTTCTAGAGTTGGATCCTTCCTTGTCTCACCCAGCTTCCAGTAGTCCCAGGCATCCTTTGGTTTGCTCAGCATAACTCCAATATCTATCTCTGTTTTCATATGGCTGTCTTCTGTCTATGTATGTCTAAGTCCAGATTTCCCTCTTCTTATAAGGACACTGGTCAGATGAATTTGATAGGACTAGTTGGATTAAGTAACACTAAGAACATAGAAGAAATAACTATACATGCAAATGAATGTACACATTGATATTGGCAGTGTGCTATCATGGATCATTCATATATTTGTAAACATTAAGAGGTTATTTCAGAAATAAATAGCTTTATGTTCCAACAGCATATATCAAGTAATGTTAATGAAGAATGTATATACATCACTTATTTATTAGACTATAAATTCCCTGTAGTCATTAGACAAATGCTTTGTACATGACTTACACAATGTAAGGCTTTCAATGAATGAATGCTTCTTAAACATATGCCTTACACTGAAAGAGATATTTCATAACTACAAAATGTTAAATAAAGAAAATTTCAATTTATCAGATGTTTTGTGGGATATATACATGTAAATATGTGTGTGCGTGTGTATATATACACATGTGAATGTGGTCTATGAAATATATAATATATATACACACACATACATACATAAAATAACACATTCCATATAAGAAAACAGTAAAGATGCCAGTTTTATCTATTACATTGCTAAATGCTTGAAAATAAAGCAGGCTGGAACAGTATCTGTGAAGTAGATAACTCTAGTGAGACATGTAGAATTCTATCTCTACTCACAATATATAGATTATGTTTCTTCATAAAGATTATTAATCTTGAAAATTCTAGTTTTTATCATTTTTATTTGGAAAGATTGCTGTAATTAATTATAAATCCTCAAAAGGGAACATATGAAAACATTTTGTATGTTATCGTCATTAAGCATTTTGCATTTATAAAATATGAACAAATCATAGCTACATATTTTATAATCTATTCTATATACATGTATGCATGTATTTTCAAGACCGAGGCACATCCAAACCCAAAGGGCCTCCCTTAGCCTTAGAAAAGGTGAAGAGACATTGCCTCTATTTTGGTTGCTGCAGAGATGACAGTCTTGCAAAGCCAAAGTCAAGGGTCTGGTTACCAAGATTGCCAACCTAGTTCTGAATTCAGGCTATTTTCTTCGTCTCTTGCTTTGCACGTCCTGTTGCCTCATTTGCCCTTGGTTAGGACATTTGCTTTACCTTTGCCAAAGTACTGTCACTTTTGGTATAAATCAGAGATGGAGGATGTGGTTACACAAATGCTCAGGACTCTCATAGTGGCAGCTCCCCATGATGTAGTCCTTTCACAGGTGAGTCAGCTTTGAAGAATAAATGGGTTATTGTGTCTTGGCACCCATGGCTACATCCTTGGCTTGCCAAGTCAAAATCTCATTGGGTAATTAAGGGATTCTCATAATGCTCCTTAAGTCCTGTCTTTGGCAGACGTGATAGAGGTTATACCACTTTGGATGTCATAAATGGAAAAATGTAAGTAAGCCAGAAGCAATAATAGCACATGAGCTCTGCCAGGCAGTGAAGACGATATATGAGATGATCAAAACAGCAGTTGAGAAGTCCATTTGAAATAAAATGTTCAAAAGCTGCAATCAGTAGCTCTCTGAGGAATGTTAATCCAGGCTTAATGATAGTGAACTAAGACCAGGGTATTGAACTAGTGATTGTAATGTTTCTCAAAGGTCTATGGCTAGACTGTCCAGACAGTTACATGTATCACATAGCCATAGAGATAAAGCTAGGATTGTATTCCAAATAGGAAAAAGGTTGAAATATCATGCTATTGGGATGGAGTGGAGGGAAAAGAGTTGACAGGTTATGTATAGGAGCTCAGGCATTCACATTGGTGGAAACAGGAAGATGATTCAGTAAGTTGCGAAAGACATTTGTGCCTCTATGTTTACAAAGTCAAACAGGTAATTCAGCTGCACAGATATGTTTAACTAGCTTTATATATTTATACCTGTAGTTCTTGTCTTCTTTAAAATTTATTTAATATATGGTATTTAAGTTACAGGTTTTATCCTATGAAAAACTGTTAGCTGCTGTTTAAGCCAACGTTGATTTATTTTGTTACTTACATTCTTGGTCCACTTCTTAGTGATTACAGAAGACATTCTTAAAAACATTCTCAAAACTCAATTGATTCTGATTTAAAAAATCAACAAGAAGCCAACTGTTCATCAACTTTTTTTTAAGTACCTAAGAATCATCATTACATTTTTAAAGACAAGCAAATGTCTAAGAGGGGAGATGTTTGATTTGGTGGTTTTATCACCCTGAGCAATGCTACTGGACTACTGAAGTTATGAATCTCCAAGGATAGTTCAGAGTAAACTCTGGTTAGTAAATAAAACAGTTAATGTTATTCATGTACTATGTGAGCAGTTTAAAAACATAATATTTACATAACTATCTGTTATGTTTATGTTATAGTCTCCTAAAACAAATATTTCAACTCACAATAAATTATACCAGATATTAGCAATTGTCATCAATTGATGATGGAATGGCTATAATGAGTCATTCTAATTCCTTCCTTCTCTTTTTCCTTCTTCCATTCAACAAATGTTTTTTGAGTGCTGTATATATTAATTGCCAGGCACTATTGCCAGATGATAGATGCTATAGAAAGAATTTTTTTAAAAAGCAAAGTTTTTACCCTCAGAAAGTTTACGATCAGAAGAAGAACAAGATATAGTAGAAGAGACAGAAATCAGAAATTACAGTAGTGTGTGAAAAGGGACATGATGAAAAGTTGTGCCAAGTGCTAAAGGTGCCAGTGGCAGGTTGCCTTTGCCATCCGGGTGGTAAGAGAAGAGATATTCATTAAAGGCTTTCAAACACCCCCCCTGAATTACAACTGGAAGGAAGGTGAGGGCCTTACAATGCAAGGAAGACAGATAAAAAGCGTTGTCTAAGGAGGAAGTGAAGGGGTAAAGACTGCAAAGCAAAAGAAATCCCACCGTGATCTAAAATCTGAAAGGTGTTTAATATTACTGAAGAGAAAAATGAAAGGGGAATGGAGGAGAGACACAGCCGGAGAAAGAAGCTGTGGCCAGATAACAAAGGGCTTTGAATTTTACTCTAAGAAATTTAGACCTTTCCTAAATGCTACAAAGAGGGGGAAATGAAAGCACTTTAGCAGAGAGATGACACTGTAGCAGATCATATTTGAGCTGTATTTCCTCCTTAGGACAATCCTTGTTTTCAAAGAACTGCCTCCTTCTTTACTACATGATTCTGCCCACCCTCAACCTTTCTGTGTGACTATGTGATTCCTGATTGAAGTCAACTCACTTCTATTAGAGATTTGGGTTTCAGGCTAAGATACCATGTTCTAGGAGAGCGAAAAGATGAGTGCTACTGGGGTGGTCATGTGCCTGAAAAAGTAGAGGAAGTCAGGATGCATAGAGACAATGAATCAAATGGCAAAACTGCAACTAAGAAAATGAAATTTGTGTTATGATCAAGTTATGAACCACCTGGAAAGATCCCACCCAAAAAAACCATGTATCTTGATACATAGAAAATATCAAGGATGAAGGTAGGGTTTGGACTGAAAAACAAAACTGTGAGCCAATTTCAACAAATTCAATGAAAGTAGAGGCAGCCAGCAGATGGTTGAGCAGAAATAACTAGGTGAGATAGAGATTGGTAGAGCCAACTATCAGCATTAAAAAACAGTTTTTAGTAAAATTTAGGAGCATAAATTGTATATAGGCAGCAATGGAAGGAAAGTTAATTATGAGATATAAGAGAATATAAGAAAGTAAGAGCTGAAAGAAAAAGTGTGCTATACTCATGGGAAGAGCTAGGGTTTTCTAACGTTTAGTGTTGCAGAAAATAATTATAAAAATAAAATAAATTATGAAAATACGTAAAATACTTTGTCATAAAATGAGGTTTCAGAAAGTATGTTGTAAATGTTTGGGGAGATGGTTAAAACAAAAACTGGGTTAGAGAGAGGAGTTATATTGAATTAAATTTGTCTTTATGTGCATCTCACCTTTGTGTAATAAGAGAAACCGTAAGTATCAAGGTTCCTTATAAACTAGATTTAAATTGACAACAAAACATAAGTAACTACGAAGTATTTGTAGGCAGGTGTTGAACTAGCATGTTTTAGTTTCAGTGCAGTAAAATTGGTCTCACAATGTATAAAAGCTATTGAGGCAATAAAAACTCAGCCTTCTAATAAGCAGGTCTATTAAGCAAATGAAAAAACGAATATTATATCTGTAACAATCTTGAAGAAGATGAACCATTTTAGAGCTCTCTTGTTTCCAGTGAGAATCGTTGGGTAGAAATGCTCCAGTGGAAATCTTACTGCTGCTGTTAATATGCTGAGATGCACTTTGACTCACTGGTTTTCCCCCTTAAAGAATAAATTGAAACAGGGGACTCATACAAGTAGCTAACATTATATTCCTTCCAGAGTAGTGGATATTGTCTAACTAAATATTAACATCATTGCTGTTCAAAAGCTCTTGTGTGAATGCATGGTAAGATTTTTGATGATTAAAAAAAATAACAGTAATTGACACTTACTAAACCATTCATATAATGGAATTGTGCAAAGTGTTTACAACATGACGTTATTCAATTCTCCTATCAAAATTATGGAAGTAGATGTGGTTATGCCCATTTTATTGGGTAGGAAGTAGAGGACTAAAAGACTATGTAATTTGTCCATGTTCTCCCTGTTAATGAGTCAGAACTGAAGAGTTTTTGCAGTTCATGACTTTTTGCAAACTGTCAGTGAGCCAATGAGAGAAGTTTTCAGTCCACATGCACTTATACTATATATATTTGACAATTTAGGGTTCATTTGTAAGAAGCGAGCCTACATTTTTCCAAACACATACCTGAAAGTTTCTTAAGCTACCACCTCCACATATGTAAGGAATATGGACTGGATTATAAAATATTATTCTATGGTATAAAAGGCCAGAGTTTCCTATAGATCAGCATTTTTACCAAATTTAAATAATAAATAGTAAAAATATGTTAAAATACTTATGTTTACTAACATATTATATTTCACTTTGAAAAAAACTAGAGGTTTTATGAAATAGGCTAAAGGTGAAATAAATTGTCTTTCTTACCAATTTTTACCTGAGCTAATTTCCTTTTAATTAAATTATGGTTTCAAACAGAACACTGAAATGCCATTCTAAAATTTTTCTTAAGGTCAAAATGTTATCTAGGGCACTAAAGTGCCTCAAGCTTCAACTTGGCTCTTCTGTGGTTTTGATATCAGGAGCCTTGGAGATAGTTTTCAATTTAAAATTTTACTTTCTTTTTAATGCTAAATATCTAATCTTTTTCATCACCGGAAGGAAAGTAAATTTGCTAATTGGGTTCCTTAGAATTACTTTCAGCTTTTAAATTCTCATATCTTTCCCTACTTTTTAGAGGAGAGGGGAAAGAGTTGCAATATATCTATGCATAATGCTCAAAAGAGTAGTTTTTTCCTTCTTTTTTTTTAATTTTACTTTAGGTATATACTATATCCAGCACTTCTCCCCTGTTATCCCTCACCACCCTCCGCACCCCCCTGCTGTCCCTCCCCTACCACCACAACTGCCCCCAACGTATGATGCTCCTCTCCCTGAGTCCACGTGTTCTCATTGTTCAACACCTACCTATAAGTGAGAACATGCAGTGTTAGGTTTTCTCTTCGTGTCAGTTTGCTGAGAATGATGGCTTCCAGATTCATCTGGCTGTGTAGTATTCCATGGTGTATATGTACCACATTTTCTTTGTCCAGTCTATCATTGATGGACATTTGGGTTGGTTCTGGGACTTTGCTATTGTACACAGGGCTACAATGAACATACGTGTGCATGAGTCTTTATAGTAGAATGATTTATAGTTCTGTGGGTATATACCCAGTAATGGGATTACTGGGTCAAATGGAATTTCTATTTCTAGATCCTTGAGAAATCACTACACTGTCTTCCACAATGGTTGAACTAATTTACAGTCCCACCAACTTTGTAGGAGTGTTCCTATTTCTCCACATCCTCTCCAGCATCTGTTGTCTCCAGATTTTTTAATGATTGCCATTCTAACTGGTGTGAGATGGTATCTCAATGTGGTTTTGATTTGCATTTCTCTAATGACCAGTGATGATGAGCATTTTTTCATATGTTTGTTGGCCTCATATATATCTTCTTTTGAAAAGTGTCTGTTCATATCCTTCACCCACTTTTGAATGGATTTGTTTGTTTTTTCCTATATTATCTGTTTTAATTGTATTTCTTTTTTTTTGAGATGAAGTTTCGATCTTGTTTACCCAGGCTGGAGTGCAATGGCGTGATCTCAGCTCACTGCAACCTCCACCTCCTGGGTTCAGGCAATTCTCCTGCCTCAGCCTCCTGAGTAGCTGGGATTCCAGGCATGTGTCACCGTGCCCAGCCAATTTTTTTTTGTATTTTTAGTAAAGAGGGGGTTTCACCATGTTGACCATGATGGTCTCGATCTCTTGACCTCGTGATCCACCTGCTTCGGCCTCCCAAGGTGCTGGTATTACAGGCGTGAGCCACCACGCCTGGCCTGTTTTAGTTCTTTATAAATTCTGGATATTACTTCTTTGTCATATGGGTAGATTGCAAAAATTTTTTCCCATTCTGTTGGTTGCCAGTTCACTGTAATGATGGTTTCTTTTGCTGTACAGAAGCTCTGAATTTTAATTAGATCCCATTTGTCTATCTTGGCTTTTGTTGCCATTGCTTTTGGTGTTTTAGTCATGAAGTCCTTGCCTATGCCTATGTCCTGAATGGTTTTGCCTACGTGTTCTTCTAGGGTTTTTATGGTGTTAGGTCTTATGTTTAAATCTTTAATCCATCTGGAGTTAACTTTAGTGTAAGGTGACAGGAAGGGGTCCAGTTTCTGCTTTCTGCACATGGCTAGCCAATTTTCCAAACACCATTTATTAAACAGGGAATCCTTTCCTCATTGCTTGTTTTGTCAGGCTTGTCAAAGATCAGATCGTTGTAGATGTGTGGTATTGCTTCTGGGGCCTCTGTTCTGTTCCATTGGTCTATATCTCTGTTTTGGTACCAGTACTATGCTGTTTTGATTACTGTAGCCTTATAGTATATTTGAAGTCCAGCAATGTGTTGCCTCCAGCTTTGTTCTTTTTGCTTAGGATTTTCTTGGCTATGTGGGCTCTCTTGTGATTCCATATGAAGTTTAAAGTGTTTTTTTCCAGTTCTGTGAAGAAGGTCATTGGTAGCCTGATGGGGATAGTGTTGAATCTATAGATTACTTTGGGCAGTTTGGCCATTTTCATGGTATTAATTCTTCCTAACCATGAGCATGGAATGTTTTTCCATCTGTTTGTGTCCTCTCTTATTTCGTTGGCCATCTTGGAGAGTACCCTTTCCTTCTTAAGAGTAGCTTTTTTAGACAGTTTCAAAGATTGTTCAAATACCTATGACGTATTCTATCTGCTTTCAACTGGTTTCTTTTTGTTGCTGTCTACTAGTCTGAAATGATTTTACTTCATGATTTCTGACTGTGTTCATTTTTATAAAGGTAAGTCCTATTTTTCTCAGACTATTGCAAGACCTAAATTTAAAAAACATTGAAGCAAAACATAATTTCAAAGTAGTTCAATAGCATAATTTTTCTGTAGTTCCTAATGAATGCTTTATAAAACCAGAAACTCAAACTCTTAAAGGTTATTAGTTTTAATAACTACCTAAAATTATTTTATTCTACCAACATGGAATTTCATTTCTCATATCTTGGTTTTAAGTATATTCTTTGCATTCCAGGGATTTTTCCACACATCTCCTAGAGAAAATGGACATTTTTTTGGTAACCCATGTTGAGTCTTGTGTTCTTTTCTTATATAAATGCAATATTGGGATGTCATCCATGAAAGAATCTTATTTGTTTTCCTGACTTAAACCAACTTAAAAATATAAATCTAAATAATTTTCTTATTATGTTATGAATCTATTCTCCTTTTTCTTGCATCTGTTCTCTTTTCCTCTACTTTTGACTCCTAAATTTTTAAGCATCTTGCACATTCATATTCTTTAAAATAGATTAAATGACAAATTACATAAATCATTTCCTTCTTATAAAGATATTTGAGAATAATGTAACCACAGCTATTATTTAAATTATAACATTTCCTTAATGCATATGTAAAGTGGTAGGGGCATATTCCTATCAAATATAAAAAGACTTTTTTTCATCTGCACAGAGAAATAATCTCAAAGAGAGAGGGCATTAAAATATATATATCAGCCTAGAATTCTATAACTTCCCTTGAAGCCCCCAAATTGAACAAAAATTATGTAATGGAATATACCTGCTTGAATATTTGTTCCTGTGGTCATTTAATAGTTGCCACAAACTCACTTTAATGCCTTCTGGAGATTTAGCCTACTTCTACAATCTTCAATCAATAATGTTTTAAGGAAAGAAAATAAAAGGACCCCATGTTTCATCAGCTTTGCTATTGCCTCGCTCAGACTGTGCCAGCCTTCATTTAACTTACTTACAGTCCAATAGGGAAGACAGATAAGTAAATGGTCTCTATCTTGTTACTGGTCTCAGTTTGTCAGACTGCAGTAACAACATATCTTGATAATTTATAAACAATAGAAATGTATTGCATAAGATCAAGGAATGAGTAGATTCCAGTGTCTGGTAAGCACGTGCTCTTCATAGATGATGCCATCTATGTGTGCTGACATGGAAGAAGGGACCCACAGTCTTCTTCAGACCTCTCTTATGAGGGCACTAATCCTATTCATGGAGTGTGTGTGTCAGGGTTCCACTTTCATGACCTAATCACTTCCCAAAAACCTCACCTTTTAATATCATTGCATTAGGAATTAGGTATCAACATATGAATTTAAAAAGGACACAAATATTTAGACCAGAGCATTGTTTATTCTCAGTTTCTTGATCGTTTTCCTTCAGTTTCCCAGCTCCAAGAGGTTAGGTTCTTGCCTTATTCACTAATCTTTCCAGAGACTAAGGCATTGTCCCTGGGTCATGTGCTATCAGATCTGCCTAAATATCTTTTTCTATACATGCCATTCTGCTGATGGAACATGTCCCTGAGGTCTTGCTCTGTTTAACTCTTTAGATCTTTGCTTGAATCCAGTGCTTCCTGAAAATGACATTCTGGTTATCCAGACCCAGCTCATTACCTGTGCTCTCCTTTCACATCAGACTGGTGTTTCAGGCCTGTCCATCCATCTTTTCTCTGATTATATTATCTTTTTTCACAGAATATTTTTAAAACAGTGCAAGAATGGTTTTGAAATTTGTTCTAATATATATTGCTCATCATTTGACCAACGAGTAGTTGTCTCTCTTCTAAGCAAGAGAATCAGAGAAAGATGATACATAAAGTAACATTGTAAACTCCAAGTGGAATTGCTGTAAGAGAAAAATGAAGTAGTTCACAAAGGGAGATAAAATGTACCACCTTGGCAAAATATAATAGTTTTACACTATTATTGTTAACATTAAATTTTTCTTAATGATAATAGAGTAAGGGTAAATATTGGCAAGTATAGTGAAATGAAATAAAACCTGTATATTTAAATGGTTACAATGTGAGTTTAACTTGAGAATGAACAATTTGAAAAAGGAATAAAATAGAACCTAGTTGTCACTTCTCTAAACTTATTTAATAAAGTTAACTGAACCAGGACTTGAATAGATATTTATACACTTATGTTCATAGAGGATTATTCATAATAGCCAAAAGATGGAAGTGATGTAAGAGTCCATAGATGAATAAAAGGATTTTTTTTAAATGGTATAAACATGCAAAAAAATATTATTTATCCTTAAAGAGGAAGGAAATTCTGACACATGTTATAACATGAATATTGAAGTTATTATGCTAAGTGAAATAAGCCAGTCAAGGGCAAATATCTGATTCCACTTATAGGAGGTACCCAGAATAGCCAAGTTTATAAAGACAGAAAATAGAATAGTGGTTGCCATGGGCCAGTGGGAGGGAATGGAGAGTTATTTTTTGATAGATACACAGTTTTAGTTTGGAACAATAATAAAGTTCTGGTGTGATGGTGGCACATTAATATGAATGTATTTAATGCAACTGAACTATAGGCTTAAAAATGATTAAAATGCCAAGAAAATGATGGCCAGCCACAGACTGGGAAAAAATATTTGCAAAAGATATGTAATAAAAAATTGTTATCCAAAACGTACAAAGATCTCTGAAAATTTAACAATAAGAAAATTAGTAATGCAAAAAAAATGGTAAAGACCTGAACAGACACCTCACCAAAGAAGATATACAGATGACAAATAAGCATATGAAATGATGTTCAACATCACATGTTATTAGGGAATTGCAAATTAAAGCAATGATGAGCTACCACTCCACACCTATTACAATAGCTCTATCCAAAACACTATTGGTGAGGATATGGGGGAGCAGAAACTCTCATTCATGGCTGGTGGGAATCAAAATGGTACAGCTACTTTGGAAGACAGTTTGGCAGTTTCTTATGAAACTGCTTACAAAGTGTTCAAAATGATCCACAGAGAAGACAAAGACATTAAAAATAGAAAGGAGTATAAAAAAACATTGGCATGTGATAAAAAAAAAAGTCTGACATGTATAATTGGAGACATAAAAGGGAAGAGAGTGAGTACTTAAAGAAATTCAGACTCAGAGTTTCTCAAAACATCAAATAACATGGTCCAAGAAGCTCTCTGTTCCCCTACCTTCCCATGTATTAAAAACAAATTAAATGAATAATTTACCACAATAGAAATGCAATAAATAAATAAATAAGGCATCTAAAAGAGAATTTAGGAGATGTTATTCTTCATCTTACGGTTGGCAAAGATGCTTTAGACAAGACACAAAAGTCCTAACTATTAAAATAATTGGTAAATCGGTCTTCATTAATAAATTAAGTGCTTCTGCTCACTAAAAGTTGCCTAAGGAGCGTAAAAGACAAGCTGCACACCAGAATACATTAGTAGTGCATTATTATAACAATAAACTCATATTCCAAAATTTTTAAATGCCACAAAAACTCTGCAAGTCAATCATGAAAAAACAAAAAATTGCAATTAAAAATGTTTTAAAGAAACAAAGGCCTAGAAAATGTACTTTATAAAAGACAATTTTCAATTGGCCAAATAAATATGAAAAGTGCTGAATAACCTAATTAGTCACCCCCATTGCAGATAAATCCAAAATGAGATATTACTGCATTCACCCCACTTGAAGGACTAATATTAAAAGGACTGGCCAAACACAGAGTGGCAAGTATGTAGTCAACTGGGAGTCAAATACATTACTGGTGGCTGTGTTAATTACTACAACCACTATTAAATACTATTGGAATGTATAGTAAAGCTAAACATATGTATACCATTTAACTCAGCAATTCCATACATACACATGTATATATAGTTTTGCTTTACTATAAATATGCATGGTATACATACACACATATATAATATGCATATTATATATGAGATATACCTATTATATATTATAATGTATAATATATTCCTATATATAATTGCTGTATATACATATACAGTAATTTCACACATATTATATATTAATATACATATATAATATAGTGTATATACCTTCTAAGAAAAAAAAAGTTCTTAATATCTACAAAAATATGAATAAGAATATTTATAGTTGTTTTATTTATTACAATGAGAAACTGAATTACAAATATTCACCAATGAGGGAATGACAATGAAAAAGCACAACATGAATGAAAACACATAAGCATAAATGTTGAGCAGGAAAAGCAAGATACAGAAGAATATATACTATATGATTTTATTCTACAGAATTTAGTAACAGAAAAAGCTACTATATGATGATGAAAGTCAAAATAATGGTAATCTAATGGGGAAATTTTGACTGACATGGGCATAAGAAAGTCCCTGGGTGCTGAAATCGTGCTATGTATTCATCCCAATGGTGGTGATGAATATTTATATATTTAAAGTTTCTAAATCTGTGTTTTTTGCTTCAATAGAGGATTTGCCAATAAAGTAATGAATATATAGCAATGCATTTTCATAAAGTTGATATAGCCTCTTTACTTGATAAAGAAAAGAATATTATCTGTTTACAAAACGTCTCCATTATCTTTTCTCCTGTCATTTTTACTGCCAAGGATAACTGCTTTTTTGACTTCTGCCTGTTTTTGAACTTTATGTTAGTTGAATTTCTTGTGGTTATGGTTTGTTTGTTCTCATTATTTTTAGTATTACATTGAATGAATATACTAAAATTTTAGTTTTTTTATTCTACTAGAGATGGCATTTGAGATTTTTCCATGGCTAAAATATATTTCTTCTGCAAACATTCTTGTACATGTATTTTGGCAAATACAAATATATACTTATGTTAGGTATATTGACTTGAATGGTTTACCAAGATATTTCTGTTCCTATCCAATGTAAATTCCTTTTAGCCCTTAGTAATCATCCGCAAATCTCCTGAAACTGATAAGCAACTTCAGCAAAGTCTCAGGATACAAAATCAATGTGCAAAAATCACAAGCATTCCTATACACCAATACCAGACTTAAAGAAAGCCAAATTAAGAACAAACTGCCATTCACAATTGCTACAAAGAGAATAAAATACCTAGGAATACAACTAACAAAGAATGTAAAGGACCTCTTCAAGGAGAACTACAAACCACTGTTCAAGGAAATAAGAAAGGACACAAACAGATGGAAAAACATTCCGTGCTCATGGTTAGGAAGAATCAATATTGTGAAAATGGCTATACTGCCCAAAGTAATTTACGGATTCAACGCTATTCCCATCAAGCTACCTATGACCCTTTTCACATAACTGGAAAGACCACCTTAAACTTCATATGGAACCAAAAGGGAGCCCACACAGTCAAGTCAATTCTAAGTAAAAAGAGCAAAGCTGGAGGCATCACACTACCTGACTTCACACTACACTACAGAGATACAGTAATCAAAACAGCATGGTACTGGTACCAAAACAGAGATATAGACCAATGGAACACAACATGTAAAACCATCTGATCTTTGTACAATGTACAATGGAGGCAACGCCACACATGTACAACCATCTGATCTTTGACAAACCTGACAAAAACAAGCAATGGGGAAAAGATTCCCTGTTTAATAAATGATATTGGGAAACCTGGCTAGCCATGTGCAGAAAGCAGAAACTGGACCCCTTCCTGACACCTTTTACTAAGATTAACTCCAAATGGATTAAAGACTTAAACATAAAACCTAACACCATAAAAACTCTAGAAGAAAACCTAGGCAAAACCATTCAGGACATAGGCATAGGCAAGGACTTCATGACTAAAACACCAAAAGCATTGGCAACAGAAGCCAAAATAGATAAATGGGACCTAATTAAACTCCAGAGCTTCTGTACAGTAAAAGAAACAATCAAGGGTAGGGAGTGAACCAGCAACCAACAAAATGGGAAAAAATTTTTGCAATTTACCCATCTGACAAAGGACTTATATCCAGAATTTACAAAAAACTAAAACAGATTTACAGGAAGAAAACAAACAAACCCATTCAAAATTGGGTAAAAGATATGAACAGACACTTTTCAAAAGAAGATATGTATGAGGCCAACAAACATATGAAAAAATGCTCATCACCACTGTCATTAGAGAGATGCAAATCAAAACTAGATTGAGATACCATCTCACGCCAGTTAGAATGGCGATCATTAAAACATCTGGAGACAGATGCTGGAGAGGATGTGGAGATATAGGAATACTTTTACACTGTTGGTGGGAGTGTAAACTAGTTCAACCATTGAGGAAGACACTGTGGTGATTCCTTAAGTACCTAGAAATAGAAATTCCATTTGACCCAGCAATCCCATTACTGGGTATATATCCAAAGGTTTATAAATCATTCTATTATAAAGACACATGCACATGTATGTTCACTGCAGCACTGTTTACAATAGCAAAGACTTGGAATTAAGCCAAATGCCCATCGATGATAGACTGGACAGGGAAAATGTTGCATACATACACCATGGAATACTATGCAGGCATAGAAAAACGATGAGTTCATGTCCTTTTTAAAGACATGGATGAACCTGGAAACCATCATTCTCAGCAAACTGACACAAGAACAGAAAATCAAATACCATGTGTTCTCACTCATAGGTGGGTGTTAAACAATGAGAACACATGGACACAGGGAGGGGAGCATCACACGTTGAGGTCTGTTGGCAGGGACTAGGGGAGGGACAGTGGGGGGTAGGGAGTTGGGGAGGGATAACATAGGGAGAAATGCCAGATATAGATGATGGGGTTGGAGGCAGCAAACCATATTTCTATGTATGTACCTATGCAACAATCCTGCATGTTCTTCACAGGTACCCCAGATCCTAAAGTGTAATAAAATATATATTAATAATCATCATCATCATTAAGTGTTCTCATTTCTGAAATCCAAAGGTACTTGTTCATAATCATTTATTTGTGTGTTTGATTGGTCTTCATCTTCACTCCATTATTTCTGATATTTATTTTTCCTTTTTTCTCAATGAAAATGAAGTTCTTAGAGAAAGAAGCAGGAATCAAGAAAAATAGGTAACAGAAATGTCAGTATTTCCTGACAACCCGATTGTTCAGTCTTCTGAAATGTTTTCATAGGGGCCACAGGTATTCACTGCAACTGCAAACAATCCGTGGCAGTAGGGAGGAAGGAAGAATTTATCTCCTGACTTCTAACTTCCATTGGTTCAAATTCTCCCATGAAGCCTTTACTCTCCTGAACTCTTGGGTTGCATGTGCATAAATGCCAAGTGAAACCTGGGGTAACTCATAAGTCAGTGGCACCAGGGAAGTGCCAGAACATGAGATAAAGGTACACAGCACTGATGTGGTGTAGGAATTGTTGGAGAATTTTCATGAACAACGGGTCTACTAGGAGTAGTTTGCAAGGCAGGTGACAGGTCTGTAGTGAAGATGGTGGCAACCGCAGAAATCTGGCTGCATGACCATGGAATTGGTGTTAGCTGCCGCTGCTGCTCACTCTGGCCCAAAGGCAAAGCAAGTGCATGAATTTGGGTGTCACATAAACAAAAACTTTTTTTCAGATCAACTCTTGTCTTCTAGTGACATACATACATGTCTTTCCTAAGATAAAGATGCTCTAATTTCTCCCTGGGATGTGATGTACAAATCTAATTTATCAACATTTCAACCTTCAAAAAAGCCTTTAAAAGAGACAGCAAAGCAAGCTCCAGTACCCTCTGTTGCCATTGGATCCTAGTCTGCAAATGATATTCATCATCTTTCTCCACTGTCTCCCACTTGAGATTTCCCTGATGCTCAGATAACATTCTTGCTTGGTAGACAGCCAGCCTAGTGGGAAAGCTGAGATCTTCATTCCCAAGAGGTATGAGCTCATAGTTCCCTTGCCCTTGTCAAGGTATTATTGTTGCATCTGTCCATTTACAGTTTTCAACTGATCTAGGAGTCCCAAGAAGCAACAGAGTTAATCCCCTGAATTCTAGATACTTATCCCTACTTCCACTGTGTACCAACCACCCTAGCTTCTTCATGGCAATTGAGCTTGATTACCCCCACTGGCATAGTAACTCCTTTCTTTACTTTAAAAAAGGCCAAATCGTGGCTGCAACTTCCTATTTGGTGTAATATTTTGTACTGAAAAGTTTTCTTTAGAGTAAGGTGGCTCAGTAGACGATTGTGCATTCCAGAAGTCAGCACCCCAAGCCCACAAGAATTGTATATAATAATTTCTATAGGAATGTATTACTGTTCTCTTAAAAGCGGAAAGAGGCAAAACTGTTCTGTCACCAAATGGCTAACTGGCCTCCCTGAGGAGTGAAGCCATATCAAGTGCTCAATCTTAGTCTCTGCTGCCGGCAGTTTGAGCATTCAGCAGGAGTAAGGTTAGCTTAGCCTTTGAAAGGGAAGGCCCATGTTGTCAGGTTCATGCACAAGTTACAATCCTGTCTCACATTGCTCCAGGTATGACCCATAAGTTATGCATGTGTGGACACTGAGTCGTTTCCACAGCATCTCATGACTCCGACAAGAAACCCTGGGCATAAAATGAGAAACATGATACATATTTAAAATCAATGTGAGAAAGAAGTTGCCAACTGAGTCCCAGATTTACAATAATGATGGAACAGTTGTGCTGATGCTATGACACTTTCTGGCCTACATGCAGAACCAGTATAGAGATCATAGTGACATACAAACTCAATCTGCTTTGTCCTGATTTTCTGGTGCCTTAAGCAGCTATTTGGTGTGCCTACTGGCTAAGTCAGCCCTGAAAATGTAATAAAAGGCAGACTGTGTGATGTACTACAATTAGTCCCAACATTCAGCCAGTGTGTTCTGGTGTGGGATACTGACTGGTGGGTTTGATGGATCGTACTTTTGTTTTATTAAATTTCAGAAAGCACAAATGAGGGTAAAAAAAAAAAATAGAGATTTCCAGACTGTCATGTCTGAAAGAAAGGCAGAAAGGTAAGAAATAGAATGCCTCCCATTAGAATTACTAATCAACTCATCGTCTTAAAATAAATTAACAAGTTAAGAGCAGGATCCTGAGGTTTTTCTTGGATGAAAGCCCAAGAAAGTTGCTGAGATTTAATAGACAAAGTAAGGTTATAGAAGATTTTTAAGAGGGGTAACAGAACAACCAGACTATTGCTACAGGAAAAACAAGTTAATAATACTGTTTACAAGATCAAATTTAAGGTTAGGAAACGCAATTACTTTAGCCTCCATTGAAGCATAATGAAGCTTGGATTTCACTAACGTCAATGGGAATGAGTAAAGATGTGAACTGAAGTAAGATATAACTAGGCTTAGCAGTAGTAATTGATGAGTTAAGGAAAGGAAGAGACATGTCAATGATGATTTGAGGGGTCAGTCCTAAATTATCTTCCTGAATGGAGCCATCTTTTAATTTTAATCACATTGAATCTGAGGTATTTAAATGTCGCAGATGTGCGCGCGCGTGTGTGTGTGTGTGTATTTATGCACGTGAATACCTATGAATGCACTCATATAGCTGATGTGGACACAAAGATACACTAATCAGCCTTCAAGGAAGGACTTGCTGTTTAGCTGCAGAGCATTCTGGCCAGAAGCCAATGTCCTGCTATCTTGCCTGTCAGATCTGCCTCAGCTTCAGACATATCCTTTGTTTGAGGTTATATCTCCACCAGAGCAGCTTGCATCCAGTAACTGAGCACAGCAGGGGTATAAGGTTCTGGCCATCATGACCTGTTGCACAACATCTAATGAGCAACACTCACTTCAGAGCTCCCTGCCAGTTCCACTTCTTTCTCTACCCAATTCTGATTCTTCCTCATCCTTTATACAGTTGTTCATCCCTAGTAAACACAACATACCTAAACTGGGTCTCAGCATTTGCTTCTGGCGAAGCTGTGATGGTAGCAATATATCATTTTGGATTCTTATAGGCACAAACTATGAAAAAAATCAACCAAATGTGTCTTAAAAATGTATTATTTCATAAAAGGTTCTGAAGCAGGGAAGTAGTAGAGTTAACTAATGAGTAATTCAATGATATCATAATAACTTCAGATTCCATTCATCTCCCCATGTTCTCTTCCTTAAGACTGTATTTTTCTCTCTTTTTCTCCTCATACTCAAAAGATGATTGTCACAAATTCAGGTGGCATATCCTCACAACCAAGTCCAAAGGCAAAATGATAGTTTCTTTTCTATGTAACTTTTTTTTCTTTAATCAGAAAAAGAAAAATTTCCAGGTCCCAGTGGTTTGGGTTGGGTTATTACTGATGAGGACATGGCAAAGATAAATTTGGAGAACAGGGAGGTTTTTGGGTAAGTAATCATCACTCTCTGTCACCAAAAAGGTCTAAATTTGATTTCACAGATAAAGTATGGAAGAAATATACCACTTGATTATTCCCTTTAAATCCACTTTCATTACATTGTAAGTCTCATACTTCTTTGCATAGAAGGAAATTCAATCACAGCCTATAATCTAGGTTTCACTGGTGCAAAGGTTCTGTGATATTATTCAATCCCAAAGAATTAATAAATACCCTGCAGTTCACCAGCCAACAGTTGTTTACACTAAAGCATTCCTTTTTGCAATGCACACAGTATCTTCAACTCTGATGTTTTCACTGCTTCTGTATTACTGCTCGAGCATGTGAGTTGATGCTGAGGCTGTGAACCTTGGTGGCATAGATATTACTGCCTTAGGTTCACCATTCTTCCAAATCATCCTTTTCAAAATCTTGCCATTGCCCTGCTCTATTGTTTCCAAGTATTGTCTTGGCCCTTGATAAATGTAAAATCTGCCAATCATTGACTGGTCTTCTTCTAGGGGAAATCTCTCCCTTTAATCAGTCTCACTTAAATTTTTTTTTCTCTCCTTCTTCCTTTAAACAAGGAGCACACCCTTTTCCTCAAGTTACAGTGTAGACTTTATGCTCTGTACAAATCCATAAGATGAAGAAATTCTTGAAGCTTGATTACTGCTCAGAATCAGGAGAAGCAGAAATGCAGAGAACAAAACACGAAAGAACAAAACACATCCTGACCCCCATCCCCAGGGTTTCTGAAAGTAGCAAATTAAAACACAAGAAGCCTAGTTAAATTTAAAGGGAAGATAAGCAGTGAACTTGTTTTAGTATAACTATGTCTTATAAGTATAGGATAAATTAATTGGGCATCACACATTTTATTGGCAACTTTAAACATCCTCCCCTTACCACCTTCAAAATATATAATGTTGGTTTGAAGCTTGGAAGATTAGTTGCTACTGAAAATATAGATTTCAGAGACTTGTAGATTTCAGCTGAAGCTATGTAAAAGATGAAAACTCTAAGGGACCTTAAGATGTCCAGAGAGAAAGACAGACTCTTAAATTATCCTTAGTGTCTAGAATAGTGCTAAACATATAGGAGATCCTAATAAATAATAACAAAATGAAAAAAAAAATCAAACAAAAGATAACCAAGCTGGATTGAGAGACCGACTCAAGATGGCTGGTGAGAACAACCCAGGATTGAAGCTCTCAGTGAACGCATGGAAGGTGAGTCAGGGCCACATTTCCAGACGGATCTTTGTTGCCCACAGAACAGGGAAATTCCCAGGTATAAAAGCGATGCGGGGTGCCAGCGCATCAGTTTTGGTTGCTGCAGCCGGCAGCCGGCGCTGCAGCACAGTGGCGCTCCACAGCACTCCGCACAAAGTGCACAGGTCTGGATGCCCTGTTGAACCGGCAATCTGAGACTTGAGAGGGCAGATTGGCATATCCATCTGACTGAACAGGACTTGGACAGTGAGCCAGGCCAGGAGATTCCAGGGAAATGGCGTTTGGGCCAGTGCAGTGGGACAAACAAAACGGCAATTCCAAACGCTCCGGGTGGAGAGTTTCACTGCGGGCACAGCTGAACCCAGGATGGTGCAGCTCGATGGGGGAGGGGCGTCCACCATTACCAAGGCAATCTGCCCCTACTGAGGTACACTCCAATTGCTGACGCAGCCTGCCATTGCCAAGGCAACCCGCCACAAAAGAGAGACTCCAATACAGGGCGTAGCCCGTGGCAGCAGGGCGGAGACCGCAGCAGCAGGACAGAGCCTGCAGCAACAGGGTGGACCTCACACCAGCAAGGCGGAGCCTCAGCAGGCAAATAGTGACTAGACTGCCTCCTAGCTGGGCAGGACAGAGCAAAGGACACTCATAAAGAAAGCCCCAACCCCCCCGAGACAGAGCATCTGAGAAAAAAAGGGTTTTTTTATGAGTTCTGCTGCAGCAGAATTAAACGTAGCAGCCTAACAGCCCTGAATAAACAACAGAGCTCACAGCTCAGCACTTGAGCTCCTATAAAGTACAGACTATCTCCTCAAGCAGCTCCCTGACCCCTCTATATCCAGAAGACTGACATTTGGCAGGCATCATTCTGGGACAAAGATAGCAGAAAAAGAAACTGGTAGCATCCCTCGCTGTTCCACAGCTGCTATAGGTGCACCCCAGACTAGCAGGGCCTGGAGTGGACCTCAGCAGTCGTACAGTGGAGGGGCTAGACTGGTAGAAGGAAAACCAAGTAACAGAAATACTTCATCATTAACAATCTGGGCGTCCACTCAGAGATGCAATCGAAAAGTCAGCAACTACGCAGACGACAGGTTGATAAATCCACAAAGATGGGAAGAAACCAGTGCAAAAAGGAGGAAAACACCCGAAACCAGAACACCTCGCCTCCTAGAAAGGACAAAAACTCCTCACCAGCAAGGGAACAAAGATGGATGGAGAATGACTGTGATGAAATGATGGAATTAGACTTCAGAAGGTGGATAATAAGAGACTGTTGTGAGCTAAAAGAAAATGTTTTAAATCAATGCAAAGAAAATAAGAACCTTGAAAAAAGATTTGAAAAAAAATTCAAGGAAATGATAACAAGAATGGATAACTTAGAGAGGAATATGAATGAATTCAAGGAGCTGAAAAACACAATATGAGAACTTCTCAAAGCATGCACAAGTTTCAACAGCCGAATTGACCAAGCAAAAGAAAGAATATCAGAAGTCGAAGATCAACTCAATGAAATAAAACGAGAAACCAAGATGAGAGAAAAAAGCACAAAAAGGAATGAACAAAGTCTCCAAGAAACGTGGGACTATGTGAAGAGACCTAACCTACATTTGATAGGCATACCAGAATGTGATGAAGAAAATGAATCCAAGCTGGAAAATACTCTTTAGGATATTATCCAGGAAAATTTCTCCCACCTAGCAAGACAGGCCAACACTCAAATGCAGGAAATACAGAGAACACCACAAAGATATTCCACAAGAAGAGCAACCCCAAGGCACATAATCATCAGATTCACCAGGGTTGAAATAAAGGAGAAAATACTAAGGGCAGCCAGAGAGAAAGGTCGGGTCACCCACAAAGGGAAGCCCATCAGACTCACAGCAGATCTCTCGGCAGAAACTCTATAAGCCAGAAGAGAGTGGGGGCCAATATTCAACATCCTTAAAGAAAAGAGCTTTCAACCCAGAATTTTATATCCTGCCAAATTGAGCATCATACGTGAAGGAAAAATAAAATCCTTTGCGAACAGGCAAGTACTCAGAGATTTTGTCACCACCAGGCCTGCTTTACAAGAGCTCCTGAAAGAGGCACTACACATAGAAAGGAACAACCAGTACCAGCCATTCCAAAATCACACTAAATGCTAAAGAGCATCAACATAATGAAGAATCTACATCAACTAATGGGCAGAACAGCCAGCTAGCATCAAAATGGCAGTATCAAATTCACACATAACAATATTAACCCTAAATGTAAATGGACTAAAGGCACCAATCAAAAAACACAGACTGGCAAATTGGATTAAAAAAAACACCATCAGTGTGCTGTATCCAGGAAACCCATCTCACATGCAAGGATACAAAAAGGCTCAAAATAAAGGGATGGAGGAAGATTTACCAAGCAAATGGAGAGCAAAAAAAAAAAAGCAGGAGTTGCAATTCTCATCTCTGATAAAATAGACTTTAAAGCAACAAAGATCAACAGAGACAAAGAAGGACATTACATAATGGTAAAAGGATCAATAAAACAAGAAGAGCTAACGATCCTAAACATATATGGACCCAATACAGAAGCACCCAGAAACATAAGGCAAGTTCTTAATGACTTACAAAGAGACTTAGACTCCCACACAATAATAGTGGGAGACTTTAACACTCTAATGTCAATATTAGACAGATCAACCACACAGAAAATTAACAAAGATATCCAGAGCTTGAACTCAGACCTGGAACAAGCAAACCTGATAGACATTTACAGAACTCTCCACCCCAAATCCACAGAATATACATTCTTCTCAGCACCACATCACACCTACTCTAAAATTGACTACATAATTGGAAGTAAAGCACTCCTCAGCAAATGCAAAACAACTGAAATCACAACAAACAGACTCTCAGAACATAGTGCAATCAAGTTAGAACTCAGAATTCAGAAACTAACTCAGAACCGCACAGCTTCATTGAAACTGAACAACTGGCTCTTGAATGTTGATTGGATAAACAATGAAATGAAGGCATAAATAAAGAAGTTCTTCGAAACCAATGAGAATGAAGACACAATATGCCAGAATCTCTGGGACACATTTAAAGCAGTCTCTAGAGGAAAATATATAGCAATAAGTGCCCATATGAGGAGAATGGAGAGATCCAAAATTGACACCCTATCGTCAAAATTGAAAGAGCTAGAGGAGCAAGATCAAAAAAACTCAAAACCCAGCAGAAGACAAGAAATAACTAAGATCAGAGGTGAACTGAAGGAGATAGAGACACGAAAAACCCTTCAAAAAATCAATAAATCCAAGAGCTGGTTTTTTGAAAAGATCAACAAAATAGACAAACCACTAGCCAGATTGATAAAAAAGATGCAATAAAAAATGATAAAGGGGAAATCACCACAGATTCCACAGAAATTCAAAAATTCAAACCATCATCAGAGAATATTACAAACAACTCTATGCATATAAACCAGTAAACCTGGAAGAAATGGATAAATTCCTGGACTCCTGTGTCCTCCCAAGTCTAAACCACGAGGAAGCTGAAACTATGAATAGACCAATAACAAGGTCAGAAGTCGAGGCAGCAATTAAGAGCCTACCACACAAAAAAGGCCCAGGTCCAGATGGGTTCACAGCCGAATTCTACCAGACACACAAAGAGGAGCTGGTACCATTCCTTCTGAAACTATTCCAAATAATCCAAAAAAAGGAAATCCTTCCTGAATCATTTTATGAGACCAACATCATCCTGATACCAAAACCCTACAGAGACCCAACAAGAAAAGAAAACTTCGGGCCAATATCCATGATGAACATAGATGCAAAAATCTTCAATAAAATACTGGCAAGCTGATTGCAACAGCACATCAAAAAACATATCCATCATGATCAAGTAGGATTCATCTCGGGGATGCAAGGCTGGTTCAACATACACAAGTCTATAAACGTAATTCACCACATAAACAGAACCAAAAACAAAAACCACATGATTATCTCAATTGATGCAGAGAAGGCATTCGACAAAATTCAACAGCCCTTTATGCTAAAAACCCTCAATAAATTCGGTATTGATGGAACATTTCTCAAAGTAATAAAAGCTATTTACGACAAACCAACAGCCAATATCATACTGAATGGGCAGAAACTGGATGCATTCCCTTTGAAATCTGGCACTAGACAAGGATGCCCTCTGTCACCACTCCTATTCAATATAGTAATGGAAGTTCTAGCCAGAGCAATCAGGCAAGAAAAAGAAATAAAGCGTATTTAAATAGGAAAGGTGGAAGCCAAATGTTCTCTATTTGCAGATGACATGATAGTATACCTAGAAGACCCCATCACCTCAGCCCAAAAACTCCTGAAACTAATAAGCAACTTCAGCTAAGTCTCAGGATATAAAATCAATGTGCAAAAATCACAAGCATTCATCTACACCAATAACAGACATAAAGAAACCCAAATCAAGAAAAAACTGCCATTCACAATTGCTACAAAAAAAATAAAATACCTAGGAATACAATTCACAAGGAACGTAAGGGACCTCTTCAAGGAAAACTACAAACCACTGCTCAACGAAATAAGAGAGGACAAAAACAGATGGAGAAACATTCCATGTTCATGGTTAGGAAGAATTAATATGATAAAAATGGCTATACTGCCCAAAGTAATTTACAGAATCAATGCTATCTCCATCAAGCTACCATTGACTTTCTTCACAGAACTGGAAAAAAACACCATGAACTTCATATGGAACCAAAAGAGAACCTGCATAGCCAAGTCAATTCTAAGCAAAAAGAGCACAGTGGGGGGCATCACACTACCGGATTTCAAACTATACTACAAGGCTACAGTAATCAAAACAGCATGGTACTGGTACCAAAACAGAGATATAGAGCAATGGAACAAAACAGAAGCATCGGAGGCAACACAACATATCTACAACCATACCATCTTTGATAAACCTGACAAAAACAAGCAATGGGGAAAGGATTCCCTGTTTAATAAATAGTGCTGGGAAAACTGGCTAGCCATGTGCAGAAAGCAGAAACTGGACCCCTTCCTGACACCTTACACTAAAATTAACTCCAGATGGATTAAAGACTTAAACATAAGACCTGGCACCATAAAAACCCTAGAAGAAAATCTAGGCAAAACCATTCAGGACATAGGAGTAGGCAAGGACTTCACGACCAAAACACCAAAAGCATTGGCAACAAAACCCTAAATAGACAAATGGGACCTAATGAAACTCCACAGCTTCTGCACAGCAAAAGAAACAGTCACTAGAGTGAATTGGCAACCAACAGAATGGGAAAAAATTTTTGCAGTTTACCCATCTGACAAAGGGCTGATATCCAGAATTTACAAAGAACTCAAACAGATTTACAGGAAAAAAACAAACAAGCCCATTCAAAAATGGGCAAAGGATATGAACAGACACTTTACAAAAGAAGACATACATGAGGCCAACAATCATATGAAAAAATGCTCATCATCACTGGTCATTAGAGAGATGCAAATCAAAACCACATTGAGATACCATCTCACACCAGTTAGAATGGCAATCATTAAAAAATCTGGAGACAACAGATGCTGAAGAGGATGTGGAGAAAAAGGAACACTTTTACACTGTTGGTGGGAGTGTAAATTAGTTCAGCCATTGTGGAAGACAGTGTGGCCATTCCTCAAGGCCTTAGAAATAGAAATTCCATTTGACCCCACAATCCCATTGCTGGGTATATATCCAAGGGACAATAAATCTTTCTACTATAAGGACACATGCACACGAATGTTCATTGCAGCACTGTTTACAATAGCAAAGACCTGGAACCAACCCAAATGCCCATTGATGATAGACTGGATTGTAAAAATGTGGCACATATACACCATGGAATATTATGCAGCAATCAGAAATGATGAGTTCATGTCATTTGTAGGGACATGGATGAATCTGGAGAACATCATTCTCAGCAAACTGACACAAGAACAGAAAATGAAATACCGCATATTCTCACTCATAGGCGGGTGATGAAAAATGAGAACACATGGATACAGGGAGGGGAGTACTAAACACTGGGGTCTATTGGGCGGAAAAGGGGAGGGCCAGAGGGGAGTGGGGGAGCTGGGGAGGCATAGCCTGGGGAGAAATGCCAAATGTGGGTGAAGGGGAGAAAGGAAGCAAAACACACTGCCATGTGTGTACCTATGTAGCTGTCTTGCATGTTCTGCACATGTACCCCAAAACCTAAAATGCAATAAAAAATTTTAAAAAAATAACCAAGCTGAAGTGGGAGAGAGCCACTCAATAATAAGCCAATTTCTTTTTAAAATTTTGTTTTTCTGCTAAAGTAATGTATTTTTCCTATCATTTTCATTATTTGTTTTAGTAGTTATGTTACACAGACATAATTACTGTGACACTTTTTATAAATTCTCAAGTGAAAACAGATCCATGTATATTGTACTCTCATGGTTATTCAAATTGTCCACATGTATGACCTGGACATTATATTGGTAAACAATTCTCCCATTGATGAATAATTAGAAGAATTAACTTGAGAAATCAATGTCTAGTTCCAGATACTGTCAGGTAATTCTTGATGTAATAAAGCCTTAAACATCGAACAACTTCAAAATCTATGCAACAGAGATGTTGTTCATCATATTTTATGGGTATCTTAACTTTGTCACACTGTTCATACGATGCAGATTCAGAGCTTAGGTAGATCCAGAGGTGTTGTCCATAAATCAGCATTAAGTAACTTGACATACCAGATTCTAAAAAGTATAATTCTAATTATATTGATCTAATAAGCTCTACAATATAACTGATTTCTGCCCCCTCCCCCCGGCAATGGAATGATCAAGAATAGAGATGACCTGCTACATAGATACTGGGGAAGGACAGCTTCAAGCAGTCATAACTAGAATCCCAACTGTGGAGATGGAGCCCAGGTGGCCAGGCCATAGTGCTGCAGAGAGTGGCAGACCTCACAGTCACTCCTGCGAGTCACCAAAGGAATGTCATGTCCCATGTAGCACTCAGAAATGCCAAGCCTTTGCTCAACCTCCCTGCACACACATGGCTCCCTCTACAGTACTATACTCAATACAGAGCTTATATTGTTCAGTTATGTTAAAATCACCTTAACTTGTAACATTTCCAGAAAATAAGAATGCCTATTTCTTAATTGCCAGCAGAAATAATTTTGAACTGAAGCAGAAGGAAGTTTCCTTGCATCAGAAAGATTGTGCAGTAACTTCAGCAGTAATTATTATTCCATCTGTTGATGTGATTATGGAAATTCTGGCTGAGACTGTGAGTCTTGTGCACTCTGCTGTCCCTCTACTCTCCAAAGGATGGAGGGCTGCCAGCTATGCAAAGTGCTGGAAATGAATGAAAGCAAATTGCTGACCTTGAAGAACCGTTCAGGAGTTCTTAACTCTTTCAGATACAGGTAGTCTGAACATGTTTATGCATATTTACTCAGCTTTGCAAAGCAGATTTTTTTAAGCTGACCTCTGAACTCAGATGCATGGTACCCAAAGAAGCATATGAACCTCTGAGGGTGTAAAATGAAGAGCGGTGATCAGTTTCATTGAAAAAAAAAAACAGGATATTCTATGCATTTGGCAACTTGAGCGACTGAGGAAAATGTGAAGGGACCAATGTTGAAGTTACACAGTTAAAACCAAAAGTAATTCTTATTAAGAGAAACAACAATATAAAGGAATTAGTGCTCTTAGTTCTTACAATGTATATTTTATTTTTGGCAGTAAGGGTGGTTAGGAGTTGCAAGAAATGCTACTACTTACAATAGAAACCATTTGGCTTTTACTCATTGATTCTTTTTTAACAGAAGGGACTAAGACTGAAACTATCACTTTATGACATCAAATTTATCAAGGATAATAAAAGAATGCAATGACGTCTGAATTTTTCCAACTCCTGAGACCTTCTGGTACCACATGGATCCTGTGTGGGATTCTGAAATGCTCCTGCCCGAATGATTTGGCTCCCTTAGGTATGCTCTTCCACCACCTGAATGTTTTAATGAGGTAACATGTTTTCTCTCAGAAAATAATAGGATGGACAACTTTGTATACCTCTTTAGGATACTGGCCATGAGGTTCTGTGTCATTTTTTTGTGATTCAGCTTCTCCAGTGAGCCATAAGACTCAACTTGATATTGTTAAGAAGGAAAATGAATCCTCTGTGCATCAGAAGTTGTTGCAACATTTTCAAATGTGAAGTGACTCATTTCAGCCTTTGAGATGATCCTGAGTAGAATCATTCATGTTATTGTCTACTGAAGGTGTTTATTACCTAGAAGTTTTCCTTTTTAGTTCTCACTTAAGATTCTCTTCACCTCCTCAGGAGAGCAAACCTGAGGATAGAGATCTGTCCAATTGAAAGGAATGGTGGACAGCAGTGTGCATTGTCATATGTCCGTTGGAATCAGCTTTCAGATGACACATAACCATTGCTGAAGGTCTTCAGTGCACTACGCTTCCTCTATTCAAAAGGAGAAGGAAAGTTTTATCAGCTCTCTTTTGACCAAGTCATTTCTTTGGCTGTACCATAAAAAATTTAATCCTACTCAAGGTTTGAGAAATTAGAATAATCTCATTAATTAAGGGCCAAAATAAAGTCACAGTGGGTTTACAAAGAGTTAGTCTGGAAGCAAACAAGCCTGCTTTTTAACCCAAAATTTGGAATATGAATAAATTCACATCATTAACACTAATATTTTTAATGCCAGATGCGTTTTTTCATTACCTCAAATATCATTGTGATTTGGAAACATGGACATTGCTGTTGAATCTTTAATGAACTTAGGAAAATGCTGTTAGTTATTTCTGGTTAACCATTTTTTAAAATGATTTCCTCCTTCCTAAATATTTGTTTCTGAATTGATGTGTCCAATACACTGAAGACACCAAACCTATCTGGGTGGCCATTTTCCTCAGAATTTCCTCTTCCCTTTTTAGTTATAAGTCATCGTTTTCCCAAAGCTGCAAGCCTGGGTTGCGTTCTCCTGAGACTCCTCAGATCCGTTTTTATTGTGAATATCCACAGGAACTATAGCAGGGCTGGTTTTATAAGTAGCACAATTAGCATTGTTTGAAAGTGTTTTTAACATTTTAATGACTATTTATTGAGGAACTACCTACCTCACTTGTACTGCTATTCTAATCACTCTGGAAACAGCCATAGAAAAAGAAACAAACATCCCTATTGGAAAAATAAACATTAAAAAAAACAATTAGAACAAATGAAATATGTAGTTTGTAAGAGAAAATTACTGCTATAGTAAAAGACAAAGAATGGAAGGGGCCAGGGAATCCTGGGAGTAAGAGAAGAAACTAGTTTTAAATCAAGAGGTCATAAAATGCTTTATTTTTTAGAGTAAAATTTTAAACCAAAGACACATTCATGGATGATGTCTAAAGAAATAGTATTTCAAGCAGAAGGATTAGCAAATTCAAATGTCCTGAGGCAAAAGCATGTCCAGCAGGTGTGAACTACAACAAGGAGGCCTATGTTGTTGAAATGAAGCAAGCAAGAAGCAGGTGGGTGCAGTGCGGTCAGAGAAGACATCATCCAAGTAGAGAAGGCCTGATGAAATAGGGTCTTTCAGGCTACTGTAAATAATTTGGATTTTATTCTAAGAGACATAGGTAGTCATTGATATAGTCTAGCTTAAATTCCAACAGCATCATTCCACCTGCTGGGTTGCAAATAGACTACAGAGGGGCAAGTGTGGGGTCCAGGTAGAACAATTCATAAGTTATGGCCATAGCAAAACTCACAAGACAATGACTTCCACTTGGACCAGGGGGGTGGCAGTGCTGCTGGAATTTGTGACTTGATTACATATCTAGTAGGAGAGAAAGAACAGAGTCAGAGAAAGAGCAGAGTCAAAGATCACTCCAAGTTTCCGGTCATTTATTGAGATGGGGAAGAATGTGAGTTGTTAAACTCCTTGATATTTGCTCTTTGGCCTTGGTCTTGTCCCCTGATCTTCTGCAGTTGATTCGGAGAAAGAATCCTTCATTTCATTCTCCCTTTCCATTTACTAACCATTTTGGATTTTTGAAAAACCTTAATATTCTCATATTAAAAAATCCCTGGTATTATAAAGCCTTATAATTCAGAACAAGGACAACCCAGTAAGTTTCATATTTTATCAATGTGATCATTTTATAACATTTGACAAATAGAATAAAATCATGTGTGTTGTGTTCCTGTGGTAATTTAAATATCTCAGTGTCTTAAAGGGACAATCTTCAGATTTCCCCCCTTCAGAATTTTGCTTTGTCCCTGGCAGAAGACATTTTGGGTGCTTGACTCACTTATGTGGATGATTTTAACTACACCATTGTTTTCATCTTGGACACTTGTTTATTTTAGGCCTCATGACAGATGAGCTCACCCAGACCTTAAAATGCAGAATTTAAGGTTGTGTCAGACTATAATTTGATACTAACTTTGTTTATTCCCCTCTTCAATTACTGAAGTTGCCACCCTAAACTCTGGAAAATAACTGGAGGCAATGTTTATCTGACAGCAAATTAGAAGCTGAGGTCCCAGTACTCCGTGAGTGTGACTATGTGTATGCAATTTAATTATATTGCAAGTGAGTGTTATAGTGTCTCAACTAACTTTCCTTTATTCTTTGAGATTTGTTTTATGTTTGGGAGAAGCAAGGGAAAGTGGTAAATGCCTTCTAAAGTGGAATATTTCAAACCCTGAGATACAAAGACAGAGTGAATAACCATAATATTTACATAAAGCATAATCATTTCTCCTGTCCTACCAGGAGAGATGAGAGTAGCAAGGAGAGAAGGTCCAACCTATTGTCTTTAATTGTGTTACAGAGTGAATGCTCTGGGGCCTCTGTCTTTGGGCTATGCAGTAAACCATGATTACGACTGTGGCTGGGAAAACATTTTAAATGTAGAATAAGGTAAGACAGAAGACCAAGAATGTCTGCATTATGGACTCTGTGGGTTTCATTTTCAGCATCTGTAAATCTGAAGTCCTTTATAAACAGAACAAAGTGGTCAATTTTCACAGGGTCTGTGCTGGCACAATGGTACCAAGGGCTTAGCTTGGGAACAAAGTCATTAAAAATAACTACATACAAAGAACTCAGTCATAAATAATATGCCACAGAGGATCCAAAGAACTCAAAGGCTGATTACTTCAGTATATCTAAAAATCTGCTTCAGGCTGCCTAGCCTTGAGTATGATTAATTTCCCAAGGGACTCCTCTGATTCCTCCTCTCTTTCTGTTCCTTCTTGCTCTTGCCTTTCTTCCTCCCCTCCCACCCCACCATCTCTCCCCAAAAGCTGCTTGTTTATCAGTCATTCTGGCAATCAGCTAGAGAATTAGAGAATGAGAAAAAACAAAAAGAAAAAAATTCCTAGGGTCCCTTTGTCTTTCCACTTGGGCTCCATTTTATAATAACCTTTCTATGCTTCCCTTCTCCAACCTGCAGCGTCAATGCTGACTTGAAAACTTAGCTTTTATCAGATTTCACCAGGATAAAAATGTTAAGGAAAAAGAGAGAAACGAACATTGCTGGGACATCAGAAATATAAAGCCATTTAAGACCTTCACTCATTTCTCACCTTATCGTTTTCTCTTTCTGAAATTTTGTCACTTTTAATTATTGTGACTTCCTCTTTGACTTCTCCCTTCCTTTCATTGCATCCAATAATGAAGTAAATTTTGTTGTCCCATTCAGGTATATATGGTGACCTTTTCTTACCACTTCCACGAGCTTAATTTTTTTCACACTTAACCTATCTAGGGTCTGTGGATTAAAGTTCTTCTTCTTTATGGGACCTTTCCTGATTCTGCCCTTCCCAAATGTAATTAACTCCTCCCTTCTTTGTGCCCCAACTTAATGTTATAATGACAAATATGACATTTGATTAAACACACACACACCCCTGATTGTCTTCACTTGTTAGATGGGGTCCGAGAAAATATGGATCTTCTCCTTGTCTACCAGTACTTGGCACATAGTAGATACTTAACTGGTCCTTGAATGAATCTGTATATTGTATGCCAGAGACACTTCTAGTTGCTGTCATGAGTTATACCATTTAATCCTTACAACAGTATAATGTTGTTATGCTTAGTCTTTTTTTTTTTATAGACATGAGAAAATTGAAGCTTAGAGGATGTAATGGGTAGGAAGTTCCATGGCTAATTACTAGTAGTTACAGGATTCAACTGTCATGAAAGACACAGTTGGTACACTTTTATTGGTACTCCAGTTTGAGTGTACATCAGAATCACCAGGAGATCTTGATAAAACAGAATTCAAGAGCACACTCTTAAAGCTTCTGATTCAGTAGGTCTTGGATGGGGACCAGTAATAAGTATTTCTAACAAATTTGCAGATGATACTGATGATGTTGGTCCTGGGAGCATTCTTTAAGGACCATTTCCTTACCTCATCTGCACATCCTAATCCGTGAGTAACTGCACATTAGTAGGATAGAGGATAGCTAAAATTTACTATCTGAGAGCTTGTCTTTCAAGCATCTTCATAAATTGAATAGTCTTTACATTCTATTATCTATCAATCTATCTACCAATTAACCAATTTTTTAAATGTGTATAGATATTGTCCTGGTTACTGATCTATAAACTCATTGAAGATATCACTGAATTCATGGAACATATTTATTATTGTGTGTTCTCTCCTTTCATGGATATTGGAAGCACAATTGCTGTCATATGAAGAGAAACAATATGTTTAAATATTATGAAGAGAGGTTATCATAAAGTTACAATCATTAGGTTAAATTATGGCTCAGCTTTATTGTGAATAAGTACACAACTAATAAAAAATATGATTAAAACTATCCAAAAATCTACATACGGGTTTATAGAATTCATAGAAGTTTGTCAAAAAGGAACAAATAAAACAATAGTACTTATGTATGGGTGGTAGCTTAATAGATGCTTTCTTTCTCTTTCTCTTTTCATTCTTTTTCTCTTCTCTTCCTTCTTTATGTTTGTGCCTTTAAATTTTTCTACAATAAGTATCTTTTACTCATTGCTATGGTAATGTTTATTTTAATGTTTGTGTTCTCTCCAAAATTCATGATGAAATGTAATCCCTGTCTTAGTCCATTTGTGCTGCCATAACAAAATACCATAGACTGGGTAATTTGTAAGGAATAGAAATTTATTTGTCACAGTTCTGAAAACTGGGAATTCCAAGATCAAGATGCCAGCATTTGATAAGTGCCTTTTTGTTGTGTTCTCATAAGATGGAAGGGTCAGAGAGAATGAAATTGTGTCTTCACATGGCAAAAGAGCAAAAAAGAGAGGGACTCACACTCATAAGCCCTTTTTATAATGCACTAATATGCTCATCAAGGCAGAACCCTTATGAGCTAATCAGTTCCAAAAAGGCCACACCACCCAACACGATTGCACTGGGGATTAAGTGCCCAACATTAGAATTTTGGGGGAATACACTGAGACCCCAATGGAAAATATTAAGAGATGACAACTTTAGGAATAATTAGGCCATGAGATCTCTGCCCTCATAGATAGAATTTGTGCATTATAATAGGGCTGGAGAGAACTAATGACACCCTTTTTCCCTTTCACCTTCTGCCACGTAAACTCACAGCAATAAGGCACCATCTTGGAAGCAGAGAGCATTCCTCACCAGACACTGAATGTTGACATCATAATCTTGGACTTTCCAGGCTCTAGAACTGAGAGCAAAAAAATATCTTTTTTTTTAAACAAATTATGCAGTCTAAGAAAATGTCTCATTATAGCATGAATGGACTAAGGCACTCATGTAGTAAATGCAAACATACTCCAGATGATAAGATGCACCGTTCCACACTACATTCTATATGTAGAATATAATTTCTTTTTTGGCCTGGAATCCTCAAGAAGGACTCTAGCTTTGCGAACTCACATGCAGTACAGCTCTCCTCACCCAACTCTGACTTTATCTTCTTGAGGCCATTAAGTCTAGACAGCTCAAATTTAGAAAGGCACAACAAGAATTCATCCAGCTTCTTGAACATGGTAATAAGATTCCCAATACAGCATCCTTATAATCACTCTTTCTTCTGTTTAGAACCTTCAGACCTGAGTATTTGCATGACATACTTCCTTACTTCGTTCAAATCTTTCCCCAAATATAATCTTCCTAGAGCAGATTTCTCTGACAATTATATCTAAAGTAGTACCCTGTCATTCTCTTTCCCCCAATCTTGCATTGTTTTTCTTCATCACACTTACCATATAAGGTACTGAATAAATATTATTAAACATATGAATTAATTTACTCCTCATCCATAACTCTATGAGGTAGTTACTAGCACATTCCCTATTGTCAAGGCTTAGAGACATTAAGTAAATTGCCCATTTAAACCAAGTTATCTTATACCAGAGTACATGTTCTTGATTACCACATATTGCGATGTTCTTTTATTGACTGATTAAAGTCTATTGTCTCAAAGTTAAAAACAGGCACTTGAAAGAGCAGAGATAGATAGATAGTAAAGTATCATTGATAGTAAAATATTTGGACACATTACAGATTACTAAGGATGTGAGTATGAGTATGAAAAACGATGGGTACTTTTGAGATATGAACAAGCAATTGAAAATACATTATTTTATGAGAGGGTCAACATGGTTTTAAGATCTTCACTTAATAACAAAATTGATTGCCGTATTTGCAGGGGTAAATATTTCCATTCTCCTCCTATCTCTGACAGAGAGCGGAAAAAGGAAAAACAGGAAAATCTGTGTAATATCTGCAGAATGGCAAATATGTAACTCACTGAGCAGCTGAAGAATTAAATCAGAGGAATGTTCTGGCACTCTTTACACTCCCGGCTCACTTCCCATAGATTTTTTCCCTTTTTTTTTTTTTTTTTTTTTTTATCACGCAGTACCTGGATCTGGTCGCCTTTTTCTCTCCCTATGCCTGGGAATTACAGTGTCATCAGTCACACTCCTCTTAGTAACATCAGAAAGTAGAAAAACCACCCAAAGAAGCCAAAAAATGGGGAACCACGCACAGGGCTGTCAGCTGCCCTGACAGTAGCTTTGGACCTGGTCTGAACCAGTAACATTAGGGAATTATTGGCCATCATGATTATTTCTCTGGTGTCTTCATATTTCAGAAAGTTTTATAAGGATACAGGAGACAAACAGATAGGTCAGGCTTTAAGCATTTATAGTTCAAAACCTGTAAAGTAAGTATTACTTTGTTTTGGATAGGTGACATAATTTTTAAATGTTTAGGTTCTCTCCAATCATACTGCCAATTGATATTCTGGACCAAGACTGTACTTTAAGCTCCAACAGAAACAAAATCTACACTGCCTTCAACAATCTGAGACCACCCACTTTGCATATCCCAGTGAAACTTCAAACAAGACCTGGAGATAATCACTGGTTAAATTTCATGCAGATGTCTGACTACAATCTAGGCACAAGTACTTAAGGAATATTTATTTGCATCTCATGGACAAAATTCCTTTTTAGTTTCTCTACTTCACAGAGGGGAAAGTAAATTAAAAACTAATGATATTGCATTACATCGTCATAAATGCAGAAGATAAACCAAGAAGAACTAATATAGCATACTAGGAGTTATAGAGAAATAAACTGAAATAAAAAGAGACACAAAAAGGGTTTAAATATAGAATTTATTAAGACTTTACTAAAATAAAAGACTATTTCAGCCTATACATTTAAAGGAATACCAAATGTAAGAATTCAAGAGAATTATTCTTATCTGTTCCTGAGGAATCTCAGGGTGAGCAAGATTTAGCCAATCAAGAAATGACTGGAAAAGCCACAGCAAAGAAATTTGTGGTGATCATTGAATCTATTTAACCATAGAACAAAGACCAAAATGTTAAGGCTACAAGTTCAGGCCCAAATATAAACATTATAATCTGAAATAATTTAATAATTGAGCAAAATTAGGAGAGCAAATATTGTTATATTGTCTTTAAAAAAAGAATATATTTAACAACACAGGCAAAAATGGTATGTTTAAAGCTATTAAAAGAGAATATATAATAATATAAGAAAAAAATAGTTCTATCAATAAACATAATTAAGCTCAACTCAAATAGTAGGCTGAAAAGACGATTTATTTGGATTTTAAAGTGAAATGATATGCTAAAACAAAGTAAGATGTCAGGCATGGTGGCTCAAGCCTGTAATCTCAGGGACTTGGATGGTTCAGGTAGGAGGATTGCTTGAGGCCTGGAATTTGGGATCAGACTGAGTTAAAAACTAAACATCTAAACAAAATTAGCCAGGCAGGCATGGTGGCATGTGGCTGCAGTCCTAGCTACTCAGTAGGCTCAGGTGGGAGGATCACTTGAGCTCAAGAGTTTCAGGCTACATTCAGCTACAATCACATGACTGCACTCTCGCCTGGGTGACAGAGTGAGACTCAGTCTCTCAGAAAGAAAGAAAGAAAAAGAAGAAAGAAAAAAAATGGAAGGAAGGAGGGAGGGAAGGAGAGAGAGAGGGAAGAAGGAAGGAAGGAAGGAAGGAAGGAAGGAAGGAAGGAAGGAAGGAAGGAAGGAAGGAAGGGAGGGAGGGAGGGAGGGAGGGAGGGAGGGAGAGGGAGGAAGGGAAGGGAAGGAAAGCAGGGGAGTGGTATTAGTAGTCATACCAGGTGAAAGCTTGACCCCAATATAAGACAGAGTGTCAGTTTCTTGGAAAGAAAAAAAGGAGAAAGAAAAAGGGAAAGAAAGAAAGAAAAGGAAACGAAAGAAAGAAGAGGGAAGGAGGGAGAGAGAAAAGGAAGGGAGGGAGGGAGGGAGGGAAGAAGGGAAAAAGAAAGAAAGAGGAAAGAAGGAAAGAAAGAAAAAAGAAAGAGTAGTAATAGTAGTCACACCAGATGAAGGCTTATAACCAATATGAGACAGAGTGTCACTGTGAAAGCAACAGAGAAAGAGTTCAAAGAACTTCCTTTTTGCCCAGCTCTCTCGGAAGCCTGGTACTCAGATCATTTGACCAAAGAATTCTAATTATGAGATAACAGAGAACAAATGTGCTATATAAAATATTCTAGTGCAGTTAAAAAAAAGAGAAAGAACTTAACATCAAAACCCCCACACACATTTGTTTATATTTGTAAAATGTATTTCCATAAGGCTGCCCAAGAAAAGATATCATTAAGGAAAAATACTGAGTAACAGGAGGAGAAGAGTGTTAGGTTGAGACAAACCCTTCACTGCATATCCTTTACTACTGATAGGAAAAATAAATACAAATAAATACAATTAAAATGGTGTAGAGTAGTCTCATTTTGTCAATGGCACCTTCACTACATCCTCTTTCAAATCGCAAGAAACTACTGTGGCCTGTGTTTAACTGTCAGGAGTTCACTGGCAAGGCAGTGAGGACAGGATATGATAGTCTGAGTTGGCCAAATCTCTGAGTGCTACCCAGACTTCAACAGGTGGGGACAATCTAAGTGATGACTGTGCACGAATAATCCAGACTAGATGGGGCAACACAGATTCTGACAGAGCCCCAGGCAATCAGTAGTACAGCAAAGGTGAATTTACTCTGAAACTAATAGAGCTTCAGTTTCAGGGACCCTTCCTCACCCAGGTTTCTGGGACTGTGCTGGAGTTCGGAGTTTGGAGTGTTTTATAAGGAGAAGGAAAGCCAAACTGAATTTAGGGAGGATTTCTGGCAAACTGCCTAAAAACTCTCAAAAGATATGGACCTGAATCTAAGGATTCTGCAACACATGATATGTTTCCTCGTTCTAAATAAATATTCATGGCCAGGCGCCGTGGCTGATGCATGCAATGCCAGCACTTTGGGAGGCTGAGGCTGGCAGATCATGAGGTCAGGAGTTCAAGACTAGCCTGGCCAACATGGTGATACCCCATCTCTACTAAAAATACAAAAATTAGTTGGGCATGGTGGAGCATTTCTGTAATCACAGCTACTCAGGAGGCTGAGGCAGGAGAATTGCTTGAACCAGGGCCTGCGAGACAGAAGTTGCAGTGAGCCAAGACTGTGCCACTGTACTCTAGCCTGGGCTACAGAGTGAGATTCCGTCTCAAAATAAATAAATTAATTAATTAATTAATTAAATATTCACTTTTGCACTTTGTCTTGCTCTGTCAGGCTGCTATAATAGAATACCATCAACTGGGTGACTTATAAACAATAGAAATTTATTTCATATGGTCTGGAGGCTAGAAGTCCGAGATAAGCGGGCCAGCACGGTCTGGTTCTAGTGCGGATCCTCCTGCATGTTCATAGATGGCCATCTTGCTGTGCCCTCACATAGAAGAAGGAGCAAGGAAATTCTCCAAAACCTCTTTTATTGAAACACTTAATTCCTTTAATAATATTCCGCCCTTATGCCCTAATCAGCTACCAAATTCCCCACCTCCAAATCCCATTATACTGGGGGTTAGGATTCAACATTCAAACTCTGGGAGGACACAAATGCTTAGTCTATAAGTCTACCTCTTGCTTCCAAAATTCATGTTCTCACATGCAAAATACATTCATTTCATCTCAACAGCTGCAAAAGTCTTAACTCATTCTCACATCAATTCAAATGTCTAAAGTTCAAAGTCTCTCTCACCTAAATGACGTCTGTATCAGATATAAGATTCAAGGTATCATTTATCCTGAGGCAAATTTTTCTTTAGCCGTGAACCTGTGAAAGCAAATGTGTTATGTGCTTTCAAAATACAAGAATGCAACAGGTAAAGGAGAGGCATTTCCATTCTAAGAGAGAAATAGGAGAGAAGAGTGATAGGTTTAAGATTGAGTCCAAAATCCAACAATACAAATTCCATTAGAATTAAGGCTTAAGATTAACCCTCCTTAGCTTAATGCTCTGCCCTCCAGGGCCACTGGGGCAGAGGTCCTGCCTTCTGAAAACATAGGGAAGTCCTGTCCCTGCAGCTTTACCCAGCAGGGGTCTCATCCATAGGGCTCTTTTGGGCAGAGACCATCTGGCCTGTTGAAAACAATACTGTGGTTCACTCTTTTGAAACCAAGGAGGCAACCCTGATGATCTCTGAATTGCCTTCAGAGTCATCCTCCTTGTCTAGAAGAATAACATGCTACCTTGCTGAAATCAGCAGGGAGACTCATCTGTATGTCAAAAAGTCCCCGTGGATCTCAACTGTCTTAGCTGCTTGTTAATAGAACAAAAATCCCAATTCATCCTGGAGGCTTGGGGAGTTTTTGCTGGGGTGAGTGATAGCAGGATAACATCCTGTAAAATCCAAGAAGTCCAACAGCTTTCCTTTATTCCTTCCTGACTCTCCCCTTCAGTTTTAACTGGCAGTTTTCCTGAAAAGGTGGTTAAGTCCAATTTTCTCAGTCTGCTAGGGCTGCTATAACAAAATGCCATAGACTTCATGGCTTACAAATAACAGAAATTTATTTCTCAGGAAAGTCCTAGACAAGGAACCAGCAGATTCAGTGTGTCTGCTGAGTGTCCACTTCCTGGTTCACTGATGACTATTTTCTCACTGGGTCCTCACATGGCAAAAGGGGCAAAGAAGCTCTTTGGGGTCTCTTTGATGAGAACATTAATTCCATCTCAATGGCCCTACCTCAAAATATCATCACATTGATGATTACATTTCAATGTAAGAATCTGGGGACATAAACATTCAGTCTATAGCACTTGTAAGTAAGAGTAGGCCTACACTTTGCTGACATCATAGATCTGGTTTAGGGCTCATCTTTCCCTCCCGCCCTCTTGGTCAAGAATAACAGAAGTAGCTCTGAGAGCACAGAGAATGGCCAGATGCAGTCAGGGACATTCTGAATTCAGCAACGGTGGGCTTGGTGATTTCCTGCCCTTTGAGCTGCAGGAGGTTCTCTGTGCACTGGCAACCTGAGAGCTGCTATCACTCACCCCAGCAAAAACTCCCCAAGCCTCCAGGATGAATTGGGATTTCTGTTCTATTAACAAGCAGCTAAGACAGTTGAGATCCACGGGGACTTTTTGACATACAGATGAGTCTCCCTGCTGACTTCAGCAAGTGGAAGCATTGAGTCTGGACACTGAAATATCAATTAAAGAATGACATTTTACTCTAGGCTGGTGGGAATTAGCCAAACTAGTTATAGTAATTTCTGAAGTTCCATTAAGCATGTTCCATCGAATTCAAGTGCCCCGTTGCTGCCTTTCAGCTTACTAAACCTATGGAAGGAAAACGGGGCTAAATGGGGTTCTTAAACATCCCAGAAACCACCTTGTAATCCCACATTCTTGGCTTTTTATTCTTCTTATTCTCATACTGTTTCTCTTTCTTTAAATTTCTTACATTTTTCTCTACCACAACAGTTACTCTTCTGTAATGATTATTCCAGTTGTCATCTACCTTTCAGGTCCAAGAATATGAAAAAGTGAACCAGCTTATTCTCATTTCATAGCTGCTCTATGACATCAGAGTCTCAAATATGTAATTATTTCAACTAAAGGAAAATTATATGAGAGAATAAAGAAAACCATGTGCACTTCAAGTTCAGTCACTGTTTTACAACAATGTGCCTTAACAGTAGAATAGCCATGGCAAGTCTTTCAAATATTGATTAGTTAATTACAAAGAAAAATTTTAAATTTCAACCTATACTTAGACTTCAAAAAAATATTTCAAAATACTAGAAACCTGAGCAAAATAGAGATTTATTATGTTATTTTATTGACTCATTGGGAGATAAGAAAAATGTAATGCCAGTTTTATTATGTTTATAAAATAGTTGTTAAGAAATTTGTGAGAAAAGATCATTTTCTTCAGTCTTGTCCTTTTTTACCTCCTAGCTCTCACCACACAGTTGAAAATCTGTGAGTTCCATCAAGGGGTGAGTTTCTGAGGAGAAAACCAAATCCCTCACTGACTACTCAAGAAAGGTAACTCTTATGTTACACCACACGAAACTAATGTCCTCATGGACCTCCTGGCCCTGCTTTGGTATCCCCAATCACCTGGAGAGAAGCCAATTTCAGAGGTGACTTCATGGTGAAGTGAATGAAACTGAAGCTCCTGGTCCTTGCCTTAGATTGTTACCTTGGAGTACCTAGAGAGAGGATCTAACAAGGTAACACTTGATTATACATTGTGGCAAAACTTGAATGTTTTCTTAGATGTCATAAATTCCCAACAGTCATAAACCTTTATACAGTATTACTAAGCTGTGAACCTGAAAGAAATTTTTCTAGACTATCAATAATTGATAATTAAAAATTGATCAATTTTAATCATAGGAGGTGGACTACTAATTTATCTTTTTTATGAAAAATGGCATTACATAAACTTTGTCATAGGAAGAGATGATCAACAGTGATGGAGATGAAAATGTGGGGAAATATTATAAAAATGCATCCATTTGCTAACATTTAAGAATATTAACTTTCTAGATATTTTATTGCTAAAATATTGGCCAGTTATATTTTAAAGTTTACAATTTATGATAATTTCCTTTCTCATTTGTGGCTGTAAACTTGTGATTCTTTTCCTAAACAGTCCTCCCAAATTACATATGCATTCGACATCACAAACCATGGATCCACTTTATCTGATGGGTTTTCAGTTGTGTAGAATGGTGATTGAGAGTTCTCTAGTCAGATGACCTTGGTTCACATCTTGCCCCTGCAGCTTTCTGACTATATGCACTTGGGCAAGTCAGTCATTCTCTAAAGCTGACCTGTGAATTTAGAATGCATCTCTATACAGCAGCAATAGCCTCCAACGGGTCATCTCCCTACCGGTTTGACCCCCATTATGGACTGAATGTTTGTGTCCTTCCAAAATTAATATGTTGAAATCCTGACCACACAACATGATGGTATTTAGAATTAGAACCTTTGGAAGCTGATTAGGGCATAGGGTTAGAACCTTCATGAATGGTATTGGGGCCCTTATAAAAAAGACTCTAGAGACCTCCGTGGTTCCTTCTGCTTACTGAGGTTACTGCAGGAAGACAGCCACCTATGAACCAGGAGGTAGACTCTTACCAGAACTGAATCCGCCAGCATCTTGATCTAAGACTTCCCAGCCTCCAAAAATATAGTTCCATAAGGAAATGTGAGAAATAAGTGTGTTTTGTTTAAAGTATCCAGTCTATGGCATTTTTGTTATAGCCAGCCAAACTATCACACCCAACCCTATTCTCTTAGCCACCTATTACCTTTTTAAAGACATTAACTGGACACTCCCTTTCTCTTCTAAAGCATCCTTTGTCTACCTAGACATCATCCGTTGTCTACCCCAACCCCACTTCTCCTTTCTACTGTCACCTTTAGGTGTCTCTGACTCCTTTTCCTTCATTTAAGACATTAAATATGGCTCAACTCAACTCTTGAAGACTCAACCTACAACCTAGTTCTCTATTGCTTGGACCTCTCCACTCCTATCCCTTGCTACACAAATCTCAAACAAACTTAATCTACTTGTGCTGACATTTTACCTTGGCCTCAGGCTGAATATTATCACCTAAAAACTGAAATGCTTCCTAGAAAACAAGTTCCAGTGTCCCGTTCTGTGACGAAATTGCACGTATTTTCAGTCTTTCATCCCTTCCACTACTCCTCTTCTTTGACTCCACTATCTTCTAATCCTTGTACTTTGTCTTTTATCGAGTCTTTCTGTTGAGCCACTTTTATTATTGTGCAGTCTACATTCCAAGACACATCATGGTGATTTTTATTCAGATAGGAGTTTGATTTGGGGGGTAGGGAAGGGTGGAGAGGTAGCATTAAATCAATACATATCTCTGCTTGTCCTTGATAGCTGAGCAATGCTGAAGGAAATTATAGAATCATATAGATTAGAGCTGCTATAAATACAGAGTTTTTTCATTGTAATATCTTTTGGGGAGTGGGAGAGTTGGTGTCTCTGATTGGTTTTTTTATGATTGCTCACAGTAACTATTATAAACTTTCAGCATTTCTTTTAAACCACCAGCACCCCTGCTTTCTTTCACTATCCAGTAGTTAACATTTTTATTCTTTACAAAAAAAGATAGAAGGATAGATACCTCATTTATTCAATAAACATTCATCGAGAATCTACTACTTGTGAGCACTATTGTTGGCATTCAGGATCTATCACTGAATAAGTCAGGCTAAGTCCCTACCCGCATCTTTAACTTTCCACTGCCTATCCAAACATATTCACAAAATATTCAGCAAATGTGCTGAAGTTCCTACTTCATGCCGGGAATTTTTCTGGGTGAAAAAAATACAACAGTGAAGAGAATACATGTAAATTGTCTTTTCTCATAAAGTTTTCATTTCAGTGAGAGGATGAAGAGAAATGGTCAAAATAAATAAATATTGATGTGTATATATTATAAATACATATCCACACATCTTTAACTGTGTGCGTGTGTGTGTATACATATATGTCAGGTGAGCAGGGTAAGGAGGATAGGAATTTACTAGACAAAAGGTAAAGTCAGTAAGATATTTTGTTTAACTTAACTTTCAGAAATCACCATTCAGCTTATAATGAACAGAAACAGGACTGGTTAACCAAACTTCAGATTTTGTGCCCATAAACCATGTTCAGGGAACATAAGCAGCTAAAAAAATGTTTTCAGGTGGGTATGGAGGCTCATGCCCATAATCTCAGCACTTTGGGAGGCGGAGGTGGAAGGATGACTTGAGCCTAGGAATTCAAGTTTGCAGTGAGCTATGATTGTGCCACAGCACTTCAGCCTGGGCAACAAAGTGAGACCACTGCCCTCCCAAAAAATAAATAATAAATAAATAAAATGATATTTTGGTTTGTACCGAACATTTCCACGCTTACATAATCAATCTAGCCAATGACCTACTTAGCATGTTGGATACCTGGAAAGGATCATTTTATGATACCTCTCCACTATACAACAAAGTTATTTTCAATAATATTCACAAAGTGAAATAGCATTGGAAAGAAGAAGCATAGTTGTGAAAAATACTCTTTTATTTAGCTTAGTGTATATGGCTATGCAAGTAGAAATGATCCAGCTCTCCTTCCTTCTGTGCCAAAGGCCAAGGTTGAATAGTAATAGTAATGCTCCAAGGTTCTAGACTCTAAGTTGTCAGGCCAACAAATATTCCAAAAGTTTTAGGTCTTTATAAATGCTATGATTCCTAAAATTAGTATTGGCCTCACACACATTTCTAAAGCCTCCCCCATCTGGCCATCTGTACCTCCTTCTCCAGCTTTCTATGCCACCAAGCAAGAGAACACAACCATCTGCCTTTAGCAAGTACACTCAGTTGCCTTACAGATTTCCATGAATTTTGAACAAAAAAGAAACAGAAAGCAATGGACTTAATCTGTTTTTCACAACACCCACCCATCAGTTTCTTCACTATGTGTCCTGAGCATATGTTTATTAGTTGCTGTTTCATTGTACTGTTATTCCAACCAAAACTAGACTTTTCTTTAATTACGCAGTTCTAAGCTTAAAAAGCTGTTATTTCTAGGAGCTATCTATATATAATGGAAATGTATAACAGAATTAGGTTGATCTTTGGCCTCCTGGAATCCATTCAACTTTCTCTAACAGCTTCCTAGTTTCCCCCTGAGAAAAGACTGCATCCTCAACCCTCAGCCTGTGGCTTACGGTGAACCAGATTCAAATATCAGATATAAGATAGATCCATGGTACAGATCTGAGCAAACAGAAATCACAGTAGTTGTTTTGGGAAGGTTATGTGACCTGGTCAGCTCTAATAAAGTTCATAAGACTTTTACTTGGGCTACTGGGAAAGAGTGATCAATTCCCTCTAACCAAATGTTGGTGAGGATGAGATGCAAATAGAACTCTCCTGTACTGCTGGTTGGGTTGAAAAATGATGCAACCACTTTAGAAGAATGTCCTTTTTTAAGAGTTCATTGTAAATCTGCCATACAACCCAGACATTCTTCTCCTAATAATTTATACCCTGAAATAGAAATACATGTCCTGAAAAAGATGTTAACACAAATCTTACCACTTTTATTGACAAGCATCCCCATACTGGAAACAAGGTAAATATCCACAAATACCTGAATAGATAACTCAAATATAGACTATACATTCAATGGGAAACCACTCAGAAATGAAAAGAATAAAATATTGATAAATGTAACACAAGGAATGAATCTTTTTAAAAAATCATATGTTCAATGACAAAAAAGAATATATAGTATGCAATTTATTTAAAATTTTGGAAAATACACATTAATCCATAAGGACAAAACCATATCATTGTTGCCTGGGCTTGTGCAATGGGAGCTACACACTGCAGAGGGGCAAGAGGAGTGTATTGGCAGTTCTAGAAATGCTTGCTTATTGATAATGATAGTGCATTCAAAGTTTATACAACTGTCAGTATTCATCAAATTGTGAAAATATACAATTAAATTATATGTCAATAAAATAGATTTCACAAAACTTAAACCAATACTAAAACCAATTTGAAATCAGTCTGTTTTCCATTATCATCATAAAACAACAATTCGAAATGCCTTTTCATCTAAGTTCTAAACAAATTCTCCAATTATGTTGTGTTCCTGTGAAAGTTAATTCAGAGGACTATCAGCTGGCTCCCAACTGCTATGGACTCACTACAGATTATTGATTTGAGAGTAATTTCTCAACTGAAGTAGTTTGAGCTCCCTTTGAGGGCAGTTTGATTTGTGATATACTGGTAAGTGTTTAACAATTGCCTGCTTGAAAAAAAAAATCTTAATTTGTTGCACTTGCTGGTTTCCTTGGTATTACTGCATCCTCCAAGATTAATCATCATATCACTAATGTGATGTCACTGAGCAAGAATTTAGGAAGAGATGTTCATGATTGCTACCTGTGAGCTAATGTGAGCCTGTACCAAGACAATGTTGGATAATCGTACACTGAGTTGGATTATCCTAGCTCTGTGGTGCTACTGATTTCTGCATTTACAAATTATACTTAAATAAACTTGATCACAGTGATTATAAAGTCAAGAAAGCAGGACTTTAATCTTTGTCTTTCAGTTATCAAATTGTTACCTGAAACTTTCAGAGTCTACTCTTTGAAAACCCTTCTTTTTGTGTTAGTTTTCTATTAAAAAAAATACATTAATGCAATTAAGAAGTATTAACAACTCTTTTCTTTTTATATTATCACAATTAGTTTGCATTTGCATAGCTATATATATAAAATGTTCCATAAAAGAACATTTTTGCATCTATGCTTCTTTTTTGCATTGTTATTTATTTCATTTAGTGAATATTGTGGAAAATAATTTTGTTGTATAGTAGAGATCCCCTTCATGTGCCCTATATACTAAGTAGACCACTGATATGCAAGTGGGGAAATGTCAGATACAAACCAAAACATCATTTCATTTATTAATTATTTATTTATTCTTCTGTGGGGAGGGACAGAGTTCTCGCTCTGCTGCCCAGACTGGAGTGCACTGGCATGATCATAGCTCACTGCATCGTCGCACTCCTGGGTTTAAGTGATCCTTTCACCTTGGCCTGCCAAAGTGCTGAGATTATGGGTGTGAGCCACCACAGCCAGTCCAACACATTATTTTAAATGAAGATTTCAAGTGTGGATGGAGAGTTCACTGTAAAAATAAAAGACAGACTTGGTATTAGCTGTTTTATTTCTAACTCATGCAAAATGTATTCTTCTACCAAAAACACAAACTGGAATGAAAGTTGTTGCTAGTTTTTAATTAACACTGTGACAAGAAAACTTCCTTGGATTTTATTTTTCAGTCTCTTTTTTGATAAAATAATAAATTGCAATCAGTCATACCTATGATCTTTTCTAGATTCAAAATCCTAAGATTCAAATGGCTAGTATTATTTCCTTTTTGGTGCTTACAAATTTGTAGCAAATAAGGTGAAATGTTTTGAGAAACAAAACTAGAAAGGCAAAATTATGTCTTAAACCTCAATTTCTACTGAAATGCTAGATAATTGTTTAACCCACTCAATCACCTAATACTTCCAAAATGTTTATGAACAAAATGAAACAGAATCTTGTCTTTAAAACCTTTTTTTCTGGAATCCCATAACAATAAATTATACTTATTAAGCCTTTAACATGGTAATCACTATGCTAATCACTTCACAAAATTACCTCACATATTATATATAACTCTAAAATTCTAATGTCCCCATTTTACAGATGATAAAACTGAAGCATAGTAATTTTAAATAACTTGGTTTTAGTCAGTGTTAATGAATGGAAGTAGAAACCTAAAACTCATGTTTGTATTACTTTAAAGCTCATGTTAACACCAATGCTAATAATTCTAGTTAATGTAAAGCATTAAACATTAAAGCAAATAAATAATTTCCACTTTAATTTGATTTCTGTTTAGGAACTCAAAGCCTTCGTAGTAAGAAATTCAAGAGATCAGAAGTATAAATGATAATCTGAAAAGAGGGTTTGGAGCTTGCTATGATTCTAGTAAAAATTTCCATCCTACCACAAATATTCCTCTTAACTCAGAAGCAAGTATGTTTATAATGATTATTACTGTTTTTTTTAATCTCTGTTGAGGTGATCAGTATATGACAGCAACTTACCTTGAAAGTGTCATTATTTTTTAGTATAAAAAACAGATCTGTCATGGCCATCAATTCAGAATACCAGCAATATGATGAAAATAAACTAAGCCATTCATCTAGTCAGTCCATTTCTTTAAAAGAAAGAAAAGAACATTGCAGATAGGTTTTCTTATTAATGCTCACACAGGCTGTGTGCGTCCATCTTGAACGATGTTCCTAGTCTATTTCACAAGTAGACAAGGAAAAGAATGGGAGGGCAGAAGAGTATGCGCCTGTATTGAATTAATGTGATTATGTAAAGTTCATCTGTCACATTTAGGTAGTACTTTTATGCATAAATTCTTTGAACTCAACTAGTTTTACAGAAATGAGATACATGCATGAAATGTTTAATGTGTTAAACAGGTCTGAAGATCTTTTTTCATGTAAGAGTGAAAGACACTATTACATGCTTGGCTACAGTTCTAGTTTTATCATTTACTGGCTAGGAGATCTGGACTAACTCCTTAACTACTCTTAGCTTCAGAGTTTCATCTATAACATAGTGATAATACAGAATTTTGTGAGCTTAGTGGTCAGCAAAGCACTATACAAATATTAGTGATAATTACAGCTCTCATTCATAATTTCAACACATGCTCCCCCTGCACTCAGAACAATCGATAGTCTACATCCATGGTCTTGAGATACACGATGACAATTCCCTATGTTCTTCTTCTCTTCAACCATTATTTGAATCAATTAGTTCCTCCTTGTATGTATTTCAGATATCCTAATATATTTGTCTTGCCTTATTGTCTATTTTAGATATGCCCCTTAAATGTACCTACTTTGTTCATACATAGTTTTTATGGTGTAATATCTATTTACACATTGTCTCTGCCACTGTACTAAGAGCTTTTAAAAGCAGAGAATGCATCCTACTCATTTTTCTATTTTTACTACCTTAGTGGTGTGTCTGTCAGAATCAGTGATTAAGGGTTTCTTTTGCTTCATATAGTGGTTATTCCTCTATGCTAGAAGGTAGTCAAACATTTCTTTTGTTGATAGCAAAATGAAAGCTAAAAACAGTAAGTTTGAATTATAGGTATATAATAATATCATAATGGAGAATATTCTAATTAACAAAAATATATAATTTTTAAAATCAAGAGATCAGATCTTTTAATGGCTTCACTACCAGAGAGATAAATTTTTCAGCATCCTTGCAGTAAAGTCATCATCACTGCACTCCAGAAATAAGAATACGACATCTAAAATATAATTTTGATATAGTAAATATTCCATGATCTATTTATGCATCTTACTTAACAAATATTTATTGAGTCTAACGTGTTAAGCACTCTGTTGGTTGCTTGAGATCTCATGGTTAATCACATATAAAGTGTCTTTGCCCCAAAGAGCTCACAGCCTACTTGAGGAAGAGGGGCCATAGGGAAAGGTTGTTGATGACATGTGATGAGGGCTATGCCAGGACAAGCAGAGGGACATGGGCAGCACCAAGAGGGCACATGGTGCTTTCTCGAGCTCTAGCAGTCATTGTTGTTCATGTGACAATTCACTCCTCACAAAGCTGGGATTTCACCTGCCATCACTTCCATTTTGAGTCAAATCTATCCATCTTAGCTCTAAATTTATCTTCTAACATTGAAGGCAGTTTTCGTGTTCTTCTAATTTGTTTCATTTATCTATGGAGAAAGTTACCTTTTTTTTTTAATCTTAAGATGGTCTAAACACTAAATTCAATGTTCTTTAGATGGAACATTTTAGAGCTAACCCTGAAACACTTTTAGGACTAGTAAACTGAGGAAATAAGAAACTTCATGAGAAAATAAAGAAAAAAATGCAATCATATGTATACATAGAATCACAGAGATTTTTTTTTTTTTTTTTTTTTTGAGACGGAGTTTCACTCATGTTACCCAGGCTGGAGTGCAATGGCCTGATCTTGGCTCACTGCAACCTCTGCCTCCTGGGTTCAGGCAATTTTCCTGCCTCAGTCTCCTGAGTAGCTGGGATTACAGGCATGCGCCACCATGCCCAGCTAATTTTTTGTATTTTTAGTAGAGATGGGATTTCACCATGTTGACCAGGATGGTCTCCATCTGTTGACCTCGTGATCCACCCGCCTCGGCCTCCCAAAGTGCTGGGATTACAGGTGTGAGCCATCACGCCCGGCCCGAGATTTTTTCATTAGAAGTGTTTGCAGCAGAGACTTACCCAGCATCTCTCTTAAATCTGATCATTCTTTATCTTTTCAACATATAAAACATTGAGGAGCTCACACCTGGAAAGACTACCATTCCATTTTTAGATACCTGTAATCATTTTAAAGTTCATTTCTACTACAGAAAAAAATATGTTTAGCTTTCTCTGGGACTACCAGAAAAACATTTCATCCCCTTTTTCTATGTTAGGCTGTTCTTTACTTAAGGGCCACTATTATCACCCTGCTAAATCTTTTCTTTAGACCTTTCTTTAACTGTATTCTGTGATACATGTTGTCTATCACGTATTCAACAAATTTTGTTCCAGACCTACAGTTAGGCACTGGAGATAGAGAAGTGGTTAAAATATTCATAGATCTTACATGTCTTTATACCTTTATTTTGGGTGGACTTTATAATGACAATGTCCCATTTACAATATATTTTGTGTGGTTATGTAAATGAATAGAAATGAGGCTGAGATTACATTATTTTCTTATGAAAAGCTATTGTATAATGTTGCCTATAATTGAACTTATAGTAACAAAAATCCTTTGGGACATTTTTACATAAAGAAATGGTGAGCTGCAAATCCTTCCTTCTTTGTTAATTTCAATTTTTGAAACTGAGTATAAAATTTTATGTTTTCCCAGTCAAATTTCAAGTTGTTTGACCTTTCAAAATTAGGATTCATTTTTTACTCAGAAGTCCAATGTATTAGCTATTCTTCACAAGTTTCTGTTTCTAAAATTTTTCTAAATAGGCTTTTACGTCTTTGTTGATGATGTAGTTCAAAATGTATTAAAGATAAGGTCAAAACAGGACTTTATGACACCAAGACTTCTTTCCAGTAATTTTTTTTTTGATACAAGAGTCTTACTCTGTTTTCCAGGCCATTGTGCAGTGGTACAATCATGGCTCACTGCAGCCTTGACTTCTTGGGCTCAAGTGATCCTCTCACTTCAGCCTCCCAAGTAGCTGGAACCACCAGCACCCACAACAAAACACATTAATTTTTGTATTTTTTTTTGGTAGATATGGAGTTTTGTCATGTTGTACAGGCTGGTCTTGAACTCCTGAGCTCAAGCGATCTGTCAACCTCAGCCTCCAAAAGTGCTGGGATAACAGGTGTGAGCTGCCACGCCTGGTTTAGTAATCTTTTGAAATAATTTTCAAACAACAGCAAGACAAAAACCTACCTGTATCACTAAGCATTACAATACTAGAAATATTTGTGTGAAAATGTTTGAGCTGAATCATTAATTACTTTCTTGAAATCACAGTGTTTTTCAAACTAAGTCTAGGATGTATTTCTAGAAATCACACAGCCTGCTCTTTGATTGCTTATAGCAGTGGTTATTACTTATGTTTAAGTATTAATATGTTACTGGTGAAAATCTGTTTTTAAATATACACCATATTTGCCTGTTTGTAATTTCTGAAATATATATATGCATAGTCCCTCTTTGAATAGTGAAATGTTTATACTTTTGTAGTATCCTAGAGTTTTTCATATTTCTAATTTTGTAAAATGCTAACAGTTATTTACAATTACACCTGCAATTACTGCATGCCCTAGGATGCAATTCATATAAACTTCTACTTTCCACTTTGCACAAAGCTGCATACTAGAAAATATACAGTTTTTGGAATTAATCAGGCTTAGGCCATCATTCCCATGCCTATTCTAATATGCTTTATGTCCTTGGGCAACTTAATGATCCTCTCTTAGTCTTAATTTCAATTTCTGTAAAAATAATGGATATCTTTTAATTCCTAGTAATGCATGAGATGTATTATATAATTTTACTGGAAATGAAAGCTTTTCGAATGCAGGGACTCATTTAACTTACTCATTGCTATATATCTGGAGACTATGAAAGTAAATATACAAAATTTCCAAAAAGTAATTGTTTAATAAATACATGGCACATAGTAGATGTCAGTAAATTTTGGTTTAGTTTTTCCTTCCTTGCCTATCTTAAGCCCAATTTCTTCTTGACAAAGTATTGCCTTGTACACTTTGAAGATTGTTGTCTATCATATGAAAAGTGTTCGCTTCTCCTTTCTCCCTTTTAACATCATGGCACCTGGGCCAAGACTAATCTTTCTTTATGGTCCTTCCCATACGTGATAGAATAACAGACACATTTTTGTTTTCATCAGTGTATTTCAAAACCCTACCTTACTGTGGGTTTTAATATTTTTGTAACAAATTTTCTGGTTAGAATACTTCTTTATATTCTTCCTTTGAAATGTGCCTCTTCCTCCATCCTTTGTGCATTCTCAGATAACTCCTGGTGTAGCTACACTGATTTCTTGTCACCCTCCTTTTCTTCTTTTACGGGATTATTTATGATTAAATTGTCAGAATTTATTTTCCTGCAGATTGCTATCCTTTTTTTTCCCTTTAAGATTGCTTTCCTTTTTAAATTACCCTCTTCTTTTAAGTTCATGAACATGGAGTCATTGTTTTTTGTGAATATTTTGAAGCTGTTTTCCTAGAGACTGATGCACACATAAGACTACACCCTGTGAATATCCTTCCTTTAATTTTATGTCAATATTTATATACCAAAAATCAGTCCTTCTTTTTTTCAATGATGTTCAAAGTAGCAATTCCATAGTAGCTTCCAAAAAATGAACTTAATAGTGAAAAAAATTCAATCATATATCAGCTGTTCTGAACCTTAAGAGGAATGAGATTTCCAGAGGACATCATTCTATATGAGAGCTTCAGTACACTTTTGTGTCTTTTATATACTAGTTACATCCCTGTATCCCTGTATGTTGATTGCAGTATCCAAATGTGCCAACTGGTATAATACGCTAACTCCCATAACAGCAGTTGCTATTGCTTTTCTCTTATTTTAGTCTCTTTATTCTCACTCAGATACCTTCCAAATTCATACTACCACAATAATCTCATGACTTCTCCTACCAATTAGTGCTATAATAACTTAGATATGACACAGTAGTCAGCTATGTGAAATTCTCATTCAAAGTAGTCAGAGGAAAATCAGGCTGGGTCAGACTGAAGTGACAATGCCACAGGGTGATGCACCCACATATTAGGGCTGGCCCTGGAGTAGAGACGAGATGACCAGAGTCCATTATATAATTTTCCTTACAACAAAACTAATCTTGAGTCCAGTCTGGTGCAGAAAATACAGTAGCATTAGCTCAGACTGTAGGATGATATTTGAAATCAGATGGACAGACTGACCCCTCAAGTCTAGATATTGGCAACTATTGCTGAGCAAGAATGGTACAAGCAAGAATGAGAGTACCTTCTTGCACATACAATTTTGCCACCCTTTCTAATCAGCTCAGTTCTTTAAATAAAGATTTCATTTTTTTTTTTTTTTTTTGAGACAGAGTTTCACTCTTGTTACCCAGGCTGGGGTGCAATGGCGCGATCCTGCCTCCTGGGTTCAAGCAATTCTCCTGCCTCAGCCTCCCAAGTAGCTGGGATTACAGGCACACGCCATCATGCCCAGCTAATTTTTTTTGTATTTTTAGTAGAGACGGGGTTTCACCATGTTGACCAGGATGGTCTTGATCTCTTGACCTCGTGATCCACCTGCCTCGGCCTCCCAAAGTGCTGGGATTACAGGCATGAGCCACTGCGCCCAGCCCTAAATAAAGATTTCTATTGCATTGTCATAGTGTAGCCAAGAGCTCTATCTACCAAGTCTCAGAAATATGTGAGACATTGTGCACCTCCTCCTGCTATAATGTCAAGTTCATCATGGTGGACACCCATACCTGGATGAGCAAACATCTCAAAAAAACAAATGTTACTCATGGTTTTTCTTACTGTTATTTTATCCTGAGATTAATGGGCATTATTTTTTAACATTATTTTTCCATATTTCTTATAACTCACTCGATCCCATGATTTTCAGTGCATTATCTTTCTGGAATTAAAAATTTGGCTTAAAACAGTGATTCGCTTACGTTTTTTGTTGTTGTAAGAATAAAGCATACACCATCTATTGGAAGACATGCCAGAGTAGACAGACTGTAGTAATAATCTCAAAATATCAGTGGCTGAACATGATGCAAGTTTATTTTCTTGTCATAGCACAATGTCAGCAGACAGAGACCTCTATTTCTTGCAATCATTCAGGCTACTTGGATCAAGAGGACGCACCATCCCTAAGGGCCTTGGAATCCTCAACTGGATCATCCATGTCATGTCAATAGACTAGTAAAAAGAAAGAGCTTTCAAAGCTCTGCTTTTAATCACATCAACCCAGACGCATATTACTTCTCATTTTCCATTGGAAAGAATGCATCACAAGGTCCCAAATGAAAGGAGGTTCTAATGTAATTTAGCAGTGTTCCAAGACTAATAAAACCTGGATATTAATAAAAATACTGGGCAGTCTCTGCTATAGCAGAATCCTACGTTTCTACTACCATAAACTACTATTTTATGAGTCCAGTAGCTCTCTCCCTTTCTATCTTTTTTTGCTACCATCCACATAATCCATCATATCTATTATTCTTCGTCTTTTCCCTTTCAAATAGAAGGCATTTTAAAAAATCTTAGTTCAGAAATATTTAAAATTTTTCTTCATTATTCCATAAGTTATTGGGGTACAGGTGGTATTTGGTTACATGGGTAAATTCTTTAGTGGTGATTTCTGAGATTTTGGTGCACCCATCACCCATGTGTACACGGCACCATATTTGTGGTGTTTTATCCCTTGCCCCCCTCTAATTCTTCCTTCCAAGTCCCTAAAGTCCATTTTATCATTCTTATACCTTTGTGGCCTCATAGCTTAGCTCCCACGTATCAGTGAGAACATACGATGATAGAGACATGTTTAGTTTTCCATTCCTGAGTTACTTCACTTAGAAAAATAGTCTCCAATCTCATCCAGTTTGCTGCAAATGCTATCAATTCATTCCTTTTTATGGCTGTGTAGTAGTTCATCATATATATGGAATGTGGCCACAAACATATAAAAAATATATACATCAGAGTTCCTTTATCTACACGTTGAATGAGGGGCATTTGGGTTGGTTTCATGATTTTGCAGTTTTCAATTGTGCTGCTGTAAATGTGCATGTGAAGTATCCTTTTCAAATAATGACTTTTTTTCCTGTGGGTAGATATCTGGTAGTGAGATTGCTGGATCAAATGGTAGTTCTACTTTTAGTTCTTTAAGGAATCTCCACCCTGTTTTCCATAGTGGCTGTACTAGTTTAGATTCCCACCAACAGTGTAGAAGTGTTCCCTGGTCACTGTGTCCATGCCAACATGTACTGTTTTTTGATTTTTTTTATTATGGCCATTCTTATAGGAGTAAGGCGATATCTCATTGTGGTTTCGATTTGCATTTCCATGAGCATTAGTAACGTTGAGCATTTTTTTATGTTTGTTGCCACATGTATATCTTCTTTTAAGAACTGTCTGTTTGTGTCCTTAACCCACTTTTTTATAGCGACTGTTTTTTTTTTTTTACTGATTTGAGTTCATTGTAGAGATTCTGGATATTAGTCCTTTGTCAGAAGTATAAATTGTGAAGATTTTCTCCATTCTGTGGGTTTTCTGTTTACTCTGCTGACTGTTCCTTTTGCCATGCAAGAGCTCTTTAGTTTAATTATGTCTCAGCTATTTATCTTTGTTTTTATTGCATTTGGTTTTGGGTTCTTGGTCATGAAATCCTTGCCTAAGCCAATGTCTAGAAGAGTTTTTCCAATGTTATCTTCTAGAATTGTTATAGGTTCAGGTCTTAGGTTTAAGTCCTTAGTCTATCTTAAGTTGATTTTTATAAGGTGACAGATGGGGATCCAGTTTCATTCTCCTGCATGTGGCTAGCCAATTATCCCAGCACCTTTTGTTGAAAAAGGTGTCCTTTGCCCATTTTATGTTTCTGTTTGCTTTGCCAATGATCAGTTGGCTTTAAGTATTTGGATTTATTTCTGTATTCTCTATTTGTTCCATTGGTCTATGTGCCTACTTTTATACCAGTATCATACTGCTTTGGTAACTATGGCCTTATAGTATAGTTTGAAATCAGGTCATGTGATGCCTCCAGATTTGTTCATTTTGCTTAGTCTTGCTTTGGCTATGTGGGCTCTTTTTTGGTTCCATATGAATTTTAGAATTGTTTTTTCTAATTTTATGAAGAATGATAGTGGTATTTCTGATGGGGATTGCGTTGAATTTGTAGATTGGCTTTTGGCAATATGATTATTTTCACAACGTTGATTCTACCATCCATGAGCATGGGATGTGTTTCCATTTGTTTGTGTTGTCTATGATTTCTTTCAACAGTGATTTGTACTTTCCTTGGAGAGGTCTTTCAACTCCTTTGTTAAGCATATTCCTAAGTTTTGTTGTGTTTTGTTTTGTTTTTGCAGCTATTGTAAAGGGGTTAAGTTCCTGATTTGATTCTCTGCTTAGTTGCTGTTGGTGTATAGAAAAGCTACTGATTTGTGTACATTAATCTTGTATCTGAAAACTTTGCTGAATTCTTTAATCAGTTCTAGGAGCTTTCTGGAGAAGTCCTTAGGGTTTTCAAGGTAAACAATCACATTGTCAGCAAACAGTGATGGTTTGACTTCCTCTTTACTAATTTGGATGCCCTTTATTTCTTTCTCTGGTCTGATTGCTCTGGCTAGGACTTCCAGTGCTATGTTGAAAAGGAGTGGTGAGAGTGGGCATCTTTGTCTTTTTCAGTTCTCAGAGGGAATGCTTTCAACTTTTCCCCATTCCGTATTATGTTGACTGAGGTTTGTCATAGTTAGCTTTTATTACATTAAGTTATGTCCCTTGTATGCCGATGTTTGCTGAAAGTTTCACTCATAAAGCAATGCTGGATTCTCTCAAATGTTTTTTCTGCATCTGTTGAGGTGATCATATGATTTTTTTAAAGTGTGTTTATGTGGTATATTGCATTTATTGGCTTGCATATGTTCAACCATCCTGTCCTTCTTGCTATGAAATGATCATGGTGAATTATCTTTTTGATATGTTGTTGGATTTGGTTAGCAGGTATTTTGTTAAGGATTTTAGCATCTATACTCATCAAGGATATCAGTCTGTAGTTTTCTGTTTTGGTTATGTTCTTTCCTGGTTTTGGTATTAAGGTGATGTTGAATTTATCGAACAAATTAGGAAGGTTTCCTCCTTTTTCTATCTTGTGGAATAGTGTCAAAAGGATTGGTACACATTATTCTTTGAATGTCTGGTCAAATTTTGCTGTGAATCTGCCTGGTACTGGACTTCTTTGGTTGGTGATTTTTTAAATTACCATTTCAATCTTGCTGCTTGTTATTGGTCTGTTCAGGGTATCTAATCCTTCCTGGTTTATGCTAGAAGGTTGCATTTTTTTAGGAATTTATCCCTCTCTTCTAGGTTTTCTAGTTTATGTGCATATAGGTGTTTATAGCAGCTTTGAATGATCTTTTGTATTTCAGTGGTGTCAGTTGTAATATCTTATGTTTCATTTATTAATAACATTATTTGATTTTTCTCTCTTCTTTTCTTGATTAGTCTTGCTAATGGTCTATCAATTTGATTTATCTTTTCAAAGAACCAGCTTTTTGTTTCATTTACCTTTTGTATTTTTTTGTTTGTTTGTTTCAGTTTCATTTAGTTCTGCTCTGATCTGATCTTGGTTATTTCCTTTCTTCTTCTGGGTTTGGGTTTGGTTTATTCTTTTTTCTCTAGTTCTGTGAGATGTGACCTTAGATTGTCTGTTTGTGCTCTTTCCAACTTTTTGATGTAGTCACTTAGGACTCTGAGCTTTCCTCTTAGTGTGGCCTTTGCTGTATCCAAGAGGTTTTGATAGGTTGTGTCATTATTGTCATTCAGTTTGAAGAATTTTTTTAAATTTCCACCTTGATTTTATTTGACCCAGTGTTCCTTCAGGAGCAGATTATTTAATCTCCATGTATTTGCACAGCTTTGAAGGTTCTTTTTGGAGTTTATTTCCAGTTTTACTCCACTGTGGTCTGAGAGAGTGCTTGATATAATTTCAATTTTCTTAAATTTATTGAGGCTCATTTTATGGCCTACATATGGTCTATCTTGGAGAAAGTTCTATGCACTGTTGAATAGAATGTGTATTCTGCAGTTGTTGGATGTAATATTCTACATGTATCTGTTACATCCATTTGTGGCAAGGTATAGTTTAAATCCATGGTTTCTTTGTTGACTTTCTGTCTTGATGACCTGTCTAGTGCTGCCAGTGGAGGATTGAAGTCCCCACTATTATTGTGTTGCTCTCTATCTCATTTTGCAGATCTATTAGTAATTGTTTTATACATTTGAGACCTCCAGTGTTAGGTGTATATATGTTTAGAATTGTGATTTTTTTTTGTTGGACAAGGCCCTTTATTATTTTATACTGTCCCTCTTTGTCTCTTTTAACCACTGTTGCTTTAAAGTTTCTTTGTCTGATATAAGAATAGCTACCCCTGTTCAATTTTGGTGTCCATTTGCCTGAAATTCCTTTTTCGACTCCTTTATTAAGTTTTTGTGAGTCATTATGTGTTAGGTGAGTCTCCTGAAGGCAGCAGATTATTGGTTGGTGAGGTCTTACCCATTCTGCAGTTCAATATCTTTTAAGTGGAGCATTAAGGCCATTTACATTTAATGTTAGTATTGAAATGTGGGGTACGTTTGTTTTCATCATGCTCTTTGTTGCCTGTTTACTTTGGTGTTGTTTTTGCTTTTTAACTTGTATTTTTGTCTTATAGGTCCTGTGTGATTTATGCTTTAAATAGGTTCTGTTTTGATAATCCAGGATTTGTTTCACGATTTAGAGTTCTTTTTAGCAGTTCTTATAGTAGGGGCTTAGTAATGATGAATTCTCTCAACATTTGTCTGAAAATGACTGTATCGTTCCTTCATTTATGATGCTTAGTTTCGCTGGAGACAAAGTTCTTGGCTGATGACTGTTTTGTTTGAGAAGACTGAAGATATGTCCCCAATCCTTCCTAGCTTGTAGGATTTCTGCTAAGAAATCTGCAGTTAATCTGATAGGTTTTCCTTTATAGGTTACCTGGTACTTCTGTCTCACAACTCTTAAGATTCTTTCCTTTTTCTTAACTTTGGATAATCTGATGACAATGTGGCTAGGCAAAGGTCTTTTTGTGATGAATTTCCCAGGTGTTGTTTGCAGTTCTTATATTTGGCTATCTAGGACTCTCACAAGGCTGGACAAGATTTCCTCAATTATTCCTCCAAATACGTTTTCCAGGCTTTTAGAATTCTCTTTTGCCTCAGGTATACCAATTATTCTTAGGTTTGGTCATTTAACATAATCCCAGACTTCTTGGAAGCTTTGTTCATATTTTCTTATTCTTTTTTCTTTGTCTTTGTTGGATTGGGTTAATTCAAAGACCTTGTTTTTTGAGCTCTGAATTTCTTTTATCTACTTGTTCAGTTCTATTGGTGAGACTTTCCAGAGCATTTTGCATTTCTAAAAGTGTGTCCAAAGTTTCCTGAACCTTTTACTTTTTCTTTAAGATATATCTTTTAATGAATATTTCTCACTTCACTTCTTGTAATTTTTTTTCCCTGGATTTCCTTGGATTTGCCTTTCTCTGGTCCCTCCATGATTATCTTAATAACTACCTGAATTCTTTTTCAGATAAATCAGAGATTTCTTCTTGGTTTCTATTGTGAACTATTGTGAACTATAGATTGGTGAACTATTGTGAACTATTGTAATCTTTTGGGGGGGGTTGTTAAAGAGCCTTGTTTTGTCATATTTCCAGTGTTGGTTTTCTGATTCCTTCTCATTTGGGAAGGCTCTGTCAGAGGGAAGATCTCAGGGGAAGGCTGTTGTTCCAATTCCTTTGTCCCATGGGGTGTTCCCTTGATATAGTACTCTCTCCTTTTTCCTGTGGATGTGGCTTCCTGTAAGCCAAGCTGCAGTGATTGTTGTCTCTCTTCCGATCTAGCCACCCAGCGAGTGTACCTGGCTCTGGGCTGGTACTGGGGGTTGTCTACACAGAGCCTTGTGATGTGAATAGTCTATGGGTCTCTCAGTGGTGGATACCAGTGCCTGTTACAGTGGAGGTGGCAGAGGGTGCAATGGACTCCATGAGGTCCTTAGTTTTGTAGTTTAATGCTCTATTTTTGTGATGGTTGGCCTCCTACAGGAGGTGGCACTTCCCAGAAAGTCATCTATAGTAGTGTGGAGAGGGACTGGCAGTGGGTGGGACCCTAAGCATCCCAAGATTATATGGCCTCTGTCTTCCACGACCAGTGTGGATAGGGAAAGATCACAATGTGGGGGCATGGCTAGGTATGTCTGAGCTCAGACTCTCCTTGGGCTAGTCTTCCTGTGACTACTGTGGGTGATGGGGGTGAGATTCCCAGGTCAATAGAGTTGTGTACCTAGGAGGATTATGACTGCTTCTGCTGAATCATGCAGTTTTTCAGGGAAGTGGGGGAAAGCCAGTAGTCACAGGTCTCACTCAGCTCCCATGCAAACTGAAAGGCCGGTGTCACGCCTACCATGCCCCCTCCAACAACCCTGAGTCTGTTTCCAGGTGGAGGGCAAGATGGGCTTGAAAATTTCCCTGAGGCTATCTGCCTCTCAGCTGCCAGAGAAAAGAACTTTAAATCTTCCTCACCTGTGAAGTCTGCACCCCTGATTCATACCCTTCTTTGAGTTCTGGCTGAGAGGCTTCTCTCCCCTTTCAAATTGTTACAAAGTTCAGCTACAGAATTCCTTCTCCCTATGGAGTTGTACCCCATGAACCTCTTGCTGCCCTCCCGATGGATCCCTGTGGTGCCAGGCAGGAATCGGTGCTTGGAGACCCAGTGAGTTTCCAGAATCTTTCTGCTGCTTCCTCTACCGCTGTATTTCCCTGGGCTGTCTAAATTGACTAAGCTCCAAATAAAGTCAGAAACTTCTCCTGCAAACAGACATTCAGCTTCTCCAGTGGGGTTGTGTATTCAGGAGAGGAGGGTCTCCCTTTCCCAGTTCCACAGTTGGGGCACTTACAGTATTTGAGGTGTCTCTCCGGTCCTGCAGGAGCAGTATGCTTCTTTCAGAGGGTCTGTGAGTGCTCGTAGGATTGCTGGAGCTAAAATTTACAATGCAAGCCTCCATATGCTGCTCTCTCCGGAGCTGCAATCTAGTCCTGTCTTCCGGCTGCCATGATCCTAGAAATCTTTTATTATCCTACCCTAATTTTGAAGTCATTAAATATGCTTTTGATTTCTTAAGCACTCTCATTTATATGAAGTTTTGTATATCAGGGAAACAAAGGAGTGACCAAGAAGTTTGAATAATTTAATTTTTCTTTCCATTATCTCTTTAATATAGTAAACTTAACTACATTATAAAAGTCCATATTAAGTGGCTCCCTCTGAATGTTTTAGGAAGGGAAGCCACGACTGCAAATCTTTTAAATATCAGGATACAAGCAGATTATTTCTGATTATTATATACATACAAAATATTGGTCCTTTCACAAGAACCAAGGCTTCTTACCATACAAAGCAATCACTTTACACCTGTAATGTGCTTTGGAACCAGACATATCTGAGCATGAATTCTAGCTCACTTCTTAGTCACCTAGCATTGGCCAAGCCAGTAAAACTCTCTGAATCTCAGTATCTTCATCAGTAAAATGGAGAAAATAGACCAGATTTTCTGGGTTGGTTTAGAAGGATTTGAATATATGTGTATAACCACCCAATAGCCTTTCAAGGAATGGGATATATTTTTCTATTTCTCTTTTGGACTGCCTTCTTCTAAACAACTTCTTAATTCCAATTTTGACTGCTGTCTCAGTCCTCTGAGATTTTCGCCTTTTTTATTTACTCTAGCCTGTGCATTGCAAAGTTAGGATCAAAATCTTGCATTTTCTCTTTCTATAGCTTAATGATTATGTTAGTGGTCTTCATTCTGACGACATTTTCTAGAACATGTTTCCTGGATGCTGCTGAAGAATTCGAAAGTTTCTCAGTTACCCTTGTCTCTGGTTTCCTGCAGTCTTTTGCATTTTTTTCATATATTGACATAGTAAATTGTTTTATTTCTGGATAGTTGGTGGGTTCTCAGGGCATTGCTTATAAGTGAATTTTTTCTTATGTGTAATTTTGGCTACCCTCAACTATTATCAATTACTTTGGTTTAAATCCCCATTATCCAATGCCCAGTGTCCTTCAGTAATCATGAAAAAATTATCACCTCCTTTTGTGCTACTATAAAAGCTATAAAATATAATGACTGATATGTCAAAAAATCTATTTCTTTATTGATAAGTATATATTGGTTATAAACTCATATTTATTATGTGCACTTCATTGAACATAATGCTAATTAAAATATTAAAATATATTTGGTCTTTCTCTACATTTTTTAGTTGAAAAGATGGAAAATCTTTTGGTCATCATGGAACAAATTTCAAGCCATTTTAAAAAGACTTGTCTATTGCTAATGGTTCTTTAGCATTTAAATGTCAGCCTTTGAAAATAATTATGAAAAATGTGTACAATAAGTAATTTCAGTCATGCAAATACTTATTTTAAATATGACTTAACTTTTTAACATTTAATGCTAAGGTTTTAACATTATTTTGTATTTATTTTACATTCACATTAATTTATCCAGTTTTTTGGAGTAAGTCTTCTGTATTCATTGTGATTTTTTATAGTACACTTTGTAATTTACACTTGCAGTCACAGACATTATATTTTTATATCTTAGTTAATATATCATTATTTTTACTTACTATTAATAAATAAGGAAACAAAACTAGATAAATTTAAACAATCATCTCCACCGTGAATTAAAGCTGATGGGGAGGAGAGAATAAATGTGGAGCAAGTGTTCAAATACTCTTTGGATAGCACCTTCCCACACTGCCCTTTATTTTTGTCCAGTCCCAGAAAAACAAACTTTGCCTGATCAAAGAAAAATAAGACAAGATTTCCATCTGGGTAGATAGTGATTTAATTTTTCAGTCTGGAAAATTGAAGCCTGATTCAAACATACATTTCTGTTTTGTTTCCTTTGAGACAGCCAAGAGTATGAGATAATAATTCCAAACATCTCAAATACCAGGAGATGCCAAGACTGATGCTTTGTTTCCTATTTCATGAGCTCGGGACAGGATGCTCAGCTCATAAACACATTTAGAGAGCTTTATAGGACACAAAACCACTAACACAGCACTATGAGTCTCTATTTTTTAATTCCCTTCCAAATTAATTTTTATGACTTCCCAGGGCACTTTCTCAATTCCCTACACAGATCATGAAATTTTGATTAAACATTTAATGAGGTTCTTTGTATTGATCTCTCTTATTTCCCAAATCCCTTCTTGCCACCATGCCTATTGAACTCAGTGGCCCATCTCTAAAATAAACTATTAAAAGAAATGCATTATCCTTTTATAGTTTTATAGCATGCAGTCCTTTAGTCTTGGCTTCCATAATAATGGGATTTTGAAAATCTCTACTTATGAGACCATTGCTGAGAGCCTACTATGTGATTGTAACTGTGCCAGATAATAAAAAAAAAATACAGAGATGAAAAAAATGTCGATTTCTTTTCTCACATAATTCATAGTACAGCTGAAGACATCAAAAATGTTATAATGTATAGGTAAGATGAAAACAAATTGCTATGAGGTAACTTGTATACTGGTACTTTTTAGCACATTATCTGTTTCAGATGCTATAAACATAGATTCACTCCAAAAATTAATCTAGGTTTATTTTTTCAGTAGAAACCATAAAATTAGTCAAGTGCATGGTGTGGCCCACCTGATTCTTCTACCAGTAAATATACAGCAGATCACATAAATACGTATATAAAAAGTAAACTTTGTTTTATATTATTATGGTGGCAGTTATTAATATATCTAGCATTCAATATTATAAGCCATAGTTTTCAATGTTAAAATAAGACAAAATAACGATGAAAGAAAAAAATTAAAGAATCTATCATGTAAGAATAGAGAACAAGCATAGTGACGAGGGAGCATCTAACTGCCTAAAGCTGAGGAGTTAAGGAAATTTTGACAAGAAAGTCACACTTATATTGAGACTCAAAGAATAGATAGATTGATAGACAGACAGACAGATAGACAGAAGGTGAAGCAGAGAGTGAAGAGAAAATACCTCAGTTAGTAGAAAGAGTAAATGCATGAAAGTGCAAATTTGCCAAATTTGGGCATCTTTACTTTTATTTATTTTTATTTTTATTTTTTTGTGGATATATAGTAGATATATAATATATATGGGGTACATGAGATGTTTTGGTAGAGGCATGCAATGTAAAAGAATCACATCATGGAGAATGAGGTATTCATCCCTCAAGCATTTATCCTTTGTGTTACAAATAATTAATTTACATTCTTCTAGTAATTTTTAGATGTACAATTAAGTTATCATTAACTGTAGTCACCCTGTTCTGCTATCAAATTAGTACAAACACTACGGCGAACAGTTTGGAGGTTCCTGAAAATATAAAAAATAGAGCTACCATATGATCCAGCAATCCCACCATTGGTTATATGCCCAAAAGAAAGGAAATCATATATCAAAGGAGTATCTGCACTCTCATGTTTGCTGCAGCATTGTTTGCAATAGCTGAGATTTGGAAGAAGCCTAAGTGTCTAGCAACAGATGACTGGATAAAGAAAATGTATTAAATAGAGATCCCTTTTCCTGCAAACCGGAAAGAGTAGAGATTTCGAACTTTCTTTTTCTCTCTTTTTTTCTGGCACAGCTACAAAAAGATGTATAGATTTGGTTGGATATTGTTGAATTATTCTGGTTGTCACTGATTTTGGTGGAGAAAATGATTGGAAGTAGACCAATTAAGACACTCTTGCAATGCTTCACAACTGAGAAGATGAGGTCTAACTGGAGAAGCAAGGATGTGTTCAAAAACTATCTTAAATAGAAGAAAATAAAATAAAATGTGTTGACTTAGTACATAGGAATAATAAATAAGAAACATAAAGGATGACTTGATCAGTAAAATTTTACTGATTTAATTAACCAAAATGCTGAATAAGAAAAGATGGATCTTATAGATAAAGTGAGATGAAAAATGCATTATTTGTTTGCAATGCCTACCATACATCTAAACAGAAATTTCTGAAAAGGTATTGTAAATATGAAATGGAACACAGAAGATAGGTTGAGGTTAGGTATAACTGTTATATTTTGCTATGTTTACAGTAAGATTTCCAACTGAGGCTGAAGATATCAGGCAAATAGATCACAGAGCATTTTTAACTAACCTATGCTATGTTTATTGTTTTGGGTCAAATTCAGTTTTGATAAGTCAAATTTTTTTAATCTTCAAATATTTCAATATTACTCAAATAATTCAGTATTGTAAGCTAGAGGACCATAGTTTGAGGAGTAGGACAGATTTTTAAATTTTCTTTATATCAGTTTCCCACTTTATAAAAGTATTTATAACAATATTTGTTTTACTGAGTTACTATAGATTCTAAGTAGATAATAAAGAAATGTTAGGAAACTCTTGATCAAGAAATTTGACAACATAGATGAACAAATTAATCAAAAAATACTTTTCAAGACTGATAAGAAATACAAAATGTAAAAAGTTTTATATGCCTATTAAAGAGATAAATTGTATTTATTATCGAAAATAATATTCCCCAAAATAAAATCCAGATCCAGATAGGTTCACTGGTGTTTTCTACCAAACATTTAAGAAATAAATAATAATAAACATATACAAACTCTTCTGGAAAACATAGGAAGAGGAAAATATCCAAAACTGTTTTATGAGATCTACTTAACTCTGTTAGCACAACCTGACAAAGATGTAAGAGGTATTAAAACAATAGAGTCCATTACCTCTCATACACAGAGTGACAAATTCTTAACAGTAGTAAATAGAATTAAGCAATACATAAAGGGGATAACTTATTATGAGCAAGTAGAGTTTATCCCAGCATGCAAGGTTGGTTTAATAGGCATAAATCACCAGTGTAATTTACCATGTTAAGAGAATAAAGGAAAACATCTCAGTAAATGCGATAAAAAACATTAATCAAACCTGAAACCAAAATACATTTTCTCAACCTGACAGAGAGCATTTACACAAAAATACCTATAGCAAATTATACATAGTAGTAAAATAATGTATCTGTTTCCCCTAATATTAAGGGGAGAGTTTCGATTTTCAACATTTCTACTGGAGTTCTTAACCAATTCAATAAGGCAAGACAAAATCAATATATAATATTCAACCATATTTTTTTAAATGTGTGGAACAATAAATTGGACAATTTAAAATTCACTTATGGTAGCATAAAAATATAAAATATTTAGGGCTAAACTTTAAGTAGATGTTAAAGCATTCCACATTAAAAGCTATAAAACATTCATGTAAAATATTAAAGATAAGCTGAAAAAAATGGAGAGAGGAACTATGGTTGTAGGTTGGAAAACTATTTTTAAGATAAAGATTTCCCTGCTTGATTTATAGATTCAACTCAATACCAACCAATATTCTAATAGGCTCTTTTGTAAAATCTTAAACAATTGATTTTAAGTTAATACAGAAAACAAAGAATCTTGAATAACCAAAACAATTTTTAAAAATAAGGACCAAATTGGGAGAACTTCACTACCTGATTTCAACACTTTCTGTAAGTCTGTATTAATCATGCTAGCATGAAAAAACAGTCAAAGTGATTAGTGGACCAGAAGGGAGAGTTATAAGATTTTTAACAAAGGTAGCAAAACAATTCAATTGGGGAAAAACAGTATTTTCAAGAAAGCATGCTGGAATGACTAACAACATATAGAAAAATACAGATTTCAACGCTTTTGTACACTATACTGAAAAAACTTCAGATGGATTGTAGACCTAAATTTAAAAGCAAAACTGTTAAGCCTCTTGAAAAAACACAATGCTTCATCAACTTAGAGTAGGTGCAGTTTCATTCAAAAATGGAACAGAAAGCACTAGCCCAAAAAGAAAAAGGTAAGTTGTGCTACCTCAAAACTAAAATTTCTGCTAGACAAAACAAATCATTAAGTACAGGAAAAAGTAATCATAGACTGGTAAGAAATATTTTCAGTGCATATATCTGAAAAAGTCTTGTATCTTGAATATAGAGAAGACTCCTACAAACTATTTAAAAACAAAAAACAAAAACAAAAAAAAACGCTATTTAAAAATGAGCAAAAAACTTTGCTCCAGTTGTCTATCACTGAGTAATGAACATCTCAAACTTAATGACTGAAAACAAAAACAATAATCATTTATTTTGCTCACAAATCTACAATTTGGGCAAAGTCCCAAGGGGGTAACATATATTTACCTAATGCAGCAATGTCTCAGTTAACATGAAAGTATTAATGGAAGATAGCTCAATGCCTGAGGGTATTGCTCATTTACCTGTCTGGAAATTGTTTCTGGATAGAGACAGGAATGTCATCAGAGGCTACATCACATATGGCCTGTCCACATGGCTGCTTGCTTCCTTGTAGCAGAGTAGTTGGGTTCCCAGGGTAAGCATTCCAAGAGAAAAATAGAAGTGCAAGCTGCAGGCTATTAAATCTAGGCTCAGAAACTGGCTCAATATTTCTGCTGCTGTAATGGAGTAATGAAGAAATCACAAAGCCTAAATTCAATGAAAGGGGCTATAGAACCTGTATCTTAATGGAAAAAGTATAAAATAATCTGGGGCTATGTTTTAAAAGTGCAACAGTTCACCCTCTGGCCACAAATTACTTACATTCTTTTCCCATCTAAAATACACTCATCTCACGGTCAAACCCTGTCTCTACTAAAATAAAAGAAAAAGAAAAATTAGCTAGGCATGGTGGCATGCACCTTTAATCCCAGCTACTCAGGATGCTGAGGCAGGAGAATTGCTTGAACCCAGAAGGCAAAGATTGCACTGAGCCAAGATCATGCCAGTGCACTCCAGCCTGGGCAACAACAACAACAAAAATACACCCACCTCCTTCCAAAACCCTCAAATATCTCATCCATTACATCATCAGGCTCAATTTTGAAGTCCAGGATTTTGTCATCTAAACCAGATGCTAGCGCAGACAAGATGTATTGTTTTATATTCTTAACATGGTTTCTTTCAATATAAAGTTATATGAACTAAGGAAACAAGGTGTATGCCCCCTCAGCACACACTCATCCAACAAGTACTAGGGAAAGAGGCATAGAATAACTGCTTTAGACACATTCAAAAGGAGGGAGGCAGAGAAGAGGTCACAGACATCAGTCAGTGCTCAATATCAATTCTGAAATCCATCTGGGTACATGTTACCACTTTCTTGATCAGGGTCAAGTACCACTTCCTTAAAATAATCCTCTATAGCTCATGAATTCATACTATTTTTTTTTTTGAAAGATTCTATGGGCCAGATGTGGTGGCTCATGCTTGTAATTCCAGAACTTTGAGAGGCTGAGGTAGGAGGATTGCTTGAGCCCAGGAGTTCAAGACCAGCCTGGATAACATGATAAGGCCCTGTATCCACAATGAAATAAAATATTAACTAGGGATGGTTGTGTGCACCTGTAGTCCCAGCTCCTCAAGAGGCTGAAGTGGCAAGATCACTTGATCTCAGGAAAATGCAGTGAGTCATATTTGTGCCACTGCACTCCAGCCTGGTTGACAGAGTGAGACCCTATCGAAGAAAAAAACAAAAAAAGAAAAACAAAAAAAGAAAGCTTCTATGAACTATCATCTTCCTGAGATCTTAACAATGGCTCTTACACTACTGTACTGGATTTGATCTTTTCACTAAAAATTTTGTTACTTTAAGACTCTTCTGCCATCTGGAGAGGCGGAGAATAAGGAATACTTTCCTTTTCAAATCTAGCAAGTCTTGTTTTTTTTTTTTTATAGTTAACATGTCATCTTTAATTCCTCTTTCTCTTTTTGCATTTTATCATAAACAACAAGATTTTGAGTTGACCCTTTCAATATTCTGCCTGGAAATCTCTTTAGCTATATGTTGAATCAGCAGACTAGCTCTATGGGACAGTGTCTGTCATAGTTTGTTTTGTGTTGCTAAGAAAGAATACCTGAGACTAGGTAATTTATAAAAGACAAGAGGTTTGTTTATCTCACAGTTCTGAAGGCTGAGAAGTTTAAAGGTATGGCTTTGGCCTCTGGCAAGGGCTTTTGTGCTGTGTCCATGGTGCATAAGATCAAGGCCGGGCGCTGTGGCTCAAACTTGTAATCCCAGAACTCTGGGAGGCCGAGGCAGGCGGATCACGAGGTCAAGATATCGAGACCATCCTGGCCAACACGGTGGAACCCCGTCTCTACTAAAAATACCAAAAAATTAGCCGGGAGTAGTGGCATGCGCCTGTGGTCCCAGCTACTTGGAAGGCTGAGGCGGAAGAATCGCTTGAACCCGGGAGGCAGAGGTTGCAGTGAGCCAAGATTGTGCCACTGCATTCCAGCCTGGTGACAAAGCAAGACTTGGTCTCAAAAAAAAAAAAAAAAAAAAAAGATCAAAGGGTAAGTGGAATCCTGAAGAGAGGAGAAAACCTGAAGAGCATCCTGGCTTTACAACAACCCATTCTTTCAGGAGATAATCCATTCCCAAGAGCAAGATTACCAATCATAAGGGATCTGCCCCCATAACACAAACACCCCTCATTAGGATCCACCTTCCAATACTACCACACACTGGGCATCAAATTTCAGCATGAGTTTCCCAGGGATAAACAAACCATATCTAAACCACAGTTGCATCCATTATTGTAAATGAAGCTTTATTGTAACACATTCATGCCCATTCATTTATGCATTTTCTATAGCTTTTTCTCACTACAATGGCATAGTTCAGTAGTTGTAACAGAAGCCCTATGGTCTCCAAGCTTAAAATATGTACTATCCAGCCTTTTACAAAAAAGCTTGCTGACTCTTGATGAACTAATAAGGAGTTTACTTGGTACTTGGGTAAATATGACAACTTTCCTAATTTTCTCATTGCCTCAGATGCCAGTATGGTCACACATCTCACTATTACAAGGGTCCCCTTTGGTGCAGGTTCCAATTTCATTACATTAGAGGCTTCATTGGCAGCCTTCTAGGTTTTCTTAGGCTGCTGTTTGAAGGCATTAGAATTTCACTAACATCTTTTTTCCTCATCTTTAGTCACAAAGCCAATTTTCGTTATGAAACAACCAAAATGTGTTCTGGTTACTGATGCTGTATAAAAAGCCACCCCATAAATAACTGGCTCAATACAACAACAATCATTTATTTTGCTCATGAATCTACAATCTGGATAAAGCTCAGTGGGGAAAACTTGTCTCTGCTCCACTTGGTATCAGCTAAGGCAGTTCAGATGGGGCTAAAGGGTCCACTTCTATATCTTGTAAGTTTGTGTTGGCTGTAGGTTCCTACCCACTTGGACCCCTGCACAAAGTGGTATAGGTTTTAAAACTGCATAATATCTGGCTCTCAAGAGAGACATTCCCAATAGAACTAGGTGAAGCACATCACCTTTTATAATCTAGGCTCTGAAGTCATATAGCAAAACTTCCACCAGAAGCTATCATCGAAGGCAGTAGCAAGGTTTCACTCCTTTTGTCAGATAAACCCAACCACCTAATGGTAGGAATGTCAAGAATGTATTATAAGACAAATATGTGTTAGGGAAGATACTGTTGTATCTATTTTCATTATCATTATTTTGGCAAATATGTCTGCCACAAACTTGAACAGATTCTTCACTAAAGAAGATATACAGATGAGGAATAAGTACATGCACACACAAAAAGAGGTGTTTGGCATTATTCAGAAGTAGGGAAATGCACCATTTAACAACCGTACCATTTCATAACCATTTCACATAGCTAAAATTAAAAAGACTGATAACATCACACTAAATGCTAGCAAGGATGTGAAGCAGTTGAAATTCTAGCAAGCATGGAGCTGGCGAGAGCATAACATGCATGGTACAACTGCTTTGGAAAACTAGTAATTTCTCAGAAAGTTAACAGCAATTCTACACCTAGATATCTACCTAAGAGAAATGAAGCACTGCCACAAAGCCTTGTATAAGAATATTCTTTTTATAGCTGCTTTATTCATAATAGCATAAAACTAGAAACAACCCAATGTCCATCAACAGGAGAAAGAACAAATTGTGGTATATTCATACCACACTGGTCACTGGTAAAACGTAGCAGATTATTGATATGTACAGTAATATAAGGTTAAGCTCAAAAGCATTATGTCAAGGAAAAGGATCTAGACACAAAAAGGTATGTAATGTTTGCTTTTATTTGTATCAAGTTCGGGAACAATGAAAACTATCTATGGTAATAGAAATTAAAACAGCAGTTGTCCAGGGGCTAAAAATTAATTTGAGAGGATAAGAGAAAGATTTCTGGGGTGAGGAACATGGGTGATATTTTAATCAGAGTAGCAATTATCTGATGTACATATTTCTTCAAAAGTTATGCATTTATTACATGTGAATTTTACCTCCTTAAAGCAGTATTAAAATGTACTAATTTGTATACACATTTGTGTGTTTCAATATTTGTGTTATGTTATAGCAAAAAACACTTTAAAGAAAATTTGAGATTGATAACTGAGATTTCTTAAGAAAAAAATGTGCAAGGTATCTGTCCTGCCTGTGACACTGACAACCTCTGACCCCGTTTTCAGAGGTATGTGGAAGTTCTTCGGTTATTCTTGGCTCTTTTGTATGACCTGAAGCTGCTTTTGAACGCCTCTCTCTGAACTCTGAACTCAGCTCTTCAACACCAGCCACATCCCTTGACATGGAAATCTCAGTTCACTAATGTACCACTTTTCAAACTTTAATGTACCTGAGAATCTTATCCAATTACATATTCTGACTCAGGAATCTGGGGTGGGGTCTGGGAGTCTGTAATTCTAATGGCTCCCGGGTGATGCTGCAGCTGTCGGTCCGTGATGGGCTGCACTTGGAGTTGGAAAGCTCTGGTGCACACTGACATGGCTTTCCTCTCCCACTGTTGCTGCCCTGCGCTGTCTCAGGCAGGAATCTTCCCCAATCTCTGGCACCTTAAAGAAAAATTATGTTACCACCCACCAGACCACAAGTCCAACGGAAGAGCGTTATTTAACCACCTACCACACGGAAAGTATGTATCTCCTTTCTCTGTGGAATAAAATTTTCCACTTCTGTTAATTTTTCAAATAACTGAAATTTAATCTATATTTAATATTATTTTTCTTCATCTAAGACTGTGGAAGACTCACTGTACCTCCCTATAATCTTAAACAGAGAGTACGAAGAATGATTGAATCTTTTTTTATTAACTCAGGGACATTATTAGGCTGTAATGCGGGAATGCCCTCTGGAGTGATTGAGATCTGTTTATCCTGCCTAAAGAGGTCCTAGACTGCAATTCTTTCTGTGCTCTTATGTGCTTTTGGAAAGTGTTGTTTTCTTAATTCCCCAACAGGCTCTCATTTGCTAGTTCTTATTAAACTTCAGCCAGCCTGGCTTTACCAGGCATCATTCGTTCTTCTAATTGTTATTTCAATTCAATTATACAAATTTAAAGTGAATAACCCAGCAATGGTTCATATATTTGTTTAGAACAAAAGTGAAAAGACTGAAAGAGTACATAGAGTTTCCTGTTTTAGGGACATGTGGGGGCTTGAGTGTCTAACTTTCACTAATTTGATTAATTAGAGGCCAATGTTTCTTTTTTATTATAGGATATGTTATACACTCATGTTTGTCCATGTTTGGTTTATTAACAGCTTACAATGGAATAAGCTGTGGTGCTTATAAAAACGTAAAATTCTAGGGCCTTAGCTTTACAGATGCTCATACATTACACCTGGGGGATTCAGCATTGAGCGTACACATCAGGAGTTCCTGTGCCCAGAAAATTTGAAAAAATACTGTTCCTATGTAAATGCCGTTAATCTCTTGAAGATCATGCTACTTTCCTTAGGTTCTCATCAGAATTTCTCCTTTATCTTTGGTCTTCTCTATTATAGCTAGGTCTAATTTTCTGTGCTGCACTAGAAAACTTGTTTGTCTCAATTAGAAAGCTTCTTATCACATAATGACTCATACTTTTCCATTTCTTGGGAGTGGAAAATTAGATGGAAATGTACTAATTTACATATCAGAACTCCAAGTCTGGTCTGTTGACCCTCCAAACTTAAATTCTGCCTGAATAGAATATCTAAAGCTGCAAATTCCCATGTCTCCCAGCAAATAACAAGTTTTTCCTAAGAGGAGAAAAAAAACAGATGTATAAGTTAAGGTCTAAATGTATGTTTACGTTGTTGATACACAAACTGTCCTTTATTCAAAATATATACTATATATGTAACAATTAATAATGCCCATCTGAATTTTTAAAATCCCTCTAAAAGTGGCTTATCATTAGTTGCTGTCTGTCTAAAGATTTACAAGACGTAAAAAGAAATCCAAGCTTTTGTTTAAGGTAGAACACAAGACATAAAAGATGTATCTAGAATAAATTCTGGTATAAAAATCATTCCACCTCATATCTGTACCCTAGCAAATGAGAAATATAAGATAGAAAACCACATATTCCTGGTCACTACCCTCAACCTAGTGTCCTGTATTGCCTAGATATCTTAGCACATTCTACCAGCCACCTGGCTCTCCCACTCTCTACAATTATTCATTCATTCAACAAGTATTTACTAAGGTAGTATGAGCCAGGGGTTATGCTAGCTGCTAAAGATAGAGTACTGAAAAAAAAAAAAAAAAAAGATTGGAAGCTCTTTCCTTGAGGAGCTTTAGCTTCTAGTGGGAAAGACAGACAGTAAGACACAAAAAAATTAAAGTATACATGATAGGTAATTATAAATGCTAAGAAGAAAATGGTAAAGAAGGGAAGGAGATAGAAAATATTGGTAGGACAATTGAGTGTGGCCAGGGTTCTTAGAGAAAGGCTTCTCTAAGAGGCAGCTTTTGAGCAAACCTGAAAGATCTGAAGAAATCAGCCTCCTGGATATTTTGAGAAAGAGTCCTCTATCCCAGGTAGAGGAAGTAGTAGGTGCAATAGCACTGTGATCAAAACCAGTGTTTTCATGGAAGTTTGGAGCTGAGTTATCAAGGCAGGGAGAAGTAGGAGATGAGCTGAAAGGGAGACAGAGAGGGACAGAATTGAATAATGTAGCACCACACAGGTCTTAATAAGAATTGTTTGATTCTTCCTGAGCAAGATGGGAAGTCATTCGTGTGTCTGAGCACAATGATATGATCTGACTCGAGTTTAACAGAATCACTCTACAGCTGTGTTCAGAACAGATTGGAGAGAGACAAGGGCAGAAGCAATAGAATGGGTGAGAGGATATTGCAAGAACCAAGGCTATAGATTAAAGGATTTCCAATTTTTCATACTGTTGCCAAATTCCCAAAATGCCCTTCTTCCAATCACTCTTCACTGCTAACTGGTGTAGTCCACTGCAAACTGTGAACATCTTCAAATCTGTAGCTGCATTCAACCTCTCTTCCTTTCCTCTTTCATGATAGAAAAAAGTATCCTCTTTAATGAATAGGCAGTAAAGAGTGAGAATATTGGCTCTAGACATAGAAGCTTGATGTATAATAATTTCTCTTCCACCTAAATTGTGTGACTTAAGAACATTCCCTAAAAGTTCTGTATCTCTTTCTTCACCTGCAACATGAAGGACAATGGTAAGAATTACTTCAAAACATGGTGTGAGGATGAAAAAGAAAAGAAAAAAAACAACACACAAATTTCCATCATTGTGAAGAGATCCTGGCACATAATTAAAGCTCAGAAAAACTTAATTTCACTTTCCACGCATGCTAGGGAGCCTGTCCCTCCTCCTTACTTGAAAACCTTACCCCAGTGACAGTTCTCCCCTTCTCCTGCATCTTCAACAGCTTCCTCCTGACTAGATTCTTCTCATCAGTAATTAAACATGCTCAGCTCTTCACCTTAAGGGAAAAAAAAAAGACTCCCTGAATCTACCCTTGTTTTATCTCAGGTTTACTATAGAGAGCCTCATACAAACATGAAAGTGCTGATGTCTTATTTAAGAGGGAAAAAATGAGAAAAGGAAGAATGTAAAGCAATACTAAATAAGGTGTTACCAAATAGCTAACTCTTCTCATGAAAGCTCTAAAGTGTACATCAGATTGTTCAACAGATGTAACTGCTTGACATTTGCAATTTTTCCAAGCAGGCTGCAAGAAGAAAATGTGATGCTAGTAGTCCTGGGAAGAAAGAACGGTGAGGAAACTGATCTGCTGAACTCCCTCCTAGCTCTTGTTTTCTACTGGGCAGTGGGTAGCCCTCGAGGAGTTAACTTCTCTGCTGTTTTGAATTTTGTGGTCTGGTACTTCTGGATGCCGGATTCCACATTGGACTCTGTCAGTCTGGTTATGATTCATCCAAGCTCAGAAATGGCATGAGAAGCTAAAAAATTCAGGGGTGCAGCTGGTCAGCTTGGCTGCAAAAAAAAGTAGCTAAGAGGGAGGGCTTGGTGTTCCAGGGCAAGTTGAGCCCAGACGTGAGCCAGTGTTGGCCAAACACTGTTGGTTCTCCTGTACTGAGGCCAGTGTTCTGGGAGGCAGGCAGTGCCACAGAAATATGACCGGTTACATAGTATTTACAACTGACAGTACTACAGCTGATACAGCTCTATAGCCTTCTCGGTTTTACCGCTACCTCTCCAACTCTTAGCAAGCTTCATGAAAGGATTGTCTACACACTCTGTTTCTTCATCTTTATATCCTATTGACTCTAAAATTTGGTTTCCACACTAACTTTAACCCTTTATTCCAATAGCTTCCAGTACAGTGTTCAATAATCTTCATGGCCCTACATCCAATAACAGCTTTTAATCCTCACCTTATTTGACCTTTCGGAATCATTTGATGTAAATTGACAATTTTCTTCAACAGGCATTCTCTGTCTTTGTCTCTCAAGACAGAAACTTCTGGTTTTCCTCCTATCTTTCTGGTTGCTTTTTTCATGCCCATACTGTGATTTTTTTTAAATGATAGGGATCCTCCAGCTTGGATTTTAGTCTCTCTTTACTCCTCTCTGTACATGTGGTTTTTTGAACTATTCCATGGCTTTAACTACCATGTATAATCCAGAGCTGCCTCCCTTAACAATTACCTTTGACCTAACCTTCTCTTCTGAGCCCCATTTCAGTTGTTGACAGACCTTTTTGTTTGTTTGTTTTTGACAGGTTCTTGCACTGTCTCCCAGGCTAGCATACAGTGGTAGTGTGATCATAGCTTACTACAGCCTTGACCTCCTGGGCTTATGTGACCCTCTCCTCTCAGCCTCCTGAGAAGCTGGGACCACAGGTGCATGCCCCACACCTGGGTAATTTTAAAATCATTTTTTATAAATAAAGGGCTTTACAGATTCTTGTAACTCAGAGTTTTGCAGTCTATGTTGCCCAGGCTGATCTAGAACTCCTGGGCTCAAGTGATTCTTCCACCTCAGCCTCCCAAAATGTTGGGATTACAGATGTAAGCTATCATGCCTGGCCTTGGCAGGCTATTTTCATTAGGTGTTTTTATAGACACCACAAACTCAACATACTCAAGCTTTAATCCATATTCTACCTCACAGAGCAGCAACTCCTATAGTTTCTGTTTTTCATAGACAGCGCTGTAACTCATTTGACCATTCATGTAAGACATTTGAGATTTATCTTTGACTCCTGTTCCAGTCTCAGTTTCCCAACTCCCAATCATGACTGATCGACTCCAAAAGAGTTTCTATGTCCCATAAATCCTTTCTTTGTCTTTTCTTTCCTATACTTTCCAGTTAAACTTCTCAAAAATGTTCTCCTATACTTGGAATCCACATTTCCTCAGGTTAGTCCCTAATCTTCTAATCACACATCAACCCATCCTGTACGACTTCCTCTCAGATCACCTATTGGGAACAGGCTGCTGTCACACCACAACCTTCATGTGGCTAAATCCAAAGGGAACTTTAAAGGTCTCATCTTACTTGGCCTTGTAAGAGCATTCGATTGTATGGGTCTCTCTCTCCACTCCTCTTGAGACATTTTCTTTCCTTTTCTCTATCAAGAGATTTTAGATTTCTCTATCAAGAAAATCTCACCTTTTTGGATATTCCTTTTGTCTGTATAGTAGATTCCTCATTCTTTACTCAGCAATTAAATGTTGGGATTACAGTCAGTTCTCCATATCTGCAGACTTCATATCTGTGGATTCAACCAACAAAACATGGATTAAAAATATTCCACACATACAAAAGCAATATAAAGTAACAATACAATAATTAAAAATAATACAAATAAATAACAATGAAGTGTAACAACTATTTGCCTAGCATCTACTATGTTTTAGGTATTATAAATAATATAAAGTTAAAATATACAGGAGGATATGCATTAGTTATATGCAAATAATATGCTTTTTTTTTTTTTGAAAGAAAGAAAGAGAAAGAGAAAGGGGGAGAAACAGGAATCTTGCTCTATTGCCCAGGCTGGAATGCAATCCAAAAATAGGTGTCAAAAACCTCCTTTATGCCAATAATTGTGCTTAACAGCTGAGACAGGAAGGAATAAGGGAAGAAAATAACAAACAAACAGCCAACCAATATTTCATCTAAGTCTGTGAAATGCTATGCAAATGCTGAAGAGTGATTTACTTCCAACAACGTGGTCACTTTCAAAATAGGTGTAATGTGATACTGAGAAAAATATATGTTCTGTGGACCTGGGGTGAAGAATTCTATAAATATTCACTGAGTTCACTTGTTCCAGGTCTGAGTTCAAATCATAGATGTCCCTGTTAATTTTCTATCACATTGATCCATTGAATATTAACAATGTGGTGTCAAAGTCTCCCGCTATTATTGTGCGGGAGTCCAACTCTCTTTATAAGTCATTGAAAACTTGTCTTATGTATCTGGGTGTTTCTATGTTGGGTGCATATATATTTATGATCATTCACTCCTGTTGTTGCATTGATCCTTTTACCATTATGTAATGTCCTTCTTTGTTTCTTTTAGTCTTTGTTACTATTAAAGTCTATTTTGTCAGAGACGAAAGTTACAACTCCTGTTTTGTTTTGTTTTTTTTCTCTCCATTTGATTGATAAGTCTTCCACCAACCCTTTGTTTTGAGTCTTTGTGTGTCTTTGCTTATGAGATGGATCTGGATACAGCAGATGGATCTGGATACATACTGATGGGTTTGACTTTTTATTCAGTTTGCCTGTCTGTATCTTTGATTGGGGCATTTAATCCATTTAAATGTAGAATTAGTATTGGTCTTTGTGAGTTTAATATTGTAGTTTAATGCTCGCTGGCTATTTTGCCCATTAGTTGATATAGATTCTTCATTATGTAGATACTCTTTACCTTTTGGTAAGTTTTTGGGATGACTGATACTGGTTGTTCCTTTCTGTGTATAGTGCTTCTTTCAGAAGCTCTTGTAAAGCAGGCCTGGTGGTGATGAAATCTCTGAGTGCTTTCTTGTTCATGAAAAATTTTATTTTTCCTTCATTTATGAAGCTTAGTTTGGCTGGATATGAGATTCTGGGTTCAAAATACTTTTCTTTGAGGATATTGAATATTGACCCACACTCTCTTCTAGTTTGTAGGGTTTCTGCTGAGAGATCTGCTGTGAGTCTGAGAGGCTTCCATTTATGGGTAACCTGACCTTTCTCTCTAGCTGCCCTTAGAATTTTCTCCTTTATTTCAACCCTGGTTAATCTAACGATTATGTGTCTTTTGGTTGCTCTACTTGAGGAATATCTTTGTGGTGTTCTCTGTATTACCTGGAGTTGAGTATTGTCCTGCCTTACTAGGTTAGGAAAGTTTTTCTGAATAATATCCTGAAGAATATTTTCCAGTTTGGATTCATTCTCTTCATGACATTCAAGTACACCTATCAAATGTAAATTAGGTCTTTTCACATAGTCCCATTTTCTTGGAGACTTTGCTCATTCCTTTTTTACTATTTCTTCTCTAATCTTGTCTTCTCATTTCATTTCATTAAGTTGGTCTTCGACCTCTGATATCCTTTCTTCTCCTTGATCAATTCGACTGTTAAAACCTGTGCATACTTCACAGTGCTCTCATGTTGTATTCTTCAGTTCCATTAATTCACTTATATTCCTCTCTAAATTGTCTATTCTCATTAGGATTTCATCAAATCTTTTTTCAACATTCTTAGTTTCTTTACATTGGGCTAGAACATGTTCTTTTAACTCACAGAAGTTTCTTATTATCCACCTTCTGAAGCCTAATTCTGTTAATGGAATGCACTTGTTCTCCATTAGGTCTTGTTCCCTTGTTGATGAGGAACTGTGATGCCCTGTAGAGGGAGAGGCATTCTGATTTTGGGTATTCTTGGCCTTTTTTACGCTGGTTTCTTCCCATTACTGTGAATTTATCCACCTGTCATCTTTGTAATTGCCGACTTTCAAGTTAGGTCTCTGAGTGGACGTTTAACTTGTTGATTCCCAGCACCAGAATCTGAGCAACCCACTGTGCTGGCTAAAACAGAGGCGTTAAGATTCATGGTGCTTTTCTGCCCAGGAATCTCCGGTCTGGCTTCCTTCTTGAGTCCCTTTTTTAATCAGCTGAATAGGCGACTCTGCCTTCCCAGAGCTCCAAACGTCGACCAAAAGAGGACCCAGTCCCATTTACTCTGCACCAAGAACTGCCGCGCCGGCCACAAGAGTCATGCTGGCGTCCTGTGGGGCTCCTCTGCTGGTAATCTCCTGGTCTGTGAGCAACAAAAATTCATCTGAAAGTGTGGCTCCCTCTCGTTCTCTGCACTTTTACTGGGAGCTACAATTCTGAGCTGCTAGTAATCAGCCATCTTGGATCTCTCTCCTACTATGCCTTTTTATATCAGAGACTTGAACATCAGTGGATATTGGTATCCATGGTGTGTGGGGGGTCAATTTTCTGTGAATACCAAAATATGACTGTCTTTTAGGCCCTTTCTCCCTAGGCAATTGTATCCATTCTGTTACTTTAAATGACAATGTATAATGTATACACAAGGTATACTAAACTCACATCTCCCACACATATTTTTCCACTTATTTTCAGATAGAATGCAGGTGCCTATTTGCATCTCTTCTTGAGTATCTCAAGAGTCTAAAGCTCGACATCTGCAAAACCAAACTTATGAGCTCCCTCCTGAAAGCTTATATATTTTTATCATTTTTTACCACTGTAAATAACACTATTTTCTGAATTTTGTAAGTCAGAAACTTAGCAACATTTCACTCGTTCTCAATATTTAATTGAATCCTTTACCATGTGCTCTCAATAGTACCTTCCAAGTTTCCCACTAATTTTTTCATTTCTCTTTGGATCTGCTACCTTCACTCTAGTTCAAGCTGTCTATCATTTTGTGCCTGGACCTTTTTAGTAAATTTTTTACTAGACTACCACATTTGCTCTTACCTGGATCAAATCCATTCTCAATACAGCTCTCTGGGTAATCTTGTCAAAATGCACATCTGTACCTATGTTCTTATAGAGGCTTACATTCTTAACATAGCTCACAAACCCTTCCCTCATCCTCCTCAACTTCCTTTGCAGCCTTATCTCACCCTGTGTGTCTGTCACTGCACTCACTTTCCAGACACATTGGCCTCCCTTCTGTTCCTTATCCCTTCCGTGTTACCTCTTGCTACAAGACCTTTGTGGGTTTTCTTCCTGTCTGGAGTGATCATCCCCCCACACCCCGTTTCCTTTCATCCCCAGTTCCTTTGACTTGTTAACTCTTAAATATCCTTCAAATTGAAATGTAACTGTCACTTTTCTAGCAAAGCCCTGACATATCTTCCTAACTGGATAAAATCTTTCACTTATACAAATTCTACTAAATCAAACTTTCAAATAATATTTTCTCATAGCATGTCATGTCAAATAGATGTTTAAATGGACATTTACTTTACGTACTTGATTAATGTCTTTTTCCAGCCCCAATCCAACCAAACTCTTCATAAATATTGCCAGCCTCTTGAGAAGAACTATGCTGGTGCTCACCATTTTGTCCCTAGTGCCTAGGACAACACCGAACATATGATAGACAGTTAATATGTGCTGGATGAATGAAAAAGTATATGGAATATTCTTTAGGGGATTCTCTATTTTTGAAGATCTAGATGTTACTGAAAACTTTGAAATATGCATGACTCAAATGCCCTCTACATAATCACGGTGAATTTACTATACTGCTTAAAAGCTGAGCTCCAAAGTTAGGTTGCCTGTATTCAAACCAGTTTTGCCACATATATATGTGCAACCTCTGCAAATTAAACTTTCTCTCTGTTTCTGATCAGTGAAGATAACTACACTATGGCCCACAATTTCTGTGTGGATAAGATGCAGATATGCAAGTAAGTAGCTCAGCACAGCCTGTCACATAGAAACTCTTGACTAAATGGTAGCTGTTGTAATTACGGACCTGATTTCTTCATGCTTCCTTCCTTTTCTGCTCATGGATCTTTGTGAGCAATTTGTATTCCATCTCTTCAGTGAACTTGGTGGAATCTACATCTTGCACCTTTCAAAGGAAATCTAGTCCCATTAAACTTATTCTCATTTTTGTAGTTTTACTGAAGATGTGTGTTTTCACAAAAGTCGCCTGGAGTCCAAGGTAGCCTACCCTCTCTTTGACCCTCGCCACACTTCTTCTCTAAACCACCAGTCTATACTCAATTGCTTTCCCCATATTTTCACCCATGAACAGATATCTGTGATTTACAGTTTAGTTTTCCTTCAGCAAGGAAACAGCCTTGTTAGTTTCATTTGTTTACCTCTTTTTACTGAGGATTATGATAAAGAACAGCATTTCCCTTCTCACAACTTCATCAACTCATTTCCTTGCCTAGAAGACTTTTCTGAAATCTCTTGGCCCTTAATATAAAGTTCAAGGCAGGCTTTTGCATAACCTGGCTCCTGCTAGTCTTTCTGATCTCATATTGTGCTACCACCCTCCTGCTCGTTTTTCTGTAGCCACAATGACCTATTTTTCTCTGCCTTAAAGGTATTGAGATTTTGCTGGTTCAAGTCCTTTACAATTTCCCAGCTCTCTCCCTTTGCCTATTTAAGACTCAAACATCCTCTGGGTCTGGATTTAGTATCTATTCCTCAGAGAAGACTCAATGACTGGAATTGAGTTCCCTGGTTATATAGTTTCATTACATAATATATATTTCTCTAATTAAATAATTTTAATAATTATTAATTTATATAAATAATTATAATAATTAAATGTTTATAATTATATTTCTATATTTTAATTAAATAAAATTACATATTGTTATTTAAATAAGAAAGGTATATGTCTGCCTGTTTATTGTTTCATACTTACTTCCTTAGAGACCACTTGATGAGGTCATAATGGATATTCAGTAGATATTTGCTGAATGAATGATGATTTAATCTTTACATAGTATTGCAGTTTTTGACCTTAGTTTTTCATAGCATTCCCAAATTATTCAAAAGTCTGAAATCTATTTCTTTTTAAAATTTATTTTGATTTTTAATTTTTGTGGGATATAGTAGGTATATATATTTATGGGTACATGAGGTGTTTTGATACAGTCATGCAATGTAAAATGAGCATATCAGGGAGAATGGGATATCTGTTTCCTCAAGCATTTGTCCCTCCAGTTACAAATAACACCCCTTAAGTTATTTAAAATGTCCATTAAGTTATTATTGACTACAGTCACTCTGTTGTGCTATCAAATAGTAGGTCTTATTCATTCTTTCTAACTATTGTTTGTAATGTATTAATTATCCCCACCTCCCTGCAATCCCACCACTATATTTCTCAGCCTCTAGGAACCATCCTTCTACCATCTATGTTCATTAGTTCCATTGTTTTGATTTTTAGTTCCCACAAATAAGTGAGAACATGCAAGGTTTGTCTTTCTGTATCTGGCTTATTTCACTTAATGATCTCCAATTTCATCCATGTTGTTGCAAATGACTGGATCTCATTCTTTTTTATGGTGGATTAATAGTACATTGTGTACATGTGCCGGATTTTCTTTATCCTGTCATTTGTTGATTGACATAAGGTTGCTTCCAAATCTTAGCTATTATAAACAGTGCTGCAACAAACTTAGGAGTGCAGATATCTCTTTGATATACTTATTTTCTTTCTTTTAAATATATACTCAACAGTGGCATTGCTGGATAATATCATACCTCAATTTTTAGTTTTCTGAGGAACCTCCAAACTGTTCTCCATAGGTTTGTACTAGTTTACATTCCCACCAACAGTGTACAAGGGACCTCTTTTTTCCACATCCTGGCTAGCATTTGTTATTGCCTGACTTTTGGATAGAAGCCATTTTAACTGGCGTGAGAAAATATCTCACTGTAGTTTTGATTTGCATTTCTCCGATGATTAGTGATGTTGAACACGTTTTCATATGTCTCTTTTCCATTTGTTTGTCTTCTTTTGACAAATGGCTATTCAAGTGTTTTGCCCATTCTTTTTAAATCAGATTACTAGATTGTTTTTTCTGTAGAGTTATTTGAGCTTCTTAAATATTCCAGTTATTAATCTTTTCTCAGATGGGTAGTTTGCAAATATTTTCTCCCATTCTGTGACTTATTAATTCACTTTATTAATTCCTTCCTTTGCCATGCAGACTTTTTTTTAAAAAACTTTATGTAATCCCATTTGTTCATTTTTGCTTTGGTTGGCTGCATTTGTGGGGTGCTGCTTAAGAAATTTTTTCTCCACATCAATGTCCTGGAAACTTTCCCCAGTGTTTTCTTGTAGTAGTTTCATAGTTTGAGACCTTAGATTTAAGTCTTTAGACCATTTGGATTTGATTTTGTAAATGGTAATAGATAGATTAAGTTTCATTCTTTGTATATGAATAGCCAGTTTTCCCTGCACCATTTATTGAGGAGACAGTATTTTCCCTATTGTAGGTTCTTGACACCTTCATCAAAAATGGGCTAACAGTAGGTATGTGGATTTGTGTATGGGTTCTCTATTGTGTTCCATTGGTCTATGTGTCTTTATGCCAGTACCATGCTATTTTGGTTACTATAGCTCTGTAGTATAATTTGAAGTCAATTAGTTTGATTCCTGCAGTTTAGTTCTTTTTGTTTAGGACAGCTTTGGCTATTCTGGGTCTTCTGTGGTTTCATATAAATTTTAGGATTGTTTTTCCTATTTCTGTGAAAAATGTTATTGGTATTTTTATAGAGATTGCATTAAATCTGCAGATTGTTTTGGGTAGTATAGATATTTTCACAATATTGATTTTTCCAATCCATGGACATTAAATATATTTCCATTTTTCGGTGTCCTCTTCAATTTCTTTATTCAATGTTTCACAGTTTTCATTATAGAGATCTTTCACTCCTTGGTTAATTCTTAAGTACTTAATTTTATATGTGGCTATTGTAAATGGGATTACTTTGTTATTTATTTTTCACATTGTACACTGTTGGCATGTAAAAATGCTGCCGATTTTTGTATGATTTTGCATCCTGTGACTTTACTAAATTTATTCTCAGTTCTAATAGTTTTCTTGCAGAGTCTTTAGGCTTTTTTTGAATATAAGACTATATCATCAGCAAACAAGGATAATGCGACTTCTTCCTTTTCAATTTAGATGCCTTTTATATCTTTCCTTTGTTTATTGTTCTAGCTATTACTTCCAGTACTATGTTGAATAACAGTGGTAATGATGGGCATCCTTGTTATGATCCAGATCTTAGAGCAAAGGCTTTCAGTTTTTCCCCATTCAGTATGATACTAGCTGTGGGTCTGTCATATATGGCTTTTATTATATTGAAGTATGTTCCTTCTATACCCAGGTTTTGAGGGTTGTTGAAGGGATGCTGAATTTTATCAAATGCTTTTTCAGCATCAGTTGAAATGATCATGTGGTTTTTGTCCTTTATTCTGTGGATATGATGTATCACATTGATTAGTGTATGTTGGGCCATCCTTGCATTCCAGGGATAAATCCTACACAGTCATAATGGATAATCTTTCTGATGTATTGTTGAATTTGGTTTGCCAGTATTTTCTTACAGACTTTTGCATAAATATTCATCAGAGACATTGGCCTGTGGTTTTCTTCTTTTGCATGTGTCTTTCACTGGTTTTGGTACAGGGTAATACTGTCCTTGTAGAATGAATTTTAAGATCTTCCCACCTCATTTATTTTTTGAAATAGTTTGAGGAGCATTAGTATTAGTTTTTTGTTTTTTTTTTTTTTGATAATAGGTGGAATTAAGAAGTGAAGTCATTAGGTCTTGGGCTTTTCTTTACTGGGAGAATTTTTATTATGGCTTCAATATTGTTACTTGTTATTGGTCTGTTCATGTTTTGGATTTATTCCTGCTTTAATATTGTAGGTTGTGAATGTCTAGAAATTTGTCCATTTCTTATAGATTTTCCAGTTTCTTGACATATAGTAGCCACTAATGATCCTTTGAATTTCTGCATTATCATTTGTAATGTCTTCTTTTCCATTTCCAATTTTATTTATTTATATCTTTATTTTTTTATCAGTTAATCTGACTAAAGCTTTGTCAATATTGCTTAACTTCTGTATTAGTCTGTTTTCATGCTGCTGATAAAGACATACCTTAGATGGGGCAATTTACAAAGGAAAAAGGTTTAATGGAGAACCGGTGGTTCCATTTGGCTGGGGCAGCCTCACAATCATGGCAGCAGGCAAGGAAGAGCAAGTTGCATCTTATATGAATAGCGGCAAAGCAGCAAGCAAAGAGAGAGCAAGCTTGCCCAGGGAAACTCGTGTTTTTAAAGCCATCAGATCTCATGAGACCTGTTCACCATCATGGAAACAGCACAGAAAAGACATGCTTCAACCACCTCTCTCTTTGTTTCCCACAACAAGTGGGAATTCAAGATGAGATTTGGGTAGGGACACAGCCAAACCATATCAACTTCTCAAAAAAACACGTTTTTGTTTCATTGATATTTGTATAGTTTGTTCATTTCAATTTCATTTATTTCTGCTCTGATATTTATTATTCCCTTTTTTTCTACTATATTTGGGTTTGGTTTGCTCTTGATTTTCTAGTTTCTTAAGATGCATCATTAGATTTTCTATTTTAAGTTTTCTATTTTTTAATAACCATTATAAACTTCCCTCTGAGACTGCTTCTGCTGTATCCCATAGGTTTTGATAGGTTGTATTTTCATTATCATTTGTTTTGAAAAAATTTTTAGTCTACTTTGTAATTCCTTCATTAACCCAGTGGTCATTCAGAAGCATATTGCTTAATTTCCATGTATTTGTATAGTTGCCAAAACTCCTCTGGTTATTAATTTCTTGTTTTATTCAATTGCAGTCAGAGAAGATGCTTTATATTATTTCAAATCTTCTGAATTCTTTAAGACTTATTTTGTGACTTAACATATGGACTATTCTTAAGAATGATCCATAGGCTGACGTGTATCTTGCAGTCATTGGATACAATGTTCTCTAAATATCTTAGATTCCTTTGGTTTATAGTACAGATTGTTTTATGTTTCTTTGTTGATTTTCTATCTGGAAGATCTGTAAAATGCTGACAGTGGGAAGTCTCCAGCTATTATGGTACTGGGGCCTATTTCTCTCTTTAGCTCTAATATTTGCTTTATGTATCTGGATTCACCAGTGTTTGGTGCATATATATTTATAATTATTATATCCTCTTGCTGAATTGATCCCTTTAACATTATATAGTGACATTATTTGCCTCTCAAGGTTTTTTCTTCAAATTTGTTTTGTCTAATTATAGCAGTTCCTACTTCTTTTTTGGTTTCTGTTGGCATGGAATATATTTTTCTATGTATTTTTTTCAGTTTATATGTGTCTTTATAGGTGAAATGTGTTTTTTATGGGCAACAGACTAATGGGTCTTGTTTCCTCATCCACTGAGCCAGTCTATGTACTTTGATTAAAGAGTTTAGTCCATTTATATTCATTATTATTAATGAGAATAAGGACTTACTCTTACCATTTTGTTATTTGTTTTCTGGTAGTTTTGTGATATTATCTTCCTTCTCTCTTTCCTTCCTGCCTTCCTTTAGTGAAGGTGATTTTCTCTGGTGATATGATTTTGTTTCTCACTTTTTATTTTTTGTGTGTCCATGGTATAATTTTTGGTTTGAGATTATCATAAAACTTGAAAATACTATTATATAACCCATTATTTTAACCTGATAACTACTTAAAACTGTTTGCATAAACAAACAAGCAAAAAGAAAATTAATAAAAACTCCATGCCTTAACTTTTCCCCCATGATTTTTAACTTTTTATTGTTTCTATTTATATTGTATTGCAGTGACTATGTCTTAAAAAGTCATTTTAGTTATTATTTTTGATTAGTTCATCATTTAGTCTGTATGCTTAAGATAAGAGTAGTTTAAACTCCACAGTGCCAGTATTATAGTATTCTGTAGTTTTCTGTGTACTTACTATCATCAGTGAGTTTTGTGCCTTCAGATGATTTTCATCGCTTATGAATGTCTTTTCTTTAAAATTGAAGTACTTCCTTTAGCAAGTCTAGTGTTGATGAAATCCCTCAGCTATTGTTTGTCTGGGATAGTCTTTATTTCTCCTTCATGTTTGAAGATATTTTTGTTCATATACTATTCTAGGGTAAGTGCTTTTTTCCTTCAGCACTCTAAATATGTCATGACACTCTTTCCTGGCCTATAAGATTTTCACTGAAAAGTTTGCCACCAGACATATTAGAGCTCTATTGTCATTACTTTTTTTTCTCTTACTGATTTTAGGATCCTTTTTTAACTTTGACCTTTTAGGGTTTGATTATTAAATGCCTTGAGGTAGTCTCCTTTGGATAAATCTACTCAATGTTCTATAACATTTTTGTACTTGGATATTGAAATCTTTCTTTAGGTTTAGGAACTTCTCTGTTACCATCCATTTAAATAAACTTTCTTCACTGTTGCTTTCTGTACCTCTTCTTGGAGGCCAACAACTCTTAGATTTGCCCCTTTGAGGCTACTTTCTAGATCCTGTAGGCATGTTCCATTGTTTTTTTTCTCTTTTTTCTTTTGTCTCCTCTGACTGTGTATTTTCAAATAGCCTATCTTCAAGGTCACTAATTCTTTTTTCTGCTTGATCAATTCATTTATTAAAGGATTCTGACTCATTCTTCAGTATGCCAAATGCATTTTTCAGCTTCAGAATTTTTTCTTGTCTTTTTAATTATTTTATTGTCTTTGATAAATTTTTTTGATATAATTCTCAATTCCTTTCAGTATAATTGTGAATTTCTTTGTGTTCCCTTGATATGGCTATTTTGAACTCTCTGTCTGAAAGGTCACATATCTCTGTTTCTCCAGGAAACAGATCCTGGAGAATCTGGTATCTTATTTAGCGCATTTTGTGTTATCATGCTTTCCTGGATGGTATGATCCCTGGTATCTTATTTTGCTCATTTTGTGTTATCGTGCTTTCCTGGATGGTGTTGATGCTAGTGGAAGTTTTTGGTATCTGGCCATTGAAGAGTTAGGTATTTATTGTAGTCTTCACTTTCTGGGAATATTTGTAGCATCCTTTCTTGGGAAGGCTTTCCAGATATTTGAAAGGAGTTGAGTGTTGTAATCTAAACTGCATCTGATTGAACATGCACTCCAAGCCCAGTAAAGCCCTAGTTCTTGTAGATTCACAGAAGTACTGTGTTAATGGTCTTGGACAAGATCTGGGAGAATTCTCTGGGTTACCAAGCAGAGACACTTATTCTCTTCCCTTATTTTCTCCCAAGCAAACAAAGTCTCTCTCCCTCGGTTCTGAGCCACCTATAGCTAAGTGTAGCATGACACTGCCACCCCTGTGGCCTGAATGTACAGGGTCAGACCTGGAGCCAGCATAGCACTAGGTCTCGCTCAAGGCCTGCTTTATCCATCCCTGGCTACGGCCTCTGTTTATCTAGGTCCTGCAGTTCTACAATCAGCTGGTTACAAAGCCAGCAAGGCCTGTTTCCTCCCCATTAGGGCAGCATGAGTCTAGGGTACTGGGGACTTAGGCCATGGGTGAGTTCAGAGGTACTGTCCAGGAGTCAGGAACTAGAGTCAGAAAACTTAGAAGTCTACACTGTGTTCTATTGTACTATGGCTGAGATGGGATTTTAAACTACAAGACGCAGTCCTTCCCATTCTTCCCTTCTGTTATGGTTTGGCTCTGTGACCCCATCCAAATCATCTCAAATTGTAATTTCCACATATTGAATGAGGGACCTGTAATCGCCTAAGGGAGGGAGGTTACTGGATCTTGGGGGGCAGTTTCCCCCATGCTGTTCTCATGATAGTGAGGGAGTTCTCACAGGATCTGATGGTTTTATAAGTGATTGGAAGTTTCTCCTTCACTCTTCTCTCTCTGCCACCTTGAGAAGAAGGTGCTTGCTTCCCTGTCACCTTCCACCATGATTGTAAGTTTCTTTAGGCCTCCCTATCCATGTGAAAAAGTGTCAATTAAATCTTTCCTTTATATATTATCCAGTCTTGGCTGTTTATTTCTAGAAGTGTAAAAATGGACCAATATACCTTCCCATTCCAAATGCAGAGGAGCCTTACCCCATAGCCACTAACACCCTTAGCCACAAGGAGTAACGCCAGACTACTGCTGATGGTCTCTTAAGGCCTAAGGGCTCTTAAACCATCTTAGGCTGAATATTCCCTAAACTGGGACTCACCCTTCAGGGCTGTGGGCTCCCCTGTGGCACAGGCAAGTTCAGAAATTCCCTAAAAGAGTCAAGTCTTAGAATCAGGTACCCCAAGAGCCTTCTTGGTGCCCTACCCCTCTGTGGCCATGCTGGAATTTGAGGTGCTAGACAAAGTTTCCTTTACTTTTCCCTCTGCTTTTCTAAAGCAGAAGGAGTTTTTCCCTATAGCCAACCCAATTGGTAATGTGCTGAGTCACACCTGAAGCCAGCAAGTCTCAGAGGCTCATCCAAGGCCCTTGATGTACTATCACTGCTGGTTATTCAGGGCACAAAGACTCTTCCATTAGCAGGTAATGAATGCTGCGGGCATTGTGTCCTTTCCTTCAAGGCAGTAGGCTCCCTTCTGGCCCAAACTGTGCCTAGAAATGTCATCTGGGAGCTAGAGGACCTGGAATAGAGGCCTCATGACTCTTATCAGTATCCCATCTTGCTGTGGCTGAGCTGGTATCCAAGATAAAAGACAAAGTCCTCCCCACTCTTTCCTTTTCTCTCTTTAAACAGAAGGAAGGGTCTCTTTTGGAGCTATGAGCTGTGCAGCCTGGGGTTAGGTGAGGAGTGAAACCAGCAATCCCCTGGCTGCCCCTGCTGTTGTCTCAGTATGTTGCATGCCCCACCAATCTCCTGTCTTTGGGCCTCATTTGGCACTAGGACTCACCTAAGAGTTGCATCCTTATTACTGAGACTGCCTTTCAAGTTTACCTGAAGACAGAGAGTGCTGTAGCCCTCTGTAGCAAGGTTTTAGGTACTCAAGTTCTGATTGCTGGGATTTGTGATTCTCCTCTGGCTAGGGCTAGTTTAAATGCTCCCTCTGTAGGCGGTGTCAGCTGAGTTTGGTCTGGTTTTCCTTTCTGCTGTAACAAAACAGCACTGCGTTCAGTTCAGTGCCTCAAAATTGCCGTGCTCTCCCTCCTCTAGTACCCAGAGAAGCTCTATGGACCATGCGATCGCTGTTTCCTTGGCTGAGGAAGGGGTGGCATTTGCAATTCAGGAGTGTTTTCTCTATCTCTTCAGTGCATCTTTCAGAAATATGAACTTATAAAACCAGGTACTATGAGAGCTCACCTAATTTTTGGTTCTTATGAAGGTTTTCTGTGTTGATAGTCACTAAATGTTAAATTGGTGTTTTTGTGTCAGGAGATGAGAGAGGGTGATGGGAGGGGATGGTTGGTGGAGCCTTCTATTCCAACATTGTGCTCCACCTCTTCACATATTTCTTAAGTCCTGAGTTTAATTTGGGATGCTGAACTTGAATCCATTGCTATTATAGTCCTGCTGTCTCTTGGCAGAGTGCTGGAGAGGGCATAGGGGAAACCAGAGCCCTGGACCAAGGACAGGGAGGCTGGTTCAGAGCCTGATGCTGACCTGCTTAGCTTCCAAAACTCCAGTGTAAATATTGAACTAAATGAGGTCTTTTCATGTTTCTTTTAATGTAAAAGCACCTAGCCGAATGACTTCTCTTGGATTTATAGACAGTGTACAAAAAAATCATTAGTTTTGTAGATTTACTTATATGATATATTCAGCTGATTAAGAGGTTTCTTTTTTATGGTTTTCCCAGAGAGAACTGAACATTTTTCTTTCCTGCGTGATTTTGAGTTGGCTTCCCAGTTAGCATCTGCAGTATAAATAATCAAAGACAACTTCTCAGGAATATGAGGAATTTAAAGATTGTTCTAAGGGGCTTGAGAACAGTGAATTTTCCTAGTTGATTTTGAGTCAATAAAATAGAAGTATTTGGCTTCTTGAAGAAACAAGAAAATAAAACCCACTTCAGAATTCTCTTTGTGAGGGTGATTGATCTCCTATGTAAATTATAGTGTTTAATGTTGAGAATGTCTGTTCTGTTCTCTAAAGTATGAAAAGACCAGACAGGTTCTATATTTCTGTGTGCCCATGTGTGTGTAGGAGAGAATGAAAGATTGAGAGACAGAGACTTGATATGGTTTAATGCTACTCCATATAGTTTTGATGACTTTTGTTCAGAGCCACATTAAATTTCATTTGAATATTTTAGACATTTTAATATACTCTACTTAGCCTTCCTAAGTAGGACAGGAACAAGATTTTATGGGTCCTGAAGCTTATAAAACATGATGGTCATTTTTCATGGAAAAGACATGCGGTATAAAAGTAATCATTCATTTAGAACAAGAGAAAATAGCACAGCAAATTGCATATTTCAAACACCCACAAAGGTCATACAAACGTCCTTCTTTATTTTCTACATGTTTTGGCTTTGTAATATTTGATCACTGCTTCACACGACAAAGATTTTATAAAACCACTTTTCACCATTTTTATAAAATCGCTTTCTACAAGGAAAAGAGAAAGTCTTTCTTAAGATGGAATAAACAAAATTTGAGTTATGTTACATATAGTTGGAATGTTGAAACATATGGCTTCATACACCTATGTACTTGCTTTTTGTACTACTGACAAGAAACACAGGCAACATGGTAAATTTTGTTTCTCATGAGTCTTACCAAAAATGAAAAAATGTATTTGATTATGTACTTGAATATATGGCATTTATTGTTTTCCTGACAGAAGAGAATAAAGAAAACCACGTGCTTCACTTATAACTTGATGCAACCAAGGATTAGAAGAATTATTCACAAACTAGTATATGACTGTATACATTTTGCTTCCACAGCCCATAGAATCCCAATACCAATAACCATAAAACACATTTATATTACACTCAAACAACTGGCTTTGCCCACATACACACAAACAAGGGCTATGAGTGCAGTAAGAAGTAGACAGGTCTCTGAAAGCGCTAGCAGTACACTGGAACAGCTAGCCATAACTTAATGAGACATAGAAGTGACTGTATACCACATAAATTTATACCACCAAATCCTAATTTCCCAACTAAATTTCCCCTTAGCCACATCTCCATATATTCACTTCTTAAGCTACCTAGCAGAAGAAGGGAGACAGTGGAGAAAGAGAAAGTAATCTTAACTGATTTCAGTTAAGGCATCTTTGTTTTGCAAATTTTACAGAAAATGACAAACACAACATATGACTCCATGAATACATTGCTAGATCCCACCCAGATGACCTCAGAATGAGCATATACAAATGAAAGACTCTGAAGTCTAAATTTAATGAGCTTTGTGGTAATTCTGTCTTTGCCCAAAGACCTGCCTCTGGTGAAGTCTCATCCATGGATGTACATATTTTTCTTGCAGACTGGACACTGGGAGAGGCCACTGAGGTGGAGAGGGACTCTGGCTTCCATCAGAGTGAACCTCTTAAAAAGTCATTTGTCTGAGCCTCATATTTTGTCTCCTATATCCTTTGTCTCTTGGAAGGTCAAGGGGAAAGTGAATTTATACTTGGTTATAGTAGGTGCTTTTATTTTTCATTATGTTCATCGTGAAAAAGTTCATTGAAGGGGATGTATTCTAATATTCCTTTTTGGGAGTTTAGGTTATTTTCTGTGCACAAAATGATAGCTAGCATGAGAACGTGTGAAAAACACAGAAGAATATATTTCCATATGAGTTCTTTTCACATCCTCAATGATAATGTCTCACTAACATTTCTGTTTTCATTCTATATGTAATCTTTGTCCTCCAGACATCTCAGATTATCTAAATCATCAGTAAATAACTTCATTCTGTAACACAACTACTAATCTCAGCCTCGAGGCTAGCTATGAACAAGTTCCCCAAGCACATATTTTACTGCATCAACTCTGGGCGTAGCAAAATAGCTGAGTTTGTAGTTAGTGAGACTTTGTTTTCTCCATCAAATAAAATCACTAAGCCAGCATATAAGTAAACAGAAACATTCCCTCTTCTTTGCTCTTAATTGACATTTTGACACTTAAAATGAGCTAGAAAAGATGTGTGCAGGGCAAGGCTGAAGTCCAAGAGGGATGAAACTCCTTATTTTGGATCAAGTCTAGAATGTCTAACATGGATTGAAATATCTTCAGGAAAACCATGTTGATTCTTATCAAGTGCAAAGTGTTTCATTCCCTTAGTTGCTAATTGACAAGTCTCAGGTTCTACATAGACTTCACACTCAGTAAACCATAGGGAAAACAAATAAAATGAAATCACATACACACACACACACACACACACACACACACACACACATGATAGCTGTGCTTCCACAAATATCTCGATGAGAATTATCTGGTTGAGCGTCTCAATAATATAAATGCATAGGAATTGTCTGGGTGAGCTTCTCAATAATATTGATTTTTGGACCTATTTTTTGAAATTTTGACTGTCTAGTCCATACTTAAAACCTATGCTTATTCTTTTTTTAAAAATACATATTTTATTTTAGGTTTTGGGGTACATGTAAAGAACATGCAAGATTGTTGCATAGGTAGTGTGGTTTGCTCCCTTCCTCCCCATCACCTATATCGGGCATTTCTCCCCATGTTATCCCTTCCCAACACCCCACACCCCACTGTCCCTCCACTAGTTCCCCCCAACAGTCCCCAGTGTGTGATGCTTCCCTACCTGCATCCATGTGTTCTCATAGTTCAACACCCGCCTATGAGTGAGAATATGCAGTGTTTGATTTTCTGTTCTTGCGTCAGTTTGCTGAGAATGATGGTTTCCAGGTTCATCCATGTCCCCACAAAGGACATGAACTCATCGTTTTTTATGGCTGCATAGTATTCCATGGTGTATATGTGCCACATTTGCCCTGTCCAGTCTATCATCGATAGGCATTTGGGTTGGTTTCAAGTCTTTGCTATTGTAAACAGTGCTGCAATGAACATTCATGTGCATGTGTTTTTATAATAGAACAATTTATAATCCTTTAGATATATACCCAGTCATGAGATTGCTGAGTCAAATGCCATTTCTATTTCTAGGTCCTTGAGGAATTGCCACACTGTCTTCCACAATGATTGAACTAATTTACACTCCCACCAACAGTGAAAAAGTGTTCCTATTTCTCCACATCCTCTCCAGCATCTGTTGTCACCACATTTTTTTTAATGATTGCCATTCTAACTGGTGTGAAATGGTATCTCAATGTAGTTTTCATTTGCATTTCTCTAATGACCAGTGATGATGAGCATTTTTTCATATATTGTTGGTCTCATATATGTCTTCTTTTGAAGTGTCTGTTCATATCCTTCACCCACTTTTGAATGGGCTTGTTTGTTTCTTCCTTGTAAATCTGTTTTAGTTCTTTGTAGATTCTGGATATTAGCCCTTTGTCAGATGGGTAGATTGCAAAATTTTTTTCCCATTCTGTTGGTTGCCAATTCACTCTAATGGCTGTTTCTTTTGCTGTGCAGAAGCTGTGGAGTTTGATTAGGTCCCATTTGTCTATTTTGGCTTTTGTTGCCAATGCTTTTGGTGTTTTAGTCATGAAGTCCTTGCCTATGCCTATGTCCTGAATGGTTTTGCCTAGATTTTCTTCTAGGGTTTTTATGGTGCCAGGTCTTATGTTTAAGTGTTTAATCCATCTGGAGTTAATTTTAGTGTAAGGTGTCAGGAAGGGGTCCAGTTTCTGCTTTCTGCACATGGCTAGCCAGTTTTCCCAACACCATTTATTAAACAGGGACTCCTTTCCCCATTGCTTGCTTTTATGAGGTTTGTCAAAGATCAGACGGTTGTAGATGTGTGGCATTACCTCTGAGGCCTCCATTCTGTTCCATTGGTCTATATCTCTGTTTTGGTATCAGTACCATGCTGCTTTGATTACTGTAGCCTTAATAAGCATTTCTGGTTACATTACTGTAGCTTTAACAAGCATTTCTGGTTATTTTTATGTTTGTGATTCACCACCACCCTTAGAAAAGCACTCTGCTGTAGTATTTTCAGGCTTATATTTATAAACCAGGACTCTTCTGATGACTGTTACTCAGTCCCACATTGGCTTAGAGACCAATACGTTAGCCAGTCCTAATGAATAAGCATTGAGTATTTTCCTTCTTGCTTTCCACATCTAAAAGTTCTTTCTAGTTTTTGTTTATTTTATTCTGCTGTTATAATACATTTAAATTTTTAAAAATTCTGAAGCAGGGTATTTTTTCAGATGTTAACATTGAATATTAGAATAAGAAGCTGCTGTGAATCAATCTTGCTGTTTTAAATGATTGTCAGATATCCTTTTAATTCACACCCTTGTAATTTTTCTCTTTTTTTGACTTCTTCTCAATATAATATAAATCATCCTTCAAAAATTACAGTCAAGAGCAAGCAGGTAATCCAGTGGAATGAAATAACCACTAAGATGAATTATGTTCAGTGAATTGTGGAAATTTGGTACAAATTTTAAAAATATTAAATTAGTTCTTAGAAATTCACAGATGCCTAGTTCAACATCAGTATCAGTTATAGACTTTCTAGGATCTTATCCTGGAAGTGCAGAAAGAGAAGTCTATAAAGAGAAATTTTTGAACAAAGTACCTGATTGTATTATAAGAGTGGTGTACTCATTGCATAGAGCCATGGCTATTATAAGAATGTTGTAACTGTTATTTGCCCTTCCTTACAACATGAAACAAGCTTCCACTAAATATATCTGTGTTAACAAGGTTATGAAATAAAACCCATCATTCTTTAGAAATAAAAGATTTAACAAATCAGAATTTTAATAGAATGGTATTTAAAGAAACATTCATCACTGGGGGACTATCAAAATTTATAAAAATAGAAAAGCAATACTAAAGAAAAATGTAAACTTTTTCATTAGATTTTACAAATCAGGGCTCAGTGAGCCATCTTTGACCTTTAAAATACTTATTTTGGGAAAAAGTGAAGAAAAGAAAGCAATATGTTCAATATAATACAGTAGACAATGAAATTTAGAAATTTCTTTTTGTGACAGGAGCAACAAGAACAACAGCAACAACAATACAAATAGACACATCCAGGGGCTTTCATAGAGGCATGACTTGGGTGGGTCACAATGGATCGGAGTCTAGCTTTCAGTTTAATAAGACCGGAAACTCAGATTTATCAGCTGTAGACTATTAAACCAAACTAGTCATATTCAGAAGAGACTGGTTGTATAGAAACACAAATTTTAGCTTATTAATTTAAACAGAGCATAATTACTGCTAAGGTGGTGGGTCAGCAGAATATTTTTTCAAGAGGAGAATTCTACTTGGGTAGCAAACTTATAATTAGAAAATATTTTGGACGGCATGAAATAAAACATGGTATTAAAATTAAACTGATTGGACAGAATGCCTTTATAATGAAATCACACCTTGATTACTATGTCTCAAACTTGAACATTCACAAAAACATCTCAGTCAAATAGAAATAAAAAGCTTTTTCTGAAAGTTTTTAGAAAACACTGAGAATGTAATCATTTTCCTTCTAAAGTTAGAGGTATTTTATTCTTGTTCTATAAATCAGGATGCAAGTATAATAAGATTCAAAAAGGAATTAAAGAATGATAATTACAGGCAACTTGGAATGTTTGAAATTTAAGGGCTCAAATCACAAGAAATAATTTTCTCTCCCATAGCCTGGACTAATTTCCATTTAAAAAGATCAAGCCAGGTTTAATTAGCTCTGAGTTGGTCACATAAATGAAATGTATAATTTAATTTAAAGTGGTAAAAATTCTGTAAAAGTGAATTTCTGAAATACTATCACTGCTTTTTAAAATCTGAATATACTGATGTTAAGAAGGCTTGATAGGAGTCAATTAGGAACATTTAAAGAATACGAAGGTGGAAGCCTTCTGTATGGATGTTGGCAGTGAAGACAAAGAAATGTTGCCGCTACCTTTTAAATAGTTGGAAGCACACTTAAAAAAAAGTCCACCAGTGATTCTGATGGTCACCCTCAGTTAATAATTACTGACTTTAGATCATTATAAAATGTATAGATAAATAGATATATGCACACTATACATTATGTACATATATATTAATATATATCTATATATAAATTTTGTATAAATATATATTTATATGTTATATATATACATTTCTTATATATATCTATATGTATATTTCTTATATATAGATATATATAAGAATATATCTTATAGAAAAAATATATATGATATATATATTAGAAATAGATATATATATTTATATATATCCTATATATGTCTTATATATATAATAATATCTATATCTTATAGAAAATAGAATATGATATATTCTTATAGGAAATAGAATATATCTTATAGGAAATAGGAATATAGGATATATATAAGAATATATCTTATAGGAAATATATATATATAAGATATATATATAAGAAATATATCTATATATACATATATGTACATAGGTATATATGTATAGATATATTTCTTATATATAACATATATTCATATATAGATATATTTCTTATTCACAAAAAATATATATACATAGCATATATATAGTGTGTGTGTGTGTATATATATACATATAACCATTTTATCATGGTCTAAGTCAGTAATTATTAACTGAGGGTGACCACTTCAGAATCTCTGGTTTTTCTCATATACATGCTTGACCTCCGCCCTGTACTTTCTAAATACAAATTTCATGGGTAAGACCTAAACATATATGTTTTTGAAAAGCTCCATGCGTTATTACTGATGCTAAGATTTGAGGCAAACATGGGCAAACCTGCCAGTGTTATATTGTTAGGGCAGGATATCAGAATTTGAAACCTACTGGGACAGGAAATTTGGATTCTATGATTGGAAATGTGCTCAGATGCAGCACTCATCTGCTTGTGAAAGCCATTACTATGTCATTTCCTCTGACCAAAGGCTGGATTTGAAAGAATGATTTGGGTTGGGTCCCGGCTTTGTTGTTGATCCAAGATGTTTTTATGTTTAGTTATATATATGTGGTGGGAAATTACTAAGCCAGTGCTGGTTTAATAAGGTTGAAAACATTTGTAAATAGCTTTATTTGATGATGAAATGAAAATAATTTATTTTGAGAAGTTGAATGAAAAACCGAATTGCATTTTATTAAATCGTTTGCATTCTAGCAAGGCAGATAATTTGATAATGACCATGTTTTTAATTATTAATGCCCTGAGTTCTAAGTTTCTAAGTTCCTGAGATTTCAGGTCAGCCCAAGAATCAAGACAGAGATGGTAGACTCTGAGCCTGAGAGGGGCTTGAAAATAAAATCCTGGGTGTGAAACAGAAGTCAAGAGCCAAAAAGTGATCCATGAGCTTTCAGTTGGGTCAGTGAGCTGCAATTGCATTTTATTGCTAAAAGCAAAGTAGAGCAGGTGATTGGGGGAAAGTTGGTAGGAGACAGAACCCAATATAAGATCTTCCCATAAGGTTGAGGCCAGAGCTGAGAAGTCAATCTATTTGATGGAAAAAGCAGTTCATTATTTTATGTCGGGCTAAACTGGGGGATAAATGACTGAAACAAAACTTCTGTGATTAAAAAATTTACTATCTAGTGTGGGAGGCTGATGATGTCTGAAAAGTGTGACTGATTCAGTCTTAATTTCATCAACTAAGACTTTCAAGAAAAGATATTAGGAACTTTTACTGGTCAGAATAGGCTATGCTATACCTCAGTGACAAAATAAACTTGAAATCTCTAGGGTTTTTATAATATTTGGTTTTACATTTAAGTCTTTAATCTATCCTGAGGTAATTTTTGTATAAAATGTAAGAAGGGGTCCAGTTTCAATTTTCTGCTTGTGGCTCTCCAGTTTTCCAAGCACCATTTATTAAATATGAATCCTTTCCCCAATGTTTGTTTTTGTCAGGTTTTTCAAGGATCAGATGGTGGTAGATGTGCAGTCATATTTCTGAGATCTCTATCCTTTTCATTGGTCTATGCATCTGTTTTCATACCAGTATCATGCTGTTTAGGTTGCTGTAGCCTTGTAGTATATTTTAAAGTCAGGTAGTGTGATACATCCAGCTTATCAGGATAAATAGCTAATGTATGAGGGGCTTAATACCTAGGTGATAGGTTGAGAGGTACAACAAACCACCATGGCGTACATTTACTTATGTAACAAGCCTGTACATCCTGCACATATATTCTGGAACTTAAAATTAAAATAAATTAAATTAAAAAAATAAATCTCAGTGACTTAATATGATAAATGTTCATGTGTTGCTCATCCAAATTTTCAGTATATTTATGGTGTCAGGGTTGGAGAGCTCTGTTCTACAGTCACTCAGAGACTCAGACTGCACCATCAGGAATACAGGGTATCAAAGGTCACATGAACAGGGAGTAGAAAACATAAAGTATGCATATCTGCTCCTCTACACATTGTCCTATAAGTGACACATGTCACTTTTGCTTAAAGCCTCTGCCAGAACTAGTCACATGGGCCTACCTAATATAGAGGACTAGACATTCAGTAAGCAGGAGAAATCTTGGCAACAAATCTAAGCCAGTTTTGACAAGAGTATTGGGCAAAAGGTATAGAATACTATTATTTGCAAAATCTCTCCACAGGAAAGCAGAACACTGAGGTGTGATACAGGACCCAAAGACGACACCAAACTAAAATACCAGTAGGTAGAGGCCATTCTGAAAGGCATAGGCTAGGCTAAAAGAATCCTAGAAGAGAGTAACTAAAAAAGATTGGGAATGAAATATAGACAAAGAGCAAGAAGTAGTTTCTTGAATCCCTGAGGATTAGCTCAGAAGCCATTAGTAAAGTAACTCCTTCACTAAGTTATTTGTAGGAAGGGTTTATTAGGAGAAATAGACCAGTGCAGACATTCCATTTCTATTATAACTTAAAATTTACCTGTTTCTATGAATACCAGAACACTGTGCCTGCCATTGACTCTTTTAATTTGGAAAAAAGAAAGAAAATTTACATTTTTTTAGAGAATTAACTTCAACTTTCATTGCTCTGGAAGTTAGGAAGTGAGAAGAAAGTTTATTTTTAAATTGATTCAGATCTGATCCTGTGAAAATTTTCTTTGATTATTGCAAAATGACCACAGAGACTGACAATGCAAAAGGGGATCTGGCAAACTAAAAACAAGAACTAAACTGGTAGGCAAAAGGATTATTTAAAATATAATCATAGATAAATTAGGCTAGATGGAGTATACATATGGTGAAAAGTGAATTGCATTTAGGTGTCACTCTCTTAAATGTCACATTTTTGTATGACCATACATGTAAAAATCCCTGGCATATGCTAGACACCAAATACTTTTTTAATAGGCACCATATAAGAGAAGAATGTTTCTATAAGATGCTATTTTTGGAAAACCAAAAATGAGACATCGAGCAAAAATCTTGAGATGATGTCCATGAGAACACATGGACAGAGGGAGGGGAGCATCACACAGTGGGGTCTGTTGGGGGGAAATAGGGGAGGGACAGCAGAGGGTGGGGAGTTGGGGAGAGATAGCATGGGGAGAAATGCCAGATATAGGTGAAAGGGAGGAAGGCAGCAAATCACACTGCCATGTGTGTACCTATGCAACAATCTTGCATGTTCTTCACATGTACCCCAAAACCTAAAATGCAATAATAAATAAATAAATTTTAAAAATTAAAAAAAAATCTTGAACATAAAGTTCATCGCTGGCAATAGCAAAGCTATATGGAAAGTTGAATAAACTGTTGAAGAACTTAACAGTGATTTCCAGAGCTTCTTAAGGCAGATGAGGATGAAGGAATGGTGCTTGGACTTTTTAAAAAGAAGAGCTGTCCAGTAGGAGAACGGGCTGCCTGACGGAGTAGTGAGCCTCAATCATTTCATGTTAGCATGGAGGCTCATTCAGCATTTGCAGGGGTGTTCCTATGTTAAGAAAAATTTGTACTATATTAACTTCTTATATGTCTCATCTTTGAGCCACTATGGTTTTATAATTTCCCTGTATTCATATCCTTATATATCAAGAGATTTATTCAAAGTTAGGGAGTCGGTATGAGGTGAGAGAACCATCTTTACATGTTGAGGAGTAAAATTGGGATGGACAATTGGAGAATGTGAGAGATAGGGTTTTGAGAAACTTCAAGAAACAATTTGCTATGATGCTTTTTTTTTTTTTATATGAGCAATAACAAAATACCATTGGCCCTGAGTCACTGGGAGTTGATTAATAGGAATGTGATGGGTGAGAAAGATAGTGACTTTACTGGCATCAGTTTGGCCAAATGGCTGGTCCCTCCCACTGTTGATGTTCCTTATCCATTTTGGTTCTGAAGAAGGGAGACTCAGTATCTTCAAAATCATGTGCCCTAAATAGCTCTTTGGTTTCAGGTCTGTTTCCACTATCTTCAGGAGATCACCCAATTCCCATTTCAAATAGGCAAGTAACAAAAGTAAGCTGTTTGATTCCATCTCCACTGAAGAAAGCACTCGATGTTGAAAGTACCTTAAAGTGGAGCATAGAACAAATTCCTGGTAATAAGAGTTGGGATTCTGTATAATCATTTCTCAACAATATTTTGGGATCTCTGAATATCAGGAAATTTCTTAATCACTATGGAATAAGAGGGTTTATATAAAATCCCAACAACTGAAAGATTCTAAAGGTTAAGGTTAGTAGGTTATTGTTTGTCTGTTTTAATATGTATTTTTAGAAGACTTTCTGGAATCTCACTTAATCCTCTAGACTACATTAGAAAGTTGGCATGATGTGTATCCTATCTTTCTGTGGGGAAGCTAAGCATGGAGAGGACAAATAGCTCAGTAAGTCACATAAAACTAAGGTAGAGACAGGATTTGAACTTGAGATTATGCTTTTTGCCAGTTTATAAAATTACTTCTTAGCTTTCCTCCCATTTTAGATAATTTTATTCATGGTGATGAGCTGGCTAAGAGGAATAAGGCAAGTATGGAAAAAGAATTTAATTTGGAGACTTAGTAATGGTGCCATCTGAATAAATTTTCTCAGTGCCACATAAGCTAACATAAATCATGAGTGTTGGAGTCTTCATTATACAATTTCTTCCATGTCAAAGATGTCAATGACAGGCCTGGATATGCATTTGCAAAGAATTCTAAGATTTCTCTTGCATGACCTTCTAGCAGCTATCTTTTCTTTTGACAAGCAATTCAGAAGATGAATTGTGAAACAAAAAAACAAGAGCAAACACATTTATTCATCTCTCAGGTTAGAGTGGTTCAGTTCTCTTCTCATATTTTCTTTTATTAAAATGCTTTTAAATCATACACTTCCTAAAAATGAAAACGTTCCGGCAGGTTAGAATACAAAATGTTTAATAAATATATGTATAAATATACACACAAAATATTAAATTAAACAAAATGTATCAGGTCGAGCAAAAGCGTTTTGTTATTAAGAGGCAAAAACAATATGTTTACTCTGGAAGATCTTTTTAATGGAAAATTTTAAAATGTGATAAAAAGTACCCATAAATCACTTCCAGAAGATAAGCAATGTTAACATTTTGTAACTCACTTTCTCTTGCTCTGTGTGTGTATGTGTGTATATGTGTACTGACATATATACACATATATATGTACTACATGTATATATATCATATGCATATGTATATATATGCATATATATATGCAAAAAAGTATCATGAATATAGTTCCACATCTATAAAAAGTTACCTAATTAGTATTTTGTGGCAGAATAATATTCTTCCTCAATAATTAATGTATTGACAAATTTTTGTATTTACATTAACTTCAATGAACATCTTCCTTTTAAGAATAAGTTCCTAAACATATAATTACAAGTTCAAATAGTATGGTACTTTAACAGTTTTGATGTGTATTGCCAAGTCACATCTCAGAAAGGTCATACCCCAAGAATAAGATGGTTACTTTATTTGAAAATTTGTCAACAATGGGAATTGTCAAGAACTATACCTAATTATATATAAAAGGCAAAATATGCTGTTTCGATGTTGGGATATTCGTTACTTTGATCTCTGGGGTGATGAATATAGTTTTGCATTTTACTGGCCCTCCATTTCTTGCATGACATTTTTTTGCCTTTTTCAAATGTAGGGTCATTGTTTTTTAGATCAGAAGGCATTTTTAAGATAAATTATCACTTACTGTTACAAAATTTTTTTATTTGCCTTTTAAATTCATGGTGTGTTGTGCCAAAAATCTTTTAATTTTTGTGTAAGCAAATGTATGACGTCTTTCTTTTATGTACTTTGTCTTTAGTGTCATGCATAAAATGTCCTCTTTACCCCAATTATGTATAGTTACATATTATCTCCTCAAATTTTATTATTTTGTTCTTTAAACTTAAATCTTTAACATATAAGATGAACATGTGCAATTTGGTATTTTAAGTAAAACAGAGACTTAATTTTAAAATTTTCTTAAATGATTAACACATTGTCAAAAAACTTACAACAAATATATACCCTATTAATCACAGTTACTACATGTTAGACTCATCTGTAAATATATCTGTATGTATACACATGTAGATAGCAACAGATATAAATATTTCTGTGTCTGTACTTTCTGTTCTATGCCACTGATCTTTTTGTCTCTTCTGGTAACCATTGCTGTTTTAATTAAATATTTTACCTTAAAAATATCTCCTAATTTACTAAGGCAAAGCTGACCCTCCCTACCCCCCCCCATTATTACTCCTCATTTTTTCCTTTTCTGTTCTTATATTTTAATTTTTTTTTTTTGACTAGCTATTTTAAGATGTATTTTCTTAGGGTTTTTTTTTTTTTGTCTACAGGACTTTGTCTTTTAAGTAGTCTTAATATTCTATTATCAGGCATTCTTAGAATAGATATGTAGTCCACTAAATGGAAATGCATAGGAGTCAGGGCTGAGAAGTACAGATGCCATCAAATCCCTGAAGAAATCATTGTGACCAGCATCGGTGGCGACTCTGTGTACTGACAACTCCAGTGTTAGAGTACAGAAGGAGCAGGAAGTGAGGCAATGTGAATGTTCAACTGTGATTTCACATGGCCACACCCCAATTTATTTCTGGAAAGTACATGTGACATCTATTCACATATGTTCCTATCTTTATATTCTCCAGGATATGCCAAATAAAGTAACAACCCCAAAGGCAGCCTGTTTTAGAAAATCTATTAGAAGAGGGTAAAATACAATCTTACTAATGCACAAAATAGAAACTTAGCTCTTCTGACCCCTGGTATAACAGTGAATAAGCTAATGTTTTTCTGTGTTTTGAGCAGTTGACTCACACTAACTCTTTTTGTATGAAGTGTTTCCCAGCATGGTGTAGCAGTGAAATGTGTGCCCTTCTTGCCAACGGGTAAAGGTATAATTTTTGAATAGTTTTTTTTTTTTTTTTTGTGGGGCAAATAGATCTACACTGATCTATTGACAATGTTGTCCAATAAGGCCTGAGTAAAGGTATATAAAAAGATGATTGGCTAAAATGAGGCATAAAGCCTGTGGCTGAGGAAAAATATGAAGTCATTGGCAACACAGGGTTGTACCCAGGGCTGTAGCAGTGTTATCACCATGTTTTAATCAGTCATGACTGACATCAAAGTGACCCCTGCTGTATAGATTGTCCAGCCTGGTTGGCTTTCCAGTCTTAAAGAATCGACCTCTCCCGGCTTCACTGATGTATGAAGGCATTTCACTCACTGCCATTCTAATCCTGTCCCCTAAAGAAGAGCATTCATCTGCTGGGCACCGTGACTCACACCTGTGATCCCAGCACTTTGGGAGACCGAGGCGGGTGGATCACCTTAGGTTAGGGGTTTGAGAGCAGCCTGGCTAACATGGTGAAACCCAATCTCTACTAAAAAATACAAAAATGAGCTGGGAATGGTGGTGGGCACCTGTAATCTCTGCTACTCAGGAGGCTGAGGCAGAAGAATTGTTGGAGCTGGGGAGGCAGAGGTTGCAGTGAGCTGAGATTGTGCCATTGAACTCCAGCCCAGGCGACAACAGCGAAACTCTGTCTCAAAAATAAAACAAAATAAAATAAAAGAAGAACATTTCATGAGGTATTATAAGTAATTGTTCCTTATTCATCATCAAAGTCCTTCAGTAAAAACCAGGAGTGGTCAATGGACATTCACATGTCTTTGCTTAATTCTATTAAAAAGTTCTGGAAAATCCTCTGGACATCCTTTAAAAGTCTTTTTGCTTACTCAAGAGCAGTATATAATATATTTAATACAATTTTTCACTGATATCCACAAGGTGGGCTTCACTAATCTGGCTTTCAAGTTGGAAAGAGAAAACTTAAGTTGATTCCTGATGGATTTAGCCCTAAAATTTAACCTCGGCCAGTGAAAGCCTCTTTATCCCAAGGGAGTAGCTGCTAAATGAGGCCCCTTTATAACCACTTCAAAATGCACTTTCAAAACAAAAGTTAGAAGGTGCTATGATCCATTCTCAAGAAGGATCTCTTTCTGTTCAAAACCCGTCCTGACCTTTCTGTTGAAGAAGAACAAAATAATGTAGTAACAAAAACACAAGTGGCTGCCAAAGGAAGAGAGAGAGAAAAAAAAGAGTTCCTGTAAGGGGCTGAAACAATAAATCTCCTCTCTGCTGAACTCCCAAAGGGAGCGTGTGTATTTCCTCCTGTTCTTTATCAGAGCCCCCGAAATAAGTAGGAATGGGCAGTGACTATTCACATTCAATACACCTTTTCCATTTGCTAATAAGGCCCTGCCAGGCTGGGAGGGAATTGTCCCTGCCTGCCTCCTGAGAGAGAAGCCATTGACACCATCTACAGGCACCATGGAACTGCTTCAAGTGACCATTCTTTTTCTCCTGCCCAGTCTTTGCAGCAGTGACGTCAACACAGGTATCTTTGTCTCTTACTCTTCCGGTGGTACATATTGGAAATCAGTAGTGGGTGACTCAGCCTCAGTTTACTTTCAGGGATGTTCCCTTGACACTTTGATGCAGCAATTCCTTTAATAAGTTGAGTGTTTGGATGTTGACTTGAGTGCATGGAGAAGGCTTAAGAGAGACCGTATTTGTTTCTATGGAAGGGAAATGTTTGTGGGTACAGCACCCTGAAAGCATGTTTGATGAAATCACAAAGTACTGAACACATGCAGTGGCCTCTAGAGCATTAAAATCTGGGAATAGAATACTGGTTAAAAATATACTTTGTTTCCAAAACATATTATTTTCAGACGTTGCTCTGAAATAAGATTGTCATGTGTGGGTGAAAGGCTATAATGGGAGATATTATATTGCAGATGTTAGCCTGTATTTTTCCCAACCTTTTTTCAGGTCTGATAAATTGAGAAGTTGGGTAAAGCTGTCTAGGGAAGTGTATCTTAATATTTTGGGGTAGGGTGAGTAGAGAGAGATTCATTTGATTACAGTCTATAGACTGTTGCTGAAGAAATATATACATATCTAAGCACATATACACATTTTGCATAACATTTCAGGAATAGTTAAACATAAAGTCCTACCTATTTACTTCTGGCTAAGAAACTCAGATAAAAGATAGGTATGTATCTACATAAGCCTTGAATATATTAATGGACAATTACGAGAATGATTTACATTTGACATTTAACCCTTCCTGAGTGATTGAAAATAAACAATTTAATCAATATTTATTAGGTTCCTACCCTGTACTGGAAGGAATATAAAAACAAGTAAGATGTCCTTGCCCATAATGATGTACAACTGGGAGAAATAAGCGTGTGATTTTAATACAAAACAGATTTAATAAGTGTGAAAATTGAAGTACAAACTACCGTAAAAGAACACAATCAGGAAAGACTGATTCAGACTCTGAGCGGACTTGGGGGAAAAACGCCAGAAACATTCACTTCTAATTTTATTTCACTCATTTTCAATTTAAAAGATTGCTGCCTGCAAAATTCTAATTTACAGTGATAATGTCGGAAAAAAATAAGTACACCCCTCCTGAACAGCATTTTATCAGTCATTTCTCAAAATATCTATGTAAATTTAAGACAAATTCAAAAACACTTCAAATTCACATAGATTTGCTTATCTTGCATCTTGGAGTTTCTGAGGTTAAGTTGCAGCAAGCATCAAGATCAGAAAATTTAAATTAGAAGAGTTACTAGAGTCAAATCGTTTTAAAGTAAAGAATATGTGGTGCCACAGAAATCATTACATAGCTTATAAGTAACGTCAGTGTGCTTGGGGAAGATTGATAGGAATCTCAATGCCATGGAAAACACTGCTAACAATTAGATGTGCAGATTAGTGAAAAGTCTGAAAGGCTGGCTTAGGCTGCTCCCTGCTCCACATCTGCAAGCATCGGTGAGTAGAGTACTTTGCCGGCACTATTAAACTGAATAGATCGTTCGTCCTTCTGAAAGTAAAGAGGAATAGCATCAATAGAAGTGGCCTGCAATACCTGGCCTTAAGACATGAAGGTGAAGGACAACCCAGAGATGTCCTCCAGGTTTTTCTGTTATGGTCGTTTTTGGAAAATACACATCTCCTTTTGCTTACTGGTAATGAGCAAGAAGACCTGTTAACAGTGTCTTCTTTCTAATGAACTGTTAACCCCTGTGGAATAATTTCCCATTTGAGCAGAGACAATAGTTACATAATAACTATCTCCTTCAAGTCAGCCAACAAGTATACAAGTTAACTGAAGACCAGTATTTGTAAACAAACAAATAAACCAAAGCTACTTCATTTATCTTAGAAGAGGAGGCTATAGCTCAGGAGTATAAATTGACCATCTGAGTGGAGCCTGAAAAGACTGAATTTCCCATCTACGTGTATGATTTTGTTGCACCTGGCTCTGCCTGCTTTGTTTTTCTTTGCAGATTAAGCACAGGAAATAAAGCATTTCCTAAGCTGATTATGTTTTGTTTTTTCCTTAACCCCCGGTTCCAGATACACATTGATTTCAGAGCTTTATATATTCCCTAAACTTAGGATGATTAACATATTTCTTCAGCAAAGTTGATTCTTGGGGGCGAGGAGGGAGGCATTTCATCTGCCTTAAATTCGCAAGCTGTCAAGCAGATGCATGCGTTTTTGCATAGCAATTTGTTCCTAAATAATGATCTTTTAGATAAATTGACTACTTTTCTTTTTTTTCTGACATTTTGTGTCAGTCTCAGATTTAAATAAGTAAAATATAGTCTTTTGTGTTCTTTGTGAAAATCAAGGGAATCTTTCCACATCACAGTCAGTGAGTGACTTTTTGTTACTTGATTGGTGGTATAATATTTTTCAATCTCCAATTTGGAAAGCTGTTCTATTGAAATATGTATGGGAGATTTCTGAAAGGGAATTGCCATTCTTTCCTAAGGTTTTCTAAATCGTGTTTAAAACTGAACAGACTCCTACAGTGGCTTTTATGGCTTTTAAACCTAGTATGGATGAGCTTTTGACTGTCAGGACAGAGAGAAGTTAATGAAGAGAGATTCCAAGGAGGAAACAATACGCATGTACTCATCAAATGCTGCTTGCTGATTGAAATTTACTTCAATGTGGGAAAGATTAAAATGTGGTAGGCATTCTCAGACAGGGACAAACACCATTTTCTTTATTGGCATATGAATAAGGATTTAATTGCTTTGAGAAATTAATTTGTTAGTGATTGAACATTCAATTTCATGAAAAAGGAAGATTAAACATGCTATCAGCAGACTCCATGCTAAATATTGTAGGTTTATAAAACTTAATAAAACTCAGCCCTCACTGCAGAAGTGGGGGAGAGAGGAAGATGAGAAAAGTTACATTAAGTTTGATTATCTTGTAGGCTTTAAGAGGTAAATAAAGAATAACACAGAAAATTTACAACTAGCCTGGTTAGGGTATAAGGACATCAGAAAAGGCACGTATATTAAAGTGGAAATTATTATAAGCTTTGAAGCTTGATAATCAAGACGTTCCAGAGGAACAAATTTATTGAGTAGATACATTGTAACCTTGGTATATTCTAGTCTAGAAATGTAAAGTGGTCACACTTAGGGCATAGTTAAGTACTGGGAAATAAGGTTGGAAATAGAGCCTCAGGAGATAGTGAATATCAGGATGAGCAATATTGATCCATATAGTTAATTAGTTTGAGTCTATAAATGTGTTTGAGTATGAGAATTATATGATCATGGCTATAAAATGGGCTATATTCTGTCAGCAGAATATAGATTAGACTATTGGAGTCAAGAAAAATAAAAGATAAAGAAAAATTTTTTTAAAAAGAAATTAAATGAAATAAAATAAGCAAAAAATAAATAAAATAAAAATAAAAGATAAACTAGTTCAAATGTCATTGCAAATCCAAGAGTCTGTCAATAAAATGAAACAAAGGGTCTAGGAAGAGCTTTAAGAAAGTAGAAAGTGTATGATTTGACATATCATAGACTGGCAATGAGGGAGAATGTGACTGAAATGTAGAGACAGGGTTATTTGAATACCAGAAATAGGAAAATGGCTTGGGAGCAGAAATTAGGAAAGATACGATGAGATGGTTTAGTGAGAAAAATGATATTTAGTTTTGGACATGGTGATTTTGAAATCCAGATATTTATGTAGAGATGTTCAATAGTAAATTAAAATTGTCTGATGTGTAGTTGAAATGCCCCTGGAGCCAGAGGTGATGTTGAGAGGTGAATGTTCTTTAGTCCTGAATCTCAAATATTTTTAAATCTTGCTCATTGTAACATTAATGACATAGAGAAGCAATTTATCTTTCTTCTGGATGCCCGTATATCTAACTCTCCTATGGCACTTATTTCCAATTCTATCATAGTTGTGTGAATGTCTTATTTCTCTACTCTACTATAAGCACCTTGAAAGTAAGGGCTATATTTGTTTGCTCAGCAACAATCTGAACAGGTAATAAGGACATAGTCATCTAAATGAATGGATAATTGAATAAAATAGTTGCCTTTTTATTATTTTTGTATTTTAATTTCTTCCTATGACAACCACCTAACAGTTTACTACCTTGTCCTTATGAAAAAGTTATGGACAATTATGAATCAGAGAAGACAATATATAAAAAAAGTAGATTATATTGATTTCAGTTATGAAGTCAGCACTAAATATAAGGAAAAGGACTTCTTATCAAAGGTGGGCCAGCTCTCAAACTATAACCACTGCAGGGAAGAATATCTAAACAGAATCAGCTTTACTTCTATTTGGGTATCAAATACTCAATGTAATAAGTTCTTATAGTTAAAAGTATTCTAGGAGATACCTTATTCTCAACCAACTTCTCAAAACTACAAAATTGTTTTTTTTAAGCGAAGTTTACAAAAATAGAAGATGGAAGAAAGTTAAATAAATACCATACATCTTTATGCGTCATTGTAGATAACATGAGTTGCTTCAGAGTAGATAATTTTGCTTAGTACTTTGCTGAGCTTAATTCACACTAATATTTCTTACCTGAAATGGGTAGTCTATTGCAGGAAGACTAAATCAATATAGAACAAATCCAAATGGAAAAGTATTTAGTCCACAAACCATTTCTTTACATTCTTTCTTCACTGCTGATTTTTAATAATCCCCATCTAAAAGTAGAAGTAATCATTCTAGAACTCCTATTTTCAAAAGATTCATAACAGTTGTTAGAAAAAACTTTTCTGGCAATTTTATCTTGAAGATAGTAGTTATCTAGAAAACTGAGAAAAAATTAAGATTTAAGGCTTTACAAAGCTTTAAATTTACTAGACAACTGCCTATCCTTTCCTTTTCATTGGTGAAGTTACATTTCAAGCTGCAGCTAAATATTTTAACTTGCGAATAATTATCTAATTCAAGTTACTTGCATTCTTTTTAGTGATCACTTTCCAACTTCCTTTTTGTCTTTAAGAACAATATGAGATGCACGTTTCTAAACACTCAATGTCAGAATAGGAATTTTTTTTTTTAAAGGAGTTTTGCTCTTGTTGCCCAGGCTGGAGTGCAATGGGGCAATCTTAACTCACTGCAACCTCCACCTCCTGAGTTCAAGCAATTCTCCTGCCTCAGCCTCCTGAGTAGCTGAGGTGACAGGTGCCTGCCACCACACCTGGCTAATTTTTTGTATTTTTAGTAGAGACAGGGTTTCACCATGTTGGCCAGACTGGTTGCAAACTCCTGACCTCAGGTGATCTACCTGACTCGGCCTCCCACAGTGCTGGGATTACAGGTGTGAGCCACTGCGCCCAGCTCAGAGTAGGAATTTAAGTAACCTTCAATTCCTGTGTACTAAATTCTTTCCAACTACTGAATTCCTATCCATTATAGGTCTGTTAGGTTAGACTAATAATGCCTTTTGGCTGATAGAAGCAGCTCTCTCAGTTAGCAAACTAGATTCTTTTTGTACTGTTGCACACAATGAGAAACATTAGTGGTGTCAATTACATGTAGAAAGAGCACTATATGGTTCCCAAATTTGGGGCAACCATAAGAAAAAAAGATATTTAGTCCGGGCGCAGTGGCTCACGCCTATAATCCCAGCACTTTGGGAGGCCGAGGCAGGTGGATCACAATGTCAAGAGATCGAGACCATCCTGGTCAACATGATGAAACCCCATCTTTACTACAAATACAAAAAAAAAAAAAAAAAGATTTTTAAAACTTCAATAGAGGTTTCATATCCTGTAGAATGATATATGTAGAGATAATCATAACTAGTCCCATATGAGCATTAGATACCTATTGTGTCTTTCCCTACATCTTCTCTGGCCATGTTTACTCCAGCCATTGCTATGGCAACGAGCTATGCACAGGTGTAACGCAACAGCCCCTTGCCTCTCATTAATGCATATATCCTGCTTTCTTTCTGGTGCTATTCTGATACAAAGGTGCATTTCAGAATCTGGCATTATCAGGCGCCTGAACTAGACGTGTAGGAGCATTAGCATTCTATGAGACAGCTCCTGACAAAGGAGGGTATGGAGCCACTGAATACATAAACGCTTTCCTCTTCTATTCCTGCTCCAGTTTCATTGTTTTAGTCCTTTACTCCTCTTCTGGAGATAAATTTTTTAAATATAAATTGTCTGAACAGAAGCCTTTGTTTCAGAATCTGCTATTTAGGAAAATTCAGGATATATTATTTTTCTTGATGAGAACATTTTGGTTTAGATGATAGTGTATATCTAAATATAGTTAGTTTCAGTTTTTCTGACACTCTAATTAATATGTACTACCCTTCTTCCTTTTCATTTCAAAGAAATGAAATATCTTTGATCAATCTTTTGTTAAATAAGCTTAACAATATTCTAAACAGGTCCTGTTCTAAGGCAATTATTTGCCTGTTTGCATAGACTCAGTAATGAATTACACTGTGAGGTTAGTAGTAAAAAATGTTGATATCATTGATTTTATTCTTGATGTCCTTCTCATATGAAATGTGAAGTGCTTTTTAAATGTGTTGAATCAGTCAAAATCTAGCTGAAACCTGTATTAGTTGTGTCAAAGGCCAGAGAATGATCATCACATTTGAGAATGGTCCAAGTTAACCCAAAGAAGTATTGTCACAATATCTACTAACACCTACCATTTATTGTGCTAGGCACTCTACTCACATTACTTCCATCACAAATTTCAAGGCCAGCTTTATCCCTTTTCTTTATCTTACTGATTAAGAAAGAGATGCTTGGAAATAGTATAAAATCACACTAGAGTGATGTGACTTAAATCAAAGCAAGTACTCTTGCTCTTCAGCTACCTTCTGATGTAGTGACACTTCACAGTTGAGCTTTCTGAAAAAGAATAAGGATAAAGACGTGCTTCTTGAGTAATTTAGAAGTCACTACTGTTTCTCACTGCACCTTCAGCCTTCTAAAGTGACAACTAAGATTACAATGCCATAAATAAATGTTTACTTAGCAATAATGTTTTCTTAATATCCTAGATTCAATTAATTCTTAGGGGAGGGGTTGGAAGGAGTTGTAGGAATTTGCCTACCAGCCATTGTTACGGTGGTTGAAAAAAACACATACTAGGCTACAAATGTCAGTGAAGCTAATATGGGACTTGGAGAAGAAGGAAAGAAACAAAGAGGAAATAGCTATGAGTGAGTTAATCACTTGTGTCACATTTATAATCCTTCTGGAGACAGATTGTCTGAGTTCAAATTCCAGCTCTGCCCCTTACTAGCTGTTTAAACTTAGACAAGTTACTCAACTTTTAGCTTCCTCAGCTGTAAAATAGAGATTATTGCCTTATGTGATTCTTCCAATATCCCTATAAGGAATTACCTCATAGGGATATTGGAAGATTCACATGAGGTAGTATGCAGAAAGCATCCAGAATAGTGTCCAAGGTAAGGTAAATGTCATATACATTTTTGCTGAGTTTTAGAACTCATATCCGGCACCTTAGAGAAAATACTTTATTTCTAAGTTGATTCCAATTCAGAAGCAGACAATATTTAAACAATTATGTTAATTCTCACAAAGTGAAGAATGAGAATATGAAATTTTTTCACAATAAAACTGATATAAGATACTAGTAAGATCACTGCCAGATCATATTTTAATCCCAATATATGCATGCACAATTTTATCCATTGTATGCAAATACGTATATTTTATCAAATATCTTTCAGATTTATGTTATTTAACTTAGTCTGTAATCACTCAAATTAATAAGCAAAATTGTATTTGAAAATTCTAACTTTTTAGTCTGAGAATAGTCAACATCCTCAAATATTGTTACTACTCTCATAAAGTATTGAGTGTTGCTTAATCTGAGAGGTTGAATATGTTAGTGGAAGGAAACACAGTCTTAATGTGATAACTTAAGTTCGAATCTAGCATTTAAGTATGCTTAAATTGGCCTAGATGTTACATCTTTCTTAATATCAGTTTCTGCATGTAAAAAATGGGAAGATAGATACATGTTGACATAATACTGGTGTTACGCAACAATGAGAATATCCATTTTAGATGCTGTGCAAATCTTAAATTACTACTAAAACATTAGCTATTATTGTAAAAGTTAACGTTAACTCACAGAATTAAGAGATAAATAGGAAACCATTCTATAAATTTTAGAATTTTCCCTTGCTAGTTGGGCCTTTAAGTGCCATTGTATCATTTCCATTTTAGCCCTAATATCTTTACATAATTTTTATGGCTGTTCACATCCAAATGGCCATGTGTTGAAATAATGCTTCAGTTATAAAAATGACACACAGAAAACATGGAAAACCATTTGTATCACACATTGAATTTATTTTTAACTGAAATGGCAAAAGAAATGCTTTTTTGTGGTATGAACTGTGAAATCGCCCTCCTAGGGTGTTCAGCAAGTGTGAGAACATAAACGTTGAGTTCTTGGGCACTCTCCCCAGGGTACAAAGGCCACTCCTACATTAATCAGCTCAAAGCCATTGTGACAACTTTGAACAACCATGAGACTTCCCCAGTTAACTCTCTCTGCAATTTTAAAAGCGAGACCCACCTTTTTTAAATGCACAGAGTGAACTAATTTAAAGATTCATTAAGTAATCGCATTACTGGGATTAGAATAATTAAATTATGTGAATCAATTAACTTTCAATTTTTTCTCTTTTAATTTTGTGACAGCCTCATTTGTTGGGTACAAATTTTATATCAATTAAAGTTTAAAATTCTAAAGTTTTACAAAGGAGAAGAAAAAAATCATTTAAACATCTATTACTAGGTTGTATTACAACTTAACTCATATACTTTTCTAGGAAGCAAGGACAATTTCTAAGTGATTATTTTTGTGTGTGTTTCCCAAGACCTATTTTTGGGGACATAGGTGATATTTAGTAGCTAGCTCTTGCTTTAATTTGGAGCATTCTGTTTCTTCAAAAGTCAGCAGAGTTGAAAATACCCAAGGCATTCCTGGATTTGTTTTCAGTTACTTGAGGGCAATATTTATTTTTATCCTTGGCCTGTGTAGAGGGGAAACAGTAAGTGCCATTTTGGATTATTCTTTCGGTTGGCTGAACTTATTTGATATACTTTATGAAGCTCACCTACCATCTTACTGTTGTATAAATAGCAGAAAATACTAAACTTTGAATTATAGTGACTGTTCAGATCATATCAGATTGACGCGAATATCTGAATACAAGTGCAAAGTCCTTCCTATTTCTTGCTCATATACACAAAAATTAGTGGTCTGTGATTTGTAGGTAATTCTGAACCATTGAGGTCAGATTATCCCAAAGCCGACTAGGATAGACTGTAAAATTATGAAAATTCAATTGTAAAGGCATTTTGATTACATAGTTTACCTTTTCAACTCTGAAGTCTTAATTCAGTATGTTGAGTAATTAACTTTATCCTAACCTTGTGCAGAAGCAAAAGCACCAGATAATTCAGTTGTTCCTAGATCGATAAATAATTCAAATGCCCTTTGTTTGACATGAGATAAACCAACTTGTTCTTTGTCAAATAAAGGCAGAATCCCTCCCCATAATACATATGCTATTCATTAAACTATTATATAAAAGAAAGGGTGCTTTCACTAAAAAGAATATATTTGGCAATATAATAACTGTCTTATATTTTTCCCATTGAGCCCTGACTGGTGTGACAAGCCAGAATACTGCAGTGGTGAAGAGTGTACTGAACTTTTGAGCCAAGAGCACTTGGATTAGTTACCCAGGGACACACGCTTGCTGTGTGACTGAGGCAGGCAAAATTCTTAACTTCTCAAGGCTTTAATTTTTATGTCTATGAAATCAATGTGGTTTAATCAAATGATATGAAAGGTTTCTTTCAGATGTACAGTTCTATAATCTTAGTGTAACAAACAGTTCTTATACATTTGCCTGATGTTATCTTGCTTCATTTTTATCCTGTTTTCACTAGAATGCTCATTCTGGAGCAAGATGTTTGATTCTATTCCCTAATGTTTACTTCCTTTAGAGATCTTCAGTTAGACATGATGGAAAGCATCTGCTTTGCATGTAAAAGGCCAATTCTCTGTCATGAGAGACATTTTAATTTTTCCATGTGGTCTCATTTGTATGTAAATGGGAAATATTTGTTAGGAGTGGGGCTAGAAAAAAAGACATGAAGAGAGGGCAGGGAAAGAAACCAAGATCCAGGAAAAAGACTGAAAATAAAGTTGAAGTTAAAAGAGATTGAGAAAATGACAGAGGCTAGGAGAAAGAAACTGTCTAAGGGAGCTGGGAAGCTGGGATGGGGAGGTGGGGAGACTCATTAACTGCCCTGAGGATTTGGGAAGAATATTCTACACAGACCCTCCAGCCACTCTTACAAGACCAGTACCCAGTGGAATTCATTCTTCTTTCCATTAAAGCTCTTGCCAATCCTTCTTCCCTCCATCCTCTCAACGTGCAGTGTGCTCTTTTCACTGTCCCATACCCACAAGGTAAGCAGCGCTGTTTACCTTTCAAGGAAAGCCTTAGAGTCTAGGGCTTTCAGGGGAACATGTTGGTACAGATTTAATCTAAATTATTATTATTTTTTTCTTGTACTAGTTTATGATAAATTTGCCCAAGGACAGATCTGGTTAAGATGAATATTTGTCAATTTAAGCCTGTATGCCTGGTGAGATTTCACCAGGCATACAGGTTTAAATTCCAGCTTTGTTTGACGGTCTCCTCGCAAAGAGGAACCCTCCATCCCCTAATCATTATATCAATCACTTTCATTTCTGCTATTAATCTCCCTCATGTTTTCATTAATATTGAATGATCCTGGACCTCTACCATATAGGCTACTCAAGAAATTTATCCCCCTTTAACAATAGTTTTATTAGAGAGAAAACTATAGTATTCCCTTCAAAGTTTCAAGTGGTATCAAGATGCATTAGATAATCCATCCCAAATATGTCTGGTTCCCAGAGAATTGTTAACTGTAAGAAGAGTTTAAGAATATATAGATGATTAAATGACTAGTATTTGTGAGCATGAAAAAAAAATGGAGAAGCTGTGATACTATGAATCTAGGCTGGAAGGGTAGTCAAACTTCTAGTATCAAAAAACAACAGATTGAAATTTGTCAACCAGTTCATTACCCTGTCATTGCTTAATGAATTAGGATAACTCACAAGAAGAATTTAGCAGTCTATCTTTCAGAATTTACAAGATGGCAACCCTTGACCTCTAACTTGAAGGTGTGTGTTGCTTGGCCACACTAAACATGTAACATACCAGGTGTGTTTTATCACTGTATAAATATTTTTAAATAATGAAAAATAAGAAAATTTTATAAAATAATAACAACAGTGAAAGAAATAAAGTTGTATTTTCAGTTGTTTTTGACAAATCTGGACTTCATATCCCTCGTGACGTAATTCAGTTAGATCTGAGTAATAAGTACCCCTTTAAATAGAGAAATATCCCTTTTTCCCACAAACATATATGCACTTAAACCCTACCTCATCCTCTTTTACCTCTCTGCATGGCTCATGAGCATTTGGGTTAATCCCATCACCTATTTCATAGTAGCTGTAGTATTCTGTCTAAACATTAGATATATAATTTGCAAAACTGTCACCATGTTTGTGGTGACTCAATGGATATTGAAAAGACAGGGTTCTGGGGGCCATTTTCTACAATTAACTAGGCTTGCTAGCTCAATCTCAGAATTTTAAAGACACATTCCAGGTCCCAAATCTTTCAATTTTTCATAATGATGATTGCTTTTATTAAAATGTTACTATAAATAATTAAATTACCAGTGATTACCACTCATGTTTCATAGTCTTAGGAAAGCATAAAATGTAAAAAATGATTTAAAAAACATAGAAACCACAACTCATAAAATGTAATTAAAATTCTATTTTATTTTTGTTTCTCATCATCTCTTTAATATTGATTTGGTGAATATAAACTCTTCATCTTCGATGAAACTATTGGAAGCCTATGGCATTTCTACTCACCCTTAAGAAATAGATGGTTTGGTAGACAATTACATTTTCAGAGTGTATCAATTAGAAAATTATAATATATAATCCAAAATTATAATTGAAATTTCTCTCTTCTTGGTCATGCCAGTGGGGAGTAGAATTCTACAAAGTGACTTTTTTAGAGGTTCTCTATTTTTCTGCTTCCCTGTTCCCTCTCAAGCCCCTTTCTGACCAACTGTACTGGGAGCAGAGTAACGGGGGAGTGAGAGGATGAATTAAAGACGTTACTTGTTGTGGAACTGTAAGCTGTGCCCAGAGTCTGGGAGACAGTTGAAGCCCAGCTGCTGAATGGTATACTTTCAAGGATTCCTCAAAAGTGTGCTTTTGAGCCTCTCTCCTCAATAGTTTCTTGGCCTATGTGCATGGATCTCTATTCTGGTAGCTCACTGGTTACCCTTTCCAAAGTACAGGTCATCCTTGTTAACCTAGAACTTCTTCATGTTCCCAGTTCTCCAGGCATCCCTAAGGAATAGATGTCAGGATAACTGTATGCCCACGCTTTTTCATTCTCTCTCTCTTTTATTCGGTCCACAGGAAACAGTCCAATACCTCTTTCCCTGACAACCTCCAGCAGTGCAGGCTTATTTTCAACATGGTTAACAACTCTTCTGGTCCTACACCAAGGCAGTTAGGCAGCTATCAACTATCTATAATTCTCTGGATTTCCCAAGCACGAGTCAGCTCCTAGGCCATTATGCTTTCTGACTGTGTGGATCATATATTAAAGTAGATTTGAATTGAGGGAGCTGACAAGCCCTTCTCCTTGGGGATAGAGGAAGTAGGAATGGGATTCAAAAGATAGTATTCTGCAAAGACAAACTTTTCTCAAATAATTCTCTTCTCTCTCTCCACACACATACTTTGATTTTTTTTTTTTTATGTAATGGAGTAGGTAAAGGGTTTCAAGGGTTTATTGAACAGGTTATAGATATTTTACTTGAAAATCTACATAGTGTTATTCGTTCCTTTTTTTTTGTAATTTCACATATCTAGATTCCTAGTTAAAATTTTAGTACTCACATATTGTGCTTAATATCTTGCACTAACATTTTCTTTGAAAATAACTAAAATTCTGGATGTGTATTTTCTCTGAGTTGAAGGTAATTATACTATAAATCAAAATTATAATTAGAAAAATAAAATATCTGTGTCTTTCCCAGCTTGGACAATATGGCAAAATCCTGTCTTTACAAAATACAAAAGTAAGCCAGGTGTGGTAGCACACACCTGTAGTCCCAGCTACTCGGGAGGCTGAGGTGGGAAGATTGCTTGAGCCCAGGAGGTTAAGGCTGCAATGAGTCGTGATCATGTCTCTGCACCCCAGGCTGAGTGACAGAGAAAAACCCTGTATTAAAAATAAAAAATAAAAAGCGGATTGGTGAAAATAATAAAAATAAAAGCAAAAGTGAATGAAGTGGAAAAGAAATACATAAGGCAAAGAACATCCATGTGTATTGATAAGGTTTCTAAGCTCTGCTAATACTAATAGAAAGAGAGCAGAAACAAGTGAATAGAAATGAAAAAGGAAATACAACTGCAGATTCTGCTAAAATAGAAGCACAATAAGTGGATATTATTAAAAGCCTTATGCCAATAATTTAAAAAATTTATGTACCGTGAATAAATTTCTAAAAACTATAGCCTATGAAAATTGACTCAAGCAGAAATACAAAACTTTTGTAGGCCTTAAATTGTTAAATAAATTGACTCAGCAATTAATAATCTTGTCACACAAAAAATTTCCAGCCCAGTTGGTATTACAAGGAAGTTATACAAAACATTCAAATAATAAATAAATTTATTTTCAGATAAGCTCTTCTAGAGCTTAAAAATAGAGGTTTTATTTTCCAACTTATATCATAAAGTTAGCTTATTGTTGAAACCAAAACCTGACAAGAATATTATGAAATAAATGCTATAGACCAATCCCATTATGAAAAAATCGTTACTAAAAAGTCAGCAAAACATTTAAAATGATACTTTATTTTACCAAATTGGGATTATATTATCAACGTGAAGTTGGTTTTACACTAGAAAACTAATCGACATAATTTATTACATAGAAAAATAAAGAGAAAATATATCACCTCACTGAAGCAGAAAAACCACTTATGCACATTTAATACTTATTGTTGATTAAAATCCTTAGAAAACTAAAACAACAAGAGGATTTTCCTAATCTAATAGAGCAACTTCAATAACCATAGGGCTTCAAAAAGTAAAATCATCATGAATAATAGTAAAATATTAGCATTTTTTGAGAATGAAAACTAGACAATCTTGTCTAACAATCCTACTTTTATAAAACATTGTACAAAATATCCTAGCTAATGCTGTAAAACATGAAAAATGAATATAATAAGAATTGGAAAGAAAAAATCAAAATTGATATTATTTGTGGATGATATATGACATTGATAGAGAAGTTAAAAAGAAATTACTTAGGTAGATGGTAAGCGTTAAAGATTTCTTCTTGGAATTTCCTTTTAATAAAAAGCAGCCCCAAAATCTTTTTTTCTAGGGCAACCCGAAGAATCTAGCCACAAGCCTAGACATACAAGCTTGCATAGGTAAATGCCTGCAGCTGTACCAATAGAAAAGGGATACCTGCAAGCCAGGTATATTCAACACGGAGGTTTTCTCTTCCCTTTTCTTTGTCGACACTTGTGCAGGTAACTTGGTGCCAGCCAGGTAATGATCCATTTGCATAATAAAAAATTAGGGAGGGAGGGGCAGCCTCTTTGTGAGCTATGTAAACGTCACATCTAGTCCAACCAATCCACTATGCCCTATGTAAATCAGACACCACTTCCTCAAGCCCCCCTATAAAACCATGTGCATCCTGCTGTGAAAAGGAAGATCATTTTGGAAAACTTCTTCCTCTACATGGGGAAGATTTTCTTTTCCTTCTTTTGACTATCAAGCTTTTTACTTTTAACCCAACTCCTTGTGTGTCTACATGTTCAATATCCTTAGCACAAGGCAATGAACCTCAGGTATTTCCCCAAACAAATCAATATGATTGTTTAAGTAGAGCATCCAAGAGAATTTACCAAAAAAATAAAACAATAGGATTAAAGAGTTTATCGAGGTTTCTGGATATAAAATTTATGAAATCAATTGTATTTCTATTGATGCAACAAATAATTAAAAAAGAAAATATAACAATATGCCATTTACAGAAACATAAAAAAGTACCTCTAAATAATTATAATGAAAGATATGCCTTAAATATATGAGAATAATTATAAAACTTTGTTGAAAAGTTAAAGAAAAGTTGAAATATGGAAAAATATACCATGTTAATTGACTGGGCAATCCAGTATGGGGAATGTAAGACGCTTATTATAATTTTGTGTGAAAATGCACAAAACCAAGAAAACATTTTTAATGAAGAAAAACAGGAAGGGATAACATACTCTACCACTTATAAATCCCCATTAATAGAGAATTAAAACTGTCAAATTGGTGCAAGGTAAACAAACCAAGTGGTAGTCATAGTGCTACCACATAGATCAATAGAAAAGAACAGAGAGCTCTGAAACTGACCTGCAGATATATAGATCTTTGATATAAAACAAAGATAGTACAACAGAGCAGTGGGGTGGGTAAGGATTGATCTTTTCAATAAATGCCGATGGTATCATTGGGTAGCCAGTGGAAAAAAATAAATTAGATTCCTACATAGCACTATATATGAAAGCTAATTCCAGATTAACCACTGATTTAAATGTAGAATGGAAATCTTTAAAACTTTAAGGAAATATGGGAGAATAACTTTATAACTTTATTTCAGGAAAATACACAAGAAAAGCACTAACCATAAAAGACAGACATTTCATTTCATTGGAATTAATTATACTGTTTATCAGAAGACAGAGTAGCAAAATTGAAAATACAGCCACAAAATTGGAGAAAATATTTGCCATATACATATAACTGACCAAAAAATGACTCATCTTAATATAGAGAAAAAAAACTATCAATCAGTAAGAAAAATAAAAACAATCCAATCAAAAATTTTGGCAGACTTAGGTAAGTACTTTCCTTTTATGCAATAATAGAAACAGAAATATGTTTATAGCAGAAATTTTGAGAATAGCCAAAATTAGTGACGGCTCAAATGTCTATCAGTTGCAAAATAAATATGTAAATAATGATTTATTCATTCAGTGAATTGTATATAGCAATGACAATGACTATGGCTATAATGAATAAAATGAAAAAAATTTAAATATGCTGAGCTAAACACAAAAAACCTCAATATGTTTACATTTACATAAAGTTAAAAACATTGAAATCTAAACTCTGTTATATTCAGATGTACACATAGAAAGTAGTTCTGTAGAGAAAGGCTAAGAATAATTACTATAAATCAGATTAGCAGTTACCTCTAGAGTAGTGGGAGAGGCATATAACTGATAGGTTTACAGTCCCAAGGAGATTTGACACTGCTGATAATATTTTATTTTTTAAGCTGGGTAATGATTACACAAGGTTTTGGCTAAGATTTATTCATTATATTTACATTTATAGTTTTTTCATGTTTTGGTCTGTTAGCTTTTATAATTGTCACAGAAGTTAGGCAGAAATGAATAAAATTTAGATTTTGAATTTAAGAATTTTAAATTGAAGCACGTATCTATTAAAAATTTTATGGGGAGAGATGATAAGATCCTTCAAGGTCTTAAGAATGATTAATACATTTGAATTAAATGTATTTAATCCAAACCCTTAAGAAATATCAGGAAAATTATGGAGAGAAATGTCAGCAGTTTCTGATGTGTTTTGTGACAATAACAAACTCTTTTTTTTTCACAAATAAATCTCTATTATCATCATTCTTTGTACACTTTTTGAGGATTTTCCGTTTCTTTTTTTTTTTTTTTTTTTTTTGAGACGGAGTTTCGCTCTTGTTACCCAGGCTGGAGTGCAATGGCGTGATCTTGGCTCACCGCAACCTCTGCCTCCTGGGTTCAGGCAATTCTCCTGCCTCAGCCTACTGAGTAGCTGGGATTACAGGCACGCGCCACCATGCCCAGCTAATTTTTTGTATTTTTAGTAGAGACGGGGTTTCACCATGGTGACCAGAATGGTCTCGATCTCTTGACCTCTTGATCCACCCGCCTCGCCCTCCCAAAGTGCTGGGATTACAGGCTTGAGCCACCGCGCCCGGCCGGATTTTCCATTTCTTTGCATCTCTAGAACAAATCCCCTATGAACACAGAAGATACACTGTATATTTTTAAGCTTTAATTTAGCTATTATCAATTTACTCTCTATGATACTCTGCTATTCTGAATTTTAGTTTCTCACTAAACGTTACCTATTTAGAATTAGTCCTCACATGTAAGCCTTGCTTAGGCTTGTCATCTTTTAGGGAGATCGCTTTCTGTAAGATGTGACTGCCTCAAATTGTTTTAGCAGTTAAAGACATTCATCAGCTTTAATTAGTTATAAACGAATTGATTTATCTCTCATCCCACTAGATTGAAAACTGACCCCAAGGATTTATGGCTCACTACACACTTCAAAATCCTTGTTCTCCATAGGGTCTTTGTTGTAAGGCTAGGACACAAGGTTTATCATGAGGCTGTCTTCTGAAGCCTAAATTGAAGCTTGCTTACAATGCTTCTTGGTGCTTAAGGCAGGCTATTCTTAGTTGGAGCAATGTGTAAATTCTTCTGAGGACTTTAATTCACTTAAATTTGATTTTCTACAAATCCCACTCAAGGCAGAAAAAGTACTTTTTTAAAAAAAATAACCATGTTAACAACTAATCAAACAATTATTAAAGCATTTATGAGCAAAGCCATGTAGTCTGTTCTTTGATGAATCATTTCAGTATGGTAACACATCTGACTTTATAATTTAATAATAATAATGCCATATTTGTGTATTTAATTGAGACTTTACAAAATACTTTTACATATGTTATTTCTACAAAATTCTTAAAAGCAGTCAAAGTGGTATATGTTAACTATTTTGAATTAATGATAGAGTTTTGAATACTTAAGTGAGTTTACTTAACAAAGCACATAAATGAGATTAAATGTTAAAGGGTCCTGGAGTGATGATTACATTCACTACATTAGTAAATGAAATAATCACATTTGTAAATTAAACTTAAAATCTTACAAAGCCAATAGATTATTTTATTCCATACCTGTAAAAAAAATTGAACAGTAACTTCCAAAGCCTGATTAACCTCTGGAAAATCTTCACTGCAAATAAAATGTACACTTGAGAATATTTTAAAAAACATTACATCTAATAGCTCTAAGAACGTTCCTGCAAAAATACTAAATAGTATAATGAATATAAGATATAGAAGTGAATTATTTGAACTGATAAGGAAAATAAATAACTAATGTTTATGTCATGACCTAGCACAGCCCTAGTCCATATAGGCATTCAGTAACTGTCCGTGTTAAACGAATGTAAAAGATTCATTAAATGTTTCATTGTAGGGTATAAGAATTGTTATGTATAGAATTCTGGGGAAAGGATGGATAGTTATTGTAGATGGGACTAATAAACAAGGCTTCATGAAGATGATACAACTGGAGCTTTAAAGAAAGAAAAAATATTGTTCTCTAGGAATCTTATCAGAGGGAGAACATGATCATAGCTACAGAGTAGAAAAAAATGTCATATTTAAGGAATAGTAAGAAAACAAGCTTATCTATTGGAGACATAAACTAAAAATAAAATTTTAAGCACCTTAAGCAACTGAATGGATCCCCTCTAGCCAAAGGGACCCCAGAAAAAAACCTTAAAACCGGGTTCCTGCCCAGGATAGAATGGGAGCACAGATACACCTAATTATAGCCCCTTTCTTTTTGAAGTCTTTAGACACAGTTGGCCACAATATGATTGCTATTATAAAATAGCAATCATAAGACTGACAGAAAAGACGTTTTGTGGCAATAAGGTATCAAATCATAAACAGGACCTAAGGCCATGCCAGGCGAGGATTATGTCATGCACCTGCACACTTGAAAAATAAACTGTGTTCTGTCACAAGATTTTATTTTTACTCCAGCAGCTAAGCAAGCACTGGCTTCAAGATAAACAATATAAAACAATTAAAACTCATCCAGCTCACAGACACTGACTATCTGAACCTGTTTCACCAGCCACAACTACAGCTTTGATAGGATAAGAGATTGATTTCAGGAATTTTCTCCAGAAAAGGGGACCACTGACCATGCACTGACTGGCCAGTTTACAGATGCTGTGCACTTGCGTGTTTTTACGTCCTGAAGACCATTTAATGTATAGAACCTAATTGTAACACATTTAAATGTTACGTCTCACCCCAAGTTGAACATGGGTCATATGTACATATATGTTTGTTCAGTAGGCATGTGTCAGGACCAGCTTCATAAATATTTGTAACTCCTCCTACAACCTGCTTAACCCAAAATTTCTGAGACAGATCTGTCAATTTAGAAAGTTTATTTTGCCAAAGTTAAGGATGAACTTGTGACACAGCCTCAGGAAGCCTGAGAACATGTGCCCAAGGTGGTCAGAGTACAGCTTGCATTTATACATTTTAGGAAGACATGAGACACCAATCAGTATATGTAAGACGTGCATTGGTTCAGTCTGGTAAGGCAGGGCAACTCCAAGTGAGGGCTTTCAGGATGGAAGTAGATAAGAGACAAAAGGTTGCATTCTTTTGAGTTCTTGATCAGCCTTCCACTGAATACACAATTTATTCTGGCTCAGTGAATCTGCATTTTTACGTGAACAATAGGGCAGAGGAAGCAATCTGATATGTATTTGAGGCTCAGGTGAGCCTCAAAGAGATGACTTTGAGTTCTATCTGTCCTTTGTCCACAAGGAATTTCCTTGTGGGAAAATTGTGAGGGAGGTTTGTTTGTTTCTTATATTTGTACCTGTCTTATTTAGTAATAGAACAGGAGGCAGGTTTGCCTGACATAGTTCCCAGCTTGACTTCTTCCTTAGGCTTAGTGATTTAGGGTTCTGAGATTTATTTTTCTTTCACAACCTGTTGAATATGTAGTTCAGCCAACAAGTTCAGCATTAAGTTTCTACCAACCCCTCTGCCTTTGAGGTGCCTGTCTCTGATCTTGGTCAGAGGATGACCACTTTGCAGACTGCAATTGTTTATAAGAAATAATGTCTCCTCTACTTTTCTAAATTTTTAAATATTGTTGAGTATTTTTCCACTTAATGGAGAGCAATGGGAAATTAGAATGGATAAAGTCAAGTTATGAATAAAACATTGAAGTTTATTCTAGGATACAGATATTTATTTTTTTTAATTTAATACTTTGTGTTTTTGAAAGTAATCCAAGATATTTTAAGTATCACACAAGCCAGTCTTTAAGATAACCTTTGGTGATCCTTGCTTCCTGGTATGCACACCTTTGGGTGTGACCCCTTCCCACACTGAATTAGAGCTGACCTGTGTGACTAACAGAATACAACAGAAGTGATGTGCAACTTTCCAAGATCAATAGTAAAAGACATTATGGCTTCTACCTTGGCCTTTTGGACTACTTTCCCAGGAGGAAGCTGGGTGTGACGGTGATACTGAGTGTCAACTTGATTGGATTGAAGGATACAAAGTACTGTTCCTGGGTGTGTCTGTGAGGATGTTGCCAAAGAAGACTAACATTTGAGTCGTGGGCAGGGGGTGGACCCACCCTTAATCTAGGTGAGTAGAATGTAATCTGCTGCCAGTGAGGCTAAAAGACAGGCAGAAAAATGTGAAAAGAAAGACTGGCCTAGCCTGCCAGCCTACATCTCTCTCCCGAGCTGGATGCTTCCTGCCCTCAGGCTCCAAGTTCTTCAGTTCTGGAACTCCGACTGGCTACTGGCTCTTCTTGCTCCTCAGCCTTCAGACCGCCTATTGTAGAACCTTTTTTCTTCCTTTTTCTTTTTTTGAAACAGAGTCTCATTCTTGTCGCCCAGGCTGGAGTGCAGTGGCACAATCTCAGCCACTGCAACCTCTGGCTCCCAGTTCGAGCTATTCTCCTGCTTCAGCCTCCCAAATAGTTGGGATTACAGGCAACTGCCACCATGCCTGGCTAGTTTTTGTATTTTTGGTAGAGATGGGTTTCACTATATTGACCAGGCTGTCTCAAACTCCTGGCCTCAGGTGATCCACCCGCCTTGGTCTCCCAAAGTTCTGGATTACAGGCATGAACCACCACCCTGGCCTATTGTGGGAACTTGTGACTGTATAAGTTAATAGTTGATAAACTCCCATATATATATTCCATTAGTTCTGTCTCTCTAGAGAACGCTGACTAATATGTCGGGCATCATGTTGTAAGAATAGGCAGCCTTATAGAGAAACGCATCAGATTAAAACTGAGGCCTTCCATTGTCAGCCAGAACCTACTTGCCAGCAGTATTGAGTGAGCCACCTTGCGAATGAATTTTTCAGACTCATATAGCCTTCAGCTTATTGTAACCCCAGCTGACATTTGACAGGTGTCTCATTAGAGAATCTAAGCCAAAATTGTTCTAAGCTGCTCTTAAATCACTTCTCTGTGGCAACTGTAATAGATAATAAGGGATAATTATTGGTTTTAGTGTTAAGATTCATGTTTAGGGATAATTTGTTGTTCAGCAAGAACTAACTAATATAACTGTCATCAATTAAAATTTGTAGTACATTCAAGTTTTTTAATTTGTCAGAGTTAATACTTAAACTCCCATATATATTTATTACAAGTGTTTGTAATACATGTAAGTTTGATTGACAGTCAGATGATATGAAACAGAACACCTTGTATCAAGGAAATTTTTCTATATTGCAGGGTAATTTCTTTTCTCTCAAGCTGTATTCATAGTAAATGTTCTGATACTGTTGATACTGGCTTACTTTGTTTAATTGATTCATTATTTAGTTGCCACAGGAAGCAAAATATATTTTAGAATTTGATATTTTGCCTATTAAATCTTAAAGTTCAGAGTTTTAATTTACCATAGAAGGATTGGTACCCAAAGAATGAGAATGATGCATTACTACCATTTTGGTCTTACTATACTAATAATACTAGCGATAAATGTTATAAGCAATACGATTTATTCCACAGTTTTTCAATATAGATGATTAAAAAATGATACACTGGGCCAGGTGTGGTGGCTCATGCCTGTAATCCCGGCACTTTGAGAGGTCATGGTAAGCAAATCACTTGAGGTCAGGAGTTTGAGACCAGCCTGGCCAACATGGCGAAACACCATCTCTACCAAAAGTAAAAAAATTAGATGGGCATGGTGTCACGTGCCTGTAATCCCAGCTACTCAGGAGGCTGAGGCAGGAGAATTGCTTGAATCTGGGAGTCAGGCAGAGGTTGCAGTGAGCCAAGCAAGAGCAAGACTCCATCTCAAAAAAAAAAAGTGATACACTGTAATTATGGAAAGTATCATGTTACTTTCTTGACAGAGATTACTAATTGAGCTTATAATTATAATTTACATTCGTTGATATGTCTCCATGAGAGTTACTTTGTTCATGAACTAGATTTGCCTATTCATTTTCTCTTTAATATTAGGAAAATAAATACTTTTTTTCATCCAGCAAAACAGAAATTTTAGGCTAAAATTAGTAAGATAGAAAGACAAATGATATAGAAATATAAATTTGGCTCGAATTAAATTTAGTGTGAGACATTGTTTCTTCAGATTAAACAGCAAATCATTCCAACTCCTTTCCTTCTCCTGGAATCCAATTTACATCTTTATCCATGGTAGTTCCTCTTCTTGACAGCTTTGCTCTTGTTCAAAATTCAGAGATCAAAATTGAATTCATGCTATAATAAGAATCCAACTGCTACTGAAAAACACAGCAATAGTTATCTCTTAATACTTACATATCATGATCTCATCACTATAGTACCATTTGAAAATTAGATTTTAAAATAAAGTAACATATTAATGACTCATTTCCCACTTAGGATTCCTTTAGTTTTACATTATTTCCTGATGCATTTATTCCTATACTATTTTACTAAATTTTTATATTTTTGTTTGCTCTTTCATTTTTATATTTTTTCTTCTGAACTTTATCCTTTAAATGAGCAATAATTTCTCTATTTTTACATTGTCATTTTTCTTAGTATTATTCGAGACTTTAAAAATACAGTTCAACCTACTGTTCTTTAAAAACTTGATTTGAATTACTTTTTAAACTGTAAAGTTTATATTCCTTTGAAATACTGTGCTAAATCTTCTTTAGATTGACTTGGCTGTTTACTGGCTTATAGGTTAATCTAGGTATGTTTGTTTTTTTAATACTAACTTGAGACAAAAATCAAAAGCCTTACTCAAGTCTAGCTAGATTATTGTAGGCCATATACCTCCTTTTATATATATAATTTTTTCTTTGCATAGGAACTTCAGACATTAAATGGTTATTAATCAACTAATGGCTCTTAGCTTCTACCTATATTAACAGTACCTAAAAAATGCTGAATTTTGGGCTGCTCTGACTTTAGTTCTTGAAGCATGCTAATACACTTCTTAAGGCAAGCTAATATAAGTAGAAAAAAAAAGGAAAAAGAAAAAATGGCATGGAACTCACTTTCTGTCATATGGAAAAGCTGTAATTTGGTGCATTACAAAATCCTTTATGACTGATTTGGAGACCTTAAAAAAGATTTACTTAGAGCAGTATTTCCAGTTTGCATAATAGGGTACAACTGCTGGTACTTGAGATAATTTTAGCCATAAATGCCCATGGAATTAAATAATATTGACTCAAATCTCTAATCTGCTTCTGGTTTTTAAGTTAGAACATACATGTTCGGTATTTTCCTGTTTTTACCATGTCCTAAAACTCACTAATTCACTCTAGGCAGAATTACTAGACAATTACTAGAGTTGAATTATTTTTTCACAGTATTTATTTGCATAATTATTTCTATACCACTTTTGTGGTAGTATCATCACATTTCTTTTGGAACATTGAATTGAATTATTTAAAGGGAGGTAATTTTAAGAAAAAGTAAGAAAATAGTAGATAAAGAATATGAAAAAACTCATAAAGGTGCTAAGAAGGTAAATGAAGATTTGGACACATATTTCTGGAGATTAAACCTCAGGCAGCTGCTATAGCCAAATTTGGCATTTCCTTTTGCCAGCTTTTTATCCTCCCTAGAAGGCTGCTAAAATGGACAAGAGTTTTGAGGACATTTTGATAGTTGGTAAATGACTCTTCTGAACTTATCAAATACATTTTACTTCAACCTTTATCACCCAGGAGGATATGAAGAATAATATTTTCAAATGTTACAGAGCCTCACTAGAGATAAGAAAAATGCCAAGAACATGAGAAATGTTCTATGATTATTCCCAGATTTTAAAGTGACCCTCTCTCTGAAAAACAAAGATTGTAAATCCATATTTATTCAGCATTGAATACTACTGAAGTCACAAAAGAGCAAAGCTGTGTTTAGAAATAATAATTATGTGTAAAAAAAGAATTTGCAAACAAATTTAAGCCCAGAGATTTTATTTTAATATGAAGTTTCAATAGTAAATCAACATAGATTCAACACAATTTTTTTTTACTCTTCTAGCAGATGGTAATTCTATTTAAAATGATAGAATAATCCTAATATTTTGATGATTCTGGCTATTCAGGAAAAAATTACTTACATTTAGCATTTAATAACATTTACTGAGGGCTTAATATCAAGTACTACATTAGTAGTATACTAATGAAGATACACAGATAAATGTTAATGCTATATATTAAAGTTATTTGAAAATTGATTATTCTTATAAGTTTTATATAATGACTCTAAACAAACAAAATTTTAATTAGACAAATGTCTCTTAGGTCTTGATAAAAGAAATTATATATTGATTATAATGTGAGATTACATCTATTGGTTTTCTCTTATTTATATTCCTGTTACTCTGTCAGGAAAGTAAATTTAGTTGTTCTGGGATGAATTTGTCTTCAAAACTAGAAAAATCAGTTTACAAATGTTAGCTCTGTTCTAATGGTAGTCTTCACATTTAGGAAACACTTTATTACTGAATTCAGGTGATAGCTCAGATTTAAGTATATTGCTGCTGCCTTGAAGTAGTTATTCCATAGCTCCAGATTTTATTTGTTATGATTATCCTGCCATATTTTTAAGACAAACAATTTATAGCCAAACTGTTTGGAATCATTTGTTATAGGACAAATTTATGATTATCCTCTCCTTGACAAACTCATTGTGACTCAGCAAGTTTGATTTGAGTCTTGTAAACAATGTTTAATGAAATAAAAAAAGAAACTACCTTAGTAACTCAAATATCATCTAGGTATTACCACCCTTTAATATGAAATATGTTCAGATCAAAGACTTATCCTATGCTCAAAAATTCAATGCCACCAATTTCTGCATATCCCATGTGGCAGAAGGAGGATTATGCTCACCTTTCTTCCCAACTTCCTGCATCTGTCAAATCTCGCATTTCTTTGAATTCTTATGACTTTATTTTTTAATTCACATTAGCAATCACATAAATGTAGTTCCCCTTCCTTCGTGGATGACAAAAAAATCCAATTGATGAAAATCTTAGTAGATGATGGGAGGTTGATATTATAGTGATGCAAAAGGTGAGTTTTAGCTGTTTCTGTTCTTAAAAGTCCTTTGGATGCTTCACTTTTTTCTTGACCTGTTTTCTCTTCTCTTACCCACACTCTCAGGGTAAAAAAAAAGAATAACAAATTTTGTTTCATTTTCTGCAGCAGAAGAATTAATTTATCTTCAGCTCTTTCTTTTACTCTCAGTTCTAGGCATTCTTTGGAATTTCCAAAATTACCTCTTGCAAGTGTACACCTGACCATGTGTTCTTAGATACTTATCATTTCTGTCCTCATCTTTGTCTTAGATTTTGAGAAGGGATTCTGGAGTGGTTTGTTTTTCTGGTTAAAGTTAGCCACTGTTATACAACAGGGTACTACTTTTAAATAATGAGGCAAGTTTGAGCAGATTGAGAAGCAAAGGTGCACTGCGTACTTCTTGCTCTCCTTCCTTTTAAATATGAATTTCCTGATTTCTCCCACTGTCAGCAGAGCAGATACTTCCCAATCAGGGAATATTTGGGCATATTCTGGAAATGTGTCTGTTGCCTATTACTAAATACAAACATATGTTTTAATGTTCAATGTAGGCTCGTTCTTTCTCCAAAGGCTACTTCTGTCGCACAACATGCAGAATTATTTCTAAATGTGTTCTCTTTAATTAACCCACCACAAGTAACTCTTTTGATGGCATCTTAATGACATAGCTCAAAATAGTTTTAATTTGGAAAATATACTCTATAATAGCTAGTATAAAAATCAGAAAGTAGACAATCATGAATTCTTCCTTGTTTTTGGATAAATAGATATAGGCTCTTGCTGAGCATGTGGTTCAGAGCAGTTTTTTTACATCCAATGTGGAGAAACTGGGGGAACAGATTCTGAAAAGGAAAAGATATGCTCTTGTCCTAGCACAGAACCGGTATATCCTAGAACCAAAGAGCTATAAATCCTCTACTCTGTAGGTATTTGCTTGTTTGTTTTTAATTAAAAAGTATGAGTCATCAGTGTTTGAAGAAAGTCTCTATTTGCAGGGAATGAATAAGAAAAGTTATCAATTATGGGTTAGTCCTGTGATGCTATATGAAGACTTGAGTGAAATTAAATAAACTCTACTACTATTGCTATACTAATTAAAGATCCACAGGGAAGTGGTTCCTCAACTTTTAAAATATGAATAATACCTAATTTACACGAAAAAATGTTGTAATACAACCCCATTCCCCATAAAATAATAATCACACTCATCAATTGAGGAAACAGAAAAAAGATGTTACTAAATATTTTGCAATTTCTTAAATTTTATATTTTAATTAGAATAGAAGCCATTGATATTTGATATTTAATATTAGTAGCATATATGAGTGAATCATTTTATCCATATATAGACAATATTTAGGGTGAATATGGGTTCAAAGATCTTTGTAAACAGTGCAGATCCCATTAGCCCAAAGTCTATAGCATAGGAACACTTAATGTGGAGTCCACAGAATCACAACATGTAAAATCTCTTTCTTCCACTACGAGTCCAATTTGCAAGTTTTCTTTTTTTCTGTCCAGCACTATTTTTGTTTTACAACTATAACCACAGTTTCTTAGAAGGAATGGTGAAAGACTATTAGAAAAAGAGCATAATAAATATAATTTATAAATTCCAGAAAAGTGGTCATCAAAGTTAGGAGAGAATTGAGAGAATAAGATTATGAGTTAGGGAGGAGTTTAAGTTTTGATCCAAAAGGCTTTAGTGTTCTGAACTTACTAAATGGGTTGGAGATGACCCTATTAACCAGTTAACTAAATATACAGTGGCAGTGTTAGCAAGGAACATAACCTAATGGTAGAACTCTAAAATCTAATTTATATCATTGAGTTTTAAACATGATAAATTCAAGTGTAATCCAAATGTTAGCTTTACTTCTTAACATTTTATATGTTTTAATGTCTAGATACGCACAAAAAGTCTATAAGGTGGGTTTCTATGAGATGATAAACTGAAGCTAAAAAGATTTAGCTATTTACATAAGGTCACATAGCTGGTAAGTGATGGGGCCTGGACTCAAATTGGGCAACATGGCCCTCAAACCCTACTATTATACTCCTTACACTATACCACGCCTTGCTTTTTTTCCCTTGATTTATTTAGTGTCTTCTCTTCCATTCACAAAGGTCATTGGAGATATATATATATATAGTAAAGAATAATATTTTGGGAAATATGTTGATAGTTGTATTGGCATCTCTTTGTATGTGATATGTTTCTTATCTCTTGTTGCTCTCAGAATTTTTTATTCATCTTTAATGTCTCAGTAGTTTGATTATGATGTGTCTTGGTGAACTCATATTTGGATTGAATTTTATTAAAGATGTCTGCATTTCCTGTATCTGAATGTTAAAATTTTCCCCCAGATCAGGGAAGTTTTAAGCTATAACTTCTTTAAATATGTTTTCTGCCTCCTTTCTCTTTCTTTTTCTCTTTTGCTTTTCTCTGAAATTCCCATTATGTGAATGTTTGGTCTCTTAATGGTGTCCCACAATTTTTACAGGCTTTTTTCATTCTATTTTCTTTTTGTACCGCTCATTGAACAATTTCAAATGTTCTGTTTTTAAGCTCACTGATTCTTTGAGTCTGCCACTGCAGCTTTCTATTGCATTTTTCAGTTCAGTAATTGTATTCTTTCTTCATCTTAAAAATTTCTATTTGGTTTTCTAAATTGTTTCTATTTCTTTGTCATACATCTCATTTTGTTCATGTATTATTTTCCAACTATCATTTAATGTTTTATTCCTATATTCTTCAATAGAATTATTCTGATTTTTTTCCTGTCATTTCTTAGATCTCCCTTTAGGGTTCACCGTTGGAGCTTTATTAGTTTCGTTTGGAGGTGTCATTTCCTAAGTCTTTGTAATCCTTGCATTGGTGTCTGTATATTTGAGGAGACAGTACCTTTTTCTAAATTTCACAGGTATTCTTTGGAAGGGATCAAGCTTCACTATTTAGTCTAGCCTGTGATTCTACAGGGACCAGTTGGTAATGACCCTGGTCAGAGAGAGCTTGTTTTTCAGCTCTCTAGATGGCTGGCCTGTTGCCTTTGCTATGAATTTGGGTGAGGCAGCTGGCTGAGCACTGTTTAAATTCATGGGTGTGGCAGATTTCGCCTCTGCTCTTTGCTAAAATTTGCTGTGATGGTGATCTCCCTCTCTGGGCAAGAACTAGGGATGGACCTTGAGGTCATGAAGAAAGCTGTTAAACTTCCAACTGTGATGCAGCTAGATCCTTGGCAAAGTAATAGAAATTAAAATAGTATAGTGCTAGAGTAAGAATAGATTCATCAACCAATGGAATGAAATAGCCGAGAAATGAGTCCATGAATGTACAATAAATATGTTTTTGACAAAGATGCCCAGTATTCACATTGGGAAAAGGACAATGTATTCAATAAATGATGTTGGGAAAACTAGATATCCATATGCAAAAGCAGGATATTGGACCCTTCATACCATATTCAAAAGTTAACTCAAAATGGATTAAAGACTCAAGCATAAGATCTGAAGTTGTAAAATTACTAAAAGAAAATGTACAGGGGAAATTAAATGACATTAATCTAGGCAATGATTGTTTTAGTTTTGATCCCCTACATGCACACAACAAAAACAAAAACAGACAAGTAAGATTATATAAAAATAAAAAGCCCTGTATATCAAAGGAAACAACAGAATGAAAAGTCAACCCAAGGACAGGGAGAAAATACTTGCCAGCCATAGCTATCATAAAGGATAGTATCTAGAATATATAAGAAACTCAAATAACTCCATAGAAAGAAAAAATATAAGTAATTCCTAATTGGAAATGGTAAGAGAACTGAAGAGACACTTCTCAATAAATACATATAAATGGCCAACAGATATATGAAAAAATGCTCCATGTCTCTAATCACTTGGGAAAATGCTAATTAAAACCTCAATGAGATACCACCTTATACCCATAAAAATCCTACTATAAAAATATAAAAGAAGATATGTATTAGCAAGGATGCAGACAAAAGGGAATCCTTGTACAGTCATGCAGTGTTTAATGATGAAGATACATTCTAAGAAATATTTTGTTAGGTGATTTCATCATTGTGTGCACAGCATAAAGTGCACGTACACAAACTCAGATGGTACAACCTACTACACACCTAGGCCATATGGTATAAAATCTGTATAACATGTTATTATATGGAATACAGTAGGCAATGAAAACACAATGGTAAATATAAATATATCTAAATAAACATAGAAAAGTAAAAACAGTATACCATGAATGGGGCTTCCAGGACTGGAAGTTGCCCTGGGTGAGTCAGTGAGTGGTGAGTGAATGTGAAGGCCTGGGAATTTACTGTATAATACTATAGTCTGTATAAACATGGTATACTTGGGCTGCACCAACTTTATAAAATATATTTTTCTTTCTTCATTAATAAATTAAGCTTAGCTTATGGCAATGTTTTCATATTTTTACCTTATGACCTTTTTAAGTTTTTTTTAACTTTTTGACTCTTTTGTAATAACACTTAGCTTAAAACACACATTGCACAGCTGTACAAAAATAGTTTATTTCTTTGTGTTCTTAATCTGTAAGTTTTTTCCTGTTTTTAATCTTTTATTTTTTACTTTTTTAACTTGTAAAAAATTAAGACACAAAGGCACAGATTAGCCTAGCCCTACATGGGGCTATGATCCTCAGTATCACTGTCTTTCATCTCCACTGCTCGTCCCACTGGAAGGCCTTTAAGGGCAGCAACATTCATGGATCTGTCATATCCTATAATAACAATGCCTTCTTCTGGAATACCTAATGAAGGAATTGCCTGAAACTGTTTGTAGTTAACTTTCTTTTTTTTTTAACAAATAGGTGTACATTCTAAAATAACGATAACAAAGTATAATGCAGTTGTGTTTCAATATTCTATGGGGCTGGTTCTGGGACACCTGCAGGTACTGAAATCCAGCCATGCTCAAGTCCCCCAGTTGGCCTTGTGGAGCCCAGAGAAATAAAAAGCTGGTCAGCATCCACAGGTTTTGTATCCCAGAAATACAGCATTTGGTTGAATTTGTAGGTGCAGATATGGAGGGTTGATTGTATGGAATATACATAAACCAGTAATTGGTCATTTATTGTCATTGTCAATATTATGTACTCTACAGGATTGCATATGCCATACTTGAATGTGACCGGCAGCATAGGTTTGTTTATACTAATATCACCACAGACATGTCAGTAAAGCATTGTACTGCAGTGTTATAACAGCTATGAAGTCATTAGGCAACAGGAATTTTTCAGCTCGTATATCATCTTACCCTTGTGTATGTGGTCTGTCACTGACTGAAATGGTGTTATGTGGCACATAACTCTACACTGCTGGTGTGAATTTACCATCATTGTGGAAAACTGTATGGAGCTTCCTCAAGTGAACTAAAAATAGTATTACCATATGATCATATACCCTAATTTGTTACCTTTATTTTCATAATGACTAGAAATAGCATAAGGGAAAAATGAACTCTTTAAAGTCATCAGAGTACTAAAGTAGTAGCATAGAAATATTGCAACCACTAACAGCATAATTTCATATTACACTTCCAAACCTCTAGCCAGCCTAGAGAAAGAGAACATGGAAGTTGAAACTAGAATGCCTGAATTTGAACAAGGCTCTACCACTTTCTGACTCTGCATCTTCAGAAGTCAAAATCAGTTACCCAGGCCTCAATTTCTCCATCTGTAAAATGTAGATACAAGTAGTGCCTGTTCAACTGTTTCATAAAATTGTTATTAGAATCAAATGATGCGCATAAAAGTAATTATTGTTATATATTCTTGTTTTCTTGGAATGACAGTCATTTAAGTTACATTTTCTGTATCTTAAAACAACTTTTTAAGGTTAAAAAAATTACCTCTAATTTTTTAGAAGATAGAAATAACTTTAAAAATTGTACTCCTTTATAACTAGTCCTTCAGCTGCTACAAACTGACGGGTATTTTAAATCAACTAGATAGTTTTTCTTTACATTTAGAGAAAAGAGAAATAAGAGTAGATTATATGAAAAGCAAGACATCTCAGACTCAGCCAAATATATTCTAGCTTCAAGTGCAATACTGTAGACTATTTTTAGAAACTCAGTTTTCACTAATTATAGAGATGACATACACACACTACACTTTAAAAGGGAATTGGATAACATATTAAATATGCTCTCTTTTTATTCAGGTAGAAATTAATTTACTGATAAAAAATATTTCATCTCATTATATTTGCTCTTCTATCCTGAAAAGAGAATTCCAAAACAAAGTATTCCAAATGTCTGTTTCAAATTTTGCCTTTAACATTTTCTCTAGTGCTAGGTAGACCAACACACTAAAGGGAAATACATTTAATCCAAGCAACATTATCAAATTGCAAATTATTGTAGTTATCTTTGTCCCCTTAAATACACAATTCTCTTTTGGGCACAGATTTCTCCCAGGTAACAAGTAAATTACTCCATAGAGCAATTATATGTAACTCCTGAAATATAAGCTTTCCCTTGATATGTATAATACGCATATGTATTGATATGTATAAATGCAACTTATCCTTTTATTTGCCATAATAAATATTTACATTGTAACTGAACCTTAGATGTAATACAGTTTCATAGCTGAAGAGACATTGTTCAACAGTCACTTTTTATAGATGATAAAATGCAGGTCCAGCAAGGGAAGGTGGCTCACACAGCTGCACATTTAGCTAACTTCAGAATTGCCAGGTCCATATTTCTCTTTCATCATGCCACTTCCTGTGTACAAATCACTATACTAAACTAAGGTGATCTGCTAGTAAAAAGTGTCTAGTGAGGCCCTCCTTGTCTCCAAAAAAATGCTCAGGAGAGCCAGTAGTTTAAAAGTCAAGATTTTAAGTGGCTACATTTGAAGTTCAGAGGAAAGCTGTATGAGTGCATTCTCATACTGCTATGAAGAAATACCCGAGACTGAGTAATTTATCAAGAAAAGGGGTTTAATAGACTCACAGTTCTGCATTGCTGGAAATGCCTCAGGAAACATACAATTATGGCAGAAGGCAAAGCAGAAGCACAGGCACATCTTACATGGCAACAGGCGGAAGAGCACGTGTGCGAGTGCATAGAAAATGCCCTTTATAAGACCGTCAGATTCATGAGACTCAGTATCACAAGAACAGCATGGGGAAACTTTCCCTGTGATTCAATTATCTCCATCTGGTCTCTCCCTTGACACATGGGGATTATGGAGATTACAATTCAAGATGAGATTGGGATGGGAACACATCTCCTAATTGTATCAAATGCTGAAAATGTAATTCAAGAGATAATAGGATCTGTATTCTTTCCTCCTACTATCTCCTCTATGTGGTGTCCAGAGAAGGGACAAAGCAGTGCTTCTCCCCTCAGGACTGAGAAGGCACCCAAACAGATGCCCTGTATGAAGTCATGAGATGGGTGCAAGAGACTTGCTTGCTTTTGTTGCTCCCTACAAGGATGTGCTGAGTTCCAGCATCTTACTTCCTTGGAAGATAACTTTAAGAATCTGTTGTTGCTTACAGGGATGCGCTGAGCCCCAGCATCTTACTTAACAGAAGGTAGCTTTTGAGCTGCAGAACCATTGTTCCTTTCTGGAGTCAGGGAACTGTATAGAGGAAGAAAGGGATCTCAGGACAAGTGTCTGAAGGCCAAGACGCATTGCCAAGATGCTCCTTTTCCCTCCCACGCCTACATTTATAAATATTACATATAACCTTTGCCTTTTCTACCTCAGGGTTTGAAATTCCTCAGCCGAACTGGCTATGATATAAAAGGTCTCCTTATAATAAAGTCCACAGTCTAAAACTGTCTCATTATTATGGCACATGATCTTTGAAGAATCATCCTTTTGTGAAGGAAAAATAACTGCATGGCCCTGTAATTTTGAAAAAGACACCCGGGTGAGTGTAGGCAATTTACCTTGTACACCTCCATCCATTTGTCAACCAGCACATCTCAGGTTCTTGGGTCCATTTTGCAGATATTGTTGTTTTCTGTTTAACAAACTCACCAATGGAATGCTGCCTTCCTGTTCTCCCCAGTGCCGCCAGGTGGCTGAGACACCTGTCCATCCTTGGCGTCTGCCAGGCTTGGCACTCCCTCCCCACCTCACAGATGGCTGACAACCTGAGGAGATTCCTCTTTCAGGTGCAGCTTTCTCCCACTTATCTGAATATTTTTCTCCCTGTGAGAGATGAGATTTTCTTACTTATCTTCCAAAGTCATTTCACATAGGAAATGCAAACATTCTCAGAACTGTTGTGCTTGCTACAATATTTTTTAACTTTAATTGAAAATGTACTTTAAATTTAAAATCCTGTTTTGTAAGAGTTGCACCTAGCTCTGATGTTTTCATTGCAAATGGAATTTCCCTGTTTTCCCCTCCCAAAATATTATGCTTACTAATGTGTAATATAGTCAATGTCCCTTTTTGGATCTCATATTATTGACACTATTGGCTTTTCTCTTCTATTCAAATAGATATATTTTTTCTTTCCCTGTTTTGGTCAGTTTTCTTGTTTCTCTTGAAAAATCTTCCTCCAATAAAATCATTTCCAATTATGCCAGACACATAGAGAGACACAACCTCACTTAATATTGCGTAGTAGCAGCTATGCATAGTACTAACTATATAACTCCATTTTTATATGTCACAACTACAAGCATAATCTTCTAGTTGTTTCACATGTATTTATAGCTTGAGGATCAAGAAAAAGCTCCTAAATTCGTCTAGGAAAACACACATTTTAAAATTATGCTTAACATCTGTTGAAATTGATGCTGAATAAATATTTATTGAGGCAAATAACTCTTGGCTAATGAGTTACTTATACATTTTTATACGATATTGTACAATTTTTGGAGGAGTGCAAACAGAAGAAATTATCAGAGCTGCATCATCACATAATAATTTTTTTCTTTTAATTGAAAGAAATAGTTGCATTTAATTTGGTTGGCAGTGGATCAGAGTGACCTCTCCCACATCAAAAGAGAAGGATCACTATTAGTGTACAATGTGTGAAGATGAAATTATTAATCAAAAAGAAGTTGCTGCCAGGTCTTTTATAAAGACCATTTGAAACAAATATGGGAACAGTACTTTATTTTATTTGTATCTATTTATTTTTATGTATTTTATTATGTTTATAGTGTATACTTTTATCTATCTTTTTAATATGTGAGAGAGATAGAAATTTTCAACTTATACTTCATTACTGGTCATTTACTGCCATAGAAAGTATACAATATTTATCAATTGTAAAATAAGAATTATAATGTTAGCAATTACTGACAAATTACTATGAAAAGGGACCCTCCTGCCATTTATAAGTCCCAATTAATGCATTGCCATTACATGCAAACTTAAGAAGTACATCTTTGCTCATTATATACTGTTATACACAAGGGAATAAAAATCAACAAAATCATAACTGAAAAGCTGGCAATTATTTTATTCTAATATAAAATTTTAAAAAATTGTAAAAGACTGAGGCACTGGGAATAAATACAAGGTAGCAATGTATAAAGACCATATATATTTGTAGAAATAATACATGGTAAGCTATTGAGAAATAAAATTGTTTTACCATCAATGCCATAAATTAGTTAATCTAGGTTATGACATTATTACCTAATAATGAGACATTGAAGATTTATAAAATCACCTGGTAATCAGCATTTTATATCTACTGTAATTATATATATATATATTTAATTTTTATTTTTTTATTATACTTTAAGTTCTGGGATGTGCAGACAGGAGAGTGCATTTCATGCAGGTTTGTTGCATAGGTATACATGTGCCTTGGTGGTAGTTTGCTGCATCAATCGCCCCATCATCTACATTAGGTATTTCTCCTAATGCTATCCCTCCCAGTCCCCCCACCCATAGCTATTCCTCCCCTAGCCCCCACACCCCAGGCCTCTGTGTATGATGTTCCCCTCCCTGTGTCCGTGTGTTCTCATTATTCAACAACCATTTATGAGTGAGAACATGCTGTGTTTGGTTTTCTGTTCTTGTGTCAGTTTGCTAAGAATGATGGTTTCCAGATTCATCCATGTCCCTGCAAAGGACATGAACTCATCTTTTTTTATGGCTACATAGTATTCCATGGTGTATATGTTTCACATTTTGCATGCACACGTATGTTTATTGTGGCACTGTTCACAATAGCAAAGACTTGTAATTATATGTTTTTAAATAAATCATTTTTCATTTCCTTAAAGAGATTAAACCTTTCTTCCAAAATTTTGTTTTTGGATCAAACTAGCAAGTAAATATTTTCTTAAAGATAATTCAGAGGGCATGTGCATTCCATACACCCAAGTAGTATGATTAGAAACAAAACAGATTTTGTGTATCATGTAATAAAGAGAACTGAAATAGAAATCAAAGAAACTTCTCTTTTTTTTTTTCCTTTTCTATTGCATTTTTAGGTTTGGGGTACATGTGCGGGACATGCAAGATAGTTGCATAGGTACACACATGGTAGGATGATTTGCTGTCTTCCTCCCCTTCACCCACATCTGGCATTTCTCCCCATGCTATCCCTCCCCAGTGGCCCCCCCGCTGTCCTGCCCCTATTCCCCCCAATAGACCCCAGTGTGTAGTGCTCCCCTCCCTGTGTCCATGTGTTCTCCCTGTTCATCACCCACCTATGAGTGAGAACATGCGGTATTTCATTTTCTGTTCTTGTGTCAGTTTGCTGAGAATGATGTTCTCCAGATTCATCCATGTCCCTACAAAGAACATGAACTCATCGTTTTTGATTGCTGCATAATATTCCATGGTATATATGTGCCACATTTTCCCAGTCCAGTCTATCATCGATGGGCATTTGGGCTGGTTCCAAGTCTTTGCTATTGTAAACAGTGCTGCAATGAACATTCGTGTGCATGTGTCCTTATAGTAGAACGAATTATAGTTTTTTGGATATATACCCAGTAATGGGATTGCTGGGTCAAATGGAATTTCTATTTCTAGGTCCTTGAGGAATTGCCACACTGTCTTCCACAATGGTTGAACTAATTTACATTCCCACCATCAGTGTAAAAGTGTTCCTATTTCTCCACATCCTCTCCAGCATCTGTTGTCTCCAGATTTTTTAATGATCGCCATTCTAACTGGAGTGAGATAGTATCTCAATGTAGTTTTGATTTGCATTTTTCTAATGACCAGTGATGATGAGCATTTTTTCATGTTTCTTGGCCTCATGTATGTCTTCTTTTGTAAAGTGTCTGTTCATATCTTTTGCCCATTTTTGAATGGACTTGTTTGTTTTTTTTCTTGTAGATCTGTTTTAATTCTTTGTAAATTCTGGATATCAGCCCTTTGTCAGATGCGTAAACTGCAAAAATTATTTCCCATTCTGTTGGTTGCTGATTCACCCTAATGACTGTTTCTTTTGCTGTGCAGAAGCTGTGAAGTTTGATTAGGTCCCATTTGTCTATTTTGGCTTTTGCTGCCAGTGCTTTTGGTGTTTTGTTCATGAAGTCCTTGCCTACTCCTATGTCCTGAATGGTTTTGCCTAGATTTTCTTCTAGGGTTTTTATGGTGCCAGGTCTTATGTTTAAGTCTTTAATCCATCTGGAGTTAATTTTAATGTAAGGTGTCAGGAAGGGGTCCAGTTTCTGCTTTCTGCACATGGCTAGCCAGTTTTCCCAACACCATTTATTAAACAGGGAATCCTTTCCCCATTGCTTGTTTTTGTCAGGTTTATCAAAGATGGTATGGTAGTAGGTATGTCGTGTTGCCTCCGATGCCTCTGTTCTGTTCCATTGGTCTATATCTCTGTTTTGGTACCAGTGCCATGCTGTTTTGATTACTGTAGCCTTGTAATATAGTTTGAAGTCCAGTAGTGTGATGCCCCCCGCTGTGTTCTTTTTGCTTAGAATTGACTTGGCTATGTGGGCTCTCTTTTGGTTCCATATGAAGTTCAAGATGGTATTTTCCATTTCTGTGAAGAAGGTCATTGGTAGATAGTGTTGAGTCTGTAAATAACTTTGGGCAGTATGGCCATTTTCAGGATATTGATTCTTCCTAACCATGAACATGGAATGTTTCTCCATATGTTTGTGTCCTCTCTTATTTCATTGAGCAGTGGTTTGTAGTTCTCCTTGAAGAAGTACTTTAAGTTCCTTGTCAGTTGTATTCCTGGGCAATTTATTCTCTTTGTAGCAATTGTGAATGTCAGTTTGTTCTGGATTTGGCTCTCTTTCAGTCTGCTATTGGTGTATAAAATGCTTGTGATTTTTGCACATTGATTTTGAATCCTGAGACTTTGCTGAAGTTGCTTATCAGTTTCAGGAGTTTTTGGGCTGAGACAATGGGGTCTTCTAGATATACAATCATGTCATCTGCAAATAGAGACAATTTGACTTCCACCTTTTCTATTTGAATACCCTTTATTTCTTTTTCTTACCTGATTGCTCTGCCTAGGACTTCCAGTACTATATTGAATAGGAGTGGTGAGAGAGGGCATCCTTGTCTAGTGCCATATTTCAAAGGGAATGCTTCCAGTTTTTGCCCATTCAGTATGATATTGGCTGTTGGTTTGTCGTAAATAGCTTTTATTATTTTGAGATACGTTCCATCAATATCGAGTTTATTGAGGGTTTTTAGCATAAAGGGCTGTTGAGTTTTGTCAAATGCCTTCTCTGCATCAATTGACATAATCATGTGGTTTTTGTTTTTGGTTCTGTTTATGTGGTGAATTACATTTATAGATTTGCGTATCTTGAACCAGCCTTGCATCCCCGGGATGAATCCTCCTTCATCATGGTGGATAAGCTTTTTGATGTGCTGTTGCAATCAGTTTGCCAGTATTTTATTGAAGATTTTTTCATCTATGTTCATCATGGTTATTGGCCTGAAGTTTGCTTTTCTTGTTGAGTCTCTGCCGGGTTTTGGTATCAGGATGATGTTGGTCTCATAAAATGATTTGGGAAGGATTTCCTCTTTTTGAATTATTTGGAATAGTTTCAAAAGGAATCATAACAGTTCCTCTTTGTGTGTCTGGTAGAATTCAGCTGTGAACCCATCTGTACCTGGGCTTTTTTTGTGTGGTAGGTTCTTAATTGCTGCCTCAACTTCAGACCTTGTTATTGGTTTATTCATAGTTTTGGCTTCCTCCTGGTTTAGGCTTGGGAGGACACTAGTGTCCAGGAATTTATCCATTTCTTCCAGGTTTACTAGTTTATGTGCATATGGTTGTTCATAATATTATCTGATGATGGTTTGAATTTCTGTGGAATCTGTGGTAATTTCCCCTTTATTGATTTTTATTGCATCTAATTGGTTATTCTCTCTTTTATTTTTTATCAATTTGAAACTTCTTTACTAATTGGCTCTGTGATCTTCTGAAACTACCCTAAATTTATAACTTTTCTAAGCTAGAAATTGCAAAGATTATATTTCATTAGGATACCGAAAAAGTTATTTCTCAATCTCAAATCATCCTAGAATTTTAAGTTCCTGTCTTAATGTTTGTGTTAATCTAGAAGAAGCCAGATCTATTGTCTTTAGTAGTGGATTTCTACTGGACTTTAGTTGTAGACTTAGTAGATGAGAGGTTATCTGCTGTTCCAAAGAGGAAAGATAACTGGAGAGAGCACTACTCATTATAAGGATGGATACAATTCTAACTTTAGCTAGTCATGGCGCACACCTATAATCCTAACTACTCAGGAGGTATAGGTGGGTCGATACCTTGAGCCCAGCGGTTCAAGTCCAGTCTGAGAAAAATAGCAAGACCCTGTCTCTTTAAACAAATATCTAATGTTTAGTGACTATTTGAGAGTTACCTAAAAATGTAATTACAAAGATTAAACGTACTTTGTCATTACAAAGAGTAGATGACTTTATTATTTGAAAACAGAAGAAAATTCATTTAGTTTCCAGAGATAAGCTGAATTCTCAAGGATTAAAAAAGCAAGTTCACATGAAATGTCGTATATCTACACAGTTGGGAATTTCCTATATTGAATTTTAGAGAATACAGAACTATTTCAGAATCTATGGAAAGACTTTAGCATAAATCTATCATAGAAATTTTATAATTAGAATATTTATTTTCTTAATATTCAGATAATGCTTCATCCTTTGTAGTACAGGAAACTGGTATCCCTCAAGTTCTCCAAATCTGGATACATGGGGACAGGGTGGAATCAGGACAAAATACCATCTGTTTCTTTTACAACATCCCAAGAGCAGCACTCTCTGCTTTGGCACAAGCAAAGTCATGAGGCTCAATTTGCCTTGTTAAATTTATCTTTAATCATTTTGACATAGAGAGGAAAAAATAGTATCTTACCATGTCCTGTGAAAAGAAAATACTTTAGCAGAAGCTATTCCTCTCAATAGTTCATTACAAAATCAAAGGAGTCCTAGAAGGAATATGCAGATAATACAGCAAAAGCATATCTGCTGGTTACTTGCAGATAATACAGTAAAAGCATATCTGCTGATTACTTGCAGATAATACAGTAAAAGCATATCTGCTGGTTATTTGCATCATGGTCATAAAACTTTCAACCATGGTAGTTACAGTTAATCATTCTTTTCCACCACATCGTAAGACAAAGTTTCCAGTTGCAAAATTTTTCTAAATGCATAAACTTAAAAAAAAAATTAGATCTAAATAGTGTTGAAAAAATTTCCTTTGAAGTTTGAAGGAATGTTTCTAATATGGAAACATTTCATGTGTGTATGTATACATATATATGTATATATGTGACACATGAATATTTGTTATTTCTTTAAAAAATAGTGAACTATTATGTCTATTTCCTCATTATTGTCAAATAAGAGCAAAACGTGTGTGTGGCTAGTCACTATCATACCCTGTCAAAAGCAGAGAGCAGGTGGAGCTGAGCTATGTAGCTTTGCATAGCATTACCTTTTCATGGCCAGATGTGTGATGATTAAGGATATATTCTCTGAAGTGAAGGCTGTCTAAATTTAAATTCCAACTATATCACTTGCCAGTGCATAATACTGGCAAACTGTTGACCTTTTTGGGGCCTCAGTGTCTTTATCCATAAAAAGATGATCATAAGAATATGAGCTCTTTTTGTCTTTAAATTAGATAACTCACAGAAAGTATTTACTTACATTGAGCCTGGAACATGACACACTCAGTACTATTAGGAGTTGTCAGCCCTTGCCAAAAGAGGGCATGCTGTTTGTTAAACAACCCAAAGAACTAATAATAGAGATATTAAGGAGTAAAAATGAATTAAAATTTGACTTAGGCGAAATCAGGGGCAAAATATGTTTAAGGATGTTGAGGAGGAAAAGCCTTATAGTACATCTCAATCTTACTGCACCAGTGGTTAGAAATTAGCTTAATTGTAGTTTTCATAAGGTCATTCTTTGGATGCGAACTCATTGATATCACATGATGATTTCAAAAGTGCAGAGGACATTAATAAAAAAATGAGGGCTTGCAGTTTGATCCAACTGGTACCTTGTCATTATCTGCCCCATGTATTTCCCCATTGTCTTTTCTAGGGTGGAATGACTGTTTGGTCACTTTACATCGCTCTCCAGTGATTTGATAAAAATCTTAAATCTTGGTCTGGGTCCTCTACAGTTGGCCTCCAGTATTTTCATAGACCATGCACGTTATGTTCTTTCATAGAACACTGCAATCCAGCTACACAGAACTGTTACAGACAGTACCCTGAAATACCTTTCACTTCTCCATTCCAGAGCTCTGCTCAGGCCCTTTCTTCTCCCTGTACAGATATATTATTACTCTTCAAGCCCTAGCTCCAAGATGAATTCTCTCATGAAGTATTCTTTGTTCGTGCCAGCAGGATAGTCTTATTTTATCTTATAAAGTATTGTCCAACTTATTGTTTGTCCAGCAGCTTTCAAATTTTTAACTGGAATCACAGTAAGAAATGTATTTTGCATTGGCACATATTTCATGCAGACTTACACACACACACACACACCTATACCAAAGCTTCATAAAAGAATACTTACCCTGTATTTACGATACCACTGTCATATTGTTTCTTTTCTTTTCTAAGTTGGCAAAAGCTCTGACTGCAATCTACTGAAGAGATTTATTTATTCTTTGATTGTGTCACAACCTGCAGTTTGAAAAACACTGGTTTATACAACCTATATAGAATACATCTTATTATTTATGGTGCATAGGCATTATGTTTTCTACCAGATTGAAAGTAATGTTTGATACCATCTGGTAAATCATAGATTCCTTTATTGTATCTAATCATGATTTTTACATAAGTAGTTGCTCAGCACATATTGAGGGAGAAAGGCAAGGAGGCGGGTGGATCACGAGGTCAAGAGATCGAGACCATCCTGGTCAACAAGGTGAAACCCCATCTCTACTAAAAATACAAAAATTAGCTGGGCATGGTGCTGCACGCCTGCAGTCCTAGCTACTCGGGAGGCTGAGGCAGGAGAATTGCTTGAACCCAGAAGGCAGAGGTTGCAGTGAGCCGAGATCGTGCCATTGCACTCTAGTCTGGGTAACAGCAGCGAAACTCCATCTCAGAAAAAATAATAATAATAAAATAAAATAAAATATTATTAAATTTTAAATTTATACATTTATTCCTCATTGGTTTTCTCAGAAAGTATATTTCTCTGAAACCACAAATGCTCCTACCAGCCATATTGAAAATTCATGCCATTGGTAAGAAGCAGATAGAGTTAGTGAATGAATGCTGAGCTAAGGATAAATTGATTACAATTAGAAAATTGGTTGCAAATTCACGTTCTAATGACTGGGTTAGCAGCAGTATATATACAGTATACTTGTTTAAATATACTAGTCTATTGATTGGCAAACTATATATAAATGTTAATGCAACTACTTTAATGTAGTTTACTTTTTTCAGATGTTATCAATGCAAATACTTCTCTACCAATTGTCTCTACTACAATAAAAACATCTGTACTAACACCAAGCACAGAATCATTACAGAATCCTGTTATCACACCAACAATTGGAACAACTCCTAAAGGTAGGATTAACTGTTAGTAAATGTAGCTTAACTTTAACAAATAAAATTAGTAGTATGTATATAAATCAGCATGAGAAAATAATTTGGGATCTTATATCTGATTGTTATAAAGGTCAGTGCTATTTCATAATTTTGAAATTATGTGCTATTTGGGGTTACATACAAAAATCCAATATCTTTGTTAATAGTCTTTGAGATCACTTCCCGTTGAGAATGATTCTATTGTGAGTGTTACATACACAAAGTTTATTTTTAGAGAAGAAAGAAATTTCCATGTCCTAAGTCATAAAATATCTTTCTAAATATTCTAGTTCTTCCCCTACGCAGCACAGCTAACATGTTGAAATTGTATTAATCACAGACTGGTTTTGTTGGTTTGTGACAGACAAGACTGCTACATTGTGTTGATAATAGATTTAATTTATAGGTTTCTGTAGCAATGTAATAATTACTGTTACTGGACTGACTGACAACTATATCAGGTTTGCTAGCTAGGTATTTAAGGAGATTACCTTACCATCCACAAAAATAATAATAATAATAATGTTAAAAGCCATTAGAATCCTTCCATTAAAAAAACAAGAGGTAATCAATGCAATGCATACTGCATTTTACATGTGTTGCATGTAACTCATTTTACATGTATTGCAAGATGGGGCATATCACACAGGTCCTCTAATCAATGGAAAAGAAAAACAGATTTGTTGATTGCCTATAGGCAAAAACTCTGGTTAGAATACTAAGGTCATAGAAAGACCAGAAAATCATATATCTTAATGAATGGATAACTGAAATTCCTACTACTGTCTTTTTTACCCCTTTATTCTCTCCTTAATTTTCATTCTAAGACCAAGATCAAACATATGCAGAAGACCAATGAAAGCTAGTTTGCTGGACTTGAATAGGGTGGTGACAAAGAGTATTATGACCATAGTCCATTATTTATGTAATGTTTGCTTATAAGATGACACCAAACCATTTCTAGCAACTTTACTATTGGGGGACCATCATAGCAGAAAACTGAAGCACACTTCTCTGAAGCGAGTGCACAGAACACTTGAGGTTATATGCACACACATACTCTCTCTCTCTCTCTCTCTCTCTCTCTCTCTCTCTCTCTCTCTCTCTCTCGACACTTTCACTGGTTTATATTATTCATTTAATATAAATTACACTGTTGTCTGCATCCATCAATAGTTATCCACTTGAGTGTTAAATTATTTACATACAATTATATAAAATGTAATGGACCAGAGAAGTTTTTCCTTTTTGTTTGTTATTATTACAAAAATAGACAGATATATCCCAAAGTAGAGAATACCTATAATTAATCTCCATATGTCCATCTCCCCAAACCACTATTTATCTAGATTTTATCACATTTGCTTCTTTTTCCTTTTCCCTTCCTGCCTTATTTTTTGTTTGTTTGTTTCACTCTCTTAATTTTATTGTCAAGGTACTTTGAAGGGAACCCAGACTTCATGTCAGTTTACCTCTATACACTAAATATGCATCTCAGAAAATATAGACAATTTATCACAAAGTTGCAAAGCCATCATCAAATCCTCCAAATCAATAATAATACGTTAGTATGATCTGAGATCTATTTTGAGAAATTTTAAGGGTTAAAATCTCAAAATATAAATCTAGCAGTGGGAAGGAAATTAAAGGAAGTCAGTCTGTTCTGGGCTCTCTAATGAGAGCTGCTAAGAGAGTGAGGTGGAAGAGAGAGAAAGCATGAAAGGCAGGCTCTCAGGTCCCCAACTGCTTGGATCTAGAGTGGGAAACAAGGTCTGGTATGGGGTAGGACTAAGAAAGCCGTCAGACAAATGGGGATCTGTGGTGCTTATAGGAGAAGGAGGGAACAGCATTAGACAAAGAAGACAGAGAAAATAACTGCTTTTTCTCTGGCTTACTTGATCACCACCATGTATTAAGGATTAGATGAATGACACTAAGTACACTTAACATGGCCATCCTCCTAAGGGCAACAGAATTAGTACACAGTCACAAAGATGATGGAGAATATCCCTCTTTATCTCGAATTCTTATGTCCTAAGCATTGTGTATCAGTATATTTGACTTCTTAATTTCAGGCCTATGAGGGGCTTACATTTGGAGGAGTTTTGTACACTGTCCCATTCTCCAAAATAATCATTTTTAAAATTACTCAATAAAACCAAAAAAACAAAAAAAGGTATCTGTAGTGAAGAAGTTCTTTATTCCTGTTTACTCATGGCCAACACGGTCCTCTTAGCCACAATGAAAGTATTTACTAAACAAATACAACATAAAGAAGCATCTTTACTTTTATTTTAAGACTTCCTAATCAGATATTTTTTGGTTTAAAGGTCAAAAGCTAGGTGGTCTAATAGTGCTTATGTCTTTCTAAATCACCTAAAATTTATTTCTCTTGCCAATGGCAGAAATTCTATCATCAGAAAAGTGGAAAATGTGCAAGTGAGATGAGAATTCTTCTTGCAGTAACATAATCACTGAAGTGGCAGAAGTGACTGATGGAGCTTTGCCTGGAGCTGGGCTTGTTTTCAGAGATTTGCCCAATTAGAGAAATGGGACTTGACCTCTTCCTAGATCTACATCAAGTGCACTGCACATTTTGTGCAAAGGCCAAATGACTGGAGTTAAAATTCAACATTTGACAGATGTTGAATATCCCTATCATAAAATGAACTTAGGATAAAAAAGAAACTTGAAATTTTACTTTTTAAAAATTATTGATTATTATTCAGCTTCATTTAAAAACATTTGATAATCTAGTATTTTTAAATGAGTTGCATTATAATGCAGGAATAAACATTTCTCAACATTGATATTAACAATTTATGCTGCTAAAATAGACATTCAATTTCAGCTGAGGTCAGTAAAGGAGCCTGATGATTTTGGCCACCTGTCTCACACAGGGTGCTAAATATGGTGCTGTTTCGGTTGTACATCCTTTTTGTAGAAACTAACTAGATACAACTATAAAGAAGAAAATTTTAAAAACATTATTGAAAATTTGTTGTATGATTAGTTAGAAAAAAATGAGTTTGGGAACTCCATTTTTCTCTATAGTCTTTCTCCTTTTATTCATTGTCTTTCTGTTCCCTGTTACATTTGAATAGAAATGAAGTACCTGGAATATCTTTGTATATGATTTTTTGGTTTCTCCTTTTTATAGAATTTTGAAATAGCAAAGTTGATGCTTTGCTTTTAGCTCATCATCACAAAACATAAAATGTTTACAAATTAGACATTTTCTTGAAGCATTTGTGGCGTAAATAGAATTATCATTATTCTCAAAGGTTATTTTGGAAAATGGCATGAATGAATGCTAATTTAAGAAACAATTTTGCAGAGAGTAAAATTATGATATTCTGATGATTTAATCTTTTATAAACATTTATTGATTCAAAAGATATAATATCCTTAAAACGAAATAGCTTTTTGTCATAATCACACAATATATTCATGCAACAAACCTGCACATGTACCCCCTGATTCTAAAATAAAATGTAACAAAAAGGAGAGAACAAAGAAGAGGGGCCAGGTGCTGTGGTTTCCACCTGTAATCTCAGCACTTTGGGTGGTTGACGTGGGGGAATCACTTGAGGCCAGAAGTTTGATGCTGCAGTGAGCTATGATCATACCACTGCACTCAAGCCTGGGTGACAGAGCAAGACCCTGTTAAGAAAGAAGGAGAGAACTAAAAGGAGAAGGAAGAAAGGAAGGAAAGGAGGAAGGGAGGGAGAGAGAAAGACTATTAAAGAGAGTGGGAGAGTAGGCATCAAACTGATGAGTCATGTTGACTACTTAAGGCAGATTTGGCCCTTGGTTGATTTTCATGTGCTATATGAGTGCTCCCTTATTTGAAACAACATAGACTAAATGCCTAGTGTATGCCAGGAATAGTTCTTGATACCAACATTTAAAATGTGACTAGATTTGTATACTGCCCTCAAGAATAAAGGAGGGCACCTAGCATAGAGTGGGAACTCAGGACATTGCATAAAAAAAAAATTAACACAGAAGTTTTCAAGTTCCTTCATGACTTATGTTCATTTAGAAGTTTCAATGCCAGAACTAATAAATGAAAAACAATAATAATTTAAAAAATGAGAAAAGAAGACATGACACTCCTATGTCCTATTGATCATGCCACTTTTCTCACTTTTGAAGAATAAAATGATTTTAAACATTATAATTTAGACTTTTGCAATAATTTTTTGCATGTTTAAAGGTACCTAAGTAACAATCTTCATTGAAAACTTGTTTTGGGGGCCTACTATGCAAAATGTGTGTGTGTATGCATGTAGGCCACTGAAGCATTTAATACATATATTCTTTAGACAAAACTAACTGGAAAATGGGAAGAATTAAAGATAGCCAAAGGTGGGATGCCAGTCCACCTATAGATTTGACTTACTTTTACTTGCTTATTCATTGACAGATAACATGAGTTTATGATTAATAATAATGTAATCTATTTCATCAAACTAGGAACAACCAGCAGTGAATTACTTAAAAAGTCTCTGTTATCAACAATTGCTTCATTAACGACAAGTAAAGAAGGTGAGTAATGATTCATTTTTCTACCATTAAAAATATATATAACTCACATATCATAATAGTCACCCTTTTAAAGTGTACAATTGAGAAGTTTTTAGCATATTAACAAGAATGTACAGAAACAACCACTATGAATTTCAGCACATTTTAATCTCCCCAAGAGGAAACTCCATATCAATTTCTAGTCACTTCCCATATCCTCTTCCTTCTTTGTGTTGCTTTCTCTGCATTTCTTAAATTTTGGTATATTATGTTTTCAGGTTAATTTATTGCAAAGTACTTTCTAATATTTCTTATGATTTATTCCTTGACCTCTCTATGTGTTCATGTGTTCTCATCATTTAGTTTCCACTTATAAGTGAGAACATGCAATATTTGATTTTCTCTTTCTATGTTTGTTCGTTAAGGATAATGTTTAACAGCTGGATCCTTATTCCTGCAGAGGACATTACCTCATTCTTTTTTATAGCTGCATGGTATTTCATGGTGTATATGTACCATATTTTGTTTATCCAATCTGTCATTGATAGGGCATTTAGGTTGATTCTATGTCTTTGCTATTCTTTTTTTTTTTTTTTTGAAAGAAAGAAAGAGAAAGGGTGAGAGAGAACAGAAGTCTTGCTCTATAATGCAATCTAAAAGTAGATATTAAAAACCTCTTTTATGCCAATAATTGTGCTTAACAGTGGAGACAGGAAGAAATAAGGGGAAAAAATAACAAACAAACAGCCAAACAATATTTCATTTAAGTCTGTGAAATGCTATGCAAATGCTAAAGAGTGATTTACTTTCAATTATGTAGTCACTTTCGAAATAAATGTAATGTGATACTGAGAAAAATGTATGTTCTGTAGACCTGGGGTGAAGAATTCTGTAAATATTCACTGAGTTTACTTGTTCCAGGTCTGAGTTCAAATCATAGATGTCCCTGTTAATTTTCTATCTCATTGATCTGTCGAATATTAACAATGTGGTGTCAAAGTCTCCCGCTATTATTGTGCGGGAGTCCAAGTCTCTTTATAAGTCATTAAGAACTTGTCTTATGTATCTGGTTGTTCTTATATTGGGTGCATATATATTTACAATCATTGACTCCTGTTGTTGCATCGATGCTTTTATCATTATGTAATGTCTTTCTTTGTTTCTTCTGGTCTTTGTTAATGTTAAAGCCTATTTTGTCAGAGATATAAGTTACAACTCCTGGTTTTTTGTTTTTGTTTTTTGTTTTTTTTTCTCTCCGTTTGAATAGTGAGTCTTCTACCAACCCTTTGTTTTGAGTCTTTGTGAGTCCTTGCTTATGAGATGGATCTGGATACAGCGAACCGATGGGTTTTGATTTTTTATTCAATTTGCCTGTCTGTGTCTTTGATTAGGGCATTTAATCCATTTAAATTTAGGATTAACATTGATATTTGTGAATTTAATATTGTCATTTAATGCTAGCTGGCTATTTTGCCCATTAGTTCATATAGATTCTTCATTACGATGATACTCTATCTTTTGGTAAGTTTTCGGGATGACTGATACTGGTTGTTCCTTTCTGTGTATAGTGCTTCTTTCAGAAGCTCTTGTAAAGCAGGCCTGGTGGTGGTGAAATCTGAGTGCTTGCTTGTTCATGAAAAATTTTATTTTTCCTTCATTTATGAAGCTCAGTTTGGCTGGATATGAGATCCTGGGTTGAAAATACTTTTCTTTGAGGATATTGAATATTGACCCCCACTCTCTTCTAGTTTGTAGGGTTTCTGCTGAGAGATCTGCTGTGAGTCTGAGAGGCTTCCCTTTATGGGTAACCTGACCTTTCTCTCTAACTGCCCTTAGAATTTTCTCCTTTATTTCAACCCTGGTTAATCTAACAACTATGTGTCTTGGGGTTGCTCTACTTGAGGAATATCTTTGTGGTGTTCTCTGTATTACCTGGAGTTGAGTATTGTCCTGCCTTACTAGGTTAGGAAAGTTTTCCTGAATAATATCCTAAAGAATATTTTCCAGTTTGGATTCATTCTCTTCATGACATTCAAGTACACCTATCAAACGTAAATTAGGTCTTTTCACATAGTCCTATATTTCTTGGAGACTTCACTCATTCCTTTTTACTCTTTCTTCTCTAATCTTGTCTTCTCGTTTCATTTCATTAAGTTGGTCTTCGACCTCTGATATCCTTTCTTCTGCTTGATCAATTCAACTGCTAAAACCCGTGCATACTTTGCAGAGTTCTTGTATTCTTCAGTTCCACTAATTCACTTATATTCTTCTCTAAATTGTCTATTCTCATTAGGATTTCATCAAACCTTTTTTCAAGGTTCTTAGTTTCTTTACATTGGGCTAGAACATGTTCTTTTAACTCACAGAAGTTTCTTATTATCCACCTTCTGAAGCCTAAGTCTGTTAATGGAATTCACTCGTTCTCCATTAGGCCTTATTACCTTGTTGATGAGGAACTGTGATCCCCTGTAGAGGGAGAGGCATTCTGATTTTCGGTATTTTCAGCCTTTTTATGCTGGTTTCTTCCCATCATTGTAAATTTATCCACCTGTTGTCTTTGTAATTACCGACTTTCAAATTAGGTCTCTGAGTGGACGTCCAACTTGTTGATTCCCAGTGCTGGAATCTGAGCAACCCACTGTGCTGGCTAAAACAGCAGCATTAAGATTCGTGGTGCTTTTCTTCCTGGGAATCTCCAGTCTGGCTTCCTTCTTGAGTCCCTTTTTCAATCAGCTCAATGGGCGACTCTGTCTTCCTGGAGCTCCAAACATAACCAAAAGGAGACCCAGTCCCATTTACTCTGCAACAGGAACCACTGCACTGGGCACCAGCAAAACCGCTGTGCCAGCCACAAGACTAGCGCTGGTGACCCATGGGGTTCCTCCGCTGGAAATCTCCTGGTCTGTGAGCAACAAAAATTTGTCTGAAAGTGTGGCATCCTCTTGTTTTCTGTGCTTTCACTGGGAGCTACAATCCTGAGCTGCTAGTAATCAGCCATCATGGATCTCTCTCCATCTTTACTATTCTGAATAGTGCTGCCATAAACATGTATGTGCTTCATAATAGAATGATTTATATTCCTTTTGGTATGTACCCGGTAATGGGATTGCTAGGTTGAATGACATTTCTGTTTTTAGGTCTTTAAGAAATTACTATACTGTATTCCACAATGTTTGAACTAATTTACACTCCCACAAACAGTGTATAAGCCTTCCTTTTTCTCCACGACCTCATCAGCACCTGTTATTTTTTAACTTTTTATAATAGCCATTCTAACTGGTATGAAAGAGTATCTCATTGTGGGTTTGATTTGAATTTCTCTAATGATCAATGATGTTGAACTTTTTTTATATGATTATTGGCTACATGTATGTCTTCTTTTGAAAGGAGTTCATGTCCTTTGCCCACTATTTTATGGGGTTGTTTTTTCTTGTAAATTTAAGTTTCTTATAGATATAGACATTAGACCTTTGCTGGATGCATAGTTTTCAAAAATTTTCCCCCATTCTATAGGGTACCTGCTTATTCTGTTGATAGTTTCTTTTGCTATGCAGAAACATTTTAGTTTAATTTCATCCCATTTGTCAATTTTTGCTTTTGTTGCAATTGCTTTTGGTGTCTTCATCATCTTTGCTCATGCCTATGTCCTGAATGGTATTGTCTATTGACAATCATCATAGAACTGGAAAAAAATATTTTTAAATTCATATGGAACCAAAAAAGAGCCCAAATAGCCCAGGAAATCCTAAGCAAAAAGAACAAAGCTGGAGGCATTATGTTACTGGACTTCAAACTATACTACTGGGAAACAGTAACCAAAACAGTATGATACTGGTACAAAAACAGACATATAGACCAATGGAACAGAACAGAGAACCCAGAAATAAGACCACACAGCTATGCTCTTAATCTTCAACAAAGCTGCCAAAAACAAGCAATGGGGAAAGGACTCCCTGTTCAATAAATGATGCTGGGATAATTGGCTAGCCATATGCAGAAGCTTAAAACTGGACCCCTTTCTTATACCATATACAAAAATAAACTCAAGATGAATTAAAGACCTAAATTAAATAATTATTTTATAATTTTATAAACTTTGACTATTAACTCTTTATTAGATATATAATTTACAAATTATTTTTCTGAACTTTTAAGCTGCTTTTTATTTTACTGATTGTTTCCTTTGCTGTGCACTACCTTTTTAGTTTGATGTAGTCCCATTTATTTGCTTTTGCTTTTGTAGCCTGAGCTTTTGATGTGATATCCAAAAATAATTGCTGAGGCCAATGTGAAGGAGATATTCCCCTATATTCTCTTCTGGAGGTTTATGATTTCAGGTATTATATTCAGGTCTTTTATCCATTTAGAGTTGATTTTTGTGTGTTGTGTCAAATAAGGGTCCGATTTCATTATTTTGCATGTGGTATTACAGTTTCCCCAGTGCTATTTACTGAAGAGACTACCCTTTTCTTATTGTAATTTCTTGATGCCCTTGTTGAAAATTAATTGACCATATATGTTTAGATTTATTTCTGGACTCTTTATTCCATTCCACTGGTCAAAAACACAAATCATAAATGTAAAGTCAATGTATCTTGATGTTGCAATTCTCTTATAAATTAACATTTCTCCAGAAAAATTATGTTTGTGAAACTTAATGCATACATTATCTTCTAGGCTTATAGTGCAATTCATAACTGTAGATAAAAGCAGGTACATATTGTTATGTAGGGGAAAGTAGAAAAGTATTCAGATTTAAAGACCAGCTTTATGCCATTGATTTACTTTTTCTCTGATGGTGTCAATTACTCATTGACAGTAGTTTGGAATAAACTATGTGTTAAACCTAAATACAACTGGAAAATTTTTCTCAACAAGATGTTAATATAACTATGATTCTCATTTCTTAATAAATGTTAGTCATCCATGCATAAAGTTTTCTCTCCTGAGACTAGTATTTGAAGCATTTCTGTATATTGATTAATTTTAAAAATTAGTGGCTGTGGCAGCATCTTTTATTCTATTCAGTTTGGGGTTATCATGAATATTTTAAAATATTTTGATTTACCTTCAAAGCATTCAAGATTTGCTCCATGGCCTACTTATGCGGTATAGTAGACCTGTCCTACATTGAGTGTACGCTCTAATTCTGCTTATTTGTGAAGTATATTACACATTTATAATAGGCAATTTTCTAAGCAAAATCTTTGTCATTGCATTCCCTGCTATTTCATTATTTTTTTCTTCTCTTTGTATATTTCCAATTTGGCAGCCCTCCACATCTTTCTTAGATATATTTTCTCTTTCCTTCCACCAAAACTGTTGAGTTTGCTTGATACTAGGGAACTCTTTAGGCCTTCAGGATAGTTTTTTCATGCTTTCCAATTTTAACTCAGCTGAAGAATTCTCCAATGATTTCTGGAGACAAATGCCTGATGTTTCCCAAACATATGTTGGAATTCCAGTGGGAAGCAAAATCTTTACTCTCCGGAGTTTCTTCATCCTCAAGCATTGAGTTTCTGTACCTTGGGTGACCTTTCCCATTTCCATGCTAACATGAATACCAATTTCTGCTTTCTTGCTATAATAAGGCATATCTCTACTTCACATATTTTCTTCTCAATTTAACATTTTATGATGCCTCTGAAATGTGTGGTCATTTTCACTCATTCTCTCCATATGCAGGATTAAAACTGTAGACTATATTTGAATTTATTTCATTTTGCTTGCATAGTAATTCCTCAAGGCTTTTTGCCCGAAGGAAAATATATTTATCCACTTTCTGTGAGGTCTTCTTGCAAATGATCCCTTTCTCCAGCACAACTCCTTCAACTGCACTAAGAATTTGCATTACATATAATGCTTGTTGACATATAATGGAAGCTGACTGCACTTCTAGAAAGCACCAGCAATTCTTGCTCCATTCTACTCAGTGTTAGAGATCTACTAAAGTGCTTTCCCGTCATCTCCAGCTAGCATCACGTCTATCTAACACCAAGCATGCAGTAAACGGCATGTCTTCATTTTCTTCAGAAGCCCAGTGTTTCCATGCTAGACTGAAAAAACTGAAGAGTATCAATTATTATCTTCATAATACTTAGGGAAATACAGGCTGTTTCAAGTCATTTTATTCCGATGTGTCTTTGAAAACCTCAGCTTATCTTTTTGTTGTAAATTTTTCTTTTTTTCAAGAAAAAGAACTAAGTATAATTAAAAGTGTATTCCATTTATGTCCAATGTCCTATTATCCCTCATCCCCTGACTATTCCACCTGCTTGAAAATATTTTCCCAAGTGGCATGAGAACAATAGTGCCATACTTAATTACCACCATATCCCTACCATTCTTTTCACAGGGCAGCTGAGTGATTAACTTTTGCATCAGAAAGGCTTGAATTCAAGTCATGGTTCTCTCCTATTACAAGTTACATTATTGTGGGGGAAATTACTTACTTTCTCTGAGTCTTATATATATAATAATTTTCATCATGATTATTTAATTCATAAGATTATGATGATAAGTGAGATAATCTGCAGCATGTACACAGGAAAGTTAATGTCTATCCACGTTCTTTAAAGAAATTAACTATGTCACCAAAATGTAAACGATAAAATGCTGGATTTCTAAGTCTTGGTCAGAAGACTTCTAGATATTAACCTTCAAGTTTTAGTTGGATATTAACATGAATATTAATAAGATGATCTGGTGATTTGTTGTACCCCTAAGGACTTTTCATTCTTTTTACAGAATTAAGAATCACATCCACTGATGGCAAGATGAATGAGTCCATTATTTCAAGTGTAGCAGTAACAAATCTTGCACTTCCAAATGCTGTTTCAACATCACCAAATTCCCAACACAAGAGTAAGTATGAGGATTTGTACTGAAGTGTTAAACTAGTGTGTTGGATAAAACTAGCTTCAGAATATTTTCCAGCATACAACTGCCAAGGAATTATGCTCTACCTAAATTGTTTCTTAGTCTCTACCCAATAGAAAATTATTTGGCAACTTCGTCTTTCTCAGTGATACCCTATTTCACTGCAGCCATAAATGAATGGGTGGCAAGGAAGATTAATGCAAGGCTGGGCAGTAATCTGTGATATTACCTGCACTAAAACGACAGCTCGGCTAACATATTAGACAACTTAGATGAAATGGGAAAATTGTTAGAAGGAAATAAATTTGCTAAAACTGACTCAAGAAAATTTGGAAATCTGAAAAGATCTATAATGATTAAAGAAATTGAAATAGGAATTTAAAGTGTTCTTATGAAGAAAACCCCAAGCTAAGGTAGCTGAATTGTCAATGCTATAAAACATTTCAGAAATAAATCGCACCAACTCTTTCCAAACTCTTTTAGAAAGTAGAAGCGAGGAAAAGACTGCACAAATAATTATCTGAAACTAATGTTATCCTGATATCAAAGTGAGAAAAAAATGAAAAGAAAAAGCAAGAAAACTATAGACCAATATGACTCTTAGACATATGTGCAAATATCCTTGATAAAATATTGCAAAAAAAATCAGTAGCAAGTAAAAAGGAATTTAAAATATGAACAAGTCAGATTTATCCAAGAAATGCAAGATTAATGTATGAAAACTAAAGACAGTAATACAACATGTTAGTAAAATCAGTATATGCAGAAAGAGCATTTGACAGAATCTAACACTCATATTAAAAACTCTCAACTAACTAGAAATTTGATTATATTTTCTCAACTTGATGAAGGACATCGACAAAAAGCCTACAGCTAACATCATACCTAATAATGACTTTAATGTTTTCCCCTTAAGATCTGGAACATAGTAAAGATTTCTGTTCTCATCACTTTTATTCAGCATTACAGCCAAAGGTTCTAGATGGTACAATTCAACAATGGATAATACATAGATCCATTTAGATTGAAAAGGAAGAAATAAGGCATTTTTATTAGCATACTACACAATCTTCTATGTAGAAAATTCAGGGAATTCACAATAAAACTACTAAAACCTACAGAGCAGTTTGTAGCACAGGATATAAAATATATAAAAATAAATTATATTTTTGTATGTGAACAGTGGCAGTCCAAAATAAAAAATAATTCCATTTTTAATAGCATCAAAAAATATAAAATATGTAGAAATAAATTTAATAATAGAAGTACAAGATTTACACACCAAGCTACAAAATATTTTGGTGAGAAATTAAATATCTAAAGAGACATTACATGTTTATAGATCAGAAATCTCAATATTTTAAATGATAATTATCTCCAAGTTGATCAATATATTTAATGCAATCACTATCAGAATCCCAGTTTTCTTTTTTAAAGAAATTGATAAGATGACCCTAGATACGTACAGAAATAAAAAGGACCTGGAATAGTCAAAACACTTCTGAAAAAGAACAAAGTTGGAGAACACAACCCAATTTCAAAACTTATTCTAAAGCTATAGTAATTAAGTATGAACCTCACAAACATTATACTCAATGAAAGAAGTCATACACAAAACATGACATGTGACATGATCCTATTTATATGAAATATGCAGAAAAGACACTTTATAGAGACAGGTAATTGGTTGCCTGCAGCTGGAGATGGGAGTAGGGACTGACTCTACATAAGCTCAAAGGAGTTTTTCATGTTGATGGAGCTGTTCTAAAACTGGATCATGGTGATGATTGCACAACTCTACAAATTTACTAAAAATTATTACCTGTATTCTTTAAATGAGTGCTTTTAATTGTGTGTAAATATTATCCTTATAAAGCTTTATTGAAAAACAAAAGGAAAGAGAATGATGAGCTTAGCCAATCAAATTTTCTTTCTGAGTAATCTGAACTAGAAAACCCAACAAACAGAAGGAGTTACCTATGAGAACAGAAGCTGAAAATTTCAGTAGAGGGAGTCTGAGATAGTCATGGTGATTCATGTGCATACTTATGGCATCCAGAAGCAGTTATTATGAGTAAACAGGATTTATAGAAAAGAATGGAAAGTATGTTGGGAGATGGAAATACCCTGTGAGCAAAACTAAATTGTTCGTGTGAGGCAGACAGGGAAGTAGAAGCTGCTTTTCAGTTCCAGTTTCCTCACAACAGGCATATCTCACATTCTGGCCTCCATGGTGTAAGTAATTTGTATATATAGCAAAAACACTTGACTGTAAAAGTTAGAAATCTGCCATAATAGATTTATCAGATACCACTAATTATAAGTAATTGATACATTTTTGGTGTATCCATAGTCCTTAATTAGAAACAGCTACAGATGATTCATAGTGTCTAAGTCTTTTCTTGGGAAATCTCTAAGGTAGAAAGAGATGGTAAGTAGAAATTGTGGCTGTCCAGACCTACTCTTGTCTAGAAACTTCAGAAACATAATTTTCCTCTTTTTAATTGTAATGATCTCAAGCACGACATACAGAAGTTTGCCTAGAAGGAGTCTAATTTTACACCATAATTGAAAACTAATTTTGTAAGTAATATATGTCTAAAAGGCATCTTTTAAAAAACAAAATTCATTCACCTATAATATGATGGCTGCTATAAAATAAGAATAATACTACTATACATATATCTACAAAGTGTATAGCAGCTTCTGAAAAACTAAACTCAAATAATTTTTATCCTTCACTAAATACTTACCCATTCAGTGATGTATAAGGAAGAAAATGGCATTCAGGGACTGTGACTTATTAAACCTAGGACATATCAGAAGTATGTGGTCATTCCCATGAGTCACTTAAGACTTTTAATTCTACTTTAATTCATGAAGTAGAATGCTCTCTTCATCTCAGTTCTGGGGATTGTTGTATTGATTTAACTTCTAAACTCAGTTTAAAATGGTTTTCTTACAAGTAGTTAAAAAAATACATCAAAGTCATTTCCTTAAGAAATGAAGCACTCTGGAAAGCAAGGTAATGAAATAAGTGTATTTACTATTGTTCTTTGCTTTTGTTATTTGATAAACAAGTTTTATACAAAATTTTTTAGAATTTATTATAACACTTATTTCTGGGTCAGCCATTATTCCCTAGATCCCCCTCTTTCCTCGGGGTGCTTACTGCCCAGCATGAACCCCAATTGATATAATGAGTTTGCACACATTTCCATTTGCCAAGTGATGAAACTGGGACCTCGCCTAGATTCCTGGTTAGCAGAGCACAGCTCCCTTTCCACCCATCACATATAAACACATTCAGTATCAATGGAGACAGGACAAAGAAACAGACAGAAAACAAAACAATTTATTCTTGGCTAAGTGTTAAACAGCTGAAGATTCATCTCCCTCTTAAACATCTGGGCAATGGTTCCTTGGATTGAAAATATCAGACAAGGGCATTGTGGGTATTTCATCTCAGGATGAAAAAAGTACAGGTTTTATTTAGAGTAGAAGAGTTAGTGAGATTTGTTACTTTATTCCCTAGAAAGTTGGAATTCAGATCTAAAAAGAAGATCATACTAAAAGTATTTATCCCTAAAATTTTCCCATTCTCTTAGAGTGATGTGTATTTTTCTTATTTAAAATGAAACAAATTTCTAGAATCCTAGAATTTTTAAAATGGAACTTCTCAGTCTAGTGCTCTGATTTTATTATTTTTAAAATGTAGGTTTTTGAATGAAAATTATTTACTAAAAATCTTTCAGAGGATTATCTCTGTATCTGGCATTATTCTGTATTGTGATAAATATTTGTATATTAGACAGACCATGCTATCATGAAATTTACCTTCTAGCAGATAAAAAAGATAAATAAGTTAAATATGAATAATTAAGTATCAGAGATACTTTAAATAATAAAACAGTAAAGGAAAAGCAAGTGAAGTCAGTAGTGCTAATTTTCATAAGGTGCTCAAAGAATTTCTCTCTGGACATGTGCCATTTGGAAAGAGAACTAAATAAAGTGAAGAAGTGAACATATGGATATCTGGGAAAGAGGATTCAAAGAGGAAATACAAAGTGCACAGGTGCTGATGATATGTGGGTGGATTTAAGTTGTTTGAATAAAGAGGAGTCATCTGTGGTAGGAGTGGAAGGAATGAATGGAAGAAAAGGTAGCAGATGCCATCAGAGATGGAAGCAGGAGTCAGTCCAGACAGGACCACACAGGCCATGGTGAGGATAGTGGATTTTATTCTAATTGGATACACAATGTGATGGAGAGTTGAGAGCAGGGCAACAATATAATATTATTTACATTTTCAAAAGACCTAAATTGTTAAACTACTAGAAGACAACCTAGGAGGAAATCTTTTTGGCATTAGTCTGTACAATCATTTTTCAGATATAACCTCAAAAGTAGAGGCAACAAAAGCATAAATAGACAAATGAGATTGTATCAAATGAAAAGGCTTCAGTGCAGAAAAAGAAACAATCAGCAGGGTAAAGAGATAACCTATGGATATAGTTTGGCTGTGTCCCTACTCAAATCTCAGCTTGAATTGTAGCTCCCATAATTTCCATGTGTCATGGGAGTGACCTGGTGGGAGGTTATTGAATCATGAGGGCAGGTCTTTCCCATGCTATTCTTGTGGTAGTGACTAAGTTTCACTTATTCTGATGGTTTTATAAAAGGCAGTTCCCCTGCACAAGCTCTCTTGCCTGCCATCATGTCAGACATGACTTTGCTCCTCATTACCCTTCAGCCATGATTTTGAGGCCTCCTCAGCCATGTGGAACTGTGATTCAATTAAACCTTTTTCTTTTATAAATTATCCAGTCACAGGTATGTCTTTATTACCAGTGAAAGAACAGACTAATACACCTATAGAATGAAAGTAAATATTTGCAAACCATACATCCTTTTAGAGGTTAACATACAAAATATATACGAAACTCAAACAACTTTATGTCAAGAAAACAAATAATCCCATTTTAAAATGGGCCAAGGACCTGAATAGACATTTCTCAGAAGAAGACATACAAATGGTCAACAGACATATGAAAAAATGCCCAACATTAATAATCATCAAGTAAATGCAAATTAAAAACACAGTGAGGTATCACCTCATACTTGTTAGAAAGGCTGTTATCAAAATGACAAGAGATAAAAAGTGCTGGCAAAGATGCGGAGAAAAGGGAACTCTTGTACACTGTTGGTGGAAATGTAAAATCATATAGTCATAGTGGAAAAACTGTATGGAGATTCTCCCAAAATTGAAAATATAACTAACATATGATCCAGCAATCCCACTTCTGGGTATAAATCCAAGGAAATAAAATTAGTAGGTCAAAGGGATATTTAAGTCTCATGTTCAACAAGCAATATTCACAATAGGCAAAATAATGGAATAAACCTAAGTGTTCATTAACAGATGAACCACTAAAGAAAATGTGGAATATATATACACAATGGGATACCATTTTGCCTGGAACAAAAAAGGAAAACCTGCCATTTGCAACATCATGGAGAAACTTAGAGGTCATTATGCTAACTGAAATAAGTCTGGCACAGAAAGACAAATATTGCATGATTTCCCTTACATGTGGAATCTAAACATGTTGAACTCACAAAAATAGAGAGTAGAATGGTAGTTACTAGAAGCTGGATGTTAGGGGCTGGGTAGGTTGGGAATAAGAAGAGGTTGGTCAAATGATACGAAGTTTCAGTTAGATAGACAGGAGGAAAACCTTCTGGAGACCTATTTTACAATCTAGTGTCTATAATTAATGATAACATATTAGGTACTTGAAAATTACTAAGAAAATAGATTTTAAATGTCTGACCTAAAAGAAACTAATAAGTATCTAAGATGATATGTTAATCAGCTTGCTTTAATCATTCCACAATACACATACACACACACACACACACACACACATCTCAGAACATCACACTGTACACTATATATATATATATATATATATGTATACATATATATGTATACATATATATATATATGCTGTACACACACACACATCTCTCTCAAAGGAGAGAAAGCCAGAGAAAACTTGCCATCCATTGGAAGGTCAGTTTAATACTGTGTTTTTTATGTGTATTTGCCTGCTTCTCTAGCTCAACAGTGGAATCTTTCAGAGGAAAGAACGTCTCCCCATGCTGAACAGAGCCTCTAGCACCAGGATAAGGCTAAATGTTTATGAAGTTGTACCATAAAGACAGAAAGTGATGGAGGAAAGTTCAAACCACAAAAAGGTGGAGCTTTCTGAAGAGACGGTTTTTTGTCTAGAATTGAATAAGTTTTGAGGAGTTAGCACCAGCTGCAAAGAAGAAAGGAGTCATTTTGGGAAAAGAAAAACCATGAGTGAAGGTAAATTGAAAAGAAGATAGAGAATGTTTGTTTTTGGAGTGCAGGCTGTTTTAAGACCTTTGTTGGCTTTAGGACTTCCGATCTTTGGTCCCTTTTCTCAAACATTGAATTGCCCCCACATCCTGTGTTAGGGAATTTATAGATTGTAATTTATAAAATTACAAAAGTTGTAAAAACTTATACAGATTTATCAAAAGTTATAAAAATGATATAAGTTGAATATCCCTTATTCAAAATGATTGGGATCAGAAGTGTTTCAGACCTTAATGGATTTTAAGGTTGTATGTATTTTGTAGACACATTAGGGGAATCATTTATTAATTTAGATATTGTTGCTTTCTTTTGTATATTGGAGGCAATAATTTTGTGTTTAAGATTTCATTAAGACCTTGGAAATATTTTAGGTCCAAGATACTGTTATCAAAGAGCCTAACAGATAAAACAGCCCTCAAAATAAAATAAAATAATGACATACAATAAACCTCACAACAAAGAAAAGCTCAGGTCCAGATAGCCTCACTAAAGAATTCCATTTAAAAAATTAAAAAAGAATTAACACCAGTACTTCTCAAACTTTTATAAAAGAGAAGGGAGCACTTTCAGATACATTGTATGAGGCTAAAATTATGCAGATACCAAAATCATACACAAAGACTACAAGAAAAGAATATTGCAGACCAATATTCTTATATTGATACAAAAACCCTCAACAAAATATTAGCAAACCAAATTCAGTAACACATTAAGAGGATTAGACATTGTATTTGAAATGGCATTTATTTGTGGAATGCCAGGATGGTTCAACATATGAAAATCAATCAATGTAATATACCACATTAACAGAATGAAGGTCAATAGCCATATGATTATTTCAATTGGTGCAGAAACCATTTGACAAAATTCAACACCGTTTCAAAATAAAAATGCACAATAAACTATAAATTTTAAAAAATTGCCACTGAATAATAAAGTGCATATATGAAAATCCCACAACTAACTTTCTACTCCACAGTACAAAATTGAAAGCTTTTCTTAGATTGGGAACAAAGCAATGATGCCCACTCTCATCACTTCTACTGAACACAGTACTGAAAGTTCTATTCAGAGCAATCAGGCACCAAAAAGAAATTAAAAGTAGCCATATAGAGAAGAAAGTAGTAAAATAATCTCTGTTCTCAGGTAACATGATCTTATTTATATAAAACCTTAATAATCACACACACACACACACACACACACACACACACACATACACACAAACTATATGCTGCTTATGAAAGACACATAACAGTTAAATTTAAGAGTGGATAGGAGAAGATGGTGCTGTAGGACCAACTCAGGATTGCAGCTCCCAGTGAAAGCACAGAGGGTGAGTGGATGCCGCATTTCCAGACAGATCTTTATAGCCCGCAGATCAGGAGATTCTCAGGTGTGGGCTGCCAGATTCCCGCTCATGGGCTGCCAGAGTGGCTGTTTGGGCTGCTGCGGCTGTTTGGGCTGGTGTGGCTGTTTGGGCTGGGGCCACAGCACAGCAGCACACCATACAAAATACACTGGTTTGGTTGCCCTGTTAAACCAGCAATTGGAGATTTCAGAAGGCAGATTAACACATTCATCTGATTAAATGGAACTTAAACAGAAAGCCAGGCCAGGAGATTCCTGGGCAGCAATGTTGTTCCAGCCGGCGCAGTGGGTCGCTGCACAGGAAATCACACAGATCCTGGCGCCCTTTCAGCAGGTGACTGGAACACCTGGGAGTCAACCGTTCAACTTAAAAAAAAAAGGGGGGCTTTGAGGCAGGGAGCCAGGTGATCAGGCTCGGCGGGTCCCACCCCCACAAAAATAAACAAAACAGCAATTGGAAACGTTCAGGGTTGAGAGTTTCACAGCAAGCACAGCTGAACCCAGGACAGTGCAGCTCGGTGGGGGAGGGTTGTCCACCATTACTGAGGGACTCAACCCCTAAGAAGGTACTCAGCCATTGCTGACACAGCCTGCCGTTGCCAAGGCAACCCTCCATTGCCAAGGCAACCCGCCATAACAGAGAGAGTCCACCACTACAGAGGCAGGCCACCATCACCATGGCAGCTCTAACCACACCCCTATAAACAGGACTATAGGGAATTACACAGAGCAGCAGGGCCGAGCCCATGACAGCAGGGTGGAGCCCACAGCAGCAGGGCAGAGCCCACGACAGCAGGGCAGAGCCCACGGCAACAGGGTGGAGCCCACAGCAGCTCAGCATAGCCACTACAGGCAAGCAGTGATTAGATTGCCTTCTTGCTGGGCAGGACAGAGCAACAGATACTCATAAATAAAGCCCTAACTCCCTGGGACAGAGCACCTGAGAAAAAAAAAATGGGCATTATGAGTTCAGCTGCAGCAGACTTAAATATACCTGCCTAGCAGCCCTGAATGAACAACGCAGCTCACAGCTCAGCACTTGAGCTCATATAAAGTACAGACTGTCTCCTCAAGTATAAAGTACAGACAGTCTCCTCAAGCAGCTCCCTGACCCCTGTATATCCAAAGAGTCACCTCACAAAGGACTGATCAGACTGAATTTGGCAGGCATCATTCAGGGACAAAGATAGAAGGAGAAGAAACTGGTAGCAACCCTCATGGTTCTGCAGCTGCTACAGGTGTACCCCAGGCCAGCAGGGCCAGGAGTGGACCTCAGCAGTTCTACAGAAGAGGGGCCAGATTGTTAGAAGTAAAACTAAGAAACAGAAATACTTCATCATCAACAATCTGGATGTCCACTCAGACACCCAATTGGAAAATCAGCAACTACTCAGATGACAGGTGGATAAATCCACAAAGATGGGAAGAAACCACTGCAAAAAGTAGAAAAACAACCGAACCCAGAACACCTTGCCTCCTACAAGGGACCACAACTCCTCACCAGCAAGGGAACAAAGCTGGATGGAGAATGAGTGTGATAAAATGACAGAATCAGACTTCAGAAGGTGGGTAATGAGAAACTTCCATGAGCTAAAAGAATATGTTCTAACTCAATTCAAAGAAACTAAGAACCTTGAAAAAAGATTTGTTGGAATGATAACAAGAATGGACAACATAGAGAGGAATATGAGTGAATTGAAGGAGCTGAAAAACACAACACGAGAACTTCACGAAGCATGCACAAGTTTCAACAGCTGAATTGACCAAGCAAAGGAAAGGATATTAGAGGTCGAAGATAAACTCTATGAAATAAAATGAGAAGCCAAGATTGGAGAAAAAAGCACAAAAAGGAATGAACAAAGTCTCCAAGAAATGTGGGACTGTGTGAAGAGACCTTTGATAGGTGTACCTGAATGTGATGAAGAGAAAGAATCCAAACTAGAAAATACTCTTCAAGATATTATCCAGGAAAATTTCCCCAACCTAGCAAGGCAGGCCAATATTCAAGTCCAGGAAATACAGAGAACACAACAAAGATGTTCCGCAAGAAGAGAAACCCAAGGCACATAATCGTCAGATTTGCCAGGATTGAAATGAAGGAGAAAATGCTAAGGGCAGCCAGAGAGAAAGGTAGGGTCACCCACAAAGGGAAGCCCATCAGACTCACAGCAGATCTCTCAGCAGAAACTCTACAAGCCAGAAGAGAGTGGGGGCCAATATTCAACATCCTTAAAGAAAAGAGCTTTCAACCCAGAATTTCATATCCAGCCAAACTGAGCTTCATAAGTGAAGGAAAAATAAAATCCTTTGCGAACAAGCAATTACTCAGAGATTTTGTCACCACCAGGCCTGCTTTAAAAGAGCTCCTGAAAGAGGCACCACACATAGAAAGGAACAACCAGTACCAGCCATTCCGAATACATACCACATGCTAAAGAGCATCAACAAAATGAAGAATCTGCATCAACTAACAGGCAAAACAGCCAGCTAGCATCAAAATGGCAGTATCAAATTCACACATAACAATATTAACCCTAAATGTAAATGAAATAAATGCACCAATCAAAACACACAGACTGGCAAATTGGATAAAAAACCAAAACCCATCAGTGTGCTGTATCCAGGAAACCTATCCCATCTGCAAGGATACACAAAGGCTCAAAATAAAGGGATGGAGGAAGATTTACCAAGCAAATGGAGAGAAAAAAAAAAGCAGGTGTTGCAATTCTCATCTCTGATAAAATAGATGTTAAAGCAACAAAGATCCAAAGAGACAAAGAAGGACATTACATAATGGTAAAAGGATCAATACAACAAGAAGAGCTAATGATCCTAAATATATACGCACCCAATACAGGAGTACCCAGATACAAAAGGCAAGTTCTTAATGACTTACAAAGAGACTTAGACTCCCACACAATAATAGTGGGAGACCTTAACACTCCACTGTCAATATTAGACAGATCAACCAGACAGAAAATTCACAAGGTTATCCAGGACTTGAACTCAGACCTGGAACAAGCAAACATGATAGACATCTACAGAACACTCCACCCCAAATCCACAGAATACACATTCTTCTCAGCACCACATCACACCTATTCAAAAATTGATCACATAATTGGAGGTAAATAACTCCTCAGCAAATGCAAAACAACTGAAATAATAACAAACAGTTTCTCAGACCATAGTGCAATCAAGTTAGAACTCAGAATTCAGAAACAAACTCAGAACTGCACAGCTTCATGGAAACTGAACAACTGGCTCTTGAATGTCGATTGGATAAACAACGAAATGAAGGCAGAAATAAAGAAGTTCTTTGAAACCAACGAGAATGAAGACACAACATACCAGAATCTCTGGGACACATTTAAAGCAGTCTCTAGAGGAAAATATATAGCAATAAGGGCCCACATGAGAAGAGTGGAGAGATCCAAACTGACACCCTATCATCAAAATTGAGAGAGCTAGAGGAGAAAGATCAAAAACACTCAAAACATAGCAGAAGACAAGAAATAACTAAGATCAGAGCTGAACTGAAGGAGATAGAGACATGAAAAACCCTTCAAAAAATCAATAAATCCAAGAGCTGGTGTTTTGAAAAGATCAACAAAATAGACAGACCACTAGCCAGATTGATTAAAAATAAAAGGGAGAACAACCAAATGGATACAATAAAAAATAATAAAGGGGAAATCACCACAGATTCCACAGAAATTCAAACCATCATCAGAGAATATTACAAACAACTCTATGCACATAAACTAGTAAACCTGGAAGAAATGGATAAATTCCTGGACACTTGGGTCCTCCCAAGCCTAAACCAGGAGGAAGTCGAAACTATGAATAGACCAATAACAAGGTCTGAAGTTGAGGCAGCAATTAAGAACCTACCACACAAAAAAAAGCCCAGGTCCAGATGGGTTCACAGCTGAATTGTACCAGACACACAAAGAGGAACTGTTACCATTCCTTTTGAAACTATTTTAAATAATCCAAAAAGAGGGAATCCTTCCCAAATCATTTTATGAGACCAACATCATCCTGATACCAAAACCCGGCAGAGACTCAACAAGAAAAGAAAACTTCAGGCCAATATCCATGATGAACATAGATGCAAAAATCTTCAATGAAATACTGGCAAGCTGATTGCAACAGCACATCAAAAAGCTTATCCACCATGATCAAGTAGGATTCTCCCAGGGATGCAAGTCTGGTTCAACATACGCAAGTCTATAAACGTAATTCACCACATAAACAGAACCAAAAACAAAAACCACATGATTATCTCAATTGACGCAGAGAAGGCATTTGACAAAATTCAACAGTGCTTTATGCGAAAACCCTCAATAAACTCAGTATTGACGGAACGTATCTCAAAATAATAAAAGCTATTTATGACAAACCAACAGCCAATATCATACTGAATGGGCAAAAACTGGAAGCATTCCCTTTGAAATCTGGCACAAGACAAGGCTGCCCTCTCTCACCACTCCTATTCAATATAGTACTGGAAGTTATAGCCAGAGCTATCAGGCAAGAAAAAGAAACAAAGGGTATTCAAATAGGAAAGGAGGAAGCCAAATTGTCTCTATTTGCAGACGACTTGATAATATATCTAAAAGACCCCATATCTCAGCCCAAAAACTCCTGAAACTGATAAGCAACTTCAGCAAAGTCTCAGGATATAAAATCAATGTGCAAAAATCACAAGCCTTCCTCTACACCAATAACAGACTTAAAGAAAGCCAAATCAAGAACGAACTGCCATTCACAATTGCTACAAAAAGAATAAAATACCTTGGAATACAACTCACAAGGAACTTAAAGGACTTCTTCAAGGAGAACTACAAACCACCGCTCAACGAAATCAGAGAGGACACAAACAGATGGAGAAACATTCCATTTTCATGGTTAGGAAGAATCAATATCCTGAAAATGGCTACACTGCCCAAAGTAATTTACAGACTCAATGCTATCCCCATCAAGCTACCATTGACTTTCTTCACAGAATGGAAAAAACCACCATGAACTTCATTTGGAACCAAAAGAGAGCCCGCATAGCCAAGTCAATTCTAAGCAAAAAGAACACAGTGGGAGGCATCACACTACCGGACTTCAAACTATACTACAAGGCTGCAGTAATCAAAACAGCATGGCACTGGTACCAAAACAGAGATATAGACCAATGGAACAGAACAGAGGCATCAGAGGCAACACAACATATCTACAACCATACAATCTTTGATAAACCTGACAAAAACAAGCAATGGGGAAAGGATTCCCTGTTTAATAAATGGTGTTGGGAAAACTGGCTAGCCATGTGCAGAAAGCAGAAACTGGACCCCTTCCTGACACCTTACACTAAAGTTAAACATAAGACCTGGCACCATAAAAACCCTAGAAGAAAATCTAGGCAAAACCATTCAGGACATAGGAGTAGGCAAGGACTTCATGAACAAAACACCAAAAGCATTGGCAACAAAAGCCAAAATAGACAAATGGGACCTAATCAAACTCCACAGCTTCTGAACGACATAAGAAACAGTCATTAGGGTGAATAGGCATCCAACAGAATGGGAAAAAACTTTTGCAGTTTACGCATCTGACCAAGGGCTGATATCCAGAATCTACAAAGAACTAAAACAGATCTACAAGAAAAAAACAAACAAGCACATTCAAAAATGGGCAAAGGATATGAATAGACACTTTACAAAAGAAGACATACATGAGGCCAACAAACATATAAAAAAATGCTCATCATCACTGGTCATCAGAGAAATGCAAATCAAAACTACATTGAGATACCATCTCATGCCAGTTAGAATAGCGATCATTAAAAAATCTGGAGACAACAGATGCTGGAGAGGATGTGGAGAAAAAGGAACACTTTTACACTGTTGGTGGGAGTGTAAATTAGTTCAACCATTGTGGAAGACAGGGTGGCGATTCCTCAAGGACCTAGAAATAGAAATCCCATTTCACCCAGCAATCCCATTACTGGGTATATATCCAAAGGACTATAAATCATTCTACTATAAGGACACATGCACACGAATGTTCATTGCAGCACTGTTTACAATAGCAAAGACCTGGAACCAACCCAAATGCCCATTGATGGTAGACTGGACTGGGGAAATGTGGCACATATACACCATGGAATATTATGCAGCAATAAAAAATGATGAGTTCGTGTTCTTTGTAGGGACATGGATGAATCTAGAGAACATCATTCTCTGCAAGCTGACACAAGAACAGAAAACGAAATACTGCATATTCTCATTCATAGGCGGGTGATGAACAATAAGAACACATGGACACAGGGAGGGGAGCACTACATAATGGGGTCTGTTGGGGGAATAGGGGGGGGACAGCAGGGTGAGGGAGCGGGGGAGGGATAGCATGGGGAGAAGTGCCAGATGTGGGTGAAGGGGAGGAAAACAGCAAATCACACTGCCACGTGTGTACCTATGCAACTATCTTGCATGTTCTGCACATGTACCTCAAAACCTAAAATGCATAAAAAAGTGGTTAAAATGGCAATAAATAAATAAATGAGTGAAAAAGGATATACCCTTAATAAAATACATCTATATGGGAAAGGTAGAATTTTAGGCAAAAAATAGACAAAGAAACTAAAGCAAAGTAAATAGAAACATTTCATAATACTAAAATACTTAATTTTCCAGGATAATTTTTACGTATGTTGAAATTTTTTCATATGTTATCATATAGCATGAAAATGTATAAAGCAAAAATTAAGTGAAAAAGACAAATCCACAATTCTAGTGAAAATTTTAATATACCTTTCTCAATAGTTGACAAATATCTCAGTATTGGTGTAGCATAAATCAATGTGACTAACAAACTTAATTTAATGGACATATGTGGAACACCACACCTAAACTACAGAAAGTGATTTTCATGTAGCTCAGAATTCATTACTGTCATAGATCATAGACTGTATCATAAAGCAAGTCTCAACAGGTTTTAAATGATTTACATGATATAGAGTGTATCTCTTAATCAAAAAGTAATTAATCTGAACATCAAAAACTGAAAGATAAGTATATACTCATAAATTTTAAACTGCAGTAACATATGTCAAAGAAGTAATCATAATGACAATCAGTCAATAGTTTAAATAGAATGACAGTATAAATATGGAGTACAAGTATTTGTGCAATATAATTAAAGTCAGTCTTAACAGTAAAATATATAACTCTAAAATGCATATATTAGGCAGGATAAAGAATGGTTCAAACTTAATTATTGGAACAGCCATCTCAATAGGCAGGAAAAAAAGAAATAATAAACCCAAAAAATATTGAAGGAAGAAAACAATAAAAAATATGAGTAGGAATTAATGAATTGGAAAGCAAATGTACTGTGAAGTGGATCAACAGAAACTAATATTTTGCATTTTTCAACATGACTGCATAACAATAGAAACTAGAAAAATTGGAGAGAAGAAAGACAAGAAAAATAAGAATAAAACGTCAGTGAGCTGTGAAACAACTCAAGGGCCTCACATACATATAATTCCAAAAGAAGATATAAGAAGGATAGACAGAAAAGATGAAGGGCCAGGTGTGGTGGCTCACCCACTCCAAAGTAGTTCCAACACTTGAGAGTCCAAAGTGGGCAAATCGCTTGACCCCAGGAGTTTGAGACCAGCCTGGGCAACATGGTAAAACCCTATCTCTACAAAAGATACAAAAATTAGTCAGTCATAGTGTCAGGCACCTGTCTTCCCAGCTACTTAGGAGGCTGAGTCAGGAAGATTGATTGAGCCAGGGAGATGGAGCATGCAGTGAGCCATGATCATGCCACTGCACTCCAGCCTGGGTGGCAACATGAAACCCTGTCTAAAGAGGAAAAAAAAAAAGAACAAAAGGGAAGATATGCCAAGTGTATAAAATTATAAACCCATAGATCAGGGAACTTTATGAGCCCCAAGTTGAAGAAAGAGGAAGAAAACCACACCAAAGCATATCATAATCAAATCATGGAAAACCAGAGATAAAGAGAAAATCTTGAAAAAAGCTGTCAAAAAAATGAAACAATAAATAGAGGAGAACAACGATAAAATTGACAGCAGAGTCTCTGTCGGGGACCAGCCCTGACATGGACCGTGAGGGTTGCAAGGGACTGTGGAGACAAAGAAATGAAAAAATACAAGTGAAGAGTGCATAAAGTGGGGACCAGGGGACCAACGCTAGTATGGAGGCTGTAAAGGCCCCTAGCTTGGTGCCCACACCATTTATTGGTGTACAACACAAAGCAAGAATGTGGTAGGGGTGTGAGGGGACATAGCTAGGGTGGTTAGGCATTTCCTTTGAGGCATATAGAACAAATTATATTCTAGATTTAATCATTAAATAAGATAGAGGGGTCGTAGATAGGAACCAGCAAGTCTGGTCACATTCTTGTGCTTCCAAGAGGCATTCCTCCCTTGAGCACAGAGCATGGTGTTCCATAAGCTCTTTCTTTCTGTGCTAGATAAACAGGTCATGGTCCTTCCAGCAAGTCTCATCAGGAACAACACATTCCAAAAAGCAATAAAGCAACATTTTTAGTACTGGAAGCAAAAAAAAAAAAAAAAAATTCACCCTAGAATTCTGTAAATATTTTTTCAGACATATAAAAGCTGAGAAAATGCATTATCGGTAAAGACATTCAGGAAGAGAAAAATATGGTACCAGATGGAAATTTGAATCTAAATAAAGGCATGAAGAGCATTAGAAATGGTAAATATGTGAGCAACTATAAAAGACTTTTATCTCATTTTTAGTCTCTTCAAAAGACAATTTATTGTTTAAAAAAATAACTAAAACGTATTGAAGGTTTAAGACATACATAGAAGCAAAATATATAACAATGGCACAAATGCCAAAATGAGAGAAAGGTTATAAATATACTGTTCTAAAAATTAAATGCCTTTGGGAGGCTGAGGCTAGGTGGATCATGAGGTTGGGAGTTCAAGACCAGCCTGACCAACATGGTGAAACCCCATTTCTACTAACCGTACAAAAATTAGTCGGGCATGGTGGCAGGCTCCTGTAATTCCAGCTGCTCGGGAGGCTGAGGGAGGAGAATTGCTTGAACCCAGGAAGAAGAGGTTGCAGTGAGCCGAGATTGTGCCACTGCACTACTCCAGCCTGGGTGACAGAGCAAGACTTGATCTCAAAAAAAAAAAAAAAAAAAACTAAACTAAATGCTTGAGCAAAGTTTAGCTTTTGATTAATGTGATCAGCATTTTAAAATTCATTTGCATTTCATAAGACTTCAATTTCATATTTGAAAATCAAACTCAACAGATTGTAAGTTGCCAACCCCTTGACTAAACGTTGGGTCCTTACTAAATACGTAGGTTTGAGAATGGTTAACAAACTACACTGCTAATTTGCTATTTGACTGTCCTGAGATCCTTTATAAATTAAAGCTTGGCCTTTTCTCAAAACACGTGTTTCATGAAAATTATAAAGAGTAAACAGGAATAACTGAAATTGTCTTCATACAACTTTAGCCATATTCCATAGCACTCATCTTTATTAAGCTTTTGTATCCATAAAACTGAGTCCAAATTTGAAAGTTATATTTGCATAAAAACACTTTATCATTTTCAAAATAGCTTCTTGATTTCAGGGAAAAAAGGAATATGTTTTATGCTTGATTAAATATTTGAGACTTACAGAATTTTGTCCTCAAAATATCAATTTATTTATTCATATATATATATAAATGTCCAGACTTCTTACAGTACTCAATAGAAGGATTCTGAATTGATGTGTTTTATTAAGATTCAGCTATATCTTAATGTATAGTTATATTTCTTTTATTAGGTGCCTCTAAATTATGACACATTTTTGAAGGCTAAAAAAATTCAAATAAAGGATAATCAGAAGGTTTTGTCTAATACAAGTTTAAATGTTTTTCTTCTCATTGAAGTCTATCAAGAAAGGTTATGGCCTGATAATAAGAGGAACAAGGATTTTGATTTTCCTTGTATTCTAATCCTCTAGCAGCTAATAGATATTTTAATTGCATCTTCCAAATGCAGCATAATGCCATGTTCAAAAGTGTTTTAACTAGTTATCATAAGTAGGAATTAATTACATAGCTTTCTATTTGGAACAGTTTAGTGGAAGGGAAAGCTGTGCATCTTACTGAAAGATGAAAACTAGAACAAACAGACCTGGCCTATAAACCTGGATCTCTCCTTAAGAAAGTAATTTTACTACTCTCAGCTAATATTTCCAGATCTGAAAAATGGAAATGTATCTCCCTTATAGGCATCAGCCAATAGTATATGAAACTGATCATAAAAGTTGCTTACAAATCGTAGCTATAATTGTCCAAATAGGAAATTTTACATAATGTATTCATTTTTCTTTAAAAGTTGAATTCAGGTAGGTAGACTGTTTAAAATCAATTTCTACTGTCATCCATTCTATTCATACGTTTCTACTGGTAAGCACCGGAATCACTTCTCTAAACAAGACAAGAAGTCTGCCCCCATGGAGTTCCTTTCTGATAGGAAATAATATTTTTTTAAAGACAAAAGTAAATACATGGTAGTAATAGAAGTGTTGTCGAACAAATGAAGTGATGAGACGAAATGATGTGAAAAGGTCTGTGGAAACAATTTAGTGAAGGTGGTTGGGGAGACTTCTCTGAATAGTGACTTCCGAGCAGAGTCATGACTGTCAAGAAAGAAAGAAGAGAACCCCAAGGCAGAAAGGGCCTTGTCCGTTCAATCCGCCACAGCAAAGCCACAAGGTGGAGTACACTGAAACAGGGCCTGAATGGTTAGAGGTGAATTGAGGAGCAATAGGGAGCCATTGAGCAGTGAAGTTTAAATTTAAAAAGATTTTTCTAAGCAGCTATTGCAGGTACACAGGAGAGAGATAAGGGTGCTGGGTGGACAGTAGCAGAAAAAGTGGTGAGACATCTTTAAATTCATAATACATTTTGAAACTAGAGCTGATAAGGGTGAGAAACATAGGGCACTCAAGAAAGGCTACTTACGTTTTGTTTTGTGCAACTGGAAGACAGATGGCACCATGTATTCATCCAAGAAAGTAGGGGAAGAGACAGATTGCCGGATAACAGTCAAGAGTTCTGTTTTGGGCATGTTAAATTTCAGATGCTGATATAGAGAGTCAAATAAATATACAAAGGAAGCAAGTGGACTTTTAAAATGTCATTATTGGGTTTCTATTTGTTTCAAAATTATTTTCTGTATTTTTCATGTGCCAAATCTTGTTTATGCTGGATGTACTTTAAGGTGTTGAAGTCATCTTTGATTATAATCCTCTCAAGTTACTTTCCTTATAGAAAACTCTCCTGGACTATATCATAAAATAATTCCTTAAGTTTTAAACGTATCTTTCTGAACCTTGCTGCATATTCCCCAGGTCATGAGATGCGCCATGTCTTAGTAGTATTACAACACATGGCAGCCCCATTCATTAAGCATTTACTGAAGGATTTTTGTTTTCTATGTTATCTCAGGGTATTCAAGGTGTGAGGTTGTACCAGATGCTATAAAGCAAGACTCAGCAAACTTTGGCCCACAGGCAAAATCTAATACTCTGACTTTTTCAAAATAAAGTTTTATTGGAACACAGTTATTCCCATTCTTTAGATAGCGTATGGCTCCATTCACACCAAAAGGCAGAGTTGAATAGTTATGATAGAGATTTATGGCCCACAACCTAAAATATTTAGCCCTTTAAGAAAAAGTTGGTTGAAACACTTTTTCTTAAAAACCTTCTCTGGGCCAAGCATGGTGGCTCATGCCTGTTATCCCAGCACTTTGGGAGGCCGAGGTGGGCAGATTATGAGCTCAAGAGATCAAGACCAGCCTGGCCAGCATGGTGAAATCCCATCTCTATGAAAAATACAAAAATTCGCTGGGCATGGTGGCGCATGCCTGTAGTACTAGCTACTCAGGAGGCTGAGGCAGGAGAATTGCTTGAAGACAGAAGGCAGAAGTTTCAATGAGCCGAGATCTCACCACTGCACTCCAGCCTGGACAACAAAGCAAGAAACCATCTCAAAAAAAAAAACCCTTCTTATAATCAGGAAGAATCATGATTTTATGATTTGAAAACAGTGAATCAGAAATGAGCTAAAATTTATACTCATTAACCAACTGAAACAATTGTGAGAACACATCTGATAGTCAACATTTAATTGTATTGATTTTCTTTTCTTTTTTTTTCCCTCTAAAGCTGAGACTCAGAGTATAATTAAAACAATGGAATTATCAGGTAAGTTCTTTTTTTCTCTCTCTCTCTCTGAGTATCTTCATGGGTAAAATCTCAAGAATAAAACAAATTAGACCAATCCGTTTGGGGGCAGGGAGAAATAGTACAAGGGAAAACATTACATCACAAATAAAATGTTTAGAAAACCTTGAGTTTCAAAAATGCAGACCAAGAGAACATATAAAGACATGTCTGAATGCTCTGTGACTAAGGTGAATTGAGCCAGCTCTAGTGAACATACAAAGCCTGTGAGATTGCCCTCTGTCCTCTGCCCCGGAGCCCACTGTTCCTGATCTGTTTCTATTGCCAGTGTGCCCAGTCCCAGAAGTACAGTGTCTTCTCTTACTTTCTAACAAAATATGGTACTAGTATTCAAAAAGATGATGTTAGAAACCACAATTAACAATCTAAAATGTTATCATTCCAAGAAGTGCTCATATTTGCCACCCTTAGTTCTAGACTGAATGTGTTTTGGATAATGGAGCAACAGGAATTGAAGATCATTAGGCAAAGGAAGATGGCAATGTTGAATCTTGCTGTCTTGAAATCATAGTTATCTGAAAGATTTTTATCTTTCCACATTCTACCTGGTGCTTATACAAATGACAAATCTTATAAGCTCTCAATGCTGGTCATCTTTGATATATATAAACTAAGTAAAAACTAATACAAAAACAGAAAAACAAATTCCGCATGTTCTGACTTAGAAGTGGGAGCGAAATGATGAGAATTCATGAACATGAAGAAGGAAACAACAGAAACTGGTGTCTACCCGAGAGTGGAGGGTGGGAGAAGGGAGAGGAGCATTAAAAATAACTATTGGGTACTAGGCTTAATACCTGGGTGATAAAATAATTGGCAGAACGAACCCCCGTGACACGAGTTTACCTATATAGCAAACCTGCACATGTATCCTTGAGACTAAAAATAAAGTTTAAAAAAATGAAAATAAATAAATAAATAAATAATGTGAAATAAACCTATAGGTTCCTATAACTTTTTAAAAATTAGAAAAATTAAAAAAAGAGTGACTAAAAATTATGAGTGCTTTATTTTCACAGCAGATAGTCTATAATCACCTTAGTCTAACTACTACCTCTTGTTTTCAAGGAATTGGAAGCAAATTATTGTGCTTTTAACTTTTAATAATTATCTTCTATATCATACATCTCATTATTAAAGAAGTCATTTTATATGAATTCCATCTACTTCACTAATCACCATTTTTTATTGTTTCCACCTTCATAGACTAAAACTTGACATGCACTAGAGGAAAAACAGCAAAACAAAACAAAAGCAGTGCACCAGTCAGAGGAGACTGATGCAGTTCTGGGAAGAGATTTTTTTCCCTCTGCTTCATAGATTGACTATCAAGGAGAAGTCAGAGGTCATGAACTGGAAAGCTGCCAAATTGTCCATTCTTTTAAAAGAGGGACTGAAGCATCCTTCATTTTGTTTAAAGAAATTTTATTTACAAATGCCAGCTATACGTTTAATTAATTTTAGTGGAATAAAAAGCTCATTTTCGCTATTTTAATTTTTTGAGTTATGCAAGCTAATTTTCCTAAGCCAAATAATAGACAAACAATGTATTTGAATAGTGGATTCAAAAGAAATGAGACTGGATCAATAAACCACTAGAAAATTGAGTTTTATTTTTTTACATTCAAACTTCAAATATGTATTTCAGCTAAAGACTAAATGCAGATTCACCATTCCTCAAAAGATAAATTAACAAATTTATTAACAGGATATTCTCTATACTTCTGTTGACAACTCTAATAATTTGTGTGTTTTTTTCAGATTAAAGAATTCGTTAGTCTTATGTATTTGTCATCAAAGATATTAAAATGCCGAACTTGTGAAATATTTGTCCAAGGGATTAAGGACAGGAATATTATTAAAAATAATTCATATTTCTATTTTAGATAGAAATTGGCATAAAATTATAGTCCATAGAATTACTAGTTCTTTTTTCATTTTATAAATATAAGCAAATATGTATCCAGTCTTTGAATATATCACATACAGTTCTCACGTTTGATATTTTCTTCAACATTATGCTGATAGTTTTAATTTCCTTGAAAAGTTACATTTTTACACTACTTCAAAAACTATTAATAAGGGTCTATAAATTGATGATTTATATAGAACCTTTTTGGAGAGATTAAAAAACAAGTAAGGGCTCTATATGAAATGTAAGTTATGACCAGTTATACATAGATATCATATTTCAACATTATAAAACAAAAATAGATCCATGTTGGTGACATCAGTAAGATGGTCAACTAAACAGTTTCTACTGCTCTTCCCACTTCCCACAAAAACACTGAAAATAATGAATAAGCAACTACATTTTGATCAAAATAACTAAAGGAAATCTGGAGAACAGCAGCAGAAATCCTGTAGACTACTGAAACACAGGATGGCCACATAGGAAAGGAGAGGAAACACCTTGTATCTGCCATCCCATTTCCCTAGCTGGGATCAGCTCAAAACCAGAAGAGACCCCTTCCTGCAGGGAAAAGGTAAGCCAGAAGACCCCAACAGCTTTCATCAGTACCACAGTACACACAGTTTTTGCACTAGAGAATTCTGCATCCTCATAGAGTTTGAGGCCAGCTGAGGGAGCTACCCAGAGTCTATATACTGAGCTCTCCCTAGAGAAAGAGCTGATGCTGTGCCCCTCCCTCCTCTTCTCAGCCCCTACCCCTTGCCTCATGACTCTTACTGCTACTGCCCTGTACAATCTTGGGAACAAGTGCATCCTGCTCCAAGGGTGAGTATTCATTGCACCCCCCATCCCTGATGTTTTGTTACCACTGCAACAAACCCACCCAATAGCACACCATCCTCCAGCCAAGCTGCTGCTATATCATACCCCTAGGGGCAAGTTCCATGGAACTACTCCATTCCCCACACTCCTCTCACCGCGGAGCTGAAATGGCACTTCAATACCTGGGATCTCAGATCTTCTACACACCAGAGCAGGCATGCCCCTCAATGTCATGTATGAGGCAGCATACCCCTCCACCATCATCAGGGTATCACAAACTTACAGCACACTAGAGCAGTTAACCCCCAGCCCTGACACCACAGATAAGACAGCACACTACCCACAGGGGCTCAGAGCCTTTTGCACACAAGAACAATTGCACACCCCAGTGCCATAGTTGATACAGTACCCTACCCTAAAGGGTTCCAGAGGCACCACTGACCCATAAAACCATGACTTCTGGGGCCAAACAGATATGGCACCTCATATCCCAAAGAATCAGTGCCTGGCTTGAGCTGTGCCACCCAGCCCTCCAGACCAAACAGCCACATGTCCTGCCTACCCAAAATTGGACTATATCCATGCAGTCTGAACTGCTGAGACATACTGCCTCTTAGGAGACTGAAGTCATTGTTGTGCTGGACACCTCCCACTAAGGTCCAAGCTACAGCAGTGTCTTGCCATTTCTGCATTATTGCTGCTGCTGTACCTGGCCTTATAGAGCCTGGGATAGTGGTATGTCCCACCATTCCAAGGTCCATAGTCACCACTACGTTGTATCTCATCATCAAGAGCCTATGCATTTGCTAACTTTGGTGACTCCTCATCCCATATTACAGCTGTTCTTTGCTCCCTGGACCCAAGCTTCTAGAGAACTCCTTTTTCTACCAAGCTATGCCAGTGGCGTACCATGTCCAACAGGGTCACAACCTCAGCTATATTTCAGCACTCTGGGCCTAAGCTGCTGAGGTATGTCTCACATGAACAGACCCTGGCTTACTGGGGAAACTGCATTCACTGGTGCCTTGGAAAGTGAACCTGGGCCTCAAGTCCAAGGTGCTACAGTAGTCTCACAAGACACTGAGCCTATGACCTATATCCACAGCTGCTCTGATCACCTATGCCCCGGCTCCCAGTGCTTCTATAGTTGCCTGTGGGCCATATTAGACCAAACAAAAAATAGATCTCTTCACCTAAGACTCCTCACTGTGGAACGGACAAGAACAGGAGAATTTTTAAGCCTTTGCCCTAGCAACCTATGCAGCTACCATCACGTCCACAAATTCCTAAAAACTAGACCACTGAGGCACCTACATTCATTGCTGACATTGAACACAACTAACAAAGCTGCACAAAGATTACCCACTGTGCCTACATGTAATCAGAGCCACCCTGCCCAACTGGCAGCCTAAGACCCAACTGCAACAGCAAGTAGTGGAAGAGGTGGCTTCGCCTACTAGAGTTTGAAAAAAGAAACTATATCTCTAAATGTCCCAACATCAATGCACAGAACAAGAAACATGAAAAAGCAAGGAAGCATGGTACCACAAGGCAACCATAGTTCTCCAGTAACTGGCCTCAAAGAAGCAGAAATTACACACTGTCTGAAAAGTGATTTAAAGTAATGAGCTGAAATGGGTGCAATGGCTCATGCCTGTGATCCCAACACTTTGTAAGGCCAAGGCAGGCAAATCACTTGTAGTCAGGAGTTCAAAACCAGCCTGGCCAACATGGCAAAACCCTGTCTCTACTAAAAATACAAAAATTAGCTGTATGTGATGGTGCACACCTGTAATCCCAGCTACTTGAGAGGCTGAGGCAGGAGAATCACTTGAATCTGTGAGGTGGAGGTCTCAGTGAGCTGAGATCACGCTACTGCACTCCAGCCTGGGAGACAGAGTGAGACTTTGTCTCAAAAAATAATAATGAAAATAAAATAAAATAATGAGCTGAAAAACACTTGTAGATTCAACAGAATACAAATAAATGATTTAATAAAATCAGGAAAACAATTCATTATATGATTAGGAAATTCAATTAAAAGATGGATCTCACAAAAAAAAAGAACCAAACAAATCTCAAAGCTGAAGAATTCAATCAAGGAAATAAAAAATATACTAGAGAACTTCAACAGCAGACTAAATCAAGCAGAAGTTTGAAATTACTCCATCACATAAAAAAGAATAAAAAATAGTGAAGACAGCCTATAAGACTTATGGAACACCATTAAGCAAGCAAATACTGCAAAAGAAAAAGAGGCAAAGAAAGAGACAAAAAGTTTATTTAATAAAATAATTGCTGAAAATTTCCCAAGTCTTAAAAAAGATACAGACATTTGGGTTCATAAAGCACAAAGGCCTCCAAAATATGCAACCCAAAGAGATCCTCTCTAAGGCACATTATAATCAAACTGTTAAAAGTCAGAGACAAAGAAATTAAAAAAAAAAAAGAAAAAAACAAGAGAAGAGCATCAAATCACATGTAAGGAAATCACCATTAGATTATCAGTGGATTTCTGAACAGAAACCTTGCAAGCCAGGAGAGATTAAATGATATATTTAAAGACCTGAAAGAACAAATCACTGCTAGAATGCTGCATTCAACAAAGCTATCCTTCAAAATGAAGAAGAAATAAATTTGTTCCCAGACAAGAAAAGCTGAAGGAATTTACCACTAGATCTGCCTTGCAAGAAATGTTTAAAGAAGTTCTTCAAACAGGAATTATAAATTACAATTGCTGTTATAAATACATATGACATATCTATAAAGTATAAACTCACTGATAGAGGTAAATACAGAGGAAAATCAGGAACATTCATATTGTAATAGTGGTGTGTAAATTGTGTGTATCTCTAGTATGAGGGTTAAATGTCAAAATGGTAAAAAATAACTAAAGCTACAACAAGTTGTAAAATAGTTAATTATAAGATGCTTTATGGAAGCTTCATGGTAACCACAACATAAAAAACTACAGCAGGTATACACATGATAAAGAAAAAAGAATCAAGGATTAACACTACAGAAAACTACCAAATTACAAAGGTAGACAGGAGAAAGAGAAATGAAACTACTAACAATCAGAAAACAAACAAAATGACAGCAGTGAGTTCTTACCTATCAATAATGACCTCGGATACAAATAGACTAATTTATATAGTTAAAAAAACATAGAATGATTGAATAAATGAAAAACAAGATCCAACTGTATGCTGCCTACAAGATACCAGTTAAGCTTTAAGGGCACATAGGCTGAAAGTAAAGAAATGGAAGAAGATATTCCATGCAAATAATAAAGAGAGCAGAAGTAGCTATATTTACAGCTGATGAAATATACTTCAAGTCAAAAATTGTCACAAGAGACAAAGAATGTCATTATTTAATGATAAAAATGTCAATGCATCAACAGGACATTACAATTGTATAATTGTAAATATATACGCAATCAACAGTGGAGCACCTAAATACATAAAGCAAATATTAATGTACGTGAAGAGAGAAATAAAGAGCAGTATTATAATAATGGGAGACTCTAATATTCCACTTTTAACAATGGATAGATCATCCAGCAATCCCACTACTAGGTGTCTACCCAAAGGAAAAGAAATAATTATATTAAAAAGACACTTGCATATGTATTTTTATAGCAGCACAATTTACAATTGCAAAGATGTGGAACCAACCTAAGTGCCCATTGATTAATGGGTGTATAAATAAAATGTGGGACATACACACACACATATATATGTATACACACACATACACACATTGTGAAATACTTCTCAGTGACTAAAAGGAATAAAATCATGTCTTTTGCAGCTATTTGGATGGAACTGGAGGCAATTCTTTTAAGTGAAGTAACTCAGGAATAGAAAACCAAACATTGTACAGTCTCACTTTTAAGTGGGAGCTAAGCTATGCATATGCAAAGGCATACAGAGTAATATAATAAACTTTGGAGACTCAGAAGTGGGTAGGTTGGAGTGAAGCTAGGGATTTAAAAACTACACATTAGGTATGAGCATTACTCAGGTGACAGGTGCACTAAAACCTCAGAATTCACCACTTTATAATTCATCTACGTAACAAGAAACCACTGTACTTCAAAAGCTATTAAAATAAAAGGAACATAAAATTAATTTAAAAATTAAAAAGCAGTAGATAGATTGACCACATAGAAAGTTAACAAAGAAATATTGGACTTGAATTGCACTTTTCACCCATTAGACCTAACAGACATAAACAGAACTTTAATTTGACAGCAGCAGAATATGCCACCGTTTTCTTTAGTTCATATGGAACATTCCCTAGGATAGACCATATACCACAAAACAAGCCTTAACAAATTTGAAATTGAAATAATAATGTCACTTCAGACCATAATGGTATGAAACTAAAAAGCAATAATAAGAGGAATCTTGTAAAATTCACAAGTATGTGGAAATCAAATAACATGCTCCTGAACAACCAATGGGTTAAAGAAGAAATAAAAAGGAAAATTTAAAACCATCTTGAGACAAACAATAATCAAAGCACAATATACTAAAACCTGTGGAATGTAGCAAAACCAGTTCAAAGAGAAAAGTTTATAGCAACACATGCCTACATTAAAAAGAAAAAAGATCTCAAATAAGTAGTCTAACATTACACTTTAAGGAACTAGTCAAAGAAGAACAAATTAAACCTCAAATTAGCAAAAGGAAGAAAATAAAAATCAAAACAGAAATAAATCAAATAGAAAATAGAAAACTCATAGGAAGAATCAATATAATTAAGAGTTGGTTCTTTAAAAAAATAAACAAAATTGATAAACCTTTAGTTGGTCTAACTGAAAAAAAAAAGGAAGACTCCAATAAATAAAATAAAATATAAATTAAAAAAACATGAAACACCTCAGAAATTAAAAGGATCATAAGAGAGTACTGCAAAAATATATTCCAACATTGGATAATCTAGAGTAAACAGATAATTGCTTTAAAAGCATAGTAAAACAAACAAACAAACAACCTACCAGGACTGATTCAGGAAGAAATAGAAAGCCTGAAAAACAGACTAATAACAAATAAAGAGATTGAAGAAGTAACAAAAAAAACTTCCCAAAAAGAAAAGCCCAGAGACAGATAGTTTTATGGCTGAATTCTACGAAACCAATTAGAGAATTAATACCAAAACTTCTTAAACTCTTTTTTAAAACAGAGGTAGAATGAATAGTTCCAAACACATTTTATAAGGTCTGCATCACCTTGATACCTAAGCCAGATAAAGATGTTACAAGAAAAAATGCAGACCAATCTCTCTGATGAACATAGATACAAAAATCCTCAGTAAAATATTGAGGATTAAACTAAACCCAACAACATAACAAACTAAATCCGACAGCAGACCAAAAGAATTACATATTGTGACCAAGTGGGATTTATTTCTGATGTGCAATTCTAGTTTGTTGTATACAAATCAATCAATGTAGCACATCACATTAACAGAATGAACGATAAAAACCACGCAATGACCTTAATTAATACAGAAAAAGCATTTGACAAAGTCCAACATCAGTTCTTGATTTTGTAAAATCTGGCAACAGTTTAGGCATAAAAGGAAAGTTTCTCAATATAATAAAAAACATTTATGAAAAACACACTGCTACAATTATTATCAATTGAGAAAAATAAAAACTTTTCCACTCAGATTCAGTACTGGATAAGGATGCCCAGTTTTTTCACTTCTGTTCAACATAGAACCAGGAGTACTAGCAAGAGCAATCATACAAGAAAAGGAAATAAAAGGCATTAAAATAAAAAAAAAACTATCTCTATTTGCAGATGACAAAATCTTATATTCAAAAATTCCAATGATTCCACAAAGAAACTGTTAGAACTAATAAATGAATTTAGTAAAGTTGCAAAATGTAAAATTAATATTCAAAAGTCAGTAGCATTTATATACAAATAACAATCTTACTGAAAAGAAATCAATTTCATTTATAATAGCATAAAAAATTACTGGTGCTTTCTGACTTACAGTGGGGTTACATTCTGATAAAACCATCATAAATTGACAATATTGTAGGTCAAAAATGCATTCAATACCCTGATAAACCCATATTAAAGTTGAAAAATTGTTGAGTCAAACCATTGCAAGTACAGATGCTCCTCAACTTACAGTGGGGTTATATATTAAACCCTACTGTAAAGTCCTTAGGAATAAATTTAACCAAGAAAGTGAAACATATGTATACTTAAAAATAGAAAACATTGATAAAAGAAATTGATAGAGACAGAAATAAATGGAAAGATATTCTGTACCCAGGAATCAGAAAAATTAATATTGTTAAAATGTCAAAAAGCAATATATAGATTCAACACAATCCTTGCTAAAATCCCAAGGTTATTCTTCACAGAAATATAAAACAATTCCAAACATATGTATGAAAACATGAATGACCCCAAATAGCCAAAACAATTCTGAAAATAAAAAAACAAAGTTAGAAGCATCACATTTTCTGAGTTAAAATTATATTACAAATCCATAATAATCAAAACAATATGGTGCTGACATAAAAAAAAGACACATAGACCAGTGGAATAGAGTAAATAAATAAATCAAAATGTGTGCTGTCAACTAATTCTTTACAAAGACAGCAACAGCACACAATAGGTATATACTAGTTTTTTCACTAAATGGTGCTGGGAAAACTGGGTTTTTACAGGCAAAAGACTAAAGTTGGACACTTATTTTAAACTATGCACAAAAATCAACTAAAAATGGATAAAAGACTGAAAGGTAAGATCAGAAACTATAAAACTCCTAGAAGACACCATAGGGGAAAATCTGCTGGGCATTGGCCTCAGCAGTTAGGCTTTTTGGATATCAGACCAAAAGTTCAATCCACAAAATCAAAAAAACAGAACTACAGGAGACTAAAAAGCTTCTGATGGCAAAGGAAATATCAGCAAAATAAAACAGCACACTACAAATTGGGAAAAATAATTTGCAAACTATATACCTCATAAGGGGTTAAGATGCAAATATAGAAAAACAAATAGCATGATTATAAAATGGGCAAAGGGCCAGGCATGGTTGCTTACACCTGTAATCGCAGCACTTTTGAGGCCAAGGATCACGAGGTCAGGAGTTTGAGAACAGCCTGGCCAGCATGGGAAACCCTATCTCTACTAAAAATGCAAAAAATTAGCAAGTCACAGTGGCACGCACTTGTAATCCCAGCTACTCAAGAAGGTGAGGCAGGAGAATTGCTTGAACCCAGGGGGCGGAGTTTGCAGTGAGCTGACATCGTGCCACTGCACTCCAGCCTGGGTGACAGAGCGAGACTCCATCTCAAAAAATAAAAAATATGGGAAAAAGACCCTGAATAGACATTTTGTGAAAGAAGACATGAAAATTGCCATCACGTGTATGGAAAGGTGGTCAACATCATTAATTATCAGGGAAATTCAAGTCAAAACCACTATGTGATACCACCTCCCAACCATTAGGGTGCTTATTATTAAAAAGTCAAAAGATAAATGTTGGCAAGGTTATGAAGACAAAGGAACTCTTTTTTTCCCTCCAGCTTTTATTTTAAGTTCCAGAGTATATGTGCAGGATGTGCAGATTTGCAGGTTTTTTACATAGGTAAACGTGTGCTGTGGTGGTTTGCTGCATAGATCATCCCATCACCGAGGTATTAAGGCCAGCATCCATTCACTACTCCTGCTGCTCTCCATTCCCCCCACACCCACTCCCACCACTGACAGGCCCCAGTATGTGTTGTTCCCCCACCACCATGTGTCCATGTGTTCTTATGGTTCAGCTCCCACTTATAAGTGAGAACATACACTGTTTGGTTTTCTGTTTCTGAATTAGTTTGCTGAGTATAATGGCTTTCAGCTCCATCCATGTCCCTGCAAAGGATATGATCTCATTCCTTTTTATGGCTACTAGTATTCCATGATGCAGATGTACCAGATTTTCTTTATCCAGTCTATCATTGATGGACATTTTGGTTAATTCCATGTCTTTGCTATTGTGAATAGTGCTTTGATGAACATATGCATGCATGTAACTTTATAAAAGTTGATTTATATTCCTTTGGGTATCTTTTTTGGTTTCATATGAATTTTAAAATAGTTTTTCTTTCTAATTCTTTGAAGAATGTCAATAGTAGTTTACTGGGAATAGCATTGAATCTATACATTTCTTTGGGCAGTGTGGCCATCTTAACAGTATTGATACTTCCTATCCTTGAGCATGGTGTGTTTTTCTATTTGTGTCTTCTGTGATTTCCTTGATGAGTGGTTTGTAGTTCTCTTCAAAGAGGTCCTTTGCTTCCCTTGTTGGCTGTATTCCTAGGTATTTTATTCTCTTTGTAGCAATTGTGAATGTGAGTTCATTCATGATTTGACTCTCTGTTTGCCTGTTGTTGGTGTTTAGGAATATTAGTGATTTTTGCACATTGATTTTGTATTCCAAGACTTTGCTGAAGTTGATTATCAGCTTAAGATGCTTTTGGGCTGAGATGATGGAGTTTTCTAGATAGAAGATCATGCCAGCAGCAAACAACAATAATATTACTTCCTCTCTTCCTATTTAAATATACTTTACTTCTTTCTCTTGCCTGATTGCCCTGGCCAGAACTTCCAATACTATGTTGAATAGGAGTGGTAAGAGAGGGCATCTGTATCTTGTGATGGTTTTCAAGGAGAATGCTTCCAGATTTTGTCCATTCAGTACGATATTGGCTGTAGGTTTGTCATATATAGCGCTTACTATCTTGAGGTATGTTTCTTCAACACCTAGTTTATTTAGAGTTTTTAACATAAAGGGATTTTGAATTTTATTGAAATCCCCTTCTGCATCTCTTGAGACAATCATGTGGTTTTTGTCTTTAGTTTTGTTTATGTGATGAATTTCATTTCTTAATTTGCTTATGTTGAACCAACCTTGCACACTGGGGATAAAGCGAACTTGATCATGGTGGATAAGTTTTTGATGTACTGCTGGATTCAATTTGCCAGTATTTTATTGAGGATTTTTTGGCATTAATGTTCATCAGAGATATTGGCCTGAGGTTTTACTTTTTTGTTGTGTCTCTGTCAGGGTTTGGTGTCAGGATGATGCTTGCCTCATAAAATGAGTTAGGAAGGATTTCCTCTTCGGTTGTTTAAAATAGTTTCAGTAGAAATGGTGCTAGCTCTTCTTTGTACCTCTGGTAGAATTCAGCTGTAAATCTATCTGGTCACTAGCTTGCTTTTGCTTTGTCGGCTATTTATTACTGCCTCAATTTTAGAACTCATTTTTGATCTCTTCAGGGATTCAGTCTCTTCCTGATTCAGTCTTAGGAGGGTGTGTGTGTCCAGGAATTTATCCATTTCTTCTAGATTTTGTAGTTAATGAACACAGAGCTGTTTATAGTATTCTCTGATGGTTATTTGTATTTCTGTGGGGTCAGTGGTGACATCGCCCTTATCATTTCTGATTTTGTCTATTTGATTCTTCTCTCTTTTCTTCTTTATTAGTCTAGATAGTGGTATATTTATTTTATTTTATTTTTTTTTTCAAAAATCCAGCTCTTGGATTCATTCATTTATTGAAGGATTTTTTGAGTCTGGGTCTCCTTCAGTTCTGCTCTGATCTTGGTTATTTCTTGTTTTCTGCCAGTTTGAGGGTTTGTTTGATTTTGGAACTCTAGTTCTTTTAGTTGTGATGTTAGGTTGTTGATTCAAGATCTTTCCAGCTTTTATCAAGCAGCGGAACTCTTGAAGTGCATACTGGTGCAGCCATTACAGAAAATAGTATGAAGAACTTGGCTGGGCATGGTGGCTCATGCCTGTAATCCCAGCACTTTGGAAGGCCAAAGCAGGTGATCACCTGAGGTCAGCAGTTTGAGACAAGCCTGGTGAAACCTCATCTTTACTAAAAATACAAAACTTAGCCAGACATGGTGGCATAGGCCTGTAATCTCAGCTACTCAAGAGGCTCAGGCAGGAGAATCACCTGAACCCGGGAGGCGGTTGCAGTGAGCAGAGAAGGTGCCATTGCATTCCAGCCTGGGCAACAGAGTAAGACTCTGTCTAAAAAATAATAATAATATGGAGATTTTGAAAGAAATTAAAACTAGAACTACCAAATGATCCAACAGTCCCTTTTCTGGGCATATATCCAGAGGATATTAAATCACCACCACATAAGCGTATGTGCACTCTCATTTTCATGACAGCCAAGATACAGAAACAACCTAAATGCCTGTTAATGGATAAATGGATAGAGAATAATATTCCATATTCAATGAAATATTTAGTCCTAAAAAATAATGAGACTTGCCATTTGCCAAAACATGGATGCATATGGAGGACATTATGCTAAGTGAAATAAGCTAGACACAGAAATAATATTGTATAATCTCACTAACATGTGAAATCTAAAAAAAAAATCAAATATACAGAGATACAGAACAAAGCAGCAGTTACAGGGACAGAGAGGAAATGGGAAGATATAGATTAGAGGATACAAAGTTAGCAGCTCTGTGGATTAAAGTGTAGGAGTCTTTCATACAACATAAGGACTTTGCTAACACAATTGTACTGTGTTTGGGATTCATGCTAAATGAGTAGATTTTAATGCTTTTGCCACAAAAACAACTAAAATGTATAATTATGTAAGATGATCAATGTGTTCATTTCTTGCACTATAGTAATTTTTATTATCTAAATGTATCTCCATAGTATCATGTTGTATACTTTACATATATACAAAAATGTATTTTAAAATTATTTTATTTTAAAAATAAGAGATAGAAGATAATTATAGTTGTGTAGATATGACCAATTGATCAATCAAGGTCTAAGAACATTTTCATTAAATCACTCATTTCATTAAATAGCGCAGAGGTAGTATGTAGTGGAAAGATGCGTTTAGTGATGCTTAACATGAGAAAATTATGTTCAGTATTTAAAGTTTATGGGAAAATCAAACTGCAACTGCCCACTGTAACATATCTGGTAAGGCCCCAAATTTGGTGTAAACCTAGACTGACTATACAGAATGGTATATTTAAACAACCACCAGTAACCAAGGCTTTTAATAAATATTCATCCTGTTCCTATTATGTGTACACTAGCTAAAAGAGGAACGATACATGGAGTCTGCCATTAGCAGTTACTAAGGACACAAGTCAATATTATACATAACTATAATAATTCTATTAGTCATGTAGGTATAAAGTAATATGTCATAGGTAAACTTCAGATAATCTTATGTAAGATCAAAGGATAGAGTAATTTTTTTTTCCTTTAGCTGTGGTTGTGGTATCCATTGAGTGAAAAAAAAAAAAAGCCATTTTTAAAAGATAAGAAAGGGTTCATGAAAGAATTGACCACTTGGTAGCCAGATTATTCTGCCTACTGATTTTTCTAGCTCTAAGTTCAGACCTAAGGAGGAGATTAAAAGACCCACTGAAAAGTGGTGAAGGACTGTTATTCCCTAAAGATAAATGCAAACACTGCATAGCCATTACAACAGTTTTAAGCAATGATGGAATTCACTTTTCTTTGGCCTTATCATTTTCACACAGACAGGGAGAGCTAATAACTTGTCCTTCAAAATGAACCGTTTGATATCACTGATAAGAGACCTCAGCCCTGAGCAAAATGGACCATTGTACTTCACTGAATTGAGCAAGGAATAAACCATTAGCACTTAATTTTCTGGGGAAAACAACTGTATTAGGGTTCTCCAGATAAACAGAACCAATAGAATGTGCACAGAGAGCAAGAACGAGACAGAGAGAGAGAGAGAGAGAGAGAGGGAAACAGAAGATGGGGGCAGAGAGAGAGGTATTGTAAGAATTGGCTCAAGTAATAATAGAGGGTGACAGGTCTCAAGACTAAGGACAGCAGATGGAGTAGTTCCAGCCTGAGTCCAAAGGCATGAGAACCAGTGTGGCTGATGGCATAATTTCCAGTCTAAAAGTTAGTAACCTCAAGTCCCAAGAAGAGCCGTAGTTTCAGTTTGCATCCTAAGTCAAGGAAAGACCAAGGTCCTTGCTCAGGATAATCAGGTAGAACTTCCCTCTTTGTTTTACTCAGGGTTTCAACTGGTTGGATGAGAGGTAACCAGTCAGGAAGGGCAATCTTCTTTCCCCAGTCTACCAACTCAAATGTTAGCCTTATCCAAAAGCACCCTAGCAGACACACTCAGAACAATGCTTGACCAAACATCTGGGCACCCAGTGGCCCATTCAATATAACACATAAAATTAATCATCACAATATTCCCACAGCAACCAGCGTATCTTGAAAGATCTCATCATCCGTATCTTTTTTCACTTTCCTTAACTGTGTTTCAGAGTCTCAGTTGCATTGTGGTCATTAAATTTGATAGAAACAAAGCCAGAACAGGTATTACAAGCCCCACCAAACCTGACCACTGGCCTTTGGAAAAGAGGATGCTCCATCCTATCTGAGCATATTCACTGTGCTCAACACTCTTATTTCTGAGAATTTGGCTGCTGACCTCTAGAAACTTATATAAACTGAAACATGAATTATTCTATACAGGGGGTAGTTTATCTGAGTTTTCTAACTTTGAATGACAGAATCCTGATGTTGTTGTTTAGTTAGGATCCACTCAAGCTAGAAATATACCTCTAGCAGAATAATAGCTAGAGTTTTTTTTTTTATCTTGGGATTTTAGGATGTTTAGAAAATTAATTGAGAAGAAAAGAATTAAATTATGGAATGATAAATAAATCAATGTATATGTGGGAGTGTCTGGTATAAACTTCTCCTTAGAAAATTGTAGATTCTGGGTATGGCTAAGGGGATTCTTATCTAATTCAGAGACCTGCTGAATCTCAAAGTATGCTCTGCACTGTTCTTGCACCACCCTAGCCTGCACTGAAAAGTCATAAAAACTCACAGTCTTCACTGATGAGCTGCCCAGCAATCAGTCTAGGAACCAACACATTTCCTGGTATTGCTGAAGGCGTATGGTTCTCCAATGAACTCTACAACAGGCTTTATTTACTATATTAGCAGTAATTCTGTCTCCTTGTTACTATCCTCATGGTCTGGTTTGATCTGTTGAAGGAAGGTGTTCAGTTTGTTTTGATGAGAAAAATACCTTCTTAATTGAGGCCTAAATTGAAAATAGACTTATGTATATTTATGTATATATATATATATATATGTTTTTTTTGAGACAGAGTCTCGCTATGTAGCCAAGGCCGGAGTGCAGTGGCACGATCTTGGCTCACTGCAACCTCCGCCTTCTGGGTCCCAATTCAAGCAATTGGGATTTAGTCCCCCAGGTAGCTGGGATTACAGGAACACACCACCATGTCCAGATAATCTTTGTATTTTTAGTAGAGATGTGGTTTAATTCTGTCTTAGCCCCCCAAGTAGCTGGGACTACAGGAAGCACAACCATGCCCAGCCAATCTTTGTATTTTTAGTAGAGATGTGGTTTCACACCTCCCCTACTATTGCATGTTTCACATCTATCAATGTTGGGATATATTTCTCACCTCCCCTACTAAAATGTGAGCTCCTTAAATGCAAGAGCTACCTCTCATACTCTGTTATATTTTCTTCAACATTTAGTAATGGACCTAGAGTAGGTCTCTATTTTTGTTGTTGTTGTTGAATGAATGAGAAAAAATAATAATATCATGATTTTAAATATGTGCCAATCCCAATATTAAGATTAAAAAGATAATCTGATAAATTCACTTCATCTTTCATAGTAGTCAATTCTGTTGCCAAAAAGTTTGTTTATCCATTCAGTAAATAGTGATGGACCCTACTTCCAGACACTGTTATAACATTCTGGAAATATCAGTGAGCAAATAAAGATCCTTGCGCTAGAGGATCTTATATTCTAGTAGGGAAGATAAGCTATACCCAATAAAATAATAATTAATTAAATTGTATAGTAAGCTAAAAAGTGTAAGTGCTCTGAGAAGTAAAATGTGCAGCAATAGAGGAAAAGGGATCACAAGCACTGGAGAGGTGGAAAACGGTTTGCAAGATTAAAAATGTGGCCAAGGTACGTCTCCCAGAAAAGGGTTGAGTAAATACAAGAAGGAAGTGAGCCACCCAATATGAGGAGGAAGAACATCCAGGCAGAGCTAGAACTTGAGGAGAGGCCAAGCATGTTTAAGGGACAGCCTTAAGTAAGTGGGCAGAAATGAGGCAGGGGATTTTCCAGACAGATTACTAGGGTTTTGTGGGTTATCACGTGGACTTCGGCTTTTTTTCTAAGGGGAATGGTGAATCACTGGGGGCTTTGAGCAGCAGGATTACATGAGCTGACTCATGCTTTATAACTCAGACAGCTGAAGAGACACTGTCAACTGAAAAAAGGATTCATTATCTAGGAGAGAGAAGATGGTGGATTTAACCAAGGCGATCACAGAGTGGATGGTATGAAATCTCCAAAGTCTGGATTTATTTTGGAGATGAAGCCAATAAATACTCCTGATGATTACATGTGGAAGAGAATAGAAAGAGATGAATCAAAAATAGGTCTTTGGCTTGAGCAATTCAAAAGAATGTCTGCTCTAAACTAGGATGGGAAGGCTTCAGATAGCCTGGAAGTTAAAGTATGGACATGTTAGAGTTCAAAATGTTTATTACTTGCTAAGTAAGTGTCTGGATTTACAAATCTGGAATTTAAAAAAAAGGCCTGGGATGAAGTATAAGTTGGGGAATCAGTGATATTGATGTATTTAATCCTTAAAATTGAATGAAATCTCCAAATAAATAAGGGTCATTAGATATGAGGACCAAAGACTAAACCCTGGGGGTCATTCCAAGATTATAATTTAGAAAGAAAAAGAGGGTCCAGGTGTGGTGGCTCATACCTATAATCCCAGCTCTTTGAGAGGCCAAGGTGGGAAGATCACTTGAGGCCAGGAGTTTGAGGCCATCCTGAGAAACACAGCAAGATCCACCTCTATGAAAAAATAAGAAAATTAGCTGGGCATGGTGGTACACACCTGTGGTCTTATCTCCTCAAGAGGCTGAATCGGGAGGATCATTTGAGCCCAGTAAGTGACGGCTGCAGGGAACTGTGATTGCACAACTGCAAGTCAGCCTGAAATTGACAGCAAGATCCTGAAACTGACAGTAAGATCCTGTCTCAATAAATAAAGAAAAATTAAAAATATTTTTTAAAAAAAGAAGAAAAGGAACAACCAACCAATGAGACAAAAAAGAAAAAAAAATCAATAGAGTCTACTCTCTTGGTAGTCACATAAAGAAAATGTGATAAGCAGGAGAAAAAGATTTGTGTCAAAAGCAGAAAAGTTATTTTTTCTTAAATGGCAAACTGCAATTAGAGACCAGTTCCAAAGTGCTGCGGTTACAAGTGTGAGCCACCACAGCTAAACCTGGCCCAAGATTTCTTTTAACTAAAAAAACTTTGGGAGGGAAACTCACAGAATAAAGGATTGTGTCCTAGTAATTTCAGGGACTTTGTTTACCCATAGATAGTCTCTTCAGAGCTTCACTCTGAGAATAACTCAAAATCACTACACATTCAAATTCTTAGAAGAGAATGTTGGTTATATAGTGGGCCTGAGGTTGGAGTAAGAAGGGGCATCTCTTATGACCACATGAAGCGGGGAAGGAGTAATTTTCCATAGGAAGAGTTAGGCTTCCCAAAAAAAGGGGAGAATAAAAGTTTTAGACAAACAGATATTTCCCTTAAGAACCAGTGCCCATGTCTTCTATGTCCAGTTTAAAGTTCCTGAGGCTTCATTTCTGCTCCCAATAGGAAGTGGCCTTTTAAATACTTGCCAGGGAGACTGCTTTAATCTGAATCTTCAGAGAAGCAGAGTTCAAGATGCAATTAAAAGTACAATGATTTTATTAGAGAAAATGCCTGTGTGAGAAGAAATGCTGGTGAGGAGACAAGGACAGTCTGGAAGAGCTACCGGACTGCAATACACATCTGACCATAGTGATGGGGGGAGGGAGAGAGCAGGGATGCTGAGCAGAAGCACCTGGGTGGCCATGCGTTCTAGAGGAGGTTCAGGAAGACCATCAGGGAATCCTGCAGCCCACATTTATCCCAAGAACAAGCCAGGAACCTGCCAATGAGTGGCAGGCCCACTCATTGGCTGGGAGCAGCCTTAGAGAGACATGTTACCAGTGCAAACACAGAGATGGATTTCAGAGGAAATGTGAGTAACTTTGGTCACTTACACTCTCTATAGTTTGAGTTCTATAAGGAGTATTACTACAGCAACCACAGGTGCTTTGGGATATTGATAGGTCTTCTGTCTTTAAAACTCTCAATGACTTATTACGTAATTGGTCTACAGTGAGGTCCAAATATGTACCAATGTCAGATGCTGATGGGACAAATTTGGATATACATTATTACAACAGACTTGACTCTGAGGGTCTCTGCCTCATCAGCTTGCTCCAAGTTCTGATCTAAAGTTTCCAGACTGGACTTAAATCCTGAAACAACATAGCCACGAATTCAATAATCATAACAATCACCAAAGTCAGGGTCTAAGAACAAACCTATGACATCTAAGAGCACCATATTCTACTCCAATTTCTCCAGTTCCTCAATTTGGTGACTAGAGCAAAGAAGCATCTGAAAACACAGACCTAAAGTCCATATATTTTCACCCGTAGAATGTTCGAGAAAATCAGACAAACTGACCTTGCTTGGGACATTCAACTCTCTAGGGGCATCTTCATAATATAATAGTAGAACATTATTATTATATAGAATTATACATATTAATATTACATACCCTTCTAAGCAGTTTAAGTTTATTTTTACTCATATAATTTTCACACTACTATGATGTACAGCTATTATAATCTCCATGTATATATGTGGAAACTCAAGCACAAAGAGGTGAAGAAACTTGCCCAAGATTCCACAGAGGTAAGTGCTAGAGTCCGATTTGAACCCAGCTGTCCTGTCTTAAGAATCATGCTCTTGGCCACTCTGCTATATATCTCCAACACTTCCTCTGGAAATGCTATTTTGTTAGTCATGTAGGATAATACAGTCTCAATGAAAACTGTGTAGATCATCAGCTCTGAGCATGTCATGGATTCCCCATCTTAGTCATAGAAAGAATAACATTAGGCTCACGTTTTGTGGATTCAGCCAAGTACCATAATTTCAGCAATATGATCATGCTGAAAAATAGAGCTCTTAAACTGTGGGTCAATTTCCATGATTGGGTCATGACCAGTAATTGTTTGTGTGTGTGGTGTGGAGTGTGTGTGTGTTTGTGTGTGCTGGATTCAGAAATAATTTCTCAACTGAAGTTTTCAGTTTAAAGAAAAACAGAACAAATGTTTAAAGCATTTGTTCAAGGAGCCACCAAATCCTTCCACTTTGAGGGGTTCACATGTTGGCCTATCTATGGGTCATTACAGAAACCATTGGCACTGGACAATCAACACGTTTGAAGCAGGGAAGCTGGGAGTTTCTTCTGACCCAGGCAGATTACAGTCAGTCCTGAGGCTGCCATTTAGCCTGTCTACAAGAAGGTAATATGGTAGGATAATTAACCCTTGGGAAATCCCAAGAGGATTAACATCATTGGTTATTTGATCAGCCACCTTATTCTCTACCAAGACAACTGAAAGAGCATTCATCCTCACTAAACTACTTGACACTGGAAAAGGCAGCTGAAAGTACCAAGGTTTCAGCTAGTTCCCACTCTTTCATTTAATATTCCTTTTTCTGCCTGCTTAATGTGCTAGCCTGACATTTTTCTTTGTTCTTACGGGCATAAATCTAGCTTCCACCCACAGATCTCTTGCATGGCAAGAACGGTACAGACTCTAAACATTATTCTTCACCCACAGATGTCAAAAATGCATGAGCATGCAGTGCGTGCTGGAATGTGGGTGGTGAAGAAGGAATGAGCCAAGGCAGTCATAGAAATATCAGTTTCTTTGGTGCAATTATACATGGCCTCAATATGCCCAAGGAACCGTATCATAAGAGGTGCCTCTTAGTTCAGGCAAGCTGTCAGCTACATTTGACTGCACACCCCCTGTGGCCAGAGCTCCATGTGGGGTGTGGTGACAAGTATGGCCCTCACACTCTAGGAACTTGCAATTCAGTGAAGCGACAAGGCAAACAGGCATAATTTAAATAGAACACTTCATACTGCAAGAGAAAGAGAATGAAATTTCAAAAAATGTTCTAAGTACAAATTACACTTTATCCCAAATTCACAAGATAAAATGGTTTCAACTTATATAATACTTAATTATTTATATTCCTTTAAACTTCTTGACAGCTATGGATTTTGAGTAGTCAATTTTTACATATAATTTTTGTTTCAGTCCTTCTGTTTTAAGATGGTAAATGTTAACTTAACAAACAAATAACAATAAAAATAAATTTTTAATTTCTATTTTCCTTGGAAGGAAAGAACATGGACACTAGTGGAAAAACAGCCAAGCAGAAGTTCCTCTAGAAAAGGCACATAATAAAACCAGCTGCTGAACTTTAGGGATGAAAATGAAGGAGTCTTCTTTGATTTTTCCTCAGTTCTTCTAGCCAAAGCCTCAACTGCAATTTTTATCTCTTCAGTCACTGATAAATACTATAAAATCTGAAGTCCTGTGCAGTTATGATCATTTTAACTATGTGTGATAGAAAAATAACACTATCACCCAAAGTTATAATATCTGAAATTTGAAGAATGCTTTTGCATAGATTCACATTCCACAAGAATTTTATGCAGTAGGTTATACAGGCTATAACCTATGCTTTAAAACTTGCTCAAGTTTTCTTGGCCAGTTCTGAAGATCTAAAACTGATACTCAGGCTTTCTGGGTCTAAATTTAATCATCTTTCCAGGAGGAGTGGATGAACTTATAGTTTATTGTTGTAATTGTATGTATCCTATTATTCAACAATGACTGGTTTTCACAGATCTCCAGAAAAGCAAACTATTTGAATTTGCAAAAAAATCTTATATGAAGACTTAATACCAGAGTCTGATTCTGGATTTGTGATTTTCCTACAGGTAGCACTCTACAACCAGATGCGTCACCTTCTAAAACTGGTACATTACACTCAATGCCAGTTACTATTCCAGAAGGCACTTTACAGTCTCAAGGTAGGATATCTGTGTGCCTAGGTGGAAATCTGCTCTATTTGACCCTTTCTCACCAAGGAAACCCTACCAATCTTGACTCAAAAAACAAAGCTCCTTCAAAATGAGACTGGATCTTTTGCACTTGCAAATCATGGCTGCTTCCTTAAATGAGGGTGGAGGGAGGACTGCAGAGATTGGCACAAAAGTGACTGTATTTTACTCTTAAAATAATAGGCACTGAGAATGGAAAAAACGCAAGTGCTTCAGCAACCAGCCCTTCTTATTCCAGTGAGTAACAACAATGTCTTCATTCATGGCAGTAGATAGGCAGAATGTTTTAATGTGACTGGTAAAGGGGAGAAATTAGATTATGGGAAGCCTTTACTCAACTTTACTGAGCTGGCAATTCCATTACAATCCTATCTAACTGCTGCCTGCTCTGAAAATTTCCCAGAAGTGAGTCTGGTCTTAATGGCCAAACAGACAAACAAAAAAAAGGTGGGTGGGATGAAGCACACTTTGGCAAATTTTTTCTTAGCTTAGTATTTAGCAATTACCATCAAGGGCCAAGGATGATTTAATGGGACTATTTCAGATAAGCCAAAGTGCATAGGTAGAGTTCCCCATAAAAGTGAATTATTCCCAAGTTATCAGGCTGTATACCTTGAATATATTTCATTTTTGTCAAGTAAATAATTAAAATTATAAAGTAAATTATACCAAAAAGTGAACTGTTTGCTTTCATAGAACTTTATCTTAACATTAAAAATGGCCAGTAAGAAATGTTCCATTTTAACTAAAACATATATAGGTCATACAACATTTATGTGTGTGCTAAGACTGAATACAGAATATTAAATAATTTTCTTAGTAATTAAGAATAAAGAGAATAGATTCAAAACTGTTAGTATAAAAGTCTCTCTTAAGTTTGGGTAAGCCCATTCATTAAATAAGTCATCACAGAAATTACTGACCTGCTGATTCATGGCATCTTCATTTTGAAAGGCGATGATGATTTCACCTAAGAGCTATTAGGAAATCAGCAGAACTTACTTAAAACAAATATTTGTCTTTGACAATGGAAGTGTAAACCATCTTACAGACGAATTTGGAGAATAATTCTTACCCCGATAAATATATAAGGAGTATGTATGTAAGCAAATATGTTAAACTAATATCATCTTAATTTCCTTTAGTCGTATGTCTATGACAGCTCTCTTGATTTTATCACTGTACTCTTAACCTTGGAAATGACCATCAGAAAAGAGGAACGGAAGGAGGGAGGGAGGGAGGGAAGAAGGAAAGAAGGAGGGAGGAAGGAAGGAGGGAGGGAGGGAGGAAGGAAGGAGGGAGGGAGGCAGGGAGGAAGGAAGGGAAGAGGGGGAGGAAATATAATAGAAATTCTATTCCTCTTAATAGAAATATAAAAGACTCACCTAAGTTACTGCAGCAGCACCACTCCCCCAAACAGACACACATACACACATCTCTCTTGAATCATGTTTATTTTTAAGAATCATCTTCACTGTGATATCTGCTTATTTTATGCCTTTTCTAGTTTTAAGATATTATTATAGAAAGACATTTGTGTTTTAGAAAGCCAGCGTTAGGACTAGAGCAATCCCAATTGGGTTATATATATTTTCCCAGTAACTTCATTATAAAGTACTAAAAAATGTAATGAGTGAATGTGGGTTTAATTATAATCTAGAGTACATCTTCTGCTTCTCCAGTCTTTCATCTCCCCACTTCTTCAGTCTCCAGGAAGATGGGGGCACTCTCTCTTAAGGATGGAATTTGTTTCAGAAGGGTAACAAGACTGACATCAAGTGGTTACGTCAAAAATGACAACTAGAACAAAACCCTGAATCAGATCAATCTTTGCCTAAAATACAGTGTTTTTAATAGAATGATGTTTAAAGAAGAAAGGAAGCACTCATGCTTTTGCTCACTTACTGAACTATCTCTGTGAAATTCAGTAGCCACTCTAATTGACAATGTCTCCAATTCTTTTTAGGTATTATTTTGCCAGTGGTTATTGCTCTGATTGTAATAACACTTTCAGTATTTGTTTTGGTGGGTTTGTACCGAGTGTGCTGGAAGTCAGACCCAGGTAGGTAACAGTGTTTTGTTTTGTTTTCCTGAAAGAAGAAAGAATATATGCTTAGCTTAAACTTGATTTTAAATTCTTAAAGGGAGAGAAGAGTTATAGAAAGGAATGAAATGTCGTTATTTCCTGATCACAGAAATGAAGGATGAAGGACACAGACACCCACTGAACGCTAGTGAATTGCAGAGTGCGGATTAACTACTATTAGTAGATATTATCAAATGTGGGCAAATTATTTTTAATAAAGTAGCCCAAATTTTGTGGGTGGTCAGGGGAATATGGTAATAAAGAGGGCATAAAAATGACATACTTTGTCTATGGTAAAGATTAATTCCATTTCTATGTAACAGAGAATAAAAAGAGGGATTGCTAAGAATTCAGCACAGGGACCTATAATCTTAAAAGTTCTATAACTAATTTTCCTCCTTGGAGACACACCCAATGAAAGTATCTTCCATGACCATGTTATATTTTTTATTCTTTTTAAGAATATACTTTCTATTTTAGAATAGATTTAAAGTTACAGGAAAGTTGCAAAGACAGTACAGGGAGTCACCACACCTAGTTTCCCTTATTCCTTTATTAGGATCAGATGGTATGTTTGTCACAATGAATGAACTAATACTGATAAATTACTGTTAACTAAATTCTGATTTCTTTTAGTCTTTATTCAGACATTTTTCTGTTCCAGGAACTTTGGCTTTTCTGTAGTCAACCTTCACCTAAATACCCCTGCAGCTCCCACAGCTCAGCCGTCACATTTCCTTAATTCCAAATTACCTTTCTATTTCACAACCCGGCCCTGGTCGTGTAATGTAGTATCATTATTCGTGCCCTCAACTATACTATTCCTTCTGAAACATCCAGCACACCTCTTACCTTTCATAACACACCTAATCTCCAACTTACCCATCAGGACTCAACTCAAACACAAATTTACTGTATCTTTTATAACACGCCACTTCTTCAAGCAGAATGAATTGTCCCTTTAATTGTAATACTACCAATTTGGATTATGTTATTTATCATACCATAGTATAGATACTTACTTCTCCACGTGCCTACCCTCCACTGAAAGTCAGGCAACCTCTCCAAGTCAAAGTCACATATTGTTCATATTGCAGACCCTTACTACATGCATATTGAGTTACATTTTAAAATCTACAGTAAATACAATTATCTTTTGTCACTTTAATTTTAAATATGTTCACTAAAAAAACTCTACCTAAGTCTCATAAACTGTTAAAAGATAAAAAGCAATTATTTTTATATGTTATATAAGCTGTATTATTCTTTGTTTACCTCATGGACAATGTGCCCCCAGGACACTAATGAATGCTATCCTTAAAGCCACCTACTGACCACACATTGCAGGGACAGTTGTAATATGATCGTGACAGTACTAAGAGAAGCTAGGAGACCAAAGCAGGAGAGTTCATTTTAGATCTTGATGAAAAGTAAAAACAAATCAATGCCTTTTCCTTCCCAGTGAATAAACTTCTTACTGTCTGAACTATGCCTCCTTGTTCAGTTTTCAAAAGGGAAACAGCATTTTTATAAATCAGTTTAATTTCTGCAAGTTTCTGGGCTACCAATCCTGTCTTTTACAGAAATCAGCTATCCAAATTGAAGCCTGTTGCATATATAGAATAGGTAAAAAAGTTAATGTGCTAAATTTATTTGTAAAAATATGCTATACTAAAAATTTACTTTGCATGGGAAGATTTAAGAATACATTATTTGAAAAGTTGACATTTTCTACTTAAGAGGCCTCTATGGATGTGTAAAATTCCTACCACTATGGATAGTTACTCTGAAGACATGAGTATTTTAAAGTCAAGTTTGGCAATTGTACAATTAGCCAAATCTTTTGGATGATTGTTAACTATGTTTCTCAGACAGAATTTATAGCACTGTTATCATTAAATTAGCACCATTAAATACCTGCAGTTAATCACTCTTCAAGCATGTGAGTGAGACTATCTAGTTCGGGAAATTAGTAAACCCATTCTGCTCTTTGGAAGACAACATGAATCAGAGATTTCAGTATAAAATTAAGCTTATTTGCACAAGGTTGGCAGTGGACTGAGCTTTAACCAAATAAGAATGGTATGTATGCAGAAAGTAGTCTGTTGGCTTGCATCTATCTGCTAATGAGACTATCGCTATAGTTTCTTAGGGAAAAAAATATTAAAACGGGCATACAAAAATGTGAATACACTTTGCTGGAGAGGATGTGAAGAAAAGGGAAACCTTGTACATAGTGGGTGGAAATGTAAATTAATAGAACCACTATTGAGAGAAGCCTGGAGGTTCCCCAAAAAACTGGAAATAAAGCTACGATATGATCCAGCAATCCCACTGCTGGATTAGGTGGATAGGTGTATACGCCTAACAAAGGAAATCACTATATCAAACGAATACCTGCATCCCCATGTTTCTTGCAGCACTGTTCACAATAGCTAAGATTTGGAAGTGTCTACCAACAGATGAATAGATAAAGAAAATGTGGTACTTATTACATACAGTGATGTACCATTCAGCCATGAAAAATAATGAGATCCTGTCAATTGCAACAACATGGATGGAACTGGACGTCATTACGTTAAGTGAAATAAGTCAGGCACAGAAAGACAAACTTTGCATGTTCTTATTCCTGAAAGCTAAAAAATCAAAACAAGTGAACTCATAGAGCTAGAGCTAGACAGTAAGAGGATGACTACCGGAAGTTGGGAAGGGTAATGGAGGGGAAATGGAGATGGTTAATGGGTACAAAAATATATAAAGTATGGATAAAACCTAGTATTTGATAGCATAACAGGGTGACTAGAGTTGATAATAAACTTATTGGTACATTTTGAAATAATGAATATAACTGGACTGTTTGTAACACAAAGGATGCTTCAGGGGATGAATACACCATTTCCATGATGTGATTACTACACATTGCATGCCTCTATCAAAATCTCTCTTATATCCCATAAATATCTACACCTACTATGTAACCACAAATATTATAATTTTTTAAAAAATCAACACATTTTAAAACAGGGCTATTAGCATCACAGGTGATATTGTATATGACACATAACAATCACAAAATGCTGTGATGGAGCAAAGATGAGGTTAGGTCTAATTGATGAGCAGCATATGGTGCCATGGGTTCGATCCTAGGGATCAAAGTTATGACAAGATGTCTTAGCCAAGACGACAGAAATAGAAGCAGCCAAAATATTAGTGGAGGTTAAGGTCTTTATAAAACAAGGATAGCCAAAGCCAGGAGAATTATATTCAAAGGGCATATTCAATGACAAGATTTAGATTCGAGATGAGAGGAAATCTAAGAAACGTAAGCTAAGTAGCTATGGAATAAAACCAGAGCAAAGGGGACCTTATGCAATCACATTAAACGGTCGGCCTGATTGGCCACAAATTAATGCAAGATTTGATCACCAACATTCACTCTAGAGAGGCCATGTCCTTATGCAGAATGAATCATTCTGAGTTCCCACTCTAAACCCCAGGTGTTTTCTATCAGACAGTTTTGAAGCAGCCTGGCAAAGAGTAGAAAAGATAAGTTGCAGTCAGTAGCCTCTGTGACATTTTGCAGGGCTCTTTTGAGAGGCTGAATCAGTGAGTTTAAGATGCAATTAGAAATAGTATCGACATTGTAACTCACCACAAACACAGTGATTTGTGTCCCAGGAAAGAACAATGTATAAAGGAAAGTCAAAAATTCAATTATCTGGTATAAAAACTTCAAAACTTTTAATAGAATTTTTTCAGAGATACTGAAGTAAACAGACATTTTCTGTTGTCCATGAGATTGTGCAATAATGAACAGCAATTCCACATAGTGATATGAAACTACAAGATCAAGATTAGTCCAGAACTAAGTTTAGTGGAGTTGACCTAATTAGGATTATCCCATGAATGCCGGCATAAATATTAACCATACCTGAGGAAATGGCTTGCCAGGGGGGAAATTTAAGGATGTTAAAATGGCTTAGAAACATCTCTGCATAGAAAAGAGTGGGCAGCAGGTGAGGGAGTTGGGGGGCTCAGATTTTTGGTAGCCAACTTCTTTGCAACTCTAATACTGACTTTCTTTTCTCCTAGGCACAGCAGAAAATGGAAATGATCAGTAAGTAAGCCCATAGCATCTTTTTCCCAGACCCTACCATTTCCATAGTGAAAATTATTGTTACTCTACTCATACTTTTTTGGATTATTTTCTAAAGTGTAGAAGCACTACATATTGACTTTTGGCTTTTTGTCAGAGCTCTCCACATTTAACAGAGAAATTCCAAATGTATGATCATGCTTAATCTTAATGTGATAAATTGGGAAATAAAAATACGAAATGGAAAAGTAGAAGAATGAATATAATTATGAGGGAAAATAGCATAGAAAAAACACCTAGAATTTTGAAATCGTTTTCTCAGTGAAATGTTTAATATGTTTATCACAGGGAAAATTGTGCCTCTGCCTTGAGCCGGTTCTTAGTGCCTTTAAAGTAGATGGTGATTCTACTTTGACTTGATTAATGAACAAAGCAGATTTTAGCCATCCAGGCAACTCTAACAGCCAAGGTGCTGCAAAGAGTCATGATGAATTGTTTTTCATGTCAAAACAAATTCTGTTTTCCTTGTTGACATGAATTTGTGGTCTACTTCTATATACGCATTTTTATGTTTCATAAGGTTGTAAACTTTAAAATAATAATGCTACATTACAACTTATATGACTTAGAAATAGAGACTCCTGAGATGTCCAAAGGAAGGAATTAGGGTTTGAAACTCTTTCAGGTAGAAGAGAACTCTGATTAAAATAGGCAGTTCAGATATGGTGCTACAGTATCTTAGGACTTCATGAAAAGGAATATCTCTAGAATTCAGTATAAGCCCAAAAGGTTTGGAAACATTTCTATGTCTTTCTCTATAATTCAGAATTGGAGACATGTCCAATATGGACCTTGTGACAAGCGTTTCGCACAACTTATACTAATTTTTAATTTATCTGACAATCACCACTATAAAAGAGTGACAGGGATTTATTGGCTTGATTCCAGAAAAAGTAAAAATTGCTAAAAAGTATATGTGTATTTGTATATAAAAAGACAAAATTTTTCATAGAAACATATATGTGTGTGTATATATATGTGCATGTGTGTGTGTGTGTGTTCATGTGTATCTTCATCATTCTGTGTCACAGTACTTTCAATGTGTCACAATGTGCCACAGTACTTTCATTGTGTCACAGTGCTTTCGAACTTACAATGCTGATTACTGTGGTGCTAATTTAACATTTTCTGTTTCAAATAGACCTCAGTCTGATAAAGAGAGTGTGAAGCTTCTCACTGTTAAGACTATTTCTCATGAATCTGGTAAGTTTCCAGGCAGTTGATTATATGAAAATTTGTTATTTTAGAATCTAACTATAACCTTGGATTTTGTTCATGTGAAACATAACCAAAAAGCCTAACTTCTTTAGAAATAGTCAATTATTGTCAATAAATGTAAAATTCTCCCATGAAGGAAAGAAAAGTCTTACCATTTTGATAAGATTATTGGACTATGTGGCCTTCAGAGGTTGCTTTCCGTAGATGTGTGGATGTATAGAGGGCTAGAGGCATTTCCTATTCTGCAGGAGTGGCAGAAAGAACACAAAATTTGTTAAAAAGCTTTTAAGTTATGGCTGTTGTTTTGTTTCTTTTTTGGTAATGGCTATGTAGTCACATATGGTCAAAAGGGCAAAAAATTTGGTCATCAGTTAAAATGTAAATCATGTTTTATATCATTTATATAAATATAATTCAGCTTCTCCAAAAGGTAAAATATAATATTCTATTGATGTAATGTGATTTTTCCCCAGTTTCTTAGGTATATTCATTTGACTGAAATTATAAAAGTCTCTCAAAATACAGATAGGATTTGTATCAAGAACAATGAAAAATTTGATACTAGATAGCTTTTCAAAATTAAAAAGCACAGATTTTTCTTTGTTTTGAGTAGATTAGACAAACCATTTATATCAAAAAGCAAATCAATTAAAAGCAATTATTAATTTTATAAAATAATCTGGCTGAGCACAGTGACTCACACCTATAATCCCAGCATTTTGGGAGGCCAAGGCGGGCAATTGCCTGAGGTCAGGAGTTTGAGACCAGCCTGGCCAAAATGTTGAAACCCTGTCTCTACTTAAAAATACAAAAATTAGCTAGGCATGATGGCATGTGCCTGTAATCTCAGCTACCCAGGATGCTGAGGCTGGAGAAATTCTGGAACCTGGGAAGCGGAGGCTGCAGTGAGCTGAGATTACTCCACTGCACTCCAACCTGGTTGACAGAGCAAGACTCAATCTAAAAAAAAAAAAAAAAAAAAAAATCCATGTGGCTCTAATTTAAATATCATGTTAGATTAATATATTTACAATATTCAATTCCTCAATTGAATATTGGGGATAAGCTATATTATAAAATTTTTGGTGGCTCAAAATAATTTTATAAAACAGAAAGCTATAAATGTTGTCTCAAGTCAAGAGCACGCTATCACAAGCTAAATGTGGTCTCAATTTCATGCAGAAATTTAAACTAGAACAAATGACAACAGGCAGACAGAAGAGTTGAAGAGCAAGAACATCTGAAGCCTGCACAAGAATGCTGAAACCCCTCACATGAGCTCTCTTCTTTTAGGAGAGATCTCCTTTGCTCTTGTATCTCTTCCACTCTTGAATACAAACATTTCCTTTATTTCCATACTGTCCTTTCTCTCAGGAGGAACCATCTGAAAGGAGCAAAGGAGTAAAATTTGCCCATAGAGTAGTTAAAAGATACGCACAATTTTCTCCTGTGAGAAACCAGTCTTAAATAAGTAGCCAGGACGATTCTACCAGGTCAGGGAAAATGGCAAAAAAATTGGTCAAGCACGCTAAATGTGAACAGTCCTGAGTAAGCACATGAGAGACCCTAAGCATGACTATACCATTTATTAAGAAAAATCCTTAGAACCTGCCTATGGCTTGCAAAGCAGGCATCACACATACTCAAAGCACTCTGCAGTCTCCTTGGCTCTCCAATTGGTGAATTAGGGTGCTAAATACATTTGGAAGTGCTCTGTGTAGAAGCTCCTGGTTCTCCTTATGAGGAGGGCACTGGGATCAGGACCACCTGTAGTTTTCTACCACCCATTTCTACCAAAGAAATGGAAAAACTGACCCTAGAATCAAGACTTCCAGCAGGGAGACCCCCCCCCAGAGAACCTTGTGTTTCTTGGTTGCAAATTTAATAGCAACTCTTCTTTAGAGCCTAGGGAAAAATTCCATGTAGGCTGTCTCCCACTGTTGCAGTGACCATAGCAGTAAGTGCAATAGACCATGGCAGCCTTGTTAAATAGACCCTTAGCCCATCTGTCTTTCTTTTCTTCAAAAATAACTTGTCAGGTCACAGGTCTAAGGGGGAGATATTATCATGAAAATAATAAGATATAATCTCGGGTACTTTTATTTCTGCCAACTTCTATTTAGAAATTATATTACTTTTAGCAGAATAACCTCTCAAAGGTCAACCCAGATGATTACCATGAAAAATATTTGGTGATAGGGCAATACTGAAATTGATGATTCAGAGTAGACTTCAGTAGTCCAGAATTTATCACCTAAAATACAATGTCATCCAAATGCTCCTTGTACTACCACAGTTTTTATTAAAGTCTATCATTAACAGAACTTGGTGGCTCCCCAAACATTAGCAAACAAATCTCTTCCCACTGCCTTTCAAGATTTATTCAAATATCTGTTTTTATAATAACATGCTCATTATACTCAAGAGAAGTTATGTTGCTAACATTATTTTTATGTAACTTCTCTTGCCAAATGCTGACATCTTTCCTAAAGAAATAAGTAGAAATGAAAACTTAAATGATTAGATTTGATATAAGTTCACAAGCTTAGCTCAATTTTTCTACTGTTGCCAATATAATAATTTTTAGAAATTTTAAAATACAAAAAAATATTGATAGAACAAATATCTGACCACTGACCACTCAGAACTGATGACTGTTACAATTTACTTTATTTGTTTCAAGACCTAAGAAATACATTGTTCATTATGAACATAGATGGGTAACACAATGAAATTTGAGCTTCAGTGGTCACAAAAAAATCTTCGAATTTGTCATTACTTCAGTGTAGAACCCCTGGATGTTTTGCCATGCTGCAAACAGTGTTTGCAAACACTGTTGACCAATAAACAGTGTTTCCAAGGAAACAGCCCTCTGCAGCAACCCACCTTCAGGGAAAATGCCAGTGGATGCGAAATCATCTGGTTTTCTAGAAGCCTCAGTGAGCCACAGTTAAAATTCTGGGCATTTTCTCCTGGGAAGAGAGTTCTCTGACCCCAAATCCCTCTTTTCCAATTAGGTCATGGAATACATAATGCGGTTGATGTTCATCCATCCACATTCCCTGCTTCCTTTAAATATGTGCTTTGTTGAACAAGATCTTCTGCTGAAATTGTAACTCATACATGTTTAGATTTGGAACTCTCTTAAATGTAGAAGAGAAAGCTCACTCGGGTACAAGAAGAAGATGCTTTCAGGAAAAAAAAAAAAGAGCATCAAATGTGGCAGATCAAGGAGTCCTTTATAAGAATATACAAGCTCCTCCTAGGTTTTAGTAAGTGATCTTGTCAGGTTAAACTTCAACATGATTGACTAAAAAATGTACGTGTGGCATGCATTTTAAACGTGATTCTTATTTATATCATCTCAGAAAGTTAATATGCATCATTTCACTTTTAATATGTCAGGTTATATAAATTTTGAAATTAGAATTGTTACTCTATGGAAGAAGAAAAAATTGAATCACTAAACTTAGCTTCAAAGCATCAGTTGATTTTGAATCATTTAGAGTAGGAAAAATCAGATCTGAATTCATTAGAATATTCCTCTGCTTAGAAGATGCTGATAAGTAATAACCTAAGATTAAGTTCAAACACCTTAGCATGTGTGCAACACCTTCCATACTGTGCTAGCTTTCTCTAGCTCAGTTTTGAAAGCACTTGATATGAAGTAATAATGCATATTTCCCAGACTTTATTCATTCCCTTTCCTGTCTCCTGTCTTTCTCTCTCTGAACCCAGCATTATTGAAGGAAGACACAGTCTCCTGCTCTACTTTGTCACGTATACTTCCCATTCTTATGGTAATTACATATTAACATGTCATTAGCATACTAATTAGTATGCTAATATCAATTACTCATTAAGTGCATGGTCATTTATTTTGCTTATTTATTTTTACAAATAAAAGTTCATTGACAACAAAAAACGAACCAAAGTGTAAAAATGAACAAAACATTCATAGATTTATAAAGCCATATGTAGAGTCATATTCTGTCCTCAGCCCGTCAATATTTGTCTCATTCTCTGTGTTTCCACCAAAGTTTCCCTGACTGTTTCAACTGTAAGTGGTCTTTCCCTCAGCTTAATATGTTCATAATTTGGCAAATTAACAGATATTAGTGCCTGATAATATTCTTCATGGCTGAAACTACCATTTTAATATTTGACCACATTATGCATAATGAAAAATAGAAAAAAAAAGAATTTAAAACTACCCATGAAGCAACCTTCATACAACCACTATTGGCATTTGATATATTTCTTTCTGGATTTTTTCCCACTGGATATGTGTGTGTTTTGTTTTCCTTTACTGTAAATATCATTATTCTTGTTACTGATATCATAGCATTATTAAATCTTTCAGAAAATTTCTAGTATGTCAATTAGACGGACCTTGAGGAGGAATAGTAGGAATTGTAAAGATTTTCAATGACTTGTTTTACATGACTTCTGGCAGATTCTAGAGGAAGAATCAATATTGATTTTATTTAATTCTCATTCTGATACTTCATAGCCATGAGTTCCAAGCAGGTGCTGTGTCTTTTGCAAAATGAACAATAGTTATCAAAGGATTACCTTGGAACAGGAGCTGAGGGTACTACAGCACTACACCTGACATCTCTCAGAGCATAGACCCAAATGAGCTCTTGAAGAGGAGTCCCAGACTGGTTCTTCTCAGGGGTCTGTGGCACTATTTATTATTGCCATGATGGTACAAGTAACAGGTGACATCCTCAGAGTCCCCAGAGAACAGATTTCCTAACAACTGCAGATAAAAAACTTGGAGCAAAATGATGAGATTTGTTCTAAAAGCTGGAGATTTTAATTTATATTTCTTTTATATTGTGAGACTGATGTTGATACTCGATTCTACCAGAAGGTGTCCAGAATGCAAAATACATTGGCCATGAATCCAGTGGCATGTAAAAAACTACTTGGGGCCTCTCAGCTTGCCATCTTTTTAGATTAATATTTCTCTGTATATTGGATGGTGGAATAACGCTTGGATTTTGAGTAATGGCACCTGTGGTGCTCTGTACCTCACCCAAGTGTTCATATTGGCCTATAAATTCATTTTCATAAAACCCTCACTGAATTATTTAAACAGAAGGATGCTAGAATCTCGTCCTGATAAAATGGCACTTTAAATATATGATATGGACTTGCTTAGGCAGAGCTAGCTCACGTAACAAGCAAAAATCAATACTTATTCCCCAGGGTTTCTCGGATGTTATCATCTCCCAGCTTACATCTCTGGCCCCCACTCCCCTCTGACCTGCCCAAAAGGACTTCATATTGCTACTTTGGAGTGAAAACAGATGATGGCTGGGAAGATCTCTTATATTTTGGTGACTGATTTCCAGACAATACAAAGAGGCAAACTGTGGCTCTAATGATATTCTTGCAGGGAAATAAAACTGTCCTTGAAAAACAGAAAACAAGCTAGGAAACTTTATTTTCATCCTTACTCCGTCTCTGAGCTTATAGATCAAAACATATCTTCTGTTCTCAGGTGAGCACTCTGCACAAGGAAAAACCAAGAACTGACAGCTTGAGGAAACCTCCCCACACCTAGGCAATAATTATGTAAGTTTCCCAATTTCATTTACAGAGACATTCATTAATATCTGTTTAATTACCCTGCTGCAGCTTACATTATTTTTAAAGAATTTCAAAAGCTGAAAAGTTAATGTCTTGTGTCAGTGCAACCATCATTGTCTATTTGTCTAAAAACAAACTCTAAAAAAAAAATTGCCAAAAAAATGAATGACTTGGTACTTGTAGCCGATTTGTCCAATTGTCTTGCCTATTGAAGGAATGATACACTTTGCTCTGCCTGTTGATAATGTTTCCTTGTAAACTCAGTCAGCCTACCTAGGTCAATAAGCACACACTAACTGGAAATCAGACAGGCTTTTGTTGCTAACAAAGACTCTCAGGTTCCAAGTGACGATGCTTGCAAATTTGCAGTTTATTGCAGGAAAATGATAAAATCTAGAAACTTTATTAAAGTAAAGACGTGTATCACAGCCATAGGCTGGCTCAGGGAAATGGGTTCAGAGATGCTAGGTGAAGGGTCCAACTGCCCTCTCTCTATAAGGACCTTACCAGAATTCATTTTCTCTCTGGGTCCAGAAACCAGGTGTGGAAAAACACCTTCAACAAGATGGCCTAGAATTCAGTCTCAGCCAGGTTACCTTTAACTCAGCTGGTCATGTAGACATACTCCTTGCCGTGTAACCAGCCAAGCGGCAGAGCCTTCCAGATATCTTGACAAAATTATTAATACAAATGATTAATCTTAGTACAATAATTCTGAATCAATAAAAATGGAAATTTCTCAAAAGCATGTTCCATGTCATGACCAAGAGTCAGCTCAAGGCAGGTACATTTCTTATTTTAGTAAAACAGCTCAGGCCAATGTTAAACCTGCTTTGGAATTAACTGTCCCAGTTGGTATGGAATTGCCTTTTACTTTCCTAGCAGTGAGTAAGGAAATGCTCCTCTGACTTTCATTTAATTGTTACAAGAAGTATAGGTTAAGTATTTTCACAATTAGTTTCTGATGCTTTATAGAACATACAGAAGAATCTACCCTTTGGTAGGAAACAATAAAAAATAAAATAAATAAATACATGCCCAGAATTGGCCGGCCCGCAATGGTAGTCATTTTAGGTAAAGTGTCTACGGCGAGAAATCTTGTTGTATTCATGGCCTGTGTCTACTGTCTAACTACTAACATTGTGCTGCAGACACTTAGCAATTTCTTGCTGAATAAATGGTACCGGCTGTGCTTGTCTGGCCAGTAGCAGAAGACAGAGACAGAGGAGTGCCATTCAAACACATGTCAGTATCAGAATTTTATCCCTCTCTAGCCAGAAATTAGGGATGGATTAGGAATCCTGGAGTTTGTGCACCTCCAGCATGCTGCAGTGCCCTATGGAAAAGAGGCAAGACTGCCTTCCCCTGTCAACAGAGTAAACAGATGACTTACAGAACTAGAGAAAATATTCACAAACTATGCATCTGACAAAGGTATAATACCCAGAATCTGCAAGGAACTTAAACAAATCATTGAGCAAAAACCAAACAATCCCATTAAAAAATGGGCAAAGGACATGAACACACACTTCGCAAAAGAAAACATACACAGGGCCAACAAGCATATGCAAAAATGCCCACTATCACTAATCATTTGGGAAATGCAAATCAAAACCACAGTGAGATGCTATCTCATATCATTCAGAATGCAATGAGTAAAATGTCAAGAAGTCACAGTTGCTGGCCAGGTTATAGAGAAAAGGGAATGCTCATACACTGCTGGTGGGAATGTAAATTACTTCAACCACTATGGAAGCAGTCTGGAGATTTCTCAAAGAACTTAAAATAGAACTACCATTCAACGCAGCAGTCACATTACTAGATATAGGCCAAAGGAATACAAATTGTTATACTATAAAATCACATGCACATGTATGTTCATCACAGCACTATTCACAATAAGAAAGATGTGGAATGAACCTAGATGCCCATCAACCATGGACTAAATAAAGAAAATATGATACACATACACCGTGGAATACTATGCAGCCATATAAGAGAGCCAGATTATTTTCTTTGCAACAATATGGATGAACCTGGAGTCCATTATTCTAAGTGAAGTAACTGAAGAACAGAAAACCAAATACTGTATCTTCTTATTTATAAGTGAGTGTCAAGCACTGAATGCACACAGGCACAAAGAAGGGAACAGTAGACACCAGGGCCTACTTAAGGGGGAGAGGGGGATGAGAGTGGGTATTGAAAAACTGCCAATTTGGTGTTATGCTAATTACCTGGGTGACAGAATTGTCTGTACATCAGAACATTATGACATGTAATTACCCATGTAACCAATCTGCAGATGTACCCCTTGGAACTAAAATGGTTGAAAGAAAAAAAAAATGGAATCTGGAAGTTTGCTGATTCTATGCAATGGACACTTTCAGGTGCAAAGTTTGAGAAGCTGTCCAGCCCTAGCTGATACATGAAAAGCTTCCTTCCATATCTGCTATGGTTGCTTTGCAACCCAGTGGCTAGTAAAGGATTGTTTTCTAAATTACCAAAATGCTCAAATATTAGTAACTAACTGTCCAACTTGGAGAAAGCAAGTCTGCAGCTGGAAAAAAAGAAAGAAAGAAAAGGTGTATAGAAGGCAAGAAACAGTGTCAACCTTCAAACCACTTAATAAAAGTAATTTTTGTTCAACTCCCATTTCTTTCCATTTTTGTACTATAAAAATTATTCGTAGCCTCAGATTTCAAGGCTTTTGATTTGAAGAGCGAAACAAATTTTGTTGCTCCTCTTTGTAATTGTGGAATTATATAACAATGTTCTAAAGAGTAAAGATCAGAAAGTATGGGAAAAAACAAGTTTGACATCTGTCAATTCTACTGTCTGTCTCACTTTTTTCTTTAACATATTTCTATCCCTGTACTTTGAATTTAATAACCAATGAGTGACTATTGTCCAGGTTGTCAACTGGAAATTAGATATCAACTTGGAGATTCAGAATAAATAGAAACAAATTCATCAAACCTAGAAGATTTAGGGAAAGAAGTTAAAAAGTCTTGAACTCTGATGCAATAGCAAACAGTAATACAGAAATAATGACTTATGTTAAAAATTTCCATCTCAAAACAAGATTCTAGATATATTTAATGCTTGTTGCTTCATACATTGATCATCAATTTTCTCCACAGCACTATGTTTAATGTGATTCGGCAGGGCGGACAGGAACTGTGACACATTTATGAGCTATGAACCTTGCCTTCTGCAAAGCTTAACTCGTGGGAGCATGAAATCATATACAAGAGTGGCAGCAAACATGTAGAAACAACTTAAATGTTTAATGATATGGAAATTATAAAATAAATTATACTCTGCCCAATGACATTAAATGATGAGTACAAATAATTTTCAAAATAATTTTTAATAACATGAAAACATGTCTAAGATGTAAAATTAAATGGGAAAAATAAGAATTTTAGAATTGAACAGATAGCCATTTAACTGTTCTGTGACCAACTCTGTGCCGTTGTCAAGGAGGAATCTGCTGCTATCTGCTTGCTCCCTCACCAGCAGGTCTCATCTTCTTTCTGTTCCAAGACACCTTGGAAGGCTGAAGAGTGGAGGGAGTTTCAGACAAGTGAAGAACTGTAGTGTTAGAAAGTTCTGTAGCTTTTATGACAGTTTGTTCCCACAGACCTTCAGCAATGGTGATTGTTAGCCATTTCTGTTTTTCTCCAAGGTACAATTCCCTGATATTTCTGTAATTTTCTAAATGTACCATGATAATCTAAGTGTATCTTTGTGAACTTCCAGAAGAGCTTAACATGTTTACCAATTATTTTTCTTTCATTTTAAAATGAAATAGCACAAGCTAAAAGGAAAACATCATTAAAAAAGGAAATTTCCATTTGTCTCTCTGTATCCATGGAGGAGGAAGATTGATTTAAAGCCCTGGAGATACCAAAATCTGTGGTTGCTCAAGTCCCTGATATAAATAAAATTATACAGTATTTGCATATAGCCTGCACAAAGTCTCTCATGTAGTACTTCAGATCATCTCTAGATTGCCTGTAATACCTAATACAATGTAAACGTTATATAACTAGTTGTGATACTATGTTTTTATTTGTATTTTTTAAAATGTATTGTTAATTTTTACTGGTTTCGAATATTTTTAATTCACCATTGGTTGAATTTGTGGACATAGAACCCGCAGATACAGAAGGCCAATTGTATATCATGATTGTACTCTGTAACCCTGAATGAATTTCTTAATAGTGCTCTGCATGGGGTTCCACATCTATAAAATCAAGACAAAATGATCTTTTCTTTTATGGCCATTCTGATTCTTTGTTTATAAATTGTTATCAGTAGTGTTAAAGAAGCCTATAATGAACTATTACTACAAAATAGTCAATTATTCATTATAAAAATCAAAAATATATTACATTTTAGGTTGTGAGAGATTCAGGATTCAGTGACTATTCAGTCCTTTATTATTATTATTACTGAAGCCAACACACTAATTTTAGAAGGATTATAATGTGAAAAAAAGTAAAGACTGATATTGGAATAGACATAAAGAAATCACTAATGAAGTAAGATTTATTTTTTGAGAAAGATTGTCAACATGAAGTGCATGCTTATGAAATTGCAGTTTGTTGTTTAGGTTGCTGATCTTTGAGAAAATAATCAAAACAATATCAATCATGAGCGTTATCCTATTAGCACTAATTCAGATGTTTACCAGTTGAACTATGCTACAAACTCTTGACTTAACTTGAAACTCATCTATGGAGGCGTATGACTCAGTTGAACAAAAAGTGACTGAGACCTTACTCCTCATCAAGTACTAGTTCAGATATAAAGAGAGCTTGTCATGGTTACAGTTCTCAAGGAGCTTATAGAAGTGGAAAGAAAAACACATAAGAAAAATAATTTTAGTATAAGATGATAAACAACATAGTGGTTTATCATAGACAGACATAATACCATGAAGTTTAGTGACAAATTTCTTAGAGATGGTATTTGAGCTGAGACTTACAGAATGAGAAAAAAAAAAGTGGCCTAGGTGAAGAGAGGACAGATTTTCCAGGCACAGGGAATAGCATGTACAAAGAAGAAAAGAATTGTGACACTGCACAGTATATGAAAGAAACAATAAAACTTTAAAAATTGCTATAGTAATCTGATACTGCTGTAACATTCAATCTATATTATTGTATTTTGTTAATGTCTGTTTATTGCTGATTAAATGTTGTTAGAAAGCAACATTGTCCTTCACTATAGATAGTTTGAGAGGCGCTGGCCTAGTGAATCTAATTCAATAGCAGCCTGGCTGGGAAACAAGGTTCAAGTAGCAGAGAGTGCTAGATCATAAGGAAGCCTCGTTTCCCAGCGTAAACCATGAAGGACTTTATGAGGCTGGAATGAAGCACTAACTTTCTTCATTCACTAATGACATCAAAAAGGCCTTTATCCACAAAGAAGGGAACAACAGACACTGGGGCTTTCTTGAGGTTAGAGGATGGGAGGAGGGCAAGGACCAAAAAACTATCAGGTAATATGCTTATTACATGGGTAACAAAATAATTTGTATGACAAATCCCGTGACATGCAGTTTGCCTATATAACAAACCTATGCATACACCCCTGAACCTAAAATAAAAGTTAAAAAAATATATATACTTTAAAAAAAAGTCATTTATCACTTGAGAATCTCTTGCTTGACCTTGGATATAAAATATGCCTAGCAAACTAGTTCAATAATTGAAGGAGAGACCTTGTCAGCAATCATCCTTCTAATCATGGTACTTAAGCTACACCATGCTCTGGCATGTGCTTGACCACCTATCAACCACAAATGCTCTGGGAGGAAGTCGCGGATATCCTCTTCTACAATCCTTTCCCTATCCTAAGACTTGACATGGATACTTGTGGCTGCAACCCCAGGCCACAGCAGCCAATGTCCAACTTTCCCTCATGTAAAGCAACAGTTCAGTTATCCTTACCAAAGGACTTGCCTTCACCAACCAAACCAGCAAAGAGTTGGTTACAGGTCTCTGCCACTAATACCACTCCCCACACCTTACCACACACACCATATCATGCTCTCCCCAGACCCTAGCAAACTATCAGCACTGCCCTCAGCAACACAACACCATCTAATCTTTTCCAGGTTGGGCTACAGCCCTTTTCCTACTTGGGACACAGAAGTCTCCATCTCTTGCTCTTTTTTGTTTCTACACTGCAAAGAAAACGGTAAAATACTAAACCAAAGGCCTGGCTGTCTCTCCTGGGAAGAAGTGGCAAATTGCCTATTCATTCTTCACCCTGATGAGTAGACAGCAGCAACGCTTGAAAGTTGCCCATAAATTTCTTAATTACTCACATTGTCACCCCAAGCAACAGATCTTGAACTGTATCCCATTCGTGATGGGATAAAGTTAAAGACTTTAATGAGAAGATAAATATGAGATTTGTGTTTGATATACACCAGTGTGTGTTTAATGTGGAAGACTCATTCAAGAAGAGCAAGGCCAGAAGCAGAGAAGTCATAGGCTATCGCAGTATTCCCCTGGAAAAAGACAAAGGCTTGAGTTAGGGAGTTGCAGTAGGGAGGAAGATGAAGAGGCAGAATAGAATAGAGACAAATGTCTGGAGGGTAAAAATTTCATGATGTGGTGATTAACTGGATGTGGCCAATGGGGAATGAGGAAGAATAAAACTATAGACAATACCCACACTTCCAGCCTGAGTGCCTGAATGTGTCATGGAGGAAATAGCAACGATTGAGATTATGGAGTGAGGAGAATAGGTATGGGAAAGAAAATGGCGCTTTTCTTTTCAGGTGTGTCAAGTTTGAAGTGCTTGAGAGGCAGTCAAGTGATTCTACTGGTGGAAAAATTGAGCTAGTGACAACCATTTCTTACTAAGAGATGGACTCCCCCAGCATCTCTATTTCTTCTTCCTTTTCTTGGAAGCTGAACTTTGTTGTTTTTGTTACTCACAGGCTTAATCTTCAGCTTCTATGCTCCAAGGGTGAAAAAGGAGAAAGTCCTGCAGAATCAATCTCGACTTCCATACCTGCTGCTAGCCTGTACCAGTTGTCTATCCCAGTAAAGTGATGCCCAGCTCACTTGCAATAATTTGGTGGAATCAAAAGGAGCGCTGGGCCTTTCCTGTCCTCTGACATTTTAAAAATTACATTATTCCATTTATAGGAGCATTCCTAGGAAAAGGAATTTTAGGAGGGTAATTTGTGAGCAGTGAATTGACAGCCCAGGAGGCAGGCTCACTAAGAGGCATGCCTTTCCTTGAAGTTTAAAGTTTTCAGGGCCAAGAATTTTTATCCATGAAGACTTTTGTTGGTTTTCTTCTATTAACTACTGTTTGTATTTATTGTTTACCACTATGTTAATGCAGGGAAAATTTGCATGTGTTTTATTAAATATTAGGTAGAAATCATACCATGCTATTTTTTACATATAAGTATTTTATTACTGTTTTTGCGTGTTATTTTAATAAATAATTACTGTATTCAATACACTAAAAATACCACAACATGACTGTGAAAATGGCAATGGTATTGTCTTCCCATAATTATATTTTTGGATGGATTGTTAGAATATATGAACTCGCTAATGAAACACATCTGTAATAAATGATAAAGGGACATAGGATTCACATATCAGAGTCTGTTAGGGGGACAGTGATTTACCAATTCTTTGGTCTTTCTATTTGTCATTCATACTATGTGATGAAGATGTAAGTGTAAAGGCATTTATAACACTATACTGCATTCATTAAGATAATAAGATTATGATTTTTCATTAACTCATTTGATTGATATTCTCTCCATGCATTTTTTATTTCTTTTAGAAATGTAATTATTTGTTCCAGCAATCATTGCTAAACCTCCAGTTTGTAGAAAAACAACACTTTATAAATACATAATTATGATATTATTTTTCAGTGTGTCACTTCTCTAAAAATACCGTATGATTATAGGTTCCACACCATCAGTAGCAAATTCTTCTGTTAAAAGCTAACAGATCAAAGATGACCACTTTTTGACACATGAGATCAAAGTGTCAAGTTGGTCGAGATTTTTTGGAAAGCTTTGGAACTGATGAGCTGCTAGTGGCAGCTCTTTAACCTATGATTATCCAAGCTGATTTTGATGCTAAATTATCCTGATGATCTGAGGGCAATTTGGTGGAGATAGAATCTTGTATTTAAAATAGCTTTTTAAAACTTGTTTTGTGTAATGTACTTGACAACTTCCATCTTTAGGAGTTATATAATCATCTCGATTTTAGCTTCCTGATGTTTGGACTATTTATAACCAAGGACACCAAGCAAGCATAAGCATATGTATATTTCTTACTGGTGTCTCTTTGAGATGGATGGGAAGTAGAAAAAAAAAGAAAGGAAAAGAGGAGAGAAAAAGGCAAGGATCTTCTCTATGTAGGTTTTGACTTTGAGCTGTTGTGCCCATGCTTAATTCTAACCTAGAAGTCTTTAAGTGGTGAGCCAGTGACTGGAGCATGCCAATCAAAGAACATTTGTTTTCGGAAAAAAAAAAGATCTAAGTTTGAGACCAGTGTGGCCAACATGTTGAAACCCCATCTCTACCAAAAGTACAAAAATTAACCTGGTGTGGTAGCACACGCCTGTAGTCCCAGCTACTTGGGATCCTGAGGGATGTGAACTGCTTGAACCCAGGAGGTAGAAGTTGCAGTGAGCTGAGATGGCCCCACTGCCATCCAGCCTGGGTGACAGAGCAAGACTCAATCTCAAAAAAAAAAAAAAAAAAAGAAAGTCCCAGCACTCCTAGATGATTTACTGAGCTCTTCAGCAAAAGCCATGTTACCATACAGCATATTGCCAAGAAATGAACTCCTAGGCAATTTAAATTACAAGTAACATGTTATTTTGGTTACTAGAGAAACCATTTTCTCTACATTTTATGAGCATTGTTAGGAAAGAGTTTACAAGAATCAGGAAGAGGGAAAAATGTTAATGGTCAGAAAAGAATAACATTTATTCAGTTCAAAAAGTGTACACAAAGAATATACATGAATCTAACAACTACAGAATTAAATCTTTCAAAAAGGTCAAAGGAGGATTGAAACGTTTACAGAGATGTCCATGGCATTTTATATCAATCTCAAAGGTAAGAGCTGCTTTTTTGTAAACTAACTTAAGTTTCTATTGAGATAGGATAATTTGTTTTCAAGCCAAAGTTATCATTAATCAGATGGTTCTTAATTATCTGATTTAGATAATCTACTTTTTATGCCTGGCTTATTATAAGCATGTTATACTGATATACAGTTCAAACATCATTGCAACAAAGAAGTGCCTGTATTTAGATCAAAGGCAAGACTTTCTATGTGTTTGTTCTGCATGACAATGTGAATATAATTTAAGTCTATCAGTAGTCAAAACGTAAACAAAAGCTAACTAACTGGCACTGTTGTCACCTGAGACTAAGTGAATGTTGTTGGCTGACACACACAGGCTCAGCCAGCAGCGAGAGAATTCTGAATTCCCCTTGTTGAGCTGAACTATTCTATTACATATGGTTGACAAATCTGTGTTATTTCTTGTCTACCTGCTATATTTAAATTTATGAGTATCAACCGAGGACATACTTAAACCTTCAACGATGAATCTGCCTGATTTTTTTGCCTGATTATTCTCTGTTGAGTTCTACGTGTGGTGATTCAAGATTTCATGAGATTCTGAAAAGAAAACAGAATATGACCTTGAAAAGTTGTATTTTGAGTGACTATATTCTCACTACTATGAAACTGTCAATTATTGCCTAATGTTAAGATATCCATCATTGTGATTAATTAAACCTATAATGTGTCTTCTTAATGGAGAATTTGTGATGGATTCTCCCTTGATCTTTTCTTTAAACTCTCTCCACACACACAGGACTTTTCATATTTCACTAAATGAGTATTCTGCCCCTATTTCTAGAGAATTTGTCTTTTTGGCTTGAATATACTTGTTTTCTTTTCTAAATACTTTTTAAAGAAAAAAACTTTTGATAAATAAGGGAAAATACTAATCTTGCCATCAATATTACATTCCTGAATTTGAAGTCAGAGATCCTACCAAAATCAAGGTCACCAAGAATAATTTTAAAGTTTCCAAGAACTGTTTAAGTGTTTTCCAGTCTGACCAAGAATTCTGACATTTAAAAATAAGCAGAAAAATATGACTATTTAAAATCATATTTTCCTTTTAAAAAAGTCCAGCAAAGTGATCATGGTTAATATAATAAGTTAGTTAACACCCAATCCAACATTCACTATGTGCCAGGAACTGTGCAGAAAACTTCACAGGCACCATCTCAGTTAACAAAATAGTAAGAAACTATTCCTTATATATGAGTAGCAGCATCCAAAGCATCTCCCTTGTAAAGATATGAAAACGAAAGCAGATAGTTAAGTAACTTGCCCAAGGTTATTCTACTAGTTAATAGGAAAAATTTGAATTCCAACATATGCCCAAATCCCTGTTCTCCTTCAGTACACTACTTAGTCTTTTTAAGCCTCAGTTTGCTTATCTATAAAAAGGGATAAAAGCATTATGCCCCAGGGCATAATCAAAAATGGGGACCAGGCCTACCTCACTGTACAGTTTGAAAAATGAACAGCTATTTCACACAGTTGACAAGAAGAAGAGCTGAACTGGGATTCATGAGCAAAGAGAAACAAAACAAATGAGTGCTATGAATGCCCTGACGAATTCCAGACTGGCTGTATAGCAGAAGATCCCTAATTAGAACCTGAGAGTCTTTTTAAGTTGAGATGACAGCAATTGGAACCAAGAGACAAAAGTCGCTGGAATTTGTGGAGAATGGAACCAGGGAGGAGAGGGCTACAGAGAGAAAGACCTCAAATTAAAGAAAAATCTATAAAGGTGATTTTGTATCTGATAATAATGGTATAGGAAGGTGTGAACACACTTAGGGTAAAACTCCATGAGACCAAGAAAGGAACAACTGGAAAAGGGCAACTAAATAGTTGTATGCTGAAAATATCTAGATCTTATATGGAATAGAGAAACATTCAAGGTCTGGTCAACCATATTCAAAAATCCTCACTGGTCACCTTTCTTAATGTCCTGGGAATAGTCATATTTTAGTAGTTGTTCTAAAATACCCCTAAAAACATTTCTAGATAAGCCCTAACACAGCTTAAAAGTAGACTTGCAAGAATTAAGCTAATCCACACAATATTTAACAGGCTTCTAGAGCAAAGTCTGACAATCTTTTATAAAGAAAACAAAATGTAGCATAACGACAATTCAACATAAAAGTCTAAATATCCACCATTTAATCCAAAATTAAATACATGCCCCAGAGAAGTAAATTGTGAACCATAAACCCTGAGAAAAATTTATTAACGACAATAGACTAAGTCAAAAGTGATAAAAAATATGGGTACTTTACAACAAATTCCATGATGTTGGTATTACCTGATAATAAAATCAGCCAAAGATATTACAAAAGAAAACCTATAGACTAATAGCCTACATGTACAAAAACATCAAAACTATTAACTAAATTTTAGCAAATCAAATCTATCAAATTAAACATAATAAGTGAGATTTATTCCAGGAATCCAACTTGTCTAATATTTGAAAATCTATCATTGGGATTGTGATTCAACATATAAACAGAATAAAGGGAAAAAACTGTATCTCAATAGATGTAGACAAAGCACTGACAAAATTAATATTTATTTATGATAAAACCTCTCACTACATTAAGATTAAAAGAGAATGTCCTCAATCTGATAAAACACATTTATGAAGAACCCACAGCTAACTCTTAACATAAATGGTAAAAATCTAAATGCTTTTCCTTAAAATTAGAAACAAAGTAAGCATATTCACTGTTACCTTTTATATTTAACATTGTTCTGGCCTGGTGGCATAGCAGGGTAGTTATAGCCAATGCAATAAATTGTAAGAAAAAAAACCATATAGATTGGAAAGGAAGATGAAAAGATTATACATAAATCCTGATGTCTACAAAAAAAGCTACTAGAATTAATAACTGAATATGTTATCTTGCAGGATACAAGATCGATATGCAAAATCAACTGATACCTCTTGCTAGTAACAAAAAAAATGGAAATTGAAAAATTTTTTAAATATGACAGAATAATGTCAACAAATATAAAATTCTCAGTGTTAAATTTTTCAAAATATATGCACTTCTTGAACACTTAAAACTGTCTAACTTCTGAGAGAACTTAACACTGGATCATGGATTAAAAGACTCAATATCATTAAGATGTCATTTGCACTTAAATTGATGTATAGATTCATCACAATTCCAATCCAAATTCAGCTATCCTTTTTATAAAAATTGATAAGATGGTTCCAAAGTTTATATGGAAATGCAAGTACTTAAAATTGTTAAAAGTTTTTTAAAGCAAATAGTTGGAGGACATACCACTAGATTTAGGGGTTTAATATAAAGTTACAGGAATCAAGACAACGTGGTACTGACTTAGGAATAGAATTTAATTGGTGCAACAAAATCGAGATTCCAGAAATAAGTGCTTTACCCCATATATACACTCATTTATGGTCAATTGATTTTTTTAGAAGTATTTCATAGTAATTCAATGAGGAAAATGCAGTCTTTTCAATAAATGGCTTGGTACAATAAGACACCCAAGTACAGAAAACAAAAACAAAAAAAGCTCAACACTTAGCCCAGACACACGCAAATATAACTCAAGATGTGCCATAAACTTAAACATTAAATTCAAATCTATAACATTTGCCTTCTTTAGAATTGGTTAAAATTTCCTACATAAGATACAAAAAAAATAAAACTAAAAACAAAATGATGAATTTTGTCAGAACTAAAAATTTCTGCTTTTTAAATGGGAATTAATAAACTGAAAAATATAAGTCAAAGAATAGATGATTTACTGTGTGTGTGTGTGTGTGTGTGTGTGTGTGTGTGTGTGTGTATACAAAACAAATGGCTTGTATATAGGATATGTAAGGAGTGAAAAAACTTAAAAATAAGAAGACAATTCACCAAAAAATGGGGGAAATATTTAAACAGATAATTCACAAAAGAAGATGTATGACTTGTCAATATACACATGAAAAGACACAGAATATCACTTAGTCATCAGGAAAGTGCAAATGTAAAACCACAGTGAGCTACTGCAGCATAGCCACAGGCATGACTGAAATTATAAAGGCCACTGATGCCAAGTGTTGGTGGGAATATAGAGAAGCTAAAACTCTCCTGTGTTGCTAGTGAGAATGTAAACTTGCACAACCATGTGGAAAACAATTTGGCAGTTTCTTTAGAAGTTAAACATATAGGTCTCATATGATTGCCATTTTTATATATTTACCTAAGAAAAATAAACACATTTATCCTGGCTATACAAATACCTATAATCAAATGTTTATAGTAGCTGTATTCATACCAGCCTAAAGCTATAAACAATAAAGAAACAAATTATGTTGTAGTCATACAACTGAATACCACTCAGCAATAAAATGAAACTACTGATATACCCAATTAAATGGATATATCTCAAAAACAATATGCATTGTGCTACACAAAAGTAGCTAGACACAGTGGAGTGCATGCCTCACGGTTTCATGATATGAAATGCTAGAAAAGAAATCAGACCACCGGCTGCCCAGAGCCAGGAATCAAACTGCCAGGAAAGAAGCACAAGGAAACTATCTGGTATGATAAAATGTTCTGTAGTTTGATTATGGTGTTGGTTACATGTGTGTATATATTTGCCAAAACTCAAGTTATACACATAAACTAGGGATGTTTTTGTATATAAGATATACTTTATTAAAATTGACTTAAAAGTATTTTTAGAAACTTACAAGCAGGGAAGGTTATTACTAACTTTCTGTTATGGCCCAAATTGTGTCCTGTCATTACCTCAGAATGTGACTATAGATAAGATCTTTGAAGAGTAACTAAGGCTAAATGCAGTCATTAGTGCAAGTCCTAATCCAACATCACTGGTGTCATTATAAAAAGAGGAGCTTTGAACACAGACGCACATACACACTCACACACACAAACACAAGACAGAGAAGGCCACATGAAGACAGCGACATTGGCCACCTACAACCCAAGAAAATGACCTCAGAATAAAAGCAACCCTGCTGGCGCCTTGATTTTGGATTTTGAGGAAATAAATGTTTATCGTTTAAGCCACCCAGTCTGTGATACTTTATTAATGGCAGCCCCTCACAAAAGATTATACTTTCCTACGTGGTTACTGAGAGAATTAAATGAGATTATAAAGTACTGGGGCCATAAAAATATTATCATTTCCTCTCATTTATTCCAATGACTAGAAGGGCTAGAAATATTCATGCTTAAGTTACAGATTAATTGGCAAGTCTGAGACTTCTTTCCAATAGTTGGGAAAATTTCTAAAGCCTTCTATTCTACCACTAGACTAGAACCATCTAAATTTCTAAGCACCATGATTCTCATACTACCTATTAATAATGAACTTTTAGCAAGATTGACATTTGTCTGAGACTGTTAAAATATAGAAATGATTTAGTACAGAATGCTACAGAAATGTACCAGCGGTTATTGACAAATAATTGCTATCCTGGGCCCACTCCTTCCCCAGATGCTCTCTCCATCCCCACCCTGAGACCCTCAGATTTCTCCAGCATCCAGCACCTAAAATGTGCACACCTGACAAAAGTGAAAACATATGTTCTGATAGGTCAATGCTCCATGCCACACCTATGAGTAGGTATTTTGAGTATCACTGGTGTTTAGGGATGTGTTTTGATAATGAAGAGGAAGACAACACAGATGAGTTATTCGAGAAAACAATTATTTTAACTATAGATTTGATTCCCAGAGTATGTTCATTTTGTTAGCCAAATGTCAACCTGAAATATCTCAACTTAGGCACACTTAATATAAGATAACATTTGCAATATTTTTAAGTATAAAACCTTAGTTAAGCATTTAAATTTAGTTTTAGGTCTTGATTGGTCTTTTCTAATGTCAGGTGTTTGTAGATACCTGCACATTCACTTGTTCACAAATATAAACCAAATCCTTGTGTGTGTGTATGTGTGGGTTAAGAGAAAGGATAAAGCTTCTTTGGTGTGCTGGTAATATATTAGCAAAAACTTCTGCTGCTGATGCTCTGTGCATTTAAATTATTAATGTAAGTAGCATGCAAAATTTACACCATTTTGCTTGAAACTAAAACGAAAGCAAATGAAAGCATTTAAAACAAACTGTTAGCCACTGCATTGGTGTTCCCACTGCAGTGTCATTTAATTGTGTCAAACAGCTTAGATGATCTGACAGGTTAGGAAGAGGCACTAATGAGGTTTTCTCTGGCTTTGCAGTAAATCCCACTTATCTGCCAAGTTCACTGCTACTGTTTGTGATATTCATGCTACAGAGGCAAGTTTTAATTAATTCCTGTATTATCTAAGAATTGTGGTTCAGAAATGTATTGAACTTCACTTTGGTGTCTTAGAAATATGTGCTAAGTCTTAGCTCCATCCTGTTATTGTTATATGACACATTCCTTAGGATTGACATAAATTTATACTTCAAAAGAAGACTAGTAACTCTAAAGTTCTGATAGCTAAGCTTCCCACTCTGTGAAGGTTCAGAGTTTGAAATATGGAATTGGAGTCAAACTATCTGGATAGAGAAGTGTGGGAAGCTTTGAAAGTTTGAAGTTTTAAGAAATGTGCGTGGGAAGGAAATGGAAATTGAAATCATCTATTAATATCAAATGCTAATAGTCACCATCATCACATCATCAACATCATCAATAAAGTTTTATTACCTCCTACTAGTTCAAGGTATTATTTTATGCACAGAAGTTACAAAAAGACATCCTATATGATAACTCCTTCCAAAAGTTTATTCTCTGGTATAGAAGGTAAGTAATATAGCCTAAGAAGGAGAGTGTTTTTTGACTTACTGCTAATATGAGCAGGTGAAATTATGTGATTAAATGGAAAACTTAAACTTATATGGCATTGCTTATATCCCAAGCTACATACAGTACACTGCATAACAGTGGAATAAATCATGAGCTCAGAGTCATTAGACATGAGCTCATTTCTAGGTTCTATCAATTATCGTCCTAATTCTAAAATGTCAATATTAAAGTTTTGAGAAGCTTGAGTAAAATAATACATGCAAATTATTTAATATCATTCATAGCATATAAGCCAAACATATGAAATAATAATATTTTAAAAAATTAAATGTGGCAGAGAGCTAACATAGACATGTAATTAGGTATATAAGTTTGAAGCATAAATAGAAATCACATCCTGGAAAAGTTTGTGCTATTTTCCTATAGGTGTTGAAAAAAACTATAAATGTATTTCAGCTTGGTAGTATCTTGTGAAAACAAGAAACAAAAGAAAGATGCAACAGATCTTTTTTATTTTGTTATTTTAATGAATGAAGTGAGAAAAATATAGTCAGTATTTCACAAAAAGTGAATGCAGTTTTGACACTTAAAATAGCATCTTCAAGTGGACAATTTAATGAGAGGATTATATTTCCTTCTCTGGGTCTATTTTAGGAGATAACTCTTTAATCAAAGACCAAGAAAGACTCTATTCTTCTAGCTCAGCCCAATTAATTAAAAAGGTGTTTTGTCAAGTCAGTTAAAGGTTCACACTTTAAGACACAAACATTACTCTAAAGATTTGTAGAAGAATCCTTTTATTTGCTATTGAACTTAATATTATTTAATAATCCACTATTATCCACACTGGCTTCTCAAACTTCAGTCAATTTAGTCTCTCTTCTTTACATAAAAAGCCTGAGTTATTTTCTAACTTAGCCGACTATGACCCTTTCTTAAGAGGGATGTATTTTAAGAATGAATTCATCCAGGGTCAGTCACTACATCTAACCATCATGGTGGCCTGCCTACTTATATTAGTACAAGATGACTGACAGCAAGAAAAGCCAGTTACACTGTATACTTTCTTACTTTGGGCATTGGGAGGCAGATTTCCACTCTTTACTAGAAGACATTACCAAGTTACATGTAGGCAAAAATTCTCATTAAAGTGTAAGCTATGATAACAAAAGTGCATCATGTACTATAATTATCATCTTAATCACAAATTATGTGTTGGTGTAGAATAACATGAAACATGTACCATACCTAGGCATGGCTTGTCAAGTCCACAAGAAGAAAGCCTCAGCAGAGTTGTTCAAAGACTATGGGAAGGTGAATCCTACAAGGAAGTTCTTCATTAATACTCTAAAATCTAACCATAAAATGGGAGATATATAGATTCTCCATTTTGGAAACATCCTGTAGACAGAATTTAAAGTTGAATCTAAAATATTATGAACATTGAGAATATAAAATAATGGTATAGTCCAAAGGAGTTAGGAGATGGAGACAAGGAGAATTGCAAGGCACAGTAGAGACATTAATGTCTTTATTTTACAGGAAGAACAATTGTAAAATACTGCCTGAGTTAATGAAAATGAGAAAGTTAGATTTAATTATATTATTTAAAATGTAAAAGATAAGCAATACAAGCATTAAATAATAATATAGGTTCTATAACTTGGGAAGTAAGAGGAGGGAAAGTGTAAAGTAATGTTAGTGAGCTAAACTCATTCACAGCAGGGGGTTATTGGCCACTGTGTAAAGCTGTTATAGGAAAAAGTACAGGCTTATTATTTAGAATTGTAGTGACGAATCCCTATAGAACTGAAAGCAGAATTAGTTAAGGTTGTTATCTCTGGCTCGCATTCAGGAGCAGAGGGTAAAAGTAAATCTCAATTTAGTTTAGGCTTGGCACGTGGCATTATATACTCCATTATAAAAATACTGCATATATGTTTTTCCCTTTAAAAAAACATAATACAACAAACATACATTCTATTTCACTGTCTATATTGATTGAAAGGTAACAAAATTGCAGGACTTTACATACATAAGGCTTTATAAAAGAATTTATTGAATAATCTGGCAACTATGAGTAACTATGAGTTAAAATCACAGAATTATGATTCTATTTGTCCCAATAACCCTGTGCATAGGTTGGGTTGCAATTATTAATTTACCCCTTCTTATAGTTATGGTAACACATTGTTAGCTCACAGAATGATAAGTTGTAAGTGACCAAGCAAGGGCTCTCACCCAGGTTTCTGACTTCTGATTTAAAGCCATTTCCATAAAAGAGGCTGAAATTTGGGCTTTCTTTAAACTTTAATGATCAGATAGCCTTCTATCCTCATCTGGAATGTAATCTTGATTGCTGGATTCACAAAACTCCTCATTAAGTCAACCAGAAATCATTCAGTCACCATAGAGTTAAAAGTAAATTCTCTTATCAACATAGCTTATCAACCTATAGCTCTTAGCTTATGGTCTGTTATCACTTAGCTTCTTGAGAGGAGAAAAAAGGAAATTTAGTAAGTACCTATATGGAGACATTTGTTATCAAATTCTTCTGGGCTAATAAAATTGTTAAGTCTCAAGCGTCCACTGGCATCTAGGCAAATTATATCATTAGACTCCACAATCCTATGACAACTTCTTTATAGTCTAAATCAATGTTATTCAATAGAAATAAATGTGAGCACATGTAAAATTTAAAATTCACTAGTAGCTACATCAAAAACTATGAATATAAAATATGTTTAACAAAATACATCAAAATGCCATTATCTCAAGATGTATATAAATATAAAAATATTTTTAAGACAATAAAAAAGTTTTTTTGGTCAAACTATTTCTGAAATCAGGCATGCATTTTATACTTGCAATCAATTCAGACTAGCCACATTTCAAATATTTTTTAACCACCATGTTTAATGGCTACCACATTAAACAGCACATGTCTAGGTACTATAGGGACCATAATCTTGGGATGTATTAACTTCAGTATCCAAAAGGGATAAGGACTGAGGGAAGAAAGTAGAGCAATACTTTAAAATATCATAGTTCAGAACCAGTCCTTAGTGACAGACACCAATATTTGACAAATGATCCAATTCTTTTTAAAAGTGTTATCTACATCATCATTATAAAGAAAAACTACCTCAAATTATAAATCAGTTTCCCTACTAGATATTCCCACTCTCTAGCTTCTTCTCAAAAAAAAAAGAAGTAGACATTTAAATCATTCATACTTCAAATCTCAGCATCATACAATATACCCAGGTAACAGACCTGTACATGTATTTCCTGAATATAAAGTAATGTTGAAATAAATAAATAAATAAATCTAATATTTTGTATGTAGACCTAGCAGGTATTTCTGCTTGCTATCAATGGTGATCAAGCTATTGAATAATTATTAAGAGTTTAGTTAAAGTAAGGTTATTTTCTATTTATATTAACTGTTCATCATGTTGAAAATTCATGAAGAGGAACTGCCTGTGAACCAAATGGCATCATCATTCTCTTGTTCTTACACTATTAATGCTTCCTTGAGGCTTTCTGATAAAATTGCTCACATCATAGTGAACGGAAATAAATTTGTGACAGTGACAAATCCACTAATAATGATGTGAAAATCAAGACCATGTCTTGAAATCCTCAATCTTGCAGCATATATTTAAATAGTTACTTGGTGACTGGATAAATCTTCCTGAGCAAATGAAAAAAAAATCATTCTTCACTAGGTTAATAACTATTTTACTATTATAACTAGGAGGCAAATAAAAGAGAGGTGAATATTTTCCCTTTAATTAAAAAAAAAGCGCACACAAAGCTCCATGCCAACTACATTAAAGTGGAAATCATTTATATTTGGAAATATAAATTAATTGGAAAATGTTACATAATCTCATAAAACGTTTTTTTAGTGCTTTGACAAGCAATTACATAAATGTACTCCAGTAGGTTCATTAGGATATAGTTCTATTTACATACCTTTACTATTACAATTTTTTAAAGAAATATCACCTGATCTTAAATTTTTTTAAATCAAAATCACCTCTCCCAAATCAAATGCTAAAGAAATCTTTGGTTGTACTCCCTTATCCATGAACAACCTGCACTAAATTCTATAAAGATACAGAACACCTTTCGTCTGTACGATGATGTCGGTCACACTCTTACTCATTCATTTACTTATTCATTCACTCAGTTACATATTATGTATCCAGTCATTTGTGTCCTCATTTCATTTATGTATTCTGTATTCAATCATCCGCATTTGCATTGAATCTGTGACTTTTGTCAGGGTGCACATTGTAATTAACAGAAGTAAATTCATGACAGTTGCTTAATTTGATTGCACAGTTAAGCAACCAAAAAGTCATTTCAAATTATGTATTGCAATTTCTTTTCTTTTAAGTGAATTTTCCAGCATATAAGAGGAGTTTATAGACCACAGCGACATGTTCTGAAATCTCCCCTTCTGTCTCATATCTCCTCCAAATATTCTCTGAGAAATTCTTTGTTGAGAACCATCTCAAGGCTTCACATGTCTCTCTCTCTTTTTAAGCAAATTGATAGTAAAAGGAGATGTGTTAGCCTATTTTTTAAAATTTTATTTATATTTTTTTTCCATGAGTTATTGGGGTACAGGTGGTATTAGGCTACATGGGTAAGTTCTTTAGTGGTGACTTGTGAGATTCTGGTGCATCCATCACCCAAGCAGTATACACTGCACCATATTTGCAGTCTTTTATCCCTCACCCCACTCCCACTCTTCCTCCCAAGTCCCCAAAGTCCATTGTATCATTCTTATGCCTTGTGTCCTCATAGCTTAGCTCCCACATATCAGTGAGAACATCCGATGATTGATTTTCCACTCCTGAATTACTTCACTAGGCATAATAGTCTCCAGTCTCAACCAGATCACTGCAAATACTGTTAATTCATTGCTTTTAATGACTGAGTAGTATTCCATTGTATATATATAAACCACCATTTCTTTATCCAGTTGTTGATTGATGGGCATTTGGGTTGTTTCCATAATTTTGCAGTTCCGAATTGTGCTGCTATAAACATGCATGTGCAAATTTTATTTTCATATAATGAATTCTTTTCCTCTGTGTAGATATCTAGTAGGGATTGCTAGATCAAATGGTAGTTCTGCTGTTAGTGTTGTAAGGAATCTCCACATTATTTTCCACTGTGGCAGTACTAGTTTACATTTCCACCAGCAATGTAGAAGTACTCTCTGATTACTGCATTCATGCCAACATCTACTGTTTTTTACTTTTTTATTATGATTTTTTTAGAATTGTCTATTTAGATTTTGGATATTATTCCTTTGTCAGATGTACGAATGTGAAGATTTCTCCCACTGTGTGGGTTGTCTGTTTACTCTGCTGACTATTCCTTTTGCCATGCAAAAGCTCTGTGGTTTAATTAGGTTCCAACTATTTATCATTGTTTTTATTGCAATTGCTTTTGGGTTTTTGGTCATGCAATTCTTGCCTAAGCCAATGTCTAGAAGGGTTTTTCCAATGTCATCTTCTGGAGTGTTTATAGATTCAGATCTTAGGTTTAAATGCTTAATCCATCTTGAGATGATTTTTGTAAAAGGTGAGAGATTAAGATCCAGTTTCATTCTCCTACATGTGACTAGTCAATTATCCCAGCACCATTTGTTGAAAAGGGTGTCCCTTCCCCACTTTATGTTTGCTTTGTCAAAGATCAGTTGGCTCTAAGTATTTGGGCTTATTTCAGGGTTCTCTATTTTGTTCCATTGGTCTATGTGCCTATTTTAATATCAATACCATGCTGTTTTGGTGACTGTGGTCTTATAGTATAGTTTGAAATAAGGTAGCGTGATGCCTTCAGATTTGTTCTTTTTGCTTAGCCTTGCTTTAGTTAAATGGGTTCTGTTTTGTTTCCATATGAATTTTAGAATTATTTTTTCTAATTTTGTAAAGAATGATGGTGGTATATTGATGGGGATTGCATTGAATTTACAGATTACTTTTGGTAGTATGGTGATTTTAATAATATTGATTCTACCTATTCATGAGCATGGGATCTGTTTCCAGTTGTTTGTGTTGTCTGTGATTTCTTTCAGCTGTGTTTTACAGTATTCCTTGCAGAGGTCTTTTGACTCCTTTGTTAGGTATATTTCCAAGTTTTTTCTTTTTCTTCAGCTATTGTAAAAGGGGTTGAGTTCTTAATTTGATTCTCTGCTTTGTTGCTATGGATGTGTAAAGAGCTGCTGCTTTGTGCACATTAATCTTGTATCCAGAAACTTCACTGAATTTTTTTTATCAGTTCTAGGAGCTTTCTGGAGGAGTCTTTAGGTTTTTCAAGGTAAACAATTATATTGTTAGCAAGCAGTGACAGTTTTACTTACTCTTTAGCAATTTGGATGCCCTTTATTTCTGTCTCTTGTCTGATTGCTCTGGCTAGGACTTCCAGTACTATGTTGAAGAGGAGTGGTGAGAGTGGGCATCCTTGTCTTGTTTCAGTTCTCAGAGGGAATGCTTTCAACTTTTCCCCATTTAGTATTATGTTAGCTGTGGGTTTGTCATAGATGACTAATTTTACATTGATGTATGCCCCTTGCATGCCAATTTTGCTGAGAGTTTTAATCATAAAGTGATGCTGGATTTTGTCAAAAACTTTTTCTGTATCTATTGAGATGATCGTATAATTTTTGTTTTTAATTCTGTTTATGTGGTGTATCAGATTTACTGACTTGCATATGTTAAATCATCACTGCATCTCTGGTATGAAACCCACTTGATGATGGTGGATTATCTTTTTGATATGTTTTGGATTTAGTTAGATACAATTATGTTAAGGATTTTTTTAGCATCTATGTTCATCAAGGATGTCTGTCTGTAGTTTTCTTTTTTGTTTAAGTCCTTTCCTGGTTTTGGTACTAGGGTGATGCCGGTTTCATAGAATGAATTAGGAAGGGTTCCATCTTTATCTTGTGGAATAGTGTCAAAAGAATTGATATAATCCTGCTGTGAATCCATCTGGTCCTGGACTTTGTTTTTTTTTTTGGTAATTTTTAAAGTACCATTTCGATCTCACTGCTTGTTATAGGTTTGTTCAGGTTATATAATTCTTCTTGACTTAAGCTAATAGAGTTTTATTTTTCCAGGAATTTATCCATCTCTTCTAGGTTTTCTAGTTTATATGCATAAAGGTGTTCATAGTAACCTTGAATGATCTTTTGTATTTCAGTGGTGTCAGTTGTAATATCTCCTGTTTCATTTCCCAGTGAGGTTATTTGTATTTTCTCTCTTCTTTCCTTGGATAATCTTGCTAATGGTCTATTAATTTCATTTATCTGTTCAAAGAACCAGCTTTTTGTTTCATGTATCTTTTGTATTTTTTCTTTTCCATTTCATTTAGCTCTGCTCTGAATTTGAATATTTCCTTTCTTCTGCTGGGTTTGGATTTGGATTTGGTTTGTTCTTTTCCTCTAGTTCCTTGAGATGTGACCTTAGAATGTCAGTTTGTGCTCTTTCAGTCTTTTTGACGCAGGTTTTTAGGGTTATGAATTTTCCTCTTAGCACTGCCTCTGCTGTATCCCAGAGGTTTTGATAGGTTGTGTCATTACTGTCATTCAGTTCAAAGAATTTTTAAATTTCCATCTGGATTTCATTTTTGACCCAATGCTCATTCAGGAGCAGATTTTTAATTTCCATATATTTGCATGATTTTGAAGGTTCTTTTTGGAGTTGATTTCTAGTTTTATTGCACTGCGATCTGAGATAATGCTTGATATAATTTCAATTTTCTTAAATTTATTGAGGTTTTATGGCCTAACATGGTCTATCTTGGAGAAAGTTCCATGTGCTGTTGAATAGAATGTGTATTCTCCAGTTGTAGAATGAAATGCTTTGTATATATCAGTTAAGTCCATTTGTTCCAAGGTATAGTTTAAATATATTGTTTCTTTGTTGACTTTCTGGCTTGATGACCTGTCTAGTGCTGTCAGTGGAGTATTGAAGTCTCCCACTATTATGTTCCTTTCTATCTCACATTGCAGGTCTATTATGGATTGTTTCATAAATTTGGGCACTCCAGTGTTAGGTGCACATTGTGATATTTCCCTGTGGGACACAACCTTGTACCATTATACACTGTCCCTCCTTGTCTCCTTTAACTGCTGCTGCTTTCAAGTTTGTTCTGTCTGATATAAGAATAGCTAACTCTGCCTGCCTTTTGTGCCCATTTGCATGAAATGCCCCTTTACTTTATGTGAGTCCTTATGTGTTAAGTGAATCTCCTGAAGGCAGCAGATAGTTGGTTAGTGAGTTCTGTTCCATTCTGCGGTTCTGTGTCTTTTAAGTGAAGCATTTAGGGCATTTATGTTTCATGTTAGTATTGAAACATGTGGTACCATTGCATTCTTCGTGCTCTTTGTTGCCTGTATACTTTGGTTTTTTTGGGTTTTGTTTCTGCTTCTTAACTTGTATTTTTGTTTTACACATCCTGTGTGATTTATGCTTTAAAAAGATTCTGTTTTGATGTGTTTCCAGGATTTGTTTCAAGACTTAGAGCTCGTTTTAGCAGTTTTTGGATGTCTAGGTCTCTAGCAAGGCCTAAACATCCAAACACAAGAAAGATTTCCGTGATTATTTCCCCAAATACATTTTCTAAGCTTTTAGAATTCTCTTCTTCCTCAGGAACATCGAGTTATTCTTACATTTGGTCATTTAACATAATCCCAGGCTTCTTGGAGGTCTTGTTCATTTTTTTTATTCTTTTTTCTTTGTCTTTGTTGGATTGGGTTAACTCAAAGACCTTGTGTTTGAGCTGTGAATTTCTTTCTTCTACTTGTTCAATTCAATTGCTGAGACTTTCCAGAGCATTTTGTATTTCTAAAAGTATGTCCAGTGTTTTCTGAACTTTCGATTGTTTTTCCTTTGAGCCAACTATTTCCTGAATATTTCTCCCTTCACTTCTTGTGCTGTTTTTGGATTTCTTTCATTGGGCTTTGTCATTCTCTGGTGCCTCCCTGATTAGTTTAATGACTAAGCTCCTGAATCCTTTTCTGGTAAATCAGGGATTTGGATCCACTGCTGGTGAACTAGTGGGATTTTGTGGGGGTCGCTGAAGAGGTTTGTTTTGTCATACTACCAGAGTTGGTTTTCCACTTCCTTCTCACTTAGGTAGGCTCTGGTAGAGGGAAGGTCTTGGGCTGAAAGCTGTTGTTCAGATTCTTTCATCCCACAGGGTGTTCCTGTGATGCAGTACTCTGCCCCTTTTCCTAAGGATGTCGCTTCCTGTGAGCTGAACTGCAGTGATTGTTGTCTCTTTTCTGAGTCTAGCCACCCAGCAAGTCTGCCTGGTTCTGGGTGGTCTACACAGAGTCCTGTGATGTGAACCATCTATGGGTCTCTCAGCCATGGATCCCAGCACCTGTTCTGGTGGAGGTGGTGAGGGGTACAATGAACTCCATGAGGGTTCTTAGTTTTCATGTTTTAATGCTCTATTATTGTGCCTGTTGGCTTCCTCCTGGGAGGTGGCACTTTCCAGAAAGCCTCAGCTGTGGTAGTATGAAGAGGAAGTAGTGGTGGATGGGTCCCTAGAAATCCAAAGACATGCCCTTTGTCTTTCCCTACCAGGGTGGGTAGGGAAGGTCCAATAGATAGGGGCAGGGCTAGGCATGTCTGAGCTCAGACTGTCCTTGGGCTGGTCTTACTGCAGCTGCTGTGGGGGATGGAAGTGAGATTCCCAGGTCAATGGAGTTGTACACCTAGGAGGAATATTGCTGCCTCTGCTGAGTCATGCAAGTTGTCAGGGAAATGGGGGAAAGCCAGCAGTCACAGGCCTCACCCAGCTTCCATGCAAACCAAAGGCCCTGTCTCACTACCACCGTGCATCCCCCTCTCCCCATAGGCCTGAGTCCATTGCCAGGTGGTGGGTGAGCTGGGCTTGAAAACTTGCCTCAGGCTACATGCCTCCCAACTGCTAAAGGAAAGGACTTGGTTCTTCCCCTGCCTGTGAAATCTACTCACAGGATTTGCACCCTCTCCAGAGTTCTGGCCAGGAGGCTTTTTGCCCCATTCAAATTGTTATAAAGTTCAGCTGGAGATTTCCTTCTCCCTGGGCATTTTTCCCCCTCGCTACTCTGGCAGCCCTCCCAATGGATCCTTGTGGTGCCAGGCAGGAATGGCCTGCCTGGGGACAGGACCCAGTGAGCTCCCAGAGCCATTCTGCTGCTTTCTCTACCTCTGTATTCCACTCAGCTCTCTAAGTTGACTCAGTTCCAGGTAAGCTTGGAAGTCTCCTGCAAACAGACTTTCAGTTTCTTCAGTGAGGATGTGTGTTCAGGAGAGGAGGCTCTCTTCCTTTTCCTGCACTGCAATTGAGGCACTCAACAGTATTTGTGGTGTCTCCTGGGTCCTGCAGAAGCAGTTTGCTTCCTTCATAGGGCCTGTTGTTCTTCTCAGGATTTCTGGTTTGTCCTTGCAGTCAATCTGGAGCGAAGTTCACGATGCCAGCCTACCACTGGTGCTGTCTGTCCGAGTCAGAGATCCAATCTGGTCCTGCCTCCTATCTGCCATGATGATCCCTCTCCTGTGTCTCTCTTTCTTTTTTATTCTAGTTCTCTGTTACAAAATCCCAAAGAACCTACAAGAAACTGCCAAAGAAGTTATAAGATGGTAAAGAAAAAGGAAATAAAAATGAAACGAAATGCCAAAACGTCTATCTTGTTTTAAAAATAAGGATATTCATAATTCAATAACATTTTAGTCCCATTAAATATCTATTCAATAAATATTTAGCACCTAGAAATAAGTGCCATAAAAGCAAAAATTAGATAAAAATTGACATTATTAAGATGCCTTGGCCTAGTGTTCTGTGTGTGTGTGTGTGTGTGTGTGTGTGTGTGTGTGTGCTGTTACTAAAATAGTTCCATTTAAATTTTAATAATACCTGGACTAAGACAATTACTGTAAGGGAAGAATAATGAAAAAATTGACAGAATTCTATGGTGTTTAAGATATAAAAGATGAGCAAAGGAGGTATCCCTTAGATGCTTTTCCGATGACCCACTTAAATGTCTAGTTGAATCAATTTTTAAAACATAGGAGAATTGAGAGTGAATTTGATTTTGAAGAAGTAGAGTTTGTAATACATATTTGTTATACACATATTTTGGGTTAAGTGGACATGTAGGGAGAATTAGAAGCCTGGATCTCAGGAGAGATAACCCAACTGGACATACAGATTTAGACATCATCAGCATATATGAGAAAATGTCAAAAAAGTTTGTGGAAAAATTGAACTAAAAGACAAAAAGAAAGATATAAACCTTATTTCTCAACATAAGCTTCATCAAATTCAAGACACTTTTGTAAATGAGGATACTGCCATTTAGTCCATCCCTAAAGAACTGAGGGTCCAGGGAATTTATCCATGTCAATGCAGTCCTTTTTACATTAATAACTGAAGGAAAATTAGTGACATTTAAAAAAGCTTTTTAAGATTAGGAAACAAAAAGAAGTCAGAAAAAGCCAAATCAGGACTCTAAGTATGGATGTCTAATGAATTTCCATGACATTCACAAAATTGCCTTTGTTTGAAAGAGCAAGAGCATTGTCATGGTGGAGAAGGCCTCTCTAGTAAAGATTTTCTGGATGTTCTTCTGCAAAAGCTTGGCTAACTTTCTCAAAACACTCTCACAATAAGCAAATATTATTGTTCTTTGGCTCTCCAGAAACTCAACAAGCAAAATGGCTTTAGCATCCCCAAAAAAACTCTTACCATGACCTTTGCTTTTTGACCAGTTCACCTTTGCTTTGGCTAAACCACTTCCACCTCTTGGTACTATTGTTTTGACTGTCCTTTGTCTACAGGATTCCACTGATAAGCCATGTTTTATCTCCTGCTACAATTCCTCAAAGAAATACTTAAGGATCTTGATCCCAGTTGTTTACAATTTCCATTGAAAGCTCTGCTTTTGTCTGTAGCTGATCTGGGCCCAATGGTTTTGGCACCCATCAAGTGGGAAGTTTTCTCAACTTTAACTTTTTAGTCAGAATTGTGTAAGCTGGGCTGTTGTCTATCTTTCTGCTGATAACTGTCAGTCCTCTTTAATTAGGGCACGAACAAGATGAACTTTTTTCCTCACAAATTGATGTAGATGACCTGTCGTGGCGGGCTTCATCTTCAACATTGTCTCATCCCTTTTTAAAATGAATTATCCATTTGTAAACTGCTGATTTCTTTGGAGTACTACCCTTGAAAACTATTGATAAAGCATCAGTGATTTTCACCATTCTTTCACCCAAGCTTCACCATAAATCTGATGCTTGTTCTTGCTTTAATCTTAGCAGAATTCATGTTGCCCTGAGAGGGATTCTTTTCAAACTGATATCTTAACCCTCTTAATGCCTCAAACTAGATCCTGTTCAGACATGTTATAACAAGTTAGTATGACTTTTTTTGGTGCAAGAAAAATGGAAATTCATGCAGTTTTTTCATCATATGTATTTTTCATAAACTTTTTGAAGACCCCTTGTACATGGTGATTGAAGAGAATGAGTGCACTGTTGCAGAAAGAGTTCACTGCGTGACAATAAAACAGTGAAAAGCACCAACACTTACAGGAAAGGGAAGAAGGAAAATTTAAAAATTGAATGATAATAAGGATAGGGAAGAACCAAGAGAGAGAATTAATGAAGGTGAGAGTTTTCTCAATTGAACATTCTATTCCTGACAGTCAAACATGTGATTTCCTTAGGAATCAAACACCAAACACCACATGTTCTCAGTTATAAGTTGGACTTAAGTTATGGGCATGCAAAGGCATACAGAGTGGTGTAATGGACATTGGAGACTCAGAAGTGGGAGGATGGGAAGATGAAAATCTCCCTACTGGATACAATGTACACTACTTTGGTGATGAGTACATTAAAATCCTAGACTCCGATTCATCCCTAAAACCAAAAAACATTTATACCCCTAAAGCTATTGAAATAAAAAAATTCAAATGTTTTTTGAAAAGTATTTCTATATGACCAAATGACAATATTATAAAGATGTCCCATCATTCATAAATGTAATATAATTCCACTTAGAATTTCTAATACATTTTACAATTAGCTATTACATTAACTTTTTCTTAATTAGGCAGCCATTCAAATTGGAATAGGTTTAGAAAGACTCCTAAATTTTTTGCATTATGAAAACAACACTAGCTTCTCATGAAAAATTCAGATCATTCAGAAGGTGTTAAGCATATAGTATTGTCCTCATCCTACATCCTGACTCCTCAGTGCAACTCCCCAGAGGCAAATCATTGTAAACAGCTTTAAAAATTTGTTGTAAAATATACATAAAATAAAACTTACCATTTTAGCCATTTTAAGGGTACAGTTCAGTGGCATTAGGTACATTCATATTGTTGTCCAATCATCACTGAGACATCATCCATCTTTAAAATATTCTTCATCTTGCAAAATAGAGACTCTCTACATGTTTAACAGCAACTTCCTTTCCCCTCTTCCCTCACCCCATGGCAACCACCATTCTACTTTATGTCTCTATGAATCTGACTACCCAAGCACCTCATATAAATGGAATTATACAGTTTTTGTCCTTTTGTGTATAAATAGCTTTTTAATAGATTTTGGATGATTTTTTCAAAGGCATTTAAAAATTTTAAGATTAATGCTTGCTCATGGTAGAAAATTCCAATTGCATAAAAAGACCGTTTATTGTGAAAAAGCAAAATTTCCTCTTTCCCAGTCCATTCCACTCACTATAGGTAGCCATTGTTAATAATTTTTCTGGCCAGTCTTCTAGAACTTTTGTATGTATCTATAAGAAACATTCTCACACACACATGTGCATATACATACACTTCTGTCTTTTTTCTGACTTCTTTTTCATTGCAAGAGGGATAATATACATACTGGTGTATAATTTGCTTTCTTTGCTTAATGTATCCTGAGCATTTTTCCATTGTGAAATATCAGTTCTTAAGTGAATTGTTTTCAACTTAATAAAGTAATTCTGAAGTGTACATAAGAAAAAATGGTCAAGAGTGACAAAGAACATTTTGGGAAAAACTACTGAAGAAGGGCTTGCAATACCAGGTATGATAATGTATTATTAAAATATTGTGGTAAACATGAAAGAATAGAGAAATCAGTGAAGCAGAAATTAATCTTCAGGAGAAATAAAAGTTTCAGCAGAATTTTAAAATATTAAAGTCAGTAGGAAAGATGTATATTATTAAATAAACATGCAGGAACAATCGCTTAACAATAGAGAGAAAACTGATCAAATCCTCTCCTCACATGATAAGCCATAATTTGTTGCAGATTTATTAAAGCATTAAATGCATAAGGTGAAAAGTCAAAGCAAATCATCAAATATGCGAGAGAAAATAAAAATGAGTAACCTTTTGTGAGGAAGGTTTTCTAAATGTACAAGCAAATGTAGAAACTTTAATGAAAACACTTGAGAAATTGACAATTTAAAAATGAAAAAGCCAATAACAAAATATGATAAAAATTACCTAGAAAGATACTTGTAAAATGTATGACACAATATTATTATCTTAATTTTGTGTAAAGAATTCTTTTATACAAAATTTAAAAATACAAACACGCCAATAGAAAAAATCAATAATGTATAGGAATAAGTAAGCTATAAAGCAATAAGTAAATGGCAAGTAAATACATGAATTATATTAAATTTTTCAAGTAAGCAAAGTAACAAAGGGTAAAAGAACAATCTTTTTTCACATATCCAATTAGAGACGGTTAAAAACTTGATATTATAACAGTTTTGGCAAAGATAAATATAGACACCCTCATATATTTCCACTGTGGAAGACAGTTTAGCCTTGACAACTTGTAAAAAAAATTTTGACCCTGAAATTCTGCTTTTGGAAATTTATCTGGAGAAAAATAACTCTCATTGTATGCAAATATTGTCTACAGTAATGTTCACACAGCATTGTTTACAATGTAGAAAAGTTAGAAATAACCAAATATAGAATGTTAAAGAAATTATTAAATGAATTATGGTGCATTTATGCTATGGAATACTGTAGTTAGTATTTAATGACATGGGAAAATGTGATACATTTTAAGCAGAGTGACACTCACAAATGAGTAATGTCATATATCCTAACTATTTTTAATACATTCTAGTGCATAGGAATTGTGCATAAGGATGTACTCTAAAAGTTTAACAGAGGTTAAAAAAGTTATATGTGATTTTTATTTTATTATTTTTATTTCCATAGTTTGTATCTTGAACTCATTTAAAATAAAAATCTTTGTGCATTGCTTTAAGCTCCATGGAGAAAGAAGACCTGTATTAAATCAATACATGTTGGTATATAGATGCACTGTCAACAACTTTGGGAAACGGTGAACATTCAAGGATGGCTAGAAATGAAATGCATTTACTGTGCTAACATTTTCCTTTGATGAAACATTTTGCTCAATATTTGATGTCTTGTAGATTTTCAACAAGAAAGATAAATGCATTTAGGTTTTAGGTTTGTGGTTTCTCGAAAGGAAAGCCAGTTTCTATAAGAAATTAATTACAACCAAAAAGAAAAGAAAAAAAAAAACCTAAAACCTTAAGGGGTAGAGATCATAGATGAATGAGGGTCTCTGAAAATTGACATGGATTTCAGGTTTAACTTTCTTGTAATGGAAATAAAATAGAGCAGAATGTGCTCTCATTTTTTAACTCTGCACGAAATACCTACTCCAGGCATCTATGTATTTTGGGTCCAGGTTCTCATCAGAGAATTACCAAAAGTCACCTCTCAGCACTTAACAGTGGATAGATTTAAGCAACTCATATATTAGAGAAATAATGTAATGGGCTTTTTAATTAGCCATTCTCCTGGATTCTCTAAACTTAGTCCCTGCATTAAGAAAGACCATTAGGAAATAATATTCCTGAACCCATTTCATTTTCCTGAAGAAATATCTTCCCTGAGTGACGTAAAGTTTTCTTTTGCAACTTTTGTAAACAACAGATACATAAAACGCCATTTTGAACAAAATGGATGTGCCTGTGCAAAATCTCAACTAAAAACATCACAGGATCTGTTACCCGTCTCTTAAAGACTCACAAAATTGATACCTCTGTAAAGTCGTGCCACTGAAGTTTGTCACTGCAGATGAGCTTCTGTGATTTCTTTTAGTAGGCAGTATGAAGTCATCATGTCTCCCATTTTGCCCAACTTATCAGAACACCCAGAATTAAATCAGTATATTAATTAATGAAATTAACATGCCTGTAAACAAAAGGTAGCATGATGTTTGTCTCATTGCTATATATATATATATATATATATATATATATATATATATATTTTTTTTTTTTTTTTTTTTTTTTTGAGACAGAGTCTCACTCTGTTGGCCAGGCTGGAGTGGTGTGGTCTCCACTCACTGCAACCTCCATCTCCCAGGCTCAGTCAATTCTCCTGTCTCAGCATGCCGAGTATCTGGGATTACAGACATGTGCCACCACACCCAGCTAATTTTTGTATTTTTAGTAGAGATGGGGTTTCACCATGTTGGCCAGGCTGGTCTCAAACTCCTGACATCAGGTAATCCACCCTCCTCGGCCTTCCAAAATGCTGGGATTACAGGCATGAGCCATCACACCTGGCTCATTGCTATTTTTTTATTAATTTCTTTTTAAATTGTGTTCAATTTTTAAAGCAAACGTAAACACTTATGAAAAAGCAGCTCGGGCCTGGCGCGGTGGCTCAAGCCTGTAATCCCAGCACTTTGGGAGGCCGAGGTGGGTGGATCACGAGGTCAACAGATCGAGACCATCCTGGTCAACATGGTGAAACCCCGTCTCTACTAAAAATTACAAAAAATTAATTGGGCACGGTGGTGCGTGCCTGTAATCCCAGCTACTCAGGAGACTGAGGCAGGAGAATTGCCTGAACCCAGGAGGCGGAGGTTGCGGTGAGCCGAGATCGCGCCATTGCACTCCAGCCTGGGTAACAAGAGCGAAACTCCGTCTCAAAAAAAAGAAAAGAAAAAGCAGCTCAATCTCCCTGTAAAAGGCTAGGGTACCTTTCAGCAGCAGCCCCCTTGTGGTTGTTAAAATTCTGTGCCCATCTTTCTGTAAAGAAGTCTAGAGATGAAATTACGTCAAGGAAACAAATCTGAGTATCATCACAGTCACCTACTCTTAACTGTAGCCTTGGTCCTTTTCACCATGTCCAGTGGCAGATATGTTCTAGCTGGAATAGTGATCTGTTCTTATCACATCACAGGATCTGTTACCTTATATCTCTTACATAAAGACACACAATGGATGCCTCTTTGAATGGAGAGATCCATTTCATTACTATAGATACTCACTTTGGGCTAGGCAGTAATTTGGGCAACTGAAAGATATGGTAAAAGTAACATTTGGTATACCTTCACCCATAGGACAGCTAAACTGTATAAATAAAATCTTAAGAACATTCTCAGTATACTATAGTTTCTCAATTTAATGTAAAGATTATCATTTTTAAATTACCTGAAGATGTACATATATATATTGTGAGTATGTATGTACATAAAATATATGAGAACATGAAGAAATAAAAATTTAGAAAACCTGGATTGTGCCAAAGGGTACAGTACGTGTTGAAAGAAATGAATCTAACGTTGATGAAGTGGAATTTTATTTTAAATAAAATGATAGAAGTTTGGCACAATCATGATGGGGTATTATACAAGAGTTTCTGTAGTTAAGGCTTTACTTAAATCCTTTATTTACTTGATAGTAGGTTTCCATCTTTATAATTACTGTTTGAGGTTGTCCATTCCCTTAACACATCACTCCTCTGACATCAGATCAGTGCCCTTGAAAATCTGTGATGAAGTTTTCCCAACAACTTTACTGGTAGTTCATTTTGTTCCATTCTCTGAGCATTTTTAGCTTATACTTTAATTTTATCTACACTTTCTCTCACTTGGATTTGAGCCAGTGTGTTAAGCCATGACTCCAAGGAATGACAAGCAAATATTGACTGACTGAGGCAGCCACACAGCTCCAACTGTAGCTCAGCTGTGTCTACAATCACACACACACACACACACACACACACACACAACCCTACGTCTTCCCATAAGAACAAAACAATTCTCTCAGCACTATCTCTCCCAATGTATCCAATACAGCTTTAAATTCATTTTCTTTAAGGAAGCTTTATCCAATGATACAACTCTTAACCACAAAGTCTTCTCACTACCACATACTCACATATCTTCCCCAGTTATTATCACTCTGGCTTATGGTCAGCCACCCTCCTGATTTTCTACATTCTAGGTGACAACTATCCTCAGTGATCTATAAGAAAATGTATTTAAAGCCTTTCCAGTTATCTTCCATCCTCTGTTTTCATTCACAATTAACTACATGCAATCTCCTAAATACTCCAGACTCTTGAGTGTTATCACCTTTCCTAGAAACACTCCTCTCCTTACAGCCCCATACCCTAAAGCTCTTAGGATTCATTATCTTCTCTGAAGACTCAAAACAAAGCTCAGATGTTGCTTATTCTGTATCTCATTGCATATTTTATATAAGTCTCTGATATCTCACAATATCATATAATTACTTTTTAATGTATAGCCACCCCAAACCTCTAACCTCCATGTGGCTGGAATGAATTCTACCATGGGATAATGCCAGCCATAAGTAGGTACTCAAAATATGTTTGTAGAATGAATGCTTGATCTTCACACAGTTTCTCACATATCAAAGTTTCCAAATCAAGTTATTAACCCTTGTTAGAGTTATAGAGATATTCCTAGGTTGGAAGGAAGTAAAATTGGCACTAAGGTGTACTGAAATCATAAGGGGGATGCATTGTTTAGATTACTTTTTAGCAAATTGTCCTTAATTCAGTTTGTTTCTAATGACCAACTAATGTAATAATTGTGGCATTTATATGTTCATTAAATAAATTATTTATTGAGCACCTAGAATATTCCTGACACTGAGATTATGTCAGAAGTAAAATGGGAAGACAACCATAGTTACTGCTCACAAAAAAAATTCATACAACTGCCTGAAACTAGAACTAAAATCATTAAAAAGGATTGGGAAACACAATCATTGTCCCACAGACTTTGCTTCTAAAAAGGAAGCAAACCTGTTCTGCAAAAGCAAGATAATGGAAAAGGAAACATCTTTTTATTTTCTCCCTGCTGTCCCACTCAGAAAAAGGATATGAACCACCTAAAACATTGCACATGAATTCCAGCACTGGACAGACTCTGTTTTTTGAGGCAAGCAGGGTGATATTTCCTTCTCCCTTCCCCCAGGACATCATACCAGTCTTTCTATGTCCAGAGAGAGACTGCAATGCTCAGAAAACAACTGGCCAGAAAATAGAAACAGTTCTTAAGTACATGCACAAAAAGAGACCTTGGACTAGAATATTCTGAGCGTTATTCTTTTTCATTTATTGCACTTATTCAAGTTGTCACAGAAGAAAGCTAAGAAGGGGGAGCTTGAGCAGAGGATACCATATGATTGAACCTCAATAGGGTTGTATTAGGTAAAAGCCTGTCAAACTCCAGAAATTAAAATAGAAACTGTGTGTTATAATTTTCTCTCTTGCCATGCCTGTCAGAAGATTGAACAAACGGAACAAACTCTCCAGTGAGTGGTAAGTGAGATCAAGGTCAATCCGTATACTCTATTTGTTTACAAACACCGGCTGAAGATCTATTTCCTTCAAGGAAGAGTAAACCAACTAGTTAAGGAGAGCCTATGGAAAAGAGAGAGAGAGAGAGAGAGAGAGAGAGAGAGAGACTAAGAAGAAAAGCTGCAGGATACACTAGAGCAAGATAATGAAGACTCAGGAAAAAGTATAGATTGAAAACTAATTTAATATGAAAACCAGAGGATCAGCCTAGAAAAGAGTATGACCTCTATGACACAAAAAAGCCAATCAAAAATCACAAGTTAAGAAGCAATGACATGTGAGAGCGAGTGTTTTGAAGATTTCAAAGGGAACCAACACAATAGGGAAGAAAAAAGAGGGAGAACACCAAACAAGAAATGAGCAAAGGTCAAAAATAAACACATAAAGTAGGGTTTTTTCCTTAATTAGAAAATAAAAATCTGCATAACTCTGTACTAATAAATGTTAAATTTTAAGTAAAATGTATTATATTTGGGGAAATATAAATAGCCTAGATTTTCTCATAAAGAAACAGAATGGTGATTACTAAAGTTAAAAAATAACAGATGCTGGAAAGCTTGCAGAGAAAAGGGAATGCTTATACAATGCTGATGGGAATGTAAATTAGTCCAGCCATTAGGGAAAGCAATGTGGCAATTTCTCAAAGAACTTAAAACAGAATTACCATTTGACCCAGCAATCCCATTATTGGGTATATACCCAAAGGAATATTAATTGTTCTACCATAAAGACACATGCATGCCAAGGTTCACTGAAGCACTATTCACAATAGTAAAGACATGGAATCAGCCTAAATGCCCATCAACAGTAAACTGGATAAAGCAAGTGTGGTACACATACACCATGAAATGCTGCACAGCCATTAAAAGCAACCTGGATGAAGCTGGAGGCCATTATGCTAAGTGAATAAACACTAACACCACATATTCTCACTTAAGTGGGAGCTAAACATTGACTATATGTGAGCACAAAGAAACAACAAAAGACACTGGGTCCTACTTGAGGGTGGAGGGTGGGAGGAAGGAGCGGATCAAAACACTACCTATTGTATACTATGCTTATTACCTGAGTGACAAAATAATCTGTTCACCAAACCCCCATGACATACCATTTACCTATATAACAAAGCTGTACATGTACCCCTGAACCTTAAATTAAAAGGTTTTAAAAAGAAAAGAAAAAGAAATAACCTGAAGGTGCCAAGAACGACATTTTCTCTTCTTGTGTGTACCATCCTCTTCTATAAGCAACTGGAAGCTGAGACAGATGTGAATTCAGGGCAAGGAAAGAACCCCTCCCTATGTTCTCAGTCCAGCAAACTGGGATTCTCAGGAAATTCCACACCAAGTCTTGCCAACCAAGTGTTGCAGTCTTGCCTTTGGTTCATTTCTTCCTTGAACACCTTAGGAAGAAGAGAACTATGGTTTGAAGAAGGATTTGTTCCTCCAGCACTCCTTGAATAATACTTTCTAATAGCCAATCTTGCTGTTAAGTTACTAATGACATTCAAGTATGCACCTTCTCCTTCCTTCGCAATTACCCTTCTGAACCCCCTCATTAAGACATTGTGTTAGTCTGCTTGGGTGGCTGTAATAAAATGTACCACATATTGGGTGGTTTAAAGAACAGAAATTTATTTTCTCACAGTTCTGGAGGCTGGTAGTCCAAGATCTGAGGCTCTTTACTTGGCTTGCAGATGATCACCTTCTTGCTACCTCTTCACATTATCTTTTCTCTATGTGAAAATGTTTCTGGTGTCTCTTTATGTATGTCTTAATCTCTCATAGAGACACCAGTCAGTTTGGATGAGGACCCACCTTACAGCATTGTTTTAACTCGATTACCTTTGTAAAGGCACCATCTCCACATAGTTTCATTCTGAAGTACTAGGGGTTAGGACTTCAACAAATGAATTTGGAGAGGACACAATACAGTCCATGACAGATGCTTGCAAACAATGCATATTATAGATGTGCACAGCAGGCGTTTAGGCTTCCCAATGCTTAGCCTATGACCTTTCCCTGGACCGTCTACTCAATTTACTCTGCTTTATAATTGTCCACCTGTAACTACAAATGAATTTCTTCTCATCATCAGGAACATCCAATTGTCTCTCCTACACAATAAAGGGATTTGACTAGATAAGATTTATAGTGTCTTCAAGTTAACAGAATCAGGATCCAGTCAAATGTTATAGTGAGAGGGCAAGAGGCTGAAGAAAAAGTTCCCAATCTCACAAAAAGGGATGGCCAAGCTTCCTTTAGAAGCAGAGCTTTCGTAAGCAAAAGTCCTAGCCCTCTTCTCACTCCAGCCTACAGAGGCCAGAAGTAGAAGCAGAAGAAAACAGAATGCAGCATGCTTGCCTTGACTTTGAAAGTTCTCAAGGAGGCCTGCTATAAACATTCTGATGTGAACTTCTCATTTTTCACTTACATATTACACACAAAATATTCTGGCTACTTACCTACATACATACATGTGTAGGACTTTTTACACGGATTTATATAGATTACAGCATTTATTTGGCAAATGCCATGCTCATTGTTTCACGTTTTTCTTTTTTGCTTCGAACATTTCTAGAAGTAGGATGCATCCTGAAGCCACTCTGGCCCTGCGGCAGTCATGATGAGGTTATCATTGCCTATGCATATAGATATTTGAGGAATGCGTATGAAATTCACAAGAAATTCTCCCTAATGATAGAGGATGATCTTTTCAAGAAATGTGCCATTACCCATGCTCTTGATGGCACAGACATAATACTTTGTGGTAAGAAAAAAGAATAACCTAAATTAAATATAAATGTAATTCATAAGAGGCTCTGAAAAAGAAGTTCAGGAATCTACTAACCAATTTATTTCACTATACACACACACACACACACACACACACACACACACACACACAAATAAAGCTTCAAGCATTGGCCACAACTGCCCTCAAGCTGCTACTATGAATACTTCAACCCACAACCATTATAAGCTGGGAAGACCCAGGGCTCAAGCCATGATCCAGCTCCTGCCTGCCTCTCCTCCCCTTGTCTCTCCTTCACTCAAGCTGGACTTTTCTTGGTCTTACCAGTTATCTTCCAACCAATGCATCTTATATTCAATTACATATGATAATTAATAAGCCCCTACTGTGTGCCAGGTACTGTGTTAAGCACTGAGAATACAGAATGAACATGGCTCCTGCCCTTCAGAAGTTTAGAGGATCTTAGTGCATATAGTTACTTAAAAATGTAATAAGAAAAATAATTACAAGAGAGTTGAATCCTATAAGAGAGGGAAATACAGGGTGTACTTGGAGCACTAATCTCAGCAGGGAGATCATGGATGCCCTCCTTGAAGAAATGGTGCCCAAGCTAAGAGAGAAGGATGAGAAACAGTTAACCAGGAGGTGGGTAAAGAAAGTTCCACACATAAAAGAATAGCAAGGCTTGAAAGTGAAGACCAAGAAAAGTTCAGCTTGAGTGAAGGACAGAAAAGGGGAGGAGAGGCAGGCAGGAGCTGGATCATGGCTTGAGCCCTGGGTCTTCCCAGCCTACAATGGTTGTGGGTTGGAGTATTCATAGCAGCAGCTTGAGGGCAGTTGTGGCCAATGCTTGAAGCTTTATTTGTAGGTTGTAGGAATTTCCTCTGGGTCTTTTTTAGGAAGTCATTCAGGATGTTTCACAAATTCCCCTCATGCAGAGGTGCTCTGTGTCAAAGAAACTGAGACTTAATTTAGCAGTTTTAAAAGCCTGCTGTCCTATTGTTCTGTCCAAACTCTGACACTTAAGGAAAGTCTTAATATTTTATACATTGGTCTCCTTTGAGTCTAGTATCTTTTCGGTCAACTTTGTATTTTTTATTTTTATATATACTTTAAGTTCTTGGGTACATATGCAGATCATGCAGGTTTGTTACATAGGTAGACACATGCCACGGTGGTTTGGGGCAACCATCACCCCGTCCTCTACATTAGATATTTCTCCTACTGCTATCCCTCCCCAATCCTCCCACCCCCTGCTACCCCTCCCCTAGCTCCCCCAGCCCCTGACAGGTCCTGGTGTCTGATGTTCCCTTCCCTGTGTCCATGTGTTCTCATTGTTCAACACCCACTTATGAGTTAGAACATGCAGTGTTTGATATTTTTCTAGCTACAGCATTTCTTTTCTTCATCAGTTCCCACTCCAATTTTTTTTCTTTTTGAGACTGAGTCTTGCTCTGTTGCCCAGGGTGGAGTGCAGTGGTGCCATCTCAGCTACTGCAACCTCCACCTCCCAGATTCAAGTGATTCTCTTGCTTCAGCCTCTCAAGCAGCTGGGACTACCATGCCTAATTAATTTTTGTATTTTTAATAGAGATGGGGTTTCACCATGTTGCCCAGGCTGGTCTCAAACTCCTGACCCCAGGTGATCCCAAAAGTGCTGAAATTACAGGAGTGAGCCACTACTTCTGGACCCCAAAATAATCCAAAAAAATGTGAGTTGCTATGGTGACTCCTATTGCAGTTGCTAGAAGGTTTTGTAAGATGTAGCCATCCTCTTGCTATATTTCAGTTTTTTAAATTTCCAGCAACAAGAAAAATGAAGCCTCATTTGTGAGAATAGAAAGTGGGGTATTCAGCAATTTGTAAGCAAAATGAAAGAGAATTCGGGATTGGGCATCGTAGAACACTCACAGGATCCCCAGGGAAGGGAACTTCCAATGCTGACTTCAGGGCGAAGTATTTCAAAAGCAGCTGATGCCAATGAAGAACACAGATTTCTCTGTTCTTTCTTTTTAGCTTAAATGATCTGCTCAGTTTCCAGGAGCCTAAATAAGTGGCTGAATAAGTCAGCCAAAAGCAATCTCCAATATGAACCTGAAAGAACAGGACTCAGTAAAACTATAGCCTGCAGGCCAAATATACCCTGCTACGTGTGTGTGTTTGTGTGTGTGTGTGTGTAGCAGAACACAGTTTTATCAGAACACAGCCATGTCCATTCATCTATGCGTTGCCCATAGTGCTATTTCACTGCAATAGCAGAGTTGAGTGGTTGCAGCAAAGACCACATTGTCCACACAATGCAAAACATTCCCTCTCTTGTCCTTTACAGAAAAAGTTGGCTAACCCCTGCCTAGAGCCAAATAGAGGAAGAGGAGTTGAGAAAGTGAGAGGATGGCCAAGCACAGTTTGAAAAGCCATTTGGATATCTGCCTTTTATCTCTTGGTTTGTCCTAGTGTGTTTTACATTTACATCAGATTTAGAGCTCAAAGCCATGGGAGAAAACCTACTTTCTTCTTGTGTTAGCTCAGGTCATCTGAGGACCAAACGCCAAGACAACAGTAGACTTGCAAGAGATTTATTGGAGACAACTCTCCTGTGGGGGAAAGCAGAGGAAGCTGGAGGAGGCAGGGAAAGCCCACTGTGGAAGGGGAGGGAAAAGGAAGGAACGTTGGTTGACAGGAAGAGTCACTGCAGCATAGTTAGAGTTTGCAAGCCAACATCACCCATCTGAGGAGTCCTCCCCCACACAGGAACGAGCCAGTCTTAGCACCAGAAGCAGGGCTCTGTGTGAACACAGCAGCCTGCTCCTATATTGAAGTATAAATTGAGGTCTGGACATTGGGTCTCTCTCATTCCATTACAGAATTAAATAATTCTGTATTAGTAAGGTTGTTTCTAAAGCACAAAAATAGTAGAACAGAGATAAGAAGACTTGGAAGCTACAGGCCATGCTATTTCAGATTTATCCTGTTTCCAACCTGCCCACAATGGGTGAGTGGCCACTGGGTATACAGAGCATTAGGTTAGGTATTGTGATGAGATGGAAGGACATAAAAGATTAAAAAGAAAAGTAACCAAGTTCAAAGCAAGTGAGTATAACTTTGGATTTGCTGACAGAGGGACAGTGATACCTGATTTTTTTCTTATGCAGCTGTTTTTTAGGCCACTGGCTATGAGTTAGACATTCAGAGCATGTATAGACCAGAAAAACTTCCTTTCTGACTGCTAAGTGCCCTCTGACTAGATAGACCACAGAATGAAGTATCTATATTATGTCGGTCTTCGAGTCACTGCCACCTCGACTTCCTTTCCCTTCTGCTTTCCAGATAGAATGTGCATTAACAAAATTAAAGACACTTTACACATGCCAAATTGCTTTTGAGTTTCCAATTATTATTCCTGCTTCACAATGGAAACAGGCAGAGATAAGGAAGGGATTTCAAAAAGATGAGTCCATATAATGTTATTTCACAATATAAATGCTTGGCTTTCTTCATTTCTTTCCTCTCTTTTTCCATCCAAACTCCTTTTGTCAAAATGTGATTAAAGAGCCACTATGGCCACCAGCTGAATGGTGAATACAGTATAATTTACTATCACCCCATGAAGGCCAGAGTATTGTTTTATTAAATAAGTAAATGAATAAATTGAGATTGATGTTGATAATGTATTTTTACTTTCTGTTCAAGCTCCTTAACTGGATGACCTGGAATCTCAAGAACTTGTTGGTGATTGTTTTGAAAAGCAGAATTCTTATAGAATATACTGTAGCTTTAGAATTAGAAGATACCCTTCTTCCATGCAGGAATATTACCAGGTCACATTTTATGGCTTTCTGACTTGATCTTTAAAGATCAAGGTAGCAGATATAGATTCTTGTTCAGCTTAAATTTATGTCACCTTCTCATGTCTGTGTCCCTTGCTGCCATTTAAGAAAGCTCTGTCATCTTTTGTCTTTTCCTCCAATTCTAAATAAAATTAGAAAGAAGACAGAGAAAAGGGCAAATAACTTTCTGTTTCTCAAAAGTTAATACCTGTAGCTTCCAAGGCCTCTTACCTCTGCTCTATGATTTTTACGCCTTAGCAACAACCTTCCTAATGATGGTTCGCTGGTAGAAATTTTTGCTAATTCTATAATAAAATGAGAGAGACCCAATGCCCACACTTTAATTTATAATTCATTATATAGAAAGTAGTATTAATAGCATTGTATTTGCAGATATGCTTTTAAGGACAAGAATTCCTACCTTATGTAAGACCTAGAACTTGCTGATGATATGAATTTTGTAAAAACACATTCTGAAGTTGAGCCTCCCACAATCTCACCACCCACAGCGCCCATCCCAAGAAGTGCAAATGTGTGGAACTCAAACTTACCAAAGGTAAATAAACGTGAAAAATTTTAAAAGATCAGAATTAAATTAAGAAATGGTTATAGCTGTGTATATATAGAGAGAACTCTATTCTTTTTTTTTTTTTTTGAGATGTAGTCTTATTCTGTCCCTCAGGCTGGAGTGCAGTGGCAAGATCTTGGCTCACTGCAGCCTTTGCGTCCAGGGTTCAAGCAATTCTCCTGCTTCAGCCTCCCAAATATCTGGGACTACAGGTGCACACCACCACATCTGGCTAATTTTTGTATTTTTAGTACATATGGGGTTTCACCATGTTGGCCAGGATGATCTTGATCTCCTGACCTTATGATCCACCCGCCTCAGCCTCCCAAAGTGCTGGGATTATAGGCATGAGACACCACGCTGACCAGAACTCTATTCTTAAGAGATTTGTTGTTCTTTCTTCAGTCCTATTTTACAACAATGTACATATCTATGCACTTATATATATATATAGTTACTATTAATAAATAAGTTATTAATTAAAGAAAAATCAGCAGATATCTTCCCTATGCTTAGTTCTACCTTATTTTAGATCAATGGTATCTAAAACTTAGCTTCCAAGTAATCTTTTAATTATTTTTTATCTGTGTGTCTCATTTTTTGAAATGTTCTATCAAATGAGCAGACCTAAATAGAAATATATTTTTCCATTTCTATTCATTATTCATCAGAATTTCCAAAGTGCTTGCAATAGTTAGCATATCACCATGAGTTTACATAACTTTAGCTTGAAGACAAGAGACAAGGATTTAGCCGGCAGCTGGAGCAGCTTTATTGTCAGTAGATATACAGGCTCCATAAGGTTGCTTTCAAAAATAATCAACATCGCCTGTAGGTCTTCGTTACTAACTTCATGTATCCCCTGAGATCTAGGGACACTGTTGAGAAATATTGCTTGAAGACAGAGGATCTGTGTTTCTCAACCTTTTTCCAACCCCAGTACAGACCACTCTTATAAGTAGCTACTGATCACAGTGAAATACAGCCCACTCTTATGGGCACATTCTATCCATACTGTCCCCAGGGTAGGAATGTGCTAGAATTTTGGGGAGAGAGTGGGGCCTGTTGAGAGGAGAGAATGTGTGGTTTGAAAAAGTGTCACCAGTGTTTCTAAAATAACCTTCGTTTTACCTCCTCAGTTAGAAATGACTGCTGGAGGTTATATAATTCCTGAATAAAAAGAGAGTTTACTAATTCAGCTAAGAAAATTAAACTGTTTTCTATGAACTTTAGATATCACTGAATTACTAGGAAGATTTTCATGATCCGAAATATTTTTGTTGGGTTTTCTGTATTTTGGAACAGCAAAGTAATACCTTTAGTCACTCTTGAAGCCCAGTCACTCTGAGAAAAATACAGTGTTGCTCCAGAATTCCTAAAGGTTGAATTTGGTGAGTAGAACATACCAATTTCAAAAAAAATACAAGAAAGGAAGCTTTCAGGGATTGTGGCAAAATTTCACCACAAATTTCTCCATATACTCCTTGCATTTTAACTCCTGGGTGGCCTCCTGCTTTGCAGGAAGCTACTCTGAATTTCGGATGCTAAAATAAAACAGTATGAGGATACACATTGAATGTGGGAGGCAAGCTCACTGTCCCCTTCCCTGTGATTATGAAAAATGCTTCCCACACTCCCAAAGTTAACATCCCAAATGAAATGATAAACCTGAAATACTAGAATCTATTTTGGAAATGGCAGTCTTGGATGTGCATGAAGTTGATTTTGTTGAACTTTGATAATCTGCCAACGTTTTCATCATATTTTCCAGGGAGCTTATTATTAGCTGCTCTCAAAGTACATGGACACCTTGAATACATTAGAGTAAGCCCCATAGCTTTATCTTTCAAAAGATTTTGAGCTAGAGCGCTGGCTAATTTTATTTTCCTGTAGAAGTCCAAACCTGCCAAAGATTCAAAATTGGAAGCATTCCCCAAGCCAAGCCTATTTATTTGTAATACATTATTTTCCTCAGTAACATTTTGCCAAACATGGAGAACTGCACAAATTTTTAACCATGTAGCTCATGGAATAAGTTTAGTGAGGTAATAATTTGCATTTATGGGGATAAGAAGTGAGACACAGCACAAAAGAGGCTAAAGAATAAACAGAAGATACCATAAGGAAAACTAATTTCCAGATAGTCAATATACTATTTCCATATATATAGGTTTACATCTAAATAACACAAGGGCTATTGTTGAAATAGCCTATATCCACTGGATCTTTTTACCTTAGAATTTCCTGCATAGACAACATCATTCTACCAAAATGTGTTAGAATAATAAACTCAGCAAACAGAAGACATAGGGTCTTGAAACTCTTAATCTGAGACAATGAATTCACACATGAGGCAACTAAGACACTGAATGGTTGAATACATATTTCAGGTCATATAATGGCAGTCCCAGGCCATTTGCATTTAGGTTTTTTATATTACAATATCTAGTTACATATAAAGATCCTAAATGCATTTCGTTCTTTATCAAAAAGTGTGAGAGTCGAATGAGAAGTGGTTCATCTGGGCTGTAGAGGCCACTAGAGAACATAGGAAGTAATAACATAGTCAAGATAAACTGTTTATTAAATGGCTTCTGTTGTACTGTCATTTGTCACGTCAAATTCCTAAGTGTTGGGCAAAATTTCTTGAACTAATTAAAACAAAGTATCAATTATTACTAGGTTAATAAAAGAATGACTATTATGTTATAGAATAAAAATGACCATTGGCTAGCCTGATTCCTTGATGCTGTTCTTCCGAAAGACAGAATGGGGAAAACCTTTCCTTTAAGATCAAATGATTTTGATACAATGTCAATTTCTCTGTATGGTTACATTTTGGACAATTACTAAAATTTTCTTAAGTTTGTTTCATTTTTGACACATGACATAAGTAAACTTAATTTTAATGTCAATACAATTGTATTTGAATTTGTGACAATCTTCTAAGGAATTATGGCATCTTAAAATATAGAAAGAGTAAATTTCTAGCACTCTTAAAAGAGACCAGCATTTGCTATATTGTGTTGAAATTGGGTTTCATTAGAATATATTCTCTATGAATTCCCTACAGACCTTAACAATATCTGACTATCATCATTCACAGAGTCTAGCACAGTATGTCAACAATGCAGGATCCTTAATATTTTTGTGTCAAATTGAGCTGAATATAATAGTTTTTATTCCAACATGCAGAAGACTTGATACAGTTCAAATGTGGCCTTCCTAATGAAGAATTTATCAGAAAAGTAACTCAAAAGGTACCATTTTCTGAGGAAAGTGACGGCTTATGTGGAAGAGAAAATTAACTGCCCTCCAAAATTGCCAGAATACAGAGATGACATTGGGAAGTGGTTTCACAGACAGATTACATTCTCCAGCCTCCCTTACAGGTAGGTGGGCACATACGACTAGTCCTTATTGGACTACTAAATCAGTGAGAAATAACTTCTCACGTTGAGCTACTAAATTGTGCTAATTTTCACTGTAACAGCTACTCTGAGCCCAATATGGACCATGAAATACCACTTTGCCTACCAGTTGTTGTGCTGTTTTTTTTTTCCGTGAAACTCCATACGCACACATTTTTTGTTTGTTTGTTTCTGGATACAATGAAGTGGTAAAAAGTAATCATTTGTCGCTCAGGAGTTGCAATACTGCTTTTGATGTATTGTATTATTCAACAGAATTTGCAATATTTGGCTGAATGAATTATCAAAGTGACTCTGCTGAATTTCCTGCTGGTGGCAGAGCTCTGAAGTGCTTCTTCAAATCTTTAAAAAAAACATCGTTTTTCTCTTCAATCAAACACAGGTAGATATATGCCTTCACATTCCTCCCTTCCTCTCATTCATTCTCCTTTTTCTACCCATACTTACTCTGATGCCCTTGATACTTATAGAGACTCCTAACCAAATAGCTCAATTTTTAACTGCAGTTTTTATAATGATCAAATCAGCATTTTTCCACATCTTATGAATTATTGGCAATTGAAGAAGTGGATATCATCTTGTATTTAATTTGTAATTGTTACATTCTAGGTGTCACTAGTATTACCTATTGGAAACTATTATTGTGGTGTTGATCAGTTAAGAGACAGTTAAGCAGGCTACCTTTGGAAACTGGAGTAACTCTTTTATGTTATAAAGAGGCACAAATCAAATTTCCTTTGTATATATTCAGCACAAGTTCAGATTTATGCCTTTAATAAAGCACAGTAGTGATCTGGTTGCATATCTGAAACTAACAATGTGCAGAATTTTCCCTGTGGGTGCCATTTGCCTGTAAGCCATGAGTAGGAGGATGCATAGTCCCAACAGAGTAAAAACATTTTCCAGAATCCTGCTGGGTAAGTCAACAGTGAAATGGACTTCTAATGAGGAAGTGGATAGTTAGAAACTCTGTAATTACTTCGTAATCATTTCTACCTGCAAACATTTGTTGTTGGCTAAGTGCTATTACGTTTTAAGATATTATCATTTCTTTACTATTTCAATGACTTCTTAATTCCCTCATATTCTTGGATCTAAGGTCCCAAACTTTTCAAATTGATTATGACATCCTTTGTGATCTAGCCAGAGTTTGCTTTTCTGGGTCTATCGCTCATACTGCCATACTTGCTCACAATAACTCCACTCTAACGCACACACATGCACATACCTTTTTTGCTCCAGGAATATGAACTGTTGCTTCTGTATTCATTCTTGCATACATTAACTGTATTTCCCAGGTTGACTAACAATTTCTCCAGAGAGACTTTCTACATGGTATAATCCTTGAAAAGAAAACTGACACGAAGATCACTCTGCTAGAGGATTTTAGAAATAACTCTTGGGATCAGTATCCATAGATGGAAAAGGAAGAACTGAGATTGAGAACAGAAGTCCAGCTGTGATGAAATTCAAACAGAAATCTCAGATGATTCTATGAAGAATTTTGAAGCTGACTTTTGCCCCATGCTGGGAGAAAAGGGTCAGGAATTTATATTTCATATCAATCTGGTACTGGACACAAAGTGCTGAAGGAAGAAACATAACCTTGAGTGAGGCAGGTGTCATCATCCAAGGGAGTACCTGAAGGGAACCTAGAGCTAAGGCATTCTGCCAGCAGGACTTTCAGCAGGGGAGGAAATAAGTCACTTTTTCTAGAAGAGAAATCTAAAAAACAAATCAAAAAATTTGTTCTCTACAGTCCACCCTTGGCTCCACTACGATGCACCATTTTGTATAAACTGAAAATATTTTAGATCAAAATGTATAGGATACAACTACATTATGCTGAGGAAATCCATAGCCCTAAAAAGTGATCTAAAAATTGATTACAGGAATGGGCCCCCAAGTGGGCAAAAGCTGTCAGAATCACATTTTTCAGAACTTTGGAAAGTTTTTTTTAAAATCAGAGGTTTATAGAAATCAAGAGAATGCACAACTATAAAAAATAAGGGCACTTACACACAGTATAAGAATTTTGCGGCCTTTTATCTTACCCTTGCCCAACTCCAGCTCGTTGACTTATTTTAAGAAGCATCTGGTGTTCCTGATATGAGCCTTTGCTATCAAAGGAAGCAAAATTAACCTTGTTCTAATGAAACTGTGTCTGTGTGTTTTGACCTGTCTGGGGATTCTCCTAAGGAACGATATAAGGTCTTGCCTTTGTTACGCCTAATTCAGAACTTTCCGAAAACAGAACTGGCTATACTGAGGTCATTTTCTGAAAACATTGAAAAGCAAATGAGCAAGCTACTGTTAACTTTGAAAAAATACAGTCGTTGAAACATATACAAGAGATATGCCAAAATCCTGGGAGAAAAAAACTGAGGAAAATATATTAACAAAACATAAAACAAATACAAAATTGAGAGTGTAGTCAGGAGAAAGAGATTCAGTTTTAGTCATGAAACAACAGAAACAATTACAGACCCTAGAGGCAAACATTTTTAAATTTATAGATCTATTCTGAAAACATTTCATCAGAATAGACACAACGAAAATAAAAAAATAGAACTGAAACCTGAATACGTTTTAATATTAATTAGTCATCAGTAATGTAAAACTTTCTACCAAAAAACTCCAAGTCTAGATTGTTTCACTGCTGAGTTCTCCCAGACATTTAAGAAAAAATAATTTTAAATGCATACAAATTCTTCCAGATAATTAAAAAAGTGTTTTAATTCTCAAGAAATTCATCTGATTTTAATAATTAACACTGCCTAGAGAGCAAATGCCAACAATGGCAGTAAAAGAAAAGAAAATCATGAGTCAATCTCATTCACAAATATAGGCGTAAAAATTCAAACAAAATATTTTCATCTCAGAAGCAGCAATATAGGAAAATAATACTACATCATAACCAAGTTGGATTTATATGTCTATCATAAATTTAGTTCAACGTTTGAAAATCAATAATTTAAGTGTGTTAAATATCCAGAAGACATAAATCACAACTTCTAAACTAGTAAAAGCAAATAAGTGATAAAAAATGGGGATAAAATATTTTTTAAATCTTGACAAATCCAACAAGGCAGAAAAGGGTGGGGGAAGGGAAAAGCATTCAAATGGAGAAAATAAAAACACAACATAAAATTGTAGAAATAACTTCAAACATACCAATAATGATTGTACATATAAATGCACTAACTTGCCAGGTTTGTCAGCCTAGAAAACACTGATAAATCAAGAAATTTAAAGCCATGAAAGTAATAATAAGAACTGAAACAGAAGCAATTAAAGTCTTTGCCTCTGAGGAGCTATACAAGGAATAAAAAGCAATGAATTAGGAGTTTCCCTACAACTTCCTTCCAATTTGAAGTTTTTACTTAATGTTTAGTTATAAAACTGTCTCTTAATCGTTCAAGAATTCCACTCATTTACAAGTGTTCTTTTTTTCTGTATAACACCCAAAATGTCAGGTCACAGAAAAAATAAAAAATAAACACCTAAAATATTCCTTATTTTTTTCTAAGCATTATATGTTCCTAGGTTGTTAGCCCTTAAAATGAATGATTAAACCAAAACCAGCCTTTTAAATTCTTCTTCACAGCAGATCACTGGCCATTACCTAGCAGCTCGGTATGGGGATAACAGATTCCAAGTTCCTAATCATGGTCTCATTAAAAACCACTGATCTACCTTTTTTGAATCTGACGATAATATTCTCAAATTTCTTTATTTGACACATGGACTCTTATACAGAAGAATATAATTTCCGTCAGCAGAACACAGCCCCTTCATTTTGCCAAAGGAAGATTAAAACTGATCGTGTTAATTGTTTCAAATACATTCGGTGGAGACATTTTCTGGCCACAACTGGATCCAGCAAAGCCACAGTGACTCATTTCAATTGTATTTACTATGCCCCAAAAGCTGAAAAGCTAATGCTTTTTTGTCAGTGTGCTGAATTACTGAACCATCACAAACTCTTTCACATAATAAACAACTTGTTTGCTCTGGGAATAGTATTTTGTGAAACGATAGAGAAGACAATTTTAGAACTGGAAGGATCTTAAGAACATTCATTTTGTCCAACTCATTTTATATATAGGGAAAATGAGGCCCAGAAAATTTAAAATGCCTTTCTTAGATTTACAGAGAGCTAATGGCAAAGTCAGGCTAGATCTGAGTCTCCTCATTCCCGCTTTCTCTGTGTGTACACAATTTGAGAACTAGCACCAAGGATGTTGAAAATCTAGGGGAAAAAAAAAACTTCAATTGTAGGAATCAGGCCCCATCTTACACCAAGAATGTATCATATTAAATGACAATTACAGAAAAAGGGAAGGGCAGGTCAATACACTTGTTGGCAGGTCTTGGTCATCTCAGTAGTTCTTGACCATGTGGTCCTGGTGGCGTTAATTTAGATCAGAGGATTTATGGTCAGCATCACCTAGTGTACATGAGTGATAATTGGGCTTTCTCATATACTCAAGAAAGAGCTATAATTAAACTGTTTTAAATAATTATTTTGTCTCAAAAGAATAACTTAGTAATGTAGGCATAGGCCGAATCTAAGATTTAATTACTAAAATCTGTGTGATATTTTCAGTGATGAAGACCTGTCTAAAAGTCTTGAGAGATCATATCATCACTGTGAAGCAGTGCTACTGAGTGCAGCAATATTTTGTTACAAATACAAAAATTGTGTTATAAACACAAAATTTCAGCCTCACTTAGGCCTAACTGCAAGTAGAGCCAAGGATCTGTGGTCTAATGAGCTCTCCAGGTGCTTCCCATGAATGTTCAATAGAGAGGTTATCAACCGTTTTTGCATACTGGGATCACATTTTGAAATGCTAACACCTGAGTTCCACCCCATATTCATATTTATTGGACTGGAATGTAACCAAGACATAACCATGGTTGAGAATCAATTCTCCAACAAATCATCTAGAACATTTGTTTTGCTTCCTCCTCCTCCTCCTTCTCCTTCTTCCTCTTCCTCTTCTTTTTAATAGAGATAAGATCTATTAAAAAATGTTGGCTGGCCATGTTGGCCAGGCTGGTTTCTCTCTCTTTTTTTAACTTTCATTTTAGGTTCAGGGATGCATATGCAGGTTTGTGGTATAGGTTAATTGGTAATTTGCATGTCATGAACTTCAGTGTACTGATTATTTTATCACCCACATAATGAGCATAGTGCTCAATTGGTGGTTTTTCAATCCTCATTGATATGGCTTGGCTCTGTATCTCGACCCAAATCTCACCTTGAATTCTAATAATCCCCATGTGTCAAGAGCAGGGCCAGGTGGAGATAACTGCATCATCTGGGTGGTTCCCCCATACTGTTCTCGTGATAGTGAGTGAGTTCTCTTGACATGATGGTTTTATAAGGGGTTGCCCCTTCCACTTGACTCTATTCTTCTCTCTCCTGCTACCATGTGAAGAAGGACATGTTTGCTTCCCCTTCTGCCATGATTATAAGTTTCCTGAGACTTCCCCAGCCATGCAGAACTGTGAGTCAATTAAACCTCTTTCCTTTATAAATTACCCAGTCTTGGGCAGTTCTTTATAGCAGCATGAGAATGGACTAATACATTCACCCTCCTCTCATTCTCCACCCACAAGTAGGCCCTTAGTGCCTATTGGTTTGTTTTTTTTTAATCCATATGTACTCAATATTTGACTCCCACTTATAGATGAGAACATGTGGTATTTGATTTTCTATTCCTGTTAGTTCACTTAGGATAACAGCCTCCACCTTCATCCATGTTGCTGTGAAAGACATAATCTCCTTTTTTATGACTGCATAGTATTGCTTCATGTATATCTACCACATTTTTATTTATCCAGTCCACCATTGATAGACATCTAGGTTGTTTCCATGTCTTTACTATTGTGACCAGTTATGTAATGAACATATGCATGCATGTGTCTTTATGATAAAGTGATTTATATTCCTTTGGGTATATACCCAATAGTGTGATTGCTGTGTTAAATGGTAATTCTGTTTTAGGTTCCTTCAGAAATCTGAAGGGTTTCAAATCTGGTTTCAAACTTCTGACCTTAAGGAACCCTCTTGTCTTAGTGTCCCAACTAGCTGGGGTTACAGATATACGGCACCTTGCCTGACTTGTTTTGGGTCTTTCTTATGAAATATTGAAAATGAACCCCTTCCTACCAAGATCCCCCAAAGTTTTGAACAGAAGTCTACAAAATGGGGAGATAAAAAGGAAACCTATTTGAATGCAGGCATAAAATATAACTTCTATTTTTATTTATTTTAAATTTCAAAATTTTAAATTTTATTTTTGCCCCTGATATCTTTGATATATTAATACAGGTGTAAAAAGTAAAATACAAGGGTAAATTTTAAGTAAATATTATAAATTCAGAGGATGCATATAACATCTATTTAATTATAAGAGTTCATTATATAGAATGACAGTTTTAAAACTTGAGTGTACATGAAAATCACCTGGGAAGCTTACTAAAAATGCAGATTCATGGAGAATTCATGCCTGCAATAAATGCAGTTAACCTAAATTTGGGCCCTGAATTCTATATTTTCAAGCTATGTCCCAGAATATTTCAATGTTTAAATGCCCCATAGAGACTCTTTAAGAAATATGAGTTTAAAACCAGGTACTGTTGTAGTTAGGGAGAAAATAGAGAGAACTATTTGGGAAGGTAGAGCACCCATTCAAGGATTCAAAGGCTGATAGTACCTCAATGAGAGACTCATGTTCAAAGGCACAAACCTCAGCTGCGAAGGATATTGGTACACTCAACAGGGTTAGTTTATTGGGGTTAGCCCTGGTTACAAAGACAGCTACATAATCAGTGAGATATACATATACATCACATTATTATATAAAATATCTTGTTATATATCATATGTAATATGAAATTATCATATATAATATAGTATCTAGTATAAATATATCTTAACATATATTCATATAGCTATATTTATATTAGATATGTTTTACATATATATAAACATGTGTGTGTGTATATATATATACGTATATATCTAATCTGAGGAATGGAAGACTTTTGAAGTTATCAGGCCCAGAGAGGCATTAAAATGAGACAGCAATCACATTTTATCTCCCTGTTTGAGCTATGTAACATTCTCTTGACACTGCTTGCCATTGCCACAAGTAACTGTAAGTTAACCTAATAACCTCACCCTGACACCATATCCTATAGCTCAACAATGTACAGCCAATTACAAATCAATGTTATTTCTGTAAACCAATGAAGATTCCTGATGAACAATTCTTTATCGGCCCACTCCTTGTTCCCCTTTTCTGCCTTCAAAACCATGCTTGTAACAAAGGCTGATAGGAGGACTCCCCATGAAAACTTGGAAGTGTGTTCCAAAGAACTATATTAATTTTGTCTAGGTTAACACAAGGAATGTTAATAGATAGCTTTACAATGAGAAATAAAACTTTTAAGCTGACTATAGTGGTTCTTATCAGTTGCCAATGCATTATGGCACTGAATAAAAAATACTGGATGCCAAGTTATTATTATAAATTTACTTCTATAGCCTGGAAAAAAGAGTAAAGAGAAAAGTATAATTTGAAGTTTTAATAGTTACTGCCTGTAAAATATGATAGGTGACACACTGGCACAAAGAGAAGAGAAACTGGGCTAAATATAAATATAAATAACATAAACATACCAATTATTAGGCAGAGATTGCCAGAGTATATGCAAACAAAGCAATCTCTATGTTTCCTACAAGAAACCCATTTACAAATAGTTAAAAGTAAATAGATGTAATATATATCATGCTAACACTAATCAAAGAAAGCTGACAGTAGATTTCAGAGAAAATAATGTTACCAGAGACAGAAGATTACTTCATAATGTAAACCAGTCAACTATTAGAGAAAATAGCCACCTTAAATATGTATGCACCTAACTACAGAATTTAAATAAACATAAAGCAAAAATGGATGGATCCACAAGGAAAAATAAATACATCCACAATTGGAGTCTGAGATAGACTGAGGGTAAAAACAAATCCAGACCAAAAAAGAATATCTACTAGATTATTGTATTTATATAACATTCTAGAAAACTGAAATAATCTATTATGACACAATGCAGATCACTGGCTGCCTTGGAATGGGGTAAAGTAGGACAGAAGAAACATTTGGGTATGATGATTATGTTCATTAATTGTGGTTAAAACTCCATGAGTATGTTCATATGTCAAAATGTATCAAATTGTATACTTTAAACATATTTGGTTTACTGTACATTAACTATACCTCAGTAATTCTATTAGAGAATAAACATCACTCTTGACCCAGCAAACCTTGCCCTGTGGCCTCTGGCCATACTAGAATTAACCAAGTCACACCTTGTCAGGATTTGTTTTTTAGCAGTAATAATACCTTTTGGAAATTATATAAACTATTCTGGTCTTACATCAATATGGGCCAGATTTATACATTTTAAACTACAGAGGGAGCTTCTTTTTAGATGAAAAAAATATATCTAAATAGTGAATACTATCATAAACAGGTTCCATTTCCTAAATTCCTTTTATTCTTGGAATCACCAATGCAACTTCCATAACTTCTATTCTTTCTCTTTGTGTCTCTTTCTCTAATATCAAAATCTACTTTTGCCAGGGGCTGGGTGGTATGTTCCCAGACCCCCAGTGAATGCCTGAAACCACAAATAGTAGCAAATGCAATCGTCAGTCTTCTGTTCACGGCTTCCACCCACAAATTTAATGCCTTTTCCAACTAAGTAAACATTTATTAAGCACTGCAGCTGTAACTTTTGCAGTTAGATGTGTAACACCAAAACCAGCATAAATTTATTTTTCCTTCATGAATAGAAGATTCATTCTTGCCTTAAATTATAGCAACCTCAGCACATAATTTTTTCTTTTCTAAGTTGGGAAATTTTACCTTTTCACTTAAAAAAGCACTTTGTGGCTTTGCTTTGTTACTTTTGTTTTTCTGGGCTCTTATTAAGTAAAACAAGGTTTACTTGAACACAAACACTACAATATTAAGATTGTCCATCTCATAACTGAAAGGGCTGCTAAGTGACTAATGGGCTGGTAGCATACACAGTATAAATATGCTGGGAAAAGGGATGATTCATGTCCTGGGTGGGGCTCAGTGAGATAGCAAGAAATTTCATCATGCTACTCAGACTGGTATGCAATTTAAAACTGATGAATTGTTTATTTCTGGGATCTCCCATTAAATATTTTCAGACCAGAGTTGGCCATGGGTGGCTGCAACCATGGAAAACACAATAGCAGATAAGGGAGGACTACTGTATTTTTACTTGCCCTGGATACTTTATGAGATTTAACTATTCCAGGGGAAAGTACTGATTTAAATAAAAATAATAAAGCATTAATCCAAAGGAATGAATTCAGTTTTGTGGCATTTCAGACATCATAACTTGGGATTGAAAGAACTAATTCTATAATAACATTATCATAAATAGTGTTGTTCTTTTGTCTGTCCAGAACCTATGATCCCTATTTTTGGTAACTCAAAGGAAAATTATTAACTTTGTTTTCTTTTAATATTCATTTTTCCACTCTTAATACTTTTGCTTGGACCAACCCATACTCCAGGTCTAATAAGCATAAAAGCTTATGTTTCTTCTAAAAAAAAACTATTAACTAGCACAGGAATTTCTCTATTATCATTAACAACTTATAACTCAAGACAAATATATGATGTAACTCTTTTCCAACTTCAGACAATAGGCAATGCAGGACTTTTGTCCCTGAGAGAAGGGAAATCAAAAAGGTAGAAGCCTTGGCCAGGAGCGGTGGCTCACGCTCGTAATTCCAGCACTTTGGGAGGGCCAGGTGGGTGGATCACGAGGTCAAGGCATAGAGACCATTCTGGCCAACATGGTGAAACCCCATCTCTACTAAAAACACAAAAAAAATAAGCTGGGCATGGTGGCAGACGCCTATAGTCCCAGCTACTCAGAAGGCTAAGGCAGGAGATTCACTTGAACCCAGGAGGCTGAGGTTACAGTGAGTGAGATCTCATGACTGCACTCCAGGCTGGTGACAGGGCAGGACTTCCATCTTTAAAAAAAAAAAAAAAAAAAAGTAGAAGCCCTATGATTGGTCTGTTTTACTGCATTGAGTCATTTTGCTGGTCATAGTCTAGGTGGGAGGAATCCAAGCAGTCCAGCAACTTGGCCAGGTTGAGAAGATATAGATTGGAGATCAGGAAAGCTAACATAGAATTTTGTAGGATAAATGCCAAAGAAGAGGTTGCTACATATGTGCAGAGGAGTATCTATAAGTCTTTAGTGGATTACTGATTTATGCCGAGTAAGAGACAAGTATCTGTGGCAGGGGAAAGAAGCACCAGAAATCAGTAGACCAAACAAGTCTCAAAATTCAGACCTGGTTGGGAATAATTTTTATTCTCATCAGCAATACTGGAGAGCCTAATAATATAGGGGGCATTAGGCAAATTCTTTAAAAGGGCATCACAATAGTAACAGGGCTAAATACGCTCTAGATAAAAGGCTGGTTGTGGAATCACTTTAATAGCAATTAAAAAGCAAGCTTTAAACAACATACCTTCAATAATTAATTGCATGATAAAATATCAGAATAATTCTTAAGAGAATATAACAAAATCCAGTACTCAACAACATAACTTTTACACGATTCAGCGCCTAATCAAAATAACCAGAGCACCAAAGAAGCAGGAAAGTGTAAACTGTAACCAAGAAAAAGAGCAGTCCATAGAAACAGACCTAGAAATGACAATGGTGGTAGAACTAACAGACCAGAATGTTAATGAAGCTATTCAAATTGCCCTAATGTTCAAGAAAGTAGAAGAAAACATGAGAACAATGATTTGAGAAATAGAATATAGTTATAACAGTCTGAATGAAACTTTTAGAGATAAGATATATATCTTAAATAAAAAATACATTGGATAAAACTAATAGCAAATGAGATACTGAAGAAGAAAAGATTTATGGATTCAAGACATAGCAAATGAAGCAAAAATGATCAGTACATTAGTGGGGAGACAATATCAGGAAGTAAACTATACAAAAAATTTGAGTCACAGGGAACTAAAAGTAAAGGAAGGTCAGAAAAATATTTTACTAAATAGTTAACAAAATTTTTCTAAATTTGATGTAAAATAGAATCTTACAGATCCAAGAAGTTGCATGAACTCAAAACAGAATAAACATTAAGAAACCCACATTAAGGCATATCCCAACCCAATTAATAAAAATGGTGAAAAAGATTAAATATTAAAAGGAGTCAGAAAAAATAAGACATATTATATACACAGAAACAAGCATAAGAACAGCAGCAAATTTATCCTCAAAAGTGAAGTACACCAGAAGACAATGAACCACTGAAAAGAAAAATTCTGTAGCACTAGAAAAATATATTATCTTAGTTTGGCCTCCTATAACGGGATTTATATAATGGGATACAAAAATTAGCCAGACATGGTGGCTTAATGCCTGTAATCCCAGCTACAGGAGGCTGAGGCAGCAGAATCACTCAAACTCAGGCAGCAGAGGTTGTAGTGAGCTGAGATCATGCCATTTCGTTCCAGTCAGGGCGACAGAGTGACCCTCGTCTTAAAAAAAAAGAAGAATTTATATAATGGGTAATTTATATAAACAACAGAAGTATATCATTAACAGTTCCAAATGCTGGGAAGTACAAGATTAAGGCACTAGAAATTTGGGGTTTGGTGAGAGTTTATGTCTCATAGATGGCACCTTCTGTGTCCTTGTATGATGGAAGGGTCAAGCAGGCCCTCTCAAGCTTATTTTTTTATAAGGGTACTAATTTCATTCATGAGGACTCTGTCCTTATGACCTAACCATGTCCTAAAGCCCCACCTCTTAATATTGTCACACTGGGGATTAAGTTCCAACATATGAATTTTGGTAGGTTGCTAATGTCCAGACCATGACATATACCCAGCAAAAATATATTTCAAAAAGGAAAGTAAAATAAACAGTTTATCAAACAAACAAAAACTTATCATTACTCTTAATAAGAAATTCACTACAAGATCTTATAAAAGTTTTTCAGACATAAGAAAAATTTTGCCATGTGGAAAATTAAATTGACATAAAGAAATTTAAGGTACTAGAATAGGAAATGCATTCATAATTAGAAAAGACATTTTGCCATTTACCATTCTATATGGTAGGTAATATTACCCTACTTTGTAAATGAGAAAACTGACGATTGAAGAGACTAAATAGAGACCCATAGTTATACAACTAGTAAATGGAAAAGCAGGGACCTGGACCTCTATGATGACAAATCTCATATTCATGTCTCCAATATTATTTAAGGAAAAAGAGAACATAAAATCTATACTTTTAGATTTTTGTCATCCTCCATTGTAAAGCATGACATTGTGGGAGTCATGACAACTCCTCTATTCTCAGTATGTCTAATTAAAAAGAAAATGTTGAAATCACATGATATGTATTCTAAAATCATAGTATGCCTGTATGCAAAATGTTGTTGATTACTATTAATGCATGCATATTTACTATACTTTTAGAAATAAATTGTATTAATAAGAATACAGATTGAGGAAATAATTGCAATAGGAGAAAAACAAATCAGGAAAATATTCTTTAGTTGTAAATAAGAATGTCACATACACAAAAAAGTTCACATACACACAGAGTCATTTGAGATGCCCTATATAGATTGGGACATTAAAAAATTGGATAAACAGGAACCTCATTAAGTATGTTCAGAGATAAAAAGACCATAATATATTATATTAAACTGGGACACCAGACTGGATTAGATGACTGCTATATTCTGAGCTGCATAGTAATTTGAATGTCATTGTTATGCACAGGAAAATGCTTTAAGTTTAGCGGTACTGAGGCCATTATGCAAATATGATCCTTCTTTGTCTAGCCTAGTCCCATTTGCAAAACTTAATATCCACAGTCATGTTTAAGAAGTTCACTAAATCATTCTACAACAAATACAAGGCAAGAATAACTAATAGAGGAAAGTTAGCGAAAAACTAATGGCTGGGGCATAATATCCAAATGAGGAAATATATTTTGTTTAAATGAACGATGAAATTGAAAATAATTACAACAAGCAAAAGATACTGCTAACCTAACAGAGTAGAAAATACATTGGTTTACATGTAAATGGTTCTGACCTGAATAAACCAACGCATTATGGCCCCAAAGTAACTGTTTTGTCACATTTAGAATGTTAAGACCCTCTATTAGAAGTTCCATGTTTCAGATTCTAAAAGGAAATATACCCGTCAAAGTTACTGATCTTTGATTTATTCAATTCATTAAGAATAAAATATTATACTTTATGCATACTCAAATAGCAAGAATAGCTACCATTCCTTGAGAATTTAGTATTTTGCAGGCATTGTTGCAAGTGTTGTATGAACTCATTTAATCCTTACAACAACCTATGAGGTAAATAGTATTAGCATTTTTATTTACAAATGAGAAAACTGAAGCCCAGAGAGGTTAAGTTGTCCAAGGTCATACAGTGTCAGATACTACAAACAGTATTTGAGCCTAGACATCCTGGTTAGAGCGACTGCAGATTTTACTACTATACTGTGCTAACTCCACTACAGAAGTAATATGTGTTTGTGTCTGAGTGTGTGTGCATTACGTATATGTGGTGTGTTAGGGTATATGAGTTTTTTATAATTTTTAAACTAACTTTTTAAAACATTTATCATCTTAACCATTTTTTGTTTCTTTCTTTTTTTTTTTTTTTTGAGACAGAGTCTGGCTCTGTCACCCAAGCTAGAGTGCAGTGGCATGATCTTGGGTCACTGCAACCTCGCCTCCCTTAGTTCCAGTAATTCTTCTGCCTCAGCCTTCCCAGTAGCTGGGACTATGGCATGCACCACCACGTCTGGCTAATTTTTGTATTTTTAGTAGAGATGGAGTTCCATCATGTTGGCCAGGCTGGTCTCAAACTCCTGCCCTCACTCTTCAGCCTCCCTAGGTGCTTGGCCTTATCTTAACAATTTTTAAGTGTACGGTTCAGTGGTATTAAGTACATTCACATCGTTGTACAACCATCACCACCATCTATCTCCAGGACTCTTCATCTTGCAAAACTGAAACTCTATACCCATTAAACAATTACTGCCCTCTCTCGCGCGCCTTTTCTCCAACATTTTACTTTGTTTATGAACTTGACTAATTTAGATACATCATATAAGTGGAATCAATACTTGCATTTTTGTGACTGACTGGCTTATTTTATTTATCATTATGGCCTCGAGGTCCATCTGTATTGCAGCATATGACAGAATTTCCTTCTTTTTTAAAGCCGAATAATATTCCACTGTGTATAATAAGCCACATTTTGTTTATCCATTCATCCATCTATGGACACGTGAGTTGACTCTTTCTTTTGACTATTGTGAATAATGCTGCTATGAATATGGGTATGCAAATATCTGTCTGATGTCTTGCCTTGAGTTATTTTTTATATATCCCCAGAAATAGAATTGCTGGATCATATAGGAATTCTGTTTTTAATTTTTTGAGAACTGCCATACTGTTTTCCATAGCAGCTGCACCATTTTATATCCCCACCAACAAAGCACTTCCTGTGCATAACAATGACATTCAAATTACTATGCAGCTCAGAATATAGCAGTCATCTAATCCAGTCTGGTGTCCCAGTTTAATATAATATATTATGGTCTTTTTATCTCTGAACATACTTAATGAGGTTCCTGTTTATCCAATTTTTTAATGTCCCAATCTATATAGGGCATCTCAAATGACTCGCCACATCCTTGCCAAAACCTGTTACGTACTGCTTTTATGATACTAGTCATCTTAATGACTGTAGGGTGGGATATGTGTTTTAAGTTCTTAGAAGTTTCCAGATTCTGTATTCTGACTTATGACATATACTGTGGAGTTTATCTCACTTAGAATGTTTGCCATGACCATATCCTCTGTTAAGAAAAGAGGTAATAGGCATAAATGCACATAATGTGTAACAGATGACTTCTGAGGCATGTGGCCATATGCTTTATACATGTGACCCTGCCCTTTGGACCAAAGAATGGCACCTGAACCACCAGACCAACAATGAGGTGTTTCAATGCAAGAAAAATGAAAGGATTCTCCAAAGTCATCTACCCAAGTTTCCTCTAGCAGTTTCTGTCCTGTTATCTCTGTCTTTGTGGGCTGTCACCCTCAGGAAGTTTAACTAGAAGTTTTAAATCACACTGTCAGTCCCTAACAGCAGAAGTGGAGGCAAGAGAAACAGAGATGAAGAATTTAAGCCCCCAAAATGGTGAAACATTCATAGGCACCAGTTCCGGAAAGTTTGACCACTAGCCAGGTCGTCAGGGCTACTCTGTTTTCCCTAATGGTACTCCACTGTTGGGGAGATTTGGCTCCCCATCAATTTTGCACATTTTTCAATATACCCTTCCAATAAATGTGACCTATATACTCTGAGCATGCCTCTGTTCCTTAAAACGTGACTATGTCTAACATGAAGATTGGAAACAGATATACACTTACTAATTAAAACCAAAATGATTTGAGCTTTATAAAGCCATTCTTAAACTTTTTAAATGTAACCTTAGTGAGGTACTTCTGCTTTGCACAGTTATGTTCCTTTCTATGCTTTGATGCTCACTTTATGATTTCTCTTCTACCTAAGTAGGAAAATTAGTTAAGTTAAAAAAAAAATTGAAAATGTTGGAAATTGAAATGTATAGGGACCAGCCTGTGTGGAGACTGGAAATTTCAAACTGCAAGTAGTTCTCCAAATCTCAGCCAAGATAATCTATGTCTACTCTAGTACAATCTGTGAACCAGGATGACAGACAAAGTATATACCATCTTTTGACCCCAAACATGGAGAATAAAATCACTGAAAAGCCACACACAAACTCTTTTCCCAACTAGGCTAGAAAATAAAGGTGGTGAGTCTTAACGAGCTGAAATTTTCAAACAATTTTAAATGAGGTGGGGAGATGGGGAAATAAATATCAATATACATGCCAAGTAACCATAAGTATAATGTCATCCTGGTTTTAACAAGTCAATTTCTAATTAAGGAATTGGTAAGAATACCAGCAGGTATTTGTTGAGTGAATTTTGTGCCAGCCACTCTGCACACATTAATATATACAGCAATCTCATGAGATAGGAATAATTTTCTACATGTTACACGCGACATTCAGTTATCTGGCCAAAAGCAAAAAGCTAGTAAGTGAAAAAACAGCTATTCAAAATCTGGCTGGCTGACACCAAAACCCATGTTTTTAAATTTCATGACAGTTTTCATAGTAGTTATTAAATGCATAGTAATAAATAAAGAAGGTAACAAAAGTCTACTGAGTAAAGCATGACAAAATCTCCAAACACAGAATGTTATATGTTTTATGAAAGAGACAATGTCTCTCTCCATAGCAGTTTGGTTCCTGGCTTGATATATGCAAACAAGAATGTAAGGGGCAAATGAATTCTGTCTACTCTTTCTTAACACATATTATTCTGTTTATGGCATAATTCCTTTACCCTCTTTGTCTTACTTTTCCCCAGTAAACTGTTAATTCTCTTGTCTAGACCCCAGGCACTCCTTTCCTAGACAGCTATAACCTTCCCACCAGTCTCCTAATACCACCGCCAAAGCTATTTTCCATACCTGCCACTTCCACGCTGTACTTTTATATGAAATCCCTAGGGTTTCCCACGGCTCTACTAATTACAGAAATGTGGGAAGTTCCCTTCAGGAGCTCACCCTACCCTACCTGACTGCTCCCTCTACTACTATAACCCAGCTGGTTTAAATATTATGTGTTATAGAGGGTGCGCTACCCCCTCCATCCTACACAAGCTGGCTTTTTTACATTCTTCTTCATCTCAAAAGTTCATGTAAACTGCTCCAAGTCATATTTGCAGAATGGGTTGCCAAAAAAGAAATTCAAAGTTGGCAAAGGGCTTCCTTGACTTTTATGAAATCTTTTTGAAGAGATCTGCTTCACTATTCATCTCAGGTGATCCCTCTCCACCATATTAATTAATTTGGCATTAAGATTGAGGCTGAGAGTCCATTCCTAATGAATTTGCAAAATTAGCTTTTATTCTAAGGTGGGCACGTGACACTGTATGTACAAAGAGGAGTGGTCCATTTAAAACAGAAGTAGGCCTTTTGTTTGCCCTACCATCTCTATTATCAGTATTCTTATTTTCAAATCTATACTTCAAAGGGAAAGAACTCCAACCAAGGGTGGGAGATGACACTCTTCTGAGCCAGGCAATGTTCTTTTCTACTCACAGCCACTCCTCAGCCAAACTGCAGAGTTTGTTAACTTGTTCTACATGGCTGTCAATGTGACAGCAAGTGAATAACCTCAACTATACTCAGCAGTTCTCCATTGGAATCACATCATGATGTGTGTTAGAAAACTTGCAGTATCTCTCATGCTCTTTTCTCTGGGACTGCAATTTGTAAATCCACTGTAAGCCAGAGCTGCCAGTGTCCATATTTGTCATTTTGTGGAAAGGACTCGCCTGAAAAGGAAGGCAACACCAAGTAGAGCCAAGAGGAGAGAGCCCTGCCAACATCATGTGAGCTCTTGGATTCCACCGTGCCTGAAGACAGCACCATCCCCTGGGCTTTCTGCTGATACAAGCCAACAAATCTCTATGCATCCTTAGCTTAAGCAAGGATGGTTGGAATCTTTTTGTCACTTGCAATTGTGTGAGCTCTAAATAATAAACAGTGTGTGGTTCAGAGGAAACATGACTGTGTGAGGTATATTTCGCAATATAGGAAACAGATGGCGCTCTCAAATTGGGTAATTTTAGAGAATTTTTAAAATTAGGTTCTGTTTACAAAGTGTAGGCAGGGTAGATCAGAACCACAAGGGCTGTGCACTAACACAAGTTTTGTTAAAGTTGTGTTGTAATCACCCTTAGGCCTGAAAGGACAAGGAGGGAAAGAAGTAACCAGAAACACAAAAGGGAAGACTGAGGTAGAAAAAGTTACCTCAAAACAAACAAAAAAGATGTTGAGTCAAGGGACACAGCTCACTCAAAGTGAGTTCACAGGGAAAAAACCAGGGAGTAGATATACCAACCTTACTCTAGGTGTAATCTCCTGCCTGGTATTCCTACTGACCATACTCAGCTGGAAGTCAGAGAAGCCTGTGATGTCATCCACACAAACCTGTCTCCCAGAACAGAGAATGAGCTTTGGAGGGAGGAAATTGATTTGTATTTTCCAGTGAAAGGCATCCAGCACAGCCTACAGGATTTGCGCCTCTCCCTTGTCCTTCAACCAATTGAAAACACATGGTCTCATCTCAGGAGAGATATAAAGTCCCATCAGCTTTTGTACAATCATTAAGTGATGTCAGTTCCATTATACTGTCACCTGTCTTTCAAGGTCACCACTGAGTGTGATTGTTATGCCATGTCTGTACTTCTTTAGCTGGTGCCAGCAAAGCATGGTGATCTAGCCATAAATCAGGCCTGTTCTTTTGTCTCCACAATTAACTAATGATTGTAAACTCCTTCACAACAATTGTGAAGTCATTGTTGTGAATGACAAAAAGATAGAAAATCAGTGGAAGCAGCCACAATATGTGTCTGAGTCACCTGCTCCTGTAGTCAGTGAACATGCTCAGGACTGGACTTGTGAATATGGCTTCAATTTTATAGTACAATTCTGTTGTTCATATTCAGCTTTGAATTCTGTAGATCAGATAATACTTCATGTATAAAGTGAAGTTGGAATTGCATGGTCATTTTATATCCCATGGTCAACCATTTAGTATTTATCAAAGCCTATAGCAAGCTAAAAACTAGCTTTAAAAAACGTAGCCTTATTTCAGAACACTAGATATCTGTTCATTTGAATTTCCTGTTGGGTTTGCTAGAGGCTTGAAGAGTATCTGTATCTGTCATAGAGACTTCCTTTGTAAATATGCAGGCTGCATTGCCAATGTAGACCTGCTTCAGAGCCCATTCTTCCTATAGGTCCCAATTAAAAGAGGCAACTTTATGAATCACCAATAAGTGGGTGAGAGGATTATACCCAAATATATGCATTGCCTACAAAATTCTAATTGGTCCTAGCTGCATACCTTTTTCTAAGTGGCAGATATTGTACAAGGTGTAGGAATTTGTCTCTCACTTCAAAAAGGATAACATATTATGCCCACTGACCCACCTATATTTCAGATTCTAAAACTCTTTTGTTCTATTCTTCAGATTACATTTATCTTAAGAAGACATCAAGAGTGCTTGTTACTTCCTGCTTACACAGCAGGAGAGTTGGCATAACCCTTGGGCAAAATAGTGTTGGTGTAGTATAGTCCCTCCCATGTAACTACAAACTGCTCCTAATTTTCCTTACAGAATGAAATAGAATGGCACCATAACTGTAAATATAGTCACCAAATAATTTAAGTTTGCTATAGTCCGCTGTTATTCCCCATGACACTCTGGCTTTTCCAAGAGCTAATTAGTCATGTTGAATAAAATTTTTGATAATGACATTAATCTATGCAATATTCCCAGGAAGGGGACATTGCTTTTGGTTCATTATATTACTGGAGAAAGAGAAGAGTTGGAAGGCAGTTCCAAGGGTTTTCACTTACCTTTTCTACAATAACATCTTCTACTTCATAGGCTGGGGCACCAATAAGGGAATTTGCTTCTTATTAAGTACATTAATTACCCTAAACTTTCTGGTTAATAAATAATTATAATATTTATCCCCAGTCTTCCTAGAGCTACTGTTAGATTTGAGCAAGCTTCTTCTCATTAGGACACAGAGCCAATAGGGGTCTCCAGGAAATAACTTCCTCTCATAACAATTGTCTAATAACCCCCAGTCTAGGCATTTGCCTTTCCCCAGTAAACAGTTACCATAGTAAATATCTTCAGCTCAACTGTGAGAATGTCTTCAGAAAAGATTTACAGGATTAATAACTCCATATTACAATGTCCTTCCTCAAAGGGACCTGGACAATACCTCATTTAAGAAACTTTAAGTGTTTGAAAAAATTTATATTTAGAAAGTGGATGGAAGGCATGAGGCCCATTTCAAGGACTCAACTTAGGTTTCTGCACTGTGGGCCAAAAATGTTTTCACTTATATATGTCAAATGTCCCTTTAGCTTATATAAGTGAAAACATTTTGTGAGGGACCTCATCATCAATTAAGCACTGTTACAGATCCCTGCAGATCAAAATCCTATGATTACCATTCTAATCCTATGGCTTATTATAGTATTAGCAGAATAATTGTTACTAAATGTCCTTTACAAGTCCGAGAGTCCCAATACTAACATTAAGATTAGTGAACCTAGTTACATTGCATTAGCCCTTCCATCATCTCTGATCTGAAATGATCTATCCTACTACTGGTTTTCAAGCATACTGATATCCCTCACACCAATGCATTTCTTTTTGTTTTGTTTTCTGTTTTACGTTTGTTTTTGTATTAGGTTTGGGGGTACATGTGAGGGTTTGTTATATACTCAAACACACATCATGGGGTTGTTGTACATATTACTACATCACCCAGGTATTAAGCTCAGCACCCAATAGTTATCTTTTCTGCTCCTCTCTTCCTCCCAACCTCTGCACTCAAGTAGACTCCAATGTCTGTCGTTTCCTTATTTGTGTTTATAAGTTCTTATCATTTAGCTCCCACTTACTTAAAAGTGAGAATATATGGTATTTGGTTTTCTGTTCCTTCGTTTGCTAAGGATGATGGCCTCCAGCTCCATTCATAAGTGCATATTACAACGTCTTTCCTCAAAGGGGCCTAGACAACACCTCATTCAAGAAACTTTAAGTGTCTGAAAAAAATTATATTTAGAAAGTGGATAGAAGGCATAAAGCCCATTTCAAGGACTCAACTTAGGTGTCTGCACTGTGGGCCAAAAATGTTTTCATGGCCTCCATTTCCATCCATGTTACTCCGAAAGACATAATCCATTCTTTCTGATGGCTCTGTAAAATTCCATGATGTATTTGTACTACATTTTCTTTATCCAGTCTGTCATTGATGGACATTTAGATTGATTTCACGTCTTGGCTATTTGGACAGTGATGCAGTGAACATTCACATGCATGTGTCTTTATGGTAGAGTGCTTACTATTCCCCTGGGTACATACCCAGTAACAGGACTGCTGAGTCAAATGGTAGTTCTGTTTTTAGTTCTTCAAGGAATAACCAAATTGCTTTCCACAATGGATGAACTAATTTACACTCCCACTGTGTATAAGGGTTACCTTTTCTCTGCAACCTCATCAGCATCTGTTATTTTTTTACTTTTTAATAGTAGCCATTCTAACTGGTCTGAGATGGTAACTTATTGTGGTTTTGATTTGCATTTCTCTAATGATCAGTAATACTGAACTTTTTAAAAAATGCCTATTGCCAGAGATATGTTTTCTTTTGAGAAGTGTCTGTTAATGTCTTTTGTCCACTTTTTAATAGGGCTGTTTTTCTCTTGTAAATTTGTTTAAGTTCCTTATAAATGCTGGATATTAGACCTTTGTCAGAAGCATAGCTTGCAAATATATTCTTCCATTCTGTACACTGTCTTTGTACTCTGTTGATAGCTTCTTTTGCTGTGCAGAAGCTCTTTAGTTTAATTAGTTCCCATTTGTCATTTTGCTTTTGTTGTGATTGTTTTTGGTGTCGTTATCATGAAATCTTTCTCATTCCTAGGACTAGTATGGTATTGCCTAAGTTGTCTTTCAGTTTTTATAGTTTTGGGTCTTACATTTAAGTCTTTAATACATCTTGAGTTTATTTTTGCATATAGTATAAGGAAGTTGTCCAGCTTCAATCTTCTGAATATGGTTAGCCAGTTATCTCAGCACCATTTATTGAATATAGAGTCTTCTCCCCATTGCATATTTTTTCAGCTTTGTAAAAAATCAGATGATTTTAGATGTATGGCCTTCTTTCTGGGTTCACTCTGCTGTTCCATTGGTCTATGTGTCAGTTTTTGTACCAGTACCATGCTGTTTTAGTCACTGTAGCCTTGTAGTATAGTTTGAAGTCAGGCAACTGATTTCTCCAGCTTTGTTCTTTTTGCTTAGGATTACCTTGGCTATTTGGGCTCATTTTTGGTTTCATGTTAATTAAAAAATTTTTTTTCTAGTTCTGTGAAGAATGTTTTCTGGTAGTTTGATAGGAATAGCATTAAATCTATAAATAGCCTTGGGAAATATAGCCATTTTAATGATATTGATTCTTCCTATCCATGAGCTTGGGATGTTTTTTCATTTGTTTGTATCTTCTCTGACTTCTTTGAGCAGTGTTTTGTAATTCTCATTGTAGATATCTTTCACCTCCCTGGTAAAATACTCAGTATTTCTAGGTATTTTATTTTACTGTGGCAATTGTGAATAGGAATGCCTTTTTGATTTGGCTCTCAGTTTGGTTATTGTTGGCATATAGGAATATTAGTGATTTTTGTACATTCATTTTGTATCCTGCAACCTTACTGAAATTGTTTATCAGTTGAAGGAGCTTTGGGGCTGAGACACCATAGTGTTTTCTAGATATAGAATCATGTTGTGCAAATAGAGATAGTCTGACTTCCTCTCTTCCTATTTGGATGCCCTTTATTTCTTTCTCTTGCCTGATTGCTCTGGCTAGGACTTCCAATTCTATACTGAATAGAAGTGGTGAAAAAAAATACTTGTGCCAATTTTCAAGGGAATGAATGCTTCCAGCTTTTGCCCATTCAGTGTGGTGTTGGCTATAAGTTTGTCATCTATGGCTCTTATTATTTTTAGGTATATTCCCTCAATACATAGTTTATTAAGAGTTTTTAACATGAAGGGATTTTGAATTTCATCAAAAGCCTTTTCTGCATCTACTGAGATAATCATGTGGTTTTTGTCTTTAGTTCTGTTTATGTGATGAATCATGTTTATTGATTTTTGTATGTTGAACCAACCTTGCATCCTAGGGATGTAGCCTACTTGATCATGGTGAATTAACTTTTTGATGTGAAGGTGGTCTGGTTTGCAAGTATTTTGTTGAGGGCAGTTCCATGCAAAGGCAGTGGCTGAGAGGCTTTCAGTTGCCCCTGAAGGCTCTGTCTAGGGAAGTTCTGAGTTGGTACTTGCTCAGTAGCTCTGGCAGGAGGTGTCTGGAGGATCTGTCTGGTGAGGAGATATGGAAATGGGCACCCACACAAAGGTCTGGCCTTTTCCACAGGGCTGCTGCAATATGCTTGGGGCCCACTCCAGTCCCTAGTCACTTCAGATTTTTCAGAACCTGTGAAGGCTATGAAATAGCAAAGAGGGCAGCCCGTTTCTCCCTCCAGGAGCTTTGTCTCAGGTAGATAGGGACCTGCTGGCAGCCTGAAAGCACCTGTAGGAAGTGTCTGGAGACCCCAGCTGGGAGATCACACCCAGTGAGGAGGAATGGGATCAGGACCTGTTTAAAAAGCAGTCTCAGCATGTTTGAGCAGCTGTAGTGTACTGTGCTGGGGTCCACTTTGGTCCCCAGTCACGCTAGACACTCCAAAGCCCAAAGGCTGGAATGGCTAAGTCACCAAAAGAGAAAAGATGGCAGCCCTCCCCTTGTCTGGGAGCACTGTCCCAGAGGCGGATTCAGAACCCTGTTCGCTGAAGAGCTCAGGCAGGGGTGGCTGCCGGTCCCAGTTGGGAGGTCCCACCCAGTGAGGAGGAAGGGGACCAGGCACCTGCTTAAAGCAGCAGTCTGGCCACATTTTGGTAGAACAGCTGTGTCATGCTGGGGGACTCCTTTGGCCCTGGGTCAGCTCAGACTCTCCAAAGCCTGAAGGCCAGAACATTAAGGCACCCGAACAGCAAAGATGGTGGCCTGCGCCTTCTCACTGGAGTGCCTTCTTAGGGAGGTGCAATGCCGCTACTGGTAGCTGGCTAGAATTCCAAGCCAGTGAGTCTTATCTTGTGAAGTGTCATGGAAGTGGAGCTGCAGGCTATTGCTGCTCAGCCCCCTGGATTCAGCCTCATTCCTAGGGGTTTACAGGAGTCTAGCCTCCTACTTTGCCAAAGCTGCCGTAAAGCCCAAGTGTCTGAGGCTCCAGAATCTCCACTCATGCTTGAGTGGCTGCCTTGCCATGACTCCACATAGCTCTGTTTTTCAGACTGAAGACTGAAGATCCTGGTGGAGTGGGTTCACCAGGTGATCTCCTGATCCAAGGGTTACAAAGAACTGGGGGAGAAGCGTGGTTTGCCAGGGTCACTCATTCATTCCCCACTCCCCTGGGTGGGGGATGATCCCCTGGCTCCATCCCAATGCATTTCTTAATGCTTTGGTGAATGGTTGGTTCTTTGGACCCTCCCAAAGGGTATGACTGGGGAGTTGCTAAATAGCGTTGTTTATATTTATTCAACTATCCCCATCTTCATAAACCTTAAGTCATTTTCCTCTGCAATATGCCAGGCAAGTTCCACAGTTGAGTCCGGAATTCAACTAACAAACCTAGCACACTATTAATGCATTCTCATGTCCTGGAGATGATATATTAAATCTAGCCTTTCAGGTGAGTGTAACCATGTCAATGACTTTGGCCTGACCAGTCCTTGTATTTTTCTCCCGTTCTCTAACACCTTTAGAATTTATTCATACACTCTTTCTAGGCACCTACTCGAAATAGGTGAGTGATACAGATTGGTCAATTAGTCTTTCCTTTTGTATATGCTTTCCTCACAGAGGCAGGTTTGAACTTCTCAAATTGTGCTATGTCATTGGAAAAGTATTCTTATTATAGGCATAAAAGGAAAGAGAGTTGGTAAGGTTGAATCTGAAAGAAAACCAGCACCAAGCTGAGTCTACTGCCTTAGATCCAAGCACTGAAAACCTGTTATGCAGAAGAGGACTATTTCTGGTGAGGGGATTGGGCAGAGACTGCTTCCTCAAACAAGAGGATTTCCAGAAACTTTGTAAGGCTCAGGGTCTCGGTTCTGCCTATGTCTGCTCAAATGTCTTAAACCCTTGCCTTAGGGCTCAACTCCTTCCTTAGCAGTTTCCTAAGGTGAGAAATCTGGCAGATTTCAGCATGTAGTTGATGTTGCCATACCACATCTCTTATAACCAAATCCACACCATGAGCCTTAGGCAGTTATGTCCTGCAACAGTAAGAGAATTCCTTCAAAGCCACCATAGAGGTCTTCTTGTTCTCCAAGAAGTATTATGTATATATTCATATAACAAAAATGTTATATTATTAATAATAAATATCACATGAAGTATTATATAAAATTTTATCTCCTTATCTCTTTCTTCCCTAAGTATACTCTTAAAGGAAAGAAGAAGCAATTTACTTCATAATTTTTATCCTCTCTGCTCTTGTCATAGTGGTCTCTCAATGCTGTGCCTCCATCTGCACATCAACCTGTTCAGCCATCAATGACTATTGGCATGATAGTAATATTTTCCCATACCATAAATTACCCATTCCCACATTCCCCTGGTAAGACTATTGTCCCTGTACTCCATAAATTCCAGGTTGCTTGTTACCACCCACAGTCCAAAGGTGGCAATGGGGGGAGGAAGCAATTTTCAGAATGTGAGAGTTGAGATGTAGGTATACATGGCCACTTCGACAAGATCTGGAGAAAGAGTGTTCCAGAAAATGGGAACAAAAACTGCAAAGGCCCTGAGACCAGAGTGTACCTTGCATGTTAGAGGAAGAGCAAGTAGGCTGCTATCTGAACCTGAGGGAAAGGAGAAAAGTTATTGGGAAAGAGAATAAGGAGGTGAAGGAGGTTGTCAATATTTTATGATTTATAGAACATGTTTAGGGTTTTTGTTTTTACTGTACATTGATGGGAAGATTCCAAAAGGTTTGAGCAGAGTAATGTCAAAATCTGATTTATATCTAACAGAATCATACAGAAAACTGGCAACAACAGACATGGAAACCAATTAGAATTAATTCAGGTCAAAGGCAATGGTGGCTTGGCCCATCGTGGTAGTGGTGGAAGCGGCACAAAGTGGTCATATTCTGAATAACTTTTGAAAAGTAAACCTGATAAGAATTGCTGAGGAGTTTAATATGAGCTGTGAGGTAAGAATAAATAAAAGGTAACCCAAAGCTTTTAGACTAACTTAGGAATAAATTTGCCATTGACAGAGTTGGAGAAGATCATGAAAAGAACAGGTTTGGTGGAGAGAGACAGGAATTTTCTTTGGCACATGTTAGATTTGAGATGCCTTTAGGAAGCCAAGTGGAGCTGTGAAGTAGGCAACTTGGCGTATAGTCTGGAGTTCAGGGGAGAAGTCTGGGTCACATATGTAAATACAGGAGTGTTAGCACATGGATGGTATTTAAAGCCAATACTAGATGTGACACCTAAGGAGTGACTATCTAGAAAAGAGTACCATAAATTTGAAGTGTGAATCAGTCTCTGAGTAAATTTCATCCTAACGTGATTATTCTGAGGATCTGTAAAATTGTGCAAGGTCAGGAGACTATTCTGTTTCTCAGTGGAATGATACAAAATGCTTATTGAAGATTGCTAAACATCATGGTAGAGTTGAAGAAAAAGAACATGGATATGAGAGAAGATACAATCTCTTTAGACATATTGCTTTATTCCCTCAGGTTTCACACATTTAAAATATGCCAGAAAGTGCTTATTTCCTAAATGCCTCATCAGGGCTTCCAGAAGATGAATGAGGCACAGTCAGTACTAGGCTTTTTGAAGGTAAACCTTTTATCTGAGTCTAATCCAAAGTAATATCTCAAGATTTTCCTCAGCAATCCTTTGGAGGCCATAGGGAATAGAATTAATACAAATCCACCAGTGACAGTCGTTATGTTTATAGCATGTCTTCTGGTACAACCACTAAGTCCCCAAAGCAGTTTTGGTGCTTTTGAATAAGAATTCACGTCTAATATTTAATAGCAATGTCATTGACGGTGTCTCCCTTAAGAATTCTGCTCTGCGAAACCTTAAATCAATCCGGTATTCTGATTTGTATACTGAAAAACTGCTCCCAGACAAACTGTTTCAACACAGTTTTGATTGTTGGTCATCACAATGTCCCCTGTCATTTCTAATCTTGTAGTTGCTCCAGTTTGCATTGGAAGATAACAAGGAATAGATATTAAATTACTTGCCAAGGGTCACAGAGCAAGTCAGAAATTAGCTGTCTTGGTTCCACCCCTGGATTTACTGCCTTGTCTTTTCACTTCAGCAAAAGATAGCTTTAAAACCGTGCACAGTCATCACCAAATGTCAGTTTTATACACACTAATAAAATTCAGAACAGTTTTGAAGCCAGTTTTATTTTGAACACTTGTTCCCAGTGGCCCTTTAGCCTTCAAATGTTGAGTATTACTTTCCCAGTTTTGAAAGATAATGGAGAAAGAGGACAGAAATAAATCCTAGCTAAAACTAAAATTAAATTAAATTAAATTAAGTATATCAAGCAATATACAGTTGTGAAATCCTTTACCAGAGGGTTGTCAGGACATATTATATAATATTTTGTGACCATTCTGAAATAATGTAAGAAAAAACATTTTTATTTTGCTGACCTAGTTGATGGCAGCCCACAGGCATACAGACAACACTGAACTTGGCCACTGAAGAACTCCCAGGGTTGTGTTTCTCTCCACAGCCTGTGCACAACCTGAGGCAAAACATTGTTTCCTCACTGGTAAAGCTAGGCCGTAACAACTGCTCTGTCTACCTTACAAGTGGCTGTCAAAATCACATCAGACATTGCATGATAAAGTATAAGCACTAAACAATAATAAATAAAAATAAAAGTAATAATAGATGTTAAGTAGCTCTAATAGCCCTGCAGCATGTCTAAGAATTGCTTTATTTTCATTAATCTGTCTTATACCTAATATATTCAAGGGCTAAGAATTCATCATGACTCTTGGTGCTGTTCTTACATGGATATTAAAACTGATTATGACCACCTTCTCAACCACCTTCCATTGTACTCTGCCCAGTGGTGAACCAATTCTAAGGAGGCTAGGAGGTGTGTCGGTGATATGGTTTGGCTCTGCGTCCCCTCCCAAATCTCCTCTCATAGTTTCCATAATTCTCAAGTGTTGTGGAAAAGACCTGGTAGGAGATGACTGAATTATAAGGGCAAGTCTCTCTTGTGCTATTCTCATGATAGTGAATGGGTCTCACGAGATCTGATGGTTTTAAAATGGGAGTTTCCCTGCACAAGCTCTTTCTCTCTCACCCCCACCATGTAAGAAGTATCTTTTGCCTTCATTTGTGATTGTGAGGCCACCCCAGCCACGTGGAACTGTGAGTCCAATAAACCTCTTTTTTTTTATAAGTTGCCTAGTCTCCAGTATGTCTTTACCAGCAGCATGAAAACAGACTAATACAGTTGGCAGCCTCAAATTTACAAGTGAGTTATTTCCAGAACTAAGGAAGTCCTAGAATTTCACACAGAATTCAAGCTTAAGAACATAATGTGATTAAGGAAAGACAAAGGTGGCTCTGTGAGCTAGTTAGGAAATTAGTTTTAAGGCAGAGCTTCTATAGCAATCATACTGCATTTGTGTCTAATGAATAATGTATACATAATATATTTAATATACATAAATGTATATATAATGATGTATGTAGAATAAAAATTATATATAGTCAAATTTTCTTAAAACGCTTTTGTTCACACTCAGTGGAAGGTAAGAAAAAATGGCAATTGTTCATGTCAAAGTGTGTGTTTGGGAAATAAAACCTGATAGTGATTTTAGGGGGATATAATGTGATTCTTCCCTTGGCGTGACTACTTCGTGGGAATTTGTTCAGATGATGTTCAGAAATGAGCCTTCTGATTTCTCTTCCTTCTTTGTTTCTTCTTTCTTTTAATCACTTTCTGCTTTACTTGCTCTCCTCCCTTTCACTTTCATTACCCCTGTTCTCTTTCTCTTCCCTCCTCTTCAACTCATCTGAGGCTTCCATTAAGAGCCTCTCTCTTCCTTCTTCTAATTTCTCTCTCCTGCCTCCTCTTCTTTTCTCTCCCTTTCTCCTCTTCCTCTCATACTTTCCTCACCTCAATCACATTATTTGGGCTTCTGCCTCAACCTGCTAACCCAATACTACACTTCCTACTAAACTAGGAGCCTTTCTGCCCACTCTACCTAGATCTTGCCTGAATCTTCCCTGCTTCCACAGCCTGCCTGAGTTCCTATCAGGAAAGGACTTTTTCACAATACTCATCCTTCTGCCCAGATTCCCCCCACATTGCCTCACTCCCCATAGCAGATCAGAACCCTTGATCCCAACATTGGCATGAATCACTTCTTACCTCTCTGTCTCTGGCACATAAAGCACTGGCCAGCCTGGGATCAACTTTTCCCAGTCTATTTCTGACCTGATTCTGCCATTCCTACCCCTCTCCCTAGTCTTCCCTCTCAGGTCTCCCCTAAGTTAAAAGATCCATACTTGAAAGGCTTATAGTCCAGTTGACTATAATTTTTCTTAGAGTCTGATTGGTTAGAAATTGGCAAAATGGAGAAAAACAAGGGCCAATGTGGGGGTTAGAAACTAAAAGGAATGCAAAAGAGAAGGAATTAATATGGATTTGGTGGTCAGAGAAACTTCACAAAGGAGACAGAACTTGTAATCAAATTTGAATAGATGGGATTAAGCAGAGAAGTTAATGGAAAGAGATACACAAACAGAAAATTACTAATCAATTTGTTATAAAAGAATAAAGGAAGGAAATTCACCTAACCTGTTGACTGGGGAAGATCTGAGAACTGTTCCTGGAGGTTCTGACATCTAACTTGAGTCTTCAAAGATGTGAAAGTTTTATCAGCTCAGACATTCCAGATAGCAGTGCAATATTAACAAAGTTTTAGAAACAAGAAAAATGCATAGATAAAAAGCTGTGTGTTTCTAGAGGATGAATGTTGAGGCAGGAAATCAGTAAAGATCATCAGAGCAACTCATGGACACCTTTGCACACTATGTTAAGAAGGAGAAGACCCAAAGACCAGGGAGAAGAGATTGGCTAGAAAAGAGTGAGTCTGAATTGGCTTGAGTCCAGCAGGAAACTGTGTGGCAGATTCCCACAGGGCATGAGGAGGCAAATGCTTGTGAATGGGCTGGCACCCAGAGGTCTAGCTCAGGGACTAAGGCTGTAAGGAGCAAAGTAATTTCTGTCCCAGAAGAACAAGTTTCCTTAAATACCCGCCACACTTCATGCCTCTTGATACAGGGCAAGGGTAATACTGAGCCCATAGCATTCAGTACTGCATACGAATTGGTTTAACTGGGACATGCAGAAACTAACAATACATTTACTTCATTGGCAAAAGAAAGAAGTTCATATAGTAGAAAGCAAGATCAAAGTACAAGTAATGCCCATATTCTAAAAATTCTTGGGGGGCTTAGAAGTTTAGATTTTTTAAATGGAAGTTCATTTGTTACTGACCTTTCAACAAAACCAGCACAAAGAGCCCTGGACTGAAGCTTCTACTGACAATTCTAGTACAAGAAACGTAGTTCTTCTAATGACCAGTGATAATGAGTTTTTTTCATATGTTTGTTGGCTGCATAAATGTCTTCTTTTGAAAAGTGTCTGTTCATATCTTTTGCCCACTTTTTGATGGGGTTGTTTGTTTGTTTGTTTTTCTTGTAAATTTGTTTAAGTTCTTTGTAGATTCTGGATATTAGCCTTTTGTCAGATGGATAAATTGCAAAAATGTTTTCCCATCCTACTGGTTGCCAGTTCACTCTATTGATAGTTTCTTTTGCTGTGCAGAAACCCTTAAGTTTAATTATATCTCATTTGTCTATTTTGGTTTTTATTGTCATTGCTTTTTGTGTTTTAGTCAATAAGTCCTTGCCCATGCCTATGTCCTGAATAGTATTGCCTAGGTTTTCTTCAAGAGTTTTTATGGTGTTAGGCCTCATGTTTAAATCTTTAATCCACTTAGAATTAATTTTTGTATAAGGTGTAAGGAAAGGATCCAGTTTCAGCTTTCTGCATATGGCTAGCCAGTTTTCACAACACCATTTGTTAAGTAGGGAATCCTTTCCCCATTGCTTGTTTTTGTCTCATTTGTCAAAGAAATGCAAATCAAAACCACATTGAGATACCACCTCATGCCTGTTAGAATGGCGATCATTAAAAAGTCAGGAGACAACAGATGTTGGAGAGGATGTGGAGAAACAGGAACATTTCTACAAAGTTGATGGGAGTGTAAAGAAATTCAACCATTGTGGAAGACAATGTGGTGATTCCTTAAGGATCTAGAAATAGAAATACCATTTGACCGAGGGATCCCATTACTGGATATATACCTGAAGGATTATAAATCATTCTATTATAAAGACACATGCATACGCATGTTTATTGCGGCACTGTTCAAAATAGCAAATACTTGGAACCAGCCCAAATACACCAATGATAGAATGGATAAAGAAACTGTGGCACATATATACTATGGAATACTATGCAGCCATAAGAAAGGATGAGTTCATGTCCTTTGCAGGGACATGGATGAAACTGGAAACCATCGTTCTCAGCAAACTGACACAAGAACAGAAAACCAAACACTGCATGTTCTCACTCATAAGTGGGTGTTGAATAATGAAAATACACCAACACAGGAGGGAAATATCACACACAGGGGCCTGTGGGTTGGGGGATAGGGGAGAAATAGAAGGGGTTTGGGGGAATTGGAGAGGGATAACATTAGGAGAAATACCTAATGTAGATTATGGGGGAATGGATTTAGCAAACTACCACCATGGCACGTGTATACCTATGTTACAAACCTGCACAATCTGCACATGTATCCCAGAACTTAAAGTAAAATACAGAAATTTTAAAAAAAGAAAAGAAAAGAGATATAATTCCAGGCAAAGCATATTTCCTTAGGTTAGACTTATAAAAATCCTAATTTTTAGTAAAATAATTAACTTGAATGATGGTATATTCTATCACTATTTTTTACTATAAAATTTATTTACCTTCCAAGCTGTATGTTACCCGTCATCTGCTTGATTTGCGGGCATCCAGCTTAGGTGGTATTTTTTCCAGAATAGAGCATTAGCATGAAAGTACCCTGTGCTCATGCCTTCTCCATTTAGTAGGCAAGAAAACTACCGTTTCCACCTTAAATCTCAGGGTTATTTTAAATTAAAGGTAATTTTTAGAATGCAAAATATATTGAATTCCTCAATAAAAATGTGCTACATGGCTGTGAGGTTCATAAATTTAAAAAAATTTAGGCTCCTTTTTAGCAGCCTAAGATCTGTCATGAGAAGAGAAAGGATTGATTTAGACCCAAATTAAGATCATTAAGAGCAGCAGTATGATCATCTGACTGGAGTTTTCAGAAATTCTTCTTTGAAGAGTAAGAATGAAGAACTGCCACTGCGAATGTAGATATCAATATAACAATAGAAAACAACACTGTGGGCCAGGCACAGTGGCTCATGCTTGTAATCCCAACACTTTGGGAAGCCAAGGTGGGAAGATGGCTTGAGGCAAGGAGTTCAAGGTAGGCCTTGGCAATATAGTGAGAACTTGTTTCTGTGGATCATGAGGTCATGAGATCAAGACCATCCTGGTCAACATGGTGAAACCCCGTCTCTACTAAAAATACAAAAATTAGCTGGGCATGGTGGCACACACCTGTAGTCCCAGCTACTCAGAAGGCTGAGGTAGGAGAATTGCTTGAACCCAGGAGGCGGAGGTTGCGGTGAGCCAAGATTGAGCCATTGCACTCCAGCCTGGGTAACAAGAGCGAAACTCTGTCTCAAAAAAAAAAATTTTTTTTTTAATTAGCTGGATGTTGTGGCATTCACTTGTAGTCCCAACTATTTGAGAGAATGAGGTGGAAGGATTGCTTCAGCCCAGGAGTCAGAGGTTGAAATGCATGAGTTTGTGCCACTGCACGCCAGCCTGGACAACAGAAGGAGATCCTGTCACCAAAAAAAAAAAAGAAAAGAAAGAAAGAAAGAAATGAAATGAAGACAGCACAACAATCACACAAGTTTTTCTGGACTACTAAAGTCCAACAACAGAAAAGTTTTGTCAGTCAGGAATGCCTCCAATTATGGAGGCTGAAAATCTCAAGAGCTGCAAGCTGGAGACCCAGGAATGATAATGGTATATTTCCAGCCTGGGTCCAAATGCCCAGGAACCAAAAAGGTAACGGGGTAAGTTCCAGTTCAAGTATGAGCCCAAAGGAAGGAGACAACCAAGTTTCCAGCTCAAAGACTGCCCTGCAGAGGGCACAGTCTCCCTGATTCTGCCTTTTTATTCTATTCAAGACTTCAACAGATTGGATGAGGTTCACTCTCATTGGGCAGGTCAATCTGCTTTACTCAGTCTACTAATGAGTAAATTAGTAGATTAGTAAAATGCTAATCTCACCCAGAAATACCCTCACATATACACCAACTATCCCAGAATGATGCTTATCCTAATATCTAAACATTGACTAGCCCATTAAAATTGGCACATAAAATTAACCTTGACAAATCCACTCTCTGTCAACCTCATGCATCTCCTTAAACCATATCGTGTCTTCAAATAAAGACAATAACAAAACCATAATTGCACCAAACATTATACAACTATTCTGCATACAACTGAAAATGCACTAATCCCCTCTCTAGAAGAAGAGATAAAGTTCTTGAGTGAGGTTTACTATTCTCATTCATATCATGTAATTTAAATAGTATGAGATAAAATTAACAATATTTAAATATTATAATATAAAAGCAATACATCTAATATAGTTTTGCTCTGTGTCCCCACCCAAATCTCATTTTGAATTGTGATCCCCACATGTGGAAGGAAGATCCTAGTGGGAAGTGATTGGATCATGGGGGTGAATTTCCCCCTTGCTGTTCTGGTGATAGTGAGTTCTCATGAGATCTGGCTGTTAAGTAAGTGTCTGGTGCTTCCCCTTCTTGCTCTCTCTCCTGCTGCCATGTAAGACATGCCTTGCTTCCCCTTCACCTTCCACCATGAATTGTAACTTTCCCGGGGCCTCCCCAGCCATGTGGAACTCTGATTCAATCAAACCTCTTTTGTTTGTAAATTACCCAGTCTCTGATAGTATCTTTATAGCACTGTGAAAACAGATTAATACACATCTTATGGTTCCTGATACGGAAATAAGAAGAGAAAAAAAAACAGAGATTTTTAAATATATGTATGGTATTTCTAACAAAATACGAAAGAATACTCATGAAAATTTAGTCCTCATTTCTGCAACAGGTCACACAGTCATAGCTGGCATTTGTAACTACTTTCAACCACCCATTCTGTATTCCCTTTGCTTTCTCCAGTGCACTCAATTGGTCATAGATCTTGACCTGATGGGGTGGCATGAATATTCATTCTTGAAGCTTGTAGGCTATTAACAGTCCGGCCTGAATTTGGTTGTTGTAGTTTTCCATTGACCTCAATTACAGAGCATGGTAATACTAAGAAACGTCCAGAGGAATCTCCTGTATTCTAAGCATGCGCTTCCTTACTTTCATTGTGGAATAGTAGTTAAATTTCCCCTTGGTAGTCACGGTTAATCACCCCAGCTAACACAGTAACTTCTTTCTTTGCCTGTTGATTCAGTCATGGGGAGCCCAGAGTGGCCAAGTGGCAGTTGTATCTTCTAGTTCAATATTGTTGCATCTCCTGGTGGCAACATTCCTACCTTTGGAACTAAAACCTCTAGACCAGCAGAGCATAAGGGCACAGAAACAGGAAGCAAAAAAACTGCTAGTGAGTCACTAAAGGTAATAGTGAGTGGTGCCACTCCCATTTCCACCCCTTGATTCTTGGACTCCATGAATGCTGACTATGGGACAAATAGAACCATATATTGGAAACTGATTCAAAGCACATATAGGATATACAGCTTTCTTGAGATTCTTGCTCTGAGTCTCCAAGGTATCACCACCTAGCTGGCACTGTACCTGAGTTCTCAAAAGGCTGTTCCACCATTGTTTCAAGCTAGCTGCTTCAAGATGATGGGGAATGTGGTATACCAGTAAATCCATAAGCATAGACCTATTTCCATACTTCTGCTGTGAAGTGAGTTTTTTTATCAGAAGCAACACTGTGTGGAGTACTATGACAGTCGGTAAGGCATTCTATAAATCCACAGATGGTAGTTTTTGCAGAAACACTATGTGCAGGGATGGCAAATCTGTATTCAGCTTAAGTGTCCATTCCATTAAGAACAAAACACTGTCCCTTCCATGAAGGAAACAGTCTAGTGTAATCAACCTGCCACCTGGTAGCTGGCTGCTCACCCCAGGGAATGGTGTCTTCCTCTCAGGAAAAGAGAGAGATAAAGGGTGAGGAAGTAAAAGGGAGGGAGGAAGGGAGGAAGGAAGGAAAGAAGGAAGGAAGGAAGGAAGGAAGGAAGGAAGGAAGGAAGGAAGGAAGGAAGGAAGGAAGGAAATTAATTTTTAAATATTATAGACAAACTTTTGCTATGTTCAGAAAAGGACCACTTTTTAGAGAACTTTATGTCCTCCCAATTTTGTACTTTTGGCCAAAATGAATTTTCCTCCCCTAACATCCATATGTCAATCCTGGCAAAGGTTGGCTCTTGGTCCACCTTGAGTCATCACTCTACCCTCTGAAAACATCACTTTGGCCTAGAGTGTAAGGTACCAGAATTGCTCAAACCTGGGTCACATTTCCATGAGTATGGCAGGAAAGGAGATAGGGTTACTATCACTTATAGGCAGTTAATTTAAAATATCTGATTGAAAATATGTCCAGAACCACATAGAATTGGGAGAAGGCTGATTTACCAAAGGGATGTTGGGCAAACCAAAAATAACAGATGCCTATTGCCATTGCCTTGAATCTCCTTTTTTTTTCTTCATGTTAGTAAAATTATGCTGTTTGACGTTTGGTTATGCTTATTTTTTTCAGGAGTATTTAGTTGAATTTAATTCTCAAGATAAGGGTAGCTCTGCCTAAATGTGTAGGATGTCAAATAGCTAGAAAGCAGCATGGTTAATCATCGTGGTTATAGGATTCAATGCAAATATGTGTACTCACCAAAACAAGTACCACAATGGGGATGGCCGCAAGGAAATGTAGAAAGACCAGGAGATTGAAATTGAGCTTTGTCTTTTAATAGCTGGTGACCTACGCAAGTGGCCTAATGTCTCTGAACTTGTTTCCACATCTAGAAATAATAGTAATGTTAATCTCACGGGATTTGTATCAGATTGTGAAGAGCCAGTGGGAATGTTGTAGCACAGCATCTATGACATAGTTAGTGCTTAGTCAATGTTGCTTCTTTGTCCCCAACATCTACACACCCACCCACCAATGGCTTCTCATTCTTGTTGAAAAGTTCAACTGGGGAGTTTAAAGGAAAAATTGGCTAAAGTGATTTTTGGCATATGTGACCTCCCAAGCATTTCTGATAAGCAGTTAAATGGAATTTATGATGAGGATAAGTCAAAGCCCGGTGGCCTTGTGTGTCTAGCAGACGTAGTCTCAGAGAGTGAGATATGGCCAAAGAAACAGAAGCATTTCAGCAGCCTCTGGGTAAAGGTAGAAGAGTAGACTAGATATCACATTATAAATATTACTCAGCCTAAATGTTACCCACTCAGAGAGGCCTTCTATTGCTATCTAACTTAAAGGAGGCCTTTTAGTTTATTTATTGCTCTATCCCCAGGGCCCTGAATAGTGCCTGCCCAGTAACTGACACTCAGTAAATACAAGCTGAATTAAAGGATTGAAGAAAGGCACAGGAGAGAGAAGAGGAGAGAAAGAAATGCTTTTGATTCAGGTCAGGAAACCAGCAGAGAACCGAAATGAAGTATATAATGGATACTTAAACTATATGCTAGAAATATTTTTCGGCTAAAAAAAGGCATCTGGTGAATCACTGACTTATTCTGCTGACAGTTTAATCTTAAAGAAGAGTAAGTACGTGGTAAAAGGTGGTTTTAGGTATGAAGGAAATAATTGGTAGATCTAATTTAAAAGCAAATTTATTAAAATAAGTAATAGTTAACTTGCACAATTGTAACAGTAAATTCTTACTTAAATTCCAAAAGAAAAAAAATATACGGTATACTGGAGGTAGGAGAATTGAAGTCTCTCCCATTTCTTGTTTTTGTTTTGTTTTGTTTCTATGACTATGTATACCCATCTCCCATCTATTAGCAGAAAATCATCCCAAGGTCATTTGCTTTGGTGCCTCCTATGGGCTAGATGGTATTCAGCTCTTATTCTGGGAAGTGATCATTATTGCCCCCACATTACAGGTGAAAAATTGAGCTTCAAAGTGGTAAAATGACTTGTCTAAGTTCATGTAGCTGGGGTGGGGTGGGGCCTGAGATTTAAACTCAAAACTGTCTAATCGAAAGCTTGGATATCTTCCTTTATGAAAATTAGAAGTATACAACGTCTAAGAAATAAGCATCATTCACTCAAGCCTATAAAACACCTTAATAAATATCAAAAGCCTAAACACTAGTAAGAACATTACCAAGGCTCTAAACATAACATTATTGAAAAGTTTTTTAATGAAATGCTTTCATTTTGATTCTGTTTTTCAACTGACTTCTATTATAACATTCAAAGTACATTCCCATAGAAAGACTAGGTCGAGAGCATAGTAAAAACATTCTTACTCAAACAGAATTCTTTTAAAAATCATATTCCAGATAAAGTTGATGTGTAATGATAAAATATTAATGTAAAGCAAGTCACATGATTCATACAAAGCGTAGAAATCATTGTCTGGCAAAAGTTCAATGGTCTAAAAAAGAAAACAAAAGATAGGTCATTGCTTTAAAGTCACTCTTCTATGAAATCCCTTTACCAAGATTCTGTATGTAGCTTTGATGGTTGATACTGTTCTGTTTCAAAGCACATATAGAAGCTGCTAGCTTCTAAAAATAAATGAGTTTTGTTGAGCTGCAGTGGGAAGGAAACAGTAAAAATCCAGACGCAGAAATTCAAAATAAGTTGAAAAAGGTCTAATGAGGAAACTGATTTTCAGAACCACACAGCCAAGAGCATCTAAAATATCATTCCTAAGAGTCGTCAGGCAACATGCCAAGTTTGCTCTTTATTTAATAAATTCATAGAATTGTTGCATTTTAATGCCCAGAGGCAAGTGAAGCTTTCACCTATTTTTGATGCAGACTGAAAACCTGGAAAGGTTAAGTCACTTGCTCAGTGCAGCGCAGCTGGTTAGAAAGAGACCCTTCTGAGTTGCTCCATTAGGTTTAGTGTCTCTTTATAAGATTTACTTTTACAAACTATTTAATAAAAACTGTATTTCAAATGGCCTAAGCAAGTATGCTATGTTTGCAAATTAGCAAACCATTATAAATAATAACCTTTCATCAAGTTGTTGAAATAAAATGTTATCTAATAAAAAACTCTTTTTGAAGAAATTTAAATCTAGAATAAAGATGCTTGGTGAATCTATAAGTAAACAAATTGAACTTAAAGCTAAGTAGTCATGCTTGTATTAGCAAGATACAGCAGTGGGATTTAGAGCAATCAACTTTATACCCAGATAGAACAAAAGAGACTGTGGAGGAGAATTCAGAAACAGCTAGGATATTATTAGCAAAATACTTATTTAACAGAAGCGTGCCAGTTGGCACGGGATACACAGGGACCAATTTGGAGTGGAAAACGAGAAAGGATCAAAGTGCCATGGAAAATAGGAGTGAATGTGAAAGAGCTGAGATGAATCCATGCAGCATAACTCATTTCCCTATGTTGGCAGGTTTTCAGGACCAGCATAACATGGTCTGTCAGTGGACATGTCCAGCAAGGGTTTAAAAAATAAAACACTTCTACAGCCCTGCCAACCTACATTTAAAAAAAAATTTTAAACCACTGTGACAATGCCCTTTGGGATGTGAGTTTCCAAGAGTCGAGAAAGCATGGGGCTGAGGTTTCTACTTCATACCTTCTTCCTTTTGCTGTGTTTCCTGCACAGACTGGACACAGTTACAGCAGAAGGATCACAGAATAAATTGACATATTCTACACCATGTTCATCAAATTTTGGAAGAGTTTCTTTTTCATATACATCGGCATCATTTTTATTATTATATAATTGTTCGCAATTTCATGTTGAACTTTGACATAAAACACATAAACTATTTTCCTTTTTTTTTTTAACCAGCAACAGAACTTGGTCAGCTGCCACTCTGAACTAGCTCCACACAATTTTCCCCCTGTCTTCATGATGTGATCCAGTTTTGGTGAGAGAAAAGAGTTTATGATCCTTTATTGCAGTAGCTTAAGGAAAGTGCTTTGCCAGACGTGGAAAGTTTCTAAACTTTATGGAACCTCATAATGGGTAGGTCAAGTATCTGGTCCTTAGAGTGAGTAGCAGAGTGTTGGAAACAGGGAAAGATCTCTTGGAAGATAAAGTTAAAAGGAAAGCACTGTATCTGCTGATTAGTGCATCAGCACTGGGACTCTGTACACAGCTAGACATTGGACCTTAGCTTCCTGTACCACTGGGGGGCGGGGGAGTAATTAGCAAGAGGAGTGAAGTGCAAACACACTAGACCCTAGCACACTAGTCACCTGGCTGGTGAGCATGAATTACTCTCACTGAGCCTTAACTGTAGCATTTAAATGTGAGACTAAACATTAACATTCTCAACTGTTATTTGATAGGGAAATGTCTAAGAAAAAGTCCTTTGCAAAGCACAATGTGATATATGGAGATTAGCTATGAATGTTACCAAGCTAATTTGTGTCCTTTATTAGTACACACAGACACACACACACACAAGATGCAGGGGTGGGGGGAACTTCAGTTACTTCATTATTTTAGTAAATTTTCACTTTTCTACTTCATGTAAGTTAAAGTGCTCTTATATTACTGTCATGTATCCTATCAGTCTGATAAGATGCAAAATGGTAAGATGATGAAGTTGAGGCATATTTTTACTGGGACCAACAGAGAAGCCATCACGATTCCACACGCAGTATTCCCTTGACTGTTAACAGAGTTGGAAACTGAAGGTAGGTGAAAGAGCAATTTGGGGGTCTACATCATCTCCTAAATGCTGTAATATCCACTTAGAAAGGAGAAATTTATATAGAATGACAAATATGTATTGTGTACATGAGGTACACAAAGTAGTTAAACTTAGAGACAGAAAGTGGAATAGCGATTACCTGAAGATGGGGTGGGGGAGTTGTTGCTTGATGGTTGCAGAGTTTCAGTTTGGGATAATTAAAAGTTCTAGAGATGAACAGTGGTGATGGTTGCACAACAATGTAAACAAACTTAACGCCAATGAACTGTATGCTTAAAAATATTGAGAATGGTAAATTTCATTTGAAGCATATTTTACTAAATTTTTTAAAGAAAATTTTATTTCAGATGTTTTGGCCACTTCATATTAAATAACTGATTTGATTAAGGTTTTTATAGATTTGTTAAATGCACTGTACTCAATGATCTACATCAAATTCTATCACATGTCAGTAAGAAAAAGAAAACAGTTATTAATGAAAATCTTTTATTATATGATTTCTTCTGGATTGGCATGCAGCCATAAGCAAATTTTTAAAAGACCACATTGTTTACATTTTACTAAAATGTAGCTTTATTGTATCTAAGTATACTGTGTCTCCTTGAAGGGAGTAGAGACAATTTCATCAGCTATAACTGAGTCCTAAATACTATAAACTCATAGAGAAAAAAAAATGTCATTAGTAGGGTACATAAAGCAACATGGGGCTCAGTGCAAAAAGAATATTTCTATCACACACCTTATATCCAAGGTAAATACATGTATAAGAAAAACTATAATGAATCCAAAGAGAAAGTTTGATATTAACAACAAAGAAAAAGCCAAGGAAATTTTTGGCATATAAAAGGTAGTAAATATGAAGCAAATTTCAAAATCATACAGAGAAAATGATTAACTTTGTAACTTCATCACTAGAAACTAGAAGACTGATAAAACATGGAAGATATCCTGTATTTGATCTTAGCCAAAAGGCCAAAAAGCAATGAAATATATCCTGTCTGCTTTCAAAAAGCTACGGAAGGCCAAGTGCAGTGACTCACTCCTCTAATCCCAACAATTTGGTAGGCTAAGGCAGATGGATCACCTGAGGTCAGGAGTTCAAGACCAACTTGACCAACATGGTGAAACCCCATCTCTACCAAAAATACAAATTTGCGAGACATGTGCGACCATGCCTGTAATCTCAGCTACATGGGAGATTAAGGCAGGAGAATCACTTGAATCCGGGAAGCAGAGATTGCAGTGAGCCAAGATCCCACCATTGCACTCCAGCCTGAGCAGCAAGAGTGAAACTCCATCTCGGAAATTTAAAAAAAAAGCTATGACAATGGAGCTGAATTAGTATCCACTATTTCAAAACAGGATCTAAACAAGATCTGGTGAAATTATAGGTGTGATGTCTTAGCTGAAGAGAAAGAAAGATGACAAAGGAAACTAATTCAGATTAACTCAATTCCTTGAAAAGGAGTTATTTCAACTATGTCTCTAAAAGCAAACTCATTCCCAATCTTACAGTCGTCATAGTAGATGTTGTGAAATACTGGAAATATCCAGTGCCCTTTCTAAATAGGTAGAAAAGCCAGATTGTTTTCTTCTCCAAATGATGACTTATTTAATAAAAGTGTGATTTCAATATAAGCAAATTGTTTATTTCAGTGCCAGTAAGTTCCTTGAAGTCTTCCTTTGTAATAAACAAGGCCCGCTCAAGTAGCTCCGTTTTTAAATCTCCAAACTGGGCAACAAGGTGCAGATTGTCTCATTTAAGCCCTTTGCTAAATTCTGAAAGAAGATTTTTCTCTGAGCTCTTGGACCTCTTACAGTATGGTCGAGCACTAGCAAAAACTAAGCTGCATCAAGGCTTGCCAGAGGAGAGCTTGGGAGGCAGCCTCCCAGGGAGCAGGGGGATTTCTTCCAATTCTTCCCAGCACACACATCTCTGCCATCTAAATGCTGCTTCCCTTGTTTCCTTTTACCTTTGCTCAACGAACATGGTAGCTTGGTCTCAAAGGAATGACATCTCATTTCTTTTCTAGTCTTTTTTCCCCAGCGTTTACACTTTTTTCTGCTTTGGTGTTAAGGTAGCGATGTCAATTCCAGCTCTTTGGTGGTTTCTTGTTTGTTATTTCACATTGGGAATTGGATTTATTGATCCAGTGACTACCAGCAAAGCCAGAAAAAAAGTAAAAGTTCTATTGATTTTCTCTTTTCTTCTAATGTAACTAGAGATGTTTTTCTTCTTTTAAGAATTTAAAATTCAAAAATTATCTCATCTTAAATATGAAATACTTTTTGTATACTTATTAAATACATATTGCAAATAAACTTACAATATACTTACATCTGCTATAGGTATACTTATATGTTTTCGTTTTCACAATAGCTATTATTTCCTTTGGTCAAATGTGATGCACATTATATCCTACTTGAGATACACAGACCTTCACGTACACAGGCATACACTCACAAGTGCATGTGAACACACATACTACACATCTACCTTGGGTTTGGATCTTTATCATGCTCTTGGGAAATTCTAACAAGACTTTCCCATAAATCTAACTCCAGTAAGTTATGCTAACAAAAGACAGTGTGTTAATGTAAATATGCATCTACAAAGTGTTATAAACTCACTTATGAGGCATTCTCAATCATAAACAACCATATTCTCTTTCAACATTTGTTGCTAAAATGTACAATAGTAGCACGCACAACACACACACAAGAAAAGCAACCCTAAAGAAATGAGAACATTTGGCTCATGTAAAGGGTAAACAGATTTTTCAAATATATCATTTCTCAAAGAAATAACCTAGAATGTGAGAAATGAATGGAAAGAAGCATGCTTATTAATGCATTTTCTTTTTTGAAATCCTGAAAACCAGCCATATGTTCTACATTATGAATATGCAGATGGTCTCAATGCAGTTATTTTTTTTCTCTAATTAAAACCATCAGAGTAAAATAATGCTGTAGTTTAGGAAGCGATTCAGCTGGGTCTCTTTTTCTCCTTCTCCAAAAGTGTGCCAAAGCCTCTCCATGTTTACATAATTTGGGAATTCTTGCTGTTAGATGAAAAAGAGAGACAACCAAAGCAGCAGGAAGGGTCCTGGATTCTTGAGTTCTTTGTCACAAATTGTGCACCTTGTGAAGCAAATACATTTCACAGATGGATTTCTCTTAGAGGTACTTTTGTGAAGAACTCACCTTTCGCATTTCTTAAGCAATAACTTCTCCGAATTCAGTACTCTGAATGATCCAGCATGATGCTGAAATCGAGTATATCAAATTAACCTGTCAGCCTGCTTGCATGTACCCTTAACGTCAGCGGTGAACTGAGCATGTCAGCGGGGCCTGGATAAATTGCTCAAGGTAGAGGTTTGACATTCTAGTGTAATGTGCCATCCACTCCTCTTTGAGGAAAATTAGGATTGACCATGGATGACAAGTATATAAACTACTACTATACTTGTTCTTCATCTGAAAACAACTCTAAAACAAATTCTGTTTCAGGCTTTTTCCCTTTCATCTATATAGTTTTCATTCTCTTTCACCTATATAGTTTTTTAGCAAGCACAGACTATTTTATTTTTTTAAGGCATTATTAGAAACGTAGCCCTAAAGGTAAATGAATTAGCCACATGAAGGATATATTAATATTAAATTCATATTATTATCTTGTTTGACATCATCATTCTGATAAAGCCCTTTCCCCTTAGCACATATATGTGTTGGAAAATTGTGATACTCAATTTTCATAAAAGAAATAGCTAAAAAAATAAAACAAAACTGTAAGGGAAAGAATGTTGATGAAGATAACACTCTTATAAACTACTCTCTGAGAACCTAACTTTCTTTAAACCACCAAACTTTAACAGCCAAACTCATCATTGCTACAGCTTTGACTACCAGAACAAGATGGTAGCCAAGGAACAGCCCAATGAAACGGGGCAAGATGAAAATTACACATCCATTGATCTGGAGAATGGCCTTCTTTATAGGAACTTCAAATCCTTCAATGCAAAACTGGTTTCATTTAAAAGAGAATAATCTTAGTTTAGCTGAGTACAATGAACATAACTAAAGAAAAGGGAAAAAAAGGGGAGAAAGAGAGGTGAGGAGACTATACCAGATGTAAACTTGATGTCCAACAAATTTTATCTAAATGTTGGCATAAACACAATTCCAAATCTGGAGGGAACATAATGAAAAAAGTCTGAATTTTTTCTCCCAGGAAGCACTCAGAGAGAAAGTAAATATTCTGCATAATAAAGTATTCCCTCCCCTTTCCTAACACGTGTGTATCTAAAGATTTTATTAGTCTGAACCAGAATTATTTATTACATAAATCATCATAAAGTTATTAAAGAAAATTGGAGCTACAATGATTGTAAGGTCCATTTGAAAAGATGTAGTTTTCTTCTGGGTGCTCTACTGACCAGCAGAGGATTTGCTTAGATAGGTGCTGGTGAAGCTGCTATAGAGACAGCTGGGAGACAGCGATCCAAGGCATCTTACAAATCTTACTCTCTTATTTCACTGCTTATGGGGTTCTTAAGCTCTTGCTTCCAACCCACCTTTCTAAATCTTGTGATTCTGGGGCTGGGGCCCTATAGCCCACAGTTCTGCTTTGACAGCGGGGTCCAAAAGACTTTACCAGTAGGCAACGGGGGAAAGGTGAAGGCTGGAGCGGGAGAGAGAGAGCATCTGCTCCTACTTCTCTGTTTCCTGAATTTCATTTGTTGCTGTTCCTCTTTGCCTTTGGCTCATCTAGCAATACTTCTTCAGCCCAGCTACAGTAGTTCCCTCCAATGGCACAAGTCTGAAGTTCTGGCATTCACAGAACCAGCCTCATGGTGTCACTTCAAAGATTCTAGAACAAGTATGGTCATGCCCCTCCCAAGACTCCAGCACCAGCCGACCAGTACCCATTCTCAGAGATCTGTCTCCCAGCAGCACAAGGCCCCCTCCTCAGAACTTGTTGACACCAGCACCAGGTGGCATCTACACTTTGGAGGCCCTTTCTCCAAGACTCTCTGACTAATTATCTCAATTTTTTCCCTTTGTTCTCCCACCCTTAATGCGCTAGCTGACTCCTACAGGTGTCACCAACCACATCATTTGCAGAGCACAATGAAAAATAAAAATGTGTGCTCTTTATTCAAAAAGTATTAAGAAATTTAAGATGGCAGCAACAGAGCATTAAACCAAGAATATGGCTCTTCTCAATAAGGAACCTGTATAAAATGTAGGGGCTGCAAACCCTTGAAACCATCCCTGCTGACCTAGACTACCTCCAAAATATGGCAATGTACCTTTTTTGCATTTTCCGTTCTTCAACACAAAATTAACAATTTATAACATTGAATTATTCTGTTAAAAAAGAAGGTATGGTTTCTATCTCAAGTCTGGACCCTAGTCAAGATGCTCTTCCATGCCTCATGGTAAAGGAGTGTTGAGGGTATGTGTCTTTTTCTGCACTCTCTTCTAATAGAAAAGAGAACTCAGAAACCAGGTTTCAACCTCTTATCAGTATTCATAGGAACCATGCTTAGAACTGTAATTTAAGTCATTCCTAACTCATTTCCTCCCACAGTTGTATATGTTTCCTAGCAATATATCCATGGTGTTCTGAATATGGCAGTACATGGTGCTGAATTAATACAGGTGCAAGTAACTGATCTATATATGGGTGTTTACTCCCCTGGTAATTAATGTAAACAGAAAAAAATTAACAGATGAAAACTACTTAGAATTTTTTAAATTCCTCAAAGTCCTAAGCAAGTTTGAAATCTGATCTCGTAGTAAGCATACTCATCAATGATGATTTCCCATTCTGTTGCATCATTTTTCTTCACTTCATTTAGGGAAGAAAAAGAGAGCAGAGAAGGAAATTTCTTTAGACAACAGAGACAAGCCGAAGGGCTATCAACTGTGAACTTGAGCTCCCTTACGGAGAGAGCCCTTTAGATAAGCATTCTCAGCTGAAGATTCTGCAGAATGAAGTATCCTCAAGTCTCAGTTATTACAAATAAAATTTTACTCAGTAATGGGAGAGAAAAGCATCTAACATATGCTACAGCTATTGCATGCTCGAGTACAGCTACTCCACACAACTCCAGCGTTTTGTCAATAAGCCTAAGTATTTGGTACTACCCTACAATTACCACTTTTGAACACTTAATATGTGTCAGATCCTGGAGTAAGCATTTTAACACAGATTTTGGTTATTAACCTCATATCAAGTCCAAAATGATATTGTCATGCCCACGTTCGTAACAAAGTAACTAAAGTTTAGATCGATTCAGAAATACGTAGGTGGCCATGCTTAATAGTAACTCTAGACAGCACAACATAAAATTTGTCTTCATTTCTTCTAGAAACAAAACCAAATTCCCCTAGATGGTTTTACAACATTCCCAGAGCCATTGTTATTAAATTCATCTTTGGAGCAATTGTTTCCCATAGAGATGAATTAGCTTCATAGATGACTAAGGAATTCTTTCCTCAAGGTGGTATCATGCCTAGATGAGTAGAGACCACCTAGGGCATAATGGTAGTAGGTCAGTCTCTCGGGTCACATACACAGAAGGCAGCACTAGAGACTCCAAGAACTAAGTTAATCATTTAGAGTCCAGTGTACCTTTGAATGATATCACACATCAGAAAAAAATTTAGAAAAAAGTTCATTATGTAGATATTTTCATATATCTGGCTGTCTGATATTATGGAGACAGACTGTCTGAACCTTTTCATGAGTTCTTTAGCTTTTATTTAAGTAGTTGGCATTAGCCTGTACTTTTCCATACAACTACTTGGCCAAGTTCCTTAGTCATCCCATAACTTTTGTAGCTCAAAAATAATCATATATATAAATCCCATTTTCTATTACTGTTTTCTTGCCTACTAGAGTTCATATGAATGAAGGATTTATAATTTTATCTCTAAATAATGATGTTAAACATAAAGGTAAACATATGGTTTGGGATTTGCGTCTGAATAAGCATGGAAAGTGTTGGTGGGTGCTGAATTATCTGGCTACTGGAGCAGGTAGTACATTCAGGAAGGCTTGGGCAGCTTTACCTCTGCAGATTCGTAAATCTGCAAATCTGTTTAAAACCCAAAGCAGAAAATCTACGTGTCCAATCAAGCATAGTAAGCACAATTTGGAGTCTTTCTCTACTAAACACATATGCTTTAGAAATGTAAAGAGGGTAAAGACAAAACCTGCAGAGTTTCAAACTCAGGAAAAATGCCCACAAAGGCTAGTCTTATTATGCAGACTGATGGCAAGCAAGGGGATCATTAAAAGCAGCTTAGTGCATGCAGGAAGACCTGTTTCCTAAACACCTGTAAATAATAATAATCTGAGGGAATTCAATATTAGGCTGAGACAGCAAACACTTCTCCCCACTCTTCACCCATTGGTTGAATATATTTGTACTTCTTTAACATCAGCAAACTTCTCAGTCTAAAATTCCTTTTCAAAATATGAAGCTCTGTTCAGACTTTAATAATTTACCAAAGTTGCCTATGGTAAAAGCCCATGCTATATTATCTGAATTGTTTTAAGGCAATGACTATATTTCCAATTATCCCTCCACATATTCTACTCTCAGTTATGAGCAGGACTATTTACTCTTTAATAACAGCCTTGCTACAAGAGCATTTACATTGACCTTAACACCTACCCACAGAAATACATCTCAGAGGTGTACATGCCTATGTGCACTCATGTTCATCTTAGCCACATAACTGGTGCTCTAGAATGTACCAAAACACATGTGTTCGGGAGGGAGTAAGAGAGGGAAAATGAAAACAGAGTTCTAGAATAACCCCTAAAACTAATAGAGCATTTCCTATATCCTAGGTTCTGGTCTAAACACTTTAAGTGTGACTTTGTTTAGTATGTACAGCATCCCCAGGAGGTAAGCACTGTTAATATCATCCTGATTTTACAGTTAGAAAACAGAAACAGAGAGATAAAGTAACTTGCCCTAATATACTCAAATGAGTAATGGAACTGTGATTCAAACCCAGGCATGCCCTTAATTACAATGTCATGTGTTCTCTTATTAAAAATAATAATCTTTTAAAAGATTATCCCAGAAGGATAACAACACAGATGGCTGAAGTCTATAATCAAGAAGAAACCAAAATAAAAAATTTTAAAACCTGTTTCTCACTGTCTTATTCATAGAAGAGATGATAGATGAATAGAAGGCATATATAATGCATATATTTGTATACATAAAGTAAATTAACTGAAAGTACTTTTATAATTTTGAGGAAACTGGGTCAGAAAAACAATATATTTGAGAAATTAATTCTTTAAAACAGAAAATTAAAATTTTTTAAATCATGATATTATATGTTAATTGTAATGAAATACCCCAAAGAGAGCAAAGCACTAGGAAGAATTTTATAGAAAACTGCAAAATCAGGCTGAATAACTCTTAAGTCCTACGTACTCTAAACCTCAGGTTTTTTATTTTAAAAAATAAAAATTATTTTTTAAAGTACCTACCACCCATCTCTGCTGCCCCTCTTGTACCTTCATTGTCACATGTCATCAAAACTTGGCAGTAGGACTATTTCTATATATTATGTGCAGTTCAATTCAGGTAACAGTTTGGGGGCCTCTGGTATGAGAACTTTATCTATGCTATCAATCTGACATGTTTCTGCTCTCTTTTAGGAGTTCACAAATGAGAAGGAAGAAGAAACACAGATACCAAATAACACCAAAAACAGGTGCACTCTGATAAGTGCTAATCTACAGAAATAGCAGAAGAACAGTGAAAGCCAATTAGGGCATCTGAAAAGCCTTGCAGGACAGTTCAGATATGTAATTTAGGATGTCATGGCTAGAAATATGAGAAGAGGGCATCCAGCGGAGAAGTAGATGAGTGATATGTGTGGCCTAGGGAGAAGGAAGAGGTCAGCTAGAATCTGAGAAGCTGCAGCGTGAACTGTGGCATTGTCAACACAGTCAGAGATAACCTAGGAATAGACTGGAGAAGCTCAGGTCCTTAGCTAATGAAGCTGTATTTTTCTCAATACCAGACAGTAAAGAATGAAACATAAAAGCATGTGAATCCTTCTAATCATCTAACTCATTCCTGAAAGTGAAATATCTAAACAAAAGCAATAACAATAACAAGAACCATATAGACCTTTCTTCACTGATTCCGCACATATTTTAAGTGCGGAAACACTGATTCCTAGTAAGTGAGGCAATGAACCAAGAGTCAGTAGAATCGAGGTCTAGCTGTGGTAACTTAAATTTTTCACAACATAACCCTGTTGTGTTGCGTACATGCCTATGTGCACTCATGTTCATCTTAGCCACATAACTGGTGCTCTAGAATGTACCAAAACACATGTGTTCGGGAGGGAGTAAGAGAGGGAAAATGAAAACAGAGTTCTCATAACCCTGGGCCAAGCTGGGTCACAGTTTTCTTAGCAATAATGCCAGGTAGCTGGATTTGCAGAGGGGGCCTGCTGAATCCCACCACTCCTATGGAATTGCCTCAGGGAAGTTAAGAAAAAGCACAACCCTCCCTCCACCCACTTAGTATATTTAGGCTTCTACAAAATCTTTCACTTGAAGGAAATGTTCTAAACTTTACAAACCGTTTGAGAAACACCTGACTGTATCACCTCTAACAGTCTTAGCTTTTACATGCTATAAATCCATGCTATTTCTTTTGTTCATATAACTTGAAGGTGCATTTCTCATTAACATCCAAATATGCACCATATGTAGGTTCATGTGCTCTTGTGAATGCATTTGGTAAGGCATAACATGAGTTCCAGTTTTGTTTCTTCATCTAAGAGGCTATTGGATATGTTTTCTCACAATTGCTAATGGACATATAGGTAGGCAAATGAACACTCTGTAAATGCAGAGCATGATTTGTAGTATAAAATAATAGAAACCAAGTAAAACTTTCTATGGAAAATGAGTTTTTGACTAAGTCATTGTCCCAGCAGTTCTTTGTGTCCTGGAAAATGCAGGAGATTTTCCACATTGCTGGATGTCAAATTTGCCAAATCTCCTGTCTTGCTCCAAAAATCCCTCAGAGACTCAGAAAATGTAGTTCGTAGGAAGTTGCCTAGTCAGTAAAATGGCCAGCATACAATGATATGTAAACATTAACTAACAAGGATGCATGATGCTTCTTGACTTCCTGAGCAAGTTACTTGGGCAAGGTCTAAAGGAGAGTTAACTCTAAGGCCAGGCTTAGGCCTGACATGAATTGTTGGGTTCCCAAATTCCAGAGGATAGATTGAGTCCAGTCAAGTAAGAGAGGTAAAGATCTATTTTGTGCAAGAGTAAGCCATATTCAAAATTGAAAATCTAAACATGAATTTTGGAATTTTCCCCCAACATCACCCTTAACTCCTCACAGCCCTGCTCCCCAGCATTCAGTACCTCTGTGCCTCTGACCAGCTCTAAGACCCTCTCCTAGCAGCTGAGACTGCCCATCCAGGCCTTTTATTTTATTTATTTATTTTGTAGAAGTGCTCATTGCTCTACACCTTTGCACATCTCCCTTTTTCCAGCACAAAGTCTACCTGAGCTACATCCCACTGCTTAGGACTGTTCTCTGTTAGGTTTCAGACAGGAATGTGGCCAGCTCATCTACGTTCATGATTTAAGGTGTTAGCAAAACTTGTAACCCATCCAGGAAAGTATTTGCCTGGCATCATGTGAGAGGTTCTGCCAACTAGTTCTGTCTACCCTGAAGACGAGAATTTTAACTGCAATAATTGCCAGGGCTCTAATAAAATCTGGAAGTCTTCTTTATTTTGAACTTAGGAAAAAAAGGAAATGTGGATGAGTCTTAAAGGATTGAACCTAAACTAGAATTACATACATATTTATTTTATTATAGAATTGATTTAGACAAAAACGCCATCAGCAGACCATAAAGGATGCACAATAGGGGTTCTGACATATATTTCCAGTTCCTTGTCTGCAAGAGTCAGTGAAAAACCTTTGTCAGTTGTGGCCGAGAGAATGATTTCTGTATTGTCACATCTTGCTAATCTTTCACATATTATCTATTCCCGTTCTACACCAGACTGCTGTGGGAAGGGGTACATTCTTATATCCCTGTTGCTGAACATAGTCTCTGTATTTGCTCAAAGTTCAAATTTTAATAGCAATATTTAAAGCAGTATTATTGCTAAGAGGCTGTGTTTACCTCCAACATGCAGTCCTTGTTTCCCTACTTTTTTCAGGAATGGTGTGTGTTTATGGCTCACACCCATCTGCAATCTCCCAGCTGCACTTAGCTTGCTTCCTGTATGTGCTGCCCGATTAACAACAGTGCTGCATTGAGATGCTAGTGAAAATTATAGTCCATTTGTTTTCATAAGAGTAGGAATTTTCAGTGTCAAGGGATATTTTTCTAAAAGAATTCTCCTCTGGAGCAGAAATGTTGAAACCATAAAGGTTCTATTGTGATGTTATCAAATCTCAGTAAGCTTCTGTGTAACATGGATAATTTCTGATACCATATACAGTTGCTTCCTTAATATGCCACTTGGATGTTTTAAAGGCACTCAAAATATTTCACACAAAAAGCTTAAATTCCATCTCATTTTTCAATACTGTTTCCTCCCAGTCCTTTCCCACTTCATCAAAATTGCACATTCAGCCAGTAACTAAAGTAAAAAATGTATAAGACATCCCAGTTTCCTTTCTCACTTTCCCCATCTAATCCATCAATAAAAGTTATAGGCTCCACCTCCAAAATATCCCCCCCTTACTTTCTCCTCCACGTATCCACAGCCACCATCACCTCTGATCAGAGTGGGCTAAGTATGCTATGGCCTCCTGACCACTCTCCTGCTACCATATCTGCACAAGCTACAGATTATTTTTATCAACAGAGTGGAATTAATACAACGTGGATCACTTCACTACCCTGCATAAAACTCTTCCCACTGCACTTAGAATAAATTCCAACTCTTATCATTACCTGTAAAAACATATATGCTCTTGCTCCTTTCTCTTTCCCAAGCTCCAAGGGCAAGCAATGAGATCTTTTCCATTCTCTTTTCATATCACATTTGAGAGGTGACCCCTTCTCATTTTATGATTGTCAACTCAAATGTCATCTGCTTCCCTGCCATTTGTAGCCACACTCCTCCCTTGACCTAGTCAGACTTGATGGGTAAGTACCCTAGCTATTCCGTTTATGGCTTTTGCTTTGTCTGATTGATACTTATTTTGGTGTACAGTCTGGCATCCACTTCTAGAATGAAAGCTCCATGAAGACAGAAGCTCATCTGCTTTGTGCATTGCTCCCAGCACATGGCAATACCAGGCACAGAGCAGTTCCTAATGAACATTTGATGGCATTGAATGACTATTGGTTGGGAATACTGTCTGTGTCACTTTTACTGTGTCACCTTTGTAACATTACTTAATTTCCATTTGCCTCAGTTTTCTCATCCATAAAAACTAGAACAAAGCAGAATCTATCTCATGAGGTTGTTGTGAAGGCTGAAATAACATATGTTGGCTGAGCATAGTGACTCCTGCCCATAATCCCAGTGTTTTGGGAGGCCAAGATGGGAGGAACATTTGAGGATCGGAATTCAGGACCAGCCTGAGAAACAGAGCAAGACCCCATTTCTATGAAAAATACAGAAAATTAGCTGGGAATAGTATCAAGGGACTATAGTCCCGGCTACTTGATAGGCTGAGGTGGGAGGATCCCTTGAGCCCAGGAATTTGAGGCTGCATTGAGCTATGACTGTACCACCACACCCCAGCCTGGGGAACAGAGTGAGACCCTGTCTCAAATAAATAAATAAATACAGAGAATGAAATAAAATATGTAAATCACTCAAAAGAGAATTAATTAAGTATTTATTATTGTTATTGATAAAATAAATGAGCCACATCATGTGAGCTTTATTACCAAGTAATCACAATCAGGAAACAAATGAAATTTTAAAAAAGTCCTCTGAAGATGACACTTCAACCAAGAGAAATTCTAAAAAAAAAAAGCACATATCTGAATTTATCGTAAATGGTGGGTGAGTTTTGTGGTTTCCATCAAATCCTTCTTCAGGACTTACTCCTCTTTCTAAGCATAAGGCTGAAACTAACTCTATAAGGAGGAGCACAGTACAATATTTGCCTGCAACTGTGGTCATTTAATCACTCAGTCTTTTTTCATCTATGTAATAGTAAGATGATATATACTGTATTATAATTACAGTATATTAAAAATAGCCAAATGGCCAGGCGTGGTAGCTCACGTGTAATCCCAGCACTTTGAGAGGCTGAGGCAGGTGAATCACAAGGTCAGGAGTTCGAGACCAGCCTGGCCAAGATAGTGAAACCCAGCTCTACTAAAAATACAAAAATTAGCCAGGTGTGGAGGCAGGTGCCTGTAATTCCAGCTATTGGGAGGCTGAGGCAGAGAATTGCTTGAACCCGGGAGGTGGAGGCTGCAGTGAGCTGAGATCAGCCATTGCACTCCAGCCTGGGGACAGAAAGAGATTCCGTCTAAAAAAAAAAAATAATAAAAAAGCTATATAAGAATATCTAAGTCAGAGCATTACATGACAGGTATACAGCCTACATAAAAGTTCATTGCCTATATGAAGAGTGAAAGACATTGCCTATATAAACACAGGAAGTTGAGGTTGGCAGCGTGGTCTCTTTATTCTCTCTCAATTTGCTTGGGTCCCTTTTAGGCTCTGTGCTAGGAAAGTATCACATGCTGACTGTGGATGCTTGCAACACTGAGAATAAAACAGAACCCTGATTTCAAAGAATCCAGAGCACTGAGGGAAGGCGGCCCTGTAATCCACGTGAACACTGTCATGATGGCAACCAGGAGACAAGCAAGAGTTCCCAAGGCTGCTGGGTCCCAGACCCTTATTAACTCCATCTGAAGTGGGTGTGGAGTCTATTGGGGAAGGCTTCTCCATCCCAGCTGCTGTGACCCAGAGACTGGTCTTGTGGTCAGGAACACATCCAGGAGAGCAGGAGAGCTCTGAAACTGATCTAGAGTTTTGGCGCTGTTTTAGGTACACCTAAGCTGGCCCCAAGACATTCAAACCTCAATGAAACTCAAACCGAATGTGCTATTTTCCAACTTGTAAGCTGACCCTAGGGCTGCCTGAGCTTCTCGGAAGTCCTCTAAATTAAAGACCTAGAGCCAGGATAAACCACTAGGTTTTCTTGGAATGCCCATTACTGCTGCAATCACCTCTTATCTGCTGCCTGCTTCAAAGTATAAAGAAATTTTATACTTTTCGAGGTCTAGTCTAAACCTCCTCTCCCTCAAATTGCTTTCCAGTCCCCTGTCTATGTCAATCTTTCCCAACTAACCATACCCTGCCCTTGATGTATTCTTTTAAAATCACAAAATCCATTCATCATATTTTTCTGGTATAATTATTTATCTTTTCGTATGTTTCTTACATTTGATAACACACACCACTGTAATAGAAAAAATAGGAATGTGTTCTTTTGGGGGGAAAAGGGGAGTTTTCTGCTTTGATTTTAATGTTTCGCATAGACACTTGAGCCACAATCACAGACTCATACCCTGAAACAGTGGCCCTGAAAAATTGAATGAATACAGTACTTGAAATGGAACAGGTCTGGTGTTTAAGACAAAGGGAAAAAGGGATCAGAACACAAATACATCTCTATATTGTAATTTAAGTAATTTCCAACCAACTCTGGCACCATAATCTGCCTAAAGTTCTTTCCACTGCACACTAGCCTGACTGGAGACTCATTTGGTTAAATCACCACTCTTTTTGGAAAAGTGAATATCACCTAATGAGGTATCAGTCACTCATAGAAGGTAAAAAGTTATGTTTAAAGACAAACAGATGCTAAGGGAAACACATGTTAAATAGGAAATCAATGAAACATTTGCCCTTTATTAGCTAAATAACCATAGAAACAATCTCTCCCAGCTCCTAGACCCCCAGAATATTTGCTCCAAAACAGGGATAACAAAGCTTTCTTTCAGTGAACTGGAGTGAGAAGATGGATAAGGTTTATGTGAAAGTGCATGAAGCAGTAGGAGCTCATGTGGTAGGTTCCCACTATTCATGTTGTAGAAACTCCCTGCAACGTGGATAGCTGGTTTATCATTCATTAATTCATTACCTAATACCTATTTATCACATACCTACTATATGGGTACCATAGTAAACAAAAAATAATAGTTCCTATTTTCATGATGGGGAAGATGAATATTTAGCAAATCATATAGCAAAATTAAATAATTGCTGCTGTGACATATGAAGAAAGAACTACAGAGCACCAAAAGCATGAATAACAGGGAGAGCCTTCTTTAATCATTTGCGTGGTTGGTTAGAAAAGACTTCAGCAATGGGAATCCATACAGGAGGGAAGAAGAAATTGTGGAACATGATGCTTCCTGGGTTATGCTTGTACAGCTAAAGAACTGCTTAAGATAATAGAGTTTAAGGGTGGGGCAGAGGTGGCAACTGGGATGGGCATGAGAACAGATAAGGAAAGTCTCTAAATTACAAGTGAAAGATAAGATATGGCTTCTGGTCTCCATTGTCCCAGCACAGTCCTGGGACAAAAACAAGCAGGTATTAAGGTGCCATCATATATTTGAAATGTTAATAAATAAGATTTTTTTCCTTAAAAGCTCCTCAGTTGTCCCTCTCCTGGTTCTTACCTCCCTCATTTTCATCCCAATCCCTGGGAAGCCTATACTCCTAGACATAGGAGAAGAATATATCAGAACAGAAAGTAAAGCACAGAAGAAATTCTCCTAGATCATGTTTCCAAAGACAGAGTCTTTAGGTGCAGAAAGCACTCCAGACATAAGCAAGTATTTGAGACCAAGGGATATAAAGGAATGCTGAGCTTCCCAAAGCAGGGAGATTGAGGAAGGTAGCGTTCCCCACAGTGCCTCTGTCTCAACTCAAATAGACAAAATATCTTCCTGGCTGGGGGAAGGGAAGAGAGTTGGTGACAAACAATGAGAGTAAGTCTAGAGAGGATACTCATTCTGCCCCCAAAATGTGGCCAAGCCCAAGAGAGGTTGAAAACTCCAAAACTAAAGAACCATTCCTTCTTTATAGAACCTCAAAGAACTGACAAAACCTTAGGAGAGGTACTGGCTAAGCAGCTGGTCAAGACACCATGGTGAGTCTCACAAGCCCTGTGAAATGATCTGATAGTTCTTGTGCTCGCAGACTCTACATGCAAAGAGTCAACAGAGCCTGAGCCAATAGGACAAGACATAGGCACAAGGCACATCAATACAGCAAGCCACAGAGTCAAATGACCAAGCCCCAACAGGATAATAGAGACCTCAAAACTTCCTATTTCAGAGAATTGTGTAGAGGATATTTAGAAATCATTAGGGTGTTGAAGACACTGAATTGACTGAAATGAAATGACACTTCTTTCATGAAACAGAGGATTAGAGATACAAATTAGTTGTTACATAAAAATGAAAAGTCATATGTCTGCATACCTAAGTTTGTGAACTGAAATTCACACCTACTACACCTATTTCACAACCAGTTCTTAGATGCCAGGTTTGCTTTTCCCTCACCTGAGCTGTTCCCAGACTCCTTTATTCCAACTTAAATTTCTGGGGCTTACATCTTTGTTAAGGTTTAACAAAGGTAACCTTTGGGGCTTAACATCTTTGATTACAGCAAAGATGATTTCCAAAGGGAAATCAAATCATTACAGATTTTGCTATTATTATTGTGAACCTATGTATCCTGCTGTGAAGTGGCCTCCATCTAATAGGCTGCAAAGAAAAAAAAAGATGAAAAGGACAGCAATTATGATCCTCCACAGATGCAGGAACTGAGCTCAGGCCCCAGCAACTAGAAATCTGTATATCCTAGTGTTGGCAAAGCTTTTAGCAGTTCTGCCTGAAGTCTTTCTTTGAAGTGTGTCCAAATGGGACTCTGAATGCCAAACACTAGCCACTCCTTGCTCTCTACTACAAGACCTGAAAATATGCTTTTGTTTGATAGCATGTCATCTAAGGTGTTTTTTAGCTTTTAAATAAAAAAAGATTACTCAAGCTTCAAAGCTAGTTGTTCCTTGGCACAGGGTAATACAAATTCTCGGGGGAAGAGAAAAAGGATGAAAATTCTGGGTCTTTCTGGTTCCCTCTGGAGTTCCTTTTTAGGTCACTTTCACCAATTAGCTCCCAAAGATCCTTGCTGACAGTAATTTATAGATGAAAATCCAAACCAAATGAGCCCCAGATGTGGGACAAAGGCTTCCATGGCAAAGCAGGGAACAGATTAGAAGCTGGCTTAAACATGTGCGCACGCACACACACACACACACAATGGGAATTTAGCTAAGGAAACTCAAGGAGGTCTGGGCTCCAGGGAATAAGTTCTGAGTCACTCCAGCCATTTCCCATCTTTCTCTGTCATTTTTTCCTTTTTTTAAAAAAAATTCTGCATGGCCTGATTCTACAGCCCTAATTCAATCTTTCTTCATGCTACATTGAGTCACTTGGCCTTGAAATCTGAGCATGGTTAAGAGTTGAAAAATCATTCTAGCATCTGTTTCTACCAACCTCCTGGTATACCACTATTTTGCCCTTATAAAAAGAAGATAAAAACATCACAGGCAGAACTTGGAAGAAAAGTTTAAGTAAATGAAACAATAAACTTCATAAATAGAAAGTACTTTTAGAGTGTGTCCCAGGCAAGGTTATGCATTGTTTTGAAAAGAGCTGAACTTTAATAAACAAAATGTTGCCCTCTACATGCTTTTTACACTGGTAGCCCTATTGTTACCAGCTTTTCCCAGTTAGCTTGGGAGAATTGTGTTTTTCATGTCATTTTGCCAAAACTTCATATTCACAGAAATGATACTGTGCTCAGGATACCTGAGATCAGACCAGAGGAATTTCTCTAAATAGCAAAGGGACCAAAAGGTCATTGTAGTACCTGCAGAACATTAGAAAAGAGAGAGTTAAATAAACCACACGAGGACAATGCTTATATCTTAGCTGTATGAGTTTTCTAGGACTGCTATAACAAAATGCAACAGACTGAATGACTTAAACAACAGAAATTTACTTTCCCACAAATATGGAGGCTAAGAGCCCAAGATCAAGGTGTTGGCTGGTTTGATTTCTCCTGAGGTCTCTCTCCTTAGTTTGCAGATGGCCACCTTCTCACTCTGTTCTCCTGTGGTCATTCTTGTGTAAGCACACATCCTTCGTGTCTCCATGTGTGTCTAAATGTCCTCTTCTTATAAGGACACCAGCAATATTAGATAATGATCATTTTAACTTACTCGCTATCTCCAAATACAGTCACATCCTGAGGTAACAGGACGTTAGGAGGTGGCACAACTCAGTCCATAACAATGTCCTCTAATATTTAATTCTGCTAAGTGTTATAGGCACAATCCGCATTTGGGGTATTAAAAGAAAGTGGGCCAACAATATTCAGATAATGAATAATCAAAATTTGTAATCATGCTATTAAATTAAGATATTTTCCCCCTATATTACAGAATATGCTCTTGTCACCTACCCCTTGCCCCAAAAAATCCCTATGGTACGATAAGCTCTGTGGCTCTCAGCCAGCAAGCTCTGTCTTCCTTTGGTCTAAGAACTGGAAGTAAGGATGCCTGACACAAGTGGCAAGGGTGCAGTGAAAGGAGGGTGAGAAGGACTCAAAATCCCTATAGCCCCTCTTTCTCCTCCACAGGTCTCTTCTTCCTAATTCTCTCCACTTCCAAAAAGTGGAGATTTCTAAGTTTGACTTCTAGAAACAGATGGTGCTATAATTCGTACACATTCCATCCAATTCAATAGATCAAGATTGTATTAAGCAAATATTTTGAACTAGATACTATGCCAAGAACTGAAGGTGACAAAGAACTGGGTTTAAATGAGGACTTGACCTCAAAGATCTCTATGTCTTATAAAGAGGAAAGATTCCAGTAAACATAACCAACTATAATGTAAGGCAGAGCAGAATAAATGTAGGAAGAGTTAGAAACAAATACTTTGTGTAGTAGTATTTCAATGAAAAACAAGAAAGAAACACTGGCGGGAATATATAAGAGGAAGAGATCATCTCCAGCTGGGGCTGTAGGAAAAACTCCACAGAAAAGCTGGAAGACAGGCTTTGATAAAGGTGTATGACTGCGATAGAGAAGTTGGGAAATACAGAATGAAAGAACATTTCATGAAACAGGAAAACATGTTGGAAGTAGTACAACCAGGAAATATGGATGGGAGTCATATTATACCCGATTTGAATATCAGTTAGTGTTAATTTAGTAGACTATTAAATTAACTATTGAGCTATTGAGGTTTTAAGGAACGTCGTCGGACTGTCTTTGTTTTGTTTTACAGAGATTAATCTAACAGCAATATATATAATGGATTGGAAGGGCAATCTGGAAAAAGGGATACTGGATTAGAAGTGATTGAAGTATTCTAGGAAGGATTAATATTAGGCCAAATTATTGGCCACAGTGAAAATGGGGAAATGGAAGTCTATTTGAGAGAATCTTTCAGACACTTGGCATTAAACACAAATTGGGATAGGGTGGTAGAGTTGAGAAAAAGGACTTCCTATATGACAAATGGAATAGAGAATTTTGTAGAAGGAAGAGATGACAAAAAAGTGTGGCAGACAGTCTTCAAAGATGGCTGTGTGAGGCCATTCTTGCATTGCTATAAAGAAATACCTGAGACTGGGTAATTTATAAAGAAAAGAGATTTGATTGGCTCACTATTCTGCAGGCTATACAGGAAACATGGCACCAGCATTTGCTCAAGTAGCTTTTACTCATGGTGGAAGGTGAAATAGGAGCAGGCATGTCACATGGCAAAAACAAGAGCAAGGGAGGTGGGGAAGTGCCACAGAATTTTAAAGGACCAGGGAGAACTCACTGACTTCCACGAGGACAGGACCAAGCCATGAGGGATCTGTGCCCATGACCTAAATACCTCCCACCAGGCCCCATTCTAACATTGGGGATTACAATTCAACATGAGATTTGGTGAGGACTTATATTCAAAACATATCAATGGCCCCAGGCAGTCTCTGTTCTCCTGGTACCAGTGTGTTAATACTCACCCCAAGAGCTGTGGCATATTTCCCCTCCACTTGAATGTGGGCTGGCCTTGAGACTTACTTTGGAACATCAGATTGTGTCTGATGTGACATTCTAGACTTCTTAGCACAGTTCTTAAGAGAAGACAGCTCCTCTTGGAACCCAGCTGTCATGAGGGAAGGAAGTACTGTCCAGGTTACTGAATGATTAGAATACAAAGGAGAGAAACTCAGAAAGAGGAGATCATCTCGGAGGTTCTTCTCAGCTGAGTGAAGACTCTAGATGGAATGAACAGAAGAACTGCCTTGCTGATTCTCACTCACTGAAAACAACTGAGAAATAATAAACCATTGTTGTTTTAAGCCATTATGTTTTGAAGTAGTTTCGTACACAGCCATAGATAATGAAACGTGGTGTTAAGCCCATTGAAAATCTGTATTCATCTGTTTGAGCTGTCATAATAAAATACCACGGACTGTATGGCCTAAACAATAGACAGGTATTTTCTCATAGTTCTGAAGGCTGAAAAGTTAAGATCAAGGTTCCAACATTGTTGAATTCTGGTGGGGGGGGGCTCTCTTCCTAGTTTGTAGATGATACATTCTCTTTGTGCCTTCACATGACCTTTTCTCCATGAGCACCAGAGACAGAGAGAAAGAGAGAGAGAAAGCTCTGGTATCTCTTCTTATGAGGACACTAAACCTATCAGATCATCACTAAACCTATCAGATCATGACCCTACCCTTACGACCTCATTTAACTCAGTTACTTCCTCAGAGGCTTCATCTCCAAACACGGCCACACTGGAGGTCAAGGCTTCAATCTATTAACCTGGGAGGATGCAAACATTAAGCTTATAATAGAAATCTTCTAAGTAAAAGAGACTTTTTTTTTTCTAGAGGCAAGAGCCAAAGGTAGAGAGGTGGCTTAAACTCAAAACCTTGTCAAGGCTTAGAATCACTACACATCCCAGCACAGCACCTACCACATAGGATGAGCTCAACAAATCTTATTGAACAAACAGAAAAATGAATTCTTTAATAACTTTAAGGTGGAGCCTCAAAGTATAAAGGTGTTTTCAAGGACAGTTTTATGGATAATACCATGTTTCAGGGAAGAATAAACTGATTCTCTGAAATAAGCTAGCTGAGAATTCTTAAAGATGATCACCTACGGTTATATATGAGTAGTATTTGGAAATACATACGCAGGCATTAACATGGAATACCTGGGGAGGAGTGGATGGAGATGTGAGTGGAGGAAGAATGATAGAGAGGAAAGAGAGCCAAATCAAATAGGAAAAGAAAGGTGACACCAAAAACTACATAGTAAGATTCTATATATGCATTTATGGAAAATAATATGTAATTTTTTTCATATTTTTAAATGACAGGAACCACCAATCCAGAAAGAGTATATGAATGGTTTCTTCCAAATGTAAGTTACAAAATAAACAGAGATAAGATGTCCCTGTGATAAAAAAGATCAAATCTTCAAATTGCAGATAGTAAGCCCGGTCTCAAGACAGAATGAATAAAAGATAGGTTGTGAGTTCATACAAAGGGCCCATGGACTTGTCTAATAGAGCCATGCCAAACTGGCTTTAGTTTCTCTTTATCCCATAGAAATAGTATATTTTGATTTCAGCAAAGCATTTGGAATATTATTCAGTAACAATTTTGTGGGCAAGATTGAGAAATAGCTGGCTTAAATAGATCCTGTTATTGTGGGAAGGAGGATTTGTAGTAGTTTGGCACAGGTGTTGTCCTGGGTCCTGTTCAGAAAAATATTTTGTGAATATCTTAAAGGATTTTTTTAAATTCTCATATTTCCAGACAATGAAAAATTGTGAAGTCTTACTAAAATATTGGACTGAGATCTTAACAGGTTAGGAGAATGGATTTTCACTGAAAAGCTATAATTTAATAGGAAAAAATATAAAAGTCACACACAGGTTAAAATAAGAGCATTGAGCAAATTTTATTTAAGTATGGTTTGTTTGAAAAAAATAAACAAAAGTTTCTTGTAGTTTGGCTGACAGAAGGCTCACTGTAAGTCATGTGTCATTTAACCCCAGGAAGTTAATAATTACTTTTGCTACATTCCTGGACATGTAGGTTCAGAAAAAAGGAGAAGAATGGGCCACTGGTTTAACTGCATCTGGAATATCATGTTTAATTTTGAGCAAAGGGGAAAATCAGGTAGTGGAGATGAAGGTAGCAACATCATATGCAGAATAGTGAAGAAACTAGAGTTTCAGTGCTATCTGGTAAGCTGCAGCTGTCTGTTCTCCACCACTACTTAATACAAAGTTCTGACATTTTTAAGCTTGTTCATGGTCCCCATTCTGAATCATACGCTGCCTTTCCCCTTCTCCGCCTCCCAATCTTCACAGCTTCTGACCTTATGAAACTTTTCTCCCTGGTAAAGGACATTGTTTACGCATTGATTCAATTTACACATATTTATGAATCACCTGCATTCTAAACAAATTTTCTAGGCATTTGAGAATCAGTGAACAAAACAAACAAAAATATCTGGCATCATGAGGCTCACATTTTAGAATAAGGTCACAGACAACAAACAGACATTATAAATGTATAATTTCATGGTATGTTAAAAGTTGACAAATGCTGTAGAAGAAAGGAAAGAATAGAATATTGCAAAGGGGTTCAAAGGTACTAGGAATAAGGTGGAAGCATTTGCAATTTTAAGTGTTTTTTTCAGGGCAGGCCTCATTGAGAAAGTGACATTTGAGTTAAAGTCTTGAAGGTGAAGGAGTTAATCGCATGGCTACATGGGAGCAAAGCATTCCAGTGTAAAAGCCCTAAGTACTGTGTGCCTAGGAGGGAGTAAGAGAAGAAACGTTAGCAGGAAATCAGCTCAGAGAGATAATGGTGCCACGTAGGAACTTCAGCTTTTACTCTAATTAAGGTGGGAATCCACTGGAGGGTTTTGAGCAGAGGAGCAACGTGATCTGACTTGCATTTAAAAAAAAAATCAATCTAGCTTCATTGTGAAGGACAGATTCTAGAGGGGTAAGACAGGACCCAAAATAACAGTTAGAAGGCAATGGCAGTGATCCAGGTGTGCAGCAAGGCCACTCACATCAACACAGTAGCAGTGTAGGAGGTAGAAAAGTAAAGCAAACAAGACTTCCTGAATTTTTAGATGTGAGACATAAACAAAAGAGACCAATTGAGTTTTTTCAGCCTGTGCAGCTTGAAGGATGAAGCTGCCATCAAATGAAATGAGTGAGTGTGCAAATAGAACAGCTTTGGGGAAGAAGATCAGAGGTTCAGTTTGGGACATACCAAGTTGGAAATGTCTATTAGACCTCCACATGGAAATGTCAAGGAGAGAGTTTATTATATGATATCTAGACTACAGATGTAAATGTGGAAGTGCTTGAATGTAGGTGCCATTTTAAGCCATGAGACTGAATTATAGCATCAAAAAGTGAGTGTAGGCAGGAAAGTGAAGAAGATCAAAGTTAACTCTGGGGCTCTGACAATAGAAAGTCAGGGAAAAGAGAACGATGCAATAAAGCAGAAAAGGAGAGTCTAACATGTTTAAAAAAAAAAAAAAACACTAAGACACTGTAGTACCATAGAGGCCAAGTGAAAAAATCATTTCATAGAGAAGGGTGTGATGAACTGTGTCGACTGCTGCTGGTAGCTCAGATCAGATGAGCACTGAGAATTGACCATCAGCTTTAGAACTGTGAAAGTCATTATTGTGTTTGATGAGGGAAATGGTCAGAGACAGAATCAAATTAGAGTGGATTGAGAAAGGAATTGTAAAATGTTGCTACAAATCCACAATTGCTAGAATAAGTGGAATCAAGGGGAGATTTTTTTAAGATGGAAGCAATAACAGAATGTATGATTACAACTAAAAATCAGTAGAGAGTAAAACCTGATAATGCAGGAAAGACAAGAAAAAAATTGCTGGAGTGATGTTTTGGGTAGATAAGAGTTAATGTGATCTAGTGAAAAAGTGGAGAGATTGGTTGTAATAAGGACACAGAAGTTCATCCATGGAAGCAGGTGAGAATGCAGGGGATGACAGAAGAGATCCTGTCAGTGGTGAGACGGGTTGGTGAGGGTCTGAGAAAGAACTTTCTCAGTTCTTTTCTGGTTGCTTTGATGATTCTTAGATGTGGCACTCAGCTCTGATTCATTCTTTAAACCATGATGTGAATTCTCTCAATTGAAATGTTGCTTGCATCACAGGAAAATGACTCCCTTATCCAGCTAACTGGAGGATCTAAAACCCCATGCAAAGCCTTTGGCACAGAATTCTTGTCTGGTCTATACCAGCCATCACAGGAGTAACCCAAAATGTGTGTACATCCTAGAAAAGAGAAGATACCTAAGGAATACCACTTATCTACTTTAGTATTTGCAGCATTAGCATTTTGTATAATTTTAACAAGTAGAGTAAATGTTTAAAAAAAAAAAACCACATCGTTCAAATATTAACCCTTCTGTCTGTGAGAACTTGGGCAAATAGATTGACCTGTCTAATCTCATTTCATGATCTGTAGATAACAGAAGTTCAGGTAGCTCTCTGTACCTGTGGGTTCTGCACCCTTGCATTTAATGAACTACAGATGGAAACATTAAAAATTAAAATAAAAAACAATATGATAGTAAGAAAAATACAAATTTTTAAAATTTGGCATAAGAACTATTTACATAGCATTTATTTACATAGCATTTACATTGTATTAGGTATTATAAATAATCTTAATATGATTTAAAGTATATAGGAGGACATATGTGGGTCATATGCAAATGCAATGCCATTTTATGTAAGGGATTTGAGCATCCACAGATTCTGGTATCCATGAAGAGTCATGGAACCGATCCCTGACAGATACCGAGGGACGACTGTATACATTTTATTATATCTCTTCTGGCCTTCAAAATATGGAGATTTGATCTCCTTCCTAACCCACTAGATGTCCAAAGATACCTATGTCCTGGGTATTGCAGAGATCATCGTGGGGACACAATGAGGTCTCAAAGCACTGGCAAAGAGCAGATCTCCTCCCATAGCAAAGCAGCCACGCTTAAAGTCACCCAAGGCTCCTCTGGTCTGGCCTCTGCTCCTGGAACTTTTGTTTACCTTCAGGAAAGCCATTTCCCAAGTCCTTGCTCCAACTATTTCTCAGCCCAAAACCAATTCTTAAGTAGTTTCAGAAAAAACACATTCACCTGATGTCTGAACTCATAGCCCCTTCATTTTCCTCATCCGCATCTCCCTACTCTCACTTTCTCTAGTTTCGTAAGCATAAGAGCGGCATTACTCCACCACCACTCGTAAGATGACTTGCCATATCACTGTTACTATGCTGCCAGTGTAGAGAAGCAACGATGATCGCTAGGAAGAAAACAAGATTAGAGACTCCACCCTCTTCACAGGGCCTACTCTGAGGAGACTCCTTGGCTGTCTTAACTGATTCTTGTGAATAATGCTGTTTCTTCGGAAAGTTTTTGTAATATCAATTATGATATAAGAGTTTGAATCTAGAAAACTGCCTAAAACTAAATCATCTGATTAGCCTTAGTCATTAATTAAAATGCCACAATATTAATGATGGGTCATGGACTTATCTCTGCTCAACTCACATCAAAACAAAATTTAGTTTTCATTGTTCACACACACATAGTGGAGCAGGAAAGGAGCTGATCACTAATGTGATGTAATTAAAAGAAGGCCTACGGGCTTCTCAAGAATATCTCCTCCACTTTCCTGAACATAGTACTATTAATGACAGTTATTTGGGTTAAGTTTTTACGTCTCCAAATGGCCTCCATTAACAGAAAAGACACAACCAAGAAAGTAGCTCATTAAGATGGCCACTCTCAGTAATATATTCCAGTGATTAGCTAATCAAATTAGCAGTGTGCCACCAATGTTAACGAATTGCCATGTGAATATGTGACAATGAGTATAAAACTTTCAAAGAAACGAAAAGGAAAGATCAGGAACATAAAGCAAAATGTGGGATGCCACTCTAGGGAAGGAGCCTGAGGCACATGAGGATGTTGTACTCCTCTAACAAAGGAGATGATGTAGAATGTTGTTATCCAGGACCTGGAAACATGAGTCTCCACAATCAAACTCCAACATTCCAATTCACCATGCAATCAGAAGATGCTTTACTGACAGTAATAAGGCAGCTTAGATAGGGGAAATAAAAGATTAAAGAATCAGCCTTCTTTGGTGTAAACAGGTGGCTCTTCAAATGATTGGCCTTATTTAATCATTTAATAAATGCCTAGAAGAAGACTGTGTTCTAAATTCTTACGTTTGAGGAAACCCATAGGATCTTAAGGTAAATGCAAACTGACAGATTGATTAGGCAAGGAAATGGAAGAAAATTAATATTCCAGAAGAAATCACTCAGGTTAGTACTGCTTTTAGAAGAGGGGCAAATTATACTCACATAGATGCGTGACATTTTACACTAGCCTGTCTGATGCTGTCTCTCCGTGGGCAATCTCATGTATCCCTGTGACTTCTCTCAAGCATTGCCTCTGTAATTACTGCAGCCACTAGCAGGTTGATGGTGAACTGCTAAGTGACCATTTCTCTACCATCATGTCCCACCTAGCATACTAAAGTATGAAACCAGAGGAAGAAAAGTGGGTGGTATTCTAACTTATTCTTAGGGAATACAGCAAATCACCAATCAGTTTCAGCTATGGAACAGTCCTTGGCAAAACTTCAAAGTCATGGGCATGTTGTCTGTGAAGCTGGAAGAGTAGGGGAGGAAACAGACAGGAAACTCAACCCTTCAGCTATGATTGTAAACATCTTCTGGGGAAACGTCCCCGAGGTATGGAAGTGAGAAAGAAAGATTAATAGGTCATGATCTAACCAAGAACATATTTTTATTTAAAAGTATAACTAATAGATAAGCAAAGAATATAGGAAACTCATTTCAAACTAATAGGCATAGCAAAGACATAAAAAACACAGTTCAAAACCATAAACTTTGAAGTATAAGTTAAAGTTTTTTAACCTCCAAATAATTGTTAATGTTATTCTGGTTTTCATTTTGTATTGTGGAAACCTCTGAGCTTACACTCTTATAATGAGTGTTTATAAATTCCTGACCTCATCATTGTGCGCTACTTTTGTCTTAACCAAGGTTTAACTGCTTCAGAGCGATATCAAAGTCATTTAAGCACCTATTTGCAGGTAACCAAGGAAGAGGCATTAATTTGCCTGCTTATACTCATGATTACATCTGCTCTTTACCAGCCAGCTGTGGCATCTCCACTGGAAATGCCTGACATTTCTACCATCAGGTTCATTCTTTGCCCAAACTCTTACTTCTTTTTCTTTGTCCTTCTCTTTCCTTTTCTGTCATTCTCCCTAAATAATATTGTCTAAATTGTACCTACATGCAGATGATGCCCATATATGTGAATCAAACTAAGATTCACATTTTCCAGGCCCTCACAGCCAACTCTCTCTCAATATCTCTCCCTAGATGGCCCATCTGTATCTCAAGCTCAATGGCTCCAGAAGGAATGTGTCATATCCATTCCAAAATATGTTGTTTTCTGACATCATTTTTTAAGATAATCACTTTCAAAATCTTGATGTCATCCTTGAGTCAATTTATCATTGGCCACATCAAGTACATTTTCATGGCTAATAATTTTATTCTTTCCCAATCACTCTTGCATAAGCCTCTAACTTTTCACTTATTGTGCCTGCCCATGTTCAGGTTCTTGTTTCTCTCATTGGGACTATATAATCATAGTCTAACTGGTTTCCATGCTTTCTGCATCTGTCCCTTCATCTCTGCTCTCAACAGTAATTTCCTTTCTCACTCCTGCTAAACTTTCCACACATGAAATTAAAATCCAACCTGATATACAATGGCTCCAATCTTTCCTCCTATTACAATTCTACCTCATCCTCATCTGCTGAAATAACAACCACACCAGTTAGCCAGCATGGACTAAGTTATGCTGTAATAATCATCTCAAAATCTCAATGGATTTCAGCAAAGATTTGTTTTGTAGTTATGATGCCAGTTCTCTACTCCACATTGCCTTCTTTTTAGGTCCCAGAGGAAGAAGTCCCTGCCTAGAACCTGATGGTCCTGCAAGAGAGAGAAAAAAATGATGGCAAAACCACACAATGGCTCTGTGAGCTTCAATCTACATTTTATTGGTCAAAGCAAAACAAATGGCCAAGCCTGGCATTAATGGAATAGGAGCTCTAACTCCTAGACCACCAAAACGTATCAGCAAATATTTTAAACAAAGGATACAATCTACCACACCATCATTGAAGGTACAACATAAATTCCACCATGGTTTTGGTGACTTGATTCTTTCCTAGACCAAGGTATCTCAACCTTACTACAATTGACATTTTAGACTGGATAATTGTTGGTTGTGGGTGCTGTTTGTGCTTTGCAGGGTATCTAGCAACATCTCTAACCTCTACCCAATAAGTGCAAGTCGGCTCCATACACATGCACTCAGTCAAACTGGCAATCAAAAATGGCATCAGACCTTGGGAAATGTTCGTTCCCTGGAAGGGCAAAATCACCCCCAGTTTACAACCACGGCTCACATCTATGAGTCATTAAAGAATAGGAATGATGTCTTAATCATTGCTGCATCTCCATGCCACTAACCACTATAAATGGTATAAACTTAGTAATTGTAATATAATAGAATGGAAATTACAAAATGTAATTTTCTTTATTCAAAACTAAAGGGCAATATTTGTATCTTGAATCTCTTTTGAGAAAAACAAACTAATTTTTTTTTAGTTTATAGATGACTAATTTAAACCCTAGCTTCTCCACTCTAAAATTCTGGGAAATTTGCTTAACTTCTCTAAGCCTAAGCTTCTTTGTCTTTGTAATAAAGACAACAGCATCTCCCTTGCAATTCTGTGGTGATGAGCCAAGATATATTACTTGGCATATGGCATGTGCTCAATAAATGGTGTCTATCAGCTGCAGCAAGAGGAGCACTTTCTCCATCACACAAAAAATAGGAGATGTTTTAAAAAAGAAGTTTGTCCCTTTGCATAGAAAAGCCAAAAGTTACTCCCAGAAAGAGAACAGCATGGTTCTATAAAATACTCCCTGTGTTTGTTTCTCCATAAATAAGACTTGTTGTCAAGAAACTTGAGCTCAGTGGCTTTGCCATAAAACACATAAGCTTGCTCAGAGCAACAGGTTTTTGTGGCACTTTCCTGGATGTCAGCAGAATCTTACAAATCAGGCAGCAAAGTGCAAAACATACGCCCTCAGCAACTTGCCAAAAACCAATAAAAGGAATCAATGGCAAATGTGAAATTGAGGCAGGCAGCCACAGTTTGGGGCTCCAAACCCCCATAAATTCACATGGAAATGCACTTTATTTTAGCAAGAACCTGACTAAACAAAACCGTTTCAAATGATAAAAAGAACCTTCATATAGCTACATACCAGACAGTTAGAAACAGCAAAATGAGAAATCTCTTCAGGGTTTTTAAGATCCAGTCATTTGGAGCAATACATGTTGACAAGTCCACTGGTTTTTCAGTTAGAAAATGTTAACAGAGTAGAACCGGGCTTTTGGTAAGAGAGTGGCACATTGGGATACTATCAAGATATGTGGCATTTTATATCCAGGTGTAAAATACTTCCTTTGTTTTCAGGTTAAGAAGTTTGTGGCATGGCAATGACAAGTTTAAAATACACAGGAAGAGAAGGAAAGTCTCCATTTATAAAGCACAAGTTATACAGTCTTTTTTCAAATTAATGTGATTCATTGTCCAACATAACTAAATGGGAAGGACGTGAGGCTCTGTATGTTTCATTCTTTAAAAAAAATACAACTATGAGACTTTCAAGCTGGTAGAAAGATTTCGATCCCAGGCCCTGGAGACGAAAACACTTCCCAGCACCAGCCGCAAATACTGTTGCTGCTGCAGCCAATGTAAGGAGCTTGTATTTTTCTGTTGTAACTCAGATTTCAATCCAAAGACCATTGTGCTTCAGCCTGTTTCTTCAGTAAAACTGGGGTCAGCCAGCTTAAAAGATTAAGCTTGTTGACCCTGCACATCAACACTCAGAAACCCGCTGCCACAGGGGTCTGGTCCCAGCAACGTAAACTGATCTCTTCCTCTGCAGCACAAAGCTGCACACCCTGTAATCCTCCCAGGTACCAGCCTGCCATCTGGCCCGAAGGCCTGCTCCCTCTTTGCAAGCAGTGTTGTAGTCACTAAATGACTCCAGCAGCTACACACTCTCTGTTCTAAAATGTATTTTCTTCGCTTGCAACATTCCTAACACTGATGTGGAAGTTTGGCTTAATGAGCCCCAAAGGGCAGCCTCTACATAGCTTACTGAATTCTAATGAGACAATTAAACCAGATAGCACAAATCTTTATTTATTTTTGCAGATATAAAACAAAGACCGATATTATATTATGTGCAACTGACATTCCATAAGCAAAGCATTGCCTAACACTTCACAAAATTAATAACTTAAAGATTTAGGCCCCATCCAACTCAGAAATTAGTACTTGTTTTGGTCCAGGTTCTGGAGTTGTCATATGATATTTTATAAGAATTGACAGAAAATAAATATAAGAATCCTCATTCATGCGTGCGTTAGAGAATAAATATTTATTCCACATCCATTTTTTGTGCCAGCCACTATTCTGGGCATCCAATTGTAGTAAGGTTCTAAGATCAACTTGAAGTTGTGATTTAAATATTTCAGATAAACAAATGGTAACAAGAAATATGTATATATAATTTATACTAAAAAGCAGAGACTGACGGTTTCTATTTTTTATGTTTATTTTCTCTGTCCTCATCATTCCATCATGGGTAACCAGCCAGAAATGCGCACTTTCTTGTGTGCTTTTTGTTATATATATATTTTATGACTCTTTCAACAGTGGAAGGATTTGCAAAGTAGAATAAGAATTAGTTTCTAGGAAGTAGTTTTGACATGGGAATCAAAAGCAGAGGCCTAACAATATGGCTGCTGCTTCAGTGCTGAAGCACTTTGCATAAGAAAAATATTGTTTTAACTTAAGGTTAAAAGCACTGGAATTTAGTGCATTGCTATTCCAGAAATCTTTTAGTAAAAAATGGGACAATTTTCATTGTCAAATGTTTTCTTAAAATATTGAGACAAAAAGATTAAAATAAAACATTTTTAAAGGGGGAAAATCTGGTTAATTTTTTCCCCTTTTTTTCCATGTAAACCAAAAAATACATAACTTTCTCATACAGAGTGTTTTATTTCTTTTGTACAAATGTTTCAAAGATTGCTTGAACAACTCTATATGTTTTTTATTTTCCGTCATTTTCTATCTTAGTTGCCAAAGCCTTGTCGTTTGTTCTCTTTGGGAAGAGGACTGACAATGTGTTAGATGAGAAAATAAGTGAGGGTTAGATATCGCCTTTTCCTCTTCTCTTCTGTCCTCATTCCTAATTGATTTATTCTGGGAATTAGTGGATCCTATTGATGATATTCCCAGGACAGGCTTCTGGCAAGTCAGTGTTACCAAACAGTACCACAAAGCAACGCTGGGCTGCTCCACACAACAGCAAACCCCAGATGGAAAAGTGAAACACTTAAACATCTGGAAATTCTCAGATAATTCTTTCACCTGAACAAATTATCTGAATTATTAGAAACGAAGTATTTGCTTTCCACTTGGATGTGTGTTTTTATAATAGTCGTTGGGTTAGAAAGAATATCTTAGTGAACCTACAATTACCTCTTCAGCTTAGCTTTTCCAAGAGGAAGATATAAATTACTCAAGATTGACTGGGACAATAGTATTATAATATCAGCTATTTTGATATCTTTCATCACAGCAGGTAGAGATGCAAGAAAGAGACTTGGCATGCAAGGGCATATGTGATGAATGCCCTATCTTGTACAATTTTGCCATGTTTCTCTGCCTCAGACATTATTAGCAATTTTAGACACATACACACATCTAAGAGATATGTTTAAGGCAATTGTCAGTAAGAGAAGATTAAGTTATTATATTTAGTGACAATTTCCACTATAGAATTTACCAAAGTACCTTTTGAACTATAATATCAGCTTATGTAAGGCAAATTTCACTTTGGAAAATATTAACAGTAACCATATTTTTGGCTTGAGTTTACTGACATCAAGACACTCTTCTGAAGAGGAGTATACATATCAGAAAGCTCTCCAAGAAAGACCCTGTATCCAATTTTGGGAATCTGAGGGCCCAACGGTGAGTCTGAGTCAGGCAAGCGCTGAAATCTGAGCCCTGAGTCACAGATCCACTTGCTGATCTGAGTCAATATTAAGTGATTTAGGAAGCCAGGTGCAGTCTTAGAGAATAGGGCTTGGAAAAACTAGACTAAGGAAGCCAGACAGCAAATTAGGACTAGAATTGGGGCCTAGAAGGAAAATGCAGTGAGGAGAAACCCAGTCAAAGGCAAATGAAGCAGATTACTATGAATATTGAATAAGGAGGCTGCAATAGGATCCAGCTGTTACATGGCACATGGCAGCAGGCTGTGCATTCACACCAGACACTGAAGACTGAGTTTCACACTATATTCACTGGTAAGAACACAGCCCCTAGCTCCTGCCAGTCCCACTTGTTAATGGTTCAAAGAACAGGCAGTGTGGAGGTAGATGTTCAGAACAGCTCCACAGCCCCTCGTCCAAAACCTTTGAGCTAAATGTGGTTTGGAGTTCAGATGTTTCAGATATTAAAGGCAAACAACAATTTGTATGGATCTCTGAAGGAATGATGCTCAGTGGAAAACACCAATCACAAGAGGTTCTGTGATGCATGATTCCATTTATCCAGTGTTTTTGAAATATCAAAATGATAGGGAACAGATTAATGGTTGTCACAGATTGGGGAGAGAGGCAGTGAGAGTGGTGGCTGTGACTGTGACAGGGTCAGATAGGGATCCTTGTGATGAAAACTGTTCTGTATCTTGATGGTGGTGGCGGTCACACAAATTTATATGTGACACAATTGCATAGAATTTTAATACACACACACACAAGTGAGTGTATGTAAAACTGGTGATGTCTAAATAAGTTCCATGAATTTTATCAATGTCAATTTCCTGGTTGTGATATCATACTGTAGTTTGCAAATGTTACCAACGGAGGAAATTAGGTGAAGAGTATACTATAGCTCTGTGTCATTTCTTACAACCACATGTGAATATATAATTCTCTCAAAATACATTTTTAAGGGAAGCATTTTAACAGGCAATAACATTTTAAAAGTGCATATTTGTTATATTATGTAACACTCCAAGCAGTGTCAAACACATTAATATTTCTTCAGCAAAGAGTGTGACTATTCACACCAAGTGAAATGTAGATTATAAAAAGCCACCTGTCAGCTTCGGTCAGGTTTTGTCAGGCTTTGCTGCCAAATTAGCCATAAAAAAACTTTTTATTTTTCAGAGATGTTTGGATATTGGAAGTACAGATAAAGAATTATAAACCCATGCCCAGCTCTGGCCACAGAGGATTGATAACACTGACTAACTTGTTTGATATTTTCTGTTTCTGCTTTCTTATTTCATGTTTTGTAGAGAAAAGGTGGATGGATTGCAATGTTTTTAGCAAACTTTCATCACAGAAGGTTTGAGAAAGAGCTGGTCTTGTGCACCCTTTTGAGTAGTTAACCAGCAATTTCCAGGAGAGATCTGTTAGAGGAAGACTGTGAACAGAAAGACAGGATCAGCCTGGAACAACAGGACGCTTCTTTAGCTTCTCCTAAAGTTTCTTCATACCACTTTGTTGTTGGATTGGAAATAAGTTTTGAAAATGTTTTGAAGTTCCTAAATTTTAATATAGTCAAAACATATATGTAAACAATATGCATTCATTTACAATTAACTAGTTGACGTTATCTATCCATTTGTATTATGCACTTCTCTGTTCCTTTTCACTGCGGTGGAGAGATTTGACCCTATCTGAAATATTTGACTATAATTAAATACTTCGTGGGTATAACAGATAGTCAGCATTAAATAAGGTTAGTAGTTCAAAATGTGCAATGGATCTCATCAAATTAAATTAGAATTCAAACAATATGAAAAAAGAACCTAATTTATTCACATTTACTTGAGTCTCAAGTGTTAATCTACTCTGCACAGTTCTACACGCTGCAGTTAGAATTATCCTTTGAAATATTGAGATTAAAATATCCTTTTCTTTTGTTCTCCTTAGTACATACAGACCACCGTCTGAGCTCTCTAGGATTAAAGAAGATGCCTTCAATGAGCTGGCTGCTGTTGAGCACAGCTGAAAGTCACATGCCTTTCCATTCTGCCCATTCCAGACTATGTCCCTAATGCATCATTGATGTCCAGTTTTCTAAGCAGGCCATGCTCTCTCATCTCCATGCCTTTGCATATGTTCCTCCCTTGGTATGGAATACCATTCTCCCCCTTGTTTACCTGGACAACTGCTTTGATCCTGTAAGATGCCATTGTTTTCCTGGATGCCTCTGGGATCTCTCCTCTCCTGTATCCGACATGATATAGGGCTAAGAGTCCATGCGCACCTATCAAGAAACTTATCAAGGATGAGTTTCTATACATCCCTTATTATACTATACATCCCTTAATGGGCGACGGAATGTTTTGCTTTTTTAAACCTTAGCATAATGACTAAAATAGAGTAGCTATGCAGTAAGTAAACAAACAAAAAATAGTTTCTGTTTGACAAATGGAAGAACAAATAAGTGAATATAAACATCATTGAAACATATCAACTAAAAAATCATATATATTGTTAGCTGTAAGACTGGAAAGTTAGTTAACCTTTCTATAACTCAGTTTGCTCAGCTCTAAAATAGGAACAATGTAGTTCTTGCCCCATCAGTTAGATTAAATCTGCTAGCACATAGAAAACAATTGTATCAGCTAAATATTTCGGAAACACTTAGCAAATATTAAAATTACGAAGTGCAGGCACTCGTTGTGGAGAACTTTAAATATACTTTCTACTCTGTAAGCCAGGAAGAGCCACTGAAAGATTTTAAGCAGCAAAATAATGCATGCAGTTCTGTTTTAAAAAGGGAGCTCTGGTAGATATAGGGTAGGTGAGAAGTAGCGGTCTTGGTGATAAGCAGAGGCAGAGTCCATAGTCAGGAAGCTGCTACAAAATTCCAGACAGTGGGTCATAAAGCCTTAACTAGACAGGGAGATTGATCAAAAGGGAGAAGTTAAAAATGAGTTTGGAGCCCAGTAAAAGACAATAATAAAATAAGGAGCAGATAAATGGTAGAATTTATTTTAAGGCATTTTAGGACACACAGTCTTGGGTCCTCCAGGAAATTCACATGAAGATATCTCTTGAAAGAATTCCATAAATCCTTTGCAATCAATATGGAATATTATGTAAATTAATAAATAGAAAGCAAAGCCGAAGGTTATTATAAATGAAGATTTGGAACTTCATGAAGATAGAAAGACTGGCACTAGAGCTCAACCTGGAAACCCTGTTTGATATGATCCTTAAGCACCTGAAAATCAAGATGACTAAGGGTGAGCAGAAAAAAAGAAGGAGAAAACCAGCAAAGTATAATCCATGATGAAAAACCCCCACTGATCTTTCGTCTTTCCACCTACTGGTATGGATTTAGGGTGTTTGCCTGGTACCATCTGGTCAGATTCCACACAAATCTCTTACTTTTTTCCCTTAGAAATTGATGTGCAGCTCTTTCTTAGTTAAGTAATGATTTGCACTTGGAATAATGTGAATCATGACAGGCAACAGTAACGTGAGACTCTCAGAGGCAAAGCAAGGAAGAGCCAAGGGTGGTCCCTAACACTGAGACTGCGAAGCCCAGGAAGGAAAACACGGAAGTTCTTTGACATTCTGTTTAGATAGTGGTTCAAATTCTGTTAAAGCCGCATTCTTATCAGATTCCAGGATCATGTTGAAAGAAAAAAGAAAGGAAAGAAAGAGGGAAAGAGGACAGAAAAGGAATGAATGAAGAAAGAAAGAAAAAGAATGAAAGGAAGAAACTTTGTAAATGACACCTAAAGGAAAGAGGAGAGCAACTATCAAGAAAGAGAAATAACATTTTATAAAGAAAATACTTCTTTAGTTCTTGTAATTTACAAAGTCAGAGAAAGAGAAGTGGAGAAACTGAGAAAGATGGGGGCAAGATTTTCATAGGTCAAGCTAAGTGCAAGTAGAAAAGTTTAATATATAAAATGAATTGTGAGGTAAGTGTGCCTCTTGCTCCAGTTCAAAAAGAGTCCCAATTTGTCTTATATCTTTTGTCCCACAAAAAAAATAAGTCTTCAGCTCTCTGTTCACATTGGTGAATGAAAAAGAACATGTCTTCTCCCATTTGTGAATTATCTCAGGCCTTGTCTTTGGGCATGTCACAGTTCAGTGATATTTGGATTCAATAGTATTAGGTAGAGAGAAGTAAACAGTAGTACACATTCATAAGTGATGAGAGAAAGGAAGAAGTTAAAACAAAATACTGATAAGAGTTAGGGTTTTGCTTTGAAATTCAATGCTCCATAATACCTGTGATGGTTTCTAAAAAATGCCCTCAGATTTCTTGACATGCTTCTCACAGAAATGTGGGGACTGCATCCGCTCCCCTTGAATCTGGACAGGCTTGGGACTTGTTCATCCTCTAATGTATAGTAGAAAGGACAGTTTGTGACATCTGAGGTTAGGTTATAAAAGTCTGTGCTGGGCTCTGTGCAGTTCTCTTGGTATGTTTGCTCTCCTAACGCTCTTGAGATGTACCTCTCAAAACTCAGCTGTCCATCTCTGAGAAGCCCAAGCCACAGGGTAAAGCCAAGTGTATGCACTGCAGTAGAAAGGCCCAGCTGAATGCAATCTCCAAGTTATCTCAGCCCAGGAACCAGATATGTATGCAAATAAACCTCTGTAATTCCAGGCCCAGTCATTTAGCCTTTTCAACTGAGCTCCAGATATGGTGGAGAAGAGACAAGCCATTCCAGTCATGCCCAGTTCTAATGCCAGAGGTACAAAATCCATAAAGATATTAGAATGGTTGCTATTTCATGCCACTAAGTCTGGGGTGGTTTTATGCTGCAATAGATAAACTCTTATCGGGAAAAATAAATAGCTATATCAAGCTGGAAATTTTTTCAGGAGTTGAACAATTTGGAGAGTTGGAGAGGAATTTCTTACTTTAACATGAAATGGGCCCTTGACAATGTCATTTTAATATTGCAACAGTATAAAATAAAATCTTACAAAGAAGTGTTTTTTGCTAAAATTCCTTGCATTGAAAAAGAATTTGAAAGCACTGTTAGAAGGCATGAGCTTTGGGCTAGAGAAGAAATTTTTACACACTCTTCTGTCTTCAGTAAATATTCTCAAACGGCTCAGATGGTGAGAATTGAGGTGTGGGTGGAGATAATATTGAAGCACAAAGAGTAGATAGTTTATAATTCATGTTATTAGCAGAGCTAAAACTAAAGACTCTTCTTTACCAGAATAAATAACAGCATGCACATATTAATTAGCTCGATTGTGGTAATCACTTCACAAGGTATACCTGGATATATATCAAAACATCACATTGTATGCCTTGAATACATACAATTTTTATTGTCAATTTTACCCCAGTAAAGCTGAATGAATAAATGGGTAATACATACTTATAATGTATAGTTTCTATTTTTATCCATTTTGAAAAAAAATACTCACAATAAAGATGACTGCCTATTGTTCTAAAACAAAATTTATTTTAATTTTTTCCAACCACAACATTTGTGAATAACATCATAATATGTTAAAAAAATTAACACCAGAGATTTATTAGATGTTTTATTAAGTTTCTAGAGACTATTTCAGGATTATCCCAGAGTTGGCCAAAACACCAAAACTTTTTATATGTATTGCAGTATGAAATGAAATCAGAACACCTGCACATTTTCCCACTGAAACTAGACATGTCATCAGAATCCTTCTCACATCTCCAGCAGACCTTACTAATCTACCACAGACATGATGAGAGGGGAAACAAATCTGCCATCCTCATGCTAGGGCTGAGTAGCCTAGGTTCAGCAACTTGTCTGTTCTTTGAGAATTTCAATTCTTTCTTGTTACATAGTCAAGACTTTTTAGGGGAAAAAAATGTCAACAGAGCTAAGGACAAATAAAGGAAAACAATTTTTTCCTCTTACCACAGAATTCAAAGAGAAATAGTAGTAGTATTAATATAGGCCTAAGAACTAAGTAAGGTAGAGGAAATACAATTTCATGTGAGAAAATTCCTCGGAACACGAGGTCAAGAGATCAAGACCATCCTGGTCAACATGATGCAACACTGTCTCTACTAAAAATACAAAAATTAGCTGGGTGTGGTGGTGTGCACCTCTAGTCCCAGCTACTCAGGAGGCTGAAGCAGGAGAATTGCTTGAACCCAGGAGGCAGAGGTTGCAGTGAGCCGAGATCCCGCCACTGCATTGCAGCCTGGCCCCTGGTGACAGAACAAGACTCTGTCTCAAAAAAAAAGAAAAGAAATAGGTGACATGATCATGTTTGTGCTGCATGGTTAGCTGTGGGGCTTGATGCGAAAAGAACACCATAGCACCACGTGGTAAACTGGAGTTACCAAACTCATAATACAAACAAAGAAAATATAGTAGTAAAGAATTTTTTTCAGATAAATCCTGACAATAGCATGAATGATAGGTTGATAAAGGCAAAAGAGGACACTAGAGAGTTGAATTTGAATAATACAAAATATAGAGAATGGAATTGATTTATGATGCATTTAAAGTGTGGAGGTTGCTGGAGGGAAGGATCTAGAATGACTCCAGGTTTATGTTCTGGATAAGTGAATGGATGGTGTTGCTATTCACCATAATCATAAACACAAGAGGAGGACCAGATCACAAAAGAAATGTGATTAATCCAGCTAGACTTAGTTAAGTGTCCATGAGACACCCAAATGTATGTATGCAGAAGAAAATCAGCATGAATCTATCTCAGAGGAAATTTCACAAATACATCAATTTAGGAGTCATCAATATAGAGGCAATAGTTAATGTCATTAGGGTGAATAGATCACATAGGGAGAGTATTTATGATGATTTACCATGAAATATAAAAGAACCTTGGGTATTAGCAGTTACTAGAAGAGCCAAAAGTAGGAGAATGAAGAAAAATTGTCAAGGAATGATGTGATTAGAACCTTTCCAAAAAGGAGGGTCATAGGGGCATATGAAGAAAGAAATAAAGATGAAAAAGTGAACATTAGATTTAGCCATTAGAAAGTTTTGGCAAAGCAGGGTAAATTGAATGGTGGAAGGGGCACCAGAGTGCTGTGGGAAAGGAAAACACAAGTAATAAGTGACGGCAGGCTGTTCTTTTAAGAACTGCAGTTCAGAAAATAAGTCATAAGAAAGGATAGGAGCAAGAACGTGAATAGAGCAAAGAAGTTGTGATTTTTATCATGCTAGATACTTAAATATGTTCATAGGCTATGGAAAAAAGTAGAGAAGAGACAGTACCATCAGGAAAAGTAGACTCTGGTGAATTGCATGGTATTTGTAACCAGACACACTGTTTCAAATTCTACCTCACAGCTGTCCATCATGAACAAATTAATAATATTCACTAAGCTTCAGTTTTTTCATATGATTATTATGAGGCTTAGATAGGATAAATGCATACCTAAAGAGCATAACACAATGGCTATTATAGAGAAAGTGTAGCACTCATTTAATGATCTCTGTTTTTACTATTATGCATAAATATTAAGTGACGAAGTAATAAAATATAATTTTTGTTAGTGGTAATGATGAAGAATATAAAGTCATACAAACAGAAAATTATATATGTTAGAAAAGTTAAACAATTTTTCCTGCATCACACAATCTGAAAGAAGGAAAATAGATAAATAACAATTCAGCAAATACTACAAATAACCAGCTGACTGCAAGATCAGATTGTAGTATCAGCATTGCTTTGAGAAGCAAATAACTGGATCACTAGAACCGATATCCGACACATAGTAATTGCTATTAATAGCTTTGCTGTTATAAGCATTGATAGAAGTAGGAGAGCAAGTGTTTCAGAGTAAACACTGGTGCCATGTTTAAGTCAACGTGGTCACACCTACTCCTACACCTTCAAATATTACATTCATGTAGACAAATCCCAAATCTATGTAAGAGCTCCAACCCCTATGAATTCATGTTTTCACATCATAACTTTCTGATATCTCACTTGTGTTTCAAACCCAAATAATCTAAAATCAAAATCACATTTTAAAATCTCATTCCTTTCCCCATGAACACACAGATCTATTCAGTTAATGAAAGGGATCACGGGGAACTATTGGTAGTTGGAGAAGGAAAGAAAAAAGTGAGAAGTAAAAAAAGGTAAAAAATGAAAAAAGGAGGAAAAGATATACAAGTAATGAAGGTAGGATAAAGAGAGATGTTGAATTCCTTGACAATATCTGAAACACTTTGAATCAAATCAGTGTTTCAGTCTATTTATGCTTATTGCTGTTTTCTTTTTAAACTGGGAATAAACAAACTTTGTCTATTGATTCCCCCACGTATCCACCCATTCAGCAACTATTTATTGACCAACAATTGTGAGAACAGTCCTTGCAGACATCATCAGAAGGCAGGAAAAGTATGAGCCACAATCCCTATCCTCAAGTTGCTATTATATTCTCTAAGAAAAAGAGATGTTATACAAAAAAAAATTTCAAACAAAGTTCAAACTGCAGGATGACATTCCTAGGCTTCCTGATGGTGCAGAAGTAGGTAGAGATACTATTCAGCGGCTCACATTTGGAATTTCCCCCTGGAGGCCTCTAAACAGATTGGCACCCAATAAATGTTTATTGAATACAGCAATGAGTGAAATACGGTAGCTTAGTCCTCCCACAAACCCTACTTTGTTCATTTCTTTTTATTCACCATACAGATTGCATGTGCATTTTGGCCTTATGAGACCACTTTTTTAGTTGTGCAAAATAATTTACATCCATTAAGAAATAGACTTAAAACAATATCTTCATCTTACCTTTCCTTGCCCCAGTCTAACACCAATGGAAGCTGCTTGAAGTTTAAAGTTATCACAGTGGCTTACAGCTTCATTCTTTGATGTGACTACTCAGAGACATTTCTCACTTCTCCTGAGATGGCATATATAGATCACATATATGGCATAGCTATGGCATATATATATATATATATGGAAAGAGAGAGACTAAGGCAAGAATTTTTCTTTAAAAAAAATGCTTTTAGAAACTCCAATAAAGTCAAGTTATATCTTAAAGAAAATCATCACACACAGGGGTGGGTGCACTAAAGGAGTGATAGCATTAGGATAAATACCTAATGTAGATGATGGGGTGATGGATGCAGCAAACCACTATGGCATGTGTATATCTACGTAACAAACCTGCACATTCTGCACATGTACCCCAGAAATTAAACTTAATAATAAAAAAAAGAAGTTCACCTCAAAAAAAAAGGGAAGAAAATAGCTTATTCAACTTTTAAACAATTTGACTACTAACAAAGTAAAACTATCTTTTGTGTTAGGTATAAGATTGGATAATATATTAGATTACTTAAGAGTGATGGCTTGGGAGTCAGACCACCTGCCTTCACATCCCAGTGCTACCTCTTTTTTTGCTCTGTGAACTTGATAATACTTAACTTTCATGGCTTTGGTTTTACCATCTTTAAAATTAGAATACAAATATTTACCTTATAGAATTGTCCTTTTCAAAATGCCTAACACAGAAAAAGTGCTCAACAAATATTAGTTATATGGACTAGTTCCTCTGCCACACAGCTCATAGTCTATTAGACAGAAAGCTATGCAATGCATAGCCACAATTTAGTGCTATGAGTGAATGTACAAAATGCTCTGCAGCACATGAGAGGGAGGGAGTAATTCTATCAGAAAATTCAAAGGACATTTTGAAGAGGAGGTGGCCTTTGATTCTTCTACTCAGGCTGTGTCAACACACATAAATCCATACAAACAATGTTATTTAATTAATGTTTATCATAAATGGCCATGTAATTCAATCAAACTGATTACAACTCTGGTTTAAGAACTAAATACATGTGTGCAAGTATAAGATCCTCTTTTCCTTCCCTACCTCCTACATTTACTCTGCCCTCTAGTAGTTCTTATTCCTCCCTGCCCTCCTATACTAGTCCATTTTTGCACTACTATAAAGGCATAGCTGAGACTGGATAACTTATAAAGAAGAGATATTTAATTGGTTCCACAGCCTACACAGGAAGTATGGCTGGTGAGGCCTCAGGATAACTACAATTGTGATAGAAGGTGAAGGGAAAGCAGGAACATCTTAAGTGGCTGAAGCAAAAGGAAGAGAGCAAAGCGGGATGTCTACACACTTTTAAACAACCATATCTTGCAATGATTCACATGCTATCATGAGAACAGCATGAATGGGGAAATCTGCCCCATGATCCAATCACCTCCCACCAGGCCCCACCTCCAGCAATGGGGAATACAACTTGACATGAGATTTGGATGAGGACACAGACTCAAATCATATCACCTCCCTTTCCTTCTCTCTACTCTTCTTGTCTCATCTTTTCCTTTCCTACCACCTCTCCTCCACCACAAGACCTTTTTCAACTTACATTCCTAAACATGGCTCTGAAATTTTCTTTAAGAGGCTTCCCAGAATGACAATCATGACAAGGTGCCACAGTAAATACCTGTAATTGTTTATCTGGCTTGCATGTTTCACCTCTGAGAGATACAGAGAGGAGATAAAATGTGAGTAAGGTGAAATATCTTCAGTGGGTTAAGTTTTATGGAACTCTCTCCTACCACGAAGCCAATCAAATCTGGGTTTTCCCATCATGTGAGACTTACAGGGTGTCATAGGCTAAAAAATGGCACCCCAAAATACATTCAGGTCCTAATCCCTGTTACCCAATACAGAAAAAAAGAAGGCTTACAGATTAAGTTAGTTATGGATCTTGAAACGAGATTTTTCTGTATTATCTGGTAGGTCCTAAGTGCAATCACATATGTCTTTACTAAATGAAAGACAGAAGGAAATTTTACATACACAGAGGAGGCAGCAATGTGATCACAGAAGCAGAAATTGGAATGATGCAGCCACAAGCCAAGGTATGCTGGCAACCACCAGAAGTCCCCTAGAGCCTCCTGGGGTAGCCCAGGCCTGTCAATACCTTGATTTCAGCCAGTAAAACCAGTTTTGGACTTCTGGCATCCATAATTGTAACAGAATAAATATATGTTGAATTAAGCCACCAGGTTTTTGGTAATTTGTTTTAGCAGCCATAGGGAGCTAATATACAGGGCTTGTCAATGACCCTTGCCTATAATGTTTTTAGGTCTCCAGTCTCTCCCCTTTAGGGGCTGTCAATACTCATAAAATGGGCCTCAAACAGTTTTGCTTAATCCTAGCCCTGAATCATTTGCCCTTATCTATTTTAGATTACACATTCAAATACTCCCAGTTTCTAACCTCATTATTCGTTTTCCTATTTATGTCATCCCACCAGTACAACTGTGTATTTCCTGTTAACCTTGACTTGGATTTCCTCATGACTATCCTGGGGTGTTCTAGTTGGACCAGCCCCCCCATATATAGCCAATCTGTGAGTTCACTCCAACCTCCGAGTGGGATCAAGCTTCTTTTGAATAACCTTGACTGCTCTCATGTCAACTGGGTCTTCTGATGTTGTTTAAACATGAGTCCGGGCACAGTGTCTCATGTCTATAATCCCAGCACTCTGGGAGGCTGACACAGGTGGGATCGCTTAAGTCCAGGAGTTCAAGACCAGCCTGAGCAACATAGTGAAACCTTGTCTCTACTAAAAAACACACAAAAAAATTACCTGGTCTTGGTGGCACACTCCTGTAGTCCTAGCTACTCGGGAGGCTGAGGTGGGAAGACTGTTTGAGACTGAGAGGCCGAGATTGCGGTAAGCTGAGATCGTACCACTGCACCCCAGCCTGGGCAAGAGGGTAAGATAAGACCCTGTCTCAAAAAAAAAAAAGAAAGAAAGAAAATACATAGAGAGAGGAAAAAACAAAACATGTTAAGATGTCAGTATGCCTTTCGTTTGGAGAATATTCAGTTCTCCTGAACATTTTCTGTACCTATGTATCTCTAAATAAAATCCTGGTTCATGTGTTTCCAGATCAATGAGGCCTATTGAGTATTGAAGGTTTATATGTATCATAGTTCTCTCATCTTGCAACTTGAGCCAAAGTGAATAAAAAATTGAAGTCTGCCTTTAATCCAGTAAAGCTCTTTATAGTGAGCTCTTCAGAATGATAATTGATGCACTCAGCTGTAAGAACTGTATGAAATTATCTGGTGCTCTAAGGATTAGGTGGGTGCACAGTAGATGCTTCATAACTTATTGCATGAATCAATGAATGAGTAAATTTTTAACAAGTAATTTACCTTACTGGATTAAGTCTTTTGTAATTTAAGTATTTTTAAAATTCTTAAATGTAGAATTTAAGTCTTTGCATGTTTAAATTAAGTATTTAGTTTAAATCTAATTAAGTATTTAATTAAGTAGTTTAAGGATTTAAGGATTAAGTTATTTTGAAATACTCAAATACAAAAGCCACCTTGTATTTTTATTCTAATTTACCTAGAAAAAGGACCTGTGTAATTTCCGCAAAGAAGAATAACCATTTGGGTTTTTTAATGAGATGATGATGAATAACAAGAACAAGAGATTTTTTTATCTTCCTCTGAGTTTTTAAACAGAAATTTCTTTATTTTGAAACAGAGAAAAATGCTTTGTACAGAAAAGCTGAGACTGCTTTTAAAGACTTAAATCATGTAATTCTATTCCTGTCCTTGCTTCTGCCCCACAACACATATGCATGGTATAGCAAATAGGTTTCATCTGCCTTTTAATTAACTGAGTCTGAATAATGGAAACACTTAAGAAATGACAACATGGTCTGGTCTTTATTCAGTTAATTAAGAGTAGCTATTTTGCTGGTTTGAAATTTTACAGAACAAACAACCAGCTAATCTTTTATTAGCAAACAGTGAGTCTGGAGTTATAGAAACATATCTTCAGGCCACATCCAATGGAGTGAATCATCTAAGGCAAGATGATTATTCAGAGATGAAAACAGTAATAATCTTTAGGCTTGAGATTTGGACTTAACTATTTAACTGGTTTTTAATTGGAATTTAATCTTTCCATGCAGATAAGAAAAAAACCTAAGAAGAAAAGCAAAAGTTAATGTTCTAAATATTAAAATTATTTCAGAAAATAAAGATAAGAAATTGAAAAGGCACAAAAAAAATTCCTTGCTTAATGGAAAGTTATCCCATATTTCACTGTAAATCAAGATTGAAATGCAATAAAGCTAGCTAGTCACTCGTAAGGCCATATTTTTCCCAATGCAGTTAAACAGTAAGACTCTCTTACTTTCCAAACAAACAAACAAAAAAAAAAAGCATTTCTCTTCCTACAAAACAAACTAATTACTAACAATCCAGAGTTCACTATATCAGTCTATATACAAGTCCTTATATGTTTACAGCATCAGAATTCAGAAGCTCTACTGCCAAGATTGTAGGTTTACAACTTCCAAAAGTGAGGAATCCCATGTTTTCCATGATCCCAACTTCTAAGAAGAATTAGTCACTTCATTTCTCATCCCCCTTTCATTACAAGTAAAAGTTCTGATCTTTTCTAAAGTAAGTTTTCAAAGCTGAATGATGGAAGAGGTGGCAAAATGGGAAGTCAGGCAATGAGCAAGTTATCAAAGGTGCTCCTGACAGAGAAGGACTTCAGAGAAGAGAGAAAGCCCTCTGTCTCGTGTTCTCCTTCACATTTTAGTCTGAATATCTGAGAATCATATGTGCAAATTTTGCCTTTGACCTTTTTCTACTGTAGTTCCTAATTTTTCTTTCTAGTCATATCACTTCCGGGTCATCCATTAATTATAATTAATATGAAGAACAACAGCAATACCTGAATAGGCCTTTAATGATTATTTAATTGGACCCCCTCCTTTTAGAGATAAATTACTAGTTCCAGGACTAGTAATTTAATGTGAGCTTGTTGCCCACAGTCAGAACTGGGGTCTACTACATGATTCTGATCACCCCTCCTGGGTCTTTCAAAAAGCATAATTTGTCCTTGCCAATGTGATAGAAGCATAAGAGCCACTGCAGGGATTCGCACTCAATTTCCACATTCCTCCCAGACCACTTCAGCTGGTCGACTCCCTCTGCTTCCTTAACCTGGTTTTTCAACTTCCCTTGTCTCCCCTGTTTGCTAACAATGCTCTCTCAGTGGGTCCTTTGCATCTCTTTTAGCATGAGACTTTTCTGTTTTCCTCCCGCTGGTTGGCTACGCATGCTGCATCAGTGTGCCAGAGCTACTCTCCTCCCTCACTGCCCCGACAGAGCCCTGCTTCAAAAGAGGGAGCCTCTCTAACACGGAAACTTTCCACTGTGACCCAATCTTTTCTTGTCTCCTTTCGGCTGTTGGTTAAAATACTTGAAACTGAACATAACCAGATATGAGGCTTTAGTAAGTTTTAGCACATCATTTCCACAAAAGTGTTCAATATCCTTGATACATTTATACAGGAAAGTTGGAAGCATCAACCACCGTGTTCAATACTTAACACTCCAGATTTTGCAGACATTTTGCCTGTAAGACAGGAATTCTCTTCTCTTCTGGCTTCTTGTGTTTGAATTGAATACCAATGAGGTCACAGTATATGCCAGAAAGGGCTTTCAGAAATCGTTGCCAGTGCATCAGTAATACCACTGCTGAAGTAAGTGGGGGGAATTACACAAAATCCAATCAAAAAAATAACTCAGATGGATGGCTATGCCTCTAAGAAGAAATCCTCAGGGGAAAAACATCCCACACATCCACACAAATAATCCAGCCTTAATTAATGCTCATTCTTTGTCAGCATTATGTCTCTGTGAAGTTTTCACTTCAAATCCAGCAGAATGCAGAGTGTCTTTTCTCAGCTTTGTGTAATTTATCCTGACTAGTCTGTCAACAAGCAAACTGGGTTTTCAATCTGTTTACTTTCTCCCAAAGCCTGACTAACTGAAGTCTGTAAAAAAATACTACATGCTTTTACCACTCCCACCCCTACTATTTTGCTTCTATGTGCAGTGAACCTTACTTTTACTCAAGTTTTGACAAATGTCCCTTTCCATCCTACACATTAACAATGAAAACAATCTAGTTATTCTGTTCTTCAGGATTACTGATTCCCAAACACATCTTTGCCCTCATCTCTCCCTTTTCTCAAGCCAATAAATGGTTAAGGTATTTCTTTTACAAAATACAAGTGGTTTGACCATATATAGCAGGCAACTCTGAACAACCTTGAAAATAACATCCATGTTAATCTACAGACAGAGAATCCAAAATCATCACGTGAAAGTTAAGTAGGCTTTATTCAGTTACAAGCATGAATATAGCCAATAATGATTCTTGAGATGGCTCTAAGAAAGCCTGCTATGAATTACAAAATTAGGTTTGTGGGACTTTGACACTGTATTTCACGCTATTTGTAAGAAGAAGTCAATATCCAAATGTCATTTTCTTCCAGCACTTCCTCAGCTTTCATTCAAAGATGCCAGGCACCTTTGAAATGTAGTGAGCTTAGCTGAAAGAGCTTTTGCTCTTTCAAAAAGCATCTTGCTTTTTGTTTTATTAAAATAAAATAGCATCTACTAGAAGTTACCCTGACAAAATACTAAAATTTTATAAAACAATGTGATAAAGAAAAATAATAGCATTTATTTAGCCTCTACCATTTATAAAAACCAAGCAATCTAAATGTTTTTTTCTTCTTCTTTACATTCAACCTGTAAAGCTGGTGCTATTGGCTATGTTTTAAAAGACTCAGATTAAGAGGTGATAAAAAAATGACGGAGTGGAAACGTGAATTCAGTTCTCTCTGATGCTAAAGCTCCAGTTCTTTCAACTAAGCTCACTACAAAGGTGCCTGCCATCTTTGAATGAAAATGGAGGAAGTGTTGGAAGAAAAATGACTTTAGGATATTGACTTCTTCTAATAAACAGCACAAAATACAACGTCAAAGTCACACAGACTTGAAACCTCATACTTTCAGAAATTCAAACAGATTTAGCCAATGATTTTATCTTACTATAGGAATTAAAAGATGCCTACAGTTACAGCATGTATCTCTGCTAAAACCAAAAATATGTGGTGAATAGTTTTTTTTTTTAAAAAAAGTCATCATATTTTGAGTACAGTAAGTATAAACAATCAATATGGATCTCAAACCAGTCAATCTGATGGTGGAAATCTTTGTGGCTCTGTTAAACCCCAGGAGGTTTCAATTTGGTTAAGTCCATTTTCTTGACTGTATATAGTCATTTTTAACTAAGAAAGATGAACACATTTTAACAAGGCCTAAAGAGAAAAAGTCTTATTCCAGAAAATATGGGGAATTGGGCAGATAGATAGAAGAAAGAATCAGGCAGTGGAAATATGAAGCAAGACAGCATTGTGGAATTGACACGTTATGTGCAATACCAATTTTGAAGAGGTAGACAGAAAAATCTGTCCTGATAGACCACGAAGAAGAGCTGAATTGTTTCTCTCTGGAGCTGCATGCTTTTTTCTTGGCTTGTCTTGCACTATCAAAAGTTACTCTAATGAATTTGAAAGATTAATTTTGTCCTCAATCTCAAGGAGATCACTGTAGTCGCAACTTTTTTTATCTTCAAATACCAACTTTGTATTTAGAGATATAAATTTTACCTTGGTCTTATTAAAAGGCCTCACCCAGGGTAAATAAAAACATATTTATGCAACAGCTCCCTCTGGACCTTAAGGAAAATAACCAGTGATTTGATATAAAAGGGACACTGTGCACCTTCAGGAAGAATTAAGATTTCTCTCATGAAATTACTTACCATTTTCCTAATTGGCTGGATTTACCCTAGTATGTCAAGTCATGTGTTTGAATGATTTCTTGTGATCCTTCAGAGAGATACTCAGTAACAAGATCCTATGTATGCCATTTTATATTTGGTCAGAGAATTGTTCCTGCTCTAAATATATTATAAAGGGGACAGCTTTATTAACCAAAGTGGCAGAAATAACAAAAGCATCTAATTCTTATTCCATCTGGACATTTCACAAAACTGAAAGACTCTTCCTATTCAAAACTCTGTCTCTAGTGTATTTATTTAAATGAGCTTTCAACACAACTATTGACTAAAGAGAGAAGATAGACTCAGCTATGTGAAAAAACCTGATTTCGTCTGAAGTACCCAATAGTTTCATAAACATTTCAGCACGCAGAAAGGAAGGGAAGCATTTAAAGTTAGGAAGTATGGCAGTCTGCTGATTTAGGAATAATCAGAAATGTCTCACGTCAATGCAAATTTATAAAGCACCTATTGTATACTAGGCTGTCATCAATACTAATGATGCAATTGGCAGTCAGAGAGTGCATGGGGCTGGTGGAAGAGATAGGCATGTGAACAAACAGTTTAAAGATAAAGTAGTTAGTGCTCTGGTAGAGACATAAAGAGGCTAAATAGAAATAATAGCAGTTTCAACTCTTTTGAGCCTCTGCCATCTCTCTTGTGCTAAGTGTCATCTATGTTACTTTATATATATATATATATATATATATATATATATATATATATATATATATATATAACTTATTAGAAGGTGATATATAACTATATTAGAAGGTGATCAGTTGTATGGAGAAACATATTAGAAGGTGATCAGTTCTATGGAGAAAATTAAAATAAAATATGAAAAGGGGGAGACTTACAATTATAAATGGAGCTGACATCGGAGGTGTCACTGAATAAATGACATTTGAGCAAAACCCTAAAGGAAGCAGAGAGCTAGCCACCTGTGTCAGTGAGGCAACGGGCTGTTCACATGAGGAAGGGACCGAGCTAGCCACACCTAGGAAGGGAGCTAGCAACATGACAATGTGAGGAGATAGCCTTACTGAGTCAGGGAGGGACCAGGTCACACTGAGGAAGAAAAGGAGGAGCCACCTCTGTGAGGAAGTGAAGGAGTTAGCTGTACTGAGGAAGTGAAGAAGTTGGCCACACTGATGAAGTTAAAAGGCTAGCTATACTGAGAAAGGGAGGGAGATAACCATACCTGTATCTAGAGTGAGGATGTTCCAGATAGAAGCAATCAGAAATGCAAATATCCTGAGACAAGGCATCCCCAGCAGGCTTAGAGAAAGCAAGCAATGTAAAAAATAATTCTGTGTCTGTAAACTATTTGGTGTGTGTACAAAGAGGTACACAAAATGTTTACTAAGTAATAGAAATTTATCTCTGGTAAGATTCTAGTTACTTGTTATCTTTGTCTTTAAATGCTCTGATTTGTTTGAATTGTTTCTACTGGAGGCATATTATTTCATAGCCATAAGAAACGATTTTTTTCTCTATGGAAAAAAATTAAATTGGTATATGTTCACCTATGTATTTAGTGACTCAACAAACTGCTAACTCTTTTTTATCCATTATTCCTAAGTACTAAACACCTCGGATTTCATTACCAACTTGCTTACTTAAACTGTTTTAGTTTCTAACAACTGCTTTACCCAGACTCTTTTCCTGCTAGGCATAGCCATGTGAGAAGATTTGTCGAATAATCTGTAAGTGAAAGGATTATGGATGATTCAAGATAAATGGCCTTAAAGGCAGGTCCTTCATAGGCTTTTCTACCTTCTCTTCCTGCTGCTGGCCTGGAACTGGCGATAATCACTGGTGCATATACACTTTCTTGGAACATAAGAATGAGGCTCTTGTCCTAGGGATAACAGAGACAACTTCTAAAGCACCTGACCAGCCCACTCCCATTTTCACATTTCTTTCGTAGCAAGAATAAGATCTTACATAACTAAACCACTCTTATATTGGTTTTCTAGCCCATGCAACTGAATTCAATCCTAGCTAACATACACAAGACAGTATTCAACCCATGTCTTCTTTGTCTGTATTTAGTGCTCTTTCCATCATTATGCCACAGTTGTCCCTTGCACCAGGAAGCAGACCTTGGAAAAGGAGACATGTAAGTTGAGTCTTTGGGTTGCATCAGAACTTGAGAGAGCCATGTGCAGTCATGTGCTAGAGCAAATACTCAAAAGGTCATGGATCAACCAGAAGCAATTAGAAATAATAGAATTTACTAACAAGACAAATTAATATCTCAAAACACCAAAGCTTTCCTTTATACCAAGAATATCCAATTAGAAAAAGAACAATAGCAGCAAAATTTATAAAATAACCACCTAAGAATTAAAACAGGAAATGTGCAAACTTACAAGATGAAAACCAAAAAACTTTAGCAAATGAATAAAATGGCCTAAAGAGATAGCCTAAATAAATAGTTCTTACTTGAAAAGTAACTACAAAAGAGAAAATGCAAATATTGTAAAGAAAATAGCATTCTTTTCTTTACAATAATAAAAGACACTTAAAAGTTAAAGTACTTACAGATGCATAATCTTGACACAGAAATTAACAAATAGATTCAAGGAAAAGAGTACAGTCCAGAAGCAAGTCCATATATACATTTTATGCATAATCGAAACAGCATTTCAAATTAGTGGAAAAATAATGAATTATTTAATCAATGATATTGAGAAACTATATCCATATGGAAGAAAATAAGATTAGAGTCTCACTTCATTCCAAATATTAAAATAAATTTCAGAAATTTTAAATTTAAAAAAATCTCAAAATGAACTAGAAGAAAATGTACAAAAAATATACCTAGAAAGAGTAGAATGGCTAAGGAAGACAAGATACTCAGAAGCCATAAAGAAAAAAATTAAAATTACAAACAAGACTATATAGTCTTTAATTCTGTTTGACAAAGTTGCCATAAATAACATTAAAAGACAAAAAGCAAATTTAAGAAAATATTTTGATATTGAAGTGGACAAAAGCCAACTTACCTAACGTACACAGAGTGTCTTCAGATCTATAAGGAAAAAACAAAAGTAAAGAATATAAACATGTAATTCATAGAAAAGAAAAGTTTTCAGACTTACTAGTAAATATACAAGACATAAAAATTAAAACAATATAACCTGTTTTACCTATAAAATGGGCAAACATTAAGACTGATACTAACAGTTGTTAAGCTATGCTCTGGATGATTTCTAGTCCTCTGGATCATGCTCCACTCTTCTCTACCCATCTGCTCATTTCCCTAGAATGATCTGTGTGGATGCCCTCAGTGAATGCTCTTACCCTCTGACTTCTCTATGGATTTACCAAAGAGAAGCAACAGCACTTCATCAGAAGGAGTCTGGAGTTTTTACTCACGTGTCCCCTTCCACTTTTACAAGCCTCAATGCTTTGTACCATCCCTGTGGTCACCCTATACCCAGCACATATCTGTGCAAGAGCCCTCACAAGGCTTCCAATTTAAGCGTGCCAGTTATCACTGCCAGAGGGGGTGAAAAAGACAACATTTTCAGATTCTTCTGAAAATTACATTACAAAAGTATAATATATTAGAGACCTGTAAAAACATTAAATGTGCATACCATTGAGGATTGCAGCTCCCAGTGAATCCGCAGATGGTGAGTGGATGCTGCATTTCCAAATGGATCTTTATTGCCCACAGACCAGGAGATTCCCAGGTGTAGAAGCTGCACGGGCCGCCAGCACGGCTGTTCGGGCCGGCGCGGCTGTTTGGGCCAGGGCCGCAGCGCAGTGGCACTCTGTAAAAAATACACTGCTTTGGTTGCCCTGTTAAACTGGCAATTGGAGATTTTGGAAGGCAGATTAGCACATTCATCTGATTAAATGGAACTTAAACAGACAGCCAGGCCAGGAGATTCCCGGGTAGCAACGTGATTCCAGCCAGCACAGTGGGTTGCTGCACGGGAAATCACACAGAGCCTGGCGCCCTTTCAGCAGGCGACTGGAACACCTGGGAGAGAGTCAACCGTTCAACTTAAAAAAAAAAAAGGGCTCTGAGGCAGGAAGCCAGGTGATCAGGATCAGTGGGTCCCACCCCCACAAAAACAAACAAAACAGCAATTGGAAACGCTCGGGGTTGAGAGGTTCGTTGCAAGCACAGCTGAACCCAGGATGGTGCAGCTCAGAGTGGGAGGGGTATCCACCATTACCGAGGCACTCGACCCCTATGGAGGTACACTGCCATTGCTGACACAGCCTGCCATTGCCGAGGCAACCTGCCATAACAGAGAGAGTCGGACACTACAGAGGCGGGCCATCATCACCACAGCAGCTCTAACCACACCCATATAAACAGGACCACAGGGAATTACACGTGGCAGCAGGGCAGAGCCCACAGCAACAGGGCAGAGCCCACGGCAGCTCAGCATAGCCACTACAGGTAAGCAGTAATTAGACTGCCTCCTTGCTGGGCAGGACAGTGCAACAGATACTCATAAATAAAGCCCTAACTCCCTGGGACAGAGAACCTGAGAAAAAAAAAGGGGGGCTTTATGAGTTCAGCTGCAGCAGACTTAAACGTACCTGCCTAGCAGCCCTGAATGAACAACGGAGCTCACAGCTTAGCACTTGAGCTCCTATAAAGTACAGACTGTCTCCTCAAGTATAAAGTACAGACAGTCTCCTCAAGCAGCTCCCTGACCCCCATATATCCAAGGAGTCACCTCACAAAAAACTGATCAGACTGAGATTTGGCAGGCATCATTCAGGGACAAAGATAGCAGAAGAAGAAACAGGTAGCAACTGTCATGGTTCCGCAGCTGCTACAGGTGTACCCCAGGCAAGCAGGGCCTGGAGTGGACCTCAGTAGTCCTACAGCAGAGAGGCCAGACTGTTAGAAGGAAAACTAAGAAACAGAACTACTTCATCATCAACAATCTAGACATCCACTCAGAGACGCAAGTGGAAAATCAGCAACTACTCAGACAACAACTGGATAAATCCACAAAGATGGGAAGAAACCCATACAAAAAGGAGGAAAACACCCAAAACCAGAACACCTCACCTCCTACATGGGACCACAACTCCTCACCAGCAAGGGAACAAAGCTGGATGGAGAATAAGTGTGATGAAATGACAGAATCAGACTTCAGAAGGTGGGTAATGAGAAACTTCCGTGAGCTAAAAGACCATGTTTTAACTCAATGCAAAGAAACTAAGAACCTTGAAAAAAGATTTGAGGAAATCCTAACAAGAATGGATAACGTAGAGAGGAATACAAGTGAATTGAAGGAGCTGAAAAACACAACATGAGAACTTCGCAAAGCATGCACAAGTTTCAACACCCGAATTGACCAAGCAGAAGAAAGGACATCAGAAGTCGAAGATCAACTCAATGAAATAAAACGAGAAGGCAAGATTAGAGAAAAAAGCACAAAAAGGAATGAACAAAGTCTCCAAGAAATGTGGGACTATGTGAAGAGACTAAATCTACGTTTGATAGGTGTACCTGAATGTGACGAAGAGTATGAATTCAAGCTGGAAAATACTCTTCAGGATATTATCCAGGAAAATTTCCCCAACCTAGCAAGGCAGGCCAATATTCAGGTCCAGGCAATACAGAGACACCACAAAGATATTCCCCAAGATGAGCAAACCCAAGGCACATAATCATCAGATTCACCAGGGTTGAAATGAAGGAGAAAATGCTAAGGGCAGCCAGAGAGAAAGGTTGGGTCACCCACAAAGGGAAGTCCATCAGACTCACAGCAGATCTCTCAGCAGAAACCCTACAAGCCAGAAGAAAGTGGGGGCCAATATTCAACATCCTTAGAGAAAAGAACTTTCAAACCAGAATTTAATAACCAGCCAAAATGAGCTTCATAAGTGAAGGAAAAATAAAATCCTTTGTGAACAAGCAAGTACTCAGAGATTTTGTCACCACCAGGCCTGCTTTACAAGAGCTCCTGAAAGAGGCACTACACATAGAAAGGAACACCCAGTACCAGCCACTCCAAAAACATACCAAATGCTAAAGAGCATCAACAAAATGAAGAATCTGCATCAACTAATGGGCAAAACAGTCAGCTAGCATCAAAATGGCAGTATCAAATTCACACATAGCAATATTAACCCTAAATGTAAATGGACTAAATGCACCAATCAAAAGACACAGACTGGCAAACTGGATAAAAAGCCAAAACCCATCGGTGTGCTGTATCCAGAAAACCCATCTCACATGCAAGGATACAAAAGGCTCAAAATAAAGGGATGGAGGAAGATTTACCAAGCAAATGGAGAGCAAAAAAAAAAAAAAAAAAGCAGGAGTTGCAATTCTCGTCTCTGATAAAATAGACTTTAAACCAAGAAAGACCAAAAGAGACAAAGAAGGATATTACATAATGGCCAAAGGATAACAAGAAGAGCTAATGATCCTAAATATATATGGACCCAATACAGGAGCACCCAGATATATAAGGCAAGTTCTTAATGACTTACAAAGAGACTTAGACTCCCACACAATAATAGTGGGAGACTTTAACACTCCACTGGTCAATATTAGACAGATCAACCAGACAGAAAATTAACAAGGATATCCAGGACTTGAACTCAGACCTGGAACAAGCAAACCTGATAGACATTTATAGAACTCTCCACCCCAAATCCACAGAACATACATTCTTCTCAGCACCACATCAAACCTACTCTAAAATTGACCACATAATTGGAAGTAAATCACTCCTCAACAAATGCCAAACAACTGAAATCATAACAAACAGTCTCTCAGACCATAGTGCAATCAAGTTAGAACTCAGAATTCAGAAACAAACTCAGACCGCACAGCTTCATTGAAACTGAAAAACTGGCTCTTGAATGTTGACTGGATAAACAATGAAATGAAGGCAGAAATAAAGAAGTTCTTCAAAACCAACGAGAATGAAGACACAACATACCAGAATCTCTGGGACACATTTAAAGCAGTCTCCAGAGGAAAATATACAGCTATAAGTGCCCATATGAGAAGAGTAGAGAGATCCAAAATTGACACCCTAATGTCAAAATTGAAAGAGCTAGAGGAGCAAGATCAAAAAAACTCAAAACCTAGCAGAAGACAAGAAATAGCTAAGATCAGAGCAGAACTGAAGGAGACAGAGACATGAAAAATCCTTCAAAAAATAAATAAATCCAAGAGCTGGTTGTTTGAAAAGATCAACAAAATAGACAGACCACTAGCCAGAGTGATAAAAAAGAAAAGAGAGAATAACAAATAGATGCAATAAAAAACGATAAAAAGAAAATCACCACAGATTCCACAGAAATTCAAACCATCATCAGAGAATATTACAAACAACTCTATGCACATAAACTAGTAAACCTGGAAGAAATGGATAAATTCCTGGACACTTGTGTCCTCCCAAGCCTAAACCAGGAGGAAGCCAAAACTATGAATAGACCAATAACAAGGTCTGAAGTTGAGGCAGCAGTTAGGAGCCCACCAAAAAATAAAAGCCCAGATCCAGATGGGTTCACAGCCGAATTCTACCAGACACGCAAAGAGGAATTGTTACCATTCCTTCTGAAACTATTCCAAATAATCCAAAAAGACGGAATCCTTCCCAAATCATCTTATGAGACCAGCATCATCCTGATGCCAAAACTCGGCAGAGACTCAACAAGAAAAGAAAACTTCAGGCCAATATCCTTGATGAAAATGGATGCGAAAATCTTCAATAAAATACTGGCAAGCCAATTGCAACAGCACATCAAAAAGCTTATCCACCACGATCAAGTAGGATTCATCCCAGGGATGCAAAGCTGGTTCAACATACACAAGTCTATAAATGTAATTCGCCACATAAACAGAACCAAAAACAAAAACCACAAGATTATCTCAACTGATGCAGAAAAGGCCTTTGACAAAATTCAACAGCCCTTTATGCTAAAAACCCTCAATAAACTCAGTATTGACAGAACGTATCTCAAAATAATAAAAGCTATTTATGACAAACCAACAGCCAATATCATACTGAATGGGCAAAAACTGGAAGCATTCCCTTTGAAATCTGGCACTAGACAAGGATGCCCTCTCTTTCACCACTTCTATTCAATATAGTACTGGAAGTTCTAGCCAGAGCGATCAGGCAAGAAAAAGAAATAAAGGGTATTCAAATAGGAAAGCAGGAAGCCAAATTGTCTCTATTTGCAGATGACATGATAGTATATTTAGAAGACCCCATCATCTCAGCCCAAAAACTCCTGAAACTGAGAAGCAACCTCAGCAAAGTCTCAGGATATAAAATCAATGTGCAAAAATCACAAGCATTCCTATACACTGATAACAGACTTAAAAAGAGCCAAATCAAGAACGAACTGCCATTCACAATTGCTACAAAGAGAATAAAATATCTAGGAATACAACTAACAAGGAACATAAGGGACCGCTTCAAGGAGACCTACAAACCACTGCTCAACAAAATAAGAGAGGACACAAACAGATGGAGAAACATTCCATGTACATGGTTAGAAAGAATCAATATCATGAAAATGGCCATACTGCCCAGAGTAATTTACAGAATCAACGCTATCCCCATCAAGCTACCATTGACTTTCTTCACAGAACTGTAAAAAAACCACCTTGAACTTCATATGGAACCAAAAGAGAGCCCGCATAGCCAAGTCAATTCTAAGCAAAAAGAACACAGTGGGAGGCATCACACTACCGGACTTCAAACTATACTACAAGGCTACAGTAATCAAAACAGCATGGTACTAGTGCCAAAACAGAGATATAGACCAATGGAACAGAACAGAGGCATCAGAGGCAACACAACATATCTACAACCATACAATCTTTGATAAACCCAACAAAAACAAGCAATGGGGAAAGGATTCCCTGTTCAACAAATGGTGCTGGGAAAACTGGCTAGCCATGTGCAGAAAGCAGAAACTGGACCCCTTACTGACACCTTACACTAAAATTAACTCCAGATGGATTAAAGACTTAAATATAAGACCTGGCACCATAAAAACCCTAGAAGAAAATCTAGGCAAAACTATTCAGGACATAGGAGTAGGCAAGAACTTCATGACCAAAACACCAAAAGCATTGGCAACAAAAGCCAAAATAGACAAATGGGACCGAATCAAACTCCACAGCTTCTGCACGGCAAAAGAAACAGTCACTAGAGTGAATCGGCAACCAACAGAATGGGAAAACATTTTTGCAATTTACCCATCTGACAAAGGGCTGATATCCTTTGAATTTACAAAGAACTCAAACAGATTTACAGGAAAAAAACAAGCCCATTCAAAAATGAGCAAAGGATATGAATAGACACTTTACAAAAGAAGATATACATGAGGCCAACAAACATATGAAAAAATGCTCATCATCACTGGTCATCAGAGAAATGCAAATCAAAACTACATTGAGATACCATCTCACGCCAGTTAGAACGGCGATCATTAAAAAATCTGGAGACAACAGATGCTGGAGAGGATGTGGAGAAATAGGAACACTTTTACACTGCTGGTGTAGGAGTGTAAATTAGTTCAACCATTGTGGAAGACAGTGTGGCAATTCCTCAAGGACCTAGAAATAGAAATTCCTTTTGACCCAGCAATCCCAATACTGGGTATATCTGAAGGACTACAAATCGTTCTACTATAAGGACACATGCACACAAATGTTCATTGCAGCACTGTTTACAATAGCAAAGACCTGGAACCAACCCAAATCCCCATCGATGATAGACTGGACTGGAAAAAATGTGGCACATATACACCATGGAATATTATGCAGCCATCAAAAACGATGAGTTTGTGTCATTTGTAGGGACATGGATGAATCTGGAGAACATCATTCTCAGCAACCTGACACAAGAACAGAAAATGAAATACCGCATATTCTCACTCATAGGTGGGTGATGAACAATGAGAACACATGGACACAGGGAGGAGAGCACTACACACTGGGGTCTGTTGGGGGAACTAGGGGAGGGACAGCAGGGGGGTAGCTGGAGAGGGATAGCATGGGGACAAATTCCAGATGTGGGTGAAGGGGAGGAAGACAGCAAATCACACTGCCACGTGTGTACCTATGCAACTATCTTTCATGTTCTGCACATGTACCCCAAAACCTAAAATATAACTAAAAATAAAATAAAATAAATGTGCATACAATTTGACCCAGTAATGCCATGTTTAGTTAGTAATCCTTCAGCAATATTCATTACAAGATTATCTGTAACAAGAAAAAATTTAACATAACAATCATCCATAGAGAAGTGGTTAAATGGCTGGGCGCGGTGGCTCAAGTCTGTAATCCCAGCACTTTGGAGGCTGCGGCGGGCGGATCACGAGGTCAAGAGATTGAGACCATCCTGGCCAACATGGTGAAACTCCGTCTCTATTACAAATACAAAAATTAGCTGGGCGCAGTGGCGTGAACCTAGAGTCCCAGCTATTTTTTCGAGAGGCTGAGGCAGGAGAATTTCTTGAGCATGGGAGGCGGAGGTTGCAGTGAGCCGAGATTGGGCCACCGCACTCCAGCCTGGAGCCTGGTGACAGAGAGAGACTCTGTCTCAAAAAAGAAAAAAAAAGAGAAGTGGTTAAATTATGATATTTCTATACTATTAAAAACTATGCAAGTGTTTTTAGAAAAAAAAAGCTTCATTCTCATTATTGTATAGAATTCATTGTTTAATTATATTACTATTTATTTATTCATTCTACTGTTGGTCAGCACTAGGATGGTTTCCAGGTCTAGGTTATGACAAATGTTCACTGTTGTGAACATTCTTGAACATGCATTTTGATGAATATATGTACCTGTTTCTGTGGGTATCTATGGAGGGGTGGAATGATTGGATCACAGGACATGGATGTTCAGATTTAATGTCAACTTCCTGTGGCAGCTATGGGAATAGGCTGCTCAGATGCAGTGCTGTGGGAGCACAGTTGACTGACACTCCCAGCTTTGCCCTTCCAGATTTATCACTAATTGCACCAAGGCCAAGCTTTCCCCAAACTTCCTCTAGCCAATGACTCAGCATGAAGTTAAATACTAGAGCAAAGCCATTCCTGTGGGGCATGGGATTCACCTAATTGACAACTTTGGTTCAATAACTCTATATTTTCCTAGCTAAAAGTTTCTTAGATCTGTTCTGCAGTTGGAGATTCTTCTTACCAGTCCTCCTTCCTCCTTCTGCAGGTGTAAGACAAGTACTGTGGCTTGGAGGCTCTCCCAGACTGCTCATGCTCCTTCCTTTTACTCCACAATAAATCTCTTGAATGTCTACTTCCATTTTTGCAACTACTTCTTAGAAGACCCAAACTAGCAGACAGTTTGCAACATGTTGTACAAAATTAGTCTCCCACCAGCAATGTATGAGTTCCACTTGGTCCACGTCCATACTAAAACTTGCTATTTTGTGTCTTTTTCATCATAATTGTCCCAGCGTTTGCAGTAGCAGTAGCATCACATTGTGGTTTAAATTTTCATTTCCCTAATGACTAATAAAGTTAAGCATTTTACATGATTTTTTGGTTATTTGAATATTATTTATTGTGAAGTACAAATTCAGGTATTTTTGCCTATTTTTCTATGAGGTTATCTGTCTTTCTAATTATAGGAGTTCTTTTTATATCTAAATATAAGTCATTTCTCAGGTATATGGATTGGAAATATCTTCTCCCACTTTGTGGGTTGTCTTTTTGTTGTTTTAATGTTAACTTTTGTTGAACTGATGTTTAATAACATATAAGAATGTGGATGAATCTCACAAACATAATGTTGAAAAGCAAAAAACATTCCAGATACAAAAGTGTACATACTATATGATTGCATTTTGGATAATGTTCAAATGGAAAAAAATAATCTACAGTGTAAAAGGGCAAGATAGTGCCTAGCTGTGGTATGGGGGTAGACAAACTGAATGGAAAGAGAGCTTAAGCAGAATCTCTCAGGTGCTGGTAACGTTCTGTTCCTTAATGCTGGTTACATGTATATGTCTACCTTGTAAGATGCACCAAGTTTTACACTCATGATTTATGCAATTTTTGTGTATGTTACACTTCAATAAAAATTTTTCAGTAAATAGGGAACTATGCATGTTTCATGAAGAAAACAAAAATCCATTATATTGCTGAGTGAAGTAGACCTGTCACCAGACCATATATAAATAGCATTAACCTGGCCAGGAGCAGTGGCTCAAGCCTGTAATCCCAGCACTTTGGGAGACTGAGGTGGGTGGATTACCTGAGGTCAGGGGTTCGAGACCAGCCTGGCCAACATGGTGAAACCTTGTCTCTACTAAAAATACAAAACAAAATTAACTGCGCATGATGGTGTTCACCTGTAATCCTAGCTACTCAGGAGGGTGAGGCAGGAAAATCACTTGAACTCGGGAGGTGGAGTTTGCAGTGAGCCAAATTGTGCCACTGCAATCCAGCCTGGGCAATAGGGTGAGACTCCATCTCAAAATCAATAAATAAATAGGATTAAACTATTTATTTGCAAAAATTTTTGTATATATGCTTAGAACAATAACTGGAATTGAGCTCACTAAACTGCTCCTTAGACAGTGGAGCTTTCTGATTCCCATTACATGACCATTTTTATGACATTAAACCCTAAGCAGAAGTGGTTACTAGAGCCCTCAAAGACAGCAACATCAACAAGATACATTTAAATTCAGGGTCATTAAATGATTTTTGAAAAAATGCTTTTATTTGAGAATTATAAAAATATTTTAAAAATGAAAAAATCTGCTTTTCAAGCTGATCACTCCCTTTAATAAGTGATCTTCTGGAAAAATATGTGTTTCTAAAGATCATGGAACTCTTAGAATGACAAAAGGCTTTTGAAAGGAAAAGAACAAATTCTTCCTCTCCAGCCAGCTTCTCCATGAAGTAATGTGACATGGTTTTATAAAAGCCCCATAAAACTGCATACCTCAACCATACCTCAGCTTTCTGTTGAAACTGCTCTCCATAACCCAAATGTGAATAAGTAATTAAGGACTGTAATTTCCAGCCTACCCAGACAATGTGTAAACAAATGCTTATCTTGACTTTTGTGAACTGCTTAAGTAACAATCAGAATATCAAAAGTCCCCTGGCACTCGGAATGTCCATCCAGAGCTACTCACCCTCATCTCCGCCCAGGAGGTGATTTACAGAATCCACTAGCCCTCAGAACGTCTGAAGCCCCTCACCCCAACCCCTGCCCTCACCCTCACTCCCGAGGTGGTTTTACGGGTATGAAAGGTCTTGACATCTCCTTTCGGGTCCACGGGTTGGAGAGACACGAGTTCCCCATGGCCGCCGGCAATAAAGACCCTACAATTTAGCATACTTTTGTTTTGGTGTTGACTTTCCGTGCTCAGGCCAGTACAACAATAAAAGTTACATTTAAACTGGGCAGTGTGGTGTGTGTCTGTAGTCCTAGCTACTGGAAAGGCTGAGGCAGGAGAATTGCTTAGGCCAAGGAGTTCAAGGCTGTAGTGAGCTATAATCATGCCATTACACTCCTGTCTGATGACAGATACCCTATCTCTAGAAAAAAACAAGTTACATTTATTTATGCAGGGAGACATGAATGTTTTTCTTCTTCCATTTTAACTTCCCAAATCCTACCTATTGCTCATTGCTTAGCAGGTTTCCCCTGCCCGACTCAAGACCCCTGGACCATGCCAGTGGGTGAGGATCTCTGCCTCTTTGACTATCTAGATCTTATCCATTCTGTATGACATTTCTTATTGTGAAATTTTCTTGCTATTTTGTTATTTAATTCCTGAAAAAATTACTTATATCTTCACAAAGTAGATATGATTATACTTTGAATATCATCTGGTTTTATCTTTAATTTGATTAAAAAAGAAACCCAAGTTCACATCTTTAGTGAAAAGAGTAAAATCCCCTGCTCACTAAGTCAAAGTTAGGCAAGTAGAAATGGATGATAGCTTGTTTCTCTCTTCTGGGAGAAAGTACAGGCTAGTCCCCACATAGGCATAAATAGGAAAGAAAGAATAGAAAATTGACAATAGATTTGAATTCTTAACATCAGAATCTACTTAGGGCCATCGTTGAAAGAACAAGCTATGAGCTGTGCCCCTTAATGGGTGAGAGGTTTCCCAAACAACTGTGCTAACTTCCAAAAGGAAAAAATGGCCCATAAAAAAAGCATGTCCTGTGGGTGATGCCTTTTCATTAGCCCATGCAAACATCACAGAATGGATTTACAGAAAACAAAAACATTCCATTGAAAAAATTCAGCAAGCTAACTAACTTGACATTGTGCTGGTAATAGACTGGATTGGTAGCATTGGTATCATGTAAACTTAGTTTCAAAACCTGTTTAAATCTCACTGTCACTTCTGGGCATGCAACATTTATTGAGTGCCTTGGGCTGTTTTCTATTGCTTATAACAGAACACTCCAACCTTGGTAATTTGTTTTTAAAACAAACTTGTTTCTTCCAGTTATGGAGGCTGAGAAGTTCAAGGTCAAGAGGCTGTATCTGGTGAGAGCCTTCTTGCCGGTGGGAACTTTCTGCAGAGTCCCGAGGTGGTGTAGGTATCACATGACAAGAGGACTTTGCTTGATAACTCAAGTCTCTTTCTCTTCTTATAAAGCCACCAGTCCCATTCTTATAACCCATAATCCACTAACTCATTAACCTATTAGTCCATGAATACATTAATCCTTTTATGAGCACCGAAGCATCATGATCCAATCACTTCTGAAGACCCCACCTCTCAATATTGTCATATTGAGGATTAAGTTTCAACATAAGTTTTAGAGGGAACAAATATTTAAACCACAGCACTGAGTTTTCCTCCAATTATAAGGGAATCAATGAAATTGTCATGTCTTTGATCATCCATCATATCCAGTCTAACTAAAACAATAGCAGTGCAGATTCTTCTACCAGGCACAGATTCAGATTCATACTCACACATGCATGTTAAACCAATCCTTACAACTTATTTCCCTTTACTTATAATTGCCTCACTTTTATTTTGTATTCTGATGTTATTATTTTATTATTTATACTCTGGTCCTAAGCAACTTCAAATCTTTGTAGAATGATTGATTAATAAATATCTAGATAGCCATAGAGATAGATGTCATAAATTGGATGTGGGGGACAACAAAGAATTGGATATTTAACTCAAACTTTCTTGGTTTCTCCTAAAGGCACTGTGCCCAAGGCCATGGGAGCTGACCCTTTGCATCGGCATGCTCTGGATGTGATACATGGAGTCAAAGGAGACTATTTCATAACTTTAAGATTTAATGACTGCCCTGCTGGGTTTCAGACTTCTATGGGCCTGTAGCCCCTTTGTTTTGGCCAATTTCTCCCATTTGGAATGGGAACCTTTATTCAATGGCTGTACTCCCATTGTATCTTGGAACTAACTTGCTTTTGATTTTACAGGCTCACAGGCAGAAGGGACTTAACTTATCTCCAATGAGATGTTGGTCTGTGGACTTTTGAGTTAATGCTGTAATGAGCTAAGATTTTGGGAACTGTTAAGAAAGGCATGATTGGTTTTGAAATGTGAAAAGACATGATATTTGGGAGGAGCCAGGGGTAAAATAATATGGTTTGGCTCTGTGTCCCCACCCAAATTTCATCTCATATTTTAATCCCCATTATCTCGGGAGGAAGGTGTTTGGATCATAGGGGTAGCTTCCCCCATCCAGTTCTCATGATAGTGAATGAGTTCTCATGAGATCTGATGGTTTATAAGTGTTTGGAAGTTCTTCCTTCACTTCTTCTTCTCTCCTGCCACATCATGAAGAAGATGCCTGCTTCCCCTTCTGCCATGATTGTAGGTTTTCTGAGGCCTCTCCAGTCATGCAAAAATGTGTGTCAATTAAACCTCTTTTCTTTATAAATTACCCAGTCTCAGCGAAGTTATTTATAGAAGTGTAAAAACGGACTAATATATACTGTCCTAAGGAATTGAAAATTAGATGATGAATATATTTTGTTACTGACTTTATTAACTTTCAAACAGTGTGATTATCTGAAGCCAGAGTACTCCCACAACTGCTACAGCTTGCAAAGAACTCATTTCTGGAGACAAAAGGTGGAAAACCAACTATGTCTTCTACACAAATTAATTATTAATATTTTTATATTAATCTTTTATGAAAATATTGTTAGCAATCTCCTATAAACATATTATTTAGAAAACAGATATATACATTTTCTTGTTTTTGATAGTTATAAGACTCTTAGCTATTACAGGCATCAAAAACAAGAAAATGTATACACACACACATTTAAGTTAATTACACAATGTATGACTAAAAAGTAAAAGAACCCACTTGCTTTGAAAATATGTAATAATTCTTCTGAAAAATTAGTTCTGTAAAAGAAAGAAAAAAAATACATAATCAATCTTTGGTTTTGATTGAAACCATTTGTTCCATGATTGTGTGCTGTCCAAAGTCTTATGAGTCTATCTTTGAATCTTCTGTCTTCAGCTATGTGTTAGCTAATACTGAGTGACAACTTGATTGGATTGAAGGATGCAAAGTATTGTTCTTGGGTGTGTCTGTGAGGGTGTTGCCAAAAGATGTTAACATTTGAGACAGTGGCCTGGAAAAGGCAGTCCACTGATGCACCCTTAATCTGGGTGGGCACAATCTAATCAGCTGCCAGCACAGCCAGAATAAAAAGCAGGCAGAAGAACGTGAAAAGACTAGACTGGCTAGCCTCCCAGGCCACCTCTTTCTCCTGTGCTGGATGCTTCCTGCCCTCAACATAGGATTCCCGGTTCTTCAGCTTTGGGACTTGGACTGACTTCCTTGGTCCTCAGCTTTTACATAGCCTGTTGTGGAGCCTTGTGATCACATGAGTTAATACTTTTTATAAATACATCTATCCTGTTAATTCTGTCCCTCTAGAGAACCTTGATTAATACAGGCTATCTTAAGCTGTCCAACACCATTAGCTGAAAAAGGCTGGTCCTACAATTTCATGTGATAAATATCATGTAAGTAATAAATATCATTCTGTGCGTCATTCTGTTTGAAGCTTTGCTTCAGGAAGCAAGTCCTTGTAGGCCTTCTTTGATTTAATTAATCTGGGGGATTATGCCCTAGGAATTATCTAGATAGCTCAACTGGGTTTTCAGGATTTCAAACCTTACATTATTTAATTGAGTATATCTTCAACCTTATTGTTGGAAGTGAGCCTTACTTGATATTTGATCTAAATCACAGACACTGAAGAAACAGCTCAGGGAGCTGGAATTGTCACCTGTGACCAATCAAGTCCCTCTGGACACAACCATTGCTCGATGGAGCTTTACTTGTGCTGAGATGTCATACCTGTCAGCTAACTCACACATTTTTCCAGGGACTTACAAGGTTTTGTTTCCTTTCTGTCTATAAAAGTAACATATGTTCCCAGCATTCAATGACAGGTTTTAACAGTATTTTTCCCCCTAGTTGTGCTGTTAGTTGAGTTATCAAACACAGGAATTTCTCTTTTGTCTTCAAAGAATTCAGAACTACAATCAGAACTAGGGAAAATAGCAAAGCAAATTGCCCGTATAGTTGTCAAGATTGTCCAGCAGTTGCTTAGCTGTTGTATAAGCTAAGCACTGCTTGTCCTCCTTCCATTTCTCTAGCAAATGGGATACTGAGGAAATAGACTTTATAGATGTAGACAACTGGATAACACCAATATAGGTGAAGTAGTAATTGAATAAGTTAATCTTAAATTGTCCAGTTACTTGTGGCTAGCAGATTTTTTATGATTTATACATAGATCCTTAGGCAACTCCCACATTACATCTAAGCTCTGCCTAAGAGACCAGAAATGTTGAATGGTAAGCAGAGGCAGTAAAAAGCAGAGAAGAGGCTAAGGACTAGATGGAGCTTGGAAGTGCCCCTCCCCAAGATGCTTTATTCTAATTAATAATGCCACATAAGCCAGTGCAAGGAAAAGTAGACAAAACTATGCATAAGGGTAGATATAAAAGAGAAAGTTTGAGGGTTGGTCTGAAGAAAATCATGAGAATGAAGTGAGGAAAATCTGAGGTTGGGCAAAAGTTGCTTATCAAGTATTTAAAACCATAAATGCTGGATATGATGGTGGGTATTCTTTTTAAGTGGTTCTTGAGACATCTCTCTGGACAGTTTCCTCACTCTAGGTATGTATGATGTTCAAAACAATGACAGTGCTGCAAAAAGAAAGGGGATGAATTTTCCAGGGACTCTATCAGGAATATAATCCAAGAAGAATAATGTTTATTTTACATAGATCATAAGCTCTTTGCTAAAGATAAATTTCTCTATTTATCAGAAAGTGAAAACATGTTCAGAGCCTGGTAAATGCAGCCCAGGTACATAATGCATCCAGAACAGTGTGGAGACTGCAGTTGTGGCCATGACCAAGACCAAACAGGAATAAGATTGAAAACCCTTCAATGATCAAGCTTTGCTTTGGACTTCCCACTGCAGCTGCATCAATTTACACTTAAAAAAAGATCCACTAATTATGAATAAGACCTTTGGTCTTATTGACCTTATTGAGGAGACTCAACCTACACCAGGACTAGAAGAAAGATTTAAAATTTTTCTTTCCATGTCAAGACAGAATGCACACTTCATTAGTAACATCACCTTATGTCCTGGGCTCATGTGGCAGATTTATTCACAAAGTAAAAATTTGAGGTTGTTTATTTTTCCTCCTTTCACAAAAATTTGAAGTCAAAAAGATAATTTAATGAAAAGCAATTATTTACATACTTTGGTATATGGCTTATTTCTTAGGTCAAACCAAAGGACAAAACCTGGACTCATCATAATTAAAAAACACAAACTCTTATTGACCCAAACAGTTGTCCAAACTATTGGTCATGAATCACATTATGCCAGGTCCTTCGAGGAGCATAGTAATTTAGTAAATCTTTGTTGGTACATTTGTCTCATGTTCCTTTTGCAAAGTATTTTGTGCCCTAAGCTACTATCAATATCTACCTGAAATAGAATGAGTAAAGTTGATCTCTCAGTGAGTTATTGCGTTGCCCACATTCCCGTATCCTAGCCAGGAAACAGGATCTAGGGAATGTGGGCAGTGCAATCACTCACATGCTCTCAGCGTGGTCATACCTGGCAGGCCAACAGAGCATGTTTCTTTCATGCAGGGCACGGCTGCCAACCCTCAAGGACAGCATGGCCTATTCTGGCTTCACTCTTACCCCTGAAATGTATCCTCATTGGAGTTTGAGAGATAGCATGACTAACTGTGATTAAGATGCCACATGGTATGAAGGAAAAACAAAAACTGAATTTAGAATCAGAAGGCAAGTTCTTGTTCCAGTTCTAACTTGGCTACATGACTTCAGGCAAGTCTCTTCAAATCCCTATACTCAGTTTCTCATTTGTAAATAGGGGTCATGACAAGTTACCCTACCTGGTGGTTTCTGAGGATTAAATAAAATAATATATCAAATAAGTGAAATAATATATATAAGTGAAAAATTACATGTCATTAGTAATCAAAATTTCATATTTTCTGATCACAGGAATTAGACTGCCCCTACATAGTCACATTAACTGATTTTCCAAAACAGGTCAATTAAAAAAAGACCTTGGTTTCCTTGGTCAAAAGTGCATTAGCAGAATGTTTACTCTTCCAAAATGGCTGTAATTATCTTGAGACTCCAGTGTACTACTTGAGTCATGTAATACTGTCAAGATTTTGAATCTACATTGATTTATTCATATTCACATTTTTCTCATGGCAGGGTGAAAAGAATGAGTAATGACAAAAATAAATGCTGCTCCCTTGACAATTTCTGATATCAGAGGCCTCTTTCAGTAACATTTAATTGCAGGCAATTAATCTCAGTGAACCCCCTTTACCTCACCTGTCCTTGGAAAATAAGTGAGCAATATTGATAGATGAGGCTTGGTTAAAACCTTAACTGAAGTTGACATGGGAAGATTACCAGCTAGGGGTCAGAAAACTGGTGCTCTGGACCCAGATGTTCTAGAAGCACACAGTATGTTGACATGACACCTAACCTCCATGGAATCTGTTTTTCCATCTGTTAAATAGAGAAAAGGGAGATTAGTGTTCAATTGTTCTTAACTATTTTGTGTGTCATGGGTCTCTTTAAATATTGAAACTCACAGCCACTTTTATCTCTCTCTCAAAACTATTTAACACAAAATAGAATTTTAGCCAAGTTCAGGGAATTCAAGGACCCACATAGACCATCTACAGAAGACTCCAAATTAGAGCCTATACTCTTTCCATCTTGCATTTCTTTCTTAAAATGTAAGGCACATGTTCTTGTTTGGGTCACAGACATGAAACTAGGGCCTGGTGTTGCCCACTTTCTTTCATTAATAAAGATTACCTACTTTGATGACCTATAGAAAAAAACAAACTCAGTGTCTGCCTACTATATTCTTACGACACAGATCAATTTTGACACCAGATATGTGGGGGTTTTCCTCACGCACCAAGCAAGCACACACTTCTGTAGTGAATAGCAGATGAGTGTCGTAAAATTCAGTTCAATTCTGATACTATCTGCCTAGAGATTAAGTCAGATCCCACAGGTTGAGGGCTCAGTTCCACAGAACTGCCCTCCCCCACACACTGCTGACGCCAGACAAAAATCTCAGGTTTTACCCATGCTTTTGTCCAACCAGCTGTAAAATGGGGTTGCATGATTTCCTCCTTGGGCATGAGAAATTGGTAAAAGCAACTTACAGAATTCAGGAAAATATCTTAATTGCCTTTACCAATTTATTATAAAGGATATTACAAAGGATACAGAGGAAGAGACATTTAGGGCAAGGTATGGGAGAAAAGGTACAGAGATTCCATGCCTTCCCCAGGAGTGCCATGCACTAGGAACCTCCATGTGTTCAGCTATGCAGAAGCTCTCTGGATGCAGCCCTTTTGGGGTTTTATGGAAGTCTCATTGTTACAGACAGGAAGCAGGGAAATACTGGGTAGAAGAAGGTGGGGTCCCTGGCAAGAGCTCCACCCTCAAGCCTGGACCCATGGCCCTAAATGAGAACATGCATTCCTGTTTTTCTTGAATGTTGCCTCTTTCAGAACTCCCCTGGCCTGCCATGCCTCCCCACCCTGTACCCATAAAAACCCCAAGCTCCACTGGTACAGAGCGGCACTACAGAGAAGGAGAGAAGAGAGGCATCTGAATCAAGAGGAAAAGAGGCAGCTGGACATTAGCAAAGAATTCAACTGGAGATCATTGGAGAGTAGTTTGGCCGGGGACTGCAGAAGTTCAGGGGGTGATTATGTTCCCACTCCATCCCTTTTCCAGCTCCTCATCCTACTGAGTGTCACTTCCACCAATCAATAAAATCTCCACATTCACCATCCTTCAAGTCTATGTGACCTCATTCCAGAATTCTTGGGCACTGGACAAGAACCCAGGTGTGGGTACAAGAGGCTGTCACACTGACTCTCCACTCAGCTGTTTAACGCTTACCTGTGTGTTCCCTGATCAGATATAACATTCATTCCTATAAAACATTCAGGTAAAAGAGATACAACTTTTTCATATAAAGCCTGTTTAAACTTCCAACTTTTATAATTCTATCAATCCTCACATTTTTATGTTCTAATTTCAAGAACTTCTATTTCCTACCCCATCAAGAGCAGCATAAGGAGAGATACAACCAGGTCAAATTTTGTTGATGTTATTTCAATCACAAAAGTATTGGGCTAAATGGAATTCTCAAGAAGGTAATTCTCCTTAGTACCTATTCATCAGTAGTCAGAGCTGTGGGCACACATGCTTAAGGCATTCCACCAAGTCAGTCTGTGTCATAAACCATACATAGTAGCATACTTAGTCAATATATAAATGATATAGGTTAAACTTTCACACCAAATAGCGTAGGATTTAACACCAAGAGAAGAGGGGATAGAACAAAAAATTTTAACAAATTAGCACAAGGAGAGTAACATAGACAAGGACGGTGTCCTACTATCACATGGTGCTTTAGAAAGAACTTTCTGTGACAGATGCTCAGTGCTGATTATGAGTGACAGCCAGATGGGATCTCTCAAGATGGCCATGTCAAGCTTGAGAAATACTGCTCCTTTTATAGCCCTTGAGTCCTCTGGTGAAGACCGATAATAAAGTGTTATACCATTGTCTGGTTGGGTGTTGTCTCTATTGGATAGGTGAACATATGGACTCTTTGGCTTGATGTCTTTTGAAATGTAAGATGAAGTCTTTTTCTAAGATGGAGTTACTTATGTCAAGGGTATTTTGCACAACCCACAGACCGTTTTACCCTCTCTTGTGCAAAAGGCTTTGTGTTTCCATAAGGGGGTTGAGCAAAAGGACCCCTGACCCTTTTGTCAATGTGTATCTTGATTAATCTGCCACAGGAAATTTCGATCCGATTTCTCATTTTAATCTTTGCCTTCTACAAAGATTTTAAATTTCTCCAAAGTGGAGTAAATGCAGCAAATTGTGGGAGCAGGTGGCTGTCTTCGAGCCATCCAAACTTAAATAGTATTGTGTTAAGAATCTTTGTTTTAACTCTATCAATTTCCATTTTATTAATCCCATTTCTTTTGAGAAATAAAAGAAGCCCCCCAACTGACTGAGTGAACCCTTTTTATCCAAGAGGATCCCAGAGAAACTTGGAAGCTGAGATCCTGCCTAGGATGTCATGGAACATCAGACTCACCTAGTTATATACCCTCCCTTGCTAACTGCCATTAGGCTTTGGCCCTAAGGGGTAAAGAGAAATCAACCCTTTCAAAAGACTCCATGGCTGATTTCTACCAACCACCTGAGGCTGCCCCTCTCTTTTGTGATTTAGGCATAACAACTGACCAGCATTCCTCCCTGATAAGATACCACCAACCATAGGGTAGGTATGACCAGTCTACAGAGAATGCATGGTGAAAGTTCATGTCCTTGACTTACCCTCGAACATCATCAGAGGGCTGAAAACTCCACCCCTGAATCATGCCAATGCTGCCATTTTTTTTTAATGTGGGATGCATGAAGAGGTATGAGGCTCAATTGTGTATGACCATGTTTATCCTTTCATAAATATTCATGACCTCTCCTATAGCATATTGAATATGGATATTCAGCCACTTTGCTCAGCCTAGATCCTTGACTTATTTATTCCCACCTTCCAAGGGCCTGTTTCTAGCTTCTTGCTGAAGGCTATGCTTCTCAGCCTGTCAGAATGGCTACCCTGAAGTCTGAGACTCTTTATGAGAAATACAGCTTTCCTTTCCAAATTTATGAAACTCATCATTCTTCATTTGACATCTAATAACCATCTAAAGATTTTCAACCTGCTATATAGAATCCTATGACTCTCCCTTTCCTTTTTCCTCTCAGCTTCACCTTTATCCATGTTTACTTTGCTCCCCTTATTTCTTAATAATAATCTATAAACTTTCATCTTTCTGGGATAATGCTTCTCTTTGCCCTTTCTCCATTCTCTTGTTAATTAACCTACTATTTGTATTAGCATCTGTAAGACTCATAAGGGGAAACAGATACAACAAATTTAATAAGGCTTCCTCAACTGTCTTTACTGTCTTTAGATTTTGCAGCAGGAAGGTCATATGGGGGCTGGGGGGAGTCCACATGAAAGGAGCGCCCTTAACCACAGCATTTACCATGACTTGGGTAAGAAGCATATTTAGCAGTTGAATATCTCAGTCGTTATAAAGTCAGTTCCATGTGGCTTGTGTAGCAATTGCTTTATCTGTGGTATTCCACTTGACATTTATAGGTAGAGTCAGGAAGTCCCCTTCTCAGGGTAAACAAAGTTTACAGTGGCTTTTATCCAGTTCATCGGTGTGTCTGTTTCCTCAGGAATCACCTACCATGTATCTAGATTGGGTATAGCAATCTGTGATTGTTCCATAATTAGCTGTGAGTTCTGCATCAACCCAAACATGCTCTTTAACTCTGCAGCATTTAAAACTGAAGATACTGCTCGTAAATTTGTTGCTCTCACAGTCCATTTTAGTAAAGGCTCTTCAAGAAGTTGATGATGCCAGTCTACAAAATGAAATGATTTCTTCACATTACACCCTCTGGTTTCAATAGTTTTCTTGATTTTGTGTTTCTCCTACATTGACTATCTTCTTGGTAAATGACGGGACTTATTTTCTGTTGTCCTTGCATAATTTTCCTCTTGAGGGGTGACTTTGAGGCTGGTGGCCAAAGGTTGGTCAAGAGTCAAGGATCAACCCAGCACTCTCTTTTACTTCCATTTTAACTACTAAAGATAACTATAGCCTTTTTCTCATTATCTTTGATTTCCTTAGGCAACCAGAGAACCAACTCCCAGGGCGTTGGATCCTTCTTTAAGCCCCATTGATAACTTTTACCTTTAGGAAATGATTGCAGCACAGTTACTGCTTCTTACCATGCACACAGCCAGCCAGGGATCAAAAGTTCCTCATCCCCCACCGTCTTATACTTTCTGTTTCCAAATTACGTGTTTCCACAAGCCAGGGCCATTCTAACAAAACCCACTTCTCAGACACTAATTCCGACAATACAGAAGAAGAACAAATTCAGTTTGTTTCCATATATACTCAGACCTACAAATGTGTACTTAACACTACTGCCCAGTGAGGTAATAGCACAGCATCATCTTTGCAAATAATGCCAATGTTCCTAAGTAATAGAAGTGAATTCAATTTTTCTCAATGGTAACCAGAGAACTGGCTGTCCATAGAGCCTGAATTTTCCCTCAGGCCACTCTCTTCCCTAAATGAAAATGACGCTAAACAATTTTGTCAGAAACTGCAGACTCTTACCATTTGTATTCTCCTCTGAAGAAAGTACAACTTTCCTAATCCAAATCAATATCAACCAAATGTTACAATGGAATAAACACATTTTTCACATATTAAAGTTCTCCAAAGATTTTGCTTTTATGGATCTTTTTTTAGGAGATTGCTGGAGATTTTGCCCATCAAAACAAAGAATTAAACTAAAAAGAGCAAGATGTGAAATCCAGGAAGTGAGAACTGTAACAAAGAAAGATCTCTTTGACAGCAAAGATAAGTCCTGAGATCATAGCTACGCAGAAAAAAAGGGTATGTGGAAAATAGAATTAAAAGTTATTTTTACACAGCCATTAGAGGATATACAAAACCTTAACCAGAAACTTGAAGAAAATCAAGTAAAAGGAAAAAAGAATTACTAAGAGGTGAGGAAGGATGGGGGTAAAGGGGGATAGCAAAACATCAGTTAAGGGATACAAATATATAGATAAATAGGAGGAATAAATTCTAGTGTTCTATAGCATTAAAGGAATATGAAAATTAACAACAATTTACTATATTTTTAAAATATCTGCAAGGGAAGATTTTGATTATTCCCAATGTTACTGATGGAAAATACTCAAGTTACCTGTTACTAGTGGTGAATTTGTATAGGTCCAGAGCAACTTCAGTCCTTGCCTCCTCAGAAGAAAGAATTTAACTCAGGGGCATAAAGCAGAAAAAGAGACTAAGGCAAGTTTCAGAGCAAGAGAGGAAGTTTATTTAAAAAGGCCTTAGAACAGGAAAAAAAGAAAGGTGTGCTTGGAAGAGACCCAAGCAGGCACGTGAAGGTTAAAGAGAGAGGGCCAAGTGCCCTGTTTAGCCATATCCTAGGACTTTTATAGGCTCACCTCTTTTTCACGATTCTTCCCTTAGTGTGGGGCTTTCTGCATGCCCAGGGCTTTTCTTACCCTTTGGAACTGAGCATGCCAGGTGTGTTTAGTGAGTTATACACATGTCCATCTGAGGCTTTCCTCCCTTTTCTGGTGGAATGTGCCCCAGGAAGATCACACTTTATTTTTATTTCTTAACACACATGCCCAGGAAGTTGCTTCTCTCTGTGGCCTGCATTCAGTTACCATTTTGATGTTAACAGGTGTGGACCATTAGGAAATGTCCTCTCACAGGACTACCTAATTATCATTTTTAGAGAGGCAATGTGATAATTGCTGAACCATTACCTGGCATCTCTAGTGAGTTGGGAAAGAGCCCTCTCTTGCTCTGTTCATGCCTATCTACTTGTAACGCCAACACAAAGCAATGAAAAATGTTTGAGGTGATGGATATGTGAGTTACCCTGATTTGCTCATTCACACTGTACACCTGTATCAAAGTATCACACTGTACCCCATAAACAGGTGCAATTATTCTGTACCACCTAAAAGTAATAATAAATGCAACAAAAACTTTTAAGACAGAAAAGGTAATGAATGGTAGAAATAAAAGTGCACAAATAAATCCACTTAGTAATAAATATTTACAAGATAAAAAAATAAAAACTCTAAATATGGGCTTAACCATAAGCTATTTGGCAAGTTTTTAGAAAAACAAATATTTGTATATGTGAAGAGGGGTATAGAAAAACAAAAGCCTTATCTTCTACCACCAATAGATAATAAGTAAACATAAAATATAATCAAACAGTGCTATGAATGTGCCATTAGAAATATGTAAGTGATTACTGGAAGCAATAGCTAAAAGAGTTGAAAATAATTGTACCTGGGAGTAGAAAACAGGATGTTGAGAGAGTAAGATAAACTTTGTAATATTATTTGACTTTTATAATTGTGTGTACTTAATGCCTTTATAAAATTAAACATTAAACAGATAAGAAGAATATAAGATAGACTCCAGTCATACATGCCTCACTCTGGAGAGGAGCAAAATGTTGCCATTGTTCTTCCCTTCAGATTCTAAGGAGGCTCTGCTTCTACCCATGGTCATCTTCATGCAACCTCTTCTTAGACTAGACCCCCTAGTAGGTTCCAGACAGTATTGGAACTGAGCCTGTTTCATGCTGTTTCATTTTTCTTTAGCTGTGATTAAGAAGTAACATAAGAACTTCTAAGAAAAAGATATTATTATTTCGTTTTAAGTCATCATTTTGACTAAGTGATTTAGTGCCATGTTAATGCAATATTGTTGAGTCAAGATCAACTGTGGGAAGCTCAGCTTTGTCTTATCAAATTCCATGTAGTCAGTGCTTTCAAAGTCATCACTCTTATACTGTTGTCACCAAAAGCAATTCACACAACTTCTAATTTTACACATGCTAAATCAAAAACAAAGTGGCATACTAATCAGGAAATTCTGACTACAGATGTATTGAAAACATAGGGTATCCCCACTGCATTTGGTTGCCGAAAAGAAATGTCTGAAGTTGCTACTGCCTGCTGAAGATTAAAATGCTCTGCAAATGGTCTGCTACTTTCCCCTTTCACCTTTGCTGGTATGACTGAAACTTTCATCTCAGAAAAGATAATGAAGAACAGTCGGACTGGGTCTCTTAGTATGAACATGGACAATTTTTTTTCATTTTGTCTACCCAGCAGATGAAGTAGATATTGGACTTGGTCATGTAACTAAAGAAATGAGAACAACATACTTTAGGAATATAATGGGGAAATCCTAGGGCCCCAAAATTACTAAACTAAGGGAAAAGTTAAGCTGGAAACTGCTCAGGACAAACTTGCCTCCCATTCTATTCAAAGTCATCCCTTTGCTCACTGAGATAGATGTATATTCTGATTGTCTCTTTTGGAAAGGCTTACTAGAAACTCAAAGAATGCAACTGTTTGTCTCTCACCTACCTGTACCCTGGAAGCCCCCTCCCTGTTTTAAGTTGTCCCTGCCTTTCTGGATGGGACCAATGTACTTTTTAAATGTATTGATTGATGTCTCACATTTCCCTAAAATGTATAAAACCAACCTGTGCCCCAACCACCTTGGCCGAATGTCATCAGGACCTCCTGAGGCTGTGTCAAGGGCAGGCATCCTTAACTTTGGCAAATAAACCTACTAAGATGATTAAGATTTGTCTTGTCATTTTGCTCAATTGACATCTGGTAACCATGAAGGGATTTTGAGTAAAGGTGCCCTGGCCTGCCGGAGCTCACCTATCGGTGCTTGGTACTGGATTGGGTACTTTACAGCCCAAACAGATAGGACAATTGCTGAAGTCCAGGACCTCTTTCCTTCAGAGATCCCTGATCTTCCAACATTTTTTAGTTTGGGGTCGGCGGTTTAATTGCTGTTAAAAAAACTCCTTCTGGGGGGACTTTCCACTCTTTTCCATAAGCTGTTTGGCAAGTTTTTAGGAAAACAAATATGGGTGTATGTGAAGAGGGGAATACAAAAAACAATCCTCATCTTCTACTATCAATAGGTAAGTAAACATAAAATATAATGAAACAATAGTATGAATATGCCATTAGAAATATATAAGTAATTACTGGAAGCAATAGCTAAAAGAGTTGAAAATAATTATACTTGGCAGTGGAAAACAGTATATTGAGAGAGTAAGGCAAACTTTGTAATATTATTTGACTTTTATAATTGTGTATACTAAATGACTTGATAAAAAATTAAACATTAAAAAGATAAGAAGAATATAAGATAGATTACAGTCAGATATATCTCACTCTGAAGAGGAGCAAAATGTTGTCAGCCTGCTCTGCATCAGCAGAGAGCAGTTTTCAGCTTGGGCCCCATTTCTAGGTAAAAAAATTGGTTTGGGATTCTGTCTTGAAAGTTATTTTTAAATGATTAAAGTTAGCATTAACAACCAGCTGATGTTAATTTCTGCTTACACATAGAACACTCAAAAATCATATCATTTGTGTAATCAGAGTTAGCTTTGCTTCACTATTTTGTTGTTTGTTTCTGTCTTGTTGGGGTTTGTGTGTGTGTATTTTGGTCCTTTCCCTTGAATTTAACCAACTCCAAACCCTCTAGCTATGAGTATGGTATCTTCCACTTTGAAGAACTAAGAGCACCTTGCTCCCCTCAGCCTTTCAGGGCACTCTCAAGTGACTGAAAATCACATCAGGGTGTCTGGCAGGAATGCTCCCTAAGACATGCAGTGACTCTGAATAGGTTTCCTCCTCAGAAGGACATATTTAAGATCTAATCTTGGCCAGTCAGTGCATATAAGGAGCTGACCCCTCCCACACCTTGAACCCTGACACATTGTGCCAGGTAGCAGCTACATGGGTGGACCAAACCAGTTCAGGAGGTAACAGCCCTGAAAAGCTAGGTCTGTAAGCAGCATATTTTTGGTTCAACATGTGTCCTGACTTTGTCAAATCCAAATGGGAACTCTTAAATCATGGGAAACAAGGCCTCTAGAGTGGCTAAACACACACACACACACACACACACACACACACACACACACACACACAATATGGTGAAGTGGGGGAGGAAAATGTCCAGCAAAAGAAAAACAAAAAAGAGGAAAGTTTTTGATTTGACTACTAAGGGGCTTTATTTATATAACAAGGCCCCTTTTTGCCAACCAGACCAAACTGAAAGAGCAATGGCTATACTTCTGAAATAGCAGCATTTTGTCCTAGTTAAAATATGGTAATGAGATTTCAAAAGATTTTTTTTTAAGGAACTCAATAGTTAAAAGTCAAGATGTATGTATGTGTGCATGTGTGCATGTTTGTATTTCAAAAGCCTTCATGTTTTGGGGTTTTTCTGTTTGTTTTCCTCTCCTAGACCCTTGTCTTTTTTTTTGAACATAAGTGTTTTTTTTCTTCTTAGTTAACTGAATTGTTTCCACCTAATTTTTTGACTAAAATAGTTACTACAACAAAGGTTACTCTTGGGTTGTATAAGGAAGAGTGTAGTTTAGACACTCAGAAGTGTCTTTACTGAAAACAAAAAAGTAAGTACACTGTAAATGCATCACATGGTCTAACCTTAAAATAATTCTCATTTCTTGAAGATAGAGAATTCAGGGCAGACTCTGCCAAGAGATCAGAGATCCAGGTTAAGAAAAAAAATAGGTAGTCCCTATATAAATAAAATTGGTCTTCTTTTACAATCCAATGATAAATTTCTATAGTTTTATTTTTGATTCGGCTAAAAGAAAAATAAAATCATCTCCTTCTAACTACCCTATTTTTATGAACTCAAACAGACCACCAGGCTTTTTCTTTCTGTGCCTTACGATGTAAACTTTGCTACTTGATTTTCACCTAAGTTGTTTCCTTTAATATGCAAATTTAAGCCTATTTAGCTGACAACTGCCTAGGGTTGTGAAGCAGGTTATCAAGAATTGGGGAGTCTAATACAGAAAATAACAAAAAAGGGTCTTTATGAATCTATAAGATGTACTTTTATCAGCATGCCTGATATGTCTATGTATTTATGTGTTGTATGCACAATGTTTCACTACTGAAAATAAATAAAAGAGCTCTAATTAATTGACTCAAGAAAAATAGAAGTGCTTGAATTAAACACTTTATCAGGAATAAAGAAAGGGCTAGTCAAATGTTCTTTCAATTTTATGGAACTTAAAAAAAATCTTTAATAAATAAGCTAGCTTTAAAATTATTGGTAAAAGTAATATTAGAAATATCTTAAGAATTGCCAGCATAGATATTTTGTTTACATTTATTAATCAAGAAATTCCATATTAATCCCTGGCAAATACTATAAAGTGTCAAAATTTGGCAATGGGGTTACAAAACTATAAACCCAGCCCCACAGAATGATCTTTTCTTGTGTAATTTTTAATACTTAAGACATTGATATTGGTTTAGTAAAAATAACTGCATTGTGAATTTAGTAAGATTACCATAACTTCTAATCCTGTGGCTTTAGGTAGTCTAGTTCACAGGCAGAAAGAAGGTTCATTTGGGAAAAAGACTATTGTCATCTTTGTCTAAAAGCTAAACTATAAACTAAGTCCCTCCTAAAGTTAGTTTGACCTACGCCCAGGAATGAACAAGGACAGCTTGGAGGTTAAAAGCAAGATGGAGTCAGTTAGGTCAAATCTTTTTCACTGTCTCAGTTATAATTTTTCAATAGCATTTTCATAACTTTAAACCATGACTATTGCAGTTTTCATAAATAATATAGGTAAACAATTAAAATAATTAGATAAATATAATGGGATAAATACTTGTAGACAAAGTTATCATAATTTAGAATATAAAGTTATATTAAATTAAATAATATACATTTCATTATTTATTTTCCAATAAAAATATATTATTGGAAAACACTCTTGCTAAAAGAAAAATGTGTCCTCTTTACAAAAAGGTGAATAACTTCTGTCTAATTCAAAGCTTATTCAAAGGTAAGGTATAAAACAAGGCAAAAGGGACCAGGAATTAAGAGAAATGTAAAGAAAGTTATAGAAATAAAGAGGGGTTTTCTTTGGCAAAAAAAAAGCTTGAAGAAAAATAATTTTACATATAAAAAAATATTGAATGGTAAACTTAAACCTAGAAAAAAATGACTGATTGCTTAAGAAAGACTGTTCAGGACAAACCAGAAAGTGCAAGCATGTCATAAATGGTCTTTGTAGGTCATAATTAAATAATTTTAAAATGTTTATATAATCAAGTTGTCTATAATTAAAGGGAAATCATAATGGTCTTTCTAGAAATTGGGCTTGATTTAAAAAACTTATATGCTAAATTATTGGTTAGAACAATGAAATTTTCTTTAGGAATTAATTTACTCTTAATAAATAATAATAGATTTTAAAGTTTTTAACCCACAGTTCAACTCTTATTGCATCTCGTCATTTTTAAACCTTCTCTCCCCTTGTAAAAAGCATGTTTTTTAAAGGCCTAAAGGAAACATGTTCTTCCAACATAATATTCTGTGCACCGCAGATTTTTTCTTTTGCTTTGTGATAAGTGAACTAATAGATTTTATCAAAATAATTCCTATGCCATTATTATTGAGTTTGGTTTTCTCAGGAAAACCTGAGATTTAAATTTTTTTTAATTAAGGTACATTTGTGTATCTTTCTGCATGTGCTTTCAAGTTCTTGTGACATTGAGTTACGGGGCTTTGACTCTGGGTCTAAAAAGGACACCATACCAAGTCCTGCTAAATCTTAAACACTGACAGCAATTAAAGTCTCATTTTGAGGCCCCATAGAAGATGACATCAAAATAAATTGCATTCCCAAAACACAAAGCCAGAAATTAAAGCTACTCAAATTCTCAAGGCTCAGGGACTATTGCAGAAGAGGTGGGCACATGAGATTGAATGGGCTGATTTTTAAATATAAAATAAGTTTGGTTTCTCTATAAATTAATCATTAATGTCAAAGGCACACTGATGCAAAATCAGCATCTTGAAACTGTTCTTTTGAACTATTGACAACTTTTAACAATTTAATATACTCCTGTGAACAAAATTTGGAGCATATTTGTTTCTTTCTACCTCATTTCTGCAGAATTTTGAAACTCTTTGTATGGAGTTTCTGACATGTGGTAAGTAAAAGATGTCACTTTCTGACAGGTTCAGAAACCTAGGTTTATCTTGAAACTTCAAGAGCAGAAAAAATCCACCCAACTTATAGGTATTTGATGATACAAATCCACAGCTGGACTTAGCTTTAAAAAAGTCTTTACTGAGATTCTTTCTATGGAAAAAAATTCCATCAAAGCCAATTTTAAAAAGTCTATGTGAAAAATAATTATTTTTGCCGCACTGTATACAAATAATGTGGCCAAGTATAATAAAGCAAATTGGTCCTCTTATGATTCATCTTTAGTAAAAATGGGAGACTGAAGAGAGAAAAATCATGTTTCAAAAACTATAATACACCTCTTGTTAGATTCTAGTCTTGCCCAACGTTTCTCAATTTTTATAATTTTCTACAATTTGGACTGAATTTTAATTTTTCTCGGCTATAAGTCTTCAAAATAATGTTTTTGATTTTTTCATTTTTACTATTTTTTTCCTAATTTGGAGTCACTAATAACTAAACTGTGCTTTTGTAAAGCCCTGTGAACTAAAACTAGACACCTTGAACTTCAGAAGAAAAGAACAGCAATTTATTTACATACATTCAGAGTAATGTGGCCTATATCAATTTTCCAGGATTATCCTTTTGTTTGTTGTTTTTTTCTCCCTTCTTTCCCCTGTTTTCTCTCCATAGAACATGAGAGTTCACAACCTTTTTAAAAATAAGCTTTCCTAATAACTCTGAATCTACCTATATGGTAATAAACTATCCTAGCCATAAAAGATCAGACAAAACCTAGGACCAGAGACTCATTTTCTTCTAAAATGCTTTCTTCAAAAGATTTTTTAAAAGAAAAGGGGGAAAATATGAAAAAAAATCTTGAGGTCCCAAACGTACTAAGCTAAGGGAAACTGCTCAGGACAAACCTGCCTCTCACTCTATTCAAAGTCATCCCTCTGCTCATTGAGACAGATGCATATTCTGATTGCCTCCTTTAAAAAAGCTTATTAGAAACTCAAAGAACACAACCATTTTTCACTCACCTACTCATGACCTGAAATCCCTAGTAGTCCCTGCCTTTCTAGACAGATCCAATGTGCTTCTTACATATATTAATTGATGTCTCGTGTCTCCCTAAAATGTATATAAAACCAAGCTATGCCCCAACCACCTTGGCCACATGCTAACAGAACCTCCTGAGGCTGTGTCATAGGCACACATCCTTAACTTTGGCAACTAAACCTCCTAAAATGATTGAGACTTGTCATTTTTCTCAATTGACAGGAGAAATCATTTAGGTCTCTCCAACCACAAATCCCAACCACAATAAGAAACATCTCCTAAGTTCATACCTTTGAACACTCAGGAAACTTTGAGGAAAACATGGCAGACAGTTTCTCTCATTGTTACTAGGAATATAGCTGTAAACACAAATCCTATTAAAGTGCATGAATTTCTAGGTCATTTTTCTCTAGTCTACAAAGTGCATTTATATGCACACTCCAAACTGAAAAGAATTTTTAATGATAGCCCAGCACCATCTATTATATACCTCCCACTCTGCCTTTGCCAATTATTTAATACCTTTAGGGAGAGGGATCTTACTTCTTTCAAAAGGGATCTTACTTCTTCCAAAACTCTCCTTGATATACAGGATCTCCTGATCAAAGAAAGTTATGAAGATCTTTCTTTCATCTATGGCTCAGTGATTTCCACCCAATAATTATTTTTATTTATTATTTTTATTTTCTTTGGAGTCATAAAAACAACAACAAATCTAACCTAATTTCCACATTATAGCCCTTGAAATAGTTGGTGATAGCTTCCATTCTCTCACCACAAATCTTGTCTTCCATAATATCCAGTTTCTTCAGCTTTATATTATATAAACATATGTTATATTAAGCCATTCTTGAATTGTTATAAAGAAATACCTGAGGCTGGGTAATTTACAAGGAAAGAGGTTCATTTTGACTCATGGTTCTGCTGGCTGTACCAGCATGGCACCAACATCTTCTCAGCTTCTGATGAGGACCTCAGGAAGCTTCCAATTATGGCAAAAGGTGAAGGGGAACAGGTGTTTCACATGGTGAAATTGAAAAAAAGAGAGTGAGAGGGAGGTGCCACACTTTGAAACAACCAGATATTGCATGAACTAAGAACTCACCTATCATCAAGGGGTTGGTGCTAAACCATTCATAAGGGATCTGTCCCAATGATCCAATCACCTCCCGATAGGCTCCACCTCCAACATTGGGAATTTGGGGATTACATTTCAACACTAGATTTGAAAGGGACAAACATCTAAATCATATAATATGTCTTGGCCCTAATTCTGTTCACTAAAAGAGTACTGTTTGATTGAGCTTTGAGCAGGGGTTTTGAGTTAGAAAACACTGAGTTCTAATTTTAAGTTTCCCCTGAATGTACATGACTCTAAGTGAAGTATCTAAGCTTCAGTCTTCTAATTTAAAGAAAAAGAAAAAGGCAATAACAATATTTGCCTCTTAAGAATACAAGTAAAAATGAATCAAGGTGCCTGAATGAAATAGATATCAAGATAATGCTGCATTGCCGCTGTGGTGGTCAAGTATGAATGTGCTGCAGTTTGTCTATTCTCTGAAAAGATATACGTCCAAGTCTCCATACACTATTACAAGCATGATCTGAATAACACTCAGAAATGTCATAATCTTGCACCACTGGGCAGAGCTTTCATGATTGGCAGGTCTCTTTCATTTCTTTATTCATTCCTCAATCATGCAAATGGCATTAATCTCTGCTAAGACCATGGAGCCACATCATTCTCTCCAACTATTCAGTACTGGCTCTGACCAATAATACAAATATAGGTAACACTGTAATATGTTTTTAATTCTTAAGATTCTCCTTATGACCCTAAGTAGAAAATGGTAGTGTGCTTTCTGTATTATGAAGATGAAAAAGAAAAGAAATAATAAAAAGTGCCAGACTTTCCTTGTTGGTTCATTTCTAGCAGTTCAGGATGTAACCATATACTAAAACAACGCTGAAAATAAGACTTTGGCTATCTGAGATAGAACAGTTACAGGTTAGACAGCAGTGCTAATAACAACTTACTTTATTTGTTGTCAATATTTAGACCTTGGGGGAAAAAAGTGTTTGAAGAAAACTCCTGACTATCTTTAGAAAAATAGCACATTTGAATTGATTTGAGTTAAATTTTTTTTTAAATGTGTCAATAACAATAAGTGACCAAGCAACCAAATCAATGAAGACATTCATGGGTTGTTTTTACACCCTATGCACTAGGCATCTCAGAGAAAAGAAATGCATACAGTCTTGGAGCTTTGGGAATGGGAAACCACAGTAACGATGGCAAAGCTGAAAGCGTGACTGTCTGATTACGAGAAATATCAGCAAAATGTAAATGGTGTTAATTAAAATAATTGAATCCATTTTAATATAATTGTTTTGTTTTGCTTGCAGAAAAAAATAGAAAATATGAAGAGGCAGAAAGGAGGTGAAAAATCTCCCATAACACTGCCAGCAGAGATAATAGTCATTTTAAAACTCTGTAGAAAAAAAACCCACGTGTTCTCACTTATGTATGGAATCTAAAATAATTAAACTCATAGAAGCAGAGAGTAGTGGTGACTAGCATCTGTGGACTGGGGATATGGAGAGTTGCTGGTCAAACAGTAAAAAGTTGCAGTTAGACAAAAGGAATAAATGCTATGTATTTAAAGTGATAGATACGCTAATCAGCTTAATTCAATTATTCCACACTGTATTCATATATCATAAATGCACTGTGTACTCCATAATCATACATGATTATAATTTGTCAAAAAATTATTTTAAAAGTAATGATATAGCAAAAGTAAATAAGATAGATAAGGCAGGAAAGCCCGGGGCTTGGGGGAAGTCTAGTTTCAGCTGTTAAGAGTTGTTGGTAAAGGAAAGATGGTACTGTGAGAATAACCCAGGATTGGAGCTCTTCTCGTTGAATCCGCAAACGGTGAGTCAGAGCGGCATTTCCAGACTGATCTTTGTTGCCCACAGAACGGGGAAACTCCCAAGTATAAAAAAGACACGGACGCCAGGCAGTAAGTCTGCCTGGCGAAGCCGGCAGCCGGGGCGGCGGCGGCCGGCCCTACCCAGCAATCCCCACAGGGCATGCTTGTCCAGGTGCCCTGTTGAACCGACAACAGAGACTTGAGAGGGCTGGACTTGAGACTGAACGAGACTTGGACAGTAGGCCAGCCCAGGGGATTGCAGGGATTGGGATACCCAGTGGGACGAACAAAACCGCGATTTCAAACTATCCCGAGCAGACGGTCCGAGACTATCTGTGGGGGAGGGGCGTCCACCACTACCGAGGCAACCCGCCCCAACTGAGATACACGCCCACTGCTGACGCAGCCAGCCATTGCTGGGGCAACCCGCCCCAACTGAGATACACGCCCATTGCTGATGCAGCCAGCCGTTGCCGAGGCAACACGTCCCTACTGAGATACACGCCCACTGCTGACGCAGCCTGCCATTGCTGAGGCAACACGATACAACGAAGAACCTCCGCCGCAGGGCGTGGCGGAGACCACAGCAGAGCCGGCAGGAACAGTGAGAATCACACAACAGCAGGGCGGAGCCTCGGCAGCCAAACAGTGGCTAGTCTGCCTTCTAGCTGGGCAGGACACCTGATCGGACATCCAAAAATAAAGCCCAAACCCCTCAACACAGAGTATTTGAGAAAAAAAAAAAAAAGGGTTTTTTAATGAGCTCTGTTGCAGCAGAATCAAACATAGCAGCCTAACAGCCCTGAATGAACAACAGAGTGCACAGCTCAGCAATTAAACCCCTATAAAGTACAAACTGTCTCCTCAAGCAGCTCCCTGACCCCTCTATATCCAAAAGACTGACATTAGGCAGGCATCATCCTGGGACAAAGAGAGCAGAAAAAGAAACTGGTAGCATCCCTCACTGTGCCACAGCTACTAGAGGTGCACCCCAGACAAGCAGGGTCTGGAGCGGACCTCAGCAGTCGTACAGCGAAGGGGCTAGACTGGTAGAAGGAAAACCAAGCAACAGAAATACTTCATCATCAACATTCTGGGTGTCCACTCAGAGACCCAATCGAAAAGTCAGCAACTACGCAGACGACCAGCGGACAAATCCACAAAGATGGGAAGAAACCAGCGCAAAAAGGAGGAAAACACCCGAAACCAGAACACCTCGCCTCCTAGAAAGGACCAAAACTCCTCACCAGCAAGGGAGCAAAGCTGGACAGAGAATGACTGTGACGAAATGATGGAATTAGACTTCAGAAGATGGATAATGAGAAACTTTTGTGAGCTAAAAGATCATGTATTAAATCAATGCAAAGAAACTAAGAACCTTGAAAAAAGATTTGAAAAAAGATTCGAGGAAATGATAACAAGAATGGATACCTTAGAGAGGAATATGAATGAATTAAAGGAGCTGAAAAACACAATACGAGAACTTCGCGAAGCAAACACAAGTTTCAATAGCCGAATTGACCAAGCAGAAGAAAGAATATCTGAAGTCGAAGACCAACTCAATGAAATAAAACGAGAAACCAAGATCAGAGAAAAAAGTGCAAAAAGGAATGAACAAAGTCTCCAAGAAATGTGGGACTATGTGAAAAGACCTAACCTACGTTTGATAGGTGTACCAGAAGGGGACGAAGAGAATGAATCCAAGCTGGAAAATACTCTTCAGGACATCATCCAGGAAAATTTCCCCCACCTAGCAAGACAAGCCAACACTCAATTGCAGGAAATACAGAGAACACCACAAAGATATTCCGCAAGAAGAGCAACCCCAAGGCACATAATCGTCAGATTCAACAGGGTTGAAATAAAGGAGAGAATACTAAGGGCAGCCAGAGAGAAAGGTCGGGTCACCCACAAAGGGAAGCCCATCAGACTGACAGCAGATCTCTCGGCAGAAACACTACAAGCCAGAAGAGAGTGGGGGCCAATATTCAACATTCTTAAAGAAAAGAACTTTCAACCCAGAATTTCATATCCAGCCAAACTGAGCTTCAGAAGTGAAGGAAGAATAAAATCCTTTGTGAACAAGCAAGTACTCAGAGATTTTGTCACCACCAGGCCTGCTTTACAAGAGCTCCTAAAAGAGGCACTACAAATAGAAAGGATCAACCAGTACCAGCCATTCCAAAATCACACTGAATGCTAAAGAGCTTCAACATAATGAAGAATCTACAACAACTAACAGGCAAAACAGCCACTTAGCATCAAAATGGCAGTATCAAATTCACACATAACAATATTAACCCTAAATGTAAATGGACTAAATGCACCAATCAAAAGACACAGACTGGCAAATTGGATAAAAATCCAAAACCCATCAGTGTGCTGTATCCAGGAAACCCATCTCACATGCAAGGATACACAAAGGCTCAAAATAAAGGGATGGAGGAAGATTTACCAAGCTAATGGAAAGCAAAAAAAAGCAGGAGTTGCAATTCTCATCTCTGATAAAATAGACTTTAAAGCAACAAAGATCAAAAGAGACAAAGAAGTCCATTACATAATGGTAAAAGGATCGATACAACAAGAAGAGCTAACGATCCTAAACATGTATGGACCCAACACAGGAGCACCCAGATACATAAGGCAAGTTCTTAATGACTTACAAAAGGACTTAGACTCCCACACAATAATAGTGGGAGACTTTAACACTCCACTGTCAATACTAGACAGATCAACCAGACAGAAAATCAACAAGGATATCCAGGGCTTGAACTCAGACCTGGAGCAAGCAAACCTGGTGGACATTTACAGAACTCTCCACCCCAAATCCACAGAATACACATTCTTCTCAGCACCACATCACACCTACTCTAAAATTGACCACATAATTGGAAGTAAAGCACTGCTCAACAAATGCAAAACAACTGAAATCATAACAAACAGCCTCTCAACCCTAGTGCAATCAAGTTAGAACTCAGAATTCACAAACCGACCCAGAACCGCACAGCTTCATGGAAACTGAACAACTGGCTCTTGAATGTTGACTGGGTAAACAACGAAATGAAGGCAGAAATAAAGAAGTTCTTTGAAACCAATGAGAACGAAGACACAACGTGCCAGAACCTCTGGGACACATTTAAAGCAGTCTCTAGAGGAAAGTATATAGCAATAAGTGCCCATATGAGGAGAATGGAGAGATCCAAAATTGACACCCTATCTTCAAAATTGAAAGAGCTAGAGGAGCAAGATCAAAAAAACTCAAAACCCAGAAGAAGACAAGAAATTACTAAGATCAGAGCTGAGCTGAAGGAGATTGAGACACGAAAAACCCTTCAAAAAATCAATAAATCCAAGAGCTGGTTTTTTGAAAAGATCAACAAAATAGACAGACCACTAGCCAGATTGATTAAAAAAAAGAGAGAGAACAACCAAATAGATGCAATAAAAAATGATAAAGGGGAAATCACCACAGATTCCACAGAAATTCAAACCATCATCAGAGAATATTACAAACAACTATATGCGCATAAACTAGTAAACCTGGAAGAAATGGATAAATTCCTGGACTCCTGTGTCCTCCCAAGCCTAAACCAGGAGGAAGCTGAAACTATGAATAGACCAATAACAAGGTCTGAAGTCGAGGCAGCAATTAAGAGCCTACCTCACAAAAAAAGCCCAGGTCCAGACGGGTTCACAGCCGAATTCTACCAGACACACAAGGAGTAGCTGGTACCATTCCTTCTAAAACTATTTCAAACAATCCAAAAAGAGGGAATCCTTCCCAAATCATTTTATGAGACCAACATCATCCTGATCCCAAAACCCGGCAGAGACCCAACGAGAAAAGAAAACTTCAGGCCAATATCCATGATGAACATAGATGCAAAAATCTTCAATAAAATATTGGCAAGCCGATTGCAACAGCAAATCAAAAAACTTATTCATCATGACCAAGTAGGATTCATCCCGGGGATGCAAGGCTGGTTCAACATACACAAGTCTATCAACGTAATTCACCACATAAACAGAACCAAAAACAAAAACCACATGATTATCTCAATTGACGCAGAGAAGGCATTTGACAAAATTCAACAGCCCTTTATGCTAAAAACCCTCAATAAACTCGGTATCGATGGAACGTATCTCAAAGTAATAAAAGCTATTTATGACAAACCAACAGCCAATATCATACTGAATGGGCAAAAACTGGAAGCATTCCCTTTAAAATCTGGCACTAGACAAGGATGCCCTCTCTCACCACTTCTATTCAATATAGTATTGGAAGTTCTAGCCAGAGCAATCAGGCAAGAAAAAGAAATAAAGGGTATTCAAATAGGAAAGGTGGAAGCCAAATTGTCTCTATTTGCAGACGACATGATAGTATACCTAGAAGACCCCATTGCCTCAGCCCAAAAACTCCTGAAACTGATAAACAACTTCAGCGAAGTCTCAGGATATAAAATCAATGTGCAAAAATCACAAGCATTTGTCTACACCAATAACAGACTTAAAGAAAGCCAAATCAAGAGTGAACTGCCACTCGCAATTGCTACAAAAAGAATAAAATACCTTGGAATACAACTCACAAGGAACGTAAGGGACCTCTTCAAGGAGAACTACAAACCACTGCTCAACGAAATCAGAGAGGACACAAACAGATGGAGAAACATTCCATGTTCGTGGTTAGGAAGAATTAATATCGTAAAAATGGCTATACTGCCCAAAGTAATTTACAGAATCAACGCTATCCCCATCAAGCTACCATTGACTTTCTTCACAGAACTGGAAAAAACCACCATGAACTTCATATGGAACCAAAAGAGAGCCCGCATAGCCAAGTCAATTCTAAGCAAAAAGAACACAGCGGGGGGCATCACACTACCGGATTTCAAACTATACTACAAGGCTACAGTAATCAAAACAGCATGGTACTGGTACCAAAACAGAGATATAGACCAATGGAACAAAACAGAGGCACCGGAGGCAACACAACATACATACAACTATACAATATTTGATAAACCTGACAAAAACAAGCAATGGGGCAAGGATTCCATGTTTAACAAATGGTGTTGGGAAAACTGGCTAGCCATGTGCAGAAAGCAGAAACTGGACCCCTTCCTGACACCTTACACTAAAATTAACTCCAGATGGATTAAAGACTTAAACATAAGACCTGGCACCATAAAAACCCTAGAAGGAAATCTAGGCAAAACTATCCAGGACATAGGAGTAGGCAAGGACTTCATGAACAAAACACCAAAAGCATTGGCAACAAAAGCCAAAATAGACAAATGGGACCTAATCAAACTCCACAGCTTCTGCACGGCAAAAGAAACAGTCACTAGAGTGGATCGGCAACCAACAGAATGGGAAAAAATTTTCGCAGTCTACCCATCTGACAAAGGGCTGATATCCAGAATTTACAAAGAACTCAAACAGATTTACAGGAAAAAAACAAACAAGCCCATTCAAAAGTGGGCAAAGGATATGAACAGACACTTTACGAAAGAAGACATATATGAGGCCAACAATCATATGAAAAAATGCTCATCGTCACTGGTCATCAGAGAGATGCAAATCAAAACCACATTGAGATACCATCTCACGCCAGTTAGAATGGCGATCATTAAAAAATCTGGAGACAACAGATGCTGGAGAGGATGTGGAGAAAAAGGAACACTTTTACACTGTTGGTGGGAGTGTAAATTAGTTCAACCATTGTGGAAGACGGTGTGGCGATTCCTCAAGGCCTTAGAAATAGAAATTCCATTTGACCCAACCATCCCATTACTGTGTATATATCCAAAAGACTATAAATCGTTCTACTATAAGGACACATGTACACGAATGTTCATTGCAGCACTGTTTACAATAGCAAAGACCTGGAATCAACCCAAATGCCCATTGATGATAGACTGGATTGGAAAAATGTGGCACATATACACCATGGAATATTATGCAGCAATCAGAAATGATGAGTTCGTGTTGTTTGTAGGGACATGGATGAATCTGGAGAACATCATCCTCAGCAAACTGACAGAAGAACAGAAAATGAAACACCGCATATTCTCACTCATAGGTGGGTGATGAAAAATGAGAACACATGGACACAGAAAGGGGAGTACTAAACACCGGGGTCTATTGGGGGGAAAAGGGGAGGGCCAGTGGGAGGGGGAGGTGGGGAGGGATAGCCTGGGGAGAAATGCCAAATGTGGGTGAAGGGGAGAAGAAAAGCAAAGCACACTGCCATGTGTGTACCTATGCAACTGTCTTGCATGCTCTGCTCATGTACCCCAAAACCTATAATCCAATAAAAAATTAAAAAAAAAAATAAATAAGATAGATAAAAACTTTGTATATAAGGCATATTTTATACTATTTCAAAAATGATATTTTGAAAAAAATGTATTTTATAAGGCACTTTTTAACCATCATTGAAAAGATCAGAAATAGCAGAAAACTCATCTCTAAATCTAGTAGCCAGAGCACTAAACTGGGATTTCTATACTTTCCTATTTAATTTCTCCTCATAATTACATCATGTCAATGATTCATTAAAAAACAAAAGTAAGTAATCTTTTACAAGTGTTTTTAGGCACAGTAACTATCACCTTGTAGAAATGAGGCAAATCATTTTAGCCTATCTTTTGTGTTTAAACAAGAGTCATGTCAACCAGAAAGCAAAAGTTTAGTTATTGAATGGTGAATGGGTTCTAGAGAAAGAAAAAGAAAATATGTTCAGCGAAGACCAATTTGCTTAAAAAATAAAGCAAAAACCAATAAAAATTTTTCAGTAAACTCAGATTTTTAATGGTATGTAAAAATGTTGGAAAAAAGATATATAGCGTACTCAGTGAAAAATATAATTAGGAAAATAATGAAATTAAAAGAATGTTATTCAAGCTAAATTCTAAAGTTGATAGAGCTAAAGATAATAAAGGCCTTTTAAGTTAGAGTTAAAGCAGATAGAATCAGGAAGGTAATATATCCCTGACTGAGAAAGATGGTGCTATGTTAACAGATGTTTGAATGAAGATAGAATAAAATTTTCCCTTTGCACTCAACTTCCCCTAGGAGAAGAAAGGTCTTTACATTAGAAAGCACAGACGTTCACTCAAATCCCTTCCAATTCGAACAGAATGGATTCTGGGGATATTGCATTTTTCAGCAGATTGTTTGAGTTTTGAGTAAATATCACCAGACATATGATTTCAAATCCAAAAACTTCTTAGAAATGTAATAACTAAGAGGCAACTTTTCACAGAACGGTACATCTGATATCAAAAGATTGAAAACATTATATTAGGAATATGATTATAGGATACATAACATACATAGGTAAAGAATTACTTTGTTGCCTACAACTAAAATTAAAACCCTAAATTCAGGAGGCCAATGTCAAAAGAGAATAACCTCAGCATTTCAACTGCAGCCATTTTTGTTTCTCAACTATCTGAAATCACATATTGCTTAAAAGCCTATTACTTATTTAATCTTTCAGGATATTTGCTTAAGAATAAAGAAATTCACACTATGTTCTTAGCTGCATTCAAAAAGAAAAGCCAAACTTCTATTTTGCTCAAAAAAATGCAATAATTTTTCATATTAGTCAATGTCCTTTGATTATTCCCCTACTGTTTCATTAGAATTAAATGACAAGCAAGCATTCAATTAGTGAAAGATACCAGGAAAAGTAAGAAGATATTCAACTCATGTCACAGGAAAATTATTTATAATGTTTTAACAATGTAAGTTATGTTAAATCTGTGGCATAATGAAATTCCTTTTTTTTTTTTTTTGAGTTTTTTTTTTTGGGGGGGGGAGGAAGGCAGGAAGGAAGGGAATAAGGACGGTAGGGAGGAAGGAAGGGATGAAGGAAGGAAGGAAGGGAGGAAGCGGGGAGGAAGGGAGGGAGGGAGGGAAGGGAAGAAAGGAAATCAAGCAATGAAAGAGACATTGCCGACCTGGATCTAGAGGTTTACAAGTTGATTTCTTTTTTTTTGAGAGAAGGAAAGAAAAAAAAAAAAATTAAGTAAAGGAGAGGAAGAAAGAGGAAGAGAAAGAGGGAGAGTAAATGGAAATATTGCTTTATTTTGAAAAAAATTGGGTATTAATAATGGCCAATCAATGTTCCATTTAAACTTATGGGTAGGTGTGATGTGGTATTGACAAGAATGTATATTTTGTGTAATTGAAGTGGAGAGCTCTATAAATATTTATTAAGTTTACTTGTTCTGGATCTGAGTTCGAGTCCTTGATATCCTTATTAATTTTCTGTCTCATTGAATCTAAGTCTCCTATCTGGGTGTTAGGATCGTTAGCTCTTGTTGTTGCATTGATCCTTTTACCATTATATCTTTGTTGCTTTAAAATCTATTTTATCTGATACAAGAATTGCAACTCCTGCTTTTTATTTATTTATTATTTATTTTTGCTCTCCATTTGGTTGGTAAATCTTTCTCCATCCCTTTGTTTTGAGTCTTTGTGTATCCTTGCATGTGAAACAGGTCTGGATGTAACATGCCATTGGGTTTTGGCTGTGTCTTTTGATTGGGAATTTAGTCAATTTAAATTTAGGGTTACTGCCATTTGATGTTGACTGGCTGTTTGATCCATTCGTTGGTGTAAATTCTTCTTTATGTTGGTGCTCTTTACTTTTTGGTGTATTTTTAGAAAAGCTAATACTGGTTGTTTCTTTCTGTGTGTAATGCTTCTTTCAGAAGCTCTTGTAAAGCAGGCCTGGTGGTAATAAAATCTCTGAGTACTTGCTTGTTCATAAAAGATTTTATTTTTCCTTCAGTTGTGAAGCTTAGTTTGGCTGGATATGAAATTCTGGGCTGAAGGTTCTGTTCTTTGAGGATGTTGAATATTGGCCCCCACTCTCTTCTGGCTTGTAGAGTTTCTGCTGAGAGATCTGCTGTAAGTCTGATAGGCTTGCCTTTGTGGGTAATCTGACCTTTCTCTCTGGCTGCCCTTAGTATCTTCTCCTTTGTTTCAACCCTGGTGAATCTAACGATTATGTGCCTTGGGGTTGCTCTTCTTGAGGAATATCTCTGTGGTCTTCTCTGTATTACCTGGGGTTGAATGTTGACCTGCTTTGCTAGTTTAGGAAAATTTTCCTGAATAATATCCTGAAGGGTATTTTCCAGCTTGGATTCATTCTCTCCGTCGCATTCAGGTACACCTATCAAACGTAAATTTGTTCTTTTCACATAGTCCCACATTTCTTGGAGACTTTGCTCATTCCTTTTTATCCTTTTTTCTCTAATCTTTTCTTCATGTTTTATTTCATTAAGTTGGACTTTGACCTCTGATATCCCTTCTTCTGCTTGAACAATTCGAGTGTTTAAACCTGTGCATACTTCTCGGAGTTCCTGTATTGTATTCTTCAGTTTCATTAATTCACTCATACTCCTCTCTAAGTTGTCTATTCTCAATAGGATTTCATCAAACCTTTTTTCAAAGTTCCCAGTTTCTTTATGTTGGGCTACAACATGTTCTTTTAACTCACCGAAGTTTGTTATTATCCATTCCTTGAAGAGTGATTCTGTCATCAGGAGGCGCTCATTCTCCATCAAGCCTAGTTCCATTGTTGATGTGGAACTGTGATCATCTTTAGAGGGAGAGGTGTTCTGACTTTGAGTATTCTCAGCTTTTTTACGCTGGTTTCTTCCCGTCATTGTAAATTTATCCTCCTGTCGTCTTTGAAATTACCAACTTTCAGATTAGGTCTCTTGAGTGGACGTCCAGGTTGTTAGTTCCCAGGGCCAGAGCAGCGGGTTAAAACTGATGGTGCTTTTCTGCCCAGGATTCTCCTGTCAGGCTTCCTTCTTGTTTCTGTACTAAGCAACTCTGCCTTCCTGGGGCTCCAAACCTCGGTCAGAAGGGGAACTGGTCCCGTTTACTCTGCGCCGAGCGCTGCCGCTTCGAGGTGCCGGTGGAACCGCTGCGCCGACCACGAGAGTCGCGCTGGCGACTCGTATGTTTCCACCACTGGGGGATCTTCTGCTTCGTGAGCGACCAGACTTTGTCTGAAAGTGTGGTGTCCTCTAGTTCTCTGCGCCTTCCCTGAGAGCTGCAATCCCGGGATGTTAGCGATCGGCCATCTTGGATCGTTCTCCCAATGAAATTCCTTTTAGATTATTTCTTACATAATTATCAAAGCTAAAATATAATATATATCCACGTTCTATTTTTCATCAGTAAAATGAAAAACAAATTAAAAACACTTTAAATAAATATATATATAATTAAATATATGAAGATATATGTGTATGTACACATGCAAATACATGCGCATGCACACGGAGTTTTTTGTCATTTTGTCTTTTGGTAAAGAATGTTAAGCCACACAATTTGTGCTAAGATGTGTACTCTTAACTGGAAATGCCTATCTGTCTCTACGAACTATCCATTCAACCTTGTTGGTATCTCTGTGCTATTATTATAACGACCCTCATGGCCCTGAGACTAACCTAGGGAGCTGCCTGGAAACTGCACAACATTGCACCAGAGGGAGATCACACTAGGTGTCACACATCCCTTGAGTCCTAAACAGCTGCAGTATAGTGCTAATCAGAGGACCCATTCTCCATCAGAATGCCTGGGGTGCACTCAAACTGAAACAAATTTATAGAAGTAATATATGGGACTTGGGGAGGGAAATGTAATGCCGTGTAATAAAAAATATTTTTTAAATTGGTGTGCTTTCTACTGTATCTTTCTAAGCACATAACTTAAAGCATTTTGTTGTGGCTGGGTAGGAGAAAAGGTATGGCTAGTGATTAGAAAGGCAAAGAGAAAGGGCAAGCTCTCCTTTTCTGACTAGGAATAAGCAGCAAAATGCATGCTATTGTTTTAAGGTGTGATTTTCTAAGTAATATAATTCTACTTTCTTTGAAAACTCAGTTATTAAGCCAAGAGGAGTCAGTCCCTACAATCTTTTTAGAATATATGGAACATAACCTTGTCTTCAGTTAAGCCTTGGCAAGAATTAAAAGGGAAAATAAGATATAGGGGAAGCAGAGAGACTTAAAGATGGCTGACAAGAGGCATCTGGTACTTGCCTCCTCCATAAAAAGAACCAAAATAGCACACACTGAGATAATCACACTTTGAACAGATTATCTAGGAGAGAATACTGGATTCCAACAGAGAAGTGACAGGAAACACCTAAAACAAGGAGAGGGAAGCTAGGCAGCCTGCTCATCCAGGACTGACTGGGATCCTGAATAGGCATGGGAAAAGGGCAAGTAAGAGACCCCAGAATGGAATCCTCTCTTATGGCTAGGATTCTGTAGTGGAAATGAAATCCTAGCCATAAGAGAGCCCCTCGACTCTCATGGCCCCGAGACTAACATAGGGATCTGCCTAGAAACTGCACAACATTGCTCCAGAGAGGGAGATCATGCTGGGTGTCTCATACCCCCTGGGTCCTAAACAACTGCAGTATAGTGCTAATCTGAGGACCCTTTCTCCATCAGACTGCCTCCTGTCCTGGGCCCCAAAAGCCTCTCCATCTATATAACCCTGAAACCCCACTGACATCACCTACCCACAGTCTTAGCTGCTGCTGGCTGCTGCCCCCAGAATAGAAATATAAGCTATTGGCAGCAATCATGCTTCCACTAGCAGCTGAATGACAGTAGATTGTCATATTTCCTAATAACAGACTCCCCTTTCTAAAGCCATCATAGCTGCTGACTTAGCTGCTAGAGCCAAAGCCCAAGCCACTGATTGAAACCACCCATCCTCAGCAGTGGGGCCATGGTGCATTTAAGAGCACCCAAAGGACAGACTATATGGCTCACAACCACTACATGGGGCCATGGCACTTGCTCCCCAGCCACCTGCCTATCGCTACCACTACTGAAAGGAAACTTCCCCAGCAGCAAGGCACAGCACAGCCAATGCTGTCCCTATCCAGGTATTCTTCCAGGGACCTGGGGATCACCCCACCCCTGCCTACCACAGCCAGTGACTGAATGCACCACCAGAAGGCCTGAGGACTGACACAGTTATTCAAACTCTCTTCCCACTGCTTAAGCATGCCGTACTGGGGGAATGGAGAGTACCTAGTTTCATTCACCACCATCAGCACCTGAGCACTTCTCCCAAGATCCTGAAGTGAGGCTCACCCAACTAGCCACTATTGACACAGGATTTTTTTCAGTGCTGCTTTGCCAGCTGCAAATCACTGCCAGGGGCACCTCTGTTCAGGCTTTGGGCTGCACTCAGTTCATGCTACTGGCCCAGATCCTGTCCCACCATAGATCTGCACTTTGCCCACAGCTGGTCTGGGCATGCTGCAACCAGCTTCTGCCTTGGGCACTGGCCTCTGGGACAAAGGGGATGTCATGGTGCCTGAAAACTCAGTGATGGTAGCAACTCCAGAGCCCCAAGAGGGTATCACGGCTTCTGCTTAGGGAGTTCCAAGGTCTGAGCCACTAGGGAATGCCATAGTTCTCTTTCATTCTTTCTGCTGGCAGCTCAGCAAATAGCAGTATGTTATAGTTCTGGTTTGGGAAGCACTGATGTCTGGGTCCCCAAAAGGGTCGTAGCTCATCACTCCTATAGTCTAGCCAACAGAAGCATGTCACAGCTCTTTTCACTCATGCTGTCCACAGCTCGCCAAGCCCACCAGAAATGTGTTACAGTCCTTTTTCCCCCCCTCTGCTGTTTGGTGAGTTTGAGAGTTTGTCCCATGACCAAGAAGAATGAGGTATGCAGACATCAGAGAGTGTGCAAGGCAGAGAAGAATTTTATTGAGCGATAGAAAAGTTCTTGACAGGAGGGGACCTGAAGTGGGTATTCCTCTGTGTGAAAGGGAGCCTGAAAGCAGGCTCAGCTGTGTGGCTGAATCCAGGTTTTTACAGGTTTGGAATGGGGAGGCATGGGCAGTAGGTATTCTTGGAAAAGGTAACATTTAATTGGTTAAAAAGCATTATTCAGAAAGAGTCAATCAGGAAAGAGAGGACAAACAGGAATAGAAGTTCTCATGCTGATTGTGGACTCTATCTGGAGCTAGAAGCTCAGTTTTCGGGCTTTAAATTATCTTTGATTTGAAGGTCAGGTTTTACTGGGGACACACCCCTGTATGCCTAGGAATCTGTCTGTTTCCTGCCACTATCACTATCACCACAGTTGGCATCTACCTGTACACACCTCTTGTGGACCTGTCAACTGGTCCATCCAGCTCACTGAAGCCACCAGTGTCAGTGGTGGCTTTGGTGGTCTGCCTCCAGACCACTCAGGAGCCAGAGCGTTGTCCTACCACTGCTACTGCCATTGCCCACCCCACATATGCCACCCAGAGGCCTGAGGATATGCCCACCCACCAAATCCACTTCTACCACTGAGAGCACCCAGACAAGTCATGTTGTAGCCCAAGATTCAGCCTGCCTGAAACTGCTAACATCAGTGTCAGCATATATCACCTTGTGGTCCAAGGAAAGCACACTTGGACCACTACTGCCACTAGTGGGTCCTGAGGACTAGCCCACTTAGCATTTCCATTACTAGCAAGACTTAACCACATATTCCACTAACAACCACAGCCTACACCACTGAGGAGATTATACACACCAATGTCAGTGTTTACAACCACAGAAATTATATGGAGAATATACTACTACATATACCAGAATCAAAACTAAGTGCTCTGTCTAAACAATGCCATAGATACATCTTCATGAAAGGTCCTCCTCTATGAAAGCAAATCCAAAACATTAGAAGTAACTGCTATCCGTAACTGCTACACTAGATATGCAGAAACAAATGTAAAGACATAAGAAATGTAAAAAAGCAAGGAAATATGGCACTTCCATTGGAATACAATAATTCTCCAGCAGTGGATTACAATGAAAAAGAAATATATGATATCCCAGGGAAAGAATTCAAAATAAGGATACTAAAGAAGTTTAGTGAGATATAAAACAAAATGAATAATTAATACAAAGAAATTAGAAAAACATTTCAAGATACAGTTAAGAAATTTACTAAAGGCATAAATGTCAGAAAAAAAAATGAACTGAACAGAAATCCTGGAACTGAAGAATCTATGGAAAGAAATAAAAATTAAATTTAAAAACTTCAGCAATAAAGTAAATGGAGCAAAAGAAAAAAAGTCAAAACTTGAAGATAGGGCTTTTGAAATAACCCAGTCAGACAGAAATAAAAAGAATGAACAAAGCCTATGTGACATATGGGACACCACGAAGTGACCAAATTTTTGAGTTTTCAGTGCCCCATAAGGCAAAGAGAAAACCAAAGGGATCGAAAACCTATTTAATAAAATAATAGCTGAAAACTCCCCAAGTCTAGCAAGAAATTTAGATATCCAGATAAATAAAGCTCAGAAATTCTTAAATTGGTAAAACTCAAAAAGGTCTTCTCCATGGGACATTACATTCAAACTATTAAAAGTAAAAGACAGAATTTTAAAAACAGAAAGAAAAAAAAAGCAACCAGTTACTGATAAGGGAATCCCATCAGATTAATAGTATTTCTCAGCAGAAATTTTGCAGGCCAGGAAAGAATGGGATAATACATTCAAATTGCTGAAAGAAAGAAAAACTGTCACGCAAGGATACTATACCCAGCAAAGTTATCCTTTGTCAATGAAAAAGGACTAAAATATTTTCCAGACAAGAAAAGTCTGAGGGAATTTATCACTAGGTCAGCCCTACAAGAAATGCTGAAGGGAGTCCTATGCCTAGAAGCAAAAGAACAATATCTGCTATAATGAAAACATACACATATGAAACCCACTGGTAGAACTAACGCAAAATAAGAAAGAGAAAGGACTCAAATGTTACCACTACAGAAAAGTGCCAAACCATAATGATAAACAGTAAGAGAGAAAGAAAGGAACACAAGATATATAAAACAACCGGGAATCAATTAATAAAATGACAGAAATAATCACTCACATATCAATAATAACCTAATATGTAAACAGATTAGACTCTCCACTTAAAAGATATAGATTGACTGAATGGATTAAAAAACATAATCCAACTATATGCTGCCTACAGGAAACTCATATCATCTGTAAAGACATATAACAGTAAAAGTAAAAGGATGGAAAAAGATATTCTATGCAATTGAAAACAAAAAGTGAGCAGTAGTTTTACTTATATAAGATAAAAATACTTTAAGTCAAAAACACTAAAAGGAGAAAAAGAAGGTCATTATGTAATTATAAAGGGATCATTTCAGCAAAAGGATGTGATAATTCTGAACATATATATATCCAACACTGGAGCACCCAGTTAGACAAAGCAACTATCGTTAAAACTAAAGGGAGAGATGGACTACAATAAAATATCAGCTAGGGACTTCAACATCCCTCTTAACCATTGGACAGATGATATGGTTAGGCTTTATGTCTCCACCCAGATCTCATTTTGAATTGTAATCCCCATAATCCCTATAATCCCTAGGTGTCAAGGAAGAGGCCAGGTAGATGTAACTGAATTGAATCATGGGGCTGATTTCCCTCATGTTGTTCTCATGCTAATGAATAAGTTCTCATGAGATCTGTTGGTTTTATAGGGAGCTCTTCCCCTTTGCTCAGCAACTCTTCTTCCTGCTGCCCTGTGAAGAAGGTGTCTTGCTTCTCCTTCACCTTCTACCATGATGGTAAATTTCCTAAGGCCTCCCCAGCCATGCCAAACTGTGAGTCAATTAAACCTCTTTCCTTTACAAATTACTTAGTCTTGGGCAATTATTTGTAGCAGTACAAAAACAGATTAATAAAACAGGTCATCTGGACATAAAGTTAACAAAGAAATACTGGATTAAACTAGACTTTACACCAAATGACTCTAACAGACTACAGAACATTTCCAGAAGTTTTATCCATCATCTGCAGAAATACATTCTTCTCATCAGCACATGGAACATTCTCCAAAATAGACCATATTTTAGGATATAAAACAAATCTCAACAAGTTTTTTAAAATAGAAATTATGTCAAATATCTTCTCTGATCAAAATGAAATAATACTAGAAATCAATAACTTTGGAAGCTGTGGCCATTTTAAAACATCCTCCTAACTGACCATTGGGTAAAAAAAAAAGTTAAAGAGGAAATAAAAAAAATTATTGAAACAAATGAAAATTAAAACATACCAAAATCTATGAAATATAACAAAAACAGTGCTAACAGAGAAGTTTAGAGAAGCAAATGCCTATATCAAAGAGGTAGAAAGACTTCAAATAAGCAATCTGATGTACCTCAAGGAACTAGAAAAGCAAGAGCAAAACAAATCCAAAATTAACAGAAGAAAAAATTAAAAGATAAGAACAGAACTAAATAAAATAGAGACTAAATATATACCAAAAAAATCAATGAAACAAAAAGTTGGGCTTTGGAAAAATAAACAAAATCAATAAACCACTACCTGGAATAACTAAAAAAAAAAAAAAAATACCTAAGTAAACAAAAAAGCAGACATTAAAACTGATACTACAAAAATAATCATGAGACTATTATTAACAAATATACACTGGCTGGGCACAGTGGCTCACACCTGTAATCCCAGCACTTTGGGAGGCCGAGGCGGGTGGATCACGAGGTCAAGAGATCGAGACCATCCTGGTCAACATGGTGAAACCCCATCTCTACTAAAAATACAAAAAATTAGCTGGGCATGGTGGCGCATGCCTGTAATCCCAGCTACTAGGAGGCTGAGGCAGGAGAATTGCCTGAACCCAGGAGGCAGAGGTTGCAGTGAGCCAAAATTGTGCCATTGCACTCCAGCCTGGGTAACAAGAGCTAAACTCTGTCTCAAAAAAAAAAAAAAAAAAAAACAACAACAAATATATACTAACAAACTGGAAGACCTAAAAAAAAAAAGAATGAATTCCTGGACACACACAACCTATCAAGATTGGATCAAAAAGAAATAGAAAACTTGAACAGACTCATAATGAGTAATGAGATTAGATCAGCAATAAAGTCTACCAACAAAGAAAAGCCCAGGACCAGACAGCTTCACTGCTGAATCATTCCAGACTTACTAAAAAGAACTAACACCAATTCTCTTCAACCGATTCCAAAAATTTGAAAAGGAGAAAATTCTCTCTATCTCAATCTATGAGGTCAGCCTTACCCTGATACCAAAACCAGGCAAAGGCACAAGAAAAAAAAAAAGAAAGAAAACTACAGACCAATATCATTGATGAAAATAGATGCAAAAATCCTCAGCAAAATACTAGCAAACAGAATCCAATATCACTATGCAATACACTATGATTGGTTGGGATTTATCCCAGGGATGCGAATATGGTTGAACATAAGTAAATCAATAAATACAATACATCACATTAACAGAATGAAAAACAAGAAACATATGATTATCTTCAATAGACATAGAAAAAGCATTTGATATAATTTAACATCCCTTCATGTTTAAAACTCTCAATAAACTAGGCATAGAAAGAGCATACCTCAACATAATAAGGACCATATACCACAAACTCACTGCTAACATCATACTGACTGGGGAAAAGCTGAAACCATTTCTCTAAGAACTGAAACAAAGCTGGAATGCCCACTTTTACCACTCCTATTCAACATAGTACTGGAAATCCTAGCCAGAGCAATCAGACATGCAAAAGAAAATACAAGGTATCCAAATTGAAAAGAGGAAGTTAAATTGTCCCTCTTTGCAGATGACATGATTCTATATAAGAAAAACCTATACACTCCACCAAAAACGCCTCTTATATAATAAATAAATTCAGTAAAGTTGTAGTATGCAAAATCAACACACAAAAATCAGGAGCATTTTTACATACCCATAATGAACTAGCAAAGAAAGAAATCAAGAAGGCAATCCTATTTACAATAACTACACACACACAATGCACAGACACCCCTAAACCAAAGTACCTAGAAATAAGTTTAACCAAAGAGATAAAAGACCTCTATAAGGAAAACTACAAAACACTTATGAAAGGAATTGAAGATAATACAAACAAATGGAAAGACATGTCATGCTCATGGATCAAAAGAATAAATATTGTAAAAATGACCATAGTACTTAAAGCAATCTACAGATTCAATGCAATCTCTATCCAAATATCAGTGTCATTTTTCACAGAAATTTAAAAAAAAAAAAATCTAACCAAAAAGAGCCTGAATAGCCAAAGCAATCTTGAGCAAAAAGAACAAATCAGGAAGTGTCACACTTTGTGACTTCAAAATATACTACCAGGCAATAGTAACTGAAACAGCATGGTATTGGTATAAAAATAGGCACGTCAACCAATGGGAAGGAATGGAGAACCCAGAAATAAGTCAGCGGATTTATGCAGAAAATCGCATAAGGATATCCAGCTTTCTCATCACCATTTATCAAAGAGGGTGTCTTTTCCCAACTGCACATTCCTGGTTGAAAACAATAAACGTTATCTTAAGTATAAATCTATATGAACATCTACAAAGGATGCACATTCAGAGTCTCACTCTTCTGTTTTCTCCTGCAAAAAAAGTCAGGGTAAACCCTTAGTTGTAGCTCTTAGGCTCATCTTCATTCTGGTCTGTTCTTATTCTTCTTCACATGTCATCCAAGTTTCTCCTAGGTATGCCTCAGATTTTCTTGTCTTATTTGGGTGTTGCTTCCTTTTACCAGGGCCCTTCGTTATTGTCTCTGCTAACATACTTGCTCTAAGTCCCCTTAGGAGCATTCTACTTAATGAATTTCTATGGAAGTTGGCTGCCTCAAATATGCACTGTCATGTTCTGCCTGCCTGCTTTATTATCCAGAGGTTGGCTTGTCATTTGCCTAAACCTAAAGTTCTCTTCGAGCAATAATGCTTTCTACCCTTTACATGAATAAATTTGGCATGAGAAACACCCTAGAGAGTTACTGAGAAGCCTCTCCTCAGAATCCAGCACAAGGATGCTGTGAGAATTCCTATGCAACATCGTTAAACACTCCATACACAACAGTGTGCAAGTTTTAACATGAAAATGGCAGATATCATAGACATTGCAGCTTTCCCAGCCCATTTCCTCCTTGATTTATGCTTACAATTACATTTTTGACAGCAGTGGCTTTAGCATTTATTACATATTGCTTTGGATAAATTGCTTGAATATTTAGTAGTTTTTATTATTATCCTTCTGAATGTCTTAAACTTTGGTAGTTATACATGAGCACAATGCATTTCATGATTCAAATTATCGCTTAGAACTTAAAGAAATTATATCTAATGAAACTGTAGGAAAATTTTGATTTGGGACATTTCACGGTCTAATAAAGATTTTTATTCTTCTGTGAAATCTAATGATAATTCCCTTCTAATGCAGTAAAATTTTCATTTAAAGGGGCAGTGTATTTTCTGTTATGTTCTTACATAGAGACTTTTTTTAAATACAAAGAATTAAATGGAGAATAAAGCAGTATTTTATTTCCATGAGATGGGCACTGAAACCAATACACAACACATTCAGAGATCAAAGCTAACTGTCCCATATTTTCTTGTCTCATGTCTTAGGTGTAGGTTTTTGTTTTCTTTCTATCAGGGCCCTTTCTGGCAAGCCTCTGACCAGTTTAGCTGGACACATGAGAAGAGTCCAGAACCTCCACCTCCATGACTCCATTCTAGATTACCTCTGGAATCTGAAATGAAAGAGATGCACACAGAGAAAAGATACTTTGCTAATGTGAGGGCATATTCCCTAAGATACTGTACTCATGCTCTCAATTAAAAATAATCTGTCTTCTATTTTGTTCCACGTGCTGAACTGTGCTCTTTACAATACACAATGACACAGTCTCCACCTTTTAGGAACTCACAGGCTAGTGAGGAAAATAAGATGTGCACAAGTTATCCCAATGATAAAAGAGAGAGAATGGCTGCAACTGAAACAGTATCCAAAATAATGCTAGAGAAGTTTAAAGGGAGAAAGTGACATCCGGCTTAATGTTTGGCAAGGAGAATGGCTTTTGAGTTGGGCTTTGAAGAATGTGCCCTTATTTTCCATGGCAGACATGAGAATTGTGACTTTTACAGGTGGAGAGTAAAATAAAAATGTAGTGGGTAAACTATTCATGGTATACAAGTTGCCACAGGATAGCACTGGGAAATGGGGCAGCAGAAGGAAGGAACAGAGAATGTTGCATACAAGGGAAAGGGTAGGAATTACTTGGTCTTCAGTCCCAGTCCCGCAGTAGACAATCAAGACTCTGTCAGGAAATCAGAACCATTTTCCAAAGCTGCAAAACTAAGGAAGATAGGTTTGTTCAACAAATAATAAAGGGGCTATTTAAGAACATAATCCCCTAGAACAGGAAAAGCTGACTGTGTTAGGGTGCATCGCCTTTCTGCTGTATTAGTTCAAGCTGGCTGATTTAAGAATTGGTGCCTCATTAGAAGGAAAAATGTAAACAAGATCAAACAAAATTTACATAAAATGTTTTATTCAGCTGAGTTCTCCCTGAAATTCAAATTGGCTGAATAGAAACAAAGACAGTGGAAGACTGTTAACAAAGTCAAATTTTTATATGATCTGTATAAACGAGGGCTGAAATTTTACAGTAAAGCTGTCAGCTAGAATAAAGAGGCATTGGCTTACATTCTTTCAAAACTATCCCATCACCAAGAACAGAGATAATCTGTGACCAAGATGATTTCTAAAATAATTATCCTAAGAAATCTAGAGATTTGCATGTGTTATCATTTAGAAGTAAATTTGTGATTAATGTGAAAGCAAAGAAAATCCTCCTCAAAAAAAGGAAAGATAGATACTGTTTAATTTATCAAGACTGCATATAACACTACCATCCTATTCTGTGAATCTGAAAACACAACTTTTTAGAGACAATTGCGGACATTAGATGTGCAATTTCAAACTATCTACTGAACCCTTCGAACCACTATTATTTTATGGTCATTGCTCACTAACAAGTTATTTTCTCTGCCCTTTTATTTTGGGGAAGAATCCAAACAACATCACAGTCCCATTACTATGTAATGTCAGTTAAGAGGCTTATAACAGAAGGCACTTCCTAATGGAACCATCTATACAAGAGAAAATAATCACAAAGAGCCCTGATCCAATAAGACCTTGGAATCCGGCAGGGCGCGGTGGCTCATGCCTGTAATCCCAGCACTTTGGGAGGCTGAGGCGGGTGGATCACGAAGTCAAGAGATCAAAACTATCCTAGCCAACATGGTGAAACACCGTTTCTACTAAAAAATACAAAAATTAGCTGGGCGTAGTGGTGCTCGCCTGTGGTCCCAGTTACTGGGGGGGCTGAGGCAGGAGAATTGCTTGAACCTGGGAGGCGGAGGTTGCAGTGAGCCGAGAGCCACTGCACTCCAGCCTGGTACCTGGAGACAGAACAAGACTTGGTCTCAAAAAAAAAAAAAAAAAAAGACCTTGATATCCAAAGGAAAAGGACAGAATCAAAGACACTGAAGAGGAGAATGGGACATTATAATATAGCTATATGTTGAAAGGGGGTATTTTCCTCATTGTTTTGTGCTATATGACTTAATGTTGGTTTGCACCATTCACTTTTCTTCATAAATCTAATCAAAATGGCAGCTTAGAAAAAGTATCAACGTCAGTGCACATTAAAATGATGACCTAACTTTTCTAAGTAGTTTAATAAATGCATAAATAGAAACAGAAAAATTAAAGAATTTAAGGGAAAGGATGAAGTACATGTTTATTATACTTCATCAAATCTGTTCTTTTAAAAGGGCAATATACACAACCAATCAAATCAGTCACCATCTTTAGAAGTGTTTATGGGACACATTACTTTCCCAACATTATTTGGAGCATGTGGAATCTGGTGAGAAACAGAGGGAGACACCGTCTCTTTCCTTTAGAAGCTTGCTGACTCGAGATTGGGAGAAGGAGTGAGGACAGCTAAACTGAAAAATTAACACTCTAGTGCAAGTGTTGTAAGAAAGAGTATGAATTAAATGCCAGAAATGTCTAGATGTCAGGAAACCTAATTCTACTACTTTTCTTCTCCTGCTTAGATAAAAATCTTTAAAATTTCTCTTTCATCCTTTACACTCCAGCGTAGACTTGTGTTATTCTTGGTACAATAAAAAATATCAATAAATAAAAGAAGCAAACCTTTCCATTTAAAAGAAGGAAGCCACCCCTCTGAAAGTCAAGCAGTAGGAATGCAAGACTATGATTTATTTGGTAGCTTTGTGTCAACTTTTCATAGGATGAAAAAGCAGATCCTGTTCTCCCAAAGTTTATTTTACAAGAAACAAGTCTTTGAAGAGCCTGCATCCTTTTCTTCACTAGGTCATGGTAAGGTTACTTATCCTCCTGAGCTCAGCTCTCCATTTATAAAATAAATACAATAATAATTGCTGTCTCACGTAGTTGCTGCCAGAAATAAATATGGTAGTAAAGATTAAAAAAAGAAAGTATAGTGCCTGGAACTTTTAATGTGTGCTCAATAAATGTTCACTTCTATTAAAACTGTAGGTATATGATATGTATGGCTTTCCAAAGTACAGTTACAGAACAGTCAGTATATTGGATTCCATTTGATTTTAGCATATATTTTATTTCATGAAAAGTGTCTTGAATGCTTCTTTGCCAAAATTTAGTTTTAAAATGTTCTAAGATTTCAGCCAATTGCCTTATTGTAGCATAGTTATTGGTCTTTTAAAGTAATACATGGTATCTTCTTTAGATGGTTACTATAAAGCTTAATGATAAAGGATAGACCACAACTGTAGGAGAAAATAATGATATTGGTAATGCATGATATCCAGGAAGAATAGGAGGACATGAATTTGAGGGGAAGGTTTCAAAATGGGGAACGTCTATTGACATGCAGATTTGCTGATGTCATTTCGATAAGGGTCAGGCAAGCACCTAAGAACCAGGAAAGGGGGTTTCATGCTGGTGAAGTCTTTCAACCAGACAGTAATCTTCACATGAAAAACTAAAGTAAAAATTAGAAAAATATTGTAAAGAAAATCTAGCCCTTCAAGATACTGACATTACCTTGCATTTATGCTGCCTTATATTTGAGAATTAAGAATAGCATGCAGGAGAAATTTGCCATCCCAGTTTCCATGGTCTGAACATATCTGGCTCATAACAGCTTTAAGCAATTCTTCTCCAAAAATTTATTGCACTCATAGAATGTACATTTGACCTGTTTCCACAAAACTTTTAGGCAGCATCTCATCTCTATTTTTTGCTCTTAGTCTTTTTAGTTCTGGGAATGCCCTCCCCATCTGCCTGTTTTGCCTATTTCAATTATACTCAATGGGTTAAGACTTAACTCCAACACTACCTTCTCCATAGACCCTGCTTAGTGGCTTTCACTAATTTATTTTTCTTGACACTCTATTTTAACACTTGATTTCTATCTCAATGACAGGTAACATGACTACACACTAGAAGAAGAGTGGCCTGTGTTCGCTTTCTGTAGATGTGAGCTCCTTGCATTTAAGGCCCTTAACCTTCCACATCTCTATACACACAGTGCACCTGTTCATGTAGGTATTCAAAAATTTCATATGTGAGTAAATACATGAAAGGTACATGGTATAAAGTCTTGATGTGTGGTATTTATGACTGCCTGGCCAAAGTGATAACAGACATTGTAGTGGCCAAGTAAACATCTTTCTTGGAAAGCACCTTCATTTTTGGTAATGCCAGAGGTCTCAGGATATTACTGAACTATAACCCAGCTGTTGGGCTTCCCGATGACCTTCATGTTAAACTTAAGACCAGTGAACCAGTTCACAAATTGAATTGGCAAAACTGCTTTAAAAACATGCTCTAAACGCAGGCCTCCTGGGAAGAAAATTTGAGTGCAGTGGCGGTTATTAGACCCATGTCTTCATTTGCAGCCCTTTTTACCAAAGGTTGGCATTTCAGAAGAGGAAAAGAATGCACAAAATCATCTCCTCCCTGACAGACCTCGGCACTTCACGGCGCTTTGTCCCTGAGGTCATCCCTGATACCTCGGCTGGTAGTGCACACTACCTGCTCCACTCTCACTGGATCACCTTCTCTTTCTTCTTTTTTAGTTTGTACAAAGTGCTTCATCATTTCTAAAATATCATATCCTTTACTTAGGTATTATTATTATTTTTTTGTCATCTGTCTTCCTTGACAAAATATAAGCTCCACAAAAAATCTTTGTTTGGGTCACGGATGTTCTGATGTATGTGAAGAATCTACAGCAGTGTCCTGCACTCAGTAAATATTTGTTGAAAAATAAGCAAACCCAGTGCTTAAAGGAGTATACTCTTTATTTATTTATTTATTTATTTATTTATTTATTTGAGATGGAGTTTCGCTGTTGCCCAGGCTGGAGTGCAGAGCGTGATCTCAGCTCACTGCAATCTCTGCTTCCTGGGTTCAAACGATCCTCCTGCCTCAGCCGAGTAGCTGGGACTACAGGCACGTGCCACCATGCCCAGATAATTTTTTGTATTTTTAGCAGGCACGGGGTTTCACCATGTTAGCCAGGATGGTCTCGATCTCCTAGCCTTGTGATCTGCCCACCTTGCCCTCCCAAAGTGCTGGGATTATAGGCGTGAGCCACCGCCCAGCCCCGGAGTGCACTCTTGAAAATTAATTCTCTATGGCAAGATTAGTAAAAGGCTTTAAATGGAATTTAAAAAGAAGACTAAAGAAATTTAATATGCCAAGAAAAAAAAGTATATGCACTCAAGTTTACATATCAAGTCTCGGATAAGGAATGGAGCAGGGGAACACAAAATTTATGTAAATTTTCAGCTATGCCCACAAGTTCTGGGAAGGAATGTAGGTAGAGTACATTACCAGAAAGAAAATAACCTACTATATGCTGGTTGTGTACACACACGAAGGTTGCTTAAAATATTATTATCCCTGTTTAATCCCTGTTCAGGTGGTTTAAAGCAGATTTCTCAATGATGAACAATTGGCAATTTGGGTTAGAGAAATTTCTGTTGTGGGGCTATCCTGAACCTTGAAGGATGATTAGCAGCATTCCTAGCCCTGCTCCTTAAACACCAGTATCACCTACCTCTCACACAAGCTGTGGCAACCAAATATAACTTCAGAAATGGCCAAATATTACTCTCTGCCTAATGGAGAGGGGGGCAAAGTCTCCCCTTGTTGAAAAGCACTAGTTTAGAGTCTGTCTGGGTTAAGTATCTTGAAGTCTTTCTTTCTCTGGCCTCTCTTCTCTTCTTTCCTCCTTCCCAATATTATGTCCATATTTTCAACATTTTTAACTTCCTTCAAGGTCCTGGCTTCATCCTGGAGGCTTTTCAAGTTCACAATCATCACTATTCTTCACTATGATCTGAAAAGCTGGTGCAAGATCTTTACTGGCCATCTCAGGAGAAAGTTTGGGTCAGTCAGATTCTTTATAACAAATTATCACCCAAAACAAACAGAAACAAAAGAAAACAAGTTCGTCTTACTAACACTGATTACCTTTCATGGCATAACTTCTGAGCGCTATTAGACAAAGTTTCTGGCTTCATAGCTGCACCTTGGGGATAGAAGGAAAGAAGAGAAGAAACAGGGAATCATCTTTGCTTCACCCAATCCCTTGCACCCAGTTATCTCAGAAGTGGGGAAATGGAGCTCCTTGGCAATTAGCATCCGAAAACTATACACTCCATTCAATAAGAAATTTAAATGAGAATGACTTTCGCTTCTGACACTCTGAGAAAGAGACTAAAACTTTAGCTCATGATAAGGAATCCAGATGCTGCATCTTATTTGTTCTGATTTTTTTTTCCAATTCATTCTTAAGCATCAAAAACCCTTGTCAGGATCTAGCAGAAGCAAAGAAAGGTAGAGAGGAGTGTTAAAAAATAATACAACATTAGATCTTGATTCTTGCCTAAAAGGATTTTTTTAAAGGCTGTTTCAGCCTTTAAATAGTTTTGCAAGTCACATTTTATGACAAGACTGTGTAGAAAAATGTACTGTGTGCCCAAGGCACCAACACAAAATCAAAATACCCGCTATAAATATGTGATGGTGAATCAGGTTACACCAGGGAGAAATAAACTCCCAAGGAGTAAGCTTGAGATTTTCCAGGAAGCACTGATTCTTTCGGGGCATTATGGAAATCATTTGATGTGCAAAAATATAGGAGATTCTGAACACACAGCTAAACAGGTGCATAACCACTCCACAATTAAATTGGGTGCTCATTTTCCTGAATTAACAGCAGTGATACAAAAGCGGAGACAGAGGGTTGATCTAAATTGTATACTGTTTCCCTCATGCCTTTAAAAATCTTGTACCTTTTACCAGAATTTTTGTCTCCCCTTACAACCAGTTTTTAATACTTCTAGACTATTTCCTTGCATTTTTTGGGTTTCGAGTACATTACACATGAAAAGTTACCAGTCTTCCTTAAGGCACACTCTCCAAAAGACCACATGAAATTACTTTCAACTGCTATCAGCCCTGAGAATGTTGTGCTTAACCTCTGACTTTCACTGTCAGACTAAGGTGGCCTAGAAAAAAGGAGGTAGAGAAAACAATATGGGAAAAGAGAGAAATCAAAGTATTTTGGCAGCAGCATTTTCAGAGCATCCATTGAGTATTATGGAGTAAAACAGGAGCATGTTTATTTATGGGGAGAATAAGACAAACAAACTAGACACAGTGGCCTTTTCTTTAAATAAATAAATTCATGCTAAACACAAACATTCTGAAATTACTTTTTTAAAAGCTGGTGAAATGTCAAGTTAAATAAATTTTAAGTAAGGTAATCACACATTTTCTTACAGGAAGGTGAATTTTGAGTTAGATTTAAAAGGAAACTGGAATTGTATGTTTCAAAATAGCTAGAATAAAAGAATTATAATGTTCCCACCACAAATAATGGATATATGTTTCAGATGATGGAAATTCCAATTGCCCTGACTTGATCATTATAAATTATATACATGTATCAAAATACCACATGTACCCCTCCCAAGATAGGTACAAACTATGACTTATCAAGTAAAAATGCGATAAATAAATGAATAAAAATTTTACAAAAGGAAATTAGAGATATAGTGGATAGATGGAATGGAGAAGAATAGTGTTAAAACAATTATATTTATAACTGGAAATATGTCTTAATGCTTGTAATAAATATGTAAAGTTATTAATCTTTATTGAAATAAAATCCATTCTATCAATCATATTAAAATGGGGTTCTGGTTCCCATTGTGCCAATAAATATCTCCGTGACCTTAGTAAAGACTTCCCTAGTCCCTGAATCCCTGTTTCTTAGCTGTTAAGTAAGACAATTAGATTAGCCTTTATCTTAAAATCTACTGAAATTGATGGACAAAAAGTGCACAGTCTCTGGGACTTAGTCCTGAAGACTTATCTGGAATACATGTAAAAGTATTATTTATTTTCTATTATTCTTTATGTTGAAAACTCCCCAAATGTTTAAATTATAATTGCTCAAAAATATCTTAAAGAAAAATAGAAACATAAACAACCACAGCATGGGTTCCAGGTATTTGAGGATCAGGCAATTACTTAAAGAATGTAAAATAAATGGCCTGTAAAGGCCCTTCCCATTCGTTTGTTGAAATGTTTTGATTTTCTACCTTTTTAACTAGGCTGACATTATATTATGCAAGAGAGATAAAAATATAAACAATCTAATGTGTTAACAGAAATTATAGTGTATCTGATATATACCATCCATCGTTGCCTAAAAATAAGAGCATTGAGGGACTGGAGATAAGCTGGGCAGTTTTGAAAGGGGAATTGAAGTAAATGGGCTTAGAGCATGAGGCACTGCAAAGGCATGCAAATTTTTCCAACAATGAAGATGCTGGGACTCTCAGGCTAAGTACATCAGAATGCCCAAAGACACTGAGGTAGCCAGGGTGGGAATGAGAAACAGATGCTGTGAAGACAAACCAACTCAAGCTGCATTTTTCCTTTGCTGTCACACCACAATGTCCACAATCAACATGGAAAAATTCCATGACCAAACTTGTGTGAGGTCTTCCACACACACCAAACAAGCGATCAGTTATGCAGCAGTCACCAGGTAAGTGCCCTCTAATTCAGTTCCCACACTATCTACCTGGAGACACCATTAAATCCCACAAGTTGAGGGTTCAGTCCCACAAGATCGGCTCCCCCACCCTGTTGCCTTTAGACACCAGTCTCAAGTCTGGGCCTCTGGAACTTCTGACCAAGTGGCTTCAAGTTGGGGCTCCTAAGCCTCCCTGTTTGCGTTTGCCTAATTTGCTAGAGCAGCTCACAGAACTCAAACACTTATGTACATTTACTGGTTTGCAATAAAGGATTTTACAAAGAAAACCGATGAAAAGTTGTACAGGAAAAGATATGGCGCATGAAGCTTCTATGCCCTGGGTGCAGCCCCTTCTAGGAACCTGTATGTGTTCAGCTCTCTGGAGGCTCTCCGATCTCATCCTCCCAAGCTTTTATGCCATTGCATAGGCAGGATTGATTAAACCATTGGCCGCTGGCTGTCTCCAGTAGGTAATATGGACACCGAATTGGAGGGCTCCTCACTGGTGTCTGCTGTAGAATTTGTATGTGGGGGAAAAACCCACACGCTGATCACAGAAGTCTTCTGTGTTGATTGTGGTTATTGCGGTGTGAGAGCAGAGGAATAATGCAGTTTGAGTTGTTTATACCTCATAGCACTTCAGCCTCTCTGCCCTCCTCAGAAGTCAGGGGTGGGGCTGAAGGTGCCAACCATCTAATCCAGCCTTGGTCTTTCTGGTGAACAACCCCTATTCCAAAGCTACCTAAGGGCAGCCAGCCATCAGTTAATCGGCGACATACACAAAAACCATCACTTTGGAGACCCTAAGCATTTTAGAAGCTATATGCCAGGAAACAGGGTCAAATACCAAATACATATTTTACTATGCCACAGGACCCCAGTTTGCATAGAGAAGAAGTGTAGAGCATTACCAAAGGTAAAGTTCACCGACTTTGTGGTTTTATCAAGGACTCTCCCTGTTTAGGTACAAAATATCTGTTGAAGAATGTTGCCATATGCAGAGACTACCAAGGTGTCTTGACCCCAAAATGAACAAATACCCACCAATAGTATTGGTAAACTCTGCTGTATCTCATGGACTTCTGCGGACCTGTGAGGAGACCAACTGCGTTGTGTCAGACCAAGGCTTTCCTATTGTTAGAGGAGGCAAAATCCAAGAGGACTGACCCACTTTTACCAATCCAACTTCAGGGAAAACTCAAATTCTCAGATGCTGGAATTCTTCCAGAAATGAAGCAAGTTAGGAACTTGGTGGCTGAGTCAACTAGTCCTGTTAGACAGTCAACATTTCTTTGGTTTTTTTTTTAAAAAACATTTTTAAGTGGCAGCTCCAGTGTATGAGAGAATGAATGTGACAGCTCAATTCCTAGAAAGTTGCCTTGGCTCTCTTGGCTCCTTCATAAACCCTGCAACTAAATGAAAGTCGAGTGAATAAAGGGAAGCTGCCTTTTTTTTTAATTCATATTTACCCCTCCGCCTTACCTCGTCCATAATTTTACAGGTCCCTTTTTCCACCTTTAAGATGGGAGATCATAAAGTGGGAATGTAGAAGATTTTCTTTAACCCTGAATTAGCAAACCAAACATTAGAATTTGTTGCATTCCTAGAATTAAGGTCAGGGTTCCCAAGCAGGTACTCAAGCAAGCACAGACAAACCTTCCATTTCATTTCAGAAAGGCCTCCATAATCTCATGAGTTAATTCCCATAATAGATCACCTCATCTATCTACCTAGCTATCTATCTACCTATCTATCTCCTATTGGTTCTGTTTTTCTAGAGAACCCTAATACATATACTTTTTCCTGGCTCTTTGAGTATGAGATGACTGACTAGGGTTAAGAATACAGCCTCAGCCGGGCGCGGTGGCTCAAACCTGTAATCCCAGCGATTTGTGAGGCCAAGGCGGGTGGATCATGAGGTCAAGAGATCGAGACCATCCTGGTCAACAAGGTGAAACCCCGTCTCTACTAAAAATATAAAAAATTAGTTGGGCATGGTGGTGCGTGCCTGTAATCCCAGCTACTCAGGAGGCTGAGGCAGGTGAATTGCCTGAACCCAGGAGGCGGAGGTTGCGGTGAGCCGAGATCGCGCCATTGCACTCCAGTCTGGGTAACAAGAACAAAACTCCGTCTCAAAAAAAAAAAAAAGAATGCAGCCTCCTGTGGCCACTAGCTCATTCCTAACTTAAGGAGTCCACCCCTAGGCCCCAGATCACACACTTGTCAATTATTATTTGCATTGATATACTTGACAAATGTCATTTTCTTGCATAAAACACCTCCTTACTAAAAATAACTCTCCTTCCTCTCCCACTCAAAAAGAGAATTCTAATATAATGGTTGTATATAGGGAAAATTTTAAATCTGAGTTTACTTTTTAAATTACATTTAAACATTCACAAAATGCAATACTTTTTTTTTTATAACAGATTATTTGTGAGGTACCCTTACAACAAAATAGGGCAGTCTGTTGTGTCCTATTTAACCCAAAGATTAAAATAAAATAAATATACTTCAGTAAAAATAACTATAGACAATGAATGCTATTTGTCAGGAAGATATAAATTCCTATAAGAAAGTTTTCTGATTATTTTATTCCAGCATATAAAAACTTCTCAACCAAAATCAGTTTCTACTAGAATACAGTCTGTCATGTGTAAGTCATGGCAGCTGAGTCAGGACTATATTCTTCACTACATCAAGTAAGATAAAGGAGCTCCAGAAATACTTTAAAGAAGGAATTTAAAGTGTGGTTAGGATGGCTCACATTTAAATGATATTCAAGTTGCTCCCTTATGAGGCTTGCAAGGCCCTTTAGAATCTGACCTACATCCTCCCTTTCCAATCTCATTTCTCATCATTTCCCCACTTCCCTCCTCTAACAACCTCCATTCATCTACATGATGCAGTTCGGCCATTCTGAACTTCTCTCCTGTAACAAGCCACTCACAGAGCAACGCTTTTCAAATCCTGGCTCTACTTGCATAATCTGAGGCAAGTTTCTAAATTCTCTGTGTCCCAGTTTCCTCATCCTCACTCCTAAATTTATAACAGTAACACCCAAGTCATAGGATCACTGTAAAGACCAAATGAGAGTACCACAACTTATGTGAAATTCTTAGCATAGTATCTCTCATTTAGTAAACACTTCCAAATACTGGTTGTTATTAACAGTATTGACTGTTCTGTACATAACATTCATTCCATTCCTCACCTCCTTTCACATACTTAGTTCCTATGCATCTTTCATAAACCACTTTAAATGGGAAACCTTGCCCAAATAACCCCTCCCTACTTAGGTGAATATTGCTCCTATTTGTATGACTGTAATCCCTGCACATTCCATATCAAAGGACTTAACATCTCTTGCTGGTATCTCTTGTATGTCATTTCTCTTCTCCCTCTAAACTGCAAGCTCTGTGAAGACAAGAGCTAACATTTATTCGGCTCCCCATTTCATCTCTATCCTCTGTCATAGCACTTGCTACATATTACGCCTTCTGTGTTTGTTGAAAGAATGAATGAATTAAACTTGGCTGGCAAGGGAAAGTCACGTCGGCTTTAATTTAGATTTTTTTTTTTTTTTGCTTTATTTTTGATATCGTCATGGTCTCTTCTGTGAAAAGAAAAAAATCTAGACAAATTAAAGTTAACAGAGTTTAATTAAGCAAAGAACAATGCAGGAATGGGGCAGCACCTGATTCAGAATAGGTTCAGAGACACTCCAGCACTAACTGGTTGAAGAATATTTATGGAAAGAAAAAGAAAAAGGTGCAGAAAATGGAAGTGAAGTACAGAAACAGCTGGATTGGTTGCAGCTTGGCATTTGCCTAACTTAAACATGGTTTTGACAGTTGGCTGCCTTGGATTGGCTGAAACTCAGTGATTGGTACAAGAGTAGATTACAGCCTGTTTACACATTTAATTAAGTTACAGTTCACTATGTACAGAGAAGCCTTTAGGCTGAACTTAAAATTGCAAAGAGGCAGCTGTGGGCTCAACTTCATGTAACACTTCTATAGCATGTTCAGTTAGCTAACCATAGGCGTCACATTTCTTCTACCCTCCAAAAGTACTGATGCTGCTGGAAAAGATAACTTCCAGCAGTTGTTTAACTGGGAACAAGTTGAAAAATTATTTGAAATGAAAGCCACTAGAATGAATTATAAACACTTCCTTAATCTTTTTCCTTTGTATGCCTCAGCAGATAAGGCTGCTTCTGTGCTCCCAAATTGGGACCATATGCTCTGTCGTTTCCTGCTCTGACCAATTTGCTATTTGTGTTACCAAAGCACATTTAGCAGATTTTCTCTGAAAAAAGAAAGTTAGAAAAATACTCAGAGTATTATATAACTGAATTCTTCATTTAAATTTGTTATATTTGATCTTTGAAAGCTAAATAACTAAAATCTCATTTCTACTAAATTTATCTCTTTTTTTCATGCTAAGGGTAAATGTGAGATCTAACATTTCACAAACTTTTGTTTTTCTTTTTCAAAACACATGACAAAATATAAAAGCATTTTATCAGGATTAAAGTGATTTATGGAAATTCTAACTCAACATTATAATTCACTACGTAAGCAACGATCTAGTCCTATTACAATATTATGTTTTTTAATACCCACTAAGATGGTGTAAGTGCGTTCCTTGTCACTATAGTAAAATTACACACATACATCATACATAGTAAGCAATCATAGGTATAATACTCACAACTGTAACGATATATAATAAATAATGACATTTGTTAAACCCTGGAGATTCATTTTCTTATATAGCCAATATTTATTAGGTATCAGACACTATGCAAAGCAATGAGCATATTATGGTGAACAAGAGAGAAATGGGCCTGGACTCTTGGAACAAGATGAAAACATTACAGAAATAAGCCTGCATACATGTATACATTTACAATTATAAATTATGATAAAATGTACAAAGGAAAAAAGACACTAAAAGACAGAGGGAATCTAATTTAGATTGGAATGTTAGGAAAATCTCTCCAAGGATATGATATTTAAAATTAAACTAGAAAGCATGAACACCAATTCTACACAAACTCTCCCAGAAAATATAAGAGGAGCAACCATTGCTAAAAATCATTCAATAAGGCCAGCACTGTACTGACACCCAAACCAGGCAAAGATACTACAACAAAGAAAGAAAGGAAGGGAAACTCCCAGTGATACTCCTCATGTAACAGGAGGAATATTATTGAAATTGAAGTGAAAGTCCTCAACAAAATATGAGCAAGTGTATTCAGGAATAAAAAGAAGATAACACACTATGATTAAATACATCAGGAAATGTAAATCTGGTTGAATATTTTTAAATCAATAGACACAATTCACCATATCAACAAAGTAAAGCAGAAAGCCATATAATCATCTCACAAGATGTAGAGAAAATATTTGACAAAATTTAATATCCACTCATGATAAAACCTCTCAGCAAAGAGGGATAGTGAAGAATTTCCTCAACTTGATAGTGAAGGTCTCTAAAATACTTCCAGCTAACTTCACAGTCAGTGAGGAGAGACTTTCCCTCTCAGGTGTACAAGGCAAGAATGTTCTTTCTTACTACTCATATTCAACACTGTATTTGAGGTCCTTGTCTGTGCAATAAAAGAAAAAAATAAATTAAATAAAGGCATTCAGATTGGAATGAATGGGATAAAACTAAAACTGTCCTTATTTTTAGATAACATGATTGCTTGAGGGGGAAATCTCAAAGAACTTACCAAAAACTTAGTAGAACTAATAAGCAGTATTAGCAAGAGTGAAAGAAACAAGGTCAAGTTTACTTTGTATATTGCAGTTCTGCATTTCTATATAGTATTTCTATGTTTATATTTTATTTCTATATGCTAGCAATAAACAGTTGGAAATTAAAATTTTAAAATAGGATCAAAAACATAAAATGCTTAGCTATAAATCTAATAAAATATATGCAGGTTCTGTGCTGAAAACTGTAAACCTCTAATAAAAGAAATCAAAGAAGATCTGAATAGAGAGCTACATCATGTCTATTGCTGGAAAACTCAATAGAATTAAAATGCAAATTTCCCCCAAAGTGATCTGGATGGTACACAATGCCATTCAAATCCCAGTAGATATTTTGTTTTGAAATCCACAAGCTGATTCTAAATTCATATGAAAATGCATAGGAATAAAAAAAGCCAAAATAGTTCTGAAAGAGAACAAACTTAGAAGACTCACACTTTCTGATTTCAGGATTTATTGTAACATAGTATAATACTGGTGAAAAGATAGATATGTAGATTAATGGGATAGAATAAACACTAGAAATAGAGTAACTATACATGGGCAATTGATTATTCACAAAAATGCAAAGTCAATTCAATAGAAAAAGCATAGGTTTTTAACAAATGGTGCTGGAACAACTGGACATCTATTTGTAAAAAAAGTAAGTTTTGGCTGGGCATGGTTGCTTATACCTGTAATCCCATCACTTTGGGAGGCCGAGACGAGAGGATCATCTGAGGTCAGGAGTTCAAGATCAGCCTGATCAATATGATGAAACCTGTCTCTACTAAAAATACAAAAATTAGCCAGGCGTGGTGGTGGGTGTCTGTAATTCCAGCTACTCTGGGGGCTGAGACAGGAAAATCACTTGAGCCCAGGAGGCTGAGGTTGCAGTGAGCTGAGAAGGTGCCATTGCATTTCAGCCTGGGCAACAGAACAAGACTCAGTCTCAAAAAAAAAAAAGTTTTAATTCGTACCTTGTATCATGTACAAAAAGTAATCAAAATAGATCATACTCATAAATATAAAACTTTAAAACACATAGAAGAAACCCTACAACAAAAATCTTTGTGATCTTGACTTAGACAAAAATTTCTTAGATGTAACACCAAAAATATGACCCATAAAATTATGATGAATTAGACATTATCACAATTTTAAATTTTTCTCCAAAAGATATTGTTAGAATACAAACAGAAACCACAGAGAGAGAAAATATTTGCAAAGCACATATCTAATAAAGGGCTTGTATCCTGAACACATAAAGACCTCTCAAGCTCAACAATAAGGAAACAAATAATTCCATAAAAATACATTGGCAACAGATTTGAGTATTCAGTTCATCAAAGAAGATAGAAGGATGGCAAATAAGCCTATAAAAAGATGTTGAACAGAAGTCATTGGCAAAATTAAAATTAAATCCACAATGAGATACTATTACATTCTATTAAAAGAAGCTAAATAAAAAGAAAATTAAAAAATGACAGCACCAAGTTCTGGCCAGAATATGGAGCACCTGGAACACTCATATATTGCTGATGGAATACAAAATGGAACAGCCATTATGAAAGATATTTTAGCAGTTTCTTACAAAATTATTATTATTATTATTATTTTGAGATAGGGTTTTGCTCTGTCACACAGGCTGGAGTACAGCGGCACCACCACAGCTTATCACAGCCTTGACCTCCTGGGCTCAAGCTTCTTCCTGCTTCAGCCTTCAGAGTAGCTGGGACTACAGGCACATGCCACCACACCCAGCTAAGTTTCTTATAAAAATAAACACACTTTACCATAAGACTCAGCATTTCACTGTTAGGTATTTATATGGGAGAAATGAACATGTTATGTTCCTATACAAACCTGTAAGCAAATATATACATAATGGGTTTATTTATAATAACAAAAAACTGGCAACAAGTCAAATGTCTTTCAACTGGTAAATGGATAAACAAATTGTGGTATACCTGGGCAATGAAACTACTCAGAAATTTAAAAAAAAAACAAAAACTACCAATACCTACAACAACCTGGATGAATCCCAAATGCATCACTCTTAATGAAACAAGACTCAAAAATCTGTATACTTGTTTAATGATATTTTTATGTTGCTCTAGAAGAGACCATTTTTTGATAAGGACCAGGAATGGAATGAGGGGTTAATTAGAAATACACGCAAAGTAATATTTTGCGGTGGTGGAACACTCGTAAATGTTAACCACGGTGTGGTTACATGACAGTGTGGATCATTCAAAATTCGTCAAACTCTATGCTAAGAAAAATGAATTTTAACATACTTACACTTTGATAAACTTGAACTGCAAAATTAATAGCTCCCACTTACTGAGTACTCTTATCAAGAATTTTCCAATCCTACCGTATATACACAGTATCCCCTAGTCTCCTTTTAAAATGAAGTGACAACAATCTGAAATAGTGTTGTCCTGCATTTCTTTCTTTCTTTTCTTTTCTTTTTTTTTTTTAAGTCTCACTCTGTCAGCCAGGCTGGAGAGCACTGGCATAATCTCAGCTGACTGCAACCTCTTTTTCCCAGGTTCAAGCGATTCTCATGCCTCAGTCTCCCCAGTAGCTGGGATTACAGGCACATGCCACCAAGCTCGGCTAATTTTTTTATATTTTTAGTAAAAACAGAGTTTCGCCATGTTGACCAAGCTTGTCTCCAACTCCTGATCTCAAGTGATCCACCCACCTCAGCCTCCCAAAATATTGGGATTACAGATGTGAGCCACCGCCCCGAGCCCTTGTCCTGTATTTCTTAGTGTGAGTCTCATATGAAATTTTGAATTTTCTAGTAGCCACCTTTGCAAGTCACAAAGAGAAAAAGGTAAAATTAATTTTAGTAATATATTTTATTTAACCCAACATATCAAAAATGTTATTTTAACATGTAACCAATATAAAAATTATTAATGACATACGTCACATTCTTCAAGTTTGACTAAATCTTCAGAAATCTGGTGTGTATTTTCTACATCTCACTTTGGGCTGGTCACATATTAAAGTCCTCAATCACAAATGTATCTATAGCTATCGGATTGGATGGAGCTGACCTGGAACCTTCCCCAAAACTGCATTTGAACTTCTGCTCTCCCTGCCCTGCACTCTATAGTAACATCCACAAACATTTGATGAATGGAATTGCACTTAACTGAATATTCTACTGTGGGCTATAACAAAGTCATGATTCTACTGAGGTTAAAAAGAGGGAAATATTATTTAACTATCTGAAATTGAAATCAAGTTACTGGCAACTTGTAAGTTTTATATTAAAGAATATTTTCCTTCTTTGATGAAAATTCTTTCCTCAACAGACATCAAAGAGACTGGCTTAAATGAACACCAATGTTCCCATGTAACAACAAACCCGCTGATTGATGATTTAGTGTAGAGTGGTAAAAATATATATATATTTTTTGGTGCCCAAGCTAACCAACCAGTGAAGTTATAATGGCTTTTGTAGATACAGCCTTAACGCTATCCCTAAAAGTGGAAATCAGGAAGAAAATTATATATTTCTAATTTTACCTGAAAGTTATAATTAACAATTTCTGTTTATAGCTTCCCCTTTTAAAAATTATGATAATATCCCTTCTAACTAGCATGAGAGAAATTACAACTCCTAATAGGTTTCTAGAACATATTTAAACTGCATAAAAAGGTATAGCAGGTGAATGAATAAATGCTGGGAAAGACTGAAAAACAAAAATTCTCATACTTTATTGGTGGGTGCCCAAAACTGTACAATTCCTATGAAGGATAACTTATCAAGCTCTATCAAAACTATATTTTGGATATATATCTTTTAATGCAGAAGTCCCTCCTCTAAAAATTTACCTTATAGGTATTCTTGTCCACACTCAAAGTGACTTATGAATAAGAACATTTATTAAAGCATTATATGTAATTACAAAATCTATAAATAATCAAAATGGCCCTCAGTAAGCTACTGGGTAAATGAAGACCTATAAAGCAGAACACTACACAGCTAAAATAAACAAACAGGGGAATAGCTGAAACTGTTTGTATGGAAGGAGCTCTGAGATACATTGTTAGTGCAAAAACATAATGGGAAGAGCATAGGTAGAATATTGCCATTTAGGGTAAAAAAGTGAAATTGAGATTATGTATTTCTGTGTGCTTCTATTTTCATAAAGAAATTTTAAAAGGACACATAAAAACAAATAAAAGTAGTTACCAAGGATTGGGTGGCATGGATGAGAATCAGCAGTTAAAATCTGTTTTTCAATCATGAGACTGTATTACCTTTTTTTTTTTTGAAATTTACGAATTGGCTATTAGTTTAGAAATCTGAAGTAGATGCTTCTTTACTAAGTTTATTATTTTATTTCACTTTTTAGTTATCTGTTTTCCACTTTTTAGTTTTTTTTTTAGCTTCTGTAACACTTTCTCTAGACTGTTAATAGTAAGATAAAAGTATAAGAGTTATTTTTAAACTGATTTTTATTGTTTTACTTGTTAGATTACACCTACATAATTGCCTACAAAGTTTATGTCTTTATCTTTATAATGTCTGCCCAGAAACAGTTCCCTGATTTAGAAAATACAAAAATATTCCTGATTTATGGAATTTTCATAGTAACTATTTACAGAACACATTAAAAATACTTTTTAAAAAGTACTTTATATACAGGTTTCATTGTAGGCAGCAATCTTTCAATAATGGATTAACTAAAAATGTACTATATATGAAAGTTGCGTTGACTGTAGGTGCTAAAAGCAGAGCTTCCAAGAATGCTGCCTTAAATTCAGTAGAAAGAATAATGTTAAAATATAGTTTTCAGAAATACAACTACAGCTACACTGAAAGATAGATAGAAAGAGTATCAATCTTAGTCCACAGACTGGATTATGCAATAAAGCCACATCACTGCTTCATGTTGCTATTTAACTTAATTTCTGATATTTACCCTTCATTCAACTGAATAAATAGATCATTTAATGTCACTCATTCTTTGCTCTTACCATCCTTATCCTCCCACCCCACAGATCCAATACACGTCAAGGGTTTCAAATCCTGTGCAATGTTGAGGTTTCAGGAGAGGGGCAGGGACGGAGACTGCACTGTCTAGTCATTGATCATGAGTAGGTTACAGCTAAGATGTTCATCACCTGTGCCCTCAGCATCCCATCTGATATGATCTATTTTCTGCTGCTCCATATGGCTCTTGGGGAACAGCAGGAATTTTGTCCAAATAGGAACTCTGTCCACTTCCTCTCTAAGGTCTTGCCACTTCCTAGAGATAGACATAAAGGCAGGCCCTGGTCTCTACTGCTTTGAAATCCATAGGTAAATCTCTCCTCCTCCAGCCTGGGTGAATGTCTTTTTAGTTTTTCACTACATCCGCGAAATTCTGTTGACACATCCTGTGCAAAGTCAGAGACCAAGTTAGTATAAAAGCTGTATATGAGGCCAGGTCTCCTGATTCTCCAGCATGTGCACTCTTTATTATGCATTATGTGCTGACTAAAATCTACAACCATCTGAAAAGTCTATCACAGCATTTGATGAATTACTACAGTCGAATTTTGTGCATTTACAAGAACAAACTTACATACCCATCAGTGTTTAGGATGACCACTTTTGACTTAGCTCTTGATATGTACCACTTGCATTGCTAGAAACTTAAGATGTATTGTATCATTGAATCTTCTATATTACCGATGAGGAAGCCAAAATTCAAAGGATTTCAGTTAATTTCATGATGTCACTTATGGCAAAGCCAGAATTTGAAAGCAAGTTTGATTGAGTTAGAGCTCTAAGTCAAACCATTAAGGTGTACAGACTCAGAGGTGAGACCTGTTTTATAAGCCTTTAGCATATGAACATCTAAGCTAACTGCAAAGTTAATTATGTGATGCTATAAATTAAGTATATTTATTGCTTAATTTAGATATGATACATCAATAATGTCACAAAACTGAAGGCACTTCAGCATGCCCTGTGGTTATACTGACATCCCCTGAAAGGCTTCTTCAGCAATTTACAATTTAGCTCTTCCGCCACAATAGGTAACATCTACAAAAATAGTTCTCACTTACCAGCACAATATTTCACAAACTAAGTCAATGTTTTAAAATATATTTTTATGATCCAATTACAGCAGAATGAATACATACATAATGCTCTTTATCCTCTGTAGTAAATTTGGAAGTAATAGGATATATCTTTCTGTATTACTTTCTTCTTTCTAAATTTGTGGTTTCCAAATGCAACTTTCCATAGACCAATTACTTTAAATACATTTTATTATATAAGCCCCTTCCTTGTGTTATATTATAGGCTTCCATTCCAACAAGGTTGAATATAATTCACAGTTTCATAGTGTCTCAAGTTTATTAAAACAGGACTTAATTTTTACATAATACAGTCTTCTCTGAAAACCAGACTGTTTTCACATAGCTGTGTGTGGTCTGTGAGCCAGGCCCAGGAGCTAAAAACCACACAGGATGGATTATTTTCATTAGGGCCATTATGTCTGACTTGAACTATGGAGAACCAACAAACACTTAACCCAGCTGAGACTCTATCTACCTTGCATCAAGGCCTTGCACATAGTAGGTATTCAAGAAATATTTTTTCTTCATTGGCCCAGAAATAGTTTTACAAGTGCTTGTATTTTCTAATGGTTTTGTTCATTCTCTTTAACTAAAATCTGTTTTAATTGCATAAGTATGTGTCACCTAAAAATCTTACTAAAAAGCAGACTGTGTTTCCGGTAGCGTAGGGTGAGGCCCGAGGTTCTGCATTTCTTACACTCTCTGAAGAGATGCTTATGCTCTTAGTCCATGGTAAACATGATGAGTAGCAAGGTTATAAATCTTATTTCAAAACACATTAGTTTTTATATCATTGTGCTCCTGGAGCACCCCGTACCTCCTCTAACTTTATCATACTATTTATAATCTTATATTTATTTGCCTATATACCTTTCTAAACTATAATCTCTCTGGTGTCGGGCACCAAAAGTATCTGGTTTCCTGCTGTATTCTCAGGACCTAACAGATAATTAATATACAATAAATACTTATTGAATGTCATTTGACCAAATGAATGAATATATACAAAAGACATACTTTTATACACACCCTTGATCATATTGTAGACACTCCCCTAGCTACCTGTTTATTAAAATGTCACCATGACTTTGAGAATGTTTCGGAGTCAGAATAAAATTCATTGTTATGATCATGGCTAACATTTATTGAGTACATTATGCATTCATTCATTGAATCCTCACAACAACCCTATAAGGTAAAATTATTATAATTCCCATTTTATTTATTTAGTATAGTTTTTAACTTTTTTCAGTTGACACATTGTACATTTTCATGCAGTATATAGCATAGCAATGTTTTAACATATGAAATGTATTGTGATCAGATGGGGGTAACTAGCATATCCAACATCTCAAATATTCATCATTTCTCTGTGTTGGGAACATTCAATATCCTCCTTCTAGCTATTTAAAACTACATATTTTTGTTAACTATAGTCACCCTAAACTGGAAGGAACCCTAGAATTGATTTCCCTTATCTAGCTATAATTTTGTACCCTTTAACACAGGGGTCCCCAAGCCCCAGGCCATGGACCAGTACCAGTCCATGGCTTGTTAGGAACCAGGTGCACAGCAGGAGGAGAGAAGCGGGTGGGCGAGTGAGCAAAGCCTCATCTGTATTTACAGCTGCTCCCATTTGCCTGCATTCCCACCTGAGTTCTGCCTCAGCTGCAGCATTAGATTCTCATAGGAGCGTGAACCCTTTGTGAACGCACATATGAGGGATCTAGGTTAACCCACTCCTTATGAGAATGTAACTAATGCCTGATGATCTGAAGTGGAACAATTTCATCATCCCAAGACTATCCACATCCCCATCCCCATCCGTGGAAAAACTGTCCTCCACGAAACCAGTCCCTGATGCCAAAAAGGTTGGGGACTGCTGCTTTAACAAATCTCTGCCTCTCGCTTCCCCATAATTCCCATTTTCAAGGTGGAAATAGAGGCACAGAAATGTTAAGTACCTTATCCAAGTATACACAGCTAGTAAATGTCACTGCTAGGAGTTAAGCTCCACAGTCAATGCAAATAACTACGATACCATGAAGATGAAAAAACGGAATCACTCTGGACTTAGATTCTTTAACCTTAATGTGCTTTAAATCTGCAGAATGGAGATTAGATCCCACTTTAAAAAGTACCCTGCAGAATTCCATGTCTTGCCTGAGGTCCTGAGAATACACACTCAGGCATTCTCTGATTCAATTCTCTTCTTGAGCAACTCCACAGGTTTGTCATGAAGTAATGTGTAATTTTGCTAGGATACAAATGTAAATGGCAAAAGCTGTGCAAGGCTGGCCCACCAGAATACAATACTTAGCTGGTACGGGAAGGGAGATCAGTGAGGAACCCAACAGCTACATGAGCATGTAGCTTTATTTTCCTCATCTCTTGGTGCACATTAAAATGCCAGAGAAATGGTATGCCATAGTAGTATTCTCAAATTTGGAATTTGTAAAGGTTTTAAGACGTACCCCTAGACAAATGTCAAGGATTTGCTCCGCGTTCCTGGCTGACATCCTTTGATATGGTCACCTGAATTATAAATTTTTCCATAATTAAGGAAAAGCAGATATCTGTGCATTTAAACATATCATCTCTATTTAAAGAGTGATAATATACAGCATTGTTTATGAAAAGAAAAAATCATACAACTATATTGAGACAAGTTGCTATGGTAACCATTTCGCTCTTAAATTTAGAGAGGCAATGCCTTCTGCTACTGGAAGATTTTCTCAGCTTTTAGTAGCAAGCATTTTGTATCATTTTATATACTGAGCCTGGTTTTTGTTTTAATCTAGGTAAGTTTTCATGTTACCTTACTTAACAGAAAATGCTATATCCTTTAATATAATAAGTCATATTGAATATTTAATCATCAAATGGAAATTGTATTGGGTGGTGTACATTCAAAGACAAATATCTCATCCAGAATGTTAACAGATGATCATACATATCTTAAAACAACTGAGTTGTTCTATAGCCAATAGTTTCAATTGTCTGTAAATGTTATTTATTTCCAGAAAACTATTTCCTAGATTAACAGAGAAAAGTTAACACATAAAACTCTGTATTTTACACCAAGATAATTTTTTACCCACATTATTTTCTCACATATCATTGGCAGATCCCTTCCTGCTTTCCCATACGTTGATGGATGTATTATAATAAAAAAGGCTTTGTAATCAGTGGCAACACTTTCCAGATTTCCTGCAAACAGGAAAGATCATAAATTTTCTTATACTTTAACAATGCTTCCCCAACAACTCCTGTAAGAGAGTTCCTGTAAATTTCTGTAAGAGAACTATAATTTCAGAACATAATAACAGCAACAATAATAATATCACTCATTAAGCTCTTGCTTAGTATCAGGTTTGGTTCTAAGTACTTCACATGGGACACCAAATTTACAAACTTAGCACAAGCCAGGGAATCCAGGGACGGCATTTAAAGATCTCATATTTGTTTATAAAAAAAGAGATAATATTTAGCATTGATTATAAAGATTTCTTTTTTAATCCTTAAACAACCCCAACCCCATAAGCTTGCTGCTAATGGTTACCTTGAATACAGTACAGATCAACTTTTATATCCAGTAAGTTTTCCCTGAATTGTACAAATTAAGAAATCAAGTAATTTTCCCTCAGGCGTCATAGTTTATGAAATAAAATAAGCAATGTACTGAATGTAAATGTATTAATAAGATTCAAAAATAAGTGGCTTATACCAAATAAAGACAGAAAATTGGCTACTGAAATGTGTCATAAACATTCAGTACTCCAAATCACAATTGTAAAAGACACCAACATTTCCTGTAATAATACATTAAAGCATCATTTTTGCTTTTGGTTTTTGCAGTATCCTTGGTATTGTGAATTTATACTTTATATAAGTAATGGCATTATGATTCTATATTTATACCTGAGGAAGCCTAGAACTTAAATATTTGCATATACATCAAATGAACACACTGTTGCCAGTTGTTACTGCTATCTCGTTTTCTTTTTGTAAGAAGGTGGACGAGTGAATTCTAGTAATCAAAAAGCAAGCATGCTTAAGTTAAAGACTTTTGCTTATAATTTTCATAGTTTGTTATAATATAATACACTGGTGTAGGAAAGGAAATCAAATTATTTAAGTGACTAGACTTTCTCTTCATACACAACTATTCAATAAGCACACCCACCAGTTGTTTATATAGTATTAGTTAGAGGATATAATGAAAGAGCAATAAACAGCCTTCTTTATCACTGCACTTAATAAACGCCGGAAGTGCTCCAATGTGATGGAATTTCAGTTATAAATAATTGACTGTAACCAGATTTTTATAAAATCCAATTGACTGTGCCACCTCACACTTAGCCTATAATGGCACTTAGTTTTTCTAATTCTTCTCCATGCTTCAGTTTTTTAAAAAAAAAAAAAAACATCAGTTCTGTTTAATCCATCAAGGATACAAACTGGTGATAAAATGGATTTTCTACACTTTTAAGTAGATTTTAAAAGGACATTTTTTACAGTAGAAAATCAATTATTCCAGATATGTGTTTTACCTCAATCATTCCTTATGCCCTGTAAGTCCTGAGAGTAAGGCCCATTCAGCCAAAAAGATACTATATGAGTGAATTCTAGTAATCAAAAAGCAAGCATGCTTAAGTTAAAGACTTTTGCTTATAATTTTCATAGTTTGTTATAATATAATACACTGGTGTAGGAAAAGAAATTTACATAGGTAAATTGTTTTCTGCAGTCAAATTCCAAAGGATTTTGCAAAATTTCAGTTAGGTGAGCCAAGAGTCACTACCACTTTCTGTAAGTTCCGATAATCTTTCTGGCCTATGGGAGCATTTAGTTTATGAGTTATACTAAATGCCCTAGGGAAATTGAAATGAGTAATTTCTTTATTTCACTAGTATGGGTTCAGACTACTCATTATATTAATTCTAATCATTCTCCTTGGAGGCAGGTAAGTGGCAGCCTCATTAGGAATGCTGCCCAGACAAGGACAAGAGGCTCTGTGGCCTTCCCAGAAACTGACTGTCAGGCAGCTGGCATCCAACACCTGTTCAGAGGCCCATCCATTGTTCCTCAACACACTAGCCACTGAAACCACTTTTTAATTGGTTTAAACAGGCTTGTTTATTTTTCACTTTTCTGTTTATTGAAGTAGAAGCAGAAACCGGCCTTCCAAAACCAGCCTATCAGCATCTCCTTCTTTGGCTCGCCTGACCTTCAGGCAGTGCAGCTGCCTGAACTGAGTTAAAAATGGACTGTCAAGCTGGCTTTAATTTCTGCGGCTCTGCCTCTGAATGTCCTCCCACTGATCTTTTTTTCACACCCTCCATACCCCTTCTGTTTTTGTTTTTCTAAGAGTTTTATGCCAGGACAGCTGAAACTGGCTTTCAGGGCTCTGAAAGGATCCTTCTACACATAATCCTAGAGGACCTGGGAACCAACACTAGAATTTCTACTGTAGGAACAACCTTCTCCCTCCAGGCATCCCCTAACCCACATCAAGCTGATCCTCTGAACAGATCATCTCCTACTGGCACACCAAAGTTAGAAAACCATGGCTTAGTAACTTTGGAAGGTTTGTCTTCTAGCTCATGGGTTGTGCAGGCATGCTGCCTCTTTCCAGGGCTCCTCTGCCCCTCCGTGTGTTCCTGTGCAGGACAGCACCGAGGCCTCACAGGGATTATCTGCTGATCCCCAGCAGAATCTAAAACTTTATCTTCAATCTCTGAAACCTCTTCAAAACATCCCAAACCCAAGATCCTCCCAACAGGGCTCGCCAGAAACTTCTGCCTCCGGAAATGACAATTTCTCTCAGTGATGCACGGATGGGGAAGTACCTAAGATCCTACTAATGGTTTTGTATCTTGGCAAACTCCTGCTCAATTCAAGCTCCCCACGCTTTGGCGCAAGATCTATTTAGAAGAGTGCCAGGCTCACCCTTCATGCGGAGAAAACGCGTTAGTCACAGATGTAAAAGCATGAAGGATGCCGGGAAACCAGGGAGTGCATGGGGTCATTAAGGCCCTTCCTAAAATGCTGGCGAGCCTTCGATGAGGGATAGGAAAACTAGATCTGACCGCTTGCAGCAGAGGAGGATACGGAAACCCTGAGAGGCAGAGTCGAGTTGACTGGGTTAGAGGCCAGAAATAAGTGCATACATGATGCTCACTGAACATTGCAACAGATTTAAGCCAAGTGTTCAGGACGACACAGCAAATCCTCAGGACATGAAAATACACAGATCTTTTAAAGCTTCCAGCTGCTGGGAGCGGCCTGTGTGAAAGCGCGAGCGCTTGGGGAGGGGGCGCACTGCAGAATCAAGTTCAGGCTTTGACCCGAGTCAGAGTTGTGCACCCGGAATTATGGTAACAGTGACCCGAGGCCTACCCTGGAAACAGCAGGTGTCCACACTTCTACAGGTTTATCCTCAATTCCCTGCGGCTAGCCTCCGGCCCCCTGGAAGTGCTGGGGTTGAAAGAGGACCGGACCCCGGAGGGGAAGGGCGGGGCGCCAGGCGGGAGGGGCGGCGCAGGTGGGCGGGCCAGGGCAGGGTGTGAACTGGACCTATAAAGCTCTGGCTGCCCCGGAGGCTATGCTGCTGCGAGGAGCCGGCGCGGGGTGGGCGCGGGGTGAGCAGGGTGCCGCTGGCTGCTGGGGTCTGCAGGTCACCGAGCCCCCGGGAGAGGGGACTCCTGAGGCGGCACCTGCCTGTGTTTACCCGGCAGCGAGCGCGTCGGCCCCCGCGAACTCCCGGCAGGTGGGCGAAGCTGCGGCCTTGGGGGGCGCAGCGAGGCAGCAGGGCGCTCTGCGCTCGTCGCTTCCAAGTTTTGCGAGTTAGTTTCAGGTTGTGGCTGTAGTTGGCGGCTCCGCTCCCAGGTCTTTGTCAACTTGAGCTGAAGAGGCCGGTTCCTCCGCTTTGGCAGAGGAGGTCCTCCGCTAGTTCGCTCCCGCGACGCCGGGCATTTTAGGAGCCTCTGCACGACTCGCCTGACTTAATCCGTCTTTTCTCGCCTCCTTTTTTCCAGCGCTCAGGAAAGGCTGTTGGGTCCCGCGCGGGAAACAGAGCCGTTGACCATGGTTGCAACTGGCAGTTTGAGCAGTAAGAACCCGGCCAGCATTTCAGAATTGCTGGACCGTGGCTATCACCCGGAGAGCCTGCTAAGTGGTGAGTATCCCCGCTGCCTACCCTTCTCCCCTCCAAAGGTCGGTGCCTCCCCATCTATCGGGAGAGCGGGCTTCCTCCCCTTCCTCTTTGTAGGAGGTGCCACAAAAATCCATCTAAGGAGACTTCTTTATGAATTTTCTAACATCGTCTCTCCGTGATAGAAACAAAAGTAGCAGAAGTAGAATACCCGAGGGCTACATCTTTCTAGTCTGGTGCCAGCAGGCTCTTTGGCATTAAGCTCCTCATCTTACATGATTGCGAAGAATACAGATGTGTGTGTTTTAGCAAATGTATTTACCCCCGTAATCAACATCACCCCTCCCCCTGAATTCCCACGCACCCATTTGCCAGCTATTCTTCACTCTCCCCCGGCTCCTGGGAACTACTGATCTGATTTTTATCACTCCAAGTTAGTTTTGCCTTTAGGTAACCGGGACCATACAGTACGTACTCTTTGGTATCTGGTTTCTTTCCCGTTGCCTAATGTTTTTGAGATCCTTTTATGTTGTTGCTTAAAGTGCGTTCATGTTTATTACTGAGTAGGATTTCAGTCGTGGATATATCCATTATTCCATTTTTAATGTGAGAAGGAAACTGTTGAACAGCAGCAGTGCTTGACTTGCTGTCATTTGCAATTTTAACAGTAGTTTCTAAGTGAATACACTGCTCTGCCACTAAAGAGCTGTAAGAGCAGAGATAAACTGCTTAAGCCCTCCGTGTTTTTCTCCTTTCAAGGTGAAGTAGTTGATGACCTAATTTATAGGCCAGAACTCCAAAAGTCCCTATCTTCGGTGTAAGCAAAATACGGAGTCCTTATTCTTTGGCGTGCATTTGTTTCATTTAGTTGTAAAATTTCTTTAAATAATCGAAGTGTGTACATGAAGTGGAGAGGAAACCCCAGTAGCTGATGAAGGTGGAGTAGGCTTAGGGAGAGGAGCCGGGAGGGCATCTGCCTGCACCTTGTTCATTCGACTGCATGTGGTGTGGCATCCTGCCAAGTGGTAGGATTAATGTGAGGGGTAGGTGACCAAATGCAGAGCTATCTTTTTTCCTTTGAGCCAATCTAATTTTATTTCCCTAGGACTGTTTTGTTTTGCTTGGCTAAGAAAAACTACCCAGCCAGTTATATATATCCTCATGAATCTCAAAAGTCTTCTCTTCTCTTTGCAGAATTTTTAATTAAAGAGGTTAAAGCTAAAATTGAGATCTACAGGGCAATCCAGTAAAGACTTAAAGATGCTAATTTGATAGATCCTTAATAACACTCTTCAACCTCATGGACTTTAAGCACAATAGTAAAAATTCTTTATTTTACAATACGTGTTTTTTTTTTTTGTTTGTTTTGTTTTGTTTTGAGACGGAGTTTCGCTCTTGTTACCCAGGCTGGAGTGCAATGGCGCGATCTTGGCTCACCGCAACCTCTGCCTCCTGGGTTCAGGCAATTCTCCTGCCTCAGCCTCCTGAGTAGCTGGGATGACAGGCATGCGCCACCATGCCCAGCTAATTTTCTGTGTTTTTAGTAGAGATGGGGTTTCACCTTGTTGACCAGGATGGTCTCAATCTCTTGACCTCGTGATCCACCCACTTTGGCCTCCCAAAGTGCTGGGATTACAGTTAGAAAGTAACAGCGCCTTAGTCCAAAAAAACAAAGTTATAACTTCTTATTCCCGAAGTAATACATGTTTTCTGTAAAACAAAATTAGAAAAACCCCATAAGCAAGTAGCCAAGAAAGAAAGAAAAAATCACGAATAATCTGGGAAAATCATGAGTAAATTTTTGATGCATAGCCTTTATGATTGTGTGTGCATTTTGTGTGCACACATAAATTTAAAGAAAAGTGTTTATATCCTATCCACTCTATTATCCAAACCTTTATTTCATATATGAACTTTCACTTATGAGAAGTTAAATGATTCGCTGTATTACCTACCTAGTTAACAGCTCATTGAGGTCAGCTGACTCTGAAACAAACACTAGGAAAAGGCAGATGTGGTAGATAGACGTAACCAATGTTGATATCATGGTTTTTTTCTCTTTTCTTTTTTTTTCTTTATCCAAAAAGAAAACTCAATCTCTTACAGATTTTGACTACTGGGATTATGTTGTTCCTGATCCCAACCTCAACGAGGTAATATTTGAGGAATCAACTTGCCAGAATTTGGTTAAAATGCTGGAGAACTGTCTGTCCGAATCAAAGCAAACCAAACTTGGTTGCTCAAAGGTCCTTGTCCCAGAGAAACTGACCCAGAGAATTGCTCAAGATGTCCTACGGCTTTCCTCCACGGAGCCCTGTGGCTTGCGAGGTTGTGTTATGCACGTGAACTTGGAAATTGAAAATGTATGTAAAAAGCTGGACAGGATTGTGTGTGATTCTAGTGTGGTGCCTACTTTTGAGCTTACACTTGTGTTTAAGCAGGAGAACTGCTCATGGACTAGATTCAGGGATTTCTTTAGCAGAGGTCGCTTCTCCTCTGGTTTCAGGAGAACTCTGATCCTCAGCTCAGGATTTCGACTTGTTAAGAAAAAACTTTACTCACTGATTGGAACAACAGTCATTGAAGGGTCCTAAAAAGGGAACATTTATAAAGGTTATTTCATCATTGCATAGTGAAACTATTCAGCTAGTCAGCTAAAGTCATTTATAGTTTGCCCCACCTACCCTCAATAAGAAACCCCAAATGTAGTCCATTTTCTTTTTGTGTTTCACATTCATAGCAACTGCAGCTAACAGGCTGATTTTCTGGCCTTTGGAGAAATGATCCAAAATAGTGTACATTTTCTGCATATATCACATTTTTGTAGAGAATTGAATGAGATGGAATAGGTAAGCAAAAGTAGAAGTCCATTTGAGTTGTACAGTTGATTCCACAATTTTCTTTCAGGTAGGTTTGCTAATAGACTGTATAAACCAGATCTGCCTAGTTTGATTTTCATATGGCTTTTTTTTTTTCTGTAAGTTTTCAGAGTGATTCTTTAAATCACAGAATCTTACTAAGTGACACTTAGCCTATCAAAACTTCCAGAAGCCTACACCACCAGTTCCTGACTCAAATTTGAATGGTTCTTAGACAGGAGGGTAGGATTAAGTAGGTGAGTCTAATTAAAGCTTAACCCTAGGTAAGAGTGAATGAGAAATATTACGGCTATAATGGAACTGCTTCACTGTTTCTTGGTGACTTCCTCATGCTAATGTTTTTAAAAGGCGACAAAAGCTTGTGCTGCCATTTCAGTAACCACAGTGTTGTTTTGGATGCTTTTATAAGCTCAGTTTCCCTTGTTCTTAAGTGTTAAATATTGTTTTTAAACTAGAAAAATGCAAAATATTGAACTGATATTTTTGTGTGTAGTTGATTACTCTTCCATTGAGTGAATGATGAATGCCTGTGAGGGCAGGAAATTAGTTCTGAGATTTAGTCCCTCTCTTATTTAGTAATCTGTCTTCTTTTCAGTATTACATATACTTAATCTCAGATGAACCATTTTGCCATGTCAATGTTACCTCATCTCTGGGCTTTTCTGGGAATTGAGGTATCTCTCCTTAACCCCAATTTTCAAGGGCAGTAGCTGTATACTACCACTTTGAATTATCGAATCGGGTCAGTTTACAAAGTCTGCATTGGCTATGGAGATACAGTTTATGGTACAGCCTAGAGAATGAAACTCACAGCCCAGATAACCATGCACATACCCGGATTTCTTCCACCTTGGATACCTGTCACTAGGGAATAATAAAGGCCTTATTTTTTGTCTTATTCTGACTAAGTAGATCATTATCTCTTTCCTTTTTTATGTTAATGAGAGAATTTAGCCTCTACCCAACAATGTTCAATTCAGCAAGGCTGATATCCTTGCTGTGGGTCGTGGATAAGGAGCTTATTCAGGTTTCCTACCCTAGCTATTAGCTCCTCTTCACATGCTGGAGACTGGTGTCAGGGACAGATGTATCATCCTGGTGTTACTCAAAAACAGGTGTGATCCTGTTACTGATACTATAAGTGACCTAAAATGTCACTGTTCAAATTAGCAAGTGTTCTAACAAACTAAACTCTTCAAATGCTTGGAAAGATACTACTACAAAGCCAATCTTTACAGAATTAGGCCAAGATAAATCAATGTTGTTCTGCATGTCTATTATTAGGCTCCAAAGGTTCACTGTGTTTCTGCTGCTGTCCTGGAGTTGTCACCACTGACTGGGCAACGCTTCTTGGGCATGGATGTAGAACTGTTATCCTTTTTCCACTAACAGTTATCTTTGACTCTCTTGCCTATTATGCTTACAGAATGGTGATGGCTTTTGGAGGCTGTTAAATTAATATTCCTGTTAAAGGAAATTAAAGTTTGTCTATTTTTGACAATAAAGCATTATATATTTTTAATTCTCTTGTCCTCTTTTTTTTTTCTTTCCCTTACTACTTGATGCAGTGGTCACAGGATAAGGGCAGCAATTACAAGGGCTGTAAGTAGGGATGACTCATTCCCAAGAAACGTTATATCAGAATTCCTTACGAGCCTGATAGGAGTGGGTTGTGCCTTCATCTCATTTAGCAAAATTGGGGTTAACAGGGAATGCAGCTATTTTGCCTGGTAGTAAAAATAGCCCACCATTTCTGCACCTGTGTAGCCTAACCCTATCTTAATGGGAGTGGACTGAAAGGGAGTGCACGCTAGACTAGTGTTGGTATCTTCTGCCTAGACACCCACGGTGGGCAAATGTAGGCAAAACTTCCCTTCCAAAGGTGGAAGACTTGGGGTATAAATGAAGAGAAGAAATAGTAGATCTAGGTAAAGGAATAAATAAATGGGTTATATAAAGAGGAAAATCCAATATTATATTATCACCTCAAAAGAGGCTCAGAGCAAGTAATGATGATGTCTTCCAGCTCAATTATAACAGATGCCTGAAAAGTGAAGCTATGTTTGCGGAGACTACTTCTTTTGCAAATGGAAGTCTGCAAACCTGAATGACCTCCTTCTGGGAGACATATTTATACTATACGAACCCCCAGGTAGCCTCAGGATTCTTGGTCCTTGGTCCAAGGGGCTTGGTCACCAAAAAGACCAAGGCTGTATTAGGGTGTTGGGACTTTTAGCCCCACCAAACCCTCACCTCCACCTGGAAGGAGAGAGGAGCTGAAGATTAAGCCAATGACCAATGATTTAACCAGTCTACATAATTCTACATAATGAAGCTTCCATAAAAACCCAAAAGGACTGTGTTCAAACACCTCTGGATAAGTGAACACTTGGAGGTTCCTGGAGAATGGTGGGCCTGGAGAGGACATGAAAGCTCTTGCTGCTTCCCACATTCCTTGGCCTATGCATTTCTTCAGCTTCTTTTCTATAAGTCTTTATAATAAACCAGTAAACATAAGTGCTTCCCTGAGTTCTGTGAGCTGCTCTAGCAAATTAATCTAATCCCAAGAGGGAGTCATAGGAACCCTAATTTATAGCAGGTAGGTCAGAAGCAAAGGTAAAGCAAACTAGGGCTTGAGGTTGGCATTGGAAGTTGGGGGAGGGGGACAGTCTTATTTGAGGCTGTCTCCAGGTGGTGTCCGAATGGAGTTGAATTAGAGGATACCCAGCTGGTGTCAGATGCAGAATTGATTGCTTGCCTGGTGTGTGAGGAAAACCCACACACATTTGGTCACAAATGGCTTCTGTGTTCATTTTTGAGTGGGAGGGTATAGGAGAAATCAAATTTGATTATTTTCACCCCTCAGTATTCTCATAATGGGTAAAGGATGTTGTTTTTAATAACTGGTACAATAATGACCTTTCACAGGAAAAAAATAAGTTGAATGCACACACATTAAGCATAAAAAATCAATTTCAGGTTGATTGAGAAAAATATGAAAGGGAAACTTAGAAGACAGAATTTTCATAATTTTGAAGTAGAGGAAAGAATTCTTAAATAAGAGGACAAGATGCACTGAAACATTTCTTTATCAAATAATCCTATAAGGAAGACAAAATTAAAACTCAGGAACTGGAAGAAAGTATTTTCAACACATATAACTGAAAAATGGTTTGGAACCAGAATACATCAAGAATTCTTGCAAAGCAATAAGAACACCACAAACCAACCCCCAAAAATATATAGTCAAAAGCCTGAATAGGCACCATGTGGAAAACGAAACCAGTCTGACTGATAAATATACGAAAACATCTTCAATCTAATGAGTAATCAGAGAAATTCAAATAAAAAGCAATAATAAAATATCAATATAGACATCCACGTTATTTTTAAAAAATTGATAATTCCAAAAGTTGGTGAGGACGCACACAAAAAAAATCACATCAACAAGTCAATATATGTATGTGGCATTATTTTATAAAATTGATAAGTATATTTTGTGAACCAGCATATCAGCGTTTTTCAAACTTTTTTTTTTTTTGAGAGAGAGAGAGGGTCTTGCTCTGTCTGTCACACAGGCTGGAGCACAGTGGCATGATGACAGCTTACCATAGCCTCTATTTTCCAGGCTCAGGCAATCCTCCCACCCGAGCCTGCCAAGTACCTGAGACCACGAGTGTCCACTACCACGCCCAGCCAATTTTTTTATTTTTTGTAGAGACAGGGTCTACCCTATGTTGCCCAAACTGGTCTTATACTGCTGAGCTCAAGTGAATCCTCCCACTTCAACTTGCCGAGGTGGTGGTATTACAGGTGTGAGCCACTATGCCCTGCCTCTCCAATTTTTTAAACTTTCATTCAAATTACTTATCCTAAGTTTAAAAAATTGCAAATGATGTAAAGTCCAGAATGTGAGAAATACTGACCTTTTAAAATAAAACTATTACACCATCTTTTAAGTATTTCCAATAGAATGTAAGTAGCATAGTAATCTGACATTCAACGACATCTATTTAGAAAACATTAAAATAGGGTCTTCAACAGAATTAAATTTTTTCGGTGATACTTCTCTTTATCTTTATTCCTGTCTCTTTTCAAAGTCTACATTTTATACTGAGTTTTTCTTTAATGTAAATTCTTTTAAATTTAAAAGTCCTTTATTATTTCTTCTCTATAAACAATAATTATAATTGAAATTCAAATTTTTTAAATTTTCTGTGACTGTGAGTCTTTAAATGTCAATTTTTGAGTGAGTTAACTTTGCAAATAGTAATAATACACGATGGCCAAAATAACATGTTTTCCAAATTTTTGAAGACCGTTAAACATAATAATAATACTAAGCTATTTCTTAATGAGACGACCCTTTAGTTAATTAATTTGTGGTTTAATTTTTTTTTTGCTAGAATCGAGAGTTTAGCATTATTTCTTTTCATCTTTCTCTCTCTCTCTCTCTCTCTCTCTCTCTCTCTCTCTCTCTCTCAATGTCTCACTCTCTGGCTCAGACTGGAGTGCAGTGGTGCAATCATAGCTCACTGCAGCCTCAAACTCCTGAGCACAAGCATTCCTCCCACCTCAGCTTCCCGAGTAGCTAGGACTACAAGGGTGTACCACCACACCCAGCTCACTTTTTAATCTTTTGTAGAGATAGGGTCTTGCTATGTCACCCAGGCTGGCCTCAAACTTCTGGCATCAAGTGATCCTCCTGTGTCAATCTCAAAGTCCCAAATTCTTTCAAAGAATTCTTTCAAAGCAATAAGGAAATCACAAACAACCCCCCAAAAAGTGCATGTTCAAAAGCCTAAGCCACCATGCCTGACCATCTATTTCTTGTTTCTATAGATGTAAGCTCTGAGAAAATCTATTCACATCAATAAGATGGGAATGTAGGAGATTTGGTTATCTATCACTCAATCTTTGACCAACTTTCAAGGTATATATTCAAATCACATAAAAATACATCACCAAAAAATTATTTTAAATGATTAGTCTGCACATTATTTAATGAGGTTTTCTTTCAATATTGTTGAAACAAAAAAAACTGAAACCACCTGACTCACAAAAGTACTGTTACCTAAGCATATTAGTTTGCTAGGGCTACAATAACAAAGTACCAAAGACTAGAGAGTGTAAACAACAAAAATATATTGTCTCACAGTTCTGGAGCTAGAAGTCCAAGAGCAAGGTATCAGAAGGATTGGTTTCTTCTGAGGCCTCTCTTTTAGGCTCATAGGTGAGGTCATCTTTTCTCTGTATCTTCACATTGTCTTCCTCTGTGTTCATGTCTATGTCCTAATCTCCTCTTCTTGTAAGGACAACAGTCATTGGATTAGGGTCTACCCTAGGGGCCTCATTTTAACTTAATTACCTGTCTAAAGACCCTATCTCCAAATGCAGTCACATGCTGAGGTACTGAGGGTTAGAATCTAAGAATTTGGGGTTAACACAATTCAGCCATAAAGCCAAGCATTCAAATACTAAATACTTTTAATACTATCCTATAGCAATATTTCAAACTGTCCCTTTCTTTAGCACTCTAGAAGCTTTTACACCCTGGAATAAAGTATTATAGTAAGATTGACCAAAAGTGAGAGAAAGGTATGTCTTTTGTTAATTGAAGGAAGAAGATAAAGAGCAAATTTTAAATCAGGACTTGTGTCTCTGGCAAAGCCTTAGAGAGATCAGTTTTAGAAAAGAGCATATATAGAAGCAAAAGTCAATTTCTAAACCTTTTGCTTCTATATATTTAGAAATAAAACTATTTGCACCCTACATGTTCACATATCACATGGAAAATATTTGTATATCCTTGTACATATATCCCTGTTTTAGGACTACTGCCCTTTATTCTTGCACTAATGCATTAGGAGACTCACAGGAGTTGAGCAACACAACTGTCTGGAAGAGCAATGTGGAGTGCCCATCAACTGTGGAATGGATACATGAATTGTGGGTATTGTCACAATTGAAGGCTGGTCAGCAATGAAAATGGACTTTAAATTACAAATGGGGCTGGTCTGGGTACAGTGATATTCACAACTAATGGGTTACAACCAGTTACAGATTTTTTTTTTATTTTTTATTTTTATTTTTGAGACAGGGTCTTACTTCCATTGCCTAGGCTGAAGTGCAATGACGAGATCATGACTCATTACACCCTCGACATCTCCGGCTCAGGTGATCCTCCCACCTTACCCTCCTGAGTAGCTGGGACTACAGGCATGTGCCACCATACCTGGCTATTTTTTTTTAATATTTCTTTTAGAGATGGGGCTTCACCATGTTGCCCAGGCTGCTCTCAAATTCTTGGGCTTAAGCAATCCACCTGCCTTGGCCACCCTAAGTGCTGGGATTACAAGTGTGAGCCACTGTGCCTGACCCATATTTTTTTTTTTTACTTCTCCACTCCTACTGCTTCACTTGGTTAGCCTTTAAAAATAAAATAAATTTTAATTTAATGTAATTTAAAAAATTAATAAAAATAATAAATTACAAATGATCTGGATGGATCTTTGAAATATATTATTGAATACAAAAAGAAAGTCACAAATGAACAAATAGACCATTTTTCTGTTTATGTAATGATCAAAGACATAAAACATTAAAATGTTTAGGGATGCAAATATATATGAGGCATCTATTAAAAAGTCTGGGGATTTGTAACAAATTTTAGAAGAATGAATATGTCTAAAGAGAGAGAAAAGTAAGTGAGAATAATGAGAGGTTCACAGATAACATCAAAGGTCATAGTAGCAATCTTTTCCTTAAATTTGGAAGTAGGCATAAATATGCTATTAAATTGTAACTCTTTATGTTTTACATGTATTTGATAAATCTCTTTTTGTACTTAGTAGTTACTAAAACATTTTAAAATGTTTAAAGGCAATTTTAAAACTTAAATAAAATTCTAGGGGAAAATAAAATTATTTGTTTCTCTACCTAAAAATTTTCTGCCAGTCATAGTGGCACATGCCTGTAATCTCAGCACTTTGGGAGGCTGAGGCATAAGGTTCACTTAAAGCCAGGAGTTCAAAACAAGCCTGAGCAATAAAGTGAGACCACTGTTTTTACAAAAAATTTTAAAATTAGCTGAGTGCACTGTCCTGCTCCCATAGTCCAGGTTACTCCGGAGGTTGAGGTGGAAGGATTGCTTGAGCCCAGGAGTTCAAGGCTAGAGTGAGCTATGGTCATACCACTGCACTCCAGCCTGGGTGACAGAACAAGACACTGTCAAAAAAAAAAAAAAATCATTACCATTGCATATTGTTAGTCTTGCAACAGATTTACCTTTGCAGAGGATAATATAAAGTAATTTTTATTGCCTGAACATGCAATATCTGAAAAATTATGACAGGTTATGCTGAGGAATGCAAATGAGTTAAATGAGGCTGCTGAAGAACTTGACCATCTGGATTACTAAGATTTGATCTTATTTTCAGAACTGATAATTAGGTAGAATTATCAAACAAATAACAAATATTGTTATTACATAACAAATATTTGTTAATAATTTATAAACATAAAAAGGATACTTCTTTACTCCATCCAAACATGCTGAAGGAAAAGCAAAGACAGATGGCTTGATTCATATAAACCAAATTATAGCTCAAGTGTGGCTTTGTTGAGAAAGAAGTTTTCTAAATCCATTTCAAGACAAAACTCTAGACCAAAGCCATTTGAAGGGACTATAGAAGAGCATTTTGTGGTATCCTATCAGCAATAGCATAAAGATATTGAGTCAACTGTTACTGTGTTTCAGAGCATCTTCTGGGTAGCTACCACATAATCCAAAGTGAATTTCTGTCACAGACACTGTGAAGTCTGAAGGAAGTACCAGCAGCATCAGGACAGAACAGTTTGGCATGAGAGAAGTGAATCTGGTGTCAAAGAATTCCCAAGGGTCTAAAATTAACCCAACTTTAAGGTAACATATTAGCCTGCCACAGGTTCATGGATACTTGTAGGAAACACAAGACTTCCAGAATTTTACTATTCATGCATAGCCAGCAGCATGGACATCAGCATATTTGCATCAGTCCCCTCTTCTCCTTAAGTCCCACAGGAGTAGGAAGGTTAGGCCCAGGTGGATGCCTATGGGTTACGTTACAGGAGAAGAACTCTGACCTTAGAGAACCCAAGGGCATGCCTGCCCTTTGCTTCAGACACTATCTGTCTTCCACAGTTATCCACTATAAAAATATCCTTGAAAAGATAGTCCAAAACTAAAGGCAATCACTGCCTCTCTTGTAAAAGAGGCAGAAATATGAGAGAACCACAGAGAATGTCTCCCACAGCCAGTGTTAAGAACTGGGCCTGTATTCGTTCTCACAAAGCAAGCTTTTTTTTTTTTTTTTTTTTTTAATATATGTCTTAAGGTCTGAGCACAGATATCTTAATCATATTTTACACTGCTTCTTCTATTGTGTTTTTATAACCTTAACAAATATTATTAGCAATAAATTGAATTGCAACATAATAATTAAATAGTTTTCCTGGAAAATATAATAGTCCTGAACTTGTATGTTATAGTAGTCATTGGACTTCCCCAAATATTCTGCAGCTTGTTCTAGAGATGGGATATAATTATATTTCTCTACCACTAGCCCCCCTTGAAATTAGCTATGGTCATCTGAAATGCTTTTACCAAAGAAGTGTGACCAGAAATGACAAGAGGGCACATCTATCAGTCTGAGTCACTGAGGAAAAAAATTAATCCAGTTCTTTCACTGCTGAGTCAAATTAAAGCTTTGGATAAGAAAGAAATAAGCCTTCTGTTAAGCCACTGAATTTCGGGAGACTTTTGACATTGCAGCATAATCTGATCTATCTTGATTAACACCTATGTACCAAATAATATGGCCTCAAAATATTAACTGCAACTTTGCAAAATTAGAAAGTATACTGAGCAACTTACAATCATATAGACCATACTAATACACTTCTCTCAATAACTGAGAAATCAATCAAAAAGACAATTAAAGAAGTGAAATATGTGAATGACACCCTAAACATTAGAGTTTTATGCACCATATTGAATGACCATACATAGAACTATAAGCCCCACTTAGTAAGCACACATTACTTACATGTATACATAAAAAGTTCACAAAAATTTAAATTTTATAATATGAAGCAAACCTTAAATTCACGAAGACTGTTTTGTGCAATAAATTATAAAAATCTAAAAACCAGCCACAAGACCTCCATACAGTTAGAAATTTAACTACAAATATGCTTCTAAAGAATTATGGGTGGAAAAAAAAAGAAAAAGAATTCATGGGTCAAAAAGGATAGTTAGAAAAAACTTGGAATTTAATGAGAATGAAACTGTTACATAGCAAAACATATAGTATGCAGTTAAGACAGTGTTTCTTGGTGAGCAGGTCTATGCATATCTGTCCCCACAGGTCCAAGGAGGCTGAAAGGCTGGAGAAAGAAGCTGATAAATCTAGTTTCTAAGAAAGAAACATGTAATAGAGACTTACAACAGAAGCCATGTCTAGTGCAGCCACCATAAGATGAGATGGTGAATCCCCATGTTAATACCCCCCAGAACCAGGGTTTATATGCCTTAGGGAATTTGCCTGTGGGCCAGATTTATGATTGGTATCTACTTACAATAACATTTATGGTATGCAGTAGATAAAGTAGAAATCTTAGAGGCATTTCCAGAAGAGGCCGATGAAAGTATTACATAGCCAAACATACAGTATGCAGTTAAAGCAGTTGTTCCTTGATAAGCAGGTCTATGCATATCTGTCCCCAAAGGTCAAGCTGAAAGGCTGAAGAAAGAGGCTGATAAATTTAGTACAGGTGTTAACCAGCAGTCAAAATGGCAGATTCACATCCAAGATGGAGTCACTTCAGCCTCCACAGCAGTACATGAAAAGAAATGTATAGCTTTAAATCCTTGTATGAGAAAAGAAAAAAGATAAAATCAATCAACTAAACGGCCAGTTAAAGATGTTAAAAAAAGAAACAGAGAAACCTCAAAACCTAGAAAGAAGAAAATGATAAGGATATGAGCAGAAATTGATGACTTAGAAAATATAAAGAGTAGAGAGGATCACAAAAATAAAGTCCAATACTTTTGAAAACACTATTAATAACATTTGCAAACGCTGTGAAAATGAACAAGAAAATAACAGAAAGCATCTATCAGCAGCTACAGGAATGAAAATAAGGATAGATAGACAGATACAATAAATAATATAAGAAAAATAGAAGTACATTCATTCTCCAACATAACTAAATCTCAATATTGTATTTACTGAAAAGAGGAAAAATTATCAGTATAGTATAACATATTATTTATGGATCTAGGTATACATATAGTAACATTGTAAAGCATAAATGTAAAAAATTAAAACCAAATTCGGTGTAATAGTTACCCCCAAAGAAAGCATGGCATGAGATCTGAAACCTCAGTGAAGTAATATCACTAATCTGGTATGCAGTTATTTTCTCATTGTCTATATTTTTCTATGTACTTGAATATTTTACAGTTTTTTTTTTAAAGGACTAATTATTCACAAGAGGATTGACTCAAGGGATAGAGTTGTATATAGAAAAAAGTGTGGCAACAGAAAACGTTTTGAAATTACTCTGAGCAACTTAAAGGCAGAAACTTGGATTTTTATCTTTGTCAATATTTGGTAATTTCTTTGTTAAATAGATTAGTAAGAGATGAATACAGCCTGGAATGTGGAGACCTTAGATGCCACACTAAGAAATGTATAGTCAGTTACATAGTCGAGCCTGTTTATAAGCTATTACAACATAGAATTTTGGGTAAATCAATCAGACAATATTGTATATAGTAATTTAATAGCCTTAAAGACCCAAGAGGCAGGAGGTCAGAGAAAAACCTATTGAAATAGCCTAGGTAAGAGGGGAGACTTGTCTAAATTAGAATAGAAACATTCTATGTTAAATAATAATAATAATTAGTTCAAGGGTCAGTACAAGGAAAAATAACAGGCTTTGGCATATGAATCTAAGGAAGAGAAAAAGGAGAGTATCAGTAAATTTCTGGTATTCAGGCTTTTCTGCGGCTTGTTTAATGTAGAAGACAATATTGTCACCCACAATAGGCAATGAGAGCATTTACAGGAGCTTAAACAAGATAGCAACCACACATCTTACATCTAGTATTATTTCCATTTAATAACTGCCTTAAGTAGGATTCCCAGGAAACAGATCCTGCTATGGAGATTTGCAGGCAGTAAGTTAAAGCCCTTCCAGTCAACACCACTGGAAGAGAAGGAAGTCAGACTGAGCAGAGGAAATGGTTGAACAGTTGATATAATCTCAAAAAATAAAAATTAAATTTAACAAAGGCTCTTAACTGATGTCCCAGGCAACTTTAAAGTTAGGATGCCCTTTAGAGTTAATTACCCTGCAGCAAGAAGGTTTGACCTCTATCTCCTCCGCTATTAATTAGACACTGGAAATGAGCTGCCACAAGGTAGGGGTGTATGCCTTTGGACAAGGCAGATCCCTTCAGTGGAAAGCAATTTCTGAGGTGTTGGCTCGCCTGTGAGCAGTCAGTTCCCAGCACTTCAGCAGGGATTATGCTTGCTGCAGACATGAAGAGGGAACCTGGGGGGTGGCACATCACAATGTCCACCCTAGTCCTTTGCTTATGCCGTTTGGATCCACTTATCTTATAAAATAAGTTCTGGGCCCAGCTCTTCCAGGAGTCTAACTCGTCTATTTTACTGGGAAAATGGACAGAAAAAAAGCTTAATGGGACCAACTATAGCCCTCCCATATTCATAGTAGTAATTCAGGGGTCATTATGATGCTTTTTAAGTTTCAGGTTATCAAATGTCAACTCAGACCCTGTATTAGCAAGAGTTCTTAGAAAACAAAACCAGCTGACAAGGAGTGTGTGTCTGTGTGTGTGTGTGTGTGTGTGTGTGTGTGTGTCTGTGTGCATGTATGTGTGTTTGTAGCATTAAAAGAAAAAGTGTAGATAAATTTAATGAAGTTTAACTGAACAAAGAACAAATTAACAAATCAGGCAGCTCTCAAACCAGAAGAGGTTCAGGGAGACTTCAGCCTTGTGGTCAAAGATGACTTACGGATAGAAAAAAGAAAGCGACATAGAGAAAATGGAAGGGAAGAACAGAACCAGCCAGATTGGTTACAGCCAGGCATTTGCCTTATTTGAATATGATTTGAACAACTGGCTGACTTTGATAGACCAAAACTTGGTAATTGGTAGTAGAGTAGGTTACAGCCTGTTTACACATCCAAGTAACTTACAGTTTACTATGTATGGAGAAACCTTCAGGCTGAATTTAAACTATGTAAGAAAGCAGCTTTTGGCTAAACTTAATTTAACAGCAGTGTGCTGGGAGAATTCCTTTTTACCTGGTGAAGGTCAGTTCATTCTATTTAGGGTTTCTACTGACTGGATAAGGCCCACCCATATTATGAAGGGTAATCTGCTTACTTAGTCTAACAGTTGAAATGTTAATCCCATGTTAAAAAAAAAAAAACCTCCACAGAAACATTCAAAATAAGGTTTGACCAAGGATCTAGGCACTGTGGCCCCGCCAAATTGACACATAACTGTCGTAGACTCCATGTCCAAAAGAATTTGAAGTTATGCATTCTCCATTTCTACTGCACAGCAACCCAGACAAATGGCTATAGGTCACTTTGGAGAAGGACAAGGAGCATGATTATTGTATACACTTGCCGTGGGATTGCTGAATTTTTTCCTCCAAAATGTTCATCCTCCCCTTTAGTATAGGCACACCTCATTTTATTGCACTCCTCTTTATTGAGCTTTGCAGATATTGCATGTTTTACAAATTGAAGGTTTGTGGAAATCTCGTGTCAAGCAAGTCTATCAGCACCATTTTCTCAACAGCTTGCGCTCACTCATGTCTCTGTGTCACATTTCGGGAATTCTCACAATACTTTGAGCTTTTTCATTATTTTCTTTGTTATGGTGATCTGTGATCAGTCGTCTTTAATCTTGCTATTGTAATTTTTTGGGAGCACCACAAACCACATCCATGTAAGACAGCAAACTTAATCAATAAAGGTTGTGTGTATCCCGATTGCTCCTCCAACAAGCCTTTCCCCCACCTCTCTCCCTCTCCTCAGGCCCTCTTGTTTCCTGAGACACAATGATATTAAAATTAGGCCAATTAATAACTCTGCAATGGCTTCTAGGTGTTCAAGTGGAAGGAAGAGTCACATATTTCTCGCTTCAAATCAAAACCAGAAATGATTAAGCTTAATGAAGAAGGCATGTCGCAAAAGCCAAGACAGACCAGAAAGTAGACCTCTTGTCCCAAACAGTTAGCTAAGTTGTGAATGCAAAGAAAATTTCTTGAAGGAAATTAAAAGTGCTGCTCCTGAACACAGGAATCATAAGAAATCCAAACAGCCTAATTGCTAATGGGTAGAACGTTTCAGAGGTCTAAACAGAAAATCAAACCAGCCTAACATTCCCTTAAGCCAAAACCTAATACAGAGCAAGACCCTAACTCTCATCAGTTCTACAAAGGCTGAGAGAAGTAAGAATGCTGCAGAAGAAAAGTTGGAAGCCAGCAGAGTTGGTTCATTAGGTTTAATGGAAGAAGCTAAAAGTGCAAGGTAAAGCAACCAGTGCTGATATGGAAACTGCAGCAAGTTATCCAGGAGATCTAGCTAAGGTCATTGAAGAAGGTGCCTTCTCTCAACAACAGGTTTTCAATGAAAAAAAAAGGGCCTTTTATTGGGAGAAGATGCCATCTAGAACTTTCATAGCTAGAGAGGAGAAACCAATGCCAAGCTTCAAAGAGCACATTGACTCTCTTGTTAAAGACTAATGCAGCTGGTGACTTCAAGTTAAAGCCAGTGCTCATTTACCTTTCCAAAAATCTTAGGATTCTTAAGCAAGATGCTCAGTCTACTCTGCCTGTGCTCTATAAATGAAACAACAAAGCCTGGATGACAGCCCATGTTTTTACAGGATGGCTTACTGAATATTTTAAGCCCCCTGTTGAAACCTACTGCTCATAAAACAAAAATAGGCTTGATGGCTCACATCCGTAATCCTAGCACTTTTGGAGGCCAAGGTGGATCACTTTAGGTCAGGAGTTTGAGACCAGCCTGGCCAACACGGTGAAACTCTGTCTCTACTAAAAATAAAAAATTAGCCAGGTGTGGTAATGAGCACCTGTAATCTCACCTATTCTGGAAAATGAGGCAGGAGAATCACTTGAACCCAGGAGGCAGAGGTTGCAGTGAGCTGAGATTACGCCACTGCACTCCAGCCTGGGTGACAGAGTGAGACTTCATCTCAAGAACAAAAACAACACAAAACAAAATAAAAAAACAAACCAACCAAAAATAAAGATTTTTTTCCACACATTACTGTTTATTGACAACATCCTTAGTCACCCAAGAGCTCTGACGGAGATGTACAAGTTTACTGCTGTTTTCATGCCTGCAAACACAGCATCCATTCTGCAGCCCATGGATCAAAGAGCAGTTTCAACTTTAAGTTTTATTATTTTAATAATACATTTTATAAAGTTATAGCTGTCATAGATGGTAATTCCTCTGATAAACCTTGGTGTAAATTTAAATCTTCTGGAAAGGATTCATCATTCTATGTGCCATTAAGAGCATTATAATTTATGGGAGGAAGCCGAAATATCAATATTAACAGGAGTTTGGAATGGAAGTTTATTTCAATCCTTATGGATAACTTTGAGGGAGTCAAGATTTCAATGGAGAAGTTACTGCAGCTATGGTAAAATTAGAAGTGGAGCCTAAAGATAGGCTGGATCACTATAATAAAACTTGAACAGATGAGGTATAGCTTCTTACGGATGAGCAAAGAGTGATATCTTGAGATGGAATCTACTCCTGGTGAAGATGCTATGAACATTGCTGAAATGACAGCAAAGGATTTAGACTATTCCATAAACGTAGTTGACAAACAATGGCAGTGTTTGAGAGGATTGACTTCAATTTGGAAAGAAGTTCTACTAAGGGTCAAATGCTATAAAACAGCATCACATGCTACAGAAAATCCTTCTGTGAAAGGAGGAATCAGTTGATGTGGCAAACTTCTTTGTTTTATTTTGAGAAATTGCCACAGCCATGCCAACCTTCAGCAACCACCACCCTGATCAGTCAGCAGCTACCAACAATGAGGCAAGACCCTGCTCCACCAGCACAAAGATTACGACTCCCTGAAGGTTCAAATGATCATTAGCATTTTAGCAATAAAGTATTTTCAAATTAAAGTGTGTACATTTTTAGACATAATACTATCACACACTTAACAGACTGCACTATAGTGCAAACATATCTTTTACATGCACTGAGAAACCAAAACGTTTCTGAGACTCTCTTTATTGCAATATTTGCTTTATTATGGTAGTCTAGAATGATAGCCACAATATCACCAAAATATGCTTATATGTAGGTTACATTCTAAATATTGACTGAATTTTGGAAACGGATGAAAAATTGTGACTTTTTATTGGAATGGCTGCCTCCAAGGAGAGACGTGACTTTGGGTGAGGGCACTAACTGCAGAAGGTCTCAGCTGAAAGTTGTCAGCCACCAAAACATCCAGCATCTGGTAGATGAGTGTCCCAGACCCATATGGCACACAGTGGCATCCATTACAACCACCACTCCTTTTAAGGTGAATATAGACAGGTGGAAATGAGAAATGAATATCCGTTTGAAGTGGTGGAAAGGAGATATATTGGCAACATTTTAAATTCCAAATTATTACAGCCCTTGTTGGTCTTAGCTCTGCATCAATCTCATTTGAGTAACTTACATCACAGTGTTCTCAGGTTTGTGTGGAATAATTCTGACATATCAAACATAAATAACTAGCATAGCATAGATCTATAAATAAACAAAGGAAGTGTTTCCCAGTGAAAAAGGTTTTGCTAGGGTCTCATGTATTTGTAGAGGGTAGAGAGAACAGCCAGAAAGTTTTGACCTGACTGCCCGAAAATGATGTAAGGATAACTCCCTAAATGACAGTACCAGTTCTCCAAACTTTTGTACACCCAAGACTCTCCACTTATGATCTTAGGTGTAATGAAAAACAACAGACTATGAGAAAACTGATATTTAATAGTCAGTTCTACAAATGTAAAGGGTCCCAGTTGAAGTAGAAGCCCAAAATAACATATTATTGAGTACAGCACCACACCAGATGGCCTCTCCCAGATCCTGTGGGGGCAAAAAACACTTTATTTGCCTGAGTCACAGAATTACTGGTGTGAGCCATGGGAGCCAAAGTCCAAGGCTGTTCTTGATTGAAAGCCCTGAAAAGTATTGCTTTAGTTTTTCATAGTAATCAACTCAAATGGCTGCACATTCAAATTCTTTCATCTAGCAACGTTTAAATCATTGCAAGGAGTGGAATTTTATTAATTTAAAAATTATTTCTTTTTGCTTATTGACTGGTGCATGTTGTGTTTCTCCTTAATAAGCAGAGGAAGTAACAGTAAATCCAGTTGAATGCTGATATAAACTGTGGGGTTTCTGGCCTCAGAGGTGTAAGCAGAGGAGCAATGAACAAGGTTATTATGGAAAAAAAGTATTTCTGGAATTCAAGCATTGCCATTATGAGTTGGTTTATCTATATTACTCTGAGTATCCGGAGTATTACAACATATTACACAGTTTACAACAAACCTTTTATGATAGTCTTGTAATGTGCCTTTTCTATACTTTAATTCAAGTGGAAAAATAAACAAAACAAATTTCCTCTTTAAAAAATTCAGGACTAGACCAAGAAAGAAAGCAAAAAATGTGAAAACAAACAAAAGCTACCTCTTCAAGGTGCCTTTCTGTGTAGTCACATTTAAAGCTTCCATTCATACGCACTTTCCCCCATCGCCTTTTATTATTTTACTTCTCATCTGAACCCTATCTTCGCAAGATTTGCACTTATTTGTACAGCAGTTTAAAAACTCATGTATCCTGTCTAAATCATTTAAATGAAAGCTTTTGTTATTTTATAATATTTTATAATATACTCTAGGAAATGTGAGCCACTCCTTTACATAGGCTGTTTGCATTCAATGTTATCATGAACAAATAAAATTAAGTCTGGGAAGACCTGCCTTAGAAAGGACTGCTGCAAATAAAACCAGGCAGAGTGGAGTCTCCTTGCATGGATCAGGACAATTTAGATCATAACGTGGTGGAGCTGAAACTAATTAATAAAAACAAGGGAGGGTATTAATTGAAGGCAATACTGTGTTGATGTAAAAATAAATGTAAAAAATATTAATGTTAAAAAAAAGCATAACTATTCCCAGCCAAGGTAGAACAGAGTTTCTCTAATTTGTGGAAATCACCTAGGTCACATATTAACAAATTTCCAGAGCTATGCCCCGGAGTTTGTGAGTTGGATCTGGGGTCAGTGCTGTGTTTAACAAATCTCTCTGGGATTTAATGTGACTGGGTAAGTGAGGGAATTCCCAGTGTTTCTGCTTATTCCAATACAACATTCCTAAGAAATCTTGCATTCTGCCAAACTGCACTCTAAAAATAATAGCATTCACAGTAAAAAATAGAAAAATAAGATTAGAGTTAGTCACTCACAACCTGCACAATGTTGTAACCAGAGCACTAACAAAAATAATATCAGTCCTAATCAAACAAACATAGAGCTACAATCATAAAGAAATGTTATGTAGTAAATGTAGGATTTTACTATTGAAAGAAAAGATGAAAGCTAACAACAAAAGGGTGTGTATGGAGGGATTTCCTTGTTGAATCATGAAGACTAGGATTTTAAAAAAAAAAAGGATACGGGAGAACCCAACAGTATATACTTTCAAGTATGGCCAAATTCATCCTAGAGGAATCCCAGGAGGTGAATGGGCTCCACACAGCATCTTCTTCCTCTGAGGCTTGCTGCCTCCCACTGGGTTCATGTAATTTACAAGTTTTTGTGACTTGTAGACCACTGTGGTGAAATTACTTAAGACCAGACCAAATTCCACGTCATATTCACATCTCTCATTTGACAACAGCCTTTGAGGTAATGTATGGTATAGAAACACAGGTTATAGAAGTAATGGACTTAGATTGGATATGCTCATAGCCACAAGAACTTAAGTTAAAGTAGCCTTTCTAAGAAGATATCAAATAAGGGTGAAGCGGACTGAAATGTTTATACTTTCCAACCCAGTGACTTCCTTGCAAGCATCCCAGTGTTGCTACTGGCTCCACTGCCACTGCCCACGTGGGAAACTGGTTGCCACACTTGTGGCGCATGCATTCCATACAGCCCTGTGTCTTCAATGCTCTGTCCTTTAATTCAAGGTCCGGGATGGCCCACTTCATAAGAAGCATCATTTGAACACTTACTTTGTACTAGACACTGTACTAGAATGTTGCTGGTTAATCTTCGTAACCCAATAAGCAAGATATAATTTCTCCATTTTGCTGAGGGGTAAACCTCAAAGACATACTTAACTTGCTCAAAGGCTCACAGCCATTGATGAAGTTGTGGAATCCAAATGCAAACCTACATTGGCTTGGGGTTCATAGTAGGGCCACGCCAGCATGAGGCATTAAATGCTAGAAAGGCAAAGCTAGTCAGATGTCAAAGCTAGTCAAAGCAAGGTTCAAACATAGAGAGGACCAAACACAAACACCAAGTTCTAAAGTCAGGGTAGTCTGTGACTGCAGAGCCCAGAGTTCAACACTGGATGAAAACAGAAGAAAGCGAGGCTGATCAACAATAAGCAATAAGATTTCCTTGGCCACTGCATGCACACCCGGGAAGTTTGCCATCGTCTTTGTGGGCTGGTATAGAGGTGGTATGAAGCACACAAGCCGGCTGGCTTAGGACCAGATGCAGGGCAGAGAGTGGATGAGCGTCTCTACCAAAGTGGATATTTTTCACAAAGCACCTTCCTTCCTATAGCTTACCCTAGGTCCCTGGACCTCCACTACCATCTGAGACTCCGGAAGACTCACAAACCCAAAGCAAAATACCTGGGTTGGAATCCCCAATTTATCACTAACTAGGTAACCTTGGTAAAGTTTCTTGTCCTCAGTTCCCTTGTCTGCAAAAATAAAACTAATACCTCAGAGTCATTGTGATGATTAAATGATTTAATATACATCAAGCTCTTGGAACTGTACACAGCACAAACTTAGTAGTCTTTACTACTTGTTTCTAAGCATGACCTTTTGGGCTAATAGATACCGACCTGGTAGGGTTTGACTCTGTCTCCACCCAAATCTCATCTTGAATTGTACTCCCATAATTTCTATGTGTTGTGGGAGGGACCTGGTGGGAGATAATTGAATTGTGGGGGCAGTTTCCCCATACTGTTATAAGTGAATACTGTTATGTAGTGACTAAGTCTCATAAGATCTGATGGTTTTATCAGGGGTTTCTGCCTTTGCATCTTTCTCATTTTCTCTTGCCACTGCCATATGAGAAATACCTTTGACCTCCTGCCATGATTCTGAGGCCTCCCTAGCCATGTGGAACAGTAAGTCCAATTAAACCTCTTTTTTCTTCCCAGCCTTAGGTATGTCTTTTTCAGCAGCAGGAAAACAGACTAATACATGGCCACACACACAGAGGGAATTAGCAACAGAGGATATAATCTAAAGCTCATAAAGTCATCAAGAGGCTAAATTCTCTCCAAGTTCCCTGAACACCAGGTGTGGACACAACAGACTATTTTAGGATCCCACTCACCAAAGACTTTGCAAGCCACACTTTCCAAGGTTCAATGACTTGGCAGGAAGGAGTCCACAGGTGTCAGACCTTTAGAACTCTTCACTGGGTACGCCAGAGATTGACAGGTTCTCCAACAATACACTACGCATCTTGACTTTGATTTAAGGCAACATTCTAAAATGCTTTACTAAAGTAATTGTTAGCACTCACATAGGAAAGAAGTGAAGACTAGTGAAGATCTTACATTTCTTAACATTCATTTATAACAAACTAACCTAATTTATTTATTTGGTTGTCTCCTTTCACTCTAAATTTAGGTCTAAAGAAATAGAATAACCGACTTCAAATATTTGAAACATTGTTGTGTGCATGAAGATTACATGCATTCAACATGACCCCAAATCCAGGGATCCAAGCAGCTGAAAAACAGATTTTCTAGTTCAATAAAAATAATGAAACCTTTCTAACAGTCTAAACCACAGGGATGCCAACTTCCTACCGGTGGGTTGAATTTAAACCTCGTGCAATCTTTTGTTTGGCTTACAAATAGTCACACAGTACTGCATGCTGCTGTGCAGCTGTACTTTCACAACCCGTGCAGTTGTGCTCAGTGATCCAGAATCGTTCACATTAAAATCCAAATTTCTCTATTTTCTTTCGAAATGATGGTGTATACCACAGCCAGCATCCCTGGATAGTATTGTGGATGGATATGTACATTCTAGTCACCTGGAATGTCACTAGTTTATAACACCTGTGCCTAGAAGGCATCTGAGTTAAAGTCTCAGATAATCATCTTAATAGATGCAAAGAAAGATCTTCTTCCACCATTAAGATTCTCTGATTCTCTAATCCTCTAAGCCTAAATGTCATTCAACAATCTTTATCTTTGCTTGTCGTTGCTTATGAGGGTAGCAGGCCTTGTGTGTTATTTTCAATAAGAATCTAGCACCATTCTCTGCTTTAAACATATGTCTTATTTGGCAGCTCTTTGGCCGGCAGCTGCAATGCTTCTCTGTCTCAAATTTCAAAGTAACTTTACGAATAAGGACAGGAAATGCAAGTGCTTCAAAAAGAACTTTTCCATGCACTCCTGTGCTGATAAATGCATGTTGAAGAGTAAATTACTACAACAGCTATCTATTTTTAACTGACTTGAGTCATATTACTTCAATACCTGCTTCAATTAAATATATTGAATTTCCTGACATTCAACGACACCAAAATTTTTTCTTTCACTTTGCGAATTTTATTGATTTATATTCTTGAGTAAATAAAGATCACAAAAGAAAGAGAGTTTAATGAATATGTTAGGGCTGATCATGCTATTATCATTAATCAGAAAAAAAAAAACAGACTGGCAGTAACATTGTTCAAAATAAAACTGTAATTAAAAAAAAAATAGCAAAATATAACCTAGTCAAAGTTTGTGGGCATTAGGTAAAGAAAATAAAGTAAGCTTGTTTTTACAAAAGCTAAAACTGTGGACTACAACTTGATATAACATGTGGGAGGTTATGCTTCTAAATATAACGTAAATTAATCCTCTTGGTCACTAGGTATTACGCAGTCTCACCATCCTCAAAATTCAATAAGAGAATCATCTTAATAGAGAAAATAAGAAAATCCTCAGGGAACTTCTCAGAGGAAATGTGATATTAGTTTGCTTTCATAAATGTGTCTGCTAAATATTATTAAGGAAAACACTCATTTCTGTGATCATTATCCAATAAGAAATTATAAACTACAACTTTATGAAAGTAAGTTACCTGATATTTTAAAAAATAAAAAACCCAAATTTAAAGTATTTTCCTGTTTAAAAATGTCTAGATGCACCTAATACCAAAAGAAACTTATTTCTTTTATTTCTATTATTTGAGAAATAAAATTGTATCCTACTGACAACTTTTGGAAAACAAATATAGCTTGAGAGCTCAATAGGATTTCCTGATTAAGAGAAAGAATATACTACTTAGAAAGCTCTAAACATCTGATCCTAAAACATTTTCAGATCAATTTAAAATGAATAAATTCTGCAAAAATATTTCAAATATTTTCGGTTCAAAGGCCTTGCTAACATAGTTGACCCTCTATAAGCTTAAATTATTCTACATAAAATGAAGGAAACTTACAAATGACAACAAACTGAACTTTTTCTTCCACTTTCTTCCCAATAAATCCAATAAATGTATACAAGAGCTGTAGTCTGAGATCATAAAGAACCTTCTGTTTCCAGTGGCAGGATGGTGCCTGGGGAGCAAAAGTTAGGGGTCTGAGTTTGAATAATTGAGTTAACATTTGCAATGCACAGAAATGAGCAAAAACATTACAGGCAGAAGTCTAGAGTATTGTTAAAGCAGAATAATATGATGCTAGGAAAAGCATATCTTTGAAATCATACAGGCTTAAATCCTTATGTGGGTATTAACAAAATGATCTGCTTTCAGGCGAAAAAGAAAATGACAGTAAGGGACAGGATACATGGCTTGACAGTTTGCATGAGAATACTTGTTAATCATGTCGGTTTTAGGTTCTTCATTCTGAGGAAATCATTGGCGGCTTATAGAGAACAGTTAAGAGAGAAGAGGATGTTTAATTCAAAGTAAGGACCATCTTTGACTATTTGGAAGTTTCTTATAAAAGATAAGATCACTTATGTGATCTCTCTGAGAATGTTAGATTGTGCCAAAGGGCACCTTGATCAGATGAACAAGCACTTTATAGCAATCAGAAAGAACTGTCTTACAATACTTTACAAGGAGGTCAGCTGCTTCTCTCTGGAAAGAAAGGTTGGGTGACCACCCAGCAGAGATGTGGTAATGGCATGACTGTGGTGGGCATTGCAGAACTCTCTTTGAATTTTGAGGGCCCCGCAAATTCTGACATTCAATTGGCTTCATAATTTCAAGTGTTGGTTTACATAAGTTGAGGTCATTCTCAAAGTTCAGCTCTGTTAAATAAATTCCTAGAGTTCAGAGAGCTATGAGAATTCACCTTGAACTAACATTATGATTCTGAATTCTGGGTTTTTTAGGCCATAGAGATTTTTTCCCCTTAGCAGAAGCAAAGTGGCATTTGGAACAGAAACTGTTTTTAAAATATTTAAGGAAATAACAGTGAACAGGACATTAAGTGAAAAGCTTTAAGTCTTTGAACCACCTTTGGAAAAATTATAGTAGTAAGGGAAATCAAACATAATTGACTCCATTTTGCTTCTACCAGGCAAAATTGCTTTTGTCCTCTCTTGTGCAGAGAACATAATAGCCCTTTCCTTGAAATGATCCATTCTTTGTTCAAAGATTGAAACTATATTTGTAAAAACTAATATGAAGCCGCAGATTGGAATTATGGTAGAGGCCTGAACTTTACTAAAGAATAGGCAAGGTTAAACAATAACCATTCATTGCTTGCTTAGCTTGCTTTTCTGTAGTTGCTTATTGCCGAGAGTCACATAACCAAAAATCACAAGATTTGTTAATTTCCACAACTGCTTCTATATATACATCACTGTTGTTAGACCTAAAGGACTAGTCTTTGAGCTCTTTCTCAGATTTAGCATTTTGACATACCAAGAGACACCACTTGGACCTGTGAGCCATACCAAGAAACTGACTCAGTTGGTCCTGCAGCTCCTGGCTAGGAACTGACTCAGCTGTGGGTTTGACATCCCTGTGACTCCATCCCCAATCAATCATTTCAGTTCCCCAGACCCTGCCTGTCAAAACATCCTTAAAATTCTTTCCTCTGAATTTTCAAGGAGGTGAATTTCAAAAATATCTTCTGTCCTCTTCCCACATCTGTCCTGTGATTATCTAACTCTTTCTCCACTGCAACACCTGCTGTTCTCAGTGTATTGGCTTTTTGGGGGCAGCTGGCAAGAATGACCCAGTGGGCTGGAATAGCTTTAGTGCACAGCTTCCAGATTAAAAGATAAAGTACCTCAGAGTCATGTGTGTGAGAATGTTACAAGATATGTGCCTGAAATTTAACCCAAAGAAGCTAAATGGCATGATATTACCAGGCAGCACCAAATTGCAGAATTAGTCTCTTTCAAGAAACTGAAATAAGCTCACTAGAAAAAATTGCTAATATAGAATATTTTAAAGTTGTTTAGTGCTACTTTAATTTAAGTACAACAAATCTATACGTATTTTGTCAAAAAGCTATCTCTACATCACATACTGGAGCACTTGGTATGATGTTGGTACATTAAAAGTGCCATGCAAGGCAAGAATGACTGACTGAAAGAATGAATGAGTGAATAAATTTATGTAAGACAAAACAATGGGGTCATAATAACACACATAACAATATTTACTGGTACAGAACACTCTGTGCCATCCTAGATTTAAAGAATTTCTCATTTACCCATTTGTAGGGCTTCCTGGTTAATAATTCATTCATTTTAACTAAGCATTTCCTCTGTGCCAGGTGTGATACTAAGAACTTTACACATATTTTCTCAGTTATTGCTCATAAAAAAAACCTTTGAGACAGTATAGCATGAAGGCTAAGAGCACAAACTCTGGAGCCATACTGCATGGTACTGGCAAAGCACCTACTAACTTTGTCAGTTTGGGCAAAATATTTAACCACTCCATGCTCAGTTTTCTAGTCTATAAAATGGAATAAAGGAAGTTCTTATCTCATAGACTTCTTAGATCAGTGCCTAGCACAGAGAATACTTTGAAAGTACTAGCTGTTATCATTCAGATGTAGCACCAGACTGCCTGTTTTCTAATCCCACCTTCACCTCTACCTATGTGATCATGAACAAGTAACTTAATCTCTCAGTGACATGGTATTTTTCATCTGCAAACAGATGAAAATAAAAAAACCTTGAGGCAATTTATCAATTAAATAAGCTAATATACAAGTACTTAAAACAGTGCATGGCATATAAAACACTCAATAGTTGTCGATTATTATAACCTTTATTTTACAGAGGAGAAAACTGAGGTTTAGCAAAGGTAAGTGAATATTCCAAACTCATGTGCCATGTGAGTGTGCCCCAAGTCTCAAATCCAGATAGACTGACTTCAGTGGCTTAATTCATTTTAAGTGGTCTTTAAAGAAATGTTGACATGTTAAAGAACTCCTACCTAGTAATAATATTTTGGATTCTACCATAAATATTCTGCATATGTCATTGGATGAGACCTATATGTATTGAATTGCAAGCAGTCATTTTCCTTACCAGCCTTCAGAAAGGAATACTTAAATCTTAAAGGCAACAGCATAAAATATGGTGGATACTTCCATTTTCCACAGCAGTAATACTTGGCATGATCACTTTCAGATAATTTTTTGTTTTTATTTTTGAGATGGAGTTTCACTCTATTGCCTGGCTGGAATGCAGTGGCACAATCTTAGCTCACTGCAACCTCCGCCACCCAGGTTCAAGCAATTCTCCTGTCTTAGTCTCCCAAGTAGCTGGGACTACTGGTGCATGCCACTATGCCCAGCTAAGTTTTGTATTTTTAGTAGAGATGGGGTTTCACCATGTTGGCCAGGATGGTCTCAATCTATTGACCTCATGACCACTCCACCCATCTCTGCCTCCCAAAGTGCTGGGATTACAGGTGTGAGCCACCATGCTGGGCCTCAGAGAATCTTAAATATGTCTTTCTCCCTTTCTCCTTTCTCAGTGCTTGTTACCAAGCCACAATTGCTTTGAAGCTCTTTATATCCTCTGATTTCTGATTTTCTTTTCTCTTGCCCAGAAAAACCATAGACTTACCCAGTGCCAAACATTGTACATTGAAAAAAAGTATGGATTTGTAATTACAGAAACACTGGTAAATTAATATAGAAGATGACATTATTTTGCAAATATTAAAGCAATATTCTTAATACCCTCCCCTTTTAAGTCCTTGCAGCTTTTCCTCACCAATTGAAGCTTTGAGGTTTGTTGCTCTAAAGAAAGAAAGAGACTAGAATAAAGATGCTATTGATCAGCTCTGATTCTCAGAGCTGACCTCTCTACCAAGAGAGAGCATACACTTGGAAGCTAGGCTGTCAGGAGAGAGATATTTAAATCACAAAGCCTCACTTTAAGCCTGTGGACAGGTGGGCTGGTACTGCAGATCACAAAACCCACAGCTAGTACCACAGATCACAAAACCCACAGTATGACAGGAAGGAAGTAGAAATCCTGCCTTTCCAGCCTGGGTGAAGAGAGGCAAAAAAAAAAAAAAAAAAATGAGAGACATATGCATCTGCTCTCCTGCCTCTTCACAAGGGAGGTATATTACATTTAGGGGATGCCTAAACCACACAGGAGAATGTGTGGTAGCAATAGAGTAAAAGTTGAGCACAAAGTGTGATTAGGTATGAGAAGGGACTTAGTTGAGTTCTCCTAAGATAGACTTTCCCACTTGACCCCAAGATGGCACACAGAAGTCAGTTCATAACAGAACGTGGGTCTCTAGAAAGTGAGTCTGGGTCAGTATGGTTAGGACAAAGTGTTACAGGGACTGACTGGATGTCACAGACATCTTAAAGCCAATGATCAAAGAGAACTACTTGGCCTCAACCCTATATTTATAGAGAATGGACAACAACCTCAGCTTCTAAGCATAAGAGGCAAGCAATAGTCATAGTAAAACATGAGGCATTTCCATAGAGACCAAGGAATCATCCACAGCCTTGAAAATAAATCTGAGAGAGTGTTTTCTTTCCCTTTACTATAGGATCTTCCTCTCATTACACCCAGATTCCATGTTGGAGAGAAGAAGGTTGAGAAGATGAAAACCAAAATACTGGGATTTAAACCAAAACACACTAAGTTGCCTAAATACTCGAACCATTGGATTGGGCTAAAGTTATTAGATTAGAATAAATTGTTTCACCCACTTACTCAGTAGATTAGGCACAAACAAAACTTCAGCCTAAACTACATTTTCTTTTTACAGCTATGTATGGTGTATGTAAATTGGCGATCCTTCTCATACCAGTAGATTTTCTTTTTAAACAGCAGCCAGTAGTTTCCAGAAATTTTATTAGCAAAAAGTCAATCATTAAGAGAGATATTATTCTTTCTTGTTGGAGCCCTTGTATCTTATCTAATACAAATGCTGAGGACACTGAAACTCAGAAACGATAATAACAAATACAAATAATAGCAAATACATACATATGTGCAAGTCATTGTGCTAAGTACCATACATGCCTTATCTCAATTAAACTAATATTAGGCCATTTTTATGGATGAAGAGACCAAGGTTTTTGAGGTTTTTCATAATTTCGTGAAAGTGCATATGAGATTGGAATCTAAGGCCACTTTACTTCGGAGTCTGAGCTCTTAATAGCTACACTTCCTCCTGAGAGTATGAGAGCAGAGCCACCCATTCTTCATGTTGGTATTAGTACTGCTGTATAAAAGTGTTCTCACAATAACTGTACAATGTGTACACAAGGTTCACAGAGTTTCTCAAGGTGGAAAATAAAAATAAAAAGGAAGGTAAGAGTGATGTGTGATTATTATTTCGGATTCATTCTCAGATGAATCATTCCTACCTTCCTTTTAGTCCCACTTCTTATCTATCACTTCTACCTACCTACCTACCTGCCTACCTACCTACCTACCTACCTAATAATCTCATTCTGTTGCCTAGGCTGGAATGCAGGAGTATGATCATAGCTCACTGTAACCTCAAATTTCTAGGCTCAAGTGATTCTCCTGCCTCAGCCTCCTGAGAGCTAGGACTACAGTTGCGTGCAACTTTTTTTATTCTCCACTAATTTTTTAATTGTTTCTTTTTTTTATTGTAGAGATGGGGGTCTCGCTATATGGGCCAGGCTGGTTTCAAACTCCTGGCCTCAGTCATTCCTCCTGTCTCAGACTCCCAAAGTGCTTGGATTATAGGCATAAGCCATAGCACCTGGTGCCCCAAAGTAAACTTTTTGCAATGAATGAAAGATAGAAGGAAGGAAGAAAGGAAGGAGGGAGGGAGGGAGGGAGGGAGGGAGGGAGGGAGGGAGGGAGGGAGGGAGGGAAGGAGGGAGGGAGGGAGGGAAAGAAAGGAAGAAAGGAAGAAGGAAAGAAGGAAAGAAAGAAAGAAAGAAAAGAGGGAAGAGAAGGGAAGCCCAAAATCTCCTTAAGATGATAAGCAACTTCAGCAAAGTTTCAGGATACAAAATCAGTGTGCAAAAATCACAAGCATTCCTATACACCAATAACAGACTAACAGAGATAATAATAATGTGTGAATTCCCATTCACAATTGCTACAAAGAGAATAAAATACCTAAGAATACAACTAACAGGGGATGTGAAGGACCACTTCAAGGAGAACTACAAACCACTGCTCAAGGAAATAAGGGAAGACACAAACAGACAGAAAAACATTCCGTGCTCATGGTTAGGAAATATCAATATCAGGAAAATGGCCACACTTTCCAAAGTAATTTATAGATTCAGTGCTATCCCCATCAAGCTACCATTGACTTTCTTCACCGAATTGGAAAAAAAAGACACCTTAAACTTCATATGGAACCAAAAAGGAGCCTGCATAGCCAAGACAATCCTAAGCCAAAAAAAATAATAATAAACAAAACCACACACACAAAGCTGTAGGCATCACACTACCTGACTTCAAACTGTACTACAAGGCTACAGTAATCAAAACAGCATGGTACTGGTAATACCAAAACAGAGATACAGACCAATGGAACAGAACAGAGGCCTCAGAAACAATGCCACACATCTACAACCATCTGATCTTTGACAAACCTGACAAAAACAAACAATGGGGAAAGGATTTTCTATTTAATAAATGGTGTTGGGGAAACTGACTAGCCATATGCAGAAACTGGATTCTTTCTTTATACCTTATCCAAAAATTAACTCCAGATGGATTAAAGATTTAAACATAATACCTAATATCATAAAAGCCCTAGAAGAAAACCTAGGCAATACCATTCAGGACATAGGCATGGGCAAGGACTTCATGAGTAAAACACCAAAAGCAATGGCAACAAAAGCCAAAATAGACAAAAGGGATCTAATTAAACTTAAGTGCTTCTGCACAGCAAAAGAAACAATCATTAGAGTGAACCGGCAACCAACAGAATTGGAAAGGGTGTTTGCAATCTACCCATCTGACAAAGGACTAATATCCAGAATCTACAAATAACTTAAACAAACGTACAAGAAAAAAACAAACAATCCCATCAAAAAGTGGGCAAAGGATATGAACAGACACTTTTCAAAAGAAGAAATAAAGTTCATCATTGCTGGTCATTAGAGAAATGCAAATCAAAACCACATTGAGATATCATCTCATGATAGAATGCTGATCATTAAAAAATCAGGAGACAATAGATGCTGGAGAGGATGTGGAGAAATAGGAATGCTCTTACACTGTTGGTGGGAGTGTAAACTAGTTCAACCATTGTGGCAGACAGTGTGGCAATTCCTCAAGGATCTAGAAATAGAAATACATTTGACCCAGGAATCCCATTACTAGGCATATATCCAAAAGATTATAAATCATTCTATTATAAAGACATATGCACATGTAGGTTTATTGTGTCACTGTTCACAATAGTGAAGACTTGGAACCAACCCAAATACCTATCAATGATAGACTGGATAAAGAAAATGTGGTACATATACACCATGGAATACTATGCAACCATAAAAAAGGATGAGTTCATGTCCTTTGCAGGGACATGAATGAAGCTGGAAACCATCATTCTTAGCAAACTGACACAAGAACAAAAAAACAAACACCACGTATTCTCACTCATAAGTGGGAGTTGATCAATGAGAGCATATGGACACAGGGAGGGGAACATCACACACTGGGGCCTGTTGGAAATGGGGGACTAGGGAAGGGGGTAGAAAGGGATGGGGGGATTGGGGAGGGATAGTATTAAAAGAAATACCTAACATGGATGATGGGGTGATGGATGCAGCAAACCACCATGGCTTGTGTATACCCATGTAACGAACCTGCACATTCTGCAAAAAATACCCCAAAGCTTAAAGTATAAAAAATAATTTTTTTGGCCGGGCACGGTGGCTCAAGCCTGTAATCCCAGCACTTTGGGAGGCCGAGGCGGGTGGATCACGAGGCTAACAGATCGAGACCATCCTGGTCAACATGGTGAAACCCCGTCTCTACTAAAAATTACAAAAAAAGTTAGCTGGGCACGGTGGCGCGTGCCTGTAATCCCAGCTACTCAGGAGGCTGAGGCAGGAGAATTGCCTGAACCCAGGGGGCGGAGGTTGCGGTGAGCCGAGATTGCGCCATTGCACTCCAGCCTGGGTAACAAGAGCGAAACTCCGTCTCAAAAAAAAAAAAAAAAATAATAATATAATAATAATTTTTTTAATGGCAATAAAAATTGTAATGAAATAAAAAAAACTTTGCTGCCACATTGGCTATTGTTACAGAATTGGTTTGATACTGAGAGGGAAAGTAGGTATTGATTTAAATAAACAAGTGAAATTACCTCTATGGAGTATAAGCACAAAGAATAAATTTTAAATTAATTATAAAAATCATTTTCATAAAAGCATGTTACTATACGTTTACCACTTCTTCATTTCACCTTATTTCTTGTTTCTATGTACCTGGATAATATTACACATTTTAAAATATTTTTTGAATGAATAAGTACTGGAAATTCTGAGTTGTTTTGAAGGCTCATTTTCTAGTATGGTATTAATTTAAGAACTGTGTGTTTTTGTCTCTGGAAATTGTTTTTGTATAGTGGAAAATATATCGCTGTTCCCTTTCAGTAACAAAACTTGTTTTAAAACTTGCAATCTGTCAAACCATTAAAATGTTATGTCCCAAAATGTGTTTTACTTGCTTCACTTTACTTCTAGTGAAAAAAGCTAATCTCTTTCCAACAAATAAAAAGTCAGGTGAGGATCTAGATCAGTGCTTCCAAAAGCATGGTACAAGGACCCCTAGAAATCCCTCAGACACTTTCAGGTGTATGAAGTCAGGGTCATTTTCATAAGAGTACAATGATGTTCATGACACTTTTTGCAGTGTTGACATTTGCACCAATGGTGCTTAAGCATTAGTGGAAGAAATTGCAGTGCTTAAGCAGAAAGGCAGTGGCACCCAATGTTCTTACAGTGTATGCAATAAAAATAAGGACAGTGAGTGGAGGTTTCACTTGAAGTTCTTCATCAAGCAGTAAAAATACTAAACTTCAAACCTTAAATGTCTATATCCTTAATATTATTCTGTGGGTAGACATAGGAAGTATATGTAAAGTACTTCTGTTACATACCAAAGTTCAATGTTACTCCAGGAAAAGCCTTGGGCCTTTTGAGTTGAGCTGAAATAGCCTCTCATTTCATGGAACATTATTATTACTTGTAAGATCAACTGATAGTTCTGATTATGGTTATTCAGACTTGGGCATTTGGCAGATATTTTCTCAAAAATAAACAAAGTAAGCCTATTGCTTTAAGAGAAACAACCAGTTGAATCTATTGCCAATGAATGAATTTTCATATTCAACAAAATTTAGAATTTTGAAAAACTCATATCAACAATGAGGTTGGCAGCTTCCCCATGATAATAGGTTTTTCTATGAGATCTGTGGTGATATTAATAAATGTGATATCTTCATATCTTATAATAAATGTGTCAACATTGGAGAAATGTGCATGCGAACCAATATTTTCCAAGTAACTAATGCAGTATTACCAACCAAGCATGGTTAAAAGACTCATTCAGATTGCAAGATAGACTAAAGGATTTGAATGTAGCTTTAAGGTAACAGTGTGCAAAAAATTAATTGACATGGCTTCAGAGTCAACATTGCAACTAACATTTAAGAAACTACCACATGCCTAGCTATGGTATAACATCAAAGAAGGTCTTCCATAGTTACCTGTTTAATCTAACTATCTATTTGTACATACTTTAACCAAAATAAAATATCCTAACAGATTGAATTCAGAAGCAAATATGATAATCCAGCTGTTTTGAACAGTTCAATATTAAAGAGATTTCAAAAATGTAAATCAATGTTGCTCTTCTCACTAAATTGCTATTTTTTACTTTAGAAAAGATGGATATTTTTAATAAAAATATTTATATTAACATGCAACTAGATTATTATTTTAGAATTTTAAATGATCACTTTTCCCTATTTCTGTTTTAATTTCAAAAATGATCTCAGTAGATCCTCCTTTATTCATGGTTTCACTTTCTGCAGTTTCAATAACACTGAGGTCAACCACAATCCAAAAACATTACATACAATAAGCTATTTTGAGAGAGAGATTATGCCTATATAACTTTTATTTTAGTATAAATGTATTAGTTTGTTTTCACACTGCTGATAAAGACATACTCAAGACTGGGCAATTTAAAAAAGAAAGAGGTTTAATATACTCAAAGTTCTATGTGACTGGAGAGATCTCACAATCATGGCAGAAGGTACAAGGCATGTCTCACAGGGTGGCAGACAAGAGAAGAGAGCTTGTGCAGGGAAATTCCTTTTTATAAAACCATCAGATCTCATGAGACTTATTTACTATCATGAGAATAGCACGAGAAAGACCCACCCTGATGATTCAGTTTCTCCCACTGGGTCCCTCCCATAACACCTAGGAATTATCTGAGATTCCTAGATGAGATTTGGGTTGGGACACAGCAAAACCCTATCAGTATAATTTTATAATTGTTATTTTATTATCAGTTATTGTTATTAATTCTCAGTGTGCCTAACTTATAAATTAAACTTTATTATAGGCATGTATATATAGGAAAAGACATAGTATATATAGGGTTTAGTACTATTCAAGGTTTCAGGCACGCACTGAGAGCCTTAGAATGCAACCTTCAGGGGGTACTACAGTAAACTAAGACTCCTTGGGGAACATCAATAACTTTTGAGGGTGTAAAGTCTCTCCAAGACAAAAAGTTTGAAAACTGTTGACCTAGAAATCACCAAGTATTCAAATATTTAAGCATAACAAAACAAAATATTTATTCCAGATACATCAGTGGTCACATTTTGAAATCTGAACCCACTCTCACTGTTTCATGATGGTGTTCTTCACATGCCACAAGGATTTTCAATTCTTTTGCCATGATCTGGCTCTAAAGGCACAATTATAGCTGTTAGGACTATAAACACCCTTCAAAACACAAAACATCAATTCAACCTCGTCTAGCAGGCAAAATTAGAATAAAAATAAATTGGAGGGTAGAATGAAGACAGAATTCAAACACATTTGCCAAATGGTTCACCTCACAAATTATTTACTTCACATTAAATTCTTTTTATTTATACCCTAAAATTATTTATGGGTACAAATAAAATATAATACAACTTGGAATCTAATAAACTGGGAGGTTTGTCTGTACTGAAAAAAAAAAAGCAAAGAGCACCTTGTCTCCAAGGCCTTTCCCTTGCTCTCTGAGGACACTGACAGCCCTAAGATGATTGATCCCATGGGACTCAATATATTCCTGCACCTACCTCACTCTCAGCCCCTCCCCTGGTTCAGAGGATGGCCTATGTGCTGCAGAGCTAATGAATGTCACACCTAAAACTGTGGCAAGCAGAGCCCTGGAATTAAGCTGCAGTGATTATTCAGGGATGTTTTCCAGCATTTTTTTTTTTTTTCCAAAACAACCAGGAAACACCAGCCTTTTACTTCAGGTCAGAATACATGTCTAAAGTAGTCATTTCACACCTTTGCAATAATATATACAGTATACTTTTGTCTCTTAGGTAAAAGGATGTAAATACTCAAAGTACAATTTCAAAATAATCCACATTCACCCAAAATAGAAAATTGAAGCAGTTGGAAATTGTTTTGGAGTTTTCTTTGGGAAATCAGAATTGGGAGATAACTTGAAATACCTGAAAAGTAGCTTAATTCCTTATTTTACGCATGCTGAAATCACAGGTAAGATGCTTTCATTTCTACCTAGATCATCAGTAAAAAGAAAATTATCTAATTCTTTTTAGTTTTTTGGGAAAGACATAAATAGAATGGTTGATGAGAAGAAGCCTCGAAATGCCCCTGACCTAGTATGAGAAGCAACAAATTTTCTTTCCCTGGGTTTATAAAACATTTATGTACATCTTAAATATAAGATATTTTCTCTCACTTCCCTTACATTGGGTTATATAACTATCTAACTGAACTATTTGATAGATGGATGTTTTGGGCTATCTCAAACTGCAAAATTGTTCCGTCTTATGACCCAATTCAGTTATTATGGGAGCTCTCAGTTTCAAACCAACTGCAACCCTACATTTATTATTAAAGAAGAATTTTCTAAAAACAGATCGCATTGTTAGAAGCTTTACTAACAGAAGTTAAAATAAAATAAGAAAGCATTCTGGATCATGGGGTAAAACATAATTAAATACTAAATTTATGCTAAATACATACCACCTGGTTATAAAGACCGTGTGAGAATATACAAAAGGCATATAAAAGCATAAGTTACAAAGTAAGAAAAAAAAGTGCACTTCCAAGTGATTAAAACTATTTTATATTTGTTTAGAACTTTTTAGAAATTATGCTTATAAAAAACAGAAAGGAATTACTATCTAGACAAAATGTTGGATGTTTTTTTACATTAGCATGGGGCATATTTATATTTTTCCCATTTTTTTCTGTTTTCCAATTTTTAGTTATTTTATTGGTACTATTTTCAAATGTAAAATCAATAAATGCAAAAAATCTGAGAACAATACACATTTGGGACAAGGGGGTAAAGAGTGACAGAGATTAAGAGAGAAGATTGACCTGAGTTTAAACCAGGGATGTAAGGAAAGGGGAAGTTGGAAGGACAGTCACTGGTGGTGGAGGGGACCTGAGTAACTCCAGGCTGAGCTCTAGGTCCTCAAGGAGTACAAGACAATGAGCACTTACTTCACTCTTGAAGCCCCAAAAGAAATAAACCTCAGGAGGACTAGGGACTCCCTCATTTTCTCTCCAAGGACACAAGGAATCTTGAGAGAGGAAAAGGGAAAGGGCTCAACACTCATCTTTAAATCTAGTACCCTTTTAAAACTCTGAACTCTGGTTGCCTTTGAGGCTGACCTCAATCCTACCCTCCCTCCACTTCAACCAGGAACTGAAGACAATCTCCCCTTCCACTGGCTGGAAACAATGAAATGATATCCCCCTCCCTCACTTGTATCAGCAACCAATTATAATACACTGTGGGGTCAAAAGTTTAAAAGGTTAAAAATGCAAATACCTAAGTGGATTTATGCCTTAAGACAGGAGAAGATCATCAACCAGAGGGTGATAAATGATCACAAGATGGGAAAGTTGAAGCCAATAAAGACACTTTCCCAGCATTCACCAACATACCTAAGCTCAGTCCTGTTTACCATCCTGGGTGGGGATTGAAATGGATAAATGAAAATTGTGTGTTGTGCCATTTCATCCTGTCCAGTCAGACATACATAGGAGTCATGGTTCCAGTCTAAATTACGTATGCCTTGAGATTCAGACATATCAAGGTGTGTCTAGAGGTAGAACAGACCTACCATAACAGGAGTTTCATGAAGAACACAAGCCACATGTAGAAAATAACTGATCCCAAGGGAAGAGTTACTCAGGAACACAAATTTGACCCAGTCTGGATGCCTCAACTTCAGAGGAAAAAGAAATTATTAACCAGCAGAACACAATATTAAGGTCTAAGACTGCCCTCCAGCAATAAGCCTATGAGTCCTAGAGAGTAAGGCATGCAGGTAATACTGAAAGAGTACGTAAAATTTTCAAAAACTGTACGATGACAGGACAGCACCTCTGTAGGGCCTGCACCTCAAGAGCAAGAGAGAGTTCTCATTTAAACAGATGATCCTTCATGGCTGTGTGCAAGAGACGCACACACAGTTGTTATATACAGTTACTCTCCACATGCCTTAACATGGAAGAACAGCACCAGCACAGCCTGACCTCACAGCTATGAACAGAGACCACGGCAACAGTAGCCATGGGTAAGGAATATTTTTTTTACCTCATTGAGGCACAGAATATAAAAGAAAGTACCACAAGATCTTGCAGTGTCAGAAATCAGTATGATGTTGGAAGTGAGGAATATTTGCAGTTTGGTTCAGTGTCATCACTGTAGGCATCAATGGTAAGTGACAGTAACATAAGCAGTTAGGAAACCTTTGGTTTTCTCTACTGACCACCAGTCTACTATGCACATACACACCCTATGCACAAACATACACACTTATAACCCAATCATCCTGCAATTTTAAAAATACCCACTAGAGTCTAGGCACAGTGGCTCCTGCCTTTAATCCCAGCACTTTGGGAGGCTGAGGCAGATGGATCACTTGAGGTCAGGAGTTTGAAACCAGCCTGACCAACATGGAGAAACTCTGTCTCTACTAAAAATACAAGAATTAGCTGGGTGTGGAGGCAGGAGCCTGTAATCTCTGCTACTCTGGAGGCTGGGGCAGGAGAATTGCTTGAACCTGAGAGGCAGAAGTTGCAGTGAGCTGAGATTGTGCTGCTGTACTACTGCCCAGGTAATGGTCAATGCTATGTAAGCAGGACTCCGTGGTAAGGAAGACCGGTGTGACTCCTGACCACATGTCACTTAGTGGCCATGTTACAATGTCAGCTTGATCATTGACCACCATGAATTGGTCCAGAAGTGGGCACATGGCTCCAGCTGGGCCAGTCATGGTGTTACCCTTTTATGTCCATGGTTGATTGTACCAGTGGAGAGCACCTAATCAACACTGAGCCAATGAGAACCTTGCCTGGAGATTCTAGAATTGAGAGAGCTGGTAATGCCTTGCAGATGCCTAGTTTACAAAATACAAAGATCAGAAACTACCAGCATTTGGCTTGGAAAGAGCCAACCTGAAGAAAGAGGTGACAATAAAGCAGATACAACAAGGTGAAAAGGGAGGTGGAGACTCCTGAGCTGGTTGAATTCACTGACTTGTTTGCTCCTAAGACCACCGCAATCCTGCTGTGGGATTTCATCAGCCAACCAAGGTTAACTGGGTTCTGTCACTTGCTGCTGAAAAACTCCCAACGTATTCATGCCCACTGTGGCTGCAATGATAGTGATCTCACAAGATTTATTGAGAATTGAAGCTCTCAGTAGCAGGCACCACAGGACGTTAAGAATGAGAGCAAAAGAGGAAAAGATTGCTGTTGACCTATTATATCTATTAGTGAGCTTGGACAAAATAGGCTTTGAATGTACCCAGAAATATGAGGGTGAGGGGAGATTCTGGAAGAAGGGGTAGAGCTAATTAAATAATTTGTTATTGATGATATGATTCAGTGTTTAGCTCCCAACTGGTATGGTCTGAAGAATCAGAGGTTAGTAGGGTAGGAGACATAGCAACACTACTTTACACAATTTATAAAATTTCTATTTGTTACTTATTATAGCACAGACAATTTTATTATAAAGAAGCTTTAGTTATCAGAGATTTATTCATCAAAGCATCAAAATTTGGGGTCAACTAGATATATCCTTACCCTCTTTCAACTCGTCCTTTTAAGAGATGTCTCTCTTGCACTTAATTCCCTTGTCATTTTTTAATTCTAACTCTGTGTCACAATTTAATGAAGACTGGTGGCTACCAGCTCTTGGCAACTGTCAAAACACCCACAACCACAACAGCATTTGTATCAGAGAATCAAAGGTCCTTTCTCTCCACTCCTGGTTCAGTATTTTCCCATCTTCTAGACCTCTAAACGAGATCTAACTGCTTTTCTTGACACCTGTTATGTTTATTTAGAACCTCTTTTTACTAGAATTATTTCAACACAATAAAATTATCAGATCTGGTTTTCATGGGCTTTTGAGAGAAAGCAATAAACACTACCAAAGAAATAAAGAGGAAAGAGGATTCAGGCATACAAAGCAATAAAAGTCAATTATCAGACTGTGCATACAATATTTTCTGATGACAAGAAGCTGCAAAAGTTTATTCATTAATTTGGCTTAATTTTCCACCCTCCTTCTTAACAGGGCAGTGCTATGAAATTAAAAGTAACTCCTATTTTTGTGTGAAAGCCAATTTCATAATTAAGTAACACACTCTGGACCTTGTCAGATAATGAAAAGTAAACACATGTTGCTTGTGCATATAAAGCATAATCATTCGTGCATGAACACACATATTTTACTTTCTCAAAGACAGGAAGCAGCATGCTACCTTATACCCCTTGCTGTGCAAAGAGATTTTTATGGGTAGCTTCCATATTTGTTTCCACTTTACACTTATCATTGTTCAACCTAAAAAGGGTTATTAATTGAGATTATAATTTAGTAGTCACTGTCATTTTTGTTGAAAGTGTAACTGTGGCATCAAGAATCAGATCAAAATAAATTATATTTTATTATTTATTTGTTGGAAGCAAAAATGAATACTGTTTTATAACTAGAGCTTTGATTTTAATGAGCAGAGTGCAAATTTCAGTACCTTGTTCATCCATCCTAACAGAAATGCATCTGTTCAGAAAGTGATTAAAATCAAAAAAAGCCCAAGGGCTTCCATGGCATAAACACAGCATGGGCTACAGAGCTCTTGGCTTTGGTACTGAGCCAAACCTTCCAGAGTGCTGGCAGGAACCCCACTCAGTATCTCTCTCTAGACCAAAGGGAGAAGTTGTAAACAAACCCATTAATCACCAGCAACTGGGAAGTGCTAAGATCCGTAAATTTCAGCCACCAGTATAGAAAGAAACTGATAAATTGCCATCTATCACCCCTCCTGCTAAGCACACATACAGATTCTTACTTAGCTGTAAACTTGCTAACAGTATGGAATACAGATTACTAAGCAGAAAAAAGAAGAAGGCTGTCTTAGCCCATTTTGTACTTCTATAACAGAATATCTGAAACTGAGTAATTTATAATGAATAGAAATTCATTCATCTCATGGTTCTGGAGGCTGGGAAGTCCAAGATTGAGGGACTGCATCTGGTGAGGGCCTTTTTGCTGTGTCACTCCATGGCAGAAGGGCAAAGAGAGAATAAGAAAGAATATAAGAGTAAATTCATAGCCTCAAGTTTTTTTAGAATCAGCATTAATCCATTCATGAGGGTGGTACCCTTATGACCTAAACACCTACAATTTGGTACTACCTTTCAACACTGTTGCATTAGGGATTAAGGTTTTAAAACATGCTTTTGGAGGGAGCTATTTAAACTATAACATTCCACCCTTTACCCTCAAAATTCATGCTCTTCTCACTTACTAATTACATTAATTCCATCCCAGTAGCTCCAAAAGTTTTAAATTGTTCCAGTGTCACCTCAAAAGTTCAAAGTCCAGAGTTTCATCTAAATCAGATGCAGGTTAGCCTCAAGGCATGGTTCATTCTAAGGCAAATTCCCCTTTAGCTGTGGGCCTGCAAAATTAAACAAGTTATCTACTTTCAAAATACAAGGTAGGACAGGCATAGGATAGATAGGATAGACATTCTTATTTCCAAGGAGAGAAATAGGCAAGAAGAATGGGGTAACTGGTTCCACGTGAGTCCAAAGCCCAAGAGGGAAAACAACATTAAATCTTAAGATACTGGAATAATCTCTTCTGATGCTATGACTTGCATCCTGAGAACACTGGAGTGGGGATTAGACTCCCAAGGCCTGAGGCATCCCAGCTCCTATGGCTCTGCTAAGTACAGGTCATGCCTCAGTACTCGTAGGCTGGACTCGCATGCCTGTAGCTCCCCTGGGCTGGAATTGCATGCTGGTAGCTCTGCAGTTCTGGGGTCTCTGCAGCAGCCCCAATCCCACAGTTCTGCTGGGCATTGCTCTAGTGGGGACTCTGTGCCATGGCTCTGTCCCTGTGACAAATTTCTGCCCTGAGTCCCCAGACTGCCTAATACATCCTATGAAATCTAGGTGGAGGTTGTCATGGCCTCATAGCTCATGCACTCTGCTCATCTCAAAGTCGCCATCATATGGATGCTGCCAAAGTTTATGGCTTGTGCCCTCCAGAGTGGGAGCAGGAGCCACAGCTGGGCCCACTTGACCAAGGCTGTGGTGGTCAAGGAGCATTGTGCTGAAATTTGGGTACCAGACATTTGAGGTGGCACAGGCCAGTGAATGCTGAGGTCTTATTGGCACTTCTCTGGAACCCTTGCTTTCAAGGCTCTGACGTGCATCCAAGATCTCTAAAATGTCTTTAAAGTCTTTTTCTCACTGACTTGATAAATAGCATCTGGCTCCCTCCTATCTGTAATAATCTCTGTAGTAAATGGTTACTTGACTACATCTTTGGTTTTTCTCTTTTAAACACATCTTCACTCTTTACAAGGCCAGGCTGCAAATTTTCCAAATCTTTCTATTCTTCTTCCATTTTCATTATAAATTCTGTCTTTAAATCACTTCTCTCTTCTCTAATTTTCCTATGAATGGCCAAAAGAAGCCATGTACCACCTTGAATACCTTGCTGTTTAGATATTTCTTCCACCAGATATCTTAGTTCATTACTCTTAAATTCCACCTTTGATAAAGCCCTAGAGCATAAACACAATTTAGTGAAGTTCTTTGCTGCTTAAAAACAAGAATGGTCTTTACTCCAGTTTCCAGTACTTTATTCCTCATTTCCATCTGTTACCTGTTATAATTGCCTTTACTGATCATATTTCTACCACTATTCCGATCACAACCACTTAAGTAATCTCTAAGAAGTCTTAGACTCAGACAGGCGGCACAGTAGCTCATGCCTGTAATCTCAGCACTTTGGGAGGCCGAGGTGGGTGAATCACTTGAGGTCAGGAGTTTGAGACCAGCCTGGACAACATGGTGAAACCTCATCTCTACTAAAAATACAAAAATTAGTTGGTTTTCGTGGTGTGTGCCTGCAATCCCAGCTACTCAAGAGCTGAAGAAGGAGAATCACTTGAACCCGGGAGATGGAGGTTACAGTGAGCCGAGATCACGCCACTGCACTGCATCCTGGGTGACAAAGCGAGACTCTGCCCCCCCCCAAAAAAAAAGAAAAAGAAAAAAGAAGTCTCTATAAATATTATCTTCTTCTGAACCCTCACCAGAATAACCCTAAATGTTCATTCACCACAATTTTCTAGCTTGTGCTTCCAAATTTTTCCAGCTTTCTAGGCTTTTTCTATCCTGCTCTCCCAGCCTTTATACATTATCCAATTCCAAATCAATTTCCACATTTTCAGTTATTTGGTAACAGCCCCACTTCACAGAATCAACTCTTAGTCTGCTTTATGCTGCTAAAACAGAATACCTGAGACTGAGTATTTTATTTATTTTTATGTTTTTTTTGTTTTGTTTTGTTTTTGAGACAGTCTCCCTCTGTCACCCAGGCTGGAGTGCAATGCTGCAATCTCAGCTTACTGCAACCTCCACCTCCCAGTGTTCAAGTGATTCTCCTGCCTCAGCCTCCCAGGTAGCTGCAATTACAGGCACCTGCCACCATGCCCAGATAATTTTTGTATTTTTAGTAGAGACGGGCTTTTGACATATATTTGGCTTATGGTTTTAGAGGCTGAGAGGCAAAGATCAAGGGGCTGGCATCTGGTGAGAGCCTTCTTGCTGCATTATCCCATAGCAGAGGTGCAAAGAGAGGGTAAGTGAGAGCAGGAGAGTGTACTAACAGCATCAAGATCTTTTATAATTGACTTTAATCCCTTCACAAGGGTAGAGCCCTCATCACCTAAACATCTCCCATAGGCCCAGCACATACTTTTGGGGAGGCACATTTAACCATAGCAGATATGACCAGTGAGATTTATTTATTTTTTCCGAGACGGAGTCTGGCTCTGTTACCCAGGCTGGAGTGCAGTGGTATGATCTCAGCTCACTGCAATCTCCACCTCCCAGTGTTCAAGTGATTCTCCTGCCTCAGCTTCCCAGGTAGCTGGGATTATAGGCACCTGCCACTTTGCCTGGCTAATTTTTGTATTTTTAGTAGAGACGGGCTTTTGCCATGTTGGCCAGGCTGGTCTCAAACTCCTGACCTCAGGTGATCCACCTGCCTCGGCCTCCCCAAGTGCTGGGATTACAGGCGTGATCCACAGCACCCTGTTTATTTTGTTTCTTTTTGTAAATACAACTTACCATCCTTGCTTTTATTTTTGTACTTAACCTTGTTAACACATTGTCTTAGGATATTTACAATTCTAAGAACATGTAATTAACATTCTGTCACCTGAGATACAAGGATCAATTGTTTATTTATTCATTTATTCTTTTTTTAAACAATGCTTATCCAATACTTATTAGATTCTTGGCATTGTTAGTATTCTAATGGAATACAAGAGAAATAAAAGATACAGAGACATAAAAGACATAGTCTCTTTTTTCAATACCTTATAATCTAAGTGCATAGGTAGGTGAGAGAAAGATAGAGATACATGAATTTTAAAACAATGCAAGATAATATAAAATTAAATTAGAAAGATAAGAGAGTTTACAATGACTAAGAGGTTCTGCTGGTGGTTAATACCTAGGTCCTAGTGGTTATTGACTATATAACACTGCTTGTGATTCTCACTTTTTGTCTTACCTAAAACCTAACGAAGTTTTATTGGACTATGTGTTTTTTATTGCATTTTAGGTTTTGGGGTGTATGTGCATAACATGCAAGATAGTTGCATAAGTACACACGTGGCACTGTGATTGGCTGTCTTCCTCCCCTTCACCCACATCTGGCATTTCACCCCATGCTATCCCTCCCCAGCTCCCCACTCTGTGCGCTGTCCCTCCCCTATTCTTCCCAATAGACCCCAGTGTGTAGTGTTCCCCTCCCTGTGTCCATGTGTTCTCATTTTTCATCACCCGCCTATGAGTGAGAATATGCGGTATTTCATTTTCTGTTCTTGTGTCAGTTTGCTGAGAATGATGTTCTCCAGATTCATCCATGTCCCTACAAAAGACACAAACTCATCGTTTTTCATTGCTGCATAATATTCCATGGTGTATATGTGGCACATTTTCCCAGTCCAGTCTATCATCGATGGACATTTGGGTTGGTTCCAGGTCTTTGCTATTGTAAAATGGTGCTGCAATGAACATTCGTGTGCATGTGTCCTTATGGTAGAAAGATTAATAGTCCTTTGGATATATAGCCAGTATTGGGATTGCTGGGTCAAATGGAATTTCTATTTCTAGGTCCTTGAGGAATCACCACACGGTCTTCCACCATGGTTGAACTAATTTACACTCCTACCAGCAGTGTAAAAGTGTTCCTATTTCTCCACATCCTCTCCAGTACCTGTTATCTCCAGATTTTTTAATGATCGCCATTCTAACTGGTGTGAGATGGTATCTCAATGTAGTTTTGATTTGCATTTCTCTGATGACCAGTGATGATGAGCATTTTTTCATATGTTTGTTGGCCTCATGTATGTCTTCTTTTGTAAAGTATCCGTTCATATTCTTTGCCCATTTTTTAATGGGCTTGTTTGTTTTTTTCCTGTAAATCTGTTTGAGTTCTTTGTAAATTCTGGATATCAACCCTTTGTCAGATGGGTAAACTGCAAAAATTTTTTCCCATTCTGTTGGTTGCTGATTCCCTCTAATGACTGTTTCTTTTGCCGTGCAGAAGCTTTGGAGTTTCATTAGGTCCCATTTGTCTATTTTGGTTTTTGCTGCCAATGCTTTTGGTGTTTTGGTCATGAAGTTCTTGCCTACTCCTATGTCCTGAATGGTTTTGCCTAGATTTTCTTCTAGGGTTTTTATGGTGCTAGGTCTTATATTTAAGTTGTTAATCCATCTGGAGTTAATTTTAGTGTAAGGTGTCAGTAAGGGGTCCAGTTTCTGCTTTCTGCACATGGCTAGCCAGTTTTCCCAACACCATTTATTAAACAGGGAATCATTTCCCCATTGCTTGTTTTTGTCAGGTTTATGAAAGACTGTATGGTTGTGGATATGTTGTATTGCCTCTGATGCCTCTGTTCTGTTCCATTGGTCTATATCTCTGTTTTGGTACCAGTACCATGCTGTTTTGATTACTGTAGCCTTGTAGCATAGTTTGAAGTCCAGTAGTGTGGTGCCTCCTGCTGTGTTCTTTTTGCTTAGAATTGACTTGGCTATGTGGGCTCTCTTTTGGTTCCATATGAAGTTCAAGGTTGTTTTTTCCAATTCTTTGAAGAAAGTCAATGATAGCTTGATGGGGATAGCATTGAGTCTGTAAATTACTTTGGGCAGTATGGCCATTTTCACGATATTGATTCTTCCTAACCATGAACATGGAATGTTTCTCTATCTGTTTCTGTCCCCTCTTATTTTGTTGAGCAGTGGTTTGTAGGTCTCCTTGAAGAGGTCCTTTACGTTCCTTGTTAGTTGTATTCCTAGGTATTTTATTCTCTTTGTAGCAATTGTGAATGGCAGTTCGTTCTTGATTTGGCTCTCTTTAAGTCTGTTATTGGTGTATAGGAATGCTTGTGATTTTTGCACATTGATTTTGTATCCTGAGACTTTGCTGAAGTTGCTTCTCAGTTTTAGGAGATTTTGGGCTGAGACGATGGGGTCTTCTAGATATACTATCATGTCATCTGCAAATAGAGACAATTTGGCTTCCTGCTTTCCTATTTGAATACTCTTTATTTCTTTTTCTTGCCTGATTGCTCTGGCTAGAACTTCCAGTACTATATTGAATAGGAGTGGTGAGAGAGGGCATCCTTGTCTAGTGCCAGATTTCAAAGGGAATGCTTCCAGTTTTTGCCCATTCAGTATGATATTGGCTGGTTTGTCATAAATAGCTTTTATTACTTTGAGATATGTTCCATCAATACTGAGTTTATTGAGGGTTTTTAGCATAAAGGGCTGTTGAATTTTGTCAAATGCCTTCTCTGCGTCAATTGAGATAATCACGTGGTTTTTGTTTTTGGTTCTGTTTATGTGGTGAATTATGTTTATAGACTTGCATATGTTGAACCAGGCTTGCATTCCTGGGATGAATCCTACTTGATCATGATGGATAAGTTTTTGATGTGCTGTTGCAATTGGCTTGCCAGTATTTTATTGAAGATTTTTGCATCTATGTTCATCATGGATATTGGCCTGATGTTTTCTTTTCTTGTTGAGTCTCTGCCAGGTTTTGGTATCAGGATGAGGTTGGTCTCATAAAATGATTTGGGAAGGATTCCCTCTTTTTGGATTATTTGGAATAGTTTCAGAAGGAATGGTAACAGTTCCTCTTTGTGTGTCTGGCAGAATTCATCTGTGAACTCAACTGGACCTGGGCTTTTTTTGTGTGGTAGGCTCTTAATTTCTGCCTCAACTTCAGACCTTGTTATTGGTCTATTCATAGTTTCAACTTCCTCCTGGTTTAGGCTTGGGTGGGCACAGGTGTCCAGGAATTTATCTATTTCTTCCAGGTTCACTAGTTTATGTGCATAGAGTTGTTTGTAGTATTCTCTGATGATGGTTTGAATTTCTGTGGAATCTGTGGTGATTTCCCCTTTATCATTTTTTATTGCATCTATTTGGTTATTCTCTCTTTTCTTTTTAATGAATCTGGCTACTGGTCTATCTATTTTGTTGATCTTTTCAAAAACCAGCTCTTGGATTTATTGATTTTTTGAAGGGTTTTTTTGTGTCTCTATCTTCTTCAGTTCTGCTCTGATCTTAGCTATTTCTTGCCTTCTGCTGGGTTTTGAGTTTTTTTGATCTTGCTCCTCTAGCTCTTTGAATTTTGACATTAGGTGTCAATTTTGGATCTCTCCACTCTTCTCATATGGGCACTTATTGCTATATACTTTCCTCTAGAGACTGCTTTAAATGTGTCCCAGAGATTCTGGTATGTTGTGTCTTCATTCTCATTGGTTTTGAAGAACTTCTTTAGTTCTGCCTTCATTTTATTGTTTATCCAGTCAACATTCAAGAGCCTGTTGTTCAGTTTCCATGAAGCTGTGCGGTTCTGAGTTTATTTCTGAGTTCTGAGTTCTAGCTTGATTGCACTATGGTCTGAGAGACTGTTTGTTATGATTTCAGTTGTTTTGCATTTGTTGAGGAGTGATTTACTTCCAATTATGTGGTCAATTTTAGAGTAGGTGTGATGTGGTGCTGAGAAGAATGTATATCCTGTGGATTTGGGGTGGAGAGTTCTGTAAATGTCTATCAGGTTTGCTTGTTCCAAATCTGAGTTCAAGTCCTGAATATTCTTGTTAATTTTCTGTCTGGTTGATCTGTCTAATATTGACAGTGGAGTGTTGGAGTCTCCCACTATTATTGTGTGGGAGTCTAAGTCTCTTTGTAAGTCATTAAGTACTTGTCTTTTGTATCTGGGTGCTCCTGTATTGGATGCATATATATTTACGATCGTTAGCTCTTCTTGTTGTATCGATCCTTTTACCATTATATAATGTCCTTTGTCTCTTTTGATCTTTGTTGCTTTGAAGTCTATTCTATCAGAGATGAGAATTGCAACCCCTGCTTTTTTTTGCTCTTTATTTGCTTGGTAAATCTTCCTCCATCTTTTTATTTTGAGACTTTGTGTGTCCTTTCATGTGAGATGGGTTTCCTGGATACAGCACACTGATGGGTTTTGGCTTTTTATTCAATTTGCCAGTCTGTGTCTTTTGATTGGTGCATTTAGCCCATTTACATTTAGGGTTAATATCGTTATGTGTGAATTTGATACTGCCATTTTGATGCTAGCTGACTGTTTTGCTCATTCGTTGATGGAGATTCTTCATTTGGTTGATGCTCTTTAGCATTTGGTATGTTTTTGCAGTGGCTGGTACTGGTTTTCCTTTCTATGTGTAGTGCCTCTTTCAGGAGCTCTTGGAAAGCAGACCTGGTGGTGACAAAATCTCTGAGTACTTGCTTGTTTGCAAAGGACTTTATTTTTCCTTCACTTATGAAGCTTAGTTTGGCTGGATATAAAATTCTGGCTTGAAAGTTCTTTTATTTAAGGGTGTTGAATATTGGCCCCCACTCTATTCTGGCTTGTAGGGTTTCTGCCAAGAGATCTGATGTGAGTCAGCGGTGCTTGCCATGAAACTCTCAACCCCGTGCGTTTCCAATTGCTGTTTTGTTTGTTTTTGTGGGTGTGGACCCGCTGAGCCTGATCACCTGGCTCCCTGCCTCACAGCCTTTTTTTTTTTTTTAAGTTGAATGGCTGACTCTCTCCCAGGTGTTCCATTTGCCTGCTGAAAGGGTGCTGGGATCTGTGTGATTTCCCATGCAGCGACCCACTGCACCGGCTGGAACAACATTGCTGCCTGGGACTCTCCCGGCCTGGCTTTCTGTTTAAGTCTCGTTTAATCAAATGAATGTGCTAATCTGCCTTCCAAAATCTCCAACTGCCGGTTTAACAGGGCAACCAAACCAGTGTATTTTGTGTGGAGTGTCGCTGTGCTGTGGCCCTGGCCCAAACAGCTGCACCGGCCCAAACAGCTGTGCTGGTGGCCCGTGGGGCTCCTACACCTGGGAATCTCCTGGTCTGTGGGCAATAAAGATCCATCTGGAAATGCAGCATCCCCTCACCCTCTGTACTTTCACTGGGAGCTGCAATCCTGAGTTGGTCCTTACAGCTCCATCTTCATCTCCACCTCCTGGACTATGTTTAATGATGTTTTTCTAACATAATTTCTGGTGGGTATCAAATGATCACATGCTCAAGATTACATTCCCTGACAAGTACTTGGGTATGGTCAATGCATTCCATGTTTCTGCTTAAGTGTGAAAACTGGGAAAAACATGGGCCTAAGAACAAATGGGGCCTGTGCCTGTATGACAATATAGGAAAATGAGGGCACTGAATTTCTAAGCTGCAAGGCAGTAATTCTCTACTTGGGCCACACGGTAGAATCACCAAGGAAACATTTTTAAACATTAAATGCCTTAATCCCACAGTAGGCCAGTTTAATTCAGAACATCTGGAGGTGGGACCTGAATATCAAATTTTTTTGAGCTCCTCAGCTGAGTTTTTAATTTAAAGTTAGGTTTGCAAAACACCACCAAAGAGCATAACCACAATAAATAAATCCCACCCAGAATCTTTAACCTTGAGCAGTACAACTTCCTAATGTATCCTCTGGGGTTTTCTAATTACAAATAATTCACTAGGTAATTGACAGTATTACTTGCTGCATGCAAGATACTTAGCCAGAGTCTTTTTAAAAATTGAGAAACTTCAGTCGAAAATTTTCCCATCACTTTTGAAATTTTGGTCTATTTCTTTTCTACTAAAACCAGTATAGTTTGTGACAATAAAACCATGCCATATATATAAAAGACTGGTAATCTTTTATTCTATATTATATGGGGCATATACACAGCTCTTCTTAGACTGAAATTGTTATGTATCCAGTTTAGATGGTTATAAGAACAAATCACATCACTGTGGTGCTTAATTGTAAATTGCTACCTATTCAATCAAGATGCAGTTCAGCCTGATTCTGATTTTCAAAGTCATATTGAGGTCCTATAGGAGGCCTGGTAACTGAACTTCTGTATTGAGGTCATGAAGTTTATTCTCACCTTTGCCTGTAGATAAAGAGAAAGGATGAGGGAAACCACAAATTCTGTCCTACTCTTAATCAATTTCTCCATTTGCTAATAATAAAGAGAATAAGTGTGTCTAAAGTCCTCATTGTTTCTAATGTAGCTGCAGTGACTTCTATCCTGGCTGCATATCCAGCGACCCAGGGAAACACTCAGCAGCACACATACTCAGCCCTCAGCCCTCAAGATTGTGATTCAGTCCATCTTGAGTTGAATCCCAAAATCTATATATTTAACGGGAACATCCAGAAAAATCTGATGCAGTCAATATCCTCTCATGGAGTTATTATCCTAAAAATAAAAATAAGCTTTGTGATTTATCAAGATACTTGAAATACCTTTTAAAGGGGTATCTAATAATTATGTAATTTGAAATAGAAAATTATCATTCTCTAATAATAAGGTTGGTTACACTCTGGGTTCTTGGCTTTATTTTTCTATGTAGCACTTATCACAAACAGACATTATTCTCCATGTCTATTTGCTTACTCTTAAAATATTGTGGGTTGCCCTTAAAAAATGAACATTCCAAAATGGCAGGAAATTGGTCTGCTTTGTTCACTGATCTTCCCCTAAATCTTAGAACAGTTCTTAGCACACCCAAGGTACTTAGCAAATAATGAATGAGTGAGTAAATAGATGATGAATGAGTAAATATTTAGGACATGCTCAAAAACGTTGATAGATTTAAAGAGAGAGAACCTAACAATAAAAGTAGGGACAGAAAATCTTCCTTAGGTCTTTAATTTAACCTGAGTATTTTTTATTAGCTTCACAATATGTAGAAAAATTGCTAACCCAGTCAGAAATTTCCCTGAAGTATGAAAGTTCAATTTTATAAATCTCAGCTAAGCAAGCTTCTATGATAAGTAGACTTGATTTTATGTGATCTTTCTCACTAAACAAATACATAAGGAAGTGTTTTAGAAGCTCATCTCTTTATGGGATATGATGGCTAACCCCAGACTTTCCAAATGATTGCTCTTAAGGTTTTTTAGGTGATAAGTTTAAACATGGTTTAAATAGGATACAAATTCCCAATTGGTCTCTTCTGATTTTTTTCTATCACTTATATCACAATAGCTAAAGAAAATCCTCTAAACCAAAAGAAAATGAATAAAGAAGGAAACTTGGAACAAGGGGAAAAAAGAACAAGCATGACAAGCAAAAATATAGGTGAATATAATACAGTTTTCTTCTTCCCTTGAGAATTCTAAGTTACGTATGATGGTTAAAACAAAATATAACACACAGTCTGATTCTAGAACTATGGTTTCAAATATATAGAGAAAAGACATTCCAGATAATTACATTATAAGCAAGAAGTGTAAAAGGAGTTAACTTTTCTATATTTCACTTCTGTTGGTAAAATGACAATCCCAGTAGACTGTGTTAAGTTATGTACAGATAATATTGTACCTAGGACAACTGTTAAGAAAACTCTTCAAAAGAGATACACTCAAAAACACTACATATAAATCAAAGTTTTAAAATTTTCAGTGTTCAAGTAACCCATACAAAAAAAAAAAAAAACAGAAAGCAAAATACAAAGTGGCAGATGTAAACCTTGACATATTTATAATTAAATTAAATTAAATTGTATAAATGCATAAATTAAAAGAAAGAGATTCATGGAATGTATTAAAAAAAATAACCAGCTGTGTGCTGTATATAGGAAACTCACTTGAAAAATAATTATGTAGGTTGAAAGCAAAAGGGTAGACAGAAAGGATATATTATACAAACATGAGCAGTTATATTAATATCAAAAATGCAAACTACCTTATTAAGAAAATTACCAGAGATAGAGAGGAATATATCATGATAAAAAGGTCAATTCACTGAGAAGGATAGCAATCCTAGATATGTATGAACCAAATAACAGAGCCGCAAAATGGGTAAAGCATACGCTGACAAAGCTGAAAAGAGGAATAAATAAATCTATAATTACAACTGAAAACTTCATCATCCTTCTCTCTCAATAATGGATAGAACAACCAGACAAAAACTCAGCAGAGATATAGAACTTAACAATAGTATCAACCATAACTATGTAATCAACACGTATAAAACACTCCACCTAACATCAGCAGAATACACATTCCTTCAAATGACCAAAGAATATATACTAAGATGGGCCATATCTTGGGCATAAGACCAATCTCAGAAAATCAAAAGAATTGAAATCTTACAGTGTAATCTACAGCCACAATAGGCAGTAATAAGAGAAAAATAACAACAATTTTCAAACAGTTGGAAGCTAAGCTAGACATTCTAAATAATACATGGGTCAAACAGAAAGTCTCAGAGGAAATTTTAAAAATACACTGAACTGAATGAAAATATGAGATGTCACAGTTTGTGGGACACAGGTAAAGCAGTGCTGAGACGAAACTTTATAGCACTAAATGCATATATTAGAAAACAGAATAAAAAATCAATTAATAATCTGAGCTCCTACTTTAACAAAGAACAAGCAAGAAGAAGGAAGTGCATAATAAAGTAAGGGTGAAAAATCAGTAAAACTGAAAACATGAGCACAAGTGAATATCAATAAAATTAAAAGATGCTTCTTTTAAAATATCAATAAAACTGACAAAAGTCTAGATATATTGACAATGAAAGAAGAAAGAAGACACAAATAACCAAGTCAGGAATGAAACGGGGGATAACACTATAAATAAAAATAAAATAAAATGTTTATTTAATAAGCGGAAATGGATGCACAAAGCTACAATGGTGTAATGTGAACAAAAGAAAACAGGAAGAGCAGTATGAATACCAAATAAACTAGACTTTAAGGCTGGACATTAATTAGAGCATATAATTTTTTAGACTGGGCACAGTGGCCCACGCCTGTAATCCCAGCACTTTCAGAGGCCACAGTGGATCACCTAGGTCAGGCATTTGAGACCAGCCTGGCCAACAAGATGAAATCACATATCTAATAAAAATACAAAAATCGGCCGGGCGTGATGGTGCATGCCTGTGATCTCAGCCACTTGGGAGGCTGAGGCATGAAAATTGTTTGAACCTGGGAGGCAGAGGTTGCAATGAGCAGAGATCACACCACTGTACTCCAGCAAGGGCAGCAGAGTAAAACTCTGTCTCAAATAATACTAATAATAACAACAGTAGCTTTTAAATTAGAAAATCTACAATCTGCAAAGATATATAACAATGTTTATATGCCAAATGTGAAAAAAATTCATGCACAGACTCATCTAACAAGTATATGTTGAGTATCTAAAATCTGCTCAACATTATTCATAGAGATACATCAGTGAACAGACCAATTCTCATAAGACAGACAGATTTCTCACAATTATAGACCTTACATATTAGTGTGAAAGATAACGATCAATAAAAACAGAAATGCATAATATAACAAAGCAGGAGAAGAGGCTAGGGAAGGGTACTGAAGACTAGGATGTAATTGTGAAGGAGGGCCTCTTGAAAAATATTTAGGCAAAGAGCTGAACAAAGCTAGAAAGCAATCTGGAGGTCTGAGAACACACATTACAGAGGGCACAAAGAGCAGGAGTGAAGACCTTCAGGCAGGGACAAGTTTGAAATGTTTAAAGTCCAATGAGAATGGTGTGACTGAAGCTGATGGAGCAATGCACCACAGTAGATGCAGCTGGGGGTAGTCAGGGCCATGCAAAGTATTGCAGGACATTTTTTGTTTATTAAGCAAATAATAAAGATTTTAGAATTTTATTTTTGAAAGATCACTTCAACTGCTGTTCTAGAGAACTGACTGAACGGAGGCACATGAGGAAGCAAGCAGGACAAGTTAAGAGACTTCTTGTAGTAATAAAAAGGAGAGCTGATGGTGACTTGGATCAAAGTGGTAGCACTGAAAGGATTAAGAAATGACTGGAATTCCATTTGATCCAGCAATCCCGTTACTGGGTATATATCCAAAGGATTATACATCATTCTATTATAAGGACACATGCACCCGAATGTTCATTGCAGCACTGTTTACAATAGCAAAGACTTGGAACCAACCCAAATAATAGACTGGAGAGGGAAAATGTGGCACATATACACCATGGAATACTATGCAGCCATAAAAAACGATGAGTTTGTGTCCTTTGTAGGGACATGGGTGATCCTGGAAAGTGTCATTCTCAGCAAACTGACTCAAGAACAGAAAATCAAACACAACATGTTCTCACTCATAGGCAGGTGTTGAACAATGAGAACACATGGACACAGGGAGGGGAGCATCACACACTGAGGTCTGTTGTGGGGAACTAGGGGAGGGACAGCAGGGGTGTGGAGTTGGGGAGGGATAACATGGGGAGAAATGCTAGATATAGGTGATGGGGAGGAAGGCAGCAAACCACATTGCATTTATGTACCTATGCAACAATCCTGCATGTTCTTCACATGCACCCCAAAATCTAAAACGCAATTATATATATATATAGAAAATAAATGACTAGATTCAGAATATATATTTAAAGATCATAGATTGATGTGAGATATGAGGGAAAAAGAGGAATTAAAGATAATTCTTGGGTTTGTGGCACAGATCATTAGTTAAATGTTAGTGTCCCAGTGATGGGAAAGACTGAGAGAGCAGCAGATGTGAACAGAAAATTAAGAGTTCTGTTAGAAATGCCCATCAGACAGCTAAGAAGTAATATCAAGTAGAAAGCTGGATATGCAGCCTATAGCTTAGAGGAAAAGCCAAACCTGGAAAGGCTACTTTGGGAGTTGTAAATGGATAAACCATTATAAAAGCCTTGATTGAGAAAATCAGAGAAAGCTCATATATGGAGAAGAGCAACAGGTTGAGTGCTGAGCCCTGGGGCTCTTGAACATTTAGATGGGTGAAAGAGGAGAAGAGCCATCAAGGACACTAAATAGGAGCTCTCAGGGAGGTAAAAGGAAAATTAGAAGAGTGAAGTGCCTCAGGAGCTAAGTAAACTATTTCAAGGAAGGAGCAATTAATTGTTTTGAAATGCTGCTAACGGTCAGACATGGTGGCTCAGGCCTGTAATCCCAGCACTTTGGGAGGCTGAGGTGGGTGGATCACCTGAGGTCAGGAGTTCAAGCCAGCCTGACCAACATGGAGAAACCCCACATCTACTAAAAATACAAAATTAGCCAGGAATAGTGGCACATACCTGTAATCCTAGCTACTCCGGAGGCTGAGGCAAGAGAATCAGTTGAACCTGGGAGGCAGAGATTGCAGTGAGCCAAGATCATGCCACTGCACTCCAGACTAGGTAACAAGAGCAAAACTTCATCTCAATAAATAAATAAAATATCGCTAAGTAGTTCAAGATAGTGTATTAGTCTGTTCTCACACTGCAATATAGATACTACCTGAGACTGGGTAATTTATAAGAAAAGGAGGTTTAATTGACTCATAGTTCTGCATAGCTGGGGAGGCCTCAGGAAGCTTACAATCATGTGGAAAGCAAAGGGGAAGCAAGTATCTTCTTCACAAGGTGGCAGGAAAGAGAGAGCCAAGGGAGCAGTGTCACTATTAGGCCATCAGATATCCTGAGAGCTCACTTACTACTAAGAGAACAGATGGGGGAAACCATCCCCATGGTCCAATTATCCCCCAGCAGTTCTCTCCCTTGACATATGGGGATTACAATTCGAGTGAGATTTGAGTGGGGACACAGAGCCAAGGCATGTCAGATGGAGACTAAAAACTAATCACTGGGGGTCATTTAGAGTCACCAAGAAGTCAAATTTTGAATTCTAAAGCCAAGTTTGCAGCAATTATATCACTTTATCACAAAATAAAGAAATGTTAAGATAGGAAAATTTGTCAGACTCTTCATACTGGGGTGAAAACAGAAGCTTCATCTTATACTTGACATTACAACTTTTTATAGTCTTAATCCCAAAATAGTATACTACATGTAGTAAGTTATAATAGAAATTATTTCAAATTTAATTGGCCATTGATACTTGTTATGTAACCTCAAATATCCAGGCATTTTATTGTCCAGAGTTATTGTTTAGATATTTCTACCTTATAAACATTGAACAATGATTATTATTAATAATAATAGATGTTGCAATAATAATTAGAGCTACTTCACTGCTTGTAAAATTATATGAATCCTAGGCAGAGTTTCAAGAGATCTTTGAATGCTTTAGACAAAAGAAGCCATAGGAATATAATGTCAGAGTATTATTATCATTTCACTTACTTCATATAAACTATAACAATTCAAGTAGTGCCACCAATGTATGTGGTTCTTTGCAATAGCATTAGAGAAAGACAATAGAGCCTTGTTGCTCAAAGCTATTACTAATCTTTCAGAAACACAAACAAAAAAAGTAGAAGACTTACTTATAAACTCTAAAGGTTTATTGTCTTTACAAGATAAAGATGAAGGTATCCTGATGACACTAAGGACATTTAAATTAGATTCATGTGCCAAAGTGCTTTTTCAGCACTGTAAATTTCCCTTGACCACTTTGGTCATGTCTTCAAGAAGGGAAATTGAAGAATCTATGCCAAGTAATACAGTGCATGATAGCTTTTGCTGCAGAACAAACAGCCCAGTAGCTCAGCAGCTTACAACAAGCACCCACTAATTCCTCATGTTACTCAAAGATTGTGGGACTGGACTGGGTCCCGCAAACTCATTTGGGCTCAGTAGATCTCCCATGTCTTCTCATTCCAAAACCTAGGTTGAAGGAGTAGCCACTATCTGAGACCTACTGTTCTCATGGTCAAGGGCAGGAGGCAGGGGCGCTAAAAAGCACCCAGGTGCATTGAAGGTAATATTAGATGGGATAGCTGATATCCACTCACATCTCATTGGCCAAAGATGTGACATAGAGCAAACAATTGAGAATAATCCAGCCTATCACAATACTAGGCTGCAGTGATATCTCCCATCCAACCCCAACAATTCTTCAGACACAGTAGGAGCTAAAGCTAGATATAACACTTTCCTACATAGCTTTCTCTCGTAGAACTGTGTGCAGCCATTTTTAATACTTCCTGAGTGCTTTCAGTGTCCTATGATTGGTACAAAGATTCAGCAGTAGAAATACCCTAGGAACCACTACTTTCAATTTGTTATTATTCATTTTATTTTTTTAAATCCTATATGCAAATTGAAATCAGAAAATTTTCTTCATTTTGTTCTTTAAACCACATGACATTCACATTACTTTTCTTAATTGAGTTCTTCAAACCACATGACATTCACATTAGCGTAATAAACACTCACATAATAAGCACTCATGTATGAAGTATAAACCCTTAACATAAAACTGTCATTAAGACTATTTAAGAGTTGATTTTCTCTCCTCAAAATGTATTTCCATAGCATGCAGTATATGCCAGATGCTAAGCATTTTACACAGATTAACTTATTTAATCTTTATTGCAATACTAAAAGGTAAGTACCACCATTCATTAGTGGTACAGTTTGAATGTTTGTAGCCTCCAAATCTCATGTTGTAATTGTAATCCCCAATGTTGGAGGTGGGGCCTGGTGGAAAGTGTTTGGGTCATAGCGGCAGATCCCTCATGAATGTCTTGGTGCCATCTTCATGGTAATGGATGGGTTCTCGCTCTGTTAGTTCACGTGAGACCTGTCTGTTTAAAAGAATATGGCATCTTCCCCCACTCTCTTTCTCTCACTCTTGCCATGTGACGTGACCACCCCCACTTTATCTTCTACCATGATTTTAAGTTTCCTGAGGCCCTCACCAGGAACAGATGCTGGGACCATGCTTTCTGTACAGCCTGTAGAACTGTGACCCAATTAAACCTCTTCTCTGTATAAATTACCTGGACCTCAGTGTTTTTCTTTTTTACAACAATGCAAAACAGCCTAACATGATTATCATACTTATGGTATAGAAGAGGCTACTGAGGAACAGAAAGGTGAGTAACTTGTTCAAGGTAACATACCACGTAAGTGGTAGAGCTGGGATTCAAATACAGGCAGTCTGGCTCCAGAGTTCATGCTGACATCCATTATATTATGCTGCCTTGCCCCTTCACTCAGAATGTTCTCTATTCTTCAAGACTCTACATTTAATTTCTCCAAGCAAAAGTCTCATTTCCTGTGCTGTTTTAAACTTTAAACCCTTGCATTTTCTCACACTCCTCATTAGAATGACACAATGGAGTTCATATTTTTATCACACTTCACAATTAACCATGCTGAAATTCAAGGATTAAAAAAAAACTTGCCTAAAGCCACTCACCTAGCAAGTGGCAGTTAGAACTTCTTGAAGACATACATCTGTATTGACCTCCATGTGAATTATGCAGTTCTCCTTCCATTTTATCTGAATGCCCTTACTGTGTAAGTCTTCTTTTCTCTGAACCAACTGCTCTTTATAAGTTAGTGGTTCAGCACACACTGGGACCTCTCAGAGGAGGGCAGGGGTTGGGGGAGAGAGCATTAGGGAAAAGAGCTAATGCTTCCTTGGCTTAATACCTAGGTGATGGGTTGACAGGTACAGCAAACCACTGTGGCACACATTTATCTATATAACAAACCTGCACATCCTGCACATGTATCCCAGAACCTGAAATAATAAAATAAAATTCAAAAGGCAATCATTTCCCACAACAGAAAAAAAAATTGAAGGTCCATGTCTATTTTACAATCTAGCATTTGCTCAACTTGTTTCTCTTCCTCCTTTTCTTTTTAGACACACCATTCAAAGATGGATATGTTTTCAAATATACTGTGCCAATTTTATAAGGATGATAGTTTAAAACAAATGAAATTCACATATTTCAAGACCTTGTTAAAGACGATAGTTTCAAATTTCCCTTTTTAAAGTCTGTTTTGTGAGTAGTTAGAAGAAAGAGCAAATTTTCAATTTTAGAAGATGGGAGAGTTAGCAAACAATGAAACTGAAGGGAAATAGGCAGCAGAGGGAGATGAAAATGAGAATAAGCAAAAAAACAGCTACATAAGCTGTAAACTATGCCTTTAATTCTCATAAATCAAGGATTGGTTCTAAGTTGATATGATTAGTAATTTTGTTGGCACATGAAATGATTTGGTAAAGTTACCAATAACATATGTATATTCTCTTTTCAGCATTATGCCAGTTTTATTGCAAATCATGTTCTTTGATCAATAAGCCTACCTTTCTGTGTCAGGACAAAGCCTTAAGACCTTGGAACACAACAACTGTGAGCCAAGCATCTGCTGGACTATTCCAGTGATGCATTCCAATGGCCTGTCTTCCTTGGCTGGTATTCAACAGAATATCACATGACTAGTGCAAAATTGTTTAGTATTTTTGTTGAGGACTTTTTGTTTCTTTTCTATGTGGGAGACTTTTTGCTTTCTTAAGAAACCATTATCATACCGTGCTTATAGGCAAAGCAGGTTAATAATTTGATTTTTAAAATGTACTCTAATTGCCACATATATAAGTGACTAAATACCTGTAATCAGTTCTTATACAATTTGCCTAGAAATATGTTTGCAATGCTAACTGATATGGGTAAGGCAAATAGGACAAGAAAATTATTTCTGGTATATAGTTAAAATAATTATATTCTAGTGCATACAATGGTATATATCTTTATCATAAATATAATTTTCTAAAAGTATTCAATAAGACAATCTTCTTTACCAAGCTTAGGAATTTCACATACACTCAAGAAATTCAAAGAAATTATCTCCTACCATACATGTAATAATCAGTTATGACTGCCATTTATTGAGTATTTATGATATGTCAAATACAATACTAAGTGCATTCCTCACAACAATTCTATTAAGTTAGATACTATTATCTCCATACTATTTCTCCACATGAGAAAATTGAGGCTCAGTCTGATTGAGCAAGTATCCTAGTGTTACATAAAGTAGTATCACCTACATTTAGATCCAGATCTGTTGGACTTCAAAGTCCATGTTTTTAATCACTGTGCTACAGAGGCTATGCTCCTGAAACTGAGGCTGGGCTATGGGAACAGGAGCTATCTCTGTTTTATTGTCTTTTGCAATAAAAATACAAACATATTTCTGTTAAATGTACTAATAGTGTTTATTTTTATAAACACTATTAGTACAGTTCTCCAAAATCAAATGAGATTTAATAAGAAATAGGAATACAGATTAGATGTCTGGTCTGCTATTTCCCATAAAATATCCATGAAGATAAAAAAGAGACAAAAACTGACAATAGCAAAGAAAAAGAAAAAAGGTGTACAAAATTTTTCAGGCAATTTCCTCTAAATACATTGTCAGTGAGAACAGATTGAAGAGCAAATTACTGGTCTCTATACCATATCATCTGACTCAGAACCAAAAGATGTTCACACACACACACACGTGCACACACAAAGTCTCTTACTCATTTTCCCCTTGTACACCAAATGACAGAATACAGTGTCTGAAACCTTTAAAAAGTTGTTATTTTCAGAAGTAGTCAGAGTCCTGTCTTCTCCTTATATCACTTCTATCAATTCTTTTCTCTTTTTTTCTATTCCTCTAGCATAAAGTAGAGATGAGTCCTAAGTTAGTATCCCAGGATGCTTTGTATTTGAAAAAAAATTAAATTAGACACAGGAGAGCTGGGAGTGCTGAAATGGGTATACTCTTTCCTGCATGACACTGTTCAAAGAACTTCAACTGGCTCCCTAGCACAACTGAAAGCACAAAATTCCATTCAGTACTGGCACAGTCACATTTGATGAATGCCAACAGAATGAAAGCAAAAGGCTATATCCTGACCTTCAGGTTTAGATGTGAAAGAGAAAAGTTGCCTGAGCCCAAATGAACAAAAAAAGGGGACTAAGGTGACTACACTTTGTGGAAAATACAATCCTAGATAGTTCTTCCCCCATCAGGCAGCGCATCCAGGAAATAAACAATGGAGCCTACTAATATGAGAAGGAAAACATTGATGAGGGGATGGCTAAGGAAGCAGAGAGTTCCTTAAAGACTAAGAGAGAGTTTATGGCTCTGAAAATTCTTTTCTTCAAAATTACATAAGAATTTTCCAAGCTCCATTTCCTAACAAAGACCTAGGAGCCTCTAAAACGCAGGAGCAGGCATCCCTATGAAAGAAAAAGGCTGAATTAAATACAGAGATACGAAGAATATTGGTTGAAATAAGAAAGTGATATAATAGTGTAGTAAAAGTCAGAATGGACACTGCAGAGAATTAAGAAAATTATGCACAATGACAAATTCGAAAGACCCACGTGAAACATAGAGGGAAAATGCAGAGACCATAAAGAATAAAACAGATTCAGAGAGAGAAAGCATACCCACTCTAAGATTTGCAGGTGTCTGTGAAGCACAAATGAGAATACTCTGAATGAAATACAGTTAAGTGATACTTCTCAATGATACTACTCTAAACAGAAGTATTATGTTGGTACAAGGGTAATTGAAGTTTTTACTGTTACTTTTAATGGTAAAAACTGCAATTACTTTTGCACCAAGCTAATATTAAGACAGTACCAAAAGTATGGCAGAAATGAAAAAAAGTTTGGTTCTTACAGAGCTTGAAACAGTTACTATGTTCAGGCTTAATTATTATTTGGATGAGAAGCAATATAAAGATATTTTAAGGTATATTCTGTTAACAGACCCCTACTCAAACAAGCTTATGCAAATACGAAGACTCTATGAAAGAATTCTTAAGGATCAGGTTGAACAACCAAGCTGGGGAAGGCCATGGAAACAGCCAGACCTCGGGAATAACTACAGACCAAATGAAGTCCAAATGAAGTTAGAAACTTTCTCCATCCTCCTTCTTGTTGCATCTCTTAGCATTTGGCATCCTCCTCCTCACAGAGTAGAGAATAACTTTCTTCATGTAGCAAAAAAACTTAGTTGCCAAACGTCACAAGAAAGAGTTTGAGCTCCATCATTGCTGGTCATTAGAGAAATGCAAATCAAAACCACAATGAGATACCATTTCATGCCAGTTAGAATGGCGATTAAAGTCAGGAAACAACAGATGCTGGAGAGGATGTGGAGAAGCAGGAATGCTTTTACACTGTTTTTGGAAGGGTAAATTAGTTCAACCATTGTGGAAGACAGTGTGGCAATTCCTCACGTATCTAGAACCAGAAATACCATTTGACCCAGCAATCCCATTACTGGGTGTATACCCAAAGGATTATAAATCATTCTACTATAAAGACACAGGCACATGTATGTTTATTGCAGCACTATTTACAATACAGAAGACTTGGAACCAACCCAAATGCCCATCAATGATAGACTGGACAAAGAAAATGTGGCAAATAAGCATCATGCAATACTATGCAACCGTAAAAAAGAATGAGTTCATGTCCTTTTCAGGGACATGGATGAAGCTGGAAGCCATCATCATCAGCAAACCAATACAGGAACAGAAAACCAAACACTGCATATTCTCACTCATAAGTCGGAGTTGAACAAAGAGTGACATGGACACACGGAGGGTAACATCACACAAAAAAGCCTGTTGGTGGGTGGGGGGTAAGTGGAGGGACAGCATTAGGACAAATACCTAATGCATGCTGGGCTTAAAACCTAGACAAAGATTCATAGTACAGTAAACCACCATGGCACATGTATACCTATGTAACAAATCTGCACATTCTGCACATGTATTCCACAACTTAAAGTAAAAATTTAAAAAGAAAGAAGAGAAGAAAAGAAAAAATTTGAGCTCAAGGGCAATATAAAAAACCATGGAGATGGACTCAGATGCAGTCAGTGGGGTAACCCACCCTGCCACCAATAACTATTCAGAGATAACTACATACAGCAGATCCCAAGCAAGTATTTCAATGGCAAGTTGTAGAGTTAATTCCAAGAAGAGGAATTAGAATCCCAGAAAAGGTAATTGGAGAAGGGCATCCAGACCAAACAATGGATATTCCCTGAATAATTTAACATACCTCTGCTAGCTTATAACAATGATTCTAAATATGAAAAAGCAACACAAATCAGAAGTAGAAGAGTTCAGATAAATTCGAGGAAAATAATTTAAAAGAAAAAATTTTCAGAAATAAAGACTAATAAGAAAGGTTAAAAGAATGAATGTATATAACAGCAATAGTAATAGAGGATGAACGCAGAAAAAAATTAAAATCAAAAGACACAACAAAAGAAATACGAAGTATTTAAGAGAAAGAGACAAATATTTAGAATAGAGCAAAAAAATCACATAAGGATAACTGGATTCTCTAGGAGAAAAAAATCAAGGGACAAAATAACACAAAAGACCTCACTCAGGTCTATGCCATACATTTCTGTTTTTTTCAACCATGAAGTTTAATTTATTTTTATGATTGGAGGGATATTCACATATTTTAGTGGACCAAATTTTAAGTTGAAGGATGTACTCTAAAATAATGAAAAACAATAGCCCATATACTCATATATATATTTTTTTATGGGCTGTTTACTTTGAAATAAAATGTATGGTTTTCTTAAAAGGAACTTTTAAAGTACCTATATTGCATCATCCTGTATTGAAAAGAATGTCAAGCTGTTAAAATGACATGTAACAAAAATGTATTTTGATTTGTATTTCAGAAACTAAAAAATAAAATGTTGAAACAAAAAATAATATAGAGAACGATCCAAGATGGCTGATTGCTAACATCTCGGGATTGCGGCTCCCAGTGAAAGCTCAGAGAACGAGAGGACGCCACACTTTCAGACAATTTTGGCCGTTCATGGAGCAGAAGATTCCCAGTGGAGGAGCTCCACGGGTTGCCAGCGTGACTCTTGTGGCCAGCGCAGCAGTTGTGCTGGCACCTCGGCGCGGCAGCTCTTGGTGCAGAGTAAACGGGACTCGTTCCCCTTCTGACCGAGGTTTGGAGCTCCAGGAAGGCAGAGTCACCTATTACGGACTCAAGAAGGAAGCCAGACTGGAGATTCCTGGGCAGAAAAGCTCCATCAGTCTTAACGCCGCTGTTTTAGCCAGCGCAATGGGTTGCTCATCTTTCAGCCCTGGGAATTAACAACTTGGACCTCCACTCAGAGACCTAATTTGAAAGTTGGTAATTACAAAGATGACAGGTGAATAAATTTACAATGATGGGAAGAAATCAGCGTAAAAAGGCTGAGAATACTCAAAATCAGAATGCCTCTCCCTCTAAAGAGGATCACAGTTCCTCATCAACAAGGGAACAAGACTTGATGGAAGATGAGCGCATCCCATTAACAGAATCAGGCTTCATGAGATGGATAATAAGAAACTTCTGTAAGTTAAAAGAACATGTTGTAGCCCAATGTAAAGAAACTAAGAACTTTGAAAAAAGGTTTGACGAAATCCTAATGAGAATAGACAACTTAGATAGGAATGTAAGTGAATTAATGGAACTGAAGAATACAATGCAGGAACTCTGAGAAGTATGCACAGGTTTAAACACTCGAATTGTTCAAGCAGAAGAAAGGATATCAGAGGTCGAAGTCCAACTTAATGAAATAAAACAAGAAGACAAGATTAGAGAAAAAAAAGGATAAAAAGGAATGAGCAAAGTCTTCAAGAAATGTGGGACTATGTGAAAAAAACAAATTTACGTTTGATAGGTGTACCTGAATGCGATGGAGAGAATGAATCCAAGCTGGAAAATATTCTTCAGGATATTATTCAGGAAAATTTTCCTAACCTAGCAAAGCAGGACAATATTCAACCCCAGGTAATACAGAGAACATCACAAAGATATTCCTCAAGAAGAGCAACCCTAAGGCACATAATTGTTAGATTCACCAGGGTTGAAACGAAGGAGAAAATACTAAGGGCAGCCAGAGAGAAAGGTCAGTTTAATTACAAAGGGAAGCCTATCAGACTAACAACAGATCTTTCAGCAGAAACTCTACAAGCCAGAAGAGAGTGGGGGCCAATATTCAACATCCTTGAACTTTCAGCCCAGAATTTCATATCCAGCCAAACTGAGCTTCACAACTGAAGGAAAAATAAAATCTTTTATGAACAAGCAAGTACTCAGAGATTTTATTACCGCCAGGCCTGCTTTACAAGAGCTTCTGAAAGAAGCATTACACATAGAAACAACCAGTATTAGCCTTTCTAAAAATATATCAAAAAGTAAAGAGCATCAACATAAAGAAAAATTTACATCAACAAATGGACAAAATAGCCAGTTAATATCAAATGGCAGTAACCCTAAATTTAAATAGACTAAATCCCCCAATCAAAAGATACAGCCAAAACCCAACGGCATGTTACATCCAGACCCATTTCACATGCAAGAATACTCAAAGACTCAAAACAAAGGGATGGGGAAAGATGTACCAACCAAATGGAGAGCAAAAATAAATAAATAAATAAAAAGCAGGAGTTGCAATTCCCGTATCTGATAAAATAGATCTTAAAGCAACAAAGATATAGTGGTAAAAGGATCAATGCAACAACAAGAGCTAACGATCCTAACACCCAGATACATAGAGACTTAGACTCAGTGAGACAGAAAATTAATGAGGATATCAAGGACTCAAACTCAGATCCGGAACAAGTAAGCTTAATAAATATTTATAGAGCTCTGCACTTCAAATACACAAAATATACATTCTTGTCAATACCACATCACACCTACTCATAGGTTTAAATGAAACATTGATTGGCCATTATTAATACCCATTTTTTTTTGAATAAAGTAACATTTCCATTCTCTCTCCCTCTTTTTCTTCCTCTTTCTTCCTCTCCTTCACTCCTTTTTTTTTCTTTCCTTCTCTCAAAAAAAGAAAAAAAAGAAATTAGACCTCTAGATCCAGGTCTGCAATGTCTCTCTCATTGCTTTATTTCCTTCCTTCCCTTCTCTCCCTCCCTCCCTCCCTCCCTCCCTCCCTCCCTCCCTTCTTCCCTCCTTTCCTCCTTTCCTCCCTTCCTAAAAAAAATAAAATAAAATAAAATAAAAAATAATACAAAAGACTGTAATTCAAGAACATGACCCAGGAATAAGGAAGAGTTGAAACTATTTTGAAAGCACATACCATGTACTTGAGAATGTCAACCCGAAACAATGAACCCTAAGACATATTACAATAAAATTATAAGAAATTTAAAAAGGAAATGAAAGAAATAACTTTTTTTGGTATCTGGGCAAAATGAGCAAGTGATTTATAAGCTAAAAAAAAATTCTTTTTTTTTCAAAAGCAATACTTTTGTCAGAAAAAGAAAAGACTAACATATTTAAAATAATCAAGAAAAGAAAATGTAAGGAAACATTTTATGTCCACAGAAAATGGACTTTCAAGTATAAATGATACAGATAAACTATTATCAACAGTAAAGAACTCAGGGAATATTGTTCTCATGTACCCTTCCTAAGAAATCTACTAGAGAACTGGCTTCAAACGACTAAGATGACTAAAGAAACATCAATGTAAGAATTGGTGGGAATGGGCCGGGCACAGTGGCTCACACCTATAATCCCAGCACTTTGGGAGGCCGAGGCAGGTGGATCACAAGATCAAGAGATCGAGACCATCCTGGTCAACATGTTGAAACCCCGTCTCTAGTAAACATACAAAAAATTAGCTGGGCATGGTGGCGCGTGCCTGTAATCCCAGCTACTCGGGATGCTGAGGCAGAAGAATTGCCTGAACCCAGGAGGCGGAGGTTGTGGTGAGCCAAGATTGCGCCATTGCACTACAGCCTGGGTAACAAGAGTGAAACTCTGTCTCAAAAAAAAAAAAAAAATGTAGATATATGGTAACTCCAAAAAAAGAAACGTAAAATGGGGAACGTAAAATGGGGGAAATGTTCAAGAAAAAATCAAATATTCTTAGTAATAATATTGCTATGGTAATATTATTATTGTTACTGAGACTGCCATATGAAATAAAGTTAGTGATATTCGAATTCTATTATTCTCTGTTTCTTTGAGAGTTGCAGATTTTAGTGTGGAATAAAGGAGATATATTAACTGAGAGGCTAAGTCAAAAATTATATGGCTCTAAATGTTATTGAATTCCTAAGGTATTATAGTATAAAATGTGTTTGTGTGCATATGTGGTATTTGTGTGTTTCTGTGTCTATCTCTGTCCTCCAAGAAATCTAGAAACAATGACTGAACCAGTAGCAATGAGCACATCTTGTACACGTGCTCAAGTAAATGCCATTTACAACTAAGAGAAGCCAAGGTGGCCGGGCGTGGTTGCCCACACCTGTAATCCCAGCACTTTGGGAAGCCAAGGAGGGCAGATCACGAGGTCAAGAGATCGAAACCATCCAGGCCAACATGGTAAAACCCCATCTCTACTAAAAAGTACAAAAAATTAGCTGGGCATGGTGGTGCACGCCTGTAGTTCCAGCTACTCGGGAGGCTGAGGCAGGAGAATTGCTTGAACTCGGGAGGCGGAAGTTGCAGTGAGCTGAGATCACACCACTGCACTCCAGCCTGGGGCCTGGTGACAGAGTGAGACTCTGTCTCAAGAAAAAAAAGAGAAGTCAAGGCTTTTTTGAGCAATAGCTGAGTCCTGGTATGGGACACGACAGGCATAATATAAGCTTACAACAATTTGTTATACTAAATAGCCATCAGAAGGAGGCCTAATTAGAGGGGAGAAAATAATGAAGATGTCTCTTGTTGTCTGATCTTAGGTTTCTTCTATATTTTTTTCCCAGAAAAAAAGATGTTCAGCTTCCATCTACAGCTCAGCTAGATCTATTACAGTTTTTTCTGTCACTTTACTTCCTGAGTTTTGCTCATTTTGGCATTTGATAATTTTCTGATATTAAATAACTAAATGTCTAAATAAGTTCTGATATTTATAAGGTTATCCCTAATGTGAGTTTCTTTACAAGCTGCCATACAAGGTTTAGGTCATTTTTTGTCATAGAAAATTACCAATTTATAATAACTTATATTCATCTCCAAAGGTGATTAGAGCTTGTTCATTTGAGCCTCATCTGCAAAACCCAGTTCACACTTACTCACATTACCTTTAAGAATAAATTACTAGATTTTCAGCTTAAACTTAGGATGTAGAAACCTGGAAAGAGCATTACCAAATTCTATCAAAAAAAAAATTAGATATCTGCAAAATCACAACTCTTCTTGAACTTACTAAAGAACTAAGATCATTCTGGCTACCAAATAACCTGAAGTTTAAAGTAAGACAGCTGACTCAAAGGACAGGTGGGATACCAGCACATGTTTTCTGTGGTACAGCACAATAGGGGGGCAAAAGTCATTATAGAGGACAATAAGAATTCAACTAGATTTTTTTTTTTTTTTTGAGGCAAAGTCTCACTCTTAGTACCCAGGCTGGAGTGCAGTGACATGATCTCACACACAGCACCACTGCACCCCACTCAGCTAGATTTTTGAATTAACTACTTAGGCCAAGTTTAGGCTAGCAAAAGTATTATAACTTGGAAGCTGCAGGGATGTGCGGAATTACAGGTTCTTCTCATGAACTGGTTGCTCATAAGAGAGATTGGAAGCATATAGAGAGACCTGAGAAATTCTTAGATTCATGCTGGGAGAGAGAAAAAAAAAGTGTTGCCGGAAAGGCACAAAAGCTAGCTTGGGTCCTTCTCCCCTCTCTTACCTAGGGGAGCAAAAGCCTTGACGCACTAGGAGAAAGATGATAAATCTTATCATTCCTAAGGTATACGTCAATACCCATTACAGCTAGGGGAAGAGAACACTATCACCAGAAACAATGAAAAAACCAACAATCTCTGGTAAAGGTGTAAGCATGCAATTAAATGTCTCCAAAAGTAGGAGAAGGAGCAACATTCTTAAGAAGACCAAGGGACCAAAGCCTGCCTATGACTAAGTCTAAACAAAAACAACTGAGAATGGCCCCTGGCTCCCACCTCCAGATTAACAACCCTTAAAAAATAGTATTTTACTACTGACATGATTCAAAACTAGAGAGATACTTTCCCTGAGGTACAAGCACAAAAGAATGACTTCAACTCAGGACGATGCAGACATCAAGACAAAAAGAAACCCTGGCAAACTGGCTTCCGCCCTAAACTCAAAGTAACAGTAAAGAAATTTGAAGCCAATAGTGCCCTGAGAGTAACCAAAGCAGCAGCAAAACCCCAAACCAAATCAACTTCTAATTACATTGACTCAACTTGCCACACGTGAAAAATGTGGTATTCCCATTCCCAAGCATAAGTACTATTTAGTTTAGACTGTTTTCTTCCATGTAAGATGTTTGGTTTTCAACCAAAAATGACAAGATACACAAAGAAGCAAAGGAAAATGATTCATTATCAAGAAATAATGCAATCATCAGGATCAAATTTAGCTATGACACATTGGTATAAAAAGTATCAGACAGGAAATCTAAAATAAAATTATTTCACTAAAGTCTCTAACAAAAAATATAAATAACATATATAATCAGATGGACAGATTCAGCAGATATATAGACCCCATATGAAAGCGTCAAATGGAAATGCTAGAAATAAAAAAAAACACTTCAACAGAAATAATGAATATCTTAGAATGACTCATCCATAAATACAGTATGAGAAAAAAATATCAGCAACTTAAAAGCATGTGAATAAAAATTACTCAAACCAAAACCCTAATGGAAAAAATAGAATTTAAAAAACACAGAATCCAAGAGCTGGGGGGAAATGTCAAACAGTAAAACAAATGTGTAATTGTACCCTGAAACGAAGAGAAAATAGAGCAGAATAAATATTTGCAGATACAATGGCAAAAACTTTTTCAAAGTTAATAAAAGCTTTCTAAAGTCACATATTTAAGACACTCACAAAACCCTAAGATAAACCAAAATAACAACAAACAAAAAAGCAAAAACCCTAGACATCGTATTCAATCATTTTCCTATATATATGCACATACTATGTACTCACAAAAATTAAAAATAAAAAGAATAAAAATTTAGAAATCTCTGAATAACAAAAATAAAGAGAAAATCCAGAGGACAACTAGCGTAAAAAAGTCACTGTGCATACAGAATAAAGATTAGAATAACAGCAGATATCAGAAATAGACCAAGGCTGAAGAAAATGAAATGACATCATAAAAGTGCTGAAAGGAATGAAGTACCGTCACCATAAAATACTGTATGCAGTGACAATATATTTCATGAGTGAAAGTTAATTAATTATAAATTACTGACTGGCACTTGATCTTCCCTGTGGACTTTTTACTTATAAACCATCACTTTGACCAAAAATATCTTATGTCATAAATTCAGGCTAAAGAAAATGTTCTCAGTGGGAAAAATTATGATTCCTTTCCTCCTATCATTGCAGTAGCGTGGGGTTCATCCTCTACGGATAGAGCATTTTTTTTTTGTATGTCTGAAGGTCAGAGGAGACTATATAAAATCTTTAAAGTAATTATGAAAATAAGCCATGTATGACTGAGACCTTAAAGCAAATCACCACACCTTTTCTATTTAATGGCCTACAGAATAATGTGCATAGTCAGAAGACAACATCTATCACATAATTATCTGAAGGTAGATTTTTAAATTGAGTCCCCTACTAGACTGAGTTACACAATTCATTCTCTGCCATTCACCTGTTTTGAGACAAAACTCAAATTCCCCTAACCCTGCCTGATACCCTTTGCTTACCTTATGTGATGGTTAATTTCAATGTGTCAACTTGACTGATCCATGCAGTACCCAGATATTTGCTCAAACATTATTCTGGGTGTTTCTCTGAATGTGTTTGTTAGATGACATTAACATTTTAATGAGTAGACCAAGTAAAGCAAATTGCTGTTTCTAATGTGGGTGGGCTACATTTAAGCAGGCAAGGGCTTGAATAGAACAAAAGGCTGACCCTGCTTCCTTTAAATAAGACAAAATTTTCCCAACTGATGGCCTTTGAAATCAGATATCAGCTCTTTCTGGTTCTATAGTAGCCCTGGCCTTCAGACTCAAACTGGAATATCAACTCTGCAGACTTTGGACTTCTCAGCCTTAATAATCATGTGAGCATATTCCTTATAATAAATACTTAAATATCCATATTGGATAATCCTGTTTCTCTGGAAAATTTTGACTAATATACCTAGAAACTTGACTGAACCACCTCCCAAATAAAGGTTTGAAGAGGCCTTCTTCCAGTTAATGTTATTTTTAATCTACACCAAAAACAACACTGTTGTTTTTAATGACATCTTAATCATAAACTGTTTTAAAATAAGATAGCAAATATTAAAAAAGGATAATTAATAACTACAATCTTTCATTCAAAGTGATTTGGAACTAATTAATGTAACACAAAAGAAAAAAGGGCTTATTTCTAGTGGGGAAATCATAAAATATCACCTTTACTAATGAAGAGTTATGCAATACTTTTGTGGAATTGATGATGATGATGATGGTGAGATAAAGATTATGATGGTGATTATGTGGTTGGCTAAAAACTTAAGCCCCCATGGTATTTTCTTCTTGAGGTATTTTTTATTGGTATCTAAAAAAGTACTGATAAGCTCAGGAATGAAACGAGCAAATCCCCTGATGACCCCATTACCAGCTTTATAACAAGTAGCCTTGCATGGAAAGTTACTTATTCTATAAAACATTGGTCAGTGAACTTAACTTGAACTCTCACTTAAGTGTGAGGATTAGTTAGAAGATTTACTTTGACAAATTTGTGTAATTGGCTAGGATTTTTTAATGGTTAATTATTTTAATATTTCATGGCAATATTCTCAGCCTTAGATTTTCAGCAGTTGACACTTTGCACTTTAGATTTTCACTTTACAATTTTCAACTGAAAAGAAGAAACAGTATCTGATTTGTGACTATGCTTCTTGTTCATGTAGAGCTTTTATTCTGAATCAACAAGAATGGGTCAGAATGTAAACCTGGATAATTAACTTTTGCTTTGTTTTTAAAGAGAAAATTGCTATGAATTTATGAACATGTTGTGAAGTATCTCAGTCATTTTCACAATATTTACAGAAAGCTTAATGAGATTCCAACTATGAAAGCATAAATAATGGTAAACATAATTATGTCTATTAGTTATACTGATTATCCTTTCTCACCTTCATATTAAAGAATAAAAATGGTGATGTTACTTATTTAAAAGTTAAACTTGGTCACCAAATTTTTTATTTTACAACAATATCAAGAAAAAAATGATTGTAAGCTTCAAAAAAATGTAGTATGGTTTATATGGATAACTACTCATTAAGTCTGGAGGAAAAAAAAAGTCTGGAAAAAAGTGAAGCATTCCTATTCTAACTACCTGCTTTTTCTTTCCACTAGATTTTATTTTGTATAGCTACGGAAATTATTTCTTTATCCCATCTGAAATAATGTAGCCTTACTCTCTAAAATATGGGAATTGTGCCACTTTGAGAAATTATCTCGCTGATCTTAATCTTCCTCCCTTTTTTAAGATTGATTTTAGTATTAAGTCACCTTCTCAATTTCATTTTAAGACTGTGACCTTAAAGCAAATCATATTTATCTAGAGGTGCCAAGCAGGAAGAATTAAAGAAAGACTTTAGATTCTTGTGTTTATTCAAGAAAAATATTACCTGAAGTTTTCTGACAGTATTTTAGGTTATATCTAAATATCCACAGAAGCGCTGGGGAATGGAATAATCATCATTCAGTTGGCTAGTATGTCTGCACAATATCAAACAATTATTTTAGTTTGCTTTACAATTTATCATTCACTTCTTTGCTTTTACAGAAAGTTGAATCCACAGTTGAAATTCAAACTTTTCTTGGCAAGATTGAAAATACAATAGTTGAGGAAGTAGTCAGGACTCTATATCCATTTGTGACTAAGGCACCTGTTAGAGGGCATAGACTTAGCTTAAAAGTAAAGAATATCAGTTAACTTGGCTCAATGACAAAACCTCAGTGATGACAGCAGACATAAAAGTTTAAGTACGGCCAAGAGTCTGTCACCTAGAATATAAGATCTGTGAGAAAGGGAAGTTTTGCTTCCTGTGGCATTCCCAGCATGGAGAAGAATACCTAGCACAATAGTAGATGCTCAATAAATAGAATACTGTCAGCTGGATGTGGTGCACACCTGCAGTCCTAGCTACTTGGAAGGCAGAGGCAGGAGGATCACTTAAGTTCAGGAGTTTGAGGTTGTGGTGAGCTATGATTGTGCCATTTTACTCCAGCCTGGAAAACAGAGCAAGACCCTGTCTCTAACATACACACACACACACACACACACACACACACTCACACACACTGAGCGAATGAATATACGTCCTTAGTCCAACTTCTCACAGAATTATATTTGAATCAGGGTGCCTTGACTGTGGGAATCTGTAAATGGCGGGGGGCAAAGAAGGGAAGGATTGTAAGGGGAAAGATAGAATCAATTTTTCTTTTTAAGAAAAAACACCATAATTGGGGCAAAAGGCACTGGTGCACTGGTGGCCTTCTGTAATAGATGCTAGGGTCCATCACCTAGATTTGCTTATTCAGGACAGAGGTACTCATTCCTCCAACTGCTGATAATGTTGTCTGCTGATGGATCCTTCAGATGAATTGAAGAATTCCAGCTGCCAATTCTTTTAGTCAAAGGGAGCTGTCTCATCCAAAATTATGTTTCCTGCCAGAGGAGCCCACATCCAGTGACTGATCAAGACCAGTGTACAAACCCTGGTTGTCTTGCCTGACACAGAGCATATCTGAATGCCCATAGGATTGGCTGAGGTCTCTGTGGCAATTGCATTGCAGCTCAACTTCTACCTCTTCTCAGTCCTGCTTCCCTCCCATCTGTACGAGTGTGGTTGATGAGAGCACTGTCTATTAAACCTTTGCATGCAAATTCCATATTGGAGTCTGTCTACAAGGAACTCAGCCTAAGACAACCTCCAATAGGGTAAAATATAAAAACGAGAAGCATTAATGCCCTTCTACAGAATACGTGCTGCTGATGGCAAAAATCAAAATTCAAAAAGAAGAAATCATGCTGGAATAGGATACAAAAATAAAATAAATTTTAATAGGGGTGTGTATTAGTTTGTTCTTACATTGCTATAAAGAACCTCCAGAAACTAGGTAATTTGTAAAGAAAAGAGGTTCAATCAACTCATGGTTCTGCAGGCTGTACAGCTTTCTGCTTCTGGGAGGCCTTAGGAAACTTACAATCATGGTGGAAGGCAAAAGGGAAACAGGTACATATTCGCATGACCAGCAGGAGATCAAGAGAGAGAGAACTAAGAGGGGAAGTGCTATGTACTTTTTAACAACTAGATCTTGTGAGAACTCACTCATTATCACCAGAATAGCAAGGGGGCAATCCGAACCCATGATCCATTCACCTCCCACTAGGCCCTACCTCCAACACTAGGGATTAAAACTCAACATGAGATTTGGGTAAGGACACAGATCCAACCATATCCAGGTGACAATAACATTCTAAGATAATACTTTTCAATTAAACTTAGAAGAGAGGGATACAGGAGATTTACTCAATGCATCATGAAAAAACACTTAGGATTTTTATTGAGTGAACGTTTAGATTGAGCCTATGGTGAGATGTGGCTACAAGAAACTCCAATGGAAACTTGGTTTCCATTAATAGAAGTACAGAGCCCAAGACAAGAATAATCCCTTAGTGTTCTTAAATGGCCACCCTCAATCAAAAGTATTTTGTTCAATCCAACATTTTAAAATTGACTAATGCCTCCAGATGCCAGAAGAAAAAAAATGTGTCATAAAACAGATCATACAAAGAATAGTTGAAGAGACTAGTGATATTTAATCACATAAATCAAATTTAAAATGGCTTGAGACAGGATAAAAGTGGAGTGGAGGGCACAGAGATGCAACCCAGCTGTCTTTACACATTTGAAGAGCTGTCATTTAAAAGAAACATACAAATTATTCTATATTACAATTAATTGTAGGAAATGTGCTAATACTTTGTATCAGAAGACAACATTAGAAACAGTGAATAAAAATGTACATTGGCACATTTGATCTCAATATTATCAGGAAACTTTTAATGATTCAAATTGCTCAAACGTGAAATGAGATTGACAGGTCGATTTTTCTTTCCATTAAGCCACCATTGAGCCCTATCTTACAACTCCAGCATTCAAGTACTTTCTAAGCCTGTACTGTGTTCTCGGCCCTGCAATTGGCCCGCTGTGCATAGCGGACAGGATCCCTCCTAGATAAGGATGTGAGCTGCAGTCAGCTCCTCTCCTGTGCCCTTTACTCCGGGCATCTTTGCTGGAAGTTACTGTTTCTCTTGGGTCCTGAGAAGTGTCAAAGTGCCACTAGATTTCTGTTTAGTCTTCAGTCTTCCTTATTTTTTTTTAAAAAATATATTTCTTTCTTAAAACATTTTTCTGAGGGGAGGGCTAAAAAATATTTTTCTAAATATTTTTTAACACTTATCTAGTGTCTCCTTAAGATCCAGCTATACCAAAACTTTTAGAAGACAGAAATAATTCAAGTACCGTAGTCCTCCCTTTTCTGCAGTTTTACCTCCCATGCCTTTAGTTACCTGTTGTCAGTTGCAGCCGGAAAACATTAAATGGAAAGTTCCAGAAATAAACATTTTGTCATGTTATTTTTTTTCTATTTATTATTTCAGTTAAGGTCACCTCTAAATTTTGTTGGTTTTAAATATCATTTCAGTTAAAGCCAACTCTAAATTTTACTGGTTTTAAATTCTAAGTAGCTTGGTGAAATCTCATGCCCTCCTGCTCCAGCAGGGAATATGAATCATCCCTTTGTCCAGAAATCCATGCTGTAGATGCTACCCACTCGTTAGTCACTTAGTAGCTGGCTGGGACATTAGACTGACTGTCACAGTATGGAAATGCTTGTGTTCCAGTAGCCCTTATTTTATTTAATAATGGCTCCAAACCTCAAGATTAGTGACCCTGGCAATTTATATATGTCAAAGAGAAGCTGTAAAGTGCTTCCTTTAAGTGAAAAGGTGAAAGTTATTGGCTTAAGAAATTTTATGCTGAGTTTACTAAGATCTTTGGCAAGAACAAATCTGCTATCTGTGAAATTGTGAATAAGGAAAGAAATTGATGCTAGTTTTGTTGTTGCACCTCAAACTGCAAAAGTTATGGTTTGATAAGTGCTTAGTTATAATAAAATAGGCATTAAATTTGTGGATGAAAGACAGGAACAGAAATGGGTTCCAGCTGACAGCAATTGGGCTCTGTCCTAGCTATGGTGTTAGGCATCCCCTGGTGGTCTTGGAACACATCCCAATAGATAAGAAGAAACTACTATAAAATTCCATATGGCTCTACTTAACTTTATTGCTTCCTGTAACACTAGGCATTTATGAAATCTGTGCTAACAAAACACACCTAATTTGTCCACAACACATTAAGCAAAGGGATTCTCTGTCAGTTACCATTAGCAGCTACCACTCTCTTTTGCATTCCTTCTGGGAACCTGCTTTCTATCTTCCTGCCATATATACAGCTGTGGAGTCTCAGACTTCTCTGTGTGTACAAAAACCAACAAACCAAACAACAACAAAAACTCTTGGTTATAGACCCTTGTACTTTTTGAAGTATATTATAAAGTAAATCATGTTTTCTAGGCAAAATTGGATACCAGGAGGGGTCATACATACAGTGAAAGGAGATACCAAAATGATTGCTACCACTAGGCTTCTTTCTCCCTTGAAAATTGTAGTATTAAAGCATTCTATGGCCGGGCATGGTGGCTGATGCCTGTAATCCTAACATTTTGGGAGGCTGAAGTGAGAGGATTACTTGAGCACAGGAGTTAGAGACCAGCCTGGGCAACATAGTGAGACCCCCATCTCTGAAATAACAAAGAAACATTCTATCATTCAAAAGTAGCCTCTCAGCCGGGAGCAGTGGCTCACGCCTGTAATCCCAGCACTTTGGGAGGCCGAGGCGGGTGGATCACGAGGTCAACAGATTGAGACCATCCTGGTCAACATGGTGAAACCCCGTCTCTACTAAAAATACAAAAAATTAGCTGGGCATGGTGGCGCACGCCTGTAATCCCAGCTACTCAGGAGGCTGAGGCAGGAGAATTGCCTGAACTCAGGAGGCGGAGGTTGTGGTGAGCCGAGATCACACCATTGCACTCTAGCCTGGGTAAACAAGAGCGAAACTCCATCTCAAAAAAAAAAAACAAAAGTAGCCTCTCAAAAACAGCCTCTAAAACTGCTCAAGGTCTTCAGAGTGAGCTTTGGGTCCAAATACACTTATCAGGATTCCCTTCCATTGGTTTCTCCAGGGCACTAGCCCTCACCCTCATGCCATGCCAGCAGATGGCAAGTCCACATGCATGGGGGGAGGGAGTGGGTGAATGCACTTGAGTTGCATCTACAGGGCAAAGTGAGTGAAAGAACTGGCCACCCCATCCATTTGGTCTCTGTAAAAAGCAAAACCAGAGTATTTGCTTAATTTTGTATATGTATAGAAGTGCAGAGTATCTTTCTAAAAACAGATTCATGTGAGAAATAAAATCTGCAAAATAGCCCAGGATATTCCAGTCATCATATCCAGTTGAAGAAATACGAAGGAGGAAAGAGACAGAGACAGAGAAAATGGGCAGCCCTACTTTACAAACAGGCGAATTTTCAGACACTTTTCAAAAATCAGAATGTTTCCCATAAAATAACCTTGTAAAATATATGCTGGTTCTAGGCAAATCCACAAAAACCTTTTTAAACTCACCTTGAACCTGGATGTGATACTAGTATATCATAAAAGTAAAATTTTTAAAAGCTAGCATGTTTTAAACATTTAATATTTTCCAGTTAGTTAATCTTAACTACAATAAATAAATCATACCTAATAAATTAGATACAATTTATCATCCTCTTCTCTAATATGTAGTTGGGTAAACTGAAGCTCAGGCTCAAGCTATTAATTGTTGGTGAAACGACTCATGACAGGCCTTCTGACTGCAAAAACTCATCATTTTAACCACTATACAGTATTCCCTCCAACTTCCTCACTGTAGTCATGTTTCTGAGACAATGTATCATGAGCTCCAACTGGAGATATCAATACCTCATCACCTTGGCAGCCCTAAAGCTGAATGTGGATCCTACCTGTGTCCAGCTAGCCCCCTCTTGAGCAACTAGAAGAGATATTTCCCTGTTCTAAGCCAAATGGTTATAGGGAAAATGCTAAAACATTGTCAGAAAAGATAGGAGGAAAAAGGCAAACAGAAAAGAGGGATCTCAGGCCCCAGAGAGGGAATTCTTCATTGTAGAAAAAAATGCTAAAACATTGTCAGAAATGTTAGCAGAAAAAAGGCAAAGGGAGAGAGAGCATCTCAGGCCCCTGAGAGGGAATTCCCAGTGTAACAGGCTGCCAAGAAATAAGCCCCTGTTGCAGCAAGGAGGTGTCCTAGTGCTCATTCAAAAGGAAATATAAACTGAGTGGGTGAAGTTAAGTCAGGAACTACTTGTGTGTTACATACACTGTAGGCCTGCTGAATTGTTCCCATTAGACTTGCCCTTGACTTCAAGAAGACTACACTCCGTGTTGTAGTTAGTAAGAGTTTGGAGACTTGGGTGTTACACTGAGCTCTGACTATGGCTGTCTTTGTCCTAGAGCTGCTATACCAAAATACCACAGACCAAGTGGCTTATAAGCAATAGAAATTTATTTCTTACAGTTCTGGAAGCTGGAAGATCTAGGCATCAGAAGATGTGCCTGCTAAGGGCCTGCTTCCTCAACAGACATCCCTCTTCTGACTTCTCACCACATGGAAGGGAGTAGCTAGAGTTCTGGGGTCTCTTTTATAAGGATTCTAACCTCATGGCCCAATCACCTCTCCAGCATGCCTCCTTCAAATACCATCACCTTATGGGTTACAATTTCAACATATGGATTTGAGGGGGACACAAACATTTAGACCACAGCATGCAGTGTTAGTCAAATCTCTTCCCTTCCCTGAATCTCTATTTGTTTAATATTTAAATTTGAGGAAGTTTCACACGAGCACAAACACAACACAAGATTATGATCTCTAAGACCTATGCTAAAAGACTTTGAATTCTAATTATCTTCCTAAATAGCACTGCTGCAGTCCAGGAAACATAAATTACAACTACAGAATGAACTAGAAAAATTAGGAGTAAAAAAAAAGGAGAAAGGTCTTTTTTCTCAGTCATTAAAGAAGACATTACTCAGTGACAATTAAAGCACAGAAAGGCAGACTTTATTCAGGATCATAGCAATAAGCATAGGGACCCTGCTACGGGATTTTGTAGTGAAGGAGAGAGATTGGGCTCAACTCCAAAGACAGCATGGGCAAGTGGAAATTTATAGTCAAGAAGCAGGGTTGGGGTGAGTGGATGGAAAATTACTAAGAGGAAGCATTGGGAGTAAGGAGGATTCTGCTTAACTGACCTTACAAGATTCTTGCTGAAGACAGGCCTGGACGATCAAACGTCAACCGGGATTAGTGGAAGAGAGGAACCCAATCAGGTATCACCCAGGAGTGATCACAGCCATGGTGGCTCAAGCCTGCAGCCCCAGCACTTTGGGAAATTGAGGTGGGAGGATTGCTTGAACCAGGGGTTTGAGACTAGCTCGGGCAACATAGTGAGATCCCCTATTTCTACAAAAAAAAAAAAAAAACAAACAAATTTAAAAAAATAATTAAAAATAAAAATATTATCCTGGTGTGATCACACCACTGTACTCTGATCTGGATGACAGAGGAGACCCTGTTTTAAAAACAAAACCACACAAAAAACAGAGTGATCAGATATTGAGAGTGGAGGGTTCATGCTAAATTTTGATTTTATGAAAGCAGACAGATGGGTCTAGAAGCCTGATTAAAGTTTAGCTGAGCAAAGAATGTTTGTCACAAGGAGGGTGGCATCAACCCTACAGTAATCTGGGAGTTATTTTTAGGCTTGCTAAGTGTAGCATTGAAAAAGGTATAATACCTTTCCTCATCTATCAAAAGCATCATGGGTGACACATTTATAAAAACAGATTAACAAGAGACAACATAAATTTATTTAATCAAAGCTTTATGTGATATGGGAGCTTTCAGAAATGAAGATCCAAAGACACATTGAAAACCTTATTTTTTTCCTTAAGTTCAGTGATGAATAAATAGCTGTATAAAAATATGCTTGGATAAAAAAAGTATAATCTAATGATAATAGATTAGGGATGGGGGGATAACCAGCAAAGCCTGTCCAGGTACTTCTTGGCCTCTCTGTGTAGCATTTCTTCCTACCAGGTATGGGGTCTCATGACCAACTGGAATGAGGGTCTATGACCAACTATTAGACAAAGTAGGTCAGAAAATTTCTTTGTGGCCAGCTCCTAGATAGAAAGTCAGGGGAAGGTTAGAGTAATATTTCTAAGTGCTATGGTTTGCTTTTGGGGGAGAGAGATTCTAGTCTCTATCACCTAATGTAGGGAAGAGGAATTCTGGTATCTGTGACTCGCTTTGCAGAAGAAGAATGGCAGGAGACAGGAAGGCAGGAGGACAGAGAGAACTTGCTTCTGAGTCTGCTTCTGAGGACTTCCAATTTTCTTGAGTTCAAAGTACTCAGCATGACAAAGCAGCATACTTTACGGTGTCCGTGTCGTTCTGAGTCCCAACATAAGTAATCCATCACAACTGCCTTACTACCATAAGGCTCTTATTCAGATAGAAGCATTCTTATCTTAAGAAAAGGCCTGAATTTGAATACCTGTGGGTAAAATATTTAGGGCAAACGTTTAGAGGAAATTAGGTTTAATATTTGAAATCAATTAGCATTCCTTTCTAACCACCAGTAAGGGAGATTTCACCTCCTACTAATGTTCCTTTTGGTTTTGGAAGCAGCTTTGTGTGAATGCAAAGGGTTTGCGGGAGAATAGTCTGTTAAAAGCAATTCACAGAGAGAAAGAACAACCAGGAGAGTTCATGAATATGAATAAGGCAACTCAGAGGTGTCTGAAAAATACAAATGAGACACCTCCTGTTAAACTTTGGATAACAGAAGGCAGCAAAAAAGGATTTTTCTGCAGCCTAAGTAGCCAATCCTTAATAAAATAAGCAGAGCAAAATAGAAAGCAATTGACAAATGGAAAAATACAGAGCACGGTGAATTAGTATGCCCACTTGTGGGAGCTACTGAAGTTCCACATGATTGAGAAATGAGACAAACTTAATGATATTTGGTTTAATTTGTTAATGCTTTACCACTGGGATATCCTTTAAATGGGCATATTTTCTAAATAAAATATGGGTAGGAATCAACAGACAGTAAACAGCTGAAATGTCCCTTTTTCTTCCAATTCAGTTAAAGGATAATGCTATCTCTAAAAATACTATTTTCTCAGTTCACAAATCTTTATTTTATGAAATAAATGTTGCGTTCTGAATAGCAATTCTTAATGCTCAGGCATGGGTGGTTTTTATGCACTCATTCACTCAACAAACATTTGTTAAGTGTCCTCTATAAGGTAGTATCAGGTGTGTAATAGCTCCTGCCTTAGTCCATTGAGGTTGCTAGAACAAAACACCATAAATTCAGTAGCTTTTAAACAACAGAAATGCATTCTTCACAGTTATGGAGACTGGAAAATCCGAAAAACTGACAGCAGATTTAGTTTTGGGTGAGGGTCTACTCAGATGGCACGTTTTGCTGTTTTCTCACCTGGTAGAGTTGGGGGTTTTCTCTAGAGTCTCTCATAAGTGCACTAATGCCATTCCTGAGGGCTCCATCCTCATAACCTAATGGGCTCCCAAGAGCCCTACCTCCTAATATCCTATTACCTTGGGATTTAGGATTTCAGTATATGAATTTTGGGAGGACATAAACATTCAGTCCATTGCAGCTTACACCAAAACACATACTATGTCCTAATTTCATACATCAAATGACTTAATTCTCACATTGTTCCAAGTGAAGTATAATACCTTTTATATTTCAGAAAAGTTAGGCTCAGAGAGGCTTGTTAACTTTCTCAAGTTCTCATGCTTTTATTTAATGGAGCCAGGTTTAAAACTCAAGTTTGAGTCCAAAGTCCATAATTTTTTCATGATGCCAAAGTGCTTCCCAAATGACTGCAGAGATAGATCTTTGATTGTGCCAGGACTCAGACCTTATGAAAGGGGCTTCTGATCTTAGTGCAGGCAGCTAGAAAGTGTATAATTTCAACAGGACTTAGCTTGATGGTTTGAAACCAAGGTCATTGTTGTCTAATTTAGGCCTCAGTTTTCTCATCTATAAAATCAGGATACTAATAAGCCTACTGCCATGTAATAAGTATAGATGAAATGAGGTATTAGAGTAAAATTCTTATTTCGAAACTCAATAGTAGCAAGCATCAGTAAATGTCAGCTTATGAGAGATGGTTACTTCCAGAGTATTTTAGGCAAGCGTGCCCATCTGAACCTGCTATGTGTACATGTTTGGAGAAGAAAATACTTTTCTTTTTTTCTTTATTTTTTACTATTTTTAATTTTTATTTATTATTTTAATTAATTTATTTATTTATTTTGAAACGGAGTCTCACTCTGTGCCAAGCCCGAGTATAGTAGCACGATCTCAGCTCACTGCAACTTCCGCCTCCCAGGTTCAAGCAATTCTCCTGCCTCAACCTCCTGAGTAGCTGGGATTACAGGCGTGCACCACCATGCCCAGCTATTTTTTGTATTTTTAGTAGAGAAGGGGTTTCATCATGTTGGCCAGGATTGCCTCGATCTCTTGACCTTGTAATCTGCCTGCTGCCTCAGCCTCCCAAAGAGCTGGGATTACAGGCGTGAGCCACCAAGCCTGGCCTTTTTTTTTTTTTTCTTTTCTTTTTAAGATGAAGTCTAGCTCTGTCACCCAGGCTAGAGTGCAGTGATGCGATTTTGGCTCACTGCAATGTCCACTTCCCAGATTTAAGCAATACTCCTGCCTCAGCCTCCCGAGTAGCTGAGATTACAGGTATGTGCCAACATGCCCAGCTAATTTTTGTATTTTTAGTAGAGATGGGATTTCACCATATTGTCTAGGCTGGTCTCAAACTTCTAACCTCCAATGATCTGCCTGCCTTGGCCTCCCAAAGTGCTGGGATTACAGGTGTGACCTAGTGTGCCCAGCCTTAATTCTCTATATAACTTCTCTCCTGAAATTTCTGTGTGTTTCTTATGACTTGATATTCTGGGTATCATTTTAACTGGCTATAAACTCAGATAGAAAAACTGACTTTTTAAATATACTTCAAATTTAAAATTTTTAATAAATAGATTTATTTTCCTCATAAAATGGACTTTTTTAATATACTTTGAATTTAAAATTTAAAAAAAAATAGATTTATTTTCCTCATAAGCCTCAATATTCCCCTGATGGCAGAAAACTTGATTCACTCATTTCTAGGTAAAACTCAGACATATTCATTGATGTCTCAGTTTAATTAGGATTTTGGCAAATCTTAGTCTTTTGGGGTTTCTTCCTTCCACCAGTCTTCTTCTGTGGTCCAGAGATGCCAAGGTCTTGGCGCTTGATCCTTGACAAGTCTTACCTGTCAAAGTGATTGTCTTTGCCATGCATTTGTGGATGTCTACTTGTTAAATTCAAACGGTAAGCCTTGAATCTTTTCCTTCTTTTATATTTTTGAGGTTAAAGCCCCTACCCATGAATATGAACATAGAAGGCCCTCCCTGCTACCTAAACAGAGGGAAACAAGAACAAAAATAAAACCTCAGTTACTAGATCAAAATATTATCCTACTCTATAAGAACAGAAAGCTTCTCAAATTAATTCAAGTTAAAAAAAAGCAGGGGGGTAGGGGAAGACAGGGATTTCATGGATTTCAAAGTCAAGAAGCAAGGTAAGCTGGGCTTCTTGGAATATGAACACCAGAAAACTCCAGGTTCTAGCTCTCTCTTCCCATCCCAGGACTTCAAAATTTCTCTCATCTTCTTTTTTTTATGAGTCTGCTTCATTCTTCAGTCTCTCAATCTGCTTTTTTTGTTTAATTATCTTACATATGGCTCCAAGCAAGGGTTCCAACAATTGTTCATGTGACTTTTCAGCTCAAGTCCTGTAGCCGGTTGCAGTTGTCTCTGAGTGTCTTAATACAAAACTATCACCAGAAAGAATCTGACTGGTTGGGCTCATCTGCTACAGCCAGCCCTGACAGGCTGCTGAGCAGTGTATGGCCTAATGGCCTTTGGGTCAGTTATCTATTTCTCAGCCACTCATCTACTGCTGTAGCAGATGCCCTAAAACACATCGTTGATATTTTTTTCATTATAGAAGAAAAGGTGTTAAAAACATTGCATGCTAAAAGTAAAAAGAAAAGTGAATTATTTGATCACAAAACTGCTCTTATCCAAGACTTCAGAGGAAACGACCTTTGACTGCCCAGCAGCCATTCTAGAAGTTTCCAAGAATTTAATGGCAGCATGAAACCATTTATCCACATAATTTCCATCTGCCAGTGTTTTCTAGTGCTGGAATATCTACTGAGGGAAGGGTGGTATGTATGTAAACCTGTTTAATATTTTATTACATAGCCCTTCTTAGAGATAAGGAGATGGATTTATTTTTCTTTTAGGTAATATTTTCTGTGCAAATATATTAGCTGGGTGTCCTGGAGGAGCTGTGGGACCTGTGAGTTGTCCTGATATGTCACTGGAGGATAAGAGGGGAGACATCAAAGGTAGATACACAGAGGCCAAGAGACTCTCAGCTTACTATAAAGTTTTATTTCATGTTGACTCGGCCTGAAAGAAAGGGCTCTCAAAAGATTTTCATGGTTGTATTTTGGACCTTTAGAAAAATATATTTAACAGAGGTTTCTGTTATTCAGGAAGTAACTTAAAAGAAAGAATAACTGATTTATGTGAAGTAAAAAGAAAATAAGGTTTCTAGAAAAAGTTAGCTCTAAATTTTTATGAGTCCTTATTATCATTTGTGACAAAATTCTTTTTGTTACTTTAAATGTAAAATTCATGAAATTTACACTTAATGAAGAAGATGCTCTAAATGAAGAAACCAATTACATGTAACGCAGTAATAAGACTCAAAAAAGAGAGAAAGGAGATGAAATAAAATTAGATTTTATATTTGCTGCTTTTTAAGGTAATTGAATTAACAGAGCTAACCACAGTGTGCAAATGGATAAAATCTCAAAACAGTGTTCTTCAAATGCTGGGTACACATTTTCTTATGCTGGGACATCTGGTAATCTTCCAGAGTGGCTACACTTGAAACCTTAATAGCCAATTGTATCAGGAGAGAAGGGGAAAAAGAAAAACCTATAGGGACAGACACATATTGGCTGTAAGTAGTCAAATCATCCTCAACCTAATTCTCATAATTTCATTAAAATTACTTCCTGTTTGTAAGATTTCTTGACTAGTAATTGAAATACCTAATGAGAACTGCCAAAATCTGAAAAGAAATGTAGTGGGCATGAAAAAAGCCATGGAAAACCTAAAAACCAAACACTGCCTTAAACATAAGAGCACATGCCAAGATCAGTTGCAAAGTTGGTCAAGTTTGTTTTGGGGAAGGAAGCTGTTTGAACATATTTTCTGTGCTTTAGAATCAATTCTTTCCTTTTTTGTCATTACATTTCCCATCTGTAGAAATGATTATGGAAATATATTTGCAAGATGGCCACAATCTGCCATCTGTGTATAATCGCTACATGTCGATAGCATTCACCAAAACTATACAAGCCTTAAACAGAATGACAACTCTATCATCTGTTAGAAAGCATAGTACTATATAAGCAAGTACCACTTGGAGTTGAAATGATGGGTCAAGTGAGTATTTGAGCAAAATGAGAGACCTGACTTTGTGATATAAAATATGCACACTTAGAAGTTGTGCAATCTGGAACGTTTTAACACCTAAGTGAGATTTGAGTCTGTGGTATCCTTGTTTGACAGGGAAATCTTTAATGCGTGTGCCTATGCTTGGACAAAGAAAACATTTACTGAGAAAGTATCCTTTTCCTCCCAAAAGAGGAAAAATTCTTTTTACTGTTTTAAGTGTAAATATAGTTGGCAGAGAAAATTTAATGAACAACACATAAAAATTCCATTTAGCCACTCCATGGGAAGTGGTAGTTGCAGACACAGCCAGGTGATTCTTTTGCTACAAAGTGGCTTCTAGAAGGTAATCTGATGTATAAATAGAAGGATCTTTATATTATTTTACTTTATTGTTTTATTAATGGGAAAGTCTTCAATAAGTATTGTTTGCGGACACCATAAAGCCTACTTAGCCTAAAAGAAAAATTTAACAAAAAAATATTACATCCTTCTTTTTGGATAGGAAAAGCAACCAAAACCCACAAGATTCTAAGAGGTCATCAGAGTATTAGCAAACAAAATGCTGAGGTTGGTTATAAGTAGCATAAGCAGAAACAGGCTTCAAAACTAATGACACCTGAAACGTCCACTGGTGACAAGTAGAATTCCATGATCTGGGGAGGAATGAGTTCGACTGGGGTCTAGGTAAATGGGTTTCACAGTGTGGTCCCCAAGCCAGAAACTAAAAATATGTGTTATTAAACTATATGTATTATTGCTTAAACTTTATATGTAATTATCATGTTATATTTAATTGCTTACGTAACTATTATGCTGAACAAATAGAATTCAAAAGTGTGGAAACTCCAAGTCTATTCTTTATCACAAATACCCACTGCAAACTCTCTCACCTATCTTCTTGTCCCTGGATAAAAACTTGAATGGGTTACATAGTTTTTTTCAGTTACTTTTAGACATAATAACAGTCCCATTTAATGCAATACTCTTTCTTCTCTTTGTTAGTTCAGACCAATTTCAGGCAGAAATCTGCAGCAGGGAAGGGATTGGGATGTCTGGTCTGTGGTACCCATTCTTCCCTCAGGTCTCTTGCCACATTTCTAATTATTTCACCCCATCCAACATTTACCACAGTAACCCCACCCACTGGAGCAGGCTGGCAGGGAAGTAAAGACAAAAAGAAACAAAGGTCTTGCTAGAGTAGCTCTATTGTGGTCTAACGTTGGTGCTTTCCGACCACAGTGGATCATTAGAGCTGAACACTAAACTGCACCATTTCCTCAAGGGTGATACACCCTCCACCTAACCTTTCTGTATCCTCTACTTCCTACCTCCCTGCCCTAGTATAGACCCACAGCTTCCTACTGCTTTGGTCTCCTCATTCTGTCAGCCTCCCCTCTTGGGAAGGGTTTTTCATATAGCTTTCACCTGGCTGCCTTCTGTGGCAGCCGCCTGGCCAGTAGGACCTCATACATTCTTCCCACATCAATCCATGCTCCAGCACTGCCCACTGGCCTCACTCTGCCATCATAAGCAATTCCTGACATATCTGCCTTTGTTTTTTTTGCAAGTCAATGACCAGTCTCTTGTGTATCCCCAAATTCCAGGAGACACATAACAAGCTTGAATTCAGCTCCCTCAAAACCCTTCTCATTAGACTTGAGGTGAAAAGAAAGCACTTCCCTACCTACACTCCTGAAGGGAAGGGGAAGGAAAATGTGACAGCCCTCCAACAACTTACTGAAAGATACTTTCTCATTCCCTTTCTCCAGCCTCAACTCTCTTATATCCTTTAGGGAAGGTGTTGGATTAAGGGTGCAGAACCCAGGTTTTCTATTTCATTGCAAATCCTGCATGAATAATTTTTAATTGCTCTTTTGATAAGATGGTTGGATGGTTGTAGCCCTTCATCCCAGTATTTGCCCCTCACTCATTGTAAACTCTGCAAAGCATTTAGCTTCTGGAGCTTTACTTGTAAAATGAGCAATCTCGTATTTCCAGCTCAACTTCAATACAGTAAATAAATAAAAAGAGATTGCTAAGAAATGAAGTGTAAAGTTATATCATTTGCCTTATATATAAAATAAGGTGTATTCATAAGCAAAAAGAAAAAATTGGCCAGGCATCGTGGCTTATGCCTATAACCTCAGCACTTTGGGAGGCCAAGGTAGGAGGATCTCTTGAGCCCAGGAATTCAAGGCCATAATAATGCATCAACAATAAATCTAGACATCTCAGTGAGTACAGCTTTTCTACATCCATACGAAGAGGAGGTGTTTTCTAGACAAATCACTGCTGTTTAGAGAAAATTCAAACATAAATTTGGCATAAACAGAATAGCTCTCTCTCAGGTTAACTTGACACACACAGCCTTGGGGGTACATGAGTTTGTACATTGAACTTTCAAACAAACTGAAGGTTGAAACAACAGCACCTAACCCATTTTTCATAGGCCTAATTCTGACTTTTGTATATCATCCAATGAGCAACTATAAGCTTCCACTTGGGAAAGCTGCCTGCCTCCAATGGTTCAATTTGATAGCGCCATATCTTTGTATGTGCAACAGTGTTTATTTGGGCAAATATTTCTATATTCATTAAACGTTTCTCTCATAGTTATATATAAATTAGTGGAAAAAATTATCAAAACTTGTTTGATTTTATAGAACTTCCTTCAAACTTGCTTAGAAGAAAGGGTTCAATACAAGGGCATAGAATTATCCTGCAGTAACAAGTACCGAGGCCTATCCTCAGCAGCATCTAAAACAAAGAAATTTATCAGGATCCCATTCATTCAACAATTTTTTAAAATTTACTTATTGTACTTTAAGTTCTGGGGTACATGTGCAGATCATGCAGGTTTGTTGCATAGGTATACACGTGCCATGGTGGTCGTTTGCTGCATCTGTTGCCTTGTCATCTACATTAGGTATTTCTCCAAATGTTATCTCTCCCCAATCCCCCTACCCCCTGCTATTCCTCCCCTAGCTCCCCACCCCTAGGCCCCAGTGTGTGACATTCGCCTCCCTGTGTCTGTGTGTTCTCATTGTTCAACACCCACTTATGAGAACATGCAGTGTTTGGTTTTCTGTTCTTGTGTCAGTTTGCTGAGAATGATGGTTTCCAGTTTCATCCATGTCCCTGCAAAGGACATGAACTCATTCTTTTTTATAGCTGCATAGTATTCCATTGTGTATATGTACCACATTCTCTTTATCCAGTCTATCATTGACAGGCATTTGGGTTGGTTCCAAGTCTTTGCTATTGTGAATAGTTTCATAATAAACATACATGTGCATGTGTCTTTGCAGTAGAATGATTTATAATCCCTTGAGTATATATGCCATTGCTGGGTCAAATGGTATTTCTCGGTGTTCTACACATTCAGAGAAACTTCTCTGGTAACAAACTATAGAAACGATTCCTGAAAGCATAGTCTTTCATTCAATAATTTATTCAACAGATATTTATTAAATGCTTCTTATAAGCACTAAGAAATTGCAGTGAACAGGCCAGGCATGGTGGCTCATTTCTGTAATCCCAGCACTTTGGGAGCCTGAGGCGGGAGGATTACCTGAGGTCAGCAACTTAAGACCAGCCTGGTCAACATGATGAAACCTCATCTCTACTAAAAATACAAATATTAGCCGGGTGTAGTGGTGGGCACCTGTAATCCCAGCTACTTGGAGACTGAGACAGGGAATCACTTGAACCCAGGAGGCGAAGATTGCAGTGAGCAGAGGTCAGGCCATTGCACTCCAGCCTGGGTGACAAGAGCAAAACTCTGTCTCAAAAAAAAGAAAGAAATTGCAGTGAACAAGTCAGACAAGGACTCTGTCTTTATGGAGCTTACATTCTAGTGAGACAATGGGAAGGAACAAATTAGAACCATTGTGATTCAGGCTCTGAAGGAAATGAACATGAGGAGACCGAATGTAACTGGGGAATGACCTTGTACAGTGAGTGATCAGGGAAGGCCTCTCTGAAGAAAGGAGGTTAGAGCTGAGATGCAGGGGAAAGAATGAATCCCATGTACAAGGAGCTAAGAGAAGGACATTCCAGGTATTGAGAATAAAAATGCGAATGACTGGAAGAAAGCAAGAGCTCAAGTTGTTCCTAACACAGAAAAAGGGCAGAGAGCAAAGGGGAGAAAAGCATGAGGTGGGGTTAGGGAGGTGGGCGAGATCAAACAGCTCTCATTAGATTTCTTTTGGCTGAGAAGAACAAAAACCTACCTGAACAAGCAAGAGGGAATTTTACACAGAGTGGAATCTTGAAGCAACCTCAGAACAAGGGCAAAGAACAGGCTAGCCTACAGGGTACAGAACTGGGAAGCCATAAAAAATAAAGGTTATTCTCTGTCAGCTTCTTGGGATCACTGTGACCTCCTTGTATACCTGCTTCAAGTTCTCCTAGCGTCATCTGCCTGAAGTTTGCATGTGGCCAAGATGGCCACACCATGCTCAGATTAATTTGCTGTGCTGAACACCAGCTGCAGCTTTCTTCTATTTCCTGATTGACTAGCTCATCACCTTGAGCCAGGCCACACCTGTAGTAAGTCACTGGCCAGCCTACGTAAACACCTTTCTAGGACATGGTGCCCATCTCTCCTCCAATTACACTTGACCTGTGAAACAGTGTCACTCAGCAAAGAACATGACAGTAAACTGCAGAGATTTTGCAATAAAAAATTTCCCCTGAAGATTGTGTGGATGAGTGGGTGCCCTGAAATATATATTATACACGAACTAGTGGTATGACATACAGAATTTGCTTAGTTTTGTGATTGATTTTTTTTTCCCTGAGATGATCATTTTTTTCCCATGAATTTTCTTGGGAAGTATCTGCTCAACTACAGGATTCCACTTATAGCTGAAATATGTCCAGTGCCAATTCCTTCCTTCAGACAATTTTGTTATCATCCAAAACTTCTATGTACTAGCCTCAAAACATGTAGCTTACTAAAAAAAATTAAATCCATTAAACCTGAGATCTTCCATGGAGACCCAAAGAGTAGCTTTGCAAATGTGTGGCAGACATGAGGGCTCCCTTAAGCCCTGCCTATTTGTTACTTTAATGGAAAAGCCCTTTGAAGTGGATCAAAATGTGATTTTCAGTGGAGGAAGGATGATAAAACCCTTATGCTGGCAAAATATCAAAAACCAGGGCCTGAAATTGACTTCTTCATGTGAAATTTCTGTTTTATTTTCACCATAGGTCAAGAAATCCTTGGAGATTACTTGCAAAGCCTGTGTGCTCTCATCAGCTCCTTCCCTTTCCCACCTGACCAGGAGTGCCTTCTATGGTCCTCTGGAACAGCTGACTAAGAAGACAGCTGCCTCCTCAAGGGAGGAAGCCACCGCCTCTGTGAGTCAGTCAGTCAGTCTAGATATTGTCCTGTCTCAGAAAGTTTGCTGCTGGACCACAGGGGAAGCAAGTAGTAGGGGCTGCAACTCACCTCCTGCATTGGTCTGGATCCTTTGCATATCAAACACCTCCTGCTGGTATTCCTAGAAACCACCTATTTAACATGAAAGCAAAGCACCATTGTCAGCTTGATTAAAGTACATAATGGAAATAATAATAGTGCTTGTAGTGCTTGATATCTGCACGGAGCTTTATGGAGCATTTTTACAGGCATTATTATCGTTACAATGGGCACCATTTAATTCAGCAGTTGCTCTAGGCCAGACTTCGTGTTAAGTGGTTTATACATATAATTTCATTTAAGGAGTGGGTATCCACAATGAGCTCTGAGATATGGGAATGAGTCTTATTATCCCATCTATTTAATGTGGAAATTCAGGTTCAGAGAGGTTTTGTGAATTGCCCAAAGTAACAGAATCAGTCCAAAATGAATTTTACTGGAACCTCTTTTAATTTCTTGCTATTTATTCATCCATTTAAAACTTCTTTTGTCAAACACTTACTGAATTCCTATGCAGCACTAAGCATGTGCTCAGTGCCAAGGCTACTGAGATGGGCCAGATTTTGTTCAGGACACCCTAGTTCATTACTTTTTCTTAAGAAATATCAATGAATACATAATAAATATCAGAACCCCTGGAAACAACAATGAATAAGACAGTCTCTCTCCTTTGAAAAGCTAAGGAAAGTGATTCTGAAATCATTGTACATAAAAATACCTGGGGAGCTTACTTAAAATGCAGATTACTGAATCCAGCTCCCAGAGCATATTTTAAACCAGTATACCAGATGATTTCCATATGCTTCTCTACAGACCACACCTAGAAAATCCTGAGTGGATGAAACTAAGGAAGAAGCAATCTGAGTAGGGTGGAGAAGATGCTGCAAGTGGGTAAGTACCTGGGAGCTGTGCGCTGACTGAGCAGGCGTCCTCCCAGCTCTGGTGAGGGTAAGGTGAACTGAAGACTGAGGGATGGGTAGGAACTTCCTACACCCAGGTGCGAGGTGGGGGCGGTACTGCAGTTAAAACCTGGCCAATGCAAGCTCTATTCCCATTGAATGGTAGAATGAGTCCTGAGAAGCATCAGTTTCCTCTTTAGGAGACTGACTCCCACAGAAGAAGGCTTTTGGAATTGGGCACAACTGTGTCCTACTAGCAGCTCTGCCATAAACTTCCTATGTGACTTGAGATAATCTACTTAAATTATAAGATCCTAAGTTTTATTACCTGTTAAATCTTGTAGGAGATTTCTGTAAGAATTAGAAATACTGGCTGGGCGCAGGGGCTCACGCCTGTAATCCCAGCACTTTGGGAGGCCGAGGCAGGTGTATCACGAGGTCAAGAGATCGAGACCTTCCTGGTCAACAAGGTGAAACCCCGTCTCTACTAAAAATTCAAAAATTATCTGGGCATGGTGGCGGCGCCTTAATCCCAGCTACTCGGGATGCTAAGGCAGGAGAATTGCTTGAACCCAGGAGACAGAGTTTGCAGTGAGCTGAGATCGCACCATTGCACTCCAGCCTGGGTAACAAGAGCGAAACTCCGTCTCAAAAAAAAGAAAAGAAAAGAAATACTATGGGCATTCAATAAATGGCAGCTGTTATTAACATTATTCCCTTAGAAATTGAACTGTTATGCCCTAAAAAAGTTTTAAATAGTTTTAATATTTCCCCTGTTTTGCCTTAAAATAGATAATGTAATAATGATAAGTCTGGGTATTTCATCAATAAGACCTCACAAAAGACTAGGATAATTTTCCTGCATTTCATAGCCAAATGTTTTCATTAATTGTCATACAGTGTTAAACTAAACAAATGTGGCCTGAGAATGCCTAGTACCTTAAGTTCCTACAAAACAAACTGCTACCTAACTTAGCACCTAAACAAACTGAAAGCCTAATTTAGGAATTATTACAAGTAACAAAAGGCTGAATATCAGCCAATTACAGCAGCTGAGCTTCAGCCAGTCATAGGCTACCAACGCATTAGACCATGTTCAACTAAGGCAAGCACCCAGCTGCAGCTAAGCAAGCTGTTTGGGTACCTTCCTTTTCTGTCTATAAATGTTCCCTAACCTCCATGCTGAGCAGAGTTCTCTGAACTTCTGGTTCTCAGCATTACCCAGTTTGAGAATTGTTCCTTGCTCAATTAAATTCTGCTAAATGTAATTGCTCTAAAGTTTTAACAACAGTGCAAGTTAGGAATTTCACTTCCAAGAATTTTCAGCATACAGTGTAGGTATGCACCACTATCTGTGAACAAGAATAACAATCAAATCTTTGTTTGTAATAGAAATGTAGAAACTACCTAAATGTCAATCAATACAGTTAAATATGTTACATCCATATGAAATGGAAGCAAATACTAAATAGTTGTTAAAAAGTAGGTAGAGTTATACTTCAAATATGGAAAACTATCTGGAATACTGTTTCAAAAGAGTAGTTAAAATCTGATCCTACTTGTGCAAAGGAATAGTTTAGATCTACTGAGCAGAAACAACTACCTTTTCTTTAAATGGTCTTCCCTTCTTCTTCCCACCACACAAATAGACTACATTCCCCAGCCAATGTTTATTGTTCTTACTTTGTGGTAGAAGCCATTCAAAAAGCTTTATATGTATTTCATCATTTAATCAACACAACAGCCCTACAAAGAACATGTTCTTATTATCTGCACTCTATAAATGAGGCACAGAAATGTTAGTTTGTCCAAGGTCAAACTGTAAATGGTGTGTTGAGGTCATAGAGTTGTAGCCAATTAAATGTGGAGTGGATGTGTGGTGCCCTAACCTCCAAATCCAGCTCATAAAAATTCTCCCCCACGCTCTCCTCCATAACCCCTCTCAGCTGACCGAAATAGAGACCACTATTCCAAAAACTTGGAATCCATCTCTTAAAGGTGATAGTGCCTCTCCTGGGTTCCTATGTGACTGTTCATGGCCCAATCATGTTATATTCACAAGAAATAAATTTCTATAATTTGGAGCTATTAAATATATAGGGTCTATTTGTTATAGGTGTTGAGTTATATTGGCTAACAAACATGTATGTGTTGCCAGGGACTAAATGAAAACAAACATGTACATGTTGCCAGGAACCAAATACATTTTTGTCTGTTTTGTTCACTGCTGTAATTCCAATACCATAAGTACTGCCTGGTAATTAGTAGACACTCTATAAATGCTTGTTGAATGAATAAATAGGCTTTCAAGTGTCTGGAAATGTTTATGTGTGTGTATATATATATTACTTTTTGAGAATGACTAACTCTGGGAAGTAGAAATAGGGGAGGGGGAACAGGTGATAATTTTTTTCCCACAACCTTCTACAGAGTTTAATTTTACAAACCAGCATATATTAACTTTATAAACAAATGTATTTAAGAGCACATTAAGGATGCTAGGCACATGCCCTGACTCTCAGGGAAACAGCCTGCTTCTGGTTGCTTAAAAGGAGACAGAACCTAGAGCTGACTGGATAACTCTTATGACCCACTCACAGACTTTAGGCTCTGGAGGAAATGCTGTCATGACTGTCATTTTTTGTCAAAATCCATCTAGGTGGTGTAATTAGCAGAAGTGCCTGTCACTCCAGCTATGCCCCTGTGTACACAGATTGAAAATGATCACCTCCAGTGAAATATTGGCACAAATTTCAGCATCTCTCCTGCCACACTGTGGAAGAACATAGTCTAAAAGTGAAACCTGTAGATGCCAGTTATGTGAAGCTTAGCATCAAAGAAAAGGTCACCAAGACAACTGACATTTTATTTTTCTCATATTTCTAGGGTCACATCTACTTGATGTCAAGGTAATTGTTTGAAAACTGAGAAATCCAATGAGGTTTCCTAGATGGTGCCAAGTATCTCGTGTTGGGTTTTTTTTTTCTGGATTGGTAAATATTTTGGTGAAATGTAGACACAACTGATCTGGTAGTAATATTTGCTCCATGAAAGTAAGACATTTGATTTATTTTTATAACTTTCACATTAAGACAAGCACTGGAATATAAACCAGAAGACTACATTCCTGCCACTTAAAAATTGTGCAACCTTGGGGTAGGAGTGGTTTTAAGTCTCTGCTTAGTCTTCTCCACAGCTGTAAAGATGTGACAATGAGTAAATAACAAGAAAGGTCTTTGAAAAGTAAGAAAGGTCTTTGAAAACTAAAAAAGGTCTATAAAAATAAAAATGTTATTAAATACCCTCAGCTTGGTTGAAAATTAAAAGGAACATGTGTTATTTCTTTTGTATAATAATAATAATATCCTAGGTTAGATTTTAAGCTCTATAAAAGAGGTCAATGCTGAACTGGCTCATCATTGCTATGTCTATACCCAGTACAGTGTCTGATATATGCAGGCTGTGTCAGTCAAGGGCAACCAGAGAAGCAGTATTACTATGAGTAATGTAAAATAAAGTAGCTGGATGTTTCCCCTGCCTCTGATGTGGGGCCTGGAGACTGCAATAGGCAAGCTGGAACAGTAGTTGGGAAGAACAGCTGGAAGCAAAGTGGGAGAAAGCAAGGATAGGCTGGAACCAATATATGTCTCTTACTACCTCCAGCCTTGATGACACAGGTGACATACAAGAGAAGCTAATCCCCATTGACCATAGAGTTAGGAAACAGAGTGGCCAGAGCAGACAATCCAGCAAGAACTGGAGAAGCTGCAGACCCAGGGGCTGCCCACCTGGCTACCCAGGTAGGCCAAGCAGGTCAGTGACAGCATGCACAGGCTGCCGTCATGACTGGCACTATGCACCAAACTTCAGAGCATACAAAAATGGCTGTGCTTCTTTTCTGTTTCCCAAATCTTATGAAAATTTCTCTTGCAGACGACCCTGATCTTGAAACATACAGGAAAGTGAATTCTGGAAAACATAGTTCCAGTTTAGTGAAGCTGACAAAATACAGAGCCACCACACAGGCACTTACTATGTTCTTCTTAAATATATGAGTATCTTTCAACCTACAAACATCAATATTTTAAAGTAAAAATGAATATGTATGAGATTTATATGGATATGTGGGACAGAAGCTGACACAATGTATAGTCATCACCAAGACTGGAGGCTGTCCACCTGAGGCAAGGCACCTGCTGTTCTGCTGTCCTGCTGGCATCTTCTGAAGTATGGCTGGACAGAAGAGCCATTATCAAAGGTGGTCTGGTGACAAAACAGAAACATAAGAACATTTGATAAGTTTCAAAATACCTTCAAAACTAAAAGTAGGGGGGAAAATACAATGAGGTTTCTACTTACCATCTCAGCAGGGGAGTCAGGCTCCACTGACCTGGGTGGAAAGAACTCTATCATTTCCCATCTCTTACAGCTTCCCTCAGGTTGTAAATTTCTTTTCCTGTTTTTCTGAAAACTCCCAAAATGAAAAACAATGGGAGTTAGCTTTATTTGAGGTTCAGGGAAAAAAAGGAAGGTTGGGAGCAATTAAGTAATCAACTTTCACTCAATCTAATATCTTTTACTCCTATTATTTCATTGTTATTTTTTAGACTTATATACAGTTCACGGAGATTTCCTTATTCCTTTAGGTCTTGACAGGACTTATCATTCCATGATGGGTAATAAATCAAGAAACATAATTAAATACAAAATATAAAATAAATATATTGCATTAGCCCATGGAATAGGTCACCATCATAAATAAATTATGGGCTGGATGTGACAGCTTACACCTGTAATCCCAACACTTTGGGAGAATGAGGTGGGAGGATCACTTGGGGCCGGGAGTTCAAGAAGAGCCTGGGAAGCATAGTGAGACTTTGTCTCTAAAGACAAGAATTTAAAAATAGCCACACATGGTGGTGCACTCCTGTAGTTTCAGCTGCCCTGGAGGCTGCTGTGGAAGCTTGCTTGAGACCAGGAGTTGGAGACTACAGTGAGCTGTGATTGTGCCACTGCACTCCAGCCTGGGCAACAGAGTGAGACCCTGTCTCCATTTTTTAAATAATAAAATAAAATTCTGTATTTTAAACATTCCTAATATTTTGACCACATTTAATTGATTTCGTTAACAATAAGATGCCTTTAACTTACTGTATATATGAAAATGGAATTAGGCTGGAAATGTCTTAGATAAACATTATTGGGTCTTTGCTATGTACAGATATATGCTTGATGTTGTTATATTATTTAATCCCACAATAGCCCTGTGAGATTGCTATTAGTACTTCTGTTTTTTAGATGAAAAATTATGATAGATTGCCAGTGACTTGCCCCAAACACTTAACTCACTAGTAGGCAAATCAGAATTTGCCTACCTATCTCCGACTCATTCTAACATTTATGTTTCTTTCACTAAACCACATTGCTTTAGAAAAGAAATATTTTATAGATATTCAAGCATAATATGCTACATTTATCCACCTAATACATTATTTTATTAACATGCAATATACATGACTCCATTTTACATGAGAAACATCACAGTTTCCCAAATCAAGGCTTCCAAATTGCTTCTTCCCAAATTCTATATAAGACTGTACATAGGACTCAAATAACCTTCACTGGTGAACAAGTGTTTTTCCAGTGCTGTGGAGAGAATTGACTTCTCTCCCTGTGGATGATGTGAGGTGCTCATGGAAAAGATAAAAAAGACACCAAGGAGTCCTAGGTACACCTGTGGTAAGTGCATGAAAATGACATTTTCCTCCTCTGTAAGTTGCATTTCATGTCAGCAACTGGATATGCTGGACAAGAGGGCTTTGGGATCACTTTGTTCCTGACAGCAACCAGGTTTGTGGTAATCCCTCAGAAATGTGGAGGCTACAGAGTCCCATTCTCTAGAGAAGCTATTTCCAGGAGGAGCTCAGACACAGCTCCTGCAGGGCTCTTTTACCTCTGCCCATTACCTCCCTGCAGTCTTCAGCCTTTCGCCTCCTCTACAGCCTAAGAAATATCACAAAGCCTATCTGAAAGGAAATGATTAGACATTTTATTCTGGGATCCTTTCTACAAATAAAAATTGCATTCAGAACCTAAAATATACTTTTTATGACAAGCTGGTCTTTCTGATGAATTTAACACTGTATCACTTTCAGAGTAGCCATATGCCAGTGGCTGAGGCATCTTTAGGTGTTACTGAGATGTCTGTGAGCTTTTTTCTGTTTAGAAAGACAGTTATCACATCCCAAGGAGGCCATGAATGAACAGATTCACCTTAACTTCTGCAAGCTTTGACACAGTGTCAGAATCAGTCCCCTGTTTAAAAATGGGTTAAAGTCTCCCAAATAAGTAAGTCAAATTGATAGATTTTCACTAAAAACCATTACTAATATTGGTCTTTTTCTCAGACCAGTCCACAGTTCTGATCTAATGTATAAGTAAAAACACTCAATTAGTTTCTGTAACAAAATTCATTTGGCATTCTAACCTGGGTGTGAGAGAACACCTCCACCTACGAATACAGCGCTGGCAGAGAGAGCTGGTCCTCCCACTCCCCAAAACTGCTGCAGGGCAAGTGGATTTACCCCATTTTAAAGTTGTGCTCCCTAATCTGTGTTAAGGCTATCAGAGGGTTAAGAGACTGGGAACTCGGACAGGCTAGAACAGAAAGACGGGATTATGTATATGCAAAGTGAGAGAGTGGAAGTCAGGGCAAGACTGAGGGTAATGGTCTTCATTCAGCAACAGTATGGAATTTACCTCCCTTTCTCTCATTGCTGGTCTTGTCCTCTCCCTGGTTTTGATGTGATCAGCTTTTTTTTTTTTTTTAACTTTATCCCTATCTGATTGTCTTCATTTCATCCCTACTCAACTTCAATTCCATTGCCCATAATGGAACCATTCTCTTGCCATTCTCTTCAGCCATTTTCTTGCCAATATCCTCGACTACTTTGTCTTTCTATCACAAATGTATAAAGTGGCCTGTATTCTGTAACTTTCATTACTGTCTTCCTCCTAGTCCCACAGGATGAGTCAGTTCTTCTCCCATTTATGTCGATTTATCCACCTGTGCATCTCTCTCTCTTGCTCTGTTTAGACATTCTATGCCAATATGTCCCAATCTTTTTTATATTGTGGCACATGATGTGACCAGCTTTAGAGTAATAATACAGGAACACTGGGGTGAGAAAGAAATAGCAGCCGCAGGGCAAAATTTGGGGACCCAGCAAGTGCTAGATCAGTCCTCCTAAGTGTTAGTATATATAAGAATTACCTAGGATGCTTACAGAAACTGCCGATGAGCCCAGGAGCGGCAGGCCTGTAACCCCAGCACTTGGGGAAGCCTAGGTAGCAGGATTGCTGGAGCACAGGAGTTTAAGGCTGCAGAGAGCCAAGATCGTGCTACGACTTGCCAGTCTAGGTGACAGAGCGTGACTCTTTCTCTAAAAAACATTTTAAAAATAAACCGAAACAGGTGGAGTCCAAAGTCCAAGTCATTAGCTCTGAAGCTCAGGCAGCCTAGGAGATTCTAAAGCAAACCACAGTTTGAGAAACAACTATTATAAAAATGGAAAAGGGAAGAAATAAACGAGACTTTATCAAATGCCTGTCTTTGATATTTGGAACACAAACCACGTGAGGGATGTAAATGAAATGCAACTTTACTTTCATTGCCTACTTTCCCTCTAAGATTTGTTTCATGAGACAGGCTTTCCTCTGTGTCAAGTGGGAGAGGGCGGTTGATTTTTCTCATTCCCAGGAAGCTTTCCCCGCCACACCTCTACCAATCTGTGAACACCAACTTGAGTTTACCATACGCCTCACACCCTAATGCATATTTAGATCACTTGGAGATCATGTTAAAATGCAGATGATTCAGTAGATCTGGGTGGGGCCTCAGTTTCAGCATCTCTAACAAGCTTTCTAATGGTGATGCTCTTACAACTGGTCCTAGGGCTACACTTTGAGCAGCAAGAGGTTCTGCTCATCTCCTCTCTCTTTGGGCAGAGAGAGGAGATAAAAGAGTGTAAGAAATGTGTGCCTTGGACTACTATGATAGTGAGTTGTCTTTGGGCCTTCCGGACCTGGCAAGTATTTAAAGGAAATGATCTTGTTGGGGAACTCTCCTGAGCTTTTCAGAGATTTGTATCACTGGGGCACTCTGACCTGCAGTTGTCTCTCTTCTGGGTTATTATTTACTTTTCCTTTACCAACCCTTGAGAACCTCAGAACTGGTTTCTTGCTGCCGGGATCCATTTGGCCCTCTAGATGCCCACACTGGTCACGACTAAAAACCTCTGTCTCTCTCTCTCAAGGCCCATGGTCCCTGAAAAAATCCTAGCACTACCTTTTCTTTGACAAACTTTGTGAATGCAGGCTAATCCCTCAACAACAGAAACTTGCCTGGCTATGCCACCAAAGAAAGCAATTAGCCAGTCCATCTCCATCCACTCAACTCCCAGTAGTAGGGGTCACACGCAGAGCTCTCTGAGTTGTCCACTTGAAATCTGTCTTTCAGGTCTTGAAGTTAAGCTGTAATCTCCATATACCCCTCTCTTTCAGAGATTAGCAAAGAGAGTCTCAGAACACAGCTTTCTCCAAAGATTCCTGCTTCAAGTAATCACTATTATTTGGTGACAGATAAATGATGATGCTTTTTTTGAAGCAAGGTGATAATCAAATTGAGGATGGTGATTATCTCTGATTGGGCCACAGGTTTAGCCTCAATAGTTTTGGAAGTATTCTCCTTCTCACTTGGGGAGTTCACGTAAGTGCTTGTTTTATTATCATGCATTGGAACCTACATTTATTTTTCTCTTTTCATCATTACATGATAAAAAGGAGTTTTAAGTTGATAAATGAGTAAGTTATCAACCAACATGTAAAAACCACCCTAACAATGAATGGTGCAAACAGTGATTGATTATTGCTTGGATCGTGTTCGCTCTGCGTGGTGCACCCGGCAGGTGGAGGGGCTGAGCTTGTTTCCAGGTGTTATGCTGGCTCTTAGCTGGGGCATTTTGGTTCTCTTTCACATGTCTCTTTCTCCATGATTTCTGATCTTCAAGAGCTTTTCCTCATGACCTTCCTCTTCAGCAGGATGGCCGACAGTTCCTTACGGCATGGAGGTCGAGATCCAAGACAGCAAAAGCAGACACTACCAGGTCTCTTAATGACAAGGTCCAGAAGTGGCAAAGCTTCACTTCTGCCACCTCCTATTGGTTAAAGCCTGTCACAAAGCCTGTTAAGAGTCAGAAAAAGAGAGACAGACCCTCCTCCTGATAGAAAAAAGCAGCACATGCATAAAGGAGAGGATTTGACAGCTATCTTTGAAGAGTACCTGCCCCATTAAGCCATGGGATATTTTCCCCATAAAAGAAAGGACTATGATCTGGATTGTAGAAACTTATCTATAGACATGAATCTGAACTTAAGAGAATTTTACTAATTCTATCTGTTCTAACTGTCATCACTCACACATATTTCTGCAAGTATACGCTCTCACGTGTTAGCATCAACAAAGAAAGCTTTCATGAAAAATAAAGAAAGGGTCTTAATTCAGAGAGGAAGGAACATGTGCAAAGACAGTTTTGCCATCAAATTATTTGTACCTAGCCAACCAAACATCCCCTGAAATACTTGCACATATTTATTTACATAAATAAATATGTGTAAGAAGGAATTCTTGACTCCAAAACTACTTGCAAATATGAAAATTAAACAACAGTTAATTCTAACTGATGCCAACTTAAGAAAGTGAAAACGTGCCCTTCTTCCTTCCTCTGTCCTGGCTTTTCCATTTTACTGCCCTGTAACTGTTAATGGAATCATTCTTTCCCCATCAGGGAAGCTTGGATTCTCTGAAGCTGGTGATAATTCTTTCTTCCTCTTATCAATTCTTCCTTCATTGTATGTCTCACATTTACCCCTCCTCTTCAGTTCCTTATCCACAATATTGCTCAGATTTTCACAGCGTCAAAATAAAGGGACTCCAGTTTCCTCCTATCTCTGAGTTCATGTCTGCTCCAGCCCAGTACACCTGAATAATGGCGTTCCAAAAATACGTCTTCCTTTTCCCATGTTCTCACTCAAAAACTTCAGTGACTCTTGACTCTTCACTCTCTCTACTGCCCTGGTAGGGCCTGGGAGGATGCTTTCCATATGCCACGAAGGGATTTTTTTTTTTTTTTTCCCAAAAACTAGATGCCTCTCTAAAACTTCTCACCACATGGCTGCCTTGTGCCTACCCTTTCCCCTCCCCCCAAAACACACACATGCACTCAAGAAAAGAGGATAATCATTGCTGGTTAGAGTGTATCACATACCTAGGTGCTTGCCTAGAAAGAAAAAAAAGCTTGAGAACCACTGGACTACAAAATAATGTCCAAATTCCTAGTCAGATACTTGAACTTATATCCAATTTATTTACCTTCTTTAAATTTGTTTCCACCAAGCCTGACTGAAAACCACTTACTACTAGAAATAGAAATAGGATAAAAACAGTTAGGGAACTCAGTCCCCACTCTCGCAAAGCTTACAGCATAATGGGAGAGAAAAACGCAAACACAGAACATGAAGGCAGAAAGTCAGGTGTCAAAGGCATAAGAGGATGCAGGCTCACAGTTCCAGAGCAGAAAGGAGAGCTCTGGCCTCCTCAGTCATCCCGGATTAAAAAGAAGAGTCTCTCCACTTGGGTGTCAGTTAATAACTTCCTCTCTATAGAAATGTTATACAAGCAACTGTTTATTCTCTTATTCCCAGTCTCACCTCATGCCAAACAAGGGTGTGGGCTAAACAGTATGCTCAAAATCCAAGACAACATAACAATTTCTGACAGATCCTGAAAACAAGACAGATATATTCTGGTAGATTTTGCTAACCACCGAAAGTGTCTAAAATGGGAAAGAAAACAAAATAAAACAAAAAAAAAGGAGTTCTGCGGGTATGTGTCATTCATTCATATTTTGTAAGTTGTCCTACTGTTTGTTTTGTCAACTATTTTTAATAATAATAGACAAAACAAAAACAGATGAGTCACAAGTAGAAGATGCATATTTAGGGTCTCTAGCTAAGGAACAGGAGATGACAAATTGAAAAACAAGGGCAGATTCTCCTGAAACGCAGAAAGGGTTGACTCATACAAGGGCATCATCGTGTACCTCTGACTTCCACCAGAGGGGGCGTGTCCGTGCGGGTGAGCACGTCTGCGCTTGGTAATTATCCTCACAGGGCAGCGGTGCCTGGAGGGTGGAAGGAACACAGGCTGGGGGAGGGGCAAAGCCAGCTTTGATCCGGGTTTCAACATTTCCTTGCAACGTAAACCTCAGTTTCCTCTTTGGTGAAATTTTCTTTCCTCAGTGGAAATGAGAAGATAAAATTTTCCTTGAAGATAATTTGGTAAAAACTAAGAAATGATAAGTGTGAAGAGAGAGACTGGCTTACTGCGGTCAATAACTTGCAGCTATTATTAATATTACTTTTATTAACCCTAAGCCAAGGTCACCGCTATTTAACCTACAACCACATGCCCCAGTGAAAAAGCACAGTGAGACCACTAGCATTAGCAAATCTTCCCAACAACTCAGAAAACCATCAAAACTCATGAGCTTAGGCAAATGCTAACTTGCCTACTGCTGTACAGCTGATAAATGACCCAGGTAAGCCCACAGCGCTGGTCAGTCCGGATCCACAGTCCTGCTATGCTATTGGTACCATTCCGCCTTCTGTTTTTACCGTTGAGGGCTCTCGCAAAGGAATCTACTCATCGTTTTACCAGAAGCTTTTTTTTTTTTTTTTTTTTTTGAGACGGAGTTTTCGCTGTTGTCACCCAGACTGGAGTGCAATGGCGCGATCTCGGCTCACCGCAACCTCCGCCTCCTGGTTTCAGGCAATTCTCCACCTCAGCCTCCCGAGTAGCTGGGATTACAGGCACGCGCTACCATGCCCAGCTAATTTTTTGTATTTTTAGTAGAGACGGGGTTTCATCATGTTGACCAGGATGGTCTCGATATCTTGACCTCGTGATCCACCCGCCTCGGCCTCCCAAAGTGCTGGGATTACAGGCTTGAGCCACGGCGCCCGGCCTGAAGCTTTTAAAGTATGTAATCAAATCAAAATCTGTAAAGGTGAAATAGCACTTTTCTGGATAACAAAATTAAAGCTTTTAATTTTGGGTAGGCAAGTACTAACTTTAAGTTTTTCCTCATACACATCGGGATAACATCAAACTTCTAAGGATTAAGAGAAATTATTTTAGAGTTCAGGTTCAGGTTAGAACCTGGCTCATAGGAAGTGCTCAATAAATGGTAAATGTTGCTATTATTATTCCTCTTTTGCAAATTTTAAAAGCGAAGAAAATAGATTGACATTGTTCTTTTCAAGAGTCTGAATTTTCAGACATCTTCTCTACCAAATGATGTCACCCTCCGTCTCCCATGAGCCCAGATAGAATTAAGACCCCATCTTTGAATTTTCTTTGTCACATCTTCTTTATCCTTTATTTTGTTTTCCTTTGAAAGTAGGCATTAATGTTTTTACAAAAGGTCCTACCAGCTTATCCATTTTATCTATTTTAAGGCACCGCTGGGTGGTGAGATGGTAACATGCGCACAAATAAATTACATTATTATCATTTTCACCTACGTTGACCATGGCTAAGGTTTTAGGGCAACTGACTAAAAAATTGCATAATATGTATTTTGATTATCCATCCTTTTTACTGTAGTTCAGCTCCCTCAATTTCAGAAGAAATAGGCCACTTAATGAGTCTTATCCAAGGGACTTCAGAGTTATTTCACCTTCATAAATCCTTGGAATTGCTGTATGATAAAACCAGATTATGTAGAAGGTACATTGAGGAGGAGGCACATTTCTCGCAAATACATAAACACTCAGAGACTAATAGCAGCCAAACACCTAACTCTACTAATAGTTAGAAGGAATATAAGAGGGCGCTTTGGTGTTCGAAGCATCTAAGGTTTGGTTTCTTGATTTACACTTCGGTTTGGAGGACAGACTGTATTGAGTCAACATGAAGTGACTTCAGCGAGAGACTGGGATATTCACAGTGGGCCTACAAACATTTTTAGAAACATCATTCAACTTTGATTCTGCCTTTGCAGAGAGGCTACACTACACCAGGGACTGGGGTGGGCACTGTGACAGGGTGGATTAAAATAAACCCTTGTGATATTTCCCTGTTGCTAAATTTCCAGAGTATTGACCGGCAATTTTTGGCCAAACTTCAAGCCTGATATATTCTTCTTTATTTGTCAATCTACCCTTCTTTTGGCAATGTGGTAAAGAATCAGGTGTTTCTATTCAGCAGCAATTAATCAGATATTGCTCACTTTTTTACTTGATGTAGACAGAGCCAATCTATGCCATTCTGGTGAAAATAATACATTTTCCCTAAGAGCAGTGCTTTTCTTTTTCTTACCCTGAATTAAGCACACCAGGTCCTCAACAGAACCTGCATTAGACACAGCACCTGGTGGACAAAATGCCCCTAATAAGCATTTGCTTGATTACATTCAGGCTTTAATTTTGCTATCCAGAAAAAGTGCTATTTCACCTTTATAGATTTTGATTTGATTACGTACTTTAAAAGCTTCAGGTGAAACAATGAGTAGATTCCTTTGCGAGAGCCTTCACAGTAAAACCAGAAGGTGGAAGTGTACCAACAGCAGAGCAGGATTGTGGATCCGGACTGACCAGCGCTGTGGGCTTACCTGGGTCATTTATCAACTGTTCAGCAGTAGGCAAATTGCTTAATCACTCTGAATGTCTCCTTCCTAATCTGAGCATTTAGAACAATAACCCCAACTTTATGAGGTTATTGTTAAGAATAAATAATACAATAAATGTAAAGCGCATGGCATATATCAACCACTTAGTAAATGTCTATTTCCTTTCTTCCTCTTTCCCTAGCAAAAATTTAACTTTGTCTTGAAGTTTGCCCAATAAGGAGACAGTCCCCAAAGCTGCTTGCTCTTGCAATGATTACAGTCTCTCATATTCACCAAAGTACTTGAGAAGTGTCAGGCACATTGCAAACTCCAAAGGAAATTAAATGCTGTTCCCCAGCCACAGACTCTGTCCTCCACGGTCCCCCAGCACATTAAAATAACATTAGGGCAATGATTTAAGCTGAAAACTGGGCTGGCAGGGAAAGCACCAGGCCCCACTCTTCAGAGCCTTAGCTATACCTATGGGCACAACAGGGTGGCTCCCCTGGCTGGCTGACGTCAGGGCTTAATGTTGTTTTTACCCCTGGCATCTGTGGGATGGAAAGGGAGGGGTGAGGAGCGCCGGTGCCTCTGGTGCATTAAAAAAGCCTGCTGGGGACCCCTAGTGGCCAACTGCTGTCAAAGGTTTCTCTGCAAAAAGAAAGCATGAGGCCTCAGGAAAACCATTCGTGCTTCAATTATATTTGTCTTCCTTCTCGTCTCAGTGATCCAGGTTTTTCTCGAAAGTTAGTGGTCAGAAGGTAACCACTTTGTAACAGGCCTGTACAGCTCTCAAGTTTAGAAATTGAAGTTACAGGTGGCACAGATATCTAAACGATGGCATTAAATTGGAGGAGAGTTCTGAAATGCTTTTCTAATCCTCCCAGGAAAGCAGAAGGCAGAGCAGGCAGGCTGAAGACTGATAAGGAAGCATTTGCATGTTCTCCATGAGTCCTGATTTTCATGGGGACAGCTGTCTCAGTGACTGTGTACATGGGTCCACTTCTTAGATCGGTTCCCACAGACGCAAGAGAAGAAGTAGAATAATAAGTCAAGGCTGCCCTGCTCATAAAAAACTGTCAGACTCTTGTAGTTGGTGTGTTTCTGCTTCTTGAGTCTTTATTTCCCAAACCTTAGTGAACATGAGCAATAAAGCTATATCAAGCTGGGGAATAAATAATAAATGATTCAGCCTCGACTCTAGGCATGTGTGAAGAATAGATATGAACCCAGCAGGGATTTATATACACAAAGCACCAAGACACTCCTGGGAAGAAACTTTTCTTCTTGGAGAGAAACTGAGAAAATACAGGTTTGTTTAAAAGCGGAATGGGGGGTGGTTTTGGAAAAAACATAGTTTTAGTCATTCAGATTAATCTTCAACTCAGCTCTCCAAACCTCAGTTCTTTCCTCGCAATGATGAGACCCAAAGCTGACTCCTCCTTTGGCAATTAGAGAAGAGAGTGCAACACCAAGCCTAACAGATGAGGCACCAGCAGCTCCAGCGTAGCCTAAAGACAGCACCTCAGGCATAGCTATTAAGGACCCACCTTCAGGCACTTGCAACCTTGGTGTTGTTAAATTAAATAAGCAAGAGACCATTGGCCTGGGACTGCCTCATGCTTTGAGGTCCTATGTAGGAAACCACAAACCTAACTTAGGAGCATGTTTTCTTCTTGCAAGTAGCCAAGTTTCAACCAATCACAAACAGTTGACCTTCAAGCCAGTCACAGGGAGTCAACTGATCAGATCACGCTCAAATAAGGCAGATGGCTCAACACACCCTGGCCTGATAAGGCAAATGCCTAGCCGAAGCCAATCAGATGACTTTTTTCTATTTTTCTTCTGTGTTCATCCTATAAATGTTTACTGCTCACACTGCTGGGCGGAGCTCTCTAAAACCTCTTCTGGTTCTGAGTGTTGCTCAATTTACGAGGTGTTCTTTGATGAAATAAAGTCTGTTAAATAAATTTGTCTAAAATTTTTCTATAACAATATCCCTGGCTTCCCTGCTGACTGTCCTACATTAGTGGTCACTGGAGGTCGAGCTATCACTTTTGGCATTAGCTGTGACAGGAAACATCACCCGAGGCAGCCAGAACGGAAAAGGAGAATGGCAAACAGCACAGGTTCCCAAAGGTAGCTTGTCATTCATGAATCCTTTTTTTAATTTAATTTAATTTTATTTTTTGAGACGAAGTTTCACTGTTGTTACCCAGACTGGAGTGCAATGGCATGATCTTAGCTCACCACAACCTCCGCCTCCTGGGTTCAAGCAATTCTCCTGACTCAGCCTCCCGAGTAGCTGGGATTACAGGCACACACCACCATGCCCAGCTAATTTTTGTATTTTTAGCAGAGACGGGGTTTCACCATGTTGACCAGGATGGTCTCGATCTCTTGACCTCATGATCCACCCGCCTCAGCCTCAAAGTGCTGGGGTTATAGGCATGAGCCACTGCACCTGGCCACGAATCCTTTAAGCATGCCTTTTGTACTGGGTTCAATGGTTACACCCCAAAAAGATATGTCTATGTCCAATCCCCTGGAGTCCATGAACATGACCTTATTTGGAAAAAGGGTTTTTGCAGATGACATTGAATTAAAGGCCTTGAGGAATGAGATCATTCTGGATTATCCAGGTAGCCCTAAACTCAATGACAAGCAAATATCAATATAAAAGTCACACGAGTGAGATAGAGAGACAGAGGTGAAAGTCATATGAAGACTGAGGCAGGTATTGGAATTATGCAGCCACAAATCAAGGAATGCCTGGAGCCACCAGAAGCTGGAAGAGGCAGGAAATAATTTTTCTCTAATAGTCTGTGGAGGGGACGTTGGCCTGCCGACACCTCAGTTTGACTTCCGGCCTCCAGAACTCTAAGAGAATTAATTTCTGTTGTTTTCAGTCACTGTGTTTATGATAATTTTTAAGGCAGCCCTAGGAAATGAACACACTTTCAAAAAAAAAAATTGAACACATTCTCCATGCCAAACACTGTGCCAGACAGCAGTGATACAGCAGTAAATAAAACAAAAACTCTACTCTCATGGAACTTACTTTACAAAGAGGAGAGAGATTATATACCAGCTAATAGACAAACAAGAAAATTTTTATGAGTGTGAAAAGTCTTGCATAAATATGTCAAACACGGCCCTGCGGTAAAGAGTAATTAAGATCATATATCAAGAAAAACTGCAAAGACTCCTCCAAAAGACACCTAAATTTGATAAATGAATTCAGCAAAGTCTCAGGTTACAAAATCAATGTACAGAAATCAGTAGCGCTGGCATACACAAACAAAGACCATGCTGACAATAAAATTAAGAACTCAATCTCCTTTACAATAGCTGCAAAAAAAAAAAAAAAAAACTAGGAACATACTTATCCAAGGGGGTGAAAGACCTGCTAATACAAAAACAACTACAAAACACTGCTGAAAGAAATCAGGGATGACACAAACAAATGGCAACACATCCCATCGTCACAGAAAGGAAGAATCAATACTGTGAAACTGACCATGTTGCATAAAGCAATATACAGATTCAATGCAATTTCCATCAAAATACCAACATTGTTTCTTATAGAATTCAAAAAAACCCCTAAAAGTCATATATAACCAAAAAAGAACCCTAATATCCAAAGCAATTTTAAACAAAAAGAACAAATCTGAAGGCATCACAGTGCCCTACTTCAAACTATATTACACAGTTCTAGTTACCAAACAGCATATACTGGTATAAAAATAGATACATGGACCAATGGAAAAGAGTAGTAAACCCAGAAAGAAAGACAAATACTTGCAACTAACTGATCTTTGACAAAGGCTACAAAAACATAAATTGAAGAAAGGGCACCCTATGTAATAAATGGAACTGGGAAAACTGAATAGCCACATGTAAAAGAATGAATAAAACTGGATCCCTATCTCTCACCTTATAAAAAATCAACTCAGGATAGATCAAATATTTAAATCTAGGACCTGAAACCATAAAAACTCTATAAGAAAACCTAGTACTTTCTTCTGAATATTGACCTAGGCAAAGAAATTACGGCTAAGACCCCAAAAACAAATGCAAGAACAACAAAAAAAATAAAAGGGACCTAATTCAACTAAAAATCTTCTGCACAGCAAAACACATAATCATCAAACAGACAACTCACAGAATGGGAAACAATATTTTCAAACTTTACATCAGGCAAAGGATTAATATCCAGAATCTACAAGGAACTCAAATCAGCAGAATAAAACTAATAATCCCATCAAAAAGTAGGCAAATGACATCAATAAACATTTCTTAAAAGAAGACATATAGATGGCCACCAAACATGGAAAACTGTCCAATATCAATAATCATCAGGGAAACACAAGTTAAAATCACAATGAAATACTACCTGACTCCTGCCACAATGGCCACTATTAAAAAGTCAAAAAACATTAGATGCTGGTATGGATGTGGTAAAAAGGGAGCACTTTTACACTACTGGTGCGAATGTAAATTAGCACAACCTCTATAGAAAACAAAATTTTAAGAAATTTTGTTAAGAGATTTCTTAGACTCAAGATGGCGCTGTGAGAACAACCCAGGATTGGAGTTCTCGTTGTGTCTGCGGAGAGGTGAGTCTGAGCTGCATTTCCAGACTGATCTTTGTTGCTCACGGAACGGGGAAATTCCCAAGTGAAGAGGAGACGCGGGATGCCAGGCAGATATTACGCCTGGCGAAGCCGGCAGCCGGGGTGGCGGCGGCCGGCCCTACCCAGCGCTCCCCACAGGGCGCACTTGTCCGGGTGCCCCGTTGAACCGGCAACTGGAGACGTGAGAGGGCTGGACTTGAGACTGAGCTAGACTTGAACAGTGGGCCAGCCCAGGGGATTGCAGGAACAGAGCGTTAGGATTGGCCCAGTGGGACGAACAAAACCGCGATTTCAAACAAGCCCCGTGCAGACGGCCCAAGACGCTCTGAGGGGGAGGGGTGGCCACCATTACCGAGGTAACCCGCCCCGACTGAGATACACGCCCATTGCTGACGCAGCCAGCCGTTGCCGAGGCAACCCGTCCCTACTGAGATACACGCCCACTGCTGACGCAGCCTGCCATCGCCGAGGCAACCCGCTACAACAGAGAGACTCTGCCGCAGGGCGTGGTGGAGAATAGCAGAACAGCGGAGCCAGGGCGAGCCTCACAACAGCAGGGCGGAGCCTCAGCAGGCAAACAGTGGCTAGTCTGCATCCTAGCTGGGCAGGACCTCAACGGACATCCAAAAATAAAGCCCAAACCCCTCAACACAGCATTTGAGAAAAAAAAGGGTTTTTTTAATGAGCTCTGTTGCAGCAGAATCAAACATAGCAGCCTAACAGCCCTGAATGAACAACACAGCTCACAGCTCAGCAATTAAACCCCTATAAACTACAAACTGTCTCCTCAAGCAGCTCCCTGACCCCTCTATATCCAAAAGACTGACATTAGGCAGGCACCATCCTGGTACAAAGATAGCAGAAAAAGAAACTGGTAGCATCCCTCGCTGTGCCACAGCTGCTAGAGGTGCACCCCAGACAAGCAGGGTCTGGAGCGGACCTCAGCACTCGTACAGCGAAGGGGCTAGACTGGTAGAAGGAAAACCAAGCAACAGAAATACTTCATCATCAACATTCAGGGTGTCCACTCAGAGACCCAATCGAAAAGTCAGCAACTACGCAGACGACCAGCGGACAAATCCGCAAAGATGGGAAGAAACCAGCTCAAAAAGGAGGAAAACACCACCCGAAACCAGAACACCTCGCCTCCTAGAAAGGACCAAAACTCCTCACCAGCAAGGGAACAAAGCTGGACAGAGAATGACTGTGACGAAATGACGGAATTAGACTTCAGAAGATGGATAATGAGAAACTTTGGTGAGCTAAAAGATCATGTATTAAATCAATGCAAAGAAACTAAGAACCTTGAAAAAAGATTTGAAAAAAGATTCGAGGAAATGATAACAAGAATGGATAACTTAGAGAGGAATATGAATGAATTAAAGGAGCTGAAAAACACAATACGAGAACTTCGCGAAGCATGCACAAGTTTCAATAGCCGAATTGACCAAGCAGAAGAAAGAATATCTGAAGTCAAAGACCAACTCAATGAAATAAAACGAGAAACCAAGATTAGAGAAAAAAACGCAAAAAGGAATGAACAAAGTCTCCAAGAAATGTGGGACTATGTGAAAAGACCTAACCTACGTTTGATAGGTGTACCAGAAGGGGACGAAGAGAATGAATCCAAGCTGGAAAATACTCTTCAGGACATCATCCAGGAAAATTTCCCCCACCTAGCAAGACAGGCCAACACTCAATTGCAGGAAATTCAGAGAACACCACAAAGATATTCCGCAAGAAGAGCAACCCCAAGGCACATAATCGTCAGATTCAATAGGGTTGAAATAAAGGAGAGAATACTAAGGGCAGCCAGAGAGAAAGGTCGGGTCACCCACAAAGGGAAGCCCATCAGACTCACAGCAGATCTCTCGGCAGAAACACTACAAGCCAGAAGAGAGTGGGGGCCAATATTCAACATCCTTAAAGAAAAGAACTTTCAACCCAGAATTTCATATCCAGCCAAACTGAGCTTCAGAAGTGAAGGAAAAATAAAATCCTTTGCGAACAAGCAAGTACTCAGAGATTTTGTCACCACCAGGCCTGCTTTACAAGAGCTCCTAAAAGAGGCACTACACATAGAAAGGATCAACCAGTACCAGCCACTCCAAAATCACACTGAATGCTAAAGAGCATCAACATAATGAAGAATCTACAACAACTAACAGGCAAAACAGCCACTTAGCATCAAAATGGCAGTATCAAATTCACACATAACAATATTAACCCTAAATGTAAATGGACTAAATGCACCAATCAAAAGACACAGACTGGCAAATTGGATAAAAAGCCAAAACCCATCAGTGTGCTGTATCCAGGAAACCCATCTCACATGCAAGGATACACAAAGGCTCAAAATAAAGGGATGGAGGAAGATTTACCAAGCAAATGGAAAGCAAAAAAAGCAGGAGTTGCAATTCTCATCTCCGATAAAATAGACTTTAAAGCAACAAAGATCAAAAGAGACAAAGAAGGCCATTACATAATGGTAAAAGGGTCGATACAACAAGAAGAGCTAACGATCCTAAACATATATGGACCCAATGCAGGAGCACCCAGATACATAAGGCAAGTTCTTAAGGACTTACAAAAGGACTTAGACTCTCACACAATAATAGTGGGAGACTTTAACACTCCACTGTCAATACTAGACAGATCTACCAGACAAAAAATCAACAAGGATATCCAGGGCTTGAACTCAGACCTGGAGCAAGCAAACCTGATAGACATTTACAGAACTCTCCATCCCAAATCCACAGAATACACATTCTTCTCAGCACCACATCACACCTACTCTAAAATTGACCACATAATTGGAAGTAAAGCACTGCTCAAAAAATGCAAAACAATTGAAATCATAACAAACAGCCTCTCAGACCATAGTGCAATCAAGTTAGAACTCAGAATTCCGAAACCGACCCAGAACCGCACAGCTTCATGGAAACTGAACAACTGGCTCTTGAATGTTGACTGGGTAAACAACGAAATGAAGGCAGAAATAAAGAAGTTCTTCGAAACCAATGAGAACGAAGACACAACGTGCCAGAACCTCTGGGACACATTTAAAGCAGTCTCTAGAGGAAAGTATATAGCAATAAGTGCCCATATGAGGAGAATGGAGAGATCCAAAATTGACATTCTATCATCAAAATTGAAAGAGCTAGAGGACCAAGACCAAAAAAACTCAAAACCCAGCAGAAGACAAGAAATAACTAAGATCAGAGCTGAGCTGAAGGAGATTGAGACACGAAAAACCCTTCAAAAAATCAATAAATCCAAGAGCTGGTTTTTTGAAAAGATCAACAAAATAGACAGACCACTAGCCAGATTGATTAAAAATAAAAGAGAGAACAACCAAATAGATGCAATAAAAAATGATAAAGGGGAAATCACTACAGATTCCACAGAAATTCAAACCATCATCAGAGAATATTACAAACAACTCTATGCGCATAAACTAGTAAACCTGGAAGAAATGGACAAATTCCTGGATTCCTGTGTCCTCCCATGCCTAAACCAGGAGGAAGCTGAAACTATGAATAGACCAATAACAGGGTCTGAAGTTGAGGCAGCAATTAAGAGCCTACCACACAAAAAAAGCCCAGGTCCAGACGGGTTCACAGCCTAATTCTACCAGAAACACAAGGAAGAGCTGGCACCATTTCTTCTAAAACTATTTCAAACAATCCAAAAAGAGGGAATCCTTCCCAAATCATTTTATGAGACCAACATCATTCTGATACCAAAACCTGGCAGAGACCCAACAAGAAAAGAAAACTTCAGGCCAATATCCATGATGAACATAGATGCAAAAATCTTCAATAAAATATTGGCAAGCCGATTGCAACAGCACATCAAAAAACTTATTCATCATGATCAAGTAGGATTCATCCCGGGGATGCAAGGCTGGTTCAACATACGCAAGTCTATAAATGTAATTCACCACATAAACAGAACCAAAAACAAAAACCACATGATTATCTCAATTGACGCAGAGAAGGCATTTGACAAAATTCAACAGCCCTTTATGCTAAAAACCCTCAATAAACTCGGTATCGATGGAACGTATCTCAAAGTAATAAAAGCTATTTATGACAAACCAACAGCCAATATCATACTGAATGGGCAAAAACTGGAAGCATTCCCTTTGAAATCTGGTATTAGACAAGGATGCCCTCTCTCACCACTCCTATTCAATATAGTACTGGAAGTTCTAGCCAGAGCAATCAGGCAAGAAAAAGAAATAAAGGGTATTCAAATAGGAAAGGTGGAAGCCAAATTGTCTCTATTTGCAGACGACATGATAGTATACCTAGAAGACCCCATTGCCTCAGCCCAAAAACTCCTGAAACTGATAAGCAACTTCAGCAAAGTCTCAGGATATAAAATCAATGTGCAAAAATGACAAGCATTTGTCTACACCAATAACAGACTTAAAGAAAGCCAAATCAAGAGCGAACTGCCATTCGCAATTGCTACAAAAAGAATAAAATACCTTGGAATACAACTCACAAGGAACGTAAGAGACCTCTTCAAGGAGAACTACAAACCACTGCTCAACGAAATCAGAGAGGACACAAACAGATGGAGAAACATTCCATGTTCATGGTTAGGAAGAATTAATATTGTGAAAATGGCTATACTGCCCAAAGTAATTTACAGAATCAACGCTATCCCCATCAAGCTACCATTGACTTTCTTCACAGAACTGGAAAAAAACACCATGAAATTCATATGGAACCAAAAGAGAGCCTGCATAGCCAAGTCAATTCTAAGCAAAAAGAACACAGCGGGGGGCATCACACTACCAGATTTCAAACTATACTATAAGGCTACAGTAATCAAAACAGCATGGTACTGGTACCAAAACAGAGATATAGACCAATGGAACAAAACAGAGGCACCGGAGGCAACACAACATACATACAACTATACAATATTTGATAAACCTGACAAAAACAAGCAATGGGGCAAGGATTCCATGTTTAACAAATGGTGTTGGGAAAACTGGCTAGCCATGTGCAGAAAGCAGAAACTGGACCCCTTCCTGACACCTTACACTAAAATTAACTCCAGATGGATTAAAGACTTAAACATAAGACCTGGCACCATAAAAACCCTAGAAGAAAATCTAGGCAAAACTATCCAGGACATAGGAGTAGGCAAGGACTTCATGAACAAAACACCAAAAGCATTGGCAACAAAAGCCAAAATAGACAAATGGGACCTAATGAAACTCCACAGCTTCTGCACGGCAAAAGAAACAGTCACTAGAGTGGATCGGCAACCAACAGAATGGGAAAAAAAAAAAATTTTGCTCAAGCCTGTAATCCCAGCACTTTGGGAGACCAAGGCGGGTGGATCACGAGATCAACAGATCAAGACCATCCTGGTCAACATGAAGAAACCCCGTCTCTACTAAAAATACAAAAAATTAGCTGGGCATGGTGGCGCACGCCTGTAATCCCAGCTACTCAGGAGGCTGAGGCAGGAGAATTGCCTGAACCCAGGAGGCGGAGGTTGCGGTGAGCCGAGATCGCGCCATTGCACTCCAGCCTGGGTAACAAGAGCGAAACTCCGTCTCAAAAAAAAAAAGGTAAATAGAAACACTTACAAATATTTAAAACATAATTGAGGGATGCAACTCCAGACAGGATGATTAGGCAAGAGTAGGTGACATTTTAGCTGACTCCGTCCAGAAATATCCAGAAAATTTTTAGAAGAATCTTAGGGGCATTGGACTTTTTCAAGAGGTCAAGAAAGCCAGAAAAAAATGCTATTTTGTAACTATTACTGTGTCCCTTTTAAATTCCCAAAATCGTTTTTCAAACTGTACTCCTTAGGACCAAAAGGTGGTCCACTAAAACCTGTGCAGGAGCCACAACTGGAGGAGGGCTGGGGGAGACTCAGGAAGGGTTCTTTGTCCCTGATATCTCTGTTAATCAGAGCAGCTATATGTCTTCCAACTTCCTATATTATAGCTTCCAAGTAAGCTTTTGCCTAAGAAACTGTTTTGCAACTGAGAGAAAATTTGAAAACCACTGCCCTAAGTTGATGTAGACTAGGAACTGTGAAATTATGCTAATGTAGAGAATGTTTTATCAAGGGCCTTCTATGTTTCAAAGTACAGCCATTAATTCATCAAGATCTACATAGACTAAACAAGGACATAGAATGTTTTCTCCCTCCTCCTGGATTCCTGTCTCCCTTTAATTGAGAGCCATTCCTCAAGGGTGGAGGCTTTACTTAACTGAAAGATATATACTGATTATCTGAATTATTTTTTAACTCATCATATTTTTTTTTTTTTTTTTGAGACCAAGTTTCTCTCTTGTTACCCAGGCTGGAGTGCAATGGCGTGATCTCGGCTCAACGCAACCTCCGCCTCCTGGGTTCAGGCAATTCTCCTGCCTCAGCCTCCCGAGTAGCTGGGATTACAGGCAAGCGCCACCACGCCCAGCTAATTTTTTGTATTTTTAGTAGAGATGGGGTTTCACCATGTTGACCAGGATGGTCTCAATCTCTTGACCTCGTGATCCACCTGCCTCGGCCTCCCAAAGTGCTGGGATTACGGGCTTGAGCCACCGCGCCTGGCCAACTCATCATATTTTTTAAACTCATCATCTCTGAATTATTTTTTTAACTAATTCAGGTTTTCATACTTTGCCTAAATATTTTTTAAGGATTCCTACCGTGTAACATATTACGGTTGCTTCACAATAGCGCTAAAATAGAGTCAAGGAGGCAGCCAGATAGAACTTCCTATTAGCTGGTGATATGGTTTGGATGCTTGTCCCCTCCAAATCTCATGTTGCAATGATGCCCAATGTTGGAAGTGGGGCCTGGTGGGAGGTAATTAGATCATAGGAACAGCAGATCCTTCATGAACAGTCTAGCACCATCCCCTTGGTGATGAGTGAGTTCTTGCTCAATTGGTTCATGTGAGATCTGATTTTTTTTAAAAGACGCTGGGACCTCCCCCTTCTCTCTCTCTTGCTCCCACTCTTACCATGTGACCTGCTATCCTTTTGCCTTTTGCCATGATTGTAAGCTTCCTAAAGACCCTCACCAAAAGCAGATTTTGGAGCCATGCTTTTATAGCCTGCAGAACTGTGAACCAATTAAACCTCTTCTCTTTACAAGTTACCTAGTCTCAGATATTCCTTTGTAGCAATGCAGAAACTGACTAGCACAGAAAATTGGTACTGAGGAGAGAGAGATCCCAGAATGGTAGATTCACTGAGGAGAGGGATGTGGCTATAAAGATAACTGAAAATGTGGAAGTTACTTTTAGTAATGGGCAGAGGTTGGAAGAGTTTGAAGGACTCAGAAGACAGGAAGATGAAGGAAAGTCTGGAATGTCTTAGAAAGTTGTTAAGTGGTTGTGACCAAAATGCTGCTAGAAATATGAAGTGAAAATGAGGCTGATGAGGTCTCAAATGGAAGAGAGGAACTTATTGGGAACTGGAGTTAAGGCCACCCATGTTACACCCTAGCAAAGAATGTAATTGCATTGCATTTGTGACCTAGAGATCTGTGGAAGTTCGAATTTATGAGTGATGACCTAAGGTATTTGGCAGAAGAAATTTATAAGCAGCCAAGTGTCCAAGATATGGCCTGGATGTTTCTAATAACCTATGATTAGATACAGGAGTGAAGAAATGACTTAAAGTTGGAATTTATAATGAAAAGGGAAGCAGAGCAGAAAGAAAAGAGAGAAAAAGAGAGAGAGAGAAAGAAAGAAAGAATGAATGAATGAATGAACGAAAGAAAGAAAGTGAAAAGAAAAGAAAGGAAAAAAATTTGCCTCCTGGCCATGTGGTAAAGAAAGCAAAAGCCTTTTCAGGAGAGAAATGCAAGCAGGCTACATTGTAGAGATTAGCATGACTAAAAGGGAGACTAAGTGCTAATATCCAAGACGTAGAAGAAGGGCTTTGAAAGTTTCAGAAGTTTTCAGGGCAGCCTCCCCTCTCTGGCTCAGATACCTAGGAGGAGAGAATGATGGTGGCCAGACCCAGGGCCCCACTGCCCTGTGCAGTCTTGGGACACTACACCCCACCTTCTGGCTAATCCAGTTTCAGCTCCAGCTCAAAGAGGTCCAGGTACAGCTTCGACCACCACTCTGGAGGGTGCAAGCCGTAAGAATGGTGGCTGTCATGTGGTGTTAAGCCTGCAGATGCTCAGAATGCAAACATGAAGGAGGCTTGATGGCTTCCACCTAGATTTCAGAAGATATATAGGAAAGCCTGGGTGCCCAGGCAGAAGACTGCCATGGGAGTGAAGCCCTCATAGAGAAGCACTATTAGGGCAATGCTGAGGGGAAATGTGGGTTTGGAGCCTCTACACAGTATCTCCACCAGGGCACTGCCTAGTGGAAGTGCAGGAAGGGGGCCACTCTCGTCTAGATCCCAGAATGGTAGATTCACTGGCAGCTTGCACACTTTACCTAGAAAAGCTACAATCTCTCAACTCCAACCTGTGAGAGCAGCTGCATGGCCTGCAGCCTGCAAAACCACAGCAGTGGGGCCGCCCAGGACCATGAGCTTCCCCTCACAACAAGATGTGGGACATGAAGTCAACAATTATGTTAAAGCTTTAAAATGTAATGCCTGCCCTGCTGGGTTTCAGACTTGCTTGGGGCCTATTATCCATTCTTTTGGCCAGTTTCTTCCTTTGGAATGTTTACCCAATGCCTATACCACCATTGTGTCTGGGAAGTACATAACTTGGTTTTTATCTAATAGGCACATAGTTGAAAGAACTTCATCTCCAGATAAGACTTGGGACTTGGGACTTGGGACTTTTTAGTTAGGCTGGAATGAGTTAAGAATTGGGGAAACTATCACAAATGCATGACTGTATTTCAAAATGTGAAAAGCTCATGAGATTTGGGACACCTTCACCAGAAGCAGAATACCCTCAGATATTTCTTTATAGTGATGCAAAATCTGACTAACAAAGCTAGTAATCTTCTCCACTCTACAATCACTGACAATTTTTTTTAAAAATGGCAGTACAGTATACTCAATGGATTTAGCTAGGCTAATTTTAGCCTGCTGAAACCCCGAGGTTATCATTTGGGATTAGATTTTCTGTAACAGAAAAAATCATGAATAATAGTGGCATAAACAAGAGAGAAGGACATTTTAATTCCTCTCCCTAAAAAGCCTTGTAGTCAGACCAAATCCACCATGACACTAAATGTTAGGACCCAGGTTCTTTTCACCTTGTGGTTCTGTGATGCACAGAGTTTCTATCCCAAAATTACCCTGTGGTTCAAAAGGGCTGCTTGAGCCCCAACCATGTAATCTGAATTTCTGCCATCAGGAAGGATGAAGTTAAAGACACTTGCTGGAAGTTGCAATCTGTACTTCATTTTACACTTCATTGGCTGAAACTTACCCATGTGGCCAAACCCAGCCACAGGAAGTTGAGAAATGTAGTCTATTTTCCAAGTAGTCATCTGCCAGCTTAAAATTAGGTATTGTATTGCTGGCCCCAGTGTTCCTCAGTACCCTTATCTCACTGTGCTCACCCCCGTTCTCTGAGCTCTGCCTCATTGGCCTGCTCCCAGTGCCTTGAACAGATCAGGCTCTCTTACAACAGAGGGCCTTTGTATGTTCTCTTTTACTTTCTGAGCCACTCTTCTCCCATGGCATACCCTGCTTATCTATCTATTAATAAATCCCATCTATATCCTTCAAATCTGACTCAAAACAACACCCTTGCTCTCTGCTCCTCCTGTTTGACAGACAGCCACATCTTGTCTCCCATCGCCAGCCACATCCCTGAGACACCATGGGGAAGGTGAGGATCGGAGTCAGCGGACTTGTTCGTATTGGGCGCCTGGTCACCAGGGCTGCTTTTAACTCTGGTAAAGTGGATATTGTTGCCATCAATGATCCCTTCATTGACCTCAACTACATGGTCTACATGTTCCAGTATGATTCCACCCATGGCAAATTCGATGGCACTGTCAAGGCTGAGAACAGGAAGCTTGTCATCAATGGTAATCCCAACACCATCTTCCACGAGCAAGATCCCTCCAAAATCAAGTGGGGCGATGCTGGCGCTGAGTATGTGGTGGAGTCCACTGGCATCTCCACCACCATGGAGAAGGCTGGGGCTCACTTGCAGGGGGGAGCCAAAAGGGTCATCATATCTGCCCCCTCTGCTGATGCCCCCATGTTCGTGATGGGCGTGAACCATGAAAAGTAGGACAACAGCCTCAAGATCGTCAGCAATGTCTCCTGCACCACCAATTTCTTAGTGCCCCTGGCCAAGGTCATCCATGACAACTTTGGTATCGTGGAAGGACTCATGACCACCGTCCACGCCATCACTGCCACCCAGAAGACTGTGGATGGCCCTTCCAGGAAACTGTGGCATGATGTCTGTGGGGCTCTCCAGAACATCATCCCTGCCTCTACTGGCACTGCCAAGGCTGTGGGCAAGGTCATCCCTGAGCTGAACGGGAAGCTCACTGGCATGGCCTTCCATGTCCCCACTGTCAACGTGTCAGTGGGGGACCTGACCTGCCGCCTGAAAAAACCTGCCAAATAGGATGACATCAAGAAGGTGGTGAAGCAGGCGTTGGAGGGCCCCCTCAAGGGCATCCTGGGCTACACTGAGCACCAGGTGGTGTCCTCTGACTTCAATAGCGACACCCATTCTTCCACCTTTGATGCTGGGGCTGGCATTGCCCTCAACGACCACTTTGTCAAGCTCATTTCCTGATATGACAATGAATTTGGCTATAGCAACAGGGTGGTGGACCTCATGTCCCACATGGCCTCCAAGGAGTAAGACCCCTGGACCACCAGCCCCAGTGAGAGCATGAGAGGAAGAGAGGCCCTCACTGCTGGGGAGTCCCTGCCACACTGAGTCCCTCACCACACTGAATTGCCCCTCCTCACAGTTTCCATGCAGACCCCTTGAAGAGGGAGGGGCCTAGGTAGCCCCACCTTGTTGTGTACCATCAATAAAGTCCCCTGGGCTCAGCCAAAAAAAAAAACACACACCCTTAAGCCTTTCTTTACCTTAAACTAGGTCGAATGTCCCACTATACAGTCTCAGGGAGCATACCCTTCTTGTTTGTGGTACTTATCACTATTACAGTTTGACATTTACTTGTGTGGTTATTTGATTCATGATTATCTCCTCCTTCAGGAAGTAAGTCTGTCTATTATTCATTACTGTATCTCTAGCACCTTAATACCTGGTGCTTAGAGGGTTCCCAGTAAATATGAGTTAAACATGTTAGTACCATTTAAATTTCTGTTTCACAAACATGGTGCAAAATTCCCTTTAAAAAAAATCTATTTTGGGGGCAAAGGACATGAACAGAAACTTCTCAGAAGAAGACATAAATGTGGTCAAGAAACATATGAAAAATGCTCAACATCACTAATCATTAGAGAAATGCAAATCAAAACCACATGAGATACCATATCACACCAGTCAGAATAGCTGTTAGTTAAAAAGTCAAAAAATACCAGACACTGGTGAGGTTGCAGAGAAAAGGGAATGCTTATACACTGCTGATGGGAATGTAAATTAGTTCTGTCACTGTGGAAATCAGTTTGGACATATCTCAAAGAACTTAGAAATACCATTGGACCCAGCATCCCATTACTGGTTATATACCCAAAGGAATATAAATCATTCTGCCATAAAGACACACGCATACATGCATTCACTGCAGCACTATTCACAATAGCAAAGACATGGAATCAACCCAGATGTCTACTAGCAGTAGACTGGATAAAGAAAATGTGGTATATACACATTGGAATACTATGCAGCCATTAAAAAAATGAAATTGTGTATTTTGCAGCAATCTGGATGGAGCTGGAGGTCATTATCCTAAGCAAATTAATTTAGGAACAGAAAACCAAATACTGCATGTTCTCACTTAGAAGTAGGAGCCAAACATTGGGTGCTCATGGACATAAAGATGGCAACAACAGACACTAGGGCCTACTTGAGAGTGGAAGGTGTGGGGAGGGTGAGGATGGAAAAACTACCCATGGGATACTGTGTTCACGGTGGGTGACAAAATCATTTGTACACCAAACCCCAGTGACATGCAATTTACTCATAACCATGTAACAAACCTGCGCACATATCCCCTTGAACCTAAAATAAGAGTTGGGAGATAAACAAAAACATATTTGTGATAAACATAAGATGTATAAGATATACAACTAATTACACAGGTTTATTTCTGTTTGACTTGCCTAAATTATGGTATGCGAAATAAAAACTTAAATATTTTTGACCATAATCTGGAAAGTCTGAAGGTTTTTCCGGGAAGAGGGATATGGAGTGGTTGCTTATATTCATGAACTTGTGCATGAGCCGGTGGGGAGGAGTCTTATTTCTATTTTGAATCTTCCCAGGTGTTTTCTCCTTCATTCCCAAGCTCCTTTGCATCTGGCTTCAAATTTTTGCATTGAGTCATCCTTGAATACATTTCTTAAATATACTCTAAACAAAGTAGCAGCCTTCCTTTAGTATTTCAGCCAGTCTGATCTAATTCTAACAATATAGAAAACAATTTCATTCCTCGAACTTGAATAGTCTCCTATCAATAGCTTTATTGAAAAATCCCCTCATGCAATTTACCAGCACTTTCTGTTTAGGGGTGATGGTAATAGGCCTTGTTCAGGGAATCAAAACTGAACAACTCCCAAAATGAATCTTTCACTGGAGTTGACTCACATCTTTCTATATTTCTTTTGCGTAAAAATAGCCACGAAAAATAAAATGACTATGGAAGAGAGAAAAAATAATCAACAGCTGACTATATTTGTGATGTTTTCCAACTGTGCCTTCTACATGACTTCTTTGTTATTAAATTATCTTGAATCATGTTGTCCTTAATAACGATGAAACGATAATAGAGTTGTAGCAAATATTTATTGAGTGCTTACTATATGCCATGCAGAGGGATCAAAATAAAACACTAAGGGACAGTATGCTAATCTAATGTTATAAAACCAAACACACTAGAACGCCGTATATTTGCAACTCACTGTGTCTGGCCATATGCATTATGTATACATAAATGACACCCCAGATTTTCTACCAGCAAATTGGTGAGCATGAGTCATAGATTTCTTCAGCTCTTCTCCTTCCACATCCAAATCTTGACGTGTTACGGATACTCTTCCTCCTCACTTGAGTTTAACTCAAGCTACCTCCTTGGGTTTTCACTGACTTATTTCTTAAGTGTCTTTCACCTAATGCATTGATAAGCAACTCACAGCCAACAGACTTCATGCAACCCACCTGGCTTTGTAACAGTGTCCATAGCACAACTTCAAAAACAATAAGTGAAAATATTAGTATTGATATTCCCACCCATATACACATATTTGTAAAACCTTGCCCATATTTTCTCTTGCTTTCAGGCCTCTACACATTCTATTCCTTCTGTCTGAAACCAACAGCCTGCTTCTGCCTAGCAAACTCTAAACCATTGATCACATCTCAGCTTTCATATTTCTCTAAATCCAGGTATCCAATCAGTAACCCTATTGTATAGCATTTATCATACTATGTTATAAAAGTGCTATACATTTGTCTGTAATGCCCAATGAATTATAAGCTTTAGAACAGTGAGGACTGTATCTTCTCTTGGTTTAATTTCTGCATCAAACGCAAGCAAAATAGGTATTCATGTTCATATATATTAAAAATGCATTGACTATTTATCATATACCCGGGCAATAGCTAAGGAGGTATGCTTTCAGTACCGATCAACGGCCTGCCATAAGTTGTCCAATTCTCAAACATAAGCCACAAATTCTGCTGCTTTTGTTGCAAAAGCAATAACTATGCAATCATGTGGATATAAACAAAACCAACTCACTTATCCCAATTCCAAAATAAATTAACATTTCTGGATTCCTTGCCCTCATTCTTATCTTCGGTAACTAATTTGCTGCAGAGAATGGTAAAACTATGGTAGATTACTCATGTGAGAATTTATTTAAATATATAAATAGACTGATCCTGTTTCTGATCTGCTCAAAACTTTCAATGATCCTTTAATATCTGTAGGATAAAAACCCATATTTCTGCGGCTGATATTTAAGGCTAGTCATAATCTTACACATTCCTACTTTCCAGGCCTTTCTTCCCAACCCATCACACACTCAGTATTCTAGGCAAATCAATTTGTTGTTTCTAATATGTGCAGTCTTTGATATCTATTATAATGATAATAACCAACCCTCAAAGAGTCTTCATTGTATGCCAGCCCCTCTTCTAAGTGCTTCACATATGCTATCTCATTTAATCTTTACAACATTGTCAGGTGGCTATCACTGTTACCCTTGTTTTAGAAATGAAGAACTTGAGCCACCTTGCTAAGGTCACACAGTATGTAGAAAAGCCTGGCTGTGATCCCAGACAAGTTTAGCTCCAGGGCAATGTTCTGAATTAGGTCCCTTCTTCTCTATTCTCTTCCTTCTACCTGTCTCCACCTCTGCATTTCTGAATCCCATATACAGCCTTCAAGTCTCAACTCAAATGGCTCCTTCTCAATGAAGACTTTCTTGATCCCCCGCCATCCTCGTTTCTCCTGAAATCCCCTCGCCTCTTGTCAATATTTAGCTTCTCATGGAGCTGACTTTCTAGCTTGTCTATGTTTCAATGTTTTTTGCCTTTGTCTCACCTGAGGTAAGCTCCTTAAAGTCGGAAACTTATTTCATTAATAATCCTTGTTTTAACTCCAGTGCACATATCTTGTAGTTTCATTCATAACAGGTACGTTAAAAAAAAAACTTTTTTAATTGAAGGAATGTGATAGATTATCCTGATATTTTATTATATTTTAATGCCATATTCAAAGCCAGTGAACACATTTGTCCAAATAAAATAAATTCTAATAAACAGAAAATTATCTAAGAGTTCCCTTCTCCATGCTTCTGTATCATTTTTCCCAATCACTCTTTTGTTTTTCTGACAAATATCTACCTTAAGGATTGAACTTAAATGTCACTTCCTCCAGAGGCTGTCCATCTAATAACCCCAGGGATGATGACAGATTTCTTATGTACCTTCTACGGCACTTCTGCCTAACATTAGAGAGTTTATCGGATTGTGTTGAGGTGTTTACTTGGCTTCTCATTAGGCTGGGAGTAGAGGGCCATGGACCTCATCTTTATGTGACTGAAGGAATTAACAGAGAAACCCTGTTCCCACACACATAGCCTTTAATCAGACAAAACCCCACTGCTAAGTGTAGACTGTAACCTAGGCTGCACACATCCTAGAGTTGAAAAAGCTGCAATTCTGTACTACTCTGGTGGTTATGAATGCCTAGAGCTGCTCTGGGCAGGTTTCTCCCTAATAAAGAAAATGTTTTTCCATCAATATTAGTTTAGATTTAACTGTCTCTGAGAATAATATTAATATTTTCTCTTAGAAGGTGATGCTTACATTGTTAAGTTGACCAGTGTTATGGTTTGACTTTTTATCCCCTCCAAAACTCATTTTGAAATTTAGTTGCCATTGTGACTATATTAAGAGATGACACTTTTAAGAAGCCATTAAAGTTCACCCTTCTGGGTGGGCTTGGTGCCCTTGTGGAAGGAAAATTTTGGCCCCCTCTTGCTCTCTCTTGCCCTTCCATTGGATGGCACAGCAAGAAGGTCCTCACAAGATACCTCCCCCTTTTTCTTGAACTTCTCAGATGCCAGGACCATAAGAAACTTCTGTAATTTCTATTCATTATAAATTACATGGCCTGTGTATTCTGTCATAGTAGCACGGAATGAACTAAAACATCCAGAAAAGGAACCAGTAGGTCTGCAATTTTGCTGGTGGGAGATTTAGGAAGGAAACTCACGTTGAAGCTTCCCCCAACCAGAGGACTGTAACCAAACCCTTCATTCACCCATACATCCCTTTTCCTTTAAAGAGTAGGCTTTCCTGGGATTTTTGTACTTGGCAGGGGAGGAGAGCTAGATTTTTTTACACTAAGAAGCCTGCTTGAAAAAGGGTTGTTTTGGCTGGGCACAGTGGCTCATGCCTATAATCCCAGCACTTTGGGAGGCTGAGACAAGAGTATCACTTGAGAATAGAAGTTTAACAGCAGGCTAGGAGTTTAACACATTGGAACACTGTCTCTACAAAAAATAAAAATCAAATTTAAAAATGGTCAGGTGTGGTGCTGTGCTTGTAGTTCCAGCTATGTGGGATGCTGAAGTGGATGGATTACTTGAGCCTGGGGAGTTGAGGTTGTAGTGAATCATGAATGTACAACAGTACTCCAGTCTGTACAACAGAGTGAGACCCTTTTGGAAGGACGGAAGCAAGGAAGGAAGGAAGGAAGGAAGGAAGGAAGGAAGGAAGGAAGGAAGGAAGGAAGGAAGGAAGGAAGGAAGGAAGGAAGGGAAAAAAGGGAGGGAGGGAAGGAGAAAGGGAGGGAAAAAAGGGAGGGAGGGAAGGAGAAAGGGAGGGAGGGAGGAAAGGAAAAGAGAGAGATAGAAAGAAAAGATGTTTTTTATAGAACAATGACCAAAACAAAGCCCAAAATACCCTGAGGGTAGGCATGCTATCTTCTGGCAGCTAGGATGGCTGGGGAGTTGGGGTCTAATTTCTCTAAGATTCAAAGTAAAGTACAATTGAGCTAAATTGTTACTTCTAGTTGCAATTCCGTTTGCTTTCACTCTCTGATGTGGAAATTCCCAGTCTCAGATAGTGCTTTAGGGCTGCTAAAGACCACGGGCAATGACAGGAAAATGCAACTGGTCCCACCCCTCCATCTTGGGCCTCATTGGAGAAAAGGTGTCAATGGTGCTAAGTGGTGCTGAGCTTCAGTTGGTATTGAGAGGTGGCTGGGAGCAAAGCTGGGATAACAGAAGACCCATGATGCTACAAGAATAGCTGAAAGCAGACATGTGCACAGTAGAGTGATACAAAAACTTTGGATTTCTCCTGAGGAAAGGAAAGCACCACTCACCGAGGAGAAAAGAGAGCTGTAGAAAAAATCCTATAATGGACATTCAGTAAACGTTTAATATCAACCCAAAACCCCAGAAAAAAATATTTATCCTATACTTCTGAAAGTCAAAGACAGAAAACTTAGACACTTGCCTTAAATAATTCTCCATATAGTGAGGAGGAAGGATAGTTGAATCAATAAGAGCTGTTCTTTAGGTAGTGCTGTCCAATAGAACTTTCTGCAATATGGAGAGATTATGGATTACATTCTATGTCTGTGCAGTCCAATATGGCAGCCCCAGCCGCATGTTTCTATTACACACTTAATATGTGGCTAGTACAATCAGAAACTAAATTTTAGCCCAGGCATGGTGGCTCATGCCTTTAATCCCAGCACTTTGTGAGGCTGAGGTGGCTGGATCATGGTCAGTAGATCAAGACCATCCTGGCCAACATGGTGAAACAACATCTCTACTGAAATACAAAAAAAAAAAAATTAGGCAGGCATGGTGGCGAGCATCTGTAGTCCCAGCTACTGAGGAGGCTGAGGCAGGAGAATCACTTGAACCAGGAAGTGGAGGTTGCAGTGAGCCGAGATTGCGCCACTGCACTCCAGCCTGGCAACAGAGCAAGACTCGATCTAAAAAAATATTTTTTTTAAAACCTGTAAATTTTAGATTTTAATTAATTTTAATTTTAATTAAATACACGTGCTGATGGCTACCATATTGAGCAGGGCAACTTTCTTTTGTTTGTCACTTTTCTTTCTGTGGATTATTGATGAGCATAAGAAAACAAACCAACACAACACCAAGAGCACTACAGAGTTCTCTTACACTTAAGTTGAAGCCACATTTAAAGTTAAATTCCAGAACTTGAATCATTAATTCATGGTTATGAGCAGTCTCAGAAAAATACTCACTATATTTTTATTATGGGTCCTCTTTGATGAATTATAATCACTTCAGTTAAACAAATATATTCAACTCTCATGGAATAATTTCTCAGGCAGGGGCCTGCACAAATCATGTAATCTTTTAGTTACCAGATCACGGTCATAATTTCTATGCATCTTTTCCCTCTAACAAGAATTGGGAAAAGAATGATAATTTTTTTTTTTTGACCCTTGGAACAGGGCAACTTTAGACTCATGCTGAATTAGATTTGATTCCCAGCTGTACCTTTTACAACTCATGTGCTCTGAAGTAAGACAATAAGCCTTTCTAAGCTTTAGTGTCCTAATCTGTAAAATGCAAATATTAATAACACTCTTTGGAGAATGTCGAGGATGAAATGAGATAATGCATATAAGTGCTTAACAGTACCTAGCACAAGTACATGCTCAATATATGTTAGCAAGTTATTTAATATCAAGACAGATTATAGTAATATGAGTTACAAGTTTTTTTTATAGATTGGAACAAGAGAACAACAGTTATTTTAATTAAAAAAAATTGTTCTCTGTTCCACTGCCAGCCATATTTTATTTTCTTCATTGCATTATCATTCTCTAGAAGTTATATTATTAATTTATTTATTTATATGGTTTTTATCTGTTTACAATGCAAGAACAGGGTAAAGTTCCCAATTTTTTTTTGTTATTGTTCTTTTTCTCTTTCATAAGCCCAGCATCTTGTTAAGCACCTAGCACCTGATAGGTTCTTCATCAGCAGTTATTGAGTAGATGAATAACCTAACAAATTAATCTAATCTTATTCTGCACTTCAGAAAAGCTTAGTGATACTACTGCTTACCAAAAGAGAAAAGAAAAGATGCTTCTTCCTCCCCCAATGGATAGTGCATAGTGAAAGATTAATGATGGATAAATAAATGATGATTTTATCACTTAGTATGAATCAATTAAGACCAAAGCAAATGCTATTTTTTTAAGATTTGGAATTTCAACTCTTTAGATTCTTTTATTACAAAATTGCTCAAAAATCAGTGAGTGATTTAGATTACTATATATATAAGTTGCCAATAAAAATGATATTCTATCAAAATTAATTGCTTTTTATTTTTGTCAAACCTATTTTTAAGGAATTCAATCAAAATATGAAAACATTTTCCAGAAAATAAAGCTCAATTAACATAAATGAAATGAAAATAACTCCACTTTTATTTAATGATGTGTCTCAAATGCATTTGCATGCTTTAGTACTGAGCAAAAGTACAACATAATAAAGTTTTTTAAAAAATTTAAATTGTCTCTAATTTGCAGATCCACCATAGTCAAAATATATTGTTAATAAAATTAACATTCACATAATGGCACTGCTACCAAAGTATACTTAATATAAACTGAACTAGATTGTAATTAACTGGGAAGAATACTCCACTGATTGCCAAAGCAGTGCCTGAATAGTGATTGACACCTATAGCACACAGAAATAGAGTCAGGATTTAGATCTCAGAGGATCTTTAATCTAATGCTTTGAGGTGGGAAGAGAAGAGGTTAGAAAACATACTCTACTTCAGACAGAAATACTGGTATTTTTTGTTCGACTGGTTTCTTCCTCTTTAAATCATTGAGTGTGAGTATCAGGTCTATGGACAGGGAAGTAAATAGGTTTGCATCATGTATTTAAATTGAAAATAACAGGAGGAGACTCAAGATGGCGCTGTGAGAACAACCCAGGATTGGAGCCCGCGTTGAATCCGCAAACGGTGAGTCAGTGCTGCATTTCCAGACTGATCTTTGTTGCCCACAGAACGGGGAAACTCCCAAGTATAAAAAGACACGGGACGCCAGGCAGTAGGTCTGCCTGGCGAAGCCGGCAGCCGGGGCGGCGGCGGCCGGCCCTACCCAGCAATCCCCACAGGGCGCGCTTTCCGGGTGCCTTGTTGAACCGGCAACCTGAGACTTGAGAGGGCTGGACTTGAGACTGAACGAGACTTGCACAGTAGCCCAGCCCAGGGGATTGCAGGGACAGATCGTTTGGGAAACCCAGTGGGACGAACAAAACCGCGATTTCAAACTATCCCGGGCAGACGGTCCTAGACGCTCTGTGGGGTAGGGGCGTCCACCACTACGGAGGCAACCTGCCCCAACTGATATACACGCCCACTGCTGAGGCAGCCAGCCGTTGCCGAGGCAACCCGCCCCAACTGAGATACACGCCCACTGCTGACGCAGCCAGCCATTGCCGAGGCAACCCGTCCCTACTGAGATACACGCCCACTGCTGACGCAGCCTGCCGTTGCTGAGGCAACACGCTACAACTAAGAGACTCCGCCGCAGGGCGTGGCGGAGACCACAGCAGAGCCGGCAGGAACAGCGCAAATCACACAACAGCAGGGCGGAGCCTCGGCAGCCAAACAGTGGCTAGTCTGCCTTCGAGCTGGGCAGGACACCTGATCGGACATCCAAAAATAAAGCCCAAACCCCTCAACACAGAGCATTTGAGAAAAAAGAAAGGGTTGTTTAATGAGCTGTGTTGCAGCAGAATCAAACATAGCAGCCTAACAGCCCTGAATGAACAACAGAGTGCACAGCTCAGCAATTAAACCCCTATAAAGTACAAACTGTCTCCTCAAGCAGCTCCCTGACCCCTCTATATCCAAAAGACTGTCATTAGGCAGGCATCATCCTGGGACAAAGAGAGCAGAAAAAGAAACTGGTAGCATCCCTCGCTGTGCCACGGCTACTAGAGGTGCACCCCAGAGAAGCAGGGTCTGGAGCGGACCTCAACAGTCGTACAGCGAAGGGGCTAGACTGGTAGAAGGAAAACCAAGCAACAGAAATACTTCATCATCAACATTCTGGGTGTCCACTCAGAGACCCAAACGAAAAGTCAGCAACTACGCAGACGACCAGCGGACAAATCCACAAAGATGGGAAGAAACCAGCGCAAAAAGGAGGAAAACACCCAAAACCAGAACACATCGCCTCCTAGAAAGGACCAAAACTCCTCACCAGCAAGGGAACAAAGCTGGACGGAGAATGACTGTGACGAAATGACGGAATTAGACTTCAGAAGATGGATAATGAGAAACTTTTGTGAGCTAAAAGATCATGTATTAAATCAATGCAAAGAAACTAAGAACCTTGAAAAAAGTTTTGAAAAAAGATTCGAGGAAATGATAACAAGAATGGATACCTTAGAGAGGAATATAAATGAATTAAAGGAGCTGAAAAACACAATACGAGAACTTCGCGAAGCAAACGCAAGTTTCAATAGCCGAATTGACCAAGCAGAAGAAAGAATATCTGAAGTCGAAGACCAACTCAATGAAATAAAACGAGAAACAAAGATCAGAGAAAAACGCGCAAAAAGGAATGAACAAAGTCTCCAAGAAATGTGGGACTATGTGAAAAGACCTAACCTACGTTTGATAGGTGTACCAGAAGGGGACGAAGAGAATGAATCCAAGCTGGAAAATACTCTTCAGGACATCATCCAGGAAAATTTCCCCCACCTAGCAAGACAAGCCAACACTCAATTGCAGGAAATACAGAGAACACCACAAAGATATTCCGCAAGAAGAGCAACCCCAAGGCACATAATCGTCAGATTCAACAGGGTTGAAATAAAGGAGAGAATACTAAGGGCAGCCAGAGAGAAAGGTCGGGTCACCCACAAAGGGAAGCCCATCAGACTGAAAGCAGATCTCTCGGCAGAAACACTACAAGCCAGAAGAGAGTGGGGGCCAATATTCAACATTCTTAAAGAAAAGAACTTTCAACCCAGAATCTCATATCCAGCCAAACTGAGCTTCAGAAGTGAAGGAAGAATAAAATCCTTTGCGAATAAGCAAGTATTCAGAGATTTTGTCACCACCAGGCCTGCTTTACAAGAGCTCCTAAAAGAGGCACTACACATAGAAAGGATCAATCAGTACCAGCCATTCCAAAATCACACTGAATGCTAAAGAGCTTCAACATAATGAAGAATCTACAACAACTAACAGGCAAAACAGCCACTTAGCATCAAAATGGCAGTATCAAATTCACACAAAACAATATTAACCCTAAATGTAAATGGACTAAATGCACCAATCAAAAGACACAGACTGGCAAATTGGATAAAAAGCCAAAACCCATCAGTGTGCTGTATCCAGGAAACTCATCTCACATGCAAGGATACACAAAGGCTCAAAATAAAGGGATGGAGGAAGATTTACCAAGCTAATGGAAAGCAAAAAAAAGCAGGAGTTGCAATTCTCATCTCTGATAAAATAGACTTTAAAGCAACAAAGATCAAAAGAGACAAAGAAGGCCATTACATAATGGTAAAAGGATCGATACAACAAGAAGAGCTAACGATCCTAAACATATATGGACCCAACACAGGAGCACCCAGATACATAAGGCAAGTTCTTAATGACTTACAGAAGGACTTAGACTCCCACACAATAATAGTGGGAGACTTTAACACTCCACTGTCAATACTAGACAGATCAACCAGACAGAAAATCAACAAGGATACCCAGGGCTTGAACTCAGACCTGGAGAAAGCAAACCTGGTGGACATTTACAGAACTCTCCACCCCAAATCCACAGAATACACATTCTTCTCAGCACCACATCACACCTACTCTAAAATTGACCACATAATTGGAAGTAAAGCACTGCTCAACAAATGCAAAACAACTGAAATCATAACAAACAGCCTCTCAGACCATAGTGCAATCAAGTTAGAACTCAGAATTCAGAAACAGACCCAGAACCGCACAGCTTCATGGAAACTGAACAACTGGCTCTTGAATGTTGACTGGGTAAACAACGAAATGAAGGCAGAAATAAAGAAGTTCTTCGAAACCAATGAGAATGAAGACACAACGTGCCAGAACCTCTGGGACACATTTAAAGCAGTCTCTAGAGGAAAGTATATAGCAATAAGTGCCCATATGAGGAGAATGGAGAGATCCAAAATTGACACCCTATCGTCAAAATTGAAAGAGCTAGAGGAGCAAGATCAAAAAAACTCAAAACTCAGCAGAAGACAAGAAATTACTAAGATCAGAGCTGAGCTGAAGGAGATTGAGACACGAAAAACCCTTCAAAAAATCAATAAATCCAAGAGCTGGTTTTTTGAAAAGATCAACAAAATAGACAGACCACTAGCCAGATTGATTAAAAATAAAAGAGAGAACAACCAAATAGATGCAATAAAAAATGATAAAGGGGAAATCACCACAGATTCCACAGAAATTCAAACCATCATCAGAGAATATTACAAACAACTCTATGCACATAAACTAGTAAACCTGGAAGAAATGGATAAATTCCTGGACTCCTGTGTCCTCCCAAGCCTAAACCAGGAGGAAGCTGAAACTATGAATAGACCAATAACAAGGTCTGAAGTTGAGGCGGCAATTAAGAGCCTACCTCACAAAAAAAGCCCAGGTCCAGATGGGTTCACAGCCGAATTCTACCAGACACACAAGGAGGAGCTGGTACCATTCCTTCTAAAACTATTTCAAACAATCCAAAAAGAGGGAATCCTTCCCAAATCATTTTATGAGACCAACATCATCCTGATACCAAAACCCGGCAGAGACCCAATGAGAAAAGAAAACTTCAGGCCAATATCCATGATGAACATAGATGCAAAAATCTTCAATAAAATATTGGCAAGCCGATTGCAACAGCAAATCAAAAAACTTATTCATCATGATCAAGTAGAATTCATCCCAGGGATGCAAGGCTGGTTCAACATACGCAAGTCTATCAACGTAATTCACCACATAAACAGAACCAAAAACAAAAACCACATGATTATCTCAATTGACGCAGAGAAGGCATTTGACAAAATTCAACAGCCCTTTATGCTAAAAACCCTCAATAAACTCGGTATCGATGGAACGTATCTCAAAGTAATAAAAGCTATTTATGACAAACCAACAGCCAATATCATACTGAATGGGCAAAAACTGGAAGCATTCCCTTTGAAATCTGGTACTAGACAAGGATGCCCTCTCTCACCACTCCTATTCAATATAGTACTGGAAGTTCTAGCCAGAGCAATCAGGCAAGAAAAAGAAATAAAGGGTATTCAAATAGGAAAGGTGGAAGCCAAATTGTCTCTATTTGCAGATGACATGATAGTATACCTAGAAGACCCCATCGCCTCAGCCCAAAAACTCCTGAAACTGATAAACAACTTCAGCAAAGTCTCAGGATATAAAATCAATGTGCAAAAATGACAAGCATTCGTCTACACCAATAACAGACTTAAAGAAAGCCAAATCAAGAGCGAACTGCCATTCACAATTGCTACAAAAAGAATAAAATACCTTGGAATACAACTCACAAGGAACGTAAGGGACCTCTTCAAGGAGAACTACAAACCACTGCTCAACGAAATCAGAGAGGACACAAACAGATGGAGAAACATTCCATGTTCATGGTTAGGAAGAATTAATATCGTGAAAATGGCTATACTGCCCAAAGTAATTTACAGAATCAACGCTATCCCCATCAAGCTACCATTGACTTTCTTCACAGAACTGGAAAAAACCACCATGAACTTCATATGGAACCAAAAGAGAGCCCGCATAGCCAAGTCAATTCTAAGCAAAAAGAACACAGCGGGGGGCATCACACTACCAGATTTCAAACTATACTACAAGGCTACAGTAATCAAAACAGCATGGTACTGGTACCAAAACACTGATATAGACCAATGGAACAAAACAGAGGCACCGGAGGCAACACAACATACATACAACTATACAATCTTTGATAAACCTGACAAAAACAAGCAATGGGGCAAGGATTCCATGTTTAACAAATGGTGTTGGGAAAACTGGCTAGCCATGTGCAGAAAGCAGAAACTGGACCCCTTCCTGACACCTTACACTAAAATCAACTCCAGATGGATTAAAGACTTAAACATAAGACCTGGCACCATAAAAACCCTAGAAGGAAATCTAGGCAAAACTATCCAGGACATAGGAGTAGGCAAGGACTTCATGAACAAAACACCAAGAGCGTTGGCAACAAAAGCCAAAATAGACAAATGGGACCTAATGAAACTCCACAGCTTCTGCACGGCAAAAGAAACAGTCACTAGAGTGGATCGGCAACCAACAGAATGGGAAAAAATTTTCGCAGTCTACCCGTCTGACAAAGGGCTGATATCCAGAATTTACAAACAACTCAAGCAGATTTACAGGAAAAAAACAAACAAGCCCATTCAAAAGTGGGCAAAGGATATGAACAGATACTTTACGAAAGAAGACATATATGAGGCCAACAATCATATGAAAAAATGCTCATCGTCACTGGTCATGAGAGAGATGCAAATCAAAACCACATTGAGATACCATCTCACGCCAGTTAGAATGGCGATCATTAAAAAATCTGGAGACAACAGATGCTGGAGAGGATGTGGAGAAAAAGGAACACTTTTACACTGTTGGTGGGAGTGTAAATTAGTTCAACCATTGTGGAAGACAGTGTGGCGATTCCTCAAGGCCTTAGAAATAGAAATTCCATTTGACCCAGCAATCCCATTACTGGGTATATATCCAAAAGACTATAAATCGTTCTACTATAAGGACACATGTACACGAATGTTCATTGCAGCACTGTTTACAATAGCAAAGACCTGGAATCAACCCAAATGCCCATTGATAATAGACTGGATTGGAAAAATGTGGCACATATACACCATGGAATATTATGCAGCAATCAGAAATGATGAGTTCGTGTCGTTTGTAGGGACATGGATGAATCTGGAAAACATCATCCTCAGCAAACTGACACAAGAACAGAAAATGAAACACCGCATATTCTCACTCATAGGTGGGTGATGAAAAATGAGAACACATGGACACAGAAAGGGGAGTACTAAACACTGGGGTCTATTGGGGGGAAAAGGGGAGGGCCAGTGGGAGGGGGAGGTGTGGAGGGATAGCCTGGGGAGAAATGCCAAATGTGGGTGAAGGGGAGAAGAAAAGCAAAGCACACTGCCATGTGTGTACCTACGCAACTGTCTTGCATGCTCTGCTCATGTACCCCAAAACCTATAATCCAATAAAAAATTTAAAAAAAAATAAAAAATAAAAAATAAAAAAAAAAAGAAAAAGAAAATAACAATCACTATAATAGGTAACATATAATTCTTACTGTTCAACACTATTCTAAAAATTTATTAGTAAATTGTCCAATCCACTCTTTCCCTGGCCAGATAATTCAAAGCCAATCTTTCCAAACTAAACTCATTACCTTTCCCATGTTTAAACGAAAACTTTAGACACAATAAATTTAACAAAATTTGTTTGCACTGAGTGACTCATGAGCCAGGAAGCACTCAAAACCAGAGCAGTCAGAGAGCTCCACACAGCAGTGTGAGCAGTGAGCTTTTACAGGCCAAACACAGAAGCAAAGTCAAGAAATCACCTGATTGGTTACAGCTAGGTATCTTCCTTATTTGGGCATTGTGTGATGAGGTATTTGCCTTATTTGGGCATGGCATAATCAATTGGCTGCCTGTGATTGGCTAAAGCTGGACTATTTGTGATTGTCTGAAACCTGGCTATTCGTTAGAAAAACATGTACTCCTAATTTAGGTTTCAGTTTGTTTATGCATCAAGTTAGGCAGCAGTTTGTTATGTAAGAACTGAAAGTACTCAGAGAGCTTCAGGCTAATGGCCTCCTGCTTATTTAATTCCACACCAATGAACTTGCAAATCATTTGAGTTATTTTTTTAACTATATATTGGTAGAAATGAATCCTCTTAAAGAAAACCTGGGTCCAGGCACAGTGGCTCATCAATAATCCTAGTGCTTTTGGGAGACTTAGCTAGGAGTATCACTTGAGGCCAGGAGTGTTAGGACCAGCCTAGACAACATAGTGAGAGCCTGTCTCTACAAAAAACTTCAAAAACTAGCCAGATGTGGTGATGTATGCCTGTAGTCCTAGATGCTGGGGAGGTTGAAACAGGAGATCACTGGAGTCCAGGAGTTTGAGGCTTCAGTGAGCTATGATTGCACCACTGCACTTTAGCCTAAGCTACCAAGTGAGACCTCATCATTAAAAGGAAAGGAGAACGTAAAAAATTAAAATATATATACAAAACAGATGAGTTTAATATTGGGTATGTTGAAAATGCCTTCATGACACATCCCATAATTAAAGTACAACTTTACTTTTGGTTCTCCATTATCTCTCTAAAATTTATTCAGTTGCGTAATCTCCTGCACCAGAATAAAAATTTATCAGGTCTAAGAATTTTTACATTCCACTCTTCAGTGACAGTTATACAATGAGGATAGTCACACCAAAAAAGTCTCCGTTCCAGAAAGCAGAAAGGTGGTTGCCAGGGGCCTGGGGGAATGAAGAGTTATTGTTGCTACTGGATGGAAGGGTTATGGGGACAGATGATGGTGATGCTTGTACAGCATTATGAACGGATTTGACAACATCAGACTGTACACTTAAGAATGTTTAAGCTGGTAAATTTTATGTCATATGTATTTTACCACCATAAAAATAATTGGGGAAAAGGTCTGATTCAAATATTATATGTGCAGTCACATACAGTAATTAAAACTTTGAACTTGACTAAATGCTCCTTCTCTTTTTGGCTCCAGCATAAGGCTGGATGTCTGCAATGAGAAAGACACTTGTGGTAGCTGCTTCTCTGTTCACAATGCTTTCATCAGCTGGATCATGAGCCTCTGGCCCTCTCATGTGGGTTCAGAGGAGGGAGAAAGGGAAGGGGGCAAAAAGGGACGAATGTATCATGAACTGGTCTCATATTGCATGCTCCTGGCTAGTGATTTCAGCTGACCTCTGTCTGGTGGGGTTTTACTGGGTTTCCCTCTCTGTACTTTACCACTGTGCCACTTTCTCCTACAGTCTCCCTGACCCAGAAGGATGACTTTCTCTTATAGGTAGTCACCTATAACTCCTTTCTCAGGCATACTTCCATACTCTTTCTGCTGAGGACTTCATTCCAGGAGGCCTACATAGGCAGAATTCACTGAATTACTACAGAATTTATTGGATTACAGATGCAGAATTCTGTTGGATTCCTACTCCTGTGCAGACCTCATCTGGTCCATTGGAAACATGCATCCTCTGCCTTGACAATGTATTTGAGGCAGGCTGATCCCAAAGTGGCAGCAACCACTGCCAAAGCAATTACTCATTCTTTGCCTCTCCCTCTAGACATTCTGGACAAGAATCAGACTCCAACCACAGTTCACCTTTGTTCTCTCAGGCACCATTCTCTTAACTGCAGGGAATGCATTTCAAAGTCCACCAAACATTCCCTTATTTCACTAAGCTTGGGCAAGAATGTAAAATCCCCTGCCACCTCCTTCCCAAAGGCAGGTGATGAGATCTCAGTGTATGAAAAAGAAGTATTCTTAAATACATTTATTTAGCAATCTTCTCTCCCTTCCCATCCTCTGAACACTTTTTATATCCTTGCTCTGCTAAGTCAGGGAACCGGTTCTCAGAGAACTCCTTACTAAGCCTGTATTTACAGATATGTCCCACTCCCCATTTGGCTATCAACAGCTACTATCTTAGTTCCTAAATTGAAACTGAGGCATGAAGAGTCTTGCTCCAACATGAATATAAAAGCCAGCTGAAGGCTAAAATTCTGTAACAGAGAAACCCAATCACAATAGATTAAATAAGATTGAGGCTTGACTTTTCTGGCTCAGAAAGGCTGTTCTCTTTACTAATTTAGCACTCAATTTCCTTCCATGTTGATACTCAGCCATCCTCAAAGGATGTAGCTCTTAAATCTGTTGCACCCTGAACCCTATCATACTCTTAAAAATTATGGAGAACACATGAAAATCCAAAACACTGCCACCGCCAAATGTTGGCAAGAATGTGTAGCAAGAGAAAAGCTCGTTCATTGATGGTAGAAATACAAAATGGTATAGCAACTTTGGAAGACAGTTTGGCAGTTTCTTACAAAGCTAAACATACACTTATCATAAGATTCAGCAATCATGCCCCTTGGTATTTACTCAAATAAATTGAAAACATGTCCACAAAAAAACCTGCACATGGATGTTTATAGCAGCTTTATTCAAATTGCCAATACTTGGAAGCAACCACGATGTCCTTTAGTTGGTGAATACATAAATAAACTGTGGAACACCCAGACAATTGAATGTTATTCAGTGCTAAAAAGAAATGTGCTATCAAGCTAAAAAAAAAAAATGAAAAAACCTTAAATGCATATTATGCAGTGAAAGAGGCAATTTGAAAAGGCTATGTGCTGTATAGTTCCAATTATATGGCACTCTGGAAAAGGCCAGAAACAAACCCATGCATATAAAAAAAACTCTATTATGAATATGCATTACATATCTGTGGGAAACTAAGAACTATGTTAGTCCATTTTGTGCCGCTGTCATAGAATACCACAGACTGCGTAATTTATAAGAAACAAATGTATTGGCTTGCAGTTTTGGAGACTGGAAAATTGAAGATCCAGGAGTTGGCATCTTGCAAAAGCTTTCTTGCTGCATCATCCATGGCAGAAGGTGGAAGAGTAAGAGAGAAAAAGAGGGAAACTTGCCCTTTCATAAGGAAACCAATCTCACCCATGAGGGTGGAGCTCTTACGGTCTAATACCTGTTCAAAATCTTCTCAATACTGTTACAATAGCAACTGAATTTCAATGTGTGTTTTGGATGGGGCAGACATTCAAACCATAACAAGGACTAAACACTTCCATGTAAAAGGCAAAACAAGAATAATTTTAGAAGCAATATCAGACACACCTTTATGACCTGGAGGAAATCAAGGATCCTTTATGTAAGAGCTGAGGTTATCATAAGGGGAGAAAATAGCCACATTTAATTATACTAAAATTTGGGCTTTCTGTTCATCAAAAGACACTCTAAAGAATGTGATAAGACAAACCAGTGTGAAAATGGAACAGGAATAGGTAAATAGATGAATGAAATAGAACAGCAAGACAGAAACAACTTATACTGGCCATGAACCATAAACTGCAAGAGAATATTTGCAATACAAATAACCAACAAAAAAATCATTATCTAAAATTTATGAAGAATTGTTAAAAAAAAAGTGGGGGGGAAGATGACATTTCAGAGAAGAGAAAATAGTTGAGGTGAATACACACAAAAAAAGATGTTTCGGCCGGGCGAGGTGGCTCACACCTGTAATCCAAGCACTTTGGAGGTCAAAGAGGGCAGATCACCTGAGGTTGGGAGTTCAAGACCAGCCTGACCAACATGGTGAAACCCCGTCTTTAAAATATATATATAAAGTCTCATTTCATTAGTAATTAGGAAAACAAATTGAAACCAATATCAAATGGCGTTTTATACTATCTTGATTTTGCAAATATTAAAATATATGATGCCAAATATCTTCATATGAGAATGTTTAGCAACAGAAACACTTATAATCTGCTAGTGGGAGTGTATTAGTACAACCCCCTTTGAAAACAGTTCAACAATGTACAACAAATTGTATATAGCATAGTCTACTCCTCAGCAATTTCTCTCATATATGTATGTATTAAAGAAAGCCTTGCACACGTGCATGAAAAGACACAACATTCATAGAAACATTGCTCATAAAAGCAGTATTTGGGAGAAAAACAAATATCTAATTCTATGTAAATAGATACATTGTATACTTATATTTTAGAATATCATATACAGTAATTAAAGGTGAATGAAGAAGCAACAGGAAGGATTCCCCAAATTGTATGTTAACAATAATTTAAAAAGATAAAAGCAAGTGATAGAAAAAATATGCTGCATAATTCCTATTATGATAAAATAAAGCCAAAACTAAACAATATACTGCCTAAGAATTTATCGCTGGCAGTGCTGGTTTATTCTACTGACAACCTGACTAAGTTAGGAACTACATATCCCAGAGTTCTCCACATTGTGCAGATTAAAGTTAAACTTGGTCAAAAGAGGAACTTAAACAAGATATTGGAGGCTGAGTGAAGCAGTATCCAGTTTTTCTCAAAAGATCTGTGTAGTCAGATGTGGTGATAGACAGATGCAGAAGTGCCAGGAGGTTGCAGCTTATACTTCCTCTCTTAACTCAGCTCTCAGCTCTTATTCCTCATTAGGCGCCTGCTAACCAACAACAGAGCCACACAAGGGGCAGCTACACAGTGGCATCACTTCCCATAAGATTCTCCTCCATCTCCCTCTTCATGGCCCCACTCCCGTTGCTAGATACACTTGGATTCTTAGCTCCTCCTTGAAATTCTGACTTTTCCATCCACATGGTACTTCAGGATGGCTGGTTAGTGGTTTTTCCTCCATTTTTCTCACTTCCTCTTTCAGATCTTCACTGAAAGTCATAAGAGATATAAGGCATAAGTCTTATAGTAACCCCCATCTCACATCATTTAGACTGACCTTTCTTTCCTGATGAAATCCTGAGTGATACAATGACAAAACAAAGACAAGCAAAGAAACAACTTAGCGTCTGGTGGGAAGGAGAATGGACAGAATTAAGGAAGGGCACACAGGAGATTTCAGAGGCACTGAAACATTCTTTTCCTTAAGATGAGTATAGGTACGCAGGCATTCATTTTAGTAATATTATTTAAATTGTACAAAATATAATATATCCTCTATATATCATGAAGTTTACAATTGAAAGTTAAAAACATAGTAAGATGTCTCAAGCCAGAGAGTCCAAATCTTCAGGAAAAGTCCAAAAGCCTTAAATGTAAAGGAGAGAAAGAATTGCCTCTGGTTAAAGAGAAAGGCATCGTTAACTCCCTGAGACTTGGTCTCTGTGCTGCCAGAGGCAGAAAGAAGCAGTCAGATGCAGAAAGCCAGTTGCTGAGGCAGCAGACTGCTCGCTCCCCAGTGTATGTACGGAGTGTGGGTGCACTGGTGATCAGTGACAGGTAGGGAATTGAAAACAACTTTTCTAAGGGGACAGCAATGAGCTAAACACAGGAGGATACATTGATTCTACCCAGGATGGCAGGTGCTGTCAGGAAAAGGCAATGTGGGCCCAAGTGGGTGACCGTAGCTGGGAACAATGTTTACAACTACAATACCATCCTCTAGAGAAACTGAAAGAGACAGCAGAGGGTGAGCTTTTCCAAAGAGCCTCTTAGAGGAGACATGGAGAGCTAGTAGAAACTGGGATTGAGGGTGACCTGGGTTGATGGGTGGACCTCAAGTAGGGGGACCTGGGGAAACAATTGTAATGGTAACACTAGCAGCCACCATTTACAGGATGCTTACTTATCTCCCTGACTTCCAAATATTGGGTCTTCTCTTTCCCAACTAAACTCCTCTGACGATCCCATTCAGTGTCATGACTTTTAACACTAGCTACAGGCTGCTAATGAAGGTTCTTATTTAACTTACTTTCTGCTATTATACATGCACACACCACACCACACACACACACACACACACTCATATACATACATGCACAAACCCAAATGTAAGCTCAAAAAAAGTGGAGATTTATGTCTGTTTGGTTTATCTTAGTAGTCTCAGAAGTAGAACAGTGTCTGGCACAGAAGAGGCTCTCAATGGTCTGGGCACAGTGGCTCACGCCTGCAGTTCCAGCACTTTGGGAGACTGAGGCAGGCAGATCACCTGAGGTCAGAGACCAGCCTAGCCAACATGGCAAAAATCCCTTCTCCAGTAAAAATACAAAAATTACCTAGATGTGGTGGTACATGCCTGTAGTCTCAGCTACTTGGGAGTCTGGGGTAGGAGAATTGCTTGAACCTGGAAGTTGGAGGTTACAATGAGCTGAGATGGTACCATTACACTCCAACCTGAGCCAGGACAGAGTAAGACTCCATCTCAAAAAAAAAAAAAAGAAAGAAAGAAATAAAGCTCTCAGTGAATACTTGCCAAACAAATAACATTGATCGAGTGCCATCTGTAAGTGGTTTACATGAAATCTCACAATTTCCATTTAATTATTCCCATTTTACAGATAAGGAAACTGAGGCTTTTAGAGATTTTTACTGGATTTGCCCAAGGTCACGTGGTGGTGAGTGGCAGATCTGGGCAGTGAACTACAGCAGCTTGATTCCAGAAACCTCACTCTAAACTGCAATGCTACCCTTTCCTGGGATGAAAGTCTGTGACATGGCCCTACAAAGAAGCTGGAAGTCAAGTACCAGAGAAACCAGATGTAAATCCAAAATCAGGAGTAGAATGATAAACAACAGCTAGAGCCAAATCTCTAGAATTAGATGCAACTGGGTAACAAGGGTGCACGAGAGGGGTGGGAGTGCAGCTGTGAACAGGAACAGACACTCTCAATTGACCACAGCCCACCCTTAGAGTTCAGGGTAGATATGACCTGTGTGCATGTCAGGAAAAGAGCTAAAATGAACTGAATTCTAAAATTATGAGAGATGGGAAGTGGATGCAGACTGTGGGTTTTGTCTCATTATTGTGCTGCCAGCATCCTTTCAATGGTCCCTGATATGGTTGGCTCTGTGTCCCCACCCAAATCTCATCTTGCAGCTCTCATAATTCTCATGTCTCGTAGGAGGTCCCCAGGGGTAGATTATTCAATTATGGGGGCAGGTCTTTCCTGTGCTGTTCTCTGATAGGGAATGGGTCTCACGAGATCTGATGGTTTTAAAAAAGGGAGTTTCTCCGCCTAAGCTCTCTCTTTGCCTGTCGCCATCCAGGTAAGATGGTGGCTCATGCCTGTAATTCCAGCACTTTGGGAAGCTGAAGCAGGTGGGTGGTTTCAGGTCAGGAGTTCGAGACCAGCCTGACCAAAATGGAGAAATCCTATCTCTACTAAAAATACAAAATTAGCCAGGCATGGTGGTGCATGCCTGTCATCTCAGCTAATCGTGAGGCTGAGGCAGGAGAATCACTTGAACTTGAGAGGTGGAGGTTGCGGTGAGTCAAGATGGCACCATGGCACTCCAACCTGGGCAACAGGAGTGAAAACTCTGTCTCAAAAAAAAAAAAAATGGAACTTCCTCCTCTTTGCCTTCTGCCATCTTTGTGAAGCTTCCCCAGCCACATGGAACTATGAGTTCTCCATTAAACCTCTTTCCTTTGTAAATCGCCCAGTCTCCAGTATGTGTTTATCAGCAGCGTGAAAACGGACCAATACAATCCCTCATTAGGCTGGTGGCCAGAGGAGAATCTGATACAGAAAAATGATTATGTTGACATATAAGGGACCCAAACCAGATGTGGAATGAGAAATAAGGGATTAAGATTATGTTTCTCCTTTTGATTTGTTTTAAAAATAGCTTTGATTTAGGATACAAAATTTCAAAAGCAATTAATATTTATTACATATATATCTGTTCTGTTGCTTCCAAACTATGTGAGTTCGGGTGCATTGACTCACTTCTCTGTGCCTGCATCACTGCTCTCCTCTATGGAGGGAGTATGAAGTATTTGTTCTTACTGGAGACAATAATAGTACAAATCTTATAGGGTTGTGAAAATTAAATGAGACAGACACATAAAGCACTTAGAACAGTGCCTGGCATATAGTAAACATAGAATAAATATCATTACAGATATTAAATAGAAGGCTATTCTGTATATTATTACATATGGACAGACCCTCTTTGAGCACCATGAAGTAAGTTGCATCATGAGTAAGAAAAAAAAGTTTGATGAAGATGAAGTTTATGGGAGAGTAGTTAAAGCAGCATCATAAAAATACAGAATAAGATATGTAACTAAAATTTCCTCAAATAGTGAACTGTTATTCTGAAAGAATGTCAAAGATTCTTTGGAAAATCAGGACCAGTAAACAAGGTCATGTTGTGTCCAGCGTGTATTAGACAGAGACTGAACATTATCCAAGAATGATGAAATATCATTTGGACATATTAAAGCCCATCCCATCCTGTACAACAGTGTCTGTTACCAGTTTAAGAGTGTCATGTTAACAGCCAAGTGGCAGGAAATTAAACATTTGAATTTTCCACACAATCAAATGCAGAAAAGAAATGTACATTAAAATAAATTCTGTGGTTAGTTTAGCATGATGTTTCGACCAGAATTTATCTAGAAGGATTCCCTACTATGGTTATCAGTGAATGATTCAGGTATGGGACATCTGGCACTTTGGGAGGTCAAGGCAGAAGAATTATTTGAGCCCTGGAGTTCAAAACCAGCCTGGGCAACATAGTAAAACCAGCCTGGGCAACATAGTGAAACCTGTCTCTACAAAATATAAAAGTCAGCCAGGTGTGGTGATGTGCGCCTGTAGTCCCAGCTACTTGGGAGGCTGAGATGGGAAAATTGCTTGGGCCTCAGAGGTCTACGTTGCAGTGAGCCATGATTGCACCATTGTACTCCAGTCTGGCTGACAGAGCAAGACTCTATCAAAAAAATTAAAAAGAGAATGAAAGAGAGAAAGAGAAAGAAAGAGAGAGGGAGGGAAGGAAGGGGGGGATGGAGGGAGGGAGGAGAAAGAAAGAAAGAAAGAAAGAAAGTAAGTAAGAAAGAAAGAAAGAAAGAGAGACAATGAAAGGAAGGAAGGGAAATAAAGAAGAAAGAGAGGGAAAGAAAAAAGAAAGAAAGAAAGAAAGAGAAAGAAAGAAAGAAAGGGAAAGAAAGAGAAAAAGAAAAAGAGAGAAGGAGGGAGGGAGGGTGGGAAAAAAGAGAGCGAGAAATGGAGGAAGGAAGGAAAGAATGAAAAAGAAAGAAGAAAGAAAGAAAGAAAATGGGGCTTTCTTTTTGGTCTGGGGAAACAGTTCTTGCTTCCAAGTTGATGATCAGCCTAAGTGCTATCAAAGACTGGAGATGTACTGTTTTCAGTGGAAAAACAGTACAGCTTTACTACTACACCTGGCCCAGGATAAATAAAGGACATTTCATGATTCCTAGATTTTCTTTCCAAACAAACAATAGAAAGTTATATTGAATGAGTTATAAGAAAAATTAAAGAAAATGCAAGTTCCGCAAGATTCCTTGAGCTGTATAACGAAATGATTTAGAAGGTGTGGGGGAAACTAAAGTACATACGCTGGGCATCCAACCTAACACTTCAATCACTCAGTCATTGGGTCCACCAGCCCACCAACCCACAGCTGAGTAACCTTAGACAAGCAGTCTCGCCACTCGAAGACTCAGGGCTTTTGTTTTTGTTTTTTGGTTTTTAATTTGTAAAATAATAATAATGGTCTCTACTCAGGATAGTTTGAAGTATGAAATAATGCATGTCAAGTGTTTAGAAAATGGCATGCCATGTAAATTAGAGCTCCACAGGATTAGCCTTCAGCATCGTAGTTATTATTTTTCAGACTTATTGTTTTCAACTATACTGGACTCTAGGCCCTAATGGTTTAGGTAGACAGCATGAACTAAACTTACCCTCATGGAACCTGTCTACTGTCAGTCTCCCAGTCACAGAGGCTATGTCAATCTCTAAACAAGGATGCTCATTGCCCACTATCTGCCCCAGCCCTGTGTGGACCCCTGCATGGACTATCTCCCCCTGCCCTGTGTGGACCTCTGCATGGACTATCTCCCCAAGCCCTATGTGGACCTCTGCATGGACTATCTCCCCAAGCCCTGTGTGGACCTCTGCGTGGACTACCTCCCCAAGCCCTGTGTGGACCCCTGCGTGGACTATAACCCCAGTCCTGTGTGGACCCTTGAGTGGACTATCTCCCCTAGCCCTGTGCGGACCTCTGCGTGGACTATCTCCCCCATCCCTGTGCGGACCTCTGTGTGTACTATCTCCCCCAGCCCTGTGCAGACGTCTGTGTGGACTATCTCCCCCTGCCCTGTGTGGACCCCTGTGTGGTTTCTCTCCCCTAGCCCTGCGTGGACCCCTGCATGGACTATCTCCCCTAGCCCTGTGTGGACCTCTGTGTGGACTACCTCCCCCAGCCCTATGTGGTCCTCTGTGTGGTCTCTCTTCCCTTGCCGTGTGTGGACCCCTGAGTGGACTATCTCCCCCTGCCCTGTGTGGACTCTCTCCCCCTGCCCCGTGTGGACCCCTGTGTGAACTATCTCCCCCTGCCCCGTGTGGACACCTGCATGGACTATCTCCCCCAGTCCTTTGTGAACCCCTGTGTGGTCTATCCCCCCAGCCCTGTGTGGACCCCTGTATGGACTATCTCCCCCAGCCCTGTGTGGACCCCTGTATGGACTATCTCCCCCAGCCCTGTATGGACCCCTGTGTGGACTATCTCCCCCAGCCCTGTGTGGACCCCTGTGTGGACTATCTCCCCCAGCCCTGTGTGGACCCCTGTGTGGACTATCTCCCCCAGCCCTGTGTGGACCCTACTTCTCCAGAGACTCTGACCTGACTTGGTCACAGCCAGGAGACACATGAGCACATTCTGTCAAGCACCCTGCCTGATCTTTCTTGTACCTTTTATCTCACCTATAAGGAAGCTGGAAATTAGTGGAAGTTTAGAAGATCAAAAGAGAGAGGACATCCAAGAAAGGAAATCCAAATCTAGGTTCCAGCAGAAAGTATCTGTGAGTATTCCAAATACAGAGAGACAAGCAAGGAAGTGTCACTGAAGCTATGATCACCCAAGCATCCACCGAAAACCCAGTGAGGAAAGAAATAAGGAGATAATTGAGGAGAGTCCTTTAGAAAAATGTTTCGTGAAATCTCAGAATTATTAATTGCATGCTACTACATTGTGGAACGTTCCAATAAAGCAAAATGCTACCAGATATGTGTGTATTGCAGTGTGCCTTTGTTAACTGAGGACTGATAAAATCTGAAACCATGAGCCATGATAAAAATAGAAAACATGGTTTTGCAAATGGATTTTTATCGAGAAAATAAATTGGCCACAGGATGGCAGTAAACAGTAAGAGATAAGGATAGCCATGTATCTTATTAATCCTTAAGAGTGCTTTAAGGTATACAAAAACTTCAAGTATTCGAACATAACCTGTATACCATTCTTCAGACTGGATACAGGAAAAAAAAAACAAACATCTTGGAGTTTTAAATACTGGAGTTATTAGACTAAAATTGGTTTCCTCAGGAAAAAAATGATGCCCAACTGATTATGACATCTAAGATGTCACCCTATAACTCTATCTTCAAGTTTGAACCAATATTTTACAGATAAATTCTAGAATTACTAGGTTATATTTTAAAGAGAATTAAAAAGCATAAGATGAGCTTTTCATCTGTTTCTCTGAGTTCTCAAGTCCTGATGCTCTTCCTCTGCTTTCATCTCTTTTCCAATTGAATTCATTAATCATCTCAAAAACATTTCAAAGTTTCTGTGCTCATTTTGAGAATGATCCTTGGGCCTTAAATTCTTGGTTGAAGTATCTACTTGGTAAATTCATTACAGTTGTACATGTAAATAAAACTCACTAATGTACATAAAATTGTAACTCTTCTAAAGTCATCACTCAGGGTTGATGGGCTTAATAGCCAGTGACAGAGCTTTAACACAAGCAAAAACTTACCAAAGGAACACCAAGGATAGCACTGATCAAGGGAGCCATGTGTTATAGGACAAGGGTTGGAGGGAGCTTATTTGTTCATTCATTCATTCTACATAAACTTGTTAGTGTATACAAGGTTACAAGGTGCCAGGCAGTAAAATACATGCTGGAAATAGTCAGATGAAGGAGTGTTTGCCCTCTAGGTGCTTACAGACTAGCTGGGATGACACAAAGGTAAATAGCAAAATACTGAGACTACGGCTAAGGTAAGAGACAAGTATGCAGTAATCACAAGAATGGGAACTCTATGAGGGTAGGAATTGGGGTCTATTTTGTACATCACTCCCCCAATGCAGGGATAGCTACATAATTTGTGAGGCTTGGTATAAAATGAAAATGTGAGAACCCTTGATAAAAAATTAAGATGTTCAAGAGAGCAATAGCAGAGCATTAAACCAAGTGTGGGAGTCCTCTGAGCACAGAGCCCCGTGAAGGCAGCCCTGCCTCCATGCTTAGAGCAGTACATGGCATACAGTAGGCTGTAGAAAAATACTTGTGAAAAAGGAAAAAAAAAAAAAAAAAGAAAGGGAGGGGGGCAGGGTGTGGAGAACAGGCAGAGAGAAGGCAATGAAAAGTCTTGGAAATAGTGCCCAAGCTGGACTTGAGAAGTCAACAAAGATTCCCTGAGATCTCCTGGTTGAGACGGAAAGTGGAGCAAGAATTCCCCAGGAAGCAGCAGAGCAGGAAGAAAATGCTTTACTCAGAAGTAAGCGCAAGTGCAAAGTCCCAGACAAAGACAGAGAACTGGCTCATGAAAGAACTACTGAGCAGAGTGGATCATGACATCAGTTTGGTAAGTGTAAACTCACATTTAAAAGAAAGAAAAGAAAAAATATGAGAATTCCTCTTTCATTCTTCCATAAAACCTTTATCTGATATACATATAATGAGATAATATACATATAATCAGAGATATGTATCTGAGATACATTTAATAGGATGGTATACATATAATCAGATACATGTGTAAATGCATACTGAATCACAGTGTAAAATGCTGAAAATTACTTACTGGGTTGAGGTAAAAAACAAAGGCATGAAAGGTTGTGGGCTGGAGCAGGGGAGGAGTGTGACGGGAGCAGCAGTAGGAAGAAAAGGGCAAGGGAGCTGGGCAGGTGGGGGAGCAATGACAATCAAACAGGAGCCTAGGAAAGCAGTAGGGATTAGTTCAAGAGGGGCCTGGTAAACCTTATAATCCCCACATGTATCACTTTTTTCTTAAATAAAGAGGCCTGGGACACAGTAGATAGACACATTAAAAAAAAAGTTTAGAAGTCATTCTGACAGCAGAAGAAGTCACTAAACATTTTTAAACAGGAGAATAACATAATCAGATTGCACTCTTAAAAAAGATTAGCTGCCTTTGGAATGAATTCCCCACTCAGCAGCCAATCTTATCACTCCCAGGTTAAAATCCTAATTACATTCTAACAGTTTTTTAGAATAAAGACCCAAATCTTTATCTTTAAGATAAAGATAAAGGTCCTTTAAGATCTGAGACTGAGAGCAGAACTCACTTGAGCTATTCCCACCCAATCCCATCCATCGCCCAAATGCTAGTTCTTCGGGGCACCCCTCAGCCTCTCCGTCTTATACTAGGAATATTCTTGTCCCACTGCTTTTCTGCTTCCCCATTGCTTGGCGGCTTCTCTCTCAACCCTCAAGCCTCAGATTAAAGACCCTCAGGGCTTCTCTGGGAGCCTTTTTCTGAGCTCCGAGACTTTCCTTTCCCTTGTAATAAGATCCTCAAGCCCTATCACACTCGTCATTTACATGATTACTCATTTCATGTCTCTGTTCTCATTTGGACAAAACCCCTGCAAAGGCTGAGATGGTGTCTGTGAGGCTCATTGCAGCATTTAACATGGTGTGCAGTCCATAGCAGCATTCAATAGATGCATTCAGTCAGTGGATTCAAACAAAAGGAGAACATACCTCCTGGCAGCACAGGTTCCAGTTAAAAATAATTTTAACAATGCAAAGATGAACCGGAATAGGGACTGAGATGAATAGGCTCCTCCAAGAGCTACCTGACATATAAAAGACAGGATGCTAATTATATTTTTTATGCTGAGCTAATTGCAGCTTACCTGGAGGCCAGGTGTCTTCTGAGGCAGGTTTCTTCCTACAGACAGCACTACCACAGAATTCCATATTGCTAATACAATGGGAGAATTGGGAGAACTTATGAATCTTGAGTTTACTGAAGACCACACATCTCCCTTTTTATCCTGGTAAGTCTCCCAGACAAAGCAAGAGAGAAATCAAATGCTAATTTTCCTATTCTATAAAATAATGCCAGCTTAGACTTTGGATTGAAACTGGGTGCTTCTTACTTGACAGAGTATTTTAAATATTTTATTTCTCAAAATGAGAATGGATGATAGCTCCCAATTTAATGTCTGTTCTTGAGAGATTTCCATGTGCTTAATTTAACTGGCCCATAATTAGAAAAATCAGCATATCAGCAGCTCATATTGATGAAAATATCCAAAGACCTGACCCTAAGGAATACTTTTTGTTTAGACAAAGTCTCACTCTATTGCTCAGGAGTGCAGTGGCACCATCACAGCTCACTGCTGCCTCAGCATTCACAGGCACACGCCAACATGCCTAATTTTTGTATTGTTTGTAGAGATGGGGTTTTGCCATGTTGCCCAAAATGGTATCTAACTCCTGAACTCAAGTGATCTGCTTGCCTCAGCCTCCCAAAGTGTTCAGATTACTGGTGTGAGCCGCTGTGCTAGGCCTCCTGTCTGTCTTTGAGCACAGTAGAGCATGTGATGGGAATGGTTCATTTACATATTTAGTTTACTTCTGTTTTTTCTCATCAGCCTGTTACGACTGGAGCAGTATTGTATTGTGCCAACAACATTATTAACAGAAATACAAAAAAAAAAGGCAAAGAAATTGAGAGGTAGTTGTCAGAAGATGATGCCGCGGATCCCAAACATGTTCATAATAATTTTTAACATTAACATCAAAATGAAAACATAATGTTTTTAAATTGTATACGTAAGTTATGATTTCTCAGAGGTCTTGAGATCGCACTCAAGAAACACATCTTCAAAACATTGCATGGTGACTACCTTCACTAACATTCAAATAACTCCTCTATTTCGACCTCCTCTGTTATCACTTCTTCAGCGGTAAAAGTAACCAGACCTTATCCAGTTGTGATATCCAGCTTTTAGGACAAACATTTATCCTAAAAATGTTTCCAAAACCTTCTAAACTTACACATGCGCTCTCACTCTCTGAAATCAAAGCATTTATTGACCTTAACACTTTGCAATTTATCACTGAAAACTTTTGTATGTATTGTATTTCCAACTGTTATTATTTAATGCTTGTATTTCTACTCAGCTCCTCATAAATTTGTGCTTGATCTCCACCAGATTTTGGTTCAATACTACTCCCAAAGACCATCATCTTGTCCTGTATTTCATTTTTGTCCCGACACTATCTAGAGACAAAATACCCATGCTGATTGACAGGAAAGTTTATCTTGGATCATTTTGTGTTATTTTACCTCACCCCCATAGTCCTCCTCAAATCTTCAGTATGGATTGCTCTAAAATTCCTCTTCATACCTGCTGATAATACTTAGCCATTTACATGTGTCAATGTGGATTTCTGAGAAGCAGATGCCAAACAAGACTAGAGGTGCAAGAGATTTATTGATGGAAATGCCGGGGAAGGAAAAGATGCAGGAGAAGCCAGGGAAGCCTTTGGACCCTTAACAGTGCCTCTTCTCTAGAGAATAAGGTCTGGGGACAGATTATTCAACCTTTTTCCACACTGATATATACTTACATGATAAATTCCGTGCCTCAACTTGACTTTGCTGCATTGTTCAAGCTGAGTCACAATGTGTTCCCAATTGAGGTAGTACTCAACAACTGAGGAAAACTCAAACATTCCATTCAAGTCAGCCTCAAGTACAAGTGGAATTTCTTTGGCACATTTATACATATGTGTGTGTGTGTGTGTGTGTGTGCGCGTGCACGTGTGTGTGTGTGTGCTAGAAATATAAATAGTAAGAGGTGTTTGGGGTTTGTTTTTGCTTTTTTTCTTTTTAGAGACAGGGTCTTGATCTGTGAACTAGGCTGGAGTGCAGTGGTGCTATCATAGCTCACTGTAGCCTTGAACTCCTGGCTCAAGCAGTCCTCCTGCCTTGGCCTCCCAAGTAGCTGGGACTACAGGCATGCACCACCACACCGCTAATTTATTTACATTTTTTAAAGATGGGGTCTCACTATGTTGCTCAGGTTAGTCACAGACTCCTGGCCTCAAGCAATCCTCCCGCTTTAGCCTCCCAAAAAGCTGGGATTACATGTGTGAGCCACCATTCCCTGTCAATAGTAAGTTTTTTAGTGAATGCTTGAAGGAAAATATGTTGAACATGCATATTTTATTTATTCCCTTTGGTGTGTTTATCTTCTGATAATATTCCAAGAGGAAAAAGGGATAGGAACAATAGAACGGAAGAGGCATAGGAAAGTCTTAATGTTCTGACAGCTCTCCTAGAGATAAAGGTAAATGCAGGCAGAGCATGAAGCAAATGCTCTGAATTGCGCAGTTACTGAGGCTACTCTGGGTTGTTGGTTTTTTTACCTACAAGGGTCTGGAGGGTTAGTAAATGAGTGAGAAAGGCCTAAAGGACTCTATCTGAAGTCAGGGTGGGAGGGGTGGAGGCTGTGACAAATTAGAGAATGTGGCTCACCTAAATAGGACAGCTGCTATTCAGCTCCAGTCCTGTGAGAATTTCGTTTTGCCACATCCCCTATTGTTTAAAGGTAATAGAGTAATGTAGGTTTTTATGTGAAGTCTCCTTATGATTAAATGTTGGTTCAAAAACTCTTCAGGACATACACAGCTACCAACCAGTTTTATTTCACAGGCCACTAAATTTCAGCTTCTCCCCTACTGCGAAGGCTTTCCAGAGATGCTTGCATTGTAAAGGCTCATAAGACTTTAAAGGAAAAAACTCTGGCAGATTGGATTTCACACTAAATAAAAGGGAAGATATTGGACATGTCCTCTGAGATTTTGCCCCCTAAATCTCAAAATATACACTTTCACCCATTCTAACTAGATTTAAGACTAATCTTGGAAAACATAGTCTAAATAAACACTTTGATTTTTCTGCAAGATTCACATTCATCTTCCATTATAGTTATATTTTGTCACCCTCAAAAAGAGTACACAGTCATTATTTTTGATAAGTACTTCAATTTTATTTAAGAAGTAAAACTGTTGACTTAAAGGAGCTTTTCCTCAGTCTGTAAGAATGACAAGCCTCCCTGGTTTGCCCTGGACCTCACATTTGGCTCGTCATGAACTGTATGTGCTGTCTGTCACCACCTGTAATTTAAAAGGTACCATATAAAGGAAAAAGTAATTATGTGTTCAAGGCCTGATTCTATTGCTTAAATGCTCGAATGCCTCAAAATTCCACTGGGAAACACAGGCACAGAAGTGCTAGAGCATCTCATCTTTTCTGTTGAAAAGTTAAAATAGGGCATCTTATCACCATGGTTACAGCGTTCTGTGGGTAGTCTTGATCCCTTACTACCCAAAAAGATCAGTTAAGCGACCAATAGGGAATCTGAACTGCAGCTCCACTGACAAGCTGAAAACAGCAGAGAAGCTCACAGGCAACTTGAGGCATCTTGGAGCTGACATATCCTTTCCAATAACAGATCTACACAAGGAGAAAACATGTAAAATATGTTTTCCAATACTCATAAAAATCAATGTGAATTTGAACTTATTTTAAAAGTTAATTCAAAGATACAACTGTTCAATATAAATATGTATAGAAAGCTGATTTCCATTAATATTCGATAAATATATTTAAGAATAATTAAATGAAAGCCAAGAGAAGTAAAATGTACGGTCTTCCTTTAAAATATATAAGTTTAGATGAATGTCACCATTCTGTTAATCTCTACCTTTTACATGATAGACATTGTACTACAAGTTTCCTGTGATAAAACAAAATAGAAGCAATGTGCCTATATTCAAATCATTCATAAGCTAATATGAAATTTATAAAAGCATTCAGGCATAATAGCTCACATTTGAAGACCCAGCACGTTGGGAGGCCAAGGCAGGAGGATTGCTTGAGCCCAAGCGTTTGAGACTGCAGTGAGCTATGAATATACCACTGAGCTCCAGGCTGGACAACAAAGTAAGACTGCATCTCTAAAATAAATAAATAAATAAAGCCATTTATAAATGAAAATGTAACTAGCCAGAATAGTAAGTGCTTTACAAAGTTACGTATAAATTGTCATGGTACCTCAAAGAAAAAAGACAATTGCTTGAGCTTGGGGGATTCCAAGGAGGCTTTAGAAAGGAAGGCCATTTGGGGTGGTTCTTGATGGTGAGCAGGCAGAGGAAAAGACCTGTGTAAAGAACCCACAATGAAAGGGCATCACCTGCAGGCAGTGCAGCGGGAGCTCCAGGAACCCACACTGCAGGGGCAGAAGATAAGGCAGGGGAGGTTATTTGGAGCCAGATTAGGCAAAGCCTTTTATCCTGGATTTAATGTTGTAGGCAATAAGGAGTCAGTGGGATTTTAGGCAGAAAGCAAGATGATCAGATTTAATCTCAAAGGTTTCCCCAACTAACATAAGGAAAAAGAATTAGAAAAAGTAGAGACTCATATCAGGAGTGAAATGAACATACTGCTCTGATGATCCAGCCTCCCTGTTGTTCAAAGCACTCTTTTTATATTACATATATATTCATAAGAAAATTTTCTGAAAATACAGATTAACTTTCTAGTTATCTTGTTATTTCTAGTTATTTAATGAATAGGAAAAGTATCTCATGTGATAACTTTGTATAGTTTTTCATGAGAAAATTGGCTTCATTAATCACTTTTTCAGAATTCTGACACTCAAAGACGTCTGTTTGACTCTCAAGTATTTTGCAATTCAAGACCTTGAAAATATGCCCCATGCATACAGCAACAAAGAGATTGGAGGTTATTTTTAAAAAGTCTGAAAGAAAAAAAAAACAGAACTCCCTTAAAAATAAATTAATTCTTGTATCTAAAATGTATTCTTAGGAAGAGAAATGTAAAAAAGAGAAATAATGCTACAAATAAAAAGGGGGAAATAAAAACAACAAAAGGGAATCCAAGAAGAGTTTAAAACTGTGTTGCACAGTGCACACAGGAAGTGCTTCTTACCTTCCTCCTCTATCATCATGACAAGCCATGAAACCTAGACAATATCTAATCACAGCTACATTCACCACAGATCATCAATAGACACAACCCCTGCAGCTCGTCAGTCAGGGGAGCCCAGAGGAACAAACGGTCCTTAAGAATGACAGGAATAGGACTTCATTCATAACCTTGCTGATTGTGCAGGAGAAGATTACTGAATTTGATTTGGAAAAAACGGCACAGTTATCAACATCTCCAGGTGATATGCTAAACATCCACATATGTTATCTACGCTAGCAATATAACACTCAGTTTCCCCATTTTACAGAAGAGGCAACAACCCTAGAGAAGATAAGTAAGTTCCTAAAGTCACACAGCTGGTAAATAGTCCAAATAGTATTGGATCCATAACTTCTTGACTCCAAAACTTGTGCTTTTTAATCAAGGATAGCTACATAAAGAGAAATGCCAAGTGCCACCTGAGTAAGACAAGCAGTGAATTCCATAGATCTTGGAGAAGGGAGCCCCCTTTCTGGAACAAGGGCCAAGAAAGTCTTCAAGTGGAGAGTGACATTTGATCTGGGTCTTGTGTACTGGATAAGTCAAAAGGATGAAGGAAGCTCATCCCAGGTTTGAATTTAATAGCAAGCATGAAGAGATATAAATGGATATGATATAAATTTATACATACCCATTTGATAAATGTATTATGCACCTATTATATGTAACATATTATGGTAGGGATATAATGACTTATAAAAAAAAAAGAAGGCAATGTGAGGAAAACAGCATTTATTAAAAAATTGTCCTAAGTACCCCTACCTTACAACGGTTACCAGATTGACCAATATGACTCTTCCAAGGGGTCGTTAGAAAGAAAAATAAGAAAGGCTGTCAACATAATTTGGATCAAAAGTTATAGAGTAACAATTTTGTAATTGTGATTACTAACTTATTGTTATGTCATACGCAATATGAAATTTATTTTGAAGTAGCTTACAAAAATACAATGGTAAACACAAAATATAAATATATAAGGAATTGAGGTAAAGAAATATAAATAAGATGTCCCAGCACTTTGGGAGGCCAAGATAGGATGATCACTTAAGGCCAGGTGTTTGTGACCAGACTAGGCAACACTACAAGATCCTATCTCTATAAAACATCTTTTGTTTTAATTGGCAGGTGTCATGGTGCCTGCCTGTAGTCCTATCTACTCCGTAGGCTGAGGTAGGAGGATCACTTGAGCCTAGGAGTCTGAGGTTACAATGAGGTATGGACACACCACTGCCCTTTAGAGTGGGAGACTGAGTGAGACTCTGTCCCTAAAGAGATAATAATAATAAGATGGACTGGGCATGGTGGTTCATGCCTGTAATCCTACCACTTTGGGAGGCTGAGGCAGGCAAATCACCTGAGTTCAGGAGTTCAAGGCCAGCCTGGCCAACATGGTGAAATCCCATTTCTACTAAAAATATAAAAATTAGCCAGGCATGGTGGCATGTGCCTGTAATCCCAGCTACTCAGAAAGCTGAGGCAAGAGAATCTTTTGAACCTGAAAGGCAGACGTTGCAGCGAGCCGAGATGGTGCCACTGCACTTGAGCCTGGGTAACAAAGTGAGACTGTGTCTCAAATAAATAAATAAATAAAAAGATGAAGTTGGAGTAAGGTCAGTTAAAAAGTCAAATACTGGCTGGAAAGAACTATAAATTTGGCTCTATGCTTCCTAGCAGTCATTACCCTGCTCTCCCCAAAACTAATCAGTTAAATTATTTGATAAGACAAAAACAATCAATGAAGAAAATAATAATTTATTGTAGTAGTAATAACAATAATAATAGCTAACTTTATTGGGTCTCATATGCAACTACTGGGGGCTTGATTAATTTATGTATATTTTGTTATTTGATGACCACAATAACCCTATAATGTAGATTCTACTATGGTCTTCATTTTACAGAGAAGAAAATTGGGAGTTACAGAAGTTAAATAGATTTCCCAAAAGCACATGGTATGGTTTGATTGTGTCCCCACACAAATCTCATCTTGAATTGCACTCCCATAATTCCCACATATTGTGGGAGGGACCAAATGTGAGATAATTTGAATCATGGAGGCAGTTTCCTCATACTATTCTTGTGGTAGTGAATAAGCCTCATGAGAGCTGATGGTTTTATCAGGGGTTTCGCTTTTGCATCTTCCTCACTTTCTCTACCACCACCATGTAAGAAGTGCTTTTGCCTCCTGCCATGATTCTAAGGCCTCTCAGCCATGTGAAATTGTAAGTCCAATTAAACCTCTTTTTCTTCCAGTCTCAGGTATGTCTTTATCAGCAGCATGAAAACAGACTAATACAGTAAATTGGTACCAGTAGAGTGGGGCGTTGCTGAAAAATAACCAAAAATGTGGAATCAACTTTGGAACTGGGTAACAGGCAGAGGTTGGAACAGTTCAGGGGGCTCAGAAGATAGGAAAATGTGGGAAAGTTTGGAACTTCCTAGAGACTTAATGAGTGGCTTTGACCAAAAGCCTGATAGCAATAAGAACAATAAGGTCCAGGCTGAGGTGGTCTCAGAGATGAGGATTGGGAACTGGAGCAAAGATGACTCTTATTATCTTTTAGCAAAGAGACTGGTGGCATTTAGCCCCTGCCCTAGAGGTTTGTGGAACTTTGACCTTGAGAGAAATGATTTAGGGTATTGGCAGAAGAAATTTCTAAGCAGCAAAGCATTCAAGAGGTGACTTGGGTACTATTAAAGGCATTCCATTTTATAAAGGAAGCAGAGCAAAAAAGTTTGGAAAATTTACAGACTGACAATGTGATAGAAAAGGAAAATCCATTTTCTAAGGAGAAATTCAAGCCAGCTACAGAAATTTGCATAAGTAACAAGGAGCCAAACATTAATCTCCAAGACAACTGGGAAAATGTCTCCAGAGCATGTCAGAGGTGTTCACAGCAGTCCCTCTTGTCACAGGTCTAAAGGCCTAGGAGAACATGATTTTGTAGGCTGGGCCCAGGGTCCTCATGCTATGTGCAGATTGGTACTTTGTGCTCTGCATCCCAGATGCTCCAGCCGTGGCTGAAAGGGGGTCAATGTAGAGTTTGGGCCATGGCTTCAGAGGGTGCAAGCCCTAAGCCTTGGCAGCTTCCATGTGGTGTTGAGCCTAGATTTCAGATGTATGGAAATGCCTGGATGCCCAGGCAGAAGTTTGCTGCAGACGTAGAGGACTTATGGAGAACCTTTGCTAGGGCAATGTGGAATTTTGATCCAAATGTTGGATCAAAGCCCCTAGACAGAAACCCTACTGGGACACTGCCCAGTGGAGCTATGAGGAGAGGGCCACCATCTTCCAGACCCCAAAATGGTAGATCCACCAACAGCTTACACTGCGTGCCTGGAAAAGCTGCAGGTACTCAATGCCAGCCCATGAAAACAGCTGGGAAGGAGATTGTACCCTGCAAAGCCACAGGGGTGGAGCTGCCCAAGACCATGGGAACTCACCTCTTGCTTCAGCATGACCTGGATATGAGACCTGGAGTTGAAGGAGATCATTCTGGAGCTTTAAAATTTGATTGCCCTGCTCACTTTTGGACTTTGGCTGATTTCTCCCATTTGAAATGGCTGTATTTACCTAGTACCTGTACCCCCATTGTATCTAGGAAGTAAATAGCTTGCTTTTGATTTTACAGGCTCATAGTGGAAGGGACTTTCTTTGTCTCTGATGAGACTTTGGCGTATGGACTTTTGGGTTAATGCTGAAATGAGTTAAGATTTTGGGAGAACGTTGGGGAGGCATGATTGGTTTTGAAATATGAGGACATGAGATTTGGAGGGGCCAGGGACTGAATGATATAGTTTGGCTGTGTTCCCACTCAAATCTCAACTTGAATTGTATCTCCCAGAATTCCTATGCATTGTGGGAGGGACCCAACAGGAGAGCATTTGAATCATGGGGGCAGTTTCCCCCATACTGTTCTCATGGAAGTAAATAAGTCTCATAAGATGTGACGCTTTTATCAGGAGTTTTCGCTTTGGTATCTTCCTCATTTTCTCTTACCACCGTAAGAGGTGCTTTTCACCAACCACAATGATCCTTAGGCCTCCCCAGCCATGCGGAACTGTAAGTTCAATTTAACCTCTTTTACTTCCCAGTCTCGGGTATGTCTTTATCAGTAGCATGAAAACAAATGAATGCAACACAAAATCAGTAAGTGGGGCAAGCAACCTCCAAATAAAGCAAACTTTCTGCCCACCTCAAGCCGAGAAACTTAACCACTAGGTTATTTCTGAAGTAAATTATCCTGTAAGTTCTCAAGAAAATACACCAAGCAATGTAGAACAGTGCATCTCAAACTCCATTGCACATATAAACCACCTGGGATCTTACAGTGCAGATTCTGATTGATTCTGCATTTCTAATCAGCTTTCAGGGGACCCCAAAACTTCTGGCCTGAACCACACTGTGATTAGCAAAGCTAGAACAAACACTATTCTTACAGTTTAAAGGAGCTCTATTTCATAGCATCCCTCAAAGGAAGTAGATGACACAAAACCACAGTATTTCTGTAAAAGCATCTCTTTTTAAAAGAAAAGCTATACAAGGAATGTAGCACTGGGATGATTTGAACTAACCAAGGAATTTAAAGTATCAAGACAAAAAAATGGATGTTCTATTAATAATATACCTTATGTTCATACTAGACTGCACTTAATTGCAACTAAATTATGTCTAATCCCTTCAATTAGAGACAGGTACTGATGATTAGATCTCAATGAGGTGGGTGTTAAGTGCTGATTATGCACGTGACTCTGATTTACTCTAAGAAAGTAAAAAAGGCCAAAGCAGAGGGAGATTCAGAGGAAAAGGGAATGGCCTCCTGTTTTCCTGCCCAGAAAATAGATTTTTCTAAAATAACTGCTACATGGCAGTATCCAAGAATAAAACTTCTCTTTTCAATTAACAAAGAGTGAGGAGTTTCTGAGGCTGCTGCTTCAGAGTGCACAATTTTTTTAACAAAGCTGCATATGTTCAATCACTATTTTGCTTTTAATTTAGAATCTGTTGCCAAGGAAACATCAATATCTAAGTACATTCAAGATGAATCTTCCAACTTCCCTGTTTTTGAAGTGAATCACTTAGCATGGCAGCAGCAGGTTGTAGAACTGAGTTAATCCAGTAGTTGGACTTCCAATCACTGTGTCTTTGATAAATCATCTGGGCCTCAATTTCTTTACCTAGAAAGTAACTATGATTATATGGTTGTTGTCTCTAGCATTTGCTTCTAGGGCATAGTTTCTCTATCTGATGTATAGTTTGTCGTCTCATTATGCCTGGTCAGAAATCTATAGACAGCTTCTTTTGTGTAACAAAAGGGGACAAAGACCCCCTCCTCTCAGTTTCTCCTTCAGTAATGCAAAGCCAATACATACTTGACTTGCCTAAAGGAAGCAAAGCAATGTGGAATCAGAATGGAATTTTTAAAAAAGCCTGTCACAGCAAATATTATGTAATTCAGTTTTCTCAGTTTCATGGTACATCAGCAATCACAGCCAAAGATAACCACAAACTGAAAGGTGTGTCTACAAGGTCCTTCTGGGTCACTGGCAACAGGGTACGTGATCACAAACAAGGGTGGATTCAGGTAGTGTGTGGTCAGAGGTTTTACAATTTGAAGATTCCCTTGAGAAAAAAAATGCAAACTCGTGAATCCAAACTGACTACAAAAGTATCCAGGATAAAAAAAAATCACAGAAAATAAATTAAAAACTGAGAAATACTACAATCATCCAAAAGGCCAGAAAAATAATATAATTTTATTAATTCTTTGGGAGGCCGAGGCAGGTGGATCATGAGGTCAAGAGATCGAGACCATGGTGAAACCCCATCTCTACTAAAAAATTAGCTGGGCGTGGTGGCGCACACCTGTGGTTCCAGCTACTCAGGAGGCTGAGGCAGGAGAATTGATTAAACCCGGGAGGCAGAGGTTGCAGTGAGCTGAGATCATGCCACTGCACTCCAGCCTGGTGCCTGGCAACAGAGCAAGACTCTGTCTCAAAAAAAAAAAAGTATCAGGGATAAGAAAAAACAATCATAGAAAATAAATTAAAAACTGACAAATACTACAATCATCTAAAAGGCCAGAAATATAATATAATTTTATTAATTAACTTCCTGATACACGTCTACTAGTCTCTTTTTCCTATGTTTGGGACTTTCTGCTCTTTGAACACTTTTACGTATGATAATTGTTTCATAAAATCTATTATAGAATAGGACTTCAGTGCCTCTGAGCAGGGTTGGTTAAAATTTATCTTATCAATAGTTTAAAGTACGCTTTGGTTTCACAACGAATTATTGGTAACTTCACATAAAGGTTTAGGATTGTGGTCAATATTAGAAAGACTCTATCCAAGTTTCTTTTACACGTGAGCTCTAAGGTTCAGAAGAATTTTCTACTAGGTGCATCTAAGGAGCATATCAAAGCATTTCCTCCTCTACCACCCACATTCTTCTGAAGCTGGACACTGTGCACACATCTGACCACTTGACCACACCTCTGGCCCTTGCATCTGCACATAGCACAGTGGGCAGTCAGAGGTTTTCTAGAAGCCATTCCTACACCAAGACAGCTAGAAGTAACCCAACTATGTGTGGAAATGTGAGTCGATTATATCTCATAAGCCTAAACTAAACATATTCCCAACTCAGATTTCCCACAACTGAAAGCCAAGAATATCTGCAGTGCTCCTATACCAGTTGAAACAAGGGCAAATGTGATGGAGACAAAGTCAAAATGAGAAGAGTTCTCCTAGCCAACTGCAGTTAAAATATCTCATTTTGAGTATCCTACTTGCAAGGGGCCCTTAAACTTCATTAAAATTTAAACTGCATTTGCTTGACTGTAGGTCTACCTCTGACAGAAAGTGATTATTTTCTTGTTTTCTTATGCCTGACAACTCTAACATAACTACCTTCAGTTTGATTGCATCATATGAAGGATTGAGCTACGTGTTTTTTAAACGTTAGCTAATCCATCCTTAAACAAACGCTATGAGGTAGTTGTTATTGCACAGCCGGGGAAGCTGGAGCTCTGAAAGGTTAAGCCACTTGTTCAAGGTCAGTACGCTGGTACAGTAGTTCCAATGCTGGCACATGCAAGTGTGCTCTCCTGCTTCCTTGTGAAAATTGGGGTGGGGACAGAGCATGAGAAGGACTTTCTAAGCTTTTTTAGGAACAGGAAGAACATGACTAGATACCAAGTCTCATTAAGAATATAAAATGTAGGCCGGGCACGGTGGCTCAAGCCTGTAATCCCAGCACTTTGGCAGGCCGAGGCGGATGGATCACGAGGTCAAGAGATCGAGACCATCCTGGTCAACATGGTGAAATCCCGTCTCTACTAAAAATACAAAAAAATAGCTGGGCATGGTGGCGTGTCTCTGTAATCCCAGCTACTCAGGAGGCTGAGGCAGGAGAATTGCCTGAACCCAGGAGGCAGAGGTTGCGGTGAGCCGAGATTGCGCCATTGCACTCCAGCCTGGGCAACAAGAGCGAAACTCTGTCTCAAAAAAAAAAAGAATATAAAATGTGTTATATGTACCGCGGGTCCAGTAGTGACCATAGCTCACATAGGGCCTGAGCCATGTCAGCACCTCTCTCAGGAGACTATTCCAGTTGGCCAGCCTCTGCTCCACAGCAACCACGTGAAGTTGAAAGGCTGTGATCAAAAATGCAGTCATGCTGGAAGAGATGCCGCAGGGCTTAGTGATGTGAGCTACGCAGGCACTGGAGAACGTAAAAAACAATATTGCGGCCCATATCAAGAAGCAGTTTGACAAGAAGTACAATCCCACCTCATATTGCATCATGGGGAGGACCTTTGGTTAGTTGCCTGACACATGAAACCAAATACTTCATCTACTTCTACCTGGGCCAAACCGCCATTCTTCTGTTCAACTCTGGTTAAAAGGTTAAAGACACAGACTGTGTCACACACACATCAAGTCTCTGAAACTTTATTATGTTTTGTAAGGGCATTCTCTGTACTAGTTTATTGCAGTGGTAAGATAATTAGCAACACACTTACATTTGTATCCCATGCTTCATGTTTCTTTCTCTCAAAATCCATTGCTTTAAAAAAAACAAATCTGTTACAGATATGAAAGAAAAAAATGTAAAACATTGCATCAGTACTTTCTTGTAGTAAGTTTGGGCCCTGGGCTAAGAATCCAAAAAGTTAATTCAGGTAATATGCTGTCATTGGTAACTTGTGCAAGCCATTCACCAACAGTTTAACATCGTTTTATCAAATGCTAAATAACAGCTTCTAGTAACAATAAAATTATTACGATATTTGAATCAGAATTCAAACGGATTTTAACAATAACATATATGTGGCCCAATTTAATATTGCTTACTAGGGCAAGGTTGTATAGACTGTAGCCTAGAAGACTCTTTGTAATAAAGCATAATTATAAGAAAATTAGCCTATTTAAATTCAAAGAACTACGAGTTCCTGGCTAAGTTTATGTCTCTTATACAAGAAAATCACAGGGTGACAACCTATAATTAAAACCCCAGATCTGTTCAGATCATTAAAATTCATCTATTTACAATTTAGGTTTGCACATGGGTCTATGTCCAGTTCCTGAGAATGTGGCTACACCAGAAAGTTTACTTCCAAGAAATCAGACAGCCTCCTTTTAGAGGTTGCTGTTTGTTTGTTTGTTTGTTTGTTTGTTTGTTTGTTTGTTTGTGACAGAGTCTTGCTCTGTCTTGCTCACCCAGGCTGGAGTGTAGTGGCACAATCTTAGCTCACTGCAACCTCCACTCCCTGGGTTCAAGCAATTGCCCTGCCTCAGCCTCCCAAGTAGCTGGGATTACAAGCACCTGCCACCACACCTGGCTAATTTTTGTACTTTTAGTAGAGATGGGGTTTCACCATCTTGGCCAGGCCGGTCTTGAACTCCTAACCTCATGACTCACCCGCCTTAGCCTCCCAAAGTGCTGGGATTACAGGCATGAGCCACCACATCTAGCCCTTTTAGGGGTCTTAAGTGCAGTACATGCTGCACTATGTACCCAACTCCCTTTCTCAAATACCTCCAAACAGATGTGCTTTCCATTTTTACTTGCCAGAGAAATTCAAATTAAAACTGTGATAAGATACCACTCTACACTGACGAGAATAGCTTAAATTTAAAGACCAACAAACCCAAGTGTGGCAAGAACAGGGAGCACCTGGAACTCTCATAAATTGATGGTGGGAGTGTAAAATGACACAAGCAGTTTGGAAAAATGTTTGGCAGACATAACCAAAGGTAAACATATGAATACCCTATAATCCAGCATTTCCATTCTTGGGTATATATTCAAAAGATATGAATATCTATATCCGTCAAAATACGTGTACAAGAATGTTCATAGGTACTTTTTTTCCTAGTAGCCGGAAACTAGAAGTAATGTAAATGCCCATCAAAAGTAGAAAGATAAATTGTGGTGTAATCATACAACCGAATACTATATAGAAATGAGAATAAACTCATTCCAGCAGCAGGCTGGAATAATCAAGGATAAATCTCACGAATGACCATGAGTGAAGCAATCGAATACGGAGGAATGCACAGTATAATATTTACAACCAAATTTATAAATAAATATGATAGTTTTCTAATCTGTAGGAATAGATATCAGGATAGTAGTTACCTGGGGGTGTTGACTTGGAAGGAGTGTTTTAAATCTGCATATTCAGCTGAGTAGTAGTTAGATGGGTAATATATAGTAAAATTCATTTAGTTGTAGATTTAAGATTTGTGTACTGTAAATGTATGTCATATTTAATGTAAAATATTTTTATATGAATATCAATGCAGACCTTGAGAAAAAGGATCAAGACATCAGAACATCTAAATAGAAAAACTGGGGCATCTAGAAGAGCACAGAGGATCTCAACCTCTGTGACCCAGAAGGAACACAAAGGAAGGAAGAAGGAAGCAGAACCTGGGGTATCTGAACAACCAAACACAAGCGAATCCATCCTCATTCTCTCATGCTGTCACTCTCTTTATGATCCAATTTCTTTCTTATGTCTTGCTTTTCCCCTGCATTTTTTGCCCAGCTACAGCAAAGGAAGTAGAAGCAGAGCTTCGGATTCAGGGAAATCTTCATCCATCACATTCTCTGCTTTTGCATAAAGTGTTCCACTTCAACCCTAATGGACTTGTAGGTGATTTCTGATCTTACACCCAAGTATTACCAAAGTTAAAAGTGAAGGTGTTTTATATGTGAGGCTTTACATAGTCTTTCCCAATTGTTGTTATGCTTTTTCAACTACTTTATTACTTTATTTCAACAATAGAGAACTGTCAGAACACATTAGTGCCCTAAAACAACCTAAATCAATGTTAGATGGAGATGTTTATAGAAGACACATAAAGGAATTTTTTAAAATAAAAAAGTTAACACTATTTAGTGTTGATATTCCTATAGTATATTTTCATACTTGTAAGTTTGGGTTGTCACTGTAAACAAGCATTTGAATTGCAAGGTAGTAAAGTGGATATTACTGTGAAGGTTAAAAAATGCACAGTTCAAGGATTGAAACTATTGTCTTAGTATTATGTAAGTGTTTGTGGCACAGAACAAAATTTCCAGAGTTGTATCTTGAACAACATAACTGAAATGAAGACTGAATTCTCTGGAAAAAATGTAAGAAAAGTGAAGTGCATTTAGAGAAGACAAAAATACGATTGTGAAAGGTTCAAGTGAAGAAATTAAGAATTTCAGATTTTCTACATTGAAGAATTTAAAATTGCATGTGACCATTTCATTTACAGTATTTGGTTGTAAATATTATACTGTACATTCCTCTGCATACGATTTCTGTCCTTAAAAGTTTATGTGTTCACATTGGACAAAGAGAAGATTGCTGAAGGTGCACAGTCATCTTCCATCTGTATGCAGTGTAAACAAGGCACTCAAAGGGGAAACGGATGTTTTAAACTCAGCTTAATCACTGAATTCTAGTTTGACACTTCTGTCAACTGGAATGTATATTCCAAGTGGAGAATGTATATTCCAAGGAGAGAATTGTGGTATAATCTAAATGTAATAAATACAGCTAATTATATTTAAGGCAAAAACCACTTTTGAAGACTAGGACTATGTGGTTTGTCCTTACAAAAATCATAGTCAGAAAATAAGGTTGAGTTATTGGCTACGGTAAGTGCTCACCATATGTAGTAATAACTCAGTTATCTGTTCTTAGAACATTTTTGTTGTTAGGAAAGAGATGTTAATGACTTGGGAGAGTAATGTTGGTGGAACTGGTTAAGAATCTCGACTCTAGAATCAGACTGCCAACTCTAAAAACCCCACTCTATGACTCACTCTGTGACTTTGCACATATCACATAACTTCTCTACACATGTTTTCACTCTGTAAAATGGGAGTTATGATAAGATCCACCTCATAAGATTTTATAACCAGTGAATGTTAAAACAGTTGTTAAACAGGCTGGGTGTGGTGGCTCATGCCTATAATCCCAGCACTTTGGGAGGCTGCAGCAGGTGGATCACCTGAGGTCAGGAATTCGAGACCAGCCTGACCAACATGGTGAAACCCTGTCTCTACTAAAAATGCAAAAATTAGCCGGGCATGGTGGTGCATGCCTTTAATCCCAGCTACTTGGAAGGCTGAGGCAGGAGAATATCCTGAATCTAGGAGGTGGAGGTTGCAGCGAGCCGAGATCATGCCATTGTACTCCAGCCTGGGCAACAAAAGCAAAACTCTGCCTTGAAAAAAAATATGTATATGTATGTATACGTATGTATATATATATATATATTTGTTAAACAGGAAAATACCTTTCATGTTTGCATGTGGCAGATGGTCAATAAATGTTAAGTCTTATACTTTAACCATTTCCCTTTCATTGACTACAATAACAGCCTTTTTTCTCCCCATAAAGGACATTTTGTAATACAAAAAGTGAATATAATAAAACACCATAGAAACCTAATAGAGCAGAAAATTGAAATGGAGAGAAATGAAAATAGGATTATTTTCAGCAGTACATCATTTGTCATAGATTAGGCTAATGATGAGTTTAGCTCTTTCAGTGGATCTGTGAGTGCCAACTAACACATCCAAGAAGCCAGTCTCTGGTGTGACAGGTTTCTGCATTATTTTCCATTTACCACTTTATAGAATGCTCACTGGCTCAAATGAAACTAGCTTAAGTGAGCAGTAATGAAACACAAAGAAAATACTCCTCTATCCAGAAGAGGTCACACTCAGATCCGAGAAAAACATATAAGCAATACATTGTTTAAAGGATTTTAACAGCAAATTAATGATGCAACAGCATATGAGACTATAACTAAAAGCAGCTTCCATTGAAAGTGCCACAAAGCATTGCAAGTCCACAGTGGACAAGTGAGAGCAAAACATCCCATGTTCCGGGAAGAGCATGCAGGACACAGATTATGGTTTGTAAAATCTCCCAGTTCTTTCAGTTGGCAAGACCTTGTTTTTAGTCCAAATAACATTATCCAGAAGTTCTTGGGGTTCTTGGATCCCCTGTTTTGCAACAACATTAAGGAGCATTTCTAAATCCCTGGAAGAAAGTTACTTAGTAGTGCTAAGAAAGAGTAAGCCAAAAGCACCTGCACATTCAGGAGTTTGAGCTTAAGGGCAAGAGTGACACCTGTTTAAACTCATTGTAAGGTAATGAGGGAAACACATGCCGTTTCACCTGGGTTTCATCATGAGTACCCATATAGTTTGGCTGTGTTCACACCAAAATCTCATCTTGAATTGTAGTTCCCATAATCCCATGTGTCATGGGGAGGGACCCAGTGGGAGGTGTTTGAATCATGGGGGCAGTTTCCCCTATGCTATTCTCATGATGCCAAGTTCTCATGAGATCTGATGGTTTTATAAGGGGCTTCTACCTTTGCTCAGCTTTCATTCTTCTCTCTCCAGCTGCCTTGTGAAGAAGAATGTGTTTGCTTCCACTTTTGCCATGATTGTAAGTTTCCTGTAGCCCTCCCAGCCATGCGGAACTATGAGTTGATTAAGCCTCTTTCCTTTATAAATTGCCCAGTCTCAAGTATTTCTTCAGAGCAGCATATTAACAGACGAATACAGTAAATTGGTAGCAGGAGTGTGGCAGTGCTGTGAAGATACCTGAAAATGTAGAAGCAACTTTGGGATTAGGTGACAGGCAGAGGCTAAAATAGTTTGAAGGGCTCAGAAGAAGACAGGAAAGTGTAGGAAAGTTTGAAACTTCTTAGAGATTTGTTGAAAGGCTTCGACCAAAATGCTAGTACTGATATGAACAATAAATTCTAGGCTAAGGTAGTCTCAGATGGAGATGAGAAACCTGTTGGGAATTGGAATAAAGGTCATTTTTGCCATGCAAAGACTGGAGGCATTTTGCTCCTGCGCTAGAGATCTGTGGAACTTTGAACTTGAGAGAGATGATTTAGGGTATCTAGTGGAAGGCATTTCTAAGTGGCAAAATGTTCAAGAGGACACAGTGCATAAACGTTTGGAAAATTTGCAGCCAGACAATGTGATAGAAAAGAAAAATGCATCTTCTGGAGAGAAACTCAAGCCCACTGCAGAAATTTGCATATGTAACAAGGAGCTCAATGTTAATCACCGAGACAATGGGAAACCTGTATACAGGGCATGTCAGAGACCTTCGCTAAAGCCCCTCCTATCACAAGCCCAGAGGCCTAGGATTAAAAAATGGTTTCCTGGGCTGGGTCCAGACACCCCCCTGCTGTGTGCATCCTAGGAACTTGGTGCCCTGTGTCCCTGCCACTCCAGGTATGGCTAAAAGGGGCCCAGGTACACCTCGGGCCATGGCTTTGGAGGGTACAACCCCAGACCTTGGCAGCTTCCATGTGGTGTTGAACCTGAGGGTACACAGAAGTCAAGAACTGAGGAGTTTGGAAACCTCCACCTAGATTTCAGAGGATATATGGAAATGCCTGGATGCCCAGGCAGAAGTTTGCTACATGGCCAGCGTTCTCATGGAGAACCTCTACTGGGCTGTGCAGAAGGGAAATGTGGGGTCAAAGCCACCGCAGAGTCCTCACTGGGGCTCTGCCTAGTGGAGCTGTGAGAAGAGGACCACTATTTTCTAGACCCCAAAATGGTAGATCCACTGGCAGCTTGCACTGTGAATCTGGAGAAGCCAGACATTCAATGCCAGCCCATAAAAGCAGCCTTGAGGGGGGCTGTACCCTACAAAACCATAGGGGCAGAGATGCCCAAGGCTGTGGGAGCCCACCTCTGCCATCGGCATGACCTGGATATGAGACATGGAGTCAGTGGAGATCATTTTGGAACTTTAAGGTTTAATGGGTGTCTTATCAGATTTTAGACTTGCATGGGGCCGGTAGCCCCTTTGTTTTGGCCAATTTTTCCATTTTGTAATGGGTGTATTTTCCCAATGCCTGTACCCCCATTGTATGTAGTAAGTAACTAACTTGCTTTTGATTTTACAGGCAGAAAAGACATGCCTTGTCTCAGATGAGGCTTTGGACTTGGACTTTTGAGTTAATGCTGGAATGAGTTAAGACTTTGGGAGACTGTTGGAAGGGCATAATCTGAAATGTGAGGATATGAGATTTGGGAGGGGCTGGGGCAGAATGATATGATTTGGCTGCATCTCTACCTAAATCTCATCTTTAATTGTAGTTCCCATATTCCCCATGTGTCATAGGAGAGACCCACTGGGAGGTAATCGAATCATGTGGGTGGTTTCCCCCATGCTATTCTTGTAATAGTAAGTTCTCACAAGATCTGATGGTTTTATAAGGGGATTCCCCCTTTGCTCAGCTCTCATTCTTTCTCCTACCACCTTGTAAAGAAGGATGTGTTTGCTTTCCCTTCTGCCATAATTGTAAGCTTCCTGAGGCTTTCCCAGCCATGCAGAACTGTGAGTTGATTAAACCTCTTTCCTTTATAAATTACCCATTCTCATGTATTTTTTCATACCATCATGAGAAGAGACTAATACAAATATCTTTATAGTAAAATCAGAGCCACCCAAAGAAATATTCTTAAAACATCCGAGCCCAGCTAGATTCTTTTGCCCTAATTAGAGAAGTTTTTCTAGCCAAGAACCTTATGTAATGTCTGAGGCACCCCTCTCTTGCAGGCAAATTCTATATTTTGGTTTGGAAGTGCTAACTGGAGAGGGATTCCATACAACCTCCCATCTGGTAACCGTCAGTTGTAAAATAGAACATATTGGCTTCACCATTTTGACTTGGCTGCCTCAAAATGGTCCTTTCAAAATTTTATCACCAATTGTGTAGCCAACATCCCTGACTATGATGCAACTTCCCAAATTTACCCCATCCTCAGCCCTTTACTGAACCTTATTTTCTAAACCTGGTCTACCTCTTAGCCTGAGGTAGAAGATTAAATGGTGGAGTTGAAGGAATCGGTTGTACACATTAATTGAAAATGAAGTAGATGTCACTCGCATTACTTAAAAAAAAAGAAAACAAGCTGAAAGTTTAATGGTTTATTTTTGGAACCGTATCAAAATGTCTCTGACTCAAAATAGCTGCATAAAAATGTCAGACTATGAACTATTTAAAAACATTAAGAAAATCTTCTCCAAAGAAAGTAGTGGTATATATTTTATGATAACTGTGAGTAATCAAGAGGATTAGTTCAATAGACACTAAAGATATTTGTGTCCAAAGAGAGTTCTTTACCTTATAGTCTTATCTGTTCTATTGTTTTTTAGATAATGCTGTAAGGATGTAAAGATGCTACTTAAGGGGGCCATAATAATTCACAGGAGAGTGTAAGTACCCAATCTTTCATCTCAGGCCCATAGAATGACTGAAGAATTTAGTCGGTGGGATATATGCACATATATGAATATTGTATTCCCTTGCTTTGTGACTTTTATTGAACTCAGCAATGTAAGAACATAGAAAGGCAAGAGTAGGAGGTGAGCTATATAGAAAATGCTTTTACCTGTTAATTGCAGGTAGTATTTAAGGGGCATGTTTGGAAAGAATGGCATGTCAGCTAGAAGGGAAAAGACAGTAAATTTTATTACCCTGCTTCCATGGAGCCAGTCATGTTTTTCAGTGTTCCTACTGCAAGGTTAAAGGCAGGACCAGGATAGTCCTGCTGGGAGGCTTGTCTGAAGAGGAAAAGAGAAGAAAGGGGACTGGTGATGGGGAGAAGCATGCTATAAAAAGCAAACAACCAACCTTGTAAAAAAAAGCATCCTCTTCCTAAAACCAAGGACAGCACCAATAAAGACTATTACTAGAAATCATTACTTCTATCTTACCATATATCTAGCCAAACAATAATAAACCTCCTTCATTAAAAATGTTTTTCTTCGCCGGGCATGGTGGCTTATGCCCATAATCCCAGAACTTTAGGAGGTCTAGGTGGATGTACATTGGAGGTCAGGAGTTCAAGACCAGCCTGGCCAACATGGTGAAACCCTGTGTGATAGTTAATATTGAGTGTCAGATTGATTGACAAAGTATTGATCCTGGGTGTGTCTGTGAGGGTGTTGCCAAAGGAGATTAACATTTGAGTCAGTGGGCTGGGAAAGGTAGACCCACCCTTAATCTGGGTGGGCACAATCTAATCAGCTGTCAGTGCAGCTAGGATAAAAGCAGGCAGAAGAACGTGAAAAGGCTACCTGGCTTAGCTTCCCAACCTACATCTTTTTTCCATGCTGGATGCTTCCTGCCCTCAAACGTCGAACTCCAAGTTCTTCAGCTTTGGTACTGAGACTGCTTTCCTTGCTGCTCAGCTTACAGATGGCCCACAATAGTGGGACCTTGTGATTCGGTGAGTTAATATTACTTAACAACTTATCATGTTTGATGATGGATCATCAAGTCATCATGTGACCTGAACTGCCTATCATGAACTGGGTGCCCTCTGACCCATTTAGCTATAAAGTAGGTCATGCACAGCAGCATTCCATTATTAAATGGAAGTGGTATATATGTGATTGGGCTCCAGCAGGTCCTGAATGCACAATTAAGTTACATGAGGAAGTGGCTCAAATGCTCATGATCTCTACTCCGGCTGCCTTACCTTCTCTCCCACAGCCTGCACTGATGGCCTCATGGGAAGTTCCCTATAATCAGTTGACAGAGGAAGAGAAGACTAGGGCCTGGTTCACAGATGGTTTAGTACGATATGCAAGCATCACCGAAAAACGGACAGCTGCAGCACTACAGCCCCTTTCCAGAACATCCCTGAAGGATGGTGGAGAAGGGAAATCTTCCCAGTGGGCAGAACTTCGAGCTGTGCACCTAGTTGTTTACTTTGCATGGAAGGAGAAATGGCCAGATGTGTGATTATATACTGATTCATGGAGCATAACCAGTGGTTTGGCTAGATGGTAAGGGACTTAGAAGAAGCATGATTGGAAAATTGGTGACAAATTTGGGGAAGAGGCATGTGGATAGAAGAGGTATGTGGATAGAGGTAAGTGGTCAAAAACTGTGAAGATATTTGTATCCCATGAGTGCTTACCTACAGGTAACCTCAGCAGAGGAGGAGTTTAATAATTAAGTGGATAAGATGACCCACTCTGCGGACACCACTCAGCCTCTTTCCCTAGCCACCCCTGTCATTGCCCAATAGGCCCATGAACAAAGTGGCCATGGTGGCAGGGATGGAGGTTAGACATGGGCACAGCAACATAGACCTTCGCTCACTAAGGCTGACCTGGCTATGGCCACTGCTGAGTGCCTAAATTGCCAGCAGCAGAGGCTGACACTGAGCCCCGATATGGCACTATTTCTCAGGGTGATCGGTCAGCTACCTGGTAGCAGGTTGATTATATTGGAAACTTCCATCATGGAAAGGGAAAAGGTTTGTCCTCACTGGAATAGACACTTACTCCAGACATGGGTTTTCTATCCTGCATGCAGTGCTTCTGCCAAGACACCATTCATGGACTCTCAGAATGCCTTACCCACTGTTACGATATTCCACACAGCATTGCCTCCGGTCAAGGCACTTGCTTTATGACTGAAGAAGTGCAGCAGTGGGCTTATGCTCATAGAATTCACTGGTCTTACCATGTTCCCCATCATCCTGAAGCAACTGGATTGACAGAACGGTGGAATGACCTTTCAAAGTCACAATTACAATGCCAACTAGGTGACAATACTTTTCAGGGCTGAGGAAAAGTTCTCCAAAAGGCCGTGTATGCTCCGAATCAGCATCCAATACATGGTACTGTTTCTCCCATAGCCAGGATTAATGGGTCTAGGAATTAAGAGGGGGGAAGTGGCAGCACTTGCCATTAGCCCTAGTGATCCACTAGCAAAATTTTTGCTTAGTTTCCATGACATTACGTTCTGCTGACCTAGAGGTCTTAATTCCAGAAGGAGGAATGGTGCCACCAGGAGGCACAACAACGATTCCATTAAACTAGAAGTTAAGACTGCCACCTGGACACTTTGGGTTCCTCCTACCTTTAAGTCACCAGGCTAAGAAGGGAGTTACAGTGTTGGCTGGGGTGATTGACCCGGACTATCAAGATGAAATCAGTCTACTAGTCCACAACAGAAGTAAGGAAGAGTATGCAAGGAATTCAGGAGATCCCTTAGGGTGTCTTTTAGTATTACCACGCCCTGTGATTAAGGTCAATGGGAAACTACAACAGCCCAATCCAGGCAGTTGGCCCAGACCATGCTGAATGAAGGTCTGGGTCACTCCACCAGAAAAAAAGCACGGCCTGCCAAGGTGCTTGCTGAAGGCAAAGGGTAAACAGAAACGTAGAAGAAGGTTATCATTGATGCCAGCTATGACTATGCAACCAGTTGCAGAAATGGTGACTAGAATTGTCATGAGTGTTTTCTCCTTCTTTTGTTAAAAACATCATGTGTGTGTATATATACACTTGTACTAAGAAAATAACTTCATTTTATTTCCTTTTTCCTTTATCATGTGACATAAGATTTATTTACTTCATATCCGCATTTAAATATTATTAACTTGATTTTGGGGATTGCTGCATTTCCAGTTGTACCAAGGATAGTTGCATTATGTTAGGTGTAATCATGACCTTATTATTGCTTTTATTTGAGGATTATGTATGATCTCAGGAGATGTATATGGGTTCAAGTTGACAAGGGGTCAACTTGAGTGTCAAGGAGTCATACTGAGTGTCAACTTGATTGGATTAAGGGATGCAGAGAATTGATCCTGGGTATGTCAGTGAGGGTGCTGCCAGAGGAGATTAACATTTGGTCAGTGGGCTGGGAAAGGGAGAACGACCCTTAATCTTAGTGGGCACAATCTAATCAGATGCCAGTATAGGCAGGATAAAGCAGAAAGAAGAACATGAAAAGGCTAGATTGGCTTGGCGTCCCAGGGTACATCCTTCTCCCAGGCTGGATGCTTCCTGCCCTTGAACATCAGACTCCAAGTTCTTCAGCTTGAGGACTCAGACTGCTTCCTTTCTTCTCAGCTTACAGTGGCCTATTGTGCGACCTTGTGATTGTTTGAGTTAATATTACTTAATAACTCCTCCCCTTTATATATAAATATCTATCTTATTAGATCTGTCCCTCTGGAGAACCTTGAGTAACCACCCCTTCCCGCCCCCTGCAGTCTCTACTAAAAATACAAAAAACATTAGCCCAGCATGGTGGTGCATGTCTATAATCCCAGCTACTTGGGGGGCTGAGGATCACTTGAACCCAGGAGGACGAGGTTGTAGTGAGCTGACATCATGCCAGTGCACTCCACCCTGGGTGACAGAGGAAGACTGTCTTAAAAACAAAAACAACAAAAAAAGTTTTTCTTACTTGAAACAAGTACAGTACTTTAAAAAAACTAATTGCATATTTATTCCAAATCCATTCATCAGCTTTTCTAAATATTGATGTAATTATGCTCTTTTCTTCAAAATATACGGGCAATCAAAGTGCTGAAAAGGACTATCTGAGAATGTTAGAAATTCAATAACATGTAACTTGACCCTTAAGCATGATTTCCAGTTGCTGAAATATAAATATAAATTGCCAGTACTTTTCAATAGAATTTATGCCAAAGATAGAATCGATCTATATTTGCACTGTCCAATAGAGTAGCCACTACTGGTTATTGAATACTTGAAATGTACACAGTGTAACTATGAACTAAAAGTTTAACTTTATTGAATTTTAATTCATTTACATTTATATGGCCATATTGTGGCTGTTGGCTACAATATTAGACAGCACATACCTGTCACCCCAGGATATGAAGATGCTATTCAGTGGGTCTGCGCTAGGGCCTCAGAGGCTGCATTTCTACCAAGTGCCCACCTGGTGATGCCAATGCTGTTGATGTATGGACTACACTCCCAGTGGCAAGAGTATCAGCCAACTGTAGTTAATTACCAACAACACTTTGCCACTTTGGAACCACGTCACTTCCTTCCTGATTCTCAAAGGTGTTTCTTCTGTTGTCAGGTGAACTTTATCAGAATATTGATTTTAAGCTTTAGAATATGTTCCTGAAATGCCTACTTCTGCTGGTTCATGTTTACTTCCTTAACCAATATAGACTTCTGGAGTAGTTTGACCTGGCAGCATATTACACTCACCTGGGGATCTTTTTCTGCTCATTTAAATCAATCTGGAACCAGGCATCAGTATTTTTCAGAAGCTCCCCAGGTGATTCTAATACATAGCCCAGTTTGTAAATTTCAAATATGTGTATGTTTTATAGTCAAGAGCTCAAAACCAAAGTAATGCTAACACAGAGCATTGTTAATAAAATTGCTGACATTCTGAATCTTGACCTAGATTGGTCCACGTTCCCCAGTTTCGCTTCTTTGAATTGAATCTGCTGTTTGCTTACACTGTATAGACTGTGGTAAAATGCATTGGCCCCACCCTCTCCACAGCGCCACCACTACTCCTACCTCATCACCAAGTGGAAAAAATAAAGAAGGTACCAAGACTTTAATATATTTTGTTGTTGTTGTTGTTTCGTTTTGGTTTTTTGAGACGGAGTTTCGCTCTTGTTACCCAGGCTGGAGTGCAATGGCGCCATCTCGGCTCACTGCAACCTCCGCCTCCTGGGTTCAGGCAATTCTCCTGCCTCAGTCTCCTGAGTAGCTGGGATTACAGGCACGCGCCACCATACCCAGCTATTTTTTTGTATCTTTAGTAGAGATGGGGTTTCGCCATGTTGACCAGGATGGTCTCGATCTCTTGACCTCGTGATCTACCCGCCTCAGCCTCCCAAAGTACTGGGATTACAGGCGTGAGCCACCCCGCGGCCAGCAAGACTTTAATAGTAAGAGAATTTAGGTCTCTAGCTTATTTTTGCTCTAGGGAAAAAGCACCAAAATCATAACATTTTCTATTTCAGCATAGGTTGAGCATGCTTAATCAGAAAATCTGAAATTTGAAATGCTCCAAAAACTGAAACTTTTGGAGCACCAACATGACACTCAAAGAAAAATCTCACTGGAGCATTTCAGATTCTAGATTTTCAGGTTAGGGATGCTCAACCAGTTAGTATAATACAAATATTTCAAATTTTTTAAAAATCCAAGATCCAAAACACTTCTGGTCTCAAGCATCTCAGATAAGGGATACTCAACCTGTACTTTCTGAACAGGTGACTCTGGAGTTTTGCTTTTTGGCAGATGTCATTGTCTGACCTAAACCAATGCATTGCCTTCTCTTCATCCTTCACTGCACCAGTTCCTAGGTAAACAAAAGATAATATATATTTTTTTAAATGACTCAGTTAACTGCTTAATGCTAAAACCTATAAGCCTACAGATAAATGAGTTTGGTGAAGAGTTAATTGTGGTTTTTGCCATTACTCTTAGAACTCTAACCAGCAAACCTCTCCCTACCTCTTTTCCCCAAGTAAATGGCACTTGAGAAACAAAGTTACTTTACCTTTGAGGTATCTTTGTCCAACAACATACTGAGCACTGGGTACCCAAAATGAGCATAAAAATGTGCCACCTGGAAATGAAAGCTCTGGGAATACAGCCAGATGTAAAGGAGAGAGATCATGGCTCCCACTGTGGCCAGGAGCTGCAAAAAAGAAAAAGGAGACAGGAAGAAAAGCATGGGAATCTACCACTTTAGCTATGGTTTAGATATGAAAGAAATGAGTATTTTCTATGAGAAAAGCATTCCAGGATGAATTGCATATGATTTAAAGAGGAAATGTATCCATCAATTGGCCTCTGTTGGGCAAACAATATTTATTGTCACTAGTCTTTTATTTTTAGACAGTCTTATATGTACTTTTCCTAGGTGATACAACAGAACTGAATTGCATAATTAAGTAAACTGGATGCTGACCAATAGGATCTTGGAAGTTTATAAAAGAAAAACAATTGAGGCAGAAGCAATAGCAGAAGTGAAAAAAAGAATTTATGCATTTGTTATTTGGGCAGGGACCTGTGAGGGGCTAAGATTTGGAGCAGAGGAAGATTCATGTCTTGCTTTGTCGCTGTCTGGAGAAGCCACAGTCCTGGCCCATTTTCCCAATATCTCCAGCTGCTTCTATAGAAATGACAGACCTCAGACTCTACTTGCAGCTTTCTTCCTAAAAAGTCCTGGAAAGTCAGTGAACCTGCAGAAGAAAAAGGAAGATGAAGTCTCACGGCCCAAACCATAGCCTAAGCCGACAATATGAGGAAACTTTCTAAAAGAACCTGGGGTTTAGCAGGAGTTTTGACATCACTGTTCTTAGCAGTTTGAGCATGCTATCTAATTCTCTTCAGGAAGCCCCCTTTTCCATCATGAGAAGCTTGTACCTCAATGGACTGATGCCCAAAACAAGTTCACATTGTCCAACCTAATCAGCATGGCCATTAGCATTTCCAGAGACTTGGCAGATACCCTCTGGGATGTCAATTCATACAGATATCCATGACTGACAGGGAAATAAATTCTGTGAGGCAACTATGAAATACAGCAAGACCACAAACTGCACTAGCAGCATGGAAAGCTCAGCAGCCTCTAGCCCATCGCCTGAGCATGCTTGACTGGCTTCTAAGGAGGAGCTCATAATCTGGAAAAAACAAAGTGGGGTTGACCATTTTCCCTTTCGGGTGCAATCTATTTCTAAGAGAAGAAAGGAATGCTGCATCTACCCTGAAAACCCAGGTCTCTAGGGCTGGCATGAAGGGTACAGATCTATTATTGACTTCAAGACCAAGAACTGAACTTGGAAAGTGGTGGTTATTGGTGGTTACAGATAATTGTATATGACAAAGTCTGTATGACAGTCTTTGTGTTTATGTATATATACATATATTTAATACTAATACTATTCTCTGTGCATTGTTGAATTTTTGTTTGTTTGCTGTATGTTTGGTCAGACTGTTCTAATTTTTTTCCTCCTATACAGTAATCTCTGGATTCTGTTTCATGAATACACTACAGCCTTCTACAGTAACTCTGTATGTTACAGGGTTTCATAGCAGATGGATATCTGGTTTTAAGACTCCTCAAATCTTTTCTGAAGTTATTTCATTTATTCAGTTTTGTTTTGAATGTGTTTAACACTGTTCTGATCGCCATAGATAAAATAGTGGGTAAAACAAGGTAAATGTCCTGCTCTATTATAGCTTATGCTGTAATAAGGATAGAGAAATGAGGACACAGACAGTGAGTAAAACACACAAGATATTGGATACAAATAAATGCCATAGAAAAACATGAAGACTCTGGCCGGGCGCGGTGGCTCAAGCCTGTAATCCCAGCACTTTGGGAGGCTGAGGCGGGTGGATCACGAGGTCAAGAGATCGAGACTATCTTGGTCAACATGGTGAAACCCCGTCTCTACTAAAAGTACAAAAAATTAGCTAGGCATGGTGGCGTGTGCCTGTAATCCCAACTACGCAGGAGACTGAGGCGGGAGAATTGCTTGAACCCAGGAGGCAGAGGTAGCAGTGAGCCGAGATCACGCCATTGCACTCCAGCCTGGGTAACAAGAGCAAAACTCCATCTCGGAAAAAAAAAAAAAGAAAAAAGAAAGAAAAACTTTATAAAGACTCAAAGGACATTAGGGAATATCTGTCTTTCTCTCCCTCACACACACACAGCCCTCACTCTGGCGGAAGCAAGCTACCATGTTGTAAATAGCCTTGTAGATTGGGCCGCATGACAAAGAACTGATGTCGCCAGCCAGTAATCAGCAGGGCAACGTAGCTTGAAATCAGAACCTCCCTCAGTCAGGCCTTTCAACGACTACAGCCCCAGCTGATAAATTGATTGCTGCCTCACGAGAGAGTCTGCGCCCAGATGCCTGACCCACAGAAACTATGAGACAATAAATGTATGTTTTACACAACTAAGTTTTGAGTACTTCGTTACATAGCAACAGATAATGAATACAGGGCCTGCTGGCCATTTAAAGCACTTTGGCTTTTACCCAGAGTAGAACGAAAAGCCACTGAAGGGTTTTAAGAGAGAAGTGATGTGATCTGGCATGTTTTAACAGAATTATTCTGGCCTCTGTGAGAATAAAGTGAAGGGAGGCAAGGGCAGAAACTGGAATAACAGTTAGGGAGCTATTGTGAAAATATAAGCAATACCGAAGATCGAATGGGAGCATGATCCGTGGTAGGAACAGAGCAACAGTGAAGTAATCAGATTCTGAAAACACTAATATTAGATCTAAGAGCATCTACTGTTTCAATGTGGGTGTGACAGAGATGGAAGTGTGTGTACCTTTACTTTCTTCATTTTTAATTTGTTTTGAAATTCTAATTTATTCTTGCAATCATTGAATATTTATTTAAAGTCTACTATGCTGCTATGTCCCCTCCAAAATTCAGGTTGAAGCTTAATCCCCAATGCAACAGTATTAAGAGATGTGGCATTTGGGAAGTGACTAAGTCATAAGGGTCCTGTCATTCTAAACAGCATTAGAACCATTATTAAAAAGGGCTCTAGGTTGAAGAGAGCTTTGCCTTTCCACCTTCTGCCACGTGAGGACATAGCAACAAGGTGCCCTCTTGGAAACAGGGAGCAGGTCTTATCATGCACCAATCTTGTACCTTGATCTTGGACTTAGCCTCCAGAACTGTCAGAAATAAATTTCTGTTGTTTATAGATTGCTCAGTCTGTGGTATTTTGTCATAGCAGCACAAACAGATTAAGACATGTGCCTGTTATATAGTCTGTTTGCTTTTAAGACAGTTAATCTTTAGTTTCAGAGATTTTTTTCTAACTTTAGTGGGAAGCCATTGGCACACTTTTAGCAGAGAATAAACATATGATTTACGTTTTAGAAAAATCTCTCTAGCTTTATATAGGGAATTGACCATATGGGAGCAAGTGAAGAAGCAGGGAGACCAATTAGAAGACTATTGCAGCTGGGCGCAGTAGCACGTGTTTGTAATGCCAGCTATCCTGGAGGCTAAGGAGGAGAGAGGATGTGAATCCAGAAGTTCAAGTCCAGTCTGGGCAACATAGCCAGACCCTATGTCTTGGAAGGAAGAAAGAAAGGAAGAAAGAGAGGAAGAAAAAAAGGAAGAAAAGAAAAAAGAGGGAAGAAAGGAAAGAGTGGAAAATATTAAAAACTACATTTCTTAATATCTGAGAAGGAATTTGTACCATGTAAAGGAAGCAGACTAAAATGAATCTTGACTGGGCACAGTGGCTCATGCCTATAATTCCAGCATTCTGGGAGGCAGGGGTGGGAAGATCACTTGAGGCCAGGAGTTTGACACCAGCCTGCGCAACATAGTGACGCCCCATCTATATAAAATAAAAAACATTAGCTGGGCGTGGTGGCACATGTCTGCAGTCCCAGCTACTTGGGCAGCTGAGGCAGGAGGATCACTTGAATCCAGGAGTTCGAGACTGCAGTAAGCCATGACTGCACCACTGCACTCCAAGCTGGGCAACAGAGTAAGACCCTGTCTCTAAAACCAAAAATATATAATAAATAAAAAGAACTCCAAGGTACAGGATTAGAATTAAAAGCATCAGCATCAAGTCAGGTATAAAACGGACACATATGCATACATACACACATAAATAAATAAAAATAGTTACAATCATATGCTTGTATACATACCTATATACGTGCATACATACATATATTTCCTAGCTCTTTCTACCAAAAACTCCCAATGCAATGACACCTCAGTAATGATGAACATGAGAACCCAGATCATTGTTTCATTCTTTTAATAAGTGGTATCCTTCATTAAAAGAAATCAAGGGTCAGACAGGCATGGTGGCTCATGCCAATAACCCCAATACTTGGGGAGGCCAAGGCAGGTGGATCACTTCAGGTCAAGAGTTCAAGACCAGGCTAGCCAACAAAGTAAAACCCCATCTCTACTAAAAATACAAAAATTAGCCAAGTGTGGTATACGCTTATAACCCCAGCTACTTGGGAGGCTGAGGCAGGAGAATCACTTGAACTCATGAGGCAGAGGTTGCAGTGAGTGGAAATCGTACCACTGAACTCTAGCCTGGGTGACAGAGTAAGGCTCTTATCTCAAAAAAAAAAAAAAAAGAAAAGAAAAGAAGGAAAAAGAAATCAAGGGTCCTTAAAGAAATGGCTAACTCCGGGGGACCCAGAACACTGTTTCATTATTTTAATAAATATAATCCTTTATTATAAGAAATCAAGGGGCCAAGCACGGTGGCTTACGCCTGTAATCCCAGCACTTTGGGAGGCCGAGGTAGAAGAATAACAAGGTCAGGAGTTCGAGACCAGCCTGGCCAACATAATGAAACCCCATCTCTACTAAAAATACAAAATTTAGCAGGGCATGGTGGTGCACGTCTGTAGTCCCAGCTACTTGGAAGGCTGAATCAGGAGACTCACTTGAACACAGGAGGTGGAGGTTGTGGTGAGCTGAGATCACACCACTGCACTCCAGCCTGGGCAACAGAGCAAGACTCTGTCTCCCCCTACCCAATAAATAAATAAATAAATAAATAAATAAATAAATAAATAAATAAAAGAGAAATAAAGGATTCTTTAGGAAATGGCTAATTGTACTTGGAGCATCTCATTATCTCTAAAAAACATACACAGTAAGTGATGAAGCTATGTCAAAAGGACAGAGAAGTCAGTTTAACAGGGCCAAAACTGGTCAAATCTGGGATAATATCCACATCACAATAAATAATAATATCATCAAATGAAAACTCAGTAACTAAAATTGGAATCCATGAATCCATACTGATATAAATAATAAAGAAACGTGAGAAGAGAAATTTATTATAGTAGAGTGCCAACTAATAACTGCAGAAAAAAGCAAATAAGGAAGCAGCCATTTGGCAACCCTCATTATGATAGTCAATTCAGGTGGAAATTCTCAATGAATGCTAATACTGATGTGGAACACTCAATGAGAAACGGGATATTAGCGTAAAATCTTAGAAGTGTTGCTTTCAAATGTTAATTGGTCTTAAAGAAATATTGAGCCTTTGGAAATCTAGTAAACACTAACATAAACATGTGCCCAAGATCAAGCAGTGGAGCAGATCAACATTGTGTGGTGCCTCCTGATATGATGCACTAGGAAGAGTACAGCTTCACTTCTGCAATAGTCCTACCACAAATGCATGACTTGTGTCTGATCATGAAGAAACATCTGACAGATCTGTGTTTAGGATTGTCCCAAATTAGAGGAATCTAAAGAGACATGGCCACTAAATGTGATGCTAGTTCCTGGATAGGACACTGGACCAAAGAGAGGCTGGAAGCATTGTTGGGACAGTTGGCAAAATATGAACAAAGTTTGTGGATTCAATTGTAGTTGTTCCATCAATGTTGATTTTTTTATTGGCAGCCAAGTATATTCTTACTATGGCAGAGTGTCCCAGTTTAGGGCATGTATATACTGAAGTATTTAGGGAGTAATGAGACATCAGATAAGAAGAGAGAGAGAGAAGTGATAAATATATATGCATAGTAAAATGTTAAGTAATCATCCAGATAAAAAGGATTGTTTTGTTCAGGCCAGGCAAGGTGGCTCACGCCTGTAATCCCAGCACTTTGCGAAGCAAAGGCAGGAATATTGCTGGAGGCGAGAAGTTTGAGAACAACCTTAGCAACAAAGTAAGACCCCATCTCTATAAAATATTAAAAATTTAGTTGGGCATGATGGTACCAATTACTTGAAAGGATGAGAGGGGAGGATAGCTTGAGCTTAGCATCACTTCTGCGATAGTCCTGCAACAAATGCATGTCTTGTGTCTGGTCACAAAGAAACATCAGATAGACCTGTGTTTAGGATTGTCCCAAATTGAAGGAATCTAAGGAGACATGGCCACCAAACATAATGCAAGTTCCTGGATGGGACAAGGTTGCAGTGACCCATGATCACCCCACTTCACTTCAGCCTGGGTGACAGAGCAAAACCCTGTCTGAAAATAAATAATAGTTTATTTTTTATTCTGGCAAAATTTCTAGATGTTTGAAACTGGTTTAATTTTTTAATTTAAAAAGCAAATTGCAGTTCTTTAAACACACACACACATTATATATATATATATATATATATATATATATATATATATATAAAATTGATTTATAAAATCAATTTTTTCTGTTATAATTCATCTTGGCCAAAAAAATATATAAGCCAATATATAAAGAACAGCTAGGCAATATTTCACAATGACCAAATCCAAATGGCAATAATGACAAAGAAATAAACACAGAGTAGTTTTGTTTTGTCACTGCCATCTATAATTTTATACCATCAGCTCAAAGCAGTGGGTCTGAAACTTTCTCCAAAATAAAGTTACGGCCATTTTTTAATTATATTTACTAATTTTAAAAAGCCTGAAAAAAGTGGAAATAAGATGTATTTGAAAAGTCTCTATTTTCTTCTTATAAACACAAATGTTACTTTTTAATATTTTCCCATCATTGTTTGACCACTTGGTGTTTTTACACATGATCTTATATCTGGGTCCATTGGCAAATGCCTTGTGAAAATACCAATCTTTTGAGAAATTGCTTTATCTTCTTTCTCTTTTTGATTGTTTACATTTTTAAATAACTTATATAGCTTGTGTTATAGGAGGTAGATACTAGATGAACAATAAAATACGTGAGTAAAGTTACAACTGTGATAAGTGCTAGGATCTAACCATCGAGAGGTTAATTTCTCCATTTCTTTGTATTAAAGGGCAAGGGTTAGCTTTTGGTAAGATGAGGCTGAAGAAGGAGATAGAAGATAAATTATGAAAAGCTTTGACCAAACGCCATGCTAAAGATTTTGGTCTTCATATTCAGAGCAAATAGGAAGTCTCTGGAAAGTTAATGTACATAGGATAGGAAGGAAAGAGAAACATAATCATTTTGAGTTTCAAAAATAGTATAGACCACTACATAGATTTGTAGTCTCCAATGTGGAGTATATACAAGATGTTCCACTGGACAGCAAGGAAAAAATGTTTGAACTTCTACAAACACATATTAAAAACTTAAGCTCTACTAATATTTATCCTAGGGATTCACATGTCAGGCGCCATGAGTCATTTAAAGCAGGTGACGTAATATAAGGAAAGGATGAGAGTTTCACAGTGTTGATTTTCACATATTGGCTGTGACCCTGTTTATGTATGCCAGGTTAAGTGGATTTATGGATATAATGCTAGTTTAACTGAAATAATCTTCAAACCATAGACATAATCTTAAAAAGACTGCTATAAAAACCCATGGAATGAAATAATATTAACCTTGTAAGGCATGGTGATCAAGAAATTTCCCTGGGTTTCTGACTTGCATGACTCCAGTCACTGGAATAAGAGAAGCAGGTGTAGGCATATTACAGGAGAGACAGGGCAAGGGCTCATGACTTTGGTTGAATCATATGTAAAACAACCTGTTGGGTGTGAGTGTCTGGAATTTATAGATGTCCATATTAAACATTGAATTGTCTATGTAAAGGTTGTGTTTTAGGATACATAGACCTTAATGAAATCTTTAAAGATCAAAATTTCAATTTCTGAGATCCTCAAATCTCTCTTGATCTGTCTTTCCTTATTGTCTGTAATTAGAATTCTATATTTATTCTGATATTTTTTAAGTTTTTCTAAAGGTAAGGGCAAATGTTTTCAATCTTAGGAGGTTTTTACTTTTCTAAAATAAGTAGATGTATTAATGCCATTTTACATGAGTGCTAGTTTAAAAGAGGCACTTGAGAAAGGCAACAACAACCAAAAACACATTTTCACTTCCATGAAGAGCATTGAAGTTCCTTACACCAGAGGACCCTCTCTAGTCTGAATCCCAGAGAAATATTGAACACAAGGCCACAGGACTAGAACCAGGAGAAGATCCAAGATGGCCCTTTAAGAGCAGCTCAGGATCGTAGCTCCCAGTGAAAGTGCAGAGGGTGAGTGGATGCAGTATTTCCAGATGGATCTTTATTGCCCACAGACCAGGAGATTCCCAGGCAAAGGAGCCCCGCTGGTCACCAGCGTGGCTGTTTTGCCAGCACCACAGCACAGTGGCTCTCCATACAAAATACACTGGTCTGGTTGCCCTTTTAAGCTGGCAGTTGAAGCTCCAAAAAGGCAGATCCCCCCATTCATCTGTTTCAGGTCTGAAACAGGGAGCCAGGCCAGGAGATTCCCAGGCAGCACTGTTGTTTCAGCCGGCGCAGTGGGTCGCCACATGGGAAATCACACAGATCCCGGTGCCCTTTCAGTAGGTGACTGGAACACCTGGGAGAGAGTCAACCATTCAACTTAAAAAAAAAAAAGGCTCTGAGGCAGGGAGCCAGGTGATCAGGCTTGGTGGGTCCCACTCCCACAAAAACAAAAACACAAACACAAACAACAGCAATTGGAAATGCTCGGGGTTGAGAGTTTCACGGCAAGTAAAGCTGAACCCAGGATGGTTCAGCCCGGTGGGGGAGGGGCGTCTGCCATTACTGAGGCACTCAACCCCTACATAGGTAGTCCGCCATTGCTGAGGCAGCCTGTCATTGCTGAGGCAACCTGCCATAACAGAGAGAGTCCACCATTACAGAGGTGGGCCACAATTGCTGAGGCAGTTCTAACAACACCCATATAAACAGGACTGCAGGGAAGTTCACAAGGCAGCAGGGCGGAGCCCACAGCAGCTCAGCAAATCCTCTGCAGGCAGACAGTGACTAGGCTGCCTCCTTGCTGGGCAGGGTGGCCCTGAAACAAAAAAGGCAGCAGCACAACGGATACTCATAAATAAAGCCCCAACTCCCCAGGACAGAGCACCTGGGGAAAAAAACAGAGGTTTATGAGTTCTGCTGCAACAGACTTAAACGTACCTGCCTAACAGCTCTGAATGAACAATGGAGCTCACAGCTCAGCACTTGAGCTCCTATAAAGAACAGACTGTCTCCTCAAGCAGCTCCCTGACCCCCGAATATCCAAAGAGTCACCTCACAAAGGACTGATCAGACTGACATTTGGCCGGCATCATTCTGGGACAAAGATAGCAGAAGAAGAAACTGTTCTTACTATTCTGCAGGTGCTGCAGGTGATCCCCAGGCAAGCAGGGCCTGGAGTGGACCTCAGCAGTCCTACAGCAGAGGGGCCAGACTGTTAGAAGGAAAACTAAGAAACAAATAACTTCATCACCAACAATCTGGATGTACACTCAGAGACCCAATCTGAAAATCAGCAACTACACAGACGAAAGGTAGATAAATCAACAAAGATGGGAAGAAACTGGTGCAAAAAGGAGGAAAACACCTGAAACCAGAACACCTCTCCCCCTACAAGGGATCACAACTCCTCACCAACAAGGGAACAAAGCTGGATGGAGAATGAGTGTGAGGAAATGACAGAATCAGACTTCAGAAGGTGGGTAATGAGAAACTTCCGTGAGCTAAAAGAACATGTTCTAACTCAATGAAAAGAAACTAAGAACCTTGAAAAAAGATTTGATGAAATGATAACAAGAATGGACAACTTAGAGAGGAATATGAGTGAATTGATGGAGCTGAAAAACACAACACAAGAACTTCACGAAGCATGCACAAGTTTCAACAGCCGAATTCACCAAGTAGACAAAAGGATATCAGAGGTTGAAAATCAACTCAGTGAAATAAAACGAGAAGGCAAACTTAGAGAAAAAAGTGCAAAAAGGAATGAACAAAGTCTCCAAGAAATGTGGGACTATGTGAAGAGACCTAATCTACATTTGATAGTTGTACCTTAATGTGACAAAGAGAATGAATCCAAGCTGGAAAATACTCTTCAGGATATTATCCAGGAAAACGTCCCCAACCTAGAAAGGTAGGCCAATATTTAAGTCCAGGAAATACAGAGAACACCACAAAGATAGTCTTCAAGAAGAGCCAGAGAGAAAGGTTGGGTTACCCACAAAGGGAAGCCCATCAGACTCACAGCAGATCTCTCGGCAGAAACCCTACAAGCCAGCAGAGAGTGGGGGCAAATATTCAACATCCTTAAAGAAAAGAACTTTCAACCCAGAATTTCATATCCAGCCAAACTGAGCTTCATAAGTGAAGGAAAAATAAAATGCTTTGTGAACAAGGAAGTACTCAGAGATTTTGTCACCACCAGGCCTGCTTTACAAGAGCTCCTGAAAGAGGCACTACACATAGAAAGAAACAACCAGTACCAGCCACTCCAAAAAATACCAAATGCTAAAGAGCATCAACAAAATTAAGAATCTGCATCAACTAACAGGCAAAAGAGCCAGCTAGCATCAAAATGGCAGGATCAAATTTACACATAACAATATTAACCCTAAATGTAAATGGGCTAAATACACCAATCAAAAGACACAGACTGGCAAATTGAATAAAAAGCCAAAACCCATCAGTGTGCTGTATCCAGGAAACCCATCTCACATGCAAGGATACACAAAGGCTCAAAATATAGGGATGGAGGAAGATTTACCAAGCAAATGGAGAGCAAAAAAAAGCAGGAGTTGCAATTATCATCTCTGATAAAATAGAATTTAAAGCAACAAAGATCAAAAGAGACAAAGAAGGACATTACATAATGGTAAAAGGATCGATACGACAAGAAGAGTTAACGATCCTAAATATATACGGACCCAATACAGGAGCACCCAGATACATAAGGCAAGTTCTTAATGACTTACAAAGAGACTCAGACTCCCACACAATAATAGTGGGAGACTTTAACACTCCACTGTAAATATTAGACAGATCAACCAGACAGAAAATTAACAAGGATATCCAGGACTTGAACTCATACCTGGAACAAACAAACCTGATAGACATTTACAGAACTCCCCAACCCAAATCCACAGAATATACATTCTTCTCAGCACCACATCACACCTACTCTAAAATTGACCACATAATTGGAAGTAAATCACTCCTCAGCAAATGCAAAAGAACAGAAATCATAACAGTCTCTCAGACCACAGTGCAATCAATTTAGAACTCAGAATTCAGAAACTAACTCAGAACCGCACAGCTTCATGGAAACTGAACAACTGGCCCTTGAATGTTGACTGGGTAAACAATGAAATGAAGGCAGAAATAAAGAAGTTCTTTGAAACCAATAAGAACAAAGACACAACATACTGGAATCTCTGGGACACATTTAAAGCAGTCTCTAGAGGGAAATGTATAGCAATAAGTGCCCATATGAGAAGAGTGGAGAAATCCAAAATTGACACCTATTGTCAAAATTGAAAGAGCAAGATCAAAAAAACTCAAAACCTAGCAGATGACAAGAAATAACTATGATCAGAGCAGAACTGAAGGAGATAGAGACACAAAAAACCCTTCAAAAAAATCAATAAATCAAAGAGTTGGTTTTTTGAGAAGATCAACAAAATAGACAGACCACTAGCCAGATTAATAAAAAAGAAAAGAGAGAATAACCAAATAGATGCAATAAAAAATGATAAAGTGGAAATCACCACAGATCCAACAGAAATTCAAACCATCATCAGAGAATATTACAAACAACTATATGCACATAAACTAGTAAACCTGGAAGAAATGAATAAATTCCTGAACATTTGCATCCTCCCAAGACTAAACCAGGAAGAGGTCAAAACCATGAATAGACCAATAACAAGATCTGAAGTTGAGGCAGAAATTAAGAGCCTACCACACACAAAAAAAGCCCAGGTCCAGATGGGTTCACAGCCGAATTCTACCAGACACACAAAGAGGAACTGTTACCATTCCTTCTGAAACTATTCCAAATAATCCAAATAGAGGGAATCCTTCCCAAATCATTTTATGAGACCAGCATCATCCTGATACCAAAACCCAGCAGAGACTCAACAAGAAAAGAAAACTTCAGGCCAATATCCAGGATGAACATAGATGCAAAAATCTTCAAGAAAATACTGGCAAACCAATTGCAACAGCACATCAAAGAGCTTATCCACCATGATCAAGTAGGATTCATCCCAGGAATGCAAGGCTGGTTCAACATATGCAAGTCTATAAACGTAATTCACCACATAAACAGAACCAAAAACAAAAACCACATGATTGTCTCAATTGATGCAGAGAAGGCCTTGACAAAATTCAACAGCCCTTTATGCTAAAAAAAAAAACCCTCAATAAACTCGGTATTGACGGAACGTATCTCAAAATAATAAAAGCTATTTACGACAAACCAACAGCCAATATCATACTGAATGGACAAAAACTGGAAGCATTTCCTTTGAAATCTGGCACTAGACAAGGATGCCCTCTCTCACCACTCCTATTCAATATAGTACTGGAAGTTCTAGCCAGAGCAATCAGTCAAGAAAAAGAAAAAAGGGTATAAAAATAGGAAAAGAGGAAGCCAAATTGTCTCTATTTGCACACGACATGATAGTATACCTAGAAGACCCCATTGCTTTAGCCCAAAATCTCCTGAAACTGATAAGCAACTTCAGCAAAGTCTCAGGATACAAAATCAATGTGCAAAAATCACAAGCATTTCTATACACTGATAACAGACTTAAAGAGAGCCAAATCAAGAACAAACTGCCATTCACAATTGCTACAAAGAGAATAAAATACCTAGGAATACATCTAACAAGGAACATAAAGGACCTCTTCAAAGAGAACTACAAACCACTGCTTAACAAAATAAGAGGACACAAACAGATGGAGAAACATTCCATGTTCATGGTTAGGAAGAATTAATATCATGAAAATGGCCATACTGCCCAAAGTAATTTACAGATTCAACACTATCCCCATCAAGCTACCAATGACCTTCTTCACAGAACTGGAAAAAACCACCATAAACTTCATATGGAACCAAAAGAGAGCCCGCATAGCCAAGTCAATTCTAAGCAAAAAGAACACAGCTAGTGGCACTACACTACTGGACTTCAAACTACACTACAAGGCTACAGTAATCAAAACAGCATGGTACTGGTACCAAAACAGAGATATAGACCAATAGAACAGAACAGAGGCATCGGAGGCAACACAACATATCTACAAGCATACAGTATTTCATAAACCTGATAAAAACAAGCAATGGAGAAAGGATTTCCTGTTTATTAAATGGTGTTGGGAAAACTGGCAAGCTATGTGCAGAAAGCAGAAACTGGACCCCTTCTTGACACCTTACACTAAAATTAACTTGAGATGGATTAAAGACTTAAACATAAGACCTAACACTGTAAACACCCTAGATTAAAATCTAGGCAAAACCATTCAGGACATAGGAGTAGGCAAGGACTTTATGACCAAAACACCAAAATCATTGGCAACAAAAGCCAAAATAGACAAATGGGACCTAATCAAACTTCACAGCTTCTGCACGGCAAAAGAAATAGTCACTAGAGTGAATCGGCAACCAACCGAATGGGAAAAAAATTTTGCAGTTTACCCATCTGACAAAGGGCCGATACCCAGTATTTACAAAGAACTCAAATAGATTTACAAGAAAAAAACAAACAAGCCCATTCAAAAGTGGGCAAAGGATACGAACAGACACTTTACAAAAGAAGACATACATGAGGCCAACAAACATGAAAAAATGCTCATCATCACTGGTCATTAGAGAAATGCAAATCAAAACCACATTGAGATACCATCTCACACCAGTTAGAATGGCAGTCATTAAAAAATCTGGAGACAACAGATGCTGGAGAGGATGTGGAGAAATAGGAACACTTCTACACTGCTGGTGGAAGTGTAAATTAGTTCAACCATTGTGGAAGACAGTGTGGCGATTCCTCAAGGACCTAAAAATAGAAATTCCATTTGACCCAGCAATCCCATTACTGGGTATATATCCAAAGGTTTATAAATCGTTCTACTATAAGGACACATGCACACAAATGTTCATTGCAGCACTGTTTACAATAGCAAAGGCCTGGAATCAACCCAAATGCCCATCAATGATAGACTGGACAGGGAAAATGTGGCACATATATACCATGGAATATTATGCAGCAATCAAAAATGATGAGTTTGTGTCCTTTGTAGGGACGTGGATGAACCTGGAGAACATCATTCTCAGCAAACTGACACAAGAACAAAAAATGAAATGCCGCATGTTCTTACTCATAGGTAGGTGTTGAACAATGAGAACACATGGACACAGGGAGGGGAGCACTACACGCTGGGGTCTGTTGGGGGGAATAAGGGAGGGACAGCGGGGGTGGGGAGTTGGGGAGAGAGAGCATGGGGAGAAATGCCAGATATAGGTGAAGGGGAGGAAGGCAGCAAATCACACTGCCACGTGTGTACCTATGCAACTATCTTTCATGTTCTTCACATGTACCCCAAAACCTAAAATGCAATAAAAAAATTTATTAGAACCCAGTAAATGATGATTTTAAAAGCAGAGTTTCTATCAAATTACCACTTAATTCGGGGTAAAAATACATTTTAAAACCTAAATCTTAAGGCAGAAGTAAAACGTTATAAAAGCAGTATGTCTACTACAGACTGTAAAATGGTAGAATTTTAAGAGATTCACATAGCATTTTATAGCACTAAAATATTAATACAGTCAGAAATATTATCAGTTGGTCCAAGATTTCTGTTTACAAAATGTCTAGGCTGCTAATTGAAGAAATGTTGCCGTATAAGTAACAGCTACAATACAACCAACGAAGTGATTGTTTTTATGACAAAAGAACAAAGGCAGGTAATTCCATGGTTTCCATTTGTAAAGCTTTTGCAGTATTACATATAAAGTATTAATAGTGATATTTTTAGATTCATCTCCCTACCCTGATGCCTCCAAAAGTTACATCACTTCCCTTTAACTCTATTTTTAAAATTCTGCGAACCACCATGCCTATTCATTGTAGGCCTGACCTTATAAATGCATGAATTGTTTACTTTGATATGGTGGAAAAACCATTTTAGTAAATGACTGCATCTTTTCCTAGTCATTAAGCAATTTTAAACAGAAGTCTTAAGAATTTTTGCACCTCAACAAGTGAACAACAACCTGTTTCTCTACCACTGTAAATTTGAATTTTGACTAGAATCTGTTAGTATACAGGGGAAAACACATTTCATGTTTATGTGCAATTAACAGTAGCCCTTCTGAAAAACAGGGTTAACAATCTTAAATTTCCCCTTATGATCAAAACCTTTTGTTTTTTGGGAGCAGGATAAGATTTAAAAGTGCTTTAAATCAGAAAACAAGAATTAGATTGCTTACACATTCCATTGAATAGTGTCAAAAAAGATAGACATTTAAAATAATTTGTATGTCCAGCAAATATAAGCTTGACGGGTTCTTAACTTACATATTAAGTAATTACCAAGATTCGTTATTTTACAAACTTTTAAGCTACTTTAATAAAATGGCTATAGACCTCACTGTACTTCTATTAACTGTGCATTAATAAAAACCTGTTAAAATTCCTTAAAAAAAAGAGGCATTTGAAATCCGCTGTTTCACTTTTTAAAGTATGAAATTTTCAAATACACAGAAAATGAATTAGATAGCTATGTACCTACCAGCCCATTTAACAGGTTTATATTTTGCCATATTTGCTTCAGATTTTTTCTTTTTCTTTTTCTTTTGAGACGGAGTTTCGCTCTTGTTACCCAGGCTGGAGTGCAATGGCGCGATCTCGGCTCACCGCAACCTCCGCCTCCTGGGTTCAGGCAATTCTCCTGCCTCAGCCTCCTGAGTAGCTGGGATTACAGGCACGCGCCACCATGCCCAGCTAATGTTTTGTATTTTTAGTAGAGACGGGGTTTCACCATGTTGACCAGGATGGTCTCGATCTGTTGACCTCATGATCCGCCCTCCTCGGCCTCCCAAAGTGCTGGGATTACAGGCTTGAGCCACCGCACCTGCCCCAGATTTTTTCTTAAAGAAATAAAGCATTACAGAAATAGAAACATATCTACCCTCATCACTTCCTTCCTCTCTTCCCAGGGGTAACCACTAAACTTGTATTAGAGGTTTGACATTCTAATGCATGTTTTTTGAGGAAGAATGGGCTTAAGTTTAGCTATATCAATATGGATATATATTTAAAACAATTGTTACTTATTTTAAATGAAGTCGAATTATATTTTAGTAATTCACGTGGTTGGATGAGAACAATACGTTATTAAGGCTAACCAAAACATCACATTTCTTTATTCTTGGGAGGAATTTTTCAACCAGTATTGTATTTGTGTGAATCAACAATTAAGAGAAGTCAGAGATTATTTTTAAAATTGTAGTTTGCTCTATTAAAACATAAAATTCATTAACAGTAAAGTTTGTAAAGGATGCTAAGGGGGTAGATGTGGTGGCTCACACCTGTAATTCTAGCACTTTGAGAGGCTGAGGCAGCAGGATCACTTGAGTCCAGAAGTTGGAAACTAGTCTGGGCAACATACCAAGATCCTGTCTCTACGAAAATATATAAAAATTAGCTGGGAATGGTGCATGCCTGTAGTCCTAGCTACTTAAGAGGCTGAGGTAGGAGGATCGCTTGAGCCTAGAAGGTTGAGGCTGCAGTGAGCCATGATGGTGCCACTGCACTCCACCGTGAGTGACAAGAGCAAGACTCTATATCAAAAAAAAAAAAAAAAGAATCCTATGTGATCTTAAGTAAAGTGATGAAAACACTGGGACAATTTCTGGTTTAGGGTAATGCCTGGCTACACAAAATTTGAGTCTTTGACTATGGTTAAATCTCTAAACTTGTGGACATAATTTGTGCTAAACTCTGTGTTTACAAAGATAAACCTATGACCTAAACCTTCCTCTGAAGCATTTCAAAGTTGTAGAGCAGACGCATAAACAAATTGTGAAACAGCATGATAAGCATTTTAGTAAAAATTCGGAATGTATAAAGTTCCAAGGGAAAGGGTGCAGTATCTACCTAATTCTGCCTTGTGAGTTTCTTTCAGGTTTTGCCACCCATACAAGCAACATTTCTGGCCTAGAGAACAGTTAACACAGAATATTGCAATTTTTTTTTCAGTTGGCCTTTGAGGCACAGAGAAAAGCTCTGCCTTGGACACAGGGCACTGCTGTCCTTCAAAATAGAGCTTCGGGCCAGGTGTGGTGGCTCACGCTAGTAATCCCAGCACTTTGGGAGGCCAAGGCGGGTGGATCACCTGAGGTCAGGAGTTCAAGACCAGTCTAGTCAACATGATGAAACCCTGTCTGTACTAAAAATACAAAAATTAGCCAGTTGTGGTGATGAACACCTGTAATCCCAGCTAATTGGGAGGCTGAGGCAGGGGAACCACTTGAACTCAAGAGGCAGAGGTTGCAATGAGCTGAGATCATACCACTGTACTCCAGGCTGAGCAACAAGAACAAAACCCCATCTCAAAAAAAAAAAAGAAGAAAGAAAGTAGAGTTGGTTTTTTTTTTTTTTTTTTGAGACGGAGTTTTGCTCTTGTTACCCAGGCTGGAGTACAATAGTGCCATCCCAGCTCACCGTAACCTCCGCCTCCTGGGTTCAAGCAATTCTCCTGCCTCAGCCTCCCGAGTAGTTGGGACTACAGGCGCGCGCCACCATGCCCAGCTAATTTTTGTATTTTTAGTAGAGATGGGGTTTCACCATGTTGACCAGGATGGTCTCGATCTCTTAACCTCATGATCCACCCTCCTTGGCCTCCCAAAGTGCTGGGATTATAGGTGTGAGCCACCGCGCCCGGCCCAGAAAGTAGAGTTTCAACGTAAGTAACTTCAGTTTTCTGTCATAAATAAGCAAGTAGATGAGCGCACTGGTTTTGTGTATGGGAAGCAAATAATTTTCATATAAAAATGAAACAAATCATTAATAACCACTAAGGTCTATTATTCTTTATGTCTAAGATATACTTTTTTGCTACTTAATTATACATCAATTTTATTCTCAATCATTAATCTCAAATTGCAAACTGATATAAACGGTTAAATATATTTCAAATTAAACATTTTGAAACCTTACTTCTCAATCACACAAGCCTCTATTTGGGTATATGAGGGCACTAGAGAGTCTGGTGAACATTTTCACTGAGTTCCAAACATTATAATTACATTAGCCAAGTGCTTACCCCTTGTCTCTTCTGAACTCCATTGCCTTGACCTATATTCCACACCTAAAAGCCTCACTCTCTAAATTCACTTATTGTCACCTGGGAAGCAGTAGGCCAAATGAAAGAGAAGGATAGAGGAGATGAGGACGGAGGGTTGTCTAGGTGAGGAAAGGAAGAAAGAAAGAAGAGAAGAAAAGGAAATGGATTTGGAACTAAACCCATTTGAGCTAGAATACCAACTCTGTCTTAATTGCTTTTTTTAAATTAAAAAAAATTGATACGTAATATTTGTACATATTTATAGGGTCCATGTGATTTTTTTTATTTTTTAAGGGTACAAGTGATATTTTGAAACATGCCTACAATGTGTAATGTTACTTAACCTCTGGGGGATCAGTTTTCTCATCTATAAAATGGGGGTAATAATACTTTCCCATTCAGGTTTATAAAGAGTGAAAAAAAGACTACACACAAATTATTTAGTTGAGCATTTCACCACATTGTAGGCCCTTCAAAATAACTATTGTTAATTGAGATTTTTGTCTTTATGCAGCCCAAAAGCATTAGTAGGAAAAAAAAAAGGTCAGGAAAGCCTTCGGATGAAAGAAATTCATATGCAGTGATGAAATTGTTAACGTATGTGTCATACAGCAAATGGACTTGAATCCCTCTGCTTCTACCATTTACTGGTTGTGTGACTTTGGGCAGGTTGCTTAACCTCTGAGCTTCCTCTACCTCATTCCTTAAATGGGGATGATAACATTAACAAGTTTACAGTGTAAGATTTGAAAATTACATGAGACAATGTGTACAAAGCACTCAGCACAGTGCCTGCCACACACTGAGTGCTCAGGAATTAAGTGCTCCACTTCACAGTCTGGGCACACCATTCTGTACCTCAGGAGCTCCAGAAATCTGTTCAACACCCGAGTCTTTTTTTTACAACTTCTGTAATCTTGAACAAATTGCTATATTCCTGGGTCTCCTTTTTCTATCTAAACGTTTTTAGGAAAAAAATGTAAAAGATAGATGACCCATAAAGCCACTACAGGGATTGAGATAATATATGCAAAATCACACATATCATAAATCCTTGTACAAATGTATGGTGGGATTTGATGATGCCAAGTATTCATTTCTTGAGCCCTCTCTTATCTTGATATATACGAGCTATTCTTCTCTTTCTAGCCCTTAAACCTCGTGTTCCCTTAGGTTTCAGCATCAAACTTTCTCCAACCTTGTTGAGTTGACACACTTTCCTCCTGTGCTCTCAATTCACATGGCTCCAGACAGTACCATATGTGAATGACACCCAAGAATATACTTCCAGGGCTTCTGTCCCTTCTGAGCTTCTCATTCAAATCCCCACTTGCGCATCCCACATAAAATTAAACTTTTCCAAAATTAAATTCACTATCTTCTGCCTTAGAGCTCACCCCTTTTCCACTTTCTCTAATTCAATGAAATCCAAGTCCTGTCTAATTAGACTCCTAGTGTCTCAAAATTCACTTTTCTCCTTCTTGTCACAGACCTAATTCAGACCACCACCATCCTCACCTAAATCATTCACTGGTGTTTTAGTTCGTCTCTAGGACTGTCCTGAGCCCTCCAACCCATTCTATAGCCCACAGCTAGCGTGAATGAACTATCCCAAGCCAGGGTTAGATGAGCTTCCTTTTCTTCAGTAGCAACATGTATTCATCCCTGTTGCCGTAGCAATGATACTCCCCTGTCCGCCTATCCCCATACACATACATCCACATTTTATAAATCCCACAAAGGAAAAGGCATTTTTGTTTATTTTCATTTATTTTTGTGTACCTACTGCCCAGCTGACTGCTTCATACACTGTAGTTCTTTTGATGTTTGAATGAATAAGGAGAATGAGTTTTAGTGCAGCAGAACTCGAACTCAATTTACTGAATTTACTGATGATCTGTAGTTTGTACTAGTATCCATTCTTCAGGAAAAACTAATGTAGGGCACTCAAATACTTACTGAGGATATAAAAACATAAGATACATTGATAATTGACAAAACTGAAATCGCTAAAACACATTTTTTAAAAACACTAAAAATAACCAGAGATAACAATTTTGAATTTGCCTTTGCACTGCCACAGTGGTTTTTACTGATCAAGTTGACGATTAGGTTCACAAGCCACATGAGCGCAAGACCAGGACAACAAAAAGCTAAAAGAGAATTAGGACATTTTTTCCCAGGATATCTGACTTCCAAATAATAGGAGTTCCATAAACAAATCAGGAAAAATTAAGAAGAGGAAGAAGGTACTCAACAAATGATTCAAGAAAATTTTCCAGAACTAAAAAACATGAATTTCCAAACTGAAAGGTGACACCGTGATACAAGGTGTCCAGCACAACGGGAAGAAAGACAGTCCCATAAATGCGTATGACTGAGAAACTTCAGAACATCACATATAGAAAAGAAGATGCTAAAAAGCTTCCGGGGAGGTGGATAGTAAAAAGCAAGTCACATACCAACAAGCATGACTCTGAAGGCACCAGATGCGTCAGTACCAAAACTGGTAGCTGCAACGTAGTAGGACAATCCCTTCGAATTTTAAGAATGAAGTATTGCAAACCTAGAATTCTACACCCAGTCTAACTATAAATTATATGTGATAGTAGAATCAGGACTTTGTCAGATGGGGGAGGTCTCAAAGTTCACCTCCTAGGCAATCTCTCGGGAAGCTACTGGAACAAATGCCCCACCCGAAACAGGAGAGTAAATCAATAAAGAGGAAGTCTCGGGATCCAGGAATAAAGATCCCAGACAGGACGAAGGTGAAGGAAATGTCCCAGATGATTTGAAAGGAAATCCCAGGAAGAGAGCTGAGGGGCTGATGGGGAAGACAAGCAGCCCAGATAGGAGCAGCAGGGTGGAAAATGTATCTTCAAGACAATAAGGAAACAAGTTTCCTGACTGTGTTAGATTATATTAAGAGGAAGTCAACACTTTGTGAAGCAACACAGGATGACTCTGGTAGCCATGGGCACACAGAAAACTAAGCATTTTTTTTTAAAGGTACAATTGTAAGTACCCAAAAAACAAAGTTGTAGAAGAAAATAATTATAATCCTGATATACGACATGCATCAGCTATTAATGATATCTAATTGGTCATAATGAAAACTGAGCATTGGTTTAGCCAAATGAAGCTGTTGCTATATTGAGAAGAGAAAGAGAAGGTAATTGTGATTGAGGGGGTAGGAGGCCAGGGGTTAAAAATAAGAAATTAATCAATAGTATCAAAATTTGAAAAATAGCATTAACAGCATTAAATGAGCATTCTTAGACATACAGCGGTAGACACCAGGAGAAAGAGCTGAGAGAATTAATACTGTTTTTCTCTGAGGAGCAATAATCAGGGGAAGACACAGAAGAACGCTGTTTTTAAATTATGAGTCTTGTGAAATACTTAACTTTTTAAGCTATGTGTGTGGATAGCTTTGAAAATAAAAATGTAGTTTAAATAGTAGAAAAATTGACAGCTTTATATTCAAAAATTTGAATGTAATTTATAAATAATGGCAAATAACATCTTACATGGTTGACCTAGGAAAACAAGTATTGAACATGATTAGATCTGTGTAATTTCCTGCTGGCACATACTAAAGGTAATAATTCATAGCTACCATTACTATTAGCAAGCATCCTGAGACGTGACACTTCCACCTTTAATACTTTGGTTGTATGCTATAACTATTTGTTCTGCCAAAATTAAAAGGAGCTTTCAGCTGTAGAGTCCTATTTCACACCCAGTAATCCACCTCTTGGTTTGACACCTGGAACAATTTTGATGTCAGCAGGGAATGAAAGTAATGTTTTCGTCATTCATCGCCATCATGGTATGTTTGACACAATTGTTTCCATTTACTCCCACACTTACAGCAATGAGCACTAACACAGCACTAGCATTTAGTTAACTGCTGTAAATGCCAAAACAAAACAGATTTTTTACTCTGTAAGAGCCATAGATATTTTCATGAGGTCTTTCTGCTGTACTGTAAATAGTTGCAAATTATAGATGTTTTACAGGGATCATCAGTTTTAAAGCTCTTAGACTCAAACGATCTGCTAGTATTAATAATTGATACTTTGTATGACTAATTAGCCCTATAAATTTATCAACATTGCACAGGACGGAGATGTGTGTCTTCTCCCTGTCTTTTTTTTTTTTTTTTAATCAGTGTGTTTAGGTGGCTAGTGACAATTCACCCAAAGCAGATGGGAAACCTTGGCTACAACAACAAAAGCCGAAGAGCAACCTGTTTCCTTTCACAATCCGGGGCTACCCATATCATTCAACCTATAAAAGGAAATCACATTCATTCTACATTTTTATTTGCAAGCAGCTGTAATTACCAGGCAATGAACTAATGAAATAGGGCCTATTAAGAAAGGACAGCTTCCTAGAAGTCAGCTATTTATATTGTTGCTGGAGAAAAGAACTCTATTCTAAGGAGAAATCCTGAACCATTAGTGATAAATCCAGTAAATTCTCAATTTTCTGGACTGATAAATGGAAGTTGTTTTCAGATCTGGATCCAAGACTAGAGTTCCACTGTGTTGTTCTTAAGTCAGTGGAAAACTAAACCTTTTAAATTTCAACTGAGAGACTAAAAGGAGATTAAAATCTTTCATGTTGTATCTCTGAAAAAATATTCAAGATATTGCCAATGGTGGTTGCGTCTAGGAGGAGGATTGGGTGGGTGAAGGTTAGGATAGAGGGATTTCTGATTACTTCGTAACTTTTCTGTTTTGTACCACATGCATATATTACTATGAACATTTTTTTCACAAATGCTATATGTAGCCAGGTATGGTGGTTCACACCTATAATCCCAGTACTTTGGGAGGCTAAGGCAGAAGGATCTCTCGAGGCCAGGAGTTTGAGATCAGCCTAAGCAACATAGGAGACCTCATCTAAGAAAATAAGCTAGGTGTGGTAGCATGCACCTGTAGTCCCCGCTACTTGGGAGGCTGAGGAGGGGGGATTGCTTGAGCCCAGGAAGTCAATGCAGTGAGCGCTAATGTTGTCACTGCACTCCAGCCTGGGCAAGATAGTGAGACCTTGTCTCAAAAAAGAAAAGAAAAGCCATATATAAGGATTTGTCTATAGTTTTATAATCTTCATATAATTACTCTCACTCAGACATCAGTGTTTTCTGTTAGCACAATTACGGTAGTTTAGCAGTTTCTGTTCAAGAATATTCTGTAGAAACTGAGGTTCTACATTTATACATTCCCTGGCTTTTGTTGTTATTGTTATTATAAGCTTCTCTCTAACTTCGTAAGAGTGTGTGTGTGTGTGTGTGTGTGTGTGTGTGCGTGTGCGCATGTGTGTTTACACAGCTGGGAGCTGAATTTTTATGCTCCTTAAAAATTCTTCTACTTTTATTTCCTTGAGAGACATCAGGGAAGGGCAATGCCCATTAGCCATCAAGTAGAAAAAAAGGGGGGGTCCAAAGTGGCACCCGCCGGAGGTCATGGCGCTCGCGAAGGCGAGGTCATCAGTTCAAGGCTAACCTGAGCAACCTTATAAGCTCAAACTGATTGGCAAAAAAAAAAAAAAAAAGAAAAAGAAAAAGAAAAAAAGGAATCCAGAGAACTTCTAGCTGTTGCAGAGGTCTAAAATAAGAATTAATCTGCACATTTTCATCTGTTGATAAATACATTGTTTTTATTTGGCCATCACAAAATTGCTAGCATTCCCTCCTTTCACCACCTCTGACATTTATATCACGTTTTTTTTACCTGTATTTAAATAATCCACTCTCTAATACTTTAGTGTAAGAGTATGTTACAATACAAGTGAGCTGGTTGAGAACACTGCTAGCATTATAACATTATTTTTATTCCTTCCATGCAGCATTGTAATTTTTAAAAAGCTTTATATTCTCAATATCAAATTTAAGGTAATTTTTAAAAAGAAACATTAACTGAAACTGATAATAGTCATTCAGTTTTTTCAGGCAAATTTGTAAAAATAAGACTGTGTTTATGTGATTTCTAGCAACTGGCTAAAAGATTGGAAAATGTAAAGCTAGCTATGTGGTGTCAAGTAATAATTTTTACTGAATTTTGATGAGTTATTTACCTCAGGCTAATGTGTGTATTTTAAAATATATTAACTGGTTAATTCAGGAAGTCCAAATTTGTGTGTACATATAAAACTTCGAGAGTTGTTTTGTAGAGGCAGAGATCCTCAATGTTTCCCATGCTGGTCTCAAACTCCTGGCTTCCAGCAATCTTCTCACCTCACTCTCCCAAATCTACTGGGGTTACAGGGGTTGAGTTTTTTCGGTTTTTAAAAATAAGTGATAACCTTGAATAAATTGATCTTCAATACATTTTCCAAGAAAACTAAAGTACTTCATCTATAAACACTTAAATCTAGAGTAGGGGTCCCTACCCCCGGCCCACGGGACTGGTACCATTCTATGGCCTGCTAGGAACCCTGCTACACAGCAGGTGATCAGCAGGGCTGTGAAGCAATAATGCCCAAGCTCTGCCTCCTGACAGATCAGTGGCAGCATTAGAGTCTCACAGGAGGAGTGCAAGTTATATTGTGAACTATGCACTCTAGGGGTCCAGGTTCACACTCCTTGTAAGAATCTAATGCCTGATAATCTGATACTGTCTCCCATCACCCCCAGATGGGACCCTCTAGTTGCAGGAAAACAAGCTCAGGGCTCCCACTGATTCTACATTATGGTGAGTTCTATAATTTGTATGATTATTTCATTATATATTACAATGTAATAATAACATAAATAGTGCGTAATAAATGTAATGTGCTTGAATCATCCTAAAATCATCTCCAGCACCCCAGGCAATGGAAAACTTGTCTTTCACGAAACTTGTCCCTGGTGCCAAAAAGATTGGGGACCACAGATCTGGAGCATTATGGAAAAAAACAATGTGGTTGCTGTTTTTAGGTAACTATCACTTAAAGTAGTAGCAGTTCTCTCTCTTGCCCAATTCTGTCCTGTGTCTTGGAATTGAACACTCACCTTCCATTTATTCCATGAATTTGAAGTGTGTGGCTTGTACTTCTGGAGCAGATTTGTTCCAAGCATGTGCACATCATTTGCCTGGAATCTTCCTTGCCGTTTTTGAGGCATCAAGAGCAGCAGCATCGTTTTCTTCCCCTGATGGCTTCTGTGTTCTGACTTTCCCAGTAGCAGAGGACTGTTGTTTATTATGTCTGGCTTAGTAGGGACTCTCCAGGGGTCCCTTATTCTTCCCTTCCACTTTCCTCATTTCCTATTCCCTTTCATCCTCCCTCCAGGTGCAGAAGCCAGTTTTCCTATTCTGATTTATGCAGCTGTCTTTTAAAGATAGAGCCAGAAAATAGAGATATCAAAGAGACTCAAAGAATAACATAGGAAAGACAAGAAGTCTCTTTCCCTAAAAATAGCTTTGTCATTAGCTCTTTTTATGCTGAACACCCAGGTTTATTTCCCATTGTCCTTTTGCTTGAAAGAATCAAGTCAGTCAAACTACCTCACCTGATGAGAAAGAAAACAGTGAAAAGGAAATTCTCTAAGCCAGGCTGATTTAACCATAGTAATATAATATGAAAAGTGGCTAACTTGAATTTCCTTTTTAGTAAATGTTAAAATTATAGCATAACCACAAAGGAATTGTTTGGGGACACAAACAAAGAACAGGATAAAAAAGACTTACCTGAAGAAAATGAACTGTGAATACTAAGTAAAATGAGAAGCAAAGGAAGCTCATACACACTAAATAATATATATATATTTTTAAATAAACATATATAAGAAAGCATGAAGCATGGTTAGATTTTATATACTGCATATATTAATATTTGTACATGAATTTTACATATATTCAACATCTATAAATATGGATTTCATATATAGTTATATATTACATATATATATATATATTTTTTTTTTTTTTAATGGGAGGATTGAGGAGGAGGAGAAGTCAGAGGTGAATGGCTGCATTCACTGAGCAGGAGAAACCCTGAGATTCCAAAGAATAATGTAAATGCCAAAATGCCACCTCTCTCTCCTCTTGGGAGCTGTGGTCCCAGAAAAGACAGATGTAGAAGAGACCCTCTGGGATGAGAATAATGGTCCTATAGTGCTTTGTTTATCTGGATATTCCTCAAGGGTAAAATTGTATCATGAATGTAGGTTCATCAAGAACTAGGGTCACTGTTCCATCTGTAGGATGTAAATTACAACATAGTAAAGAGAAAGGTCAATGCATACTCTGCATAGGGGTTAAGTGCATGGGTTTCAGTGTCAGACGGGCAGTGTTAAGACCCTACGACACATGATCTAGAACCTTGTTACTCAATGTGTGATCCACAAGCCAACAGTGTTGGCCTTGACCTGGGAGCTAATTAAAAATGCAGAATTTCAGGATTCACCCCCGACCTACCAAATCAGAATTTGCAAATTATCAAGACCCTAGGGTAATTATTTTGCACAAAAAGTTTGAGAAACACTGGTCTAGGGTAAGTTTCTTAATCTCTTCATGTCTCAGCTTCCTCATTTACAAAATGAGCATACTAGTACCTACTTCCTAGAGTTGTGGAGATTAAATAAGGAATACAAATAGAGAGAAAGGAAATGTCCAATAACTGTTAATGAAGACAAGTCACAAAATATGGTTCAGGATTTCGAAATTGAATTCTATGCTCTGCTGCACACACAATTAAATTTAACTAAAGCTGAGTTTTAATTATAAATGCTAACTGACTTTTATGGCCATTTCTCCAAATGAAATAGACATTTAAAAATGAGTGGATTCTAAAAGGGTTGTCAATACTAATTGCTTAGCTGTGCAAGTCACTTTATTTTTTGAGAAATTGATTTCCTTATCTGAGCATGGGGCAGTTCAGCTAAGATCCTTTTCAATTCTAAGTTTTAAGTTTTAGTTATTTGCTGTGAAAACTAATACTCTTATTCACTGATTAATTTGGAAGATCACAAATTAGATATAATGATGGTATAATTCTTAATCTTTCTAATTGATGACTATTTCAACTTAGAAAGAAGAGAAAAGAACAAGAAAGGAAGGGTGACCAGAATAAGATTTAAAACCTGAGAAATCTCTTGTGGACCTCTGTTTTCATTTCTATATGTTCTTTAAAGCTGCAGGTAAATAAGTTGTTGAAGGTTCTTAAACATCACTGTGTAAAAATCGCCTGAGCCTCTTGTTAAAAAACACAAATTCCTGGGCCCCCATCTGTAGATATTCTGATTGGTGGCTGAAGCCTTGAAATTCATAACAAACAACCTGGGAAACTGTAATGTAAGCAGAACACAATTTAAGAAACACCATGCTAGGTGATTTTTTTTCTCACGTCAAACATAGCTTGATTTTTGCATATTAGATCATATAATATAAACATATTTTCTACTCACCCACATATAAATATTCATCAATCTTCCATACTGTCATATACAAGTAGAACTACTGTCATTTGGGAAATATGAATATAAGTTTCAACTTTGATGTAAGCTCTATATTGGGCATGATGAGCATCAGGTAAGCAAATCATTTAATGTCTGTGTTTCTCTTTGACTTTAACTACAAAGTAGAACTGACCTAAAATATTCTTGAAAGGATCACATGAAATAAATATTTCAAAACCCTAAAGCAACTTTAAACATATTGTTTTTGATAATATTTATTCAGTTCATGATTCTTTTCAAGTTTATAAACTTACTGAAGGCAAGGATTGCATCTTTTCCATTTCTTTTACTGGATAGCTATTGTTTCTGCCTGCCTGGCATTACTTTCCTCTTGTTTTGGTAACAGCATCCTTGTTTTCCTCTGAGAAACCTCTGTTCTTCCATTATCAGTTCATGATGGGGAAGTGGAGGAGTGGTTTAAGTCTGAGTCTGACAATGAGCCAGTGATTTGCCCAGCAGATCAGAGCACTCTACTCTTCCCACCACTGAAACTGGTTCAGGAATTTGTAAGTGACACAAGCCTAGCCAATAGGAGCCAGCCCCAGAACTTTTGCTGAAACCTTTGAGAAGAGAACTCTGTTTTTGAAGCAGCTAAACCAATAGCCTAACGTCATGTTTGCTATCACAAAAGAAGGCGTGGTTGGGAATAAAGCCAATGCAAAAGAAAACAGATAGTATAAAAATGGCAGATAAGTCTATGACATTGCTTAGGGCCTTGAATTAATCCCATCTAGACTTTTCCAGTACAAAACCTTTCCCTCACTTTCTCTTTCCTGACTAGGCAATTATCATGTAATTGGAGATTTTCAACAAATGTTGACTTACTTGTTTGCTAATGAAAAAAAAAAATCCTTAATCACAGATGACGAGGCAAAGATGTTCAAATTAATCATTGCAAGGTTTTGGTGACTCATTAAAAAACATATTACACACACATGTAGATAACTGAGAGGTTTTTGGTTTTATTTTTTTTTTCAGTAATCTGTGAAGCAACCAAAAACATCTTGTGTAACTACCAGACATTAATTTTAGCCACTATTCATAAGTTATCATTCTGCTTTTTATAGTTCACCCAATAGTCCCCATACTGGATACCAAAAACTCCTCAGCTTAAAGAATGAGTCAGTCTGTCTGCTTCTAGCTTAAAATCTAAGAACTCAGATCTCACTGTCCTCTTGTTCCTTATTGTTTTTGAGATTTGAAAACCGGGCGCTTAGCTTCATCTCCTGCATCTGTAAGAGTTGACTGAAATATGGGATTCACAAAGCAGACAGGTATAACTTTTTCTTCTTTGTTCCTACCCTTTTTTAAAAATTAAAAGGATGGTTTCAAGTACATAAATTCTTTATTCTTTTAACATGCTGCCATCATGTGGTTGCTTTGCTCATTCACATTCAAATGCCTCAAAGTTAACATTTGTAGTGACTCTTACTCAGCAAGGTATTGAGAAAGCTCCCACAGAAAATGAAGGGAACAGAATACATTCTTCCCATAATCCTAGTGCAGAGGATGGTAGAAATATGTGTTATTTGTCAAAATGCAAGGTAGAATGTGGTAGGAACCTAAAGAGACAGGGTGCAAAGGGAGACTCAGAAGGGAGAGTCAATTCTCTTATTAAATAGTCAGTCTATTAAAAAAATAAGTTTAAGTCTATAATTTTAACAAAAGTGTTTCATAAAATGTGATGATACAGTAGTCCCTTGGTTCCAGAACCCTAGCTTATACCAAAGTCCATGCATACTTAAGTCGGCCCTGAAGTTGGCCCTCCCTATATATGGGTTTTGCATCCTGTGAATGCTATCTTTACATTGTGTTTGGTTGAAAACGATCTACCTATTAGTGAACTGTGAAGTTCAAACTTCTGTTGGTCAAGGATCAACTGTATCTGCATATATTATTAATTCCTTGCAACATCTCAGCAAAATTCTCTGTTTTAATGCTGAAGTGTTTGAGAACAACAGAGAATATGCCAAATGTCTGTGTAAATTAAAAGTGAGAGTCTTTGCTCATATTTTGGACTCATAGAGCTTTATATAGTTTACCTTATTGTTTTTGAGTCCTGAATGGTGGATAAGGCAGGAAGATTTGAGAAGATTTCATCAAAATTTTCCAACTGAAAAACATTTTTTTACTGCATCTTGCTTTGTATGTAAGTGCTCAGAAAAAATGTGGTTTAATTTGATTGGATAAAGTCATGTAAAAATACTCAAACATTTTGAGATTTTGTATATAATTTTCTACAATCAAAGAAAAAGTTAGTAAAAGGAGTTGGATTAAGTTCTATTATAATATTAATTGCCAAATTGTTTTCAGAATGAGTTTTAGCACCTAGAAAGAGAATTAGAGAAGTTATACATTTTTACATTATAAAAAAGATAAAAATTGTTTAGTGATTCATACAGGACACATAGTTACCAAATTCTGCTTATATTTAATTGCTTAGATCTTATCCTCAAATTATTCTTTAAAAATATTGCAGCCTTCAATTCTCAACTAAGAGCATCTTCCTGGTCCTGCCCACATTTGGGAATGCTATCATCTCAGACCGCTGGCCCTCAGCACTACTTTTTTCCCAAATCACGAGTGAAAACACCCAATCCAGTCTTTTGCAGTCTCCTTGCCTTCTCGCTTAAACACAAATTTTTATTTCGATCACCAAAAAGATTCGTGTTATGGGTTGATTGTGTCCCACTGCCCCATAATTCATATGTTAAAGTCCTAATCCCCAGTACCTCCAAATGTTACCTTATTTGGAAGTAGAATCTTTACAGAAGTAATCAAGTTAAAATGAGATCATTAGGATGGGCCCAAATCCAGCCGGACTGGTATCCTTATAAAAAGAATAAATGTGAACACAGAAACATTTACAGACAGAAAATGATGTGTAGACACTGGGAGAAGATTGCTGTCTACAAGCCAAGGAGAGAGGCCTGGAACAAATCATTCCCTCAGAAAGAAGGAACCAACTCTATTGAGACCTTGATCTTGGACATGTAGTTCCAGAACTGTGAGACAATAAATTTCTGTTGTTTAATGCACGAAGTCTGTGGTATTTTGTTACAGCAACCCTAGCAAACTAATACAATTAGATTGGTAAAATGGCTTATATTAACTTCCTTTAAGGCGTGTATATCTTTGTGGCTAACCCTATCTTACTGTTCCGATTCTAGAAAATACAAAAACAATACATTGCTTTTTTTATCCAGAAATTGTTAGTGTGTTAAATCATTTTTGAGAAAAACTAAGATCCTGGAAAGAGATTGTATACTTTAATAATCAAAGTAGAAGATTAAAAATTGGTACTTACAGGCATAAATATTGGCATTGAGAGTTATTTCTCTAACCGCATCCTCCCTATTTCCCTGTTCCAGCCAAAATTCTATCAGGCTCTGTGAAGAGAAGACCAATTATTTTCCTTCTTAATCCTCAATATTTCAGGCCAAAAGAAGAAAAAAGAATATTAGTTTTGTGATTCTCAAGTAGCAATCTTTTAAAGACCACCACCTGGAGGAGAGAAAGTTGAGAATTATTGATAATAATCATCAATCTTTTTTACCAACCTTCAATGATAGGGTGTCCTCACCTAGAGAGGGAAAGATGAGCCTGCATCTAGCTATGAAGATGAAAATGCCTAAAATCAGTTTCCATAACCTCCTTTAAAGACACAGCATGGACACCGGACCAAGGCCACAGACCAGACATGGCTTACACTGACCAAACCAGATGTCATAAGTCTAAAGAAGCAGGGACTGCTCCAGTTCCATTTTGGAGAAGCCAGTAGCAACCACGTCCATTTTCAGAGGTAACAGGAATAGTGGTGCCAGCACACCCAGGGTCTCTAATCAGGAATAATCAAGCCACAGAGGATAGGGCACAGCAATGGTAATTGTTGTGTGATTCTGCGGCATGATTCTGAACACTGTTCATGGCTGATGAGCCTGCTTACCTGCAGTTAGAACTAGCACATTTGCGCTTCAATTAACCATAGTTTCTGTTGCTTCCAACCAAAAACTGACTGACCTAAAGAATATGGTTTTTTTAATTTATCTTTTGAGAAATATAGAATTCTCTCATTATTTTACTTTTTACAATAGAGAAAGGAATCAAAAAAATTTACTCAGTACATAGAAATATAAAATATAGGTTTAAATTTTTCATGAATCATTAACAGAAGAGATAGAGGTAAATAGGAAAGGAAAATAGAGAATAAGAGGCAGAAAGAATGACAACTTCTTAGACATCCCAAAGTTTGTTTTTTAAGAATTTTAAGATTGAAATCTTCTTGATTTCTCACCATTATTTGGCCCGTATATTACTTAACCTGAAAAATCTGTATCAAATATTTATTTAAGATACCTAAATATAAACTGTAATAGATAAAATATAGAATGAATTTAAAAGTATAGTGATATAATGGTTTTCACCTGACTGTGCCTAGCTGAAGGCCTCTTTTTAAAAAAAAAAAAAAAAAAAACCTGCTAATACAAGTAGAGATTACTTGTGAATAGGAAAATTGAGTGTCCAGGGAATAAGGCAGATGGGTAGACTATGCCCTTTTCTATCTTTTGAATGTTATAATACGCTTCTGTAATATTGATTTTAAAATCACATAAAGTAGAAACACATACATATGGATACAGTTAATCATTGTTATTCAACTATAAAAAAATAGAAGTATATAAAGATCCTATCAAACCCAAAATTCCAAAAATAAGTAATGTATTAGAAATTAGATTCATGCAGAAAATATCCATAAATTTGTTTCTAGTTAAATAACCCATGTCTGTTATTTTTGCTGATAGAATGTGGCAGATAAAACTCCTTCCCTCTGACCCTAGATTTTACCATAGGCCTGGGACAATTTGGCAAAGTAAGAATGGACTTGTTCAAAGTCTAGGAACAAAGAGGAAGAAGGTTTGTATGTGTTCAGGGAAGAAAAAGAGATACAAATGAGAGAGAAAAAAGAGGGGTCTTGAATCCATAGAGCATGGTTACACACCTTGACCGTCCTGACTGTCTCCAAGACTTGGGAAGAAATGTCTTTTTAACACAGAAATGATGAAAATGGCTCCTACAGCAGATGGCAAAGTAGTGTTTTGTATGCACTTAGAGGCATGCTTAAAGCTAACATTTCAAGCAGAAAGAGACTTTAGACATTGTATATAATCCTCCTCTTGAATTTTTACATTAAAGAAAGTGAAACTTAGGAAATTTGTAACTTGCCTGAATTTACACTGCCTGAACCCAGGAGAATTAGGATAAATGTTCCCCTAACCAACATTTCCTCAAATCCAAGTTCAGCACTTTTTGTTCCACTACACATACATGAATTGCTTGCTCCCCATAAGTAACCTTCCACATGTGGAAGGAAGTGCTTCTTCCATGTTCAGTATAAAAGGGATGAAACAAAATGAAGGAGGCATTTTTTCCCCCTTCTCTTGTAACCCCAAAGCCAGAGCAACGAAATTTCTATATATTCAGTACAACTCTTTAGCTGGACTTCAGTTCTACAGACGAAGGATCTGTAACACAAGGTCAAGTTGGGTTAATGTTGTGTTCCAGCCAAGGCTGTTCTGAGTGCAAATATCAGAAGCCAACTCAAATTAGTTCGAGTAAAAGGAGTGCTAATACTGGGGATGCAGAAGTACTGTTCCTGAGTTTTGCATAATTCAAGGAGAGTAAAGAAATAAGGACAGGTTTTATATGAAATGGAAAACTGGGGCCAGGCGCAGTGGCTCACACCTGCAATCTCACCACTTTGGGAGGCGAAGGTGGGTGGATCACCTGAGGTCAGGAGTTTGAGACCAGCCTGGCCAACATGGTGAAACCCCATGTCTGCTAAAAAAAAAAAAAAAAAAAAAAAAAAAAAATACGAAAATTAGCTGGACGTGGTGGCAAGCACCTGTAATCCCAGCTATTCGGGAGGTGGAGGTTGCAGTAAGCAGAGATCGCATCACTGGACTCCAGCCTGGGCAACAGCGAAACTGTCTCAAAAAAAAAAAACAAAAAACAACAACTGGGAATCAAAAGTGTTTTCTATATACTATTTCACTTTTGCATCTGACAGGACAAAATCTACAAAGAATAGACAAGATGAAACTCTTGCAGCAGAACCTTAAAACGCCATTATAGGAAAAAGGAATGAGTAAATATGGCTCAACTATCAGTTCTTGTTTTTAAAAAAGCTGTGGTTTTAGCTTAAAACTTTAATATGAGCCTAGAACATATTAATAGAAGTATAAGGCTCAACATAAGGAAAGTGATTTCTTTTTCCTGTATTATTCATACCACATCTAGAGTGGACTCCACTCTAGACACTATGAGAGAAATAGAGAAACTAAAAAATTAAAATATCCAATGGGTAAAATTTTGAAAACCTAGTTTTTCCAGAGGAAAGACCATAGCCATAGGACTTGATAACCTTTTTTAAATATTTGAGAAGCATTTAATTAGGGATATTCTGTGTACCTATAGGGGCAGAACTAGGATGAGTTAGAAGCTGTGGATATGGAATAGTGTGTGGTAGGAGGCCTTCTGTGTCACGAGGGTTCATGTGTGATCAGTGAAAGGGAGCCAAGTGCCTCACTGCATGAAGGAGAAAAAACTTTTCAGCACATGGCCCAATTCAGGGGAAAAAAATTGTAGGGCACATTTTTTAAAACTCAAAATAGCTTTCCTGAATTCCACTGGGGAAAGCTTTTTACAACTTAGATTAAATTCTTTAACAAACAGCAGGATGTTGAGATATTTTTGGCATTTCTTTGTAGCCATTGGAATTTAATATCTGGGCATATTAGCAAAATAGCAATTTTTTAAAACCCTTACATTGGTGTAGAGTTTGAGTCACAAAATGCCCTCACAGGAGTTATTTTGTTATTGAAACACCTCTGCAAAGTAGGTACAGTATTTACTATCCTGGGAAACAGAATTAGAGAGGCAAAATGACTTGCCAGAGATCCTAGCAAAGGAGGATAATATTCAAGCAAGATTTAGTTCTCTCCTTTTAATGCAAACTTTAATGATCAAGGTGGTTGCCCTGGAGAATTTTTTCTTCTTTCCTATCACTCTTCTTAGTATAAAGTCAAAAAGCAACCAATCACTTCCTCACAGGTTAGATGTGTGTGTTCCTTCCACGTCCAAGAGACTTTTTAGATGAAAGTGTTTTGTTAAAACAAAGGAAACATGCTTTGTATAAAAGAAGGTGCTGCTTTAAAAAAGTGCATAATCGCTTAAATGTTAAAATTCTGCAATATGATGATTTTTAATAGTTTATGAGAAAATACTTTCTGTATATTTCACTTTTAATCCCCAAATACATTAATATTGGCATTTTGTAGTTGGACTGCTGAATAGCTATGTCATGGTAACTGCTGATTAGTTTTTTTTATTAACCTGGGTTCCAATGATATGGGCCCTGTATATCCAAGAAATAAAAAGGCATGATAATGAGCTCTAAAATCAACAGAGTGTACCCAGCACCTAGCACAGTATCGAGTAAGTATTAGGCAATCTATAAATATTCGTTAAGTAAGAGAACTTTTTTTTTTTTTTTTTTGAGACGGAGTTTCGCTCTTGTTACCCAGGCTGGAATGCGATGGCGCGATCTTGGCTCACCGCAACCTCCGCCTCCTGGGTTCAAGCAATTCTCCTGCCTCAGCCTCCCGAGTAGCTGGGACTACAGGCACGCGCCACCATGCCCAGCTAATTTTTTGTATTTTTAGTAGAGACGGGGTTTCACCATATTGACCAGGATGGTCTCGATCTCTTGACCTCGTGATCCACTCTCCTTGGCCTCCCAAAGTGCTGGGATTATAGGCGTGAGCCACGCCCGGCCGAGGACTTTTAAAATAGCAACAAAAACAAGAAACCCATCAGACTTAACAGATATCTATACGCCAATGTTCACAGCAGCATCATTCACAAAAGACAAAAGGTAGAAGCAACTCAAATGTCCAACACAGATGAATGGATAAACAAAATGTGGTATATATGTAAAATGCAATATTATTTAGCCTTAAAAAGGAATGACATTCTGACACATGTTCCAACATGGATAAATTGAGAGTGTTATGCTAAGTGAAATAAATCAGGCACAAAAAGACAAGTATTCTCCTTCTATGATGTATCTAAAGTAGTCAAATTTTTAGAGACAGAAAGTAGAATGGTGGTTGCCAGGGGCTGGGGAAGGAGGAATGGGGAGATGTTTTTAGCAGATAATGGAGTTTCAGTTTGGAAAGAAGAAAAAGTTCCGAAGATGGATAGTACTGGTGGTTGCAGAGCAATGTGAATGTGCTTAATGCCACTGAACTATACACATAGAAAATGGTTAAAATGCTAAATTTTGTATTATGTAGATTTTACCACAATTTTTTTTTTTTTTTTTTTTTTTGAGATTGAGTCTTCCTCTGGCGCCAGGCTGGAGTGTAGTGGCATGATCTCAGCTCCTTGCAACCTCCAACTTCCTGGTTTAAAAGATTCTCCTACCTCAGCCTCCCGAGTAGCTGGGATTACAGGCATGTGCCACCCGCCCTGCTAATTTTTGTATTTCTAGTAGAGACAGGGTTTTAACATGTTGGCCAAGATGGTCTGGATCTCCAGACCTCATGATCCACCCGCCTTGGCCTACCAAAGTGCTGGGATTACAGGCCTGAGCCACTAGGCCCAGCCCATAATTGTTTTTAAAGGCTAAAAAGAAATCAATCATTTACCTCAGTATCATGAAGTTAGAAATCATGTCCCAAGTCCATAATAGCATCTTTAAGCTTTAATGTAGCTTAAGTTTTTAAATAATTTTTTTCTTAACAAAATCACTTAAATTTGAATAATTTATTACTAAAATAAGTAGAGAGATGGGTGTCAAGTGTAGAGGAAATGATCATCTTTCTGCATAACTAAAAAGTAAATTCTCAAAAAGCATAAATGCCTAAATTATTAAAATTTGTAAAATTATGAAGTAATATTTTAATGTATATTTATGGAGGAGGAGAAGGACAGTAAAAGCTTTTTACCAGGACTCATGAAGAAATTAAAAAGGATACTTTATTTTTAAAAACTGTTATTCAGTAACATTTGAAGAGTTCTCTCAGTTTAACAAATGGACCATATTTATTTACATGGGAAGTAATCTTTCCTTGAAACTATTCTGTAGAATAAAAGAGCTGGGCGTGGTGGCTGGTGCCTATGACCCAGGGCTTAGGGAGGCTGAGGCAAAAGGATCATATTATCCCAGGAGTTCAAGGTTACAGTGAGCTATGATCACATCACTGTACTCTGGCCTGGGCAACAGAGTGAGACCCTATCTCATTAAAAAAAAAAAGAAGGAAAGAAAGTTATGTAGAGGGGTGGGATCAAGTGTAGGTTTAGCCTTAACACATAATAAAGAAACACTGTTTCTTATAATAATGTGAATGGTGAAAGCATGTGGCTTTGTTCATAGCCTTAAATAGATGGTGTAGGTGGGAAAATATTACCTACAGACAAACAAGGAGGTCACAGACCAGTGCTTCTCAGCTGGTGCCATTCAACAGAATGCACAAGTACTCTCCATGCAATACAGTGCTTTCCTAATAGTCAGAAATTGCCCTTCCTTAGCATTCATTCTCACCACAAATAGGGAGCTATTTCCTGCAGACCCTAACAGCCTTGATTGTCAATCTGCATGATGTTTGGGCCTGCTTGCAGTAACAGTAGGCACTAGGTTGTTGTCCTGATTGTGATCCTCAGCTTTCTCTGTTCAGTAGGTGTCTCTGATGTGTCCTCTCAGCTAAAGCTTCCTGCTAGAAGCTGCCTTTTGCTATTTAACCCTCACCTTTAGCTTGCCTTATTCGATTGCATAATACTTGTATAATATTATATTATTTGGTTCTTATGAGCTATCATTGCCATGACACTAAAATATTTTTATCATTTTCATCTTTTAGTAGAATTTCTAAATTGATCTGAAAGGGATAGCAAGAAAATACTCATTCAACTTGCCATTGTAATCTTAATGTCCTCCAAACTTACCGTAAATAATAAATAATTTCAAAAAAAACAACGTGCTTTCTCCATCATGCCAGTTCAGGTTTTTCAATGGGTGAGAAGTGAGATATGCTATAAACTAGGAGTTAGCAAACTCTTTCTATATAGTACATACTCGAGGCTTTATGTGCCATATGCTTTCTGTTGTTACTACCCAGTCTGCATTTGTAGTGTGAAAACAGCCATAGGCTGAGTTATAATAAAGCTTCATCTACAAAAATAGGCTTGAAGGCATGTTTGCTGACCCCTGCTATAGACAAAAAGAACTAGTGGAGATTAGAGAACAGAAACTATGAATGGAGGCTGGTGTAGTTAGAAATCAGATGGAGGTGAGATCTTACCTATTCCTGGAAGGGTAGAGAATACCAAGAGTGTATTCTAGGCAAGGGAGACTATATATGTCAAGACACAGGTGTAGACCCCCAAAACAGGACTATTCACTTAGGCCTGGGGATGTTGAGTTGGAGGATGTTTAAATAAATGTTATGTATTGGTGGATAGGTTTTTCATCGTCCTAAAAGTATGTTTGAGATTTGGACTTTGCAGATTATAAAATTCTTATTATGCTTTTATTTCATTGTAAGTATTATCAAAGGCTACAATATTTATTTGAAATTTCTCTCTGGTCAACCTTTAAATGTTGTCTAAAATCTCAAGAATTTCAACAACTTCAGAGATGTGAAGGAGTATATAGAAGCAGAGGCAAATGATAATTACTGTGCAACTGCTTTCACACTGATTTTTTAAAACCACTTTATTAAGTTATGATTGACATGTAAAAAGCTGTACATATTCATGTGCAGTTGGCCCTCCCTGTAGGTCCCACATTTTTTTTTTGAAAATGTAACAATAAAAAATAATACAAATTAAAATAATACAGTATAACAACTATTTATATAGCATTTTATATTAGGTATTATAAGTAATTTAGAGATAATTTAAAGGAAACAGGAACATGTGCATAGGTTATATGCAAATACTATGCCATTTTATAAAAAAGGACTTGAGCATTCTCAGATTTTGGTATCCACTGGGGGCTGGGGATTCTGGAACAAACTCTCTAACTACCACACCAACAAATGAGTACAAATGACTATATACAACTTGATGACTTTCAAGATAAGTATACACCTGTGAAACCATCACCACAATCTATGCCATGAACACATCTATCAGCTCTAATAGTTTCCTCCTACCCTCTTTATTATTGTTATTTTATGATAAGAATATATAATGTCAAATCTATTATCTTAACACATGCTCATTTGATTCTTATAGTACTTCTGTAAAAACTTGTATGAACTCGTCCATCAGTGACATTTTACAAACTATAAAACACAGTAAGAAATAAGATACTTATGTAGTATTAAAACAATCCTATTAAGTAGGATAAGGCTCATATTTGAACCTCACTTTGCACACATAAAAACTGAGATTCAGAGAAATTAATGGACTTTCCCAAGGACACACTAACTAACGGTTGAGCCAGTACTATCAGTGCAGTGTAGTAAAAAGAGAACTAGTTTAGGTCAAAAATTAAGGTTCAAAAATGGCATTAGCAGTAATTTGTCATGTAATCCTTGAAAAATCAGTCATTTACCTAAGTTGAGTTTCTTGATTCATAAATTGCACTTGGTAGTGATAATATGTTACTACCCCACAGTAGCTGTGAAAGCAAATTGAGATAATATACATGTATTTGTTCTTCTTTTCCTCATTTCCTTTCACCTCTCTACTCAACGTTTTTCTTTTTCTTTCTTTCTTTCTTTTTTTGTTTTGTTTTGTTTTTTGAGATGCAATCTTGCTCTGTCCCCCAGGCTGGAGTACAGTGGCATGATCTCAGCTCACTGCAACCTCCACCTCCTGAGTTCAAGTGATTTTCCTATCTCAGCCTCTTGAGTTGCTGGGATTACAAGCACATGCCACCACACCCAGCTAATTTTTTATAGAGACAGGGTTGTTTCACCATATTGGCCAGGCTGGTTTAGAACTCCTGACTCAGGTGGTCCAACAACTTTGGTCTCCCAAAGTGCTGGGATTATACATGTGAGCTACCATGCCCAGCCTCAACTTTTTTAGTTTATCTGCAACCAATAATCAAAGCATGCATGTGACCTATCATTTCCCATGTCTACCTATTAGGATCTCTCAGTATAGTCTTTTTCTTTTTTTTCTTTGTCAATTTTTTAAAAATTTTATTTTATTTTGGTAAGAATGCTTAACATAAGATCTACCTTTATACAATGTTTATGTGTACACACATTATTATTGATTGTAGGTACAAATTATTAGAGTGGATCTGTAGAGCTTATTTACCTTGCTTAACTGAAGCTTTACCCTGGTTGATTAGTAACTCCACATTTCACATTTGCTCTCAATCCTGCTGGCCTCTGGCAGCCAGAAGAATTTCTTTCCTTTTTAAGGCTGAAAGTATCCCGTTGTACGTACATGGCACATTGTCTTTATCCATTCATCTGTTCATGGACATTTAGGTTGTTTCCACATCTTGGATACTGTGAATAGTGCTCCAGTGAACATAGGAGTACTTCACAATATCACATTTGATTTCAGTTCTTTTGGAAAATACATTGAAGACAGTGTCTTAGTCTTTTCAGGCTGTTATAGCAAATTACCATAGACTCAATGGCTTATGAAGAACTGAAATTTATTTCTCATAGTTCTGGAGGTGGGGAAGTACAAGATCAAGGTATTGGCAGATTCAGTGTCTGATGCAGGCCTACTTGCACATGGATGGCTACCATACACTCTAACATCATATGGTCAATGGATTGAAGAATCTCTCTCATAAGGGCACTAATTTCATTCATAAGGGCTCTGCCCTCATGACCTAATCACCTTCCAAAGGCTCCATTTCACAATGTTGTCATCTTTCTGGTGAAAATTTCAAGATATGAATTTGGGAGAGACATAAAAATTCTGGTCATAGCAGTAGGATTATTAGATTAAAGACTTAAACATAAGATTTGAGTTGAACCTAAAGGATAATATGCCAAAGGAAATAAACCAGACACAGAAAGACGATATTGCATGATCTCATTTATATGTAGATTTTTTTTAACAATAGAACTCACAAAAAATAACAAAAAAAAAAATGTAAGTAAGCAGCCATGTTGTGAGCAAAAAAGGAAAAGGAAAAGAAAAAAAGTAAATGAATAAATAAATAAAAACCCAAAAAAGAAAAATATTGAATTCATAAAAGCAGAGGGCAGAATGGTGGTTGGCAGGATTGTAATGTAAGGAAAATGGGAGTCGTTGCTTAAAGGGATACAAGACTTAAGTTACTCAAGATGCATAAATTCTGGAGATCTAATGTAAATCATGGGGACTAAAGTTAATAATACTGTATTGTATACTTGAAGTTTGCTAAGAGCAGATCTTAGGTGTTCTCAGGGAAAAAAATGAAACAATGGGAGGTGTTGGGTTAGCCTGATGATAGTAATCATTTCACAATGTCTATGTATATCAAAACAGAAAAACATCATATTGTATGCCTTAAATATATACAATATTTATTTGCCAAATATATCTGAATAAAGCGAGGGGAAAAAAGTATACCAAACACTGTGAAATGTATGTTTCTCTTTATAGACACCAGGATGTTTTAGATATTATTCTCACTTATGTTATTGGAATAGTGTAATATAAATACTATAATAAAAATATAAAAATTTTAAAATATAAAAGTAATTAGTTTAAAAGACAATACCAAGGAAGAACCATAAGACCTGAGACTGTAAAACTCCTAGGAGAAAAGCTCCATGATAATTGAGGCATGAATTTCATGGAGATGAGACCAAAGACACAGGCAACAAAAACAAAAATAACCAAGTGGGACTACATCAAAATAAAAAGCTCCTGCACTGCCAAAGAAGGAATTAGCAGAATAAACAGGAAACATGAAAGGGGAGAAAGTATTTGCAACCCCTATATCTTAATGGTTAATCTTCAAAATATATAAAGAACTCCTACAACTCAATGGTAAAAAGCTAACTAATAACCGAATTTAAAAAACTGAGTAAAGAACTTGAATAGGCATTTCTCCAAAGAAGACCTGCAAATGGTCAACAGGTATTGGAAAAAATGCTAATGTCACTAGTTATTAGAGAAAAGCAAATAAAAATTACAACGAGATAATACATCTGTCAGAATGGCTACAGTTTTTTTAAAAAAGACAACTGTTAGCAGGTATATAGAGAAATTGAAACCCTGTGTGCACCTTTGGTGGGAGAGCAAAGTGGTGCAGCCATTGTGGAAAGCACTTTGGAGGTTCCTTAAACAATTTTAAGGTGTAGTCTTTTGATTTCCATTTATCTCTTAATCAGTTTCAGTATTCTTTGCTTCAACATCCCAAATGAGAAAATATGATAGGTTTAAGTCAGGAAAAATAAACCCAAACCTCTAAACCATAAAATGATATCCTTGAGCAGCCAGCTTACATAAATGGACTTTAAGCAAGAAGGGGAAATTGGGGTAACAGATAATTATAGTAGAAGTAATACACAAATTAAATGCTAATTACTGTTCTGATTCAAAGTCCAGCGTGTCTTCTAGTAGACCATACAATGGAGAAACAAGTGGTAGTGGGAAATTACCTTCTGGGAAATTCCAATGGCTAATCTCCAACAGCTAATGTAGGTCACAAATGGTAAATCAGTTACTTATGGACTCCATGTTTCATTATTTAAATGTACTATCATTATTTAAATGTGGTTAAGGGAAAACCACACCTTATTCTTAGACTTGGGTGGGCATCTTATGATTAGATTTCATTTCTCATCAGTTCCTTTTATTCTCATTGGGCAATTCCTAATACAAAATATAGATATTTTATCCTTTACTGATTTATACATATTTTAAACTTTTTTAGGAGATAAAAAGCCTGTAAATTTTTCTGCTTTAAGACATAGAATTTTAGAGTTGGCAGTTACCTTTGAGTTTAGACCAACTCTAATTTTATGGGTGAGGAAACTAAAGATCCTGAATATTACAGTGACTACCCCAAGATCCAGAAAATGGCTGGAGGCAATGACAGAGGAGGGTCTTGAGTTTAGTTTGGCTCTAATACACGCAATAGCACTTTCTTTTCCAGTGAAACTATATAAATGAAATGGAGTTTTTCCACCTGTGAATTTTCCAGATAACTGAAATGTAAGCACTAAATTAATTGTCAGCCATTTTTTGAAATGTCTTAAGGTGTGTATTTTGTATTTTCTGTCTTGAAAAATGAAGTAAACGGGACCTCACTTTGCCTTTTATAGATATCTTATTCAGTTTGCAAACATTACTTACTGTGTTATTATAAAAGGAAATCCTAACAGACTTGTGAAATATGAAAACCTTTATCAATAATGACTTTTCTGTGTCTTCGTAGACACTACATAAATATTTATTGGTGGAGTGATTCTACATATTTGCAATCATGCTTTTTTCTTGTTAGTAAACATTACTGTGCAATGATTCAGCTATTTCTCATCCTCCCTCATGTCCTCTATTTTCTTCAGATTTCTAGTTTGATGTTTCCTAAATCACTAACCTTGATTTGACACAAAAATGTTTGTCCTTGTGGCCTGAGGGTGATTCCAGACCTATTTTTTTAGAGCAGGAGATTGAGGTTCATGGCAACTATTTTCCTCAGAGACTTAGAAACAGAAATTGGAGTCTGGTTCAAACTGAAGGCTAATTCTAGACTGGCATAGTGCTGAGACATACATGTATTATTTTTATTAAAATATAATAAAACTCAGCTTTCTCTTTCCTATCCCCTCCCCTTCACTTGCCCTTTCCCTCCATTTCCCTTTGTGTTTTTTGAACAATTAAGTCTTAAAAACATTAGGTGGAGCAGAGGCCAGACAGGAATCAAAAGGACTGACTAGCGTGAGGTGTCAAGCCCTGGAAGAATGAGAAAGGCAACGGCATTGGCAGGCGGTGTCAATGTAAGAAGGTGAAGAGGACATCCACACAGGAAAAGGGTCCTAGAATGAGATGTCAGCTCCCAAGGGGTGTGAGAAAGGCCCCCACACAGAGGGAGACAGGCATGGGGACTTGGAGCCCAAAAAAGTGAGGATGACACACTTGAGTGAGAATAATCTGGCATCAGGTGTCAGAGTCAGAGTCAGATGAGGAGGGCTTTCAAATAGGTGGGATGAAGAGGGGAGAGACTTGACTCAGGATGTGAAAGCCTCTGCAGGGTAAGGAAGGTCCTTACACAAGGGAGATATATGGTATGGATATCAGGATATCACTCTGTTCAGGATATCACCTGAACAGAGTGAGGAGGGCATCTACCTGGAGAGGTGATTCTGCAGTGAAGCAGAGCCTGAGGAGGGTGTCCATGCATGCAGGCAACTTATGCATTTCAAAACTGGAGTGGATTAAGGAAAGAGTCCATATAGGAAGGAGACCCCGCTTGGGGTTTCAGAGTTCAAAGAGGATAAAGAAGTTGTCCATGCAAGAAAAGTAGCCTGCTGTGGTATATGGGCCTGAGTGAGGAAGATGCACATTTGGTGGGAAGGAGGTAACCCTGTCTCAGAAGTAAGAACCTAATATGATTGGGGTGGGGGGAGGTGGGGAGCTTCCACGTGGGAAAGGCAGAGCAGCAGACTGATAAAATAAACATGAAAAGGAGAAAAGTAGGATAGATTCTGTGGCGTTGGATTGGAATTGAGGGTCCCAATGTAACTCATGGATTTCAATTTTTATAGCTAGATGTAGAAATTAATGCATTTGTAAATATATATGTGTGTATTTACACATATGTGTGTGCACATCTGCATGTGTCCACATACATATGCTTCCTACATCTAATAGGCCCTGATAGGACCTTGGAGCAGTGACCATCCCATCCCCACATCCCACCTGCAATAGGAGTGAGCACACCAAGCACTCAGATCATGGCTTAAAAATCAGTGTGCTCTAAAAGGAGCAAAGTCTTCTCTAAAGACATGACTGGGCAGGGATGGGCTTGACAAAGTATTAGATGAGCCTGAAGTATGTTGTCCCCAAAGGCAAGGAAGTACCTTAGAAAAATAGGGACATGTTAAAAGCACATGGGCACCAGCCTGAAAGCTCCTACTAGTCAACTCTGGGACCCTTAAGCATGGTAGTAACAGTAGTAAAAACTTATTATGAATGGCTTCAATTAATATAAATAAATGAATACATAGCAAAGTTTTGATGAGAAATAGAGTGTGAAGCAAAGTTTCAAAGTACTTCTCCACAAAATAGTTAATAATTACAAAAAGAAAAAGAATAACTTCATAATGGAGAAACCTGGCAGACTGTACCTTAAGTGATTCAAGTTAATAGCCTCAATAGTGAGACAAATTAGAATTTTTGGCCACCTGATAGAATGAAATACTGTGATATTCTTGCCAAAGATGCAAAATCTGAATATAATCATAAGGAAACATCAGACAAATCCAACTGAAAGACATTTCACAAAATAAGTGGCCTATAATTATTTAAAAAATGGTGAAGGTCATGAAATTCCAAGAGAGGCTGAGGAATAATTTCAAACTGAAGAGATAAAAAAAAGACATGACAAATACAACACACAATTCTGAAACGGGTCCTTTTGCAATAAAGGACATTACTGGGACAAATGGAGAAATGTAAATGGGGTCTGTGAACTTGGTATGGATTTGATGGTTGTAATGTAGAAATGATCATCTCTTGATTGTAATGGTTACCCTACAGTTTAAAAAGGAAGAATGTCTTCATTTGTAAAGAATATACCTCAAAGTATTTGAGGGAGATGGATCAGCCTCTTACTGTCTAATGATTTAGGAAAATAACATTCTTTGCATTGTACTTGTAATTTTTCTATACATTTGACAGTATTTCAAAATTTGAAAAAATGCTTTAAAAATAACCTCTTTTATGATTCATGTCACTTTCTCAGTAAGGTCTTCTCTGACAATCCCTTTAAAACTGCATCCTCTGCCCAGCACTCCCATTCCTTTATCCTAATTTATTTTCCCCATAGTATTTATCCTCATGCATTTCACATAATTTACTGATGTATTTACTCTCTATGCCCCCACCCCTATTCCATTCCATTTCTAGAATGTAAGCTCCTTGAAGGTAGGATTTTTCGCTTTTGTTCACTGTTGTAAACCAGTGTGTAAAGAACAGTGGCTGGCATATGATATGTACTCAAATAGTCATTAAGTTACTGAATATAGTTGGTTGTTCAGGGACAGATTCTATTTTTGCTCTATAAACTGATAGCTCTTGTCCATCAAAACCCAGAAAGCTAATGAGTTTCACTAGGTTTAGGTATAAGTATGTTAAATAAGGTAAAGAGGGATCTTTAGAACTCAATTAATTCCTTCATCCTAACTTCTAATTAAAAAAAAAAATCCAAAGGTAACTATATGAATGGGTATTAATGAAGTAACAAAATATATCTCACAACTTAGCAATAAAATACATTACCATGCTTTGCATGCATATGTGTTGTGGGGAGGAGTTTCATTTAAAATCATCCATATCTTATTTATATTGAGATTCTGCCACATAGTTGTCAATAAAATCTTCCTGAATAATAATTACTTCTTAATATTCCACAGAAAACTTCTAATGGTTCATGAATTTTACTTGTATTGAAAATGGCTGTTGTATATATTTTTGAGTCATAGAAATGTAGCATTATTATGTACATTTAAGACTATTTTAAGTAAAGTTGTTCTAAAATTGTTATTTAATTACAAATTAACTGTTTATGGTATCTTTATGTCTTATTGGTAGGCAGGTATGTGTTTTCAATTTATGATTTCAAATATCTGTGATATTTTAAGGCATCTGCCTTTTCCTTCTATCATTAGAGTCTAACAAAGTAGAGATTTGGCTTTGTTTCTTATGCCCTAAAAATATACTTCTTTGTTTAGAAATAGAACTATTTGTTGACAACATCACATATCTACAAGGCAATTCTGAAACGAGTGCAATGTAATAGTTTCTTGCATAACAACAACCAAAAAAAAACCCCAAAAATCCCAGTAGTGCCTAGAGTGAACATTTCTGTTTTTTGTGTGTGTTCCATTTGTGTGGTTCTGAAAATACTCATAAATTAGCATGATAATTACCAAGTATGTACATGGTGGCTGAGGAACAATTTTCAATATTACATAATTGAATATATAAATCTAGATATAGCATCAGTTGACTTACTATCAGTTCTTTACCTTATTATACAGATTAGAGCTTACTTAAAAGACAATATAAAATAAAACATAAATGATAGCAATGAAATTTTAAATGTTTTGTAAAATCTTATGGGATAGTATTAGTTTAACACATGCAAACCAATGCTCGAACATGATATCAAAAATTCATGATCCATTACTAAATCAAGTATTGCTTTAATAATTTCATTAAAAATTTCAAATGTTATTTTTTCAGCAGAGTGATAATTTGGTCAATTAAAATTAATTTTTAAATCTATCAAAAAGTTTTAATAAATAAATCAATGTCCTCTCCTTTGGCATGCTGTCAATACAAATTAAATGAAAATATTGATCATGACATAATTAGCAATTCTTCCAAAATGATAAAAAAAAATTCTTACAAAATAAATATACGATAATGTATTCATTGTGTATACCTTTACTTTATACAATTTAAACATCACTGGCCTATCACTAGAAGGCTGAACATGCAAAGCATAATTAAAATTAATCATTTTTTGCATTTACTAACTTGCAGCTATTTAAAAGTAACATAATTCTTCACATTTAGAAATGTTATAAATATGATTTTGTCAATGTAGGGTGATTAAACATTTTATTCCATAATTTGTTAGATTTTAACATGTAAGTATTCAGGAATATGGTATGCATGTCTCTACAAATGCTAAGGCTAATTTGGTTTTTGATTGGCTTTGTTTGTTTCTAAACTTTTATTTGAAGTTCAAGGGTACATGTGCAGGTTTGTTCTATAGGTAATCTCATGTCACAGGGGGCTGTTGTACAGATTATTTTGCCATTCAGGTACAAAGCCGAGTACCCAATAGTTATTTTTTCTGATCCTTTCCTCTCCCCACCCTCCACTCTCAGGTAGGCTCCAGCATGTGTTGTTCCTCTCTTTGTGTCTCATTTAGCTCCCATTTATAAGTAAGAACATGTGGTATTTGGTTTTCTCTTCCTGCAATAGTTTGGTAAGGATAATGGCCTCCAGCTCCATCCATGTTCCTCCAAAGGCCATGATCTTATTCTTTTTCATAGCTGCATGGTATTCCATGGTGTGTATGTACCACATTTTCTTTATCCAGTCTACCACTGATGTGCATTTAGGTTGATTCCATGTCTTTACTATCATGAACAGTGCTGCAATGAACATACATGTGTATATGCCTTTATGATGGAACAATTTATATTCCTTTGGATATACACCCAGTAATGAAATTTCTGGGTCAAATGGTACTTCTGTTTTTAGTTCTTTGAGGAATTGCCACACTGCTTTCCATAATGGTTGAACTAATTTACACTACCAATAACAGTGTATAAGTGTCCCTTCTCTCTAGAACTTCTCCAGCATCTGTATTTTTTTAAATGACAAATAATATCCATTCTGACTAGTGTAAGATGGTATCTCATTGAGATTTTGATTTGTGTTTCTCGAATGATCAGCGATATTGAGCTTTTATTTCACATGCTTGTTGGCTGCACACGTCTTATTTTGAAAAGTGCCTGTTTGTCCTTTGCCCACTTTTTAAAGGGGTTGTTTTTTTTTCTTGTAAATTTGTTTAAGTTTCTTATAAACCTTATAAATACTGGTTATTAGACCTTTGTCAGATGCATAGTTTGCAAATATGTTCTCCCATTCTGTAAGTTGTCTGTTTACTCTGTGATAAGCTATTTTGCTGTGCAGAAGCTCTTTAATTAGATCCTATTTGTCAATTTTTGTTTTTGTTGTACTTCTGGCATCTTTGTCATGAAATATTTGCCAACTCCTATGTCCGGAATGGTATTGCCTAGGCTGTGTTCCAGGGTTTGTTATAGTTTGGGGTTTTACACTTAAGTTCCTAATCCATTGTGAGTTGATTTTTGTGTATCTTATAAGGAACGGGTCCACTTTCAGTCTTCTGCATATGGCTGCCCAGTTATCCCAGGACCATTTGTTGATTAAGAAGTCCTTTCCCCATTGCTTATTGTTGTTAACTTTGTCAAATATCAGGTGGTTGAAGGTGTGCAGCCTTATTTCTGGGCTCTTGATTCTATTACCTTGGTCTATGCATCTGCTTTTGTACCAGTACCACGGTGTTTCGGTTACTGTAGCCTTGTAGTAAAGTTTGAATTTGGTTACTGTGATGACTTCTGCTTTGTTCTTTTGCTTAGAATTGTCTTGGTTATTCAAGCTCCTTTTTGGTTCCACACAAATTTTGAAATAGTTTTTTCTCTTTCTGTGAAGAATGTCATTGGTAGTTTAATAGAAATGGCACTGAATTTGTAAATTGCTTTGGGCAGTATGGCCATTTTAAAGATTCTGATTCTTAGTATTCATGAGCATGGAGTGTTTTACCCATTTTTTGTATGTCATCTATGATTTCTTTGAGTAGTGTTTTGTACTTTTCATTGTGGATATCTTTCACCTCCCTGATGAGCTGTATTCCTAGGTATTTTATTCTCTTTGTGGCAATTGTGAATGGGATTTGTCTCTCAGCTTGGCTGTTGTTGGTATATAGTAATGCTAGTGATTTTTGTGTGTTGATTTTGTATCCCGAAAATTTGCTGATGTTGTTTATCAGCTTAAGAAGCTTTCGGGAGGAGACTATGAGATTATTTAGATGTAAGATCATGCCATCTGCAAACAAGGATAGATTGACTTCCTCTCTGCCTATTTGGATGCACGTTATTTCTTGCTCTTCCCTGATTGCCCCAGCCAGAACTTCTGATATTGCATTGAATGGACATGGTGAGAGAGAACATCTTTGTCTTGTGCCAGTTTTCAAGAGGAATGCTTCCAGCTTTTGCCCATTCAGTGTGAAGTTGGCTGTGGGTTTGTTGTAGGAGGCTCTTATTATTTTGAGGTGTATTCCTTCAATACTTAGCTTACTGAGAGTTTTTAACATGAAGGGGTGTTAAATTTTACTGAAAGCATTTTCTGCATCTATTGAGGTGATCATGTGATTTCGTCTTTAGTTCTGTTTATGTGATGATTCATTAGCTTTCTTAGGTTGAGCTTCAATCTTGATGAATCTTGATGATCTTCATTCCTAGCCATGAATTCTGGCCATCTCACCCAGTTAAGAACCCTTGATGGAGGACTACTGTAATCATTTGGAGGAAAGAAGGCACTCTTGACTTTTTCAGCTGTCAGAGTTCTTGTGCTGCTTCTTTCTCATCTGCGTGGGCTAATGATGTTCCTTCAATTTTTGAAGTTGCTCTTCTTTGGATGGCTTTTCATTTATTTTATCATATTTGATGAAATTGGGGGTTTGATTGTGGTATAACATGGGTTCAGTCAACTGGCTTCATTTCTGGGAGATTTTAGGGGGCCAAGTCTCAGCTCAGGACTCCTAAACTGCATGCTCTCTCTCAAGAGGACTGGTATTGGGCCCCAGCTTTGTTCTCTGGCTCCTTGAGTTTAGGAACCTGCTGCACTGGAGGAGGAGAGGTGCTCCTGGACTACTATTCATAACACTCCAATGGGTTTGCCAGCCAAAACACTTTATAGGCTGGTGGTAGTGAAATTTATCCTCATGTGCACAAGTCAGCAGCAGAGGCAGCAGCAGCACAGGAGCACAGGGATTGCATACTCATCAGCTGTATAAGGGTGCTAGTGGATGCCAGGGTGCTGGCTGCTATGCCAGCATTCACAACAGCTGTAGTGGCAGCACCACTCAAGGGGGCAGGGGACCCCTGCTGGCGACTGCTCACATGTTCATACCTGTGGTGGTATTAGCACGGGGTGGGGCCCTGGTGGGTACAGGACTGTGTGTGCCCTCTGTGCCTGTTCCTGTAGGTGGAGGTGGCCCTCAGGGTAGAGGTGGGTCCACTGCCTATCTTTCACACTACGAGCATTGTCAGCAGAGGGCTGGGGTGCTGGCCGGGGCGGGGTTAGTGGGCTCATGCCTGCCAATGCTCCAACGACGATGACAGTGCAGTGGGGGGAAGGATGGGTGCCCTTATGCTGGCAGCAGTGGCATGGCAGGGTGCACATGTACATGCACTCTGGTGATAAAGGAAAGGTAAGGTACACCAGCACACACATGTGCCAGCAAAGTGATGGAGAGGGGTGGCCGTGGGTGAATGCATGCAGGCAAAGCACACCAGGCAGGCTGCCAAGTGGGGTGCAGGTGGGCTGGTGAGGGTCTCCCAGCCTCTCTGCTAGAGCACTCTGCTGGTCAGGCTAGGTCCACCAGCCAGAAGCTACAGTGTGGGTCCCCAGGAGGTACCTGGGGGCTGCACTGCAAGCAGGCACAGCCAGGCTGCATCCCCAAGAGGGATCAGCAGAATGAAGGATGCTTGGGTCAGATGACCCTGTCTCATGGGCAAGGCCACCCAGCAGAGTTCAGGTCGGACAGTACCACTAGGGCTCAAGTCTCCTATGGGATCAAGTTGAACCTAGGGGAATGGGCTTCCCTGGCCATACTCCACTAAGGACGCTCCCACATCAAACCAACTGGGCTCCATGATGGCTGTAGTTCTGTCCCAGCCACTTCTCTAAGCAGCTCTTCCTGCCACCATAAGTGTCCGCAGTGGTCACAGAGTGTCCTCCTGCCAGGATTCCAGAGTCCTGTGTCAAGAGTGGGTTGCTCCTTGACTGTTCAAGTCACCCCTTCCCCAGGAGCTGCTGGGGACCAGGAATGAGTCTGTAAACAGATGAATAGTAGCCCTCTGCAAGGTTCCTAGCTTCCTTCCCCTTCAACTTAGCATCTGTCTTTTCTCTTCTGCTCTCAATGGCTTCCCTCTGAAGATCTGCTAGGATTGCATCCGTCTTCCTGATGTCTCAGTAACTTGGTTGCAGATGCTCCTCCTGGCTACATCTAGTTGGTCATCTTGGAGCAGGGAAAAAACAGAGCTGATTTGTTAAAAATTATTACATAAATGTATAAGTATTCTTTTACTGTAAAGAAACTGAGGATTTATATCCCATTTACCTGGCTGGTTTGCAGTTTATCTGGTAATATAGTCTGTTGATTCTGAAAAGAGGTGACTGATTGCTCTCCATACTAAAGAACCCCATTGAAAATGGCAAAAACAAATAAAGTCAAAATTCAATACCAGGATAAAAACAGAAATTGGTTAATCATTAAGGTATTGATATTTGTATTGTTTTATTGACTGTCATACAGAAACAACATATTTCTTGCAGTTTTATTATGGTCTAATATATATAATCTAAATATAACCTACAGGTACTAGAATTATTAAGTAAAAATAGAATTATTAAAGATATTCTGTCAGGTCAATTTTTATTTTACTATGTTAGAGGTGGAAACATTCTATGGGACCAGGTGCAGTGGCTAATACCCATAATCCCAGCAATTTGGGAGGCTGAGGTGGGAGGATCACTTGAGCCCAAGAGTTTGAAACTAGCCTGGGAAACATAGTGGGACCCCATTTCTATAAAATATAAGAAATAAAAAAATAATTCAGGGATGGTGGCCCATACCTGTAGTCCCGGCTACTCAGGAGGCTGAAGCAGGAGGATCACTAGAGCCTGGGAGGTAAAGGCAGCAGTGAGATATGATTGTGCCACTGCACTGCAGTCTAGGTGCCACAGTGAGACCCTAATCTTTAAAAAACAAAACAAAATTTAAAAATAAAATTAAAAGATTCTAATAGAATTATTAGAAAATAGTAGTTTTATATTAGGATCATTAGTTCAGAATCATAGAGATGCAAATCTAATAATTAGAGAGACTATAAACTGACAATACTAAAGTGAGTTAAATTGGTGATCAAGATGCCAGCTTTGATCTTGATTCAGATCCTTTTGAGGTTCCTGGACTCCTGAGATATACTGTCTTAAATGTGAATTATTCTAGATTCTTAACAACTCTAAAACAGACTTTATTATTAAAAATGCTTGTGTATTTTTTATTACCAAACCTCTTTCTTCCCCAGAGTATCTCTTCCATATTCAGCAAATTTTCAGTGGCTTCCTTGCAAGTTATTTGTTCCCTATTTTGAAGATCTCCCAGTTAAGTGAAACCTAACTTCTCAGTAATATGTGCAGTTTCAATACAGGGTATCTGGAAGCTCATCAGCAAGATGTGTTTCTGCCAGAGATGAATGAAGAGGGAGAAGAATGAAGACTGGAGAGTAAAATTGGGGGAAAACCTTAAAAAAGCAAGTGAGGAAAATATAGCAGTTGGCCATAGATAAAGGCTTTTAGAAACAGTGAAGGTAGCTGTGAACTTGGGAAGAAATTTGGGGAAAGAACAGAGAGGTGTAAAAAGCATGATGTCTGAAGTTTGCCATATGATTTGCTATTTGAACTCATTCTCCTTCACTTTCTAATCTTGATGTGACTTTGATTTTCAGGTTGTAGTTTTTTCTAATACTTACCTGTCAAGGTGAAATAAATAGTGGGCCCTCTGTACCCATGGATTCCATATCCATGGATTCAACTAACAGTGGATCAAAAATATTTGGAAAACAAATTGTACTGAATGTCTTTCCTGTCATTATTTCCTAAACAAAACAGTGCAACAATTATTTACATTGTAGCAGGTATTATAAGTACTCTAGAGATTATTTGAAGTACACAGGAGTATGTGCATAGGTTATATGCAAATACTAAAACATTTAATATCAGCAACTTGAGCATCTGATGATTTTGGTATCCACCGGGGTTGCTGGGAACCAATCTCTAGAGATAACTGGAGATGACTGTACGTAACTATTAAGGTAAATTTTTTTGACCATCTACTATCTGAAATGATCTCTACTTAAAAGTTGTACATGGAAATATGTGGAGAAAAAAGAGGGTTTAAGACCAAGCCCTGGGAAAGTGCCATCTTGAAGTCAGGTAGTGAAAAGACAATAAAGAAAAGAAAGCAATAAAAAGAGAAGAGGACCAACTATATGGTATCTGGAAAGTCAAGCAACGGCATTGTTTGGAGGGTGTGGTCATGCTACTGTAAGAAGAAGGCAGAAAACTGACCCTTGGGTTGGTCAACATGGCAAGTAACACTGACAAGAACCATTTAGGAAGCCTGATGGGAATGAAAGCCAAATATAAGTGAGTTGAAGAGAGACTTGGAGGCGAAAAAAATGACAGCCACCTGCAAAGAAAAAAATCCCATGGAAAGGTGTCTGTGAAAGGGAGCAAAGAAAATGTGGCAGCTGGAAGGAGGCCTAGAGGAAGCAGAGAAACTCTTTCTTAGCTGCAGTGGGAGCAAAGCAGGAGAAGGGTACAGATGCAGGGAGGGTGAACGTGTGTCACTGGTAGGTAGAGCAGATTCTGATGGAATGAGGTAATCACTGAGATTGAAGACAGGGAGTGGGTTAGATCACTGATTCTCTCTTTTTTTTTTTTTTTTTTTTTTTTTTTTTGAGACGCAGTTTCACTCTTGTTACCCAGGCTGGAGTGCAATGGCGCGATCTCAGCTCACCGGCAACCTCCGCCTCCTGGGTTTAGGCAATTCTTCTGCCTCAGCCTCCTGAGTAGCTGGGATTACAGGCACTCGCCACCATGCACAGCTAATCTTTGTATTTTTAGTACAGACAGGGTTTCACCATATTGACCAGGATGGTCTCGATCTCTTGACCTCGTGATCCACCCTCCTCGGCCTCCCGAAGTGCTGGGATTATAGGTGTGAGCCACCGTGTCCGGCCGATCACTGATTCTTAAACATATCTGCACATTGGAGTCATCCAGCAGATTTTAAATAGTATTTATGCTCAAACCTCACCCCCAAGAGATTCAGATTTGATCCGTATGGGGGGAAAACTAGCATTCATGAGTTTCAGAAGCTCCCCACTTCCCACCTCCCCACACCATTCTCAGATCCAGGATTCTGATATGCACCAAATTTCGAGAAATGCCAGTTAAGACTCTTTGAGGATACCGAAGATATTAGGTACCAATTATTTGCATAGATTCAGACTACTACATAGGAAAAATAAAATAAAAGTCATTTCTTGCTTTCAAGGGACCCGTAAATCTGTAGGCTATTCAAAAATCTAAAATCAGTCCAGAAAATAAGAAAATAATTTAGGAGCATTAGCAATTTAAAGTATATTAAAGAAAGCAGGGTACAAACTATATTCAATGATGCAGAATAAGGAAAATAAGAGATCAATTTTGGAGATGGTGGCTAAGGGAATGTTCACTAAAGGAGAGTATTGAGCCATATTTTGAAGAAGTAAAGGGCAAAAATTGACAACTGAAGCACATTTCAGAAAAAAGAAGTAACAAAAGCTGTTTAAACAAAAGCAGATGATCAGGGAAACTATGGAGAAAACACATTGCTGAGCAACTGAAGGGTAGGAGTGGGAGTGAGAATTTTCACTCTGTACCACTTTTTTTTAGTCTTTTAAATGTTGAAACATTGACAAGTTTAGCCTTTCCAAGAATCAATCAATTAATAAATAATGGCTTTTTACATGGGAAAAGAATCATCTAGATTGTGACCATTAAAAATAGTGAAAATGAGAGTAAAGAGATATAGATGAGCCCCTTACAAAGGTATTGGAAGTACTAGCAGTATCCACAGGAATATAATCTATTTTCTCTACCATTTCACCTGAAAAGACAGAATAATAGTTTATCTAAGTAAGACCTAACATCACTGTAGTGAAATGACACTTAGCAGGCACAAAGTAAAGAACCAATATGGGCCAGCGCAATGACTCACACCTGTAATCCCGGCACTTTGGGAGGCTGAGGCAGGTGGATTACTTGAGGTCAGGAGTTCGAGATCAGCCCAACCAACATGGTGAGAACCCTGTCTCTACTAAAAATACAAAATTAGCTGGCTGTGGTACATGCCTGTAATCCTAGTTCCTTGGGAGGCTGAGGCAGGAGAATCGCTTGAACCTGAGAGGCAGAGGTTGCAGGGAGCCAAGATTGCACCACTGCACTCCAGCCTGGACAACAAAATAAAAACTCCATCTCAAAAAAAAAACCAAAAAAGAACCGAACAACAACAAGAAAAAAAACCAATGTGAAATTCTACCCTTCTAATCCTCCTACTGATAAAAAGTAGGGCCAGATCAAATGTGTTTCTTTTTGCTGTTTATTAGGGGAAATTTTTACTTTTGTTTTCAAAGTACTTCGTAGCCCTTAAGCCATTAATTGCTTTAAAGAGATATTCATGTTCTTTCATGTGGCCTCTTTTTCTAAAGAGAGGATAAAGAAAAAAGGTTATGTTTTCTTCAGTTCTCTCTTCATGACTCACAATTATGTTGTAAGAACAACTTTTCATTATTGCAGGATGTTTACGTGCCTTAAACAATTTCCAGAAAAGCTGAGTTCAAGTGCATAACAACACTGAATATTGGCTGCAAATTGAATTATAAATTACTCAGAACCCTCTATGTCACAGCTAATGGTGCCTATGGCTTCTGAGTATGGTACTTAACTTATCTATAAGTTTTTGAAGAGGTAAAATTGTATTAGGTGCTGAAATTAAAACCAACGAACTTGATATATTAAAGATATGGTATAAAACAGTAAAACTGCGGTGATTTTCTGCATCACAACATTATTCCATTGGTATCTTTCCTAATGGAAATTTTAAGTGTAGTTAACTACACCTGAAAAGACAGAATAATTGTTTTTCTAAGACCTAATATTACCGTAGTAAAATGATCCTTAGCAGGAACAAAGTCAAAAACCAAAGCGGAAGTCTGTCGTTGTTGCATAGATATGATTTTCCTACTGATAAATATGTAGAGGCATACCAAATGTACTTTTTTGCTGCTTATTAGGGGAAATTTTGTAAATTATTTTTAAGTATTTTTAAAAATCAGTGTAGATAATTTTTCACTTTTGTAAAATGAAAATAGTCATGAAATATGGTCAGCATTCATTCTTCATGCTAATAATATTTTATCTTGCTATGATGCATTCATTACAGTTGTAAAAGCACATTATTCAGCTCATGCAATCTTCACGATAGTCCTGTTATCATTACTGTTTTGTCCAAGAGAAATGGGATGCTCACATAGGTTGACTAAACCAATGTCTCTTAGCTAGGAAGTATAAATGTCAAATCCAATTTGTTCTGAATTCAGTTTTCCTCTTTTTTTCCTGCTACAGCATCTTTGTTTCTCACCTTTTGTGGTTCATGCTCAAATTCTCTGCATGTTATTTTAGTATAGCCCAAGCAAAACAAAATTTACAGTCAAAATATTTATATAGGCAGATAAACTTAGCTACTAAAGACAGCTCAGCACAACTTCAATAATAAAGTATCGTGTATGTGATGACGCCAGGGTGACTAAGAAGCCAAGCTTGGTTTGTTTTGGGGTTGGTTTTCTTTTTTAATTTAAGGGAAAAAGCTATGATATGAAAAGGTCCAAAACTGCATGACCACAAAGCAAAGTTTACCATTTTTTTACTTCCTACACAGAGACGACATTTGCAGCAATTTCATTACCAATTTTTTTCTTTTTGAACTCTCCTGAAAATTTCAAATAAGTACTTAATTTCAATAATTATCAATATTTTGCCATATTGTTGATGCCTCCTGCATTAAAAAAAATTTTTTGTTGGAGCATTTTAAAGCAAGTTTCAGAAATCACTTCATCTTACCCTTAAATATTTTAATATGCCTTCTTTAAAAGTAATAAAATAAGGGACATTTTCTTACATAAACAAATGCCATTGTTTTCTCTAACAGCATTAACAATTATTCCTTCATGTTACCTAGTTTTAAATCTGTATTCAAATTTCTCCAATTATGTAAAACTTCAAAAAATCAACCACTACCACCAACTGGAGGTTTAATGACATCAGATTCCAAACAAGTTTCACACATTTTACTGGGTTGTTCTATCTCGAAATTCTTTTTAAATATCTCTTAACTTAGAACAGTTTTCTCCTTTTCTTCTTCTCCCCTGAATTCTTTTGCCTTATTGAAAAAAAACCAGGTCAATTTTCCACATTGTGGATATGGCTAATGCTTCTTTGCACTGTCTGCTGGTGTCTTTATTTCCAGTGCCAAGAAGCTATCCCTAAAGACTTGAACAGATATGGGTTCAGTTGTTTTTGTAAGAATACTTCATAGGTGGGGTTGTGTAGTTCATTTTCATGTTGATTACATCAAGAGGCACGTGGTGTATCTGGTTGTTTTAGTTTTAACAATGCTAAGGTTGATGGGGGGCAACAGCCATATTCCTTCATTGTAAATTTCCTAGCCTTTTATCTAATGATTTTACAATAGATTGATGATCTTTAAGTGATTCATGTGAAGGTTTAAAAATTGGAATTAAAAAAAATTATTTCTTCTGCATTTATTAGCTGAGATTATTTTGTTCAGAGAAATTTTTCTCATCAGTTCAGTATAAACTGAAATGTAAGTCATAGCATACAGACAGGATAAATGATTATTTTTTTCACCTTTATCTATATCTATTTGAGACAAGGTCTCACTCTGTCACATGGTTCACTGCAGCCTCAACGCCCCTGGCTCAAGCAATCCTCCTCCCACCCCAACCTCCAGAACAGCTGGGATTACAGGTATGTGCCACTATGCCCAGCTAATTATTTTGCTTTAAGTTTTTCTTTAGAGAAGAGGTATCCCTATGTTTCCCAGGCTGATCTCTAACTGCTGGGATCAAGCAATCTTCCTGCCTTGGCCTCCCTAAGTGTTGGAATTACAGGCGTGAGCCACCTTGCCTGGCTACTCCTTCACCTTTAATTATCAGTCTTGAGATATGAGTAATGATTTGGTGCTGTGAACACTTCCAACAGCACCCAGTGAATTTTTTTTCGCTCTCCTCCTTCTCTTCTTCTACCTTTTTCTTTCTCTTCCCTTCTCTTCTCTGAATTCTCTTTTTTCTCTTCAATTTGAACTTACTGCTTTTTAAAAAAGTCAATATGTTTGACTCAAACTTGTGTTTGGCTTGTCATTGCTTTTAAGCCTTTTCCTTTAACAGCGCTAAGATACAGTATACAAGTTTTTTAAAGGAAGGAAAAGATCATATGTTCTCACTGATACTACTATTCAAATATAAGATTACAAGATCCTAACTTTTTTATTTTATATTGATATTGCTTTCTTTTTTATGTTAAACTATTGATATTTAAAATTAACATACTTAATAATTTGCTTTCTTCTATAGTATACACACATTGATTTTTAAAAGAACAATACAGATATTATTCCCTGTATTCACTATTGAATAAAGTATAAGAGTTTTTGGTAATTCTTTCTGTCCTTGTAATACATCCCATTGAAGATTGAGTAATACTATTTCCAAATTTACTTAGAATAATGCTTTTCTCTGTTAGAATATGGCATCAATTTAATATCATTAGGTTTATTTGTTTGCATTAAATACTTACAGATTGACCTTTGGTTTTTAAAATTATGAGAAAATCTAACATACCAAAGTAAAAACAGTAGGCCAGGTGTGGTAGCTCATGCCTCTAATCCCACTGATTTGGGAGGCCAAGATGGGTGGATGACCTGAGGTCAGGAGTTCAAGACCAGGCTGGCCAACACGGTGAAACTCCATCTCCTAAAAATCTAAAAATTAGCCCGGTGTGGTGGCAGCTGCTTGTAATCCCAGCTACTCTGGAGACTGAGTCAGGAGAATCACTTGAACATGGGAGGCGGAGGTTGCAGTAAGCCAAGATTACTCCGTTGCACTCCAGCCTGGGCGACAAGAGCAAGACTCCATCTCAAAAAAAAGAAAAAGAAGAAAGATGAGTTCAGATGTACTGTGAAGAAAACATGGCCAGGCATGGTGGCTCATGCCTGTAATCACAGCAATTTGGGAGGCCGAGTTGGGAGGATCACCTGAGGTCAGGAGTTCAAAACCAGCCTGGCCAACATGGTGAAACCCTGCCTTTACTAAAAATATAAAAATTAACTGGCAGGGCGTGGTAGCTCACTCTTGTAATCCTAGCACTTTGGGAGGCTAAGGTGGTGAGGTGGGTGAATCACGAGGTCGGGAATTTGACACCAGCCTGGCTAACATGGTGAAACGCTGATTCTACTAAAAATACAAAAATTAGCAGGAAGTGGTGGCTCATGCCTGCAATCCCAGCTACTCAGGAGGCTGGGAGAATCACTTGAACCTAGGAGGCGGAAGTAGGACTGAGCCGAGACCATGCCATTGTACTCCAGCCTGGGTGACAGAGTGAGACTCCGGTTCAATCAATCATTCAATCAATAAAAATTAGCCAGTCATGGCAGCAGGTGCCTGTAATCCTAGCTACTTGGGAGGCTGAGGCATGAGAACCACTTGAACACGGAAGGCAGAGGTTGCAGTGTGTTGAGATGGTGCTAACTGTACGAGAGCCTGGGTGACAGTGAGACTCTGTCTCAAGAAAAAAAAGTAAAAATGGCAAAATAAGAAAACTACTTCCATTGTCTTCTCTGCCCTTCCATTCACGGTAATAATTTTTATTAATTTTTCATTTAACCATCCACTATTGTTATTTTGTAAATATGACCAAGTATGCAACTTTTTACCATGCACATAACTTACTATATACCCTTTACTGTACCTTTATTTCTTTTACTTAATAATACATTCTGGAGATCACTCTATATTTGTGTGTAAAGATTTTCCTCACTACTTTTTAGTGCTCCATGCTACATCATTGTGTCAAGGTACCACATTTTATTCACTAAGTTCTCTATTAATAATCATATGATAGTTCTTTTCAATCACTTGCTGTTGCAAATGCCACAATAAGTAACCTTGTGAATTTTTTTTTTTTTTTTGCAAAGCACAGTCTTTTTTTTTCTTTTTGAGATGGAGTTTTTCTCTTGTTGCCCAGGCTGGAGCGTAATGGCGCAGTCTCAGCTCATTCGCCTCCCGAGTTCAAGAGATTCTCCCGTCTCAGCCTCCTGAGTAGCTGGAATTACAGGCGCCCACCACCACACCTGGCTAATTTTGTATTTTTAGTAGAAATGAGGTTTCACCATGTTGGCCAGGCTGGTCTCAAACTCCTGACGTCTGGTGATCTGCCCACCTTGGCCTCCCAAAGTTCTAGGATTACAGGCGTGAGCCACTGTGCCTGGTCATAAAGCATAGTCTTTTTAAGAGTAAAGAATGATTGAAATAAGGGTTATTTAGGAGGAATCATTTGCCAAAACTTCTTCTATTATATAGTATTAGCAAATGAGACTAGTGTCCTAATAATGAATTATTACATAGACATAAATCTCTTCAAAATGTCTTTACATTGACTGTTTTGTGACTGTAGACAAGGCATACTAGTTAGGAAAGGCTAACTGTTGTAACACAATTTAAATGTCAGTGTTCCTGATTGTCAGGTATCCTTTCATGTGGCCATTTTGTGAGTTTAACCTCTTCTATGCCATGGAGTCGCAGGTGTACAACTCTCAAATACAGAAAAAGAAGGCAGAAGAGGCACACCTACTTTTTAAAAGCCTCTATGTTGAAATGACACGTCATTTCACACTGACTTCTAGACACACTGACAAGAACCCATCACGTGGTCACCCCTCACAGGAAAAAGAAACAGGTCTGGTGAACAGCGAGCCAGTCTCAGTCATTCAAGGCTTTGATCACCTACTTCATATTCTTCAGTGTATTTTCCCCAATGTTTATATACATATTTATAATCTATATGAAAATCATGTAAGTGCAATGGTGCTTTGTCCATTCAAAGTAGCTTTTGAAAATGTTGAAGCAAATGGAGTGAGGAAGCTAATGAATGACAAGTACAATCTTAAAAATGACTGGGTCAGGTGCAGTGTCTCATGCCTGTAATCCCAGCACTTTGGGAGGCCGAGGCAGGCAGATTACCTGAGGTCAGAAGTTTGAGACCAGCCTGGCCAACATGGCGAAACCTCATCTGTACTGAAAATACAAAAATTAGCTAGGCGTGATGGTGGACACCTGTAATCCCAGCTATTCGAGAGGCTGAGGCAGGAGAATCACTTGAACCCAGGAGGCAGAGGTTGCAGTGAGCTGAGATCATGCCATTGCACTCCAGCCTGGGCAGCAAGAGCAAAATTCCATCTTAAAAAAAGAAAAGAAAAGAATACTCTATTTTCACATTAGCTATCATTCAAAACAAATTCCAGCATGTAAGAGTGACCTGGGGAGATTTGGCCACCTCTAAAATATGCAGTCTAAATTAAAATGTTGTTTGTTTCATAACTGCAGCTTCAAGCTATGCTTATAGGACAAGCAGATTGCCATAGCCAACCAAGAACAGAGCTTCAATATTTCAGATACTAGTCATCTGGAATTTTCAACATGTCATTGGAAGTTCAACTGTAGTTTGGGCCAGGCACAGTGGCTCACACCTATAAAACCAACACTTTAGGAGGCCGAGGCAGGCGGATCACTTGAGGTAAGGAGTTCGAGACCAGCCTGACCAACATGGTAAAACCCCATCTCCACAAACATAGAAAAATTAGCTGGGCGTGGTGACAAGTGCCTGTAGTCCCAGCTACTTGGGAGGCTGAGGCAAAAGAATCATTTGGACCCAGGAGGCGGAGGTTACAGTGAATTGAGATCGTGCCGCTGCACTCCAGCCTGGGCGACAAAGCAAGACTTCATCTCAAAAACAGCAACAACAACAAAAAAACTATAGTTGAACTATCCATAAAGAATGTTTATAAGCCTACTTAGAGAACACAAACTGTAGAAATGTTCAAATGTATATTTTAAAAATTCTTGAGCTTTGATACATTTTCAAATAATGCCATTATAAATCTTTTTTTTTTTTTTTTTTTTTTAAAGCAAATGTACTAGTATTTGTTCTTGACAACACTGGTTAGCAGCCATTTGGAATTTTTTGTTTTTTTCTTTTGAGATGGAGTCTTAAGCTGTCACCCAGGCTGGAGTACAATGGCACAATCTCAGCTCAGTGCAACCTCCGCCTCCTGGTTTCTAGAAATTCCCCGGCCTCAGCCCCCTGAGTAGCTGGGATTACAGGGGCGTGCCACCATGTCCAGCTAATTTTTCCATTTTTAGTAGAGATGGGGTTTTACCATGTTAATCAGTCTGGTCTTGATCTCCTGACCTTGTGATCTGCTGGCCTCGGCCTCCAAAGTGATGCTATTACAGGCATGAGCCATTGCGCCAGGCCTGGAGTTTTATATATATTCGTATGTAAAAGTATTATAAATTTTTTACATGTTTATATTTATATATCTCATATGTGTACACTATTTTTAGGCACTGTATAATTCATATTATATGAATTATAATTTCCTCGTTAATATGAGGAAGGCTTTTCTGCAAATGAGTAGTTTTACTGCATTGCAAAATCAGTGATGTGAAATGAGTACTTCTCCATTATAATACACAACAACACTTATTTACCAGACTTTCCCCTCTCTCTACACATTTTGTACAGTTCCTGAATTGTCAGCTTAGTGGGAGGAAAAAAGTGACTTGTCTTATTTTTGAGAATTAAGTTGAGTATACTGTTTTAATTTTAAAACAGGAAAAAAAACTAAACAAAGAGCCAGCATGTAAATGTTTATATCTTGTGGTAAAATATGAGAAGTGACCTGGAAACCTCTTGCCTAGAGATGTTGGACTAATCTATTAATGTAGGAAGAGATTGTCTCTATTTCCTGCTGAGAATCTGAGCAATAGAGAAGGGTTATGGAAGAAATGACTATTTCACAAACCATCAGGACACTAGGAGACAATGAACACAATATTCATCTAGGAAGAATGTTATTGATGTCTTAAAAGTTGTTCAATAATGGAGTTTACATATTTCATTAAAGACAAAGAAAATCATAGGTATGTAGGGACATGGGCACTAATTAAATCCTCCTTCCCCTTGAGAAGTGTTTCATTTAGAAGTACAGTTATAGAAACAGGTTGGAGGACCTGCATCTGCTCATTGTATGCCTGAATGTGCCCTAAATCTATATTTTCATCTTTTAAAATAAAAATAAGCTCTGCTCATGTCTAGCTTGGATGTTTTCAGGTTGAAATGAATCCTTAGAAAGTGTTCTAGAGCAGTTGATCTTCAATATCTTGTCTTAGTCATGAGTTCTTTACCTCCTGGGTGACAGCTCCAGACTCCATCTCAGAAAAAAAAAACAGTGTCTAGAAGAGTATTCAAAGGTTATCTTCTAGAAGTTTTATGGTTTCAGGTCTTAGATTTAAGTCTTTGATCCACTGAAAGTTAATTTTTTTATAAGGTGAGAGATGAGGACCCAGTTTCATTTTTCTATATGTGGCCTGCCAGTTATTCCAGCATCAATTATTGAAAGAAAAGCCTTTCGACTCTTCTCTGAGCCATTTCCATCCTATTGAGAAAACTGAGAAGTTGCATACACCTGTTTTTGGGTTTTAACAAAAGGTGTGCTGGTCACACCTAGTATATGGTTTCTGCTCTGAGGCTAAATCTGTAGAGTGGTGTGAAGTATATGTTGTATAATTTTACACTTTATTTTGTGGTGCCTTCCTTGTCTTCTTAGCAGAAAGATGGCATTTATATTCCCTTTAACACTAAGAAAACTGCATGGAATTTCGAACTTAAAGAATTTAGCCAGTGAGTTTTTCTCAGTTACCATTCTTTTGTAATATTGGGCATAAGAAACTTACATAACAACTAAGAGTTTTGGTAATATTCAATTTAGTGACAGAATCCATGGCAACATAATCATCTTTGGTAAACAGTCAAGTATTACAGATCAAAAACAGATTGATTTTCATTATGAAAAGCTAGCAATACACATGCAGAAATGTTGTGAATACCATCTTGTTAGATTTTATAACTACAGAGAGTTTTTTAGTTTAGTGTGAAATCATTATGCCCACTGTAACATCACACTTTACTTATCCAGGTCTTTTTCTTTGGCTGTCTTTTAACTTTCAATTCTATTCACTCTTTTACTTGGTATTCACATCCACGGTACCATTATCACTTTTCTTTTTTAATACTCCTTGGAACATATTTCTGAAACTGATTCCTTTCACAATTGCATTATCTTACTGCTAACATACTTAGTAGGAGATTCCACCTGGATTCCCCTCATGTCAACTTACGATCAATATTTCATAATTTGCCTGATTTACCTCTTTCTCTACCCTCTTAATTTGCATCTACCATTTTACCTTCCCTCTTCCTATGGATGATTTTTTACTTTATATCCCAGACCACCAGCCTAAAAAATCTGGCTCTTTTCTCTTATGTCCTTAGTATCAACTACCCCCCTACATCTTTCTAAATATCATACTTAGTCACAAAGTCTTAGTGCTTTTTCTTTTAAGATGTTTAACAACCTTCACTTGGTTTCAGTGTTATATAAGTTTTAGGCTGTATTAGTCTGTTTTCATGCCTCTGAAAAAGACATATTTGAGATGGGGCAATTTACAAAAGAAAGAGGTTTAATTGGACTTATAGTTTCACGTGGCTGGGGAAGCCTCACAATCATGGCAGAAGGCAAGGAGGAGCAAGTCCCATCTTACATGGATGGCAGCAGGTAAAGAGAGAATGAGCTTGTGCAGGAAAACTCCTCTTTTTAAAACCATCAGATCTCAGGCAGGTGCAGTGGCTCACGCCTGTAATCTGAGCACTTTGGGAGGCTGAGGCAGGTGGATCACCTGAGATCAGGAGTTCGAGACCAGCCTGGTCAACATTGCAAAACCCCGTCTCGAGTAAAAATACACACACATACACACAAAAGATGGGTATGGTGGTACATGCCTGTAGTTCCAGCTACTCTGGGAGGCTGAGGCAGGAGAATCCTTTGAACATAACAAAACAATAAAACCATCAGATCTCGTGCATTTTATTTATTATCATGAGAACAGCACAGGAAAGGCTTGCACCCCATGATTCAGTTACTTTCCATCTGGCCCCTCCCATAACACATGGGAATTCAAGATGAGATTTGGGTGGGGACACAGCCAAACCATATCATAGGCTTTATACCTAAGTGACATCAACTTTATCAGCCTTCCAACAAAAATTTTCTCTTTTCTGATTTGCCCTGTAACCTATATTAGATTAGTATCCTAAAAATGAGGAGCCCTGTATTCTTTCTTTCTCAGAAATATTAACTGGTTTCTCAGTCTTTCAGAGTAAAGCCTGCTGTCTTTCTCCAAGTATTTAGGAGATGGACTTACTGTAATAGGATTGGGTTTGGCCGCAAGTGACACGACCCAAAATAAAAGGGGCTCAAACAAAACAGCTGTCCATGTTCAGAGAGATCCAGGGTAGGTTTGATACTCCATAGTATCAAATACCCTTGCTCCATTTATCTTGTTATTCCCTTATATGTGGCCTATATTCCTAAATTCATTTCATGGTTCAAGATGGCTCTCCAATTCTGTCTTCAATCCAGTCAGCAAAAATGAGAAATTGGTTTGCCTTATTTAAGGAAACTTCCTGGGTGTTGCACTTACGACTGCAGTTTACACCTTTTGGTCAAAACTTATTTTCAAGAACAAATTTAGCTTTATTCTGATGAACATTAGCTGTGGTTAGAATGTTTTTGTCCCCTTCAAAAATATGTTATAATTCAGTTCACAATGCAAAAATGTTGGCAGGTATGGACATTGGGAGGAGATTGAGTCATGGGACCACCCTCATAAAAGGGCTTCATGGATACAGTTCATCCCTTTTCCACTTTCTGTGCCTTCCACAACGTAAGGATACAGTGTTCTCCATTCTAGAAGATACAGCATCAGGCATCCATCTTTGAAGGAGACAGTAGCCCTCACCAGACAGCCAAACCTGCCGGTGCTTTGATCTTAGACTTCCCAGACCTCAGAACTCTGAGAAATAAATTTCTGTTCTTTATAAACTATGCAGTCTTGGGTATTTCATCAAAGTAGCACAAACCAGACTAAAACACTACGTGTCCAGCTAAAAATTGGAAGTTTTGTGACTGAGGTTGATAGGAAAATGGATATATGATTATAAAAAGAAATCTCTTCCATACCTACCTTCTAACTGCTACTTCTTACACCAATTCACCATTCCAGTCAAATGCCCTTTTTAGTCCATTTAAAAATAAACTCTTCAAAACACTCCAGCCTGCAGTTGTCTCTGTCCTTTAAACTAGAGACACTATTGATTTGACAGTCAATCAGGTACTTGTTCTGTAACAGCCTTCTTTTTTTTTTTTTTTTGAGACAATCTCTGTCACCCAGGCTGGCATACAGTGGCACGATCTCCATTCACTGGAACCTTCACCTCCTGGCTTCAAGCAGTTCTCATGCCTCCGTCTCCCAAGTAGTTAGACTACAGGCGTGCACCACCTCAGTTAATTTTTGTATTTTTAGTAGAGACAGAGTTTTGCCATGTTGGCCAGGCTGGTCTCAAACTCCTGGCCTCAAGTTATCCACCCAAATTGGCCTCCCAAATTGATTGAATTACAGATGTAAACTGTTACGCCCAGCCCGTAACAGCCTTCTTAATGTGGTCCTAATGATTAAGGTATTGCTCGAATTTTCCTCCCTGTTTAATCTTCTTAGCTAGATTGAGGGAAGCTCCTAAGCACTATATATCCCATCTCCCAACTGCTATTGCTTGGCATATTGCCTGGAAAGTCGAATGACTTGATGGCTATGCTCCATTTTACCTAACAGGCTGACAGCACCAATCTAGAACTATCATATATTCTATTATTAGGGAATGGTTATGTATCGTGCTGTATGATGTATGGTATTGCCTTCCATCTCAGTTGCATATATACAGACAAAAGAGGACATTTCAGTAATAAAACTGTGTTAAATCTCTAAAACATTTTCCTTGGTCACTATATTAGAAACATGCAATGGGGCATTACTGTGTGTATTCACAATTTAGCTGTGGAGACATGTGTCACAAAATACTAATACAATCATCCCTCTGTATCTGTGGAGGATTGGTTCTAGGATCTGTCCCTACCCCCTACCGCCTGGATACCCAAATCCACGAATGCTCAACCCCTTCCATAAAATGGCATAGTAGTATTTGCATATAACCTATGCACATTGTATGCTTTAAATCATCTCTAGATTGCTTATAATACCTAATACAATGCCAATGCTATGTAAATAGTTGGTACACTATATGGTTTAGGGAATAACAAGAAAAATAATCTGTATATGTATAGTACAGATGTAACCATAATTTTTAAAATTTTAAAAGAGAGAGAGATAGAGAAAGTCAGGATCTTGCTTTGTCACCCAGGCTGGAATGCAGTAGCATGATCATGGCTTACTGCAGCCTTGAACTTCTAGGCTCAAGGGATCCTCCTGCCTCAGGCTCCCTAGTAGCTGGGAGTACAGGTGTGTACCACCATACCCAGTTAATTGAAAAAAAAAAAATTAGAGACAGGGCCTTGCTATGTTGCCCAGGTTGATCTTGAATTCATGGCTTCATGTGATCCTTTCACCTCAGCCTCCCAAATTGTTGAGATTACAGACATGAACTACCGCACCCTAAAAGTAGCTCATTATTATAATTTTTTTCTTTTCTTGAGACCGAGTCTCATTCTTCACCCAGACTGGAGTGCAGTGGCACGATCTCTGTTCACTGCAGCCTCTGCCTTCGAGTTCAAGTAACTCTCATGCCTCAGCCTCCCGAATAGCTGGGATTACAGGTGCACGCCACCACACCATGCTGATTTTTATATTTTTAGTAGAGACAGGGTTTCGCCATGTTGGCCAGGCTGATCTTAAACTCCTGGCCTCAAGTAATCCACCTGCCTCGGCTTCCCAAAGTGATGAGATTACATGCGTGAGCCACCTGCCTGAGAACACCCAGTTTAGGTTGTGAATATTTTTGATCTTCGGTTAGTTGAATCCACAGTTGCAGAACACAGGGATGCAGAGAAGACGATCAACTACATAGGCAAATACACTATTGTTTAGGAAAACAATTTCAATACGTGGACCCCTCTCCCTGCCCTGAAAACCATAAAGATCAATATCGATGTCAACAATAGATAATAAAATGATATGGTAAGAATCTTGATTTTTAAAATTTAAAACAGTAAATATCCAAAAATTCTGAGGACTAACACATGAAAAAAGCAAATTATTGCTATATTAAAAGGGGTATCGGGTCTCATGAACTTTGTTTTTCCTGAAATGGCAGTTGATCTGGGTTGAGTAGATTCTGCTGATCTTTGTAATCTATTCCCTGCATTTGCGAATTGTTACCTGTGTGCAATCTGTGATCATGAGAAGTGCGAAGCTGGGAAATTCGGAATTTAAATTGATGGCTTTGGTTTCATCAGCACTGAATTAAACACACTGGCTTCTCAACCTAAACAATTCAGAAAGGACTATGGCCTTAGTGTCAAAAATATTGTTACATCACTTTACATTTTCTTTCACACTTCATGAAACGCTTTCAGAAGTTTATCAAGTTGGTTTATATGGTGTTATGAATCCCTATTTAATAAATTAGGAAACTGTTTAACATACTTTAGGCCATATAGCAAGTAAGTGGCTACCCAGACTCAATCCTAATTCTTTTTTTTTTTTTTTGAGACGGAGTTTTGCTCTTGTTACCCAGGCTGGAGTGCAATAGCGTGATCTCGGCTCACCGCAACCTCCACCTCCTGGGTTCAGGCAATTCTCCTGCTTCAGCCTCCTGAGTAGCTGGGATTACAGGCACGCGCCACCATGCCCAGCTAATTTTTTTTTGTATTTTGAGTAGAGACGGGGTTTCACCATGTTGACCAGGATGGTCGCGATCTCTTGACCTCATGATCCACCCGCCTCGGCCTCCCGAAGTCAATCCTAATTTTTACTCTAGGTCAATATTTTGTATAATACCGCACTGGAACTCAGTTATTGACAGCTGTGTAAGTCCTTGAAGGGTTATATTTTGCCTAGATGCCCTAGGTTAAGGGAACCAAGATTCTAACGTGGATATCCTGATGAGAAGAATTTCGCCATTATTTATCTAGGCTAATATCCTTGGAAATAACTGCGGAATTTATTCATATTTTCTTAAAAAGTAGGTTTTTAAAGCAAGATGTAGTTGAGAAGTTTGTAATTCCCAATTGTAAGACTCTCTAATTCTCCACTTAAAAAGACAAGAACAACACTTAACATACATGCTAGTGTTTCAAAGGAGATAGTAACTAGTCATGGAAAATCTGGCTTAGGAAAGGCTATTAAGCAAAGAGTCAATAATAATGGGTTAATCTACCTCATATTAGGAATTTTTTGTTGTTTTTTTTGAGACAGGGTCTCAGTTTACCACACAGGCTGAAATTTAGTGGTGTGATCATGGTTCACTGCAACCTCAGCCTCCTGGGCTCAAGTGGTCCTCTCACCTCAGCCACCTAGTAGATGGGACCACAAGCAGGGGCCGTCATGCCTGGCTAATTTTTGTATTTTTTAGCAGAGATGGGGTTTCACTATGTTGCCCAGGCTGGTCTTGAACACCTGGGCTGAAGCAATCCTCTTGCCTTGGCATCCCCTATTTTTTATGACAAGAGAACTAATTGGGTATGCCATTAAATAAAAATAATAAGATAGCTCTTGCTAGGTAGATTATATACATGTATTACTATTAACCCAAGTACTGGAAAGATAAACCAAGAATATTAATATATTTGCATCTTATCTTTTCCAGGGGGCAGGAAAGGGAGCGGGAAATCATCACACCACTCTTCGAAAAGTGCAGTAACTAATACTGTCCTGTTCTCTGAAGGAAAACTATTGAGTTATTAAACCAATTTTGGATTTTAGTTTGGATGTTGGATGACTTGGTTGTGTAAACTTTGGGCAGATTTCAGGCTTGCTCCTTCCGCATCAAAGAAAGTATACCAGACAGCAAAAAAGATTCAGGAATAAAAGATAGTTTATTTCATCCCTCTCCAGCATCCAATGTAGAAAATACTAGCAGTTATTTACTGAGGGCTTATACATGCCAAACACATGCTACCATCTACACTGCATATCTTTTCCCTTAATCTTTCAACCATGATATATCTTCTCACAGAAAAGGAACTCGAAGTTCCTAAAGATTAGTAACTAACATGACACAGTGAGGAGGAGGCAGAACAGAATCCATCTCTACTTGCTTCTGAGTTCATCCTCCTAATCGCTATAGAGAGAGGCAACAATAAATTCCTTTCGTTGAGCTTCATAGCAGAGTTGGCAGAGTATTATCCAAACTAGAGGGTATTAATGTTGGTTTGTTATATATCACAAAGCTTTCCTGGAGTCATCGTTAAACATTATAATAGGCTTTATAGTTTAATATATCATCATTATATCACCAGTAGGAAAACTGATTGCTGGGTGCGCTGGCTCATGCCAGTAATCCCAGCACTTTGGGAGGCCGAAGTAGGTGGATCACGAGGTCCGAAGTTCGAGATCAGCCTGGCCAACATAGTGTAACTCCGTCTCTATTAAAAATACAAAAAAATCAGCCGGCCGTTGTGGCAGTGCCTGTAATCCCAGCTACTCAGGAGGCTGAGGCAGAAGATTCGCTTGAACCCAGGAGGTAGAGGTTGCAGTGAGCTGAGATCTCTTCAAAGCCCTCCAGTCCGGGCGACAGTACGAGATTCCAACTCAAAAAACAAACAAACAAAAACAAACCGATGAACTCTTGATATCGATGACATCATAAGAGTTCCTTGGTTTTAAGGGGAAGAAATAATAATCCTCAATGTCAAAATTGTCGGGAAACTCTTCTCTAGAATTTATCTCACCGAAATTGAAAGGTCCTCTAACTCGATAAAATCTTTCAAATTGAAACCCAATCTAAGGTACCTTAGATTATATGTTTCGAAATGTTCTTCACATTGAAACTATTCAATTATGTTAAAAATGTTTTACACTAAAATACTATGAGATTGAGACACTACTGTCCCCAAGCAGCTGGAGATGTACACAGGTGTTAATCTACTAGTTGGAAGGAGAGCACTGTGTGCACAGTACCATTATTTTAACCTCATCATTTGCAACTGATTGAACGGACCCTCTGTAACCGCCTGTGAATCATGTCAGTGTTACTCCATCGATATTTGCCGAATATTTGTCATGTGGCAAAATATTTGTTGTAGAAAAGTTGACACATAATAGCTTTGAGGTTTCACTAAATGAGCTTTACACACCAGGCTACAGGTACAACCCATTGATGTGTAGTCTCCAAAAATATACTTTATGCTTTAAGAATACTGCGTTGCCAGAAACTCCCTATGTGGAGATAAAAAGGGTTTTGTGAACAGCGAGGTGACTTGGCTTCACCGTTTGTTGCCACAGAACCATTCCATGGGAGATTTCGTAAGTAGTGAGGAACGGAGAGGCGGAAGACTCGGCTGAAAATAAAGTGGGAGCAGCGGGGTCGTGATCTGTCGGTGGCTGGGGACTCGTCTGGAGGGAAGAAACACGGAATCTCTACTAAGGCTGTGGAACGGTCCGGGCAAACCTCGCGCTACTCTCACTGGACGCGTTCGCGCCACCTGTCAGACGGGAGGAACTGCCAGGGATTGAGAGGGTTAGGAGGGGGTGCCTGGGGTCCCGGAAGGCGGCTGCGGGCCGCAGGTCTCCGCCCAAGAGGCGCTGGGGGTGGGGCTGGGAGTGGTGGGGGCGGCCTGCTAAATCCCGAAGAGGTTTCACTTACTCCCAGGAGCCCCACTAGGGGACTCGAGGCGCTACCGCGCGCCCCTCCCCTGAGGTCTCAGCTCTTCCTCCCATGCACGTGACCGCGGCCGGTTGGTAACTGCGCTCCCGCAGCGTAGCTCGCTCTGTTTCTTCCCTCCCGCCGCGGTGCCCTTCTTCTCCTCCGTTCCCATCCCTCCGCCCTCCCCCGCCTTGCTCTCCACGCCCCAATCGCGGCTTCAGCTTAGAAGCGCCCGCCCCTCCGCCCTTTTCTTCGCTTGCTCATTGGCTGAGGTCTCAAGGACGCGTCCCGAGGGCGGGTGGCAGCCATTGGTGGGATGAGCAATCCGAGTTCCCGGATGAGGGAACATTCTGCAGTATAAAGAGAGCGGGGAAGGCGGGAGACAGCGCAGTTTGAATCGCGGTGCGACGGAGGAGTAGGTGGTGGGATCTCGCCGTGGGTCTGATTAGCTCTTTCTCTGCCTTGCTTGCTTGAGCTTCAGCAGAATTCGAAATGGTAAACTTCGCAGAGACGCTCGATGACTCCGCGGGTTTTTGCCGGCAGGAGAAAAACCCGTTACACAGGGGGATGGGGGTGAAGTGGCGACGGTTGGGAATGCGCGGAGACAGGATTTAGAAAGAGCGGGGGGAGGTGTTTTTTCAGCTGCTAGGGGAGCAGCCTCGGATCTCGCGGCGGGCGGCGACGGTTCGTTGGGTGGCGCGCGCAGCGCCGCTGGGGGCCGGCGGGCAGGCGGAGGCGCGCGGCCGCGGCGAGCGCGCGGCGGGGGACGGGCAGGCGGGCGGGGTCGCCCCTGCGGCGCGCGGCGGGACGGAGACCCCGGCGGGGTGCGGGGACGCGCTCTCGCCGGGACGCGCCGCGGTGGGGGATGGGCGCGCCGTCTTGGTAATTCTATATTCTCCGTTCCTCCTCCGCTCGCGGGCGTGTGCGCGCCGCAGGCTGGCGGTAAGGCTGGGAAGGACTCCGGAAAGGCCAAGACAAAGGCGGTTTCCCGCTCGCAGAGAGCCGGCTTGCAGGTCAGTAGTTGTTCGTGCAGTCTGGGAGTCGTGATGTTTTCTTTGCATTTCCTTTCTTGTTTATCATCGCTCTCGCTGGGCGTTTTGTGTATGCGTGGGTGATGCGGTGTCGCGACTTGGGTTGCCCATACGATAAATATGGGGGGGAGAAATCACGTGTTTCGATGTCGGGACGCGTTGCTGCGCCAGTGCCGCTACCTTTGCGCGCGTATAATTTCCCCATCTCTAGTTCTCATATTTTTGCGTATTTATGTTGGTGTGTGCTTAAAATTTAAGTTCCCAGTGGGCCGTATTCATCGACACCTGAAATCTAGGACGACCAGTCATGGACGTGTGGGCGCGACTGCCGCTGTGTACAGCGCAGCCATCCTGGAGTACCTCACCGCAGAGGTAAATGGGTGAACGCCTATAATCCGGAGAAGGTTTTGGGGGCGGGGAGGCGGCGAGAGGGAAGGAGGAAAGTGATGCAAGAAAACTCCCAGGCCCTGAACGCAGGGGGCCTAAGAGAACACTAGAGGGAGCTGGTGTTCAACAAGGATCCTACTGAGCTTGAGTTCTCTGTTCTTGGAAATAAAATTGCGTGCCCCCTGTATATCTTTGCCAGTCAGATAGTGGGGAACGACTCCAGTTAGTAGGTCTACGTTCATGAGGGTTTTATTCTGTTCTCTGAATCTTGGCCAAAGGAAAGTTGGAAGGGAGCTGATAATAGATTCTGCCTTCTAGGTACTGGAACTGGCAGGAAATGCATCAAAAGACTTAAAGGTAAAGCGTATTACCCCTCGTCACTTGCAACTTGCTATTCGTGGAGATGAAGAGTTGGATTCTCTCATCAAGGCTACAATTGCTGGTGGTGGTATGTAACTACTAAAATTTTAAACAATTCAGAGGAAGGGATTCTTTGCTGCTTTAATTTTTTTATTTTTTGTGGAAGAGGACATTAATTTTCATTTATGCAAGTATGGTATGAAATTTGATTTATATGTATAACTCAATTTTTACTTCATACTTGAGCTTCACGTTTTTAAAGATAGCGTTCAAGTTGAACAGTTACTGGTTTCAAATACTGTGATTTAAAAAAAATCTGAAGTAGAATTAATTCCTGTCACTCTCCTAGGTGTCATTCCACATATCCACAAATCTCTGATTGGGAAGAAAGGACAACAGAAGACTGTCTAAAGGATGCCTGGATTCCTTGTTATCTCAGGACTCTAAATACTCTAACAGCTGTCCAGTGTTGTTGATTCCAGTGGACTGTATCTCTGTGAAAAACACAATTTTGCCTTTTTGTAATTCTATTTGAGCAAGTTGGAAGTTTAATTAGCTTTCCAACCAACCAAATTTCTGCATTCGAGTCTTAACCATATTTAAGTGTTACTGTGGCTTCAAAGAAGCTATTGATTCTGAAGTAGTGGGTTTTGATTGAGTTGACTGTTTTTAAAAAACTGTTTGGATTTTAATTGTGATGCAGAAGTTATAGTAACAAACATTTGGTTTTGTACAGACATTATTTCCACTCTGGTGGATAAGCTCAATAAAGGTCATATCCCAAACTAGTTGTGTTTTAAATTTGCTTGGTTTGATTGTTCATAGGAACGTGTTTTGAAAATCTCATCTAGCAGCAATAACTAAGCACATTTCGTGATGACTGAACTGTCAAATCTGTAGAGCAACAAAGTGAGATAATAACCCAAGTATGTATTTTTAAATGTTGTATTTATAAGCTACTAAAGTTTTTTAATTTAAAAGTTGGCAGGAGCTTGAATGGGATTGTTAGTTTCTTAGGCTAAGTGTGACCATTTCAGTTTGTACATTGGCTTTGCTTGCTATGTGACAGCAGCACACCAGTATGCTGTCAGCGTGGTGGACTTGGGGAGGGAGAGGATAAGTAGGCATGTCCTGTATATCCACAGAAGGAACTACGAAGTTAAACTTTGAAGATAATAGTGCTGTGTGCCAGGCCCTGCTTTGAAGTTTGAAATTGTTAAGTGCTCAGTACAGCACTGGGGATATACTATCTCTATTTTATCGAAGAGAAGCAGGGTTTCTATTTGAAAGTATCGAGTTACGGTAGTAGTTAGCAGGATTAACAATAGCTCGGCTCACAGCATTATGCAAAAATCGATAGCTTATGGTTGGGTTGAGCAAATCCTTTCGACAGTTTATCGATTTTTTTTTAGTTGAAAATTTGCATATAGCAAACATTTCCCCCCATTGTGGAGACTTAACATGACACGGTACTTCAAAGAGGTAATATTACCCAAATGGAAAAGAAAAGATGAAATCAAAAGTTTAGTTAGGGCAACACTTAAGGGGCTGATACCTACCTTGTTTTGGCTACACAGGATTAGGGCCGCTCAGCACACTCATTGCAGGCTAAAAATTAAACTTATTTAGATAGCCTGACATCTGGGTCAGAAAAAACGTGCAGCTGAAATAAGGCTGTAATACAAGCCAGATTGGGTTCAAACGACACTTGAACGTGTCCCGGAAGTGCTGACACTACTGACAGTGGTCCTCACCTTGCCGCATCCTCCCTCGCCTCGGGCCCAGAGGCGGGCCTCCAAGACCTAGGAATTTTCCTGAAAACGGGTGTCCCCCTTCCCCCATCCCGTCCTGGCTCCATCTGCTAGGGCTGCGCCCGGAGGTCAGGGCACGGCGTTTTCAACGCCCGCAGCCGGGTCCCGGGCCTGGCGGAACCCCTCCTCGCGACTGGCAGCTCGGCTGCTAGCGCCCACCTCCCAGGCAGGTCAGCTTCCAGCCTGCCCGCGCCGGGCGCGGACCACCAAGTCGGCTGGATCGCCGGGGCCCAGGAGCTCAGTCCGGGGCCAGGACGGATGAGGCTCGCGCCCTAGCGGCCCGCGGGGGGCGGGGAGGCCTCCGTGAGGAGGCGGAGCTGCTAGGCCCGCCCGTCCGCCCGGGCCGTCGCCGCCGCTACCGCGGTCCCAGGCGCTCCTCCCCGTTCTCCGCTGCACGCCCCTAGCCGGACCCGCCTCGCCTCCTCCGCGGCGGCGGCGGCTTCCGCCTCTCATTGCGCGGCCGGAGGAAACGGAAGGAGCAAGCTATGGAGGGGAACCGGGATGAGGCTGAGAAATGTGTCGAGATTGCCCGGGAGGCCCTGAACGCCGGCAACCGCGAGAAGGCCCAGCGCTTCCTGCAGAAGGCCGAGAAGCTCTACCCACTGCCCTCGGCTCGCGGTGAGACCTCAGCGTCCTTACCCTCCCTGACCAATTCCAAGACTACGGCTTAGTCCGCCTCTGCCCCCACTTCAGCCCCTCCTGGGAGCCTGCGGGGCTCCCGGCCTGCCTGGGCCAGCCTCAGCCCTAGGCCCTGGGGGAGCATCCCGACACACCCCCGCCCCGGCCCGGGGCTGGGGCTCTGGGAGAGCTGCCCAAGGCTCTTCTGCACCCACCTGCCCGCTGACTCCGCGTTCCTCGGTCTTAAATGTCCAGGTTTCATTCTCCCTGGAGGAGACTTGTCTGGTCCGTTCTTACCACAGCGAGGCTTTATTTGTATCTGTGTTGCTTGATTATGTGGCCCCATTATGTGCCTCCCCATTCTCCGTCCCGCATAAGGCCTAGGCCCCTAACGGAGTGAAAGAAACAGGGTACTCTAGTGGCTTATCTCAGGTTCCATCCTTTCTGGGATCTGTAGAAAACTGTTCCCAAAGCAAACATCGAATACCTGAGATGACATTGCTTTTCCCTGGGAGAGAGTTCCTTTAGAAGAGAAGAGCACAAGTTGGGCAAGAATGGTCAGGAGTCAGTAATGATTGCTGAATAATAGTGTCTGATTTGATAACACCATAATTATCGACAAACCTAATATCTGAGGAATATGGTACTGGACTTTCTACAGTTGAATTCAGTTTATTTATTGTCCTACTCAATAGCTGTCAAAGCAATAATAGCCAACATTTATTTAGTGCTTACAGAGTGCCAAGAGTTGTGCCTAACATTTTGCATGAATTATTTCATTTATTCCTCAGAACAATTCTGTGTAGAAGGTGTAGGATTCATTTGACCAGGTTTACCCATGTGGAAACAGACTTTTTGATGAATGAATGAATGAATGAATTCGCAAATGAATGAAAATATCTTACCCAAGGTCATACAACAATTAATGGCAAAGTCAGAATAGTGGCTGAGCTTTCAGACTCCAAAATACCTTTAACCACTACACTGTTGACTTGCCATTAGTATTTCCAGGTTAAGAAAAATGTTATCGATGGAATTAAATAATTCTAGAAAATTGTTAATGAAAATAAGGGGCCATTTGTTTTATTGACTCTTAAATTTTGTTTTCTATGTCATTGAAGCCCTGTGCTCTTTGCTTTTCTCTCTATCCTTTCCATTATATTGCTTTCGAACACTATACTCAAGAGGACAGGAAAATAAAGTGAAAGAAACGAATTTATAATTTTTTAAGTTGTGGTTTAAAAATCTGCCAAATTTACGGCCTAAACTGTTCTCCCCACCGCTCTCCACCACCCCCACCGCTCTCCACCACCCCCACCACACACACACACACACAGTTGGAGTCTTGCACTGTCTCCTGGGCTGGACTCCGCCTCCTGGGTTCAAGCGCTTTTGCCTCAGTTTCCCAGTAGTTGGGATTACAGGCGCCCATCACCACGACCAGCTGATTTTTTTTTATTTTTAGTAGAGATGGGGTTTCACTATGTTGACCAGGCTGATCTTGAACTCCTGACTTCGTGATCCGCCCGCCTTGGCCTCCCAAAGTGCTAGGTTTACAGGCGTGAGCCACCGTGCTTGGCCGGTCTTAACTATAAGTGTACAGTCCAGTAGTGAAGTATATTGACATTGTTGTGCAAGGACTCTTCAGAAATTTTTCATCTTACAGCACAACTGTGTATTAATTAAACAGCTCCCTATTGCCCCGTCTCCCAAGTCCCTGGCATCTACCATTCTACTTTGTGTTTCTGTGGATTTAACTACTTTAGATACCTCAGATAGGTAGACTCATACAGTATCTTTTTGTGACTGTCTTACTTCACTTCACTTAGCATAATGTTCTCGTTTCATTTATTATTGTAACATGTGAAGGATTCCTTTTTTAAAAAGTACTGAATAGGCTGGGTGCGGTGGCTCACACCTGGTAATCCCAGCACTTTGAGAGGCCGAGGCGGGCAGATCATTCGAGGTCAGGAGTTCGAGACCAACCTGGCCGATATAGTGAAACCCCATTTCTACTAAAAATACAAAAAAATTAGCCAGGCCTGGTGGTGCATGCCTGTAATCCCAGCTACTAGTGGACGCTGAGGCGGGAGAATAGCTTGAACCCTGGAGACTGAGGTTACAGTGAGCCAAGTTCTCGCCACTGCATTCCAGCCTGTAGCAAGATTCCGTCTCAAAAAAAATAATAATAACAATAATTTTCTATTGTGTATATACACACCAAATTTTGTTAATCTATTCATCTGTCTATGGACTGTGGACGTCTGTGTTCCTTTCACCTCTTGGCTATTCTGAATAATGCTGCTATGAACAAGGATGTGCAAAGATCCTGCTTTCAATTATTTTGGATACCCAGAAGTGGGATTGCTGGATCATATGGTGATTCTATTTTTAATTTTTGAGGAACCACAATACAATTTCTGTAGCGGCCGCACCATTTTATATTCCCATGAACCAGTACATAGTGTTTCAGTTTCTCACCATATTTGCCAACACCTATTTTCTGTTTTTTCTTTGTTTTGATAGTACCCATCCTATTGGGTGGGAGGTGATATCTTATTGTGGTTTTGATTTGCATTGTCTCTAGTGATTAGTAATGTTGAGCATCTTTTTATATGCTTATTGGCTATTTTTTTTTTTTTTTTGAGAGGGAGTTTCGCTCTTGTTACCTAGGCTGGAGTGCAATGGCGCCATCTCGGCTCACCGCAACCTCCGCCTCCTGGGTTCAGGCAATTCTCCTGCCTTAGCCTCCTGAGTAGCTGGGATTACAGGCACATGCCACCATGCCCAGCTAATTTTTTTGTATTTTTAGTAGAGACGTGGTTTCACCATGCTGACCAGGATGCTCTCAATCCCTCGATCTCGTGATCCACCCGCCTCGGCCTCCCAAAGTGCTGGGATTACAGGCTTGAGACACCGCGCCCAGCCCTTATTGGCTATTTTTATAATATCTCATTTTTGGAGAAATGTCTATTCAAGTCCTTTGCCCATTTTTAAATTAGGTTACTTGTTTTTTGGTGTTGAGTTGTAGGAGATATTAACCCCTTATCAGATATGTGATTGGCAGATATTTTCTCCTGTTTATATGTTGCCTTTTCACTTTATTGATTGTGTCATTTGATGCACTGAAGTTTTTGAGTTTGTTGTAGTGCCATTTGTCTATTTTTGCTTTTTTTTCGTACTTTTGCTGTCATATTCAAGAAATCGTTGCCAGGAGTTAATTATTTTTTAATCTTCCCCTATTGCTGAATATGATTTCATTTAGTCATTATCTAGTCCTAGAGGGACAGTTTTAACATTAAGTGAGTAGGCATTCTAGAGAAAATAACTTGGCTTTTGAAGCCTGACTCTCCACCTACTAGCTTTTAATCTTATTCTTGAGCAGGGTAGAGAACCTCTCTAGCCTTTAGCTTTTTCATCTGTAAAATGGAGACAATATACTTGATCTCATAGTCCTGTTGTGAGGATTAAATGGGTTAATACAGGTAAAGCATTTAACAGTAAGCACTCAATTAATTTTGGTATCATCTCCATTTTACAAGTGTGAAGCTCTGAGAATTCTTAAAACCCACCTATATTTACACAATCTGTAATGCTTCTGTCATGCAAAGAATTTGAATGAATTTCTTAAAAGACTCTCTATGGTACCAAAGCACAACACAGTTTCTCTTGAAGACGTGAATGGAGGAAGAATTAAGATATATAAGGGTGAAAGTTGGTAGTACAAATGTAAGGTAGTATGTGATTACCAAATAAAGTGATGGGGGGGGGTAACTGTGTAGTCCAAAAACTAAGTTCAGATGCAGACGTTGTCTCTGACTCCTTTTTAACCGGTGACAAATTACTTAACTTCTTCAGTTATATGTCAAGTGAATATGTCATCACAGGATTTATGTGAGCTGAAATAAAGTTATGTGCCAGGACTCAGAAAAGTGGATTTTATATAGAACATTCTAGAAGATGTTTATTAGTACAATTAAGAATTCAAGAGAGAGAAAGATCTAGGACATTTGTGTGAAATCCTGATAAAATATGTCATATAGAAGCTATTGGTTACAATGAGAAATTTTAGCCCTGAATTTCACTTATTCTCGACGACTACCAAATTCTTATAACTTAGAAAGTTGACTGAATGTTCCTCTGGATGTGCTTAAACTAAGAGAGGCAAAAGAAAAGATCACATTTTGATTTCCATTGTTCTTACATGGTAAGTGGAAAAACATGAGACTGAATTCCTGCTAATTTCCAGGATTTTTGACCTCTTAAAATTTTATTTTTGCCAGGTAAGAAGTCTGATATATAAGACAGTTTCAGAAATTGGCAAGAGTTTTTCTTGACAAAAAATTAGATTCCCAAAAGGATCTAGGATACTGGTTCTTTCCATGTTTATAGTTGAGGATATTATTTTACAGTTTACTTATTGCAGTGGACTTCTAAGTGAATTTAATTGTATAACTTTCAAATATTTTATGAGTTTAGGTTTGAAAGTATAGATATATATGAATAGTTACCACATAGGAAATATAAATATTTTAGAAAAATGTCTGTAAGCAGAGCTCAGGAACTCTATAGTTTCTGATAAACTGTACATTTGTTGAGTATTGATATATTCTGGATTTTCAGAGAGGGATACAGTCTCACTGTTTTAATGCTTTACACTGCAATTTTAATACTTTAGTGTTTCCTAGTAATTCGGAGATAGTTTGAAGTGTAGATTTTTTTTTTTTAGAGAAATGCATTTTATCGTTTTCAAACACTATAGTAATTTGAATCAATTGATGGCCTACAGCCATGAAAAGGCCATTCTTCATCTACGGTAATGAATGGATAAGTATGATAATCCAAATTCTATATTGAATAGTATATAATTTGCAGCATCTATCTGCCCAATAGCAATTTAAATAGTCCTTTTTCTTCCTAATTTTTGCTACATTATTTAAAAATTTATATCTAAAAGTTTTGTCTCTTTTTGTCTCACTTAAAATGGTTTAAAAAGTAGCTTTTTTAGCTGGGCATGGTGGCGCGTGCCTGTAATCCCAGCTACTCAGGAGGCTGAGGCGGGAGAATTGCTTGAACCCAGGAGGCAAAGGTTGCGGTGAGCCGAGATCGCGCCATTGCACTCCAGCCTGGGTAACAAGAGCGAAACTCCGTCTCAAAAAAATAAAAATAAAAAATAAATAAATAAAGTAGCTTTTAAAATTGTCCTTATACATCTGGAGTGTTAGCCAACATATGCTTTTTAAGATCATTTCATTTTTTTGTGTGTTTCTGACTTAATTAAAATTTAGTGACAAGTACAAATTATACATTCAGAACAATTATTTCTATAGCACCAACTGAAGTGTTACAAAATGATTTCCAAATTTCAGCCAGTAGCCAAACTATTTCAGATATTACAGTTGAAGAAATGATACTGATTTGGGGTTTCAATCTTAATTTAATGGTGATGTGACTTTGGATATATAGCTTAATCTTTCTGAGCCTCAATTTCCTCATCTATAAAATGGAGCTTGATTTATTCAACAGATTTTTACTGAATATACATATTTCTGTGCCAGACAATATTCTAGGAACTAGGGATTCAGTGGATAGTAAAACAAAGTTCTTGTTCTCATGGAGCTTACATTCTAGAGGAAATATGAAATATCTGTCTGGTATATGACATAATAATTCCATTTTTGTCATTGCCTCTTACTTTCCTGAGCCTCAGCTTTCTCATTTGTAATCTTCACAGGCTTATTTTGAGAATATTTTATTATCTTAAGTGCTATAAGCATGTCATGTATTATTTCTGTAACCAAAAAAAAACAAAACAGAACCTTGTATAGTGCCTTGGAGTTGATAATGTAATATTTGTCTCTTCTGTCATTTGTTAAAGTAATTATTTGAGTATAAGATAATTGCTTTAAATTTGGAGTAATCTTAATTTGGATTCAACTACTCATTCCATGCTTTGTTAACATTTAGTTCTTCTGCCTTGCTGACTTCATCCCTTGTATTTTCTATGTATATAGCTGTCTCTCTCTTACATTTGAAATACCTTAGGGGTCAGGAGCCATTTTAATCTTAATTATCTTTTTTATTCCCATGATGCCTAACAGTATTTTGCATATATTTGTGACATCTATGGGCCTGGATTTTCTAGAATTATAGTTGTTTATTTAATTTTACTTTCTTCAAATAAAGAGAATTTGTTAAATAAATAAATGAAAATTTTATAGCTGTAAGGGTTTCTATATTAATACATTCATAAATGAAGCTTTTCTATAGTCAGCCTAAGTTCATAGAAATATTATAGGCATTGTCTCTATAGCAAAAATTTGGAAAGTATATAAATGTCCATTAGTGGAAATTGGTTAAATTAATCGCATTCATAAACTATGCACCTAGTAAAAATGATAACATGGACCTGTGTTTATTGCTATAAAGTGATATCTATAATGTGTCAACAATGGAATGAAATTAAGCCAAAAACTTATGTAGATTATACTATTTTTTATTTAATAGTGTCTAAAAAGGTAGACAGCTAGCTAACTAGAGTAACCGAAATAGTATAGTGATTTCGGGGAGGGGGATTTAGAAGTGATTTTTACTTTGTTATGTTTTTTAATGAGCTGAACATACATGTTTGTATAATCACACAAATAAAAGGTATTTATATTTTGTGAGAAAGATAAAAAATCTATTTGTGTTTCAAATTATGTGTTCTGATATTCAATTCAGCTAATGATAGACATTATATAGAAGTAAAACAGAAACTTAAGAATGAAACTAGATCTCAGTTCCTCCTTTTTGGATTATTGACATAAATATTTTTAGTTCTATATTAACTTTTTCATTGGTTTTTAATATGGAATATACTTAATTACATGCAGATTATGTTAATACTCCCAGTAGAGCAGTATGTCTGAAAGGTAAAATGCGTAAAATAAGATTGGATAAAATCTTTCCTAAAAGTGAATTTTTCAGTTTTTAAGTACTATCCCAATTAATGTTTGTAATACTGTACATTATTGTAAAAGAGATCCCTTGTGATAGCTAAGACATTTAATAAATCAGAAAAATCCAATGTGTTCTGAATTCTCACGATAGTTAAACTGAATCATCTTCTTAGGCTTTGGTTCCAGTGATTGTTAGTCCTGACAACCTTGCTGATTCCATTTTTAAGATGATTAAACTGGATTTTGAGGCCCAGAAGTAATATAACTTGTCCACATTTTCACTTGATGCAGCCAAGGTTGTGTAGCATGAGCTCATATATGCACCCAGCTACTCTTAGGCAGAAAGCTCTAAGCATGAAATTCCAGAAAAATTTTCATTATCATAGTAACTGCCAAAAATCTGTGACAACTATATGATTCTGCTTTAGCAATATCCAAAATCTAGGTGTTAACATGGAAATGTCCAGAAGAACAATGGGCTAACATGTTTGTGCTAAGAATGAAAGGGGAAACTTACAGATAACTTCTAATTCGCATGCATCAGGTCATCGTGACCACCTTTATTTTGTTTTATTTTATTTTTTATTTCATTTTATTTTTTGAGATGGAGTCTTGTTCTGTCATCCAGACTGGAGTGCAATGGTGTGATCTCAGCTCACTGCAACCTTCGCCTCCCGGGTTCAAGCGATTCTCCTGCCTCAGCCTCCCAGGTAGCTGGGACTACAGGCGTGCATCACCACGTCCAGGTAATTTTTGTATTTTTAGTAGAGATGGGGGTCCGCCATGTTGGCCAGGCTGGTCTTGAACTCCTGACCTCAGGTGATCTACCCGCCTCAACCTCCCAAAGTGCTGGGATTAAAGGCATGAGCCACTGTGCCCAGCTGGTGGCCATTTTTGAATATTGAACATATTTAACCACTTTCATATCTGGCTCCACAATTTTTAAAAAGTAATTTTTTTCATTTATTAGCTGAAATATTTTTATATAGTGACACTTCCTCCTCTACCTGTCTTATGATTATGCAGTGGTATAGTTCATATAGGAAAATCATGATAAATACTTGATTGCTTTTATCAGTTTTAAAGAAAAGGAGCCTGTTCCTTTTCATTCTCCAAAAAGTAGCCAGTTATTCTTTTTTAGGTTTTTGGTCAGTAGGAGCCCCTTTATATTAGTACTTGAGTTCTGTGGACACATGTCCAGTATTTTTTAATAGTTCCTTTGCTCTTTGGTATAGCAGAATATTTCAGGTACATCTTGTACCTATCTTATGCTAGACCTAGAATCAATGATATTTCTCTAATAAGCCTGGTTTCTTTTAGTGGAAAATGCTGTTTCAACATCACAGTTCGGGCACTAGGGATGCTGTGGCCACTAGACTATACATTGTTTCTGGGCCTTTTCAGGGCAGACAACTTTGTGGGGTGTGTTGTGTGTTGTGCTTTTGTTTTTGTTTTGTTTTGTTTTAAGATAAAACTGCTTATAAGTTTATACTGTTACTTCCAATTCAAGGTAAACACCGTTCAGAGTTTTAACTTAAACTTTTCTAGCTTCTATTTCTATATAGCTTTTTTTCCTCAGTGGTAAGCATGGTTCTCCAAAACATAGGTAATTATAGAATATGTCATGACTTCATGCCATATCATGTACACAGTAGTTTCAAAGTAGTATTATCAGTACTACCCCACCAATATAATTATTTAAAACAGTTAAATTTACTTTGCATATACAATCAGTTCTCTGTATTTGAGGTTCCACATTTTCAGAGTCAACTAACCAAAGATTAAAAATATTTAGGAAAAAAAGCATTAAAAAAAAAACCACAATGAAAACTAATAAAAATAAAAAACAATACAGGATGATAACTATTTATATAACATTTACATTGTACTAGTTATTATAAGTAATTTAGAGATGATTTAAAGCGTATGAGAGGATATACATATATTTTATGAAAGTGACTTAAGCATACACAGATTTGGGTATCCTTGGGGTCCTGAAACCAGTCTTCTACAGATACTGAAGTATAACTGTATTTTTCTAATTCTCTCTTTCACATTTAGTTTTGTAAAATTTTGAAATAATTTCAAACTTACAGAAAAGCTGCAAGAATAATACAAACTTACACAAACGCAAAATAATACAAACTTAATACAAAGAATACTAATTTTTTTTTTTTTTTTGAGATGGAGTTTCGCTCTTGTTACCCAGGCTGGAGTAGAATGGGTTGATCTTGGCTCACTGCAACCTCTGCCTCCTGGGTTCAGGCAATTCTCCTGCCTCAGCCTCCTGAGTAGCTGGGATTACAGGCACGCGCCACCATGCCTAGCTAATTTTTTGTATTTTTAGTAGAGACGGGGTTTCACCATGTTGACCAGGATGGTCTCGATCTCTTGACCTCGTGATCCACCCACCTCGGCCTCCCAAAGTGCTGGGATTACAGGCTTGAGCTACCTCACCCGGCCCCAAGAATACTAATTTTTATATACATTTTATTTGCTTTGTTAAAATTTTTACATTTTATCATGCGCTTGCTCTCTCCCTCCCTGCTACCGTTCTTTCTCTTTCTACACACGCTCACATACACACACCCCCAACAGTTTTAAGTATTTTTCTGAAACCAATTAACAGTAGTTGTAGACATGATATGCTCTTTCTTACCCCTAAATAATTCAGCATACATTTTCTAATACAAGAGCACTCTCTTATACAACCACAGTATAACCATGAAGTTCATGAAATTAGTGCTTACACCTCATTCAAATTCTGCCAGTTTTCTCAATTATGCCTCTTGCAGCAAAACAAACAGAAAAACAAAAACACATGTCACATTTATGTGACCATCATGTTTTTTTGTCCAGATACCATCTTTTTTTTTTTTTTGACTTTGGTATTTTTGATGAGTATAGGCCAGTTTTGTTTTGTTTTGTTTTGATCTAGGCTCACTGCAACCTTCACTTCCCATGTTCAAGTGATTCTCCTGCCTCAGCCTCCCAATTAGCTGGGTAAATTACGTTGAGCGTGCGCCACAATGCCCAGCTAATTTTTTTTTTATTATTATTTTTAAGTAGAGATGGGGTTTTACCATGTTGACCAGACTGGTCTTGAACTTCTGACCTCAAGTGATCCACCTGTCTCAGCCTCCCAAAGTGCTGGGATTACAAGCATGAGCCCCTGTGTCCAGCCTAGGCCAATGATTTTACAGAATTTCCCTCAATTTGTTGTTGTTGTTTGTTTGTTTTAAATAGGTAGAGACAGGGTTTCACTATGTTCCCCAGGCTGGTTTCGAACCTCATGGCTCAAATGATCCTCCCATTTTGGCCTCCCAAAGTGCTGGGATGACAGGCATGAGCCACTGTCTAGCCCTTAATTTGGGTTTGACTGATATTTCATTATATTAGTTTTTTGGGGTAATACCATGGAAGTAATGTGCGTTCCTTTTTTTTTTTTTCTTTTTGAAATGAGTTTCACTTTGTCACCCAGGCTGGAGTGTAGTGGCATGATCTTGGCTCACTGCAACTTCCACCTCCTGGCCTCAAGTGATTCTCCTACCTCAGCCTCCTGAGTAGCTGGTACTACAGGCATATGCCACTATGCCTGGCCTGGCTAATTTTTGTATTGTTTTGTAGAGAAAAGGTTTTGCCATGTTGCCCAGGCAGGTCTGGAACTCCTGGGCTCAAGTGATCAGCCCACTTTGGCATCCCAAAGTGCTGGGATTATAGGTGTGAGCAACCACGTCCCCCTGATTTGTGTTCTTAGTGTAACATATCAGGAGGCACGTGATGTTGATTTGATCCTTACTGGTGAGGTTACTTTGATCAGTCAGTTAAGTAAGTTATTGCTGTTTTTCCCCACTGTGATGTTATTCTTTTCTTCCTTGTAATTAATGCATATTTTGTGGGGAAATACTTTGAAACTGTGTAGGTGTCCTGTTACTCAGCAAACTTTCACATCTTTGTAGTGTCCATTGATTATTCTTCCCTGAATAAAGTTCTGATAGTTGCCAAATGTGGTTTTCTAATTCCATAATTCCTTCTACATTTATTAGTTGGCATTCAGCTTCAATTATCTGTTATGGATTAATGGTTTCCTGTTTAATCTGTCATTATCATCATTTATTTCAGTGTTCAGATTTAGTTAGTGGGAGCCCCTTCAGGCTGGCTCCTGTGTCTTTTGGACATGTCCTCATTGTTCTTTGATTTTTAAAAAATTCCTAACACACAAAAAAATTCGGGCTCACATTTTACTTTCTCTGCCCTAGAAATTAGTTATTTTTCAAGAAGTCCTGATTCCTTTTACTGGACAATTGTATTTAGAAACTAGATTTAGATACTAAATAAACTCATAGCTTACGGAGGTATTGTCATTGCTTCTAGCCCTATCAGTGGACAGAGCCAGGAAATAAATGTATATATGAGTGCACGTATGTATATTTATGTATATATGTGTTTGTGGTATACACATATCTATAGTAACTTGATCGACATTAATTTTAGTATTTGTGATGCAGACACATATAGTATATTTGCACACTTCCATTTTTAGTAAAATGCCACAGAGTTTATTCTAGCCATCTCCATTTCCATATGAGATGAGAATGAGAAATGTGGCTCCCACTTATTTGCTCATTTTCCCTTTTATGTAATGAATATATTGCTTCATTACATAAAATTGAGCTTTTATGTAAAATTTTGTATATATTTTAGTACATAAAAGCTCACTGGTGCAGGCCTTCTTGAGTTCAGCCATGTTTTTAGTTGTGACTGTCTCTATTTTTTATTTTATTATTTTTTTGATACAGTCTCTGTCACCCAGGTTGGAGTGCAGTGGCATGGTCTTGGCTTATTGCAACCTCTGCCTCCTGAGTTCAAGCAGTTCTCCTGTCTCAGCCTTCAGAGTAGCTGGGACTACAGGCATGTACCACCATACCTGGCCATCTTTTGTATTTTTAGTAGAGACGGGGTTTCAACACGTTAGCCAGGCTGGTCTCGAACTCCTGACCTCAAGTGATCTGTCTACCTTAGCCTCCCAAAGTGCTACAGGCCTGAGCCGTCACACCTGGACATGACTGTCTTTTGAGTCCCAACAAGTTTCCTTGGTTCAGGATTCACAGATATTGCCAGCTCCAAATGCGAAAAGGAAGAGAAGGGAAGGGAAGACTAATAATTTTTCTATTAGAGGAGGGAAAGACAGGGGAAGCCCACCATTTAAAAAATATTCAAACCATATCTACAGTGTTAGAAAATATTGTCATTACATGCTATATGTTCTCTCTCTTATCATTTAGTCTTAGTTGTATAAATAACTATATATTTAATGCTTACTGCTACCAATCCTTATGTCAGTGTATATGTAATTATTTTGGATTCCTAAAGCCTGTTTTATAATGGATTCCCAGAAGGGCTTGTGGGAACTAAGCTCCATTAATTCTAGAATGTAGAAAACAGTTCATCTGTGTAGCCTTACTGCTTGAAGTTAGTTTGGTGGCTACAAAGTCTTTGGCATATGTTTTATTTCCTTGTGTATCTGTGTTACTCCATTGTTTTATGCAAGTACTACTGATGAACAAAGTCCAATGATAGTCTAATTTCCTCTCCCTTATAAGACATTTGCTCTTTTTGCCTAGATGTTTAGTTAATTTTACTAGAATATGTTTTGGTGTTGGTTTTTCTTGGTCAGTACTAGATCTGTGATTTGCCTTTTCATTATATAGTTTCAGATTTTTTTGTTTTCATATCACAGAAGTTTATTTGTTCTATTCTTTATTTTTCTTCAGGACTCCTATTATACATATTTGGATCTTTATTATTAATATTTTCTGTTTTCTCTTGATTTTTTTTTTTTTGTCTTTTTCACTTAAAAAAATTTTTTTTAATTCCCCTCTGGTATATTTTCTTTCTCTTAAAGCATTATTCATTCTATTTATGAGTCTTTGTTTCTTCTAGTATAGTCTTTATTAAATAGATTTTTTAATGTCTTATTTTTTGTTGAGTTTTATCAGCTAAGTTTTTAATAGATAATTTCCTTTTCTGTTTTTTTTCTTTTTTTTTTGAAACAGAGTCTCGCTCTGATGCCCAGGCTGGAGTGAAGTGGCATGATCTTGGCTCATTGCAGCCTCCACCTCCCAGGTTCAAGCAATTCTCCCACCTCAGGCTCCCAAGTAGCTGAGTAGCTGGGATTACAAGTATCTGTCATCATGCCTGGCTAAATGTTTGTATTTTTGTAGAGACGGGGTTTCACCATCTTGGTTAGGCTGGTCTTGAACTCCACCTCAGTTTCTTAAAATGGTGGATTACAGGTGTGATCCATTGCCTCTAGCCAGTAATTTCTGATGTTGTTGTAATTTTGATAGATATTTTTCTTTTATATCATGCATTAATTTTTAGTCTTTCAGCTTGAAGTAGTAAAGTGTTCATCTGTTTTGTCAGCAAGTGTTTGTGGTATGTATTCTTTGTCTTCAGAGGTTTAATTTATACTCATTCTTTTTTTCTTATAATTTTGTATTAGGTTTGACTTCTGTCATTTTCTTGTACTCATTTTTATGTGCTGTTAGACTTTCTAAATACATAGAGATCCTTCTGTTTTTATGTGATGTTTAAAAATGTCATCTTGCTAAATGAGATCTTCTCATTCCTTTAGCTTTCCCTACTTTTATCTGAAGTTTGTCTTTTCATATTTTTTTTTTTCTGTTTTCCCTATCCTCTCTTTTCTTTTTTTGTTTTTCATTTTTTCTCTTTTCATTTTTTTTTTTCTGTTTTCCCTATCGTCTTTTTTCTGTTTTCCCTATCTCTTGGGTTCTGTTTCCAGCAGCTTCTTGGTGTGGCTTTGCTCTGGAAGAGAGCTTTGATTGATTTTTTTTGAGGGCATGTAGTGACTAGAGCCTTCCATGCTCTTAAAGCTTTATTGTGGACCCTTGTATTTGGGTACTATTGTAGTAAGCAAAACTCATTCTTTTTTGTACACTTTTCCCAGTTTTGCCTGCTGTGCTACATAAAGTCCCTGTTGGTTATGTTTATTTTTATTTTTTATGTTCTTCGGTCTGGCAAATGCCCATTTATTATACTCCAATACCCCAATGGATCTTGTAGCAGTTGGTGGTTTGTCCCCACCTTCTTCTGTTTTGGGCTTTTGTGCATGAGGTTTTTCTCTGATGAGGGAATTTGGAGAGATTTAAAATTTAAGCTGCTGTCCTAACCTTTTGTCCAGAATCCCCACAAAGTTATTATATTTGAATGTTGTGAACCACTACCTACCTCCCTTAGACTATGCTGGTTTCCATTGTGATTGCAGACTAAATATAGACTATAGTTAAAAAATTGGCAGGGTGTGGGCTCATGCCTTTAATCCCAGCACTTTGGGAGGCCAAGCCAGTCAGATCACTTGAAGTCAGGAGTTCAAGACCAGCCTGGCCAATATGATGAAACCCCATCTTTACTAAAAAAAAAAAAAAAAACTACAAAAATTAGCCAGGCCTGTTAGCAGGTGCCTGTAGTGTCAGCTACTAAGGAAGGTGAGACAGGAGAATTGTTAGAACCTGGGAGATGGAGGTTGCAGTGAGCCGAGATCAAACCACTAAACTCCAGCCTGACTCAGTCTCCAAAATAAAAAAATTTCTCATTAATAACTGATAGATTGGTGCCTAATTGAATATAGATATCTTTATTATATATAAATATATTTATACATATATTTATGTTTTATACATATTTATTTTTATATAACTTATATGTATATAAACAAAACAGCTTTATTGAGACCTAATTTACCATACAGTTCACTCATTTCAATTAGTCATTCAGTGGTTTTTTAGTATTTTAACAAAATTCCACAACCATTATGGAAATCAATTTTAGAACATTCCTTACTTCAGAAGACACCCCATACTCATTAGCAGTCACTCTTCATTTCTTCCCAGTTCCACCCACCCCTGTACCCCCAGCTTTAGCAACGATTCATTTACTTTCTGTCTCTGGAGATTTGCCTATTCTGTACATTTCATGTAAATGGAACCTTATAGTATATGATCTTCTGTGACTGGATTCTTTCACTAAGCATAATGTTTTCAAGGTCCATCCATGTTGTAGCACATGTCAGTACTCTGTTTCATTTTAATTTTGAAAATACTTCATTGTCTGAATATATCATTATCCATTCATCAGTTAATAGACATTTGGTTGTCTCTACCCTTTTGCCATTATGAATAATGTTGCAATGAACATTTGTGAATCAGTCTTTGTATAGTATGTTTTCATTTCTCTTGGATGTATACTTAGAAATGGGATTGTTGAAGTCAAATGGTAACTATGTTTAATTTTTTAAAGAACTACTAGTTGATTTTTCAAAGTAGCAGCACCATTTTACAGTCTCACCAGAAACTTATTAGGGTTCCAATTTCTCCCCATCCTTCTCAACATTTACTATTGTTCACTTTTTGGATTATACCCATCCTTCTGAGTGTGATGTGATATAATAGCTAATGATGTTGAGCAACTTTTTGGTGTGTGCTTATTAACCATTTGTTTGTTTTGAAGAAATGTCTATTCAGATCCTTCACTTGTTTTTTTAACCGTGTTTATCTTTTTGTTACTGAACTGTAAGAAATCCTTATATATTCAGGATACATTTTTTTTTGAAAATTGAGTATGTTATTTGTAAATATTTTTTCCATTCTGTTATTGATAGCCTTTGAAGTACAAAAGTTTTAAATTCTGATAAAGCCCATTTTCTCTGTTTTCATTTTATCACTTTTACTTTTTTTGCTATAGTTAAGAATGTTTTTTCTAAATCAACATCACTAAGATTTACTTCTGTATTTTCTTCTAAGAGTTTTGAAGTTTAGCTCTTATGTTTAGGTTTATGGTCCATTTTGAGTTAATTTTTGTGTCCCATGTGATGTAGTCCAAATTTATTCTTTTGCATATGGATAACTAGTTGTTGACCCATAAGTTCTGATATGTAGTATTTTCATTTCTATTAAATTCTAAATATTTTGTGATTTCTATTATTTCTTTGATACATAAGCTGTCTAGATATTTTTAGTTTTGTTTTTTTTCCCCACCCATTTGTGATTTTTTAGTTACTTTTCTTTGTAATTGATTTCTCATATAACTGTATTGTGCTTATAGATTGTGGTATATATGGTACTAATGTTTTAAGATTTGAAGAGGACCACTCTATGGTCTAGCTATAATGTGGGCCTATGACCAGTTGGGTATAATGTTATACCTCTTAGATAAAGCTTATAAATTTGATGTTTAAGTAGTCTGTATCCTTAATGATTTTTAAAAAATTTACCTTACGTCAGTTACTGATTGAAATGTGTTAAAATCCACAATGATGGTGGATTTCTTTATGTCTTTGTAGTTTTGTTAAAATTTTTTTATGTTTAAACTTTTATTATGGGAAGTTTCAAGCACACATAAAAGGAGAAAAAATAGTGTAATCACTTACCTGACCCTCACCCTATCACTCACCTGTCTTGAACCATTATGAATATATGTGGTCTATCTTATTTCATACATTCTTACTACCCCTACTTTTCTGCTTTTCCTCCCCAGATTATTAAAAAACAAATCATAAGTAAAACTATTATTTTTTACACTCATTCCTCATATTTACTCTTGTATTTACCACACTATTTGCTTACCATTCCTTTTTGCATCTTAGCCTGTCTGTAAATGTTTTCCTTTTGCCTGAAATATATATATTACAGTATCCTCTAGTGAAAATCTTTTAGTGATAAATTTTCCATTTGTTTGAAAATGTGTTTATCTTGTGCACTTTCTGGAAAATCAGTGCAGAACTCAAGTTAGCAGTAGTATTTCAGTGTCTTTTGGCTCCCACTGTTGCTGTTGAGAATTAAACAGGAAGTCTAAATTTCTGTTACTTTGTGGAGGATCTCATTGGCTCCTTTAAAGACCTACCTCTGTTACTTTGGTAATCTGCAGTTTCACGTGATATGACAAATAAAATTCTGTCATAAATAATTCGGTGATTATAATCTCAAGTTATTAGCTTTAACTTTCTTAAGTTCATATCTACTTCTAGATGGTGATTAGTATTCTGTAAACAGTTAAGTACATAGGGAATGCATGCTGATTAAAAAGATCCTCTGGTGAATCCTTCTGGAGAACATAGTTCATAATTTGTCTGCTTTAAAACTTTCTTCTCAGGATCTTGTGTATGTACCTTGATGTAAACAGGCACAGTATACTTTATCTATTTACAGCACTTTTGGAAATAATTATGAAAAATGGAAGCACGGCTGGAAATATCCCTCATTGCCGAAAACCATCAGGTAGTGGTGATCAAAGCAAGCCTAATTGTACAAAGGACAGCACATCTGGTAGTGGTGAAGGTGGAAAAGGCTATACCAAAGACCAAGTAGATGGAGTTCTCAGGTAGGAATAAATATGATTTCCATCTCAATCATAATTGGTACTAATGTACTTTTTGCTGTTGTAACACCTGTAAAATGTGAAATATAATATTAGAAGAACAAACATCAAGGAATTGAACTCTGGGTGTGTCTTATGCTTCATATTCTTTATAAAACTGATCTGTAAAGTACCAACCCTATGGAATAGTCTATTTTTTAAAAGTAGCCTGAAGTTACAAAGCTTTTTCCAAATAATTTTTTTAAGAAAAATTATTGCAACTTTTTGACACAATATGTTTATATAGGGATATTGAAAGAGGACGAAGAATTGTTTCATTTTACGTACATGAAAATGGGAGAATTTCATGAAAGGAATATTGAGTATAATAGCAACATTTTCAGTTTCCTACTTATATTAGGGAAGGATTTCTTTTCTATTTATATTCTTTTTTAAGGCTATCTTTATATATATATATATATATGAAGACAGTAGCATCCTTTCTTTTTATATATTTTTTTTAACTCTGATTATTCTGTCTCTGTTTTTAGTTTTGCCTCATGATACACTTTTACTTCAAGCAGAAATGTTAGAGTAGAAAAATTATAAACTGGGTTTTGGGTATCTGGTTTTATTAACTTTATAATTAAAAGGTTTTCTGGAAATAAAATGAAACTTAGAATTTCAAACACTGGAGAAAAGTCTGTTTTGTTTCCTGTTAAAGCTTAAGGAAGCTGTATTGGTATTGTACTGATACTACTTTGCTAGGGGAACTAAGGATTAAGGATTTTGAACAGTGATTAATTCAAGAATTCTCATACAGAGTGAATTGTAACTGTGAACTAACTCAAGTGAAGAGTTGTTGAAACTAGTTAGGTTAAGTCTCTTTTCTCATTTGTCCTTTCTTGTCTGTTTCTTTTTTAATTTTATTTCTTTTTTCGCCTTTTTACTCCATTCTCAACTTTTTACTTACCATAATTTGTAATTGAAGTGTATTTTGAGATACACGTTTTATTTATGAAGGAAAGTGATCTGTTACCATATCTTAATTTTAAAATCAAATACCCATATGTTTATATTTTGCACTTGTTTCTATATATTTAAATGCTAAGGCTTGATTGTAACATTTTATTTGAGAGTGATTACAATGAGATAAAAGGATTCTCTGACTGGGTGTGGTGTCTTATGCCTATAATCTCAGCACTTTGGGAGACTGAGGTGGGCAGATCACCTGAAGTCAGGAGTTCGAGACCAGCCTGGCCAACATGGCAAAACCTTGTCTCTACTAAAAATAGAAAAAGTAGCTGGGCGTGGTGATAGGCACCAACTGTAATCCCAGCTGCTGGAGAGGCTGAGGCTGAAGAATCGCTTGAACCCAAGAGGCAGAGGTTGCAGTGAGCTGAGATCACGCCACTGCACTCTAGCCTAGACGACAGAGCAAGACACCTTCTCAAACAAACAAACAAACAGAAAAGGATTCCCTAATCATGGGAAAGCCATGGTAGAGTAGTTGATTAATATGAATGGTAGTGAAGCACTTTGAGAATATAAATAATGCTGCCAACCACTTTTATGTCAGAGGTAGCTGAATAAGTGAATAAGTGAGAGACTTACTTTTGAATTTATTTCATAAAAAACTTTTATTAATAAGCAGTGTGCTTGAAACATGTTCCTGGAAACCACATCCTAAAAAAAGTTATATTTGCTTATAGGACTTACTTTATGTTGGGAGAACATACTCTCAATGAAGGATTCAAAGAAAGTTAAATGTATTATATATGATTTTTTTAAGAATATGTGGAATTGCCTATATATTTGAAAGTTTACCAAAAAACTATGGTTGAAAGTTTTGGAAAATAAGAATCTCCTAAATCTGGTGTTATTTAAAAAAGCCTATTTCTCATTTCCTTTACCCTAGCCTTGAAAGAAACGGAAGAATAGTCCAAGGTGTGGTAGAAATAAGGAAGGAAGAGCATTGATGCCTCTTTGTTCTGGTATTGATTATATATTTGTGTGGAGTTGGGTTGGTTTTGTGTGTATGTGGGTGGTTGTGTGTGTGGTTCTCCAAAGCTCAAGGGAACTGGCTTTAGGCAAGGACACACCTTGAGAATGGAAGAATGAAAGATGTCGGTGAGTGTAGATACACTCCGTATCTGACCACATTTGGACAGGTAGAGACATAAAAGGTGGAGGGAATTTTTTTGTTTTCTCTGTCAAATTGGAGATGAGGTTGTTTTCTGAGAGTCAGAAGAAAAGAGATGAGGTTGAAAGCTTAAGAGAGTGGTAAAAGTGTGGAATATTTGCAGAGGAGAAAAGCAAAGGGAATGGAAGTATTGCTGATTTAGCTTTGAGGTCAGTCACATTTCAGACCATGAATTCTTTATGGGTTGAAGAAATAGCTTAGTAGTATACCTGTATTAGAGATTCGTCCTCTCGTCAATAATCTTATTATATCTTTTTAATTAAATAAATTGATTTTTTTTTCTTTTGGGGGCTAAATATGGTTGGAACATTCTCTAAGAGAATCCCTAAGTTTTCAAAATTATATGAGTTGCTTAGCTGAATATACCTTTTCTCTTCTATTATTCTTCATAAGAGTTGCTTTAGTGAGGGTGCAGATCACCAGCAAAGCCTTACAAGATGTATGTTTTTGTTTTTTCTTTTATCTATACACAGGGGATTTTTCTGAAGAAAGCCATGTTATCTTGTTGGTTAGCACAATTATGCAAACAAGTTGCTCAGTGACAATTTGGCTCAGTGGGGAGAAGTCTTGCAATAATACTGCATCCATTGCATAAGTAAGAGCTAGCTTACAGTAAGACTGAAGAAAAAGTATTTAACTTTGCAAACTAATATTCTGTTAAATTTGGCAATTTTTTTTTAGTTGAAGTATATTGAAAAATAATTGAGACAAAGTTGTCGTAGATCTTTTTTGAAGTTTTTAATATATTATTGAAAAACTTTAATATATCATTTAAAAACTTTATAAGACCAGTGTGAAATCATTAACTGGAGTATCATTATATTTATCAATCAGAAGCACTCTGTACAAAGGTTAAGTCAATTTAATCATGGGGATTTGAATTTAAGATTTGATTTAAACTTCAATTCTTTAAATTAGAAGAAAATCGTTTGGCTAAACTTATAAAATAAGTAATTCTTTGTCTCAGGAGTAAATGAATGTTTCATTAAACGCCAGTTAAATTTGGAGTATATTTAAATAATTAGCTATATAACACATGAAAAAAAAGAATCAAAAAATGACCATCCTCTCCCACCAACTATGCTTTTATGCACATAAGAGAAGACATAAAGTCTGGACCAGGCAGAGTTTTCCCATTGTTGAGCTCCACACAGATCCTTTTGGCCTTTATTTCCTTCCAAGATAGGTAATGGGTTACTCCTTTTAAAATTCTTTTAATTCTTCTGTGAGGCAGGAGAAGGTTTTACTCTTTTAGAAAGCAGCAAACTATGAAAAGTGTGACAAACGTGTAGCTGGTGAAAAGGAGCATGATGAACAACAATATGAATGAAAATAGATATACGAATGGTCATTTCTCATTCAGTTGTGAAAAATTAGGTGAATGGGTATATTTGAAGCCTCACTTGACATACAGTCTTAAGGCTGTACATTGGTGATGATGAGTTTATAACTGCTGGCTTCTCAAGAATTTCTCTTCTAATAGTTAAAGAAAACTTTAGTGCGGGGAAGATATTGAGGAGCTGGATACAGCTAAGAATTAGTGAAATAACTGTTTTTCCTGTCTAGCCTTTTTTTTTGGTCTGTGGCAGTTGTTAGCTTTATAACCTTATATCGAGCACTGCAAATTTTCACCTACTTTGTCTACACTATCCAGCAACCTGTGCTGCCTTTTTAAGTTGACCAGGCTTTTGTGCTCAGTAATTATAAACAAACAAAACTATATTACTTTCCCTTTTTACTCTCAAGTTCATATAACAAATGATAGATACCTTCATTATATAAGGAAAGCGAATTTTAGAGGCTTAATCTAGAACATAATTAAACATCTTACACAGTCAAACCAAGTAACCAAGTAGTAATGGCTTTAGGATTGTTCAGTGTTTAATTTACCTTTTTTTTTTGCACTCAGGTGGTGTCTGCCATATTTGTAGTTCTATACCTCGTCTCACAGTCTGTTTCACTTCTGTTAACTGGTTGTCTTCTATTCCAAATGATTTTTAGTAACAACTACATTTTCATGACAGCATTCATCACATTTGATCTGAACGTGACTTTTTAGATCCCCATCATTTCTGCTGTTAAGTTGAAAGTCATCTGTACATTCATCCAACATTTATGGTGAAAAAGACATGATCACTGCCTTCAAAGAACCTGTAATCTAGAAGAGTTGTCAGACAAGTAAAGAGGCAACTGTAGTACACTGTGGTAATTGTTGAGATAATGCTAAGTTCAGAGGATTTGGGGAGGACATCAGAGGAGCAGCAAACCTAGTCCTGAGGAATTTGGATTCTTAGGAAAAGGAAGAGCTAAGCTAGAGTCTAAAGAAGTTGTAGAAACTAGCTAAGCAAGAAGAGAGGCAGAGAAGATGTGCTGAGCACCAAAAACAATTGCAAAAATCTAAGAGGTAAAAGAGTGCTTCAGTACTGATTGTAAGAAAGGAATAGCAAGATAAAGGTCAGTTTGAAGTCTGAAGGGTATCCTTTTCTTCTGTATTCTGGTCTGAGCAAGATTTTCAAGTCAGATTAACAGGTTTGAATTCTTACTTGTGAGGCCTTCCTTTATTACCTTATTTGAAATAGGCCTACCCATCCTTTCTTTGTTTCAATTAGCTACTTTATTTTTCTTCAGATATTTATCACCATATGATGTACTTTATACTTTACTTGTATATTGCTTCTTCTTCTCCTAATTATAAATTTAATGGGATTTTTACTATTTTATTCACCACTATAGTATCTGAAATTGTGCCTAACAGAAAGTACATGGTTAGTAAATTTTTATTGAAGAAGTAAATCCTCATTCTCATCTGATACTTGGTTATGTGAATTTAGACGATTTACTTAACCACTCAAAGACTGGTTTCCTCATTGGTTAAATAGGAATAATATCTACCAAATGAGGAGTAGATGAGATATTTGTGTAAAATAATCAGCATAATAAAATTCTATAGTTCTTTATGTGGAATCTTTGTGACCAAATGCAATTTGGAATTTAGAATTCTCCATGTTTTAGAAACGTACTAATATAGTTGGCTCTCCACATCTATGGTTCTGCATCTGTGGATTCAGCCAACTGTGAATTGAAAATATTTGGTGAAAAATAACAACACAACAATAAAAAAATAATAAAAGTTAAACAACCAATATAGTGTAACGACTGTTTACATAACATTTACATTTTCTTAGGTATTATCTATAACCTAGAGATGATTTAAAGTAATAGGAAGATGTGTAAAGGTGATATGTAAATACTATACCATTTTATATCAGGGATTTGAGCATCTGCAGATTTTGGTATTCAAGGAGGGGGCATCCTGTAACTAATCTCCTGTGGATACCAAGGGATAACAGTATATTATATGTTATACATCTTAGGGTCTAGGGCAGCAGTCCGTAACAAATAGTCACATTTCTATAGCAAAACATATAGGCATTCACACTTAAATGGGATAAATGAAGACTCTATAGTAGCTTCACATCTTTTCAGGTCAGATTTTCCTAGACAAAAATCTAGAGTCCAATTCAGTTTTTTATGCAGTGAAATTAGTTATAGAATAACTTTGATTTTTCAGAGATTTGTGGATATTGGAACACTGATATGGGATGGTGGACCTGTACCTAACACAGTAGGTGTTTTATAAATATTCCCTATTTCCTTTTTTTCTATCACATAGTTTCTAAACATTTCTAGGAGAATGAGTCTCTACACAGGTGGGGATCATTCTCTTTTTTGTTTACAGATATATGTTAATGTTAAATGCCTAGAACACTGGACATAGTTGGTATTCAATAAATAGTTATTGACTAAATAAAGGAAATATCAAATAAAATTGATGTATGTTAATGGTTTTTAAGTATCTAAAGTAGAAAACTCCAATTTTAATTTCTGTAAATTTGTACAATCTTATATTACTTTCCCTTTTTACTCTCAAGTTCATATAACAAATGATAGATACCTTCATTATATAAGGAAAGCTAAGGCTCATTTTCTCTAAAAATATTTACTGAGGCCCTATTGTGTGCCAAACACTGTGGTAACTAATAGGTTTAATAGTAAAAAAATAAAAGATCTCATCTCTTTTGTTTGAAAACTTTGAGTCAGTCTTTATAGTTCTTTTGCTGTTAATGTCCACTTATACTTAGATCATTTTACCTGTCACTACCCCTGTCATTGAGCCACCCACACGTGGAACACATCTAAAATTGCAAAGTACTCTCCAAGAATTTTGAAAATGTACTGTGGCTTTTGTGAAAGTACATTACTAGGTTTTGGAAGAAAGTTGGCATCCACGTGTACTTAATGTTCTCTCTTCCATTCAGAGTATTTCTTTTCTAATCCTAATATACTTTAAAGACTCCAGGCTTAAATCTGTTAAATTTTTAAGATACAAACTATATATATATAATCTTTAGAAATGTGCTTATCACAGTGAAAAGCAGGGGTAACATTTTTTGAGTCCCATGTTATATCTTATCATGAGACGTTATCGTTTTTAGAGAGTAACACAGAAAAAGTATCTTTGGCATAACGGGGCTGGCTGGGTGCATGGTTTATGCCTGTAATCCCAGCACTTTGGGAGGCTGACATGGGGAGGATCGTTTGAGGCCAGAGGTTCGAGACTAGCCTCAGCCCCAACATAGCAAGACCCCATCTGTACCAACAAATAAATAAATAACTTAATATGACATTTAAACCACAGAATACTGCAGTTGTTTTGCAGGTACTAAACTGTTGCTTTGATAGTTGGTTAGATCTACATTATGAAAGAACAAAATTTTTTGGAATGTAATGCATGTTCATTCTTAGCTGTGACATGCTTTCGAGGAGTTTCGAAATTTCTTTATCCACTTATGAATACTAAAAAATTGTTTTATTGTCTCATTTTAGTTACAATGTATGCTCTTTTATCCACAATTATTATGGGCTTCGCTTTACTTGTAGTATATTACACTAAGGACATTTTCATGGTTTACTCTTCTCAGACTCAGGAAGAGATTGGAGGAATGGTCTATGGTCGAAAAAGAGTGAAGCAACAGTCTTGGTGGTTAGAAAAAAAGAAAAAGAGTGAAACAAACTAATCCTTAAAGGGATAAGCCATCATTAGATTTTGAGAAACAGCCCATAGATAGTTCTTTATACTATTCTAATCAATTAAAAATTAGAGATATTACATAACCATCTTCCTTGAAATTTACATTATAACACACTCTCTTGTTCACAGCATAAACAAATGTAAAAATTACTATGAAGTACTTGGAGTTACGAAAGATGCTGGTGATGAAGATTTGAAAAAAGCTTATAGAAAGCTTGCTTTGAAGTTTCATCCAGACAAAAACCATGCACCTGGAGCAACAGATGCTTTTAAAAGTAAAGTAAACCTTTTAAAGCAATTTTACTAAGCTCTCTTTAGAATTCACTTTACAGTATTTCAGAATATTAAATTCTGCTTTTGGACTGGTGCAAAAGACCAGCACAAGCAAGGATCTGCAAAATTCCTAGAGACCAGCACAAACAAGAGTCTGCAAAATCCTTTAAAACTTCAATATTAACTGGTTATACCTGGAGTCAAACAAATGCAGTTTGGCTTCACAAAAGCAACATGCCAGTTTTGATACAGTCTTCAGAAACTTTTCTAGGCACCTATGCATGTTTTCTTGTTTACCAGGAACAAGTAGGGTGATGATTACGCATGAGCATCTAGTGTACTGCCATCTGGTTCTAAATGAACTAAAAGCAAAATATTGTTTTTGTGCGTTTTTAAGGTACAAGAGACTGTCCAGAATTTGGGTATTAGTTAAAAGAAATATCTCCCTAGTGTTCTCCCCAATTTTTGCATTTTTTTATATGTAGTTTTAGCTAATGTGTTTTTTCATTTTTTGAATTAATATTTTTCCCCTTGCCTTTTATTTATTTATTTTTTCCTTCCCAATAGTCTTTTAATTTTTTTGCCAAATTAATAAATGTCAGATAAGTGATTTTGTGATTTTATATTTTGTTAAGTACAATTTATTTGTAATACTTTCTCATTCATAAATTTCTAAATTGTGATTGTTCATTCTTGTGAATTTGGCATTCATAGAGCCAGTGTATAATGTTGATGGTACTATGGTACAATTCTTAGAATAACTGGAAGTAGATACTCATTTTAAAAATCTTTAAAAAAGATAGAAGAATCAATTGGTCCTTCATGAAAATACTGTTAAGATTGTTTCCAAAACGGTTTTGTTTCTTGAAGGAAGTTACCAAGGAAAATACATTTGGGAATTAATAATATATTCCAATAAAAGCCACTACCAAAGTAGTGCTGATGAAAGTAAAATGCCAGTGTGACAGTGAGAGCCATCTCACTTTGTTTCCTTAAAGTAAAAGTGGCATGCTGAAAGTACAGGAAAAGCTTTACTTGAAAACAAAAACTTGAAATTACACTTCTGTCAGTTCATTACCTGAAGAATTTATCCAGAAAATAGTGCCATTATTTTCTTTCCCCCAAATACACACCTTTATTAAACAAAAATAAAGCTTTTATTTAAAAAAATAACACAGATAACAACACTTAGTTTAATTTCTAATTCAATGGTACAGAAAGCGGGGAAATTTCTGATGAAATTGTTAAATAGAATAAATATTTGTTTTATTTGTTTTATAGCTTGAGCCTAATATGTGTAGTCACAGAGTTACTGGAAAAAGTAACTGAAATTTTTAAATAGCTAATTTATTAGCATATATTCCTCCAAAAGCTAAAAGTAAGTTTAGCTTTATGAGTGCCACAGATTTAATTTAAAATATTTTGAGTTTTAAAAATGTTTAAAATATTTTGGCAGTGGTTTATTTGTATGTTTGTGATCTGCTAAGTGATTTCAGTGTTAATTCTTTATTAATGCTAAGAACATTAAACCATTTCTTCCACTTCTGTGTTGAAGTCATGTTAGCATCTTGTAATAACACAAAATGTACGTAACATATTTCTACAGCCTGTGTTGCATTTTGAATAGGTTAGCAGAATAGATATCATCTAAGGAAGCAAACTAGACACTCAGTGGGGTTTTACAAAGCTGGTTATACTTCCGTGTGGTACATTTCAGAGTTTAGTGGTCTGCTTTGCAAAACTAGAAACTTAATACTTACCAACATGCTGGGAGGTGATTTATATCTAGAGGAGAGGTTCACGGTATTCAATACATAAAGAGATTACCTATAAATCAGGTTTATTAGTTCCAAAGAGGATTAGAATAGGGAACTGATTGATGAGCCCATTTTTTTATTGAGTGTAAACTACATAGAAAACTCAAATTGTAATCCACATATGCTTGATGAGTAACAGTAGTTAATTAGAAAATATTAAGGTAGTATGATCCCACAGAAATGGCAGGTTTTATTCATTTAGCACACAGGATCTTCTCATTATCTTCTATATCATCTTATTATATTTTTAACCAGTCTGTTTTTGGAATACTAAGCCATTTATCTCTGAGCAAAGATAATACTGTTGTCTTTTTTATAAAAGCTAAACTATGGATTGATTGCTCTGTAATTACTAAAACACTTTTTACAGAAAGTGGAAACCACTTGCTTTTATTTTCTTCAAGAACAGAAGAAGGGGTAATTAGTGATGAAATAGAAGAGTTGTTTCAATTGTGTGTTTTGTAAAGCTTTAAAAATAAAAAAGATTGCTCTCAAGGAGAATGGACTAAATGAACTCAAAAATCCATGTAGCTATTTTGTCTTTTCAGTTAGGATTGTAAGTTTTCCAAGCAGGGAATATTTTATTTACATATAAAGTGACTTGTAAAATATATGAAAACATATTTTTGAAAAATATTTTAATGAAATGAGTCTCTTTCCTTTTTTCTGATATAGATGTCTTCAAAACGTACCCCAGCTACATTATCTTCAAAGATTCCTTGAGTATTTCAGAGACTATTTGAATAATACCTGTGTCTACTGACATACATGAATGTAGTAATGGGGCATGGATTAGTTGCTTATGTGTTTTCTTGACAAGTAATAGTGGAATGGGAACTATTGTTTGTATTATGTCTGGTAGTTCAATATAAACCTCTAGAGTATATCTCTAAGAACAAATCTGCCATTTGGACTAGTTCTTGTAGAGAAACACAGTGAGAGAATCTGAGATATCCCTCAAAGAATTTATAATTCATAAAGGGGAGATAAACCTTACACAGAACTTTTGTGATATAGTAATGCCTGACATTTAACAAACATTTTATAGTTTTTCATTCCCATTTTTTAAAATTTAATGCTTATTTTAAAAATCTCATCAAATAGTCAAGAGATCAGTGTAATCCTCATTTCACAAATAAGAAAGTTGAGACTCAGATTTACTCAGGATCTGACAAAAGACCAACTATATTTAAATACCAGAACAGACTACAGATGTCCAAAGAAATGTTAGAAAGATGAAGTCTCATTGTGAGCAGAGTAATTGGAGAAGCCTTCATAATAGTTACAATTAAGGTTAAAATTAAGAGTTTTCTCAAGAGTTTGAATGAATTCTATAGTTAGAAAGAAAGGGGATGGCAAAAGCTTGGCAGTGAGAATGGGGTGAGTGATCTAAAATTCCATGAAGACTTCCACTTTCAGGAAGATAGCACAGATATACTTTTCCCTGTTTCCCCCAATGAGTACAACTGAAAACCCCAAACATTAATATACAAAATAAAGAAAAGAAACATAGGAAGACTCTGAAAGGTGTAAAGAAGAAAGGTAGACCAACTAGGTAGCGACCTTAGGATTCAAAGAACAACATAGCAGTTAGTCACTTAGGTATTCTTTTTAACCCTGCATATATCCCAGATTAGGTGCTAGAGGAGTAGACAATCCAAAAACACCAACAGGCATAGACAGAAAAGCCCCAAGAAAACCCTGATTTATCTAGTGAAATGATCAGGAAAGGGATAGCCTAGGAAGACAGAAAAACAGTAGCCACTCTACTGCAAACTCCTACAGGAAAAATTGTGGCCCTACCCTGACCCACAGTAGCAGAGACTGAGTAGAGAGCCTAGGCTATCACCTACTCTATGCTGTAAGGAGATGCTCTAAGCTCCCTGCTGGGGTGGTAACAGAGAAGGTGAACTAGATTGCTTAGACTTTCATTTATGCTGGGTAGTAAGAAAGGCTTCCTTTACAATGTCAGTGGAGATCATGTGGACTTTTACTTCCACCTGGCAGTAAAAAGGTGTTCATTCTCCCTGCTGGGGTAGTATCAGAGGTAGCTAATGTAGAGGCAGGACTTTAATCACCAGAGGTTAACAAAGTCATTTCCTTCTAGTATCAGTGAAGTTAAATGGAGAACAGTAATGAAGCATCTCTTCTCCTCCTAGCCAGGGAGATATAAGTAGAGACCTGATATTCCCATAAGGGAACTTCCATATCTATCCAATGGGACCCCACCCCTTGAGTGTCTTCAAAGGCCAAGGGAAAAACCTGGACTTCCACTTAGAAACAATGAGATGGTATTCCTCCTTCTCTGTATTTATTGTATTCCTCTGATGAAGTGGTGTCAGAAGAATACAATAAAAACAAAATATGTAAATAAGATCCAGACTCTTATAAGATAATACCCCAAAATACGAAGTTTCAGTTGAAAATTACTTGTCAGTCTAAGAACCAGGAATATCTCAAATTGAATTTTAAAAATCAATCAATAGATGCCCACATGAAGATGACAGAGAAGTTAGAATTGCCTAGCAAAATTTTAGAACAGTCATATAAATGATCATTTAAATGTTTCAATGAGCAATTACAAATAAGCTTAAAACAAAAGAATCTCTGCAAAGCAATAGAAAGTCTGAGCAAAGATATTAAAAGTATAAAGACTAAAATACAAATTTTACAACTCAAAAATAAACATAAACTATCAATGAGTGGAATAAACAGCAGACTAGACAAATGGAGGAAATACTTGGTGAGCTAGAAAAATAGATGTTATCTAATTTGAACATAGAAAATAAGCTAAAAAGAAAAAGGACATAGCCTCAGAGACAGGTGGGACGATAATGAAAGATCTCATATTCAGGTGATGGGTATCCTAGGACAAAGGGAGAAAGAAGGCAGAGCCAAAAAAGTACTCAGAAAATTAAAGGTTGAAAACTTCCCAAATTTGGTAAAGGATAGAAGCCTATAGATTCTTGTTGAATGAACCCCAAACTGATAAGCCCAAAAAAAGCCACACCAAGACACATCATTGTCAAACATTTGAAAACTGAAGACAAAGTCTTGAAAGCAGCAAAAGAGAAATGACGCCTTATCTATAGGGAGGGAAGCAATTTAAGTGACAGCAAATTTCACATCGGAAATCATAGAGGCCAGAAAGAAGTGGCACATTTTTCAAGTGCTGAAAGAAAGAAACTGTCAACCTAGAATCCTATACTCAGCAAAAAAAAAAAAAAAATCTTTCAGGAATGAAAAGGAAATCAAGACATTTTTCAGAAAAGGAAAAATGGGAAAATTTGTCATGAGCAAATATAACCTGAAAGAATAGCTAATCGAAGTTCTTTAAACAAAAAGAAACAATAAAAGAATCTTGAAATACCAAGTACCAAGAAAAAGCACAGTACTCTGGTATTATTTGTGGTGCCCCAAAGTTCGTATATTAAAACCTAGTTGTGATGGGAGTAGGGGTGAGGCTTTTGGGAGGTGGGATTCCATCTTGTGAACACACAGTTAGAAGGAACGATTCATGAACCAAAAAGCAGGCCCTCACCAGACACAGAGTCCGCCAGTGTCTTGATCCAAGCCACAGCCTCTGCAGCTGTGAGAAATAGATTTGGTTATAAGCTATCCAGTTTATGATATTTTGTAATAGCAGTCTGAATGGACTAAGACACATAGTAAGCAAAAATATTTAATACAATATACTTTTGCTTCTCTTGAGTTTCTAAATTATGTTTGGTATTTGAAGCAAAAGTTAAAACATTGTCTGATAAGGCTTTAGATGTATATAAAGAAAATATGTAAGGTAATTATATATATATATATTTTTTTTTTTTCTGGGTCAACTTAATACCATTTCCTTTTTATTTTATTTTATTTTTTATTGCATGTTAGGTTTTGGGGTACATGTGAAGAACATGCAAGATTGTTGCGTAGGTACACACATGGCAGTGTGATTTGCTGCCTTCCTCCCCTTCACCTATATCTGGCATTTCTCCCCATGCTATATCTTCCCAACTCCCCACCCTCCGCTGTCCCTCCCCTGTTTCCCCCCTACAGACCCCAGTGTGTGATGCTCCCCTCCCTGTGTCCATGTGTTCTCACTGTTCAACACCCGCCTATGAATGAGAACATGCAGTGTTTGATTTTCTATTCTTGTGTCAGTTTGCTGAGAATGATGGTTTCCAGGTTCATCCATGTCCAGACAAAGGACATGAACTCATCGTTTTTGATGGCGGCATAATATTCCATGGTGTATATGTGCCACATTTTCCTTGTCCAGTCTATCATTGATGGGCATTTGGGTTGGTTCCAGGTCTTTGCTATTGTGAACAGTGCTGCAATGAACATTCATGTGCATGTGTCCTTATGGTAGAACGATTTATAATCCTTTGGATATCTACCCAGTAATGGGATTGCTGGGTCAAATGGAATTTCTATTTCTAGGTCCTTGAGGAATTGCCACACTGGCTTCCACAATGGTTGAACTAATTTACACTCCCACCAACAGTGTAAAAGTGTTCCTATTTCTCCACATCCTCTCCAGCATCTGTTGTGTCCAGATTTTTTAATGATTGCCATTCTAACTGGCGTGAGACAGTATCTCAATGTAGTTTTGATTTGCATTTCTCTAACGACCAGTGATGATGAGCATTTTTTCATATGTTTGTTGGCCTCATGCATGTCTTCTTTTGTAAAGTGTCTGTTCATATCCTTCGCCCACTTTTGAGTGGGCTTGTTTGTTTTTCTTCTTGTAAATCTGTTTTAGTTCTTTGTAAATTCTGGATATCAGCCCTTTGTCAGATGGGTAGACTGCAAAAATTTTTTCCCATTCTCTTGGTTGCCAGTTCACTCTAATGACTGTTTCTTTTGCCGTGCAGAAGCTGTGGAGTTTGACTAGGTCCCATTTGTCTATTTTGGCTTTTGTTGCCAATGCTTTTGGTGTTTTGGTCATGAAGTCCTTGCCTACGCCTATGTCCTGAATGGTTCTGCCTAGATTTTCATCCAGGGTGTTTACAGTGTTAGGTCTTATGTTTAAGTCTTTAATTCATCTGGAGTTAATTTTAGTGTAAGGTGTGAGGAAGGGGTCCAGTTTCTGCTTTCTGCACATAGCTAGCCAGTTTTCCCAATACCATTTATTAAACAGGAAATCCTTTCCCCATTTCTTGTTTTTGTCAGGTTTGTCAAAGATCAGATGGTTGTAGATATGTTGCGTTGCCTCTGGGGCCTCTGTTCTGTTCCATTGATCCATATCTCTGTTTTGGTACCAGTACCATGCTCTTTTGATTACTGTAGCCTTGTAGTATAGTTTGAAGTCTGGTAGCATGATGCCTCCCACTTTGTTCTTTTAGGCAATTATATTTTATATGGGGGAAGATAAAGGGAAGTTAAGGGAGGTAAGGATTCTGTACTTCGTTCAAACTAACAAACTGATGACACCAGAAGGTTATGAATTATGTATATGTTATATATATATAATACATATAAATAATGTATATACGATCCCTAGAGCAACCACTAAAAAGCTATATGAAGAGATATACTCAGAATACACTGTAGGTAAGTAAAAATGGAATTCTAAAATATGTTCAAATAATTCACAAGATGTCAGGAAAAGGAAAACAGAAATGAAAAAATAAAAAATAAAATGGCAAGCTTAAAGCCTAACTTATCAGTAATTACATTATATGTAAATGACCTGTCTATGCCAGTTAAAAGTCTTTTGGCAGAACGAATTTTAAAAACATGATTTCACTAGGTGCAGTGGTTCCTGCCTATATATTCCTAGCAGTTTGGGAGGTGAAGGTGAGAGGATCACTTGAGCCCGTGAGTTCAAGACCAACGTAGGCAACAGTGAGACCCCCATATCTACAAAAATTTAAAAATTAGCTGGACGTGGTAGCATGTGTCTGTTGGTCCAGCTACTTGGGAGGCTGAGTTGGGAGAATCACTTGAGCCTGAGAAGTTGAGGCTGCAGTGAACTGTGACTGTGTCACTGCACTCCAGCTGGGGTAACACAGTGAGATCTTGTCTCAAAAACAAAACATACTTTTGCTATATGTTATCTACAAGAAAATTATTTGATTTATAACACTACATACAGGATGAAAATAAGATTGAAAAAATATATATGCAAATATTAAAAGAAAACAGGAGTTGCTATATTAATATTAGACAAAGTAGGCTTTAGAGTAAAAAAATTACCAGAGAAGTACATTATGAACATGTACTTGATAAAAGGGTCAGTCCTTTAAGACATAAATGTATATGCACTGAAAGCTGTGCAGTATGTAAAGCAAAAACTAATAGAACTGGAAGAAGAAATAGACAAATTTACAATTATAGTTGGAGACTCTGGTACCTCTCCCTCAATAATTTATAGAACAATTAGACAGAAAATCAACAAGAATATAGAAGAACTGAACACCACCATCACCTAACAAGATCTAATCAACATTTATACAACATGCCACTCAACAACAGTGGATTGCAAATTCTTTTCAAGTGCCCACAGAACACACAGGAAGATAGACCATATCCGAAGTCATAAGATAAACCTCCACTAATTTAAAGTATTGAATCATACAAGTATGTTCACTAATCACAGTGGAATCAAAGTGGAAATCAATAACACAGAGGTAACAGGAAAATGTCCAATCACTTGGAACCTGAACACCATACTTCTAAAGTATCCATGGGTTAAAGGGGAAATATCAAAACAAATTTTAAAAAATATATTGAACTAACAAAAAATGAAAATACAACAATCAAAAATGAGAAAACCAGTTAAAGGAATGCTGAGAGGAAATTTTTTTTTAAATTTATTTATTATACTTTAAGTTTTGGGGTAGATGTGCAGATCATGCAGGTTTGTGACATAAGTATATACATGCCTTGGTGGTGGTTTGCTGCATCCCTTGCCCTGTCATCTACATTAGGTATTTCTCCTAATGCTATTCCCCCTCAATCCGCCCACCCCCTACTATTCCTCCCATAGCCCCCACCCCCCAGGCCCCAGTGTGTGATGTTCCCCTTCCTGTGTCCATGTGTTCTCATTGTTCAACACCCACTTATGAGTGAGAACATGCAGTATTTGGTTTTCTGTTCTTGTGTCAGTTTGCCAAGAATGATGATTTCTACTTTCATCCATGTCCATGCAAAGGATGTGAACTCATTCTTTTTTATGGCTGCATAGTACTCCATGGTGTATATGTGCCACATTTTCTTTATCCAGTCTATCAGTGATGGGTATTTGGGTTGGTTCCAGGTCTTTGCTATTGTGAACAGTGCCACAGTAAACATACGTGTGCATGTTTCTTTATAATACAATGATTTATAATCCTTTGGGTATATACCGAGAAATAGGATTGCTAGTTCAAATGGTATTGATATTTCTAGATCTTTGAGGAATCACCACACTGTCTTCCACAATGGTTGAACTAATTTACACTCCCACCAACAGTGTAAAAGCGTTCCTGTTTCTCCACATCCCTGAAAGGAAACTTGTAACATGACATGCGTATGTTAGAAAAGAGGAACAGTGTCAAATCAGTTATCTATGCTTCTATCTTACAAATCTAGAAAAAGAGTAGCAAAATAAACTCAAAGCAAAAAAGAAAGGAAATTGTAAGAGTAGAAATCAGTACAATTGAAAACAGTAACAATAGTGAGTATCAATGAAACAGAGCTGATTCTTTAAAAAAAATGAATAAAATTGAAAGACTGACCAAAAAAGAAGACAGAATGACCATTGTCAGAAATGGTATCAGAAACAAGGATATCACTGCAGACATCAAAAGGATAATAAGAGAATAATACTATGAACAATTCCATACACGTAAGTTTACAACTTAGATGAGATGGGCCAATTTGTTGAAAAATACAAATGATCACAACTTAGTCTGAAATAGATAATGTGAGTAGCCCTATAGAACTTGCTGTGGTTTGGGTATATTGAAATTTGATCCCCAATGTGGCAGTGTTGTGGGGGTGTAGCTTAGTGGGAAGTGTTTGTGTTATGGAGGCAGATCCCTCATGAATGTCTTGGTGCTGTTTTAACCATAGTGAGTTCTTGCTGTCTTGAGGCTAGATTAGTTCTTGCAGGAATTGATTACTTCCTAAGTGAGCAGGTTGTTACATAGCTAGGACACCCCTCAGGCTTGCCCCTCTGTGCACCTGTTTGCTTCCCCTTTGGTTTTTTTCTACCATGTGATGCAGCACAGAAGCCCTCACCAGAACTCAAGGCCATGCCCAAAAATTTCTCAGCCTACAGAACCATAAGCTAGTCTCAGGTATTCTTCTATAACAACACAAAAGGGACTAAGACAGAACTGTTCAGTAAATTAACGTTATAATTATGAAACTCCCAAGAAAGAAATCTCCATGCTCAGATACTCTTATTGAAGAAGTCTACCAAACTTTTAAAGGAAGAATTAAAACGAATTCTGTAAAATCTCTTCCATAAAATAGAAGAGGAAGAGACATTTTTCAGTTAACTTTAATAAATGTTTTACCTTATATCAAAACCAAAGACATTTACAAAAAACAAAACAAACAAAACAAAACTACAGATCAGTATTCTTTGTGGAATAAACCCAAATGTCCTTAACAAAATATCAGAACTTTGCAGTATATAAAAAGAATTATACACCCCAAACAATAGAAGTTTATTTTAAGGTAGCAAAGTCAATTCACTATTTGAATATCAACGAGTGTAATCCACCATATTAATGGACCAAATAAAAAAAATTGCATGATTATATTAATCAGTGGAATAAAAGCATTTGATACATTTCAGCACCCATTCATGATAAAAGTTGTCAGAAAAACTGCAATAGAAAGAACCTGCCTCAACTTGATAAAGGGCAACTACAGAACACCTGTAAGCCAACATTAAATGGTGAAAGACTGAATGCTTTTCCCCTATGATCAAGAATAAAGCAAGAATGTCTCTTTACCACTCATATTCAACAAAGTGCAGGAAGTAGTAACCATTGCATTAAAGAGAAAAAAAGGAAATAAAAGGCATACAGATTGGAAAAGAAGAGATAAAACTGTCCTAATATGCAAATTACATGGTTACATAGAAATCCAAGGAATCCACAGAAAAAACTTCTATAACTACTAAGTGAATCCCGTAAGATTGCAGGATACAATATAAATATACAAATGAGTAATTGCATTTATGTTTAACTAGCATGAATATTTAGACACTAAATACTACATTATCATTTATAATCATACATACAAAAAAATACTTAGGTGTAAATGTAGTAAAACTTGTGTCGGATTTATATACGGAAAGCTGTATGTAAATATATATATATTATATATAAAAAAACTATTATATATATTTCTTTAGTCAATACTGATTAAAGAAATCAGAAAATAGCTAAATAAATGGACTGAAATATATTCATGGGTTGGAAGACTCAACAGAGTAAAGATGTGAAGTTGCCTGGGCACAGTGGTTTATGCCTGTAATCTCAGCATTTTGGGAGGCCGAGGTGGGCGGATCACCTGAGGTCAGGAGTTTGAGACCAGCCTGACCAACATGGAGAAACCCCCATCTCTACTGAAAATACAGAATTAGCCAGGCATGGTGGTGCATACCTGTAATCCCAGCTACTAGGGAGGCTGAGGCAGGAGAATTGCTTGAACCTGGAAGGCTGTGAGCCAAGTGCTCCATTGCACTCCAGCCTGGGCAACAAGAGTGAAACTCCGTCTCAAAAAACACACAAGAAAAGGTCATCACAATACCAAATGCTAGTATGGATGCAGATAATAGATCACTCATACATCGTTGATGGGATATATAATGACACAGTTGGGCAGTTTCTCAAAAATCTATGCACTCCTGGGAATTTATTCCAGAGAAATGAAGATTTATGTTTACACATAATCCTGTACATGAATGTATATAGCAACTTTATTTGTAATAGCCAAAAACTAGAAACAACCTAGGTGTTATTCAGTGGTGAATGGTTAAGCAAACAGTGGTACATCCTTAACCATGGAATACTACCCACTAATAAAAAGACATGAACCGTTGGCATATATGACAACCTGGATCTCCAGAGTATTATGATTTACCAAGCCAATCCCCAAAGGTTTCATTCCATTTATATATCATATAATATGATACCATTTACATACTGTATTATTTCATTAATATAATAGTCTTGAAATGACAAAACTATTGAAATGGAGACTAGATTAATTGTCAGGGGTTGAGGAGGGAAGGAGGAGGAGTTGGATGTGGTTATGAAAGATCAACATGAGGGTGGTATTAGAAATGTTCTACATCCTGACTATGTCAATGTCAATAAGTAATTAACTATTAGAAGTGTCAGAATAAGAATCAGATAGTTCCTACTTTTAGATTCAAAGCATCACAACTTGTAAATTGCTTCAAAAAGACATTCTGGTAACCAGTGTACCATTACCTCTTGGATTTAGGACTGTGAGATGGGAAATAGAATTCTTTTTTATAAATAAATGTCATGCAAAGTAAAACCGAAAAACTGAGGATTGTCTGTATTTATTTAAAAACTAATTCAGACCTTATGTTGGATCTTGTGAATATTGCCATGAAAACATAAACACAGTCCCCTTTTTTACTGTTTTAGGGGAGGATAAACTGTTTGGAGTAATAGGATGAAAGAATAGCTCATTCAGACTCCAGGGTGCAAAAACAGATTTTTGGCATAGCCTGCATGAAGAGAGTGTACTTATTGTGCTAATTATTTAAACTTCTTGAATTTTAGGGCCCTCATTTGTAAAGTGGGGACAATAACAGACAATGTAATAAAGTATTGGGTGCAGAGCCTGGCAGTTCTTAGGTACTCAATAAATGGTAGCTACTGCTCTTATTGGTTTAAACTATTTCATGAATGGCTTAAGAGGCAGGATTTTAGGAGCTGGAACACAATGTTAAAACAGGAAAGGTGGATATTCCTTTGTTTTCAAAGCAGTAGAGACTTGTCTGGTGTCAAAAGTTGTATTGAGAAATAATATGTGTAATTGCAAACAATGTGTATCTTTAAAAGAACTTCCTACTTTTTAACAATTTTCTGGATTAGTTTCAGGTGGTCTTTTTTTTTTCAGCATGACATTAGTTTTTATGTGGGGCAGCTTTTTATAATATAATAACTTTGCTTACCAACTTTTACTCATGACTTTTTCAGAGATTGGAAATGCTTATGCTGTGTTAAGTAATCCAGAAAAGCGAAAACAGTATGACCTCACAGGCAATGAAGAACAAGCTTGTAACCACCAAAACAATGGCAGATTTAATTTCCATAGAGGTTGTGAAGCTGATATAACTCCAGAAGACTTGTTTAATATATTTTTTGGGGGTGGATTTCCTTCAGGTACTTTAATGTAATTATAGATATTATATTTTATGAAGCTACAGAGCCTTACTCCAGTTATATTATTTAGAGATATATCTACCTTTTCCCCTACATTTCTTGTAATGTTTTGATCCTGTGATGGTTTTTCATGAAAGCAGGAGAAAAATGTTAGGGTTACTACTTTTACAAAGTAAAACATTTAAATTTAAAAAAACCCATATTTTCCTAGAACATATTTTAGTTAAAAAAAATGAAGAGTACAGATATTCTGCATTTTATATAAAGCTGAAAGGGAATTAAGCAGGAAATGTAATGGCAATGTCTCAGGTAAGTATTATTATAATTATGAAGGGTTTTCTTTACTTAAACCTGGATGACTCTTTGACATTGCTTCTTTAGAGATCTTAGTAAATATTTTATCAATAACATTATAGTTTGCTAATTTGGATGTAAATAGAGGTACTCATTTCTTTTTCCATTTAAACAGTAGAAAGTCTGATTCATAGGTTATATACAAAGTGGATTTTAAAAATTACATTAAAGTAGAAATAGCTAACTTTAGACTATCAAAGTGAAATATTGTAGTGATACCACTAAATGGATAGATTTTATAGTGCCAACATAAATAGTATTAAACTCCACTTAGATTTCCAGTAAGCGGTCACTTAACATAAGGTTTTTGGAAACTGTGACTGTAAGTGAAAAAATGTTCTGAATAACAACCAATTTTACCACAGGCTAATTGATATAAACAAGAGTTAAATTGCTAAGGCATATAGTACATCACGTTTACTTGAAGTTGCAGTTTCCAAGGACCTATTAATGACATTAAGTGAGGACTTACTGTACTATGAGTTGTTAGTGCGGAAATTAATTTTTCTTGAATGTAGCTCCTCTAAGGTACTTAAAATTATAGCTTTAGTCCTGTTTACAAAATTTACTTCAGGTGCTAAGTTAAATGTCCCATTCAAAATTAGGAGAATCTTCATGAATGTAGCAATGTGATTTGACCTGGTGGCCCTTTTTGAATATTATTGAGAAAGGTTGTGGTCATTTCTTTTTCTTTTTTAATAGAGACAGGGTCTTGTTCTGTTGCCCAGACTGGAGTACACTGGGATGATCATAGCTCAGTGCAGCCTCAAAATCCTAGGCTCAACCGATCCTCCTGCCTCAGCTTCCCAAGTTGCTAGTACTACAGGCATGTACCACCATGTCCAGCTAATTTTTTAAAAACTTTTTTGGAGAGACAGGGTCTTACTATGTTGTCCAGGCTGGTCTTGAACTCCTGGCCTCAAGTGATCCTCCCACCTCAGCCTCCCAAATCCTGCGCTGGGATTACAGATGTGAGCCACCATGCCCAGCAAGGTTGTGGTCATTGATAAGATGTTTTGCAAAACATCCTTGAAGGAAAGAGGATATATGAATGCAAATTATGACTGAAAATATAATCTGTGTTTTGACATGTTAGAATACATAATTATAGAAACATTAAATCTAGTAATTTTTTGGCTGGAAATATGCTAGGAACAATCAGAAATCTTTCAGACAACAGTAAGTTTTCTACTGATAGTTCATTTGCAGTTATTTTGCTAGTTATAACATAGTCTGTCAGTGGTAGCCATTTCTGATTGGCCATTTTATAGGAAAACAACTTGTTTATCAGCAAGAGAATGTTTGAATAAATTGTGGTCCACCTATACCAAGATACATTATAGAGCTATTTTTTAAAAATGAATTTGAATACTATCTTTTGATTTTTAGAGATGTTTATGATTCATTAATAAATGCAAAAATTAAAGTTTCAAAGTAATAATCCAATATATACAAAAACAACTAATCACAACAAAAGTCCTCTATGAGTGTAGAGAAACTCTTAGTCAAGTTTTCATAAAGGAATTTCTACCTGTAAAGGAAGCAAATTGGGAAGAATCGTTACTATTTCTGTCCACCCTTCACTCCCAAGAAAAGAGGGCAATAAGTATTTACTACTGAAAATAAACATGTACTGATTTAGTAATTTTTAAAAATTAAAGAAAAATGTGAAAGAAAATATATTTTTTTCTGACCATAATTGCTATCCCTAATTTAACCTTGCTTTTATTTTTTTAGGTAGTGTACATTCTTTTTCAAATGGACGAGCTAGTTATAGCCAACAACATCAGCATCGACATAGTGGACATGAAAGAGAAGAGGAAAGAGGAGATGTACGTTTATGACTAGGAATCACAAAATGGCAAATTTCAGCTCAGGAAAAGCAACTAGAGTTGTCTAAAAAGAGGGCAGGTTATTGTAGGAAATAATGAATTTTCTCTTACCAGAGGTGTTCAGTAAAGTCTAGAAAATCCTTAGGGATATTGTAGGACTAGGAGGTGAGGTCAGCAGCGGGTGGTTGGATAGTATGACTCATTTAAATTTGTTATTCGATGATTCTAATGAAGGTAAACCTGCACTGTGCATGTTATGAAGGTAACTTGTTATATTTGGCCCTGAAGAATTTAGAATACTGAAAAACTTGAATTGGAGGTAACTTTCCCTGTTCTAATGCAATTATACCTAATTACCTATAGCAGTTTAATTACATGAAGTGGAAAGGTAAATGGAAAGAGCACTAGACTAGAAATTAAAAGGCCTGGCCCCCAGCTTTGCCACTCATCAGCTCCCATCTTCTATCCTCAAATCCAAGGTAAAAATGGTTTTACAGCCTGCAGCATATTGATAGAGTCTCTGTGTATGTCGGGGGACGGAGTTGGGAAGGAGAGAGAGAAAAGAATGAGGACTTCCTCATCTATAAAATGAAATCAAATTCTATCAGCGTTTTTCAAATCAGAATCTCCTAGTGATGTGCCTAGACAGTTATATTTTTAAGAATCACCGAAGGAGGTTGGTATGGTTAAGTGATTTGAAAGCACTGAACTAGATATCTCAAATGCCCTTTCTGCCTCAAAATGTATGACAACTGTTGGATTATTAACAATTACAGTTATATTACAATTTGTTATTCTTTGTTGATTTTTTTATAGGGAGGTTTTTCTGTGTTTATCCAGCTGATGCCCATAATTGTATTGATCCTCGTGTCATTATTAAGCCAATTGATGGTCTCTAATCCTCCTTATTCCTTATATCCCAGATCGTAAGTAGCTAAGTGAAGTTTTACAAAAATGAATTGTTATTTCTGACCTAGCTTCCTTTAAAGAGCTTGTGTTCTTATAAACTTTTAAGTGCCAGATCTATTACTGCAAGTGTACCAGATTTTAAAATTTATATCTAATATTTAAAATAGTTACTTTAAGTAATAAATGTCTTTAGTTATTAATTTATATTTCTGTTCTTCCACTGTGATAAGGACAGAAATGCTATATTTGAACTTAATAACAATTTAATGTGGTAGGTAATGTGTTGACATTAAAGATAAAAGTACCTAAAGGACAAAAATACTTTAAAGACAAAAAGAGCAACGATTGATCTTACATAGATTTATATCATTAAGGGTAAAGTGACTTTACTCTTCAGTTTGCAAAATATCGATTAAATAAAAGCAAATATTACTTTTTTGTGACGTACTTTTTTAACCATATACTTTATATATAAGAGGTCAGACCATAAGAAGAATGAACACAGCATCCATTCTAGACAACTTTAATACAGTGAACATAAAGGAAATGATCACATCATATTGGCTGTTACAGCAGCATGAACTTTATAAAAGCAGATAAAGAAAAAATAATAAAAATCCTATTGTTGACAGTGATTTTACAGTATTAAAATCACATTGGTCTAAAATAAGAATTACCTTATTTTTTCTAAATAAGTTTTTTTTTTTTTTGAGATGGAGTTACACTCTTGTTGCCCAGGCTAGGGTGCAGTGGCACGATTGTGTCTCACCGCAATCTCCGCCTCCCAGGTTTAAGCAATTCTCCTGTCTTAGCCTCTCAAGTAGCTGAAATTACAGGCATGCACCACCACACCCAGCTAGTTTTGTAGTTTTTGTAGAGATGGGTTTTCTCCGTGTTGGTCAGGCTGTTCTGGAACTCCTGACCTGAGGTGATCTGCCGGCCTCAGCCTCCCAAAGTACTCACATCTGTAGATGTGGGCCACTGCGCCCGGCCCAAATAAGATTTTTATTAACTAAATATTGGGATACCTTTATAAGAACATAGTATATTTAAAAGTGTGATTACTTTTTTGTGACATGAAATCATGGTTTTAGGCAATTTGAGAAAATGTAAATAAGTTACAGTTTGTGTATTTCTTATCCAGAATGCTTCAGACCAGAAGTGCTTTGAATTTTAGATTTTTTTCAGATTTTGTAATATTTGTATATATTTTATGAGATGTTTTGAGAATGGTACCCAAGTCTTATGAAATTTATGTTTTAGACATACCCTATACACATAACCTGAAGGTAATTTTATACAACGTTTTCAGTAACTTTGAAATAAAGTTTCATGAAACAAAGTTTGTATATGTTGAACTATCAGAAAGCAAAGGTATCACTATCTCAGCCACTCATGTGGACAACCTGTGGTTGTTTGGTATCATTCTTGACTGAATTTATATGCTACTGATAAGCAATCATTTTCTTACTCTAATTCACATATAAGTATTTAACAGCGAAGAAATAGTATGTTCAGGGGTAACTAACCAGCATAGTAGCATCACCAGAATACCTGTATCAGTTGTTAAATAATAGCAACAACAAACAACTACAGGTTTTTAGTTTCCTCCTATGATGCTGTATTTTGATCAAAAGGTTACTGTGTACTATACTCTGTTTTCACTTTGATTCATCACATGTGGTCAGCTGTGGAATTTTACACTTGTGCCATCATGTCGATGCTCAGAAAGTGTTAGATTTTGGAACATTTCAGATTTCAGATTTTCGGATTAGGGATGCTCAACCTGTATTACCAATATTAACTTTTCCATGATTTTTAATTGTTTTGTTTGCTTGGTTTATAGTAACATATTGGAATGTCCAATTTTAATTAAAATGATACTGCATCTCTTTTACAGTGGAACAGGGCAAACTATTAAAATGCAGACAGAAAACCTGGGTGTTGTTTATTATGTCAACAAGGACTTTAAAAATGAATATAAAGGAATGTTATTACAAAAGGTAGAAAAGAGTGTAGAAGAAGATTATGTGACTAATATTCGAAATAATTGCTGGAAAGAAAGACAGCAAAGTAAGTTTATCACATGTTTAACATTTTAAAACTGATTCATAGTCTTTGGAACTGATTAATGTAGGTTTCCCTATTCAAGGAATGTTCTGGAATTCCCTGGCACATAATTGGAGTGCAGTACTTAAATGAGATCATGCATTTTATATACATGTGGCCTAACACAGGAACTGACGCATAGTAAGGACTTAATAAATGGTACTTGTATACTGTTGTTATCAATAAATATGTGGTTCAATAAGTAATACCAAGTTTTATTGTATTGAAAATATCCATTGTAAGATATGTCATTCTTTTATGTACCACCAAGAAAGAAAAAAAAAATCCGGGCAGATAAACTATGTCATCAATTTTAAGATGCATCCATCCTGTTTTCAGAGTTAAGTTTGAAACTCTTTATTAACTTAGCTTTAGTACTTAGAATTTAACCTGCAATGAGTTTTGCTGATATTTCATTTTTCTTTACTTTGTGCACAGAGAGGCTCTTTGGAATACTCAATTTGCTTAGCCGTTTCCAGCCTCAGTTTTCTTAATTTAAGGAACACTTCCACCTATAAAAATTGACCATAAGAATCTGCTGAGATGTTGCATGTGAACTGAGTGTTGTGGTTCTTGTTTCTGTAACACCATTGTTATGAATAATAATTTAGATCATATAGTGCAGTGTTAGCACAATTGATTTTAGAATTAAACAGAGTAAAGTTGAATCCTAGCTCTGAAATTTTTAGCTGACGAATTGTAACCTCTATGAGTTTATTTCATGTGTAAAATGGGTGATGATGATGAAAGGAGGAAATAATAGCTATGGTTTATATTATCCCTACTGTTTCAGTCACTGTCCCAAGCACATTATAAGGATTAACTCATTTAATTCCCACAACAACCCTGTGAGGTTATTATACTAATTTTACACATGAAGAAACAAAGCAAAGAGAGATTACTAACTTGCCCAAGGTCATAGAGGTCATTTGTGACTCAAAACCAGACAATTTGTCTCTGGAATCCAGGCCCTGTGTTCCAAAATCTTCTGAGAAATAACCAACTTTATGGGTTTGTTATGAAAAATAAATCACAGAATAAAGTACTTTACATATAGTAAATGTTCAGAAAATATCAGCAGTTATTAACATCTCCCCCTTGTTAGGGAAAAGTTGATAAAATATAACTTCTAAGAGAGTTGTTAACCTCTTTTGGTTTTCTCCTCTATACAGTGGTAGTTAGAGATTGTGACTTCCTTGACTTCTAACTCTGAGTTTGCAAAATCAGTCTGTTCTGTGTAGAGAAGATTACATTAGACTATTCGTGATTTTTAGGTTTTCAGCTGGGAATGAGTTGCCATCCTCCCTAGCACCCCCTCCTTAGAGACATTTGGTAATGTCTGGAGATACTTTTGTGTGTCATGATGGGATGGAATGGCAAGGATTGCTACTGGCATCTAGTGGATTAAGGTCAGGGATGCCGCTTAACATCGTACAATGCACAGGACAGGTCCCCCACAACAAAAAATTATCCAGCCCAAGCAGTACTTTGAAAAAAATGTAAAGAATATTAAGCGAGGCAATGGAGAGTTGGATTGAAACCTAGACTCTGCCATTCGTTAGTAAGTATCAGATTTTTCCTTTGAGAAGAGTTATCTGTAAATAGATATAAGTGCATTATTTGTAAGTAAAAGGCATAGAATAATATTGATTGAGTTGTTAATCCTAGTCCTTTGATTTAATAAAGATTATTTCTGGAGATCTTTACAAATGGAACACACTCTTAACTGTGAGTATATTTTGAATGTGATCTTGGCTAATCCATATAAAACTGATGTCTTCTACTTTGGCCATTTTGTTCCAGAAAGTAACTGATTTCTTTTTTCTTTTTTTGTTACATCTTCTTTAAGTCCTCCTAGTCTTTACAAGTATTAATAAACAGTGAAATGACTGAGAGTAACAGGAAAAAACAAGGAATACTCCTTGAAGAATTTTGATTTGTAGTCTGTGTATCATTAGTAACTGTGTTGTCCACACACTGAAGGAAGCCTCAGAAGTACTTGCTGAATAGCAGTATTATGATTGTATAACAAGAATTTTTTCTGTGTTCCTTCGGTAACATTATTTTATGTATTTTTCAATGTAAGTAAACTCAGAACAAGATTTTAAATTTTTGTATTAAATACTTAAGTCTTGGGATAATCTGAAATCCTAACAGAAGACCACAGCAAAAACAACCATAAGCATATTGAAAAGCATATAATATTTTTAGGAAAAGAGGCCAAGATGATGCTTCAGAGGAATAATGTTTAAACCACTAGGGAACGGGAGTAGAGAGAATTCCAACATAAATTGACGGGATTCTATCCTTATTTCTTTTCTGGTTTTTTTTTTTTTTTTTTTTTTTTGCCTGCTAGACATCAGATAAAGTTTTTATTAAAATTGTTTTTCCTACTAAAATGGCTTTTAGGAGTTGTACCTGGATTTTTTTTAAAGTCAGTTAATCAAAATATTTCAAAGCGTTCCTATAAAGCATCATTTGAGCTTAAGCAACTAGGTGACAAAATTTTATTCAATTAGCAAAATATTTTTCTTTGTTAACAGAAACAGATATGCAGTATGCAGCAAAAGTATACCGCGATGATCGGCTCCGAAGGAAGGCAGAGGCCTTGAGCATGGACAACTGTAAAGAATTAGAGCGGCTGACCAGTCTTTATAAAGGAGGATGAACTGGAATTTTTACTTATATACCTTTTAGCATACTCTTTATTTTTTCTGTAAGTAAGTTTAGTTTCATCTTGAGAGATGAAGGAAAAGATTTGATATTGAAAACTAAACTGAATAGTTGGTTCCTGAAATCTTGGACTGCTCATGACCTACTGGCTCCTTTAAATAGTAACTGAAAACTAAAATTGAATATTTTAGTTACGCTTCTATAATTATTTTCATTTTAAAAGCTTACATGATTCCTAACTAAAATGTCTTGAGAAAGGATTATCATACCTGTAGCAATTTCCAGTTTTAGTGATTCTCCATTTTTTCCCTTGTCATGTAAATATTTATTTATGGAATGATCAGTTTGTGTACATACAAGTTACTGCTTTTTTATTTAAATTCTTTTAGTGTTTAGCTCCATGAGACACTTCAGTTTAAATTGATGGAATAAATGTTACATGACACATATACATTTTCCTTATCAAGCTGTCAAATACGTGGAGTTTAAACAATGAAACTTTTTCAAAAAGAAAAAACAAAAACTTTAACTTTGTGTAAAATCTTATAGCATTATCAGGTTAGAGGGAATTGATATTTTTAATATTGCTGTTATATTCCAAAATATATATTGAGATAAATGAACTGGTGTAGAATATCAGTTTGCTATTTAGTTTTATGAATTACTATACATATACATGCATAGAAATGAAATGCTATGCTGATAGATTTTAAAGAAAATATGAGGAAATGATTATAAATATTAAACTAAAAGGGTCTTCAACAGTAAAGTGCAGTTATGTCATTTACAATTCCAATAATTAAAAGGCCACCAAATTTTGATGTGTATGTCCTTGAGGCTGCTAAAATTTATGAAGAGGACTCATATATTCCCCCATAGAAATTTGCAGTTTCTTGGTGATCAAAATAAGCAGGATCCAAAGAAGTTCTTCTACAAATAAATAATAAGTAAAATGAATATTAAAATATAGCTTTGTGCCTTTTAACCCTATTGTCAACTCCTAAACATATAAGTAGATTACAGTATACTTATCTGATCAGAGCATGATCTGTTTGGCCACATGCAACTGTGAGCAGAAATAGAGCAGCAGGTAGAATAGTAACTTAATGCAAGTCATCCTTAAAAAATTCTGAGCTAAAATCTATGCACTATTGAGTAATTGAATTAATCCTATAGGAATAAGCCCCTTGTAAGTAAATCCATAATATGAATTAGAAAAAACAAACAGCTGGAAATTGAAGTTTTTGGTGCCTGTATACTAGGTATGAAACTATTTAATTTCTAGTCTTCTGTCTTTAACAGTTGTAATATTTTAATGATTTTGATTTATACTCAGTTAATGGAACATAAATATATCTTTGGTACTTTTTTGTGAGTGAGAGAATGCTAGCTAGGGTGGCTTTGTTCTTTGTTTAAATTATTTTTCTGAATGTAGTTAATTTATGGCATCTGTTGAATAAAACTGCTAAAATGACCTCGTAAAAATGTTATGTTGTATCCCCTTTTCCAAGTGAATCAACAGAAATGCCTGATTGAATTAGTAGGTTAAACTAAACATACTGTCATAGGAAATCTGGACAGCTTAACCAACTTGCTCTTAGATATGTTATCTTTAAAAAAAAAGCAGGGCTAAAGTGAAAATACAATTTTAAATGTTTTGTTGAGCCTGTAGAATATGTTTTTTAAAAAATAAGTTCATAGCATTTTAACTTTGAAAGTTCATATGCATCAGAAAATTTATAAAAACTTGAATAAAAAATTTCATCTATTTATTTTTCTAATTTTAATGGCAGATTTTCACTATTATGGTTGATAATTCTGTGAACTTACCTTCTTGTTGACTAATTCTTTTTCCCTTAATCTGAACTTTAAGGAATAGGTGAAGTTATTATCAAGTTAAGTGATACCATAAAGTGTATATTATAAAGTCATACATGGCTTTTGGACAGTATTACATTTCAGTTGCATTGCTACATTCCATTAAATTCCATAAAATGTTAGGGAAAATGCGTTTGATAAAATTTTCTGCAGTGAAAAATGACAGACTGAGTGCCTGACAATTTAAGCAACATATGAAGTATGCAAGTAAAGATTCAGTCCTTAATGTCACCTGTATCATGGTGTAAAAGCTCAACAAGTGTCTTAGAATTTGGAGTTAACTGTATAAAGTAAGAAAGTTTAGATTTCTTGAGTTAAAAGATTTTCATGTTTGCTGCTTTTTTACAATAAAAGTCCCAACATTTTGCCATCTTATTTTTAGCTACATGAACTTCGTAATTTCATTGGCTCATTCTAATGACCATCTAAGTCCTCAGTCTTTGAATATTGCTTTTTTAGCTCCTTTAACTGGTGTTCTAACAATTTAGCAGCAGTTATGTTTATTAATGCTTTACATTTTTACCCCTTTTTACATAAACACACACAAATACACACATGCATATACACACAAACAATATTGTCCTTCTGAGGGTTTGGGGGAAATGAAGACCTTTCTCCTCTTATTTTATTCCTTAGTTCCTAAACAGACTGGTGCTAGTCATTTAGTCATTTGTAAGTTTCAGAATGTAGTTTGATTAAATAAGTGAACTGAATTCTCAACAATGAAAAATGTCAAGTTGGATTCATCTAATAAGTTAATATATTTTGTAAACATTACAGTTGAATGCCTAAATAAGTTATTTGTTTCATAATTATTACATGCTTATTTATGATTTACAAAGATTTGGTAGAGAAAAGTACAGCCCTTAAGGCATATGTTGCCAATGCATTAAACTACTCAACTTTTGTGTCAGCTCAGGTGTTCATAGGAACAGAAATGTGGAATACCAGCTTTTTACTTTAATTATACTTTTATGTTTAATTTTTCTTCCAGTTAAATCTTTAATTATACTGAAGTAGTTACTGAGAAAAATGATTAACTTTTTGATTTCCCTTCTGTTGATCTGTAATATTTTTAAATGAAGATATTTATCATATGTGACATGCTAATGTTAATGGATTCCTATGTATTTCATTAAAAAATAAATCTCCCACCTGTGTTAAGACAGTTAAATATTTATTGATGTTGGCTTGAGGACCAAGTGGGCTATCTTGCCAGTTAAGCAAGTTTTATGTCAAAGGACCAAATGGTTAAAAGAGGAGAATCTGTACATTTGTTGAGCTTCCCCATGTGAAGCTTGGATTCAGTACTATCCTATTACTACTATCCATCTTCATATTGAGTGAAACAAACTGAAAGGGAATTTGTAATCTTTTTCTCATCTGAACAGAAAAATTAATGAAAACAATAAATCTGAATTTTAATTTTCATTCAACAGCTGAAAAACCTTGTGTGTTGACCACATTGGACTATTGCCTAGTTAAAATCCATAAAATTCTCTATAAACCAACAAAAAGAAAGTAGTCTGGCAATAATTTCCAACTTTTTAAATTGTAATTTTAAGTTACAAAGAAAAAGGATAGAATGAGGCTTTTCAAGGAATTCTTGCTCATCCCTTCAGTTATTTGGCAGGCAACACATTCCTAGAATTCAGCTTCCTTTTTGGTTTTATTACTATTAAATAGATAGTTTCATATAAATGGAAACATTTTTCCTCAAAACAATTCAAAACATACTCCTTATATTAAGGATTGTGGCACCACATTTTTTGTAAATTCCCTATGTGTAACTTTTTCCTGTTGGTATGTGATTTTTTTCATTTAATATGACTCTGCTGGTGTTGGGGCCAATAGATTTGTGAATATTCTGTGGATATGTCCATGTATAGGTGTATATATATATTTTTTTTCCAGCTAATACCTCAAACGTGATTGTTTCATATATACCACACTATGTTTGCACAGAGCAGGGCTTCCATTAGCAGTGTATATTTTTATTTCTAACTTTGAAAATCTGTCCACACAATTTCATTGGTGTGAATTCTTTCTGTTGCTCTTTTTCATATTTTAATGCAGAGATTCCTATTATAAGGCCCATGCTTCAAACATAATTGTATCTTTCTATATCCAGCCATCTGGAAGCATATAGGGGTAAGAAGTATTTCTTGAAATGTCCTTGTTTAGTAAGTTAGTAAAATTTGGGATGACCAGTTGCCAAGATGTCTCATAACTGCATAGCAGATGACACCTGGCATAGATGTGAGCAAGTCTCATTCACTTCAGCACAAGATTCTGTACATTTCAATCTGATAGTCTACTTTGCCATTTAAGTACACCATTAAAATCATAGAGATTTTCAATGACATTGGAGTATTGTAATTATTAGTTTCAAAAATAATTATTTTGAATAGGACAGTTCAACCAATGAGAAGAAAACACACATAAATGATATTTTGCAGTTTATCTGTATTAAGAAATGCTTCTTGCCAATTTCTGCTTTTGGTTTTTGGATTGCTACATAACACTCCTTCCATTTACTTTATGCGTTTTTAAAAGCTGCAGGTAATTTTTAAGGTTTGATGGAATTTTAATGGAAGCCTTGTTTTAAGTTAAATGAAACTGGTAAAGGAGAGCTTACTTTGTCTATAATGTATTCAGGATCATAAATTAGATTTAAAAATGAAATGTCTGATTTGTAAAATATTTAATGTTATATCAGACTTACATAAAATTTTCTGTGAGAACTCAAATGCATTTGATTTTTAATGAATGTTCTGCTGAATGAAATACAAATTTTTGTCTTTCAGTCTCTGTAGTTTATCTCAATATATTAATAAAAAGAAGGTCTGTTCTCACTGTAAAATGTTTGGTTTTTTTTAAATCATGTTTTATACTCTTAATATGGCCACTCTTTCATTCATTTAGCTATTTAACAAGGGTGTCAATGCTTGCTATATCCCAGGCATTGAACTGAATGCTGGGAATTAATCATTGAATAAGACAAAAACCTGAAAGAGTTTACATCTAGCAATGAAAATAAATATCAAATAAATAATTATAATTATAATAAATGCTACAAAGAAAATTACAGGGTACAATGAGAGCATTTATCTAGAAGATCTAAACTATTCAGTGAGGGTCAGGGAAGACTTCTCTGAGAGTGAGTTTAAGCTGACACTCAAAAGTGAGATTAGTAGGAGTAAGGCAGAATGTGCTAAGCTGGTAAAGTGATAAAAATCTTTATGGAAGTGAAAACAAACTTGGGTGATCATAGCATAAGGGATCCACGGTAAATGAGAGAATTAAGATAGGGGCCAGATCCCCATAGAATGATATATAAACCATGATGCTGACATTGATCTTTATTCTAAGTCAACAAAATTGATTTTCAAGGAAGGAGTTCCATGATCTGATTTGGGATTTTAGAACATCATTTTAGTTGCTATATGGAGACTGGAGGGCAAAAGAAAATGTAAGAAAGATAGGAGGTTATTGTCAAAAGAGAGATGATCATGGCTTGGACTAAGGTAGGAATATAGTTAGGTGAATAGTTTTCAAAGATACTCAGGAGGTAGAATCAACAGAACTCTCTTTGGATTTGGGACATATGGAGGCAGCAATTAAAAACCAGGCTAAAATTTTCTGAAAAATTGGCTGTGAAACGGAGTAGCGGAAAAACGGTGGTAGCTGAAAGAGAATGTGATTTCTAAAGAAGCTTTTCTTTTGAGGGTCTCGCTCTGTCACTTAAGCTGGAGTTCAGTGGGGCGATCACCACTCAGTGCAGCTTCAAACCCTGGGCTCAAGTGATCTGTTTGCCTCAGCCTCCGGAGTACCTCCTGGCCGCACATCACCTAAGGCTAATTCTTTTTTGGGGTAGAAACGGGATCCTCCCTTCCAAGCTGGTTTAGAACTCCTGGGCTCAAAGAATCGTCCTGCCTTGGACTCCCAAAGTGCTACATGAGACCTTACTAATTTTTTTAAATTCTGATGTAGAAGGGGCTTGCTGCTCAGCTCATCACACCATCCCCTCAAATTTCATCTACAAGAAAAGGTTTTAAGATAATGGACCCTGAAAAACTAATGACATTTATAAACCCTCTCCGCAAGAATGCCTTGTAACACATAGCCTTGCTTGCATTTCCTGGGGTTCTTAGAGTCCAGCGATCTCGTACAAATTCCCTACCCCACAGCTGACGTCCTTCGGCCTGTGACACAAGGCGCAGGCTCAAGACGCGGTCCGCGGTGGGCGGGGGAGGGGCGAGGCCCGTCGGGCCCAGCACGCTCGCAGCTTCCGCCCGGCTCCTCCGGAAATCCCGTATTACGGGGCGACTGCGTAGCTAGTGCTTCCTGGGGCACAGAAGAGGTCACGAATCATGTGACAGTGGCTTGAGGAGGAACCGGTCTTTAAAGCGTCCCTGAAGTGACAGTGGAGAGAACCAGGCAGCGTAGAAACCCCAGGTAACTGGCGCTGCTTTGCCCGGTTTTGAGGTCTAGTCCCGGGAGTGGCGCGGGTGGTGATTCTAAACAGAAGGGGAGGACCCTCTCTTCTTTTCTTTGGGCCTAGCTCTTTCTGGTGAAGGGGCAGGGATGGGGTGGGGTGAGGTAAGGCGTGCCGGCTGAGTACCCGTGGCGGAGTTGGGGCACTCCGACTCCCACTGAACTCGATGGGCCAAGCCGGAGTTTTGCCTGGTTCTGTCCAGGCCTGATCTCTCTCATTAAGTTGGGGGTAGAGAGGACGAGGAAGCCAAGAGGGAAGAGTCACCGGGAGTTTCTCTTCCAGGCGTGGAGATTGATCCTGCGAGAGAAGGGGGTTCATCATGGCGGATGTGAGTGACACCCCCACATAAGAGGAAGGGGAGGGTGGGGAATTTGGAGGGGAATACTGAGCGGGGAGAGGTAGAGCTTCCCAAGTAGAAATTTGTTTTGATTCTCCCATCCCCACCCACCCCAGTTTTTCTCTGGTAACTGGAGTGGGAGACTAATATGAATGAATTTGCAGGATCCTGAGTTTCTGCCTCGAATGTGGGTGGAGGACATTAAGGTGCTTGAGACAGAAAATTCTATTCTCCCTACTCCCCAGTCCAGTTGGGGCATAAGAGAGGCTCTGTATATTTACCGTTTGAAATTCTGAATGGTGGTTTGCTGCCTGTCTCATCAGTATGTGGTCAGTGGGACATGTACCCAGAATCCTTTTTTTCCCGTAAGTGGTAACAATATCTCATTAGGTTTATTGCAGCAATTTAGGATGTGATTTCTAACCCATGCCTCTTTAGAAACATGGTGAGTTCTCTCTCTCTTTCTCTCTCTCTCTCTCTCTCTCTCTCTCTCTCTCTCTCTCTCTCTCTCTCTCTCTCTGTGTGTGTGTGTGTGTGTGTGTGTGTGTGTGTGTGTGTGATGAATGAAAGCTAAAGTAAGCTGATAGTCATAACATGAAATAGAATGATCATTTGGGTTTGGAGAATATTAAGTGTTGGAGGCACAAAACAACGGACTTCTAATTAATCCATGTGAGGTCAAAATTGATACCTAAATTGCCAATGAAATTCCTGGGATGAGAGTGTAACAAGACAATATAAAATAGTCTTATGGCCAGTGCTGTGGCTTAGTCTGTAATCGCAGCACTTTGGGAGGCCGAGGTGGAAGGATTGCTTGAGGCTGCGAGTTCAAGACCTGCCTGGGCAACATAGCAAGACCCCATTCTACAAAAATAAAATTTAAAATTAGCCAGGCGCATTGATGCCCCTATAGTCCCAGCTATGCCGGAAGTGAAGTGGGAGGATTGCTTGAGCCCAGAAGTTGGAAGTTGCAGTGAGCACCAGCTTAGAAAAATAAAGTAGTCTTCTATTTCTTTAGTCTTAACTGTGTTTCGTGTTAAACACTTGACACACATTGCCATTTATCTTATATTCTGTAAGACTGGGTCAGGCATGGTGACTTACGCCTGTAATACCAGCACTTTGGGCAGATCACCTGAGGTCAGGAGTTCGAGACCAGCCTGGCCAACATGGTAAAACCCCGTCTCTACTAAAAATACAAAAACTTAGCTGGGTGTGATGGTGGGCACCTGTAATCTCAGTTACTCGGGAGGCTGAGGCAGGAAAATCGCTTGAACCCAGGAGGTGGAGGTAGCAGTGAGCCGAGACTGTGCCATTGCACTCCAGGCTAGACAACAAAAGCAAAACTCCGGCCGGGTGCGGTGGCTCAAGCCTGTAATCCCAGCACTTTGGGAGGCCGAGGCGGGTGGGTCACGAGGTCAAGAGATCGAGACCATCCTGGTCAACATGGTGAAACCCCGTCTCTACTAAAAATACAAAAATTAGCTGGGCATGGTGGCGCGTGCCTGTAACCCCAGCTACTCAGGAGGCTGAGGCAGGAGAATTGCCTGAACCCAGGAGGCGGAGGTTGCGGTGAGCTGAGACTGCGCCATTGCGCTCCAGCCTGGGTAACGAGCGAAACTCCGTCTCAAAAAAAAAAGATAAAAAGGAAAACTCCGTTGCCTCCCCCTCAAAAAGACTGTTGCCTCACATAGTCATATAGAATTTATTTTAGGTCCTTAAACAGAATATTTTAAAAGTCACATTATAATAATATGCCTTACACTTTCATTATTTGTTGAGTAGGTGAGTTCAACAAATAATGCAACAATGGAAGGCTTTTTTTCCATAGATTTCATCATATTGGCGAGGCTGGTCAAATTTGGATAGGACAGGGTCTAGAAAACAGTGTAAGGCATATTATTACAATGTGCTTTTTAATATTCTCTTTCAGGATTTTTTTTCTTTTTCTTTTTCTTTTTTTTTTTTTTTTTGAGATGGAGTCTTGCTCTGTCCCCCAGGCTGGAGTGCAGTGGCACATTCTCGGCTCACTGCAACCTCTGCCTCCTGGGTTCAAGCCATTCTCCTGCCTCAGCTTCCCAAGTAGCTGGGATTACAGGTATGTGCCACCATATCTGGCTAATTTTTGTATTTTTAGTAGAGACCAGGTTTCATTATATTGGCCAGGCTGGTCTCAAACTCCTGACCTCAGGTGATCCACTCGCCTTGGCCTCTCAAAGTGCTGGGATTACAGGCGTGAGTCGCCAAGCCCTGCCAGAAGGCCTGTTTTTATAATGTAATAGTTATGTAAGGCAACAGTCTTACAGAAGTCATATCAACTTACCCAAAACCATTAAAATGATGATGGAAAGTCTGCTTTGAACATGAAAAGATGTTCATAATGTCTTCTCAAGCGAACATAATAGCAACAGGATGTAAAATACTAGTATGAAATCATGATGTAATTTTATGGCTAAAATGTATTTGTGTTTCCCATTTCTAGGTATGCTGATATATGCATCTTCTCAATGAACTTTTAACAACACTCTTATGTTGTAGATTCTATTAGTCCTATTCAACAAATAATGAAATAGGCTTAGAGAAAAAAGGTTCGTTAACTTACTCCAAGTTGCATGATTAGTAAACATCAAAATCAGACACAGTTAAATACAAGCAAAAAATATTATGACTGATAAATTCCCTCAAATTTGGATAGGACAGGATCTAGAAAACAGTGGAAGGCATATTATTACAATGTGATTTTTTAATATTCGCTTACAGGACCTAAAGCGATTCTTGTATAAAAAGTTACCAAGGTAAGAAATTTTTAATTTGTTACTGAATAAATTCTGTATGCCATATGTTCTTTTATGAAGTATTCTGTCTTTGTATTTTCAATGTTGTGAAGTATCTCTGAGATTTCCTTTAATGTGAATATTTTTTGCCAGCATCATGTCTTCTGGAAAATTTTCATCATAACCACTTTGCTCATTTATGTCAGTAAGTTTGCCTTCACTGAGTTCTCTGGCGGTGTATCTAGGGTCTAATAGCGATCGTGTCAGCATTCCATTGGTCTTGGTCATCTATTTCTTCTATAACTATTTACTTTCTATACTTTCTATTTGAAATTCACTTCCAGCATTATTACTTTTCACTTCTTTGCTGTATTTTATTTTTGTTGGCCAGTTCCCTCTTTTGATTATCTCTTTTTAAATGTCACATACTTTATCATCTGGAGACAAGGAGGTACAAAACTACATGCTTTGTTATCTCTGCATGAACTGCATAACAGATGCACAGTGACCAGCCATCAACACACTTTGAAAGAAATGATGTGACTGGTTACTGATCACACTGTGCATCTGTTAAGTACATAATTATGTATGCAGTGATTTGTGGACTAAAGAGTTAGAAAAAATTTATACTTTATGCAGTTATTCAGGTATTATGCCATGCTAACTAAAATTTGACGTGTGCTCTTCTGCAGAGAGTGGTGTTGTTTAACTCAGCCATAGTAACTAAAATGTGCATATTGGAACTGTGCAAAATGAGAGCATTCTGTATTTTTCTGTAGTTACCTTACCATAATGAAAAGGTGCTCAAATTGGAATGGAGAGATGCCTCACTACACTGGTGGTATGATGAAATAGTTAATAGTGCATAGTTAATTCACTTAGAAGTCTTAGTGGTTTACAGTCTTCTTTGGAGTGTTAGCATCTCTTACTGAAGAAACAAAGAAACAGCAAAATTGCATTGAATGTTCTTAAGTTGTAAAGCCACCAGAAAGATACTCACTATTCACCTGGAGATCTAATAAATAAAGCAGTAATTGACTCTGATTACATGGTCTGTGATTACAAGTAACAAAAATATTTCAGACAGTGGGGATCTCATTTTAAGTATTAGGTGTACTCTGAAAATCATAATAGTGTGTGACACTGGGTATGGTGAAGCTGTCTATATAAAACAATTAGAGAATAATACAAAAAGTATTTGTTATATTACTGAGTAGTTCTAATGTTGATCAAAAATCGTTGGAAAGTAAATGCTTGTTTTTCTCTGAATTCTGATGTCTTTTATCTTTTAACAAAAGGGAAAATATCAGGTTTTTGAGATATTATCCAAGAGATAAATTCAGTTAAAGGATATTTGTTAAAAGCTTTATGAAAATCTTTCATAATGGCAGGAAAGGTATTAATACTGTTTGTCTTTTTTTTTTACAATGAAGAAAGGCAAGTTCGACTCATAATAATCATTTCTTGAAAGTACACTTGCTACATCCAAGAACAATAATAATGAAGAAATAATGTTTTGAACATTCATAAAGAATAGTAGAATATACTCTTCGATTTGTTGCTAGATGTATGGGTTTGGATGCAGGCATCCTGGCTTCAGAGCCATGGATCCATGTAACTGTTGTACCTCAGTGCCTCTCAGTAACCAAGTCAGCCAGCTATAGATACTAATGGAATGTGTGTTTTTGTGCATTTTTTGAATTCTCTGCAAAATTTCCTTCTTGGATTTGCATTTTAAAATCTGGTTGTGACCCAGAGCAGCCTCAGGCTTTAATAATCCCACTTTGTATATTTTAAAATAACCAAATATTTCATAATAGCGTATAAAACTAAATACGATGTCTTTGATTAGTAATACAGCATTTGTTATTAGAAAAAATTGTGGTTTTAGTAAGCTTAAGGTTTAGATTTCTTCAGAATATTTCATAAATTTTATTCATTTCTTCTAAAAGTATAGTATCTCTTCATGAGCCACAGTTATTTTTAATTATTAGTAAAATCTATTCATATTACTCTTTGTGCACTGTATGTAGAATTGAAAACAGCTTTTATATTTGTGACCTGATTTCTCAAAGTATATATTTGAGTGTAATTTTTCTGCTTTCTTGAATTCTTTTTTCTGTGAAATCCATCAAAAAGAAAGTCCTTTTATTTCTGCCTTCTCTTTTGGTACATTAGTTGTATTTAAAGTAATTTCCATGGAAATTAAAAAAAAAGAAGCCACCTGTGGTGGCACTAATTTTTCTAAACATTTTTGTCGTACTCTTTTACCTGTTTTTTAGTTTGTTTATTTTGAGGGTAGGTAGTACATTCATAAAGTTCAGGTTCAAGAGTACTGAGGAACACAGATGAGAAGCTGCCCATCCCTCCTCTCCAGCCACATGCAGTTCCCCCCACAGAGGTACCCACCATTACCTGCAGAGAGATTTTATGTACCTATGAGCAGACATGTATATACACATATTTATACACACAACATACACATGTGCCTGCATATTTTGGAACATAATTTATTGCTTCTTGTTCTAAACTGTATTTTTTGACTTAAGAACGTAACTTTGAGATTAACCTCTCCTGGGACATAGAGACTTCCTCTTATGGCTGCAGAATATTCCTTTGTATGTATATATCATAACTTACCTTGTCCTTCTTATTGGATGGTTGGGTTTGTAATATTTTATTATTTCAAATGATGTTGCTTTGGTAACTGCACAAAATAATTTGCATATATACAAATATCTGTAGGATATGTTTTATATAATCTGGTTTTTAACTTAGAAGACTATTTGTTTTATGTATTAATCTTTTTTTTTTTTTTTTGAGGCAGAATCTTGCTCTGTCACCCAGGCTGAAGTGCCGTGGCACAATCTTGGTTCACTGCAATCTCCACTTCCTAGGTTCAAGCAATTCTCCTGCCTTAGGAGTAGCTGGGATTACAGATGAGCACCACATGCCTGGCTAATTTTTGTATTTTTAGTAAAGACAGGGTTTCACCATGTTGGCCAGGCTGTTCTCAAACTCCTGACCTCAGGTGATCTGCTTGTCTTTACCTCCCAAAGTGCTGGGATTACAGGCCTGAGCCACAGTACCTGGCCTATTTTATGTATTAATCTTATGGATATGTTTTAATCTGTAAATATGCTTAGAATTGAATGCATAGGAAATCATGCCAATAGGAGAATAAAAATAGTATAAAAGTCATTTATAAAGTTACTTCATTCTGATTTTTAATGTAAGGAAGACAAATGATTTTGTTTGTGACATTTGCCACTCATATTTTATAACACTTCTCTGACTTAAAAGTTTTTGACAATAGGATTTTAAAAAATTTAATGTCAGTATTTGAACGTTAGGTTAATATGAATATTTCTTACCCCTTAGTTAATACATTAAAGTTAACACAAAGAATAATTCCAGGTTGCTGTAGGGACATTGAACCTATCTCTAAGTTGCAGATTATAGATACCATAAGATAGTTACTGGACTATAAATTTTGTGTTATAACGAAAGCGTTTTGCATAAATGTTGAAAGTTGAGGAGTGTCACCTTATATTTTTTAACACTGTATTTTTGTGCTCTACTGTATGTATTTCTTAACTGCTAATTTCCCAGAGATTCTCACTGATAATTTAATACTTAAACTTTAGTGATAAATTATGTCATTGTCAGTGTGCACAACTGACACCATTGGTGTTAGTTAATAAGTCATATTTTTGAATTATGTGCCAGCCCACTCTTTACATGCCTTATGTTATTAAATTTCACAATATCCAGGTAAGTACAATTCCCATTTTCATATTGTTCATCTGAGAGACTTAGAAAGGTTTCATAACTAGTTCAAGGTAGCACAAACAATAAGGAGCAGAGCCTAGACTGGAACCCAGGTCTTTCTAACTTTAGAGCTATAGCTTGACCATTCTACTTACTGCTTCTTATATAAGCACGACTGAAAGGATTTCTGCATGGCCTTCATTCTTTTTGCCCTGTTTCTTCAGCCTGGAACAGTTTTTCCACTTCTTTTGACTTAGTGCCATAACATCTCAGCTGAGATATTACTGCCTCCAGGAAAGCCTTCCCTCCTCTTTTCTAGGTTCTCATTCCCCTATGAACTTTTTAACAACACTGGCCACCAGTTTTAGTTTTACATTGGCTGTTTTCAGATTATTTGATTGATTAACACACTCACTTTTTAGATCAGAAACCATGTGAAGGCAATGATTGTGCCTACTTCTGTTTTTCATAGTATCAACGTATTAAGTGCCACAAATACTGGCCACTTGATATTTACATGAATGGAAAAGGAAAAAGGCTCTTTTTCGTCACTATAACCACTGCCGATAATCTTTCATCCTTTTGTAAACCATGGAATGATCATTCATTGGCAGTTTTAATGGCGAGTTATCTATGTCTTAGATTCTTATTAATAAACTGAATGAATTTGTAAAGATTATAAACATTTCCATAATACACATTGATTCCATTTCTAGGAGAATTTTGGCAAACATATTTTAGGAACATAGGATATCAATAAATGAGGTCCTGTGGTTTTTCAGAAAATGCATGAGAATTATCATTATGTCTTTGAGGTTCATAGTTTGAGAAAATAAAATATTTTATATTTTAACTTCTTTCTTTTTCTAGTGTTGAAGGGCTCCATGCTATTGTTGTGTCAGATAGAGATGGAGTACCTGTTATTAAAGGTAAACTGAGCATTTAAATGCAAATGTCATCTTTGCTTTTGACTAAAAATGTGTATATTTGTATCTGAGTAGTGTAGAAGGCAAACATGTAAAAATGATTTTAGTAAACTTAGGAAATGGTCTTAGTTTTGGGGGAAGTGTTTGCTTTTGTATGTCGAAGGCTGAATTTGAATCTACAATGTATTATATCTCACATGTATCATGTTAACATCTAGAGTTTAAGCGTGGATTCATCACAGACCAGTTTCCCGTTAAAAACATTTACGTTGTAGGCCGGGCGTGGTGGCTCACTCCTGTAATCCCAGCACTTTGGGAGGCTGAGGCGGGCAGATCACAAGGTCGAGGTCGAGACCATCCTGGCCAACATGGTGAAACCCCGTCTCTACTAAAAATACAAAAAAAATTAGCCAGGCATGGTGGCACACACCTGTGGTCCTAGCTACTCGGGAGGCTGAGGCAGAAGAATCTCTTGAACCCTTGCAGTGAGTCAGGATTGCACCACTGCACTCCAGCCTGGTGACAGAGCAAGACTCCATGTCAAAAAAAAAAAAAAATTTACATTGTAACATAAACCATTAGTAAATCTAAGTGATGAGAGTGAGCATGTATGCAGCTAGATATTCACACACTCTTACGTATATATATGTATACACACATACACACATTTTATCAAATTGCTAGTTGTTTTAGGATAATACCCATGTATTTGGATAATAGGTAAAAATGATGTCACAGAGAGTCAGTATGGATTCAGACATTTTTTACTATTTCTATTTTATGGTATGATGAGAATGGATGTTCCTAGTTGTATTGGGACACTAATGGTTTTATCAAAAATTAAAGATTGGATAATGTTCTGTATATTTTGTTTACAATTTATTTTCCACCTGGAGTTGTCATATATATCAGATAATTTTAGACTTCAGAAATGAAAGGAGGTATAGAAGTCAACTAATTTAGTTCCTTCATTTTATAAGTGAAGGTGGTAGAGTGCAAAGAGTACATTGAAGTCCAAAGTTGGACATGAGTCAGTAACAAAGCAGTAATAGAACCCATCCTCTCCCGACGTGTGGTCCAGTGTGCTTTCGAACTTACTATAAAAGTTGAATGACTGTTGCCAGATTACTTGCCTTCTCTTAATTCTGTAATGAGGGATTTGAACAAAATAATCTCAGATTTTCCAGCTCTAATGTTCTTCATGAAGATCTCTGTATTAAAGCCTTGAGTCCTGCACTCATTAATACAACAAACTCCGTGCAGACCTTTTAATGAGTGAGAGAAACATGAAACAGGGAGCAGCTGCAGTTTGTTAATATCTATGAAAGACTGCTGCTGTGGGTTTTACAAGAGCAGAAGTTCTGTAATTTTTTTCGTTAGTTTATTCTAGCCTAGTCCTGAGATAACCAGTTAAATGTACTTGATTAATCTATGTTTTAAGGTAGATATCAAGAAAATATAAACATTTAGTTTTCTTTAAAAAAATTATTTTTAAATTGTGAGTCAGCATTTCTTCTTACTTGTGATAAGTGAACTTTTGATTGAGCAGTTTTTTCTGATTAGTGATGAGACCCAATTAGTGATAGATATGATTTTGAATATTGTGAAACATAATCTTTGTGCTGTTTTTAAGAGACTGTTTATGTAAAAAACAAAAGTGCTGTAAAACTCTCTACCATATTCTCTGTGTAATTTTTATTTAAATCACTTATTTTTCTAGTGGCCAATGATAATGCTCCAGAGCATGCTTTGCGACCTGGTTTCTTATCCACTTTTGCCCTTGCAACAGACCAAGGGAGCAAACTTGGACTTTCAAAAAATAAAAGTATCATCTGTTACTATAACACCTACCAGGTAAGTTCATAATTATCAAATGATTTGCTGATTTTGGTTGTCATTTTTGTGCCTTTTGTACGTAAAATAGCTTGTGTTATAGTTTGCAATTTTAGTTTTGAAGAGAATGAAATTGTAAAATTTTAGCCTTCAAATTGATTGTGTTAAACTGTAGTGATTTTCTTCACATTTTATACCAGGAAATAATTACTATGGAAAAGTAATTAAGTGATTTAATACGGTACATGTCATCCTAAAAAGAGTATATCAGATCACTGTTACCTCCAGTAGATGGTGCCCTTAGCTAGACAACTGTGTTTTCTCAGATGACACACTTTTTGTTGTAGTAACAGATTAAAAAAAACTTCCCTTGAAAATTTATTAAATTTGCTCTTGCTGCTAATTCTTTCATTTGTTTGAAATATTTATATGTGATAAATGAGGCTACTATTTGTGGGAAAGAAGTTAGTTTTTGCATACCTCTTGATCTCCAGCTGCATTTTCTTAAGACTAAATTAATTCCTTGTGCTTTAGAGCAATGTTTCCTAATCAGTTCATGTTAAGTTACTCTCCCTGCCCCCACCCCCACCCCCACCCCCAAGACGGAGTCTGGCTCTGTTGCCCATGCTGGAGTACAGTGATACCATCTCAGCTCACTGCAACCCCCATCTCCCAGGTTCAAGTGATTCTCATGCCTCAGCCTCTCAGGTAGCTGGGATTACAGGCATACAGGCATGTGCCACCAGGCCTGGCTAATTTTTGTAGTTTTAGTAGAGATAGAGTTTCACCATGTTTGCCAGGCTGGTCTGGAACTTCTGGTCTCAAATGATCCACCCACCTCACCCAAAGTGCTGGGGTTACAGACATGAGCCACTGCACCAGGCACATCTTTTACAAAGTTATGTGTTTGAATGTGTATTAGGAAAAATATACCCAAACCATCTGACCTTTAATTTCATCAATAAGGATTAGATTGAAACTAAGTCGTTGTTGTTTTTTTAAGTTAGTTGATTTAAAGTTACTTTAAGTTTAATTTAAATTACAGTAATAGGAGCCAGAAAATATCATGAAGATAAAACTTCTTGAGTGACTGAGAAATACTGCATTTATCCATTTAATTAACACCCCCTTAAGTACTTACGACGTAATTGACATTCTGCTGGGCTTTAGAGATAAAAAGATGAAGCCATGGTTTCACCTGAAAAACTTTCCAGGCTAAACCGTATTAATGTCTCTAAGAGATTATCGCTAATTCTGTTTTATGGAAAATTCATTGAAATATGAAGCTCCTTTATATTTCATAATGTAATACCATGATGTTGGTCTAAAACATTGACCATTTTAAAGTTTTTGAAAGATTAAGACATTTTAATTGAGTTATACTACCTTTTCACAATGCAGCATATTATTTAGCTTTTATTTTCTTTTTAGGTGGTTCAATTTAATCGTTTACCTTTGGTGGTGAGTTTCATAGCCAGCAGCAGTGCCAATACAGGTGTGTATCATTACCTTCAATATCACTTTTAATTCTTAATTTTAAAAATTAATTTAATTACCATACCTTAATTTAAGAGGAATCATAGATTTAGGTCAAAAATCTTGAACTTGTGGCCCAGTTTCACTATCTTTTTTCTGTGTCTTGAGAAAAGTCATTTCTCTGAATCCTGGTTTCCATATCTGTATAATGGAGATAATACATGCTTTCTCCATCTTACAGTGTTATTTTCTAGTTCAAATGAGACAGTGTGTGGGTAAGTGATTTTTTTGTGAGACAGAAAGGAAAATTAAATGTTATCTTGAGTGCTAGTCTTGCTCCCATTACAGCAGTTTAAGAAAACAAAGAAAGTGAAGATAACCAACAAAATACATTAAAATGATCAAAGATAAGTTATAGACCAATCTATTAAATTAGAATTTTTAAATTTTTACCTAATGGGCAAAATGAATGTGATTGAAAATTTAAAGAGCATGAATAGGATGAACATAGTCTCATTCTTCTTGAGAACTGAAGAATTTAAGAACAAATGTTAGGAAGCTGTACTGTTCATAGAGAATAGTAAAATTCCACCGTATTTGTGTGTAAAATAATGACTATTCACTTGGTTGTAATTTTTTTTACTTCATTTTGGATAAAGTAGGATTTTTTTAAAAAGGTCTGTCTCCTTTAGATTGGATTCCTGTTGAGAATTGTCATGTATTTTTTTTGTTTGGTTTTTTTCCTCCTAAGCTTAGCAAGTTCTTCTAGCTATGTCACTGAAGCCTGTTCTTAGATACCTCATTTTTAGACGGAGAGGTTTAGATTTGATGATTTATTATATCTCTTTCATTTCAAAACATTTTAGGAATTTGTAAATTACTATATGTAAAAACACTCTCTGAATTATATAGGATAGTAATGGTGGTAACACTTTAAGTATACTTAACCTCAATTTTGATAAATCACCAGTCATCACATTACAAAGTCACCAGTTGTTATATATTATGATAATGTTCAGAACAATATTTTTGTATTTAGACCCTTTCCTTGAGAGTCCAGATGCTTTTTATATTCTATAAGACAGAGAAAGATCTTTATTTGTTTGAACATATAAAGGTACATAGGCTTTGACTCTAGTAAACTAAAAAGAAGCTAGATATGCTGATTTCTAGATGTTTATCTCCCAGGTTCATCATTGAACTCAACAGTGTGTTTCATACTCTACCATTTATTTTTAAACTGTTTTTTATTTGAAATATTTGTTAATGTCTTAGCTTTATTGAATTTATAAAAATACATTTCTGATTTCCTTTTTTCAATATAGAAGCAGCCTATTTACCTATCTTTTGATGTAATCTGTTAAAATTTGCTCAGAGACAAAAGTATGCCTTATTGAATAAAAATTATATATATTCTTTCTGAGTAAATGCAGATTTTTGAAGCAGTAAGGTATGAATTAAGATTTTCCTTTCAAAACTCCAACAAATTATAGTGGACATAATTTATTCTGTATTTCCTAATATGTAAGCATTTTTCATTATTTACTTTAGTAAGAGATGCTGAAAATAAACTTGTTAATGAATGTGGAATTTTTGACTACATTATTTAGGGTTATAGTACAGGTTGAATGTCCCTAATCCAAAAATCTGGATTCCGAAACATTCTAAAATCTGAAACTTTCTGAGCACCAATATGGCATTCAAAGAAAATGCTCACTGGAGCATTTCAGATTTGAGATGTTTGGGTTGGGGATGCTGAACTAGTAGGTATTATGCAAAAATTCAAAACACTTCTGGTACCAGGCGTTTCGGATAAGGGATATTCAACCCGTATTTTGTTTTAGTCATGGGAAATAAACTATGTTCTGACTTACTTTTGGTAACTATATTTTTTGGGCAAGAGGAAATTAAAGTTTCAGACTTTAAGGAACATTTTTCTAATATGTAATTTTCTTAATCTCTTTATTTTAGGACTAATTGTCAGCCTAGAAAAAGAACTTGCTCCATTATTTGAAGAATTGAGACAAGTTGTGGAAGTGTCTTAATCTGACAGTGGTTTCACTGTGTACCTTATCTTCATTATAACAACACAATATCAATCCAGCAGTCTTTAGACTACAATAATACTTTTATCCATGTGCTCAAGAAAGGACCCCTTTTTCCAACTTATACTAAAGAGCTAGCATAAAGATATAATTTATAGACAGATCGATTGCTATATTTTCTGGTGTAGGGTCTTTTCTTATTTAGTGAGATCTGGGGATACCATAGAAATGATTCAGTCTATCACAGCTCCCATGGAGTTAGCCGGGTCACCAAATATGGATTAGATTCTCTTCAGTGGATCAGAATCAAACTGGTACATCGATCCACTTCAGCCGTTAAGTGCTCCCTATTGTATAATATGCCCAGGCTTGCAGAATGAAGCCAACTTTTTATTGTGAATAATAGTAAGGACTTATTTTTCTTCAAATTATGTTTTATTTCTTTGCATTGAGTGTAAGGAACATAAAATGGCTTAGTAAAAGTAATAAAATCAGTACAATCACTAACTTTCCTTTGTATATATTATTTTACAGTATAGATGAATATTACTAATTGGTCTGATTATTCTCAGAGGGTGCTGCTCTTTAATGAAAACGAAAATTTTAGCTAATGGTTTTTTTCTCAAACTCTGCTTTCTGTAACCAATCAGTGTTTTAATGTTTGTGTGTTCTTATAAAATTTAAGTACAATTTGTTATTGAATTCGGTTTCCAATGTTAGCATGTGTGTAAAGATGATAGTACAGCCATTTTTTTCATATGTGAGTATAAATAAAATAGTATTTTTAAAAATACAGTTTGAGCACTATATAGGTCCTTTTTTTGTTCAGACTTTTTCCAAAAGTCTAAACATAATTTACTCTTTCAGCCACGTGAAGAAATGAGTGTTTCTTATAGGTATTGGTTTGGAGATTGTTTTATGGTAGTATAAACTGTCAAGTAGAAAAGAAACCTCAGTTTGCAGTGAGCCGAGATTGCCCCAGTGCACTCCAGCCTTGGCAAAAGAATGAGATTCCATCTCAAAAAAGAAAACAAAAAAACCTCAGGCATGAGCCTAATTTAATTTCCGTGAAAGAGGTACTACAGTGCTAGAATATGCCATTTACGTTCAGGAATGCAGTCTGTCATTCAGAGGTGTTAATTTGTTCATAGGTTCTTTGGCAGTCAATTTTTCTCTGGAACAGTTCAGTACATATGCATTGAGCAGCTGCGTGCCAGTCAGCAGAGCTATCACACTGCACAATTCTAGTTAGGAAGCACTATTCACATCACATCATATTTCTATGCTCTGGGATTGCCTTTCACATAGAATATGTGTGATTGTTATCCCTAGAATTGTGCAGTGAGGCAGTTAGCCAGGCACTGTGCTGCTTTGTTTGTTCATTTGTTTGTTTGTTAGTTTGGAGACAGAGTCTTGCTGTGTTGCCCAGGCAGGAGTGCAGTGGTGGCATGATCTTGGCTCATTGCAACCTCTGCCTCCTGGATTCAGGCTATTTTCATGCCTCATTCTCCCATGTAGCTGGAAGTATCATGCATACACCATCGGGCTTGGCAAGTTTTTGTATTTTTAGTAGACAGGGTTTCACCATGTTGGCCAGGCTGGTCTTGAACTCTTGAACTCAAATGATCCACCCACCTGCTTTGGCCTCCCAGAATGCTGGGATTACAGGTGTGAGCCACCACACCTGGCCATGTGCTGCTTTTTCTTCCTTCCATCCTTCCTCCCTCCTTCCAGTGTAAATATAAGATTGATTTGTGATACCTTCCTTTAAAGAACTTACAGTTCAGTAAAGAAAGCAGGTATAGAAAGTGCTGTGATAAAGCTATACATAGGATGGTGTCGAACCACAGACTAGTGGCACCTAAAATGGGCAAGAAAATAGCCTTTACAGATAATACAGAGGCAAGAGATATAATGCTTTCCCTCAAAGAGCTATAAATACAGCCGTGTACTATATAATGATGTTTCAGTCAATGATGGACCACGTACAAGGGTGGACAGAACAGCAGGCTATACCATATAGCCTAGGTGTGTAGTAGTAGGCTGTACCATCTGGGTTCCTTCAATAGAGTATGATGTTCACATAATGAAATCACCTAAAAATGCATGTCTCCAAATGTATCCACATTGTTAAGCAACACATGACTAGTTAATTATGAAATATTAGATGTACCCATTAAAATCCAGAATTCCCATTATCTGGATTATTATTTAATAATGTTCAGGAAATTTTTGCCAGTACAGTGGTGCATGAAACAATGTCTTAGGAATGAGATGGCCAGATTTCTATTTGCCAGTAATAATTGTGTATCTAAAAATCTTAGAAAAAGAAATGATAATAAATGGAGCTACTTAACCTTTACATGTTGAATGCTGCCATTGTTAAAATTTAGGAGGGAGTATAATAGATAAACTATCCCATAGTTATGTAGAAAAATAGGTAAAAATCACTAAGAAAATTTTTGAAAGGGTAATATAAAACTAGATTGCTAGTTTTGAAAGGTAGTACATAACTCAATGCAGAACTAGATATCAGTAGTATGTACTCACCCAGAAAGAGACTTCAGTACATAACATGTAAGGGCTTAAAACACTGTTATAAAGATGGCATCATAAGTCAATGGGAAAAGGATTATCCTATAATTAGGACAGGCATTTTCTATGCCCTGCTAATGGAAGTGTAACTTGTTATACTCTTTATTATAGCAATCGGCAGTCTCTATAAAACTTTTAAATTCACATACATAACCTTTTGCCCTGCAGTTCCACTTCTAGAAATTTATCCGACCAAACAAAGCACATAGATGTGGAAAAGTATGTATTTACAAGTATATTATTTGCAACTTGGTACTATCAAAGAATTGGAAGCAACCTAAATATCATCCTGTGCTCTAGTAGCCCATGATAATCGTGTGCTCTGGCTTCTTGAACACTACTAGTTTATACCTGCTGTTCTTGGTATAATTATTAATAGTGCTCCTTTCACTCTCAAGGTCTCACTTTAGGTAATAAATTATAGAGGATTAGTGAAACATTTCATTTGCCCATTGCAAGAGGAATGAAGTGCTTTAGGTACTGAGATGAAAAGATCTCTAAGGCAAAATAATGTTTATTGAGAAAAGCATGGTGTGAAACTGTGTGGCATGCTATAATTTATGTATAAGAAGAAAAAATATGTGTGCATTCATATTTGTATATGATAGACTGTCTCTGAAGACATACGTGGAAAAACCCAATCACATTGGTAGTCTCCAAGGGGTGGAACTAGATACCTGAGAGATAAGGATCCCAGGAGTGAGTCTTTTCATTGTAAACTTCATTGTACTTTTGAGTTTTTAACTGTTCAAAAATAATAAAATTAGAAATAAAATATTTCAGCAAACAATAAAATGGGATATTTGGGGAAGAAAGTTGTCTCTATCAGGGCTCTCCAAAGAAACAGAACCGGTTGGATAGATGTGTATTTATTTCAAGGAAATGGCTTATATGATTGTGGGGACTGGCAAGTCTAAAGTCTGTGGGACAGGCCAGAAGATTGGAAAGTCTCAGGTAGGAGCTGAGGCTGCAGTTTGGGAGCAAAAGTTTTTCCTCTTGGAAATCCTAGTTTTTCTCTTAAAGCCCTTGGTTGATTGGATGAGTCTCACCCACATTGTGGAGGATTCTCTTTTACTTAAATTTAAGGGGTTACAAATGTTTTCTCCAGAATACATCGACAGCAGTACCTGGACTCATGTTTTAATAACTAGGCAATGTGTCCTAGGCAAGTTGACACATAAAACTAACCTTCACAGTCCACTCCTACTCAGTCTGGCACCCGTATGCATTTTTTTTTTTTTTTTTTTTTTTTTTTTTTTTTTTTTTTTTTTTTTGAGACAGAGTCTTGCTCTGTCACTAAGGCTGGAGTGCTGTGGAGTTTTTTGTTTTTTCCTTCAAGCCTGGCCATTGTTGCTACTGCAAGGCAGGTTGTGGCTGCTATTGTCTACAAGGTTACACAACCCTTGCTTAAGGCCAAGGGTGCCATCTTTGTTCACAGCTGTAAATGGGACACAACGTGCAACCTCATTGTCTGTGCACTAGAGACTCTGGTGAACGTTCCTTTAGATTTGCTGAGGAGGGGCTGAGTAACAGTTATGAATGTGCTTGAATCACCTTTCCCCTATAATGATGCCCATATTCCATCAACAAAACAGGTGCTCCTCAACCATTTCTCTGTTCAGGTGAATTCTTTCTCAAGAAGGCTCTTACTTCCTTTTACCTGCAGTCAGCTAGACCTGTGCTACTCACAATGTGGTCCACAGACTGGGCTGTTGTGCACACTGTTTGGTAGCAAGATAAGTAAAGAAATGCCACTTTTAAGTGCTTAAAAACTGATTGTGACATTTGTATATTTTTGCTTGATTTTTCTAAGAATTTATTGACGTTTACAAAATCCCAGTCTGTGATAGATTATAAATTTACAAAAACGAAAGGAAGAAAATCAGATCCTTTGCCACAGATGGTTTAAGAAACTCTTGCTTGACATCATGGCCAGACAGCCTGAATTCATAGCAGATCGTAGGCTCAGCCTGGCACTCTGCTGTGTAGTCTACTTGGCTAGGAAGAGTTTGGTAGAAACATGAATTTGCTGCAGTGTATCTAAAGTAGTGGGGGGGGAGGGAAATAGAAGTGATCTTCTGCATATAGTAGTTCTCTTGCTTTTTGCCTGAAACAGGGACACAGTGTAACGCCCTGACCTTCATGCCAAGCACTCGTGAGAGGTATGGAGAGAGGAACCCACTTTCTTATATACCATGTGGTTGGGAAAAGAAGGAACCTACCTCACCAGGTGCTCTGATGTCCAGGCATTCTGGCACAGGGGGAAGGTTTCCCCCAGAAACAGTACAGATGTTCCTTGACTTATGATGGGGTTCCATCCCAATAAACGCATTTTAAGTCAAAGATATCATAAGGAGAAAATGCATTTAATACTCAAACCCATTTCGAAGTTGAACAATCCTTAATCAAACCATCATAAGTCAGGGACCATCTGTATTAGCCTTCCCTAGAAATGCTTCTGTGGGCCAGGATTTTCCCAGAGGGAATTCTGAGAATAACTGCTAATACTTATGGTATTAATGATGAATTCATACCTGTTAGCAGACAGGGTCTACTGCAGATATCCCACTCTCTTTTCTCCCATATTCCCCCGCTCTGATCTGCCATTGGCACGAAACATCCTCCCTCTGTTTGGACTTCGAGAAATCGCTGAGGAATCCTCACAGGCTCCACTTAGCAGTTAGAATCATTCCTTTGCAGGACTGCTGAGGGCAGGCAAAGCACCTAGCCTAGTACTAATCACACAGCAGGTACATCTTAGCTCACTCTTTTCATATCAAAACCCTCCAACAAACTGTTTTATCCCCTGTTGAAGCACTTGCTCCATCATATAGCTTTGTGTACTTCTCTTAAAGTAATCATCTTATTTACTGCTACATATTGTCTCACATATATATATGTTTATTGTTTTCTCCATATTCAACTAAGAACTCCTTGAGGGCTTGGGCTATTTCTTTGACTTCCAATCCTTTGTGGCTGATAGTCTAACTGAAGTGAATTCTTCATTGCCATTTATGATATTAATCAGTTGTGTATTTCTTTTACAAATATTAAAAATTTATTTTAATAGCAAAATAGTACAAGCATAGCAAAATCATGCTTTTTAATAAACAGAACCAAAGAATATAAATAAACAGGTTATGTTTTATACAAGGTAAACATAATAAAACACCGTATTACCCGCACAAAGAAACATGCTTGTTTCTAAGAAAACAAACATAAAACCATACACATCCATGAGGATTCATTTGTAACTTCTGGTTTTTTTTTTTTTTGAGATGGAGTGTCTGTCACCCAGTCTGGAGTGCAGTGGCGCAAGCTTAGTTCACTGCAACCTCCGCCTCTGGGGTTCAAGCAATTCTCCTGCCTCAGCTTTCTGAGTATCTGAGATTACAGGCATCTGCCACCATGCCCGGCTAATTTTGGTATTTTTAGTAGAGGCGGGGTTTTACCATGTTGGCCAGGCTGGTCTTGAACTCCTGACCTCAAGTGATCTGCCTGCCTCGGCCTCCCAAAGTGCTGGAATTACAGGTGTGAGGTGCTGCACCTGGCCAGTAACTTCTTACTTTGCAAACAACACAATACTTTTTCTTTCTGTTTTTATAGATGGAGTCTAGCTCTGTCACCAGGCTGGAGTTTAGTGGCACGATCTCAACTCACTGCAATCTCTCCCTCCTAAATTGAAGCGATTCTGCTGCCTCCGCCTCCCGAGTAGCTAGGATTACAGGCAAATGCTGCCATGTCCAGCTAATTTTTGTATTTTTAGTACAGACGGTGTTTCACCTTGTTGGCCAGGATGATCTTGATCTCCTGACCTCGTGATCCACCCACCTTGGCCTCCCAAAGTGTTGGGATTACAGGCATCAGTCACCACACCCAGCTGACACAATGTATTTTAATTTGACATTTGCTTTATGCCGTATAACAAACATTTAAAAATACATTAAAAATGTTGCAATATTCAAAAATGTAATGTAATTTCTGAGTCTTGGATGTTTAAATAAGAAACTTCTTTAAAAAGGTATCCCTTTGGACTGCAATAGCAGTTTATATCACAGCTTTGCACCATAATCTTTTTCCTCTCAGGCTCTTCAAGCATTTTTATCCCCTTTGAAACTTCTTTCTAAACAATAATAGTATTAAAAAAGATAATAGAAGGGGTTAGATCTACCAATGAGCTGTGGACACCAGCATCTCATTCTATTTGTCTCCCTATTCTAGTTTGAAAAAGCTTTGTAACATATTATTACATATTATTACGTATTTCATGTAGCTTTAGTGTTATTCCCCCAACTGGAAATGAAAGTTGCGCTTTAATAAGGCCGGGGTGCTTAGGGAGCAATGCAAGATTTTTCTTACATCTCTTGGGCCAACTCTATACAACTAATTCTGGGAAAGGAATTGTTATAATACATTTTCCTTGTGAAGTTTTTTTCAGTCCATTTGGAGAAATGTTGGATAAAGATAACTTAGTGCTTACAAGCGCTCTATTATTATTGCTATAATAACAATAATTATTAAACTAAAAGTTATCTACTACTTTATCACCCTTCTTTATGTTCTTTCACTCTTTAAAACATTTACCCCAAAAAGGGTGAAAATAATGTTTTAAAAATTGTGACTTCATTTACCTTTATTATACTACCTAATCACCCATAGGACATTAAGCTCTCACAGTTTCATTACTAGAAGCGAAGGATCCACCAAATTTCTGAACATTTTTTAAAAAGAGAAAATAAATACCAAAAGCATTTTCCATTTTAGTTTTGGAAATGCTTTGTTTTTTGCATAACAGAGGGAAAAAAAAAAAAAAACCTCTTTCCTGAAAATATTTGATGTTTGCTATCACAATATAAATCCTGCAGATGTCCTCTAAGCCCCCAAGTACCTGTTTCCTTCCTGGTTAATAGCACAACCTGGGTCTCAGACAAGCTGACCGTGACTCAGAGTGGGACTCTAGGCAACCAGTGTCAATTGGCTTGGGACCACAATGAGTGAAAATCAAAAACTTTCCTCTCACATTGTGTGTTCTAAGAGTGAGCAGACCTAAGAGTGGTGGATTAAGCACTTTCTGTCAGAATGGTGATTGCTTCAGTATTCTCAGGGAGTTGGCAATCATCTTGGAAGGGCAGCAGTTCTCCATGAGTCAGCAACATGGTATATGGGTCCCAATCAGCCTCTGCTTCTGATTTGTTTTTAAAGGAAAATCCTTAGTCAGTTTTCATTTGAAGCCTGCGGCAGATCACAGCATTAGGGAACATTCCACCTTGCTCCTGGGCCACAGCATTCCTTGGCAAGAAAGATCTATTTAAAGATGAATGACCGAGATCGGATTGTGCCTTCCCCTTGGTTGAGCTGTTTTCTTATTTGTGACTGTAATAAAGTACACACACATATATCCATTATTAAGTGATTTTTAATGAACCCTGGCTTCTAACAGATATTAAATAAGGCACGTTTATTAGTAAGGATATTATACAACTGTAAGTTAATTATCATGTGCCTGCCCCCAACTATAAGTTAATTATCAGGTGTCCAGAAAAAAATTTCTGTATTTTTTTCAGGGCACATATTGTAAAGCGATTGCTAAAACATGTACAAATTGAGAATTGGTCTAATACTTACAGTAATCTATAAAATGGAATACTAGTCAATGAGTCAAAAGGAAGAAATAGATTGACGATTAGTAATATGCAAAAATGTTCATAATGTTAAGTGAAGTGAGCAGATATAGAACACTAGCAAGTGATTTTTTTGTTTGTATTTTGTATATTATCAATAAAGATCCTATGAACATTATTGAAACATTTTTTAGTGGATATATGCACTCATTTCTCTTAGGCATACACCTAAGTGTGAAAATGCTGAATTACAGTGTAGGCATATGTAGAGTTTTAGGAGAAACTGCCAAGCAATTGTCAAAGTAGCTGTACACATTGTCATTCCCTCCAGCAATGTCGGAGAGTTCTAGTTCCTTCACATTCATGCTAATACTTGATATTGGCAGTCTTCATTGTATCCGTTCTGAAGGGTGTGTAGTGGTACATCATTTTCATTTTTACTTCTAGCAAATGATTAAATTTTTCTTTTATCATGTGCCTGCCCCCAACTATAAGTTATTTGTACAGAGATAAGTCTAAAGGTGTGTGTACTTGATATATTTTTCTATAATTTTGTATCTTGATTTTGTGCTACTTTGATAATTAAAAATAGAATAAGAAATTAATTCATATCTGAGCAAAGGTTTCACAAGGCAAATTATCCCTCGCTGAAAATAAATACATTGGAACAATTAAAAAATGAGTGGTATATTTATTTGAATTTCAAACTGGAAAGATAACTTAAAGCAAAAGTCTCAGTATCTAGGAAAGGATTTTCATATCATCAAAGCTTTCAAGATGGTATTTATAGGAAATATTAGTCAGCTTTAAGGAAAAGTTTTTGGCTAACAACTCACTAACTTGCAAGCATATGAAAAATATGTAGAAGACTGGCAAAGTTTTGTAAGTATTCAGTCCCTGGGAGATTAAAGAGAGTAAATAAAATAAACCAGCTTTTGTCCTTGACCTGCACACAGTGATGCTTACACTCGAAACTAAGCTAAGTTCCTCTGGCAAACTTTCTTCTCTAACAATTTAAAAGGCTTTTCAACTAGAGAAATATGTCAACTTTCCTCTGTCAGACCTTCTGGTCCTAAATGTTCCCCTCCAGACAAAACTAAACTAACTGACACATCTTAATGGAAGTCTGATAGGTTGATATTAGGCTAAGGCTCTATGGCTAAGACCCAAATACAGCTTAATTCTTTCCTTTTTACAAAAGAAAGAATGTCTCTATCTGTTCTCATGTCACAGAAGAATTAACAGAGTGTTCCACAAGCCTGAAAGTAGACATCCAGTCATCTCTTTGATTCTTGGAGCTAGTCTGATTCTTTTGATAGAAATATGTTTGAAATCATCAATGTGTTATTTCTCAAGATTAGACATCTGAAGTGTTCCTACACAACTGTCTGACATGCTCTGCTTATGTACCCCAAAACCTAAAATCCAATAAAAAATTAAAAAAAAAAAAAAAAAACTCACCAATTTCCAGCGTAATATCTTGATCCACTCATCAGCTTCTACTCCGGTCTTTGCACAGAGATAAAATGTCCTGAATGGAAATACCAAGCTAATAGGACAAAATAAAGAACCTAAGACATTGCAGATGATGAGCTGTATATATATTAGTAGAACACTCATTAGAGCATTACAAGGGAAAAAAGAATTGATAAAGGATCCAGGTAAGTAACTTGAAGAGCTTGTATATATGGACCTATTCCTGCCAGCAAACTGCAGAAATGTTAAGGAAGTTGTAGATTCATATTATTACTCCAGGTCAGATTTACATATTTGAGTAAGACTTTGAAGAAGTAAGAAACATCTTCAGGACACCCCCAGATCCTTTTGTGGTTCATGTCTTAGGCTAACTCTAATACTTATGTGCTTATTCAGCTGATCTCTCAAAGGGTTTAGAACCTGTGCTATGATTCAAAGAATAAGCAAGATAGAGAAGTTTGCTAAAAAGAACTCATTTGTATTAACGTGCTTCAATAAGGAAAACTGCCTTCTGTAGTTGTAGGTAATTTCAACTACTGGGACAGTAAAAAGAGACAATAAGACTTAATTAGTTATTTCTTCTGTCTCTGGCCAGTATCTGCTGCAGAGAATATGAACTTTTCTACTGGCACAAAATGCTTTTCCTAGATATATAGTAATTTTTCATTTGACTGTCTCTGATTACCTAGTTAAAATTATGTAAGTGATAAGGTCAGCCCTAAATTCCATATTGAACATACCTTCTGTACTTACAGTTGAGATGCAAAATACTAAAAAAATTTTTTTGTGGAAAAAAAGGCTTCAGAAGGGTTTCTGTATCTTAAAGCCTAAGCAGTATATTTTGTTGATAACAGCACTTAATGTTGAATAGGTAAGAGGTAAGTCCCTGTGCAAAGAACATAATACCTTGATGTGAGGTCTAGTGCAGGGTTGAGTGGACAGTGGTGGGGAGGGAGTGATATAATGCATTTATTCGAAAACCGGTTTCTGTAATCCTCAGTGTTTGGCACTCCCTATGTGAGACATTATTAATTGCCCATTAATACAGATAATTTTTCCTTTCTCTTGCTAACAGAACCCCAAGCAATAAATCCTAATTGGTTTAAGCCAATTATGATCAGCTGCTGGGGATGGCCATGGCAGCTGGTCTTGGCCAATGACATATAAAGGACAATCTCATAGGGAAGTTTCTGGAGAAACACTGGTTTTCCTGATAAAAGGGACAGACATGGCTGATCCTATCCCTTCATCTTTCTTTGTACTTTGTTGAAAACATGAGACCTACAGGTGTAGTAGCCACTTGAATTCTGAAGTAGCCAGCATGAGAAGAGTTCAAGAGAACTTCAGAGACCCTGGGCCTGACCTTGTCACCACAGCTGCTTGCCTCCTGATTTTTGGATATATAAGAAAAATAAAGCTCTTCTAGCTCATAGGGCATGTCTATGCACATTTTAAAAAGACATCCATTCTCAGCTGATATTGCAGAATTAACATTAATTTCCTCAGGTGCAATAATGATATTGTGGTCCTATATGTGATATTTTATTCTTATGAGACACAGACTCAAGTCTTTAAGGGTAAAGTGCCATGATGTCTGCAATTTACTTTCAATTTGTTCAGAAAAAAAAGTGGATAGGCTGGGATAAAGCAAATATGGCAAGATATATTGATAACTGCTGATGGATGGTATATAGACATATGTCTTTCAACTTATGTATGCTTGAAAAACTTTAAAATAAAAGGTAGTGGGAAATAAGACATCTCTTTCTCAAGGCTCTTCTCCCAGTTAGAACATTTTTATAATGATTATGTTAGAACAAAACATTTTTGTGCCATCTGCCAGAAATTGTCATAAGAATATAAATCACCCATCATTAGAGTCAACAAATTTAAATTAAAATTATGGGGCAGGGGGAAGCCTCAAAGAAATTAAGTGGTCTAAGATGTGAATGGCATAATCTATGTGTGTCATATTTCTGTAGTACACAACATAAGCTGAGCTGACCTGTGTTTGTTTAACCAACTTTAAATGAGGTGTTATGTCACTCAGCTGAAAGTACTCCTAGCATGTAGGCACACCCCTCAGATCTGAACTTTATAGACATTAAGATATACAGCTTTCTATTCCTTAGTCAAAATAAGTGTCTGGCAAGAAGGCATTAAAAAACATTTTCTTTATAAAATAACTTACCAAAAACAGTTTACCCTTTCTTGTGAATAATCAAATTGTACAGCTGAACATTCTGTTAGGTCTAGGATCCGAATTGGTTCTGGTGACTAAAAAAAAAAAAAAAAAAGTAACATATGTCATCATTAAAAAATAAAAAACAGACAAATCTGTTCCTGACTTGTCCCCTCACAAGTCTCGTCCCCTCACAAGTCTTCCACTATGTGCAATTGTCAAATTTCCTTTCTCTCAGAGGACTGACAATGGAAAAGCCTTACCCAGGGAAGTCTGGTTTTGGAATTAGCCTTTCATAAAACTGGCATTAAGATACTGCTTTTATCAATTTACTGATGAAGATGGATTTTAACACATGGAAGAGAAGCAGATTTTTCTCCCATTTTTAAAAACTTCTACTTTCATAGAAATTTTATATAAGAAAAGAGAGAAAAAGTACTTTTAGATTAGCTTAATGAAATGGGCAATGGGAAATGGACAAACCGTATTTTCAATAAAGGGAGAAATTGCTGCAGAGAGACAGTTAATTGTGGCAAGAGAACAATTACATTGCCCTAAACAAAAGGAATTATGTGCCCTGGGGAACTGTAGTTTAGCCAATTGAAGAGAGAAATATCTGGGATATATATCTCATCTTTGCAAAATAACCCTACTCATTTCAGGAATCAGTAATTCATATCTCCAATCATTTATTAGGTGTATCAGGTGGATATCAAAATAATTTCAGAGATTTTAAAGACATGTTTCTTTCATCTAGAGAATTTATTTTTGAAGGAAAAATATATTATTATGTTTCTCACCATCTGATCTTTGAAGTATTTCAGTTCATTCCTGTGCAGAGTAAACCATCTTGTTTTCCAGGTCTGAGAAAAACACACACACATAAACAAGAACACACGCACAATGCTTTGAATGCAGGAATGCAATATTTGAACCAGATGATTTACTTTCATTTTTAAAAGTATCTAAAAAACTAAATACTATAACCCTGAAAAAATTGTGTGTCATTTCTGAGAAAAAAATTTCAAACTATCTATAAAACTTAATTTCATGAATTAAGCTCATAATGAAGACAGATATATCATTAGTATATTTTTAAATACAAAAAGGATTAGTCTATCATAAATATTCAAGCTGATTTATAACGACCACTATAATTTCCATTTTATTAACTCTATAATAAAGACAAATATTGTTCTTTGAGTACCTAATATGGACTACATACTATTGTTGGAGGCTTTATATATTATATCCAATCCTTAAATGACAATGCCAGTGTTATTATTCTTACAAATATGCAAACTGAGGTTTAGGAACTCTGAACCATGTGATATTCTAAACCTTGCTTAAGAACTCTAAGTTATCAGTAAAAACCATCATTGCCTTCTGTTACCTTTATCTTACATACAAACAGCATCCTACTATATCCTGGGTGGCAATGTGCCAGTTAAAAGAAGTAACAGAGGATTTAAACATAAGTATGCTATGAATATGAATATTCTCTGTCCTCAGGGAGCATTCAATCTAGTAGGCACAACAAATAACTCAATTATTTAGGTTAATTCCAAGCACGCCAGTACCTGTGAGAAAAGTTAAATATTGTGAGTCTTTTTTTTTTTTTTTTTTTTTTTGACAAGAGTCTTGCTCTGTCTCCAGGCTGGAGTGCAATTGCACCATCTCAGCTCACTGCATCCTCCATCTCCTAGGTTCAAGCGATTCCCGTGCCTCAGCCTACCGAGTAGCTGGGACTGCAGGTGCATGCCACCACACCCAGCTAATTTTTTTGCATTTTAGTAAAGACGGGGTTTCACCATGTTGGCCAGGCTGGTCTGGACCTCCTGACCTTGTGGTCCGCCTGCCTCGGCCTCCCAAAGCTCTGAGATTGCAGGTGTGAACCACCACTCCTAGCTAAATACAGTGGCTCTTAAAATAAGAAGGAGCAGACACATTCCATGAAAGTCTTCTTGGCACATTGAGATGAAACAAAGGAATTCTAAAGGTAGAATCTCATAAATAGGGGACATTTGGATACTCTGCACCTGTAAAAACCTACATTGAGTTTTCCTTTGGATTTTATAACATAGTTTCAGTAGCATCAGTGATGTTTGGCCTATCTTTAAGTAAACATTTTACATGATTTTGACTTTTTCCTTGTTCTGCACATGTACCCCAAAACCTAAAACGCAATAAAAATTAACAAAATAAATAAATAAATAAATAAATAAAGTCACGCTTTGGGGGAAAAAAAAAAGAAAGAAAAAGGAAAGACATTCTAGAGTTAACTTGCTATCTTCATCCTCGATCATTTCATTAACAGGACTATATGTTTTCCTGAGTTTTAATTGCAGGCTACACCTGTGCAGGGCTTTGTCAAAGAATAGTCAAGCCATTTTCCAGAATTTTGACTAATAAGCCATAAAAATGAACTGTTGAGTCAGGTAAATATTATAAGTGGGTTAAAATGAGCAGGCGATTTGCTTCCAAGAAAAACTATCAAGATGAGAATTGAGTCTGTATGACGTGTTCTTTTTTTCTGTGGGTGGCATGAGCAAAACCATACTTCCTTACCTTGACCAGGCCTCCCTGTTTGGTGAGGTAACCTTCTTTGGTGCCCAGCTGAAAAAGAAAAGCACTGAGTGAAGCCCAGAACTGTCACAATAGGATGTCTGTCCTTCCTTTCTTGTTCTATTTTTAAATGAAGAATTTTTGCCTTTGATCTTTAAATTACCATCTAGCATTTTTCACCTAGGCACCTGAAAACCTTCCTGTGCTGTGAGAGATTGTTTTCAGACTGGATCTACTGGCATCATTCTGTAGCTACTAACTCCAGTTAGCAATTGGAAAACAGTAAACCACATCATTTCGTTTACAAAAGTCTGTGTTTGTCAAAGTGTGTCATGTGAAATCCAGCTGTTTGGATTGTCACAGGGTTATCAGCACAGAAACATGCACACATCTATGATCAGTACATTCAGGAGATTGGATTAGGAAAACTAAAAGGATGTTTTTATTTCAGGGCCTCCCAGAGTCTGTATTATGCTAATATACTTTGTAAAGTTTAAAGAAGGAACGTTAGAAACAGCATTTCCACCATTTATTTTATCGCGCAATCCTCCTCCCCAGCCCCTACACTCTCTTGAGATCCATGTTCCAAGAAACAGACTGTCAGGAGTGTAGATTTCTTTACACCTGATTTATCCAAAATGAATTTGAAATAAGAATTAGTCAATTCAAAGGTAAAAACAGTAGCACACACTTAGCTTGCACCCATGAAATATAAGGAATGGTGGGGAACTGTTTGAACAGAAATTTGCATAAGACAAGTATCCTAACATTAAGAAATTTATCATTTCATAAATTCCAGAAGAAATTCAATTCTTGGTAGAATATTTTGTCCAAATATGATGTCATGATATGTCTTAGTAAGAAAGAAAATTTACAAAAATTGGGAAGTGATTTGGTTGACACCAAGGTTCTTTCTATGGTAGTTTCCAGAATATTTTTTTCTGAGGTGAATTTTCCTGACCAAATAAAAAGAGGAACAACCATCTCTACTACATTAAAAAGAGTTAAAGCATGAAATATGCAAATACTTCTTTTAAAATTTTATGATATAAAAGGATAAACTACCCAAATGTTCATTTAATAAACATTAATCAATATTAGTAAATTTGGTATCTCATAATGAGTGTGATTTATTTTGACATTAAAGAAATTGAATCAACTGAATTGAGTTTTGGTGTTATATTATGGAATGGCAAAAAGTAATTATTTTGGGTGTTGCAGGTTAAAATCTGTAGAGGTTAAAATAACTAGGAGTAAATTGTTATATAAAATATCCTGATATAATTATTATTTTTATTATTATTATTATTTTTTGAGATGGAGTTTCACTCTTGTTACCCAGGCTGGAGTGTAATGGTGCGATCTCGGCTCACCGCAACCTCCGCCTCCTGGGTTCAGGCAATTCTCCTGCCTCAGACCCCTGAGTAGCTGGGATTACAGGCATGCACCACCATGCCCAGCTAATTTTTTGTATTTTTAGTAGAGATGGGGTTTCACCATGTTGACCAGGATGGTCTCGATCTCTTGACCTCGTGATCCACCCGCCTTGGCCTCCCAAAGTGCTGGGATTACAGGCTTGAGCCACCGCGCCCGGCCTCCTGATAGAATTATTTACTGAAATCAAGCTAGGGAATAATGCCATCTTACCTCCACTCAAACAATATACTATAAATGCAGTATTTTTCTAAGGTTTTGATAGATAAGTGGAAGGCTGCATGGGAAAGCACTGAGACTATTAATTTTATTCGGGGTCTCAAGATGTAAGAAACTAAATGAAGCTGGGCATGGTGGCTCATGCCTGTAATCCTACAATTTGGGAGGCCGAGGCTGGCAGATTGCCTGAGCTCAGAGGTTTGAGACCAGCCTGGACAACACAGTGAAACCCATCCCTACTAAAATTAGCCAGGCACGGAGGCATGTGCCTGTAGTTTCAGCTACTTGGGAAGGAGGCTGAAGCAGGAGAATCTGTTGAACCTGGGAGGTGGAAGTTGCAGTGAGCCAAGATTGTGCCACTGCACTCCAGCCTGGGCAAGAGAGTGAGACTCTGTCACAAAAAAAAAAAAAAAGAAAGAAACAAAGAAATCTATGATCTGTAACAGAAAAGATGTTTATAAGAGCCCCCAATATGGTACCATCTAAATGTTCAAAACCAAAAGACTGTCCTTCCTGCCACCCTACCTACATACTTGCCTGTCAGTCTTAAATGTAGTCAGAAGCCAACAGGTCAGGTGAAGCAAGACAGGCATCAATGTGTGTGGAGGGCTTTCAAGCACCTTAGTACAGGGTGGTGGGGCCCAAGCAGGGCGCAGGGAGCATCTGTGCAGATGATGGCGGTGACGGTGGCAGCAGCAGCTGTGTGCGAGGCATTGAGCCCTGGCAGGGTGTGGAGGGCTTCTGCCCGAAGGGGTGGAGGTGGCAGCTACAGCACAGTTTCAGAGCCAAGTCGGGCTAGGTGGGCATCTGCAGTGAGGGTAGGAGCAGCAGTGGCCTGGAACTGGGTGTTGAAGCATGAGTTGGGTGATTGGCGTGTCGGGGGTTGGGATTGGGTAGTAGAAACAACAATTAGAGATTGCTTATATTCAAGTGATCATCACATAGGTAAGTGTACTGAGGATGATAAGATCCATATTTCCTCACTGTTGGATAAGGGAAAAAACCAGAATGAACTTTGTGGTATTGGAGTTTATTGTTGTGAACTCATGGATGGATGAATGAATCAACAGATAAATACAGACATAAAAGTATGTATGTGTAGATGTGTATATACATACATATTTTCCCAGCTCTGATCACTGAGTGGATGGAAGAGTGACATCCCAATAATAATAAGCACATAGTACCTGGATGTCAATTTCTAAAGTACTATTCTGCAGAAAAGGAGCAGGGTTTCCTAGAGAAATAGCTGGTTCTAGAGCTCGGTACAAAGAAAGAACAAGGTAAGTGTCTGGATTATCCTGCTATTCAGAAAGTAAGAAAGCTCTTAAAGAATTTTGAGGCCAGGCTAGGCATGGAGGCTCACAACTGTAATCCCAGCACATTGGGAGACCGAAGCAGGAGGACTGCTTGAGCCCAGGAGTTCGAGAAAAGCCTGGTTAACGTGGTGAAACCTAGACTCAACAACAACAACAACAACAACAAAATTAGCTGGGAGTAGTAGTGCACACCTGTAGTCCCTGCTACTTCAGAGGCTGAGGAGAAAGAATCGCCTGAACTCAGGAGGTTGAGGCTTCATGCGCCATGATCTCACCACCACACTCCAGCCTGGGAGACAGAGTGACAGAGTGAGACACTGTCTCCAAAAAAAAAAGAATTTTGAGGTCATATGAACACAGATGCTACTTGAAAGGGCTCTTTCCCCTACTGGCCAAATCAGGAAAAATTTGAAGGATCGAAAAATGATAGTCATAATTACAGCCATTTGATATAATAATGACTGAAAACTTTGAAGAACAAGAGGCTTTTCCTTACAGTAAAATGACAACCAATAAACGTAAAAAGGAATAAGAATCAGAGAGTCACCATTTGGCAAGAATCATAGTAATAAGATTAAAACAGCCAAGAAACATCAGTAAATGCTAAAATTGGTGGGTAAAAATGTAATAAGTAACAGGGTATTCTTATAGTCTCAAATAACCTCTCCCCAAATATTTTTTAATAACAAAAAGAATATGGTGACTTTAGAGTGAAGAAACCTGGCAGACACCACTTAAGTAATCAAACACACTATAATGGGACAAATTGCAATTGGTTCCATCTGAGAGGATGCGGTGAGAAGCGCAAAGCATCACTTTTGTGATATTTGTACCCAACATGAAAAATCTGTATCTAATCATGATTCAGCATCATATAAACCAAAGTTGGGGAACAATTTACAAAATAACTGGTCTTTTAAGTTTCAGATGTGTCAAAGTCATGAAATTAAGAAAAAGCTGAGGAAGTGTTCCAAAGTGAAGAATATTCCAGAGACAGGATAGATAAGTGCAACTTGTGCTTGAGGACTGGATCCTTTTACTCTGAAGGACCTTATTGAGAAAACTGGTGGAGCTTGACTGAGATCAGTGGATGGAACAGTGGCACAGCCTCAATGCTAATTTTCTAGTTTGAAAGGCTCTATTTGGTCATGTAGGCAAATGCCCTTATCTTCGGGAAACACACACTGAAGTATTCAGGGCTATGGGGCATCGTGTAGGCAATTTACTCTCAAATGGCTTGGGGAAAACCAAGTGCTGTGTACTATTCTTGCAATTATTCTGTAACTTTGACATTACTTCAAATTTAAAAAAAACATGTAAAAACATAATAGTGGATTAACTGAATAAATTGATAAACCCAAATAATGGAATATTATGGAATTTGTTTAATGGTGTCTTAGAAAACTAAGTAATGGCATGAAAAAAATTTTAAATATGTTGTTAATTAAACAAGACTATTACTACTTTACAATGAAGAGCTCATTATTTTGTGTGTGTGTGTGTGTGTGTGTGTGTGTGTTTTCAAGTAAAAGACCAGAAGGATAAACAACAAAACATTAAACCTGAGAACAAAATACTGGAAAAGGGCAACATGCAAGAAAAGTTTGTAAGAAGAGGAACTATAAACGTGTCAAAGATTACAGAAGAAAGAGAGAAAGATGTTGCCGAAGCTAAGGAAACAGACTTTTTAGGAGGGAGTTGTTAAAAATGTTAAATGCCACAAAAAGGAAGTTAAGGAAACTAACATTTTAGATAGGACCTATTATGTCAGGAACTTGAACTATATTAATCTCAATCTCTACCCAGCCAACTAATTGGTATTTCACATATCACATGTCCAAAATAGAACTCCTCTTTCTCATCCCCTCAACCCACTCCTCCTGCAGTTAGCCTTCTCTGTAAATGACAGGGCTACTCTGCTGTGACTCTGTTACTCTTTCTTTCACGTATCACATTCAATCCATCAGTAAGTCTTGGCTCTTCTGCCTTCAAAACACATGCTAAAGTTGACCAGTTCTTACCCTTTCTCCACATTTTAGAGGTTAACAACCACCGTTTCTTACTGGAACTGCTGTAGTAGCCTCCTAACTGGTCTCCTTGTCTCTAACTTCCTTCCCACTCTATTTGCCACTTAGCAGTTAGAAGGATCCTTAAATATTTTTTAAAACTCAACCAAAGTGTGTTACTCAAAACACTCATAATTTCTCATCAACACTTAGAACAGAAATGTTTTACCTTTTGCTGCAAGAATGTTTTTTAAATAAGCTCAAAAGGTAAAGAATTTTCATGCTAGGTACAAAAGGTACAATTGAGATTTTGGGCAAGGTAATTCTTTACCACTCTTGAGGAATAGTTAGCCTCCATGACCCTGATCACCATTGGGAAACAATTCTCCACAGGTCGCTTGTGTACCCATATGTCTTATGAGCAAGACATTAACGGCTCTTTGTTGCAGACTGATTTTTAAAGGATGCTTGTATAACAGCAACTTTGGAATATAGAAATACTATTTCCCTTCAGAGCAAAAGGCAGACATGCCTACTGATCATTAGAAAAGATTTGGGTTCCCTCGGCACAGGGTTCCACTCCTGTAATGCAACCCATTGTGGATATCACCTGGCCCTTTCAATGTTACCCTGTGGGAATTTCAGCTCAGCACAGGGAAATAGCACAAATACCAATATCCTGGCTATTGCTCTTCCTGTGAATTACAGACTATTCTTCTTCTCTTACTCAGAAGTCTTGTGTCATCCATTAGTATCCATGAAACTGTTGCAGGCTAACTTGTCAGCTTGCAAGCATGGTAAAGTCAGACTCTTCATGGCTCTTGACATTCACTCATGATAGTAGTGCCCCAGAGCTTTGCACCAACTGAAACACTCATATTTCTAAATGCTCAGCTGGAAGTTGCTGCTTTTTGAGAACTCCATTGCTTTATGGGATCTGACCCCTCATTACCACAATAATCTCACCTTCTACAACTTTTCCTCTAGCTCACTTCATCCTGTAATTCCAATGTTCTTTCAAGCCTTTGAAGCACCTCAATTTACTTCCCACTCCAGGGCTTTTGTACTGTTTTCTCTGCCTGCAGCACTCTTTCTACATCTTGACACGAGTCTCTCCCTCCCTTCAGTGAAGTCTCTTATCTAATGGTACTTCCTCACAGAGGCCTCCCCTGCTTCTCTCTTCTCCCTTTATCCCACCTTTTCTTTTCATGATGTTAATCCTGAAATACCAGATGTCTGGTATTAGATTACTGCATTGATTATTGTCTATGATCTTCACTAGAATGTGCGCTTAGTGAGGGGAAGAGGACCTTTGTCTAAATTACTACCAAACTCCCAGTGCTTAAAACAGTTCTGAGTGTATTGGAAGCACTTTTTAAAAAAAAGTTTGTTTAATAAATGAATGAATTAAATTTAATCCTATCATGGGAACTCAATGCTATGTTGTTTATGAGACATAAGCAGCGATTTCAAAATGCAGTGACCAAAGGATGTTAAACAGTTTTACACAATCCCCTGCATTTCTGGGCAGTAGGGCATCTTTCACTTTCACTTCAAACAAGAAGTTGTTTTAATTCTCTTCCTCCACTCCTAGATCTTGAGCAAGAACTACATCCCAAAAAGAAAATGCAGAAGTCTGAAAACCCTTAGGGCTTTCAGGTTGGAGATGGAGGTACAGCATCATGTAGCCATTTGGGGTAGCAAGTGAAGGCTTAGAACTTGAATTCAATAAGGGACGAGAGCATTCTGATCAGAACAGAATTTTTACCCCAGCTATGCTGGTCCGGTCACCACTGGTACCCCAATGAGAAGTAAGGAGAAATATTTCAGATCCTCTAGAAAGCCTTTACAGTTTTTTTTTTTTTTTTTGTCCATAGTGATATACAATCAACTTCATAAGCTTGTCATTATATAGTGTGAGTTCAAGGCATTGTCAACCAATCACTCACCACTATTTTTAAAACTCCATTTTCAAAGAGATCAATCCATCTGATACCTGAAGTGAGCAAAGAAGGTAAGTAACAAGGTTTCCAGAAGGTGCTTTAAAGAGATTTATTTCTACATAAGGATACTCTTCTCCCTTTATTCTACTTTTTCTTTTCATAATGTGTTACTGTCCGGTATTATGTTACTGCATTGATTATTGTCTGTGACAACATCTCTGAGCTATTTATCTTCTGCTCACACCAATCTTACAAATTAGGTATTATCTGCATTTTGTTATGATAAATAACACACTTAGTAGGATTTGGTTTGATGGACCTTGAGTGGAGATTTTAGGGGAAGTGTAGCAGAGGAGAGTATGAAGTTAAACTAGAGTGCAAATGAAAGAAATGTTGAAGTGACTGATGATCTATATTAAGGGTGAGGATGGGTAAAGAGGAAATTATGAAGGGACTGGTCAACTGGAAAATGAGAATTGGCTGCAGAGTAGATCTGGATTTGTTCTCTCTTCTTTCCTGCCTTTGGACTATTTATCGTCTTGTCCTCCTAAATGTCTCTAGTTCTGAGGTCTGATGCCTTCTCCCCCAATTCTAACAAAGCCAAAATAACTTTCTCAGTCAATTTTCAGGATTTTTATTTCTGAGGAGGTGTAGTGCTGCAATGAAAATGTAAGATGAGACATGAGCCAGGCCAGGCTGTAAAGCTGCAAGGGCAAGAAATGATTCATGTCCTTAGATGTTTCTGGCTGGTGGGGAGGGCAGAGAGACGTGGAGGTAATTACCCTGCAGCATGGTAATTTTAGAATAAAGGCAAACAGAGGGTGCTCTGAGGCCCAGAAGAGGAGCATTGATAAAAGAAGTTAGGGGGTGTGAAGAAAGGCTTCCTGGAAGATACTGATCCCTGATGCCAGCCTTGAGGGATAAGTAGATAATAATGGTGTTGGCAGCACTTCAGATGTAGGGTGAGGAGAAGGAGCACATTGCTGAGGGAGACAGCTTCACAGCATGAGTGTGGGAGTAGCGTGGGATGAGGACAGAGAGACAAGCAGGGTCCAGGTGAGCCATGAAGACAAAGGGCATCAACAAAGGATGTAAAGCAGAGGTCATGTGGTAAGGCATCTTTTTAAGAAAGACCTCTCTGGTCAAGGGTAGAGAAAAGTACTGCAGAGACAGAAAAGTTACACTTATTTTAATATAGTTTGTAGCTGAATGTCTTCAAGTGATTATTTTTCAAGTATAATGATGACTACTAGAAGTAGTTCTTGATATTTATTTGGGTATTGTTTTCTTTATCATCTGCCCAAATCCAGGTTTCTTTTACCAGGACTATTCAGCAAACAAGGAAGAGACAAAGGGAGTAATGAAAGGAAAGGGGTGATGGAGAGGAATCTTTGCAGAGTCACATTTCACAGAACAGACATAAATGGACTCTTGGACGAACAATGAGTGCTCCAGTTGCACTGAAACTGAACAATTGTTCACATTCCAAAGAAGCACAAGTGTTTTCTGTCTATAAACTTCAGCCAGTAAAGGAAAACAAAGCCAGAAAAGATAACACCCTGAGTTTTTATAGTAAAGGCAGAGAATATTTGTCTTCCATAGATAGTTGAAATATGAAAAAAATATATTTTCTTAATATAAGAAAATTATAGAAGAACAGTAGTTTAGTCAACTATGTGAATGCAAACTTCTCCTGCCCATTCTGCTATGAAGTTGTCTGGTTAACTAAGGAAAGAGATTTAAGTTCCATTTTGTAAGTATTTAAAATCCTGTTACTACTGCATTGCTTTTGTTTGTTCATTTTGAGATAGTATCTCACTCCGCAACCCAGACTGGAGTGCACTGGTGCAATCACAGCTCACTGTAGCCTCAACTTCCTGGACTCAAGTGATCCTTGCACCTTAGCCTCCTGGGTAGCTGGGACTACAGGTGCATGCCATCGTGCCCAACTAATTTTTTAAAAAGTTTCTTATAGAGATGGGGGTTTCTACGTTGCCCAGGCTGGACTCCAACTCCTGCACTCAAGCAATTCTCTTACCTTGGCCTCCCAAAGTGTCGGGATTACAAGCATGAGCCATCACATCTGGCTGCATAGTAATATTTATGATCTACCTTGGACCAGATGAACTGGGTCATGGGCTTCAAATCTTACATTCCTTTCCAAGTTTTATGTTCCAAGCTAGAATTTTATGTGAACAAATGCACCCTTATTAGCTTTTATTGAACGTCATTGATTTTAGACGGTGAGAGAGCTTGTGGTCACATTGAAGGTCACTTACAGAAGGTGCCGTAGGCACAAGGTCATTTTCTGTTCTTCCCGTCTGCATCGCTGTGTGAACCCGGACAGATTCATAAATGGAGGGTTCTTCCACTTTTCTTGGGTAGGGGTGTTTTAGAACAATCAGAGTGCCTGAATGAAGACAAAAAGTATGTTATCGAACAGTGTTCCCAGAGGAAGTCCAAGTGCTAACTGGATGACTGCGGCTGGATTGGATAGTCATTTGTTTTTTCATGTATTCACTTGCTCATTTTCTCAACAGTTATCAAGTACCAATTAAGTGTCAAGCGCTTAAGCTGGACACTGAAATACAACGCATGACAGAGACACTCTTGGCCTCCTGGTACTCAGAACTGGTAACAGATATGGTTGTTTAAATGACAGGGTGATGAGACCAATGGCAGGGTGTGAGCAAAGCATCACCATTATCCCCAGATGCCCTGAAGAACCTTTCCATGAAAGGATTCAGGACAGCTTTTGTAAAGGTGGTGACATTTGATTTAGACCTTAAGTAGTAACTGGAAGTTTTCCAGGAAGGCTTTGTGAAAGTTATGAGAATCAGACTAAACAAATGCACTGGGGTAGAGGAGGATCTATTCCAGTGCCCTTATTTCCTACCAATTTCAGAATAAATTTGTAACAAATTCACAGATTTTTAAAAAGTGAGCATTCCCCCTACTCTCTGACACTGCCCAATTAACTAAAGCAACCAAACAAAGCCTTTGCATTTCTTAACTGAACACGACCTGACCAGGATGGTGCTCACAAGTGATTGCCTCCCCTTCCAGCTGGAGGGGGAAGCCTCTAGGCAGAAAAAGGGCTCAGCCCAGGGGGGCAGACAGTGGAGGCTGGGGAATTCTGTTCCAGGGGCTCAGAGCAGTTCCGAGTCTATGTTTATGACATTTCCCTCTTCAAATCCTTTCCTCAATCAATCAGTCAATCAGAAACTAGAAACTAACTACAAAAAAAGAGGCAACTTAAGGGGATTTTTTTTTCTTCCTTGCTATAGTTTCTTGCTTTTAACTTCACTAGGGTCTTTTCTACAGCCAGCCTAGGATAGCAGCAGACATGGAAGAGATGTAAAGAATTCAGCAATTAATTCAATGAGTATTTGCAGAGCTTTGCACTGTGCCAGGCACTTGTCTAGGTGGGAATACAACAGCAAACAAAGGCGCTTACATGCTCTTATGGAGCTTATGTTCTAAGTAGAGGAGACAGAAAAAAATATTGTGAGTGTGAGAAGTGTTATTAAAAAAATGAACAGGGCATGGTAAAAGGATAGAGAGTAAAAAAGGTGGTGTTAGGAGAGGGTGATATTTACAAGGGTGATCAGGAAGGGTGTCTGAAAAGATTTGAAAGATTCTAGAAAGCCTAGAGCCTGAATTAGAGTAAGAGAGAGAAAAAGAAAAAGAAAAATATTTCCTCTGTGGTTAAAAAGCACCCCACTGTTAATGATAAATCTACACATAACAGTCTGGGCACTGTGGCTCACAACTGTACTCCCAGCATTTTGGGAGGCAAAGGCAGGCGGATCTCAAGGTCAGTAGATCGAGACCATCCTGGGCAAAAGGGTGAAATCACATCTCTACTAAAATACAAAAAAAAAAAAAAAAAAAAATTAGCTGGGCATGGTGGTGTGCACCTATAGTCCCAGCTACTCAGGAAGCTGAGACAGGGGACTCACTTGAACCCGGGAGGTGGAGGTTGCAGTGAGCTGAGATCAGGCCACTGCACTCCAGCCTGGGTGACAGAGTGAGGCTCCATCTCAAAAGAAAAAAAAATCTAGACAAAACAAAACCCTTCTATGATACTTGAGTATATACAATGTCTGACTGTAAAACCGAACTGTGGCTTTTGATACTTGGGCACAGATAATGTGCTGCTGCAAAATGAAAAGGCTCTTGAGAAAAGCCAGAAGAGAGTGTCTGATCTTGACCTCCAAGAAGAATGAAAGCCTCTGGCCCTTCCTCTTTCTGCCTCTCACTGGTGTCACAGCATCAGGATCACAGTGAAAAATGGATTTGGCCATTATCAGAACAGTCCCATTCTTGCACACTGTCTGTGCTCTCTTTTGTCAATGTGATCTTCTCATAAGAACAGATCCAGTCATATGAGGAGAAGGGGCCGGCTACAGTTTTACAGTCAGAATGAAAGCAGCAGTACCTAAATCAAGAGCAGCCGCTGTGCAAGCTCAGGGGCTCTGTGAACACAGTGCTCACATTGCAGATGTGTGGTAAATTCGGTGCTGGCTCCTACCCCTAAGAAACACTCCCAGTGATGTGCCTCGCAGTCACTCTGGACCCACGGAAAGAACACTAGATGCACAGGCAGAGAACAGGGTTCAGTTGTCACTACTGCCATTCATTTCTTATTGACCTTAGACAACGATGGCAAGCTTCTGCTCCTTTCCACAGTAATGAGAATAATTATGCTTCCTTCAGAAGGCACCAAATAAAGAAGTGGTTGTTGGAAGATTATAAAATATTCGATATTATTATTCTTTGACAGAATATTTTGAAATCCTTAAATAAAATTTGAATGATGCATATTTGGGGACATGGACTTTGAAATCTTAAACAAAGACCTAGATGCAAGGTTCTGCTAAGAATAAAAATGGTGGCAGTCTAGTAATTACCGCCTGTGATTACTAGAGATAAGTCGGTGCCTCTTAAACACTTAGACCTTACAGAAGAGGAGAGGAGAACTGAAGCCTAGGGCTCAAAGCAGCTCCCAAATTAGATATATTTTGAAATCTTGTACTTTATCTTCAAAGTTGAAGCTAAATTTTCATTTTATTTTGTATATTTAATACCTAATATGAAAATAATGCTTTAAATGATACTCTTGAAAGATATACTTAGTTTATATGACCAGGCACACACATCACATAATAATACCTGTGTTAATTTTTTCTTTTTTTTTTTTTTAGGTGGACTCTCGCTCTGTCAACCAGGCTGGAGTGCAGTGTCATGATCTCGGCTCACTGCAACCTCCGCCTCCTGGGTTAAAGTGATTCTCTTGCCTCTGCCTCTTGAGTAGCTGGGATTACAGGTGTCTGCCACCACACCTGACTAACTTTGTGGTTTTTTTTAAATTGCATTTTAGGCTTTGGGGTACATGTGCAGAACATGCAAGATAGTTGCATAGGTACACACATGGCAGTGTGTTTTGCTGCCTTCCTCCCTTTCACCCACATTTGGCATTTCTCCCCAGGCTATCCCTCCCCAGCTCCCCCTGACCGCTGTCCCTCCCCTATTCCCCCCAGTAGACCCTAGTGTGTAGTACTCCCTTCCCTGTGTCCATGTGTTCTCATTTTTCATCACCTGCCTATGAGTAAGAATAGGCGGTATTTCATTTTATGCTGGAGAGGATGTGGAGAAATAGGAACACTTTTACACTGTTGGTGGGAGTGTAAATTAGTTCAACCATTGTGGAAGACAGTGTGGCAATTCCTCAAGGCCTTAGAAATAGAAATTCCATTTGACTCAGCAATCCCATTACTGGGTATATATCCAAAGAACTTTTGTATTTTTAGTAGAGACAGGGTTTCACCACGTTGGCCAGACTGGTCTTGAACTCCTGACCTCAGGTGATCCACCCACCTTGGCCTTCCAAAGTGCTGGGATTATAGGCATGATCTGCCGTGCCTGGCCTAATTTTTTTATTGCTATTGCAGCAAATTGCCACAAACATAACAGCTTAAAACAACTCAAATTTGTCATCTTACAGTTCTGGAAGTCAGAAATCCAAAATGGGTCTCACTAGTCTAAAACTGACAAGGCTGCTTTCCTAGTGGAGGCCCTAGGGAGGATCCATTCCTTGACATTTTTCAGCTTTGAGCAATGCCCTCATTTCTTGACTTGTGACCATTTTCCTCTGTCTTCAAAGCCAGTAACAGCCAGTCAGATCCTTCTCCTGCTGCCATCTTTCTGCTTCTCCCTCTCTGGCTCCCTTCTACGTATGAGGACCCTGGCAATTACAGTGATCTCATTTAGACAATCTAAGATAATCTTCTGACCCCAGAGTTATCAGATCAGCGCCTTAATTCCATCTGCAAACTGAAGACCCTCTTGCCATGTAACATAATATATTCACAGATCCGGGAAGAGATGGGGACGTCTTTGTTGGGGCTTTATCCTACTACCACAGTATCAGTCCCTGGAGCAGAAATAGCCATAGGGGCCAGTTGTGCTGCAGGGTAAAGATCTCTGGGCTGGGCAGAGCCACTGCCTCTCCAACGTGTGCATTTCCAACCTCCATGAGCCTCTTCACTTCACATATGGGTGAAATTTATCTTTGCATCCCTACAACCTGATAGAGTTTCTGACATAATGAAGGCAGATGAGTGAATGAATGAATGAATAAATGCTACAGTAATGCAAGATTGAGCCAGGGAAGAGCCTGGGATGAAACAGCCTCCAGGTCCACAACTCTCCAGGCTTGGGGCAAGAACTGCAGGCAGGCATGGCTCTTCAAGTCTCTACTGGGGGAACCCAAATTCTATTTTGAAAACCTCTGCTAAAGTTTAATCCAACAAAAGTAAAACAAAGGAAAACGGTATTGAGTCAACCAGGAGAGTAGAACCGACTCTAGATTGATTTTAACTAGTAACACCACAAATGAGGCTCAACTAAATTGTGAGATGAAGATGACAAAGTACTTATAAAATGGTAACTTATATTGATAAATATCTGGTGTCCTAAAAGACAGTTCTCCTTAGCTGACTATTCTTGCCCAAGGAAGAGCCAATATACAAACTTAAAGGCATGGCTGTAAGGCTTAATGATTTCCCCTTCTGCAGAGATTGTACCTCTCAGTATACAGAGATAGATTCTCCATAGCCATGTGACCTGGCCCACCAGACCTAGCCCCGCCTTTGAACATGGGACCTGGGTCACACTAATTGGATTCACTTCTTGGGGATATATGTAATTACTTCTCTAAAGAGAAGATCCACCAACTTCAGTTTCAGAACTGCATGAAGTAGACTGTAGTTTCTTGCCTTTGACATGAAACCTGGTTTCAGAACGGCTGGGTGGAGGTATACGTCTAAGATGATCAGAGCTGAACCAAGACAGGCACATCAATTGACTGAAAGCCTCAGAGTTGCCATGATTACTAAGCAGGTTCCTTGTTGTCTCTTGGTTGTTCAATTGCCATTAAATTCTGGGAGGGTATATTGTTAATATCCTTTTTTAAAAATCTGCTTTTTTCTTGTATCTTACTCCCTTAAAAAAACAAAACAAAACAACAAAAAAAAAAAACCCTAGCTAGCCTGAGTTGGTTTCTGTCATTTGCCATCAAAAGAAACTTACCTACCGTGGTTACCACAGACTCTTAATAGTTTGCACCCAAGGTCCAAGATAGTGTGCCAGCTCTGGGTGAAAGGAACTCTGGGTTACTGAGATTCAGGCCAAATGAACTCCAGGTCTCAGATGGGAGAAAAAGGCAACAGGAGGCAAAGGTAGCAGAGCAGGAAGTGGGAGGAACACCAGTAACCACAGGCCTTGGAAACTTGGCTGTAAGTTTCACTTCAGTTTCTGAACTAGTAAAGGTGACTATTGTTTCCTGCCTTTGACATGAAACCTGGTTTCAGCCATGCTTAGTGGAATTACATTTTTGAGATGATCAGAGCTGGACCAAGGCAGGCATTTCCATTTACTTCGACTGAATGATAACTTACAATTATGTGTAAGAGTTACATACATAACTGTATACAATCATATGAAATTACACTGAAGGACCTTTTATGCTGTATTCCAGCAGGAATTCGGAAAGAGAGTAAAAACAGTCTCCATTCTTAGGCATTGGTTTGGTATCTGAAATAGAGTATAGCACAGGGTTCTCAAAACTCCTAAAGAAAAACTTTTGTTTACAGTATTTATTTTATGCACTGAGGTCAATGCTTATTCATCAGATACCCCAGCTACCCTGCACGGTGTTTGAAGGCAATAATATCTGATTTATCTTTCTATATTATCAGTGGCTCACAGTGCCATTTCACTCAAAATATATTTGTTGAATTGAATTAAAATTAGATCATGCCCATCCGTGTTTCGTTACTGTTCTCAGGTTCAGAACACAAGCTCTGCAACTGGCATAATGACTTCCTCTGTCCCCTCCTTCCGATGAGAAGTAGATTTATTGGGATTGGTGGGAGAGAATAGGGATATTCAAGATCTGTTTCCTTCCTTCTTTGCCACCTGTTCTGCAGATGGTCTTTAAACCATGTTCATTTACATGTGAAGGGGCTTTAGTATTTAATTTCCAGTCTCATAGGGTGAAGTGCACTGAACTAGGAGAGGCATACCAGCTATTCAGTGTAGGAGAAAATTCTGTTCAAATATCCAAGTCAAGTCACTCTTTTTGGAGTGCTCACTTGATTCTACCACTTAAATGAGTCTACTATGGGACTGGATTAAAGTTTGAAGAGGACATCACAAACAGTTGGTAATTGCAAATTCAATTGTCCCTAAACTAACTCTTCATGATATATCAAAGAACGGACAGCTTTTGCATAAAATTTGATGGAATTAATAACCATAAAAAGCTTTATTAAATAAAAGTAGTAATTATTGAATACTTACACTATGCTAAGAATTATTCCAAATGTCTTATGTGTTCATTCAGTCTTCACAACAAGTCATTAAAGTGTGAGCTATTACCATCAAAGCAATTTTATAAGATGATGAAACGGAAGCTCAGAGAGATTATATAACTTGCGTGAGGAAACACACAGAGCTGGCAAATGGCAGAAGCTGGAGTCGAAACCTAGAATTCGCTTGTTTACTCATTATACCATAATTATTCTCAGCCTCGATGTAGTCACCATGGAAACCTCAAGGGCATGTGAAATGCTGTGGTCTATTGTGGGCAAGAGTTGACATGTATAAATCAAAGTCTGAAGAAACGGATTCTTTAGGAGGCAGCTTGAGGAAAGGAGACGTGAGTTTTTGCGTCTCCATTTCTAACCAGGCCTCAGTTTCTTCATTTATAAAGGAAAAATGAAATAGTCCCTGAGCTCCCTTTCATCTCTAACATCCTGTAAATCTAGTTAAGCATACAGGCCCAAATAAGGGGAAAAAAACATCAAGAAGCTTAGTTATCAAATGCTTGTACTGCTTCCTGTAAATGTACAATATTCATTTGAAATACTTTGTTCCTGCTGTCATTTGATCTTGCTTCTCATTTTCCCTTTCTTTCAGTTTCTCATTCAAACTTTAAATTTTACCTTACCTTATTATAATTAATGTGCTCTTTGATATCCTTGCTGTTGAGACATGACTAAGAGGAGTCTGCCTATTCGGGGAGATGCTTTCTTGTCAGCCTTTTTATGTTTTAAAATTTCCTCTAGTATAATTTCTGAAATAGCGATTTATGTAAATAAAATGGGAATAGCAATAAATACAAAGGCAGAAGTTAAAGTTGATTCACACTCTTTAGAGCAATGGTTTTACTTCACGTACCAAACACATTATTATGGACTTTAAAGAAGAGATAAAGAAGAGACTGAGGGATAGGACTAAGGCATGTATTACAGCCCTGCCATGCCCTAAAATCATTCTATTACTTTATTGTGGTGGGAATTCTTCCAAATTCATTTAGGGCCACACTGTGCCATGGCAGCAATGTATTGCAGTGTCACTGTGGGACCAGTTTCAAGAGATTGCAAGGTGCATGGAAAGCATCTATGCTTTTGGACCAAGTTAGCCTAGATTCCAATCTCAGCTCTGAATTCTTCCAAATCCACTTAAGGCCATGCTGTACCATGGCAACAACGTCTCGTTACTGTGGGACTAGTGTCAGAAGATAGCAACGTGCATGGAAAGTATCTATGCTTTAGAACGGGATTAGCCCAGATTCCAATCTCAGCCCTGATGTTTACCAGTGAAAACTGGGCAAGTAACTTAAAACCTCTGAGTTTTCATTTTCTCATCTGAAAATAGTACCATTGTATGCATTATTACACGTGGTTGAGATGAAATAAGTTGATGTAGGTGAAAACATCTAAGCAGAATGCCTGGAATTTAGCAAACACTCTAAAAATGTTGGCTTAATTCCCTTCTCATCTGCTTTTTCCTTTTTCGAACAAAACTTATCTATAAACTGAGACCATTTTTTGTTCATCATCACTGGTCATTAGAGAAATGCAAATCAAAACCACATTGAGATATCATCTCACGCCAGTTAGAATGGCAATCATTAAAAAATCTGGACACAACAGATGCTGGAGAGGATGTGGAGAAATAGGAACACTTTTACACTGTTGGTGGGAGTGTAAATTAGTTCAACCATTGTGGAAGCCAGTGTGGCAATTCTTCAAGGACCTAGAAATAGAAATTCCATTTGACTCAGCAATCCCATTACTGGGTATATATCCAAAGGATTATAAATTGTTCTATTATAAAGACACATGCACAGGTATGTTCACTGCAGCACTGTTTATAGTAACAAAGACCTGGAACCAACCCAAATGCCCATTGATGATAGACCAGACAAGGAAAATGTGGCACATAATACACCATGGAACTGGAAACCATCATTGTCAGCAAACTGACACAAGAACAGAAAATCAAACACCACATGTTCTCACTCACAGGCAGGTGTTGAACAATGAGAACACATGGACACAGGAAGGGGAGTATCACACACTGGGGTCTGTTGGGGGGGAATAGGGGAGGAACAGTGGGGTTAGGGAAGTTGGGGAGGGATAACATGGGGAGAAATGCCAGATATAGGTGATGGGGGGATGGCAGCAGCAAACCACATTGCCATGCGTGTACCTATGCAACAATCCTGCATGTTCTGCACATGTACCCCAGAACCTAAAGTGCAATAAAATATACGTATATAAACAAAAAATAATTATAATATTTCATCACTAAAAATGTTAATTGCTTTAGATCGTTAACCACTTTATCAGGTTAAGAAATTACCTAATGTTTCTCATTTTCTAAGAGTTTTTCTTTATTTGATTTGCTAGTTTAATTAATTATATTTATATATTGTCGAATGTTGAACTATTGTTGAGTTTCTGTGACAAACCTGATTTGGTCATAACATCATCATTTTTATTGATTGTTGAATGTAGTTTGCTACTGTGTGTTTAGGATTTTAAGATCTATATTAATAAATAACAATGGCTTCAAAAAAAAACTGAAAGCATTTTTTATTTTTGGCAAACATGTACTAAAGAAGTGACTCCCAGTTGTGGTTTGGCAAAATTCTAAGTTGTCACTAGTTACTTGCGGAAGAATCACCCAATTCTCAAATTAAAATGAATTTAACCTAATTATTTAAAAATGACATCTGGGTGGTATCACAAAATAATAATAGCGGTAGCAGTCATCAAAAGATTGGGAATCCCCATATCAAAACAAAAAGAGAAATGGAGATTTGACATTTACAAAAAAAACAGGATCTCTAAAACTGAGAACCAATCATTATAAAGGGCAAGCACAAACATAGAACGTGACTTGTATTATATTTTCTTCTGCCAGTTAGGTGATTCCAGTCACAACACAGTACAATAAGTTGTACATGGCAATTTCATGTTAAGAAATACTGAAACATAAACAAAAGTTAATGGTAAAAGTAATTTTTTGTTCTAATCATATTTAGACATTTAAGCATATGATAATATTAGATTAGAACAAAAAATAAAGATAAATGCCAGCTACATTTTCAAGACCATATATATGAAAATTAGCTAATTACAAGAGGATACAACAAAATTAATAAGGGACCAAGTATGTTTATACTAATAAAATTTTCTCAAATTTTCAAGTCTATTTGAGTTTAGTTCAGAGTTCATGCACAGATATGAATATGTTTTATTTGATATCTTACTATTTAGACAGCCAGCTGGGAGGGGGGGGGTCCCTGGAAAACTCCAACCAGCCCACCCTCAGGGGTGGAGCCTTAGGAAGTTCGTGCCTTTTGCCAGTGGGGAGGGGCCTGGCCCTTCTCTTCCTGTGTGGAACACAGAATTCAGACTGCTGGACGGAAGCGCTCTAGCAGGGACCCTGGCCTAGAAAGAGTCCTTGTTTTCCTGTTTTCTTCCTTTTCACTCAGTAAAACTCTACTTTACTCACCCTTCAAACCATCTGCCTAAATTTTTGTGGCTTGTGGGATGGACAGGGGCCCAATCTTTGGCTGAACTAAGGAAAAGTCCGGCAACACTATCACACATGAAAGGCAGATTCTGAATTTAATCATCACTGAGCGTACATGCACACAAAACACTCAAATTATGCTTTTGTGAACTTTGAAAGTTACAGTTGTCAGAAATTTGCTAGTTTTGGTATTGCCAAGCAAACTGCAATGCAGGCATTGTTATTAGTAGTTTTTTTTCAGGTCCTGGGTCATAGCAGGAAGCAAAGCTGACAAAAGTCCCTCTCTTAATGGAGTCTACACACTAGTGTGGAAAGGAAGGTATTTTTGAAAAACTAAGTGAATTATATTTTTCAGAAGTTAAAAGGGTTGTTGAGAAAAATAAAGCAAAAGAGTACATTGTATGACTCTATCATGCACTAGAGAAATTACTAGGTTTTAAGAATTGGAAGTGTCTTCACAGTGTTTTATGGGTAACGATAAAAAAGAAATTAGAGTGAACAGAAGCTTTAATGGAGATTAGAGAGATGAAATAAAGATTATGACAAGGGAAAGGGAAATTATCATAACAGACTCTTAAAGTTGGTAGCAGGCTTAGATCTTGCTTAGGAAATCCTTGCTTTTCAGATTAGCAAATAGAAATCCTAAAAGTGTAAAGAGTAGAGAATAGGAAAAAAAGATATCTTAAAATAGCAGTGATCTCCTTAGGTCAGCCCTTTTATCTATTTCGAGTGCAAAGATTTTCTTACGACCCAGAATCAAATATTCTGGGTTTCACTCTACTGAAGCATTATATATAACTGCAAGGCAAAAGTGTTAAGTTTTGGTTACTTGGATATCATTTCTGTCGCCCTCAAAGGTAATGCCACTCGTGCCAGTGGCTAAGTGTATTATAAGAAAGTCTCTCTTTAAAAAACATATCCTCTAGGCCCTGCAGGGTGAGGCTGGGCCTGGATGGGGTCTGGCTGACAGGAGTGGCCTGAAATATCCAATTCTAGTCCTTCTTATTTTGGTAATCTGGATTTGAGTGCCCTGGGAGGGCCTTGTTCATTTTGTGGACAAATGCTTTTCCTAGTGATGTTGATCAAACATAAACTATAAAAAGTATTTGTACTTCATCTGATGGTGAACATAAAATCATTAGCCTGAAGATGTCTTGATCACTGGGAGCTGATACTAGGAGCCCATGCTTAAATGAACAAGAAGAAAAGACCTGTTTTTAGAAGGTGGCATCTCAGTTTCCATTCACCGTTCTTTGCAGGCTGCAGTGCTGACTCTGTACCCTGGAGGACCTTCTGGGCTTCCAAGTCATCATGACTTGAGCACGTTATCTTGTTTCCCGAGGCCTAGTACTTCCACAGGGGCAAGATTTGAACACTCATCTGTCATGGGTTTTGCCTGTTTTTCCTGGCCTTGATAACTTTCCCTTCCTCTGGCTGAGATAGACAAAAGCTAGTGGACTCTAACTTAAGGGCTGGACGTCAGCAAGTCAAGTGCATATCCATGAGCACCAGGGTCTGGAAACAGGAATTCAAATAAAGGCAAATTTCTTGTTGGGTAATGAACAGAACAGAGGAGAAGCAGTGGAGAGGATAAAAATATTAGGTTCCTGAGTTATGCTGTAATAAATAAAATGGTAATTATAACATTTTATCATGACAATTATCGAGTCAAGATAATAATATAGCAAGTTTGAGTTTTAGCGAAACTACTGTAGATGTCTGGATTATGAATCCTTATAATCCCTAATGCATTCATCATAAGGCTTCTTTACTCAGAGCAGTGTATTTACAAGGAAGCTTATCAAATGCAGTATCAAAACATCTTTATTTTGAAGCATCCTTAGATGATCCTCTTGCCTGGCGATTGGATCAGTGCCAGAAAGGTTCAACCAGAAAGCACTGCAGCCATTTTGATCTTAAATGTTTTGAAATGTGCCAGTAGGCAGAATATGTATATTTTCCCTAACTTGGAGAAGGCCCAGGAAGGGGCACAGAGAATGATCAGAGAAGTTGAAAATAGAGTCTAAGAGAAGAGTTTAAAAGAAGGGAGCTGTCTTTGTTTGGAGGAAAAAGAGAAAGCAGAAAAATGACAACTCTAGTGGCTTTGAAGGTTACAAAGAGTTCTTACTGAGAGTTATCCATTTATTCATTTATTTATTTACCCGAAATTCCCTATAATGGACCAGGACCTGGCAGATATGGAAAACAAAAACTAAAGGTACACAAAACAGAGCTCTGGCTTTAAAAATCTCCTGTCCACTGTCAGTGACCAATAGCTGAACAAAATCAGATGTAGAGTTGGATACAAGTATGAAAAGAGACTGAAGTGAAGGGATTGAGGAACTGAAATGCTTGCCAAGGCCAAGGTAACAATGGAAATAAATATACCTCCACTTGCCATTTGTTCATGAGAACAACTGCTGGATAAATGGGGAAGAATTTTCAGGGTGGATTGGGAGAGTTTGTACCAGAAGAAAGAAAGAAAAAAAAGGTTATAGCTTCATTTTGTAGTTTGGATTATTCTGTTTTAGGCCTGGTGTGGTCAGTATAAAGCAGAGCAACTATTTTCTAGTTTCTGCTGTGCACCTCATCTATGCTAGACACTGTATGAGTCACATTGGGGACTATCCGCACCACATAAACAGCAGAAAAGGCAGAAGGCAATGATGGCATCTCTTCCCACCACATTGAAGGTAACAGAAAGCCCACTGGCAAGTTTACCAAGAAAACACATACGTATAAACTACAGTAACAGGCTGTGTTATTAAGTACAAGGTTCCTCTTGTGTCACAGGTTCTTGGAATTTACTTGTCTTTGATTTACTGAGATTTATTATGTAGGACAAAAATGTTGTCACAAATACAGGGATGACCTTTTACTGTATTAAAATAAAATAAATAAGTAAGATATTTAATCTTAGATAATTCAAGAGCCAAGATAGACTGTTTTTTTTTTTAAACATGAATTTTCTGGCTTAACTCTCCAACCTTTCAAACAGGAAAATTCAAACTCTTCCAGCCATAGTTAAGTCTAGCTTCAAATATTATTTAAAAAACCAAGACAATATAAACATAATTTTATAACTCAGGAGAGTACTTCCTAGTCAATATTTTCAATAATATTCAGTGATCTCTGTGAACATTTACATGGGAATTTTAGTTTTAAAAATGCTCAAAATTTACTTCTGTGGGTCTCATTCACATGTAAACTTCCTCTTCCTGAAATTATGAATAATCAAAAAGTCATTTTTACTTTGGTTTACATTTTTGTTTACATTTTACTTTTGTTCTTTTTGTTCTTTATATATATATATATATATTTTTTTTTTTTTAATGGATGGCCCATTTCAATGAAATTGTGTGCTTTTAATCAATCTATTAAGTAACACATTCTGAGAATATATCTACATTATACAGAGTACACTGTTTTCTCCTCAAGATAATGCTGAAATATAAATGACATTCTTTAATTGAAATCTGCCCTGTTTCTCCTCTATCCCAAAACAATATTTGATAAGTCAAGTGTCTGCTCACAGCTTACCCGTCTCGCTTCCAATCAAAGGCTGATTTGCAAAATGCTTGACAAAATCCTTCAAAGATGAGAATTCATTAAAGCCGAATTTAAATGAATATCCAGTATACTCAACGTGAAAATGTTTAACAGAATCTTTGGCTCTAAAAGGGAAAAAGAAGTATTTAATGTTATTTAAGAAATAAATATCATGCTGAAGGGAAATACAGTCTTAGATGTTAGCATCAATATTAACCTTTTCTAAGAGCTGAGAATTAAGCAATCATTGAAACCATTGTCAATTATTTTTCTTTTTGTTTTTTAAGAGGACCAATTACGTTTTAATACAACAGAATGTAAGACTACAAAATGCTAAAAGATTACAAATATTCATGAATTGCTGAATTCAAACAGTATAAATCAGGTAAAAATATTTCATGACAATTATTTCTTTTTTTTTTTTTTAAATTATACTTTAAGTTCTGGGGTATGTGTGCAGATGGTGCAGGTTTGCGACATAGGTATATACATGCCATGGTGGAGAAACCACTGACAATTTTAAAGAGCACCACTAGTATCTCTGTGCAGAGTGTGCTCTTTTCAACGGTTTTTTTTTTTTTTTTGAGACGGAGTTTTGCTCCATCACCCAGGTTGGAGTACAGTGTCATGATCTCGGCTCACTGCAACCTCCATCTCCTGGATTCAAGTGATTCTCCTGCCTCAGCCACCTGTGTAGCTGGGACTATAGGTGTCTGCCATGATGCCCAGCTAATTTTTGTATTTTTAGTAAAGACTGGGTTTTGCCATGTTGCCCAGGCTGGTCTTGAACTCCTGACCTCAGGTGATCTTCCTGCCTCAGCCTCCCAAAGTGCTGGGATTATAGGCATGAACCATCATGACTGGCCTCAACTTTTCACTCTAATGGAAGACAAGAGACTGTTCCTCCCTATCAATTCCTAGACTTAACCAAAAGAGTACTTGAACATTACACTGTTAAAGGGCATGAATTTAAGAAGGGCAGGGAATAGGAATGATAGAAATGGCATACAACACCTTCACCACACTCTCCTCTGTCTTGGGCTTTCCTCCCTTACTTGTTTGGCAGTCAATCAGAATTCAGCTCTGTCGCTTGATTAGTTATATGAGCCCAACCCTTTTCCTCCCATGCATGTTCCACTGCCTACTGAATAAAATATCAAATTTCCTACATTGTTATTTTCCACTTCATTTTTGGAATGAGGCAGAGTATTAATATATATATATATATCTACCTCTCCACTTTATTTGACCCCATTCTATCTCTCCAGCCTCACTTCCTGCTATTCCTCTCTGTGCAGCTACAACATTAGCATGCATCAGAATCATCTGGAGGGCTTGTGAGAACCCAGCTTGCTGCCACCTCCACCTCCACCCCTGCAGATTCAGATTTGGTAGATCAAAGGTGGGGCCTGAGACTGTGCATTCCTAGCATGTTCTTAGGTGACACACCTGCTCTGCGGACCACACCTTTAGAACTGCTGCCCTAGTCCAACTGGACCTACTGCTCTTCAAGGAATTTCAACTACTGTTTCTTTCTCCTGAAACAATCTGTCTCTTTGTCTCTGCTGGTAGAAATCCCAGCCACTCATTAAGTTTCAGTTCAAGTACCACCTCCTCTGTCAAGTACTACATAATAATTTCAGCTTAAGTTCACTGCTTTTTCTCTTCTGAGCCACTTTATATATCCACTTATCTTGCTTTCTTTTATGTTATTTATCAATCTCTACTTTGTAGTATGTTACTTGTATGTGGTCTTTTTGGCTCTGTGAGGCTACAATTCCCCAAAATAGGGTCTTTGAATCTTCTGCAACAGGGGTCCCCCACCCTGGGGCTGCGGACCAGTACCTGTTAGGAATGAGGCCACACAGCAGGTGAGCAGTGGGTGAGCAAGCATTACTGCCTGAGCTCCGCCTCCTGTCAGATCAGTGGTGGCATTAGAGCCTCAGGAGGAGGCTGAACCCTACTGTGAACTGCACATGTGGGGGATCTATGTTGCATGCTCCTCACGAGAATCTAATGCCTGATGATCTGAGGTGGAACACTTTCATTCTGAACACCCATTTTCTACAAAACCAGTCCCTCGTGCCACAAAGGTTGGGGACCACTGTTCTATAGCACTTACCAAAGTGGCTGGTGCAGAATAAATGCTTTCAAATAGTCATCATTAAAAGAATGAACAAATAAGTGAATAAAAAGTCATTCTCCTGAATTAGTCTGTGGTTTCTGTCACCTCTGTTACTAGTTTCTTTTTAAGCATTCTCAAGTGCTTGTAATGAAAATCAATAATTTATTCTTTAATTTTTATGTAGATGAAATATATATATCCATTTATAAAAAGCTTATGATCTGATTGCTCAGATGAGACATACATAGGTGAAAAGTTAATTACTTTTCATTTTTGGAAGATTCATGCCAGGTGTCCCCAGCCCTCCCCCTGCCAGCCACATAGCAAGGAAACTTGATCTGTATTTATGGCTGCTCCCCATGGTTTGCATTCCCACTGAGCTCTACCTCCATTCAATCAGTAGAGGCAGTAGATTCTCATAGGAGCAAACCCTACTGCGAACTGCACATGAGAGGCATCTAGGTTGTGTGCCTTTTATGTTAATCCAATGCCTTGTGAACTGTCACTGTCTCCCATCACCCCCAGATGGGACCATCTAGTTGCAGGAAAACAAGCTCAGGATTCCCACTGATTCTGGATGGTGGCGAGTTGTATAATTATTTCATTATACATTACAATGTAATAATAACATAAATAAAATGGACAATAAATGTAATGAACTTGAATTATCCCAAAACCATACTCTGCTGCCCCAGTTCGTGGAAAATTGTCTTCTATGAAAGTCGTTCCTGGTGTCAAAAATGTTGGGGACCTCTGATCAATGCAATAAAGGATCTACAACTTAACCATTAGATGAACTTTTAACATTTGCTATTGAGCAGAGAAAACACAATTCTTGTTGCCATTCAAACAGAATTCCATCTTGAATTAATAATTTTTTCACCTATGTTATTCAGAAAATTCACAAACAAAATATAGCAGAGTGACATGAGAAATGTTAATGAATGTGCTTTTTTATTCTCTGTGACCCCTACTTGCTCCATTAACCTCTATCTGTTTCTCACACCCACTTCAAGTAGGCCTGTAGATTTTCACTGTTCTGGGAATGGGAGCTGTGCAGGTTTTTAAGAATGGCAGCATTCTAAGATGGTCCCAAATCCCAGCCCCTGGAGTACACACATTTTATCTCAACAATTCCATCAAAAACTAGATGCTACTGGGAAGGGATTTTGCAGGTCATTAAAGTCCCAAATCAGCTAATGTTAGAAGATGGATATTATCTGGGTGGGCCTGAACTAATTACATGAGCCTATAAAACAGCGAGTTTTCTCTGGCTACTCACAGAAGAAAAAGTCAGGGAGATGTGTTCTGGTTGCCATGCAAGAAAGCAAACACCCATGTGGTAAACAGCCCTGGGGCCATGTGGCAAAGAACTGTGGGTGGCTCTAGGAGTTGAGAATGGCCCCCGGTTGACAGCTTAACGGAAAATTAGGACCCCAGTTCTACGGTAGCAAGGGAATGGGTGAAAAAGAATGAAAAGGAAAGGAGAAAATGAAGGAAGAAAACACTAAACACCAGATAAGAGCCACAATGTTCTCCAGCACTTTATTTCAGCCTGGTAGGACCCTGGACAGAGAATCCAGCCAGAAACTGTGAGATAATCACTTACGTTGCTTTAAGTCCCTATGTTTTAGCTAATTTGTTATGCAGCATAAAAAATGAAAATAGAAGCATGACCAGGAGCCGAAAGAGAGAGTGTGAATGCTGCTACTGAGTTAGTGACCAAAAGTGACCGTGTAGAGTGAGAAAGAACTGAGAGCGCCTCTGAGGCCAGATTAGCTTGAAGGACTGCACTCTGAAAGGAAGAGTGACTCTCCAGGGTATGTGAAGATGCTGTCAGAACAGTAACACAGTAACAATTTAAGCTTAATGGGTGGGTGCCTGAGGGATATTTCATGGAGTCCTCACATTCCTGCCTAATCCATGGAGAAGGACCCAAGAACCCAAGAAAACTTGCTACATGTCAGAGGAAGCCAGAGTGTCAGATCCTGAGAACCAGCTGGCTCCCCTGACTACCAGAAGCTCCATCAGCCTGTCTGATCTGGGGTGCCAGTGAGGAAGAAGGGGGTGTGTGGTGGGGAGGTAAAATCCTAAGACTGGACAATGGCTGCATTTGGCTGGATGAACCTGGTGGGGACTGGATTAACGTTCTTACCATTTGGGAGAAATGGAGCCTCAATAAGAATAGTTAGCCCACTATAGGAAAAATTTTAAAGTTGCATATTTCCTGCTTCAGATTGTGACTATGAAAGTTGTACAGTCATAAATCATTCTCAATTTATAGAGACATCAAAGAATAGTGAAAAGGGCACTGAGCCAGGTTACAGGAATTTGGATTCTGGCACTGTTTCTATTGTTGATTTTTAGGGTACTAGACATTCCATCACTTTGGGTTTCAGATTCCTCATCAGCCCGTGAAAGGTTTCTATCAAATAATACCTCATGTCTCCTCCAGCTCTAATATATTTTCTCCTGCTAATGAATGGAGCAGTAATGTTTTACACTCTCATTATTTAGAGTTTGAAATCTTTTAACCTGATGGTCCAACAGGAATCGGGAAGTTTTGCTATCTGGCAGTTTAAGTGATGATAAAGTCAGTAACTGACAGATGAGCCCTGCTGTAGTCACAGAGCCCTTAGGCACCTTACCTCACGGAGAGAGAGTACAGCCCGGTGGTCTCATTGCTGTCTCTCAGAAGGTAGCTACCGTCACATCCATTTGAGAGGAGAAGTGCTTCGGCTGCATGGCGTGTGAGGCTGCCGTGATACCACCTAGAAAGAGAGAACAGTGTTTTCACTCAGCCAAACCATGGCATGACCCCCCTGCACTGGCTTTTCCTTGCAAAGATTATCTAGCAATATTCCTCAAGATTAGCCCAGAGACCCAACTCTCAGCCCCAATATCAGGACAAGGAAATCCCTGGGTGGGGCCGAAAGGAGAGCAAGAGTTGACTAATAGTAGTGTGACATGGGTTGAATTGTGTCCTGGAAGTTCTTATGTTGAAGTGCTAACCTCCCAGTACCTCAGAATGTGACCTTGTTTGGAAACAGCATCTTTACCAAGTTGAAAGAGGTCATGGCCGGATGCGGTGGCTCATGTCTATAATCCCAGCACTTTGGGAGGCCGAGGAGGGTGGGATCACCTGAGGTCAGGAATTTGAGACCAGCCTGGCCAACACGGTGAAACCTCCATCTCCACTATAAACACAAAAATTAGTTGGGCGTGGTGGCAGGCACCTGTAATCCCAGCTACTCAGGAAGCTGAGGCAGGAGAATCACTTGAACCTGGGGTGATGGAGGTTGCAGTGAGCTGAGGTCGTGCCACTGCACTCCAGCCTGGAAACAGAGTGAAACTCCATCTCAAAAAAAAAAAAAAAAAATTAGGTCATTAGGGTGGACCCTAATTTAATATAACTGGTGTTCTCTTGTAAAAAGAGAAATTAGGAGACAGACTTGCATAGGGGGAGAACACCGCAGAAACATGACAGTCACTTGCAAGCCACGGGAAGAGGCCTGGAATAGACTTTCCCTCACGGCCCTCAGAAAGAACTGATCCTGTTGACACCTGGATTTTCGACTTTGAGGCTTCAGAACTGGTACCTCTTACTGTCTCTGTGGCCTTGAATCGATAGGAGGCAATCGATTTCTGTTAGTCAGCTGCCCGGTCTGTTATAGCAGCCCCAGCAAACTCACACAGTATTGCTTTCTATCAGAATTGTTTTTTAAAGTCCAAGTCAAAATGCTATAAGAATAGGCTTTGGCCAATTTCCTCCTCCGTTTTTTGGTCTCTTGCACCCTCTTTCAAGTGTGGTACCTTTTCATGGGGAGACCTCAGAGCTATAATACTAAAGTCTATTGTCATGAGTGAAAAGAATCTGGATGGAAGGAACCCAGATGTGTTATAGTGTGAAATAAACACCATCAAGTATTGTTTCAGCCTGAAAATTAGCTGAAGAACTAGGGAATGCCCAAGGAGATTCAAATTGATCTTTGTGTTTTAGAAAAGGTAATATGTATATAGGGTTAAAAAAAATCCAAATTGTTCAAAAGGAGACATGGCAAAACGTGTTTTCCTCATCCTTGGTCCTCAGGCTCCCTGCTCCTTTCCCAAGGACACCATGGTAATCATTTTCCAGTTCTTCCTCTTAAGGGATAGTGTACGCATCTGTCGGGATTTGAGTGTGTACCTCCACTCCTGATTCCACAAACATACAAACATTATTTATTATTTTTATTTTTTAGGCATATTGATCTGCACCATCTTTTTTTTCACAAATGACAGGTCATTCACATTCTTTTAAGTGTTGTCATGGAAACGCGCAATGTGATGATTAGGATTGTGGCCTCTGGGGTTGCTTTGCTTGGGTCCCAATTCAGGTGGTACCTCTTACTATCTGTATGGCCTTGAACACATTACTTAACCAATCTGAGTTTTGATTCCTCATGTTTAAAATAGTATGAGTAATAGGCATACCTCATAGGCCAGTTGTGAGTCCTGCACACATTAATGTGGATGATGTGCTCCATAAGCCTGGCGACTAAAGCAGCGCTTAGTAGGCGTTAATTGCTACCAGGAAGCCACTGAGATCCACAAAGCCATAACTTTCAATGTATCTTCTGTGGCATGACTTTCTTATTGCTCAGATATAATTTTTGGTATCTTTTTATTTAGATCAGGTAACAGAAAGCTAGATAACAGAGGCAGTTGCTGACTGCTAGGGTCCACAGTCAGTGAAGATGAAAGAGAGACAGGCAATTATACTAATAATGTCAGTGTGATGAAATACATGGTATTAGAGAGGTGTGTATAGTGTAAAAAGGTTTTGAGGAATAGCCCTGTTCTGGCTGTAAGGGATCTTGTTGTCACGAACCACACTGGTATCCACTGTGACATCTCTGTGGCATAAAATTTTGGCCTGAGTAATAAAGAGGAGAGTAAGTGCATCTGTGGAAGGAAATTTCTACATAGGTCTCCAAGATACGTGTTTTCTAAATCTGCATTTCCTAATGCATGTTTCTTAGCATATTTTATCTTTGGGGCAGAGATGCTTTCATCCTGTATTAAAAATATATTTGCTAGCTGAAAGCAATGGCATTAAACATTTTATAAAAATAATCACAGAGCTGTTTACCCAAAGCAGCTCCATTTGCCAGACAAGTTTAAATCTGTTCACTACAAAATGCTTTCAAAGAACAATTGGAAAATTATAAGTGAAGCAATAATAAACTTCAACTGAAGCTAAAATTCTAATTCTTTTTGATACGTGAAATTGCCACAAGTTCGTAAAAACTTAGATGTATTTTGCCAAGAATTAATTTTATAATAAACATTTTGGCATAAGGTTCAATTTGAGCCAGAGATTGCTTGTTTAAACCAACATTTGATTCACAAAATTCCAAAACATTTAAAGGATTTGGACATTCCTTTGGATTGTTTTCAATAGAATTGGAAGTATGTGTTTAAAGCATTTATAGAATTCTTCTGACATTTAATTATAGCCTGGTAACAGTTTTTACTAAGAATGTTTTAATCATTTTTAAAAATAATAACTAAATACCACAAATACATGAGAAATACTTGAGTATAATGCAAGAAGAATCACATTGTGCTGCAGTGTGGAAAATTCTTGGAGAGTGCAATTCCTTGGTGGCAGCTTTGCTTGAGTCAGTATTGCCTTTTCAGGATTTTACAGACTCCAGGGCAAGCCCAGGATAGAGCTTTCCAGGCAGCCACCTACATGCCATGATGTCAATGGTGCAATAAGGATCCTCATTCTTCAAATAGCTTTTCCACAAAAACCTAAATTTCCCCTTTTAATTGAGTTAAGCTTTCCTTTCCTGGAACATTTTGATTAGCATTTCTTCTAAGGGAATGAACATATATTCTAATGACATTGTGTATCCTTTGTAGAAATATGTCTACCTTTAATAAGGATGATTCAAGACTGTGTCCATAAAAGTTAAAAATAGAGTTAAGTTAATAGTTTTCCCACAATCAACTTTCTGCCTTCAATCATTGCTTCAGATCTGTGCAAGGCATTATGCTAGGCAGGTCAAAGGGAACAAAAATGGAAAAACTCCAGACTGGGTGGCAAGAAACCATTAATCCAGTCAGGAAGGTAAGACAAGTAGATTGCAAACTATAACCAAGAGAGAATGAAATACCCAAGGGGTGTTCTAAGAAGAAGGATCAAAATCAGGTTCCATGAATGAGCCAACATCCGTATAGCCTTGAAAGATAATGGTTTTATTTTTTAAGTGTCTATTACCCTTTATTCTGATTATAAAGTGTATGCAGTAAAAATTAAAATATATACATGTAAAGAAGCGAAAGTATAAGTGTTTTACAGAAGAGGAAAGGTGTTTCAAATAAATCATCTCGCTATTAACCAGAGAAATGCAAATTAAAACAATAATGTGATATTTTTCTTTATCCACCAGATTGGTTATAATGAAACGGTTAGATAGTATTAAGTATTGGAGAATTTGGGCAATGGCTATTATTGTCCGTTGTTGATAAGGTCTGAGTTGGAGGGGAATTTGCACATAGGGTGTGACTGAACCTGCACATATGACCAATGATTCCGCTTCTAGTTTCTGTCTAGTGAAACACCCACATACGAGCAGAAGGAAATATAAACAAGAGTGTTCACTGAAGAATTGTTAGTAAGAGTTAAAAATCTAGAGCCATCTTAAATGTTCACAAATATGGAGATGATAAAGCTGAGTGCTAAAAGGATGAGATTAGTAAAAAGTTAACCAGAAGTATTTGACAAGCTGTGAGCATATTTTTGGTTGCCAGGTAATGAGGGCAGGGAAATGGGTGCTATTTTTATTTTGTAAGAGGGTTCCAGGGATGCTTAACATCCTACCATCATACAGTTTTGAAGTTTTGAACAACCAAGAATTGTCTTGTTCATGATGTCAATTATACCCCCCCACTGAGAATCCCTGAAGATGTGTGTATATAGACACATACACCAAAGTTGATACATCCCCAAATATATTGTAAAGTTAGAGGAACTAGCTGCAAGCACCAAATGATACTACTTAGTTTTAACATGCTCCCCTATAAAAAAGCAACAACACAAATACACTTACATATTAAGATATGTAAAAACATAAAATAAGGGTTTAAAAAATATATACCAAATTCATAAGTATGATTTTCTTTGTAGAAGGAAGCAGACTTGGTTCAAAGGAGACTTTAAGGAAGGAACCAATTCAAAGGAACCAGAATTGTTGTCAACAAAGGAGACTTAAGCTCCACCAAATTTTTCTAATTTAGCTTATTCTTATAAAAAAGCTTCGATAGAAATTGAGTAACTACAAATTTAATTAGAAAAAAAGAAAAATGCTAATTTTTTCCTTAATCCAACATCCAGAGATAACCCTATTAATAATTTGCCTTATCCTTTCATTTATTCAGCTACTGTTTATTGAGTGCTTGGACTGGCCTAGGCACTTAGGTGAAGACTGAGGGTGGGGTGGGGAGAGAGAGAGAGCGAAAGAGAGAGAGAAGGAGAGAGGAAAAGAGAGTTCGGTTTCTTTCCATTAGAAGTCTGGTGGGGTTTGGAGCCGCAACTGTTCAGGGAGATATAACATGGGCGGGAAGGGCAGCAGCAAAGGTCTAAAAGTGAGAGAATGCCAGGTGTGTATGAGAATCAGAACACCACGCAGTCATGTGAGAATTCAAAGAGAATGATGAAGGACAGCAGTTGGGCATGGTGAGAGATGAAGCTGGAGGACATTGAGGCTGCATATGTGGCACTGGATACTGACAGTTCCTTGTCTGACCTTTACAGAGCCTCTTGCGGCTTAATATGCATATCCAATAGCTCATTACATAAAATCATAGTTGCACAGACCTTAAAGTTCCTATGATTAGAACTATATTCAATTATTTTTTTCCTAGATGGAATCTGGCTCTGTCACTCAGGTTTTGGAGTGCAGTGGCACCATCTTGGCTCATTGCAACCTCTGCCTCCCAGATTAAAGTGATTTTCATGCGTCAGTACCCTTAGTAGCTGTGACTACAGGCATGCGCCACCATGCCTGGGTATTTTTGTAGTTTTAGTAGAGATGGGGTTCATCATGTTGGCCAGGCTGGTCTCAAACTCCTGACCTTAGGTGATCTGTTTGGCGTGGCCTCCCAAAGTGCTGGGATAACAGGTATGAGCCATGTGCCCGGGCAGAATAATATTCAATTTTTAAAAATTTGAATATTCCAATTATTAGGGATAAGAGGCAGATTTCAATGATCTGAAGCTTATAAAATCTGGAGGTGTCCTTAAGAAAAATTATACAAAATTATAAAGTAGAAAAGAATATTTATTTAAAATGAGAAATCATGAATTACAAATTTAAAAAACTGAAAAATATCACAAACATTACAAAATTGAGAAAATAACTTATTTTTATTAATTAACTGTTGAATAGAACCTTATAATTTTTTTCTTATATTTTTACTGTCTGGCATTTGATTGTCTCTTCATATAGTAATAATTTAATAATATAATTTTCTATAGAGGGAATGGAACAATATTCAGTCTTTCATCTAGAACACTTTAAAAAAATTCCCGACAGTACAGAAAAGCTGTTTTCAGCTTCTCAATGTGACGTCGGTAATGAAGGTTTTACAGTTGTTGGTGAGGAGAGGCCATGCCTTTGTCTCTGGTAGTTTCCTCAGGTAGTCCTTCTGCTGCAACAATTTTTAACTTATTTTCTATGTGACCCCCTGGCAATTAGCAACCTCAGTTTTCTCATCCATCAAGGTGACTAGTAAGAATGCCTAGGAAAAAAACTTTTTTTTTGAAATGGAGTTTCACTCTTGTCAACCAGGCTGGAGTGCAATGGCATGATTTTGGCTCATTATAACCTCCACCTCCTGGGTTCAAGCAATTCTCCTGCCTCAGCCTCCAGAGTAACTGGAATTATAGCCATGTGCCACCACACTCAGCTAATTTTTGTATTTTTAGCAGAGACAGGGTTTCACCATATTGGCCAGGCTGGTATCGAACTCCTGACCTCAGGTGATCCACCAACCTCAGCTTCTTAAAGTGCTGGGATTACAGGTGTGAGTCACTGTGCTTGGCCAGAAAACCTTCTTACTTTCATATATTGGAACAATTTTCTTCTTTTATAAACTTTTTATACAGTTCTTTAGCTTTTACAGAAAAAAAGCTACAAAATTAGACAGTACATTATGAATATGCTAGACATTGCACAAGGTGCTAGGAATACACTTTTATGCAGCTAGGAATAGGTTCATTTTCCTGAAACTAAAAACAAAACCAAAAAAAATTCTTCCAATCTCATTTTCCCTGAGATGCAAAAAAGAGCAAGAAACTCCTATGTACATTAGAAACGATGTCATAGTCTCCATTTTCCCCAAGGTTCACACATTGTCATAATCATGTCTCAAGGCTAATAGAATCAACAGAGCAAAGACTGATCAGGCTCCAAAAGAATATTTGTGCTGGGTTTTTAAGATTATAAAAACCAGCAATTCACTTTGCAGGAAACTGTGGTATTATCCTTTCCATGATACAGTAAAAAACTAGGAAACACCTGCCCATTAAAGACTTTTCATAGCTGCCTCTTAGTAAGATACAGAAAATAAACTCAGCCACAAAGAATGCAGAGACTAGACTGAGAAAGCTGGTCCTCAGTTTAGTCTCCTTTTCTTTCATTCTGGGGCCTCTTTGAGCTAGAATCTACTGGAAAACTGCTCTAGAATAGTGGAAACTTCACAGTTTCTTATCCCTTGAGTTTTATTGTTTTAATTTACTAATCTACATTTATGCCTCATTTGTTCTGTCCTTTAAAGGAGAAACTTTTAAATTTTTTGAAGTGACTCACAGAATAAAATACATTTTACATCACTCATATATATAAACATACGTATGTCACAAACACAAAAAACAAAAAGTTATAGGATATAACACTTATCTTTCTATATGCTATTTACTTAATATTTTCTTTTCTCTTTATTTTGAATGAATATTGATGTGACCCATTAAATTCACTTTAAGCCTACTAACAGGTTTCACCTGGTGTTTGAACAACAATGCAAAGCCTTGCTACTCAAAGTATGAACCAATAGCATCAGCATCACCTGGAATCTCGTCAGAAATAAGCAACTGCAGTGTTTGAATAGTTTCTAAGCTCCAGTATTACTCATCCAATCTTTACCTATGTATTGCTAATGATAGGGAACTCAGTACTTGTACGGTATTGAGTTCCATATTTTCATGATTCATGGTCAGAACTCTTGGGCTACACTGAATTGCCATATTTTGCTGTATAGATGGCTTTCAGCAGATGGTTTCAGAGCTACTTCTTGGAGTTACAGAGATGAAACTTGTAAAAAGAGTTGAAAGCATTTAGAACGTACCTTCTTCTTCTCTTCCCATCATCTTCAACTTTTCCTTTATATATTTTTTGAGACGGAGTTTCGCTCTTGTTACCCAGGCTGGAGTGCAATGGCGCGATCTCGGCTCACTGCAACGTCCGCCTCCTGGGTTCAGGCAATTCTCCTGCCTCAGCCTCCCGAGTAGCTGGGATTACAGGCATTGCCACCATGCCCAGCTAATTTTTTTTTTTTTTTTTGTATTATTAGTAGAGACGGGGTTTCACCATGTTGACCAGGATGGTCTCGATCTCTTGAGCTCGTGATCCACCCGCCTCGGCCTCCCAAAGTGCTGGGATTACAGGCTTGAGCCACCGCGCCCGGCCCCAACTTTTCCTTTTATGACAGGCTTTCAGTTCCTTTATTATCCAGGGACCTTGTCACGCAGAGACCTCATCTCTTCTGAAAACATTTCCAACTTAAAACATCTATTTTAACATTAAGCTCTGACCTGCAAAACAAGCAGCACAGGAGCTTCCTTATAAAGCAGCCTGAGATTGCATTAGTTTCTTCACAATTGCATCATGCAGCTGATTCACACTGAATTTACTGATGATTAAAACTTCCAATTAGGTCATTTTCCTCATCTGCACTTAAAAGAGTGATGGTTTTATAATCAAGTGCAATAAGAAATTTTTTATTACTGGGAAATACCAAGTGAAAAGGGATGCTAATGAGCAGCCAACTTGGACCACACAAAACCTCAGGCCCCACCCTTAACCTGCTAAGTCTCCTGTGATTGTTATGCAGTACAGAGTTGAAGGAGCAGGCGCGGGAAGGAGTTTTGGGCCTGAAAACTTTAATTCACTTCAGTAATGTGAACAGTTTGAGTTCACAGAATTTGGCATCTGGAGAGAAGGGCACAGCAAAGAACTAAGTGACTTTTCAGCACCAATAAAATGGAAAAGAGAAGGATCTGCAGGTTAACATAGAAGAATCACCAAATAGCTGCTATCTCAGTGATATGGACAGTAAATATCATAGCATAGGAGAGGAAGCTCAAAGTGCGCTGAAATGATCAGGGAAAACTTCATGGAGGGGAAGATGATAAACTGTAGCTTGAAGAATTGAATACAGAATTCATTAGGAAGTGAGAGGCATTCCTAGAGGACAAATGACATAAGCAAAGGCATTAGCAGTGACATGTGCTTAATGTATATGGGCAACAAAATGCCTAGCTGGAGCACAAGGTCCCTGTTGGGGGGCGATGCAAAAGAACTCTGGACAAACTGGTGACACGGAAAGCAATCCAGCACTTTAAAACACATGCCACACATCCATTTAGATTGTATATTTCTTGATGACAAAGTTTCTTTGTAAGTCATGTCTACAGACAATTCACATAGTTAATGATACATTTTTCCCTGCCTGGAAATGATACATGAAATAGAACCTCTCAAGTCTGTCCCATCAGAATTATGAAGAGGACATACATTTCAACCCAAAGTGGGAACAAAAATTTCACACAATTGTGTGAAAGCAGCCAAAATGCCCTAGAGTTGAACAGCCAACCGAAGCATTCTTCTTTGGAAAATGTTCTTTTATTTCTTCAAAGTTGTTCTCATTTTTGTATGACACTGACACCCTCTAAAGTATGTAGACTAAAGATGACAAATGTATAACATATGTGCCACACCCCTTCTCTAAGGTTATACATAGTACAGCTAATTGATGTGTATTTCTTGCTGAGCCTATACTTAGCCTCACAGTCTTTCTGAACACAATGGTGAGAGAACATAAGATGAATCTATTAGTCATTCACACTCTAAAGGTTAATCTGTTCTTACCACTTGAACTATTCCATGGGATTGCTTGGCTGCTGATTTCATTCATGCATATTTGTTCATAAAGTTGGTGCTAGATAACTTTGATTTTGTGAAAGATAAAATGTTTGGCCCTCTATACTATTAGAAATCATGGGTTTAGGATAACAGACTGCCTTGTGTAACTTAAGAGCTGCCAGTGCTGCAATTTATATTAGAATTAGGCTGTAACATACCTAAGACAGACAGCGTTGCCCACACAAGCCTGTCAAGTCACATATTCACAAGTGTGGGCTTACTTTTCCATTGATAATAGCAATGGATGCTGTTCAAACAGAGAGAACCAAGTGGAGGCCATATAAAGAATTTTGAAAGTTCTTACACAGTCTCAGACAGGTGTAGTGTGATATACATGGGAGGCCAAAGAAAGATTCCCCAGAGTCTCTCCAATAGGGAGGTCTGTGATGGAACCAGCATGGCTATATTTTTAAAAATTACTCTTCTGAATGTCCATGTTTGCATGAGCTAAGAGCAAAGCTAACTGGTAAGGCCAGCTGCCCCAGGTTTTAGAAAACAGACCTGAATGATGACAGAGGCAGAGTATGTGAATATCTCATTGATCCATGAAGTAAAGGCAGGTCCCAAATTTTCTGGTAGGAGTCAAGGCTCAGCTAATGGAAATCAAAACTGAAAAGGAGGAGAGAATTCTGTAAGAGTTAGAAACCAGGATAAACCTGACCTTGAAGGAGTCTGAGAAATGAAGCAAGAAGCTCTGGAAGATGAAAACACAGAGACAGACAGAGATGGAGACTCAGAGATTCAGAGACAGAGTGGTACAAAACTCAGAGACAAGAAAGTCAAAGAGCTGCAGACAGACAGATAGAAATATAGAGACACAAAACTCAAGAGACCAAGGTAGACCCGCCAGCTCACAAAGATAGCCAGAAGCATATGGGGACAGAGACTTAGGGAACACACATGCAGACCCAAAGAGTGATCCAGGAGACAGGGCAGAGAAAACAAAGAGAGATAAAGATGCATCTTTAAAAATAAAGAGAAACCCACAGAGCCTGACCCAGCTGGACCGAGTTATCCAGGGAAGTCAGACTTGGACAGACCTGAGGGACAGAGCCACTACTTGTGGGAGGGGTAAAACTGCATCTCACTGTGCTGAGATCCTTCTCTTCAGTCCCCAGGGATGCCTTCACAGTGTAGGAATGGCTGCAAGATCAAAAGAGCACCATTGCTCCCCAGTAATTGAGGCTCAGGGAACATTTTATTTGGATTGGAAAAAACACTTCATGGATTGAACTTGAAAACACCTAGAATGACTAGGCAGGAAATGAAAATCAGAGGTTCTCTTAGGAGGGCTCATCTTCAAATAAAATCAAGCTTTATTCTGAGCTGAGTATGGTTACTCTTATAACTTATAAAGTGCTGGTTCAGGGTATTGGCTTCGAACTGTGGTTGCTATTGACAACCTACCATTGTGGGCTAGTACGGGAGTCAGAGAAGGTTACTTTCAGGAAGCTCCAGCTACAAGAACTTTAGGGTCTGTAAAAAAATACAAGGAGATTCTCGTTTCATTAGTTGTCTCATCTGTATTCCACAGTTCAGGTGATACCTCTAACCAATGTCAGTTTATTCCACCAGTGAAAACCACTGGACATAAGGGGACTGAGTGAGTCTGAATATGATGAATGCAAGTACATCATCAGTGTTGGTGCAGTGGAAAGCTCACTGGCTGAAGTCAGGAGCCTTGTGTTCTGGTCTTGGCCTTGACTCCACATGGAGCAATTCAACAAACAATTAAACATCTGCTCTTTATTAAGTGGAAAGTTCAGATGGAGAAGGCAAAGATGAATAACCCACTGTCCTGCTCATAAGGAGTTCACCATTGAAAGGAGTTTATTGTGCTCTAGCCTAAAGCAGGCGGCTGAACCTTAGTACCTCAGGAGTGACATCTGCGAAATGATTCTAAGATTATCTGGTGAATCAACCCAACACATACAATCAAACTAGTGTAAGTCAGAACTCTAGGAGCAGTAACCTGAAACCCAGGAAAATTTAGAATTTTATAGTGATAAAACAAATGGGCTGGGCGCGGTGGCTCCAGCCTGTAATCCCAGCACTTTGGGAGGCCGAGACGGGTGGATCACGAGGACAAGAGATCGAGACCATCCTGGCCAACATGGTGAAACCCCGTCTCTACCAAACATACAAAAAATTAGCTGGGCATGGTGGCGCGTGCCTGTAATCCCAGCTACTCAGGAGGCTGAGGTAGGAGAATTGCCTGAACCCAGGAGGCAGAGGTTGCAGTGACCCGAGATCGCGCCATTGCACTCCAGCCTGGGTAAAGAGTGAAACTCCGTCTCAAAAAAAAAAAAAAAAAAAAAAGCAAATGATGAGTTATAATATACTTGTAATTGTAAGAATTGAGGTTTTCAAATTTTCTTTGTACACAAAATCAATAAAACTGGTTTTGTTTTGATGTGAATCACTTATTTTGCTTAGCTCAATGAAATTACTGAATTTTACCCTTGTTCCTTCCTGACGATTCCCAGGTCAGCATTCTAGTTTCCTACTCACCAACCAGCAAACTGCCTCACTAATTAATCGTCTTGGCTCTAGCCCCATTGCCACCCATCATGCTGAACTACCACATTAATCTACCTAAAAACAAAACATTCCACATTTCTACAAACCTTTAGTGAGTCCACATTGTTCATTGACCAAAACTATTTTAGGCCTTCTGGAATCTAGATCAACCTAAATATCCACACGTTCACAGAGGGAAACAGGCTGGCCTGGAGCCGACTTTGAGACAGATCAAGAAGCAGATGATGGAAAAATATCCTACCATAAAGCAAAAGCAAAATTATACATAAAATATGACTACAATAAATCTCTCTCTCTCTCTCTCTCTCTCTCTCTCTCTCTCTGTCTCTTTGTGTGTGTGTGTGTGTGTGTGTGTGTGTGTGTGTGTACAGAGAAAAATACTTTAAAAACTGGAATCAAGATGAACAATGTTATTTTAAGTGGTAGAACATGGCTGACATTTTATTGCTTTTCTTTATATTTTGATGCTTCTCTTTATTTCTCTAATTTTTAATAATTAATATATATAACCATTATTTTTAACAATTTATTATAAATAATTTCAGATATACTGGAAAGCAGAAAAATAGCATAAATGTTATCTGCATTTAAATAATACTCATATTTTAGGCAGAATAATTTTTAACCTTCTGCCACATTTTAAATACAATGTTTAATTTGGAATATTTTAATGAACAGTTTTAAGGTAAATTACAGATATCCTGACAGTTTAACCCTAAATAATTCAACATGCATCTCTAAAAAGTTACATTCTTTTATATGAACATCATACTGTTACCAAAACAAGTGATTGCTCTTATGCTTTTTAAAGTTATAAACATTTTTTAAATAAAGAAGGTCTAACAACAGATAATGGGAGCAGATGCTAGTGGGCAGGGTCAGAGGGAGCATGACCGTGGAGAACACTGAGGTGAGCAAGGAACACCAATAAGGCCTGGCAGTGTGCACTGGGCTCCTGGTAGAGGCAGGTCTCTATCAGGGAGTAAGAGCTAGAAGTCTATGGGGTCAGAATAGGAATTTATCCTCTAGGGGAGTTGGTAGGAGCCAGAAATTAACACAGGCTTTAAAAAATGTCTAAGAGTATGGTAATGAAAGTAGAATTACAAGAGAAAAGCCAGGTGGAAGCTGCTCATAGAACGAGACTGATGGCGATAGAGACCAGAACCAGACCACCTGAACGCTGACGAACCAGATGGGTCCTGGGGATTGGGTGGATCTGAGCCCATGTGAACTTTTTCAATTCTGAATCCTTGTATATTTTGGTACCTTCATTCATTTACTCATGCCACTTTTCTCTGTAGAAAATGTCACCTTTTCTAACTTCAATTGACAAAAGTCCTATCAGTTCCAAGGCCATCTTCTCCACTTCCAATGTGGAGGAGATAGCCTTCCATGTGAGGCTGTTTTATCTAGACACTGTTACAGCCCTCAGCCCACACAACACTGCATTCTAGCTCCACATACATATGAAACCTCCCTTTCTGCAAAGCCACGCCTGCTTTTTTGTAGTCGCCTCTATGCCGCCTTGCCTGACGTCATCATTCAACAGATACATCTATGATTGAAGAGAAAGTGAATGGATGAAACAAAGTGACTCCATCCAACGTGGACAATCTGTGGGACATATTTCCACTTGTAAGTGGAAGGAAGTCGCCCTTCAGAGGAACAGAAAAACACTGCAACTGAAGAGGAAATTCACTTGAGTTAAAAAGAGATGGAACCGTACACTAGTTACATACTAATTATACAACCACAGAAGAACCACCTTCTGTTTTTAGAATCCAAGATTACAGAATTGTGCACAGAAGAGGAACAAGCTATATTGCTCTAGTTGGTGTCATACCTCTGTAAACAGGTTCAACTGAAATTTTGACTTTATGTCCCTTATCTGAATAAATTTTTCTAGTCCTGAAAATGAAATCTACACAAAATTCAATAATGCTCTGATAACTCGGATACTGGCCTAGCTTTGTGTGCAAGTGCATGCATATTATGTGAGGAACAGAAAGAATAATGTCTTTTATAGTAAACTTTGTTATAATCACAGAACTTTCTTTGCTTCTGTCAGTTCATATTAAGCACTAAGAGCATGTACTAGTATAATAAGACGAGAGAAATTTGATGAAAACCAGGAGGTTGCATTAGTGGTCAAGCATGAAAGCTGTGGAGCAAAAGCTCTTGGATTTGAAGGTACATTAGAATGGAACCTCGGGCATGTGGTTAAAACTCTTTACCTTTCTCGTCTGTAAATGGGGATGACAATTACTAACAATACCCACCTCACAGCAGTGTGTGAATTAAATAGGTTTACATGGGCAGAGGGCTTAAACTAGAGCCTGGCACATGATAAGCATCCAATAATTACTAATTGCCATTATAGAATGTCTATCTTCTACCAGTGGGCTCTATAAAACAGCACCACGCAGTGGAAAGCTCTGGGGTAAATTCCTAGGTGTGTCTGTCAGCTCCACTACTTACAAAGTCTGTGACCTAGATTGTATACCTATTGAAGTATACTAAGTATAGTAAACTTATTGAAGTCACCTTTTGTCTATGAAAGGAGTATGAAGACATTGTATTGAAAGTGTTACTGTGAAGGCTAAGTGGCATAATGCACGTGAATGGCATGGTGCTGGCACATAGTAGGTGGTCAGTCAATTAGACTATCACAGCAGGGAAACAACCTGGTTTGTGAAGTCAGCATAAATTTTGAACACAGACACTCCGAGACTGTAGGCAATCTGATTTTCCTGCTGTCGAGTCTCTTCCTATGTAAAGCTGGAATACCAGTGCCTTTTGAAGACCAGAACTAGTGTCCACAAAAAGCCCATCTTATAATAGGGACTCATTTTGTGTCTTATCATTTATTCCTTGGGTCAGCAAACCACCAACTGAGGGTCAGTTCCTGCCAGATACCTGTTTTAGTATGGCTTAGGAGCCAAGAATGGCTGTACATTGAAATGCTTTGGGGAAATAGGAGAATATTTTGTGACTCGTAAAAAAGTATATGAAATTCACATTTCAGAAAGTAAAGAAAGTTTTGTTTGAACACCATCGTGGTCATTTCTTTCTGTATTCTTTGGTAGTTTTTGCACAACGAGGGTAGATGTGAGCAGTTGAGGCAGAGATTATAAGGCCTGCGAAGCCTAAAACGTTTATTACCCAGCACTTTACAAAAAAAGCTTTGCTGCTCTGTGATCTACTCTAACCTTTTCTTACATATGAAGAGTAAGGGCCTAGAAACGAAGAATTAGTTATTAATTTATTTAAAGATTCAGAGCTTAGAATCTAGTTCTTTGGCACTGGCCAACCCAGCCAAACACTGGCACTTTCTTATACAACTTGAGATTTGAGAAAGTATATAAAAAAAGAGAATGCTTATTATGTTTCTCACTTGGAGTTATGACTGACTAGATCATTCGAATATTTAATTTTAAAGCAACCTAAAATATTTTCATTTTATTTCTTTTGTATTTATACTTACATATAGCTATGCTATTCCTACATTATCTTATAGTCACCTTTGTTAGAGCCAAAGAATTGCTGAAATTTTAAATAATTTAACTAGCTATTCTATACCAGTTTGTTACTTAGGTGATGTGTCTAGTATTTATCACTTGTTTTATTTTGCCATCTCTTCATTTTGCAAGCAGGAAACAGCCTGACCCACCTCCTGGTTCATGGTCCACCTCCTTCTCCTCCCATAATTCTCCACACCCCTCACTTCTCGCCTTCCCCATATCCCTTTTCCCCCAAGCTCTGCAAAGTTTAAGTGATGCTGAGCAACAATTTAAGATGGTTTTATTTCTCCTTTGCTTTTGGACACATTAATTTTTTTTTAGATGAAAGAAAATTAATGTTTTTAGGCTGACACTCTATAATGAGACATGGAAAAGCACTGTGTTACTGGATTTGGATATTTTAGAAAATAATCAGATGCCAGTAGGCTGAGCAAGTAGCATGCGTCCTACAAAGGGAAGTGATGGATTTGCTGCAGTTCAGGGCTCGGTGTACAGGGTTTACATATTCCAGAGCCTGAAAAAACAGAGACCCAACAATAAAGACTTCTGGTATTTCTTTAATTTAACCACTAACTTATGTGTTTATGTCTATCAAAAATATAAACAGAATGATTTATCTAAGTACTCAGTCTCTTAAAATACTTTAAAAATTAAGTCATGAAAACCAGCCACCTTTTATCTATCAATTATATTAAATCATTCTATTTTTATGGAGGTTTTTGGAAACAAATTAATCAGAAGGTTTGATAGAGATTCTATCTCACCAGTGGTTACACGTTCAAAGAAAAAGTCAGTATCATGTTAGAGTTATGCTCCGTATTCTGCAGAGGCAATGAGTCATTGTCAAGAGTTCTCAAATTGTACCTGTAAAAAGTGTATCTGTGAGGCACTGCAGGGGGAAGTACCGGCACAAGCTGGTTGTTAAATATTCAATTCAATGATGTTAAATTGTTGGCAGCTTGAAATTGTCTATAGCGGGAGTATTTATACCAGGGAACTAGGCAAATTCTAGAAATCAGGGCTTTCTTCAGCCCCCACCTCACCCCAGGTGTTTTTCCAGCACACTATTGAGTATGCTTAAATAAGTCATACACCTGAGGGTTCTTTTTGGGAGAACAGAAATATCTTAAAACTGATTGATGGCGATGGTTGTATCACTTGTAAAGTTAGTCAAAAGTATTGAATTGTACACTTCAAATGGGTAAATTTTATGATATGTAAAATATACCTCAGTAAAGTTACTAACTGAAATGCCCCTAAACCAACAAAATATCAACATTTATTAGTAATTTTAAGATTCAAGTACACACCCAGCAGACTTAAAATGAAAAATAAAGCCGCATTTACCTAATGCTTTTGGTAGATATATAGTCTATGCAATAATCGTCAACCCAGGGTCTCACTTTGTAATTACTTGGAGCGTTTGACAAGACAATGCCCACCCCCAGAGACACTGAAATCATTTGTCAAATCTGTGGTTTGGGTGTCAGAAAAAAATTTTTTTAAACTCCTTGGGTTGTTCCAGAGGACAGCCAACATCAAGAACCAGGACTGTAGAGCAATTTTCCCAGATAACTACAGGTTGCAATTGCTAAGAAATCATTCTCAGGTTTAATAAATGTTCAGGCCTTCTGAAATAGGGAAACCTGGATGTGAATGTGCCCTTTTGTCTTTTTTGCAGGGAAGTGGGTAACTTGGTTTTGTATTGAATGTCTATTCTTTGCACCTGGAGGACAGACACAGTCCTATTCCCCCCGTGGGGTTCACTTGTAGTTACTTCTTGCTATTGGCATCATGGCGGGGCATAGAAACAGCATCTAGTTCATCTTTGTCATCTAAGTGTCTTCCCACAGTACTCAACCACAGACTCTGGGTTCAAGGACTGTTTGTTTAACTAAAGGACCAGAACTGAATACATTCCTCTATCTTCTCCTTTGGGGTTTTCTATTACCGTGGGATGGGAATACAGATAGCAGAACATGCAAAGCACTGCAGCTTAATGATTCAGTAAGCCACGGAGGGCCACAGTTCAGCTTTAGTGTTTGGACTTGGTGACACCTGTGTTGGATGCTCAGCGAAGGGCCTTTTACCTCTTCTGTTTGGGGATTCAGTCTAGAGGGAAAGAGAGATTCTAGAGCTCTGGCTTCCCAATAAGAGGAGTTTTCTGTAATGGAAATTTCAGGTGTTTTAGCTGATTTGTCAAATGAAGGTAGAGTTCAATTCTGATATTTCAGTTTTATAATCTAAAGACACGAATTTTTAATAAACTTTTACAGTAATACAGCATTAAAAAGATACAATCTCTGCATCCTTAACATGGAGAGATTTCAACTCTATTTTGGTTTTTCTCTGGTTAAGGACATAGCTTGTGGCAGGCTGGACTCCAAGCTTTGCTGTGTAATTGACGTATGACTAGCAAGCAAGTTATTCAAACCTGTTTGGTGCCTGTTTTCATCCTTCATAAGATGAAGATGACAACAGTTCCTATGTCATCGGATTGTTATGAAGATTTAGAGCTATTTATCCACACAGAAGGTACAGGTTTTGCCTCTCCTCTCGCACAGGTGTCAAAGCCACCCTCCTGGGGATATTCCCAGTGCCTTAGGCAGAAGGCTCAGTTTCTCTAGGAAATCCCCTGTTCCTCTCTTGTGTAATACTTGCTTCTTTTATCAAATACCCAGATGAGTTGTCTCATCTGGGTCCCTTAAAGACAGAACTCCAATGACTCCACCTACCTATACGTACCTGTCTGAAGTAGAAATTTAATCCTCTTCCTAAATTGTTGGTATTTAAAGGCTCAAAGTTGCCCCTCTGGACATACATACAATGTGAAAGCTCACAAATGCAGCATCAGGAGAAAGGAACACATAAGCGAGACTGTTGCAGAAACTTCCTCATTCTCTGTCTTTTGAAAAAGTCCCTCTCCCTTACACAGAATGTAGGGTGTGCTTTCTGTTTATCTTACCAGTCCTGTTTATCAACGCAGTCCTTTACTGTTCCTGGGTCAGTGCTGGAGACTTTTGAACAGCACATTTATTCATAAACCAGAGCAACATCAAGGAAGCAGGCAACATCAACTCCTACATCCCGATACGCCCTGTTCTCAAAGAATGTCCAACATTTGATTTTTTTGCCCATTTTCTCAAACTACTTGTTTTCATGCCTAGAAAAATAATGCATGCTTTTCCAGTGGGATTAGACCTGAACAGGAAGCTACCTAACAGATACAAATGAATAAAGTGGAAAAAAATAGAAGGTTGAGGTGGCAGAGGGCAACGAGGCACTGAAGACAGTCATTAATCAAAGTGAGTACGCAGGAGGGAGTACCGAGTCAACGTCCACCCACCAGGCACTTTGAAAGGAGATCGGCTCCCTTACCCCAAGTCCTGGAGCAGCTCAGCTTCTCCATCGGATCTGCTCCACAGATCTGAGGGATCCTGGGTGCTCATCTTCCCTTCTAGAAGTTCTGCTCTGCCCATTCGCACCCTTTACAGAGGCAGAGAAGGAGACAAGTTGGCTGCTCCTGATACCCTCTTGCTCTGTGAGACAGCAGCCTTCCGTGGCTCTGAGTCTCCAAGGCAAGGAAGTGAAACTCGGTTTCTTACTCCTCCCACCACCACCACCACCCTGGCCTGGAGGCACTGGAAGGAGTGTGCTGTCAGTCAGGAAGTATGCAAACTTAGGTAGTTACCTCTGAGGACACCCACCCTACATCACGCAACGATCAAAGGAAATGAAGAGTTGACCACCCCACCTGGGACTGGATGACAATGCAAACCGCTTGTATGAGGCCAAACACTAGGTTCTCCGTAATGCTGGCAGCCTCTGGTTTGTAGGGAAGGATGCGTGCACTCTTTCATCCCACCTTCGTTCTGTCTTACACACCAACACAGGGAACACTGAGGAAGCTTCTATATCAGGAACACCCTTAGAGTGAAGGAAAAAAACCAGAATCAAACCACAAGTTTGACCCCTGAAATCTGGTGTTTCAGCACTTTCGTGGTATTTCTGTTTAGTTACCCCGAACTTCTAATACATCCTTGATGCTCCGAAGAGGGATGATTCAGAGACAATTATTTTTTCCTCCATGGAAGGATTAGGAGAGAAGGTAGGAAAAGTTACAAGTGGCCATTCTGTTACCCACCTAATGGGGCATATTGGAACTCCTGGAGTCTTTTTTTTTTGAGATGGAGTCTCGCTCTGTCACCCAGTCTGGAGTGCAATGGCTAAATATGGGGTCACTGCAACCTCTGCTTCCCAGGTTCAAGCAATTCTCCTGCCTCAGCCTCCCGAGTAGCTGGGATTACAGGCACCTGCCATTAGTGCTGATCCTCAATTAGCCCACCCAGCTAATTTTTGTATTTTTGTAGAGACGAGGTTTCACCATGTTGGCCAGGCTGGTCTTGAACTCGTGATCTCAGACGATCCGCCAACCTTGGCCTCCCAAAGTGGTGGGATTACAAGTGTGATCCACTGTGCCCGGCCTGAACTCCTGGAGTCTTTGAGTGCCAATTTCTTCATGGGCTTACTCACACCTGAATGGCTTTGTGCCCAGATTCATGTGTAGATTCTATCTGCTGAGAACGCTAAAGGGCAGTGACTGAATCCTTGAGAAGTAGGACAAAGTGCAGTATCAGATGAGTCAAGAACGTATGTTGCTTCCTGCCTTTTCTATGTACCTATGGGTTTGTCTCTCTCTCTCTCCCTTTCTCTCTCTCTCTCTTCCTATCTCTACTCTTTGACTCACTCAGCACTCACTAGGGTGCTCTGTAACTTGTTCTAACAGTGTAGCCCGAGGACCAGCAGCACAGCAGAGCTGTTCCTAAAGGACTAGATGATTGCAAGAGGCTGCAATGGTTCCATTCTTCATGTTCCTCCTTATTACCACTGTTCACCCAGGATCGGTGAGACCCTGAGTAACACTGGCTGCCAGTGAGAAATTCCTGAGTGTCGAGAGGCAGCCTGCAGGAGACTTACTTCTGATAAGACATGTGTAAGCACTTAAAATTCTTTTGGCTACAGTTCGTTCACAGAGGAGGACAGGGCCCACTTGAACAGAGAGGCCAGGGCAGGCCAGGGAGGTACTGAATATGCACACTGCAGCGACAGAGAACAGCCTGGGCCCTAGAGATCCTGTTCCCTTTCTAGAGCCCTACAGCCCTTTATTTGGTGTTTTAGTATATATTTAATTCTCATTTCAGCAAATTCTGGTTATTCTTTTTCTTAACTCTTTTGGAAGCGCAAGTAGCAAAATTTTCTAAATGGTCCCACTTTTTTGTCTCAATTTTCCTGCCTTTGTCCCTTTGTCATGTTGCTGTCCTGTCTGTTGCCCTCTCCTCTGATGTCATTGTTCCATTTTGTCACTTACTCCATTTTCCCCAGAATCCCTTCCTTCCCTACCACCCCACCCACCCACTAACCACACTTAGTTTTGCAGTGGTAGCAGCTGCAGGAGGCTTACTAGAGAGTTTCGACAAAATGCTGGACATTCATAAAAATATTTGGTAACACATGATTTACATTAGACTGTTCAGATGATAGAATTCTTAAGTATTTGGTTATTTATTTTTTAGAGATGCCGAGGCTGGTCTCGAACTCCTGGGTTCAAGCAATGCTCCTATCTAGGCCTCTCAAAATGCTGAGATTACAGGTGTGAGCCACTGCAGCCTCTCTAATGTTTTAGCGACTTTTGCTTCCAAGCAAGTACAAGGTATGTTTTTAAAAATCACATAATTTACTTATTATGTCAAGAAACTCTTTTTAATGGTGCTGGTTCACAGCACTGAATTTTTTCCACATGCGGATTAGAGGTTTCTTCTCAGTGGTAATTTTAAATAGAGTTCTGCTGGATGCCTTAGACCCTCAGTCACGTCTGTTGTGTCCAAATCCCAACTTCAGACAGAGTCTTGAAAATCCAACGCAAAACAAGGAGTGAGTTTAATCCAGCAAGGGGTCAGGGTTAAGGGGGAGGTTGCGGAAATATGTCCCCAACTCCACATTGTATCCTCAGCTCCAGCGTTCTATGGGGCTACTAGATCTGGCTCTTCTTGCCCAATGCAAATACTTCTAATGACCTGTCCTTATTCCAGGGCTCCCGTCTGACTGAGGCTTTCTTAGAACTTGGAACAACGTTCTTTCTACCCAATTCCTCCTTTCTTTTTCTCCCTCCACAGATGTCAGCTTATCCTGGATTGAATCATGGCCTAAATTTCCCCTAAATTTCCTGTCCATCTGGAACCTTAGAATGTAACCCTAGAATGTAACCGTAGAAAGAACATTGTTCTAAGTTCTAAGAAAGTCTCAGTCAGACCCATGGGGAGCCCCAGAGCAAGGACTGGTCATTAGAAGCATTTGCATTGGGCAAGAAGAGCTGATCTAGTAGCCACAACATGGCTGTGAGCAGCCAGGGAGAGCCTTGGCGTGAGTGTTGGCAGCAGAACTAGAAGGCACCATCTTCAGGCACACTGAAGACATCTGCCAGAAAAAAACCAGCAGAAATCTTCCCAACCACACTTAAGACATCTGCTAGAAACAAACCAAGCAGAAATCTTCCCAACCTTCCTCTTTTCTTCTTCTTTATTTCTCTTCTCTATTGTTTTCCCACCTTTCACTTTCAACACTCCATCTTAAACTCCATTCTCACCCTCCTTTCTCTAATGTGAAGTGGTTGTTCTATTTGCCAGTTCAGACACTTGGTTTAATTCCTTGAGATCACTTCAAGTATGAGAAGGTTCTACAGAAGTAGCGCTGCTGTGTGGTTCATCAGATACGTTTCAGGAAAGATGAAGAACAAAGAGTCCCCTGAGGTAGAGGGGAATCCTTGTCCTGCACCCACGTGTCCTAGGGATCTCCTTGTAGAAAAAGTTCCATTCTCCTAGGATTTCCTGTCCCCCATCTACCGTATGTCTGAAGTAGTGCACAAGAGCCACAGAAATGGATCAAGCTTACAGCTTCTGTGGACTTATCTCAGTTTCTACCAATATTCCAGCTACTCTTTCATTTAAATACTGATAACAACTGTCATCACGGTAAAACAAATAGATGTTTAACGTTCTCCTCACTCTCTTCCATCAGACCTCCCCTCCTCCTTCCCCTCCCTGAGCTTGGCTCACTGTGGGCTCAGGCTTTACCATTGCTTTTTGCTCTTCCTGAGTCTCTCTTCCTCCAGATCTCACTGTGGTGCTCTCACTTCTGTCGGGGGTTTTGTTCTAAGGTCACCTTCTCAGAAAGAGCTTCCTTATCCACCATATCTAAAATGCCTCAAGCCTATCATTTCTATTTCCTTCCCCTGCCATATTGTTTTTCAAAGCTCTTAATATTGGTAGAAAATAATTTCATACTGGTTCATAAATAGTCATTGTCCTGTGGTGGTTGTAGAAGTCCTGAGCCCCTGAATGTCCCTCAGTCATCTTAGCCATTTCTATCCCTCCCGGGACGTCGATTGCTGTGTAACTGAAAGGGGCCTTTAGAATCCTGCTCTGGAACCAAGGTCAGCATCACGTCAGTTCTTATCCTTCAGTGCCTGTGGCAAGCTAGTTGTATATTTAGCAGATATATTGAGGTATAATTTATATAACATAATGTTCATTTCCTTTAGGTGTATAATAATTTTGATTAAATTTGCCGAGTCATGCAACCATCATGGCAATACAATTTTAGAATGCTTTCTATCACCCCCCGAAGATCGCATCTATAACAGTCTAAATACCAGTTGTTTTTAGCTCTACCTGAAATTATATAGAATATTTGCTTACTTGTGGCAAATTCACTCGGTGGATGGATAGATAGATAGATGGATAGATAGATGATAGATAGATCTCACATTCCACATGCTGCCCTGCAATGTGACCTTGCTGCTCCCTGTCGAGAAGTGGTACCTAACTCCCCTCCTTGAATCTGTGAATCTGGCCTGGTCTCTGTAATTCACTTGTGACTAACAGAATGTGATGGAGGTGACATAGGGTCACTCTGAGGTTAGGTCAGAAGACTCCTGGCAGTTTCTCTCATGGTCTCTTGGAATGCCCACACTCCAGATGTTACTTTCAGGGTTTCTCCTTAGGAACCTAGCTGTTATACCTCAAAACCCAAGACATGCAGAATGCCTCATGTGTGTGCTTCGGTCAACAGTCCCAGATAAGCCCTGCCTGAATCATCCTAGTCCAGGTGCCAGACTTGATCGAAGAAGCCTCCAGATGATTCCAGCCTCCAGCCATTCAAATCACTCTCTCCTAGTGGATTGCATCTCGCCAGCTGAGGCCCCAGACATAAAAGAGGAGAGACAAACCATGCCCTGTTTGAATTTTTGGATCTAAAGAATACATGCACTTAATAAGATATTTGCTATTTAATGCCACAAAGTTTGGGATGGCTTGTTAGCCAGTGATATGGTTTGGCTTCGTGTCCCCACCCAAATCTCATCTTATAGCTCCCATAATTCCCACGAGTTGTGGAGGGGCCTGGTGTGAGATGGTTGAATCACAGATGGGTCTTTCCCATGTTGTTCTCATAATAGCGAATAGGTCGCACAAGATCTGATGGTTTTAAAAATGGGAGTTTTCCTGCACAAGCTCTCTTTTTGCCTGCTGCCATCCACATAAGACTTGCTCCTCCTTGCCTTCCGACATGATTGTGAGGCCTCCCCAGCCATGTGGAACTGTAAGTCAAATAAACCTCTTTCTTTTGTAAATTTCCCAGTCTCAGGTACATCTTTAAGAGCAATGTGAAAATGGATGAATACAGCTAGCAATAGATAACTGAAACACTAGCCTATCACCTGGATCTCTGTCTAGAATGTGAGCTCTTAGAGGCAGGGACTTCCAGAGTCTTAATAATCTTATATATTTGATAGTTACTTTTATGTGTCAACAGGTTGCCCAGATAGTTGGTCAGATGTTATTTGGGGTGTTTCTGTAAAAGTGTTTTTGAGTAACTTAACATTTAAATAGTAGGCTCTGAGTAAAGCAGATTGCTCTCTATAATGTGGTGGACCTTATCCAATCAGTTGAAAATTTGAACAGAACCAAGAGACCAAACTCTCCTGAGCAACGTAATTTTCAAACAGACTGAATCTGCTCTTCATCTGCAGCCTCAACTCTTCCTGATACTATAGCAGACAGCTTTTGGACTTGAACTAGGTCTCTGGCCTATCAGCCCAACCTGTAGATCTTGAACTTGGAAGCCTCCATGATTATGCTAAGGCATTCCTTATTTTACACACACACACACACACACACACACTCTCTCTCTCTCTCACACACATACACTCTCACACACATATACACAATCTCACACATTCTCACACACACTCTCACACACTCACACACACATTCTCACACACACTGTCTCACACACACTCACACACACTCACATTCTCACACACTCTCACACTCACACACATTCTCACACACTGTCACACTCACACACACACACTCCACATATATACATCCCATTGGTTTTGTTTCTCTGGAGAACCTTCACTGATACAGTATTCATAGCCCCTAAAATGGTGGTTCTCAACTGGGTCCTCATTTTTGAGGTGGGTTTCATTGTTGGCTGTCATAACTTGGGGAGCCTACTGGCAGTGTGCAGTGTGCAGTGATGCTGAATATCTTAGTGTGCAGTAGAGCCCTTAACAATAAAGAATTATCTGGGTAAAAGCGTCAGAAGGGCTACCCGGTCTACCTCAAGCACATTTCTTTTTCTCACTTTAAGAGCATCCTAAAAATCATGATACAGTAAATCCACTGAAGGTAACTATGCAAAGTCACCTATCTAACAAGAGAGCTAAAGTGAAATAAAAAGCCAGCCCTTCCCAGAAATCACTGGGGAGGATCTCAGGGAGAAAGGGCTAAGACCTTACCTTTTCTACGAGCGACCTGAGGTCAAGTGAGCACAAGTCAAGGAACATTAATGGGATATTGAGGTCACTCTTCATTTGTGTCTACCATATGCCCTGTGCCCATGCCCATCGCTGGCCTGACTTGGATAATCAGTTCTACATGGTTACAGGAAGCCAGGCTGATTGGTTCACTGGTGACATTTCCCAGCAGACAGTGTTGAAACAACTAAAGCTTTGCCCACAAAGAAGAAATACAGCCACTCAATGGTTCTAAAAGAACAGCTCCCCCTGTTGGTGCAGGCTATATTCATCTTTTCAAATGAAAAAAATAAATAAATAACATATTTGACTAGATCACAATTTAGAAATATTTAGGGGACTCCTGAAGGTCTAGAGAGAGAAAGCTGTGACCAGTAACAGCAAACTTAACCAGGATCCATAACATATAAAAATATGTTTCTTTAGATTATGAGTGCTCACAATCACTTTTATTTGTATATTATGAACATTATGTTATTGAGGTGAGCAGGTACATTATTCTTGTTATTCTTGTTATTTTTTAATAGATAAGAAAATTGGAGCTCAGAAATGTTAAGAAAATGGATAGAAATTAGTAGCACCAGGAAGAGAATTTATGTACATCAGTCAGTGTCTAGTTAAGAGAAGAGAAGCCACTGTAGACATTTAGCTGCCACTGCTGGTCTGTGAGACCAGAAGGACATAACTCTGTTGATGGGGCTGAAAACTGGCACTGAGGCCTCTGGAGCAGGCAGCTGCCCACCATTGCTGTGGGCTGCTCCCACTGCTGAAAGCAGAGCCCAAGGAAGAAAAAAAAAGATTTCTACCCTTCTCCCTGTTAGCAAATTCTTTCTGATAGAGAGCTGGCAAGGGAATTAGTGAAATGTAGTTTGTGGGCTTCCAGCCCCCTATGATACCAAGGGAGGAGAGGAGATCAGAAGTGGGGCTGAGAGCCAGTGGATGAATAACTAGCACAAAACATTTACTGGAGGCTTTTTTTTGCTCTGCCTCATTCTCTCCTGTTCATCAGGGTATGCTAAATTGCTACTTCAGACAAACCCAAAATTTAACACTTCAACACAGAAGAAGTGAAGTTCTTACTCACATGACTGTGAATAATGTGGGTCACTATCCCCATCCCAACCCTAAGGGTCCTGGGTCACTCTCGACCCCATCCCTGGGGGTTTAGGGTAACTCTCCCCACCCCATCCCTAGGGGTCCTGGGTCACTCTCTCCACCCCATCCCTGGGGATCCAGGGTCACTCTCCCCACCCCATCCCCAGGAATCCTAGGTCACTCTCCCAACCCCAACCCACAGACTGGGTAGCTTACATGCAACAGAAATTTATTTCTCACATTTCTGGAGGCTGGGAAGTCCAAGATTAAGGCACCAGCAGATGTGGGATCCGGTGAGGCCTCATTCATGGTTCATAGATGCTGGCTGTCTTCTAGCTGTGTCTTCACATGGTGGGAAGAGCTGGAAGCTGCCTGGGACCTCTTTTACAAAACACTAATCCCATTAATGACGATTATGATCTTACGATTTAATAACCCCCCAAGGCTCCACCTTCAAATACCATCACATTGGGGATTAGGTTTTACACAGGAATTTTGTGGGACACAAATGTTCAGTTTATGGTAAGGAGTGAGGAATGACTTGCCTCTGCTGGAAGGATCTGTCACTGACATTGGTTAGAATTGCTGGTTTCTGGTGATAATAAGAAGCAGACTGACTTCTCATTTGCTGTATCATTGTTTCTTTATTTTTTATTTTTTTGAGACAGGGTCTGAGTCTGTCACCTAGGCTGGAGTGCAGCGGCATCATCTCAGCTCACTACCATGTCTGCCTCCCGGGCTCAAACTGTTCTCCCACATCAGCCTCCTGAATAGCTGCGACTACAAGCATGTGCCACTACACCAGGCTTATTTTTGTATTTTTGATAGAGACAGGGTTTTGCCATTTTTTCCCAGGCTTGTCTCGAACTCCTGGGCTGAAGCAATCCTCCTGCCTCAGCCTCCCAAAATGTTAACAGGTGTGAGCCACTATGCACAGCCTGTTTCTTTATTCTTATTGACTGTAATAGGGATTAAAGTTCTCCCATGCACCTCCACACCTTTGTGTGTCACTGGTAAAAAGATTCTTATATTAGGAGGAAAGTTACTCTAAGTCACTTTTGATTTCCCTTTTAACTTTGAAATAATGTGACTTTTTTGAAACAAATACTCAGGATTGCTGAAGCTAGCCTGCACAGGTGCATAATATATATTAGGCTTTCTGCTGAACTGGGGATGATTTGTATTTAACCAAACACCTCTTAACACAGCAAATCAACATGCCTTCAGATAGAGCAGTGTTTATACATTATTCCAAGAATGTTAAGAAAGCACATGTTTAAGTGTGGTTTAAGAAGAGTGCTGTTTTGTGTGTCTCCTAATTTCCCAGAACTTCACTGTGGCTTTCTTAACAGGTAATGCAAACAGATGAAGTGGTATTATGCTCCCTTCTGGAAAGCCTTTACTTCAGCACTTACTTCACCATTTTTAGACACTGTGTCTTAAAAATATGTGAACATGTGCATTTGCAGGTTAGCGTGGCAGATGCTGTTTGCGCTGGTGAAGCAATGCACCATCTGCATGGAAAGGTCATGCTTGATTGTGTCAGCACTGATTTCTGAGTAATGAAAGCCCAGTCAAAAATGAAACGTCAAACACACCAGCTTTTGCATTTAAGTCTGCAAAAGTAGCTGCTAACTCAACCAAATGAAATTAAATGAGGTGACACACTTTTGGATCCTGTGTGCCTTATCCAAACACTTTTGGTCGTCTTGGTTCAACTTCATCTGAAAAGATTGCTCTATTAACTAATGGGAGCTAATGGCAAACAACAAAGATTATTCGACTAACTGGCCAGCTGAATCTCCCAGATTTTTAGCTTCCAGGAAGCACCAGGGTCAATCCAGCTTTTGAAAATGGGTAAAACTTGAAATCACTCGTGATAATGCGCATGAAATGGAGCAGCTCAGCCAAAATGTCGGAACGTTTGGTCTACCTTGGGGTAGGACTTAAGAAATGAGTAAGAGGGATCTCAGAGCTTTTCATGGAGAGTGTCTTAGAGGGAACCTACCTCAGTTCCCCTGTGGAACAGGTTGGGCAAATGGGGTTGGAAACAATTCGACACTTGCCTGAGATTTCACCCCTCCTTACAGGCGATCTGGCACTTCTGACTGAGCCCAATTCTTTCCTTACTGAGTCCAGCAAAACAGCTAACTTTAGTGCTTTCTTTTAAATCACAAAATGTTTTCCAGGCCAGCATTGAATTAATAGAAAACTTGAATCTCAGATATATGTTGTTTGTCTATCTGAAGCCTGCGTAAACAAACTCCGCGGGAGTAAAAACTGCCTTACAGGTCTTCATATGACTTACTTTGAAACCCTATCAAAATAATTATTTCTTAAAATAGCCCTGGAAGCAATGAAAATTGACATTCTAGAAAAAATAATGTCAACTATTCCCCCTCCCTCACCCCCACTCCCATCCACACCCCAGGTATTTAATTTGTGGATTCGCCGTGCGGCCTTGTGCTTAACTACACCTCCTCCCCTCCGCTTCCACAGGCAGGACCTCTGTGATGAGGATATGCTACCACTAGGTGGCAGTAATACCACGTTGGTGGGCGGGCCGGGAGCTGTTTTCTCTCAAGTCAAGATTAGACCAATGCTTTTTTTCCTTCCTATGAAAGTATAGCTCTTCATCAAAGTAGCAGAATTCAAGTGACACTACCCAGCACTACATTTATAGAAGATACCTTAAACGCCGGACTATTAAACTATTAAATGAGTCAGGTATAATTTATTCCTTGTCTCACCAAGTTTTAAATTGTTCAATTCTTCATACTGCTCTCTTTTCCCTTTAAAGCTTTCAGACCTTTGCTGAAAGAATTCAAATGAGTAGGAAGTGATTGAAATCTAAAAATTTAATTTCATACCTAAAAATGATTTTCATTCCTGTAATCGCAATATATTTTAAGCACTTACTTTTTCCTCAGCTCATTTGGTAAATATAAATCTTCAATGCCTTTCAATTTTCATTTAAAATAAGGAATGTGGTGACTCTATAAAACTGCTGACCTAGAGCCCTGTCACAGTAACAGTGACTGGAAATAGTGAAAATTCTTCAGGGTTCTCAGTGTTACAGTGAAGGCAGGTTGGGCACAGCTCCCCGATTACAGGGACAATGCCTTAGCCAAGCAATAGCTAGATTTTGTTACTGTTCCTGACTGGCCCGTGGGTCTGAGGTTCCTCTATTAATCATATAAATATAGGTCTTTGGTATTTTAAATATTTTAAGGGTTGTAAAGAGACATTTCTCTTAGCATGTAAATGGTTTTGTTTTGCCTATCTGAAGGAGATATTACAGAGAAGACTTTTTTTTTTGAGATGGGGGGGGTCTCGCTGTGTTGTCCAGGCTAGTCTTGAACTTCTGGCTTCAAGTGATCCTCCTGCCTTAGTCTCTCAAAGTGCTGGGATTACAGCATCAGTCATTGTGCCCAGACACAAAGGTGAATTTTATCTAGAAGATAGGTGGGGGATGGAAGCAGGAGGAAGAACAGAATTGTGAGGAACTATGAGCGGTTTAGAAAAAAATGTGAAGAGAGCAGGAAAACTAAAAAGGAGGGTACTGACAGGATGGTGGGGTAGGTGACCGAATCAGTAATATGCCCTAAGCAAAAAGGGTGAACCTGGCCCTGAAGGGGGTCACATCAGAGCAAAAAATGAAGGCTTCAGAAGAGCCTGGAGGCAGCAAGAGTGGAGGTGACATACTGGAAGCTGAAAGCCAAGGGCTCCAGCAAGACCTCCCCCAGGGCAGGCTGTGCACCACCTGCCTCAAAATCCCCACAGCACAGGGCCCTGGAGTCTGCACCTTGGACAGTTGCCCCGGGTAATTCTGACAACCAGCAATGGTTGAAGATCATCAGAGTCTGTGGAAGAGCCTGCAGAACAAAAGTGGTGTGGTGATGGGTCTGTGGGCTCCTAGGGCAATGATGAGCGTTGTAAGCCTGTGCCAAGAACACATGGCACCTCATGACCTCACCAGCTATCCAGGTTTGTGTCAGTCAACACCCGTCACAAAAGAAGGCTGTCATTCTTTTCAGGCTTAGAGGTATCAACTAAGGAACCTCAAGCTCTTTTGTCTCAGCATCTCTGGGTTGCAACTCAGCTGAGATTCAGCATGCTGGCATCAGGAGTTGGTGGTTCCCTGTGGAGATTCTCCAAGTGCTCTCAATAGACAAGGCCTTCTTAGGGGAATTGGTTGCTCGATGACTCTGATGATCCAGAGGTCCCATGGAGAGGGACTGAACTCGACCTAGGCTTAGGCTTCAGACATATACAAACCAGTCTGACAGACAAGGGCAGATGGAAAAGGGATGGAGCTGGACTTCTGGGAGTAAAAAAGAGAGTCCCTGGGAGGAAGAATCCTTATAGGCGAGGATTCATGGTCTCAGAGCCAGGAGCAGGCAGGTCTTGGTGGTTTGTTCTTGGCTTTAACTCAACCTAATCTTGCCTACTCTCTAGCAAGACTTTGTGGAAGGAAAAGGCATGGTGACGCTCAGTAGTGGTATTGCTTCCTAAGTGATCCAGGTCACCTCAGCATGTTGGATTGAGGGGATCCAAGTCCCCTAACCCTTTCCTTTAATTAATGAAAAGAATAAATCCTCCAGGCTTCCATATCTCACTTGCTGTGGTCAATCCAGTGATCTGACAATCCAGTGAAATTTCCATGAATTCTGGGGTTTCACAATATCATGGCTTCTGTTCCTCTAACTTCTGGCTTCCACTGACATCTCAGCCACTGAGACCGTCAGCCAGCACGCCTTCTGAGGCTGTTCTCTTCTCTCTGCACCATCTGACCAAACGCTCTAGACACGCTGCCTCTAAGTGCAGCTGTCTGGCCAAACAGTCAAGGATAGTGGACTGGACTAAAGTTTTGCTTCGGGAAATGGAGGAAAGTTTGCATTATAACACAGCTTAGTTAAAAACTTAACATTAAATAGCAGAAATAGCCAAGCATGGTGGCTTATGCCTGTAATCCTAGCACTTCTGCTTGAGGCCAGGAGTCTGAGACCAGCCTGAGAAAAATAGCAAGATCCTGTCTCTAGAAAAAGCTTTAAAAGATTAGCCAGGTATGATGGCACATGCCTATAGTTCCCGCTACACAGAGGCTGAGGCAGTAGTATCATGTTAGCCCAGGAGTTTGAGGCTTCAGTGAGCTATGTTTACGCTATTGCACTCCAGCCTGAGTGACAGAGTGAGATCCTGTGTCTAAAAACTCTAAAAATAAATGGCAGACTCTGAGCTGAATTTCTTTAATTCCGCCAAAGAACACTCCTTGGTGACCAGCTTTGCCTTCTGGCCACTACTTCCCATCATCTGCACCTTTACTTCTCTCAAGTTTCCCACTCCTTGGCCTCCTGTCCTGTGTAGAGATGGTTATTTGAAGACAAATGCTGTCTCCTGAAAGGGAGGTGAGCACTGGAGACCATTAAGCAGATGGCAGAGAACTCTAGGTGGCATTGGTTTACCATGCAGCTGCCCTGGGTCCTGAAGGCCGGGGATGTGTCCCCTTACTTTCTGGGTGGTGGGAGACTGTGACGCAGCAGCATTAAAGCTTCAGAGACCTGAGGCAGAGGCTGCCCCAAGAACAGAGCAATAGCTAGAGCAGCAGGCGAACAGAGCTGCAGGCAGAGGCCTACTGTGTATGAGAGACTCCCCTCCTTTTTTTTTCCTGGAGACTTTTAGACAGACACAAGAATGGGAAGGACTGAGACCTGGCCACCAGCAGGTGGAGGGTATTGATCCAGCAACTATAGGAACAAATAATGACTTTGCCTAGGACTGACAAGTTGATAGGCCTTGGGGAGCATTCAAGTAAATCTACGAAGATATAGAATAGGATGCAGTTTCTTTTCTTTTCTCTTTCCTTTTTTCTTTTCTTTCGGAGATAGGGTCTCAGTGCAGTGGAACATTCACAGCTCACTGTAGCCTCAACCTCCCAGGCTCAAGCATCCTCCCACCTCAGCGTCTCGATTAGCTGGGACTACAGGTGCACACCACCGTAACTGGATAATTTGTTTGATTTTTATTTTTTATAGAGACAAGGTATTATTATGTTGCCCAAGCTGGTCTCAAACTGCTGGATTCAAGCAATCCTCCTGCCTCAGTCTCCCAAAGTGCTGTAAATGCAGGTATGAGCCACTGAACCTGGCCGGCTAGAGTTTCTTGTGTTCTCACATCCTCTTTCAATATACAGAAAATATACCTCATATTCCCAACACACAAACTAATAAATAAATAAATCCACTCTAAGCTGTGGCCTGCGCTTCTTAAACTTTAACGTGCATATGCAACATCTGCGAATGTTGTTAAAACAGATTCTGATTCAATAGGTCTGAGGTGGGGCCTGGGAGTCGTCTCTGACAAAAACACCCAGGTGATGTTGAATCTGCTTGCACCAGTCTGAGAAGCACTGGTGTGAGAGCACCCTTGATGTGCTCCTTGCCCTCCCCCCACCCCTATATTTGCAAACAATGAAAAAAATAGGCACTGAGGCACAAAAGGTAATTCTTAATCTAAAAGGATGACAGTTTATGGTAGATTCTAGGCTCTACAGTGAAGCGGGTGGTGAGATGGGAGAGAACAAGCAATCCTGAGTCTCCTTCATGGCTCTCTTAATGAGAAAATTCATTTGATCTTCATTTGACTAGTCCAGTAACAAAAGGTGCAAATAAATTCCTCTACTGCAAAGCTTTTCCTTCTGAGGGCCTTCATGGTTTGCTGTCTCCTGATTGCAGTTCCCTGACCCGTCCGTAACAGTCTTCTTAAAAGGTGGCTCAGTATGATGCTAGCGGGGATTTTTAGATTCCAAACTTGACATTTTAACTATAGAATGAAAGACTTGGACCATTTTCAGAGAACAAGAGAGGAGGATTATTTTGAGTGTCCCTAAATCAACTTGGAGAGACAGCTAACTTCTAACAGTGCTGCGCTCACCTTGCTTTAATCAGATCTCCTCCTAAGTACTCAATAAAATGTAGTAACGTACTGGGGTGAGCCTTTGTTCCAGGGTTATTTGAGCATTAGCTCTGGCAGCTGCACCGAGCCGCAAGTGACATGTATGATCAATTCTTGCCAACACAAGGGCCACCCATCCAGCTCTTCCTTTATACAGACCTTTGCAGAACAGCTCCCCAAAAGGTTATAATTAGAATTGTAAAAGCACATAAACAAAATACAAGTCACATGATCCTGCCTGCCCAGCTTCAGGAAATTTGGAAGTGTCAGAGAAAAATCTTTGTTTAAAAGTTTTTAGGACAAAAATACAAAGGAATAGAATTGGATTGAAATAAAAAGGTCAAACAAAAATAGGGCAAACTAGGGGCAAAAGAAAACCCAACCTATTTGTGTATTGAGTATTATGTTTAAAGGTAGGAATTTAGCTGGAGAGAGTGAACTGAAGCCTGGGAAACTCTCTGGGCCTGCCCTGCGTTCTCTTACCTCCTTTAACTTGTGACTGAGAAAGCTTATTTGAGGACTTCGATGAGTGGGAAAACTCAGCATGTCGGGGGTGTCTTTGGAGAAATCCCTTAGTAGTAGATGGTTGTGTGTAAGTCTGACAGTTCATTGACTAAGAGCTCACTGAACACTAGACCGCTGCTAGATTTGGGAAGCAGGTGGAGTTCAGGTACTCCACGTCAAAATACACCACTCTGGGATAGTGATTGTTTTCAGTTAAAGGCGTTTGAAAAACAGCAGATACCAGACGGGCACTCTGATCTCTGATCTTCCTTTCTCTTCCTGAAAGCAGGAAATAAAACTCTCTTGTGAAAGGTACCTTCCTTTTTCCAAGAAAAAGAAAGATATTCTTATCACCAGAGATGAGGTGTTGGGGCCAAGAGAAATCTGTGCAAACGAGCATTGTTAAAGAAACCCTTACCTTCCCTGATGCTTCTCCGCAGTGAGCTGCCCCAGCTCAAGCCCCTTTGTTTTGCCACAATTCCTCAATTTGCTGATCTTTGTCAAGCCTAGTAGATAAACCTTTGGTTCTAACTGCTTCTTTGGGTCTTTAGTTTTTTTGGTAAAGGCTTCCTTATATATGTAAAAAAATGATTGTCTCTTTTTAATCTGTTTTATGTCAGTTCCTGCCAGAGATGCTGGAAACTTGGAGGAAAATTTTCCCTTCCCTACCCAGGGGATGAGAGAGGTCCACATATGGCTTCTGCTTTGAGGAAAGGAAAAATGCACGTGAAAATATGGAACACCGTTTATAGTGAACACAGAAACACAGAGCCAGTTCATTGTAGCTGGGCTCCCGTGGTGGAATGCCACCTAATTCACTCACCTTCTTGTGAAGAACACACATTTGACTTTAAATTGGAAGTCAAATAAACAAAAACTGGGGTACTTTTGAAATGCCAACTAAGAATAGAGGCTTTCCTCTGTTTCTGATCATTGTTATTTTCTATGAGTTATACCAAGAAATCACTGTCATTTATAAGATGAATGCTAGCCTGTAACTAATATCCTATTCTAAATTATGTTTTACCTAAAGGTCTTAGATTAGGTAATTGCAGTTACCTAAATGTTCAAGATGATTATTTAGATGCTAAAATTCCTTACAGGTATACTGAGAGGGGCTCCTGCACCAGGACCTTAATTCATCCCTTTGGACCATTCACTCATCTGGTAATCCCAGCTTCTTATGAGGAGGGCTCAGTATCATTATTTCTGAGGTAGGGACAAATAACCTGAGACTTGTGCACAGAAGTGGCAGTGAGGAGGGAAACTCTGATTCAAACTTGGGTCTCTCTGGCTCATGGCCTTTGCTCACTCCCACCTGCTTGCCCACCCATGCTTCCCCTAAGGAGGTCAGGGGCTCCCCAGGGATTGGAGAAGGTCCTTGCTGGCCCACATGCTGGAATCACTTGCCTCTGCCTGGAACTGGTGTCTCCAGACTTCAAGAAGGAAACACAGTGAGTTGAAAGAAACACAGTAGCCTCATCTGTCATCCCTGGGGGAATGAGGGATCACAGAACCTCAAGTACATTTCTCAGGTTTTAATAAAACAAAGCAAATACTGTAAAAGAAAATCAAATAGGTGTCTGTAAGAAATTTATAAAAAGAAGAAAGAAAATTTATTTTTTAAGCCAAAAATAAAATTCTAATCCCCCAACCAACTGATGAACCTTCTCCTCTGCCAAGGCCATTCCAAAGTTAACTTGAAAAACTAGTTCAGGCCACATGGGAAGTGAGGGTAGGGACATGCCTCATTATACCCTCCTCCTGTTGGAATTCAGGCACAGCTGACCAGCATTAACATTAAAACAGAGACCTTAGGATTGATAGAACAGACTCTTCAAGTCTGACAATAAACATTTACAATCTGTTCTCTCTGAAGCCTGTTACCTGGGAGCTTCATCTGGATAAGGTCCTTGTTCTCTACAATTCCTTATCTTAACCCAGACATTCCTTTCTATTGATTCCAGGTTTTTAGAAAATAAATTTTTCAACCAATTGCCAAACAGATTATAAGTTGGAAGCCCCCTCCTCCCGTGTTGTTCCAGACAGAGCCAACGTACATCTGACTTGTATTGATTGAGGCTTTATCTCCCTAAAATGTATAAAATGAAACTGTAGCCAAACCACCTTATCACATGTCCTCAGGATCTCCTGGAGCTGTGTCAGAGGTCATTAGTCACTCATATTTGGCTCAGAGTAAATTTCTTCAAATATTTTACAGGGTTTGACTCTTTTCATCCACAGTTTCCAAAAGCACTTCCCGGCAACACATGGAATGTACCTCTGATTTCCTAAGAATAACTACCTCTTCCTCCTCCTCACCACTACTTCTTTTCATCCTGAATTTTAAAATGACAATACAATCAACACTTGCAGTTAGACTCATTAAAGGTTTATTTTTAGGAGAGTTTTAGAAGAACTATGTGACCCACCTGTGTCAATTAAAGATCCTAGAGTGCTGTTGTGTGAGCCCCGGGAACTGGCCCCCTGAGTGTTGGCTGTTTTCCAGATGGGGTGCTATATTTAGCCTCACTAAAAGTTGTCCCCTGTAATTGAGCTCATAGCCACATTTTCATTTCCTGAGGTTTTATGTGGGGTGACACATTTCTTGAGGGGCCCTACCTTCTGAACCTGGCTCTGTCATTGCTCTGCCAAAGATTTTCAGAGGGCAAGTCATTCAATCCCTGGGACTCACACTGACCATCTATAAGAATGGAATGATTCATGGACAATTGCCATGAAAAATAGCTAATTACTGGAAATGATGGTGAAAATCTCAATACTATATATGTCTTTCAGCCTCAGGAGAAGGGGAGCAACATGTGCAGATGGTATTTTTCCACCGAGTGTGGGACTTGGAGGAGCTGTCAGATTTAGACAAGGTTCAGCAGAAGAGGCCATGGTTTGGAAATGAGCCAGACAGGGCCTGGGGCAGAGAGCACTTAATTGGAGACAGTGTCCAAGGCTCTGAGAAAGGGTCTGTACTTTCCACTCCTCTCTATGCCACTCTGACCCTGCCTCATGGGTATACTCATAAGAAAGTATAATTACCTAAAATCATTCAAATTAGTGATTAGAAGGTGAATATTGGATTTTTTCAAAGAATGCTTTGTTGGATTCCCCTTTTTTGGAAAATTTGTATCTTCCAGTAATTTGGTTTTGGGACAAGACACACTGGTCAGTCTTAGTCTTGTTAAAAATATCACTTTTGTTACCTATTTGCTAATTCATATTGTAAAAGAAAGAACTATAAAAATGGATGTCAGCCTTGTAGAAACTACCTAAAAGTCAAAGAAGGTAGTGAAGTTTCTAAGGGCATTTATTTTCCTTTTCAGATGACATTTTCATCTTCCTCAAACTATGAGATGATGAAATAACACAGGAATCAAGAACTCTTCTTTAGATAAAAGTTCACCTCCAAAACTGCAAACTTATGCGAGTTTTCTGCCTTAAGTAGGGGTAAGGATCAAACACAAACACACGTGCTTACACAAGCTCACAACTGCTCAGGAATCCTAGGCTATGACTACCCCTTTGCAGGTAAGGAGTATCATTGTAACATGTCAAGTGGTTCAACATACTGCCAAAGTGTAACTGTGAAACTATGAAAATTCCACATCTGGGATATCAAATCTGCTCTATATTTTTGTTTTTGTCATTCAAAGATGGTTTATAAAAGTGTTTTAGAAGCTATAAAAGCTGTTACCTAATTTGTTTAAGGCGATTAGATGCTAGGCAAGATCACTTAGAGGTATTAATTCCTAAGATCAGAATCTTTAAAAATTTTCAACTCACAAATATGTCAATGATTATTCTGGAAATACATGAGGGCATTAGCTTTACTTTAAAAGGGATGTAAAAACTCTTTATCACATTTTCCATTTAGCTGTTTGCTTCCAGTTACTCTTGGGTAAACTGCTTGGTCAGAGAGCTGGCTGTGCCTCTGCTCTAGAGGCGGGTCTTACAGGCTGCCCACTGCAGAGGTGTGCCACCTGTATGGATCTCTCCAAGGTTACAGGTGAAGCCTCTCCTCCTTAGAATCCTTGGGAAAGGGATATTTTTAAGATTGGATATAGGTAAGGCATAACTCATTATAATACATAAAAGGCAACTGCTGATATAAATAAGGACCTCAGTAGTTGAAATTAAAATAAGTGAACTTCATCTCATGATGAGGTATGCCTGGTCTCCCTCTAACAAGGCAAGAGATTGTGCACATTATTGCTGTGTTACAAGACTTCGCATAACATTTGCCTCAATACCCTGTTGAAGTTTTCTAGAAAAAAATTTTGATCTCTGAGAATATTTTCTATTGTCCTGTCTCCAGTTTGGATGATTCACCGGAAGTGGAATAGTCTTAGGTCTCTCCAGTGGTTAATTTTCTAAACAAACAACCCCAAACTAAATGTTTGCAAGTCCCTGAAACACAGTCATAATTTCTGTCAAGGGCCAAGTAAACATCAGGTGAGTATTTCTGATTATTATTGGGTGGTCTCTGCATTAATGACCATCTTGCAGTTTAAGATCCAATGTGTCCTCCAGTGTTTTTTTTTCTAGGAATTGTTTCTACTTGTTTCCTCTTCCTCACCTGAAAGTATCTCTAACCTCCCAGTTACTGGGTCAGAAGTCAGATTCTTTACTGCTCTTAATCTACATTAGTAGATTAAGTTAATAGTTAACTCTGGTCTGGGCTGATTCAGACGGTCTGCAAGTGTAAATTTCTTTATTTGTGAATGGACATAGGGTGCAAATCTATTCCACAGGGTGGGATGCAAATAAAAAGTGTTGTGGAGCACGGCATGTAAACACCAACTCAGACCAGAAAGTTGGAACCATCCTCTGCTCCTCTCTGCACCTTGGCTCACAGAGTGCATCTGCCATCTGCCTCTTTTTAGTTGTTCCTGCTGTTTCTGAATGAGGTCAGGCCTCTATCATCTTACTCTAGGAATATGGTATCTGGCCTTTCAAAGAAGTCCCCAGTTCATCATTCACATTCTTGATAGCAAACTAATGCTCACATATGATTATTCTACAGTTTCCTGCTCAAAACTTCCAATAGCTCCTTATTATTTATATATAGAAAAAAATACATTTCCATAGTTTGGCTTTCAATTTCCTTATCATCTAGCTTCAAACTACATTTTAAAAAGTCTTTTTTCATTATATCCTCTCCATCCTTTCCAGGTGCATAAGGCTTCTCCTTGTTTTCCAAATACATCATGCATTTGTATATTCTTTTTTTTTTTAGATGGAATGTTGCTCTGTCATCCAGTCTGGAGGGCAGTGGCATGATCTTGACTCACTGCAACTTCTGCTTCTCTGGTTCAAGCAATTTTCTTGCCTCAGCCTCCTGAGTAGCTGTGACTACAGGTGTGCACCACCACGTCTGGCTAATTTTTTAAATTTTTAGTAGAGATGGGGTTTTGCCATGTTGGCCAGGCTGGTCTTGAACTCCTGACCTCAAGTGATCCACCTGCCTTGGTTTCCAAAAAGGCTGGTATTACAGGTGTGAGCCACTGTGCCTGGCCAGTATATTCTTGTACCTCCATTTATTTACTGTCTTCTATTGTCTTAGAATGTTTCTCTTCCCAGCCAATCCAGAATATTGCCAAAAGACACCCGTGAAGAATCATCCTAGGAACCTCTCAAAGTGAATCCTTTCAGCTCATGTCTCCCTTAGCATGTTCTGTATCTCTTACAGCCTCAGACTTATTCTGCCCTATGCAGCTTGTATTACTTGTATGCAGCCACCAGAGAAGATTTAATGCTTTTTGAGGGCATCGATTGCCTCATTCATCTTTGTGTTCCTTCTTTCCTCAAACACTTGGCAGAGAGCCTTTCCCAGAGTGAGTGCTCACTAGACATGTTTTGACAAATTGAAAAGGTAATTGCAAATAAATAGTAAGTTGTATCTTTGCTTAACTTACTAAGCATTAAGTTGGAGATAAGAGAGACCCAACAATGTACCAAAAGTTGCTAGAACCGGGAACAAATGACCTGGAGTCACTTTTGACAGGTTCTGAGCTCAACAGTGTTGTGCCATTACAGCTTTATGATCCTTTTGAGACAACATGTCAGGCTCAGATGTAGGCATTGATTGTGTCAGTTGATTAAGTACAGGTGTCCTCAAAAGCCATCTGTAAGGAAGGCGCTCTTGGGCTTGCTGCACGCTCACTAATCCTGAGGGCTGCCGAGGAGCGCAATGCCACTTTAGTTTAATTTGACTAGCAGCAGCTTTGTTTAGACACCTGCTCTTCTTCAGTAACCAAAGGTAACTGATATCTGTGTGCTTGTACGTGCCCAGACAGGCTTCCAGTCAACTAAAATTATCCTTCTTGAGGGATCTATTTGAATCTGACATTTGTTCATTTATTTTCTTCAGAATATAGTAGAGAAACCGAGAGATTGCTCATTACTATTTCAGGGGTGGACTTCCACATATTCTCTCACATTTCAGGCTTTAGGTACTTTTATATCCCCTGAGGGCCAGAGAGCCATGCGTTTTGGAGAAAAGGAGAAAAAGGCTGAAGGCTGAAGAATTTTGTCCTCCAAATAGAATTCCTCAGGAAAATGTCTGGGCTTTTGCTTTTGCTGTTCTTATTGACTTCAGCATTCTCCCTTCCACCTTATCCTTCCTAATCGTATTCACCCTTTAATTTAACATAAGACCCTACGCTCTTTGTGCAAGGTCTTGCTGATTCATGCAGATCACATTATCTGTCCTTTCTCTGAGCTGCTCTACACTGCTTATCAGTTTCACTCAAATTGCATTTTTTCTTTTTTTTTGCCTCTCACTGTTAATTTGATTTTCATGCCAAGAAGGCAATTATTTTTAGGGCTAGGTAATGCATGTCCTTTGCTACCCATTATGGCATCACTTGGTAAATACTTCTTGGTTGATTGGAAGCCGCTGAAATCAAGTCAAAGAATATAATGTAATTGAAGCTTCAACAGCAGTCTCATGATGCCCCTGATTCCTAGAAATCATTTGGAAACTAAAACGAAGACTGAATTGTTGTTATAAAACATATTTGGTTAAAGACTGAACATATTACCACACAAATCTTGCACTAATGAAAGCTTTAATAATTTGTGGGCAGTTACTAACCAAGCATGAATAATAATCATAGAGGCTCAGTGGAAGGGACTTTAAGGATGGCCCAGTTTTTAATCTCGTTAGTAACATGGTGAGAAACAGTCAGAGAAGTCCTCCAAAAAAGACAAGATTAGTTCAGGAGCTTACTGGGGACATATTGAAACAGAGTAGGTTGGAATCAAGATGATACGTCTACAAGTCTGCAAAAGCCACAGCGTTACTGGACTTGGGACTCCACCTAAAGAAGCTACGGCTGCAGTGACCAAAGACTTAGATTACAACACCAAAGTTTCTTTGAATTCCTGCAAAGTCTTCCCAAGAAGGTGGGATACAAATACAAATAAGCCCAGACTGCAATGACTACAATAAATACCCAACTCTTCAACACCCAGACACCAACAAACATCCACAAGCATCCAGACCATCCAGGAAAACATGACCTCACCAAACAAACTAAATAAGGCACCAGGGACCAATCCTAGAGAGACAGAGACATGTGATCCTTCAGACAGATAATTCAAAATAACTGTTTTGAGGAAGCTCAGTAAAATCCAAGAAAACACACAGAGAAAAAATTCAGAATCCTATAAGATAAATTTAACAAAGATATTGAAATTAAAAGAAACAACTAGAAATTCTGGAGCTGAAAAGTACAATTGACATAGTGAAGAATAAATCAGTCTTTTAATGGCAGAATTGATTAAACAGAAGAAAAATTACTGAGCTTGAAGACAAACTATTTGAAAATACACAGAATAGATAAAAGAATTTCATACCTTCAGATAATTTCTTATTGCTCATTAATGTGAAGTTAAAGTGTAGAGTTTCTGTTAGTTTTCTCTTTCCTTGTTGGTTTGCTTATGTTAAGTTGTCATCAGTTTAAAACAAAGAGTTTAAAGGTATTATTTGCAAGTCTCATGATAACCTCAAATCAAAAAACATACAACAGATACACAAAAAGTAAAAAGCAAGAAATTAAAGCATATTACCAGAGAAAATCACCTTCACTCAAAGGAATACAAGAAGCAAGAGAAGACCTCAAAACAACCAGAAACAAATAACAAAATAGTAGGAGTAGTCTTTACTTATCAATAATAACATAGAATGCAAAGGGACTAATTCTCCACTCAAAAGACATAGAGTAACTGAATAGGTTTTTTTTTTAAAAAAAAGACTCAGTGTTTTGTTACCTATGAGAAACATATTTCACCTTTAAAGACACAGACAAATAATAAAAGGATGGCATAAGATATTCCATGCAAATGGAAACCAAAAAACAGCAGGAGCAGGAGTAGCTTTACTTACATGAGACAAAATTGATTTCAAGACAAAAACTATAACAACAGACAAAGAAGGTCATTATATAATGGTAAAGAGGCCAATCATTAGAATGTTATAACAATTGTAAATATATATGCACACAACAACAGAGCACCCAGATATATAAAGCAAATATTATTAGAGCTAAAGAGAGAGATATACTCCAATAAAATAACACCAAAGACTTCAAAACCACATGTTTAGCTTTGGACAGATCATTTAGACAGAAAACCAATAAAGAAACATTAGACTTAATCTGCGCTATAGGCCAAATGGGCCTAATAGATATTTCCAGAACATTGCATCCAATGGCTGCAGAATGCATTCTTCTCCTCAACATGTGGATCATTCTCTAGGAGAGCATATGTTAGGTCATAAAACAAGTCTTAAATTTTTTCCCCAAAATTGAAATAATATCAAGTATTTCTCTGACCACAATGGAATAAAAATAGGAATCAACAACAAGAGAAATTTTGGAAATTATACAAACCCATAGAAATTAAACAATATGCTCCTGAATAACTTAGGGATTATTGAAGTTATTATTAATGAAGAAATTAAGAAGAAAACTGAAAAATTTCTTGAAACAAATGAAAATGGAAACCCAACATACCCAAACCTATAGGATGCAGAAAAAGTAATACTAAGAGGAAAGTTTATAGCAAGAAGCACCTACCAAAAAAAGCAGAAAAACTTCAAATAAACAATCTAATGATGCATCTCAAAGAATTAGAAAAGCAAGAGCAAACCAAACTCAAAATTTGTAGATGAAAGAAATAATAAAGATCAGAGAATAAATAAATAAAATTAAAAGAACAATAAAAAAATCAATGAAAAAATTGTTTCTTTAAAGATAAACAAATTGGCAAACCTTTAGCCTGACTATGTATGACAAAGAGGGAGAGTTCCAAATAAATAAAGTCAGAAAGAAAAAAGGAAACATTACAACTTATACTGCAGAAATTAAGAGGATCATTAGAGACTGCTATGAACAACTATTTGCCAATCAATTAGAAAATCTAGAGGAAATGGATGAATTCCCAGACATACACAACCTAGCAAGATTTAACCGTGAAGAAATCCCAGACCTGTATAGACCAGTAAAAACTAATGAGAATGAAGCCATAATAAAAAGATTCCCAGCAAAGAGAAGCCCAGGACCTAATGGCTTCACCGCTGAATTATACCAAACATTTAAATAAAAACTAATATCAATCCTACTCAAACTATTTAAAAAAATAGAGTAGGAAGGAATCCATCCAGACTAATTCTACAAGACCAGTATTACCCTGATACTAAAAGCAGACCAAGACATGTCAAAAAAAGAATACTACAGGCCAATATCCCTGATGAACATTGATGCAAAAATCCTTAACAAAATACTAGCTAACCAAATTCAACACATTAAAAAATCATTCATGTTGATGAAGTGGTATTTACCCTTACCCCAGGGATGCAAGAATGCTTCAACATAAGCAAATCAATGTCATACATCATATCAACAAAATGAAGGACAAAAACCATATGATGATTTCAATTGACGTTAAAAAGTATTTGATAAAATTCAACATCCCTTCATAATCATAATAAAAACCCTCAAAAAACTGGGGATAGAAGAAACATACCTCAGCATAATAAAACATACCTCAACATAATAAAAGCCAACAACAACTCAGCCTCCCTTCCCCAGCTAGTATCATACTGAATGGGGAAAATCTAAAAGCCTTTCTTCTAGGATCTGGAACATGACAAGAATGCCCACTTTTGCCACTGTTTTTCAACATAGTACTCAAAGTCCTACCTAGAGCAATCAGACAAGAGAAAGAAAGAAAATGTATCCAAATAGAAAAGGAAGGAGTCAAATTATCATGGTTTGCAGACGAAATGACCTTATATTTGGAAAAACCTAAATACTCCACCAAAAACAATTAGAACTAATAAATTTAGTAACGTTGCAGGATACAAAATCAACATACAAAATTCAGTAGCATTTCTGTATGCCAACTGCAGAGACAGTTCTAGGCCCTTGTCAACTGGGAGACTGCACCAAAGGATTCTACGTTATCAACTTTATCAACTAGTCCTTATCTTCCATCTGTTTTCTTACAGATTTTCTTTCTCACAATTTCCTGCACTAGAAACTCAAAATCTTTTTTCTTTGTCTTCTCATGGCTCTACAATTTATTGTTCTCATTGAGATATTATATAAGCCCAAGTTCCAGCTTACCTTTGAGTTACTGTCTCTGAGTGCTGCCACATGTCTGTGTGATGAACATGCTAATAAACTTCTGTTTGTTTTTCTCGTTAGTCTAATTCACAGGGCCTCAGCAAATGAACCTAAGATGGGTAGAGGAAAAATTAGTTTCCTCCTCTACATATATATGTGTTTGTTTATATGTGGGAATGTTTATCTAAGACAGAAACTTGAGGATGGAATGACTAGATTGAGGGTATGAGTTTACAATTTTGGCAGCTACTACAAAATTACTATTTAAGATAGCCTTTTAAATGTACATTTCTTCCAAGAGTTTCTAAAATGATATAATTTCATTTTTTAATTTTTTGTCAATCTGATAAATAAAAAATTAATTTCTCATTTTTATAATTTACATTCCCTCATTACTATTCAGATTATGCATCTTTTCTATAGTTAACATCTATTAACCTTTTTTTCCTAATTTTTTAATTACATGTCTATATTTTCACCTGTTGTTCATGTTGGGTTGATTGTACATTTTGGTTACAAAACTTTGGCTCAATAAATGGGTCACAAATATTGTCTACACTCTGATGGGGTTCAGGACATGTTACCTCAAAATTGGTGTGTTGGCATTTGGAAAAACAGTAGTAACAGTAGGGTCTCTCTGGCCTTTCCCCATTCTTATCCTCTGAAGCAGGCCATAAAACCTAGGAAGGATTTTGTGACCGTTCCCTGAAGCAGCCATAAGACTCTCAGGTAAGAAATTCCTTCCCTATACCTGGAGGAAGGAGCAACTTTATCTCTGACTTGCTAAGTTCCCCACAGTTTATTTTCATCAGATTGTACTCTTTGTCCAATCCTATTTCTCCACAACTATCCACTTCATCAAACCTAACATAAAAATATATATAATTAACTGTTTGTTCGGTCCTCTACTTCTTATGAAGGCTCCCATGTCACATGAAACTTGTATTAAATAAGTTTGTATGCTTTTCTCCTGTTAATCTCTCTTTGTTTTAGGATCTTTAGCCATGAACCTAGCGGTGGATAAAGAAAACGTTTTTTCTTTTTTGCACCTCTGTCACCTTTTTATATGTTTTGGTAATAAGCTTTGTGATATAGGCAAAAATGTATATGCATATTTTAGCTGACGTTTTTCATCATTTAAATGACTTTGAGGTTTATTTCTTGATTGGCAAACTTCTCCACTCCAAATAATGAAAATACTTTTCTATGTTTCTATGCTTCCACTTCCTTCACTCTTCACTTCCCTCCTCACAGTGTCTCCCATGGTTAAGTCCACCTAGAATTTTAGTTCTGTGGCATCACCCTGACTCATCTTCCTCTCGTACCTCACTTCCAATCTATTGGCAAATCTTGCTATCCTGATCTTCACATGGATTTAGAATCCTACTTATCACCGTCTTCACCGTAACTGCCCTGGTCCAAGTTCCACCATTTCTTACATAGGTGGTTATGGTGATCTCTTCTTGAGTCTCCTGCTTCCATCCTGTCCTCTGTTGTGGACTGCATTATGTCCACCCCAAAAATGTGTATGTTGAAGTCCTAACCCCCAAATACCAAAGAAGGTGGCCATATTGGGGACAGGTTCTTACAGCAGTGATTAAGTTAAAACGAGGTCCTTTGAGTGGAGCCTAATCCAATATGACTGGCACACTTAGGAGAAGAGATTTGGACACAGATATGCAATGCATGCAGCAGCCCATCTGAAAAAGAAATTAGGAAAATAATCTAATTTAGAGTAGATACAAATAAAAATAAATACCTAGGAATTAACTTACCAAAGAAGTGAAAAATCTCTACAATAAAAACTGTAAAACATTTATGCAAGAAATTGAAGAGGACACAAAAAATGAAAAGATATGGAAGCATAGAAAGTTACTTCTCTGGCTTAGTGGGAGAGTAAAGACACAATGTTTTTTAAAATTTAATTACCAGGAGTACTTATTAGTACAAATTAGATGAATTTAATCTACTAATCTATTTCAGGTAGATTAAATAGTTAAAGGGGAAAAGAACCTATATAACTGTTAGCTAGAAAACAGGAAAGATGATTATGAAAACCCAGAAGGGAGACAGTCATCTGCAAGCCAAGGAAAGAGGCCTGGAACGGATTCTTCCATCATGGAACTCAGAATGCACAGTCCCTGCCTATGTCTTGTTCTGAAAGTCCAAGAACGTTCAACCTCCAGAACTGTGAGGAAATGAATTCCTGTTGCTGAAGCCACCCAGTCTGTGGTACCCTGTGAAGGCGGACTAAGCAAATGAATGTACCCTTCACCACCCTATGTGCAACACAGCAGCCTGAGTAACCTGGTTAAAACCTAGGTCAACTTATACCTCTTCTGTGTTCAATATTCTCCAATTGCTAAGAGCCCAGCTGCTTTCATAGACCTACTGTGATCTGCCACCCCTACCCCACCCCATCTCCACCATTTCCTCTCGCAGCTCTTGCCTCACCTGCTCTGCTCCAGCCAGTGTACACTAGCTGTTTGGTGTCCCTCATCCTGCCTTGGGGTATTTGCCTGGGCTGAGCCATCTGACTTGGACGTTCTTCCCGCAGATACTCACTGGGCTGTCTCCGCTCACTTCCTTCAGACACTGTCAGGAACAACCTTTGCAGTGAGGCCTTCCCTGGCAATTTTGCCTAAGATTATAATTCTCCAACAGCCCACTTTCTGGCCTCCTTGGCTGCTTTCTTAGTCTCCTTAGGCCATATTATTATCTATACTTATTAGTGGAACCTAAAAAAAATGAAAACAAATGAACTCACAGAGATAGAGAGTAGAATAATGGCTGTCAGTGGCTGGGAAGTGTAGTGGGAGAGTAGGGGATGTGGGGATGGCTAATGGGTACAAAAATATAGTTAGAAAGAATACGTAAGATCTAGTATTTGATAGTACAGCAGGGTGACTACAGTCGACAGGTTAGAAGCAATTTGGAGTTGGTTATGTCCGATCTCTTTCACTGTCTCAGTTATAATTTTGCACAGGTGGTTTCACCACACCTGGCTAATTTTTTACATTTTTGTAAGAGATGGGGTCTCCCTGTGATGCCCAGGCTGGTTTCCAACTTCTGGGTTCAAGTGATCCTTCCTCCTTGACCTCCCAAAATGCTGGGATTATAGGCATAAGCCATAGCTCCTAGCCTCTGCATATTTTTAAACTCAAATTTTCTAATTCTTCTTTATCAAGTTTAAACTATGCTTTGACAACCAAAATCAATGATTGAGGCATAAGGCTCAGTCATCGAAGTTTATTGAGCCAGCTTGAGGGTATGCCCAGGAAAAATGAGAGTCACAGAGGCATCTGTGGCTATTTCTTCCAAAAAGCTTCTTAGGTACTTTTATGTATTTCCTTAAAAAGAGGGTGCGGAGAGTGAGGCAGCAGTGAGATGAATGGTTACATACTTGTGAGACTTTAGGTAGTGCCTAGCAAATTGTACATTTTACATAAGATAGAGTGAAAGTTTGAAGAAAAGGGGAGTACATGAAGCAGATGTCTCAGGGACGGGGAAGGAATGATTAATCTCACCTTTGTTCTATACCTGGGAAGAGAAGGGGAAGGAATGATTAATCTCACCTTTGTTCTATACCTGGGAAGAGAAGCTAGTAATTGATATTATCAATGGGAAGTCTTTTGAAAGGGCTGGTTTCTGTTTAACTCTCAGGGAAGAAAGCCTAATGGCCAGTTAGCCAGGGAGTGGGTTTAATGAGGCGTATTCGATCTCCCATCCTGTCATGCCAGGAACTCAGCAGCTTCCAAGGTTTCTCTGGGGTCCCCTTGGCTAGAAGTTTCTTGCAGTCAGTTGGGGGCTTAGAATTTTATTTCTCATGTTCAACATTTGGATATTACAGTATTTATTATTTATGTTTAGCATGCTATTAAAGCTTATAGTTTACATATTGTCTGGAATTTCTTTTTCATGTAGAAAACATGAGTCTATAGTTTTACTGGAATGGCAGATATTGTACAGTTGCCACAGCAAGACGCTGAGAACTTCCATTGTTAATTCAGTAGGGATAAAACCAGGGGAGCCTGAGCACAGTGGCTCATGCCTGTAATCCCAGCACTTTGGGAAGTGGAGGTAGGAGGACTGCTTGAGGCCAGGAGTTTAAGACCAGCATGGGCAAAAAAGTGAAATCCTGTCTCTAAAGAAGACTGAAGTAAGTTAAATAAGCCAGGCAAAAAATACAAAAATTAGCTGGGCATGGTAGTGAGTACCTGTAGTCCCAGCTACTCAGGAGGCTGAGGTGGGTGGATCACTTGAGACCAGGAGTTTGAGGCTGCAGTGAGCCAAGACTGTGCCACTGTACTCTAGCCTGGGAGACAGAGCTGGACCCTATCTCTAAAACAAAACAAAATGTCAGGAGTATAGTTGTCACCATGCAAATTCTATTAAGTAAGGATGCATTTATGGAATGTTTGAATTTTATTGCTGAAAGAAACCTTGCAAATAAGTATGAGGGCAATTTTGGATTAACCAAGATATAGATTTGTTTTTGACTTATTTGATTTATATTAGATTTAGTTCACCAGGGAAAAGGCCGATATATTAAATCTAATATATTATGATATAGAGCCATTGACAGTTATGAAGAAGAAAGAATTCTTATCTTTTTCATATTGACAAGGGATTTGAAATAATATTATATCATAGTTAAATACTGTGTGATAAGTTTACAGCATCAGTAAAAATAGCATAATTGCTTGACAGGTTCTTCCTGCCCACTGTGCAGATCAAAAACTGTTAACTGAGAGCTCAGTTCACTAAGACATGGTATTTCAATAAAGAAAGAGTTGAATTAATATAAGGGCAGTCACGCAGCAGACAGAGTTATCACTGAAATCAGTCTCCCTGAAGGCTCAAAGGTTAGGGTTTTTCAATGATAATTTGGCAGGCAGTAGAGTAGGGAATGGGGAATGTTGATTGGTGGGGGATGAAATTATATGGGTGTGGAAAAAGGTCTCTTTGTGAAGAGTTCACCTCTGGGTGGGGGCCACAGGACTAGTTGAGTCATGAGTTGCCAGTCTGCGTGAACAGTTGCAGTTCAGGGTTGTCAGAAATGTGGAAGTCTGAAAAAAATTTTGAAAGACCAATCTTAGGTTCTACAGAAGTGATATTATCTACAGGAGCAGTGGAGGAAATTATAGATCTTGTGATCTGTGGAACAACTGTTGGTTATCATTTCACTGCACATACATTTTAGCAAAATTCATGCCCCTCTCATAATCCTAACCTTGTGGGCTTTTATTAGTTTTACAAAGGCAATTTAGTTTTGGAAGAAATATTATCATACTTGCCTTACTAAACTATAAACGAAATTCCTCCCAAAGTTAGCTTAGTCTCTATCCAGGAATGACAAAGGACAGGTGGGAGGTTAGAACAAAGATGGAGCCAACTATGTCAGATTTCCCTTAATTGTGCAAGCAAAATTTTACATTGCAGTGCAAATTTGTGGAAAGGGAATGATAAAATTAATATTTTACTGATAGCGGCAGAGGCAGACAAATTCCTGGACAGACAGGGGCGCGTATGGGTGAAACCCAACCTTCAAGCCCAAGAGAGCTGAAAGCCCAAAAACCGAGCTGCCAGTTCCTGGTAGAGTCCACACTGGGGCGCGAACGTCCTCGATACCTATTAGCCTATCAAATGGTGCTTTTTCCAGGCACGCCCACGGACCAATTAGCACACACACCCCCATTCTGAAACCATAAAAACTCCGGGCTGAGCTGCACATGGGGCTACCCACTTTTGGGGACCCACACACACAGAAGGCTACCTGCTCTTGGGTCCTCTCTGCTGAGAGCTTTCCTTCTGCGGCTCAATAAAATTCTCCACCTTGCTCACTTTCTGGTGTCTACATACCTCACTCCTCTTGGACGTGGGATAAGAGCCCGCAACCCGCTGAACGGCATATGAGAAAGGAGTTGTTACACTGTAACCCTCCTTCCTGCTTTCCTAGCAATGGGGAAGAAAAATCCTCTGGGTGCCACATACCCCTTCTGGCCAAGCTGCGGGTGGTGGGACCGAATGAGCTGTGATGTGCCCGCGTTCCCCGAAGCTGCGGGTGGAGAGAATGAACATGAACTGCAACCTTCCTAGGGGCTCAGACCTCAGGACTCCTCAAGCAAAAGCCGCAACTTGGGGCTCTGCTGGTTGCTGGCGTCTCCTAGTTTCCCCTCGTCCAGGCACTGGTGCCCGAGGCAGAAGCCGGTCGCAGCACACCTGGACCAGCGTAGAGCCAGGTGGGTGTGGGATCTGGGCCAGCAGCACCAGCTGAGCACATCCTGGGTAGAGGTGCCACCAACCACAGAGATTTCTGGCTGGTGAAGCAGCACCAAAAGTATCCCGTGTCATTAACAAGGCTTTTTATCTAGGAAGAAGGAAGGGTTCTAGTTGATGTAGGATATTTCATTATACATTAATTCACTTTTTCACTTAAGAAACATTTACTGAGCACGAGTTACGTGTTAGGCACTGAAGATTAAAAAATGAATTAAATAGTCAAAAATCCTTGCTCTTAGTGGAATTTACATTCTAGAAGGCTGAGCGACAATATCAAAACATAAATAAACTATACCCTATATTAGATAATATATGTTCATGGATTGAAGGAATCTATTTTGTTAAAACATCCATCTATTTAAAGCAATCTACAGATTCAATGCAATCTCTATCAAATTGCCTGTGACATTCTTCACAGAAATAGAAGAAACAATCCTAAAATGTATATGAGACCACAATCTTTTGTGAGACCAAAGCTATCCTGGGCATAAAGAATAAATGGGAGGGATCGCAGTGCCTAACACCAAATTATACTACAGAGTTATAGCTACTAAAACAGCATGGTACTGGCATGTAGCATGGTATTGTCCTTTAATGGCTTATTCTGAGGCATAGGAGGGTCAGGATTACATGTGTGAGATCTTAAGAGATCTGGTTCAGACACCAATTCTCTTGACTAAACTTTTTGATTTCTCTGCAAAGAACAGGTATTACCAGTGTAATAAAAGGTAGTACTAAAAGTTAGAAATACACCATTTCTTTAAAAACTGATGTAAAAAAATTAGGAAAAGAAAGTTTATGAAATAATGGGAAAAGAAGAAAATAGGTAAAATGAACAAACACAGCATGGGGATGTTTGCAGCAGAGTCCCAAGAGTGAAGAACTGAGTTAACTGCCATCCATGAAAGATTAAAAAGTGTAAGTTAAAAGTCCAACTTTTTGGCTTGTCTTGAAACATCCCAAGATCTGGAACACAGGACTGGTGTTCCTATGTGGAACTCATACACTAGGGCTTCACAGCCCCTGAGTTCCCAGCCAATCTCAACTGCTTTTGGATGCTTGGTTTCCTAACCTTTATATTGATGCGTGGATGCAGACTCACAATTAAGGACTCCCTATGGACCTCCTTGTCAGAGGAGTATTTTAAATGCATAAATTAAAATATAGAGAATTACAAAGGAAATCAACTATGTGGTGTTTCAGTTCTGCCCTTGTGTCCCTGAAGTGTTGAGGCCTGGGATCAGTTGCCATTTCCATTGAGCTCAGTCACTCTTGTTTTTGTTTTTCAATTTTTATTTTTAAGTTCCAGGGTACAAGTGCAGGATGTGCAGGTTTGTTACATAGGTAAATGAGTGCCATGGTGGTTTGCTGCACCTATCAACCCATCACCTAGGTTTTAAGCCCAACATGCATTAGATACTTTTCCTAATGCTCTCCCTCCCTGCAAACCCCACTGAAAGGCCCCAGTGGTGTTGTTCCCCACCCTGTATCCATGTTTTCTCATTGTTCAGCTCCCAGTTATAAGTGAGAACACGTGGTGTTTGACTTCCTGTTCCTGTGTTAGTTTGCTGCAGATTATTGCTTCCAGCTCCATGCAAACCTGTAAAAGACATGGTTTCATTCCTTTTTATGGCTGCATAGTATTCCATGGTGTACATGTATCACATTTTCTTTATCCAGTCTATCATTGATGGTTATTTGGGTTGATTCCATGTCTTTGCTATTGTGAGTAGTGCTGCAATGAATATACATGTTCATGTATCTTTATAATAGAATTATTTATATTCTTTTGCATATATACCCAGTAATGGGATTTCTGGGTCAAATTGTATTTCTGGTTCTAGATCTTTGAGAATCACCACACCATCTTCCACAGTGGTTGAACTAATTTACATTCCCACCAACAGCGTACAAGCTTCCCGATTTCTCCACAACCTCACCAACATCTGTTGTTTTGTTTACTTTTTAATAATTGCTATTCTGACAGGCAATTCAGATACTATTCAGTATCTCATCGTGGTTTTGATTTGCATTTCTCTAATAATTAATGATGAGCTTTCATTCATTTTTGTTGGCTGCATGAATGTCTTCTTTGGAGAAATTTCTGTACATGTCCCTTGCCCACTTTTTAATGGGGTCGTTTGTTTCTTTGGTTGTAAATTTTTTTCAGTTTATTGGAGATCCTGGATATTAGACCTTTGTCAAATGAATAGATTGCAAAAATTTTATCCTAATCTTTAGGTGGCCTGTTCACTCTAATGATAGTCTCTTTTTCTGTGCAGAGCTCTTTAGTTTAATTAGGTCCCATTTGTCAAAATTTTCTTTTGTTGCAATTGCTTTTGGCAATTTAGTCATGAAATCTCTGCCCCTGCATATGTCCTCAGTGGTATTGCCTAGATTTTCTTCTAGGGCTTTTAGAGTTTTGGATTTTACATTTAAGTCTTTAGTTCATGTTGAGTTAATATTTGTATAAGGTGTAAGGAAGGCATCCACTTTCAATTTTCTGCATGTGGCTAGCCCATTCTCTCAGCACCATTTATTAAATAGGGAATCCTTTTCCCATGGCTTGTCTTTGTCAGGTTTGTCAAAGACCAGATGGTTGTAGATCTGAGGTCTCATTTCTTGGTCTTCTGTTATGTTCCATTGATTTTATGTGTCTATTTTTTGTATCAGTACCATTCTGTTTTTGTTACTGTAGCCTTGTAGTATAGTTTTTAGTTTGGTAGCATGATGCCTCCAGCTTTGGTCTTTGTGTTTAGGATTGTCTTACATATACAACCTCTTCTTTGGTTCCATATGAATTTTAAAATAGTTTCTTCTAATTCTGTGAAGAATGCCAGTGGTAGTTTAATGGGAATAGAATTGAATATATAAATTACTTTGGGCAGTGTGGCCATTTTCACAATACTGATTCTTCCTATCGAGGAGCATGAAATGTTTTTCCATTTGTTTGTGTCCTTTCTGATTTCCTTGAGCAGTGATTTGTAGTTCTCCTTGAAGAGGTCCTTTACTTCCCTTATTACTTATATTCCTAGGCATTTTATTCTCTTCATAGCAATTGTGAATGGGAGTTCATTCATGATTTTGCCTTTTGAGTTTTCAGCATTTTTGTGTTGATTCTTTCTCATCTTCATGGGTTTATCTACCGTTGATCTTTGAGGCTACTGACCTTTGGATGGGGTTTTTGTGAGGTCTTTTTCATTGATGTTGTTTCTTTTTGTTGGTTTTTCTTTTAGGAGTCAGGCCTATCTTCCACAGGGCTGCTGGGGTTCTACTCCAGACCCCATTTGCCTGGGTCTCTCTTATCCCTGGAAGTGTCACCAGTGGAAGCTGAAGAACAGAAACGATGGCAGCCTGCTCCTTACTGTGGGAGCTCTGTCCCTGAGAGGGCTCTGTCCCTGAGAGGCACTGACCTGATGCTGGCCAGAATGCTCCTGTATGAGGAGTCTGGAGACTTCTATTGGGAGATCTCATCTAGGCAAGAGGTGTGCAATCAGGGACCCACTTAAATAAGCAGTCTGGCTACCCCTTGATAGAGCAAATATGCTGCACTGGGGGTCATTCTTCTCATCCTGGCTGCCCTGACCCTCCGGAGCCAGCAGGCAGAAAAGACTAAGACTGCTGATCCATGATACTGCAGCCACCATTCATCCTAGGTTCTCCTCTCAAGAATATCAGAGTTTTGTCCATTACCCCCCAGCTGGAGATGCTGAAATTCCCTCAGGGAGGCCCAACCTCGTATCGAGGAGTGGATTGGGTCCTGCTTAAAGAAACAGTCTGGCCATTAACTGTCCCAGCTCTGGTGCTGAGCTGGGGTGAATTACTCCCAGTCCAAACTGCCCAGTCTCCCTGGCACTGGTGGCAGGGGAAAACAGCAGACTGGAGCCGCAGTGATGGCGGCTGCCCCTCCCAACCCTGGAACTTGGTCTTCTTAGGCAGTCTCTAGTCTGCTGTGCTGGCCAGTGGGGATTCCAAGCTAGTGGGTTTCCATGGGAACAAGGCTACTTGATTGCCTGGCTTCAGCTCCCTTCCCACAGGAGTGGATGGATCTCCTGCCTCACTGGAGTTCCTGGAGCCCGAGTATGCAAAAACTCCCATGTTTCAGGGCCTGCTCAAGTGGCCGCACACCTGAGTAGCCCCCATGAGTCTGCACGGCTCTGTCCTTGGGACCCAAGGCAAAGCATGAGCTCATGAGGGGACCCCCTGATAAATGGGTTGCAAGGATCTGTGGGAAAAGCGTGGTTTTCAGGGAAGGGTAGCACAATTCCTCACCACCTCCCTTGGCTGGAGAGAGGGAGCTCCTTTGGCCCCATGCAGCTCCCACACGGGCCCTTACTCTATCCTGCTTTTTCTCACTCTCCATGGGTCATGCCAACCACCTAGTTAGTCTCAATGAGAGAACCTTCATACCTCAACTGAAGATGCAGAATTCATTCACTATTTTCGTCCTTCTTGGTAGGAGCCGCAGTGTGGAGTTGCTTCTGTTCAGCCTTCTTGGCTGCTCCAACCCATCACTGTGTCACTGTGTTTTTGATACATGGCTTGTCTCCCTCCCTTTTGTTACCCTCCAGGGCCCTGTAGGCATTTCAATGTATCCCAATTTAGAGAAATTCATGAAGGCAAAGATTAAAGAGCACAAGAACAACAGATTCTCCAACAGAAGTTGGAGCCAAGATCCCTGTGTGGTATAGAGTAAAGCAAATAGTCTTTGAAGTCAGATAAACCAGCTTTACTATATGATTTTATAAAATTTATTTAACCTCCTTAAGCCTCAGTTTCCTCATTTGTAATACCAGCTCATATGATTGTTCTAAGAATCAACTAAAATCATGCATAAACACAAATGGTGGATCAAAGAATGCCATCAGTAAAAGGCAGATATAATTATTCTCCAAGGTCTCATTTCTCAACTGCAAAATAGGGATGGTACCACCTGTTTCACAGCTCTATTGCAAAGGTTAAATGAGACATTTGAAAAAGTACTTTCTGCTTTCTGGATTAAGAGCCAATCAATATTATATTGGTTTCCTTTTTTCCCCAAAATTAATATAAAAGAAAAATTTATTTTGTTGTATAATATTTGTCTTGATTATAATAGAACAGGATTTAATTATGTTGCAGAAAGCATTCAAGTGAAACTAGAAATAACACAAAAGTGACTGGAAACCAAATACTTAGAATCAGCTTAAATGTTCTTCCAAAAAAGAGTAACCACCAACAGAATCCACAGCACTTAGTGTCTAGAGTAGAGATTATGAAAGATGTTGTACTTTTTTTTTTGAGACAAAGTCTCACTCTGTCACCTAGCTTGGAGTGCAGTGGTGTGATCTCGACTCACTGCTGCAACCTCCGCCTCCCGGGTTCAAGTGATTCTACTGCCTCAGCCTTCTGAGTAGCTGGGACTGCAGGTGTGTGTGACCACACATGGCTGATTTTTGTATTTTTCTTAGTAGAGACGAGGTTTTACTATATTGGCCAGACTGATCTCGAACTCCTGACCTCGTGATCCACTCACATCAGCCTCCCAAAGTGCTGGGATTACAGGCATGAGCTATCTAGCCCAGCTGATGCTATATTTTCTAGTCTAATTTTGCTTTGCTAATAAAAGAAATTAGTTTCCAAAAAATGTCAATTTAAGCAGAGGGGATGAGAGATGAAAACAGTTATCACAATTTTTAAAAATGTTGGAACAGGAAGATATAAAAATACAAGAGTATAAATATAGCAAAATACGTAAGAGGATGAATTCAGTAGTTTCAATTCCAGCTTCACCTCTTAGTAGCTGTGTGGCCTTAGGCAAGTTACTTATCCTCGGTGCCACACTTCGTTTTCTCTCCTCTATGCCTCATTTCCATCTTTAAAATGGCTACAATGATAGTAGCTATCTCACTGGATTATTATGTATGGCAAATGAGTTAGTTGAATATACCTAAAGTGTGTTTAAAACAGTGCCTGAAACATCATAAATGCTTTGTATAAGCTATTATTATTGTAAGATGCAAGATCGATAGAGAGAATTCTGATTCTCTTTTCTAAATATCAGAGACTGGTAGTATGTGTTATAAACATGTGAAAATACCCTCAAGTAAAGTGTCAATGGTGACTCTGATAGAGAGGACTTTAAAAACAAACATTGCCCATGCTCCCAACCACAGAACCAGAAGAAATAGTAAAAATCAAAGAGCAAGTCAAAGGTAACTGGAGACACAATGCAGCTGATAAAAGAAGGAAGTCATCCTGAAAGAGTAACCACTTAGAGAAAATTTCAGTGACTTTTTTCCTGCTTAAGATACAGGGTAGGCTGGGCATGGTGACTCACAACTGTAATCCTAATCCCAGCACTTGGGAGGCTGAGGTGGGTAAATCATGAGGTCAAGAGATCAAGACTATCCTGGTCAACATGGTGAAACCCCATCTCTACTAAAAATACAAAAATTAGCTGGCATAGTGGTGCACACCTCTAGTCCCAGCTACTCAGGAGGCTGAGGCAGGAGAATCGCTTGAACCCAAGAGGCAGTGGTTACAGTGAGCTGAGATTGTACCACTGCACTCCAGCCTGGCAACAGAGTGAGACTCTGTCTCAAAAAAAAAAAAAAACCACACACACACACATGGTAGTGTTAGGGGAGGAACATTGAAAGGGAGATTATGGATAAGAGAGTTATAGTATTTTGAGTTCATTTAAAAATTATGTGAATAATGTATGTTTATCATGTGGAAATTTAAAAATATATGTGAGATAAAATAAACAACAACAGCAACCTATGATCCTACTGTGGTCGGCAAAATGATGGCCAACACAGGTGTCCACATCTTAATCCTGGAGCCTGTGAATATGGTAGGTTATGTGGCAAAGGGGAATTAAAGTTGCAGATGGAATTAAGGTTGCTAATCAGCTGCCTTAAGGTAGGAAAATGATCCTCTTGAACTAGGTGGGCCCAGTGTAATCACAAGCCTCCTTAAAAATGAAAGAGGAAGTCAGAAGACAGAACAGAGAGATGGCTGCATCAGAAAGTTGGGCTGGCTTTGAAGTCAGAGGAAGGGGACATGAGACTCCAGAAAGAAATACAGCCCTGCTGACGTCCAGCTTTTAACCCAGTGAAACTCATTTTGGACTTCCTAACTGTATTAGTCAATTTTTCATTGCCATGAGGAAATACTACATGAGGGTCAGTATATAAAGAAAAGAGGTTTATGTTGGGATCATATTTCTGCAGACTGCACAAGAAGCATAATGACAGCATCTGCTCCTAGTGGGCCTCAGGAAGCTTTTCCTCATGCTGGAAAACAAAGGAGAAGCAGGCATTGCATGGTGAGAGAAGGAGCCAGGGAGATGTCAGGCTTTTCTCCATAACCACCTCTCTCATGAGCCAATAGAGTGAGAACTCTCACTACTGTGGGAAAAGTGTCAAGACATTCTTGAGGGATTAACCCCATGACCCAAACACCTTTCACTAGGCCCCACATCCAACATTGGAGGTCACATTTCAACATGAGATTTGGAGAGGACAAATTCCATTCCATATCACTAATGACAGAATTGTAAGATAACATATTGGTGCTGTTCGAAGCCACTATATTAGTGGTAATTTGTCACAACAACTATGAGTGTATTAGTCCTTTTTCACACTGCTATAAAGAAATACCTGAGAGTGAGTAATTTATAAAGGAAAGAGGTTTAATTGGCTCACGGTTCCATATAGCTTGGGAGGCCTTAGGAGACTTACAATCATGGCAGAAGGCGAAGGGGAAGCAAGCACCCTTTTCACAAAGCAGAGAGAAAAGAGCAAAGGAGAAACTTCTAAATACTTAAAAACCATCAGACTTTGTGAGAACTCACTCACTATCATGAGAACAGCATGAGTGAAACCGTCCCCATCATTCAATCACCTCCCTTCCTTGACATGTGGTAATTACAAATGGAGATAAGATTTGGGTAGGGACACAGAGCCAAACCATATCAATGGGAAACAAATACACCTACTATTCAGGAGAAACAATTAGTATATGTAAACATTTATATATATATATATATATACACACACACAGGCACACACACATGTGTATATATAGTGTGTGTGTATATGTTTTTTTGTATGATCAGATTTTTTGAAAGCAGAATTCGTTAAGGGACTGCTTTGGAAGCAGGAAAAGTAGAGAGGGAAGGGAAATAATGCAAGTTAGGGTTCAGTTACCAGTCAAATAATGAAGCGGCAGTGTCAAAATAGTTGATGTCTGCATTGGACTGAATCAGTCGCGGCACACATAGAAAAATGCTGTGAATGGTACCCAGAAGACCTGCAATAGGGCTCATTAGGGTGACTCAGACTTCAGAAACCAATTTGCCGGAATTAGTTGCTAAAACGTTGAGTCACTCATGACAATATGCCAGTTGGCAAAATGAGTGCCACTTTTAAGTTGAATACAGCTGAGGTTAAAGGTGCAAAAATTATCTTATGTGGCAGCATGCTTTCTCCCTCCAGTTCACTGTCATTGCTCACCTGCCAGACCATTCACCATTTCCACGTATGGGTCTGGGTGCAGTGATGTTTTAAGCACACCAGAGCTCTCCCTTGCTTTGCTTTAATCCCTTTTCAAGGCTGTCAGTTCACATGATGTCAATCTGGGCCCTATGTAGGAGTCCATCTATGAAGTTAACCTGACTAGTATATATAATGACTTCTTCTTAAGGTCTCTTCCATTTTCTCTCCCTAAGGCTGAATCCTTCTTTCTAGAACTGCACCATTTCATGCCACCTTCTGACAGATTCACACAATAATAACAGCATCTCTTGGAATCCTAGATTTATTTCTCCTAAAAGGCAATGAGCTTTTAGGTTCCTTTTTACACATGTCATGCTCCCATGGGATGCTGAGAATCTTGGGTACAGATATGATCAGCCCAATGATGCACAGACAGTGACAGTCGTTTCATTTAAGCAAAAGGAAATTAGACTTCAGAAGCTGCTGATGTGTTAAACACTGTTCCAAGAGTTTCCAAGACGAACTTGATGCAAAGCTGTGAAGAACAGCGGAGGCCATGGCATGGATGCTGCAGAGATTCCAGACAGCAGTGGGGAAATGACAGATGTGCCAAAGGAGGGATGTGGAAAGGCACTTATGATGTTTAGGACTATAGAAGAAACTTGAACAGACAAATATAATCTCCTCCTTAAGATCACCCATGATATGATGTGCCTGAAGACGCCAATGATAGCGTCTTGTATCCTACTGCCAGCTGGTTGGGAAATTAACCAAGTGACTAGCAGAGAGAGATAAGGATCTCAGGATATATATTTAAGACATGATCTTGTGAAGGTGATTGGAAGGTGCTGCCAGTGCTTAGTTATAAGTAGCTGATATCCTTCTGGCAGCAGATTTTTAAAAATACAGCAAAGAAGCAGTATAATAACAGCTCACTGTTGAGTGCTTACCATCTGCCAGACACTACATACATGATTTTATGTATTGTTATTATTACTATTTGTTTTGGGAGACAGAGTCTTGCTCTGTCGCCCAGGCTGGAGTGTAGTGGCACAATTTCAGCTCACTGCAAGCTCTGCCTCCTGGTTTCAAGGGATTCTCATGCCTCAGCCTCCCAAGTAGCTGGGATTACAAATACGCATCACCACACCTGGCTATTTTTGTATTCTTCGTAGAGATAGGGTTTCACCATGTTGGTTTGGCTGGTCTTGAATTCCTGACCTCAAGTGATCTGCTCACTTTGCCCTCCCAAAGTTCTGGGATTACAGACATGAGTTACTGCACCCGGCCCACATGATTTTATTTAATATACCTTATTTTAGCAGCCCTCTGAGGGACGTTGTCGTAAACAGAATTCTAAGATGGCCTCCTTGGTCTCTGCCCCATAACAATAGGTCCTGCATTATCTCCTCCCCAAGAGTGCAGGTGGAACCTGTGACTTGCTTCAAACCAACAGAATATGTCAAAGATGATGGATGACACTCCATTAATTAGGTTACATCATGTGGCAAAATTCATGTGACTACATTAACCTTATTTAAGATGTGTGTTCAGACACCTGGAACTGGAGACTTTTCTTGTGACCTTGAAGAAGTGACTGTGTCACAAAAAGCCAGGTGGCAAGGAACTTCACAAAACCTCTTGAACCTGAGGGCAGCCTCCAGACAACAGGAAGAAGCTGGTATCCGCAGTCTTGCAGCTGCAAGGAAATGAATTCATCTAACAAACTAAGGGTGCTTGGAAGCATATTCTTCCCTAGACTCCTGACCCACAGAAACTGTGAGATAATAAGTATGTGTTGTTTAAGCTACTAAGTTTGTGGTAATTTGTTATGCATGAATAAGAAAGGAATAGATGTATTGTCCTCACTCTATACGTGAGGAAAATAAACTCTAGAATTAGATAACTTGTTCCAGGTTACATGCTGGAGAGTGGTGAGGCAGGTGCTCAAATGCAGTCTGTTTCCTGCATTGCTGTGTGATCAACCCCTGTGCCCTACTGCCTCCCTACAGCTTGGGCCCAAGAGATAAAGGGGTGTCAGTGCATTTAAGACGTAAGAGTGGAGGGTACTTTAGAGAATCTTGGTATGCCATTCAGAGGGGATAAAGTTGTGAAAGAAAAACAAATAAGCCAAAGGGACCTCAAACTTACTAAGCCAAAGAGAAAATTCAAGCTGGGAAATGCGTCTGGCAAATCTGACTCCCATTTTCTTCCTAAGTAAGATAGCTACAAAGATTAAAAGCTACACACCTTCACCGTAATTTGCCCAGAAGAAAATTCCTTGTGGGCCCAAAGCTCTTTACCCTAAAACAGTTCTGTTGAACTTTACCCTAGAAATAGAAATTGATAACTTATCTTCATAGGTATGGGACAAAGGACAGAACTCAAAGTTATCCTGCTGCTCAGCTGAGACAAATGCATATCTGATTGCTTCTTTTGCTCTATGTTTATGTTATTTTATTTAAAATTACAGATTCACTGAGCTAAATGAAGGCATAAGTGACTATTTCTCTACCGCTTTTTTCCATACGTACGTTGTGTATTCAGTGACAGGCTGATCAAAGACTCAACAGAATGCAATTACCTGTCTCTGGTCTACCCACCCCTTTGTAACTTTTTTTCCTCTCTCCCCATGACTGACCCTTTTCCTTTAAATATTGAGGTCCCGAGATCCTATTTGGAAAAAGAATGCACTACAGTTTTCCTGTAGTTCTTTGTTCTTTCCAAGGCATGTCCTTAACTTTGGCAAATAATCCTAAAATGATTGAGACTTGCCTAGGTCATTTTCTTTGATTTACAAAGAGAATAGAAGAAATTGATAAATAAAAATTAAAATGTGGACAAAATATCTTGGGGTGAGAAGGGACTGAAATAGGAAAAGCCCTTAGAAAACAGGATAAAATTGGTGACATGGTTCCTGGTGCTGGGTTTGGATGAATGGCAGGGACAGAGGGGATCTTATTTTAACTTTGAAGGAGAGTACAATTAGTGGCTCAGGTATCCATGTTCAGGCCACCAGGGGTTGAAACTTAAGGCCAGAGATGACAACAGTAAGCAAGTTCTTCCAGTTTTAAAAAAAGGTATGGGGAGGCTGTGTGTATTAGTCACTTTTCACATTGCTATGAAAAACTACCTGAGAATGGGTCATTTGTAAAGAAAAGAGATTTACCTGACTGACAGCTCCCTGTGGCTGGAGAGGGCAGTGTGGCAATTCCTCAAGAATCTAGAACCAGAAATACCATTTGACCCAGCAATCCCATTACTGGGTATATAGTCAAAGGATTATAAATCATTCTACTCTAAAGACACATGAACACATATGTTTATTGCAGCATTATTCGCAATAGCAAAAACTTGGAACTAACCCAAATGCCTATCAATGATAGACTGGATAAGGAAAATGTGGCACATATACAACATGGAATACTATGCAGCCATAAAAAAGAATGAGTTCATGTCCTTCGCAGGGACATGAATGAAGCTGGAAGCCATCATTCTCAGCAAATTAACATGAGAACAGAAAAGCAAACACTGCATATTCTCATTCGTGAGAGATGAACAATGAGAACACATGGACACAGGAAGGGAACATCACACACCAGGGCCTGTCAGGAATTGGGAGGCAAGGGGAGGGAGAGCATTAGTACAAATACCTAATGCATTCGGGCTTAAAACCTAGATGATGGGGTGATAGGTGCAGCAAACCACCATGGCACGTATATACCTATGTAACAAATCTACATGTTCTGCATATGTATCCCAGAGCTTAAAGTAAAATAAAATAAAATAAAGCAACATACAAATGTAAGCAATTTTTTTCTTTATAATCCCAGCAGTGAGGAAAATTGATCACTAATGCAAGCATCCCGTTGGCGAGAGGAAGAACAAAAGCTAGGCAAGCCTTCAGACATGGAGTTCTTTTCCTTACCAAAATACATAAACAAAGGAATAAAATGTTCAGGAGACGAACTGCTCTGTAGAAGTCAGATGAGTAAAATAAGGTGCCGGTTGTTAACATAGTGTGTACATTATGTTTTTGAATCTTAACTTTCCTAGTATTTCCTGTATCAACTTTTATACTTTAGTGCTTAGTTCTTTCTCAGATGTACTTAATAGCTACTCAAGAGTTAATCACATGAGGCTCTTAAAACAGTTCCTGGCACACAGTAAGCAACTCCATACGTATTTGATAAATAAGTGCATGATTCTAAACATTCACCTCAAGTCTGAATTTCATCTTCCATATGGTTTTCTTTATCATACTTAAAATCAATAAGCTTTATAACATGAAGTGAAACAAATGATTCAGAAAAAGAGTGGGAGTGGGTGTACTATGTGGGTTGGTACATTTATTAAAAAAGAGTTAAGTGACTCACCTTATAAATTTATTCTATTCTTCACACTCTTCTTCCCCCACTTCATGTGATCTATAAATATATCTAAACACTGGGAATTTTACCCTAACACTTTTAAAGACCTCAGCAGAAAGCTTGAATTTCTCTATAAAAATAACCCTTTCCTTTTCATTTGTGACTAATCACTTCCCCCAGTCATCCTTAAAAAAAAGAAAAGAGTGTTTAAAATTCATGTTTTTATGTTCAATTTATTGCTCTGAAAATACGGGAGATCTATCAAGGAATGTAGAGTCTAGTTTTCAATATTGCTTTGTCAGCAGATGGATCAGGACTGAATTTATGCTTCTTCAATTCCAGATCTCTGATAGACCATACTGAAATTCCTTCTGGGGAACTGTGGGAAATTTTCCACTTCCCAGTTGGTGCCACCTGAACTTCATTTAGAACTCTGTGATATGTGCCTGCTGCTTTGTGTTTCTTTCTCTGCCCAAATGTGGAAGACCAGATGGCATGGAGGGGGAGGACACAGAGGTGGGACTGCAAGTGCCTGCACCTGTTGGAATTGGCAGGTCCTGCACTTTCTTCCCTGCCCCTCACTCCTTATGTCCATCTCTTCAGCTCTTGGGGCTGAAGGTTCTGCATTCTTCTTTCCTAGCTTGTTTCTGGCCCCATTTCTTACATGTTGTCTACTAATAGGAGGGATGCATGAATGAAAAGTGATGAGGAGCGGGTGGGAGCCAAGGGCTGGGTTGGATCCAGGCATATAGAGTGCTGTAAAGAGGGTACAATCTGACCTGGAATAGGTGTTATACCTCTGTGAGCCATCATGGCGACTCTACATTAGAGAGCTAATTTTTCAACCCAAATCACTGTGGGAGAGAGGGTACACAATACTTCACATTTAAAAATAAAATTTGTCTTTAAAAATATCTATTTTATTTTATTGTTTTTGAGGCAGAGCCTTCTTCTTTTGCCCAGGCTGGAGTGCAGTGGTGTGATCACAGGTCACGGCAGCCTTCACCTTCCAGACTCAAGCAATCATCCTGCCTCAGCTTCCTGAGTAGCTGGGACCACAGGCGTGCACCATCACATCCAGCTAATTTTTTAATTGTTTGTAGAGATGGGTCTCGCTGTGTTGCTCAGGCTGATCTCAAACTCCTGAGCTCAAGTGATCCTCCTACATTAGCCTTCCAAAGTGCTGAAATTACAAGCATCAGTCACCATGCCTGACCCTAGACAGATGGGATAAAGGAATTTTTAAATTTATTTCAGGGCTAATAACAACAATTTAAAAACTACTAAAAACTATACTTTGTTCAATAGTGAAAGGAAGTTGTTGTGAGATTTGGTTTGGATGGGCACATATCCAGTTCACTTTCTGGCACGTCGATGACTAATTCTTCTTTTTAAAATCAAAGACAGGAGGGTCTATATCCCAAGACTTGGATTCTAGCCTGAGCAGCTTGTTAGATGTTATTTAAACTCTTTGGACCTCAGGTTTTCTCATTTGTAAAATAAAAGATTTAGTTTAAATGAGGGATCGGCAACCTTTTTCCTTAAAAGAAAAGCCGGTAAATATTTTAGGCCCTGTGGTTTATACAGTCCATGTCACAACTCAGCTCTGCTGTTGTGGGGTGAAAGCAGAGGTGGACAATAAGAAAACAAGTGGTATACGTGGATTGACACATCACACCGTACACCATAGATATGCACAATTATTGTATGTCAAAAATAAAACTTCAAAAAACACATTTTAAAAATTCAAAAATTCAGTCACTTAAATGACTGACAAAAATGATGAATCATGGCCGGGCACGGTGGCTCAAGCCTGTAATCCCAGCACTTTGGGAGGCCAGGGCGGGTGGATCACGAGGTCAAGAGATCGAGACCATCCTGGTCAACATGGTGAAACCCCATCTCTACTAAAAATACAAAAAATTAGCTGGGCATGGTGGCGCATGCCTGTAATCCCAGCTACTCAGGAGGCTGAGGCAGGAGAATTGCCTGAACCCAGGAGGCGGAGGTTGCGGTGAGCCAAGATCACGCCATTGCACTCCAGCCTGGGTAACAAGAGTGAAACTCCGTCTCAAAAAAAAAAAAATTCAAATTAAAAAAAATAATGAATCATTAGGCCAGACATGGTGCTTCACGCCTGTGATCCCAGCACTTTGGGAGGCTGAGGCGAGCGGATTGCTTGAGCTCTGGAGTTTGAGACCAGCCTGGCCAACATGGTAAAATACCATCTAAAACTAAAAAAATTAGACCAGCATGGTGTCGTGCATCTGTAATCCCAGCTACTCAGGAGGCTGAGGTGAGAGAACCACTTGAACCCTGGAGATGGAGGTTGCAGAGAGCTGAGATTTCACCACTGCACTCCAGCCTTGGGAATAGTGAGATTTTGGCTAAAAAAAAAAAGATAGTCATTTAAAAAATTCAAATGGCTGACAAACGTGAAAAAAAAAAGAAAGCAAATGAACACAGCTGTGTCCTGATACAATTTAATTCACAAAAGCTGATGCGGGGCCGGATTTGGTGTGCAGGAGGTAGTTTTGTGTCCACTCTGGAGAGGTCTAGATCACTCATTTTTCATTGTTTTCCACAGAGATTTCTGGGGCTGCCTTAGGAAGAAAAAGGACTAGGGAGCCCAAGTACGTGGGATTGTGCAGCTCTTACCTCTATTGCAATCAAAGCAGTTCTTTTTCATATTTTGGACTTCCAAGATCTTCTTAAAGGTTTTTCTTTTGAAAAGCATGTAAAGAAAACATATTGAAAATTGTATGCTTCTAATCAGTGTCAGCCACTCGTGCTTTTGACAGCCTGCTCCCTCTAGTCACACAAACCAGAAACATGAGACTTAACTCTTTCCTCTCCACTGAGAACCAGTCCTTGGCTCTGACAGGTTTTATCTCATGATCATATGTTCTAATCTGTTCCCTCCTCTGCATTAGTACCTTCCTCCTGATGTAGCCCTCCATCTCTCATCTGGGTGGTTCCCATATGAGAGAAAAGGAGAGAGAGAAACTCATGACAGGAATAAACTGGTCTTTGCCACATTCTCAATCTAAAGAATGATGTGTCAAAAATGCAGCACTGAGCCGGAAACTCGCCTGATTAACATCCTTCCTTAGTTTTTTAGTCTATGCAAGATAAAGCTCACGTTTCTTAACCTGGAATCAATACAAAAGTTGTCCATGACCAGCTCCACTGGTTAGAACCACATGAAATAGCCATTTCTCTAGGTCAAATGACTGACTGTAATAATGGTTTATGGTTAACCTAAAACTTCTCTCGTATCACCTCCTACCATTCCCTAACTCATAATTTATGGGGTAGAGAGAGGTAAAATTCCTTTTCTGGAACTGAGATCCTCATCTTTACTGATCTCATTAGTTTCTACATGTCTTTCTCATCTTAGTTCTGGTGGACATTTCCTTCAGATCTGCAAACTGCTTCCTGGGAAAATGTTCCCTTTCTGTATTCCCAAAGTAACCACTGCAAAAGACAGCCACAGTACTTAGGCATTGCATTGAAATTGTCAAATGATCTGTTTGCGTCCCAGCCATCTGCCCAGACTGTCAGGAATTTGGAAGCATCTTTGCCTTCCCTCTGCCTGGCACAGTGGATTTAGCCTATTGAACTACACTTAGAATGGATCAAAACTATCAAGGTGTACCTCAATTCTTGGCAAATAACTATTACTAATAAACTGATTTTGAATTTTACAGTCATGTTTGAGTTTCAGATCTCTTTGGCGGATTTGAGACTGGCCAGTGTTTTTATGTGCTGATAAATGTGGTTTGAAGCATGAAGCATTAATTAAATGAAGAGTTAGCTTTGAGAATTGAAGCATAAATTAAGCCAAAGGCTTGTACTATTAGCCATGAGATTTGTATCAGAATAAATGAATTGAGTAAAGGATTTCTGGAGTTGTACTCTAGGAGAAAAACATTTTTATAATATGAATAATGCAAACTTTCATTTTCAAGTTCTCTGAATGTGCAAAATTGCTTTTCTTCATTACATACAGATCTGCATAGACGAAGATGTGATATTTCAGCCCTCCTCCCCCACAAAAACCATACTGAGATTATAGGCAAATAGTAATTTTAGTTTAGATAAAAAATAATTCTCAGTCATAATTATAGCAACCCAGCTGTGAAACTATATATGGCGTGGGAACAGACATATATATTGGGCTGTCGGGGTGGGGGATGAGCAAACTTTTACTCATGCAAGGATGGAATGTTCCCAGCTTTATCTGCCTGGTGGAGAGGTAGACAACAAACAAGCCAGAAAGCAACGTCAGCTAATGGGTCACATAGTTGTGTGGGGCTCCTGGAGTAAAGACCCCAAAGAGGGAGGCAGCAATTCATCAGCACATTCATCGTGGGGGCCGGGGCCTGCCATGCTGCATGCTGCAAACAGGTGAGGGCTCTACATATTCAAAGAACTGCAGTGAAACAGCAAAAAATAGCAAGCTCATATGGGAGGTAAATATTGAGCACCTCTCCTAGATACTGTGCCAACTGGAAGACTCTCACAAAGAAAGCCTCACTGTGGCATCCTCCCCTGTCCTTTAAATGCCACTCACAGCTGTTAAGCCATCTTGTTTGCCAATATGTGTTAGGAGCCTCGTCCTCATTGCAGGACTAGGCATATGGTAATTAGTAAAGGTTTTTTAATAGTCAAAACTCTCTCACAGGGAGAGGGAAAACTGAAGACCAAGGAAGAGGACACAAAACCTGTGCAGAAGCTACATGAGAATTACCAAGGTTGCAACATATCCTGTGCTCAGAAGAGGCTCTATGTCCTGGATATTGAAGCGACGTGTGTGGAGGATGTGTACAGGATTTCATGGCTATCATAATCAGTGTAAAATCTAAATATAGTGAATACCATGTTTTTCTCCTCTACTTCCTCCCCCTCCTTCCCTCTCGCCTCAGAGTTGTATGGCTCATCAGAGAAAGCAAGGTGACTTTTCTAAATGCAGTTGTGTGGAAGCTTATTTTACTGCCACACCTGGTGCCATGTCCATATGGAACACACACGTATTTCCATTTTCCTTTTATCTTCACTTTGAGTACTTTAAGTGTCTGGGTTACTCTGCATTTTCCTTTTTGGCTCTCAGCCATCATCCTCATAATGATCTCTAATGGCTTTCTCGGGGCCTTGACCAGAGATTCTTTTTTTGCGCCCCCGCCCCCCACCGCAACCCACGCCTGCCACCCCGTGCTATTTCAAACCAGAGTATTTTTTCTAAGGTTTTTAAAAATATACTCTCTGCTTCTTGTAATGATGGTGATGATAGTGTGTATTGTTTAGCCATCATTTACTGAGCGTTATTACATGCACACACTGCTATGAGGAATTCAGATATGTTATTTACTCTAATTCACTCATTATTTGATTTTTATTCTCTGTGTAACTCATTAAGTTAGGTATTTCCATCTTCATTTTTAGATAAAGAACCCCATGGTGAGAGGGAAGCTTGATTAATACTGTCAGTAATTAACAAAGCTAGAATTTAATCTGTGTTCTGTTTGACCTCAAAGCTCAGGCCTTCTACTTGATAACTTTCATTGCAGGTGGTTGCACCTGGTTCTCCATCCTCACCTGTTTTTGTTCCTCTAAGGTGGCTTCGTTTACTTTTCTTTCAATATATCCTATACTGACTGGTACTTTTGTGTGATTGTTTTCAAATTTGCCTTTCTGTTCTAACTCATAATCAGAGCCCACCACTACCTAGCATTCTCAAAAAATGTTTTGGAGTATTTTCCCCAAACCTTTATAAAAAGACAAACTGTCTGGCCATTATTCCCAAGCCCTTCCTAATCTAGTTCTTTTCTATAATTCAGAGGGCCCTCATAATTTGTCCTATTCTCTAATTACAAACTCTTTCTGCTTAATTTTATCCTTTTCTAATATAATGTGCTAGCAAAATTTGGCCGGGTGTGGTGGCTCACACCTGTAATCTCAGCACTTTGGGAGACCGAGGCGGGTGGATCACTTGAGATCAGGAGTTTGAGTCCAGCCTGACCAACATGGAGAAACCCCATCTCTACTACAGATACAAAAAATTAGCCGGGTGCGGTGGCGCATGCCTGTAGTCCCAGCTACTCGGGAGCCTGAGGCAGGAGAATTGCTTGAACCCGGGAGGCAGAAGTTGCAGTGAGCCGAGATAGTGCCATTGCATACCAGCCTGGGCAATGAGAGTGACATTCTGTCTCAATAATAGTAATAATAATAATAATGTGCTAGCAAAATTCAAATACAGGTAGTATGTTTTTGAACTTTCTTGAACTGATCTCCCCTGTGTCTTCCAAGGACATGTGTTTAATTATTGACAAATTTACTGAAAAGGTTTCAGACTGTTGCAACAGAAAATATCAAGATAAAGTTAATATTCCTTCTGGCATCCAAAATAGAATTTTGCAATGATGGTTTTCAAAGTTGGGCATTTTGAAAGAATAAAATTTGAAAGTTCCTTTATCTTCTCTTTCAGCATATGAAGAGCAAGGCCTTGTGTACTGGTTCATAAAGATTTATTTAAGAAAATTCCTGATCTGATAGAAGGAAGAATGGACTATGGAAGAAGGAAGACTTCAGATAGCGATGGGGGAAGAATCTCCAGAGTAAGCCTACCTGCTTAAGTGTTCTAGGGAAGGCTGGAAGGCTCCAAGAGAAGCCAGACATACGACCATCTTCAACAAGATTCAGAGAAACAATATAGAGGTACCAGCAGGAGTGAGCTAAAATGGTAAAACCTCAGTTTACACAAAGCAATGATGGAATACAGGTTTGCCCAGATGCTAATTTAGGAAAGCACTGTGGCTCTTAGAGCATCTTGGTCGGTAATGTCTGGGGCTGGGGAGAAGAGGTGTCTGACAATGAAGAGCAAGATCAAAGTCCACGTGGTCAGATATAGTGGAATTCTCTCATAAAAGTAGGATAGGTTCATTGCAACTCAGTATTCACCCATCCCAGGGACCACTGAGACCAGCCACTCTGCAGCAGAGCCTGGCAAGAGGGAGAAGACACTGCATGGATCCACATCATCCACCATTCCACCAACCGTGGGGTTGCATGAGCCAGAATTATTTCCCATATATAGAAGGTCATCCTGAAAGAATTGAGGAGTAGAAATACATTGGAGCGACTAAGAAATTCCAAGTATAAAAACAGCTCAGGCTTCTTATAGAATACAGAACCACAGAAAATATTCACAAAAACGAAGAAAATACTCATAATCACATACATCTTGCAATAGACCCTGTCAGATCCTTTCAACATCATTCCCTCATCTCTCTCTCTCACTTGCTCTCTCTCATGCAGGCACTTCTTTTCTGTGGCTCGGCCTCTTACCACTCATTTGAACTTAAGTATATTCATCATTTGTACAATGAAGGTAATAATAATACTGTCATGTGCTGCAGAAGGATGTTTTGATCAATAACAGACTGCATATACAATGGTGGTCCCATAAGATTATAACGGAGCTGGAAAATTCCTGTTGCCTAGTGACATGGTAGCCATGGTAAGGTGATAGCACAATGCGTTACTCATGTGTTTCTGATGCTGGGTGTCAACAAAACTGCACAAACTCTTTCACAGTACATATAATTATATACACAATAGAATACTTGATATGGATAATAAATGACTGTGACTATGTTATTTATGTATTTACTATAGTTTGTAACATTATTTTAGAGTATACTTAATTCTTCTAGTTACTAAAATAAAAGTTAACTGCAAAACAGCCCCAGGCAGGTAATTCAGGAGATATCCAGAAGAAAGCACTGTTATCATAGGAGATGACAGCTCTGTGTATATTATTGCTCCCGAAGACCTTCCAGTGGAACAGAATGTAGAGATGGAAGACAGTGATGCTGATGATCCTGACTCTGTGTAGACCTAGGCTAACATGCGTGTTTATGTCTTAGTTTTTAACAGTAAAGTTTAAAAAGTATAAAAATAAAAACAGAAAAATGCTTATAGAATATACAAATAAATAATATTTTTGTACAGCTGTACAATGTGTTTCTGTTTTAAGCTAAGTGTTTGTTATAAAGGAGTCAAAAAGTTAAAAAAATTATAATGTTTATAAAATAAAAAAGTTCAAGCAAGCTAAGGTTTATTTCATGTTGAATACAATTTAAAAAATAAACCTACTGTATTCTAAGGGCACAGTGTTCATAAAGTCTGCAGTAGCTTATAGTAATGTCCTAGGCCTTTATATTCACTCACCACTCACTCAATGACTCTCTGATTCAGAGCAGCTTCCAGTTCTGTAAGCTCCATTCATGTTAAGTGCCTTATACAAGAGTAGTTTTTAAAAAATCCTTTATACCATATTTTTACTGTAATTTTTAATGGTTAGATCATGAATACTTAACACTGTGTTACAATTGCCCACTGTATTCAATATAATAACATGCCTTTCAGGTGTATAGCCTAGCAGCAAAAACAGGCTATACCATATAGTAGTAGGCTATACTTCTAGGTTTGTGTAAGTACATCCTGTTTGCACAATAAATAAATCACCTAATGAAGCATTTCTCAGAATGTATTCCCATTGTTAAGCAATGCATACTGTACCTACCTCATAGAACTGTTTCAGAATTAAATAAGGTGCATATAAAATTTTTAGCAGTACAGTTGTCCCTTGATGGCCATGAGAGATTGGTCCCAGGACCCCTCTTCAGATGTCAAAATCCAAGGATGCCCAAATCCCTGATATAAGATAGCATAGTATTTACATATACCTTACACATATACACTAAATCATCTCTATGTTACTTTATAATACCTAATACAATGTAAATGCTATGTAAATAGTTGTTATACTGTATAGTATCAAGAATAATGGCAGGGGAGAATCTGAACATGTTCAGTACAGATGCAATCATTCGTATTTATTCCAAAATATTTTTGAACTGTAGTTGGTTGGATACACATATGTGGAACCCATGGGTATGGAGGTCCAACTGTGTATTTAGCACATAGTAAATATTCAACGCATTGTAACTGTTTAGTTTTAAAAAGTGGAGTATACACATATTTTTAAGGTAAATTTGTGAACATCTTTCTATGTCACTAGATGCATTTTTCTATAACATTAAAGAGTTGAATAGTACTTGAGCACGTGACTGTGTCATAATTGAACCAAATTCTGTTGCTGGGCATTTAGGTTCTTCAAATTTGTACTGTTACAAATAGTTATGATACAAATATTTTTATAAATACATATTTGGAATAAATCATTGAGTGCTTCTTTATATTGACTATCCATAAGTGCAATTTATTGGTCACAGGACAGGTACATTTAAAAACCTTGAATAAATATTTTCAGATTGCTCTCCAGTAAGGCTGAACTCAAAATTGAGATACCTTTTAATAAAGTCAACAAAACGTGTCTGACCTCATATTCTTCATCATCCTTGACAATGTAATAATGACTCACCACAAGATTAAGTTCTCCTGTGAATCAAAGAAACCCCACCTAGAACAAGAGGTCTGACATGTGGCGTTTTCAGGCAGTGAAACCTGAGAGAAGCAGAGAAGGAGGTTCTCAGTTTACCTGCCTGTCTTTTTGACTGTCTCAACTCTCATGATTTTCTTACTGAGGCAACCTGCCTTTTCTTCGAAAAAGTATTTTGTAAAGGCTCTTGAGAGAGACCCGCATTTTAATTGGCCGGCCTTCTACACCATTATGTTAGGTCTCTAACTGAAAATGACATTAAAAAACAAAAACCTATTACCCTGAAAACCCCTCCGGTCTTGAGATTAGTTCTCACCCCCGCATGGCTTATCAGGGCTATGACTTCCTTAGGGATTACTCACAGGAGCAAGAGCAGTCTGCTATGAGTGAGGAAAGACTGAAAGTCACTAGTCTACAGAACTTAATTTAGAAACAACCTGCAAAAGATAGCTAGCAACTAATGAAGGTTAACTGAGCTCTCCCTGGGGATGGTTCTCCTGGCTTAGCTGTAACTGTGTAGAGCCTTTTTTATTTTTTGCATCTGTTATACCCAGGAGGCCAGAGAGGGAAAGGGGAACAACATGAGTCGAATAGAGTCAGCTCTTCTGCCATATCCCTGCTGCCCTATTAGGAAGGGAGTGAAGTCCAGTCTTAGAAACTAACACACACTTCTTCAGACAGACATGTATGGTTGTTTTCTCAGTTACCACAGCATGCTACAGTAATTACCAGATTCAGTTGTTTTAGGTGTCTCATGTTAAGCCTACATGCAGAACATGTGAGCTATAAAATAATGATGGTCATTTAGTCAGATATTTTAAAGAGATTCTTAGATTTCTTTTGTGGTGTTAGGAATGGCTTGAAAGTATTAACAGTCTTAGGTGAATTAATTCAACAAATTCTTGATAAACATCTATGTGAGCAAAGTGCACTTAGGCAACACAAGTATGTTTCTCTCAAAAGAGCTCAGAGTCTGGAATAAGAGACAAAATGTAAATAAATAACTAGAATACAAGTTAGAGAATGATAGTTGCCACAAGAGGCACATAGAGTAAGTGTTATAGGATTTTAAAAGAGAGACAGATGCTATCCAGCAGGGCAAAATCAAGGAGAGTGTGTTAAAGGAAGAGGCACTCCAAATAGGTATGGACCTACTGAGATAAAAGCAAAGGCCTGCTGGTGGGATAGTTCTTAAAACTGTGAGCTCTTCTTTTTGATTAACATATGGGATGTGTGAAAGGTTTGGGGGATGGTGGGAAAATGCAGTTAGGAAGGTATAGAAGCCAAAATGTGAATATACAGAATGTCAGCATTGTCAGGATCTTCAATCTGAGATAGCTTATTTCAGATTCTTTATTTGATGTCTGAGGAAAGTTAGGCTCAGAGAGGTGAGGTGACCTGCCTGAGGTCAGACAGCTGGTAAAGATGCAGAATAAAAATAATCAGTGGAATGACAGCTTTTCAAATGTCTCAAGTTACAGTTAAATTTAACGTAAGATAAAACTAAAAAAAAATCTTTGTGATATACAAAATATGACTAAATTCACTATTATGTGAAGCAATAATGGAAAATATTTATGAAACATTTTCAACATATGTCCATCAGTGTGCTAAGTGTTTAAAAACAATACTCTCACTTACTCTTCCCATTAACTCATGGAGTAGTTAGCATTATTATTTCCATTTCACTCATGAAGACACTGAAGCTGGAAGGAGTTAAATAAATGGCTCAAAGTCACACAGCTAGTGAGTGGCAAAGCCTGAATTTGAATTCATTCCCTGACCACAAGCTGTTCAGTGTTAAGCTCTTCTGTCTCCCACAACATACCATGTATTATGAAAAGTTTATCACTATGTCCAGGTGATTTTTTTTTTTTTGAGACGGAGTTTCGCTCTTGTTACCCAGGTTGGAGTGCAATGGCGCAATCTCGGCTCACCGCAACCTCCGCCTCCTGGGCTCAGGCAATTCTCCTGCCTCAGCCTCCCGAGTAGCTGGGATTACAGGCATGCGCCACCATGCCCAGCTAATTTTTTGTATTTTTAGTAGAGACGGGGTTTCACCATGTTGACCTGGATGGTCTCAATCTCTTGACCTTGTGATCCACCTGTCTCGGCCTCCCAAAGTGCTGTGATTACAGGCGTGAGCCACCGCGCCCGGCCCCAGGTGATTTTTTAATACCTTGAAATCTAAGTATCTATAATAGAATTCATTCTTAAAGTCAGTCAGTCATTGCTTAGCCCTTGAGGTCAATAATTGAGTTCAATTCCTTCATCAATTTACTTAGTAAATGTTTATGCAAAAAAAACAGACAAAAATCTGTCTTCATGGAATTTACGTTTGAGGTGGGTAGTTTCAAAACTATGGATAAATGATACTGTGTTTGCGCTGCTATAACAATATACCTGAGACTGGATAATTTGTAAAAAGCAGAAATTTATTTTCTCACAGGTCTGGGAGCTAGGGAGTCCCAGATCAAGGCACTGGTAGATTTGGTGTTTGGTGAGGGCTCTTCTCTGCTTCTAAGATGACACCTCTTTGAGTTGTCCTCACATGGTGGAAGGGGACAAAAAGGGATGAATGCTGTGTCCTCACATAGAGGAAAAAATGACAGGTTTAGGCAGATTTCTGAAGCTTCTTTTGTAAGGGCATTAATCCCATCCTCGATGAGGAGCCCTTATAACTTAATCACTTCCTCAAAGGCTGCGTCTCTTAATACTACCACAAGGAGGACTAAGTTTCAACGTGAATTTTGGAGGAACACAAACATTTAGACCACACCAGATACTAAAAATAAGCTTGTCGATAAGATCATTGAAAACATTTTTGGAGTATAATTTACTGGTCGTATAACACATATACAGAAAAAGTGCATAAATCATCAGTGTGTATTTTGATAAATCTTCACAGTGCAAATGGCTCCATGAACCCAGCACCTGGATTAGGAAATAAACCCTAGCCAAGACTCCAAAAGTCTCATTTCACCCCCCTTTCCAGTAATAACCATTCCCCAAAAGTAACCGCTCTCTTGACTTCTCAAATCTCAGATTAGTTTTGCTTGTTTTCAACTTTATGAAAACAGAATTGTAGGATGTGAATTTTCTATGGTTTGAATGTGTCCCCAAAAGTTCATGTGTTGAGAACTTAATTTCCATTGTAACAGTACTAAGAGATGGGGCCTTTAGGAGGTGATTAGGTCATGAGGGCGTCCCATGATGCATGAATTAATGCCAGTATTTTGGAAGTGGGTCAGTGGGTCAGTTATCAAGGGAAAGGGCTTCTAATAAAAGGTTAAGTTCAGCTCCCATTTCCTTTCTGTCTTTGCACTCACTTGCCATGTGATGCCTTCCACCATGGGATAACCCTCACCAGATGCTGGTGCTATGTTCTCAGACTTCCCAGCTTCAAAAATGGTGAGCCAAATAAACTGTTCTTCATAATTTACCCAGTCTATGGTACTCTGTTATAGCAGCAGAAAATAGACTAAGGAAGAACTCCTGGGTGTATGGTTTCTTCCACTTAAATTATGTTCACTATTTTTTCTTGCTGTATAGTAGACCAGTCCGTGAAATTCACAATTTATTTATCCATTCTGCTACTGAAGGACATTTTGAGAAGCTTCTAGGTTTTGGGGCATATGTACACATATCTCTTTGGAATATACCCAGGAGTGAAATAGCTGGGTCCGAGGATATTTTTGTGAGGCAGAGGTTCACCTTTAGTAGGCATTGCCAGTTTTTCAAGGTGATTGTGTCGATTTACACTTCCACCAGTAGTTCTCAACAATCGCTGATACTTGGTACGGTCTGTTACACTTAAGCCATATGATAAGCATGTAGTGCATTTCATTGTAGTTTTAATTTGCATTTTCCTGATGATTGGTGAAACTATATATCTTTTCATGTTTATTAACCATTTGCATGTTGTCTGAAATGAGGTGCCAGTTTAAATATTTGCTCAATTAAAATAATAGATATTTTTAAGTTACACTACAGAATTACAAGTCACTTTAAAACCTTGTTCATTAGACACAAAGATTTTTTTGTTGATTTATCTAGGACACACATTCTCAACAAAAATATAAAGAGAAGGCTAGAGAACACAATCAAGTTGGTCCCAAGTAAAGTTCTTTTTTAAGCATAATTTGCCTTTGATATTCTTTTTTCTTATCTATTGGATTTTCTCCCTTCCAACTTCTCTGTGCTGTCACAGCCTCACCAACAACTCTTCTCATCAGACCCCTCTTATTCTGTATCCTGGAGATGGGAGGGTGAGGCAGGAGTTGAATTTAAAAGTACCCCAGCTACTACATTGTTTATGTAAGCACATTTATCAGGTTCTAATGCGCAAAGGCTTAGAGCCAAATTTGAGAGCAAGGACAAATTGAAGTTTAACTAAATTGGAAATGAGAAAAATCTGGTTTGGAGCAGGAATGGACTTAACCCTAAGTGAAGATAAGGAAGAGAAATGGGAAGGGAGAGGGACAATTAAGAATCAAGTAATCCCAGCACTTTGAGAGGGAAAGGCAGAAGAATCACTTGAGCACAGGAGTTCTAGATCAGCCAGAGCAACACAGTGAGAGCCCATTTCTACAAAATTAGCCAGATGTGGTGGCACATGCCTGTAGTCTCAACTACTCAGGAAGCAGAGGTGGGAGAATCACTGAGCCTAGGATGTTGAGGCTTCAGTGAGCCATGATTGTGCCACTGCACCCCAGCCTGGGTGACAGAGAGAGACTCATATCAAAAAACAAGAAAAAGAAGGAAGAAGAGGGAAGAAGGAAGAAGGAAAAAGAAGGATAAGAAGAAGAACAACAAGAATTCTAATGGAGGGGTCTAAATAATTTTTAAATTTTACTTTTAATTTTGCATTTCTAAAAAAAGTACATTTCATAAATCAAAACAATATTGAGAAATATAGCATAATGTCTTAGTGCAAATTTTGTCCCTATCCACCCCATTCCACCCCTCTCCCCAACATAGATCGTTTCTTTTTTAGTTTTGTGGTACCTTTCCAGTGTTTCTTTATGCAAACACAAATAAAAATGAATTCATATTATTTTTTCACCTTCAAAAATATTTTAACAGTGATGTCTAATATTCAGTTTAAGTTATTTGAGCTGTAAAGAAAATCCTCAACATCTAGTAAAATCTGCTTTACATAACCATCCTGTATGAAATGTGTATGTGTGGTTGTGTGGGTGTCAAAGAAAGGGACTGAGTTCTACATCTGGGCTGACATTATGTGGAATATGTGGAATAGTAGCATGTGTGGGATAAAGAGATTATCTATACACTGAATTAATTCAGTAAAAGCAAAAAAAGCTAGAGGTGAGTGTGGGAACATAAACCCCCCAGGAACTGATAAAAATCTTGAGAAGAGTGTTAGAGTTTTTACAAAATGTGTATCTGTGGTTGGAGCCAATCTTGTTTAGTCCCCAAGAGAATGGTGTGGCCTCAGTTGATATCTGAATTATACATTATTGCCTTCAAATAATTCAAAATAATTCCTAATTATTAACTGATTGATATGACTTGGCTGTATCACCACCCAAACCTCATCTTGAATTGTAGCTTCCAAAATTCCCATGTGTTGTGGGAGGACCCAGTGGGAGATAAGTGAATCATGGGAGTGGTTTCCCTCATGCTTCTCCTTTGGTTGTGAAGAAGTCTCACGTGATCAGATGGTTTTTTAAGGGGTTTCAGCTTTCACTTGGCTCTCATTCTCATTCTATGTTTTCCTGCTGCCATTTCAGATGTACCTTCTACCTTCTGCCATGATTGTGAGGCCTCCCCAGCCACATGGAACAGTGAGTCCATTGAAATTCTTTTCCTTTATAAATTACCCAGTCCCCATAACTTGATCAAGACAATTGCAGGTGGGCAATAAATAAATAAAAATTACCCAGTCTCGAGCATGTCTTTATCAGCAGTATGAAAATGGACTAATATACTGATATGTTGGGAGTTGGTGATAAAGCATCATTGTCAAGTTGAGAAGCTTAGATATTTTCTAAAGCATCATTGTCAAGTTGAGAAGCTCAGATATTTTCTAAAGGCAAATGGAAAGTCACTGAAGGTTGTTGAACATAGGAATGATATAAACAGAACTGTATTTCTAGAAGTTTAATGTGGCAGCAGAAAAATGAACAATTCCTGGATTTGGGAATATCCATTTAAAAACAGAGTAGTTATCTATTGCTGCATAACACATTACTTAAAATTTAGCAGTTTAAAACAACAAACATTCATTATCTCACAGTTTCTGTAGGTCAGAAATCTGGGGGTAGTTATTGGCAGAATTCAGCTCTTCAAGGGCTATTAGACTGGCAGCCTGAGTTCCTCAATGACCACCATTCACCAGCGCCTGCCTCACTTCCTCCCTGTAGCCTTTCCATAGGGCAGCTCATAACGTGGCAGCTGACTTCCATCAGGCAAGCGAGAGAGCAAGAGAGGGGTAGCAAGATGGAAACCAGAGTCTTTTTGTTACCTAATCTTGGAAGCAATATATCATCATATGTGCCATATTTGAAGCAAGTTGCCAAGCCTGGTTTACACTTACGGAGAGCTGATTCCACAAGGTGTAAGTATGGGATCACTGGAGGTCATTTTATTGGTTCTTTCAACCTAGCAAGCTGGAGATAGTGAGGAATTGCAGTAGGTGGTTCCTGTTGGCAAGGAGCTAGGGGAATGGCAAGAAAATGAGGACAGAACTAGAATTGCCAGGACTGGCAAACAGATTGGATGGGGAGGATGACTGGAAGAAAGGAGTCAAGCCTGGCTGATTGGGATGATTGCTGAAGGAGTCACAGAAGGAAGAGACACATGAAGAGAAGCAGATTTGGGAGAAATGTCAAGTAATGAGAAGAGGTTTTAGCAGACTTAGCATTAAAGAGTCAGGAGAGAAAGGAATGAGAGTCCTTTTGCTTCATTAACTTGTGGCAGCTGGTGTAAAATCAAGAGCATGCAGACTGGAGTCAGACCTGGGTTCAGATAGCGACTCCTCCATTTCTTACAAGTCCTGCCCCTCTCGACAAACTATACTGAGGCTCAGTACTCTCTCGTTAATGTGGAAGCCAATTCCTACCTCTCTTAGTTGTTTTCAAGATTACATGAGATAACCTACTTAAAATTCCTACTACAGAGTAGGTGCTCAATAGATGAAACTATCTGATACGGTTCTCCTACATATTTTCAAAAGCAAGTATGAAGATACCCTTTCTTAGTGTCTCCTTACAACTATTGAATAGTCCCACTTGAATCATGTTACTATGATTATTTCAACAGCTGACATAATATTAACTTCTGTGTTTTTGTACAGCTCAAAATCATCATATATGTACAATATGTTAATGTATTGTGTTATTGAAATATCCCTCCAAATGAGGTACCTAAACATTTAGACTTGGAAGCCACTAGCTTATGTTTCATTAGGGTATTGCTTTCTCTCTGTGTGTGTTTCTCTCTCTCTCTGAATCCTACTCAAATCTTTAGCTTGAATTTTATTTTTAATAGTCTCTCCTGCCATCCTTGTTTTCCCTGTCATAACTTTATTTTATGAGCCATGTAAAATTTCGGGCTCTAGCTTCCTCATTCATAAAAATGGGAGAGTATTAACCTGTCTTATATTCTTATAGAGATAATAGCTGAGAATTATAGGGGTAGAAGTTGCCATCCTTGTTTTCCCTGTAGCAACTTAGCGGTCAGGGCCTTGTCATTATGTCTACCTAAGTGCCCAGTACAGAGTGTGCACTGTGAGAAGTTGGTATTGTGGATGCACAGGTACAATGACAGGCGGGTGGATAAATGAGGCCTCATCAGTGGCCATCAGGCACACCACCCTCCAAGGGCTGCAGGCAAGAACCCTGTAACATGTATGACAGTCATCTTTGCCACCATTTGGTCAATATTTCCAATATTGCACCTAACTTTCTTCCATGTTAACATTTTCAAGTAATTCTTCCATGTTTAAGAGGTTCAGGAAGGCCAGAGACTAACAATGACATATGTGAAAGATTATTTGAGATAAAAATGGATGTTGAGATCATTTTCTTCTTTGTTGTACCATGAATCTATAGCATTGCAAAAATCCACAAGGCTATACGTGCAATGTTAGAATTACACATGTAAATTTCACTAAACACCTTTTCAAGCACCATTGGTATTCCTTTGCAGTTAATAATTGCTAACATTAGCTGAGTACTCAAACTGTGCCAGGTCCTGTATTTTATACTTATTAACTTGTTTAATATTTGCCATAAACCATTCAGGTGGGTATTATGACCCCCTTTTACAGCTGAAAAAACTGAGGCATAAATTGTTGGCCTTCTTGGAGATTGTGAGAAGTGACAGAGTGGCGTATTGATAGATAGGCAGCCTGGCTGCAGAGCCCATACTTCTATCTATCCCTATGCTAAATTTTAAGTTCCAAATAAGTGTTTTCAAAGTGTGATCTGCCAACCTTTTGGCCTCAGAATCCGCTGCAAGTCTTATTAAAATACCTATATCTGAGCTCCACTCCTGACCTACTGAATCAGAGAGTCTGTAGGTGGTCCCTAGAAATCAGAGTTTTAGCAAGAATTTCAGTATTATTCTAACGCACACTAAAGTTTAAGAACCACTGCATGAAATACTGCACGATCTCAAATTGGCCAAGAGTCAAGAATCATGAGATACCAGGTCCTGCCTATTTTCTCCCATTGCAAGGACCATTGATGAGTCCCTCTTGAAAGTTGAGCCCATGAAGATCTCTGATTTAATTGAAGTAACAGCATCCAGTGTAACTATCTCAGGTCCTCTCTAACCTTAGGTTCTAGGGTTCATAAGTATGTTTCTGCATGTTCCTGAGACACTAATTTCTAACATCATTAATTCCCTTTATTTATCTTGTGTGGTCTTGGGCAGCTTCTAAAGATCTGTTCTCCTGTCAAGAAGCTCAGGGCTGTGCATGTATTTTATGAGCCATGTAAAAATGTGCATGAAAAAAATGTCTGTCCAGAGTCTGCACATTTAGCTTCGAAACTATCTGTCCTACAGCTCTCCACTTCTACATTATTCTCTTAACACTCTTGTTTGGGGATGCAGCCACTGGCTCATTTTTTTCTGATCATATATCATCCTGTATCACAGGGTCCCTCCCTGTTACACTCCCATTCCTCTCTGCCCCATCAATCTCATACAGGTGACCATTTCTGAACTAAACAATCATAACAGACATCCTATCTTAGATATTGACTGAGCCAGCCCACCTCCCACCAGATGTCTGTCCCAGCCTTGCAGTTCCTGTCTGGTAAATGCCCAAGAATCCCTGTGCCTGTAGGGCTGGGCTTGCCTTTCTTTCCCGTCAGCTTGCTCTCCTTTCCAGGTTTGTGGTCCTGCCCCTAAACCCCATCTGCAATTCTGCCACTGGATTTGCACTCCATTTTCACTTCTTGATTTCCTCAATGTGCATGCTTAGCTCCAGACACATGTTTTTTTAGTTGCTATGGGAGGACTCTTTCTTTCTTGATTCAGAGTTACTCTTGCTCCATGTGTTATCTCTTGGTTTGGAACACATCCAGTCTCCTCGTCTTTCACTTGGTAACTCCTTCTTAAACTTTGTCTCCAACGTCTCTTCCTTCTTTAGCCCCTCTCAATATTTGGCCAAATGTTCCTCCTGTGACATCTGAACTATTCTGTAGTTCTGCAATCCCAGAGCTTGCTGCATGATAGTGTAGTGAGCTCTTTTTTACTTCTACGTAGTCCCTTCTAGGTTTTAAGCTTCCTAATGACAGGGTGTCCATCTTCCCCTTAGATCCTTAGCAGTCAGTGCACAGCTATTGTTCAATAAATATGTACTACGTAAGTGAACAGTGAATAATGTTTTTCCAAATGCTGGCTAAGACCAATATGAACCAAAATACCTCTTGCTCTGACCTGAATCAATGCTATATTCTGATGCCTGATTCATACCCTTACAACACTTTGCTTGGCTCTCTATATTCCAGCAGTGGCATTTGTTGCTATACCTTTCAGATACTGCATCTGATCAGTGGGACTTCCCCAAAGGAGAATCAATTGGTTTCCTTGCCATAAGATGGGTCTGATTCCACACCTGCTCCTTTGAAATATACCCTTTTCTATTCTGCTTTGCACTCTGTAGACAGGATGTAGACAGCCTCAAAGATGGCTCCCAATGGTTTATACTTCCTAGTATTCTTGCCTCTGTGTACATGCAATTATATCCTGGAGTGCAAATGGAGTGCAAATTCAATTGATCCGTAATCAACAGGAAGTTGCAGAAATGATGGAATATGACTCCCAAGGTTAGGTCATAAAATATGTTGTGGCTTACACTGTGCTCTCTCTTGGATTTCTGTCTTTGGAGGCAGCCAGCTGCCATGTCATGAAGATTCCCAAGCCACCCTTGGAAGGAACTGTGGCTTCTTTCCAAGAGCCAGCTTCAATTTGTAAACATGTGAATGAGACATTCTGGAAGCAGATCTTTTAGCATTGCTCATACTTTTAGATGACTGTGAGGGAATGTGTTCTTTTTCTGGGTTCATGAGGGGGCGTAGTTTTAAGGGCAAGAATTTCCCAGTGCCATGCCCGCCTCCCATCTCTCTCCATCCGGGAGATTTAACGGTTTATGTTTGAATTTTGCAGGTGCGGGAAAAAATTAAAAGTTAATTACCCCAATGGAAGTTTAAAGGAACTCCTTTTGTTGGCCAGAGAAACTTGGGAAGGTGGGAATTTCCCCCAGGACAAATTCCCCTGCTTCTTTACCCACACCGGATTTCCAGCTCTCTGGAATCCCCTCCCACATGGTGGGAGCTCCCTTTCCCGTCTGGATTTCCCCTTTGGAATCCTCTTCCACAGTCTTTGTGGAAGTCTTTCTCTTCTTCTCCTTTTCCTTCTCTTTTCTCTACCTAAATAAAATCACCTTTCTGTAACACTTCTTGGGTCCAATACTTACTTTTATGAGCATACAGCACACCTGCAGTGGTCCCATCGCTTATTCTTTAAGAGATTGGAGGCCACGAACCCACAGCGTTCTCTTGGGGGAGCTGTGCCTCACCAGCACCCAAGAAAAAACCTGGTTACAACTGCAGCCCTGGCAGGCATCTTGACTGCAACTTTGTGAGAGATCTTCAGCCAGAACCAACCAGCCAAGGGACTCGTGAATTCCTGATCAATAGAAATTGTGAGACAATAAATATTTATTGTTGTTATAAGTTGCTAGGTTTGGAAATTTGTTTCACAACAATATATAACTAATGAAATGTCTTATCAATCTCATTTCAACATTTCATCATTGAGGCCACTCAGCCAACCATGAAAGCAGTCTTAACAGGCTGATAGAAATTCACTAAGACATATGAAAACTTGACCAAGAAGTTTACACACACATACACCCCAAAAGGTGTTCCCCTCACTCCCCATAGTTCCTACCTGAAACAAATTGTTGGCCCATTTAAGCATAATACATAGAACAACATAAAATTTGGCTCCAAAGTAACAAAATAAAACATAACATGTGTGGCTTCAAATGCAATACTAATTCTACATCTCCAGAAAATCCACTAGTCAACCTGGAAAAAGAGAGTTGTAAGAGGACCTAACATTGGTACATTAATAAAGGGGTATCCCTATCAGGATAGATATTAGAATTTTTTAACCTAGAATATAAAGATTGAAAGGAAATAGAATTTAAGTCCTCAATATTCTGTAGGATTTGGACAAGTTAAAGAGGAATTGTTCCTCTGATGTCAGTGTGAATGCTTACAACTCTAACAATATGGTCTTTGTGGATGTCTTGTCTACATTTGGATTATTTTAAAAAATGAACCACACCATGGAATAAGCATAATTAAAAAATCATATAGAAATGGCAAGTTGGAAATAGAAACAAATGCATATGTTATAAAAATTGTAGGCTTCAAGGAAGATGACATAAGAAGGTCATCCCATCCTCTTATTGGTTAGCACTTAGTCTTAATGTCTCAGACTGATACCAGCTGAGACATTAGTCTCATAGTCTCGCAGTATCCTCAACCAAATCATCCCTTTTACCAGTGCTCTCTCTTTTGCTCTTCCCCCTTCCCAATTCATTTTCCACAAGGCAGCTGGCATGTTTACTTAAAACCAGGAACAAAGTGAGCTCTCCTTTGCTTAGGTCTTCAGTCCCTTCTCATTGCCTTTCCTCTGAAACAGATGCCTTCCTACGATCTGTCAGATCCTGCAGTCCTGGATCTAACTTCATCACCCTGCCTCCTTCCTCTTCCAGCCTCTTGACCAACCACTTCCTATCTCTGGCTTTGGCAGTGGGAGTGCCTCCTGTGGCTGACTCATTCTCCTCCTTCAGGTTGCAGTTTCACTCCCACCTTCCAGAGAGGCCTTCACAGAGGATCCCATTGAAAGCGTGCTACACAAGTTGTGTTATTTGATTACATGGCTGATTTCCTTTGCACCATTTATCATTATCTGAAATTACATATTTTCTCTTACTTGCTAATTATCCGTTTATAACACCAGTCTGTGGTTCCTAGAGGCTTGCAAGGGTGGAGGGAGGGGGGTGGAGAAAAGTGGGCTAATGGATACACAGTTACAGCTAGATCAGACAAATAAGTTCTAGTGTTCTAACAGTACTGTAGGATGACTACAGTTAATAATAATTCATTGTGTATTTTCAAATAGCTAGAAGAGAGGATTTTGAATCTTACCAACATAAAGAAACAATAATTGTTTGAGGGACTGGATACCCTAATTACTCTGATTCCATCACTACACATTGCACACATGTATCAAAATATTATCCTGTACCCCATAAATATATAGTTATTAGATGTCAATTATAATAACAAAATCTGTAAACTTCAAATGTCATATTCACCCTTTTGCTCCCCAAACCAAGTCCTTGACATTTATAATAATTATTATGACTACTTTTATAATATTTGATACATTATCATTAAAGTAATGAATAAGACAAAATAGACAACTAAACTGCTAGATATTTCCCGGCAGATTCCCATAACCAACACCATTTACTACCTCTTCCCTTACTCTTTTCCTTCCTCCTCTGGCCCTCATCCAACCCCTTCTCTCTCTGCCTCAGTTTCTCTATGTCTTGGAATACCTAAAGCTTTAGTTTTACACTTCACTGCTCACAGGTAATTCTACTGTGCTCTTAGCTCCTGGCGGAAAGACTGTACGACTTTATTAATAACTGCTGCTTCTCCAAGGGCCTTAGTTTCTCTTTCAGAAAAATGAACATGTGTTTTCTGTTTAGTGAAGTCTTTTGACTGACATACTTAGTTCAATGGTGTTTTTCTGTTGTGGAGTATTATTAGTCTGTGACAGAAAGTGCTGAGGGAGTGAAGGAAAGTGCCGTGGTTCGCAGCACTATTAATAGCAGTTTGGGGAACTGAGACCTACAGGAGTAAGACCTTAGTTCAGCCTGAGAACCTGACATCTGTGTTGGCCAGAAATATGAGCTTTCTGGTAGCATTGCCTGCAAACATTTGCTGAATATTTTTCTTTTCACTTGACCAAAGGGCAAGTTAATATGAACTGAATTAAATTAGAATAAAATAAGTGATAATCTTTTATTTGTTAAATTGCTTGTGTGTTAGATTTTTCATAAATTTACATTTTATTACTGCATTCATGAAATTTATTGCATGCTTTTTTATTCAGATAAAGAAAGAATTCTTTTGATTTTCATTTTTATTCATATTTTCCCATATACACATGTTGCTGGGATAATAATGTTTTGCATAATGATGAAATACTAGAATAAAAGTCAAGGTCTGAGAGAATGCCTATTGTGGCAGCTTTAAAATTGGGAACCAAGAGATAAATATAAATATAAGATTGAAAAAAACAAATAAAAGTTTATTTTCCCCAGGGTTAGAAAAAAGTATACCTTAGGTTTATTTAGCAGCCTTTATTTACAACAGGGCTTCTTAATCAATTATCAATAATCAAAACTGACTACATATGCACAATTACATATCCACAATGCTGAAGTCTAGTGATCTGAAAAGCAAAACTTTTTGTATGCTTTTGTGACAAACTGATTTGGCAAAAAAACTAACCTGAACCAATGCAAGGCTGTTAATAATTTTTATCCAACTGGAGGTGAATAGCCATCATTTTACAGAAGAAATATTCATGTGCTTAATTTGGGCTTGTTTCCCCGGCACCCACTGGAAATATTATTTAAAAAGAGCTTTTGCAATTTATTACCTTTGAAATAATATGAAAAGCATGAATTCAGTAGCATGTGACATGCGATCCCAAGGTTTTCAAATAGGGGATTGAGGACCTATGTCACAAAATCATAAATAAATATTTGATTTGGAAAGTACCTAAAATATAATATATTCCAACCTTTTCATTTTATGAATGAGGACTCAGTCCAGAAAAGTGCAGTGACCTGCCAAAGGTCTTACTACTCGGTCAGCAGCAAAGATTGAAATAGACTTCAGTCCCCAGGTGCTCAAGTTCCGGGCTCCTTCTACTCAGAGCCCTTTAATGAGCTCTTCCTCAGTGGCTGGGATTTCTAAACAAGTGAAGTGGACATGACTGTGTCCTTCATCAAGGCTTACTGTTTTGGTGTGGAAATACATGCAAAATTGGACATAGATCTACTTTAGAAGAAACAATGTCCCTCTCTTCTCTTCCCAAATCTATTCCTATAACATTATTTCACTAATCAGCACAGCTTAAAAGCTATAAATGCTTAAAAGGCAAAGTCCTTCATCTTACCCTTCAGTTTAACTTCACTGTTTAACAAGTTTCTATTAAAAACACTTCATTAGTTCTCCAGGAATTTATAGCCATCTCCTATGTGTCCATTATGGTGGAGAGACTAAATCAGTGATTTTCAACTATGGGCAAGTTTGCCCTTCAGGGAATATTTGGCAATGACTAGAGACATATTTGGTTCTCACAACTTGGTATGTTCTACTGCTATTTAGTGGGCAGAGGCCAGGGGTGCTACTAAACACTTTAGAGTGCAAAAAACAACCGCTGACCCAAAAGGTAAATAGTGCCAAGATCAAGAAATTCAAAGACAAAATATATATTGTTATCCTTTTCTTCAGACAGTATATAATCTAACTGGAAAATAGCAACCTAACATTCATGAAATTAGGAAGCATAATTAAGTACTAAGTTCGGTGGTCTCAAGATTTAGAGTCAGAAGACCAAAGTTCAAGCCCCACCCTAATACTTCCTTTGTGACCTTTGGAAAATTATTTAAACATCTGGGGCCTCCATTTTCTTATCTTTAAAGTAGGACTATTGATAACCAACTAAGTTATTTCACGGGGTTGCTGTGGGTATCAAATGACATGGTATTTGTGAAAATACTTTTGTGTAAACATAAAGCAGTAGTACCACTATTTTTATAACACTGCCTTTTATCAAACATAGGCAGACATCTTTCACATTTACCAACCTAGCACTGAACTTGTAGAAGTGTCTACCCTGATCTCAGTGAACAACACTGTCAGAGGTGTGTGAACCATCTTAAAGAGGAGCTGGGTAAACTGAGGCTGAAACCTAGTGGGCTGCATGCCCAGATGGTTAAGCCATTCTAACTCACAGGATGAGACAGGAGGTCAGCACAAAATACAGGTCATAAAGACCTTGCTGATAAAACAGGTTGCAATAAAGGAGTCAGCCAAAACCCACCAAAACCAGAGTGACCTCTGGTCATCCTCACTGCTACACTCCCACCAGCTCTGTGACAATTACAAATGCCATGGTAACATCAGGAAGTTACCGTATATGGTATAAAAAGGGGAGGCATGAATAATCCCACCCTTGTTTAGCATATCATTAAGAAGTAACTATAAAAATGGGCAACAAGCAGCCCTCAGCACAGCTCTGTCTATGGAGTAACCATTCTTTTATCCCTTTATTTTCTAAATAAATTTGCTTTCACTTTGCACTGTGGACTTGTCCTGAACTCCTTCTTGTGCGAGAGCCAAGAACCCTCTCTTGGGGTCTGGATTGGGGCTGCTTTTCTCTAACACCACCACCATCCATTTGTAATCCAAGCTGGGAACTCAATATCATCATTGATCCTCTTCTTTCTCTCCCCAGTTTGTCACTGAGTCTTAAGGAGTCAATTTTTTTTTCTTCTTAAAAGAGATTAAATTCAGAAATAGAAATCTACATTAACCTTCCATGCAGGCACTTACTGAGTCTAATGTTGAATCACGGGCTAATACACAACACTCTATGCTGGACTGTCTTTCTCTCCTTCTACCTTGCCCTCCTTCCCCTTGAAATTTCTTCCCTTATCATTCAGGAGGAAATATATCCCTGGAGGCTCAGTAGAAAGTCCACTGTTTCCTGATACCTCACCACCTTTGTTTTTGAATTTAGACTCAAAGCCAAGTAGATAGCTGTTTTCAGAGTGAGAATCAGGATGTGAACAAAGACATGTGAGATCCTCAACTGGGGTCTAGCAAAGGAGAGCAGATGGTTTTTACTTTGCCAAAATTCCCTCTGGTTCCTTAAATTCTCAAACATGAGTCTTTGAGGATGTCTGGTACATCTTTCTGGACTCTATAATATCTTCATTGTTTATAGTGTACAAATCTTTTTATATGGTTTAACATGAATATAAATAAATGGAGTAAAGTTATTGATTTATATTTTCTTTCCCTTGATGCTTTGATCTCTACGGTAGTATAAAACCTCAGCATGCAGAAGTTCTTAAATGAAATGTCCTTCAAAAATTCCTAGTGTCGCCTAATGGCATATAAATCATTACAATGCAATCATTGACTTTTCCCAATAAGACATGCATTTTTCCTATTACACAGGACCACACATGTTCTGATTTAATCCTAGCCATAAAGTAAAAGGGAGCAATCTTGCCTGCTGCAGTAGTTGTCTCAGCCATCATGCCCATCTTTGCATAAAGTCAGACTGGAAACTTCATTCTAACATGAATACTAGGTTACCTTTCTATTCCCAGGCCATGCATCTCTTTGACTAGCTTTCTCCATGTATGAACACCAAAAAGAATTGGTGATTGAGGAGCAGGGAAATAAAAACACCCTAGATACATCTCACTTTACAAATTATTGGAAAATCTGGGCTCTAAACTCTAATACAATATAAGTTAGATTATCCTATTGAATCTTTATATAGTTTCCTAGGGCCTCAGATCTCATATTTACTAGTTTTAGTGATGTTAATGCTTATGGGTTTGCATGGACAGAACTGTCTGCTGGGTTTATATGGAGGCTAACTGTAAAACACATGTCAGACTGAGACTGCCCCTTTAACAATTCCAATAGGCTTTCCAGGAAAAACCTCTTTCCAACCCAGAAAAAGCCCATCCTCTATTTTGTCTTTCATTGAGCTCCATCTAATGGCAATTGCATGCTTTTCAACAAGAAAGGAAATTCATGGCTTCCAGACAAAGGGTAAACTCTCTCAAGAGTGTCAAGGGAGCCGAGTTTGGGCTTTCTCAGAGGCGGTAGTAAGCATTGGGGTTTATCATTTGCTGCATCAGGATTTTACTGATTGGATTGATTTCAGCGCAGGACACAGAGAAAATCAATGCAAAAGAAAGCATATGCTTTTACTTAATCATACGTAAAGAAATGAACCACTGATGCATAGCTCCAAGACACATTTGTCAGAGCCATCCAGCTGTTCTAAATGCCAAGTCAGATAAGGAAATAGCTGGCTTGAGACAGAAGACTCCAGGGAGCCTCTAGAACAGCCCTTTACTGAATTGTTTTGTAATATTGAGATGACGTAGAAATGTACAGAAAATGCACACGGCAGTGGGTATGCATTTCAAGAGGAAAACAGTAAGAGCAAAGCTATATGCCTCATTGGTTACTATATTGCTCATAGGAGTGGAGAGACCTGCAGAAGCTGTTCCAAGGCTGCATTCAGTAGCTGCTGAATGCACACTCTGCTGAGTCACTGGCCTTGGCAAGTCGTGTTGGCTGGGACCTGGTAGGCAGGTGATAGACAGAGAAAAAAAACTGCTCTTTAAACTTAGCTGCTCTTTAAGCTAAGTTAGTTCATTTTATAAGACTCACTTTTAATTTTAGTTCATCTCTTCTACTTCTTATGTTTGAGCCATTCAAACAATATTATAAATATATTTACTTCTAAATGTCTTGAGTAATTCCAAATAATCAGTCTCCAGGAAGGAGATTTTGGCTCTTTCTTCCCTCCCACCTTCTTTCCCTCCAAATATATAGGTACATGCATACACACACAGATGTACATACACACACTTACAACTGCCTGCCTAGGGAGAATTTGTGGCTTCTCTTCATAAATGCTGGTTTGGAGAAATTAAAGAATTCAATACTAGACATGGAATGGTACAGAAAAAATGAGCAAGACCCATCCTAGGCACTCAGTCCCGTGTCTGTGCCTAAAGGCCTCTGCTGTGCACAGCACTGTCCTTGTGTTCAGCGTGAACTCAGGCTACCATTCAAGGTGGGCTCCTCCGGGAAGCACTGCCAGCTCCCACCTCAGGCCTTTACACCAACTTGCCTAATTGGAAAGATTTTCTATCCTCTGAGTGAGCCAATAAATATTTCCGCTGAAAAGCTGTGAAAGGTGGGAATGATACATCCGGAAGCAGCTGTTTGAGTTCCAAAACACCCATCAGGCCAGCTGGAGGTCCCTTTATTATCTCTTTGTTATTGAGACGAAGTTGCTCCTTATAGAGGAAACTGGCTCCTCAAAGGCATTGCATTTCAAGTGTCTTACTATATTTACCCATGTCCAGTAGGAATGACTTTGCTCTTCCAGTCAAAGGTGAATGATGATCACAACACCTTGAACATAAAACATGACCTAAAGCCTCGGTTGACAGTAAAAGAGAGACCAAAAAAATGCAGTCCTATATCTCCATTTCAATTAATTTAAGATCATCCTCCCAGCTCCAGAAACCAGATACTTATTTAATATCTCTGCTACTGTTTTGTATTTTGCCCCTAATTTGTTTGTTAACAAGGAAATTCTTGTCCTGGATAGTTTTCTCCTAGAAGTCAGTAGAATAGCAATTTCTGTAAGGAAATCAGGATTTAAAGAGAGAGAAAAAGTCTCTGTGCCCTTCTCTACTGATCTTGTTGCCTCCCTTGGAAGTGCCAGATTGTTGCTCAGGAGGAGTTTCATAGCATCGCAGGAACTGATCCTTCACTTATAACCTTACTTCTTTATCCCTTCACAGAACGCAAGCTTCAAAAAGATTCATTAACATGCAAACTCCCTTGTAACCAACACCCACACTGTGTCTCAGACCTAATGATAATAATGCAGGCCCATAATATTCTTCCTTCCCTGAAACAGGGGAAGGTGTATTTCCTCAATTCTTCTCATTCATCCACCCACTGGGAAGATCTCAGATTGGCCTAGAAATAAAAGGCTCAGGATGTGAGACAACAACATTTAAGCCCTGCCATTCTTCTGCTACCACAATTCAACAGTGCTTAGGATTGTCTGTGCCATCAGCCTCAAATAACAGAGCTGTCCCAAGAATGGCTTACATTCATGAGGGTTATTTCCCAGAAACTCACAGTTTATATTTTATAGTCGGCACCAGCTATCACCCACCCAACTCTGAGAGGGTCTAGGAAGTTGAGATTTTCTAGTCAGGCACACTGTCACTGTGAAAAATATGAATAAGAAAGTTGGGGGAAGGGGACTGAATTTGGGGTAAGCAAATAGAACTAACAACTACTACAATTCCAGCGTTTGTTGTGCTTGGCAAATGGTAAGTTACACACATGTTTTAAATGAGGCCCTAAAATGTCAAGACAAAGCGTGATCCAAGTTGGAACACTTATCCTGAAATGATTAGTCCTTTTGGGATGTTATATGCAACTGAGAAAGCATACCCAAAAAAGTCTCATGGGAATGGAGATAAGCATAAAAAGCAAATAACGATTTGGTTCTATTTCTTCTTTGCCTCACTCTATGAAACAGAGAAAGAGAGAGAGAAAATTCATAATAAGGTCTTTGATACGATTCTAGTCATTCTTATAATAGAATTATAGCTCTCAAAGTTACAAGGACCTTGACATTAGCACTTTCCTCAATAATGTTTATGAATTCCAAGGACAATGGTCTTCACCATATCTCAGATCTGATACCATGTCTATAACTTCACAGAAAGCATCCCAGAAAAGAACATGACTCATTATTATTGTGTTGGGATAGACTTTATTATTTAGCACCTTAATCACGGATGAGTTTTCATTTAACAGAGGTGTCCAGTGACTTTGACTTCAATGCAACTTTGACGATTCACTTCAACAAGAATTATGATGCATCAGCTGAATTCCCAGGACTGTGCTTGGCCCTGAGAATATAGAGAGGAATTATACACTGCTTCTCTTCTTAAGCAGTTTATAATCCAGTGGTGAGAGATTGCTGATACGGTGAGTGCTATCACAGTGGGTAAGCATGATGCTGTAAGATGCTGACAGAACGAAACCCATTTGGAAAAGTACTCTTCAGTGTTATTAGAAAGATCTGAGGTGGGCCTTGCATACAGTTGGACTTTATCAAGTAGAAGGAGGTGGTTGAAAATTGTACCTTTTGCATTTAATTCATATTAAAATCATTACATTAACACTAGGCAATAAAGAAATGCCAAGTATAAAAGCAGCCTGTGTTTGGGAGAGTAAAAGTTTGAATTTGAATTAAAATCAGACCTTTAAAGATGGTTACTAAACCTCTTTAAGACATAGTCATTAGACACATCACTGCCACAATCCTAAGGAATGTGAAAAGGATTTTGCAGGCTGATAAAACTTTCTAAAGACTAAAGATATAAACTCGCTTTTTCCTTGACCTTTGATGGAGAAAGCTGAGAGTCACAGGCAACCTTCCCATAAATTGCAATTGTGAGTTGGGAATTGTCATTTGGCTCCTTGGAGAGCAAAACATTACCGAAACTAGAGATTCACAGATTATAGTCTTCCTACATGACTTCAAAATACTTAAAAGGATATTTAAAAATTAAGTCAAGGATCTAGCCATGTTCTTCAGTAATGCAAAATACCCAGATGTTTATAGAATTCACATTTGGAAAGTTGGAAAGCATTGTGACCAAAATCTTCACACTGAAGCTTTGCCCCTGCTAGGAGAGAGCAGCTGTTTCTGTGACAGTCTGAGAAAGACATGCCCCCTCCGACCTCCACTCTAATCTCTTTTCCCTGACTAACATCAGGGGAGCAGAGATAATCTAGCTCAGAAGTCACATGGAGGTTGATGTTACAGGAGACGAAATATCCAAACTGTAGTCAATCAAAGCATGTGATATGGTTGTAGATGACTGACCCAATTGGAGCTTAAGATGGGAGCACAGATGAGATGTCTTGGCACTCTGTGTACAATAGTTAGATATTTTATTCCCTCCTAGATACTCTGTGTTGCTGTTTGGTTTTTAAACCCCAGACAGCTAGGCTGTTTCGAGTTGTGTTTTTTCATTTTTCAAAGCTCTGATGTGTGTTCCACATAGAGGTATCCAAATTTAGCACGTCTTTGGCTTGAGAGAGTATGCTTACTATGTTTTATAGTGTGTTTACTGTGGTGTTACTTTAATTTAGTTGTGGGTTGCAACAGATCATGGCACAATTGCCTGTTTCATTGTGTGTGTGTGAGTTTCTCTTGCACTATTTTTTGCCTCTTCATGGGAAATTTATACACAAGCCAGGCTGATGATGGGTGCTCTAGTGAGTGTAGCTCACAGTCTCTCCTCTGGGAATGTAGGAAATGGAACAACCTCAGTCTCTCTCAAAACCAGCTAGGCATTTATCAGACAATTAAGATGAAAGGACGTTTCAGTATAATAAATCAAAGTTGCAGCTTTGACTTTTTGACTGAAAACATTGAAATGTTTCCTACCCTTCCTTAACTGGGTGTTTTATCAAAAAATAGGCATGACAGAATAAGGACAACAGCCTCTCTTGGTCCTCTCCAGCAGTTCCCCGGGTGAAAGTCCCCTCCTGTGTGGCCGTTAATGAACTGGAGCTCCTTAGCACCTAAAGATTCCTAACTGTACCCAGGGGTCAGAGAATATGTGAGGGAACTGAGGGTGACAGATGGGGAAGCCAGAATCCTTCTCGGCAACAACCATTTCTTCTAAGAGGCATGTTTCCTGTTTGGCTGGCTCAGAGAACATTCTATTTTTTTCATGTAATGTGTAGACAGCTTTCTGCAACACCTATTTTCTTATTTATTGAAATTAGGAATCAGATGTATATGAAAAATAGAAATCTTCCAAATAGGTAATTTTAAGATTTATAGACCTCAAAAATAATGTAATATCAGTCACTTAAAAAACCCATTAATTCGGGGATATCCAAATATTGCTTAATACAGAGGAGATCTCTTAAACAGAAACATATATATATTTTTTGAGATAGAGTCTCCTTCTCTTGCCCAGGCTGGAGTGCAGTGGCACAATCTTGGCTCCCTGTAACCTCTACTTCCTGGATTCAAGTGATTCTCCTGCCTCAGCCTCCCAAGTAGCTGGGACTACAGGCGTGCACCACCATGCCTTGCTAATTTTTGTATTTTTAGTAGAGGCAGGGTTTCACCATGTTGAACAGACTGGTCTTGAACTCCTGACCTCAGGTGATCTGTCTGCCTCAGCCTCCCAAAGTGCTGGGATTACAGGCGTGAGCCATCACCCCAGCTTTAAACAGAAACAGTTTGCATAATATTTCCTTGTTTTTATATGAAAATTAGATACAGATCAAACATTAATCAGCTGATTAGCAGATTGTACTATGTTGCTACTCTAGCCCAAGTTAATTGTTTATTTAAAGTAAGATGCTATTATCTTTATGACGTATGTTAGTTTTCTAGGGATGCCATAACAAAGTACCACTGACTGAGTAATTTAAATAAGAAAACTTTATTTTCTCATAATTCTGGAGGCTGGAAGTCTGACATTGAGCTGCCTGCAGAGTTGATTTCTTCTGAAATCTCTTTTTCTGACTACATTGTAGATGGCCATCTTACCCCTGTGGCTTCAAACAATGTTTTCTTATAAGAACATGAGACATATTGGATTAGGGCCCACCCTAATGACCTCATTTTAATTTAATTACCCCTTAAAGATCCCATCTCCAAACACAGTCAATTCTGAGGTTCAGACTTCAACATATGAGTTAGGAGGTTGGTATGGTTTGGCTGTGTCCCCACTCAAATCTCATTTTGAATTGTAGCTCCCACAATTCCCAAGTGTCATGGAAGGGACCTGGTGGGAGGTAATTGAATCATGGAGGTGGATCTTTCCTGTGCTATTCTCATGATAGCAAGTGAGTCTCAGGAGATCTGATGGTTTTATAAGGGGAGTTTCCCTGACCTGCCCAAGTTCTCTTCTCTTGTCTGCCACCATGTGAGACGTGACTTTTACCTTTTGCCATGATTATGAGGCCTCCCCATCCATGTGTAACTGCGAGTCCATTAAACTTCTTTCTTTTGTAAATTACCCAGTCTTGGGTATGTCTTTATCAGCAGTGTGAAAATGGACTAACATAGAGGTACATAACTTAGTTTCAAACAGGAGGTATTAGCAAGCAAAATAAATTTGCAAATACATAAATTTTTCTAAGTTTACTACATTTCAGGCAATGGAATAATTGTTTTACATATGTTATTTCATATTCTTCTTACAATGACTTGAAAAGCTATATTATTAGAATCTACATTTTACAAATGAGAAAACTTGGGCTAAAAAGTTTATGAATGTTCTCAAATCTATAGAGAATGAATTCTCAAAACCATGTCTATACATTGTTTCCAGAGAGTGCAAAAATTACTATTATGCTCCTGCAGGAGTGAAGGGAACTTTCCTTCTATTCTGATGGTTTGATAATTTGCACCTCTAGAATAAACTGACAGTAGACAGAGTAACAGGAGAAAAAGCATACAAATTTATTACGTGCAAATGCCCAGGAGCTTCACAAAATAGAAGACTCTAAGAAGGGCCAGACGGTTGAAATGGTTGAAGTTTAAATAGCATTTTTCTTTTATGAGACAGGGTCTTGCTCTGAGATCCAGGCTGAAGTGTAGTGGTATGATAATAGTTCTCACTGCTGTCTCAAACTCCTGGGCTCCAGCAATCCTCCTGCCTCAGCCTCCTGAGTAGCTGGGACTACAGGTGCATTCCACCATGCCAGGATATAAATGGCATTTTGAGCTACAGAAAGAAATAGAGGCTTAGGACTTCTTCATGTGAGGTGTCAACACAGGCTGTGAGAGGGTGAGGGGAGGAAATGTATGGTGAGCAAAGATGTTTTGTTATGTAGGTAGTCTCTCAGGTGACAGTTCTCAGAAGAATAGATGGCATGAGTGACCCATAGTCTTCTTTCCTATGAGTTAATCTTCCCCGTTTGATGAACTGTTGGTGTGGGAGCACATGATAATTACCTTCTTTTGGGAGAAACTTCCCTTAGTCAAATAAGCAAACTTCAGAGAAAGGCCCTCCCTGCACTTAGAGATTCTCCTCCAAGAGATGAGAGATGAGAGATAGGAGGGCAGAAGAGGATTAGAGACCTAGGCTCTTCTTTAGTTCAAAATACTCAGCATGCCAACGCACTGTACTTTGGGCTGTTGTTTTCTGAGCCCCAACACTCCTTTGCAATTTACCCAAGGTTACATAGATGATTGGCATCCAGAGCAGGCCTCCTGATTCCTTGTGCAGCGCTGATATGCAGAGGATATTAAACAAATCTATTTTAAAAATGTAGTTTTTATTGAAGCAGAAAATTTTCCCTAATCCGTTCATGGGTGGCAACTGGAGTGTGAGCACCGGAACTAGCTGGTTGCTTCAGTACTGGAAGGAGCAAACTCCACTCACTCAAACCCTCTGTGCTCAAACCCTTGCAGAAAGGAGCATGCAGGTGAGCAAGTGCAGGAGCCTAGATAAGGTCACCGGCAGGAATGAACTCGGCATAGGCCCCATGGCAGAATCTAGTGGGGGAGCCGGCAACCCCTGAAGTCCCAGAAGAGTGTTACAGTCAATGTCCTTTTAGCCTTGCCACCTGTGGACAGCTTAAGTTTTAACGGCTCAGTGGAGGGTCAGTGTGACAGCCTTTTGCATGCACACCTGAGTTCTCATCCAATGTTCAGGAGGGATAAGGTCACATGAACAAATTTGAAGAATGGTAAATGCAGGGCATCTTATTGCCAATGAAAGTGGCACTCAGCAGGAAGGGGAGATGAAAAAGGGATAAACCAGGATGGCTGTCCCCAGCAGGACTCCTCTCTGAAGTTAAGCCATCAAGATGCCCCTCTAACATCAAGCCGCTTCTCTCCAACCATAGTCTCTGACATCCATTGCTTCTCCTCTCTTCTGCCAGTGTAGCCTGTGGTTTTTATGGACACAGTATGTGGGGCAGGGCAGGCTATGGGTCGTTTTGGAAAAGGCAACATTCGAGCAGGAAAACAGGAATGTATATTCTCCCTTTGGGCTGCGGTTCCAAGGTCAAAGGTGATGCCCTTGCCAGGGACCTGCCCTCTTCTGCCCCAAATTTCCTTGCCTCCTGTCCCTATCATTACTACTCTGCTTATTAAAAACAAGGACTTTACTTTTTCCTTCGGTTAGTTAGACTTTTTAATTTTTCTAGGAAGAGAGAATATTGAACAGGATGAGATCTTAAAAACCATCAGTGCTTTGCTTGTTAACCCAGTTAATCATGGCTATGAGAAGGATATATACTGGCAGGATAACCAACCATCCCAATTTGCCTGGAACTGCTGACTTCCCTGGGATATGAAAGTTTCTATAGTACTAGTTTAGAAACAGAAATGGTTTTAGAAGCAGAAAAGAAACAGTCTTAGTGACCAGAGAGCCAGGTTTGTGAATAACCAGGTGACCGATTTGAATATAAACAAATTTGTTTGAGAGAGACAATGTCTAGACTATATATAAAAATATAAGTTTGATCTACGACTTGTAGCAACCTGCCCAGGAAACCAGCTCCTTGTCTGCAATGAGCAACACAAGAAGCCAACCTGCTGTAGGTCAGACCTGCAGGAAGCCAGATTGCTATCTCTAGTGATAATCCAGGATAAGGAGTGGCTGCTATAGAAATAGGCCCCAAAGAGCCAGGACTTGATTCATAATTGACAGCATCCCTATTTTTTTTGTCTCCACCTCCAACTTAGGACCAAACAGAGAAAGCTGAATATAAACCCCTAACTAAACACATAGGACAACCTGACTCTGGTTAGCTCACCTATAGGTATTGAGTTCAGAAAATGAGCCCAGGAAAAAATATTTTTTCAAAAGCTAAGGACTGAGACAGAGACCCCAGCAAACTTGTGGCAATCAAGAAGAGCTTGCCCTTTCCATTCTGTGCCACTTACCACTCTGTGCAAGCTATGGCCCTGTTTTGAGATTTCTATCATAAGTTAAATCCATTCTTATATCTTTTCTGGGTCTTGCTGTAGGTTTGAGAAGCAGAATAATATTGAGGGCCACTGCTATGTGCACAAAGCTGCAGCTTATGCAAGTGCTCTATTTATCATTGCTCAGTGATGGCAGAGGTAATCACTGATAACCTCCATGGGTTTAAAATTTCTCACCAGCTGCCAAATGGCCATAATAAAATATAATTCACATATCTGCAGAGGACAATTCCAGGCTGGATGAGGTTTACAATCCTTAGCTGCCTTGATTCTCTCCCACCTTTCTGCTTTGCTCTACCACTTTCTTTCCAGCATCCTGGGCTAGAACGGCCCCTGTCATCTGCACACCACATCCTCATTCACCCACTGCACCTCTCATCCCAGCCACGCCGCCACCAAGGTAGGAAAATTACTCTTACTTCACCTGAGCAGGTTAGTCTTTGACTTTAGCACAGAATTGGATGGCACAGAAAACACAGCTTTCTCCACCTTACCTGACTAAATCTCGCCTCACCTGACTAAACCTAATCTCATGTATCTTAGCTAGAAAGCCTTACTCCACCTTAGTTCCTTCTTGTTCACACCCTGTCTGTGTTTACTAGATTCAATTAAATAGATGTGGATTCGTGCTGCTAAAATTATGGTACCACTCTTATCCAGAATTGATTCTGAATATTATTTCCAGGTCTGGATCCCAAGGTCAGAGTCCCAGGGTGCTCAGTCACTGTGTCCTCAGTTCTGCTGCACTCACTGTCCCTCAGGAAGAAAGCCATTTCTCAATGTGTTCTCAAGCTTTCTGTCTTGAGCCATCACCATTTCACTGACTTCATTCATGATGGACTCTATGACATTGGGGCCCAAAATATTTAGCCTTATGCTTCATCCATTTCACTCCAGCTTGTGTAATTTACTTGATACATGTTTACTATTTAGTGAGATACGAAGATTTATTTCACTCTCAAAAAAGCTCAGCTTCCTCATCTTCTATTCCAAATTGGTATCTGGGCCAAATCTTATCATTATTTTTCTGTATTTGATGACAGATTCTATCTATTCTAATTTCAAATCTCTATCCATTACTTCTGACTATGAGAAACAGAATGTCTGTCTTTTCATTTTGAAATTATCCACACCTATATGGGTTTCCTGAGTTCCTATTTTCTCTGTAAAAGATGGCTTTAACTCTTAGCTCATTTTCAGATCCAGGAGACTCTCAATGAATAACTAAACTTATGTCAGCAGCTCTACTCATTGACCCCGGTTCTGCTAGGTGACTCATCCCTGAGGAAACTAGTCATTTTCTAGTATCCTATGCCCCCACCATTTGGCAAAAGCAAAACTATTTTCCACCGACTATAAGCACAGTAGAGACTGTTTCCATCCAGGGAAAAGAAGAGCTAATAACTGACAAATTCAAAGTATCAATTACTCCCTAAGATGAATACCAGAAAGAGCCCATAGTCTCTATTCTGAAAGTGGTATTCTTGTTTCACAAGATGCACTAGTATGTCTCAATGAGATGTTTTTAAAATAATGTACTAAGTGTAAACTGCAGCTCAAAGAAGGTAAACAATTGAAATCATACCATGATTCAGGAAAAGTAAGAAGTTATTTTAGAATAGACCTAATCTTTTTTTTTTTTTTAAATGGAAACTTGTTCTGTCATTCAGGCTGGACGAAGTGAAGTGGTGCAATCTCAGCTCATTGCAACCTCTGCCTCCCAGGTTCAAGCAATTCTGAATTGAATCTTGCCTCAGCCTCCTGAGTAGCTGGGATTACAGGTGTGCGCCACTATGTGCAGCTAATTTTTGCATTTTTAGTAGAGATGGGGTTTCACCATATTGGCCAGGCTGGTTACGAACTCCTGATCCCAAGTGATCTGTTCTCCTTGGCATCCTAAAGTGCTGGATTACAGGGATGAGCCACCATGCCCAACCTAGACCTATTCTTTACATTAGATTTTTGGCACACAATGTTGGTATCATTCAAACATTAAACTTCACTAAGTGTATGGAAATTTAACTCACTCACAAGCATTCTGTAAACTTGTAAGATTTATGTATTTTTTTAGAGAAACATTTATTTCTATAGGTTCTTATGTTTTTGCAATTATTTTAATTGAAGTGCATTCTGTATTTGCTACATTATTTTGTTAAGAAAAGTTTTGAGAATCTCTATTCTGATGAATCAACATAGCCAGTTAGCTTGTCAGAAATGAATCTGTGTTCATCACTGTCATCTCTGACAAGTATTCGTGTCAAAAGGCAGCCATGAGAATTTGTGCAGGCATAATATTCATCAGGAGAAATATTAATCAGAGAAAATGTATAACATGCTAATGATGAGTGTAAGCCTCCTATTGAAAAACCACATGAGCCGTTCTCTGATTTCTGCTTCAGTATATTATAGCTTCTTGGTTATACAAGCAGGGTAATCCTTTAGTTCTATCAGAAATATAATTGCCTATCTTGGTTTAACACTTGAATTTTCTTCTCAGGAAATGTTACGGTGTGAAGCAAACTAGATCCAAAGATGCAACTCTACATCGTGTCTGAGCTTCAGCAGAACAGTAGTCAACAGGATGGGCTGAAGCTCAGACTTTAAGTTCTCTCTTCTCTTTTCTTCTTCAAACTAGAGTACTTTACAACCTGCACTTTACAATTTTAAAAAGTATATTTTATAATAAAGAAATATACCTTCATAAATGGTAATGGGACAACTGTTTTCCATCTTACAAATTATTATTAGTATTATTGGATCCCTACTACCTACCACAAACAAAAAGCAGTTCTAATTAGACTAAAGATTTACAGAAGGAAGACGAAAATATACACGTTTACAAGAAAATATGTTAGAATATCTTTAAAAATTGGAAGAGGGAAGAATTTTTTAGACAAATGTAATCCAAGCTATGAAGGAAAAGATTAATTAATTCAACTACATTAAATGTAAAGACACTTTCTTTTTCCCTGCCTTCTTTCTGTCCTTCCATAATAATGCTGCCCAAAAACTAGAGAGACCAGGGGCCTGAGCAAGGAAGGCACATCTTGCAGAGGCAGCAGCATCTCACAGGGGTGTCAGGTGCTTTGATGAGAAAGGAGCACACAGTTTGGTAGCAGCCTGGCAAAGTCAGTAGATTGCTTTCACATGAGGACTGACCAAATATGTAAGCAGATTGAGAATAATGGGAGCCAGAGTTCACAAAATTGGAGAAAAATGTTACAATTATAGAAAACAGGGGAAGCTAATATAAACCCCAAAGTTTTCAATACACAGATGCCATAAAAATATATATATTCATATATATGTAAGTGTGCATGTGTGGGTTGCTCTCTGCTTGCATGGTGTATTGCTCATTTGGAAAATATTGCTGCACTGAGATATGCAGATCTTCCAAAGTTGACACTTATTATTGTATAATATCAAATAAACACATTCTTAACAAAGCCACTAATCTAATCAGAAAAGTCTTTACCTATTGGGAAACTGTTTCTTTACTGTGCAGACACAAGATTTCTGAATTCTAAATTTGCTTAAAAGCTTAAAATGGAATTTTGTCATTGGCCATAAAGACTGCCTGGTACACAATAAAACAAAGGTTATTATATTCAATAAAGAGAAAGAAAAAAGGCATTAAGCTTTTCAAAACACTGTACTCTTATACTCTAAACATATCTTAAATTTATTTGTCAATTGATTTTAATGCAGGTATACTGTAGACCATCTTCTATCCTTAGCAATGCCTGATGTGCTTGAGCCCATAAACTCTCTTACTCAAATTCTCTAGAGAGTATACCTCCCAGCCCTTGCTAGATTGGAGCAGAGGTAGTCACTTAGCTATGAGGTGGAAGGCAGAGGCTACCTGGGAATCTCCATGCTCTTTATACATACTTTTTATCATTTCTCACCATATTTCTTACCCTCAACTTCCATAGTAACTGGTTCATCCAATGCTTGGGACTCTCCTTGGCACTGATAGATGAAATGGCTTACTATTTTTGAGCATCTTCCTTTGCATCTTAGATGCTTACATTTCAGCTTTGTTTTCTCTGTCTAGCCAACATCTCATCTTCTGAAAGTTTATTGACATACCTCATTTCCTGTAATCTATTCTCTTATTAAATTGTGGTTTTAGAATATTTTAATTGTTTTATTGTTGTTTTAATAGGACTTGGGGGAGGAAATAAATATTTGTGCTTAATCTGGCATTTTCAAGGCTCCTGTATTAATAATGTAATTTTAGATTTGTCTTTCTCACCTCTTCAAACAACACCATTCAAGCTTAGAGGATTCATGTCTTAGATTGCTTTCATAATGTAAAGAATGTCACGCATCTTTCTTCAATAGTGAAATTGTGACACTTCTTAGTGGAACAGGCTGCACATCACATATCCAAAATCTGAAATGTTCCAAAATCTGAAACTTTTTGAGTGCTAACATGATGCTCCAAGGAAATGCTCATTGGAGCATTTTGAGTTTTAGATTTTCTGATTTTGGGTGTACAAATATTGCAGTCTGAAAAAAACCAAAATCTGAAACATTTCTGATTCTAAGCATTTTGGGTAAGAGATACTGAATCTGTAGAAGGCAGTAGAAATGAGGAATGCTAACAGTCATTTTTGTGTGTGCTAATTTTCCCTGTGGATTAAAACTCTTTTCTGGGTGTGAATTGTCTGTTCAAATCTTTTGCCCACTTTTAAATTGGATTGCCTTTTCTTTTTTAGTATTCCTATTCTTAGTACAAGTTCTTTGTTAGCTATGTGTATATTAATATTTTTCCCTTATATGGTTTGCCTTTTCATTTTGTTAAGAGGGTCTTAATGAATGAAAATTTTAAAATTTAATAAAATCAAATTTATTTATTTTTCTTATATAATTAGTGCTTTTTGTCTCACCTCTAAGAAATCTTTGTCTCCCAAGGTTCCAAAGATGTTCTCTTACGTTTTTCCTAGAAGTTTTACAATTTTTGCTTTTACATTTAGGTATGTGATCCATCTTGAATTGATTTTTATGTATAATGTGAGGTTGAAGTTGAGGTTTATTTTTTACTGCATATTTATTCTAGATTTTCCAGCTCCATTTGTTTAAACAATTTTTCTTCACCTATTTATTGCCTTGAAATGTTTGCAGAAAATCAACTGACTCTGTATATAATGGTTTATTTCAACTCTCAAATCTTTCCCACCCATTTTTGGCTATGCTAATGATAATTCTAAATTATTTTAATTACTGTAGCTTTATCATAAATCTTGAAATAGAATGTCAGTCCTCCTAGCTTTTGTAGAATCATATTGTCAATTTCTACAAAAATGCTTCAGTGTTTTGATTGGGACTGGGTTTAACCTATAGACCAATTTCATAAGAATAGACATGTTAACATTATTGTATCTGTTGATCCATGAACATTCTATATATCTCCATTCATTTAGATATTTAAAATTTATTTCAGGAATATTTATAGTTTTAAGTGTAGAGATTTTACATATCTTTCATTAAATTTATTCTGAAATATTTTATATATTTGTTGCTATAATTTAAAAATATTTTCTAATTGTTTTCTGCCAGTACATAAAATATAAAGTTAATTTTTTAATAAGTTGATCTTATTTCTATGACCTTTACAAATTCACTCACCAGTTCTAGTACTATAGTTTTTAAAATAGATTTTGAGCCAGGTGTAGTGGCTCACTTCTGTAATCCCAGCACTTTGGGAGGCCAAGGCAGGCAGATCACTTGAGGTCAGGAGTTTGAGACCAGCCTGGCCAACATGGTGAATCCCGTCTCTAATAAAAATACAAAAATTAGCCGGGTGTGGTGGCATGTGCCTGTAATCCCAGCTACTTGGGAGGCAGAGGCAGGAGAATCACTTGAACCTGGGAGGTGGAGGTTGCAGTGAGCTGAGATCCCACCACCAAACTCCAGCCTGGGTGGCAGAGCAAGACTCCATCTCAAAAAAATAAAAATAAAAATAGATTTTGTTGTGATTTCTAGATTAATAATTACATCATCTGAAGATAAATATGGTTTTCATTTTTTTTTCCAATTTATATATTATTTTATTTCCTTTCCTTGCCTTATTGGCGGGTTTCTCAACCTCACCACTATTAACATTTTGAGCCTGTCCTGTGCATCATAGAATGTTTAACAGCATCCCTGGTCTCTACCTATTAGTTAACAGTAACATCTCCTTTTTTCCCAGCGTTGTGAAAACCAAAAATGTCTCCTGGCATTGAGAAATATCTCTTGCAGGGCAAAATCAGCCTTCTAAGTACCACTGCCTTTTTGCATAGGCTGGGACCTCCAATGACATGTTCAAGAGAAGTGGTAAAAATGGACATTCTTGTGTTGTTTTTAATCTTAGAAGGAAAATATTCAGACTTTTGCCATAAAGTAAAATGTTGGCTGTGGGTGTTCTTGTTATGTATGCCTTTATCAAATTGAGAAAGATTAATTATATTTCTGGTTTACTGAGTTTTGTTTGTTCTTTTGTTTTTTGGTCATAAATGGATATTGGATATTTTGCAATGTTTTTACTGTGTGTATGGAGATGAACATATGATTTTTCTCCTGTATTTTGTTACTATTGTGAATTGCATTCATTGATTTTTTAAATGTTAAACTAAACTTACATTTTAATTGTCCAGAGTGTATTATACTTTTTACATATTGCTGAATTTCAGTTGAAAATACATTTGGGATTTTCACACCAATATTCTTGAGAAATATTGGTCTGTAATTTTCTTTGTTTGCAGTATTTTTGTCAAGTTTTGGAACTGGGGTATGGTATTCTCAAAAAGTGAGTATTCTCAAAAAGAAGCTGTCAAATTTGTAATAGAATTTTCTGTTTCTTGAAAAAACGTGTGTGATATTGGTATTGTTGTTTCCTTAAAGATTTAAGAGAACTCATTGGTGAGCCCATTAAGTCATAATTTTTTTATGCATGGGAGGATTTCTTATTAGCAATTTAATTCCTTTACTAAATGAAGAGTTGTTCAGATTATCAATTTCTACTTGTGTTGATTTTGGTAGTAGTTGGTTTTTGAGAGGACTTTGACTTTTTCATCTAATTTGTCCAATTATTAAACTAGTTCTTGATTGGATCTGTCTCATACTAAGTTTGGTATGTAATATTCATGATATGAACATGTATTTATATTTATACACACAATTAAAATTAATTAAACCAAACTAGGAAATAATCTTGGCTTTTGAGCCTTAGTAAAGATGGTTAGTAAATAATATGAACAAGGAAACAAAATAAGTATTGATTATTCTGGCTAATATTTTTGTCTGTGGAAATAAGATATATTTTATACAAACTCCAAAGTGTGATTGATTAAAGGTAGTATAACATCAGTTTCATATGAGTAATTATTTGGTTTCTTTTGTTTTTCATTTGTTTTTTATTATAGCCATTTAAAAATATATTTTAAGATCTGGTATACATGTGCAGAATGTGCAGTTTAGTTACATAGGTATATATGTGCCATGGTGGTTTGTTGCACCCATCAACTTGTCATCTGCATTAGGTATTTCTCCTAATGCTATCCCTCCCCTTGCCCCGTACTCACATACAGGCCCCGGTGTATGATGTTCTCCTCCTTGTCGCCATATGTTCACATTGTTCAGCTCCCACTTATGAGTGAGAACATGTGGTGTTTGGTTTTCTGTTACTGTGTTAGTTTGCTGAGAATGATTGTTTTCAGCTTTATCCATGTTCCTGCAAAGAACATGAACTCATTCTTTTCTACAACTGCATAATATTCCATGGTGTATATGTGCCACATTTTCTTTATTCAGTCTAACATTGATGGGCATTTGTGTTGGTTCCAAGTCTTTGCTGTTGTGAATAGTGCTGCAATAAACATACGTGTGCATGTGTCTTTATAGTAGAATGATTTACAGTCTTTTGGCTATATACTCAGTAATGGGATTGCTGGGCAAAATGATATTTCAAGTTCTAGATTCTTGAAGAATCACCACACTGTCCTCCACAATGGTTGAATTAATTTACACTCCCACCAACAATGTAAAAACATTCCTATTTCTACACATCGTCTCCAGCATTTCTTTCCTGAATTTTTAATGATCGCCATTCTGACTGGCATGAGATGATGATATCTCAATGTGGTTTTGATTTGCATTTCTCTAATGACCAGTGATAATGACATTTTTTGCAAATGTTTGTTGGCCACATAAATGTCTTCTTTTGAAAAGTGTCTGTTCACTTCCTTCACCCACTTTTTGATGTGGTTGTTTGTTTTTTTTCCTTGTAAATTTGTTTAAGTTCAGGGGCATGAACATTTCTGTCTTGCTGGTGTTCCAAGTGCCATTGGTGTATGAAAAAAAAACTTCTGCAGCTAGCTCAGTGTCTGCCCAAATGGATGCCCAGTTTTGTGCTTGAAACTCATGACCCTTGTGGTGTAGGCACCCGAGGGAATCTCCTGGTCTGTGGGTTGCAAAGACCAATGGAAAAGCACAGTATCTGGGCTGGTAGCTCCATGCCTCACATCCCCTTTGGCTAAGGGAGGGAGTTCCCCAACCCTTTGTGCTTCCTAGGTGAGACAGCACCCCACCCTGCTTCTGCTGCACCCACTGTCTAACCAGTCCCAGTGAGTTAAACTGGGTACCTCAGTTGTAAATGCAGAAGTCATCCACCTTCTGCATCAGTCTCTCTGGGAGCTGCAGACCAGAACTGTTTCTATTCAGCCATCTTGCCCAAGCCTGTTATACCCATCCTATTGAATGTCTCATGTAAATTATTAAGACAAAGTGTTACATGCATTCGGAGTACACTAAATAGCTTCCAGACAGAGGAAGCTAGTGAAGTCTTCAGGAGGTGGAGGCTGTGAGGCAGCCAGAAATGGATGGCAGAAAACAAAACAGCATAAATTTGGGGAAGCAATGAAGAGATATGGAGGCAAATAGATATGAGGAATAGTTAAGAAACAGTAATGTGGCCCGTTTGATGAAATCAAGCCTGCTCAAGAACAGTGGTTGTGGTTACATAAGAATTAGTGTCTTGGGGAAAGTTTCTGAAGGTTCAGGAATGTCAAAATTCCAAGTTTAGATTTTTTTTTAAGCCTATGGTTTTTAATATTCTCCTCTCTCTTTTTTCCTCTTCATTCCTTTTCTGTCTTTTTATGAATTTTTTTCAAATATCAAAGCACAGCCCTTTCTTCGGATTAAATATTACATGGCTGACTAGTATTGAAAATAGGTGAAATCAAAGGTGCTTCATCAAAATGTGTGCTGCGGGGAGGAAACATGGAAATTGCCACCTACTCCTCCCCTTGAGATGGTTCCTGAGGGGTCCTCCTAGGGCTTTTTAAAATCTAGATTAACACTACAATCTAAGTAATCGGGAATCAAATAATTTTTCAGCTAAGAATGTGAATCTTTTCCAAGTAAACCTTGAGAACATTATTTTGCCTCTCTTGGGCTCATTTTCTCCCTTGTAACTTGAAGATAATAATATTTTCCAGAGACCTTGTAACAGTGAGAAACAAAGTACTTGGCATAGTGCCTGGTCTATAAGTGTTCAAATAAATGTAATTGCAAAGTTAATGATTATGACTATGATAACAGAAACAGAAGGCACTGTCAGATTACAAGTTTCAAATTCCTCATCTTATTACCAGATCTTCATTGGGATTGAATTCCTGGCTGATTCCAACACCAGGGTCAGAAGAACCCAGAAACTCAATAGCCCTCATGAAGAGTTACCACCTCTCTACCTGTATACCTCTGGCAATTCCCTGATCTTTAGAAAATGAATCTCTGAGGTTTTTCTGAGTCTGAACAAGAACTGAGCTTGACTGATCCTCTGAGGTGGCACTGTTTGCCCTGGCATGCCTCCACTCAGAAGTGCTACTCTGGTATGAACCTGGTACACCAAAGATAAAACAAGGAACTCTCTCTTCTTCACACCCAGCATGGCATAACCCTAAGTATTTTTTACTCCAGAGAAATCACTGCTGTCTCAGTAAAGTAGCTGGTTACATTCTTTTCCCTTTAGACTCCCCATGCATCATTTTATGAATAAAATACATGTGACTCATGTCATAACTATGATATATTTTTTGTGAATAGTCATTTTTCTGGAAAGGTAAATTCATTTAGTTTATTTATTCATTGATGCAACAAACAAGTATTGAGTGGTCAATGTGAATGAAGCACTGGCTTCAGTAGACACTAAAAATACACTGACAAACCAGCCTGCAAATTAAACATCACAAAAATGCTAGTGATATGTTTCTATTTGTGTGTGTGTGTGTGTGTGTGTGTGTAGATAGACAGATAGATGTACACACACTCGAAAGACATTTAATATGGAAAGTCAAAGTCAACTTCTAAATGTGTTTGTGTCTTTCCAGGCTGACTTATGTGGCATTGCCAACACCATCTGCTCTAGAGCAGAGACTACTTAATAGGCAAAAGCAGCTGCCAGCTTAGGCTCAATGTACTCTTTTAGTTCCCTCCAGGATGACCTGGTGTGACCACCCTTTCTAGGTAAAGAGGATTCTAGCTCCATTTGACAATAAATCCTCAACCCGATCAAAGAGAGATCATGTAAACCTGGCTGACTTTAAGTCACAGGATGGTGGGAATTTTATGACTTAGTACTACCAAGCAAAGGTCAGTGTGTCGATCACTCAGAAGAGTGAATCTAGGTAACTTTTGCTGGGGATTTGATTGTTATCAATGTTTCCATACAACTGATGTGAGGAATTATAATATTTCTAAAGTACTAGCATGTATTATTTTTTCCCTGACATTTTGAGACATAGTAAAATGTGGTGACTAATCCCTAGAAAGTGGGTGCAGGGAGGGGTGAAGCTGGAGGTCCTCTGGGAAAGAAAGGAGAATGAAATTTGAGGTCAATATTTTCTATGCTTGCAAAATAATGACTTGAAATATAAATTAATGCTGCTATAGGAAAAAACCTTAAAAATCTCTTTCTTAAAGACATGATATTATAAGATGAGAGTTGTAGTTGCCTCAGATACTTTATAGGGATTTGGCCTGAAATGAGAGTATCCCAATGCCAGCTGCTCTACAGTAGGCAACTTTTGGCAAATTGCTTAATAATGACAGCAAATATTACAGGTTATTGTAAGAAATTTCAAATATGTAAAATGCCTAAACATATAACAGACTCATTTATAATATTGGCATCCATTTCCTATTTTCTCTTCATTTAAAAATAATATAATTGAAATTATCTGTATATAACATTTAGTCTACTGTGTTTTGACATTGCATAGTATTTTATTAAAATATTAATGTTAACAATTATTTTATTGTTAAAATGGTCATACTTCCTAAAGCAATCTACAGAGTCAATGCTATTCCTACCAAACTACCAATATTATTTTTCACAGATTAGAAAAGACTATTCCAAAATTCATATGGAACTAAAAAAAATCCTGAATGGGCATCCCTAAGCAAAAGGAACAAAGCTGGAAGAATCACATTACCTGACTTGAAACTATAAGCCCATAGCAATCAAAACAACATGGTACAGGTACAAAAACAGACACAAAGACCAATGGAAGGTAACAAAGAACCCAAAAATAAAGTTGCACACCTACAGCCATCTAATCTTCAACAAAGTCTACAAAAATAAGCAATGGAGAAAGGACCGTCTACTCAGTAAGTGATACTGGGATAGCTGGCTAGTCACTGGCAGAAGAAAACTGGACCTCTAGTTTTCACCATGTACAAAAATTAATTCAAGACAGAATACAAATATAAATGTAAGGTCTCAAACTATTGAAGTTCTAGAAGAAAACCTAGGCAATAGCATTCTGGACATTGGCCTTGGAAAAGACTTTATGACTAAGTCCCCCAATTGCAATAAAAGCAAAATTTGACAAGTGGAACCTAACTAAACTCAAGGACTTCTGAACAGCAAAAGAAGTTATTAACAGAGTAAACAGGCAACCTACAGAATAGGAGAAAATATTCACAATCTATGCATGTGATAAAAGTCTAATATAAAGAATCTATAAGGATTCAAATAATTCAACAAGTAAAAAACAAACAAACAAAAAACATTAAAAAGTGAGAAAGAACATGTACCAGACACTTCTTAAAAGAAGACATACAAGCAACAAACAAACATATTTTAAAAATGCTCAATATCACTAATCATTAAAGAAATGCATAGCAAAATCCCATTGAGATACCATCTCACATAAATCAGAATAGCTATTATGAAAAAATTTAAAAAATAATGGATTCTAGTGAGGCTGTGGGGAAAAGGAGTGCCTATTCACTGTTTTTGGGAATGTAAATTAGTTTGGCCAATGCAGAAAGCAGTTCAGATATTTCTCAAAGAAGTTAAAACATAACTATCATTCAACCCAGCAATCCCATGACTGGGTATAGATCCAAAAGAAAATAAATGTGCATGGAAACATCTTCACAAGAGCATGAGCCACAGTTCCTGGCCCTAAAATCAGTATCTTGAAGTGATATCTACACTCTCATGTTCATTGTAGTATTATTTACAATATCCAAGATATGAAATAAACTTGTATCCATCAAAGGATGAATGAATAAAGAAAATATGGCATGTATACACAATGAAATATTATTGAGAACTAAAAGGAAGAAATTCTGTCAACTGCAACAATATGGACGAACTTAAAGAACATTATGATAGATGAAACAGGCTAGGCACATCAAGACAAACACTGCATGATCTCATGTGTAGAATCTAAAAACATCAAATTCATAGAAGTAGAAAGTACAATGGTGGTTGCCAGGGGTAGGGAGAAGTAGGAGAAATGGGGAGATGTTGCTCAAAGGGTACAAAGCTTTAGTTATGTGGGATGAATAAGCTCTGGAGATCCAATGTATAGCATGGTGGTAATAGTTAGTAATACTGTATTGCATACCTTAAATTTGTGGAGAGAGTAGATTTTAAATATTCTCAGCACCAGAAAAAAAAAAGCTGATTATGTGAGGTCATGGATATGTTAAGTAACTTGATTGTGGTAATAAATTCACCATATATATATATATATAATCACAATGTTGTATACTTTAATATATGCAATTTCTATCTGGCAATTGTACCTTAATAAGGCTGGGAAAGGAGGGAAGCAGATCTCCAAAAATGAGACACATACAATAAGTTGAACAACAGTACATAAAATGTAATTTCAATTGTGTTATCAAAAAGAAAAGATATTTTAATATTTATGGAATATATCTGGACTGCGAAAATGGCTGCCGTAGGGAAGAGGTGTGAGGAGATCAGCAGAGTGATAAGATACAGGAGACGTTTGCTTTTCAGAAGTTTTGAATACTTTGTTTGCTTTCCCATATGGAATTCTCCAGGTGACAAGATGCCATTTAGGAGGCTCATGCCTTGTACATAATTTAAAACATTAAGCTCTTTATTTGTTTACAAAAGGTTGTATTTTGATTATAGGTCACAAAGACTCCTAACAAAATTAATTGGTCTTTCACGAAATTGTTTTCTATGCTATTCATTTTTCAGAATGGCTACACCTTCCACTAAAGAATATAGCGAATCTTTTAAGCAATATATTTCCCTTGTTTGATCAATGCCCACCTAATTGGCACTTTTTTTATTGACCCCGAGCAATACTGATTTTGTAGTAAACAGTTACAATCGTTCTAGGCAAGGAATGCTTTGTATGGTAGACATATGCTACTGCCCAAAATGAGACAAATCATTCAGTGGCTAACCACAGTTGAAAGCAGAATCAATAAATCTTTATACCATTGTGCTTGCCAAGCAGATCTCTGTTGCACTACAAATATACTGACTAGTTAGAGAGAGCCTCCAGGTCACATCATTCACTCCACACCCTGACTATCTTTCTTCTTCTCGTCCAACTTTTTTTTTCCATGACCATACTGCAGTCTCTGCTGAAACTTAAGAAAGACTAAAAATCAGGGACAGCTGTTGTAGTTGGAAACAACCATGTTTTCTGTGTTATAGTGGCCATTGAGCCTGACAGCTGCACATAGGCAAGGCCAGTCAAGATTCACTTCAATAGAAATGTCTTCTCTGTTTGGAAGAAAAAAATGCAGTCAGAATCTTAGATTATAAGCTCATACTGTGGGCTGGTTCATTTTTGCAGAGGAATATTTTTTCATTTGAAAAAAAATATATATATATGTATATACCCACACATATAAACTTAAATGAAAGCAGTTGCAGTTAAAAATATATGTATATATATTTAAATATTTTATTTTAAACTATAGAAGTTTATTTATTTTCTAATGTCTAATGTGGAGCCAGTGATGATTTTGGAGTGAACATGGTGTTTGGAATTCTGTTGTTGCCTCTTTTATGTGAATGTCACGTTTGTATTTTGTGAAACTTCTTAATGTATTATGCATTATAGATTTCTTTAAAGTGGAATTAATACTCCAAGATAGTTATAAAACAATCAGAGAGTAGCTTCCATCTAGATTTTTACAATCTTTCCCCAAAGAATTACCTCATTCATACGTAATTCCTCAGCAACACTTTTAGTGATTAGTTTTCTGATACCAATACTTCTCAGCATTCATAGAAAAAAATGTATTAGTCCATTTTCATGCTGCTGATAAAGGCATACCTGAGACTGAGAAGAAAAAGAGGTTTAATTGGATTTACAGTTCCACATGGCTGGGTAGGCCTCAGAATCTTGTTGGGAAGCAAAAGGCAGTTCTTACCAGGTGGCAGCAAGAGAAAATGAGGAAGAAGTAAAAGCAGGTTTTTTTGTTGTTTTTTTTTTTTTTTTTGCATAAACCCATTGTGATATCTGATTTACTTTCCCTGGGTCCATCCCACAACACGTGGAAATTTTAGGAAATACAATTCGAGTTGAGATTGGGGTGGGGACACAGCCAAACCATGTCATTCCACCCCGGCCCCTCAAAATCTCACATCCTCACACTTCAAAACTAATCATGACTTCCCAACAGTCCCCAAGGTCTTAACTTTTAACTCAAAAGTCCACAGTCCAAAGTTTCATCTGAGACAAGGTAAGTCCCTTCTGTCTATGAGCCAGTAAAATCAAAAGCAAGCTAGTTACTTCCTAGACACAATGGGAGTATAGGTATTGGGTAAATACAGCCATTGCAAATAGGAGAAATTGGCCAAAACAAAGGGGATACAGGGCCCATGCAAGTCCAAAATACAGCAGGGCAGTCAAAATTTAAAGCTCCAAAATGATCTTTGACCCCAGGTCACACATCCAGGTCACTCTGATGCAAGAGGTGGATTCTCATGGTCTTGGGCAGCTCTGTCCCTGTGGCTTTGCAGAGTACAGTCTCCCTCCTGGCTGCGTCCATGGGCTGACATTGAGTGTCTGAGGCTTCTCCAGGTGCACGGTGCAAGCTGTTGGTGGATATACTATTCTGGGTTCTGGAAGATTGTGGCCCTTTTCTCATGGCTGCACTAGGCAGTACCCCTGTAGGTACTCTGTGTGGAGTCTCTGACCCCACATTTCCCTTCCACACTGCCCTAGCAGAGGTTCTCCACGAGGGCCCTGCCCCTGCGGCAAACTTTTGCCTGTCCATTCAGGCATTTCCATACATTTTCTGAAATTTAAGCAGGAAGTTCCCAACCCTCATTTCTTGACTTCTGTGTACTGCAGGCTCAACACCAAGTAGAAGCTGCCAAGAGTTGGGGCTTCCACCATCTGAAGCCATAGCCCAAGCTGTACTTTGTCCCTTTTCAGTCACAACTGGAGCGGCTGGGACACAGGGCACCAAGTCCCTAGGCTGTACACAGTACGAGGACCCTGGGCCTGACCCATGAAACAACAACTTTTTTCTCCTGGGCCTCCAGACCTGTGATCAGAAGAGCTGCTGCTAAGGTCTCTGACATGACCTTGAGACATTCTCCCCACCACCCTCCTTGGGTATTAATATTAGATTAGGCTCCTTGCTACTTATTCAAATTTCTGCAGTCAGCTTGAATTTCTCCTCAAAAACATGGGTTTTTCTTTTCTGCTGCATCATTCGGTGCAAATTTTCTGAACTTTTATGTTCTGTTTCCCTTCTAAAACTGAATGCTTTTAACAGTACTCAAGTCACGTCTTGAATGCTTTTCTGCTTAGAAATGTCTTCCACCAGATACCCTAAATCATGTCTCAGATTCAAAGTTCCACAAATCTCTAGGGCAGGGACAAAATGCTGCCAGTCTCTTTGCTAAAACACAACCAGAGTCACCTTTGCTCTAGTTCCCAACAAGTTCCTCATCTCGATCTGAGACCACTTCAGCCTGGACCTTATTGTTCATATGACTATTAACGTTTTTCTCAAAGCCATTCAACAAATCTCTAGGAGGCTCCAAACTTTCCCACATTTTCTTGTCTTCTTCGGAGCCCTCCAAACTGTTCTAACCTCTGCAGTCTCTTCCACATTTTTGGGTACCTTCTCAGCAATGCCCCACTCTATGGGTATCAGTTTACTGTATTAGTCCATTTTCATGCTGCTGATAAAGACATACCTAATACTGGGAAGAAAAAGAACTTTAATTGGACTTGCAGTCCCACATGGCTGGGGAGGCCTTAGAATCATGGCAGGAGGTGAAAGGCACTTCTTACATGGCAGCAGCAAGACAAAATGAGGAAGAAGCAAAAGCAGAAACCCCTGAAAACCCCATCAGATCTTGCGACACTTATTCACTATCACGGGAATAGCATGGAAAAGACCAGCCCCTGTGATTCAATTACCACCTCCTGGATCCCTCCCACAACACATGGGAATTTGGGAGATACAATTCAAGTTGAGATTTGGGTGGGGGCACAGCCAAACCATATCAAAAAAAGTAGTCTCTTTTCACTCTATTTCACTGGCTTATATAATATATAATTAAATTAATATAATCAAAATAACAAGTACAACTGACATTTACTGGCTTGAAGACAAAGTCCAACTCATCCTTGGACAGTAAGTGGCTCTCCTGGCAGGAGCAGAGGGGGCAGGTATCTGTGGAAACAGACACCCCATCAGCCACTGAGTGCATCTATCAGCACATCTTACTTAACTCTGGGAGAAGGTGATGTATGTATTGGTTCAAGGAACATCTGCTGTTTATTAATTTCTTTCAGAAAGGTTCAATGCATTTTAAACAGCATGACCCTTTCTTCAGATGAAATCTTACACAGGAAAACAGAATATTTGTCAAGAGAGGAGCTGTTCCAGGGGGGTTATATTCATCATCTCTAAACCTCCCTAGTGGTCTTAGAGAAACATCTAGAACTGTACCAGCTATGTGAAGTTCAGTATGACAAACGATGACAGAGTCCAGTCCTTTTGTGGTAAAATGATAAACTGGAATCTAAAGATCTTGTGACCGGAACTCAGTTTTTCTGCTTCCTGGGCTTACACTTTTTCTCTGCTACATTTTTTTATCTTTTATTTCCCATGTGACTTACAGCTGCCTCTCAAGGGGTCTTTTTGACATCTTATTGTCTCTGAGTGGCAGCCCTGACATTTGGCCTAGAGGTTAGGAAGGAAAACAGTAGCTTGGCTCAGCATGGCCTTACTCTATATGGTTTACTGAACTTGCCACTAGTGACTGACCCCTGTGAATCAGGTATGTGGTGGACCAGCCATAAATTTATTTCTTTCGGAACTTTTCTTTAAGGCTGTTACTTTTCAGTAGTCTGTGGGCCTAAGAAATATTTTTATTGCCTTCAAATTGGTCCCAGGGGAGGTTATATCCAAGCTTGGCTTGGTCAGTAAAAGGGATAGAAGGGTAAAAGGAAATTCTAGGCAGAGGGAACATCAAATACAGAGGTCTTAACTTGACTTGAGCAAGCATGGTAATACAGAAGCAAGAGTCAGAATCGCGGAGGGTTTGATAACTGTGCTAAGGAGTTTAGATTTTATTCTGAAGGCATTGGAAAGTTATCAAAGTTAGAAGCAAGCAGGGGAATGGTATCATCACATTGTGATTTAGATGGGTCACCCTGTCAACAGTAGAAAATGAATGGGGACAAGGAGAGATTGAGGCAGGGACACCAGATAGGAGGCTGTTACAGTAACTCAGGGGAAAGATGATAGAGACCTGAACTAAGGCAGCGATAATTCAAATAGAGGAGGAGATAGATTCCTAGGCACTAAGCATGCCTGTACTTAGGACACTTTCCAATGTGAACTGACTAGAAAGCTAGATTAAAGTGGCCAAAACAATTTTCGAAGGCAGGAAAGAGAGTGTAGATTTCACATGTAATCAGGCTTCAGATTCAGTTTTAGGGAATATTGTAGAGTTTCTAGTTTTCCTATTGGGGCTGCCGTGAATGGCCAGATAAGCTGTGCACTATCACAACTTTAAAATATGCTATGATTATGGACCAGAATGTGTTTGAAGCCTCTTTGAGTTGTGCAGTGCTTCAACTCTTCTTCCTATGGTTGTGCAAACAAAAATTTCCAAAGATAGTTTACACAGCTTCTTGAAAAATGTCATGTGAGGTATATAAGTCCTAGGATCTAATGTAAGACTGAAACAGTTATTGCTCTACAAAGGTGCTGAGAGAGGTAAGAGAGGAATTCAGACGGCAACAGGCTCTCAGGCAGCTGGGGAAGGACCCACAAGAAGGTCACATTAAGCCCTTTGTATCAAAACAGACTGAGGAGGAACTTCCATCAATATGACATAGCTTGGAAACCAGTCCCAGCCGGGACACCCCACTATGGTGCCAAATTCAGGGGCTCAGGATATGGACTGCAGAGGAATGCAGAAGAGTCTCTAGATTGCTAAACTCCTCCCCAGCATCTGCTCCCAAAACTAAGAGTCCTTTTCTTTCCATTCTCTGTTTGGGAAAGGCTGAGATTTATTCAACTTCCTTTGCTTTACTGTAGCCAATAAAGTTTGTAAGTCTTCTGAAGTAGGCCCTTTGTTCACAAGTGATGGTGTTTCTGAAATATATGAAGAAGTAAATAAATATGTGTACTTGCCCATTACCATACACAGTAGATCTATTTCTGATAAGTTGTAGATATACCACATACAAACCAAACTTTATATTTAAATAGTTTTTATTGTGGTGACGTTCTAAAACCGCATAGCAATTATTTAAACACTTATTTCGCTTTTTAACACAAGGTGGAAGTCTGTAAGAGAGAAAAATTACAGATGAAAGTACACACACTGTGTGCTGGTTATAATGTCAGTGCTTAACACATGTATGTACCTGACACATAGTAGACACTTGAATGTTCACTGACTTCACAAATAAATGAGTCTGTTCGACAAGAGCTTCTACACAAGTTATGTCACCACTAATAAGTCTGCGAAGTAGGTGTTGCTATCTCTGTTTTACATCAAAGAAAACAGAAGCTCAAAAATGTTAACTGACAAATCCTCAATTCAGAACTAATGAATAATGTGGCTGGAACATTAATTGAGATCTTTCAATTCTTTCCACTCTTTGGCAGCTATTTGTAAAAGCCTTGTTCTGAATAATTCCGATTTTGAGAAAGCTACTGAAGAATCTTCTTATAAAAAAGAAAACCGTGCCCTCATTTATATTTTGTAAGTAAAAAAAAAAAGTGTCAGGGGGAATTTTTCTATAGTGGGATTCCCAACTTATAAACGGATAAAACCCTAGTTTCCATTCATTTTGAAGATGGAATAATTGAATACATGAAGAATATACAAATAGTTGATAGACACAGAAAGAGAAAAGGAAAAAGGGCAAAACACAAAAAAATCCACAAAATGTTGACTTCTTAACTTCCCTATATTGTCCTGCCTATTGTTATTACCTCTTTCATTTTTAGCTAGTGTTACATAACACTTATTCCTTTTTTTTTTTTCTATCTGCTTTCAGATTGAAAGATTTGTTTTCCAAAATTGTTACTCTAATTTGTTGGGTTGACTTGATAAACTGTTAAAATAGAAATTGGCCAGAGAAGAACAAACAAGATTCAAAAAATAAAATAAAAATAACAGGTGTTGAAAATGAAGGATGGAAAGGGTCGTGATTCACTGCAACTCTGAGGTTTCCTCGACACACAATCTAACGCAGTTGACCCTAATGCTGGGGGAAGCTGGTGTCATAGTGTCACCTCTCCAATATACCACAAAGAGTAGACTCTGCCCATTTGTGGTTATTCAGATTCCCACATCTCTCCCACCTGCATGGGGACCTCTTGGGCTAAAGTCAGCTCAAATCATCACATCCTCCCTTGGTGATCCCCATGGCTTCCACTGGAGATCATGTTCCTTGGTTCCTGTCCTAAACCAGCACTGGGCTTTGCACACTTGATGTGCTTTTCTCTCCTATCTTTTTTTAGGTGAGGGTAAACAGAAGTCCAAGGATCAGGTGCTGGCTACAGAACAGAGAGATCTGACAGAAAGGGTTTTCATCAGGATCAAAGATGAACACAAACCAAAAATAAGGATGGCACCTTCACTGTCAGGGTCCTTTCGGACAATAGAACAAGATACACATTTAAAATCAGCAAACACCACTCAGGAGAATTTGTAGCAAGCAATGCACTATCTTAATTTGATTCTCCCAATCCTTATTTGACTGGGAAAGTGTCACCTCATGGACAGAGGGCAGTGGATCTCTGCAACCTGGCCTCAGATGACATTTTCCAAAAACTGCAGAAACCTCAATCTTGTCTTTGGTTAAACTTTTTTCATTCAACCTGCTCTAATTCAGAGATCTTTTTCTTCAGACTTTTTCTAAATCATTGAGTAGGAATTGATTAAATATCAGATTTTAAAATAAAAAATAAATTTACCGTGGTTTTAGTTGATAAAGGAAGGTCTAATAAAATATAAATAAATACATGCATGCATGAAATTTTGGTGGAGGTGGCGATGTACTCCCCAGCAAGTAAACTGCAAATTCACAATGGTGTTTGCTGAAGTGCACTATTTTTAGAGAAGGCACGTCTAATAGAGCTTGGCTTTGAGAGCTGTTTGATCCAGCCTTTCATCGCTATGAGTTGGTGAGGAGTTTGGCAAGTCCTGAGCAGGGAAAAATCACCACCAGGGCTTCCACTGCACAAACCTCCACTCTTGTGACCAAACATAGCCTTGCTGCTTCAGGAAGGTTTGCATAAAAAGGGACTGATTTTCATTTGATTCTGCGAATAGACTGCCTGAGCTAGCCTGGTGGAAAGGAAGAGAATAAAAATGAGAAAAAAATTCTTTGGCAGTTCTGGCCAGCTTCCAAATGCTTCAAGCTGCCAGCACAACTGGCTTAATCTCCTTCTTTAGAGCTGAAGACATGCTTAATTTTCAAGGCCAGAAACTCAAGACTTAATGAGTGATGATCTAAAATTCTGAATCTCTTTCTGGTAAGAAACAAAAACAAAAAAGGAAAAAGCAAGCTATTTTCTTAGACTTCTGCATTTAATTTTTTTTTAATTGCAGGAATGGTGGTCATTCTTCTTTAAAAACATTTCTAAAATTATAAAAATGCACAACATCTATAAGAGAGAATCCTCTTGCATGTGTTGTTATTATATAATTGTGTTAAAACTATTTAAGATGAGAAAATGCCTCTCTTTGAAATAAAATTTGTTGAACTTAATCTAAAATAATTATTACTTCTTTGCAGACCATTTATCATGGGCAGGCATTAATTTCAGTTTAGTTACAAAGATAAAGATCAATAAAACATATTCCCTGTACTCAGGGATCCCACAATCTAGCAGGGGAAACACAAATTTATAAATATATAAAGATATGTCTTCTAATTCTCACTCAGTGTGAAGACCATTATGTGAAAAATACAAGCAAGATGTAAAGATAAGATAATGTAGCAACAAATTCAGCCTAGGTAGACAGAAGTTGGTTAAGGCTTCACATGGATATTAATGTTTGAGCTGGGCTTTAAGGAAATATTATCTAAATTTCCTGGTCAAGGTAGTGAGACCAGGACTAAGTGAGGACATATAAAGTAGTTGCTAATGGTAAGGCCCGCTCTGTTTAGACAAGGGAGCTGGGCTACACACAAGATTGCACGGCTCCTACCACCTGGTCAAAGCTCCACCAGACTTCACCAGAACTGGAGCACTAGGCTTCTGACAGGGCCTCTTGCTTCACCTGTCACCCTTCTGTTGAGGACTTTTCTCCCCAGAGTGTTAAGACTCTTTAATATATAAATCATTTATTTCTTAAACACATATTTGTAGAGCACGTACTATATGTTGGGCACTCTACTAGATACTTGGAATACACCAATAAACAAAACAGAAAACTGCCCTTGTTGAAATAATTCCTTAGCAGTGAGATAGCTGCACCATGCAAAAATGTAATAGATAAGTATAAACTAAAATTTATAGTATATTAGAAAGTAGTATTTTTTTAAAAAATGTGAAACTGGATCAGAAAGAGTAGAGTTGGGAGGAGGTTAAAATTTTAAATAGAGTGGTCAAGGTAGACTGCACTGAGGCACTGGCTTTTAAGCACAGACCTGGAGGAGTTAGCCATGTGAGTAATTGGGGAAGAGAGAACAGCCAATACAGATGACAAAAGTGTTTTCAAAAACAGCAAGAGGTCATTGTGGCTGAAACAGGGAGAAAGGGAGAAAGAAATAAAGCCATCTCATGAAGGATCAGGGTATTATAAGATATCTGGCTTTACTTGGTGGGAAATTGTTTTTGAGCAGAGAAATGACATGCTCTGATTTATATGTTAAAAGGAAACAAACTGGTTGACTTGAGAATAGGCTATAGGAGAAAATGTTGACATGGAGCATGCTTGAGAGACTGCATCAGTAACCAGGAAAGAGAAGGAGGAGGCTGAGAACAGGAGAGTAAGCAGAGGAAGTCAGGTGAAGCACTGACAGTCTGGATATATTGTGAACGCAGAGCCGTAGGATTTGCTGATGAATTGGCTGTGAGGTGAGAATGGAAGGAGTCGGTGATGTTACCAAGGATTTTGGCCTGAGCTTCTGGAGGAATGGAGTTGCCATCCACTGAAATGGAAAAGGCTGCAGGTAAAACAGGCTTAAGGATAAGACAAGGAGATTAATTTGGGGCATATTAAGTTTAGACACCCCAGCAGAGACAGAAACCTGGCTTTATGGGAGAGGTGAGAATGGGTATACTCAGTTGAAAAATCACTGGTGTACAAATTGTACTGAGAGTCATGAGCCTGAGTGAAATCAAAAAGTGAGTATGTATACAGAAAGAAGAAAAGAAGATCATGTGCAGTTTTGATTTTCTGTTCCTGTGTTAGTTTACTGGGAATAATGGCTTCCAGCTCCATCCATGTCCCTGAAAAGCACACAATCTTATTCTTTTTTATGTCTGCATAGTATTCCAGTGTTCAGTTACCACAATTTCTTTATCTAGTCAACCAGTGATTAGCATTTAAGTTGATTCCATGTCTTTGTTACTGTGAATAGTTCTACAGTGAACATAACATGTGTATATTACTTTATAATTGAATAAATTATATTCCTGTGGTATATACCTGGTAATAGGATTGCCAGGTCAAATGGTATTTCTGCCTGTAGATCTTTGAGAAATTACCACACTGTCTTCTACAATAGTTGAACTAATTTACACTCTCACCCAACAGTGTATAAGCATTCCTTTTTCTCCACAACCTCACCAGCATCTGTTGTTTTTGACTTTTTAAATAATAGCCATTCTGATTGTCGTGAAAAGATATCTTATTGTGGTTTTGATTTGCATTTTTCTAGTGAGCAGTGATGTTGAGCTTTTTTCATATGTTTTTTGGTCAAATGCATGTCTTCTTTTGAGAAGTGTCTGTTCATGTTCTTTGCCCATTTTTAAGGGTGTTTTCTTTTCTTGTAAATTTGCTTAAGTTCCTTGTAGTCTCTGGATATTAGACCTTTGTCAGATGGATAGATTGCAAAAATTTTCTCCCATTCTGTAGGTTGTCTGTTTATTCTGATGATAGTTTCTTAGATTAGATCCCATTTGTCAATTTTTGCTTTTGTTGCAATTGCTTTGGTATTTTTGTCATAATCTTTTCCTGTTCCTAGGTGCTGAATGCCTAGATTTTCTTCTAGAGTTTCCAGAGTTTTGGGTTTTATATTTAAGTCTTTAATCCATCTTGAGTTTATTTTTGTATTTGGTGTAAGGAAAGGGTACAGTTTCAATTTTCTGCATATGGCTAGTCAGTTATCCCAGCAACATTTATTAAGTAGGGAATTATTTCCACATTGCTTATTCTCATCAGGTTTATTGACTATCAGATTATTGTAGATGTAAGGTCTTATTTCTAAGTTCTCTAATAATTTTTTGATTTTCATTTCTCTAATAATCAGTGATGATGAGCATTTTTCATATGTTTGTTGGCCTCATATATGTCTTCATTTGAAAAGTGTCTGTTCCTGTCCTTCTCCCACTTTTGGATGGGTTTATTTGCTTTTTTTTCTTGTAAATCTGTTTTAGTTCTTTGTAGATTCTGGATATTAGTCCTATGTCAGATGGGTAGATTGCAAAAATTTATTCCCATTCTGTTGGTTGCTGGTTCACTCTAATGATTGTTTCTTTTGCTGTACAGAAGCTCTGGAGTTTAATTAGGTCCCATTTGTCTAATTTGGCTTCCATTGCCAATGCTTTTGGTGTTTTAGTTGTGAAGTCCTTGCCTATGCCCTGAATGATTTTGCCTAGGTTTTCTTCCAGGGTTTTTATGGTGTTAGGTCTTATGTTTAAGTCTTTAATCCATCTGGAGTTAGTTTTAGTGTAAAGTGTCAGGAAGGGGTCCAGTTTCTCCTTTCTGCATGTGGCTAGCCAGTTTTCCCAACAGCATTTATTAAACAGGGAATCCTTTCCTCATTGCTTGTTTTTGTCAGGTTTGTCAAAGATCGGATGGTTGTAGATTTGTGGCATTGCCTCCAAAGCCTCTGTTCTGTTCCATTGGTTTATATCTCTGTTTTGGTACCAGTACCATGCTCTTTTGATTACTGTAGCCTTGTAGTATAGTTTGAAATCAGGTAGTGTGCTGTCTCTGGCTTTGTTCTTTTTGTTTAGGATTGTCTTGGCTATGTGGGTCCTCTTTTGGTTCCATATGAAGTTTAAGATGTTTTTTTCCAGTTCTGTGAAGGTCATTGGTAGCTTGATGGGGATAGCATTGAATCTATAAATTACTTTGGGCAGTATGGCCATTTTCACAATATTGATTCCTCCTAACCATGAGCATGGAAAGTTTCTCCATTTGTTTGTGTCCTCTCTTACTTCCTTGAGCAGTGGTTTGTAGTTCTCCTTGAAGAGCTCCTTTTCAACCTTTGTTAGCTGTATTCCTAGGTATTTTATTCTCTTTGTAGCAATTGTGAATGTGAGCTCGCTCATGATTTGGCTCTCTGTTAGTTTGTTATTGATGTCTAGAAATGCTTGTGATTTCTTCACATTGATTTTTTATCCTAAGACTTTGCTGAAGTTGCTTATCAGTTTAAGGAGACTTTGGGCTGAGATGATAGGGTCTTCTAAATATACAATCATGTCGTCTGCAAATAGAGACAATTTGACTTTCTCTTTTCCTAATTGAATACACTTTTTTTTTTTCTTGCCTAATTACTCTGGCTAGAACTTCCAATAGTATATTGAATAGGAGTGGTGACAGAGGGCATCCTTGTCTACTGCCGGATTTCAAAGGGAATGCTTCCAGTTTTTGCCCATTTATTATGATATTGGCTGTAGGTTTGTTGTAAATAGCTTTTATTATTTTGAGATACATTCCATTGATACCTAGTTTATTGAGAGTTTTTAGCATAAAGCACTGTTGAATTTTGTTGAAGGCCTTCTCTGCATCTATTGAGATAATCATGTGGTTTTTGTCTTTGGTTCTGTTTATGTGGTGGATTATGTTTATAGACTTGCGTATGTTGAACCAGCCTTGCGTCCCTGGAATGAAGCCTACTTGATCATGATGGATAAGCTTTTTGATGTTCTGTTGCAATTAGTTTGCCAGTATTTTATGGAAGATTTTTGCATCTATGTTCGTCATGGATATTGGCCTGAAGTTTTCTTTTTTCGTTGAGTCTCTGCCAGGTTTTGATATCAGGATGATGTTGGTCTCATAAAATGATTTTTGTATTGTTTGGAATAGTTTCAGAAGGAGTGGTACCAGCTCTTCTTTGTATGTCTGGTAGAATTCAGCTGTGAACCCGTCTGGACCTAGATTTTTTTGGTTGGTAGGCTAATAATTGCTGCCTCAACTTCAGCCCTTGTTATTGGTCTGTTCGAGGTTTCAACTTCTTCCTGGTTTAGGCTTGGGAGGGTGCAAGTGTCCAGGAATTTATCAATTTCTTCCAGGTTTACTGGTTTATGTGCATAGAGTTGTTTGCAATAATCACCGATGGTAGTTTGTATTTCTGTGGAATCTGTGTTATCCCCTTTATCACTTTTTATTGCATCTATTTGATTATTCTACCTTTTCTTTTTTATTAATCTGGCTAGCAGTCTGTCTATATTGTTGATCTTTTCGATAAATCAGCTCCTGGATTTACTGATTTTTTTTGAAGGGTTTTTGTGTCTCTATCTCCTTCATTTCTGCTCTGATCTTAGTTATTTCTTGTCTTCTGCTAGCTTTTGAGTTTTTTTTTAAATCTTGCTCCTCTAGCTCTTTCAATTTTGAAGATAGGGTATTGATTTTAGATCTTTCCACACTTCTCATGTGGGCATTTATTGCTATAAATTTCTCTCTAGACCCTGCTTTAAATGTGTCCCAGAGATTCTGGTACATTTTGTCTTTGTTCTGGTTGGTTTCAAATAACATCTTTATTTCTGACTTCATTTCATTGTTTATCCAGTTGACACTCAGGAGTCAGTTGTTCAGTTTCCATGAAGTTGTGCAGTTCTGAGTTTGTTTCTTAATCCTGAGTTCTAATTTGATTGCACTGTGGTCTGAGAGACTGTTATGATTTCTCTTCTTTTGTATTTGCTGAGGAGTGATTTACTCCCAATTATGTGGTCAATTTTAGAGTAGGTGCCATGCGGTGCTGAGAAGAATATATCTGGATTGGGGTGGATTGGGGTGGAGATTTCCGTGGATGTCTGTTAGGTCCACTTGGTTCAGATCTGAGTTCAAGTCCTGAATATCCTTGTTAATTTTCTGTCTCATTGATCTGTCTAATATTGACACTGGAGTCTTAAAGTCTCCCACTATTATTGTGTGGGAGTCTAAGTCACCTTGTAGGTCTTTAATAACTTGCTTTATGTACTGGGTGCTACTGTATTGGGTGCATATATATTTAGGATCATTAGTTCTTCTTGAGGCATTGATCCTTTTATCATTATGTAATGCCCTTCTTTGTCTTTTTTGATCTTTGTTGGTTTAGAGTCCATTTTATCAGAGACTAGGATGGAAACTCCTGCTGTTTTTTTTTTCTCTCCATTTGCTTGATAAATCTTCCTCCATACCTTTATTCTTAGCCTATATGTGTCCTTGATCATGAGATGGGTTTCCTGAATACAGCACACCAATAAGTTTTGACATTTTATCCAATTTGCCAGTCTGCTTCTTTTGATTGGAGCATTTAGTCCATTTACATTTAATGCTAATATTATTATGTGTGAATTTGATTCTGCCATTTTGATGCTAGCTGGTTGTTTTACATGTTAGTTGACACATTTTCTTCATTGTGTCGATGATCTTTACCATTTGGTACATGTTTGGAGTGGTGGGTACTGGTTGTTCCTTTCTATGTTTAGTACTTCTTTCAGGAGTTCTTCTAAGGCAGGCCTGGTGGTGATAAAATATCTCAGCAGTTGCTTGTCCATCAAGGATTTCCTTTCTCCTTTGCTTACAAAGCTTAGTTTGGCTGGATATGAAATTTAGTTGAAAGGTCTTTTCTTTAAGGATGTTGAATTTTGGCCCCAATCCCTTCTGGCTTGTAGGGTTTCTATGGAGAGATTTGCTGTGAGTCTGATGGGCCTCCCTTTGTGGATAACCTGACCTTTCTCTCTTGCTGCCCTCAGCATTTTTTCCTTTATTTCAACCCTGGTGAATCTGACATTTATATGCCTTGGGGTTGCTTTTCTTGAGGAATATCTTTGTGGTGTTCTCTGCATCTCCTGGACTTGAATGGTGGCCTGCCTTGCTAGGTTGGGGAAGTTCTCCTGGATAATATCCTGAAGAGTGTTTTCCAGCTTGGGTTCATTCTCTCTGTCACATTCAGGTACACCTATCAAATGTAGATTAGGTCTTTTCACATAATCCCATATTTCTTGGGGGCTTTGTTCATTTCTTTTTACTCTTTTTCCTCTATTCTTGCCTTCTCATTTTATTTCATTGAGTTGATCTTCAATCTCTGATATCCTTTCTTCTGCTTGGTCGATTCAGCTATTGGAACTTGTGTATGCTTCGTGAAGTTCTCGTGCTGTGTTTTTCAGCTCCATCAATTTGTTTATATTCTTCTCTAAGCTGTTTATTCTAGTTAGCGTCTCATCTAACCTTTTTTCTAGGTTCTTAGTTTCTTTGCATTGGGTTAGCACATGTTCTTTAACTCTGAGAAGTTTGTTATTACTCACCTTCTGAAGCCTATTCTGTCAATTTATCAGATTCATTCTCCATCCATCTTTGATGCCTAGCTGGTGAGAAGTTGTGATCCTCTGGAGGAGGAGAGGTGTGCTGGTTTTTGGTGTTTTCATTCTTTTTGTGCTGGTTTCTTCCCATCTTAGTGGCTTTATCTACCTGTGGTCTTAGTAGCTGGTGACTTTTGGATGGGGTCTCTGAGTGGATGTCCTTTTTGTTGATCATGAAGTTATTTCTTTCTGTTTCTTAGTTTTCCTTCTAACAGTCAGGCCCCTCTGCTGCAGGACTGCTGGAGGTCCTCTCAAGACCCTGCTTACTTGGGGATCACCCACGGGGGCTGCAGAACAGTAAGGGTTGCTGCCAGTTTCTTCTTTTGTTATCTTTGTCCTAGAAGGGTACCTGCCAGATGTTGGCCTGAGCTCTTCTTTATTAGGTGTCTCTTTGGGTATACTTGGTTTGGGGAGCTGCTTGAGGAGACAGTCTGTCCCTTATAGGATCTCAAGTGCTGTGCTGGGAGCTCCATTGTTCCATGCAGAGCTGCTGGGTAGGTACCTTCAACTCTGCTGCATAACTCATAACTGCCTCTTTTCCCAGGTGCTCTGTTCTAGGAAGGCTGGCTTTATTTATACGTTCCTGTCATGCTGCCTTTTTTCATAGATACCCTGTCCTGCATGGAGTAGTATAGTCACAGTCTGTCAGCAGAGGCATTGCTGAGGTATCACAAACTCTGGCCAGCTGCTGTGTGAACTGCCTTGGTATTGGCGGACTGCCTCGACAGTGGGGGATGCCCTTCCCCCTACTGAGCTGGACTGTCCTGGGTCCAGCTGGGCTTGCTTGGAAACTCTCAATCCAGAGTGTTTCAGATTGCTTGTTTTGTGGGGGTGGTACCTGCCAAGCCAGATCACTTGGCTCCCTGTGTCAGCCCCTTCCCTTTCAGTTGAATGGGCGGCTCTGTCTCCCAAGTGTTCCAGGCGCCAGTGGAAGCAGCTGCTCAAACTTGTGTGAGTTTCTGTGCACCGGCCCAGCACCACCAGAAACCGCCGCGCTGAAAACTCATGGCATTTTTTGGCCGAGGAATCTCCTGGTCTATGAACTGCACTCTGGTGCTGTTCCTATTCAGTCATCTTGGACCCTCCCCCTAACCCTGACCTTTTAAAGACTATGTATTCAGCAAGCAATTTAGACCACAGAGACTCTTACATGATATATAGGCTGATCAACAGACATGGAAGAATTCTGTTGGTCTGACTTAGTGAAGTGCTGGCTATAGCACTACTCTTGATTTGCCTCATCAACTCTTGAGCTTAATTATAAACTAAAATTATTACTTCAGAATTTATTAATTCTGAATTTGCATCATTTAATAACAGCTTATTAAATATTTTTATCTTTGCTTTAATTTTAAAAGAGTTTTACTAAGCAAATTTATAATGTAAACAGGATGAATAAATTTTTGCTAACTTTTGAAAATTAAGTGTTTCTGAGGAGTTTGTATACAACTATTTGTAAATAACATGTTAATAACACCCATAGATTATGCTGCTTTGATGCATTAATTATATATATTTTTTACCTATTCAGTAAAGGAGATTTTTTTCCGAAATAATCTTGCTAGCTTCTCTCCAGTTATCCAAAAGTAACTAGACTGTTTAATTATTGATTTAATAATGTAGATAAAATAGCATTTGCTGAGTTTGTATTGTTTAGTCATTACAGAGTTAATAAAGATGTATTACATACTCACTATGTGCTAGGCCCTTTTTTTGGGCACTGAAGACAGTATCGGTGAACAAAAGAGAAAAAAGGAAAAAAAAAAAGAAAAAAGAAAATCTTTGCCCTTGTCAAGCTTGTATTGACCTAGATGTTAGAATTAAAACAGTAAATAAGTTAGACATGATTCCTGCCTATATACAGATTTGATTCTGGTGGGAAAGATGGGCAAAAAACCAGGTAAATAATTTTATAAAGAGATTTCAATAATGAGGGAATGTACAGGGTGATGGGAAAAGACATGGTCATTCTCACTCCCACTTTGGATACAGTGATGAGGAAAGATCCCATGAAGAAATGATTAAGCTAAAACGTGAAGGAGCCAGACATTTAGAACCAAGGGAAAGGGGGAAGAGTTTTTCAGGCAGGTTGACAGCCCTAGGCAGAGAAGAGTTTCTGGATGAGGAACCTAGAGGAATTGCCTATGACTGGAACTTGGTGTGCAGCCCTGGAGGTTCAGGTGGGAACCATATCATCTGTGTTCCTGTAGCCTGAAGTAAGGGGATTGAGCTTTATCCTAAATGAAATGGAAAGGGGTTTAAACAGTGAGTAGCAACCAATTTCTATTTGTAAAAAAATATTTCTGGTTGCTGGAGAATGGATTGGAGAGGGGAATGGAGGAAGCATGGAAGGCAGCTTGGAGCCAGGTAAGAATGGTGAGGGCTTGGACCATGGTGGTGACTCTGAAGATGGAGAGCAGGGAATAGTGTGAGAACATTATTTAAAAATGGAATGAGGATTAGCAGAGTAAAAGGGAAGAACCAGGTCTAAATTGATGATGTGCCATATGTTAAAATGGAAAAGACCAGAGTAGAAATAAGGTTTGCTGAAGGGAAGGTTGACATGAACAATGACGAGTTCACTTTTTGATGTGCTAACTTCTGTGATGCCCATCAGACATCCACATGAAAATGTCATGTAGCCCATGAGATATGTGAGTTAGAATTGAACACACTGTTTAGGCAAAGGCATAAAAGTTAGTAATCATCAGTAAACACAAAATGTTTAAAATGAAGGGCCAGGATGAGATCAACAGAGAAAAGAATATAGATGATCAGGGGTCAGTTAGTCAGCAATTCTTTATTGTGTTTTCCTTATGTGAGAAGCGCATTGCCTAGTCATTGTTGGCAAACAAAAATGTATAAGACAATATCTTTATCCTCAAGAGACTTACATTCAAGGTGAAAGGAAAAACACATGCAAATGAAAGCAAAATTCAATAAAAGAAGTATCAGCATCCGTCCAGAGAGTAATTTACTATGTGCATCAAGAAAAGAGTCATTTTGTGTTGGTGATGGTAGACTGGGGAACCCTAGATGGGGGGCTGGTCTAGGATTCAGGGGGATTGTAAAACTTACAAACCTGGGTGGTTTGTATACCTGTGCATGTTTTTTAAAAAAAGAGTGAATTGTGAAATTCTCAAAGGGTTTGTGAATTAAAAAAAAGGATTAGAAGCATTGCCGTGGGAAATAAATTTAGTCTCAATCTTAAAAGGATTGGTTAAATTATAGAAGGTACAGAGAAGGAGGATGGATATTTCAGGAAATGGGTAGAGTGCAAAGAAATTTCCTGAGATAAAAAGACATTTAAGTCATCTGTGGGAATGGTTTTAGACATTGTGTTTGGGACAGAGGATTTATATAAAGCAGAGAATAAACTAAAACTAGAAAAATAGGTGAAAGCTGAAATGAGAGACAACCTTAAAAGAGAACTAAGGAGACTGAATTTTCTTCTACAGATCATGGGGAATTATCGCATTCAATTCAGCTAAAAAATTGAGCATCCGATAAATACCAAGCAAAGTGTAATGTCCTAGTGTGTATGTGGTAGGGGGTGGAAACACACATGTAGTGGAAGAAGGATTAAAATTTCCCCATAGCACAACAATAGTTAGCAATCATTAGCATTTTTATTCAGTGCTTACTATGGGCCAGGTTCTATACTAAGTGCATTAAATGTATTCTCTAACTTAATCTCCACAATCTTATTGAAGTGTACCCTATTGGGATACAGGGAAGCTAAATTACATGTCCTTGGTTATATGACTAGGAATAGTTGAATCACTATTCAAACTCAGGCAGTGTGGCACTGCCCATGCCCTGAATGTTGGCTCTGATCCCCTGCTTTTCACACCAGGGTACTGACACCTCTGGAGGGACTCTGCAGTGTACCAAGTGGTATGTTAAGGACAAGATAAATATTGCATATTTTCATAAACCATAAACTTTATTCCAAGATTTGAAAAATACATATACCAAAACAGACATGATTACAAAAATCACATTAATTCTTAATGACTATATTGTATGATATTTATTCAGAAAAGTGCAAAGTCATAAGGACACAGCTCAATATACTTTTACAAAGTGAATGCATCCACGTAACTGCCACCCAGATGAAGAAATAGAAGACTACCAGCACTCCAGAGCCCGAGTGTCACTAAAATTAACCACTACCCTGACTGCCAACTAATCACTGATTACTTTGTCCTGTTTTAGATTTCTATATAAATAGAATCATATAGTATGTTCTATTTGCCACTGGCTTCTTTTCCTTAAAATTGTTTTTGTGAGATTCCTTCATGTTGTTACATGTGACACTAGTTTGTTGATTACATTCACATAGTTTTAAAGATAAAATATGTCACAATGAAATTTTTTGCTCTTTAAGGGAATATACCACATTTTTTTGAGAATGCAATTAAGTCTCCTCTTCCTTCTGGTCACTCTGATGTCAAAGTTTGAAAACACAAGAACAAGAAGGTCAGGAGAAATTAATTTTAGTTGTCCTCACCTATTCATAGATGTGTGACCTTGGGTAAGTCACTTCTCTAAACTTCTGTTCCAGTACTGATAAAATAAGGAAGTTAAGTTAAAAGGTCTGTCTTTAGTCTACTCCATTGTGAATATTTTTGTTTCAACTCTTAGCTTCAGATTAGTTTGGGTTTAACTTAGGGAAAAGTTATAGAGAAAATACATTTTTCCAAAATAAAATGATTTATTCTGTTATAAAAGAAAAACATGTTTGTTGTAACAATTCAAACAACACTGAGCTACCTAAAGGAAAAGGTAACAATGCACCCATCCCTTTCTTGAATTCTACCTTCCCTGATGTACAAAAATAATATTAGTTTTATATTTATACTCCCATAATATTTTTTTTCTTTCTTTCTTTCTTTCTTTTTCTTTTTTTTTTTTTTTTTTTTTGAGACAGTCTGGTTTTGTCGACAGGCACCAGGCTGGAGTGCAGTGGCACGATTTCAGCTCACTGCAACCTCCACCTCCTGGGTTCAAGGAATTCTCCTGCTTCAGCCTCCTGAGTAGCTGGGACTACAGGCACTCGCCACCACGCCCAGCTAATTTTTGTATTTTTTAGTAGAGACAGGGTTTCACCATGTTGGCCAGGATGGTTTTGATTGCTTGACCTTGTGATCCACCCGCCTTGGCCTCCCAAAGTGCTGGGATTACAGGAGTGAGCCACCATGCCCGGCCTCCCATAATATTTTCTATGCTGTAGAACTATGTGCTTACTTAAATGGATATTACCGTTATTGTTATTTTTGAAATGGAATGGTACTAACACATTTTATTCCTCAATTTTCTCTTCATGGAAATCCTTTCAAGGTTAAAACTGTTCATTTGAATTAATGTCTACACAATGTTTCATGGTATGCATTCACTGTAATCAGTCAATCATCTTTCTTGATTGATATTTAGGTGGTTTCCAATTTTTATGACATCATAGTGCACTACAATAAGCATCCTCATGCATATAATATTAAGCCCTCATAATCTTTCTATTTTGTCTGATAAATATAAATGGTCAGATTGTTTTCTAAAAAGTTGCTCTAATTTGTATCTGAAGTTTGTGAAGAATGTGAGATTTGAAGAAAGGGAAGATGATGACATCTTAAATAATTTTCAACAGTATTCATAGAAATAGAAAGCTAAAAAATAAAATATTGAGTATTTCCTTTCAGGCTTATGTTTGAAATCGCTGAAGTCTGAAATCAGATGTGTAGGGAGAAGAAACATTTTCCAAAATAAACAGATACAGAAACATGGTTTTAGCCCTCAAAATACAATATCAATAATTAAAAGACAAGAAATAATTATTTTTAAAAAAAATCACAGAAATAAGTCATTCATGTGATTCTGTAGACAGGCATATGAGTTGGCTGGTTAATTAAACTCTGTTTCATCATCAACCTGACAAAACTTACAGGAACTTCTGAAAGCATGAGGCAGCTTTTCTGTCCTGTCCTCCACACTGGGGAGGGTGCCCTTGGCCACTCACTTCTCTGGGCCCTGCATCATGCATTCTGGGCTAACAGACAGAGGTCTTGGATAAGATGGACCAAGATTTAGGATTAGATTATTTGAAGTTGCCATTATTATATAGAAAAGATTTTTTTGGTCCTGTCGATGTTTCATTCTGAAGCCGGTCTAGAAGGAAGAATTTCCCGTTATCCAGCAAGATCTGAAACACCAAAACCTCCATAACGCCCTTAAGAGAAAGCCAGATGAAAACTATTATCTGGGATAACAAGTCAGGTGCTAAGAGGAAAAAGAGGGGCAATGGGAGTGAGGAAAGGGAGGGCAAATGCCTAAGAGACCATTTAGAGAGGAGAAGGAGAGGGAGGGAGATTAGAGAGGAGTGACTCCTTGATATACAACCTGACTCAAGGGGGAAAGTAGCAAACATTTTTGCATCAGCTCTGACCTCTGTGTGCAGGCCTTGAGAAGCTGTTGGTGAGATTTTATTTCTGGTGGTAAATAGTTTCTTCCTGTCCTTTCAAGTTTTAGTAGCATAGCTAACCGGTTGCATCTACAATGTGCATGGCATGATTTAACAATAACGTGCTCTTTGCACAAGAAGATAGTGCTACTTTTTCATCCCCATGGTACATACTGTTTTTCTATTCACAGGGATAGTTTTATACTAATCCTGCCACTCCGTTGCATTGGGCTCCATGGTGACCAACTGTTCCTGTGTGCAGGCAGCTTGCTGAGGCTGTGAAACAGCTAACTGGCCTGCAGTGGGCATGACCCTGTGACCTCCACCAAATAGACTGAATGCTCAATCAACTTAGCATGAGCCAGTCACTCAGAGCTGTGTTTTAATCAAGGCTCTAGCACTTACCCATTATGAAAAGTCATTCAGGGTACATGTTTCACTCAGCTTCCAATTCTTATCTATAAAATGGGAATGATAGTTTTTTTTATGGTATGATCGAGGGGACAAATGAGCAAAAATATATACAGCATTTACCCTGCTAGCCAAATAACGAACACTCTTTGTCACCTCAGGAAAAAAGATAGCACAGTGCCTTTCCCGTAGACGTAATGCTTATGAGTGCCTACCAGGGTCAGGAAGAGATAAAACTGGTCACCCCCTGAGTATTGAGCTGTGTCCAACAGAAAAGACTCCTTCACATCAGTGTGTGAATAGCTGTGCAAGTGTCTCTGGAAGGCCTTACACAGTATTTAAGGTAATCAGAGAATACACTTCACCCATCACACCCCAGAAAATCCTGAGAATGTCTGTACTTGGTAAGTCCTTTATCTGATTCCTTATTTGAGTCTCAGTTTGACTCTTCATTTCTGGCCTAGCGGTCTACCTTTGATAAACTGTTCTTCCTTTTGAATGACATATTTATTTATCATATTATGCCGCTGTCAAGAAACCTAAATATAGCCATGTCCTTTTACCAACTGGTGGATAGTCTGGCCTTCATTCTTTTACATACTATCATCTCTAATGCTTTCAGGGAATGCTAAGAAACTTTCTCTGCAGAGATAAAAATAATGATACTGAGTCATTTCCTTTGTAACTCTTTGAATTCCCATATAAAGTTATCAGCTAAGTGTACCTAGCCTGGTCTTGCAAGTGTGCCTGCTTAATATGGCTTAATGCTGGTGACATTAGTCACTGTTAATTGCTCAAGAGTTGAGATGAGGCAGGCAATCACTGAGTTCATCTGTAAAAAAAAAAATGACTGTAGTCATATTAAGAAATAAAAGGCTCTATGGCTACCTAATGACTGTGGGTTATTTCAACAAAACTGACAGCATTTATTTTCATAGGAAAATATACTGCACCAGAACTCTGAAAATACCAGAGGGCAAGCAGTTTGGGGTTCTTAATTGTTTCATTTTAGCCTTCTTTGTTTTTCTATTTATTAGTTGTTTTTTCTTTTAATAGAGTCTGTTCTATTCCAAATATTCAGATCGTTTGATTTTTAAAGAGAATTTGCGGTTTGAATTAAACCCAACTGGAAATTGACTTCATTTGAAAAAGATTTTCCTTCAAATTTTTTCCTACACTGGCATTCATTTAGACAGAAAACAGTAAAGGAGCCACACAGATGCTGTGGAGGTAAGTACTACTGTCAGAATGATGCTCTCTTTGCCTCTTGGGGAGTTTTAACTAGGGCTGTGCTCTGTGGAGGAAGCAAGATGCTGGAGGTGGATTTTTCAGAACTTTGGGTATTAAGCAATTATGTATTAACCTACACTTAGGGCATATGACCTTCCAATTTTGTAGTGTGCCAACTGCAGAGAGAAACTCTGCTGAAATCTGTTGTCATGACAGACAGGGCCATATGAAAAGTGCTGGAAAAATTCCTCCTTAGACTATAATTGCCTTGATGGGTAGAAACTCTGCCTTCTATTCTGCTATGGAGTATGTATGCCCTACAATGCTCACGGCTGTGTTCAGGGTTTATCGTCCAAGACGTGATCAGCCTCAAAGCAAAATTAAATTGGGACATTGAAAATACTCGGTGTGCCTGAAGTAGCAAACTATATTTTATTTCATTTTATTTATAGTCTTATGATCCTTAATCCCTGGGTACGTAATCTGTACAGTTTTGTTATATGAAAAACCAGAATAAACAAGCAAGTTTTGTGGTGCATTTGTGGTCATGCAGATGACATTAAGTTGCCTAGTGGATGGATAAGTGGCTTCCTTCTAACTGTAAATCTGGGTGCCCTGTAGAGTTTGAGCATGGAAGTCAGCAACACTGTATAACATAATGGTGAAGGTCCAAGCTCTGAAGCCAGACTACGTGGGTTTGAAGTCTGCCACATAATTTCTTAGCATCATTCTGCCTCAGCTTTTCTATCTATAAAATCAGAACAATGATTACACCTAACTCATCAAGTTGTTATGAGGATCAAATCAATTAATACACACACATTAAAAATGTTCCAATAGTTCTTGGCACATAGTAAATGCTATGTAAGTCTTAGCTGTGAATATTGTAATTACTATCATTAAGAATCTAAGGGCTGGGCACCGTGGCTCACACCTGTAATCCCAGCACTTTGGGAAGCTAAGGTGGGTGGATCACCTGAAGTCAGGAGTTTAAAACCAGCCTCCAACATGGTGAACCCCCGTCTTTACTGAAACTACAAAAATTAGCCAGGCATAGTCCCAGCTACTCAGGAAGCTGAGGCATGGGAATCGCTTGAACCCAGGAGGCAGAAGTTGCAGTGAGCTGAGATCGTGTCACTGCACTCCAGCCTGAGCAGCAGAGCAAGGCTTCATCTCAAAAAAATAAAAAATAAAAAAATTCTAAGATTTTGTGATATGAAACATGGTTCTCTATAATCAAAAAGTTGATTGCACATTTAGAAAGTTTTTTCTCTCTTTGTTCTTTCATTCTCTTCCTTTCCTTCCTTTTCCTTTCCCTTTCCTCTTTTACTCTCCTCACCTACAGCTCTGGCTTTATGTCTACATTGTGATTCTTGGTATTGTGAGTCTTGCCTGAAGTCATCTTTTAATGGCAGTGGTGTGGGCAGAATGGAGTTGTGGGGAGAAGGGCAGTCCTGTGCTGTCCGCAGCCCAAGAATGAGAAGGTAAATGCTTCAGTGGTCAGGGGCTCCCACTCCATACCTACCCACATGCCTATTCAGAGGAAAGAACATTTTTCTGTGTGGAGGTGGCATTCATGTTGGAAGGGAATGGTAGATGATGTTATTTTTGTTCCCACAAATGTGGATGTTTAAAATAGTGCTTTATTCAATCGGCATAAGTGACACATAGACTATGTATAGTGGTGAAATTGGGCCTAGCAGGTGACAAGGGTCAGATCTCATCAAAATCAAGCATCATGGTTCTCCACCGATAGTACCCAAGGAATCAGCTTTGAGGATGGCAGGCACAGACCCCCATCTCAAGTTGACTGGCAAATTTGCTTGCACAACTACCAAATTGTCTGAAATGGATGTACTTCAGAGCCAGTGAACTGGGATTTTGGCTTCGTTTCCATGGGGCATTCCAGTGGGTCACATTTCCTCTTTGAACCTCCCTCCAAGCCACACTGTACTCTTGAAGGGTAAGTGTATTCATTATTCTTTTGCTTTTTGACTCAGAGCCCTGCAGGCCTGGAATTCAGCCAGTGTAACCGAATTGTGAGGCTGCAGCTCAGGCTATATTTAATTGGAGGTTTATTGTCTTGCCATGGTTCTACAAGTTTAGGGAACTTTTTTGAGATTGATTAAGGTACTGTAGGGATTTGAAGTAGTGTCAATTTTGGCTCCACATGCCCTTTATACTGACTATAATTAAAAATGTATTTAAAGTGTTAAGTTTAGGTCTCTGAAAATTGCCCTTTTATACTTTGAGTCACTATACTTTGAGTCACCACAGTAAGGATTCTAGAAGAGATTCTTCTATTTCGAAACAAACAGGTCATGTTTCATAGTGTGTACCTTTGGGGAAAGAGGGATGGAATATTCTATTCCTATGAAAGTTTTACTACCAAAACTCATCTGATTTGGCTCTCCAAAGAAAAAGAAATGCATAGATTTTGAAGCAAATATAAAGCTACCATATGTACCAGGGAGACTTTTGAAATATTTCCAGAGTGTCCTTAATTCATTTGAAATGCATGAAAAATTTGAATTTTATTTAAGAACAAGTGGGGGGAGCCATCTAATCAAAAACTTGAGAGTGAAAGATAGCTGTGAGGAAAGAATAATTTCATACTTGCTAGACATCGCTATAATAGATTGCATAGAACATTTGGCTGATTTGAATTAGAACCCACATGCCTCCTCCACCCCCAATCTTCTCTTTTCATCTTGTTAGAGCCTCTTCTTTCTACCCTCAAGTGTGGTTTCGATATGACTAGGGAATGGACACTAAAAATATTTCTGGAATGACGTGACCCTTTCTCACCCCATCCAGGAAAGGGACAAGGCTTCACAAGAAACAGCACATGCTTTCCTTTCATTTCTGGGAGTCCCGGGGACAACCTACAGATGCTGCTTTTTCCGTGGCCGATGGCATTCAGATTCCTCTCTGTGGCCGACGGTGCCAGGCAAACAACTGGACAGGGCAGCTCAGCTACAGAACACTGGCCACAGTCTCGGCCAGAGCAGCAGCCCCCCAGCCACAGACCACCTCTGCCACCCCATCCAGGAGCCTTCCCGCCTCCTTCAGGCTTGCTGCGGCCCCGCCACAGGGGCTGAAGAACTGGGAGGTGGTGGCAGCAGTGCCTACAGCTTTGGGGCCAGTCCAGACACGTGGGACCCTGCTTCGGGCAACTCTGCAGCCCCTCCAGAGCCAGAGAGGGACCCAAGACTTCCCCAGCGCTCACCATTGTCTCTTCCTGTGGCTGAAACGTGGGCAAGGGCTCATAATGGAAACTGCCCCTCCTGAGCCGAATTCCGAAGCAAGACAGGAAGAGGTGGGGGTCGGGGTGAGCAGTGCTCAAGACAGCCAGGAGCTCAAGCAGCAGCTGTGGCCACTTCCCAAGCCTTCAGCGTCCTCCCAGAGAGAAGCGAAATATGTGGAGATGTGCGCTTCAGCTGAAGTCCAGAGGGAGAGTCCCCGGACCATGAAACTTACCCTGGGGCACTGCCCTGGGGGTCAGAGGGCCTTGAGGAGCCCAAAGGAGAAAGCCCAAGATGAACCCAGCAGTCAAAAGTGCAAGTCTCCAAGCCCCCAGAAAAATCCTGCCTCTTCTGAACTTGCCAGATCCCAGCATTCTGCCTCTGAAGAGGGTGGCAACTTCTCATCTTCCTCATCTTCCTCTCCGGTGAACAAAGCAAAAGAGGATGGCCTTTCCAAAATGGAGGACTCCACCACATCCACGGGGGCTCTGGCCACCTCCTCTTCATCCTTAGGCTTTGAGAGTGAGAGTGGTGAGAGCGAAGTTTGCCAGCCCTTGGGAGGAGAAGTAGGGAAAAAAACAGGAGGAGGGGAAGTAGGAGGAAAAGGAGAAGGAAGAGGAGGGGGAGGAGGGGCAGGAGATGGAACAGAGTGCAGGGACATTATTGCCAAGTCTCAGGGCAGCAGGGACCCCCCTAAAGTCGAAGACGCTCACTACATCACCACCCATGAGATCCAGCTGAGTGAGGTGGAACAGGACATGGATTTTGACGTGGGTCTGGCCTCCCGCTGGGATTTCGAGGACAACAACGTGATCTACTCGTTTGTGGACTATGCTTCCTTTGGTGGCAGCGACGAGACCCCGGGGGACATCACCAGTCCGACCGAAGAGGACGACGACAACAGCTGCTACCTCAGCACCACTCCCAGCACCAATACCACCCGGACGCCCAGCCCCACCAGCAGCGACCTGGCCCGCCCCAACGCAGGCCACAGTGGTCTCAACAACAGCAGCACGGAAGTGGGCAGCGGCCCCTCTGACAGTGGCCCCACTCCCCCACCCACTGAGCCTGGCACTGCCACCCAGAGTGAGTCCTTGCCCGAGACCCCGGAGGTAGCTTCAGGGGCAGCAGCCGCCGCCGCAAGCAGCTGTGGGAGTGCAGCAAGCCAGATCCTCCTATCAATCAAACCGGCTTCCCGGGCTATAAATGAGCCTAGCAACGTGCATGCAAAGCAAAACATTATTTATGCTGCCAAGCATGAAGGCGACATGAGCCTCCGCGTCTCCACAGCTGCTGAACACAATTCAAGTTCGCTGAAGCAAAACCCGGCTGCAGCCGTGGCTCAGGACCATGCAAAGAAATTCATTGCTGTCCCTGCTCGCCTGCAAACCAGGTGCGGGGCCATCCGGGCAAAGGAGCTGGTGGACTACTCCAGCGGAGCCTCCAGTGCCGTGAGCGAACTGGACGATGCAGACAAAGAGGTGCGTAACCTGACCTCCCGGGCCTTCCGGAGCCTGGCTTACCCCTACTTTGAGGCTCTCAACATCAGCTCGAGGGAGTCCTCCACCACGCTCTCCGAGGTGGGCTTTGGGCGCTGGTCTACCTTCCTGGACTTAAAATGTGGGGGTGTTGGGGCCAGGGTGGAGCAGAGCCTCCTCAGAAGCAGTGCGGCCTCTGTGGCTGCAGGTCTGAGGAAGGGCAGTGGGGCCCGGGCCACTGCCGACCAGCTCTACATCCAGTCCAAGAAGTCTCAGACCAAGGCCTTGGAGTTCGTGGTCAGCAAAGTCGAGGGGGAAATCAAACACGTGGAGACGCCCCTGTGTTTCCAGAAGCAGGTCCAGACGGATTCCCGCATAGTCAGCCTTTTGGAGCCCCTGAATTTACGCAGTGACAGCAAAGCCAGCTTGGCCCCTGGGCCCAGCAGGGCCACCAAAGGCCCCGGCAAGGGTCCCGGCTCGGCGTACACGGACGACGGCTCCGAGACCTCCGAGGGCAGCAAGCCCTCCCGCGCCGACGGCCCCCAGAAGTCCAAGTTCGCCTCCAGTCTGCTCAAAAATGTCATTTCCAAGAAGATGCAGCGGGAACACGAGTTCAAAATGGAGAGGGGAGAAGTCACGGATACATCCCACCACCTAGCAGCCACCTCCAAGGAGATGGAGGGGGCCCTGGGGAGTGAGAGGCAGCGAGAGAGGGGCCTGCAGAGGCAGAACTCTCGCCACTCCGAGGCCGGTTCTGAGTACACAGTGGTCAGCGTGTCTGATGCAGGCGGGGAGGGATCCGTGGCCGGCACCAAATCCCCCATCTTCAAAGCCAGTACCCCTCGCGAGCGCAGCGCAGGCCCTAGCCGGAACTTCACCGATGGACACATAGAAGTGTGCGAAATTAAAAAGAGTGCCTCAGAGACCGTCAAGGGCATCTTCCTCCGCAGTCAGAACAGTGCGTTCCGGTCATGGAAGGAGAAAGAGGCCGAGAAGCGGGAGGAGCAAGCCCCCATCCGGAAGCTGAAGCTGCCCAAAGGAGATCTCGGGGAGATCTCCGCCAGCAAGAACACCATCATGTCTCGCCTCTTTGTCCCCAACATCCAGCAGACACCCAAGGACAAGCAGCCGGGGAAGCAGGCCACCAAGTACCCTGCTGCCCAGGCCACCTCCACAGCAGTGATCAGACCCAAGGCTCCTGAAATCAAGATCCGGCTGGGGAGTGTGCAGCAGCCGAGCTCAGACTTCAACATTGCCAAGTTGCTCACGCCCAAGCTGGCCGGTGGCAGCGCCTCTAACCTGTTCAAGACCATCGAGGACAACAGCAGGGCACAGCAGAAACTCTTCCGTGGAGACAACCTAGAAAAAGTACCCCATTTCCAGGTGAGAGACATCAGAGACAAGTCCAAGGCTCAAGGGCCCCTCCACCAGGTGAGAGATGTCAGGAAACTAATCAAAGGATCAGGGGATAGCAGTGACAAGGGCAGTGTTACCCCAGAGCAGGGCCTGACTGGACCCAAACCCAGGCAGCTGTCTGCAGCAGCTGGTGGATCTGGATCCCTGTCGCCCATGGTGATTACATGCCAGGCTGTAGTGAACCAGAGGGAAGACAGCATGGACCGAGAGCCCAGGGAGAGCATGGGCAAAGGGGGCGGCAGCAGAGTCTTGAATTCCTCCTCCCCAGAAGGGACAGTCTTGGTTCACAGGGCATCTGGCAGGCTGCCTGTGGCTACCATTGCCCCCAATAAGCCTGAACAGGGCTCATACCTGCCTGTGCTCAAGATTGTCTCCAAAGCTTCCACCCAGAAGACCCCAGAGAAGCTCAAGGAGGAGGAGACCAAGGAGGAAGGGAAAGCCACAAAGCCAGCCCGGAATGCCCTAGAGAAGCTGACTGCAGCGGTGAGGTCCATGGAAGAGTTGTACAGCTTCAACAGGAACGAGTGGAAGCGCAAAAGTGACCCCTTGCCTATGATGACTGACAGCCACGTGCTTTCGCTCATTGCCAGCGAGGAGAGGGAAGGGGTAGTGGGTGCTGAGGGAGACCAGGACAGGCTGTCCAAACGGCTGGGTGAGGTAGAAGAGCGGGGCACAGGAAACAAAGCTGGTGTGGTCCTGCGAGGGGCCCCTATAGAACGTCTGCAGCGGAGAAACTCCAACCCCAGCGCTGAGAGTGTGTCTGCAAGGGCAGCGGCCTTTGAGAACCTGGCCAGGGAAAGACCCCGATCTCTCTACATTCCCCCAGTCCACAAGGATGTGGAGAGAACCCAAACCCTGCAGCCCCTCCCACCACTCCCCAGCAACCGGAACGTGTTCACAGTGAGTGCCAGCAGCATCCAGAAAACTGGGGGTGTCGCTGGGAAGTTCCCACAAGGACCTTCTCCAGAGAGTCCTTCAGCAGTTAAGGGCATCAAATCGCAGGGACTCCGGTCCCTCAAGATCTCTCCAGCCACCCGGGCACCTCCTGATGAGGTGACCAACAGGAAAAGTGGCACCAATTTGGAGAAGAGCAACAGTGACTGTGAGAATTACCTGACCATCCCTCTTAAAGGAAGCTCTGCTGCAGGGGAACTTCCTGGCAGGACTGGGGCTTCCAGGGAGGGACCCCTCAACTCCTCAGCCGCCACTCTCTGCAGTTTACCCCCACTGAGTGCCCGCAGTCAGGTCCCCAGTAGCTCCAAAGGCTCTCAGGTTAGTGGAACCAGCCGACCAGCTTGGCGTACTAAACCTGACAACCCCCGGGAGACAGTAGCTGCCCCCCCAGGGCCACAGAGCCCTGAGCATCCCCCCACCACCATCTACCACCAACCGCCACTGCCCTTCACCCTACAGGGGGCCCAGCCCCAGGTCCTCTGCTTCTCCCCACCCAGCATGCCTGCCCCAGCACCTGCAGGCCCAGCTCCGGTCCCTACAGACCCCTTCCAGCAGCCACAGCCTCAGCAGACCCAGCGTAAGATGCTCCTGGATGTGACAACTGGCCAGTATTATCTGGTGGACACACCAGTACAGCCCATGACCCGAAGACTGTTTGACCCTGAGACAGGGCAGTATGTGGATGTGCCCATGACCTCCCAGCAGCAGGCTGTGGCTCCCATGTCCATCCCTGTGTCTCCCTTGGCCCTGAGTCCTGGGGCTTATGGACCCACCTACATGATTTACCCTGGGTTTCTGCCCACCGTGCTGCCCCCCAATGCCCTGCAGCCCACACCAATTGCTCGTACTCCAGGAGGCAGTGAGCTTTCCCCAATAGCCACAGAGTCTTCCAGCAAAGAGGCAGCTGCAACGTTCACTGAGGCTCCATACTTCATGGCTTCTGGTCAGTCTCCAGCCTCCTCATCTTCCTCAGCCCCAGCAGCCACATCCCAGCTTGTAGGGGCCAAGGGCTTTGCCCAGCTGCATGGCAAGCCTGTCATCAGCATTACTTCGCAGCCCCTGGGGCCACGGATCATTGCTCCTCCTTCCTTTGATGGCACCACCATGAGCTTTGTGGTAGAACACAGATGATGAGCAGCCACCAGGAAGCGGAGTGAAACAACTGCTGGTAAGTGAATTTCACTTCGATAATAAGGTTTAAGAGAGTAAGAACAACATTTTTTTTCTTTGTGTTTGAAGTGAGAGATTTATAGAAAAGGATGCTGTCTCTAGAAATGGATGTTTTGGCAGAATAGAACAAGCCTGCATCCAATTTATGAAGGGGATAATGTTCTTGCCAGGATTCCCCCTCTCCCCAGATTTCAGTCCCTAAGGTCAAGCTTTGCCCTTTAACCTTTTCAGATTGCCTGAGTGTTTTTTCCCACCTGACAGTAGAAGGGAAGTGAACCTTGAGTCTGTTCCTTCATCTGTGGTAAATGATGGCAGGGCAAAGAAACGAAAACTCAGGTTGGATTTTGTGGAGTTAGACTCACTCTTTGTTCATGACAGCCCCAGGGACAGGATGAAGTGAACACCCTAGATCATTGGAAACCCCATCAATCTGTTTGCTCCCCAGAAGTATGAAGAAGCAAAGACAGATGTTTTCTTGTTAGGACCGTTTTCTAAAATCTGCAGAAAAGCTTCTTTCCCCTCTTGTATCTTCTTTTTGAAATAGCTTATACAAAGGGGCTATATTTTTTAAGCTCTCGTTTTTCAGTTTTCAGATGATAAGAACAAGTTCTTAGGATGATTTCAAGGTCTTTAATATATCTTACACACACACACACACACACACACACACACTTTGATCTCTATGGAGGATGGGGCAGATTCTGGAGCTGCCGTTACTCCTTGCTTGAATGGAGTTGCTGTGTTTAATCCAGTCCTGTTCAGACTGAACACATTATACTTTGCTGCTAATCCCACAAGACTGTTATTTTCATGTCTGCATTCTTTCTTCAGAAAAGAGTCAACTTCCACACCTCCCCTAGGTAAGTGAAATCAGAGTAAATAGATTCCTGACATCTAGGTTAATCCAAATGCCCAAACAGGAATCCCTGGAAATACAGTACGTGGAACTTGATAGGAAGAGTGAGCTTTAGTTGTTCAAACCAGGACACTTCAGGTCAAACACATGACAGGGCAAAGACGCCTTCAGATAGGAGCGTAAAGGTGTCAGAACTGGGGATAAACTTGCCACTATACTCCTGTTCTCTTCAGATTGGGAAAGGTTACTATTATAAATGCTTCTTAGGACTTTCAGTCTTTGGTAAGATCATATTTTGAAAGAAAAAAAGAGAAAGAAGAGAAATCCTATTTATGCTTCTATAATAAAAATAAGTTATTTCTCTCTTCTCTGTTATAATGGTAAAGGAACAGAGGAACATTGTTGCTTTGTGCAATGAAAGAGGCTTCAATCAGGAATTAGGTTCATTGGAATTTTGGAGTCACACAGCTTCTCACCAGCTGTGTGATCTTGGGGTTGACAAACTCTCTAGCATTTATGTGTCATCTCCAGTGGGGACAATAATATCTAACCCTAAACATGCATCTAAATATCAGATGACATAGCAATGTATTGCAAACTGTAAATTTTGTTCAAATTAAGGGATTGTTATTGAATATTATTACAGTTACTGGACTGTAAGACAACATTAGGCACTGTTCAAAAAAACCTTAAATCTTTCTCTAAGAATTCAGTTGAAAGCACAAGCCTCATTTTAGCTGCAATCTAGACATACATTATTTAAATTCTTCTTTTGGGAGAGTCTACAACAGGCACTGTGTAGATAAAGAGAGGAGGGAGAATAAGACAAATAAATTTTTACAAATAACTTTTTGTTAAGTGTAAAAATTAAAAAAAATTCAGTATGCATGGGTAGGAGACTCAGAATTAGAGAATTAGTTTTGCAGAAGGAAAAGAATAACCAATAGGCAAAAGTGTTTTAATTGCTTAGACAGGTGCTGTGTTTACCTAGGGCTATTTTGGACCAGCTAATGCGATGAGGCCTTTGTGCAAGCTGCGGAGGTGCAGAAGCAAGGGGAAGGGAGGCCGGGGAAGAGAGGAGGGAGGATGGGGCACACACTTGCACAGTGTCCTCTTAAGCAGCTGCCTTTGGCCTTTCTCCTGTCTGTTGAGTCTAGAGAGATTAGACTTCGGATTGTTTCCAGTAAACACAGATATATATTTCAGTTCTTAGAATTTTGGAGTTGAATAGTGATATTTAACATTTTTTCTGTTTTTGAAAGCACAACCTTTATTTTAGTAAATAAAGCCCTAAAGATAGACAGAAAGGTCAAATCTGGCTGGAAACTAAAGATTAGCTTTTTGTACTCAGGCAAAAGTTGACTTAGCCAAAGTGAAATAATGAATTAAAAATCCTTAAAAACTCACCTTTTTGAACATGCAGTACCACTCTCCAAAGAAAAGCCAGATGGATATTTTTAAGTGTGTAATTCTTTTCTTTGAGCAAAAAAAAAAAAAAAAAAAAAAAAAAAAATGTAAGCACTGTTCAGATCTTTCAACATGCTCATATAGATGGTCAGTGTGAGAAATCTTGAAATGTGATTTCAGGTCAAAATTTCCTTTAAAAACCACACTTATTGCAGATATTTGTTTTGAGGTAGGGTAGGTTTATGCTCCCCTTTCAAATGAGAATTTGTGTAAATGATTTTTTCTGACCACAAGAGAAGAAAACTGGGACTTAGAAAGAAATGGTTTTGCTGAGGTCCCAGAGAGTGACAGAACCTCTTAACCCCTGGGCCACACCATGCTTCCTGCAGAACACTCTGTGTTCCTTGGTGTGATGCATGGAGGAAAAAAAAGGACAGTAAAGGAGGTGTAATGAGCTCTGAACTGGCAGCAAGGACACCCGTGATCTGCTCTCTGGTGGCATTTGGCCATTAACCATCTGTGTTTCCATTTGCCTCTCTGGACATTTGTAAAATGAATGTTTCAACAAAATGCACTAATTCAACAAGCATAGATTACATGCTTACATTCCATCAGCCACTATGTACTCCGTGGTGGGTCCATAAACAAGTAACACAAGTGAGGGGCCTATACTCCAGCAGGAAATAGACTTGTATACACACAAAATGGCAAAACAATTGTTCAAGAAATATCATAACCTTTAAGATTCCTTCCAGTTCAAATAATATTTCATCCTCTATTTTTAGCACCACATTGCAACAGGGAGCTTCACTTTTCTTTCCTCCCCTTATATATTTGAACATAAACAGCTGCTGTTATCTCTTTCTGATTATTCTGCTATAAATGTTCCTTTATTTTAAAATATATATATATAGGTGGGTTTTTCTCACTTCTTTTCATCTTGTGGTCAATATTCCAGTACTTCTCAGACTTTGCCACTGCCACAGCCCATCTAAAAAGATAAGAATAGTATTCATTTTCTTATTATTTAGTACTCCTGTCTCACATTGTGATTACTGGACAAGGCTGTGTACCACCTGGGACCCAACTGCACAGATGACTACAGCAGTAACCCAACTGCAGCATACCAGTGTGATAGGAACACCAGTTGCAAAACTCCACCACTTTCTTTTTCTCTGTTGTTAGATGTTTTTGTCTGTCTATTTTGGGTTTTAATGGTCTACCTCCACAGGATCTTTGACTACTTTTGAATGAGTTTGTTTTTTTCTAATTTTCTGTTATTCAAGGCAGATGGCTATATTTTTCCCTTCCTGACATATCCAGATGTTAGATAAAAATATATATTAGATGCTATATTTTTGTTTAAGATTTTAATTGAGACTTGATACTAAATACCATTTACAAGGGCATAAAGATAAAATAAATACTTAATATTAACAAAAGAAAATTTTCATTGGCACAATGCCTGTTAAATAGTGGATATCAGCCTAAGAGAATTGCAATTATTTTGTTTCATTTGAATGCCCCCTTTTTTTTAATGACTTAGCGTCTTCATTTCTCCGTGTGTTATGTTGCTCCCGCATTGTTGGTCTTTCTTTTCTATTTACTTCCTCAGAGTTACTTCTACCCCCTAAATAGGGCCCCAAGCATCAGCAACTGAAGTAGGAAAAGTAAGGGCTAGATTCAGGGAGAGCTGTTTTATTAGAGTATTCTACGAGGGCCCTAGACTGGTCCTTAGATCATCAAACCCAGTCTCTTTGTATTAAAATTGCAAGAGGAAATTAGCACTCAGAGAGTGTAAGCGACCCTTCCTTAGTCATAGAGCTGAGACTTGAAACCTAAATATTCCATTCCAGAGCCTTTATCTTGTTCTTTTTTTTTAATTATACTTTTAAGTTCTGGGTACATGTGCAGATCGTGTAGGTTTGTTACATAGGTGTACACATGCCATGGTGGTGGTTTGCTGCATCCATCGCCCCGTCATCTACATTAGGTATTTCTCCTAATGCTATCCCTCCCCAGTCCCCCCACCTCCTGCTATTCTTCTCCTAGCCCTCCACTCCCCAGACCACAGTGTGTGATGCTCCCCTCCCTGTGCCCGTGTGTTCACATTGTTCAACACCCACTTATGAGTGAGAACTGCGGTGTTTGGTTTTCTGTTCTTGTGTCAGTTTGCTGAGAATGAGGGTTTCCAGTTTCATTTATGTCCCTGCAAAGGACATGAACTCATTTGTGTTATGGCTGCATAGTATTCCATGGTGTATATGTGCCACATTTTCTTTATCCAGTCTATCATTGATGGGCATTTGGGTTGGTTCCAAATCTTTGCTCTTGTGAACAGTGCTGCAATAAATATACATGTGCATACGTCTTTATAATAGAATGATTTACAATCTTTTGGGTATGTACCCAGTAATGGGATTGCTGGAGCAAGTGGAATTTCTGTTTCTAGATCCTTGAGGAATCACCACACTGTCTGCCACAATGGTTGAATTAATTTACACTCCCACCAACAGTGTAAAATTCTTATTTCTCCACATCCTCTCCAGCATCTTTTGTCTCCTGATTTTTTAATGATTGCCATTCTAACTAGTGTGAGGTGGTATCTCAACGTGGTTTTCATTTCATTTCTCTAATGACCAGCGATGATGAGCATTTTTTCATATGTTTCTTGGCTGCATAAATATCTTCTTTTGAAAAGTGTCTGTTCATATCCTTTGCCCACTTTTGATGGGGTTTTTTCTTGTAAATTTGTGTAAGTTCTCCATAGATTCTGGATATTAGCCCTGTCTGATGGGTAGATTGCAAAATATTTTTCCCATTCTGAGGTGGGGTTGCTACATTGCCCAGGCTGGAGTGCAGTGGTGCACAGGCGTTTACTTCTTGCTGTCCATTTCTGCTTTTCCTTTTCTCCCTAAGGCCACTTTTCTTTGATGGACTTACTTCCTGGTGTCTGTCCCACTAGTCTCTCTTTTTTCCCTTGCCATTTGCTTGATAATTTATTTTCGGTCTTTTGCTTTTCTTTTCTTTTTTTTTTTTTGGCAGCTTATTCCTTATTGGGGTTTCTCATTTTCCCTTCACTTCAACTTGATTTAGTTCAATGCCATACCACCTTGCATTGTTTCTTCCCGTCTCCTAACTTCTTTCGCAGTTTGTTTTTATCTTAGATTAGACAGCTTAAAGGGTAGGACTCGGTGGGTCCTCCAGCTCCCTCTCCTGAGTGTTCTTAAAGCACTGTACTTGCGGCCAGCCCAGGCACATCATCCAAGGGACAGGAACTTTGCTGCCCCAAGTGCACGCAGGCCAGGTAGCTAACATGCAGGCTAAAGCTAGACATTTTATTTTCACTTCATTCCACAATTACCTTCATGAACTTATAACTTCATATCTATTTTTCCCACTAACTTAATAGTGACTTTCTATCCCAATTATTATATATAGCTGCTGTTTTATCTTCTTAATGTCTTTTTTTGTTTTTGCCTTTTCTTTTCTCCTTTTCCCTCTAATTACATTGTGGCTTTCCTCTAGCTTACTATTTTGTATTTTTCTTTTATTGCCTTTACATTTTCTTTTTTAACTTATCTAAATTCTATTGCCTTTATATTTTCTTTTTTAGGTTATCTAAAATTAATAAAAAGTGAAAAGTAATAACTAATGTGTATTAATCACTTAGTATATACCAAGACTTAACATCATGCTGTTTAATTCTTAACACGAGTAAGTACTATTTTTAATCTCTGTTTGACAAATGAAATATTAACTTGTCCCAGATCAACAGCTATTGAAATCCAGGCACTTGGAGCTCCGTGGCCCTTGCTCTTATAGATCATTCCCTTGTTTATCTACTTGTCTTATTCTCTGTGCTCTGGTCTGAGTTATTTGTTGTAAATTGTCCCTCTTCCCTTATTTGTTCTTTGTGCCATGACTTTCTTATTCCCTAACTTCTCCAAAATTTTTCAACCATTGCATTTTTCCTCTAGGTCACATCAGTCCGCTAAAGGATTAATTATATGAAACATTAAAGTCCTTGTGGATGGGGAAAGAGAACACAGTTGGAATTTGACTGGCTGCCTTGCTGCTAATTTTCCAATCTTCTGTTTAATTCAGAGGAAATAGAATCTTCTGGCCATTTTACTGCTGTGGAGGGTGTGTGTGTGTGTGTGTGTGTGCGCGCATGCGTGTGCGTGCGTGTGTGTGTGTGTTTCGTGGTTTAGGGGAAAAGGCAGCGGAAGGGAATAACATAAGAAACTGTCCCTGACTGTCAGTGTTCAGCATATACTAAAATTCTATGTGTTTTTCATTTGATTAAACAACTAGCTATCCTTAGAACACTGTATGCAAAAAGAAACCTGAGCCAGTTTAAGGACTCCTAAAAGCTGTAGCTCCCAGTGGTGTGATAATTTTTGATTATGTAAAGCAGTAGAATGTGAGCTATAAAGGTAGGAGTGAAATCTTGCATGCTAGCGGATTAAAGCATTTTAGTTGAAGGGGAGCTGTGTGGCTTTTCCTAAAGCACAAGTATGTATGCCTTGAAGACAGGCAACCCCAACTCAGATTCTAATACTGTTACTTACTAGTGTAAGTGACTAGTCTTACTTACTAGTCGCAGTGTAGTCTAGGCAAGTGACTTGCTGTCACTGAGACTCATTTTCCTCACCTGTAAAATGGGGATACGTTTCAGGAGAGTAGTAAAGACTGTATTCTGAAACCATGACAGAAGACATAGCATATAGTACATGGCAACATAGTAAGTGTCCAAGCTCCCTTAAGACTAAATCTTCATAAATGCCTCAGAATCCCCGTATCTTCTCAGGGGCCCTCACCAGAGCAGAAAATCAGCCATTATCAATGCAGGTTCCCAAGGTAAGTATCATAGACCTGTGCCCAGGATTGCTCTGTATTTCCCCAAACTGGAGGCAGTGTCCAGAGTTCTGCAGTCCTCTTTGAGCTAGCTGGCTGATTTGTCAGGGCAGGCCAGTTGGCTGTGTGTCAGGGTACTCTAGTATCCCCCAAGGCCTTCCAGAATATTATACAACTCTAGGCATAGCTTGCCAGCTGTGTGTGGTGATTTTCCTCTCTGTCTGGGCACAGGCTGGTGTGGAGAAAGGGAAAATCTGACCCAGCATCCCTGTTCAACTCTGTCACGTGTTCTGGTCCTAAAACCATGGGAAGTCATCCAGCTAAACTCCCTGGTGATACAGCATAGTCATCCCTTCATCTTTACTGACTTCTTCATGATCCATTCTACTGCAGTAAATGTTTGTGAGGCCTCTAACAGGTTAGCTATGTTGGCAATTTTTCTTACTTTTTCTTTTCTTACTTTTTCTTTATTATCATCCCTTCATCTTTACTGACTTCTTCATGATCCATTCTACTGCAGTAAATGTTTGTGAGGCCTCCAACAGGTTAGCTATGTTGGCAATTTTTCTTACTTTTTCTTTTCTTACTTTTTCTTTATTACTTTCCAATTTCAAACAAAATCCTTCTGAAATTAATGTAAGCAGAAGCGATATTCTGTGACTATCCAAAAAGGCAGTGTCTGTACTATCAATCCCTAAATACAATTCTAGTAGATTGTATAACCAGATTTCTCCTTTATTTCTCAGACTATTACCACCCTATAATGCAATCTCTTTCGTGACTTTTTTTCTTTTCTCTCTGTCTCCCTTCAATGTCTTCTCACTGCCCAAGACGTCTTTGCAAATCTTGCCTTGTGATAGGACTCAGCCAGAGTTGTTGTCAAATCCCAGGACCCACATTATAATTATTTTTCTGAGTCTCATATTTTCTTTTCTCCCTCTTGTAATTAAATTTTCTTTTCCCATTGCTGCTTTTTACGTCCTAAGGTAGAAAAACTTACATTTACCAAAAGAGAGGTCTCCAAATTTACAACAGTCACTTTTATCTTGAAGGTCATTCCTCATATAAAATACAACACAATAAAATAAACATGAAGTATATACATATGAGCTTAAAAACATAATTATTCTTATAGACTTCTTTTTTAAACACATAAACAGATTTGTTTCTAGATGATAGAATTAAAATGTCCCTTGCCTTGCTACTCTGAGTGCATACGATTGGCTAGGTAGTTGTTATTTGATACCTCTTGGGGGTTATTTTTCATATGAGTCCTCTTAATCCCTAACAAATATTACCTGTAAGTCAGTCTATTTCTGTCTTCATAATATTATGTTCAAATATCAACTCTCAAATGTTAAAAATATCAACTTTGCCTAAAAACTTTACTTAGGCAAAGTTCTAGTAGATATACTAGAACTTACATGGAAATAGACAAAAGGGCTAACTTTCATTAAGCTTTTGAACATACCAATACTGTTCTAGAGTGGATTTAACTAAATCAGATTCTAACCGGTACAACTCATTTTGAACAAAGCATACTATGTGAATTTCCACACAATTTAGGTGCCAGTCATTTGCTTTACAAGAATTCTCAGTATAGAGTTTACTCATTTAATTAGATTGATAACTAAACTTCAGATGTTTCCATTTATCTTAAATATTTCTGCATGTTAATATTAGAAACATATCTATTATTTTATCTTTGCTATGAATGATTTCAATGAAATTGAACACTTAATTTTAAAATCATTTTTGAAGAGTTGATTAGATTTGATTCAAGTTCCATTTGGGGCAATTTCTCAAAGTTGTTATAATGTTTAGTAAGTTCATAAGCACATTTACCAAGCACATTTAAAAATGTTAACTTCATTATTAACATTGAAATTAGCTAAATAGTTAAATAAAATGTATTTTAAAATTTTCTTGCTTCATAAAAATGAAATTTGCTTTTAGAACTAGCAATCTTTTCCTTGACTATTTTTTCTATTTTTTTATTTTATAGGAGCAAGATAAAAAGATGGACTATTCTTCTTTAATCTGGAATTTGTGTTGTGATAGCACTAAGAATTAATTCATCTGAAAAACTTCTTCCTCGTGTTATTCTTAATTTTTGCTTCCTATAAACCAAGTGTGTAAGTTTCTATGTCTTCCTGAACAACCCTCTTAAGGCAGTTTTTATTCTAATTTTGTTAAGTTGATTGAATGAATGCATTTTTTTCCCTTTACAAGTATTTCTTTTTATACTTCAACACAGGATATAAGCTTTCTATTCACCTCCTTCCCCACTGCACTTGTGACTAGGCAAACAATTCCTTTGTTCCCATTGTTCAGTCAAAACATGCAACAGAATGGGATTGGCTCTGTTGTAAACCAAGCCAGCAAATCAGTAATTTGGATTACGAATCTCTTTACAGATTCTTGGAATATCAAGACTAGCTGGCTGAGTTGTAGTACATATTTAAGTTTTCAATATGACGTTCTGCTCTTTGAATCATATACCAGCCAAACCTATTCATTCTCTTGGTTATGCTCTATGTGTTCTTTCATTGGGTTTGGCATCATTTCAAATGTGATTGTGAAAAACGGTGGTTTTAATGTTTGTGCTTTATTTTTCCCATTTGTACAGTGTCATGACACTATTTGTTGCCTTAAAATAGGATGGTTTGAAATACTGGAGAGCCAATGATTGCACTTAAAATTAAGTACCTAGTCTCAGAAAGATATAAAATATCTATTTTCCTTTAAGAATCGAATTACTTTTGTGGGTGTTCAGCACTTTTTTTCTTCAGTGATTCCCTCCATAGTTGCATACTCCTGTCTCTCATGAATTGTTCGGAGTCTGAAGATTGACCCGTTTGGGGTAGTAGAGAAGAATACGGCACCAATTCAGTGGCTCTGATTCACTCCAGCCCTAGCCTCACTAACCCGTAGCAGTAACCTAGAGTTATAGCACTTGCTCCCTATGAGGCAGATTTGAAGAGATGTCAAGAATCCGAATCACAGAATCTTTTATCGACATTTAGTACTGTCTCAGTTGTAACCCAATTCTGAAGGCTGTTTGAGTGAGTGTTCACGGGGAGTCTTGAAGACTTGATTGAACAGATATTTAGCTTGTCATAATAAGTGTGTTGATATATACTTGGCAAATGTTACATTAAAACACTTCTTAATTACTTTTTAAAGGAACAATTTGAAGATTTTCCCAGGCGTTTTTTGTTTTGTTTTGTTTTTTAAGAATCTCCTTTTATTTACCAATTTGTTTAATGATAAAGTATTCTGGTAATTTCTTCAATGCTCTATTGCTATTTTAATCATCAGCAATATTTGGCTTCTGCTTAAAAGTTCTTCATTTGTCATGACTAGCATAAAATTATTAATTACTAGCACTTTTTCACCTCACAGGCATGAGGCAAATCTCAGTCTTCATTTTCTTTCTTTTGTCATTTCTGGAGGTTGCATGAATATTTGAATGAAGTGATATACTCTGCCTTTTACAACTCAAGTGGAATCAATCCAGAGTCTATGAAACCTTCTGACCCACAAAACTATTATCCTAATAATGTCTCTTTAGCTACTGAACTTCCCTTTTATGTTTTATTACTATAAAACCATTAGTAAAACATTTCCTAAATAGTGCCTTGAGCTTGAATCTAATCAGAAAAGTGTGAGTAAAAAACTACAAAGCTGAGTTTTGTATGATTTATATAATCTTGTTACTTTGTAGTTATGCTTTCCTTCTTAGACTTTTGAAAAAAACTTAATTTCACTTTCAGGGACTTCCTTTAAGGGATCTTACTCTGAAAAAAGTGCTCTTGGTATAGGGAAAGATTTGAGGTGGAAACAGCCCTGATCACAATTCAATTGCTTGTTGTGCTGATGAGCTATGAAATGAAGCTATAGAATTGATGAGACATGAAATATGAAATGTAGCCTCTGTGTATAAAAAAGATGCCCTGTGCCAAATTCAAGAAAAAACATACTTCTTTATCACAGAGGTCTTCTTACCCAGGGACATCAATCAGCTCCCCCTAGAACTTACTTTTCACTGCCGGGGAACAAATCTTACAGCATCAGAGCTTCCTCGTTTTCAGGAGAGATTGGCTGCGTATGAGGTAACGTAATATTGACCCAAGAAAGCAGAATCCCTTTCAGAAATCTTACACTTATTTTATTGAAAGCAGCACCAAGAAACCGCCAGTATTTGAATACACCTGGTGAGACCTGTATAGGATTTGGGTGGATAGTACCAAAATTGTTAAGACTGGTTTAAAACCACATGTGATTTTCAGGAAAACCCAGTGGCCATGTTGAGTAGTGACTACTTGCCAACTCTTCAAAAAGAGAGACAACTCCTTCCCTAGAAGATGTGGTAGAGTTGAGGGTTTGGGACCCATAAGCTATGTATCAGTATTTATCACCAGCAGATTTGAGTTTTAAATTCTCACATTGAGGTAAATTAGGACGCAAACTAAGGAAGGAAAGAAAAAGGTTTTCATTTGTTTGTTCTATAGAAGAGGCTCCACCTTTTAAGAAGTTGCCGAGGACACAGCGATGTCCAAGTGGTTAAAAAATGCAACTTTTAAATAATGTTCTATTAATATGTTATCTATTGATAATTTTATAGTTCTCTATTTCACCAAATCATACAAAGCTGCTAGGCCATTCACTACCTCAAATGATAGGGAAAAATATTTTCATGGGCATGAGGTAAATCTCAATCTTCGTTTTCACTGTTTTGTCATTTCTTGAGGTTGCATGAATATTTGAATGAAGTGATATACCCTTCCTTTTACAACCCAAGTGGAATTAAACAAGTCTATTAAGCCTTCTGATCCAAAACCTATTACCCTAATAATGTCCCTTTAGCTACTGAACTCCCCTTTTATGTTTTGTTGCTATAAAACCATTAGTAAAACATTTCCTAAATAGTGCCTTGAGCTTGAATCTAATCAGAATTGCAGAGTCTGGCTTTCATAATATCCTCTTCGGGTTATATGTGTGGCTCAGTTTTCCAGAAGAGCCACTTTGTACTTCTTGATAAAATATTTGAAATATGCCCCATTTCAATTGTTTCTGGAAAACTAAACACATTCATAACCCTATAAAAACTTAATTCACCAGAATGTTTTTTTTAAAGCACTCACTGAAATTGCCCTCAGGATTAAGGGAAGGCCCAGATATGCAGGTAATGACATAGCTCTCTACATGTCCGTTTATCATGGAGTAAATAAGCTAAAGCAAGTTACACTTTACACCTTTATAACACATCTCAACTACTGACACGCATTTCTAATACTGGAAATATCTGGTGATATAAATTCCTTTTTCTTACTTTCAAATTTGACATTATCATCCTTGCCTCTTAAAAAGATACATTTTAATTGTTTTCATACTTCATGGAAATCAAAGTCTGTGTTTGCTACAAACTGAATGCTCATGTTACATGTAATAATACTTTGGACTGCAGGACAGGACACTATTGATTCCGAAGCAGATTGACTATAATCTCATGATAAGTATGTATATGTGCATGGGAAAACAACATTCAATAATAGTCTTTGTGTTTAAAAACTATCATGGTATACATTTTCTTATGTGGTGCTTGAGGAGTTTCATTCTACAGTTTACAAGGTGTAGGTTTGCACCCCAAATTCTCAGGGTATGCTATTTCACCCAAATACTTGAAAGAAAAAGGTGCCCTGTATTTTACCAGTACTGTTGAGGGGGAAATTTTTTGTGTAAGTTTGTTTGAGAAAACTGCTTATGAAAATCAAATTCACAAAATATGTTAGGCTTTCACATAATTTCTAAGGATATATATAGAAATAAGATATATATTATCAAGACACTGCTTATATATTCTTAACTAACTTCTGGGTCCTAAGTAGACCTCACAGGTGCCTAAAATCATTAATAAAGCATGTAGCAATTGCTAATTGGTGCCTTAAGCTTGAATCTAATCAGAACTGTGGGCTCTGGTCCTCTCGGGAAAGAAACATGTCCATCTGTGGCACGTGTGAGTACTAGGCCCAGGGGAAGAGTCCGAAAATTGAACTCCTTTGTATGTCCTGTGTCTCAGAGGAGAACTGAATGTTCAGAGCAGCATATGTAAGCTGTTAACATTCAGTGTTTCATGTTGCAACTAGAGCATATTGTTAGATTTATTCCTGTTTAATTCATAATGGTGCAGAATAAAACACACACATCTAATTTGATTTCTATTTCTTTTTCTTTTTCTAAGTTTGATAATTGCTTTTTACAGCTACTGTTAATAGCAAAAAGTCCTTCCCAGGGCTTCCTGAATAACCTACTATACCTGTATCCATAGCAGGTGATGCTTTCTTTTTTTCCCCCACTTTGAAGATGTGTGTTTCTGTATTTACACATAAATCATACTTTTGTATAGTAAAGACAGCAGTGGTTGAAAAGAATGTGAATGAGGTAGAAGTTACGTTGGAACAGAGGAGAGTAAATTGTGTGATTAATGGGGAAGGACATTGGATAATGTTGTACCCCTGACTATGAAAGAAGCTGGTGGTAAATGGGAAGAATGTGAAATATTAAACTACTCTCAATATAGGAATCTTGGTGGAAAAGTTTCTACCTGAGGTCTGATGTGATTCAACTGTAGAATGCAATGAGCTTGGCCAAGGAGACTTTGAATCCAGTCAAGAGGACTTTGAATCTCAACAGCACTGAGAATCACATTTTCAGTGCATTGCATATGGAGTAAACTATTTAGACAAGGATTCTGTGAGACTAGTCAACTTACCTTTCATTGCCAGCATTTGTAAATGATTGTGCAATCTTGTGCAATGGTCTTTTATTTTGACTGTTTTCGAAAAAAATGTTTGTTTTTTTCCCCAGTAAAAGTAAGTTCAAAGAAAACATGCTTTGTTTGTCTTTATTTTAACTCATAAAACAAGCTATTGATAGTTTTATTTTCTCTAGCTTAAATCCTTCATTTAATTAAAATACTCTATTAGTATTTCACATCCAGATACTATTCATTTTTGAGTGCTGTGGCAACAAATGACCACAAATTTAGTGGCTTAAGACAACATAAATTTATGATCCTACAGCTCTGGAGGTCAGAAGTCTGGTATTGATTTTTGCCTTTACCCAGCGTATTTTATTTCCTGTACTCAGAGTATTTTGGCCAACCTAAGGAGTCTGACCTGAGCTTGCCTCATTAAGTAGCATTGTGAGGAGCACCTGTCAAGGTGTCTGATGCTCCACTGACACCAAAAAGCAACCAGATGATACGTGTCCCTGAGAGCCCACACTGATGCCCCAGAAAGTAATGCGGTCATCCCTCTCAAAAGTACGTATCAGAGACATATATTTTGGAAACCTACTGCACAATGAAGATTAATGCTGTAACATGCCCCTTAAATAATCCGCTAGTCAATTGAGATCACTATAAGTCTTAAGACTAAGGCTCCAAAGCACTTGAACCCATATTCCACAAAGAAAGACATCCAGGGTTCCTCACATCTGTCTAGTGGTTGGGGAATATAGAGCAAGAAAGGAAATTAAGGACAGTTTGAGGTCTCTGGCTTCCAGCTCTTGTTTCTAATGAATTCTCAAATTACAGTCTCCACTTTGCATAAGTACGCACCATTTTTCTCTGCATCTCATTGCCCCGCCAGCCTTCAATGCAGCACACTCACCCAATTCTGAGTATTCCAAACACAGGGAAGGTATGTGTGACAGGATTTGGCTGAAGGTTTACTGTAACTTGATGGAGATTAGCAGGTGGTTCATCATATGGCAGGCAGCTGCATTAGCATACACCTGGCATTCCTATTCTTAAGTAACCCCATGCCATCTCTGGCACAAGATCACTTTCACTGGTTGTTGAGTTCATTTGTGTTCCAGATACTCATAATTGCTAGAGCCCTCTCGCAGTCCTCCGTGTTCCTGCCATTTCTTGTATAAAGCAATTTACCTATCTAATGAAGCCCTGCAGACACAGACCCATTACACTATGTCCAGAATATCTTACGTTCATAACTACGCATACCCATTGTTCTAGTTATGTATTGCTGAGAAACAATCTACCCCAAAACTTAGTGGCTAAAACAACAAAAATCATTTGTTTAGCTTGTTAATCTGCAATTCAGGCAGGACTCAGCATGGCAGGTTTGGCTGTGATTCACACAGCATCAGTCTAGGAATGGGAGAATCCACTTCCAAGATGGCACACTTACATGACTGGCAAGTTGATGCTAGCTGTCAGCTGGAAGCTTAGCTAGGCCCAAGAGAAAAGCATCTTGATTCCTCTTCATTTGAGCATCTTGTTGCTTGGGCTTCCTCAAAACATGGTGGCTGGGTTTCAACAGCAACTATTTCAACAGACAGGAGGCAGACAGTGCCGGTTTCTTAAGACCTATTTCAGAAACTGACAGCATCACTTTCATCATCTCTATTTGACAAGAAATCACAGAACCCAGATTCAATGGACAGGAACATAAATACCACCTCTCAATGGGTGGAGTGCCAAAGAATTAGGGGACATGTTTTAAAACCACCAAGCTCATTAAAGGGTGTTTTTAAACAGTTACTTTTCTTAAAGGAATTCTAAAGTCAGTTCTTAGATCAGTATCATCTCTGTGAAATATGTTTAGTAATAGTACTATTATTAATATTATATAAAATACTATAGTGTATGTATATGTATAATATACATACACACAATATTGAAATATGACATATTATAATATTTATGACATATGTATTATAATGAGAGAATTGTGAGATAATATGTATTACTGCTAGCCTATAGTTAGCATTCAAGAAGCATTAACTGCTATGATAAACCTCTCCGTTATAGCACTTCTGCTTCTGAAAGCTTCAAATTCACTGTTATACAGGGTACTTAAAAATACTCAACCATTTATTGGGATTCCTTGTACGCATTGTATTTACAAATATAATACACATTCATTGAAAACAATTTTAAAAATTACAATATTTAAAAGTTAAAAAGCAGGGACAAAATTTTTACTCAGAGACCCACTGCATAAATTGCCTCTAGAAAAAAATATTTTAAAGTGTATTTGATACTTTACATGCTATTTTGTTGTCTACAATTTTGCTTTATAATATTGTGCCTCTTCATTTACCAATTGTCAGGTTCTGTGGTCTGAAGGGAGTCGGTGGGCCAGTGGCAGGTAGCCAGAAAAACACTAAAGGAAACGTAGAGAGTTTCAGCATGGCTTTACTCTTTCTCTGGGCACAAGTGAGTCAGGGCAGGAGCCATATGTACAGCATTAGCAGGATAATTATACCTTCTACAAATAATAGTGTCTCCGAGCCAAGTGTGAACTCACATGGGTGATCACCCAATGTCCCTCATGTGGCATGGTTACATAATGAGCAGAGTTGTTAACCTGTGCTCCAAACTTGCTGAGTCATGCTGGACCAGTTGTCTGCCTTAGCCTATTCTTGACCATAGAACATCCATTTTTCTTATACCAATATTCTATCTCTTTATCTTCTAATATTCTTAGAGGAATAATTTTAACTACTGTATCTTTTTACTCATATGGCTATATTATAGTATGCTTAATCAATCTCCTATTTAAAGTATTTATAGTTTGGAGCTATGAAATGATGCTGCAATAAATATTTTTGAACATAAATCTTTGTAAGCATCTCTGATTATTTTCATAAGGTAAAGTACTCTAATTAGAATTACTGAACAAAAGGGCATGAGCATTCTTAGAAATTTTAACACATGAGATTTTGAGATGTCTCCTTCCTGCCATCTCCCAATTCCACCATCCCTAAACACAACTAAGTCACCAGTTCCTTACAAATATTCTATTCTTTTTTTTTTTAATTTTTTATTGCATTTTAGGTTTTGGGGTACATGTGCAGAACATGCAAGACAGTTGCATAGGTACACACATGGCAGTGTGTTTTGCTTCCTTTCTCCCCTTCACCCACATTTGGCATTTCTCCCCAGGCTATCCCTCCCCAGGTCCCCCCCTCCCCACTGGCCTTCCCCTTTTCCCCCCAATAGACCCCAGTGTTTAGTACTCCACTCCCTGTGTCCATGTGTTCTCATTTTTCATCACCCACCTATGAGTGAGAATATGCGGTATTTCATTTTCTGTTCTTGTGTCAGTTTGCTGAGAATGATGTTCTCCAGATTCATCCATGTCCCTACAAATGACACGAACTCATCATTTCTGATTGCTGCATAATATTCCATGGTGTATATGTGCCACATTTTCCCAATCCAGTTTATCATCAATGGGCATTTGGGTTGGTTCCAGGTCTTTGCTATTGTAAACAGTGCTGCAATGAACATTAGTGTGCATGTGTCCTTATAGTAGAATGATTTATAGTCCTTTGGATATATACCCAGTAATGGGATTGCTGGGTCAAATGGAATTTCTATTTCTCAGTCCTTGAGGAATCACCACACTGTCTTCCACAATGGTTGAACTAATTTACACTCCCACCAACAGTGTAAAAGTGTTCCTTTTTCTCCAGATCCTCTCCAGCATCTGTTGTCTCCAGATTTTTTAATGATCGCCATTCTAACTGGTGCGAGATGGTATCTCAATGTGGTTTTGATTTGCATCTCTCTGATAACCAGTGATGATGAGCACTTTTTCATATGTTTGTTGGCCTCATATATGTCTTCTTTTGTAAAGTGTCTGTTCATATCCTTTGCCCATTTTTGAATGGGCTTGTTTGGTTTTTTCCTGTAAATCTGTTTGAGTTCTTTGTAAATTCTGGATATCAGCCCTTTGTCAGATGGGTAAACTGCAAAAATCTTTTCCCATTCTGTTGGTTGCCAATTCACTCTAGTGACTGTTCCTTTTGCCGTGCAGAAGCTGTGGAGTTTGATTAGGTTCCATTTGTCTATTTTGGCTTTTGTTGCCAATGCTTTTGGTGTTTTGTTCATGAAGTCCTTGCCTACTCCTATGTCCTGGATGGTTTTGCCTAGATTTCCTTCTAGGGTTTTTATGGTGTAAGGTCTTATGTTTAAGTCTTTAATCCATCTGGAGTTAATTTTAGTGTAAGGTGTCAGGAAGGGGTCCAGTTTCTGCTTTCTGCACATGGCTAGCCAGTTTTCCCAACACCATTTATTAAACAGGGAATCCTTTCCCCATTGCTTTTGTCAGGTTTATCAAAGATTGTATGGTTGTAGATATGTTGTGTTGCCTCCGATGCCTCTGTTTTGTTCCATTGGTCTATATCTCTGTTTTGGTACCAGTACCATGCTGTTTTGATTACTGTAGCCTTGTAGTATAGTTTGAAATCCTGTAGTGTGATGCTCCCTGCTGTGTTCTTTTTGCTTAGAATTGACTTGGCTATGTGGGCTCTCTTTTGGTTCCATATGAAGTTCATGGTGGTTTTTTCCAGTTCTGTGAAGAAAGTCAATGGTAGCTTGATGGGGATAGCGTTGATTCTATAAATTACTTTGGGCAATATAGCCATTTTTATGATATTAATTCTTCCTAACCATGAACATGGAATGTTTCTCCATCTGTTTGTGTCCTCTCTGATTTCGTTGAGCAGTGGTTTGTAGTTTTCCTTGAAGAGGTCCCTTACGTTCCTTGTTAGTTGTATTCCTAGGTGTTTTATTCTTTTTGTAGCAATTGTGAATGGCAGTTCGTTCTTGATTTGGCTTTCTTTAAGTCTGTTATCAGTGTATAGTTATGCATGTGATTTTTGCACATTGATTTTATATCCTGAGACTTTGCTGAAGTTGCTTATCAGTTTCAGGAATTTTTGGGCTGAGGCAATGGGGTCCTCTAGGTATACTATCATGGCATCTGCAAATAGAGACAATTTGGCTTCCACCTTTCCTATTTGAATGCCCTTTATTTCTTTTTCTTGCCTGATTGCTCTGGCTGGAACTTCCAGTACTATATTGAATAGGAGTGGTGAAAGAGGGCATCCTTGTCTAGTGCCGGATTTCAAAGGGAATGCTTCCAGTTTCTGCCCATTCAGTATGATATTGGCTGTTGGTTTGTTGTAAATAGCTTTTATTACTTTGAGATACGTTTCATCGATACGGAATTTATTGAGGGTTTTTAGCATAAAGGGCTGTTGAATTTTGTCGAATGCCTTCTCTGCGTCAATTGAGATAATCATGTGGTTTTTGTTTTTGGTTCTGTTTATGTGGTGAATTACGTTTATAGACTTGTGTATGTTGAACCAGCCTTGCATCCCTGGGATGAATCCTACTTGATCATGATGGATAAGTGTTTTGATTTGCTGTTGCAATCGGCTTGCCAATATTTTATTGAAGATTTTTGCATCTATGTTCATCATGGATATTGACCTGAAGTTTTCTTTTCTTGTTGGGTCTCTGCCGGGTTTTGCTATCAGGATGATGTTGGTCTCCTAGAATCATTTGGGAAGGATTCCGTCTTTTTGGATTATTTGGAATAGTTTCAGAAGGAATGGTACCAGCTCCTCTTTGTGTGTCTGGTAGAATTCGGCTGTGAACCCATCTGGACCTGGGCTTTTTTTGTGTGGTAGGCTCTTAATTGCTGCCTTGACTTCTGACCTTGTTATTGGTCTATTCATAGTTTCAGCTTCCTCCTGGTTTAGGCTTTGGAGGACACAGGAGTCCAGGAATTTATCCATTTCTTCCAGGTTTACTAGTTTATGTGCATAGAGTTGTTTGTAATATTCTCTGATGATGGTTTGAATTTCTGTGGAATCTGTGGTGATTTCCCCTTTATCATTTTTTATTATATCTATTTGGTTGTTCTCTCTTTTCTTTTTTATCAGTCTGGCTAGTGGTTTGTCTATTTTGTTGATCTTTTCAAAAAACCAGCTCTTGGATTTATTGATTTTTTGAAGGGTTTTTCATGTCTCTATCTCCTTCAGGTCCGCTCTGATCTTAGTTATTTCTTGTCTTCTGCTAGGTTTTGAGTTTTTTTGATCTTGCTCCTCTAGCTCTTTCAATTTTGACAATAGGGTGTCAATTTTGGATCTCTCTATTCTCCTCATATGGGCACTTATTGCTTTATATTATCCTCTACAGACTGCTTTAAATGTGTCCCAGAGATTCTGGCATGTTGTGTCTTCGTTCTCATTGGTTTCGAAGAACTTCTTTATTTCCGCCTTCATTTCATTGTTTATCCAGTCAACATTCAAGAGCCAGTTGTTCAGTTTCCATGAAGCTGTGCGGTTCTGGGTTGGTTTCTGAATTCTGAGTTCTAACTTGATTGCACTATGGTCTGAGAGACTGTTTGTTATGATTTCAGTTGTTTTGCATTTGCTGAGGAGTGCTTTACTTCCAATTATGTGGTCAATTTTAGAGTAGGTGTGATGTGGTGCTGAGAAGAATGTATATTCTGTGGATTTGGGGTGGAGAGTTCTGTAAATGTCTATCAGGTTTGCTTGTTCCAGGTCTGAGTTCAAGCCCTGGATATCCTTGTTGATTTTCTGTCTGGTTGATCTGTCTATTATTGACAGTGGAGTGTTAAAGTCTCCCACTATTATTGTGTGGGAGTCTAAGTCTCTTTGTAAGTCGTTAAGAACTTGCCTTATATATCTGGGTGCTCCTGTATTGGGTTCATATATGTTTAGGATCGTTAGCTCTTCTTGTATCGATTCTTTTACCATTATGTAATGGCCTTCTTTGTCTCTTTTGATCTTTGTTGCTTTAAAGTCTATTTTATCAGAGATGAGAATTGCAACTCCTGCTTTTTTTGCTCTCCATTTGCTTGGTAAATCTTCCTCCATCCCTTTATTTTGAGCCTTTGTGTATCCTTGCATGTGAGATGGGTTTCCTGGATACAGCACACTGATGGGTTTTGGATTTTTATCCAATTTGCCAGTCTGTGACTTTTGATTGGTGCATTTAGTCCATTTACATTTAGGATTAATATTGTTATGTGTGAATTTGATACTGCCATTTTGATGCTAAGTGGCTGTTTTGCCCGTTAGTTGATGTAGATTCTTCATTATGTTGATGCTCTTTTGCATTTAGTGTGATTTTGGAATGCTGGTACTGGTTGCTCCTTTCTATGTGTAGTTCCTCTTTCAGGAGCTCTTGAAAAGCAGGCCTGGTGGTGACAAAATCTCTGAGTACTTGCTTGTTCGCAAAGGATTTTATTTTTCCTTCACTTCTGAAGCTCAGTTTGGCTGGATATGAAATTCTGGGTTGAAAGTTCTTTTCTTTAAGGATGTTAAATATTGGCCCCCACTCTCTTCTGGCTTGTAGAGTTTCTGCCGAGAGATCTGCTGTGAGTCTGATGGGCTTCCCTTTGTGGGTGACTCGACCTTTCTCTCTGGCTGCCCTTAGTATTCTCTCCTTTATTTCAACCCTATTGAATCTGACGATTATGTGCCTTGGGGTTGCTCTTCTTGCGGAATATCTTTGTGGTGTTCTCTGTATTTCCTGCATTTGAGTGTTGGCCTGCCTTGCTAGGTTGGGGAAATTTTCCTGGATAATATCCTAAAGAGTATTTTCCAGCTTGGATTCATTCTCTTCGTCACATTCTGGTACACCTATCAAACGTAGGTTAGGTCTCTTCACATAGTCCCACATTTCTTGGAGACTTTATTCATTCCTTTTTGCGCTTTTTTCTCTAATCTTGGTTTCTTATTTTATTTCATTGAGTTGATCTTCGACTTCTGATATTCTTTCTTCTGCTTGGTCCATTCTGCTGTTGAAAGTTGTGCATGCTTCGCGAAGTTCTCGTATTGTGTTTTTCAGCTCCTTCAATTCATTCATATTCCTCTCTAAGTTATCCATTCTTGTTATCATTTCCTCGAATCTTTTTCAAGGTTCTTAGTTTCTTTGCATTGATTTAAAACATGTTCTTTTAGCTCACAAAAGTTTCTCATTATCAACCTTCTGAAGTCTAATTCCGTCATTTCATCACAGTCATTCTCCATCCAGCTTTGTTCCCTCACTGGTGAGGAGTTTTGGTCCTTTGTAGGAGTCATGATGTTCTGGTTTCAGGTGTTTTCCTCCTTTTTGTGCTGGTTTCTTCCCATCTTTGTGGATTTATCCACCTGTCGTCTGAGTAGTTGCTGACTTTTCGATTGGGTCCCTGAGTGGACACCCAGATTGTTGATGATGAAGTATTTCTGTTACTTGGTTTTCCTTCTACCAGTCTAGCCCCTCCACTGTATGACTGCTGAGGTCCACTCCAGGCCCTGCTTGTCTGGGGTGCACCTATAGCAGCTGCGGAACAGTGAGGGATGCTAACAGTTTATTTTTCTGCTATCTTTGTCCCAGAATGATGCCTCCCAAATGTCAGTCTTCTGGATATAGAGGGGTCAGAGAGCTGCTTGAGGAGACAGTCTGTACTTTATAGGAGCTCAAGTGCTGACCTTTGAGCTCTATTGTTCATTCAGGGCTGTTAGGCTGCTACATTTAATTCTGCTGCAGCAGAGCTCATAAAAAAAAAAACCTTTTTTTCTCAGATGCTCTGTCTCGGGGAGTTGGTGTTTTCTTTATGTGTCTGTTGCGCTGTCCTGCCCAGCTAGGAGGCAGTCTAGTCACTATTTGCCTGTCGAGGCTCCACCCTGCTGGTGTGAGGTCCGCCCTGTTGCTGCAGGCTCTGCCCTGCTGCTGCGGTCTCTGCCCTGCTGCCACAGGCTACACCCTGCTGCGGAGTCTCTCTGTTGTGGCGGGTTGCCTTGGCAACAGCAGGCTGTGTCAGCAATGGGAGTGTACCTCAGTAGGGGCGGGTTGCCTCGGTAATGGCAAACTCCCCTCCCCCACCGAGCTGCACCATCCTGGGTTCAGCTGTGCCCGCAGTGAAACTCTCCACCCGGAGTGTTTGGAATCACTGTTTTGTTTGTCCCACTGCCCTGGCCCAAACGCCGTTTCCCTGGAATCTCCTGGCCTGGATCACTGTCCAAGTCCCATTCAATCAGATGAATATGCCAATCTGCCCTCCCAAGTCTCAGATTGCCGGTTCAAATTGCCGGTTCAACAGGGCACCTGGACCGGTGCGCTTTGTGCGGAGGTCTGTGGAGTGCCGGCTGCCGACTGCACCGGCCGCCGGCTGCACCAGCCAAAACCGCTTCTCTGGCATCCCACGTCTCTTTTATACCTGGGAATTCCCCCGTTCTGTGGGCAACAAAGGTCCATCTGGAAATGCAGCCCTGACTCACACTCCACATGTTCACCGAGAGCTTCAATCCTGGGTTGTTCTCACCATGCCATCTTGAGTCCTCTCCTCCACAAATATTCTATTCTAATGAGAGCTGCCATGCAAACACTCCATTTAGAAACCTCATATTTTAGCACTTTACTTATTTAAAATTATCTTGAAGGTGGAAGAATGAGCAGTTCCTTGTGATTTGCAGAAATACGTATTTCACTGCAAAAAGAATTATATAAACTTTTACTTTCACACTTCCCTCCCTTGCTACTTTACAAACATCAGGAAAGAGTAATGGACTAATGGTCTTACATAGTCTTATGATTGTAATTTTCTTCCTTCTTTCCTGGGTCAAGTTTCTCTAGCACAGGGCTCTTAAAGTGTAGTCCCCATACCAACAGCATGGGAAACTTCACCTGTTTTTAATGAAAATCCTTAAACCACCTTACACTTGTTAAATCAGAAACTGACAGGGAGTGGTGAGAAGCTACAATCTGTATTTTAACAAGCTGTCCTGGTGGTTCTCATGCAAATTTGGGAACCACTGCTCTGGAACACCGTGCCCTGGCAACACAGTTTGGTCATCTTCCTGGACAGCAGCAAGACTAATATTTCTGAGTAGAAAACTCTGCTCTCAGGGTTTTGGTGAACATTTTATAAAGACAATTCTTAAAATATTGTTTTCTTTCCATTTTGATAAAATTAATCTGGCCTTTATTTTTTGATGCTTTATCTTTTTCTTCTTTTGAGGAAAGTGTCAGGGCACCAGGGCATGAAGAGAGAATAAATTGCTTTGCTATGGAGACTCTAACAGAAATCTGCCCACTTCAAATGGCATCTTGGCCATCCTGAAGAGCAGTTTAAGTTATGGATGCCCTGAATATTCATAGAGAATAGCTCAGTAGTCATTGAACACAGACTAAACAGTGCATGGAGGATATTGAGCTGATATACATAATGCTAAGTTTGAGAAGATTACACTTTATTTAGAAAGATATTTACATAAGTAATTTTAAAATAAAAATTCTAAATAATAATGATATAAGGCAACAGAGAAAGGCAGTCACCCCAGTTGGTTTGGTTAATTTCCGGTTGTGTGGTATATTTAAATATAAATAAATATAAGCATACATGAGAAGCAGGTGTCTCCATAGCTGGCAGATTCTATGGTAATAGGAACTGGGCTTGGTAAGATTTTTTTGGGCAGAAGGGAAGAGGGAAGGCAAGAACAAAGAAACAAGCAGCTAAGGGTAAGATCTGTTTGGAATAGTGCATGTTTCAGGGGCAGGAAACGTGATATTCATGAAGAGTCATGCATAAGAGGCTAGAATGAAGTGTGGAACCTGAATGCGAGGAGAGAATTGAATTCTAGTCTTAGGAGCTTAGACTGGATCTTGCCATAGCTAGCAACACACATGGTTACATGCTTGAACTCTAGACTGAGACTCTTCTACAGTTAAATCCTTCAGAGTTAAATCCAGACTCTGCCTTTCACCATCTGAGAAACATTGGACAAGTCACTGAATCTCTGTGTTTTGATTCTTCCTAAACAAGGAATGTATAATAGTAGTTCCTACTTGATAGAGTTGTTATGAGAAGGAATTGATTTAATGCCTATAAATGGCCTACAGCAGTACACGGCACTTAACAAGTGTTATACAAAATGTTTGTTAAATTACAAAGAGAGAGAAAACTTTAGTTAGGCATGTTAAGTAATGTTAACTCTTGGGAATTGTCTGCTCATCTAACAAGTGCTTTGTGTTTACCATAACGTCTTCAGATCTCATTAAAAAGCGAATGTCTGCTTCTTCTTCTTGTCTTACTCTGTTGCCTAGGCTAGAATGCAGCATGATCTTGGCTCACTCCAACTTCTGCCTCTTGGGCTCAAGTGATTCTCCTGTCTCAGCCTCCTGAGTAGCTGAGTTTACAGGTGTCCACCACCACAACCTGCTAATTTTTTTATTTTGAGTAGAGATGGAGTTTCACCACTTAAGGAATATATGAGAACATCTCTACCTTTAAGCATTTCTGGGTATATCTTGGCAATTTGAAAGATTCATTGCATCCTGAAATTTTACTCTATGACTGTTTACTTTGTTAATCTTCAGGTAAATTGAGTGGGAGAAGTATTTTAAAAAGATAGATACCGCCAAACCTAATGACTGTGACTCATTATTACTAACAAAGGAAATCAGGTAATTTATAATTAAAGGCCATTCTGGAAAGAGAATGTTCACACTTTTACATGTAAACATAGAAGATTATGGCAGGAATCTTTCTATTAAAAATAGAAGGGTGAAGATACTTTACACATTTATATCGTGTTCCAGTTAACTATGAATAAGAAGGTAGCAAAGGATTGCTAACGTCATTCTAGACTAACTAGAATCCCAAGATAGGCCAAGATAGGAGGTAAATGGTTAGCTAATATATAAACAGTGAAATTTCTGTCAATCTAAATATTTATATTCTTTTCTACTCTCATCAAATAGAATTGCAATTTTTACAGCAGGCTCTATGAGACTGCAGATTATTTCTCTGCACACTCAAGCAGAAGATCAACAGATCTGACTCTGTTCTGGGGTCTTAGATGTTATGGACAGTAAGGGAAGCTGATACACAGTTAAAGGAAAGTAGCAGCTGGGGTTGAGTTAAAGGAACCATGTAGCCTAATTCAAATATTACCTCCTCGATGACATTTTCTTTATCTTTTCTCCCTTTATGCTCCATTAGGGTTTTGAATATGTTTCTTTGACAGTACTAAATTATTTTTAGGTGTGTTGCTTCCCTCACTTCACTAAGTTTCTTGGGATAAAGCATCATATCTTGCTTTTTTCTGAAAATTTAGTACATTTCTTGATTCTAATAAATACTCTATATTGCATAAGACAAATGATTAAATAAATTAACAAGTTGTAGAAAAGGACTCATCATAAGCTTGGCCGGATTTCTTCCATTTTCCCCTCCAAACTGCTCTTGACTATTTCTACCTGCTTTGTGTATAGTTTGGATGAATGGGGCACTCTTGCTCTCTGGCTCTGGCCGGAGATACCATCAACAAAAGATAGAAAGATGAAAGAAAGCGAAGACAGAGTTTCCCTAGTTTCCACCTAACGGAGATGGTGACAGTGGCTGTATCCCTCTACCCAAGGCCACAGCTCCACACAGCTTTCTGGGTGCCAATAATCACTCCCTCCACTAACCTTTCAGGATCCCTTTTGTTAGGAGCCTCAGGGAGCTGCATCATCCCTTGTGGCTTTTCTATATCCTGCCCACATCTTTATAGAGTTTATTGAGCTCTCCTCAAATTACCCAGTATCAGTTTCATGTAACGATGCTATTTCTTACCAGGGCCTTGACATGGAATGAGAAACTGATGTTAAGGAAAATGATGACTGAGCATAGGTAGAAGTTTAAACATACATATGACAATCTGCTCAAGTCCTATAGGAGAATGACTGAGCTGGAGTGAGGTCTTCTGATATTTTCTTTCCTCTTGAAAATCCTATCCATTTCACTTATGATATACAGTTCTCTTACTATTTACTCCAAAAACTTTCTACTAGAACTTTCTTATTTTGTGGATAAATTTTAGATTCATTCCATGCCCTCTAGTGAAAAGACTTATCCTTTCTTCTTGGTAATTAGCATATTTACAGAAGACAAAGGCAAAAAAAATTTTGGTAAAGAGAGGATCAGGAAATCTGAGGTCAATTTAGGTATGCAGAGAAGTGGCTGAAAGTCATGTTTCTATAAAATAGAAGAATAGGGCCGGGCGCGGTGGCTCAAGCCTATAATCCCAGAACTTTGGGAGGCTGAGGCGGGTGGATCACGAGGTCAACAGATCGAGACCATCCTGGTCAACATGGTGAAACCCTGTCTCTACTAAAAAAAAAACACAAAAAATTATCTGGGCATGGTGGCGTGTGCCTGTAATCCCAGCTACTCAGGAGGCTGAGGCAGGAGAATTGCCTGAACCCAGGAGGCGGAGGTTGCAGTGAGCCGAGATTGTACCATTGCACTACAGCCTGGGTAACAAGAGTGAAACTCCATAACAACAACAAAAAAAATTGAAGAATAATTTTTATAATGTGAAAGTAGTGTTTTCATGATAAACAAACAAACCTGGTAGTGGTAGCTGTTCCAAAACTTATGATGTTCATGCATGAAAGTCCAGAAAATAGATTCACTCTAGTCAGAATATAAAATGTTGCTTTATTCAGAAATTGTATAAGACTGCACATGAAAAGTTAATATTAATAAGCACTTATTAAGTGCTTGTTATATACCAGGAACTTACACACTACCTTACTTCATCCTCACAACAACCTATGAGATGCTGCTCATTTTTCCAATGTGGAAGCTGAGAGCTTGAAGGTTTATCTAGCATTAGTATGAAGAGGTGAAATTTCACATATGCAAGAATATCTTACTCCAAATCTCCTCACTGCTGTAATCCTCTGCCTCCCACCTTCCAGGATGCCACATGAAAAAGGTTTTCATGCCATTCTGCACCAAGTCTGGAGAGTTAGAGAGAAGAGACTCCTGTGTAAGATCCAGCAGGTAGTCAAACTGGATTTCTAAGCCAGACCTCCCTGTCCTATTTCCTTTCTCTCCCTACTTCCTTCTGGGTGAGGACTAAGTTGACAAGGAATACTGAAGCTTCAACCAATCTGAATCTCAAACATATTCTTAATGCTGGGATAGGTACCTGTGTATCTCTTCTCTGTGCAGTTGGGCATCTAGACTATCCTGGCAGTGTTTTAAACGTTCAAATAAGCTTTTATTAGTTTTCAAGCACAGCAAAACTCACAATACTTCATATTCATGAGTTCTGCATCTGTTGATAGATTCAACTATCTGAGAATCAAAAATACACAGAAAAATGTTTTGTGAAGTTTCAAAAAGCAAACCTTGAATTTGCCCCACACCTGACTACTAAGTTGAACCCATGTGAATGAAGTGATGTTTAGATGTTGTATCGGGTATTATAAGTAATCTAGACATGCTTTAAAGTATATGAGAGCATATGCGTAAGTTATATACAAACATTATGCCATTTTATATAAGGAATTGAGCATCCACAGAGTTTAGTAACTACAGGGATCCTGGAATGAATCCCCCACAGATACCAAGGAACAACTGTATATTACTTACTGGAAATAGAACTAGAGCTACTGCCAAATGATTTGGGCCTTCCTTTCATGTCCCATAGTTATTAGTGTTTGTCACTGCTGTCACCACCACCACCCTTTTCACCAGCATTATCATGTTTGCTATGTCCACTCTCACCACTTCTATTGAAGATTATGCTGGAGGTTCTTGCCAGGGCAATTAGTCAAGAAAATAAAAATAAAAGCATTCACATGGGAAAACAAGAAGTAAAACTATATCTATTCACAAATGACATTGTTCTTTATATAAGAGATTCTAAGGAATCTACTACCAAAAGGTATTAGAATGACTAAATGAGGTCAGTAGGGTTGCAACATAATTTATTTTTTATATGAGCAATATATTGTACAAAAATAAACTGTATTTTTATATACTTGCCACAAGCAATCAAAAATTTATTCAGAATAGCATCAAAAAGAATAAAATATTGAAACAAATTTAACAAAAGAAGTGCAAAGCTTGTACTCTAAAAATTACAAAACACTGTTAAAAGAAATTCAGGATGGGCTTAAGTGAAAAGATGTTTTATGTTCATGGACCTGGAGACAATATAATTAATTTTTGATGCCCAGGTTCAACACAATTTCTAATTGAATCCAAGCTAAGATTGTGTTGAAATCGACAGGCTGTTCCTAAAATTCATATGAAAATTTCAGGATTCAGAATAATCAAAACAATCTTTAAACATAACAAAATATGTAGACTCACACTTGGCAAGTACAAAACGTACTACAAAGCAACAGTAAACAAGGCAGTGTGGTACTGGCATAAAGATCAACATAGAGATTAGTGGAATAAAACTAACAATCCAGAAATGAGCCTTCATGTTTGTGGATGCCAAAATAATTCAATGGGGACAGAATTGTTTTTTCAACAAATAATGATGGGAAATCCATACACAAATAAATAAATTTTGACCCCCTACTTCATACTATATAAAAAATTAACCATAATGGACAAATTTAAGAGCTAAAATATAAAGTTCTTAATTTTTTTTTTTGAGACAGGGTCTTGCTCCATCATCCAGGCTGGAGTGCACTGGCACCATCATGAATCACTGCAGACTCAACATCCTGGGCTCAAGCCATTCTCCCACCTCAGTCCCTGAGTAACTGGGACTACAGGCATGTGCCACCATGCCCAGCTAATTTTTTTAAATTTTTTTTGTAGAGACAAGGATCTCTCTATATTGCTCAGGCTGATCTCAAACTCCTGGCCTCAAGCAATCATCTCACTTTGGCCTCCCAAAGTGCTGGAATTACAGGTGTGGGCTGCCACACTCAGCCATATACATTTTTTATTTATTTAAAATATAGTGAAAACTTCACATCCACTAGGATGGCTGTAATCAAAAAGAAGGATGTTAATAAGTGTTAATGAAAATGTGGAAACATCAGAACACTTACACTGCTGGTGGGAATGTAAAATGGTTCAGTAACATTGAAGAAAATTCTGACACTTCTCAAAAAGTTAAATATAGAGTTACCTTTCGATCCATCAATTCTACTGCTAGGTATACATAAACGAAAACATATGCCAACTGAAATATCTGTACACAAATGTTTATAGCAGAATTATTCACAATATCCAGAAGGTGGAAACAAACCAAATGTCCATTAACTAATGAATGGATAAACACATGGCATATTGGTGTAATGCAATATTATTTGAGCATAAAAAACAAAGTGCCCATACATGCAACAACATGTATGAAACTTGAAAACACAATGCTAAGTGAAACAAGCCAGTCACAAAAGACCACATAGTATATATGATTGCATTTATATGAAATGTCCAGAATGAATCTATAGAGACAGAAAGTAGGCTAGTGATTTCCCAGGGCTGGGAGGTGGGTACATTGGAGGTAACAGCTATTGGGTACAGATTTCTTTCTGGAATGATAGAAACGTTCCAAAGTTGATTATGGTGGGCTTTGTCATTTTCATAACCTACTGTCTGCATTCTTTTAGCAGCAAATCTTTAAAAGTATGTAGGAAATATTCTATAGCAGGTTCACAGAGCAGGTTCTGAGGTGAAACTACTTAAACTTGAGTCCTCGTTCTTTCACTTTCTAAGTCAGAAAGTGTCTTCTGTGGGGCGAATTTAACGTCTTGTGCGTCCATATTGTACTACTCAATACAGCAGCCACTAGCCACATGCATCTGTTGAACACTTGAAATATGGCTCATCCAAACTGAGATGTGCTTTGTATATAAGACATATACCACATTTTGAAGACCTAATCCTCCCCTCAAAAGTAAAACATTCCATTTGGGCCGGTCGCGGTGGCTCACGCCTATAATCCCAGCACTTTGGGAGGCCGAGGTGGGTGGATCACGAGGTCAAGAGATCGAGACCATCCTGGTCAACATGGTGAAACCCTGTCTCTACTAAAAATACAAAAATTAGCTGGGCATGGTGGCGCGCACCTGTAGTCCCAACTACTCAGGAGGCTGAGGCAGGAGAATTGCTTGAACCCAGGAGGCAGAGGTTGTGGTGAGCTGAGATCGTGCCATTGCACTCCAGTCTGGGTAACAAGAGCGAAACTCCGTCTCGAAAAAAAAAAAATTAATAATAATTTTTTTATTACTTACATGTTGATACTATACTTTGGATATATTGGTTAAATAAAATGTATAACTACAGTTTATTTCACCTGTTTTTGTTTAAATTTTTAATGTGGCTACTAGAAATTCCAAATTACTTATGTGGCTCATATAATACTTCTCTTACTGCTGATCTATAATACAGAAAGAATGCTACCTGTTAAATATAGTTGTTGTGAAGATTAAATTAATGTATGAAAAATGTTTTAAAATACCTTGCATATAATAAGCACTCAGTAAGTGTAAACTTTAGCACTTACTTGAAGGTGATCAGTTCAGAGAATCAGGGAGCAACTTGTCACAGGCAGAACTGCAACATGAGCCAGGGAATGACAATAATACTTCACAGAAGAAAAGAAGCCAGGATCATTTTAAGGCTTGTAGGAAAGAGCAGACTGGAGAGAGGACTGGAGATTCACATTAGGGGACTACACGATTCCCAAACAGATGTCTTTTCAGAAGACAAAGTGCATCTGGATGCTAACATTTATAAGGAAGAAGTGGTCAGAATTTGAGGACTGCAAATGTGGTTGAAAGTTATTTGTCTGGCTCCAATATCTTATTTCCAAACAGGGACTATCACACACCCCCTCTTCATTTTCTGTCTTGTTTATCTACAAAGGAGTTACTGTCCTATGCTCCTGTTTTCTTGTTTCTTTGGAGCATGTTAGAGTTGCTCAGGAATGTCCGTTCTCTACTGGGTGGGCAGAACTTGGCTCAGCAGCCCAGTAAACAATTGGGAAACAGCAAAACACTAACATTCAGGGCACCAGAGTCATCACTGTTAAGTAAATGATTACTTTACATTTCGCAGAGGCAGCTGTGATTCGTTAAACCTCACAGGACTGAAGTGCCTGTGTCCACAGCTTAGTACCCTAGACCAACTCACTTTACCTGTGGCATCAGCATCTTTACAGAGTGGTTTCCCCAAGGCTGATGCTACCACCTACCATGTACCACCCACCACTTTAGTTTCTGATTCCTTTCTTCCTTTTTAGTAACATGACAGTAAAGGGGCCAGTCCAGAGCTTTATGAAAATTGGGGTTATAGCATGTTTTCAAGCTCATTTTTTCAAGGTCCTTAAGAGGTTCTGACTGCTGGTATTTTCAGTGGCCCATTTTCCAAAAGGGTCTGGGCTCCCATCTAGAGAACCTGGTCTGCCCTATATTGCTGCAGAGGCTCCGCTGTGTATGTGTCTAGGCTCAGAATGTGGCAGGAATGAGAAATACAGTGTTGGAAGTAACAAAAGACAAAAGGAATTCATTATGATTTCTACATATTTATTTTATCAAAATTCATTTTCAATTTACAACCAATAGTGGGCTAGCTAAACTTTCATTTCACATGTGTGTGTTTAGTGGAAAATGAGCACCTGTTATTTGTTTTGGGTTTATCACCATTTCTGTTTATTAATAAATATTTGTGAATGTTCAACATGGCTCTTTTAATTCATACAAATAAAAATGTTCTTTTCTTGATTTCATATTTTGGAAATCCAGATCCACAGTTTCTTGACACAATGTTCTCTTAGTCATCCTGGCTATTGTGCAGATTATAGTTAAATGAACTAGAGCTCTCACCCCCAAAAGGTGAGGCAGAGATAAAATGATTAATATATGAGAATGTTCCCTTACAGGACAGTGTGCCACATTACGGTCTCAGAAAGACACAGCAAAAGAAGAATCAAACGGAGTTTCTGAAATTCATTTTTCTGATTCCCCTGTGCTAAGTCTAATATTTTTGTAGGGTTGGAGGTAGAGATCTGAATGTCTTTGGAGCAACCTCACTACATGGTCAGCAGAAAGATGAGATGTTAATTCTATGTGCCTTCTATCTTAGGGCTTAATAAAACTAACAATAACAGAAACATAAATATTAACTCTTGAAGTTGGCTAACAAAAGTGTTTTAAAAGTCTTAACCCTTCTCCCCGGGCCCTCAACTCCAAAAATGAAGAAAAAAAAAAGGTTTCTTTCTTTCTTTTCTTTTCTTTTTTTTTTCTGATTAGGCAACATGTTTGGTTTTCCCGTCATGCTTAAGGAAGCCCTATCAAGGGCCTCATATATATTGATCCAAAAACTGTTGAAACAAAATTGGGTTCTTGTATCATTTTGTTTTTGTTTTTAACAAACACTAGTTTCCTCTTAGAGAATAACTATTTTCACTGTACCAAATGGGATTTGAGAGGTATAAGAAAACTAAGAACATTGTTGAAAGTGTCACATGATGATTCAAAGTGACACTGTGGGTAGCATACTGCATATACCCAAATTTTATCAAACTGCAGTTTTTTGTAGCTTTTTACAAAAATCTTAAATACAGGTAAACATGTAAACGTCGTGCTCTCAGAGAGCAAGTACTTAGTCATGTCACATCGTATCCCTTTCAAGGAGACAAATTCAAGTAAAATATTACAGGCCAGTTTCAAAACCATCCACTGGAAGTACTATCCGGCTGAGGGGCAAACACCACTTTGCACATGTCCGAGTTCTCTTGATGGAGTGGGAATTCACATCCTGATAACAGGCTTTCCTTTCTTCTCTGAGAGACATAACCTCTGCCTGTGGACAGCCTTTCATACTTTTTCTCAAATTGCCTGTACAAGAGCAACAATAACAAAATTACACACACAGTTAAGTCACCCTACGCCTCTCCAGTCAAGTTACTCAATGTATACTTGAAGTTTCTGTTTTGAAGCAATTTGAGAAAGAATATGAGTGTCAGAGGCTACTCCATGAATGGGTGATTTTACTCTTATTTCTTTTTATATTAACAGAAAGACTTCAAATGCTTGGGATATGGGGGTCCTGCCAGATATTTTTCTAGAATGAAAGACTAAATTCCTTTCAGCTTTTTGGAAATATTGTTAAGCTTTGCAGGCCATGCTGTGCCTCACTCTTCATTCCAGAAGTCCCACCTGGGAGCACTCCCCTTTTGAGTAACAAGCAAGTCCAACTGGATTTAAGCAGAGAATGCAGACAGAGAAACATTCCAAGAGCTCTGACCCAAGTGAAATGTGGAACCAAACCAATTAGTCATGTGGGTGGGTTGGTGGTCACTGCATTTCAACCATTAGAATGTTGGTTTTTTTTTTAATGCATTTGTGGAGGTTTATTCTAGATATGCGTTAATGTAAGCTAGTGACAGCTTAATAGTTTAACTATAATGCACAATCTTTCATTCTGTGAAAATGCAATCTACTCATATTTTCACTTATGTCATTGATGTAATCGATGTATTTTTTAATATGAATCATGAAATGTCAGTAAAATAATGAAGGTACTCAATTCTGGCCTACATATCAAAGGAGATAATGTAAGATGTGGCTTGCTGTTTTAAGTACAGAAATGACCCTTATCGTGTATGTCAACTACTATGAAAGGGGCAGTGCTGCTTAGACCCAAAGCATTCTAGCTCTATGTGATGGTACTGTTAAAAATAATGGTTACAAAATTCAAATAACACAGCATAAATGGAAATTAGGATCTAGGGTTGAAGAGAATTTTGAAAAGTTACATGGAAATTATATCTTTGTATTTTAAAACACTAAAAATTCTACCAAAAGCATTATTTAAAAAAAATTCAAAATCCCAAACTCTGAAACTTGAGCCAAAACCTAAACAGGGTCAAGTTGCTCTTATACTGAATACTTAAGAACTGTGAATTCATTTTGGCCCTTAAAGACGGTAAATGGATTGCCAGGTGTTTTATTTGAACTCTTCTGTCCAGCAGTTCATTGTGGAAGATACCAGGTAGTAAATGTGCATCTGATTTTTTTTTAATGAAACTATGTGGCAACTCCTTTGGTAAATCATAGCCCTTTCCTTCCGTGACAAATTATTTCTGGATTAGAATGTGATACTATCTCCAGAATCAAGTGAACCAGTCATTCGATTTTTTTTGGTATCCTAGGAACTGACATTTTTTGGGGGGGCCTTATCAATTATTCTTCTACTCATTTAAAGAAAATTCATCTTTCACTGGGTTTCTACTGTTTCCTTTTAATTCTGAAACTGAACGTTCTAAACTGAATGCAAGTTCCTGGTGCACCCAGGATGGTCCTGGAACATGACCTGAACGCTGCGTCTTACCTGAATGGAGCCTCATCCTTGTCCATCTGCATGCAAACTAAGAATGGGTACTGAGAAAACTGTACTGTGGAGATAAACTCCAGGCCTGCTTCTGTTTCTGTACTGGTTTCCAGGCCAGCTTTCACGAAAGAGGAGTCCACTGTGATGTCACTAGTTATTACCACAGTCACCCTAAAGATTTGAGAAAAAAAGAAAAAACCTGTTCATATTATATTTAATGGAGTTGGATCAACCGCTATAATTTTATAGGGTCTGAACTTAGGACGCCGGTGACTGGAAGGAAACACTTAAGAGATTCAGAGGTGACCTAGATGTGCTTAGAGTGCTGCTGGTAACCAGGGCCTGGTTAGTCTCAGATATTGGGCAGGGAAGGTTTGCCCTTCCTTCCCCTGAGCTCTCCGCTGCCTCCAGTTGCAAATGTGGGGAGTGTCTTCAAGGTACTACATTGTTTTGTTTGGGCATAACAAAGACCAAAATTAAAACATTCTTGGAACCCAGTCCTCTCAGGAGGTCAGAAATACCCAGGTTATATTAAAAGGGAGTGAAAACTCACCAAGAAGACAATTGACATTTATAGTTTTTGTTAACTACCTCTCTGTTGGCTTCTAGGCAGATATTTTAATTCTATCTCATTACTTTCTTAAAAGAGTCTCTAAAGGCATAAGCCCTTGGTTGCCAAGATATTTGAAAAAATATTGTGTTACAAAAAAATAATTCTTACAGCGAGGCATGTATACAGAAGGTCCCAGGAGGAACAAATGCAGTGGGTCCTTTAATGATGCTCTAGATAACTGGATAAGCAGATTGCATTGGCTGGGGAATATGCTCTGGATAATAATGAAGAGGATAAATAATTTCAATAGAAGGCTTACCTCTACTCTAATTGAATTATGGACTTTATATCAAATTGTGAGAAATTATTTCCACAATTAAATTAGAGTTCCATGCCCATACTTTTTTGACAGGGGTATTAATTTTTGCTGTGCAAAATAAAATCCTGCTGCTATTATGATCAGTATAAAAGTAGGTCAGAGGTTGTTTTAATCCCTGAATCACTTAGAGTACTTTCTGATGTCCTATATTCAGCAAAGGCTTAAAAGATATTTTTTCAAATGAACAAGTGGAAATGGAAGATAGATTGGTTACGACATGAATAACCGTATTTTTCTTAAGAATACTAGGTTGGGGAGGGACAACATGGGGAGAAATGTCAGATGTAGGTGACGGGAGGATGGAGGCAGCAAACCACACTGCCATGTGTGTACCTCTGCAACAATCCTGCATGATCCGCACATGTAGATTTTGTACCCCAGAACCTACAGTACAATTAAAAACAAAAAGAATACTGTATACTTAAAAAAAAAATCCAAATTACTTTTGTTGTTGCTGTTTATTTCTCTTTGGTAAAAATTCAATTCGGCTTAATTTGGAGAAACTTCTGTCTAGAATGTACTTTGGAAAGAGGTGAAAGAATGACTGATTATGTGGGAAGCCCTAAGTCACATTGCTAAAACCTTTGATGACCAGTGTCGTTTTTCATTCTGTGGTTCCTTTTAGTAACACTGTGGGTCACACTTCACATTAAATGTGCTACTGTTTGATTGTTCTCAGTTCCTTCATCTGCAGTTCAAAATGAATCAAAAATTAGATTTTATCACTTTTCTCACTTTTGCCCCAGTGTGTTTTTAAATATCAAAAAAGGCAAAAAAAAAGTTGCATTTTTATTTCCTTTTTAAAAATTCCGTAACAAACAGAAGACTAATAATTTTCATCTTTACACTGGTTCAAAGACGTTGTTTTATGTTCAGAGTAAAACACTTTCATTATATCTAACAGGTAGATTAGAAAAATTTAAGGAGCTTAGAGTATTTTATTTAGAAAAAGGAATGCTGATGAAAAGACTTAAGGACTTCTAATGTTTAAAACTTAGTTTCTGCACAGATGAAATTATCTTTTTATTTTTTCCCACTGAAGAGGAAAGTTTGCTTTAAAGTAAAATTTTTTCTCTTGGTGGAACACCAAAAGAAGATGAACCATCTGATTCACAGGGCAGCCTGTCTATGTATGTCTTTAAAAGCAGGGAAATTCTTGGCTGAGTTGTATTAGATACTGACATGTTCATAAGAAGCTATGGACAGAATAACTTCCCATGATCACTTCCAACTGTATCATTTAATGATTACAAATAGAAAGCATAGATTTTTTTAAAAGTCAGAAGGTTAATTCTCAAAACATCTCTCTGAAGTTCTCTGCATAGAGTATTATATGTAATTCATAAAAGTATAATGCATAAATGCTTACCTATTTTTCACTCGGGTTTTAGACTCACGATACCACAAGCTAAACTCCATTGCACCTGAAATATCAATAGCTAGACCACCCTGGACCTCTATATTTGCTTTTAGTCCAGATTGTAACTGAAGTTCCTAGAAGGAAAAATAAAAATAATACATACAATTTAGTTAACCCCTTTTCCAACGGCACATTTGACCTCCTGCTGTAGATAATTTCATGTGAGTTGTGTTGATGTTGAAGCCTTTCTCTAGGCTTGGAAACATGCCATCCTAATCTTGATCACCAGAAGTAGACTCTGTTGATTTGCTAAATGAAGTACCAATTAAGAAGGGTGTTTTCCTTCGATCATTGCTACACTTTGAAAGGAACAGTGGTTCTCAAAGTGTGTTCCTTTAAGGACCATCATCAACATCACCTGGTATGAAATACCGATTTATCAGCTCCCCTTCATATCTACTAAATTAGAAACTCTGAGAATGGGGTCTAACAATCTATGTTTCAACAAGCTTTTGTAGGATTCTGATGCACCTAAATTTGGAAACTTATGAACTAAGGAAAATGAAGGCATCTCCATCAGACATCTAACTGTGGCTTTTTGTCCAAGGAAGTAAGGGGAGGAAGTTTGGACCAGGTAATCTCCTGATGTCCTTCAGCACTTCTCTACTCATATACTGTGTCAAATAGAGTCAACTGCATCTTAGTGGAAAATAAAAGACAAGATTTAAAACTTATAGTGGAGTGTAGTTATCTGTTAGTATCTGAAGGCAACTGGTATGTTAATATCTGAGGGCAACTGGTTACAGGACTACCTTCACTGAACCCTGAGTATAACAAAATCCAAGGGTGCTCAAGGCCCTTATATAAAAAGGCACAGTATTTTCATGTAACCTACATCCATCCTCCCATACACTTTAAATCATCTCTAGATTACTTCTAATATCTATTACAATGTAAATACTATGTGGCTATTATGCTGTATTTTAAGAATTATATTAATATTTATTGTTGTGTTGCTATCTTTTATTGTTTGGGGTTTTTTTTTCAAATAATTTTTATCTGAGATTGGTTGAATTTGATGAGGAACCAGCAGTTATAGAGAGGCCAACTGTATACAAGTTCCAGGAATTTCCTACATCCAACTAGAAAAAGAAGGCAAAGAAATTTAAGCCTTAATATCCTGCTGTTTGGCATTTAAAATGACACTGAGTTCATTTTAAATGGTCAAGTTCAACATGAACTCAGTAGCATTTTTCAGAGGGATAATAATTATTTACAAACATAGCCATCCTGAGCAATTTTGTGGTTGTCTGAAACCCATTGTTTTGTGCTGTTTGCTGCATTTAGCTTTTAAGTCTTGCATTTTTTTCATGTACAGTAGTTGAGATGATGTTAGCAGAAAACTTTTTAGCTGGATTGGAATCAGATTGCCTGGGGACATCGTTGGAAGTGATAATGATTCTGGAGAAAAGACTCAGTATCCTTAATTTTGATATTCCTCCAAAGATCTTAAATTCCTGGCAACCAACAGGATGACTAACTTCTTTATGTAACTGCCCTACTCAGACCAAACAAGCCAAGCATTTGCCAACTATAACTGCCATGATTTCACTTTCTAGAAAGGATTGTGTTGATCTCCCTGAGTTCTCTCCATTTTCCAAAAAAAAGGTAACAGGAAATCCTAGGCCAAGGACTTCCTGGGTTGTACTAAAAAATTACAGTTGTAGCATGAAGCTACTTTCAGTCTGAAGGACACTCTGATGGAAGCATGAGATTCTCAGTGCCATGCTCAGGACACGTTAGGAGATAGCCCTAATGGCACTTAAAGAGATATTTGGTATAGAACAAAATATATGGGATGAAGGGGTTGTCTCAGGCATTACAACTAATGTGATGGACACAAACTATCCTGAGGAAACCATAACAGTCATGCTCACTTTTTCACCCATGCCTGTGAACTACAGGACCATAACATGAGAGTTCTGTATGTCCATTGCAAACATGTTTGTTCCCAAATGAAAGCTATGGTGTGCCCTGCCTGAGAAGTATTTCTTTCTTTGCATCTTTTTCTCTCTCCCTAATTTGAAAATTATAATCTTGGTCATCCACCCAGTCCAGCAGAGACCTGTGATGAGGACCTTGGCCTTCCCACCAACCATCTATTAAGTGGAAGGCAAAATACACCAAGTGCCATAGAAAAGATCATTTCATGGCTGTTAGATAACATACCTTTTATGGGGAGAGAGCATTTCCATTGCGAGGTGGGTTATGAGATATGCCTTCGATTTCTGGGAAAATTCCACTTTTTTTACACAAAGGGACAATAGAAGAATGCCTATGTGCAAAGAGGAATTTTCTTGGATCCCCTTATAAAGATAAACCACTGACCCCTGTAGAAAAACAAAGCACTCTTTCTTTGTTGAAAAGGACTAGGCCATATGGTGCTAATTTTTAAGCAGTATGAAGTATATGTAACTAACAGGTTTTAAGCACCTACTGTGTGCCCAAAGCTCTACAAAGCTTTGGTGTCTCATTTAATCTTCATACCAATCTTCCATGGTAGGCATTATATTTTAAGATTGAAAGGAAAAACCAGGCTCAGAGGTTACACATGGAGCCAGAATAAATACTCCGACTGTCTCTAGGGTGAAGACTTTTTCTTTCTTTCTTTGAGATGAGGTCTTGCTCTGTCACCCAGGCTGGAGTGCAGTGGTGATCATGGGTCACAGCAGCCTCAACTCTTGGGCTCAAGCAATCCTCCCACCCCCCACCTCAGCCTCCTGAGTAGCTGGGACTGCAGGCATAGCCCGCCATGCCCAGCTAATATTTTTATTTTTTGTAGATCTGGGGTTTCACCATGTTGCCCAGACTGGTCTCAAACTTCTGAGCTAAAGGGATCTACCTACCTTGGCCACCCAAAGTGCTGGATTTCAGGCATGAGCCACTGCATCTGACCTGGGTGAAAACTTTTCTACTAATATTCATGGCTATCACAAACTCATAACTCTCTTTTGCCTCCTGGTGCACAAGAAAGCCTGTTCTAAGAAACATTGCAAAAAAAGAGAGCATAGGTTTATGTCCTTGTTTGGCCCAGAGTATACATTTATTTGGATTTTTTTCTTATGAACCAGAGGAAAAAGACATTAGAACTTTGTATTTGTAGCAAATGTGACTGCTTTGATCCTCTTGGTCCCACAAGTGTTTCTTATAGCTCAGATGCTGACGTTCTGATAACTCATCCTGTTGCTTCCATTTAGGGAAATATATTCTTTAGTAGCTAAAGAGGATCCCCTTATTAAACTGACTTTATCAGACACCTTTCTCTGAAGGGTAATCCAATTAGCTGAAGAGAGAAAGTGTGAGCAAGCACAGAGCAATTCCACCTGTCCTGATGGCTGTGATGGGCCACCCACTGCCAACATTTCCTTTAGTGTCAGCACTTGACCTAGAGTGGTATGTGCCTCTGAAGCTAGGATGGCATTACTGGAGTGCTCTGCAGAGCTGGGGGCCTCAGACAACTCAATTTGTATGATAATCTCAGATCTGCCAAATACTCCAACCTGACACACAGACATTGGGCTATGTTTAATAGCTAAGGGACAATCTTTCTCACAGAATATGCCTTACCTTAGCTGCCCTAGCTTAGTGAATAGAAAAACTGTACAAGATAATCTAGATCAGTGATTGGCAAACTATGACCAGCAGGCAAGTCTGGCCCACTGGCTATTTTTGTAAATATAATTTTATTGGAACACAGCCATACTCATTTGTTAATGTATTGCTGACAGCTGTCTTCACTCTACAGTAACAGAACTGAGTGGCTGCAACAGCGGTCATGTGGCCTGCAAAGCCTAAAATATTTACTTTGTACCCTTTATAGAACAAGTTTGCTGACCCACGTCTAGATTACTCCTTGTGGTTTTACACCCCAATTCAAATCCTCAGGCATTGTTCATGGGTAGTGAAGCACATACAGGTAGTGTTGAGCTGTCCTCTGTGTCTTAAAACGTGGATTATTTTTACAGTATTATGCTGCCTTTTAGATGATTCTTTCATTAAAACTGGAATTGTGCGATGTAAAATTCTGAAATAATTTGACAACTGTTTTTTTCATGTGTGACTTGAGGATTAAGGGATACCACAGGTACTGCTATTTGTCCTTTCTACATTTGTATTGACAGAAACAATTTTGTTCAGACTGTCTATGCACCCATTGAAAAACTATGTTCACAAGCTGCCCTTTCAGCTAGAGATAGCCGTGTAACACCGTTTTGGTCCATAACCTAGACAGGTTTCCAAAAATGTTCTTGAAAAAAGAGTCAGACTCTGTGACCCCTTGTCCTTCCCATTTTTCATCTTGGAATGAGGAAGTGGTGCTGGAAGTGGAGCAACCATCTGATAATCAGAAGGTGACAAGCATGAGGTCAAAAGCCACAGGTAAGAATGGCTGAGCTGAGGGAAGACAGCTTGGATTCTGATGATATCTTAAGGTTTCCATATTAACCCTGGACCACCTACCTCCAAATGTTTGTTACACTATAAAAATCAAACTATTTAATTAGGCCACTCTAAATTGTTTTTTGTTTGTTTGTTTGTTTTTGTTATATACAGTCATCCTAAGCTGATATGAGGAACAAGAAAGATAGAAAATTAACACTGTTTAACCTCAAATAATGAAGTTTTAGAGGAGTTTTAATACAATCTAATATCTAAAGTATCCTCCAGCCCTTAAAAATCTATTATTTCATAAACAGAACCTAACAAATAAGAATCCTCACATTATCTGGCAAACAACAAAGCTGATAAAATCTTCAGACTATCTGTTCCAGGTGCCTCATGTTGTTAGTAGGAAATTTTGGTTTAAGGCCGTTAAGTAACTGCTCAAGAACACATAGCAAGAAGGTAATGAAGGCAAAATTCAAACCTAGGCTATTACCCATTCATGAATTAAACCAAAAAAAGTAAACTTCAGAAGTCAATCCTATCATCTGTAAATTTTTACTTCAATCTTCTTATATATTCTCAGTATAATAAGTATGATTAGAGTACACAGTTATCACTTTGATTACCTATAAAATATTTAGCAAATATTTCATTTTTTATATTGCTATGCTTAGTGAGGCAGAAAATAAATTAAACCATTAAAGAAAAATTTTAAGCACCAAACATTCAAACTAAAGGTTATTCAGATTAACTTTCTTCTGCTTTTCAGAAAATCTAATTAGCCTGACCATCTCCATCATACAGTATATTGGCCAATTAATCTTCCTGCACCAAAGATAGTAGTGTCATTTTTTGGTACAGTATTGTGAGATTTAGGGCCACAAAAAATTGAAAACCATTTTGAAGAATATGGCTTAAGAGAATGAAAGTAATCCTATACCCTACACATAAGCACACCTTTCTAAGATTTTATAAACATGAGAATTTTGGGCAAAGAATCTTCATGAAACATGTGGCTGGTGACAGTGGTTGCTTGTGCCTCTACTAATTTGGCAGGGTCAGAATGATGCACTATATGCATCTTCATCATCGCTGTCATTACAAATGTCATCAGTAACTTATAAGGCCACATAGTTCAGCTCCTGCCTTCAGGATAAATATCACCTAAGCCCTCATGCCAGGAAAGCCAAGCAAGGAGACAATGCTAGCTCTACTCTGTTGTGTCCTAACTTTTATTCTTTCTGTTAGCATCAACATTTTCTCTTTGCCTCAAATTAAAGGCACTTTTTAATCATCTAATAAATGAAATTGTAACATATCTACAGTAAAGGAGAAAGGGCAACAATACCAAGAGGGCAAAGTGCTTAGAATATGAGCTCCAAGATGGGCATGATTTTGTCTTGTATCCTCCAAGAATATTTAAAATGTGCCCGGCATATTTTAGGGACTCAATAAATACTCACAGACTGGATGAATTACCTGAGAATGATCTATTATCAGAATAAGTCCTTTCACCACAGTGATAGGGTCGCCAGATGCTGACAGCATTTTGGACATCAAATCACTATATCCGTTGAAAAAAGTGACAGGTCTGAGCTGAACATCAAAGAGGATGGCTGACATGCCAGCATAGGAGTCAAGGTTCTCCTCCCCCTCATCAGGGATGGCTGCAATTAAGGCTTCCAGTCCTTGGGCTTCAATAACCACCTGGAGAAAATCAATATAATGTTCAAGACTCAAGCTCCCTGCCTGCTCTGTAAATGTTGGTGAAGCTTTTCAGCTGCAGCTAGAGCTTTCCAAAGGGCCAAAACCTCAAATATTTGCAACAGCTAAAAGCAAAAAATAAGGTATAGACAGAAACCTCTATACCTGAATATAAGGTGTGTTTGTTTTTCATTTAATTTTCACAACTACTCTTTGAGGTACATATGATTTTACCCATTTTGCAGATGAGGGAAAAAACGGTCTCAAGTTTACTCAGCTAATAAATGTCAGAGGCAGGACCCATACCCCTTCTGTCTGACTATGAAGACCATGAGCTTTCCATTTTATGATGTCATTCTAAAGACTCTTAGTCTTTCTAGGACTGTCATATACAGTGCATCAGCTATCTTGCAAAGCATCTAAAAGGAGATGGAAAGGTGGTGACAGTCATTCTAAGGCTGCTGCTAGGTGAGGACATGTTATTCTCTAAGCCACGACACACACCAGTCCATGTCAAACTCTTCTCCCTAGCCAGAAAAAAAGAAGTCAATCAACACTATGAGGGGCTCACACCCTTATTTCCACCACACATAGGAATCCTACATAGTTTCTGTCCTTCATATTCAGTCCTTTAACCTCTGGGTATTTCGCATTTTGAAGTACATAACAGAAAACAGATGGTGATTCCTCAGGATAGAAGGGCATAGTATTCCGACTATAGTACTATCAAAAGGGATAGTAATATAATATTGATATAAAATTGAGTTTGTATAGCATTGGATCATTTAAAAAACTTAAATGACTGTATTTACAAGGTTATAATTTGATGTGCATAAAAACTAAAAAGAAAGCACATGTCATTATTAGAAAGCCTTTATAGACCATCACCTCAATTTGGATAAAACTAAAAGGATGGAAATCGGCCAGGTGTTGAATGCCCACACCTTATTCTTTTCTCTCCTACTAGTGTTAGAGAAATGTAGATTGACTCTTTAGAGAGTCATATTCTATTATGAAGGGTTTTATTATGGGGAATCAATCTCTTCATAGAAACACCCAGAAAAGGAATTAATATATTCTAGAATTAAATACTTGGGGGTGAGGAAAGGCTAAGAAATATATCTGTGAACAAAAATAAAATATTGGTACAATTTCAGTTTTGTGAATATGTGCACCTTCGAGAACAGAAATGGACATTTGGCATGTCCAATGAATTAAATTACTTAAGTTTCAAGTTCATATTTGAAACTTTCTCTGAGTGACTATAAGCCATACAGCCTCTTACACACGAGGGAATCATGGGCAAAATATGACAGAAGCTACATTAACTTATACATTCTATAGTGTTACCAACAGTATATATGTTTTATTTTATCTCATCCTTATTTTCTTGCATACTTTATTAAGCAAAAACCATGAGAAGTGAGTTACCTGGCTGCCGTGAAGACCAGCCTTCCCAATGTACTGAAAGACGTTGAGGTTACTTCTCCTTAGAATGCCAGAACCCGAGTAAAGAATGTCTAGGCTGTAAGTAGACGCCGAGTGGGGACTACCTGATGGCACACAATAACTGTAATTTAATAGCAGTTCCAGCAATGCTAAGTTGAGGGGCATGGAAGGAGAACCTCTTTTTGGTGTACATACGTTCTATGTAGCCAGTGTAGGCAGAAGAGGATCCACTCCTGGAGAAACGGTCATAATTGTGAGCGACCATTTCCTTCAAAACTCGACGGACCATTTTGCTGCAACATATGAAAAAAAAACACATTTATTGTAATGACTTTTCCAAGTCAAATTTTGGAAAAACAATTCCTCAGTGGAAAAAAGAGGAAGCCAAATTTTCCTCATGCCTCCCCATGAGCCCGGGTGGTGCCTGCTGGCATGGTAGCATCTTAGGGCTAGCCTCTTCATTACTCAAATATTTGAAATTTAGTTTAGTATCAAAATGACAGCAAAGCAATGGTGTCCAGCTTTGTGGTGGCTTAGGTTGACTGGTAGACACATTTCAGGCATGGCAAACACATATTCTTTGATTTGTCATGGTTTTATGGTTAAATAGTGCCTACATTTAAAGGAAAATCATACCAAACTGAGGAGATTGCACAATATTTCTTTAAATATTTTTCTGCATTCTCGAATAGTCTCTCACTAATGACATATAACAGTGCACTTCCAGTATTTCTTCTATATATGTGAAGTTTTCAGTTACAGAATCAGCTCAGTAAAACCTATATAGGAACCATTGTTTCCTCTGGAGTAAGTCTTAATGCTTACCCCATGCCTCTATCTTGTCTAAGTAATCCGTGTTAAGATGTTTTCATTTCTGATTACATAACACTAATCACATAAGTAATAGTAACATCATGACAACATAGCAAAACATCAAAATAATAAACTAAAGAAATATGGACCTAGGTCTCAGGTAGAAAATAATTGAGGGGAGGGAATGGCATCCTGAGAGGTTTCCCCTCCAATATCGCTAGGTTATAAGATTTTACCTAGACAAGCAAAGATAAGGAATGTCATGGCAGCTGTCCTCAAATATTCAAAGGTTCTTCTTGTGGATAAATGATTAGATGTATTTTGTTTTGCTCCTGGGATAAAACCAGAGCCAACAGGAAGATTTCAGGTTAAACAAAGACATAATGGTAAGAGTCTCTGAATAACACTGGCACAAGTTCCCTCAAAGATGGCAAAGTGTGAATACCACCTGCTGGGAGACTATAGTTCTACAGAGAGATACCAAGCAAAGGAGCCTTTACTGTTCCTCCCCACTGTAATGTTTTTGGTTCTGAGACTGACCCATAATGTTGGTGATACCTTCCTCACAATTCGTAGGCTGCTCTCTACCCCACTGTCTCCTCTTTCCAGTTCCCTGAAAGGTTAGGGATATGCCACAAGATAAAGGCAGCAAGTACACCCAGGATCTCCTCCACAGGTTCTCATAAAAGCAAGCAAAAAAATAGAGGTAGAGGGAGAAGCTAAATATATTCAACTAGAAATACATGGCTGGAGAGAGACCTGGCTTCTTTTCTCACTCGCTCACCTGCTCCCTTCCTCTTTCCTGAATGTCCTGCTCTTATCTCTGTTCCACTCACACCTGTTTCTTATATCTTCCTTCAGACTTCTTAGTCCTTGTTTCTCTTTCTTTCAACCTCTTAATGCTCTCTTTTTCCATTTTCTTTCTCTTTATTTTCTAGCCTCCTGATCTCTATTTTCTTTTTCCATGGTGAATGCTTAAATTTGATCCTTCCTGGGGGTAGCATTCTACATGTAACTCAGGAAAAATGAAACTTCCTTCTCTGACCCTCTAATTCCAGGGAGGAGGCACCTTGGGGGCTCCACTTTGGATATGGGAGGAGAGACTTGGGAACTAGAAGGAAATTAATTCAGAAAGAGTAATAGAGTGATGAAGTCTACTGATTGCACTCTTTAAACTTTGAATCATCCTAAAATGTGGGACATGCCTAAGATTTTAAACTTAAATGGGAAATCTATTTGATCTGTGATAAATGAGGCTTCAAAAATTCCTAACATTTGAAATGTTACAATGAAAAACCATTTGGTAAGAATTTATGTTGTTTTGTTATACTATTTATTTAAAAACTCCTGTTGAAAATATAGTTAGCTTTTAGAACATTTAGCAATACACATTTCCCAGACTGAACAAGACATCCCTAGTCAAAATTATACCTAGAGTTCCCACTCATGGACTCATAGAGCCAAAGTGAAGTAGTTTCATCAGGTCCACTGAATAGCCCTCTTATGGGAAATTTGGCACTGTTTGGTTTTATGCAATGTAACCCTGTAGAATGACCATATCATTATTATTAGCTACTTGTGTACCACATGATCACACAAATAAGCTTGAATACACAGAGGCACATGTGCAATATATTATACCTTGCAGGTATTTCAAAACGTAGGATGTCTTGAACAATGGAGAGCATATATTTATTCATTTCTTGTGGAAGCTCCCCAATAGAGAGCAGGATGTTCTTGACTTCCATGTACGATGGATTGTTATTTAAAATAATAGCAGCTGCAGTAGTGCGCACAGTCTTTTCATGAACTTTATGGTTTTGGTGGTATATTCTGTTCAAGGTCTTCTTCACCTGTTTGCAAGATGTTCAAACTTAGTTCACATCCAGATTTTTAAAATGGATATTTCAGCAGGAAAAGTGAGTGTTCATAAAAATATACATGTGTTACTATATTTCCCAGGTTTCTTTGTGATTTGGTGGGGGATATGTGACTAGTTCTGGCTAATGGGCCATGAGCAGAATCTATGTGAGTCACTTCTAGGCTGAGGCCGTTAAGAGCTGGTATGCTTTCTCCATCTCTTTCTTCTATGACTAGTGAACTTCAGACCACGTATTTCCTTATTCACATTAGGCATAGCATGAGAAATAAACTTTTAATAAACTGCTGAGATTTTTGAGGGACATTTGTTATTGCAGCATAACCTGGTGTTACCTAACTAATACAAAATTTTAAGGCTACTACATGGCAATGGGGCTCTGGAGAGAGGTAGTTATATGAAGTTTTCTTACAATGAAGTACCTCACAATCTTCCCATCTCTCTCTTTTTTAATTAAGAGACTTTTTAAAGGGCAGTTTTAGGTTCACAGCAAAATTGAGTGGAAAGTACAGAGAGTTCCCACACAGCTTCTAACCCTACACACACGCAATCTCCCCTTCTATCAACAACCTGCACTTCAGTGGTACATCTCTTACATTCAATAACCCTACCTGGCTCTTCATTATTATCCAAAGTCTGTAGATTACATTAGGATCCTCTTGTTTTCTAAACAAAATATTAACATCAAAGCAAATGTGCCAAAATAATGGCATTTCATAGCAACAAGTAATTTCATTGATTATTAGAACTGCCTAACGACATGCAATGTGTAAGAATCTATACTAAGCATTTACAAATACTTCTTTAATTCCATTTTCCTTTATTTTTTACTAACTCCCTCAAATCTTGGCTTTGCTCTCAGATATGTAGATATCAAATAAGTCACATAAGAGCAAACAACCAGGGAATGACAGAGCCAGAGTTTACATGTAGGTCTGTCTTTCTCAAAAGCCTATACCCCTAACCATTATGATTTGCAGCCACCAACTTCAACACAAAACTGGTGGGAAGGTGCTTAGCTACAAACTGGAAACACCATTCTTGGCAGATGGTTTATCTTGAGATTTATACACATTCTCTGCCCTAACAAAAGTTTAATTTAGATGGCTTCCTGAAAAATGTAGTTGTAATGACAAAGTTATACTTGAACCAGGATATTTCAGTATTGAAAAATGTAACAGCATCTTAAAACTTATAAAAGTAAATATATTTCAAAAAAGAATTTGTTTCTTAAAATAAGAGAATATGCTTCAATATTTATGCTTCTGGATATAGAACGTTATCCTATAAGGATATTTAGAATAGCCTCAAATGCAATTTAAGAGTTATTTTTAAGCAGGAGAAAGACTATTTGGGGAAAATATAGAATGACTTGAGAGGAATTTGCATTTGACTCATATTCAGACATGCTTTTTTTCCTTCTGTTCACGTTGCAAATATTCTTGGAGATTTTACCTCATCAGTTATGAAAGGGAGATCATATCTCTGGAGAGTAGTGGTAGCGAGGTGGCTGATGTGCCCTTCTCCTGCTTCTGCATACTTCAGAAGAAGTGGGATGCCTTCTGGAAGCAGGGCATTCTTCAGAGCCAGCAGATACATTGTAGTATCCTCTTTTTTCCCTGCTTTTTCAAGTCCTCCCAGTATTAACTTCTTGGCTTCCACTACTGCCTGAAAAATAATATACCTTAGATGTATGCATGACCATACATTGAAGAAGACTTGGACAAGACTGGATTTATTCTTGGGTCCAAGAAAGCAACCTAAAGTTTTACAAAGTTTTGCATTGGTTGCTTGACTAAGGCACACATGGAATAAAAGCAAACAAGTAAAACCTGATAAAGATATTGTGCTTTTCAAAAAATACATATACTAATATATTATTAAGAAGCAATGAGTATTATCAATAATGGGCATATTTAGTTTTGAACATATTTGGAATATATAAGGCCACTTTTTAATTTCATTGTGATTGATTACTCATAACAACTGCTCGTTCGCTGAATTTCTGAAGCAACAATTAGAACCTTAGTGTCACTATACACCTTTCCTTAAGTAAGAACTTGGGTGAGACGTCTTAGAGCTCGACCACAAGGTCTGGCTCTAAATGTTTTAAAAGTGCTTGTTTGCACTTAATTCCAGATTTAATTAATGCTGCAATACAGTTCAAAATATATTTAAGTACCTTCTATGAGGTAGGTACTTTGCTAGGTATTTTTCAAATATGTTCTATAATCAGAAAAGGCCTTTTGTCCTAGTCTGAAAAAAAGAGGGATTGAGTGTGAGTTAATAGTTTAATGGGAAAGCAAATTAGAACATCTGGGTTCTGGTATTACATTTGCCACTACATGTGTTTTAGAGGCTTCAGTTTCAAGTTTAAAATAAAGATTCTTTGGATGACAGAGCCTAGGCTGAAAATTAAAAAATAAAAATAAAGGTTTTAAGATCTAATTCATCCACAGGATTCATAACCTCTGAAATTAGGCTGCAGGCACACACACACACACACACACACACACACACAGAGGGTTGAGAAGAAGGAATGATATGAGTGAGAGTAGAGGAGAAGTATTAACCAAAGACTCCCAATAGAAGATGCTAAACATCACACTTAATCAGAGAAGTGACATTTCTCAACAATCAAACTGGCAAAAAATTCAAAAGTTTGCTAACATATTTTGTAGGTGAGACTACAGAGGAATAGGCCTTTTCAGAAATTGCTGATGAAAGCCTAAAATGGTACAATTCCTATAGAAGATAATGTGACAAAAACCAACAGAACTGCTTTTTGACCAGCAACTCTATCCCTGAAGCTACATCTCAACAATAGCAAAAATCTGTGCCTAAGATTATTCACTTTGGCATTATTTGTAATAGCAAAATAGTGGAGGCCACTTACGTGACCATATATAGGAGATGTTAAATAAAACTTAGTCCATAGACACAATGGAGTACTAGGTAGTTGTTAAAAGGAATGAAAAACATCTCTATGAAGGGAATATTTTCATGATATATTCTTAAGTGGAAAATGTAAGATACAAAAAGAGTATGTACAGAATGATATATTTTGTGCAAAAAAAGTATGTAAGTGTGTGAACATATTTTAACTGTTGCAAAAATAAAGAGAAAACAATTTTAAAACCAGTGATTTTGTTTACCTAGAGGAAGTAGGTGAGATTGGGGGAAAAGGATAGAGAAGCAAATGAGACCTCTTTGATAATACTTTTGAAACACAGTTTTGCCTTTTAAAGCACATTACTGCTTCACATATTCAAGAAGTAAAATTCAATCAACAGGACAAAAAGCTATCAAAATTCAATTTAACCAGAAACAAATGAGACTTAATGCCCATCAACTTGATAATATGGTTGAATAAAAGAGAGAAAAAAAGAATTATTCTCAGCAACTTTTTAGCATAGAACCTTGTGTACACATGACGAAATATATTCTAAGGACAAAAAGAACTATAAGAAAGTCTTGATTGTGCACTTGTCTAGCTGCCATTCAAACTGTCATAGGACAGTAGCTTTCATGCTAGCAAGTGCTGGAAGGCTATAGAACTACATAGAATGGCAGGTACCTTTTGGACAGTATACATATAGTGTGCCCAGTAGCTACCTTAAACTTGTGCTTATTTAATAGAATGCATACTTTTCTTTCTTTCCTTTTGCATATCTTTGATTTGCGCAAAAGGCAGATGAGTGTTCCACAGCAGAAAATTCAAAAGAAAAATTGAACATTTACTACAGTTGTTCTGTAGTAAACTTACTACAGCCATATCTCATCATCCTCAAAGATGAAAAAAAGAAGTTTGCTCAAAAACATTCACAAAATTGAATGCCCGTAATAGCAAATGGCTTGCAGCTACCTTCAAGGTAATTTTAAAGCTGTGATGAGAACCAGATTGTCCATTATAATAAGAACTTTGACTATGATCCTTTTCTCTGTTTCTTTATGCTACATGACTTTCCTAGGTAACCTCATTCTCTTTCAAGGTTTCTGTAACTCTCTATTTCTAACCCTAATGTCTCTCCCGAGCTGCAGGTGAATGTGGATATCTCAACCTGGTGGACAACTGAACCTGGTATTGGACAACTGAACCTGATGACCCAAAGGATTTCGAACTTAACCTGGCCAAGCAAACTAATAGCTCTGCTCTCCTCCCACCCGCAAGCCAGGCTGTATAAACCTTACTTCAGTGGTTGGCATCACCACACACCTGATATCCTCACCTAAAAGCTTTAGAGTCACCTGGATTCTTATGTTTTTCTCATTTCCCACATATTATCGGTCACTAAATAAAATGGTCCTTGAGTCTATCTCCTCTCACTCACCTGCCCCAACATTAATTCAGACCTTTACTAATTCTTGCCTAGGTTATTGCAAATGCTTCCAGTCAGATCTCACTAACACTAATCCAGTAAACAATCAGTCCACACAACATCTTGCTTCTTTCTTAATAAAACGTCTGTCATTCGCCTGCCTAAAGATTTAACTGGTCTCTTCTTTCTGTAGAATGAAGGCCAGGCTCCTTTACTTGTTATTAATAAAGATCCAGCTCACCTCCCACTTCTCTTCCCATCTCTCCTGTGTCTCCACCCTCAGTTGTCTGTCCCCAGAAACATATGTATTTTATGTTTCATATAAAATATGAACCACAGAATCTCTCACTGTTCCCAAGCATACCAGGCTCATTTTGACTTTTGGCCTTTTCATACATTGTTGTATGTCTCCTAGAATGTCCTTTATTCCATACTTTGACCTCTTCACTTGAAAACCTCTTCTAGACCAAGTGCAAAAAATTGTTATTTTGGTGAAAATGTCTCTGGCACACTCAAACAGAAATGTTGCTGCATCTTCTGTATTGTCTGAACACTTTGTTTATATTGTTTATATTTGATAAACAGACTAGGAGCTCTTTGAGGATGGTAGAATATTTTATGCATCTTTATATCTAAGGATTAGCATCATACCTAGCAAAGAGTAGATGCTCATTAAATACTGCTGAATAGATCTTTTGACATGTGGGTTTTACCTAGGCCAAGATATTTAATACACAAATAGCTGAAGTAAATCAGCTACTCAAATAATTACGGAAATTAAAAAATATAAGAAGTCATGGTTCCCTAGTATATAAGTCTGATTTCTGCCAGAACTTAGTAAGTTAATACTCAAACCTTTTCAATACTACTGTTTTTTAGTGATCTTTTTCATACTTAATGTACCTTCTAGTTTTGGCTTGCCTCTTTTGGAACAATTTGGTTTCAAGAACATTTCCCTGCTATTTTTAATAGCAAGCCCTTAGTAAGCAAAATAATACATAATGCTGTCTGAAGTAGAAAAAATGCTGACTGGACACTGGCTGTATAATGTAGACAGAAAAAAGACTGTTTTTAAAAAAATATATTTAGCATCTTTATTTGCATTATAGAAAGATGAGCTGTATTAGACATTAATCTATTCTGGTTTTCCATATTTAATTATACTTAAAAAGTGTTTTTGCTTTATTCTTTTTAGTAAGAAAGATGTGAAAATTGATAGTCCACTGAGGCAAGTGGAAAAGCTTTAGGTAAATGAAATTGAAAATAAGATATAAAATTCTCTGTAACTAAATTCCTACTATTAAAACTTGAAAGTGCAAACCACACTTATTATAAACAAAGTTCTGCTCTAGGAGATGGCCTTAGAATCTAACATTTTTTCTGAAACAGGAAGTATATCATACAAACCATTTAAAACTGAGTACATAGTGGGCACTCAATAAAGTATGTGGGTAGGGAGATTATTGTACTATTCACTTTTTAGCAAGTCTTATACTAAGTATTATCTATGTACCAGAAACTGGCAAGCAAAAACAGAGATTCATTTCTTCGTGGAACTTACATTCTAGTGATATAGAAAGATAAAATAAACATAATAAACAACTGAATTGTAACATGTCAGATGTCAAAAATTGCTATGCAAATAAGGTAAGTCGAATAAAGAGAATTAGGAGTGCCAACAGCAGGCAGCATGGTGAGTATCCAATAGGACGATGGTGTAGAATGATATAATACATGAGATTGGATTTGCACTTACTTTGAGTTTGCAGCCTTCATTCTGACACAACTTTCTGACAAGTGCCCCAATGATGATCATAACAGTTTCTCTGATGTCATTGCTCCCAATAGAACCTTTGAACTTACTCTATTAACCAAACAGGGATAAAACAGGTTACCAAGACATTTGAATATTTCCAAGGAACACTTAGTTAAATAAAAAAGTAACCAATACATACTTGAGAAGGTATTTTTATGTTTCTAGATTGTAAACTCAGAATTTTGCTTCTGAGACACTTACACTTTTGCTATCTAGCTTTGAACTGAAGAGTTAATTCCTTTTCAGGGATTTTTAAACCTGCAGTATAGGGAATTCTTAACGCTGGGGGTTTATGGATTGGATTCATTGGGTCAGTGAACAACAACAAAAAAAGGGGGTTGTAAAATTTTACGTATGAGTAAAAAGGGGATTCATCACTTTTATCAGAATCTCCATGGGTACATTTTCCAAAAGGATTATGAACTATTCCACTCAACAACAGGTAGACAAGTGCACTTAAAAAGAAAACAATCTTGGACCCAAGAGAAGTCTAATTTTTGTTTTCAACATTAATCTTTAACAGCAGAAGAATTGTATCTCTTCAGTGCAGGCTTATTAAATATGAGAATTTTTGAAGCTAAAACAAATCTTTTAAAATTGATTCCTGAAGCATAACTAGACTTCTCCCTGCTGAAATTCTGTCATATGCTATATAACATGATAGGTGAACACAATCTTTAAATTTCCATTTAGTTTACACTATTTAGTGAAATTGCAAAGAAGGCACTAAGTGAAATAGTTTATTGTACCTTTAATAATTAGTGGATAGAAAATAACCCAATTTGCATATGAATACTCAGAAGTCTCTAGTTGATAGCCTTCATTCTGTTCTAAGAAACCTTTAATTACTGTTTATATTCTTAAGAAATTTTATAGGAGCTAAGGGCCTTTATTTTCTCAGTGTCTATTTGACTTACAATGAGGGCTCGCAGGAGTTCTTCATTGGGATGAGAGGCAAATCCACAGGCATAGAGAAACCTCTCCTGGAGAATAACGCTACTGTCACTTTTGAAATCCAAAAAGTCCAAAATGGCTTCTAATGAGTCTGAGGTCTGAGCAGATGTGACAGCATCTACCAGCTGAGGTCTATTAGAAAAAAAGGCATAATCATGGATATCAATGTTTAGGGTAAGGAATACTTAAAAATCTCTGCCACTCACAGACTCTCTATTGGCTTGAAAAGACTTTTTTTTCATTTAAACAAATGAAAAAATGATTAAGACTTTCTCAAAAATACCCCTTCCCATTTTAATTTTCTCCCTTAATGCCTTTCTCTCTTACTCGAACAATGTATACTCGAACAAAATATACAAACTAATTTTACCATATTAACTAATCCAAGTATAATTTGAAGATTTGTAAATAAAAATTACATAAATACAATTCTAAATTAAGTTCTAATTCTTCCCTGTATAAGTAATGTATAAAAGCTATGGGTCCCCAAATTTATTCTCTTTCTTTAATTAGCTTTGCAAATGCACATATTTCACAAGCGCCTAATTGAACTAAAGTAGTATTGTTTGATGGAAAGATAAAAATTCCTTTTAACCTTATATGCAAGGGGAAAGGCTTTGCTCTGTTTAAAAATAAAAAACATCATGGTATAGTTCTATGTTCAACCACAATGACTATGTGTGAGCAGAATGGAACCCCTACAGGAAAACTCTAATTACATATTATAGTCATCAAAAATTTTTGGTTTTTGAGCCTGGGAAGGTAACATTTCTGAAAGTAATTGTCATACTAATGAACACATGTATGTAAATATTACATACTACATCTATATAAACACACCAGACATGTGACGTGTGCTTAGTAGTTTATACTTTTAAAAAATAATATGCTTGTAGTATTTTGACCCTAACAAAAACCTAATGAATTAAGCTTTAAGTTCTTTATCTGTAAAATGAAACTTAAGTAGTATTTACCTCAGGATTGTTAGGGGGATTAAATTGTGTTATCCATGTAAAACATTCAGAAGAGTGCTTGACATATAGTAAGTGATTGATAAATATTAGCTGTTATTAATACCATGCCTTTAATATTAATATACCCCTTTACATGCTAGGAAATAGACTCAGATATACCTAGTCATTTGTTCAAGGACACATAGCTGGTAAATGGCATTGCTTGGATTGAAACCTAGGTTTTTCTCACTCTGGAGTCCATGGTTTCTTAATTACATTAGTGTTTCTCAAAGCTTTTTCCATGTAACACTAGTCCTACAAAATGCTTTAAGAAAAGAGATTATCAAGGTCATATATTTTAGAAAATATACAAGAAAACTTATCAGAATATTGTCTGATCAAAGATACTAAAAATTTCTGCAACAGAGAAAAATTAACTTGGTTTCATCCAGAGGTTTGCAAACTGAGTTGCTCACAGAATCTTTTCCTTTTTGCATACCCGTTAACTTCCTACAAATTAAAGGATACAAAATACAGGCTCTTCGGGAAATGTTACATTCCACCACCCTGCCTCTCACTATCCTAAAATAAGTAGAATTATTATCCCTATTTTACAGATGTTGAAAGTGAGGCTCAGAGAAACTAAATATAAAAGACTTCCTTGGCCAGGTGCAGTGGCTTATGCCTGAATCCCAGCACTTTGGGAGGCCAAGGCTGGTAGATCACCTGAAGTTGGGAGTTCAAGACCAGCCCGACCAACATGGAGAGAAACCACGTCTCTACTAAAAATACACAATTAGCTGGGTGTGGTGGCGCATGCCTGTAATCCCAGCTACTCAGGAAGCTGAGGCATGAGAATCACTTGAACCTGGAAGGCAGAAGTTGCAGTGAGCCAAGATAGTGCCATTGCACTCCAGCCTGGGCAACAAGAGCAAAACTCAGTCTCAAAAAAAAAAAAAAAAAAAAAAAGACTTCCTTAAAGGATATACTGCTATTGGAGGTCAGAATTTAAACTAGATTTTCTGATTTTAGTTAATCCTAGTATCCTTTCTATTACACTATATCATACGTGTGTTGCATGTTATATGATTCGATATTGTATAAATAATCTGATTTAGAAAATACGTTACACAGTCCTTCAAATTATGCTGCTTTAAAATTTTTAGGATACAGATAATGCTGAGATTTAGTATAATCTCTATGCTAACTACCTACCTAATTATTCCACTTTTATTTTCAGTAAATTTGGCTTTTATGTTAAGACAATGCCTATGTACTTTCAGAATAGTGAAATGTTACAAAATAACAGAATGATTCCATGTTACAAAATAAAAATACATTGTATTTAGAAACAAATGCAATGTTTTTGGGAAAGAAGTCAACTCTGTTTATTACACATGTAGAATGGATCATAGTTTTACCAAATATTAAATAATGTGTGGATTTATTTTCTCCAGATTCTTTTCACTATTTGCCTCAGTTCTCAATTTTGTACAGAAAACATAGTTTCAACTGACTCTTTAGTGAAATCACATTTTCAGCTGAAGAAGTCAAACCTTTTTTGTTGTTGTTTTTAAAATCAACTCAAATCTGTTCAGGTGTCAATTAACAGCATGAGGAGCACAATTTCAAAAACAGCGAAGCAGCACATGTGACACGGTGTCACTACCAAGCCCTGCTTTCACCTGTCTATGCACCAATCTAGTCCTAATTTAAACTCATAAACACATCTACATGTTCATCCCAAGTCCCTGCTGAAAATCTGCTATTGTATTTCTGGTCAAGTGACCATTAAATTACTGCACGGTGGCATAACTGTTCAGTGAAAATGTAGTACAACAAAATAATTGTTTTGGAGGTGGGGCAGTTGGTTTAAAAGGGATCTTTCTTGCTTCACAAAACCAACAATCCAGAAATGTTTCTGACAGACAACCCCACACAAATGTTGGGGAACTTACAATACTTCCTTGCTTTCTGTCTTTAGGATTTGAAGGATCTCTTCTTTCTTCGCAGTCCTGAGGTGCTGAACGAAGGCGAGGAAGTTTCTGACAGCCTCAGCCTTGGAGAGGTTGTCAGGCTGCAGGTATTTCCTGGTGGACTGCCAGTGCTCCAAGAGCTGCAAAACATAGCTGCAGGCTCATACCCCACTCATAACTGTGAATGTCCACGTTTACAAAGGCTGTTCTCCAAAGAATAAAATGTCCCTTGTGTCTGAAGCAAAAGCAGCTTTTTGTACCTTACTTCAAGATACCTGATAGTTCCCTACCCATATCACACCCCTGGGACTTCCACTTACTTTGCATACCATTCCTCTATAGGAGGACCGTTTTTGTCTCAAGCTAAATATTCATATTTAGCTTGAAGAGGCTGGGGCAAAAATTAACTGGTTTCTGGGTATATAGGTTACTTCATGGCTACACCAAGGGAATTGTATCTGAGGACAGGCTTTGACTACCATAATGCAATTTAAATTGTGTAGAATTTTAATTAACAGCAAAATATTCCAGAGTTAAAATAATTAGAACTGCTGAAGAATTGCTTCAGATTTCTCATTTACCTACACCTCACTGAAAGTCAGTTTTCCTGTGAGCTCCCTATTCTATCTCTTTATTGTTTTCTTTGTATGAAATTCAATGTTTTGCTATTGCTAAGGTCCAAATTATTCATTGCTTATATCTATGTTTTGTAGAGTAGCATTTAGATAAAGGTAATTCTTACACACTCTAAGTTATTCTATTGCGGTTTTAAAAAATAGTATTAGGTTGTTGCAAAAGTAATGGCAAAAACTGTAATTACTGTTGCAGCAACTTAATAAATAGTTCTAATTAATGGCATTTCTTGGCTTTGAAACAAACTGAATAACTTATTTTTCATACTTTATTACTTTCCCCTCTAGTTTTATGAAATCCTATCAGTGACCTCTAACTCTTTAACTCTGTAGCAATCAACTTGCTGCCAGTTTTTAAATTATTCATTACTTCTAATCAGCAATAGATATTTATTTTTCTCTTTTTCAAGTCCCTTTTAGCTATCTAATCTTAAGAGAATATTCCAAGTGAAATTCCAGCTGTACTTAGCTAAAAATTTACTGGGTGGTTTCTGAAGGCAGAGAGCATATCAATATGAATTCAAGTGTTTTGTTTTTGTTTTGCTTTAAAGAGCTGCAATAGGATTTACAAAAGCAAATTCCTCAATGACATAAATAAGTCCTTTTCTACAATAATTAAGAAATAATTATCAAAAATCTTATATGGCTCATGTTTAATATCTATGGGAGAGAAATTAATAGTGCAGAGCTAAGAAAAGATTGGTTTCACTAACCACTTTCCTAATTACCATCTCATACAACATTAGAAAATTATATTAGAACATTAAATGACATATGAAAAAAAAACGGGTAAAAGAAGTAACAATGTTTGAAAATGATGATTTTGTGTTTTAAAATGTTTCATTTTTTCCTCTAACTCAATTTCAGAAACTAACAAGGAATTACTGTCTTGTACTTTAAGCGAATTATGGTATTACATCTTGATGATTTCACTTTGCTGAACACCAGTAATATAGAAGGAAAGAGCATCTCCCTATAGCTACATACAGAGCATGAAACCAAGGTTTTGCTCTTCTGACAAGAGATTAAAGATAAGGAAATGCTGAATGGTAAGTCATTTCTCTGTCTATCGTAACTGATTCATGCAATAAAATGAAAATTTTCTTTGTTGGATTAAAAGTGTTACAAGATAATCTACACTTTGCCCTGGGGATGAGATATCGCATTTCTGACAGTAATTATAGGGGAAATTGGGGTAAAGATGTGCTTCCTAATTTAGGCAATGATCCTAGTATTCTTTTTCAGTCCTCGCAGCAATATTCAAAGCACTGAGTCCAGTAAAGTAAGTTATCTGTGGACATATCACTATTATGTGACAGAACTTTCAGGGTTCAGCCTTTGTCCACGTTCTTGATATCATATGCTTCCCCCTAATTCATTAAGCCCTCTATCCTCCCTGAATTCTAGATGTGACTTATTAAAGGCTGTCCTTGAGTTATAAAGCTTTTTGAGAGAAATGAATGGTAACTATTCGTTAATTATTGATATATCATGCACCATCTCAGGTGCATATTGTGAGACGGCTGTCATCACAACTCTGTGGTAGCTGGTAGTTTTTTAGAAACTTTCTTCATTAAATGAACTGATGTTTTCACTGGAGACAAAAGGAAAACAGAGTCTGATGTCATGATTATTCCCATATTTGTTCGCACTTACAGAAGGACATCCTTTACACTGGCTCTGGAAGATCTGCCCCACAATGGGAATGGCTGTGTACTTTGAATCGACTGCTTTGACCATGGCTGTAACTTGCTTTCCAGACATCAGTCTTGGGCCTGCTTCGGTCGTCTTCAGCTCTAATTTCTGCCTGCATAACACCAAAGGGAAATACTACATTATAATCATTCTTTTGAGTGAACAAGATACTAATTGCCATTCTTTTGTCAAACAAGACATTAATTTATTCAAGTTGTATATAGCCATGTCTTTCAAACTGTGGTATCTCCAGAGGTAGCGGAAAGCTCATAAGGAAGTCTTTCTAGAGCTACAATTGTATTAGAAGATTTGAAAGTTTAAGTTTGGATTTTCAAAATATTATGTCAAGAGTATACAGGGAAGAAAATTTGCCTGGATGCTGAATAAGATCTGAGATGACAGCTCTTTTGAATTTAGCCTAGCTTTCTGAAAATGATATCGTCAATACAAACGTGTTACTTATTAACCATGACAGCTAGAAAAGCTTATTTTCCAAAAATAGTCTCACTATATTTTTGTCTGAAATACTCTTCCAGAACCTGTCTGTCATCAAAAGGTAGGGCCTACATCCCTCTCCTTGAACCTGGGTAGGACTCTGACTGCCCCAACTAATAGAGGAGACTGGAAGTAACATGTGATATCTAAGGCTATGTCTTAAAAGAGAACTCAGCTTTTTTCTGGCACACTATCAGAACATGTGCTTCAGAGTCTTAAGCTGCCACAGAGGAAGTCTGGCTATGTGAAGCTGCCATGCTGAGAGGCCACAGAGAAATATAGAGAATTGCACAAGGAGCCTCAGTTGTTTGAGTCTTTCCAGCCCAAGCACCAGATACATGGGGAAACAACCTTTGAATAGTTTCAGCTCTAGCCAGTAACTATCTGCAACTACATAATAGATGCCTAGCAAGGCCAAGGCAGGCCTGCAAATTATGTCAGAGAAAAATACAACGATTGTTGCATTTTATACCACTAAATCTGGGTGGTTTGTTACATAGCAATGGAAATCTCATATGCCTGATAAGTAATGTAAAATACTTATTTTATATGAAAAGATAAGAAAACACTATTGATATACCAGTAGTATAAGAAGTAGAATGCAAAATCCTACTCCAGATGAGACTTCTATAAAACTTCAAGCATTTTAATGAGGTACTTTTTACTAAGATTTTGCATCCATTTGGTGCTAATATTAGAACTACTCCAGAGAAATGTTTTGAGAGGCAATAGCATAAGGTATAATACATTCACTGCTAGAAAACAATGTTTTCTGAATTAAAATCTGATAATAACAGAAACTCTTAGATTTAAAATTCTAGTTCTTAACCCTGGAAGAACAATCCTGTCCAGAGAAATAGTCTTCAATTGAAAAATAGGTCTAAATATTTAAGTTGCATATGTCACATCAAAAATTTTGCCGCATCTCTTTACTATGGAAGTTTCTATGCTTTTTAACAACAACGTTGTTTTTAAAAAAACTCTTAAGAGAAAAATTACAAATGATACCGCTTTTTAACCTTAACATTAAAAACATTTGACAAAGAAATTAGAAAACGATCTAGAATGAATCAAGTATTTAGTCTTTTTAAAACTTAAATTCTATTCAATAAATAATTGATTTTTAATAAAATTTCATTTAAAAAGTAATTATTTACCACATGGCATGAATTACTATAGATGATGTAATAAATAAAGATGAACAAGATATAATCGCTGTTTTCAAGGAGCTTACAGTTGAAATGGGAAAGCATAATAAACACAGTCATGTGCTGCATAAGGATGTTTTGGTCAATAACGGACCCATGTATGAAGGCGGTCCCATGAGACTATGAAGCAGAAACATTCCTCTTGCCTAGTGACATCACAGCTGTCCTATGATCATAGTGCAAAGAATTACTCACGTTTCTGGTGATGCTGGTGGAAACATACCTACTGTGCTACCGTTAAATAAAAGTATAGCACATGCAGTTACTTACACTACACAGTATTTGATAATCATGATAACTGATTATTACTGATTTATGTATTTATTATACCATACATTTTATTATTATTTTAGAGTACATTCCTTCTACTTATTAAAAATATTAACTGTAAAACAGCCTCAGGCAGGTCCTTCCGGAGGTATTTCAGAAGAAACCATTGTTATCATAGGAGGTGACAGAGCCATGTGTGTTACTGCACCTGAAGACCTTCCAGTGAAACAAGATGTGCAGGTTGTAGGTTCCTTTCACTGGAGGAAAACAGTGATACTGATGATACTGACCTTGTGTAGGCCTAGGCTAACATATATGTTTATGTCTTAATTTTTAACAAGAAAATTTTAAAAAGTAAAAAATAAAACATTTTAAAAATAGAAAAAAGCTTATAGAATAAGGACTTAAAGAAAAAATATTTTTGTACATCTGTATGACTTCTACAGAGAAGTCAAAAAGCTAACAAAAATTAAAAAGTTTTTAAAGTAAAAAAGTTACAGTAAGCTAAAGTTAATTTATGATTGAGGAAAAATGATTCTTAGAAATTCAGTGTAGCATAAGTGTACAGTGTTTATAAAGTCTACAGCAATGTACAGTGATGTCCTCGTCTATCACATTCACTCACTGCTCCTTTGGTGATTCACGCAGAGCAACTTTCAGCCCTGCAAATTTCATTTATGTACCTGCTAAGGAATAAAGGTACAACTATACAGTATCTTTTATACTGTACTTTTTTTGCTGACTTTATCTATGTTTAGATACATAAAAACTTACCATTGTGTTTAATTATCTACAGTATGCACTACAGCAATATGCTATACAGGTTTGTAGCTTAGGAGCAATAGGCTATAACATATAATGTAGGCTAGGCCATCTGTGTTTGTGTATGTACACTCTATGATGTTTGCACAATGATGAAATTGCCTAACAATGCATTTCTCAGAACTTATTCCCATTGTTAAGCAATGCATGACTGTGTATACACACACACACACACACACAGATCAATTTACAAATCAAGTTTAACAATATAACAAAGAATAGCAAAGAAAATAAAAATTTTAGCATTATCTTACTTTGATACTATTTTCCCTGTAATGGTTCGTAGGAAATTCAGCCCCAAAGCATGTATTTCTTCTGCAAGCACAGCTATAACAAAGCTGTCTTCTATCTTATAGGTAGTGACAGATGTAGCTTTTGAGCTGACACCCAAGACCTAAATGAATAAATAGCCATCTTTATAACAAGTAATCATCTTTTAAATTATCGAATCAAGTCAAATAGCAAACTATCTTTCAGTCTACAAAAGACCTTCCCCATTACATCCATCCCTTATCACCAATACTTACAACATATTTAAATGAGTCTATTCATTTCATTTAGGTGAATTTACAGCCTAAACTAAAAATTATGTTTCAAAATTATATTTCTACTTTATTCTCCTATCATATTAAATTAATCTCTACAAAATGTAATTATTTGAATGCCTCAAAGAAAGTGACATCTATCATACCTGATTTGGGGTCGTAAATCCAGACCTCTCTATTTTGCATGAATCCAAAGCCTTAATTTTGATCACTTTGTCTTGATGAGCCTGGTAGGTCACTTTGCAATTTCCAGAGATATCTACCTAAAAAGAAAGGCAAGGGCATAATGCTTAGGATTCCTTCTGGGCCATTGGAATTCTAATGAGATGTGGCTTGAAAACTGAGGTCTCTAATATGCCATAAGGGATGCTTTTTTCTTCCCCAGGATGATAAGATACAAAGACAGGAACGAGGTTTCCAGTAGTTCATTGATTCCTTCCTATTCTCTTTGGTTGAGTCTTACTAGTGCCTTCTCATGTTTTTCAGGAATAATGTGGGATTTCCTACTTCTCTCTAAATCCAATTAGAATTAGACAAATGGCCTGGTAATAATTGAAACCTTTGATAAATGGGTAATTCTGTGGCAAGGAAGTTGATTGTTAATGTTGTATCTAAATTCTCTCTCTCTGTCTCTCTCTCTCTCTCTGTGTGTGTGTGTGTGTGTGTGTGTGTGTGTGTGTGTGTGTATAACTTCTACTAGCTGAGTATGATTAGAAATTCTTAAAATCCTATGGGATTAACTCAAATCATTATTAGCTACATCATCAGTTTGAGTTTAGGCAAATGTATCCCAATGCAGGCTCTGTCTAGCCTCTCTAAGCTTTTTCCTGGGGCCTCTGCCAGCATCACAGAGGCAGAAGTCTCTTTTCTAGTAAGCTAACCAATATTCTTTTGGTCTGGCCCTACCATCATATTTTTCACACATTTATGGGCTTGTTGAATTCAGACTAAGAAACTTGGACTCCATTCAGCCTTGACTCCAGGTGAGATACTGGAAGATCCACCTAACTTCTCTAGTTTCTTCTTTTGTAAAATGAGCAATGCTTGTAAAGACCAGTTGTTCCCCACATTGAAAATGCATCCAAATAATCCAGGAAAGCTATTAAAATATAGATGTTGGGCCAAGCACAGTGGCTCACACCTGTAATTCCAGCACTTTGGGAGGCCAAGGTGGGTGGGTCATCCAAGGTCAGGAGTTCAAGGCCAGCCTGGCCAACATGCTGAAACCCTGTCTCTACTAAAAATACAAAAATTAGCTGGGTGTGGTGGCGCATGCCTGTCATCCCAGCTACTTGGGAAGCTGAGGCAGGAGAATTGCTTGAACCTGGGAGGTGGAGGTTGCAGTGAGCTGAGATTGCACCACTGCATTCCAGCCTGGGCCACAGAGTGAGACTTCATCTCAAAATATACATATATACAGATGTTTGGGTCATCCCTGTTCTACTGAATCAGAATCTCTGGGATGAATATAGGGAATCTATATTTGTAACAAGCCCCTCTATGGTACAGTGATGTCTGGGAACCACTGGAAGGATCCCCACTAAGTTCCTTTAGTATGAATAATTCTAATTCTCTCTATCTTGTAATTGATTAACAAAACACTGGGGTAAATGGCAATTGTTTCACATGTAAATGAGACTTTACTACACAACTCACCTTTTCTGAGCATTACTTTATTAGTAACTCTACTGAAGTTTTATAAGTAGAAATCTTTACAAATTTTATTGAGATGCTGAATTTTTAATAATATTGGTAAGTACCTCATTGGTGGTTCCAGAGCTTAACTGTGTCTGAAATAGGCTAGCCAGGCCTCTCTTGATATTTTCTATGGCCACTGGCTCATTTTTATATGAGTAGAAATCTTTGACCTGGTAGGGAAAGGGAAACAGAAAAAACATAAATGAAGCAAAAATGCACCATTTATCAGATTAGTTGAATAAGTGTCAGGCAAGGTCAGATCCTTACCTGTATAAATCCTGGAAGAGATCTGACACTCCAATTCTGCAATTTCTGTTTTGTGAAAAGAAGCTACTTAAATCTCTACGACCACGAGAATATGAAATTTAGGGAGATTGATAATGAAGGCTCTGTGCACAATGGGTACAGCACCAGGAAAGAGCACTGATATAGGCTGGGAGCCTCATGAAAACAAGGATTTCCAAAGGAAGAGAAATGATAAACATTCTGTTTGAAGATGTCACCATGTTCTCTACCTGTAACCAAACTTGAAACAAAAAATTATATATATATATATATACACATACATACAGAAGGTTGGAAAATTTGAGGCTGAGATTGCGACTGCTGCATATCCTGCCCCAGGCACTGCTTTGAGGTTCCCATCAGAAGGCAGAGAAAGGAGGTTGAAACAAGGAGGGTGACTGTGATTTGGCAGGAATAGTAAACCACTTAGCTTTGTTTTATCACCCTTGATATTTATAGGCAGAGAGATGATAACAGTGTCTTATGCCATTTTGATCATTTAGCTCATGTTTTAAAAATAAGGATAAAATTACAAAGTGAATTTTCTGGAAAGTAGCTTCTTGGTTTTCACCCTGTAGACTTCAAATGCATCACACAATTTAGAAATAGAGAATAGATTTGTGCCCCCTGTAAAAATTCCTAAGGTCTATAATAATTATAGCTGAGCACTTCTACCAAAAATATCCTGAATGCCTTCCTATTACTTTTTAAAACCAACCATACTTTCTCAAGTAAAACAAAAAGCTCAATAATTATGCAATGAATCCAAATAATACCAAGCTCAATAATTTAGCCTACATAAAAACTCTCTTGTGTTTTAGAAGAAGAGAATAATTTGCCTGAATTAACCAAACAAGTGTCTCAAATCTCTATTGTTACTTTCTACATATACTCTGCCTAGTGATGAATTTACTAGGTGCTTTATCTGGCAATCAGTTTTAGTCATTACACTGGACTAACCTATAAATGTTGGAATAGTGTGTGTCTGGCTTAGAAAGGAATTGGATAATGACCTCAGTGTCTGAAAATTCGCAGTATCATATTCTCAAACAAATCACTGGCAATATCTCAGACCCAAGCCTGAGTTTCCGAAGTTCTATTTTGTAAACTATATTTCCTTTCCTTTAATAATCACAACGTAATTTCCTTTTCAAATATTTGGAAGTATATTTCCAGATATCATGACTATTAGAAGTTCATAACTATATTGCCCTAAAATAGTCAGGAGTGTTTACTCAGTGGCAATACACACATGTCTATATGGCCCATGTCTTTTTGGTATGAATCTTGAAGACTTTAGAAAGCAAGATGATCTCCTAAGTGGGAAAAATACCAGTACTGTCACCACTATGTTGCTTTCCTTCCAGGTTACAAAATGTACCTGAACTATTTTTAAAGTTTTACCTAAAATGTAAGGAAAGCCAGTTCTTGGATTTAATCTTTGGACTATGCATAAGGTTAAGTGCTTATCTGTTACTGATACACTGCTACGGAGCAAGTTTTGATCTTGACGTCTGGATCCCTTAGAAAATGGTGTTAGAGCCTTTTTTCCCTCCTAGCAGGCAGAATGATAGATATAAACTGTGAGACGCATACAAAATTTTTTTTCATCCTATTAGTTTTTATTGCTTCCCCAGAACTAGAAAAATGGACACATCTCTTTTACTTTTATGTGACTGGTACTTCTAGGGCCTGTTTCTTTAGTGCAGGCTGATGAGATCCAAAGTGAAGATACTACTGATATCCATACCAGCTAAACGTCAAAACTGATAGAATTGAGCTGCCTTGTAATTCTTTAAAAAATGATAATATGAAGTCAGAATTTTGCAGTTCGAGTCACATGGCTGTCACAGCAATAATCTTAAATTCATTATTTCACAACAGGGACTGAGTTAAGTTTTATTATACTCAGGCCATAAAGCTGATTACTTCATTCAGCATTGAAATTAGTTCTGAACATTCAAGAGCACAGGGTTCTTATCTAAATTCACAGTCCTCAGAGCTTCCAAAGAGCAGCAGCAGGTACTGTACGTCCTGGTTACAAACAAAATCTTTAATCCAAGGAAACCACGTCTAGAGGGAGACTGGTAAGATGGCTGGGAAGGAGGTGCAGTGCCTCTTTCAGCCAAATATGAGGGGCCAATTTCCTCTTGAAATCGGCAGGCATCATTCATATTTTCTTTAGAAACAAGATGCCTTTCGCCACACCTTCCTTTATATATATTTTAAGAATAAGAGGAGACAAAATTCCATTAAGTGGCTAAACAATAAAAATAATAAAAAGAATCCTAGCAAACAGAGATTAGTCATTTTATCTTTGATATCTATCTAAGATAGATCATAGCTAGGAAATGACACATTGGAGAATAAACAAGTAAGGAAATATATAACGAGTTTCAGAAGAGCTTTCAAAGTGTCACATTTCTTTTTGCAGTTCAGTGTGTGTACAAGAGCCATGCTGATTTAGAGAGCAAATCAATACTGGAAACAAAACAAAATAAAGGTCCGACTCAGCAGTCACGCGGTTAATTTAATCATCACAAAGCCAAAACCAGAAATGGAAATCTGGTAATTATCCAGTTAATTGGATTAGCATTTCAGGCCAATAAAAGAATCAATGGTATAACTTGAGGTATCTTTCACTCATCAGGGTTAATCAACTTAATCAGATAACTGTCATGCTTCCAACTTAATGATCTGTAGACAAAACTAGAGTCATGCCCAGTCACATAGGGAAGATGAGTGGGCATGGAAAAAAGAAGATGTACAATGAATATGTATCTAAGCATTTTGATGGGCTCTCTTTTAAAATGTAAATATGAAAGCCTCAGATGGGAAAGGGAGAGAGGGGGAGTTCTGGAAGGACAAAAATTACATGCTGATGTACATCCTTGAAAGCACAGAAACTTCAGGGAACAAAACTTAATTTGAGCCTGCAGCAGAAAATACTCTCTAAGAAAATAACCCATCTGCAGTTTACTCTGTCCATAATTTCTCTTATAGTAAACTGAAATGATATTTTAATAATCTTTCTGACAGTGACGTGGCTGAAACTTCCTGTTGGCTTCTTAGTCTCCATTGTTAAGTATTTTCCAACAAATACTTTCCTATATACTTGAAAGATATGGTGATGTACTTTAACCTGTGGTTACAGTAAATCATCACAAATCACAGCTCCTCTAGAACTGGCCCATTGGCGTTACTAAAATAATGACGTGGTGGTTCTGTCCTAGCCTTTGAACAGTGAGGGTACTGAATCCTTTCATGTGTGTATCAGAAGACTTTGTACTCAGCTGCTACCAAAGGACCTATAAAATGATTGATTGTCATTAAGACTATAAATGCAAATAATATCTATGAACTCAAGTGTCTTGCCACATTGGAAGCTCAGAGAAGAAAATAACAATATTTTATGGGGTTAACAAAATTGAGCCATATGAAAATCAAATAAATCAACTGATCTCATGATATAAATAAAGAACACTATAAGTCAACCAAAGAGCCAGGCATATCTCCAAACACTTTCCAGCTGGAAGACAGTTGACATAGAAGTTTGAGCATAGACTCTGTTTCAAATCCCAACTCCACCACCTGCCAGTTGTATGATTACAGGCAAATTTCCTAACTTCTCTTAACTTTGGTTTCTCATCTATCATAAGAAGGTGATAAGGCAGCCTTTACTGCTCAGGGCCATTTTGAGAATAAAAGAGACAATTTGTGTAATGTTTTTTGTCAGCACCTAGTACACAGTAAGTGCTCAGTACATTTTAGCTATTATTAGGTAAACAATAAGTAAAACCTTTCTCAAAGTTCAATTCAGTTGAGCTCCATATAATCTCATTCATTTATCACTTATTTTAGAAGCATCTATATTGAGTCCCCACTATGAGCAAGCTGCTGAATAGACAAAGCTACAACTCTGCCCATGAGAAACTTACTCGGATGTGGAGAACCAAGACATAAAAAGCAAATGACAATACACTGTGATAAATGCTTTGATAGAAATCGGCTCAGGGGTTTGGAAAGATGTTGGGAAAGGCTTCATAAAATACTCAGTGCAAGGCATGATTCTGGGTGCTTTGGGGAAGGAGGAAATGGAAGAGCATGGAGGTGAGGGGCGAGAGGCTGAAATACAAAGAGGAATTGGAATTTTTTCTATCTAAAACCCAAAATCTAGCAATGAACACAAATGACCAAAAAGAAAGTGATAAGGGTCCTGAGTGATCTGCAAAGTGCTAAGAGTATTTTGAAGAGTGATGGTTATTTCCAGCTGGCTGGAAGGGTATAAACTTTATGACAGAAATGGCATGTGAGCAGTCAGAAACATGGCAAGTATTCTGACAAGTGGAGAAGAAAGAGAAAGCATTCTTGAAGGTAGTGATTCATATTTGGTTGTAAGAGAGGTGAAAACACAAGATTTCTTGTGAGTTCATTTTTAGTACTTCACATAAAAATGTGCATTACGATTAGCAATATACATATCTGAAAGGTCCAAAGTATTTGTTTTCAAATACTTTATCAGTATCAAATACTTTATACTGCTGTATTACTTTATCAGTATACTGATAAATATCAGTTTATCTTTATTTTGAATTTATAAAGTTAAAGTTTAGAGACGTACAGTTAGAACTATAATGTTCCTTTCTGTTTTCCTGCTTTTGTTTCTAAAATTGAGCTCTCATCTTTACTGACACATTTTTATGTATGTCAACACACTATCTGTAATTTTCATAAACCCCCATATGTAATGCCTAATAATTCACTGATCACAATTGTCTCTCAATTCCAAATTTATTAAGACAATTTTAATTTACTAGAATCAAGCCATAAGGAATGCATACTTATAGAATTTTTAAAACAGATTTTCAAATAGATATTATAAAGTGTTCATTATTTTAACATGTAAAATGCTTTTCTATGTCATATTTTTGAAATAATTTCTAAAAGCTTTAAGAAAAAACCTCTACTTTAGACTTGTTGCACCCTTAAACTTTAACCTTGTACTTTAGCCAGATATTGATAATCTCATAACAAATCAATATTACTAATCTCAGTTAGATCATTTCAGTCTCATAATTTGTCTCCTTTCCTGAATTTATCCAATCATGTTGTGTTGACTTGCTTTGTTGCATTATCTTTGTAATCCCTTATAACTTGATAAGAAATTTACCTTTTAATAATGCCTCTCATCAATAAATAAATACTTGATTCTACTAGAAAGACTTCCAGAAAAATAGCAAACAAATTGGCTAGTAAATATAAGGGAACTCAGGGCATTGATTTAGTTTGGAAACATTTAATTTACAACCTCAGTTCTTTAGTTCTTAAAAAAATCCCATTTACCATAAACATAGTTATAATGTGATTACCTCAAAATAATATCTACTAAAGGGAAGAAAAATACAAAGTTAAAGAAAAAGATGTGGAACCTTAATGCCCCTTTACCTTTCCATGGATTAGATGAAGGAGCATAGGTCTTTGCAGAGCTTCCAAGTTTTCCTTTCCTATGATTTTAGGTGGACTTTTTCCTTTGAAGATGTTCTTCTCTCCTCTCTGCTGATTCACATTTTCAACATTTACATCCTTCATCTGGAGTAACAGAAAGAAACCTGTTAAAAAAAACTTCCTATGTCTGTCTTTATCACAGTATCTCAGAACATAAAATGGTAAAGGAACAGACAGAGTTGGCCACAATTTCTTCTGTCATTTTTCAGTTCAGATTTATAGGACTTTGCCACTCACTTTAAAAGAATGGAGAAGGTATTTAAAAACTAGGTTTTTTAATAAGGCAAAAACAGCAATACTTAAAGAACTCTGTGACTTTAGGCTTAAAATAACTGACTTGAATGTGGTTCTTTCCTATCGTTGCCATTTTTCCTTTGTTTTATGTGGTTGCAGTCTGCCTGATCACTTCACTTTCTTCACTTTGGAAGGAAACCCTGCCCCATTCTACCTCATCTGTATAAGTAAAAATAAAGTCTAATTACTGAATAAGGAGAATATAATGTTTTCTGGAGAATAGTTTACTGTTGTATTGAGAAATGGCTCAGAGAGGTGAATGTTGATGCTTTGATCCAACTTGGAAAACACAACAGCAATTAGAGACATCCAAAGAAGCAAAGACCACTTGTAAATGTGTTGCTATGACACTTCATTATAAAGGATACTTGTTCTAAGTACTTTGCCCTGTGTGTCTATTTCACACTAAGATGCAGAAGAATAACTGACTTTACTAAAGGAATCTATTACCTTTAGGTTCTTGAGAAGCAAATAAGGGAATCATCATATATTACAATTGGAAAAGGCCCCACAGACCATCTAATTTGGCCTCCTTTCTGAACACATAAATCTCAACCATTTTAACTGACCAAACATTGTTGTCCAGGGGAGTACTTGCTTCCTTCCTCAGGAAGAATACAGAGTAGGTTTACTGTCTCTTCAGAAATTCCACCTGTTTTATCAAGGAATGCAGGAAGCTCCTAACTGATCTCCTCTTGAGTTAGAGCAGTCTCAACTGTCTTTCATACAACATGGATTCTTGACCGTTCTCTCCCAGAACATTTTGAAAAGACTCTAGCATAATATCCCTATTAACAAGATCTATAGAATTGAACACGATATTCTGGTTGGTTACCAATATATAGCTTCTATTGTCTGTGTCAACAATTTGGAAAGATCAGTTCACTTTTCATCATTAAAACCTTCAAATACATAGGTCTGCTTATTTTAGTGATAGAGATAACAAACTAAATGGATGTACAATCAGGAATTCAAAACAAGTGCTGTCAAATGGTAACACTTCTCAAAAATTGCTGACAACTAATCTTTGCATTTATCTGGTAGAAAATGCCCACCGTGATTTGGATCAGTTGGTCATCATCACCATCAGGATTCCTCCACAGTAACGCCACATCCACGTTGGAGGAAATGCGGTAGCCCACGTTGTCTTGCAGTTTTCCTTTGCCCCGATCAAGAAGAACTTCAGTGGAGTATGTGAGCTTGTATAGCCGGTCATTATTTAATGAGAGACCAGTTGTGTGACCTGCAAAAAGACAGTGACACAAATCAAGTTTTCACTGTAAGGGAACATGCTGTCTCACCATCAGTGTATTCCTCTACCACAGTGGGGCTCAGGAAGCTTGGTAAATTTTTGCTGATTCAAACATCGTTCTAATTCATCTGTTGAAATCATTGGCTTGAAAAACATAGATAAACAAACAAACAAACAAACAAGGTCCCATTTCAGAGAACCTTAGTTTGCATTCCAAATCAATTATCAGATTGTGCCATGGTTAAACTATAGATTTTTTTGTTTGTTTAAATGCCATTGTATTTCTCTTAATTATATAAATATGATCTCAAGTAGAGGATCCATCAGGAATTGCTTTATAAATTTAATATGAGCCATTTGTAATAAACATATTATTTAAATGCAAGCAGATCAATACCAAAGTAATTTTAGAGGAAGTTCTTTAATTTGAGTATTTTTAATATTTAAGAAACATCTATTCAGTTAATTTACTCTATTAATGTAATTAGCAAACTTTTAGTACAAAGGTACATCTCAGGGTTGCACATATGTAACTTTAAATTAGCTATGCCCAAACAAAATAATGTTTCACTACATGAAATTTCAGGGCAGGCTTAAATTTGGCATGGGGTAATTTAAAAAGATCAAATAGTATACAAATCTGTACAGTGAGGCAAGAAAACTGATGTATAAATGAGTTCACACACTATCCAATTCGGTTTATCTAACCCAAAGAAATGCCAAGGAGCAAGTCTTTCCCAGGGATAACTTATGGTTACATAAAGTTTTTTCCTTTTGTATATTTTCTATCTATGGCTCTTAGGAGATAGTTTAAAAAGACTTCAGTTTGCCTTATTTTTGTAATAGGCAAGCATAATCTTTTTTCTCTCAGGCAATATATATATGGGGAAAGATACAGCAAAGGGGTTTGGGGTGACTAGACCAGAAGCAAAGCAGCTGAGAAAGGTGACAGCATAAACTACTTTGCAATGCCAAAAAATTAAGAAAACCTCTGAAACGTCGTTACCCACCTACACAGTAACAATCTGTTCACTGTCTCTTCTACCTACAACAGCATGTACTTGCCCAGAAGAAATGGTGGTTAAAAATACATCATCTGTATGTTACGTGTATTAACTTATTTAATCCTAATAAAAATCTAATGAGGTAGACACCATTATTAGTCTCATTTTTTAGGTGAAGAATCGGAGGGGATACAGCAAATATATAATTTACCTAATGTGACCCAGGTAATTTGTCACGGAGACACTACTTTTTTTCTTTTTTTTTGAGACAGAATCTTACTCTGTCAGCCAGCTGTAGTGCAATGGTGTTATCTTGGCTCACTGCAACCTTTGCATTCTAGATTCAAGCAATTCTCTTGCCTCAGCCTCCTGAGTAGACGGGATTACAGGCATGTGCCACGACACTTGGCTAATTTTTGCATTTTTAGTAGAGACGGGGTTTTACCACGTTGGCCAGGCTGGTCTCGAACTCCTGACCTCAGGTAATCTACCTGCCTTGGCCTCCCAAAGTGCTGGGATTACAGGTGTGAACCACCGTGTCCAGCTGGAGACATGATTTTAATAGAAGTTGTCTTTCTCTAAAGATGATGCTCTTACCTATACTATATGTTTCTAAAACTTTAGGTTGAATTCTTTTCCATTCCTAGGCAGTGAGCTAGGAATTTATTCATTAATTTAACTAGGATATACTGAGTACCTGTTGAACAGTAAGCACTTTTTAAGGCTCTGGGGTTACACCAGTTAACAAGCAGAGAAAGTTTCTTCTTCTTTCTTTCTTTTTCTTTTTCTTTTTTTTTTTTTTTTTTTGAGACAGGCTCTCACTCTGTCACCCAGGCTAGAGTGCAGCCGTGAGATCTCAGCTCACTGCAACCTTCATCTCCAGCCTCAGTTGATCCTCCCAACTCCGCCTTCCGAGTAGTAGAAACCACAGGCTTATGCCACTATGCCCAGTTAATTTTTATATTTTTGTAGAGACAGGGTTTTGCCTTGTTGGCCAGGTTGGTCTTGAACTCCTGAGCTCAAGCAATCTGCCCACCTCAGCCTCCCAAAGTGCTGCGATTATAGGCATGAGCCACCACATCCAGTCATCAGACAAATATTCTACCCTCGTGGAGTTTACATTTAATTTCAATGAAGAAGGACAATTAAAAAAATGCATACATAAGCAAGTTATGCAGTATGTTAGAAGTGCTCATGAAGAAAATTGAAGCAGGAAAGGGAATGGAGATGCTGAGCGAAAAACCTCTGTGGAAAGGTGACATTTTGGGCAAAGATTTTCATTGAGCCACATGCCTCCAACTCCTACCCTTTCTACCCCTTTCCCTCACAGAGAAAACAGCAAGTGCCAAGGCCCTGAGGAGGGCTCCTGCAGACGTAATGAGGAAGAGCAGGGAGACCAAACAGGCAGGAACTGAGTAAGTAAAAGACACAGTGAAGGACATGAGGTCAAGGAGGTACCTATGGGTGGCAGGAGGATTTGGGGAGTTTGAATGAAATGGGATGCTGCTGGAGAGTTTTGAGTAGTGAAGTCACATAATCTGTCATACCTTCAAATAAAAGAGACAAGGATTTTCATAGGAATCAAAAGAGTCTGGAGAAGGAAGTATGAAAGGATTTAAATGTGTATTCACAAAACCAAGCTGCGTCCAAACTCCAGGTCAGGCAGAAGCTGAGGTGTGAGATACAGAAGGCAAAGAGAGTAAGAAAAATCCTTCAAGGGCATGAAGGCTGGGATTCTCGCCTATCTCTAACTCTTCTGCATTTTAAACGGAGACTCTATAGCAGTGTCAAACACTGGCTTTCTGGTCAGAAAAAATATTTTGGTCAGGAGGCCTTCTTTCTATGACACCTATCGAATTCCACATAGGGCATAAAGGAAACACATGTTGTCTTATCTAATCCTCAGAGAAATTCTGAAAAGTAAGCATTTTGTGATTGCAGATAGAAGTTCCCTCCAAGTTCAACCCAATATAGTAAATATAATGCAGATTTGATGTTTAAAGGTACCAAAATCCAAGTTTTGTGGACTATATTAAGGTGTCTTCTGATCAAAAGAACTATGAAAAATTGTAGGAAGGTAACTTTTCTTAAATTCCATAGCTTTCTAGACTATTATATTATTCACTTTTTTTCTTACCTCTACTTTACTGGCCATATAATAAATCAATTTTTGACTATGATTTGGAAATTGTAAAGCACAGGAAAGAATGGGTCTTTTTCCCTCCAAACTGTTTTCTACCTCTTTCAACTGGAGATAAAGCCTAAAATGGTTCAAAGACATGGACTGTACTACAGTGTCATTCCTCTTATACTTTCCTTTTTGATAAGTATTTCTCTGTTTGTGTTTTGCAGAGATCTGGCAGCACTGGGCATTGGGGCATGTCCCATTTACATTGTCGACTTAATTCCTTTTGTAGGATATTGCTCTTCAGAGTATCTATAATAATATTTTTGATAACTAATATTATATAAAACCAAAACAGAAATAAATATTAGCCGAAAAAAATCAGAATCTCTGTAATTAGCCCTTTAAGTGCATTTAGAATTTTTAAGTGACTTGAAAGCAACAAAACTTCTTGAATTTTCAAGAAATATTTTAAATACTCGTGTCAGATTTATATGAGTACAGAAACTGATAACTGGCTTAGTCAAGAAGACAAAGCAGAGATAAATTAATGGTGAGGTTTGAAGAGATGTGCAATGATGATAAGGGTGATAGGTAACAGCATTTATGAACCCAACAGAAAACTTAAAGGTCAGAAGTGAAAAAAATATGATGAAGGGTAAGAACAATAAGGAACTGGAAGATAATCAATAAAATTGGACTAAAAACTAAGGATGGAGTGAGGGATTGAGAGAAAGACTGGAAATGAAGGAAGTGCGCATGTTTAAAGGTGACAAAATTAAATGGAAGGTTAAAGTACTATACAAGGAAAACCCTGAGAAGGCACTGAAAAGAGGCTGACCATTACAAAGTATAATTAAGAAAAAGTGGGGAAAACTTGAGTCTTTTGAAGTTCACACAGCAAATCATATAGATCTTCTATCATAATCTTAACACCCTCTTCAAATTCCAATCTACCATTCAATTTTTGTTAGTATCTAACTTGCCCTCAACATCCACTCAGATCTGAGGATTTACCAAACAATTGCATTGGTAATTTAGAGATGAGTTTTGAGGCAATGAGGTATGGGATCTCAAAATTTTAAATGGACTGATTTTAAGGTAGACTCTTCACAAATAGTTTGCTAATTAACGTCAGTTGTTACAAGAGGAAAGAATCTATCATTAAATCATGGTACCATAATACAAAAAGTTATTCCATCTAGGTAAAGAAGCTCTCAAGTCGTGTGCTTTTAATTTATTATATCGGTATATGCAACTTGTACCATGATGCTAATGAAGCTTAAGCTCTCTTGCCCAGGATCCTTCCAAAGACTCCAGAAGAGGACCCTAGCAATGTATCCACTTGCCATATCTTTTTTCAGTAACCGTTGCAATAGTAAGGTATTTTTAGTCTTTTCTCAAAGGTGGCCCCTAGATTATATATGCTTCAAGCTTTAAAAATCTAGATGTACCACTAAGTTTGTACACAACAAACTGTAGCCATCTATCACATTCTAAATCACATTTTCTCATATGTGCCATTTCCAAATTATGCCACTGTCTAGGTGTATGTGTGTATTGAAATCTTTTATAATTACATTTGAAAATGACATCACCCAAATTTCTAGTTTATAGAATGGGAAAACAGGAGAAGCTCATGGTAAGTACCATGCCTCAATTATTTTTCTCAAAAATGATATTAGGTTTGATACTATGGTATTAAAATCACACATATTTTGACTATCAACAGTTTATGTGGCAGATGAAATAGTAAGCTCTCTATATAACAACTCTCAGTCAGATATAATTTATAAATCTTTTTCTCATTGAAAAATTTCTTTTGTCCAAGTAAGAATGTATGTTTAAATAGTAAACATTTTAGAAATTGGTGAAAATATTATCGTTATCTAGTTCAAGAACCTAAAGTGTGATTTGCTTAGGTGAATTGGTTTAAATTTAGCCCTCTATTGCTCCAATAATGTAGATTAGGTTTTTTTCCCTCATGTGGAGATTTTCTATACAAAAAATCCTGAGACAAACTTTACTTTAAGATCAAAAGCCACATTTATCCCTAACAAGTTTTAGAAGTTTATAAATGAATCGTTTTCTATCAATTACTTAGAGTATGTGGTTTTAAAACTGGTCCCTATAATGCTAAGTTGTTGTTGGGTCAATTGTTTTTAATAGTGTGTCTTCTTTAAAACTCTAAAAAGTGATCATTTTACTAGTACAGCATTTGGAAATTTGATGTTTAGAATCAAGCTGATTTAAAACAAGATTCTATATTAATACACTATGGTTTTTGGAAATCATTCCTCACAAAATGTTTGTTTTGTCTCTTGCCCTTTCAATGGAATTAATTCGTATGAATTTTTAAAATCAATTTCATCTTAAAAAATTTTAAATCCATTTCATCTTAAAATAGAAACTGTAAGCAGCAACATTATTTTTCCAAAGATTATTTCTTAAATCTATATCATAACTTTTAATTTCCTTTAATTCACTATGAATGCTATCATTTATGAATTGTAACAGAATTAAATACATGTTGTGCCATTTCATTCATAATTCTTTGGCAAATCAAACGCCTTTTTCATTGGGTCTAATTCTTCTTGATGTCACATTGCCAAGCAACTAGAAGAAAATTTAAGAAGAGCGTTTTTCTAAAAAAATCCTCATTTACAATTCAAATGAAGGAGCTGCATTCAGTGTGACCAACAGCAGCAGGTAACAATAGATGGCATCTTTTCTACTCCTTTTAAAAACAGACCATGAATGAGAAATTGAAGCAAGAACACACTGGTCAGAGGAACTGAAACTAAAAGAAACCTCTGTTTTCTTAACGTTTGTAGGGATTTGAATTTGGTTTTCATTTCAACTCAGTCATGCTTTCATAAACATTCCAATATTACATGGTTTTGAAGATAGTTTAGTTAGAAACTCGTTGACTATTCACACACACAAATACACACACACACACACACACACACACACACACGTATTCACCTCCCACCCCAAAGACTGAAATTAAAGTTTAGCAAAAGGCAACACAAACTTACCTTTGACAGATGCTGAATATGAGGAAATGAAGCAGAGAAAAAGCACAGCAAGAAGAATCATATTGACCAGCGACCCTCAACTGCATCCAGTGCCCAGCTAGGAGTCACTGAGAAGTGGACTCTTTGAATGGCAGCCAGTGAGGGAGTGACACTCTTCAGAACCTGCAACAATCATGTTTATCTTTGGGGAAAGGTCAGACTCCAAACTCCAAATTCAGGACTTAAGTTCACCAAAGGGCTCACTATTAATGATTAAACGTAGGTGGGCTGCAGTTTTCAGTCTCTCACTCTTTTTCCTTTTTTTTAACCCATTGAGGAAAATTGAAATGTTTTTATGTTTGAGAGCTAAACCAAACCATTCTACCATTCTGTAAATGCAGAAGTACTGAGGGACATTTGAAGAAAAAAACTTTCTGCTTAATATATAATTATCGTTATGCCAGTAATAGTTAACTGCCTATATTCACATTACAATACCACGTGGGCGGGTAGTAAGGATTCTCAAAAACTCAGCTAAACCTAACTAAATTTTAATATTTCTTATATGGACATCTTTGAAGTTTTTATGCTATTTGTATGTTTATATAAAAAATTCACTCTGAATTTCAGGATTTAAATTTAAACTATTAAGTCATACCACCACCAATCACTTCAAAATAATGTTAAAGTAGATAGAACTTTCATGAAACATAGATGATTCTTCTTATGTGTGAAACTGTATGAGGTTGGAGCAAATCAGCATTGTCTGTCATTAGCATACTAAGAAGCCAATTGAGTATTTCATAGTAGACTGCTATTTGTGGTCTGTGACAAGACACATTTGTCGGAGTCCACAAACTGGCTGGATGCAGTCCTGTCCTTTCTGAACCCCATTTCTAGGAAGAGATTAAGAGAATGAATTCCAGCTTTTAGTTCTTTTGCTACAGAATACTAACTAGAAAACTTCTGTAGAATTAAAGCAAATGCCCTAGTATGGCTAAGGTCATACTAACTAAACTAATTCTTGTCCCTAGAAACTCTCATGAGAAAGACCTGATATGAACAAAACCTACTAAAAGGAGGTGGCTTAGGCAATATGTGGGAATGTTTTGGCTTAGAAGGGAAAAATGTGCTACCAAAGGGCTATGTGAATGTACTTTAAAATATTTATGACTATATTTTAGTATAAAATGAATTCTTAAGTCTATCCTGGTCACTCTCAAAACCCTTTTCTCAAACCCTAACCTTCAGCTTAAATCTTCAAGGTAATTTAGGTAAAAGATAGTAGACTTGATAGGGAACACAATGAAATTTAAAATTTAAAAATCTACAAAGTTAAGGTTAGCTCCTCTTAAATCATATCTTTATATAAAGAGCAAAAGATGAAAATTGTTTCTCATCCTCTATTGGGATTAGAATTTCATTTGTTATCACAAATTTTGTATAAAATACACAGCTATAGTACCTAGCAAAAATAAATCGTTCGGTTGGAAATACCACCTTAGAGGGATAAATACAAAGTTTTCCTGGAGTTAAACAGAAAAGTAGCTTTGTTAAAGAAATGTAAGTTTTTGTGAATTGTAAGGATTATGAATACAAGGTAATGTGAAAGTTGCTTTGTTGCTTTCCATTTGAATAGAGTGCTACAGGTTTCCACAATTTCCATAATACATACATAGGGATATAAAACCATTATAGTCACTTGAACTTTACTTACATATTTACTTAAAATAAAGGCTAGTTTCTATCATATTTGATTGTATGAGAACTGTCCTCATGCATTTTCATTTGAAGCTCACAGTTACAAGACCTTTAACGTTTGTGGCTAGACTATGTGGTGCATGATACGTGTCCTTCGGGTAAAGTACTATTTGTTGTCAGGTGTTTACCAGAGTCCAACCAATAAAAGACGTATCATTATTGCCTAACAAACTAAATTCTGTTTCATTTGAGCATTTGATTTCCACCAGAAAGCTCCTATGAGTCACTGTATTAAGTAGTCCTTTCAACATAAGATGTGCAAATAAGGCTGTTTCTGCTGGTTTTAGATAAAATCATCGTTTTACAGAATATAAAGTTATAACTTTTTTCTTTTTACAAGGACATTTTAGAAAAGACTTCTTGAGATTGTTTCATTACAGATGAAATAAGAATGCCAAACCCTTTCCAAATTCAGTGAACCATGTGTATCAAAGAAGTATTCTCTTCTGTTACTCTGTTGAGTAAGCACAGCAAACACTGTGCAAGTATGGGCACTACCTCCTAAAACTCACCAGCTATGTCACATGACATGTGAAGCAGGACAGAAGCAAAGCATAGTAAAAAAAACAAGAGCTGCCATCTTTGGAACAATTATTATATACTTACTTTTTGTTAGTCACTTTAAATGTTTATAGTAATTCTTACAGCAGTCATTTGACATATTAGAAAAATGAGTCTCAGATTAATTTACTGAAATGATTTTAGGACTATAGAAAAATAAACCTTGAAACCTAGACCCAAGTGTTCTTCTTTGCTTAAAAAATGTTACAGGCGGGGAGAAGTGAGAAAAAAATTGATTTCTTGCAGATGACATGAAATTGTTAATTGGAACTGTCTTCATTGTAAGTCATGACAATTTTGTATGAAAACTAACAGAGCCCTTGATATTTGTGAATTTGTAGTTAGACATTCAGGTGGAACATCTAGGGATAAAAGTTGATCTGTGCTAGTTAAATCAAAATAAAATGATATATTTTAAAACAATCCTATTGCAATGAAACTCCTTGGTAGTACATGACACTGTGAAATATTTGCTAACTTCCATTTGCATTGATAAATAAGGAGACTATGAAATAAAGACAGATGATTAATGCCAAAGTACAGTTGTGTTTCTGTTGAGTGTCAGAGGTTGTCAGTAGTTAACATATTTTCTTAGATTAGAAGACAAACGAACTTCACCCCAGTAAAGGTTGGAAGGAAATATATTACCCTACTAGATATAGATATAGAAAGTCAGGATGTACAAAAGCTATGTGAAAAAAAAAAAGTCCCTTTATTTATTTTTTTTTTTTGAGACGGAGTTTCGCCCTTGTTACCCAGGCTGGAGTGCAATGGCGCGATCTCGGCTCACCGCAACCTCCGCCTGCTGGGTTCAGGCAATTCTCCTGCCTCAGCCTCCTGAGTAGCTGGGATTACAGGCACGCGCCACCGTGCCCAGCTAATTTTTTGTATTTTTAGTAGAGACGGGGTTTCACCATGTTGACCAGGATGGTCTCGATCTGTTGACCTCGTGATCCACCCGCCTCGGCCTCCCAAAGTGCTGGGATTACAGGCTTGAGCCACCGCGCCCGGCCAAAAAGTCCCTTTATAACACTGAAACACATTGTTCTTAGAAAGAAGCATGACATTAATTTAAAAAAAATTAGAAGGACACTTCAAGTTATCCCTACATGGTCATAACAGTTTAAAATTAAATAGTATTTTCAATTCAATGAGGGAGTTAGCATTTTGAAGGAATCTTGAAAAAATTTCTTAAGTTAAAAATATTATTAATTTGATGACTTTTTTATACCAAGGCAAAATTATACATACTTTATTTTAAAGGGTATTGTTTGTTCTCTATAAGAAAATAAAATTGAATCCTTTGTCTTATCAAAAGCAAACCTGACACTTACAGGTTTGAAACACTGGGACTTTAAGACTCCAAAAATAACATACATTTTTCCAAAATAGAGTCATTAACCAAATTTTATATCCCTCATACATATATACACACACACAAATTTGACAACAATCAAAAAATCCTTTGTATGATATCAGTTACCAAAAGAGAATTCTAAATTATCTTTGACCACACAAAACTGAATCGCAAGCATTTAAAGGAGAGAACTGATGGAAACTCTTTTAGTAGATTACTGTAAATACAACAAGATTTTAATTTGTATCAGAATAAATTTATTGAATATTTTAAAAAAGAAATTTCACAACCTAAAATAAAATGACATACAAGTATCAATGCAATTTCCCCTTTAAAGAATATTCAATATAACAATTACATTTATGGACTAATTCTTAATATATAGGTATAAAAATACGAATTTATTTGAAGTGGAATCAGAAACCAATTGTTTTAAGTAATTACCAAAATAAGAAAATAAAAAATGTTAATGAGAGGTCAAGAGATATAGAGGATAGAGTAAGTGGGGCGAAGGCAATATTTGGGGAATATATTTGAGAATTTCCAAGAACTACTGAAAGGCACTATATTAGTTCTCCATAGCTGCCATAACAAATTACCACAAAAATTTAGTGGCTTAAAATAAACTTATTGTCTTCTGGTCCTGGAGGTCAGAAATCTAACACTGGTGTTGGCAGGTATATCCCTTTCTGGAGGCTTTAGGAGAGAATCTGTTTCCTTACCTTTTCTAGCATTCTTTGACTCACGGCACCTTCCTCCATCTACAAAACCAACAAGAGTGAGCTGAATCCTTCTTACTTCATATCACTCTGACCATCTCTTCTGTCTCCCTCTTCCAGTTTATGAATCCTTGTGATTATACTGGGCCTCCCTAAATAATCCAGAATAATCTTTTTATCTTGAGGTCTGCAGATTGGTAACTCTAATTTCATCTACAACCCTAACATAGATATTCATAGGTTCTGGATATTAAGGTATGAACATTTTTGGGGAGCCATTGTCTGCCTATCACAGATACCAATCCACAGATTCACGAGACTCAATAAACCTTAAGCAAGATAATTTTTAAAACACACATACAGACAAGTAGACACATCATAACTAAACTGCAGAATATCAAACAGAAAGAGAAGATATTTAAAGGAACCATATAGAGAGAACAGACTATTTTCAAGAAGAAAGAAAAGCAGAAAACTACTAAATTATTAACAGTATCAATGAAAACTAGGAGACATTAGAATGTCTTCAGTGTGCTGAGAGAAAATAACTGTGAATTAAGTATTCTATATATGTTTATAAATATGTCTTTTAAGTATAAGCTTGAAATAAAGATTTTCCAGAAAAGTTAAAACTGAAAGTTTACAAGTAAAAGACCTCTCCAAACGACATCTTTAAAAAATCTACTTCAATTAGAAAAAAAGTGACCCCAGATAAAATCTGAGATGCAGGAAGGAATGTAGAGCAAAGAAAGTACGGTGGAGAAACACACTGGCTCTTAATAATAGTGTCTTGTGGGATTGAGCATAAAGCACATAAAAATAACATTTAAAACGGTGTCACAAGGACCTTTGTGGTATAGTGAAAATTTGGATAGCATAATGTTTGTTTAATGACAAAAATTCGTTCAATAAATTATGGTGTATCAATTCAACAGAATTCCATGAAGCCATTTGAAAATAATATTATATAAGCATGTATTTTGTATAGTATGATATAGGCAAATATGTAAACATATAAATATAGTATATTTACCATATCTTAGTAAGTAAAAGAAAGCAGTCTGCTAAACAGCAAATATAGATATGGTTTGAGATTTCTTGTGTAAACAATACACAAACATATGAGCACAGGAACAGTATTAGAACAATATTCACTGAACATCTTAAAAATTATTCTCTCTGAGAGGGAAAATAGAGTTGTGTTTGCATTTTCTTTTTTGCCATTATATTTTCTCACATTCTATAATGTATATGTTACTTCAAAATAGGTTTTGTTTATAACAGTTTTAGATTTACAGAAAAATTGCTAAAATAATATGAAGATTTCCCATATAGTCTACACAGTTACTTCTACTGTTAGCATCTTACATTAGTATGGTTGATTTATGATTAATAAACCAATACTGATACATTATTAAATGAAATTCATACATTATTTATGTTGCCTTTGTTTTTACCTAATTCTTTTCTGTTCCAATATCCCTTCCAGGGTACATTACATTTAGTTGTCATGTATCCTTAGGCTCCTCTTGGCTGTAACAACTCCAAGGAGAACTGGTCAGATATTTTGTAAGATACTCCTCTAGTGGAATTTTTGTAATATTTTTCTTATGATTTGACTGAGGTTGTAAGTTTGGAGGAGGAAGACCATAGAGGTAAAGTGCCATTTTCTTGATACCATATTACATCAAAGGTACATGATATCCACGTGATTTATCTCTATTTACATTGACTTTGATCAGTGTTCTCAGTTTTCTCCATTGTAAAGTTAATTCTTTTTTTTCACCCTCTTTTTCCATACTGCACTCTTTGGAGGAAGTGCTATGTACTTCTCACACTTAAGGAAGTGGGGAGTTATGTTTCTTCTCCTTGAGAGTGGAGTAGCTACATAAATTAATTGAATTCCTCTGCATGGGAAATTTGTCTTTAATTTCCCATTGATTTATTTAATCACTATATTAGTAAGGACTCATGGATATTTACTTTATCCTTTGTTATAATCTAATACTTCTTTGTTGCTACAATTGGTCTATCTTTAGCCACTGGGAGTTCCTTCAGTTGGCCCCATGTTCCTTTGACATACCCCACTGTATGTGTGTTGTTTCGGTTTTTAGCATCTCCTTATTCTCTGGCACCACAAGATGCTTCCAGCTCATCTGATACATTTTTACTCCAATCTTAGAATCAGTCATTTCTCCAAGAATCCCTGGTTTATTTTAAAGAAGAATGGTACTAGAAACCAAGATCTGGACACTAGGTGTGTTCATTTTTACAGCATCAAGTCTTCAAATCATATCTCTCCATTTATTTAGGTCTTCTTTGACTTTTTTCATCAGAGTTTTGCAGCTTCATGTAGATTAAATATCCATGTAGATTTTGCAGTTTCATGTAGATTCTGTTCAAATTTTGTTAGATTTATACCTATTTGATTTCGAAGGGGTTGTTCTTTTTAATTTCAAGTTCCATTTGTGCACTGCTGCTGTACAGGAAAGCAATTGACTTTTGCATGTTAACCTTTTATCATGTGACCTTACTATAATTGCTTATTAGTTTAGTGAGGGTCTTTTTGGTATATTTTTGGGATTTTCTAGATAGACATTCATGTCATCTACAAACAGTTTTATTTCTTCCTTTTCTTTTCAAATCTTATTGTGCTGGTTAGAACTTTGAGTACAATGGTGAATGTACATGTGTGCTTTTTACATTTCTTATTTTCTTAAATCTGTTATTCATCTTCAAATATTCATTTCTGAATCATTGGTTTTTATGTCATTCTTTAATATTTTCTATTATTTAAAAATTGCTCTCCTTTTAAAACATTCCATTACAGTTTTCATCCACCCTTTTTTTTGGCTTCATATTCTCTGTTCTATTATAGTAACTTTAAATGAAATTCAACCACGATCCTTTTCTGTGGTATACCTTTTAGACTAAGTTATTCTGTACTTTTGAGAGGGAGGATTGGGTAGAACAGCTTTCCCACTTTCATGGCTCTAGAGGTTCCTTTTTAATATTTCATAAAATAACACACTTATATCCTTGTATTTTCTGAGATCTGTCTCCTTTCTATTTTCCCACTTTCATCTGCATCGCTTTTTCCTTGGCCCCTGTTGTCTCTGTTCTGTTCAATTCGATTTCTACTTTCAGCAGTTTCTCTTTAGTGTTGGGCTATGTTCAAGAATGGAGCTCCACTGTTCACAGGCCTCACATTCCTCCAGCAACTTCAGACCCTCCTGCTCATTCTTTTACACTTAGCTGAGCTTAGAGTCTGCTGAACTCCCTGCCAGTTTTGCCACCGACTTCACACTGGTTTCCCGTTTTCTAGCAATCATTTGTTGGCATTTTTGGGGCCTTCCTATTCTGAGGGTCTTCAGACGATCTGTTGTTTTCCTACCATTTCCTCCTACACAGTTGCTGATGTTGAGTTTTCTCCTTTCTCTTCATATTTTGAGATTTGTAGGGATTCCTTTCCACCTAGTTATGTTATAGCTATAATCTGGGATTGTTGTAATGTCTATCCTACATGCTTTATCTGTTTTTATGAGGAGATTCAGGAGGTTCACAGACTACCGTGCCTCTCTAATCATCTTCCCAGACTCTTTAATATTCATGTATTACTTGGAAGGATAAGGTATTTTAAAGTACATTTTAAGTTTTTTCCTGTATTTTTGGAATCAGTCAAAATGCAGGTTGAAATGATTATAGATGACTGGTAGATTCTTCCTTTTAGCTACCTTTCAAATCATGTTTGAAAACAGGTTTCTTTTTGGCTTTCCTAGCCTGAAATTAAAGTACTCACAAGCATTATTCTATTTCCACGTCTCCTCACTTCCAACTTGCTGAAGAGTAGTCTACGACTTAAAATCAGAATTAAGCTGAAAAGAATGGAATTTGTAATGATTGCCCAATGTTTGAAATGTTTGGAGGGTTTCATAATCATATTTATTACTGTATTTTTATGTCCTAAAGTATTAGTTCTATCTGTAGCCCCTTTCTTATTCTACAAACAAGGGTCCAATTTAACAAACTGGCTACCAATTGTCTGAATATGACCCACAGATATATTTTATTTAGCCTGCTCAGTATTTTAAAACAAACAAAACAGCTGTCAACGCTTCAAAACCAGATTTCATATTAATGGCTATTGTTACAAAATTGACATCTGGTGTGATCAGGCCCATATTCTCTCTTGGAACTTGCACTCTGATTAAAAAGGAAATGCACTCTCAGCTTTGTGATGCTTTCCTTCCAGATGCTTCTCTCATTTGCTACCTTCCAGTACCCATAGGTATTATGCATTTGTAACCCATGTAGTATCTGTTTGAGTCCAACCTCTTAAATTGTCTTAAACTACAAGTATGCACTCATTCTTTTTAAGAATGAGCATCTGTTTCTACTCAGATGTCCTGCAGACTCCCCAGAATCCACATTTTAAAAATCAAACTATTTTTTCAAAACCTATTTTTCCTCCAGTATTCCCTAAATAACCCAGTTAATATTATAGTATTCCTACAGTTTTCCAAGTTAGAGAAACCCTCCAGGGTCACTGTCTCCTCCTTCTGCCTCATCCTATCCACAGCTTTTCAGTCATCTGCAAATCTATGACATGCTCAGGTCTCTGCTTTCACTGTTCCCAATATCCTAAACTTTTTTACTTTGAGACACCTGTAAAACTCCTACTTACTTTCCAAGATGAAACAAAATTATTCAATCTCCAAAACTATGTCCTGTGCCTCAAGGAGCAATTAGTTGTTTCTTTCAAAGTACAAGCATCTCAAGTACATGTTATATGCTTTTTATTTACTGCTGGCTCCCCTACTAGATTAGGGATTTCTTGAGGACACAGAGCATGATTTAGTCATTTCTGTATCACCATTATGACGACGAAAAGCATAGAACTTGATAAATGTGTCAAATAAACACATGAATTTTACAAATCAATGAAAATTCTGTTTCATATGATTTCACCTTCTTAAACTTTCCATGTTTCATTTTTTTGTCAAATTGACTTCTTTGGACTGACACTAGAGTCATTTTAGATTTTGCACCAAATGACTACAAAGTTAAATGTTTAGGACAAAAGAAAATGAATGTATTGGCTTCTTTACTAAAATATAAAGGTTTTTTTTGTTTTTGTTTTTTGCTTTAAAACTTGGCTTAAACTATCTAAGGATGCCATGTATTAACTCTGAAAAAAATGTATTATTATTTATAAAACAGATCCCATAGGAGCAACTGAACAGCTGTGGAAAGATTTGGTACATCACTTTGCCAGCCTGAATTTAATGACCTACATGTGAAGGGCTACATATCCAATTACTAATCCTCCCTCAGCTACTCTTTGCCCTGATATGGAGGCAGCTGAAAAAAGATGCCCTACTAACAGATCAGAAGTAGATCCAGACTTTTTTGCTAGGGCTCAGTTAAGAAAGATCTTTTAGGTTTGAGATGAGGAAGAAACAAAGAGGGACTCAGAACAGTGTTATATCTGACACAGTGTTTCAAGTAAAATTTAAAGGCTTATGGTGAGAATGACTCTAGCTTTGTAACTAAAGACAAAGACATTTCAGCTCTTTTAGAGAACCTCAAACTCTGAATTTAATTTTCTATTCATTGAAGCATTTAAACATGTTCAAATATCTTCAAGCATCAAGGATAATTTACTTTAAAATTCTTTCTATACTGAGAAGCCAGTCTTCTATTCAAAGATGCAAACCTCATTCTCATCTTCAAATTCTGCAATAATTACCTATTAGAAGAAGAGGGAAAAAAGCTAAATAGAAAATGACAATCTATGGGATTGTGTTTCACTTCTCTCTGTTGACAGAGTCTATATATAGAAAAAAGATTATATAAGGTCAAATATTATAAACAATGAAATGTCATCTGATGTTTTGCAAAACAGCATAAGAAAAATAGTTAAAGGAATGAATAAAGAGTAAAGCTATGGCTATTTTACTTGAGCCATAAAAAAGGCTTACAGATTCTAAATTTAAATGCATTTTATTGTGAATCTGACTCACTTTTTGAATTTAATTTTCCACTTATGTAAAATCATGTGATATGGTAATTTTCTGTATAAATTAAAAATAATTTAGGCAAGAGATGTTTTTCTCTCATTTTCAACACAGAAAAATTATGAGCCTTTCTTTGATGTTTTGCATTTTTAACAGTGGGACTATCTTAATTCCTCCACCCAATCACCACAAGAATATATGAATGAATGCACGTGTGCAGGTACACACTTAACTTCTTGAACTGGAAAAAACAGACGTCACTGTAACTAACTACATCACACTCCCAAAACCCTAACTCCGGACCCCGCCCCGCTTAAACCCCTCCCCTTTCTCCCATTGCGGGTTCTAAATTGGCGCAGTTAGATAACGTAAGACGCACCCGCCGTAGCCTCCACTGTGTAACTACCGCCCCTGCCTCTGGGAATTGAAGTTTCTGTGGAAGGAAGCAGGAGCGGTAACCAGGCCAATCCAGGAAGGCTTTTTTTCTTAGCTTTCACTTCCCTGTAAACTCTTCATATCGGTAAGTGTCCTGGCACTGGATGGCGCTCGCCCTCACTTTGGTATTGTTCGGGCGCTAACCTGGGCGTGCTATGCAGCCTTCGACTAGCAACAAGGGCTTCCGGGGGAGAGTGGAGCGGTGGTATGGAAGTGGTTGCCTGCGGTGCTGGTGCTGAAGGAAATGACGTTGATGATAGGCGCCCCCCGCGGCCTACTCAGCTGCTCTCTGGTTCGCCAGCGGCAGCTTAATCCCGCCTCTGGAGTGCGTTCGCTGGCGGGAAGCCTAGAAGACTGTGGGCGACGCTCCGCCCACACGGTGGGGCCCTTTCAGTCGGCGTGTGTTTTGGGGTTGCCGTTGGCCCGTAGTATGTGAAAAGTGAGTTTGCAAAGAATGAGAGGGAAATCTATACTCTAAAGGGCCGGAAAGCGTGTTTTGGCCCTGCCACTTCGTGGCTAGACACCGTAGGCTTTACAAAGCTGTCTTACCTCGTTTTTCCTGGGAGGGGTGACGTGGCTGAACCCTCTGAAATGTAGAGAGCCTGAGGGGAAGTTGCTGCAGGTGCCGTGAAAAGATCGAAGTGTTACTTGATTTCACTGACATATATTCAATTTGGGGATTTTTCTAGAGATATAAAGACAAGTTACTTGTCATTTTCTGAAAGAATCTCCTCTGCCCAAAAGGCTTGACAACTGAAGTTAACAAAGGGCTTTTCGCTGCTCCACGTTTAGCCAGCAGGTCTTTAAAAAGGGCATTACTGGCCAGGCGCGGTGGCTCAGGCCGGTAATTCCGACACTTTGGGAGGCCAAGGCGGATGGATCACCTGAGGTCAGGAGTTCGAGACCAGCTTGACCAACAGGGTGAAACTCTGTCTTTAGTAAAAATGCAAAATTAGACGGGCGTGGTGGCGAATGCCTGTAATCCCAGCTACTTGAGAGGCTGAAGCAGAATTGCTTGAACCAGGGAGGGGGAGGTTGCAATGAGCCGAGATTGCGCCATTGCACTCCAAGCTGGTCAACAAAGCGAAACTCCATCTCAAAAAAAAAAAAAGTGTCACTATCAAGTCATTAATTTCATTCTGCATTATTCCCACGTTCGTTCAGATTTTTCCGGAAGGGAGACTGTCATAAATTACCACGATTGTTTATCCCAATTCAAAACTTATGCAGTTTTTAAAAACTTTTTTTTCTTTTAGTCTTCATTGATTTAGGATGTATCCTCCTTGCCTTAAGCTGTGGTAAGATACGGAAATACAAGGAAGATTGAGATAGTTTGTAAGCCCACCTGATAACCCGTATCTGCAAATGAACCCCAGTGATTTTAAAAATTTTATGCTAAGTGAAATTTCACACATATATACATATATTTGTGTGAAATTGTATATATATATATATATATATATATATTTTTTTTTTTTTGGGAGATGGAGTCTTGATCTGTCACCCAAGCTGGAGTGCAGTGGGTGCGATCTTGTCACACTGCAACCTCCGCCTCCTAGGTTCAAGCGGTTCTTCTGCCTCAGCCTCCCAAGTAGCTGGGATTAGAGGCGTCCACCACCACACCTGGCTAATTTTTGTATTTTTAGTAGACAGGGTTTTGCCATGTTTGTCAGCCTGGTCTCGAGCGCCTGACCTCAGACCATCTGCCCACCTCAGCCTCCCAAAATGCTAGGAATATAGGCTTGAACCACTGCGCCCGGCCTCACACAAATATTTTTATAGTTGATATAAAATACGTTCTCGAACATTTGGTGAACTTGGTTGAATGAATAAAAATGTACTGTGAGCATCACTGCATGTAAGAAAGGAATGCAAAATTCTACTATAGAATTTTACAAATTATTGCCCAAACTAAAACAATTAGAAAGCAAGTATACCTAATAAAGTGCTATGTTTTGCTTAACAGGTAATCTGAACATGTTAGTACATAGTGCAGTGTAGATATACATTATATTTATTGTATAATGTAGACAGTGTGAGTTAGTAGATATATTTGTGTACTATAAGGAATAATGTATAAGATATCAAGCTAGCATCATTTTCATTGCATTCCATTGTCTCAATGCACGTAGCTTATTTAAAATCTAAAAACCTATTACAGTGCATTTTCTTAATTATGAATAGTTTAAAAAAAGATGATGATGATGTTGGCCAGCCTATGACTTTTCCTTGTATTTGAGAGACTGAAACATTACAATGCTATGACAGGTCAAATAAAACTTAAGACTTCTTAGATAGAAAAGGCAAATGCTCCCCCTGGTGTACATGAGCTGTAAAACGTTACATTGCTTTTTAAAAAATCTTCACTTAGGCCGGGGCAGTGGCTCACACCTGTAATCCCAGCACTCTGGGAGGCCAAGGCCGTGGGATCACGAGGTCAGGAGTTAGAGCTCAGCGTGACCAACATGGTGAAACTTTTCTCTACGAAAAATACAAAAATTAGCTGGGCATAGTGGGTTGTGCCTGTAATACCAGCTACTCAGGAGGCGGAGGCAGTTGAACCCAAGAGGCGGAGGTTGCACTGACCTGAGATCGCCCCACTGCACTCCAGCCTGGCCATAGAGCAAGAAAAAAAAAAGAAAAAAAAAATCTTCACATAGAGCTAATCAACACGTCCAGTTTTTGAAATAAATAGAGAACTAACTGAAAATGATACTACTGATAAATGGAAATGTACTCTCTTGGAATATTAATTATTATTTCATGAAGAGAGCAATTGTTTTCTATGAATTTTAATTGTGCTTTTAAATTTCCTCCAACAGGTATTGTTTTAGATACCTGTATTGCTGAATTTTATTTAATGTATTGTGTATTGAAAGAAAGTAAAATAAAAGTGAGCCTGCGGATCAAAATATATTTTTTAAAATTTTTTCCTTCTAGTCTTTTTAAGCTTATTCAGTTTCCCCACCTCTAGTTCCTTAAATTGAATGCTTACCTTACTTTCTAGCTTTTAAAAAAAAGTAATGAATGCATTCAAGGCTATATATATGTTTATCTCTAATTACCTTTTTCCCTGTGTTCCTCTCATTCTGTTATTGAAGTCTTAACTGATCCTCCATATTATTTTTCTGTTCTGTTTTTTTCCGCATACTGAGTCAGATTGTCAGGATATCTTCTAAATCGTCGTTACCCCTTGGCACTCCAGATAATCTGGAGTTTGTCTCTTCTTTTGAACTTTTTATGTCTTCATTTCCTGGTTTTCAAATTGTTATTTTTCATGGATTCTTGTTTTGCTTTTTAGGAAAGGCTGCTTTTGTATCACAATTTTCTGTTTTGTTTTTATAGTTCTTATTCCCTTATGACCTCTCTGAAATATCTCAGCCAAATTTACTTTTAAGTCATTTTCAGATTGCCCTGTTTTTAATTTGTATCAAGTGAATTTTTTCCTGGTTATTGATTTCATTTTTAAAAATCAGTTTTTTCATTTTGTAATTTCCCTCATTCTACAGCATTAAAGACTATAGAAAAGATGCTTTTTATCTTTCTTTAAAATATTTTTTCTTTTCTTAAAAACAATAATTTTCATTACATAAACTTTAGAAAATATGTAAAACCACAGGTAAGAATTAAACATGTTTGTGTGTATACTTTTTTTAAAAAAGTTGGTCATAATGTATATGTTTTTTTCTTTGATTTTGTTTAACGTATACCCATTTCCCCTTATCATTAAATAATTTGGGATATATAAGTTTTACTGGCTTCTTCATATTCCTTGCCTGTGTTACAGATTAACTGTAATTGTTTAGTTTTCTTTCATGGACATTCAAGAGGTTTCTAACTTTTCACTGTTAAAAATAACACTGTATTGCCTCTATTCTTGTATACATTTTTGCGTGCATTTCTAATTTATTTGCAGAAATTTAACCAATAGTATATGGAACACCCCATTTCTTCAGACCTTTGCTAGCATTGCTGATGAGTGATACCTAATTGATATTAAATGGTATTTAAATGATATTTATAAATAAATGGCATTTAATTGTCTGAATTTTTATTTCCATTATTATATGGTTTAACTTTAATCATATTATTTTAGTTTTTTAACTTTTTTGTGTTTGTCAATTATCTGTTCATGTCAAAAGTTGTTTTTCATAGGTACCAAATAATGTCATCTGAAATGTTGCCAGCATGTATTGAAACTTCTAACATTGACAAAAAGCAAGGCTTAAATGAAGATCAAGAGGAGAGCCAGAAGTCAAGATTAGGTGAAAGGTCTGAGCCAATATCTAAAAGGCAAATGAAAAAACTAATAAAACAGAAACAATGGGAAGAACAACGGGAACTCCGCAAGTATGTGTTTCAAAATGTATATGCTCTCTTTTTATTTAGAAATATGAAACGTTAGACCTTGCATAGGTCTTTGGCATATTAAGTGTAATTGTGTTACTTAAAATTCAATTACTAATTTTAGACAAAAATGGAAAGAAAAATGCAAGAGAAAAAAATTGAAGTTAACAATGTATATTATGAGTAGTGCACAATTTTTGAAACAACTGTCTTATATAAGGGATGTAATTAGTATCCATGTGCTAGTTATGGAATAAAAACAGCCAACTCAGAAAGATCAAGTTTTGGCCTACCATTGATTTTGCCAAAAGAACCATTGTAGGTTTTGGTGAAAGCAGTTAGGCTAAATTTGTTACTGTAATAAACACCAAAATTTATGAAAGGAAAATAAACTGTAGTTAGTGTAAATTAGAGAAAAAGTATGTAATTTTTTTTAATGAACAATTTTATTTTGCTTTTTTTCTTTACCACCTAGCTGCCCGGGAGGCTGAGGTAGGAGAATTGCTTGAATTAGGGGAGGTGTAGGTTGCAGTGAGCCAAGATCCTGCTATTGCGCTCCAGCTTGGGCAACAAGAATGAAACTCGGTCTCAAAAAAAAAAAAACACACAAAAAACAACGAAACAAAAAAAATTATATAGGTGAATGATGAAAGTAAAATTCATGGTAACTCAAAGTCAGTAATTATAAGGTTTTCTTATGGATAGTATGATACCAATAACAAATGAAACTATTGAGGAGGTATAGTTAGGATTTAAATAGAAAGCTTTAGATCATTTTTGGAAGCTCATTTCCTTTCTATCTGAAGCTTTTAGATGGACTGTAAAAAACTGGTAATACTTGACCATTTTTGAATGGTCACAGAAGTGACAGTTTCCTGTGGCTTAACCTGATAGTTTTTAAAAGTAATTATTTAGAAGAGTCTTGTGAATAACTGGATACACAATAACAAAATGTTATTTCAATAACTAATTTTAGACAAAAGCGGAAGGAAAAACGCAAGAGGAAGAAATTGGAGCGACAATGTCAAGTGGAATCACACTCAGATGGAAATGACAGAAAACGTGTTCGAAGAGATGTGGTTCATAGCACCCTTCGCCTTATCATTGACTGTAGTTTTGATGACTTAATGGTATTAAAGGTATCATGAATTGTTGTTAGAAAAATCCTGTATATGAATTAGGTTGAATCATTCTTGTTTTAATATGTAATATCCCTTTTATTTAACTTTATGCATTGAAACGAATCTTGAGTTTTTCCAAATTTCTTTCCCGTAAGTTAAATTAGCTAGTAAATTTCATTGATATAATGAATTTGTATATTTATGTGTGTGTGTGTGTGTGTGTGTGTGTGTCTGTATGTGTGCAGACAGGAAAGAGAGAGAAACACACACTTTATAGTCTAGATGACAGAACTAAATTAGCCATTTTGTAATCATAAAGCTCTGTAGGGTTTTACCAGTGTTGGTAAAACATGAAAATAGTAATATTATGGCTCTAAAAGTGTTTTATTGTTGTTTCTTAAGAGAGTAGATGTTTTCATGAATTAGCATTTTAAATAAATACAAAATATAAAATAATGCGTCACTTATAGAGCATTAACTTATAGTAATTTTGTTAGTATGTAAGGAATCAAATAATATTTATCAGAATGGATTTGTATTTAAGAAGAAGAATTGTATGTATATAGTTATTCCTTCTGTGTGTTCCATTCCTTTAAGATCACAGAATGGCCATAGAAAATTTTAATAACTTTGCTTTAAAAATTGAACTCTGTAATAGGACATTAAGAAACTTCATAAGCAGATTCAACGATGTTATGCAGAAAACCGACGGGCACTGCATCCTGTGCAGGTATGTCTGAAGATTTTAAAGCAGACTCTAGTTTTCTTTTATATCTCTCATGGCTAAAGACATAGATAATTCCTATAATCTTTGCAGGAGGCTTACAGGTAATCTTGTTTAATGCCTATTTGAAAAATATTTTCTTTTTTTGACAAAAATGAAGCAAAATATTTTAAACATCTTTCAGTATGTTATCTTAGACACACTCTTTCCAGTAATCATCAGTCTTATACAAATGGACCTTTTCATTGCCATGTAATTGAATATCTTCATTATAGGACACACATATCCTTTTATACCAGTTTCTCAGAGCCAAAAGCTGTGGCTGCCACTGCTTGATATATGCTGTGGTATCTATTGTATAGGTTTTGTCTCCTTAAAGGTTTTTTGTTTTCTTTTGAGTCACTGAGAGTTTAGACAGGTATTTTTTAAGCTGAGGTAAGGAGTGATGTGGGAGACTATTTGGCTAGTGTTAAGAATAACATCTTTCTGTTGGAATTCTAGGTGACCTAAAAATTAATACTAGCTCACTGATGTTAAGAACCAGGAACTCTTAATATATTTTGGTTAGATGTTTTGTTTTTCCCTAGTGATAGTAACTTTATACTTTTGCATTTTTTTTGTTTTATAGTTTCATATCACACTTATATGATAGTCCTTATATTCCCATTTTATCTGTAGTAGACCCTTTCTCACCCTTGATTGAGACTTAAATAGATGTCAGGGTTTAGAATCAAAGAAAAATTATGAAGACTGCATTTGGTTAAAAAAAAAAACTGGTGGCAGAAAAAAAGAAGAATAGGAACTTGACATGGAAGCAAGGAGTTTGCAGGAAAGTGATGATTAAGGTAGGGGCAAGTTATAACTACTTGTGATGAAAAATGGGATACTGCAGCTACTGGGTTATGAAACACACACAGAAAACATGCCATTTCTACCACAGTTTATTGTATACTCAAAGCATGTCACAAATTTTTTTTCTAGGTCAATGAGAATAAATATATTTTGTGTTTCATAGATTGTCAGATGAGTAAATGAGAGAAATAAAATATTAGACTTAAATGAATATTTGTTCTTTCTTTCTATACCTACAAATCTTTTATCAGTTTTACTTGACCAGCCATGGAGGCCAGCTGAAAAAGAACATGGATGAAAATGACAAAGGATGGGTCAACTGGAAGGTAATTAAAACAGATAAATTCTCACATAATTCTAGGTATTTTTGTGTTTCTAAAGATCTCTATTTTGTACCCAAATTGTATATAATGCTACTTAATACAACAATCTCCAGACGCAATCGCTGAACCTAAGTCTGAGATTACAAATTGGAGATGCTATAGAAAGGAGCAAGATATCTGGTAGTTTGTATTTGCTCTCATTAAATTTTACCTATTTTACTATCAACGTTTAAAACATATTTTTAAAAAGAAATAAGTTTAAGGATCTTTATATCATTTCTCCATAGCATACTAGCTAAACATTATATGTTACCTATAAAAATGAAATCACTCTAAATTTTGAAAGTGTGCCTGCATTCTGTTTCTTCTTTCCCTGTCCTGGCCACTGACCACATGTGACTATTGAAAACTTGAAATGTGATAGTCTGAATTGTGAATTGAGATGTGCTATGAATTGGAAATACATACTAGATTTCAAAGACTCAGTACCACGGAAGAGAGAAAAAGAATGTGAATATATCCTAATAATTTTTAAAACATTTATTAAATGTTCAAATAGTAACATTTTGGGTACACTGTGTTAAAAAAATAAATTGTTAAAATTAATTTCACCTATTTTCACTTTTTAAAATGTGGATACTAGAATATTTAAAATTGCATATGTGGCTTCACAGTTTTTTTCTGTTGGACCAAATTGTTCTCAATCATTGGTAAAGATGACTAAATAGGTTGTCTTTGGTACCATTCCCTGAGGAACTCGATCTTGTTTAGAAAAGTCCTGGGTTATCCCTATACCTTTTTTCTTTCTCAAAATCAGTTCTCTCAGTGACACACTTTGCCTTTCAAACTCAATAATTCTATAATGATGGCATTTATTTTGTTAATAGCCTATGATATGAAACCTTTTCAAAGGCTTTTAAGTTTTTAAGTACAATGTATTTACCAAATCCTGTTTGTGCCTGTTTTTCCAAGTAGTGTCATAAATTAAAAGAGTCATGTTTTCAGTTATTTTGCAACCTGTTAAATTTATCATTTATACCATCAGCTTTCCAGAGAGACTTGAGCTTCATTGGTCTCTAATTAATCAGGTTCCTCTTGGGGCCCTTATTAAGTATAAAGGTTAAATTTATAGTAAAACATTTTCCGGAAAAGTAGCTATTTATTAATTATACATTTTAGGAGAGAGTTCTTTTGCTTCACTCTTGGTTTCATTAAAAATTATTGTATAAATGTCATCTGAGCCTGGTGATACATATTCTTTTATCAATGTGGCTTGCAAAATCATGACTGCCAGCTATTGTTCAATTTTATACCTGTGACCTGACAGTTTTGGTGAAGTTTTCAAATATGTATCTCTTTGTAAAAACAGATATATGGAATTAATTAAATCTATAAGCTGTTCCCTTTCATGATTCATGTAGATGGAGAGGAAGTAATTGGAGAAGGCATTCTTTGGTTGTAGAACAATGTGAGCAAGTATGTGGTGGTAAAAATGCATTTGTTTTGTTAGAACTGAGATAAAGTTGGAAAAGTAGATTTGTGCTGTATTCAGGAAAGAATTATTAAATTAAAGAGTTTAGATTATATTCCACAGAAAAAGATAAAACATTGAAAGTCGTGTTTTTAGAAAGTGAGCCTGCTATCAGTGTGTGGAAGTAGGTTGGAGGGGTCTCAGGCCAGCAATGAGGAAATAAAATTAAGAGGCTATTTAAGATCAAGATGTGAGATGATAAGGAATTGATGTAGTAAATTCTAAATAATGCATTGTAATGATAATATTCTTTTAAACTTCATTTGACATGTTTTTGGATGGATTTGTTTTGGGAAAAGAGAATAATAATTTGTAGACAATATTCACAAGACACTGTTAATTAGTAACGTCTTTCCTCTGTGTCTTAAAGGATATCCATATCAAACCAGAGCACTATAGTGAACTCATAAAAAAAGAAGACCTGATTTATCTTACATCAGATTCACCTAATATACTGAAGGAATTAGATGAATCAAAGGCCTATGTGATTGGAGGATTAGTAGATCACAACCATTGCAAGGTACTATTAAATTTTTATTTTGGCCTTTGCTACTTAAAATTGCTATTTCAACATTTCCTGAAAGTAACAATAATACTAATGATAGCTGATCTTTATTGAGTGCCTACTATATGTCAGTCACCTTTTGATCTAAGCAAAGTATTTCACATATATTAGCTTACTTAATCTTCATTACAACCCAGTGAGTTTAGTGCTACTATCATCTACATTCCACAGGTAAGAAATTCACAGCACAGAGAAATTAAGTCTAAAATCAGTAGCACTAGGTGACAAGGCAGCTGTTTGAAACCAGGCAGATTGCTCTGGAGTCCACATGCTACACTACACTTTATTGATAGAAGATACTGCTGCAATCAATTGCTAAGCCACTGGAATTTAAACTAGTTTTAAAATATATTTTCATGAGATGTTTTTTCTATTCTCTTACATTTGTACTTTTCTTTCCTCCAGTCCATACCTTTATTTGGATGAAAAATTATAGAAATGCACTTTCTAAAAGAAAATGTCATTTTATACTTCACTGGCAATGTTGCAGCATGCAGAATTCTTCGTATCTGCTTGTCCAGTATGTTAGCTCTGTGGCAATAGAGCTATAGCTGTCCAATTGGTAACCATGTGTGACTACTTAAATTTAAATTGATTACAATTTACAAAATTCAGTTCTTCAGTCATACTATACACATTTGTACACACATACTGAAGAACTGAATTTTGTAAATTGTAATCAATTTAAGTAATCACACATGGCTACCAATGGACAGCTGCAGCTCTGTTGCATCATAGGGAATTTTATCAGATGATCTTTAGCCTTTTAATTTTTTTCTTAGTGGAAAAATTCTATTTTGTTATTTATATAGAACCACATATTTTTTCATGTTTGTTTCTTTGAACTAAAACAGTTTTTGTTTTCAAAAGCACCTACTTCAATCTATTATTAATTATTTGCCCCCCTCCCCACCAAATATGTAAACCATCAGTTGAGAAATTGAGCTTCTCTTTCTCCTATACTCTGTTTTTTGACCATTTCAGTTCTGGTTAGACATAGGCTTCAAGGATTTTAATTTTGACAAGAGATAAAATTCATATTCAGCATTTTTTAATTTACAGAAAGGGAAAAATAAAACAGTTATTTAAAATTTCTCAATTCAAGTTTTCATTTAATTTGTGCCGTTTGTATAAAGTAGTGTTACATAATTGAATTCAGTTTAAATACAGTCATAGGCTGCTTAACGATGGGCATATGTTCTGAGAATTGCACCATTAAGTGATATGAACATTATAGAGTGTACTTACAGAAACCTAGACTGTGTAGCCTGTTATACATAGGCTGCATGGCATAGCCTATTGCTCCTAGGCTACAAACCTATACAGAATGTTACTGTAGACAGTGTAGACAGTTGTAACATAATGGTCTTTGTGTTTCTAAACATATTTAAACATAGACATTATAAAAGATGTTTAAAATTCATGTATACCTGTATAGGGGCACTTACCACGAGTGGTGCTTGCAGGACTGCAAGTTGCTCTAGGTGAGTCAGTAAGGGAGTGGCAAATAAATGTGAAGACCTAGATATTACTGTGTACTACTGTAGACTTTATAAATATTGTATACTTACACTACACTAATTTTTTTCTTCAGTAATGAATTAACCTTAGCTTACTGTAACTTTTTTAACTTTATAAACTTAATTTTTAAAACTTTTAGACTCTTTTGTAATAGCATTTAGTCTAAAATGTTATACAGCTGTACAAAAATATTTTCTTTCATATATCCTTATTCCATAAGCTTCTTTCTAAATTTTTTTTAACTTTTTAAGTTAAATTTTTTTTCTCTTTTTCTTTAACTTTTTAAACTCTTTTGTTAAAAACTAAGACACAAACATACACATTAGCATAGGCCTACATAGAGTCAGGATCATCAATATCACTGTTGTCTACCTTTACATCTTGGTCCACTGGAAGGTCTTTAGGGGTAATGACATGCATGGAGCTGTCATCTTCTATAGTAACAGTGCCTTCTTCGGAATGCCTCCTAAGAACCTGCCTGAGGCTGTTTTATATGTAACTATTTTTTTTAAGAGTAGGAGAAGTACACTCTAATGATAAGAAGTATAGTAAATACGTAACTGGTAATATAATTTATTATTATCAAACATTATTTACTGTACATAATTATAGTGCTATACTTTTATGTGACTAGCAGAAGGTTTGTTTCTACCAGCATCACCACAAACACAAGTAATGCATTTCAGTATGATGTTCCACAGCTCCAGAGTCACTAGGTGACAGGAATATTTCAACTCCATTATAATCTCATGGGACCACCACTGTATATGAGATCTGTTGTTGCCTGAAACTTTGTTATGCAGTGCAGGACTTTATTTTAAACTGAGATAAAGGCAGGTAGAATGGGGAAATTATATTTGAGTCAGGAGACATGTAGGCCAAATTTTCTTGCGGTTCTGCTGCTGAGGAGCTTTGTAACTAGGCAGGAAACATAATATTTTTGGTTTCCTCATTTGTGACTTGAGGAGGTTAAAACAAATGCTCTAAACATTGACTATACTTATTTTCAAGAAAATGATTCCAAATGAGCAGTAAAACACACACATCCCCCCTTCAGATAATATTCTCTGAACTATACATTCTCTAAACTATAAATCTTTTCTAAAAATTATGTATACTGTTACAGAGCCTTAAAATAATGTTCTTGTTGAAGTCATAGTATCTTTGTTTTAGGGAGTCACATATAAACAAGCATCAGATTATGGAATCAATCATGCACAGCTCCCACTTGGAAATTTTGTGAAGATGAATAGTCGAAAAGTTTTGGCGGTTAATCATGGTAAGCTGTAAGGGATAAACTGAAAAAATACCTGAGCGAACATTGTGAGAAAGAATATATTACATTTAGTATTTGAACAGGTAGGAAGTATTACACCTTGCTGGAGACAAAATTGTAAAAAGTAATCATTTATAATTTGTTTAACAGAAATAAGATGTATTAGAAAATTTTGAAAATGTATAAAAGTATTCAAAAATTAGCTGTATCTTAATACAGAGATATTTGGTGTTAACTTTTTGGTGTTGACTTCTAGTTCTTTTTCTATGCAGAGGAATAATAATATATTATTATTTATTACATATTACATTTATTATTTATTGCATAATTTTATTTATTATTATTTATTACATAATTAGATTTTTACTATATTACATACAATGTTGTAAATCTGGGATATTTTCTCTCCTTTATCACTTTCTTTGTTCATGTCGTTGAATGATCGTTAATGGTGGCCAGGCACGGTGGCTCAGGCCTGTAACCCTAGCACTTTCGGAGACCCAGGCAGGCTGATTGCTTAAGCCTAGGAGTTTGAAAACAGCCTAGGCTACATGGTGAAACTTTATCTTTACAAAAAATACAAAAATTAGCTGGGCATGATGTAGAGCGCTTGTAGTCCCAGCTCTTCAGGAGGCTGAGATGGAGGATCACCTGAGCTCAGGAGGTTGAGGCTGCAGTGAGCCATGATTGTGCCACTGCACTACAGCTTGGGCAACAGAGTGAGACCCTGTCTCAAATAAATAAATAAATAAATAAATAAGTTACTTATTTATTTCTTTAAAAAATGGTCATCATTTTAATATACAATAATTTAACCATTCTCCCATGGTTGAATTGTGTTTTTTTCTTTTTACTGTTGCAAATAACATTGAAATAGACATTTGTGTACCTGTCTTCGCCTAGACTTTGCTTTAAAAAATTCTTTAAGTCAATACACAACTACTTATTAAACGATTTTTGTACACTAAATACTTTCTTTATAGCAGGTTCTAGGGAGTTATATAAACGAAATTATGGATTCAACAAAGGAATTGCATCTAAAACCTTTGATATATTGTAGAAATTACATTTTCCACCAAGTAATTCAAGTTAGCCCTTCAGCAGTATGCTGAAGTAAGAGTACCCCAGAGACAATATTGATATTCTTTACTACAGCCAATGCATAAAAAAAGAAAGAGAAAGGAAAAAAAGCAGGCAAGGAGCTCATAGTGTCAATGGCTCTTTATAGGAAACATGAAGAAAGTTAAATGAATGCTAACCAGGTTGTAAAGGATAAAGATGTGAAGAGGCCAAAAAGCAGTAGGAGAGAAACTGAAAAGGTCTTTATTGATTATAATTGACATGAGATACTGGTAAATTTCTGAGTGCTTAAGAACTGAACTGAGAAAAAGCTAGATAGGTAACTGGGCTGGAATACCTTGGGGCAAATTGGCCTTGACAGACAATAGAAAGAAGAGATAAGAACAAAGTAGTTGTTAGGACAAAATAAGAGCCTTAATACAAAAGCAATGTATTTTAAAAGATAGCATGCAGCATTGTGATGAACTTGGCTAAAAAATGTATGGAGTTTGTCTTTATTGCAGTGTTTGAGATTATTCTGGAATACCTGGAAACAAGAGACTGGCAAGAAGCATTTTTTACTATCTTGCCCCAGCGGAAAGGAGCTGTTCCCACAGACAAAGCCTGTGAAAGTTCTTCTCATGACAAGCAGTCTGTCAGGGTGGAGGAAGGTGGATCCGACAGTGATTCCAGTGAGGAGGAATATAGCAGAAATGAACCAGATTCACCACATGAAGAAAAGCAGGATAAGGAAAATCACGCTGAATCTACAGTCAACTCTCTACCACACTAATACTACCTGGTTTCCTTTTAGTTTAAGGAAAAATTAGGAGAAGGTGAGGTATTATATAGAATATTGAAATTGGAAGAAAATTTTATTTTCTCTTATTTCTCTTGTGAATTTTAAAACTTTTTTTTTTTTTTGGAGCTAAATGATAATAAAAAAGCCTGTTAAACTTTGTAAGAAAATATTTTTTGATTTTGCATAAGAAGATTTAAATATGTATGTGGTTTTTTGTTTTTGTTTTTAAAGCCTCAAATAGTAGTTTCTAGATAATTTTATTTTATTAGTATATTTTCATTTTCTTTCATTTTATATTCTTTAGAATGTACCTTCTGACCTTTCAGTTTTATTTTTTTATAGTCCTGTCAACATCTTTATGATCCATTGTCTACATACATATCTGTGAGGGCACATATTCATAAATATACTGTTAATCTATCAGAATGTTGTGTATGGCAGGTTACCCTCTATTTGCAGCTTTTATGTTTAACTTAGTTATTTGAAAGAAATGTAGTAATTTTAGGAAGAAGTAGCAGTATGATGGACATAATAATTTATTTCTTTTGGACTGTGGAGTGTATATCTATTCCTTCTTTGTGATGCCTTTTTGTGGTTCTGAAGTACTTACTGAAGAGTTGAGAATCTCTTTAATTCATTTGTTTAGCTCTTACAGTGGTGATAAGTTACTTCAATTATAAAATTGAATTTTGCAGACTAAATTATTTTATAATGCTGTTGCTATTAAAAGATCAATTTTGCCTTTACCTGCATTTAAAATGAAACAGTTCTTTGCAGCTGTGTTTTTCTTTCATATTTAAAAAAAAAAAATTTGTTGGCTTTTAAGATGAATAAAGTTTATATGTACATCTGCCTCTTCTAATATGAAAATATTCATACTAATGTATGCTTCTAAAAATGACATACACATGTGAAAATATGCATGTAAATATATTTGTATCTGTCCTGATCATGTATGGTTCTCAGTTATTAATTGATCATAATATGATTGATTTGCCATTTGCCATATATCTGTATTACTTGTGAATGGTTGTGTTGAACACACTAAGAGCAATTTGAATTTTATTAAGTACAAAAATCCTTAGCTAAACATTTGTATGGGAATGCTGGCAAGAAAGAATAGTGTAAAAGGGAGCTGTTTTAGTTTCCTACAGGTAATTGTAGATGCAGTTAAATGTGTAAGGTAAAGTGATTGGTCTCTGTCACAGCTAAAGGATTTCAGTAGCCTTCATTGAGTTTGGGTAAAACTAGTTTCTATTCTTTTGTCTTCTTTTTAATATACAAAAGTTATATTTATATTTATATATTTAAAAAGTGCTTAACTTATACTATATATGTTACATACTAACATATATACACACAATAGAAAATTTATTGGATTTAGTATTGATATTTACTGTCTATTTTTGTTACTTTCTTCTTAGTAATCTATTATAGTTACCTGTTTTAAGGTAAGGTCTGTAGGCAATATATGTAAGTAAAGACAAGCCCTACAATTCTAAAATAACAAAGCTTATGTCTTAAGTTACATTTTTCAAAGGTTCATGTTTTTCTGAGTAAATGTGCTTTATCAGCATGAAATATTATACCTTTTACTTAAATTATTTTGTATAGAATAGGGCACTGTTTAATTATGAAAGGTGGGAAAAAAGCATTCCAAATAAAAGTTTAATTTTTGTTAATTATAAAAAGCCCTGTATTAGTTTCCTATATGTGCTATAACAAATTACTATAAACTGGGTGGCTTTAAACAACAGGAATTTATTCTCTTAACAGTTTCAGAGACTAAACGTCCAGAATAAAGATGTCCCAGGGTCATGCTTCCTCCATAGGCCCTAGGAAAGAATACTTCCTAGCCTCTTCCTGGCTTTTGGTGGTTGCCAGCAATCCTTGCTGTTCCTTAGCCTAAAGTGGCTTGACTCCAATCTCAGTTTTGTTGTCAAGTGGTCTTCTACTCTGTCTTCTATGTTTACATCAGTGTCCAAATTTCCCTCTTTTTATAAGGAGACCAGCATTGGATTAGAGTTCACCATGATCCAATATGACCTCATCTTGACTACATCTGCAAAGACCCTGTCTCCAAATAAGGTCACATTTACAGGGACCAGGTGTTAGGATTTGACTTATCTTTTGGGGTACACAATTCTACCCACTACAGGCCCATATCTAGGCTGTTGGTGGCAAGAAGGCAAATATTACCTAGTTTCTGAGATACTTTAAAATTTGATTTTAAAAAAATTAAGCTTTTTTCTCATTTTAATGTATCCTTTTCTCTCAGCATTGTGTTGGTATATTTAGGTTCTTTTTTTGTTAAAACTTCAGTAGATATTAAAGTTACTTGTATTGGAACATAAAATTAGGGAAGTAAAATACTTAAATAAATGTATCAGAAAATATATGTCTGCTGAAATATAGAATTTCCTCACATTTAACTTCTTTAATAACTTATAGTCATCATAAAGCAAGCTTATTCTTAAGAGAAGAACCATTCTTCATTCTGATTCTCCATAGATTGGTGCTGTTGACATTATAGCATTTGAAAATGCTCAGAATGGAAAAACCAAAAATGAGAAAAGAAAGCAGTTCTGCTGAATAAATGCCTTTTGGGAGATGAATTAACAACGATGAAATCCACCATTGACTGGCAGTTATAAAGCAAAGTGACATATGACTTCACTTTATACACAGGAAACGTCACAGAAATTATGTAGATAAAAGGCAGGAATTGTCTATCAAGCCCTGAGAAAGTATACAGACAACAGGTATAAAATGAGATTTAAAAAAAGAAAGAAAAGAAAATGGCAGGGATTTGAATTAAGGGCAGCAAAGGCATATAGTAGTCATTAAACTTTGATTCCAGTTAGCCTACAGTTTCCTGTCTCATTGCCAGACACATAGTGATAATAATGTGAAGAAGAGAAGCAGTGACAAAATCAAAAGGTGGTCATTGACAGAATCAATGGAAACAGTAGGAAATTGGACTAAGGGTAAACATTGCCACTGCCACTGTTAATTGTGGGACTTTGGATGAGTTAGTCAACCTTCGTTAGGTCTCAGTGTTTTTATGTGTAAAATTGAAATGTTATTCCATTTACTCCATCTCTTACAATTTGAGCAAACAGTTGTCAAGCAGTAGCTAATGATAATGCTTGATTCAGCTTTCTCATTTTCTGCCTCATTTCCCTTGTTTCTCAGTCTTTTTGACATTCCCTGCTCTAAAATAGTAATAATATATAGGCTTTTGTTTCAGGCTTTACTTTCTGAGGAAGCCAGGCTTAGATATAATTTTTTAAATGTAAACTTTCTAAATTACCAAATGAACACTCACTAAACAAAACAAGGAAATTGCAGATCATTTAGTGAAACACTTACTAAAGCAACAAAAAATGCTAACTTAAAACACAATCACATGACAAAATCTGTATGTCCTATCAGCAAATTTAAATGGTCTAAAAATCTCACAAATTGGATTTAAAAAAGAAATACATGCTGTATTTAAAGCTACTCAGCAATATTGGAAAATAAAAAGTAGAAAAAGACATACCAGGCTAATAAAATGAAGACAGAAGTCACGATGTTAGCATTGGATAAAGTTCAACACATTACAAATAAGGAAAAGGAGAAGAACATGTTATAATGGTCAAGAATGCAATCCTTAGTAAAGATCTAATCATTTTGATTATGCATCAGGTAACATAGTATTCAAACTTATTGAGAGAAACCTTTGGGAATTACATGAAACAACACATCAGTATAAGGAGTCTTTAACTCATACTTCTCAACCTATTAGAATGCAAGTAGACAAAAGATGAATATATGGAAAATATACATGCTACAATTACTAATACAGATAGTGATACCAAATTTTGTAGGCTGAAAACAAAAAATCCAACTTGTATTCTAGTGTCCATGGAATATTCATAAAATAACTATATTAGACCACAAGGAAAAATTTCCAAAGTAAAAATACAGGCAGCTTCTCTGATAACAATAAACTAAACTGGAAAATAAACTTGGTGAGATGGGATGAAAGCCTTACATTTAATTTTTTTTTCTTAAGAACGTATTAGATAAAAGAGGAAATCAAATCTGAAATTATATAATATTTTTAAAATAGAGTCAATAAAACACTACATATCAGATCTATAGATCTGGATAAAGCTGTGAATAGAGAAAAATTAATCACCTTAAAAATGTATGCTAATATAAGAGAATGACTGAATATAAACAAAGTAAGAAGATTTGACCCAAGGTGTTAGAACAATAATAAACCTAAAGATATAAAAAGTGGAACTTAATAAGAAATGAAAAGAGATACAAAAATAGGAAAATTGTTGGACATAAGAATAAATCCAAGATCGTTTTTCTGAAAATGGTAGCAAAATGTGAAGTCATTAGCTAACTGAATCGAGAAAAAGATTACAAATACATAAAAATGAGAATTGCAGAATAAATTTGATGAATTAGGAGATAAATCTCTGAATTCTATGAAATGTAGAAACCTGGATGAAATGGATAATTTTCTAGGAAAATATAAACTTCCAAAATTGACCCTCCTCTCCAAAAATACCAAAAATATAAATAGACCAGTTACCACAGGAGAAATAAAATTGTCAAAGAGCTACAACCCCCCAAAACACAAAAACTATGTGGTCTGATAGATGAATTTTAGAAAAATGATAAGGAAAAAGAATTGTCAATGCTATTATAATTTCTTCATAACAAAAGGAAGAGAGCACTTTATTAATTTGATGAGTTGAGCATAATCTTGATATTTATCAGTAGCACCTAGTGCTTAAGCACGTAGATTCTAGCCATACTTTGAGCCAGTCACGAAATCTTTGTGTCAGAAGCTAATTTATCTTGCCATAGAACATAGCTGTAGTTGGAATATAATTCCTACTCAAGTTTTTAATCAGCTTCTCTTTCAGCTATACTAATTCTCAATGATGGAAGATAACTAGAAGTGATGTTTACCATTTCAAGGCCAAAACTTTAAGCAGATATATCCTCCTTGTGGAAGGCATAATAGTGTCCCCTCAAAGATCCTAATTCCCAGAACCTTTGAATTTGTTAAGTTAGCTGGTAAGGGGGAATTTAAGGTCGCAGGTAGAATTAAATTGCTAATCAGCTGACCTTAAATGAAGGAGATTTTCTTGAATAAGCTGGATAACAGGCCCAATGCAATGAAAAAGGTCCAAAATTAAAAGATGGAGGCAGAAGAGATAGTAGTAGAGTGATTTGTTACAAGAACAACTTGACTGGGCATTGCTGACTTTGAAGTTGGAAGAGAGCCAAGGTGTGTAGATAGCCTCTAGAAAATGGAACAGGTAAGGAAACAAATAGTCCCCTAGAGCTTAGGAAAGGAATGCAGTTTTGCCCCACCTTAATTTTAGCCCACTAAGATCCATTTCAGACCTCTGCCTACAGAATTATGCGAGATTACATTTGTGTTGCATGAAGTCACTAAGTTTGTGATAATTTGTTACATCAGCAATAACAAATTAATACTTTACTCTCATTTTCTTTTGCCAGCATGGTACGGTTGACAGTGGAGCCCTAGGTGTTGGTTCAGCCACCAGATGGAAGGATCCTGGGCCTCTAAATCACCAAGTAAAGCAAAGTCATCTTTGAAACACACACTTTGGACATTTATGTGAGAAATAATTGTGTTTGAATGATGGCATTTGTTACAGCTTATCCCATCACAATGAGTTCAAATCTGTGCCTCAGCTTTCTTATTTTGAATAATGAGAAAAATAAGAGTAGTTACCTCAAACAGTCTTTGTGAAAATTAAGTAAGTTATTATATCTAAAGTGTTTAGAATGATTCCTGACACACAGTAAATATGTTATTAAAATTTAATGTACACATAGACATGCATACACATGAACACACCACACACTGAATTCATATGGTGTCTCTGATGAACATCAGTGCAAACATTCTAAATAAATGATTGGCTTATTGGTAGATAGACTGCAGCAGCACACTCAAAGAATGATATCTGTGACCCAAGAGTGGTTTCTTTTAAAAATACAAAATTTCAGTATTATGAAATGTTAATGTCCACCATTAGCATTGACTGAAAACTAGCTTCTTTCTGGCTCACGAGTTAGAAACAATTTGTATATGTTTTCTTTTTGAAGGGGAGGGGAGCATTTTTCATAATAGTTCAACAACAGTGAGACACTGGATGGTAAAAATCAGCTCACATGTTAAAATTCTGTTGTTGGTATTTATTTATTTATTTTGTGGTGGTGTTTGTGTTTTATTTTTTGTTCTTTGTTCCCCACCCCCCAACAGAGTTTGGGGTAGGTGTCAAACTGTAACTGCCTAATTCTGATTATGGATTATTTTTCTAGTATCAGGGCTTTATGCTCAGGTACTAACAGTGCAAGACTGAAAACATAGTATGTAAATAAACATACTTCTTTTACACATCTTATTAGCTACAAATGGAAATATCATCTCCAGTAATATTTATTTGTAGCATTATATACAGATGTTTTTAGATTTACATGTGCCACCATAAGAGGACCACTTGATTCCTCAATACCAAAACTATTTATTTGAAAAATAATTCAGTGATGTAAATGTGAAGCTCATATTCAGGAAAGAATTCACTTAGTCTAGAACTTCTACCTTCGATATGTTGAAGGATAAAATGCTCTTTGGGGACAGAGGTTGTATTCTTGTATACTCCTTGTTGACGCTGGTTTTGCTGATCCACTCTCCTGAGTGTTAGGCCTGGGAGGAGACTTTGGTTTGCTGAAATATTCTGCAACAGGTATTTTCATAATACTTCTTCTTATAAACAATGGAGGCTTGTGCTCAGTCTCTGAAATAGAGAAAAAATCTAAATAAGGCCATAATTGAGACACTGAACACAGCTTCTCCATGTTTTAGTAGTAAATGATCTACAAGAAACTATATGAAGTTTAGGTGAATTAGATACACCCAGAATTCATAAAAGAATATATTTCAGCCAGGCATGGTGGCTCACGCCTGTAATCTCAGCACTTTGGGGGGCCAAGTGAGTGGGTCACAAGGTCAGGAGATCGAGACCATCCTGGCCAACATGGTGAAATTGTGTCCCTACTAATAATACAAAAGTTAGCTGGGCATAGTAACGTGCACGTGTAGTCCCAGCTACTCAGGAGGCTGAGGCAGAAGAATCACTTGAACCCAGGAGGCAGAGGTTGCAGTGAGCCTACATCGTGCTACTGCACTCCAGCCTGGCAATAGAGCGAGACTCCGTCTCAAAAAAAAAGAAAAAATAATTTCTTTCTTTCTCTTTCTTTCTTTCTTTCTTCTTTCTTTCTTTCTTTCTTTCTTTCTTTCTTTCTTCTTTCTTTCTTCTTTCTTTCTCTTTCTTTCTTTCTTTCTTTCTTTCTTTCTTTCTTTCTTTCTTTCTTTCCACATGCTTATATTTAATGAGTTATTTGTTCTGTAACATGCAGGATATGTTCTTCACTCTCAAAAGTAAAAATGATTTTGATTGGAATGATATAGAGTTGGTTATGTTTAAGAGTGATGGGTGAGGATGGGGCAGTGAGAGAAAGAAGGAAGACCTATGGTCCTAATAGATACCACAAGAGAAGAGACAAGCAGGCTAAAACAAGTTAATTGTGCTCATAAGACCTACATAGTTGCACCCAAGCAGGAGCAGGGATGTGAGGAGGTGCTGAATATCAACATGAAGAGAAAGGGGCATGACTTGGGAATTCTTATACAAAAAGTTCCAAGTATCTAAGTGATAAAATACGTGTGGGCCTCACAGGTAAGAAATAAAGTTGAATAATAAAGACCATCACTGTCATGATGTTACAGTCCCAGGATGAGGGGTTTGGTAGGAGAGGCCATATACAATAGATTGTCCTTGAAGTCTGAGTAAGGGAGTACTTTGCATTTTTAAACTATATTTATTATTGGCTATTAGCAGATGGTGCCTCTTTTGGGTTTGGTTAATCACAATGGAACTTGCTGGGGTCTAGGGTGACCTTAATGAGCCCTGATTGATTATATATCATATATCATTCCTGATATAAAGGGAACTTGTAGAAATAACAAGACAGATTTTTGTATAAAGCTTGTAGATATGCTTCATAGTTGTTGCTCTGTAGTCATGAATGCTTGAAAGCTAGAAGCTGCCAAACCTACAAGGATTCTTTGTTTGGGCTATTTTTAACCTAAGCAGGACTTTCCACAATTCTTGATTCTCCCTGGTGCCCCTATAGACTGGAGCTGGGCTTCTGGTAGGACACAAAACTGCTCTTTTCTATTGTATTTTCAGCTGTCTCGTAGCTACTTGCTTGTGGCTGACTGCCATTTTACCCCTCTCTCTGGTTGATTTTCTTTCCAGTGAAATTATTTAGCTCCATTAAGCTGTGAAGAACCAAAACTCTGAGATCGTTGTCCTTTTGTTAGGTCAATACAGGGTTTCCTTTTTCACTGAATTGCTAAAACCAAATCTATAGTTCCTGTTGTCCTGCTGTCTTGCTTCTCAAAGAGTGTCTGTCCCTGATCAGACACTTTGCCTTTCAAAACAAAGGTAAATTTATCTTTATGAGAAAGTCAGCAGATGCTCTCTCAAGAATTGATCTGGAAATTAGTATTGTATTTTTCTGTTTTTTAAAGGCACTGATCCTTAAAATCCATTCCCTAAGTCGTTAGTACTTACCAGTTTCTTAATACCAACTCAGTAATTACCAAAAACTGTACTTAACCTTTTGGTACTTCCTTGTTTTCTTCAGATCCTTGACTTGGCACTCTATATCAGTTGGAGAAAGAAAAAAATGAATTTCACAGAAAAAAGTATTTTCTGTAGACTACACTATCATCAGTAAGTTCAGTGTATATGTATCTTAAATATGCTACCCCAATTCTTTGTTTTTTTAATATACAGTATTAAATTTACTTCCCAATGAAAAATTCTTCTTACTTTGAGTAAATTTATATGTATAGTCATTAAGGTAGAGATTTCAGTTTCTGATTTTATGGACACTTTAAAATAGGGACAATTAGTAATACAATTTTTTTCTGTCTTAATATTATTTAAAGTGACATATTTGTATTTTCAAAATGTAATTTTTCTATACCTTTAAGCTTTATTCAACTTTTTAAAGCAACAAAATTTTCTCTGAGAGCTTAAATAACATCTTACCACACATTCTTTAACCATGATTCTACATAAATATATATTTTTCTTCTGTTATTGAAATTATAGCATTTAATAAAAATTTCTCCTGCAATAATTTCAGTCATTTTAGTAGTTATTTTTCTCTCTGGAAGCCCCAGGAGTAAATCAGAGAAATTTAAGTGAAGCAATTTATTTTAATTTTGCATTGCTCTACACAAAAAAGTGAAACCTGTGTGATATGCATTTAACAAAATATACAATAACTGTAGAAATACAATTTTGATTTCCTTAATTGTATCTACTTTAGTTAAACTCTAAAAACCTTTATCTTAGATTTCTAGGTAGCCATTCTTGCTTTTCTCTTACTGGAAAAATAATTTTCCTCAAAAAGAAAGCTTACCAGATAAGAAATACACAGTTTTTGCCAAAATGTTCTAAACAATAGAATTGAGAACAATTTTTATATTACATTTATGAAAATGAAAGCAAACACATATATATTACAGTCATTTACTGAATAAAGAGGAGCTTTAGAACTTCATGTTCAGCATTTTGAAACTTAAATAAGGAGAACTTCAAAGTCTTCATGTGTCATAGATCCTCCCTCTAGGGGGCCATTATATCTAATTACCTGGTGGGTTGATGCTCTTCTGTATCTCTGGTCAGCACTTTTGATTTTGCACGTAAATTTGGGGGCGATTTAACTATGGGTGGTGATTTAACTGTGGGTGGTTTCCCAGTCTCTGCCGCTGGTTCCATTGAGGTGTTTCTTCTGTGATGAGTCAATAGGTTTATCTCAGCGAGCTCAGAATGAATCAAAGCTGAGACCCACTCTTTTTCTGGTTTAAAAGACAAAAAAGGGTGGGAGGAGTGAAGGTTGCAATTATCGTGTTGGCTAGAAACACAGGATTATCCAGCTCCTGAGTGTGAAAGACTGGTCATCTATTTTCTGTGTAGTTGCCAATGTGGAAGTAAAGATTGTTGCAGAAAAGTTGGTTCACTTTAACCTAGTTTCTGTTGCCCTGTGATACTGTAGAGTGCCCAGATTAGTTAACTCACTGAGGTACTTGCCCCTGAATAGCAGTGGAATCATTTTAAAATATTGAGTACAGTAGCCAGTCTTACAAGCTGCTGCCAAAGATATAAGGATATCTATACAAAAATAAGAAATACAATATGATTCCATTAAAATACAGACTAATAGGTAATAAACAGTTAACAAGCGTATATAGGTAGAACACCAAAGTATTCACTGAAATGATGTCTGTGGTAATTTTATTGATAATTTCTTTTCTGTCTCATCTCTTTTTTTCTTTCTTGTTCATCTGTTCTTTCTCCCAACAATAAGTATTTATTACTCGTATAGTTTATTAAATGTCACATTCTTAAAAAGGAAAAATAATTAGAAGATAGCTAAAGACCCATTGCTCCTAAGCACTTCTCAATTGCCTAAAAATTAGTATTGAATTCCTGGGGCAAGGTAATATTTCCAAAATGCTTCCTACTTTAAATCATTAGACTGTTCCTCACACATTGGTACTTCCTAGCATTGATCAGTGCAATGATTCTCAGAGTGGTCCTGAGATCAGCATTATCAGCATCACCTGGGAACTTGTCAGAAATGCAAATTCCCAAGTCCCACCACAGAGATTTTGCCTTAGTCAGTCTGATAACCAGCTACATTTGAGGATAGCTGCTCTCTGCCATTTATCATTGTCTAGATTGGGAATGGCATGTGTTTTCATGGAACAGGCACGGAAGGGCCCAAAACAGGCTAAGAGATGACTGAGTTGATAGTTTTGCTTGGCAATTGGCAGAGTTGTTACTTGGATGGCTGTTCTGTTGTTCTTACCTAAGAAAATAAATAAGCTTTGTGTTCAGAGTTAACAACAGCCCAGAGGATGTGCTCAGCAAGGCCTCTGGTATGTGGACTCTGGAAGAACACAAACTAACTCTAGCTGAGAATAACACCTCCCTTAGACACAAGTGTTTCATGTCATACAAATAAGTTCAATTTAAGGCATACTGAATTTTGAATTCTTTGAATGACCCACATACATGCAGCTGGATATGCAGGACAGCAATTATTCTGATATTGAAACACTGGGAAAATAATTAATATTGCAACATTTTCTTTGCAAATACAAGGTACAAAACTTCAGGTATTGATTGACATATTCCCAATATCTGACAATAAATTGAGCTGTCTTTTAAAATGTGTATCTTAATCGCACCTTTTGAACTTGCATGAAGTAGCCACTGTAAAACTTCTGCCAGAGAATCAGTTTGTAAAATGTCACAGAGCTTTACCAGGATCTGATGGAGAACATTAGAGTTACATATGAGCAAATAAATAATACAAGGCTTATAAGGTTTTCTTTGCTTTCTCCAGAATCCCATCATCCCAAATATCACTCTGTATATGATATGCAATTAAGTCAATTGGGATTTTCAACTCAGGAGCTCAATTTCAAATAGTACACAGTAGAATCACAGTGAAAACAACATTTCCAGTACAATTAACACTTTAGGGTAGGCTATGGAGTGTGTGTGTCTTGTTTTGTCTGTTCAGAAGCAGCATCTTCTAGTAGGAATGTACTTCTGGTGAATTTATGTTTCCCACTGTACCATAGGGTTCTAATGGGAATCTGTCAGTCACAGGACTGGCCCATCTTCCCTGCTCCTCTCCGTAGACAGAGAGAGGGCTATTGTACCTCAATTTCTTGAACACAGTGATTGGCCCAATGGAATAGGAATATAATTCCCGTTAGTTAATTAGAATCCTTCCTTGAGATTTTTTTAAACTCTGGAGCTATAGGCTTAAGTGTAGATGACAGTGGAGTTAGAAATATGAAATAATTAATTCTAATAAATATGGGCTATAATAAGCATTAAAAGTACAGTTTCCAGATTGAGTCTTAATTGTGTCTGCTGTTAGAATTTAAACACATCTGATATTCATATCTGTCTCCTGAACTTCAGTCCTATATATCCATCTGCCTATCAGATGCATTCACTTAGCTATACTATAGGTATTTTGGACATAAAATATGTAAAACAAACCCCACGTTTCTCTTGCTAAAACCTGCTCCAAACTTGCTTTTCCTCCTGGTTCCCCTGTCTCAATGAACAGCACCAACATACATTAAATTGTCCAAGCCACAGGCTGAGATTCACTCTGGACAACTCCCTTGCCCTTTTCTAAAACATAATGTCAAACAATAAGTTCAGTAAATTCTACCTTCTAAATATTTCTCAAATCACTCCGTTTGTCTGCATCCCTATTGCCTTGACTAAGGCTAAAGCAACATCAAATCTGGTTTGAACTACTACAACATTGATTCTTTTAGTATTTCTGCCTGAAGTCTTAAATTATTAATTGAACAAACATTTGTTGGTCATTGATCTATATGCTGGAGATAGAGAAGCAAAATTAAAGGGCTGAAAAATCAACTTCCCTGTATTGAACTTTGTTATTATGTTAAGATATCTGTCTTTGATAATGCCATATCCTAAAGAGAGAAAGTTAGATTTGCTCCTACTTTCACAACAAATCAAAAACTGTGGCAAAAATAGAAAAAGAGCTTCATGGTATTTTCTAAGCCATTCTGCCTCTATGGATTTTTCCATCAATATAGTGATTGCACATCACTCCTAGCTTCTAACTAATAGATCACTAATTGATCAACAACATCCTGGAGAATATAATTATCCTTTTAGCGAGAGGATGTAGAATATGTCTTCCTGGGAAACCACCCACATTCTCTGTTACAGAAACCTAAGCAGATGCACAATGAACACAGCAGCTTCCAGTCCCTTGAGATAAACATTTGTTTCTGTAGCTTGGGGCAGGGATAACTATGCCTGTAAACCAGGCTTCTGATTGTCAAAGATATTATAGCTTTTCCAAGGGTCACAAATTGAGTCTTGATCAGATCTGGAGGAATGGAAAATTATCCAATGAGTAGATTCTCTCTGTGATTCCACCTGTGGAAGTCTATTGTACTCAGTCTTTGGAAACCCTCAAAAAACTCTTCTTCAATGATCTCATGATTTCTAGGGGCAGAGAAACCTTAATTCCTCAAGGTAACCCCATGTTTCTTTTGCCATAGAAGTAACTGAAAAACTATGTCAGGTTCTCTGTATCATCTTGGTTGGCAAAAACTCAAAGCAGACTACCACAAAGGCTCTGGAATTGAAAACTCCTCTTCCAACTCTAGAGGATAGGTGCTCAGCATCAGAGATATCCACCATTGTCCAGCAAAGATTCTGGGGACTATTGCCTTGGTACCTACCATACAAGTTGTCCTGGCATCCTGTCTTTGCAGGAGTTTGCAAGTCTCATTCTAACAATCATATTTTCCAAAATAGTTCCTGACCTTGAGTGCCTGTTCTGAACGTATTTCATGAAGTGGCATAATGTATATAATTAATATCTTCCCTTCTTTATTGGCATTTTTCTATACTCACAAGTCTATGTTCTCTAAAGTGGCATAATATATATCTTCCCTTCTTTATTGGCATTATTCTATACTCACAAGTCTATGTGCTGTAAGGATGAGTGAAAATTTTAACAGATATGAAAATTCGTTAATCAAACTTGACATGAAATTTTTCAATTACTCCCCCTAGAGGGAAGCTACCTGGTCATTGGACCTATTCGATTAGAAATCAAAGTCAAGGATCCAGCCTCAGTTTTTCTGTGTTATGCCTTGAAAGGGAGTGTGCAAAGAACATGGTTTAGCACCTCTTTAACAATATATTTCCCCTCCCAAGTCATAAGGTCAGGTCTGGCAGGATTTAGTGACTCTGAATCTCTGTAAAGAGTAACAGGGGTAATAAATTGGTGGTAATAAAGCACATTACCAGAAGAAGCTACGTAAACCAGTCCTGGTATTAGAGATTTGAGTGGCAATGAACTGGATTGCTAAGAAACTGTCTCCTCTAGTCAAAGAAAACTGGTTTTGCCAGGTTCTGGAATAGGAGACTTCTATCCCTATGTTTGTCCAAACATTTTTTTTAATTGAAAACCTAGGAGTGAATTATCTGACAGTGTTTATTCATATTTACTCCTAAAAAGAGATGTTAAATTATTTGTTGGCTGATTATTTAACTTAGGAAATGACGGTGTTGCCATTTACTCTGCACATCGATATCAAAATAAATAATTGTAAATATTCACTAATTATCAACCCCAAATATTTAAAGAAGCTGAAGTAATGGCCCTTGTTAAAAAGTATTATCTAACTTGTCAATCCTTGTCTTTTTATTAGAGTTTTTACTCTATTTATCCCTTGGCGTAGTTTTGAGTGTACCATCTTGCTATTTTTTTTTTTAAGTTTTTTCTTCCTTTATCATTCCCCTTATTCTTTTCTCTGCCTCCTTTTGGATTAATCAAGCACATATTAGTATCTCACTTTGTCCTCTCCATTGGCTTTTTGTTGTTTGAGGGATATAAAATATGCATCCTTAATTTAACATAGTTTCCTTGAATTAATATTATACCACTTCATGTATAATGTAAGACCCTTATAAGTTATATTTCATTTATTTCTCACCTGAACTTTGTGTTACTGTTGTTTTTACATTTCACCCCTCTGTTTTCTTTTAACCACACTTATCTCCTTCTTACTTCTTCCTTTACTTCTGAATGACAGAACTATAAAATGTCAGCTTTTTAAATCTTTTAAGCACTTTAAAGTATCATTTCATTGTCTTATGGCTTGCATATTTCTAGTGAGAAGTCAGCTGTCATTTTTATCGTTACAGTCATGCACCATATAACAAAGTTTTAGTCAATAAGGGACCACATATACAATGGTGGTCAAGTAAGATTATCATACTGTATTTTTACTGTATCTTTTCCTGTTTAGATATACAAATACTTACCATTATGCTACAATGTCTACAGTATTCAGTATTAGTAAAATGCTATATAGGTTTATAGCCTAGGAGCAATAGGATATATAGCCTAAATGTGTAGTAGCTGTAACATCTAGGTCTGTGTAAGTACACTCTGTGATGTTCATACAACAATGAAACTGTCTGACACATTTCTCAGAATGTATCCCTGTCATTAAGTGATGCATGACTATATATGTAATATTTTTTTTTCTCATGCTGGTTTCAAGATATTCTCTTTGGTTTTCCACAACTTTATTATGATGTGCCCAGATATAGCATCTTCTGTGGGTATAACTTCTTGGGTATTTTAAGATTTCGTCAGATTTGGGAAAATGTTAGCTATTACTTCTTCAAATAATTTTTGTGTTCTAATCTCTCTCCTCTTGTTCTGAGACTCCAATCACACATATGTTAGACCACCCAATATATTTTCACAGGTCAATAAGGTTTTGTTTACATTTTTAAAAGTCTTTTTACTTTAATTTGGGCATTTTTTTATTGCTTTCTCTGTAACTCCCACTTACATATTTTTTTCTGTAGTGCCAAGTGTGCTGCTAATCACATCCGGTGAAATTTTGATTTCAGATATTGTAGTCACGCATTACTTAATGACAAAAACACATTTTGAGAATTGCTTCATGAATGATCCCATCATTGTGAAAACTTCATGTAATGTGCTTTCACAAACCTAGATGATACAGCCTACTACACACCTAGGCTATATGGTATAGCCTGTTTTTCCTGGGCTACAAACCTGTATAACATGTTACTGTAGACAACTGTAACACATTGGAAAGTATTTGTGTATATAATCATATCTAAACATAGAAAAGATATAGTAAAGATACCATATTATGCACTTATGTTACCACTGTCATATTTGTGATCTGTTATTGGTGGAAACATTGTTATTCACTGCAAAGCTGTATTAATTCTAAAATTTCCTTTTGGTCTATTTTTAATTCCCATTTCTCTTGAGAGATGCCTCATATATTCACTCATTATGAATTTTTTTTCTTAGAAATCCTTGAAAAATCTAAAAAAAAAAAATCTCATTTACAGCCCTTTCTACAACAATCTAAAGGCAGAAATACCATTTGTCCCATTACTGAGTATATACCTAGAGGATATAAAATAGTTCCTTGTTAAGCTTATTCAGTGACCATCTCTACAACATGCTCTGTTATTTGTAATTATAACTATAGATACTGATTAGTTAAAATTCCAATTAGAGTCATCATTACAATTTTTTGACCCTTAGTTCATTGTAGTGGGACTTATGGTGGATCAATATGGAGGTTACCAAGAAGAGATTAAAAGAAGGAAAAAATGGCAGGTGACAAATATGAGCTGACTTATGTATTCATGATTTTATATTATTCCCAGAAATAACTGGCTGGGGAGAGCCTTTCAGGAAGCTGATATGATATATTACTATTAATATAATTAAGTTTATAACCCCAGGCAGAGAAAGTTGGAAGACATAGTTTTCTAAAGAAAAGAGGAAGAGATGAATGTTGATTGGAGGAATCTATGCTTTAAAATATGAGAAGTAAATGTATAGATAGTGGCAAGATATTGTGAGTAGTGCCTCTCAAGTATTAGAAAGATGATAACGAAAGATGGAAAGAATAGAGCTGGATTTGTTTGATAAACACCAAGCTTTTCATTATGTCAAAGCCAAAGATTGTGTTTATCTAAGAGTAGCAAGATTCAAGGGGAAAGTAATACTGGAAATGAAAATAGGAGTATGCCTTGGACTTCAGGCTAAGCAGGCTTAAATCAATTCAGTTATTAGTAAGAGTTTTATGGATGCTAGTGGTATAAAATTTTTTTTGGTATATTCATGCTGTTTGCAAGTTACGGATTTGATAAATTTGACACTTACTTTTATTTCCTGATCCAGATAGTTTGGTATGCAAATGGTGTTTGCTTTCACATCATTCTTGGAACTCGTCATCCCTGAAGAACAGGAGCCAGGAGTAGAGCATGCTTTTGGAGGTGATGGTGGCCGTTTAGCCTTAATTTCTTCCTAAATCAAAGGTATAATATAACCGATACACATTTTCAGCCACTCATATTTTTTATGAAAATTCAATGTAAAATGAATGAAAAATATTGTGGTTAATAAGAGAGATCCATGAAAGTAAAAAAAGATTAGTTTTATCTTAAACTACTAAATATTTATATTTGGAGACAAAACAAATAGTGATACCTTATTAACTTTTGATGAAACCATTTTTAAACTCTTGGTTAAATAACAAGATAACAAAATTTTAATATGTAATGTATAACTCTTTATATTGCAGTTCCAGATAACAGCCAACTCATGCATGACACATGAGATTTGCTGTTAAGTTGGGAAGATTTCTCTTTTATGGCCAGGAAAAGACACCTGGGAGGTTTTATGCTTTGTCTGTGTAGCAACTACATGATGCAAATTGCTACTTCTTTGCTCTAAGTAACAACTGACAGCTGGAGAGTTAGAAAGGCAAACCAGGTGGCTCATGCCTATAATCCCAGCGCTTTGGGAGTCTGAGGCAGGCAGATCACGATGTCAGGACTTTGAGACCAGCCTGGCCAATATGGTGAAACCCCGTTCTACTAAAGATACACAGACTAGCCGGGCATAGTGACACGTGCCTGTAGACCCAGCTACTTGGGAGACTGAGGCAGAAGAATCGCTTAAACCTGGGGGCAGAGGTTGCAATGAGCCAAGAACACGCCACTGCACTCCAGCCTGCGCAACATTGTGAGACTTTGTCTCAAAAAAAAAAAAAAAAAATAAGGCAAATTAAACTTTTTCTATCAGTTGGAAGGGAACTAGAAAGGTTATTTTCTTGTTCTCGTAGGTAAATATACTGTTTTCAGTTTTTTTAAATTTAAAAGTTATGGGAGCTTTAAGTGCATGAAGAGTTACAGAAGACTTAGATCTATGTACCTGTTCCAAGAAAGAGGTTTTACTCTTCAGAGACTGATTTATGACAACACATAGAAGCTAGTGCCTAAATGAGTCAACAACCTGGGATTTTGATGACTGGAATTGATAGAACAATATTTAACTTTATGTTTAGTAAAAATAGGCTATATTGTATTTGAGGCATTCTTTTTTTAAGTTTATCATGCAGACGTATTTTTGGAAGAACAGCAACACAGTAAGTTCTTAATGTTGTTAACTCTTAGAAACTGACTTTAAGTGAGATAATGTATAACAAATCCAATTTTTTTTTTTTTTGCATCAACTGATATGATTTGGGTCTGTGTCCCCTCCCAAATCTCACCTTGAATTGTGATCATCACCATGTGTCAAGGGCGGGACTGGTGGAGTAATTGTCATGGGGTCAGGTTTCCCCATACTGTTCTCATGATAGTGAGTTCTCATGAGATCTGATGGTTTTATAAGTGGCTTCCACCTTTATTTGGCTCTCACTTCTCTTGTCTGCTACCATGTAAGTCATGCCAGTTTTGCCTTCTGCCATGATTGTAAGTTTCCTGATGCCTCCCTAACCATGCAGAAATGTGAGGCAATTAAACTCTTCTTTATAAATTACCCAATCTTGAATATGTCACACAAATAATGTCCAGCAATTGAGTCATGAGTCAAAGAAGAATAGTAATGGGAATTAGAAAATATACTGAACTCAGTGAAAATGTTATATGCAAAAATTGTGAAAACAGCTAAAACAATCTTCAGAGGGGAATTTATAGCTTTAAAATACATATATTAGAAAGATAAAATGAGTTAGAAAAAGAGCAATAAGATAAAGTATGTAATAGAGAAAACTAATAACAGCAGAAATTATTAAAATAGAATGGAAATATATAACAGAGAATCAAAAAATGAAAATCAATTCTTTGATATACTAATAAAATTAATAAACTTATTGAATAAACTTTTGTTGAAAATGATAAACTTCTTTTAATCAAGAAAAACAAAGACACAAATTAACAAAATTAACATGTAAAAGGGTACTTATTATAGAACCAGCAGATATTTTTAAAAGAATATAAGGATATTATACATAACTGTCAATAAATCTGAACATTTGGATTGAATAAACACTTTTTAGAAAAGAATATATTACCAAAAATTAATTCAAAGAGAAATAGAAAATCCAAACAGTTCTATAACAAAATAGATTTTAAAGCAAATTTCAGGTATGAAGAAAGTAACTTCATAATGATAAAAAGGTCATTATATCAAAAGGACATGACAAACCTAAACAGTTTTATGCTTAATAAGAGAGCTTCAAAATATGTGATTAAAAATTGGTAGAAATTGAAAGAGAAATTTTTTAAATCCACAATTATAATCAGAGATTTCAACACCCCTCCCTCAATAATGTTCAGAAAAAGCGGCAAATTGGCAAGGCTATAGAACGGGGGTCCCCAGACCTTTGGGCCACAACACACTGAGTTCTGCCTCCTGTCAGATCAGCAGTGGCATTCGATTCTCATAGGACTGCAAATCCTATTGTGAACTGTACATATAAGGAATGTAGGTTGTATGCTCCTCATGAGAATGGAACATCTGGTGATCTAAAATGAAACAGTTTCATCCTGAAACCATTCCCCCACACCACAGTAGGTATGTGAAAAAATAATCTTCCAAAAAAGGTCGTGAGCTGCTGCTATGGGTTGTGACTTGAGTAACAGTATCAAACAACTACACCTAATTGATATTTATACTACATTCTACCAGACAACAACAGAATGAATGTTTGTTTTGTGGATACATAAAAAATTTATTAAAGTCAACAATATTCTGGGCCATATAACAAATCTCAATAAATTTAAAACATTTCAAAGTATACAAAGTGTGTTCTCCAACTACAGTGGGATTAAATTGGAATCAATAACATAAAGATATCTGAAAAATCCCCCAAATATTTAGAAAGTAAATAACATGATTTTAAGTAACCCATGGGTGAAAGAAGAAATGAAAAAGGTTATTAGGAAGTATTTTGAACATAATGAAAATGAAAATTCAACATAGTAAAATTTGGGGGATGAAGCCAAAGTAATGCTTATAGGAAAAATGTAATAATACATGCTTATATTAGGGAAAATAGTCTCAAATCAATGACCTAAGGTTTTACCTTCTATGAAGATAGGAGCCAAAGCCAATGAACTAGAAACACAAAGCAAAACAATAGAGATACTCAATGAAATGAAACACTGATTCTTTACAATGATCAATAAAACTCACAAACCTCTAGCTAGACACATCAGTTAAAAAAAGAAGACATAAATTGCCAAAATCACATACAAAATTACAAAAGTAAAAAGAATATTTTATGAAAAACTTTATATCAGTAAATCAACAACTTAGATGAATGGACAAATTCTTGATGAAACACAAACTACCAAAACTGGCTAAAGAAGAGATAGACAAAGATGGCTGAAGAGAAACAACTCTGGAGTGCAGTTTCCAGCAAGAACACAGAGGGTGAGTGATCACTGCATTTCCAAATGAGTTTTTACTGCCCACAGACCAGGAGATTCCTGGACAGAAAAGCACCACAAGTCTCTAGCATGGCTGTTTCAGCTGGCGCAGTGGGTCTCTGCCAAAAACTCACACAAATCTGGGCAGCCATTTTAACTGGTGCCTGAAATGCCTGAGAGACAGAGTCTCCTATTCAACTGAAAAAAAAAAAAGGGGGCTGAAATAGGGAGACAGGTGATCTGGCTCAGCAGGTCCCACCCCCACAAAGACCAGCAATCGGAAATACTTTGGATTGAGAATTTCACAGCAAGCAAAGCTGGACCAGAGACAGTCCAGCTACATTGAGGGGGAAGGGCATCTGCCATGACTGAGGGGGTCCACCACTACCAAGGCAGTCCACCAATACTGAGGCAGTCCACCATTACTGAGGCAGACCGCCATTACCAGGGCAGTTCTAACTATACCTCTATAAACAAAGCCGCAAGGAAGTTCACACAGCAGCTGGGCAGAGCCCACAGCAGCTCAGCAACCCCTCTGCTGGCAGACTGTGACTAGGCTACCTCCTCACTGGGCAGGGCATCTCTGAAAAAAGGCAGAAACATATCAGGCACTTATAAATAAAGCCCCGCCTTCCCAGGACAGAGCAGCTGAGAAAAAAAAAGGTGGTTATGAGTTCTGCTGCAGCAGACTTAAAAGTACCTGCCCGGCTGGGCGTGGCGGCTCACGCCTGTAATCCAAGCACTTTGGAGGCCAAGGCAGGAGGATCACCTCAGGTTGAGAGTTCAAGATCAGCCTGACCAACTTGGTGAAACTCCATCTTTAAAAATAAATAAATTAATTATTTTTTTTAAAAAAAGTACCTGCCCAGCAGCTCTGAACAGAACAACGGAGCTCACAGAGCAGCACTTGAGCTCCTATAAGGGACTGACTGTCTCCTTAAGCAGCTCCCCAATCCCCGTATATCCAAAGACACACCTCATTTAGGAGGGCTCAGGCTGATATCTGGTGGGTATCCTTCTGGGACAAAGATAACAGAAGAAGAAACTGGCAGCAACCCTTACTGTTCTGCAGCCACCGCAGGTGATCGCCAGGCAAGCAGGGTCTGGAGTGGAACTCCAGCAGTCCTGCAGCAGAGGGGTCTGACTGTTAGAAGGAAAACTAAAAAAGAAACAAATAGCTTCATCATCAACACAGAGGATGTCCGTGCAGAGACCCCATCCAAAAGTCATGAACTACAAAGACCACAAGTAGACAAAGCAAAGAAGATGGAAAGAAACCAGTGCAAAAAGAATGAAAACACCCAAATCCAGAATGCCTCTCCTCCAAGGGATCACAACTCCTCACCAGCAAGGGAACAAGGCTGGCTGGAGACTGAGTCTGATGAATTGACAGGAACAGGCTTCAGAAAGTGGGTAATAACAAACTTCTCTGAGTTAAAAGAACATATTCTAACACAATGAAAAGAAACTAAGAACCTTGAAAAAAGGTTTAACAAAATGTTAACTAGAATAAACAGCTTAGAGAAGAATATAAATGACTTAATGGAATTGAAAAACAAGACAAGAACTTCATGAAGCATACACAAGTTACAATAGCTGAATCAACCAAGCCAAAAAAAAAAAAAAAAAAAAAAGGTTATCAGAGATTGAAGATAAACTCAGTGAAATTAAATGAGAAGCAAGATTAGAGAAAAAAGAGTGAAAAGAAATTAACAAAGCCTCCAGGAAATATGTGACTATGTGAAAAGACCTAATCTACATTTGATAAGTGTACCTGAATGTGACAGAGAGAATGAATCCAAGCTGGAAAACACTATTCAGGATATTATCCAGGAGACTTCCCCAACCTAGCAAGGCAGGACAATATTAAAGTCCAGGAAATATAGAGACCACCACAAAGATATTCCTCAAGAAGAGCAACCACAAGGCACATAATCCTCAGATTCACCAAGGTTGAAAGGAAGGAAAAATGCTAAGGGCAGCCAGAGAGAAAGGTCAGGTTACCCACAAAGAGAAGCCCATCAGACTCACAGCAGATCTCTTCGCAGAAACTGTACCAGCTAGTAGAGAGTGGGGGCTGATATTCAACATCTTTAAAGAAAAGAACTTTCAACCCAGAATTTCATATCCAGCCAAACTAAGCTTCATAAGTGAAGGAAAAATAAAATCCTTTACAAACATGCAGTTGCTCAGAAATTTCATCACTACCAGGCCTGCTTTACAAGAGCTCCTGAAAGAAGCACTAAACATAGAACGGAACAACCAGTACCAGCCACTCCAAAAATGTACCAAATGGTAAAGACCATCGAAACAATGAAGAAACTGCATCAACTAATGGGCAAAACCACCAGCTAGCATCAAAATGGCAGGATCAAATTCATACATAACAATATTAACCTTAAGTGTAAATGGGATAAATGTCCCAATCAAACAACACAGACTGGCAAATTGGATAAAAAGTCAAAACACATCAGTGTGCTGTATCCAGGAATCCCATCTCATGTGCAAGGACAAACATAGGCTCAAAATAAAGGGATGGAGGAAGACTTACTAAGCAAATGGAGAGCAAAAAAAAAAAAAAAAAATAGCAGGAGTTGCAATCCTAGTCTCTGATAAAATAGTCTTTAAACCAACAAAGATCAAGAAAGACAAGGGTATTACCTGATGGTAAAAGGATCAATGCAACAAGAAGAGCTAACAATCCTAAATATATACGCACCCAATATAGGAGCACCCAGATACATAAAGGATTCTTAACGACCTACACAGAGACTTAGACTCCCACACAAAATAGTGGGAGACATTAACACTCCACTGTCAATATTAGACAGAACAATGAAACAGAAAATTAACATGGATATCCAGGACTTGAACTCAGATCTGGACCAAGCAAACTTAATAGGCATTTACAGAACTATCCACCCCAAATCCAAAGAATATACATTCTTCTCAGCACCACATCACACCTACTCTAAAATTGACCACGTAATTGGAAGTAAATCACTCATCAGCAAATGCAAAAGAATGGAACTCATAGCAAACATTCTCTCAGACTACAGTGTAATCAAATTAGTACTCGGGATTAAGAAACAGAACCCCACAACTTCATAGAAACTGAACAACTGGCTCTTGAATGTTGACTGGATAAACAATGAAATGAAGGCAGAAATAAAGATGTTCTTCAAAACCAATGAGAACAAAGACACAAGGTACCAGAATCTCTGGGACACATTTAAAGCAGTGTCTAGAGGAAAATTTATAGCAATAAATGCACATATGAGAAGCAAGCAAAGATCTAAAATCAAAACCCTATCATCAAAATTGAAAGAGCTAAAGGAGCAAGATAAAAAAAACTCAAAAGCTAGCCGAAGACAAGAAATAACTAAGAACAGAGCAGAACTGAAGGAGATAGAGACACAAAAAACCCTTCAAAAAAACCAATAAATTGAAGAGCTGTTTTTTTTGAAAAGATCAACAAAATAGACAGACTGCTAGCCAGATTAATAAAAAAGAAAAGAAAGAAGAATCAAATAATTGCAATAAAAAATGATAAAGGGGATACCACCACAGATTCTACAGATATACAAACTATCATCAGAGATTACTACAAACAACTCTGTGCTCATAAACCAGTAAACCTGGAAGAAATGGATAAATTCTGGACACTTGCACCCTCCGAAGACTAAACCAGGAAGAAGTCCAAACTCTGAATAGACCAATAATAAGGGCTGAAGTTGAGGCAGCAATTAATAGCCTACCAACCAAAAAAAGCCCAGGTCCAGATGGGTTCACAGCTGAATTCTACCAGGAGCTCGTACCATTCCTTCTGAAACTATTCCAAATAATCCAAAAAGAGGGAATCCTTCCCAAAAAATTTTATGAGACCAACATCATCCTGATACCCAAACCCAGCAGAGACTCAACAAGAAAAGAAAACTTCAGGCCAATATCCATGATGAACATAGATGCAAAAATCTCCAATAAAATACTGGCAAACTGATTGTAACAGCACATCAAAAAGGTTATCCATCACAATCAAGTAGGCTTCATCCCAGGAATGCAAGGCTGGTTCAACATACACAAGTCTATACACGTAATTCACCACATAAACAGAACAAAAGACAAAAACCACATGATTATCTCAATAGATGCAGAGGCCTTTGAAAAAATTCAACAGCACTTTCTGCTAAAAACTCAATAAACTCGGTATCAATGAAATATATCTCAAAATAAGAAAAGCTATTTATGACAAACCTACAGCCAATATCATACTGAATGGGCAAAAACTGGAAGCATTCCCTTTGAAATCAGGCACTAGACAAGGATGCCCTCTCTCACCATTCCTATTCAGTGTAGTATTGGAAGCTCTAGCCAGAGCAATCAGGGAAGAAAAAGAAATAGGAAAGGAGGAAGTCAAATTGTCTCTATTTACAGATGATATGATTGTGTATTTAGAAGACCCCATCATCTCAGCCCAAAGTCTCCTGAATCTGATAAGCAACTTCAGCAATGTCTCAGGATACAAAAGCAATGTGCAGAACCACAAGCATTCCTATACACCAATAACAGATGTAAAGAGAGCCAAATCAAGAACGACCTGCCATTCAGCTACAAAGAGAAAAAAATACCTAGGAATACAACTGACAAAGAATGTAAAGGACCTCTTCAAGGAGAACTACAAACCACCACTCAAGGAAATAAGAGAGGACACAAACAGATGGAAAAATACACCATGCTCGTGGTTATTAAGAATCTATACTGTGAAAATCACCAAACTGCCCAAAGTAATTTATAGATTCAGTGCTATCCCCATCAAGCTACCTTTGACCCTCTTCACAGAACTGGAAAAAACCACCTTAAACTTCATATGGAACCAAAAGAGAACCCGCAGAGCCAAGTCAATTCTAAGCAAAAAGAACAGGCTGGAGGCATCATGCTACCTGACTTCAAACTATACTACAAGGCTAAAGTAATCAAAACAGCATGGTACTGGTAGCAAAACAGATATATAGACCAATGGAACAGAACAGAGGCCTCAGAGGCAATGCTACACATCTACAAGCATCTGATCTTTCACAAACCTCACAAAAACAAGCAATGGGGAAAGGATTCTCAATTTAGTAAATGGTGTTGGGAACACAGGCTAGCCACATGCAGAAAGCAGAAACTGGACCCCTTCCTGACACCTTACACTAAAATTAACTCTAGATGGATTAAAGACTTAAACATAAGACCTAACACCATTTAAAACCTTAGAAGAAAACCTAGGCAAAACCATTCAGGACATAGGCATAGGCAAGGACTTCATGACTAAAACACGAAAAGCATTGGCAACAAAAGCCAAAATAGACAAATCAGATCTAATTAAACTCCAGAGCTTCTGTACAACAAAAGAAACAAACATTAGAGTGAACTGGCAACCAACAGAATGGGAAAAAATTTTTGCAATCTACCCATTTGACAAAGGGCTAATATCCAGAATCTACAAAGAACTAAAACAGATTTACAAGAAAAAAAAATAAATAAAACTAACAAACCTATTAAACTGTGGGTGAAGGACATGAACAGACACTTTACAAAAGAAGACATATATGAGGCCAATAAACATGAAAAAATGCTCATCATCACTGGTCAATAGAGAAATACAAATCAAAACCACATTGAGGTATCATCTCATGCTAGTTAGGGTGGCAATCATTAAAACAATCTGGAGACAACAGTTGCTGGAGAGATGTGGAGAAATAGGAATACTGTTACACTGTTGGTGGGAGTGTAAATTAGTTCAACCATTGTGAAAGACAGTGTGACGATTCCTCAAGGACCTAGAAATAGAAATTCCATTTGACCCAGCAATCCCATTACTGGATATATATCCTAATTTTTATAAATCATTCTATTATAAAGACACATGCACACGTATGTTCAACACAGCACTGTTTACAATAGAAAAGACCTGCAACCAACCCAAATTCCCATCAATAATAGACTGGACAAGGAAAATGTGGCACATATACACCATGGAATACTATGCAGCCATAAAAATCGATCAGTTTATGTCCTTTGTAGGGACATAGATGAGTCTGGAAACCATCATTCTCAGCAAACTGACACAAGAACAGAAAATCAAACACCACATGTTCTCACTCGTAGACAGATGTTGAACAATGAGAACACATGGACACAGGGAGGGGAGCATTACACTCTGGGATCTGTTGGGGGGGACTAGAGGAGGGAATGCGAGGGGGTAGGGAGTAAGGGAGGAATAACATGGGGAGAAATGTCAGATATCAGTGATGGGGGAAACCATATTGCCATGTATTTACCTATGCAACAATCCTGCATGTTCTTTACATGTACCCCAAAACCTAAAGTGCAATAAAATATTTATATAAAATAAAATTTAAAAAAGAAGAAATAGGCAACCCAAATAGCCTATATCTATGAAAAAGAAATTGAATTTGTAGTTAAAAACCTTGACTCAAAGGAAATATCAAGCCTAATATTCTACTGCACTTTTAAGGAAGAAGTAATATCCATTCTACATAAAATCTTCCAGGATGTTAAAGAGGGATATCCAACTTATTTTATAAAGCCAACATTATGCTGATATTAAAACCAGAAAAAAGACATTATAAGGAAGCTACAACAAATTTTTCTCATATAGACACAAGAATGCTAAAAATATTTTATGAAATTTTAGTATATAACAAGGATAACACATCATGACCAAGTGAGGTTTCTACCAGAAATGCAAGGTTGGTTCAAATTTGAAACCTAGCCAATGTAATTCCCAATGTTAACAGACTGTAAAAGAAAAATTATATGATCATCTCAGCTAGATACTGAAACAGGCTTTGTCAAAATACATTTCTCCCCATTCCTGTTAAGACTCTTAGCACACTAGGAATGGAAAGGAACTTTCTAAGCCATATAAAGATCATCTATGAATAAAGTAAATTAACATAGTACTTAATGGTGAAAATCTGAATTTTTTCCTTCTATGATTAGGTACAAGGCAGGGATGTCTGCTCTCATCACTTCTATTCAACATTGTACTGGAGATTATAGCCATTGCAATAAGCACAATACAGAGATAAACAGCATGCAGATCTGAAACTATAATGGAAAAATTATAAAATTTTTAAAAGACACTTATTAAAAAAAGAGCAGGCCTAAAACTAGAAGGAAATATTTGCAAAAACATGCATGTAACAAAGGTTTAATCTAGAATATATGAAGAACTTTCACAATGTCATTAAAAAAATAGGGTCAACAACCCAATTTAAGAAGTGGGCAAGAGATTTAACAATAGAATTCCCATAAAAAGATATATGCATGGTGACTAAGAATTGGAAAAGATGTGCACCTCATAAGGAAAATGCAAATTAAAACCATAATAAGATTCTAATACATACCCATTAGGTTGGCTAAAAATAAAAAAGACTGATCATTCTAAGTTTGGGGAAGATGTGGAGAAAAGAAAGCTCTTATGCTGCTGGTGGGAATGTAAAATGGGACAATCATTTTGGAAAACAATTTGTCTATTTCTCAGAAACTTAAACATACAACTACTATAAGACACGGTTATTTCACTTATAGGTATTATCCAAGAGAAAAGAAAGGATATATCCAAACAAAGACTTGTACACAAATGTTCATATTATCTTTGCCAGAAATTGGGAACAACCTAAATGCCCCTCAACATGTAAATAGATCAACAAATTATAGGCTAACCATACAGTTGAATAATACTCGTCAATAAAAAGGAATGAACTATTGATGCACATAAAAACATGAATGAATCTTAAAATAATCATGCTGAGTTAAAGAAACCAGATTTTAGAAAGAGAACTCACCATTATTTATATAAAATTCAAAAAATTACATGCTAATCTTTAGTGACAGAAAGCAGACAAACATTTGCCTGTTGGAGAACCAGAATCATAACAAAACTTGGGGTGATGAGGATGTGCATTCTCTTGATTGCAGTGGTATTTTCCCATGTGTTGTGTATTTGTCGAAATTTGTCTCATTAAATTGTGCACTTTGAATATGTGTATCTTATATTATGCTAATTAGACTTTACTAAAGCTATAAAAATATTGTAAAACATGGTGACTTTTCAGAAAGGTTTGTAAAGAAAAGAGGAAATGATAGAAGTCAAACTAAATAGATAATGGTAAATAGCTGTTCCGTACCTTTTTAATTACTAAGGGATTCTCACTGGAAGTTTTGAAGCACTCTTTAATTTTTCTACTGGGCTCTGAAATGAAATTGACAAAAAATGTGTTTAGATTAAACTGAAAAAGAATTTATGTCACATGATATATGTGTCAATTGCTGAAATAGATGAGAGTATTTCTGACTTTAAGGTCAATTCAGGAATTTGTTTATAAATATTAGGAAATTTGCAAGTAAAATGGCATTATAACAACATAAAGTATTTGCATTTAAAAACCAGTTCTATACCCAAGATGGTGATATAAGAACACATGGCAAATGTTTTCTTGATCTGGTTAAACTGATTTTAAAAGTATATATTTTAGTATAAGATATATTTTTCTCTGTTTCCTGTCCATATAAATGTCACTTTCTCTAATTAAAGAGAATTTAGGTGTGTTATTTACCCTTTAAACAGAAAGATGGTTTGTGCTGAATTATAATTACCATTCTTTATTTTCTTTTTTCTTCGAACAGCCTCTCAACCCTACCCATTTCATACTCAGTCATATAACTAAATCCCCCTAAGTTACCCTAAAACCACTTAAAGTTTTACTTAATTTCCCTTTACATCAATTTATAGATAAAAGATGACCTTAGGCTATATCTAGTATTAGAAATCTTATTAGGTGGTGACACCTGATTCCCATCAAAGGCCTGTTTCTTGCAAATGTAGTTTCTAAATTTCTAGGTTCTATAGTATAAAAAGGAATATGAGAAAGAAGGGAGAATAAGTGGGCTTTGGCTCTTTAGTGGAAGAGAGGGAAGGGAAATTCTTGAAAGGATGAAATGATTTAAGTGTGAAGACCTTAGAACGGTATATGTCCACATAGTGAGTACTCTATAATTGGTCACTCTTACTGCTATCTTTAGATATATATTTTACATTATCCCATTATAATTTTCATGTATCCTGACAGTTTTAGTAATAGCATGTAAATTGTATAGGGCAAGAGAAAGAGAAGAACTGGATATAATTTCTACCTTGCAGAATTCCTTCTATTTTACCTTGCCGAATTCCTTGCTTGTATTTTACCTTGCCCTCTGGATTTTTCCACATTTTACTTTTGATCAACACCTTTTTCATTCAATTCAATAAAAATTAATTAATTCAATTGTTTACTAAGGACCAGGCACTATGCTGGGACCTGGGGAGAAAGGAAGGATGACAAAAACACGGGAAGCAATAACACAGGGCCTGACCATAAGGACACGACAGTCTCATGAGTACAATGTGAACATACAATTTCATTCCTATTGTGTTTTCTGGACTTGGTTTTTGTCTGACATAGTTTCCCTATCAGTGTTGGATCAACATTCATTTCTGGCATCTGTTAGCTAGTTTTGTAGGGATTAGAGACTAGAACCACACCCAATATGTCTTGGATACGACTACTACTAATAGTAATAACATTTTTGACATTATTGTGCTACTGAAATCAGATTAGAAGAGTGAAAAAAATTTATGTCCCACACAGTGAGGAAACTTTATGACCATGTAAAAATCACTGCAGCTATTTTAGCATTATATGGACTCCCCACACCCTTGTTTGCTGGAGCCATAAAGAAACATATCATCAGCTCTAACTCAACTCACCAGAATGAGGCCGTGGGGGCACTTTGGCACTGTTTGGGGCTGGCGACACTTCTCTTACAGGGCTTTCCTGACCTGCAGTGCCGGGAGCGTAACTGCACTTGGCAAATGGTATCCTGTTCTTCTCTAAGTGGTTAGACTGGCCAACTCCCCAAAATGTTCCAAATGCATTCTCATCATCATTCACAGTACAGACGGGGATGTTATTCAAGCCTAGATGAGTAAAGATTTAAAAAAAAAAAAGATCAAATAACCAGATAAGGTTTTTTGAAAGGTTTTCTTTGAATGATCAACAATTTCCCAACCAAATATCGTTTAATGTATATAAAATATTGGACTTCAAACTGTATGAGCCAAAAAAAAATAAAATTGTATTATGAACCAATGCAAGGTGGACATTCTTTGAAAGTCAGTGTAGCCAATTTTGTTTGTAATACATGCTTCCTTAAAATCTCCTGCCATTTTCTCAGTCTTGAGAACCAGACCCACATTTTTAATCTTGGTCTGGGATTCAAGTGGAGTAGACCTTCTTCTATCCCAGACAAATATCTCTCTTCCTAAAGCTTGGCAGTGACTAAGAGGGTTTGTGCTAGTTTTCTTCATGAATGTCAGATTTAATTTTTTTTTTAAGCATCCACAATGCCTCAATGTAAGTAGGTCTTTAGAAGAGATACACTGGTTCCTTTTTTGTGCTGGTAGAAGGTAAAAATCTGTAGGAACTGGGATTAGGAGGCAGGATAAGGTAGATTGTGACAGAAGAAGGAAGGAGAAGTTGGTACAAAAGGAACTCCTTCCTCATTCGAGAGATTTCTGGGTTCAATCACTCTCCTAAAAATAGCTATTTGCTTTTGGCTCAAATATAGGATTTGGTTCAAATATTAAATTATAGACAGGTTTTTTTTTTTACAATATCAATGCTACATCATGTGGAATTGGACAGCTTGGGAAATGGAGGTGTGCTGGGCATTGCTTTCTGTTGGTGAGTTATGAGAGGTAAGAGGTGGCTGCTTTGTCTTCCCAGAAATTGCCAGGCAAGCCTCCGGATAGTGTTTTCTACACTAGCTCATTTTTCCAAATGTTTCTCCAGTACCACTGGTTCACTTCATTCTTAACTGTTTTCTCAAATAACACCAAAAACATCTTTTCTGGCAACTCTGTCTGATACATGCCCCATCACTCTCTGTCCCCTATGTGCTTTTATTTTTCCATAGCATTTGTCACATATCATAATACATCTGTTTGCACATTGCATCTCTGAGCTGCATTAGAATGTAAGATTAAATGATTTAAGATATAGATCTTAAATATATAATACGGAATTATCACAAATTTAAGATCTACATCTTAAATACACATTTAAGCTAATGTTTATTCAATAATTTGGAATATTAGAATATTTAACAAATTAGCTTTGGATTTACAGTTTAAAATGTTAAACCGAGTTTACATTTCTGGTATTAAGTAGAACACTATGAAAATATTATTAAGTTGGTAACAAGTAAAGAAATGGCTTAAATAATGTATCCATATTTGTAAGTATAATTTATTTAACTTACAGGAGTAATTTACAGCTCAGTGGGAATTTGTTGAATATGTGAAATATTTTAAAAATCAAGTATATTTAATGAATAAATGCCATTTAAAGCTTTAAAGGTATTTAACAAAGTTTGTAAATGGGACCAAATGTTAATCAAAGATTTCTCCCCCAGAAGTGAGTATTAAAATGTAGTAGATTTCTAAGGCAGACAAAAAACGTTGGAATTGAAAATTTTCTTTCAACTGAACGTATATTACTATGAGCATGGCTTTGTGGTAGGCGTTATAGGAGAGCTGAAGACATAAAAATCAGTACCTTGCATGCCAATAGTTTTATAGTATAAGATAATTCAAAGCAAAATGTGAAATAAAATATAGAAGAGGTATATATCGAATATTTTAAAGTATGTAAAACCAGAAAAATCATTCGGTTTAATACTATTTGTTCTTCTTAGCATAAAAAAAAAACAGTTTCAATTAAAAATTAAGTGTGAATTTTTGGGGTTTTTTCCATACATAAGTTGTGAAAAACCATGCCCTCAGGTTTGACCAAGACAGTGTATTACAAGGCCATCTATGACTTATTCTCTTTTTTTTTTTTTTTGAAATGGAGTCTTGGCCCTATTGCCCAGGTTCAAGCAATTCTCTGCCTCAGCCTCCCAAATAGGTGGATTTACAGGCACCCACCACCACGCCCAGCTAATTTTTTTTTTTTTTTTTTTTTTTTTAGTAGAGACAGGGTTTACCATCTTGGCCAGACTGGTCTTAAACTCCTGATCTCATGATCCACCTGCCTTGGCCTCCCAAAGTGCTGGGCTTAAAGGCATGAGCCACCATGCCCAGCTCATCTATGACTTCTTTACAATGACATCTGCTTGCTTCCCCTCGGCCTTCATTTTCCTAATATCCTTTAGGAATACGACTTTGCTAGTCTCCTAGCCATTTTCCTTGAATTTGTTTCCCTCTGCTGGTTCTTTCTGTGCTGCTTAGCTAGGCTTTCCTCACTCTACTCCAGGTTCAACCTTCTCTGCTCCTCTCTCTGCCCTGTCCCATTCCTCATTCCATCCCACTTTGATGACTGAGTCAGTCTCTTAACTGATCTCCCAATCTCTACTGAGGCCCTGCTCCTCTTCCACTTTCTACAGTATAGTTAGAATGATTTTTTAAAAATGAGATCAATTTCTCAAGGACAGAGAACTATGAGACTGCTGATGTAGAATATAAATCCTGTTTAAAGTCTATCAGTAACTACAAATTTATCTGGATGCAATTTAAACTCCTTTCCTTTCATAATAATTTATCTAGCACCTCACATGTGGCAACCGCTCCTTAGGAATTTGAGGGAAATCGTGAACAAAACAGACACACCTTCATGGAGCTCACAGCTTGGTGGAGGATGTTTGAAACTATTCAAATAGTGATGAAAATAAGTATTTAGTCATAAGGTGTGGTAATTGTTGTAGTACACTCACCATCTACTTAGATCATGCCTTCAGTTCATAGGAACTCAGCTCCCCAGCTGCCACATGTGTCAGTTACTAGCCAACTCCCCAAAATTTTCCAAATGCATTTTCATCATCATTCACAGTACAGATGGGAATGTTATTCAAGCCTAGGTGAGTAAAGTTACTTATGGCTCATTCTGAGTCCCTCTCTGGGAATTGCTCTTGGCTAAAGGGAGCTCTTGTACACGGTGAGAGCTTTTTTTTTTTTTTTTGAAATGGAGTTTTGCTCTTGTTGCCCAGGCTGGAGTACAATAGTGCAAGCTCGACTTACTGCATCCTCCACCTCCCAGAATCAAGAGATTCTTCCGCCTTAGGCCCCCGAGTAGCTGGGATTACAGGCACCTGCGACCATGCCCAGCTAATTTTTGTATTTTAGTAGAAACAGGGTGTCACTATGTTGGCTAGGATGGTCTTAATCTCCTGACCTCGTGATCTGCCTGCCTCAGCCTCCCAAAGTATTGGGATTACAGGTGTGAGCCACTGCGCCAGCCCACAGTGAGAGCTCTTGTACATAGTGAGTGGTTGGTGGGAATTACAAAGGCCTGGTTCCCTTACCTGAAATCGAGACACCTCTGAAGCTCTACTGCTCCTTATGAGATTGGCTGAGGTCCCTAATGTATCCGCAGTTTCACTTCCCCTTCTACCCAGTTCTGCTTCCTTCACTTACTGCTTACTTATCAGTGTTGTTCCCAAAAGCACTTCCTGATAAAGCTCCTTCACACAAATATCCACCTTCGAGTCTATCTAAGACAATTGCTCTAAAGAAAAATATAGAGTACTATGAAAAAATGCCATAAGAAAATCTAATTTAGATTGAGGATATGAAGCCTGAAAAGTCTCTCTGAAGTGATATTTAAACCAAAATAACACAAATAATGAGGAGAGGTTTATGATTAGAGAGAGGATTATGTATATAAATCCAGAGGTGGAAAGGGCTTGTGACATGTTCAAGCAACTTAGACAAGTCCACTGTGGCATATACATAAGGGAGGAGGGCAGTTGACAGATGAGATTACATAATAGGGAATGTTTTGGCCTATGTCAAAATTAACCACCTTATCCTAAATGCATGGGAAGCCTCTGAAGGATTTTGTGTAGGATAAATAGTCTATTTTTTTTTTTTTTAAGAGGCAGGTCTTGCTCTGTCTCCCAAGCTGGAGTGCAGTGGCACAGTTATGGCTCACTGCAGCCTTGAACTTCCGGGCTCAAGTGATTGTCCTGTCCCAGACTCCTGAGAAGCTGGAACTACAGGTGCACCACCAACTCCTGACCTCAATCTATCTTTCCACCTTGGCTTCCCAGAGTGTTGGGAATGCAGGTGTGAGCTACTGAGCCTGGCCTAAACAGTCAAATTTACATTTTAATATGACCTTTCTGGTTGTTTTGTGGAGAATTGACTGGAAAGAGGGCAAGAGTGGAAGTAAGGCTGTTATGAGGTTTACAAATTGCAAAGTAGTAGTCAAAGCAGGAGACCAGAGTGGCCTAGAATGGAGCTGTGACAGTAGCCATGGAGAGAAGTGCTGAATTTACAAAATATTTAGAAGGAAAATGACAAATCAAGTGAAGCATTGCAAGGGTAAGAGAATGAGGGAGAGGAGTTAAAGAAGAACTTCAATTTACAGTACCATTTATTTGTTAGGATACAGTGGTTGGGGATCTTGCTTTTGAAGGAAGATCAAGAGTTCAGTTTTGAAGAGCAAAGTTCAAGGTGCCCATGAGACGTTCTGTGCATTGCAAGTAGGCAGTTGAATATACAGGTCTAAACTTTTAAAGAGGTGTCTGAGTCTAAGACACATATTTGAAAAATATGTTGTTACAGAAGCTACATTTTTTTTTAAATGTGAAGAAAGAGAGAGAGGAATAGAGGGGTGGTTAGCTGTGTCAAATGCAGTAAAGAGGTCAAGATGAAGATTGCAGTGTAGTGGATATCTGTCAGTTCTGCCCAGGACTCATTTCTATCTTTCCTTAACAACAGTACCCAGGTTATTTTTACTTCATTATCCTCCCCTTATCTACCACTCTGCAGTCCCGGCAGCCATATGTTCTGGGGAAGACTGAACCCATTCCCCTTGACACAGTGATTGGTTATCTGAACTATGGCCTACTAATCTCTGCATGTCACTTCCATGTCCATGAGGATTCATTCAGGGATGGCATGTGACCTGCTGTGTGCTGATAAAATGAAAATATAAGAGGAATTTTGCTGAAATCTGCTGGAAAGAAGTCTGAGTGACATGCAGATGTGAAGTTAAGAAGTGATGTGCTATGTTGTCACTATGAGAGGAACAAGTCAGTTCTAGGATGAGTCTGGGATTGTGGAAAGCAGAGAGAAGAGATTAAAAATGGCAGGTTGTTTAACTGGGCCGTCAAATCAAACCTAAAGCCCACCTTCCTGATGGAATTTCCAGTTATTTGAGCCAATAGATCTTTGTTGTACAAACCAAGTTGATTTGTTTTTGTTACTTTACAACAACAGGCATCTTTACTGATTATGCTTATTGGATTTGTCAAACTGATGGATAGTGGTAACCTTAGCAAGCATAGCCTATGCACAATGGTGGGTGAAAAGGTCAGGCTTCAGTGGGCTAGAGAGTGGCTCACAGGTGAGGAAGTAAAAACCATGAATGTAGACATCTCTTTTGGTTGTGAAGAAATATAAATTCCCTAGCATGATATACAGAGCCTGCCTAAATCTGGCCTCTTAATCCACTTCTCAACCCCAATTTGCCATTATCCCTTCCCTCCTCCCAACATTCTCCATAATAGGCACAAGGATCTTCTACAGTTTCCTAACATTCTATGCTGTGTTGACACTTGCCCTCCTTGTTTATATACTTAACCCTGATGTAGGTATTATTATTATTATTGACATTTTACAGAGTGACTTGACCAGCCAGAGGGGAAGCTCTTGCCTATATTTCATTCTAAATAAATATTTGTTGAATGAATGAATAAAAATATAGATGGCTGAATGAATAAAGAGATGATAGATACTCATTCCTTTAAATATTTCAATGTTGATGACTCCCAATGTGCATCTCTACTTCTAAGTTCGTATTTGAGATTCAGACATAGATTTCTATTCTAGGTTTGGGATTGTGGGCAGCCCATTTCCATTTAGATGCCTGGTGTTACTACACATGCAGTGTGTATACAACTGAATTGATTTTAGTCTAATGAGAATGTGGGCTCCATGAGGGTAGGGACATTTTTTTTTTCTTTCTCAGAAACTTTGTTCTATCTCTCACATCTAGAACAAGGTTCCTTGTGTATTAGAAATTGAATATGTATTAGAAATGAATCTTCTAAATGACATCACTTCACCTTCTCCCTTTCAGCTTTCCTGTTTGATCAAAAGCAACACATTTTTAAATTATAATAACTAAGAGTGTGGAAAGGTGCAGAGGGTGTGTGACTTGTTCCTTTTCACCTTCTATACTAATCAGTTACCAGGACCTTTTCATTTCTTCCCTACAAACTCTCTCTAGCCTCATATTCTGCCATTGCTTGGTCTTGCTGCCAACAGCATAGCAGGATGCTTGTCCTTATGTATCTGAACAGGTGCAACAGCTTCCTAATTCTCTTTTCTATCTCCACACTCTGCCCCCTTTTCAACAAAGTATGGTTTATTTCTATCGTGACATTATTTTGTTTCATTTTACAGTTTTTTAATAATTATTTTTATTTTTATTTCAATGTTTTTGAAGATAGGTGATTTTTGGTTACATGGATAAATTCTTTTTTTAACTTTTATTTTAAGTTCAGGAGTACAACTACAGGTTTGTTATATAGATAGGCCAACTTGTGTCATGGAGTTTGTCGTACAGATTATTTCATCATCCAGGTGTTAAGCCTCGTACCCATTAGTTATTTTTCCTAACACTCTCCCTCCTCCCAATCTCAACCCTCTGAATGGCCCCAGTGTATGTTGTTCCCCTCTATGTGTCCCTATGTTCTCATCATTTACCTCTCACTTACAAGTGAGAATATGTGGTATTTGGTTTCCTGTTCCTGCATTAGTGTGCTGAGGATAATGGCTTACAACTCCACCCATATCCCTACAAAGGACATGATCTCATTCTTTATATCATTGCATAGTATTCCTTGGTATATATGTACCACATTTTCTTTATCCAGTCTATCACTGATGGGCATTTAGGTTGATTCCATGTCTTTGCTACTGTGAATAGTGCTGCAGTGAACATACAGGTCCAGGTATCTTTATAACAGAATGATTTATTACTGGATAAGTTATTTAGTGGTGATTCTGAAATTTTGGTGCACCCATCATTCAATCAGTGTACACTGAACCCAATATGTAGTCTTTTATCCCTCACCCTCTTCAACCTTCCCACTGAGTCCCCAAAGTTCATTATATAATTCCTATGCCTCTGCATCCTCTAGCTTAGCTCCCACTTGTACGTGAGAACATAGAGTCTTTGGTTTTCCATTCCTGAGTTACTTCACTTAGAATAATGGCCTCATCACCATCTGAGTTGCTGCAAAAGATATTATTTCATTCCTTGTTATGGCTGAGTAGTGTTTCATGGTATATATATACCACATTTTTAAAAATCTACTTGGTTAATGTGCACTTAAGTTGGTTCCATATCTTTGTAATTGTGAACTGTGCTGGTGTAAACATGCATGCACATGTGTCGTTTTCATATAATGACTTCTTTTCCTTTTATTAAGATACCCAGTAGTGGGATTGCTGGATTGAATGGTAGTTCTGCCTTTAGTTCTTTAAGGAATCTACATACTGTTTTTCCATAGTGATTGTATACTAGCTTACATTTCCATCGTAAGTGTAAAAGCGTTCCCCTTTCACCACAACTATGCCAACTTCTATTGTGTTTTGACTTTTTAATTATGGCTATACTTACAGGAGTAAGGTGATATCTCATTGTGGTTTTAATTTGCATTTCCTTGATAATTAGCAATGTTGAGCATTTTTTCATGTTTGTTGGCTGTTTGTATATCTTCTTTTGAGAATTTTGTTTCATGTTATTTGCCCACTTTTTGACGGGAGTATTTGTTTTTTTTTCTTGCTTGATTTGTTTGAGTTCCTTGTAGATTCTAGATACCAGTACTTTGTCGGATGTATAGTTTGCAAATATTTTCTCCCACTCTGTGGGTTGTCTGTTTACTCTGCTGATAATTTCTTTTGCTTTGCAAAAGCTTTTTAGTTTAATTAGGTCCCATTTATTTATTTTTGTTTTTGTCGCATTTGCTTTTGTGGTCTTAGTCATGAATTATTTGCCTAAACCAAATAACATTGGTTTTTAATAACACTTTTTCTGTCACCTCAGGAATATGACACATTTTCATCTGCTGGGGCTCACTATGACAGCATTTCTCTTAGGGATAAGAATCTCAGGGATGGGTGTGAGGATCTATTTAAATTACACCCAATAGCCAATGTTGATATGCTATTTTGTGTGGGGGGAGTATCACACAGTCACGCCATCCTAGGTGAATTGACAAGTTCACCTTGTGAAGTCCAAACAGTTCTGCTTGTTTTACATACATTTCATAACCTTGAGAAATGTACCTCTCAAAACATTTTCTCTTTATACCTCTCATAACATCTCAGAATACAAGATGTGTTTTAAAACTGTGTACTTTTAAAATTCTTCAATCCAAGCTCAATTGAACTACCTCCCTCAAAAGGGAAATGCAGTTATTAATGTATAATTTTGAGTAATTCTATCATATAAAGTTAAAGTAAAAGGAGAGAGGAAGGAAAAAGGAGAAAGAGATGGAGGGAGAGAATGAGGGCAGGAGGCAAGGAGGAAGGGAGAAAAGACGAGACATAAGGGAAGGAGGCAGGAGTAAAACATGCTTCCTTAGGGGTGATATTTAGCATGTAGATGCTAACATGGATGTGTGCATTGTTAAAATACTAAAATATTTTTATATCAATTGGTCAAGGCTGCCCTGAGCTCTGAGTGGTCCCCATTTCCCTGACCACCTTGGCCTCTCTCCAGCCACCTATCCTAACAATCAAGTGACTTAAGGGTTACTGTCTGGCAAAGAGGGACTGCAGGCCTCAACTCTCACTCCAGTGCTGGCAGCTAGTCCCAATAGTCAATGACCATATCTTGCCACTAGTTAAATATTTTTACTAGCAGCCTTGTGTTTACCCACCAGAATTATCAAATGGTCCAAGTGTAGAGAATAGTACATTCTACATCTATATACTAGGATCTTAAACCACCTTACCTTTGATGTGGCAGACTCTTCTGGGATGAGGGGTGTGCCTGACTAGAAAGCAGCTTACATTTCTAGCCGTAATATGGCTGCCTTTACCCTCAATCCAAAGAGCAGATGTCGAGGGGTTGAGATTCATGTTCATGGAGTATTTGTTTATTTTCCCCTCTCCACTGTTGCCACAAAGGTTTTTGGAGTCTAAATTGATTGACCTCACTTCCAGATGTGCTCAGACCCTGAAATCACAAAATGACAAACATTCTGACAAGAGTTTCTTGTCACTTTCTTATACATCAAACATTTCTCCATCTTCTTTGCTTGAACTAAATTGTTTCTCAGGTTACAGCAATGTGAGTCTGTTTTGCTTTCAGACCAAATTTTTGTGAACATTGCAAAGTGCAACCATGGATGGATCATAAAAAATTTTCCTACAGGAAAACCAAAGTGTTTGATTTTGAAATATTTATATCACATTTGTAAAAAGTATAAAGTATATTCTGTTTTTACTTTCATTTGAGCTCACTTTGTTGACTTACCAACATAAAAATGTATTATGTGATTATCAATTTTGATAAACTTAAATGATGACTTTTAAATATAATACTCACAAATGCACTTTACATTTAATTAATTTTAAGTTAAGACCATTCATATTGCACCTATAAAACCCAGCATCATAAATGTGTATCATCTTCTGAGAGAATGGTAAAACCCAAAGGAGGAAAAAAATCCAAAAGAGTGATATATGTAGAGATGATAAACCAGAGAACCTTTGCCATATTGTTGTTTGCAATACTCAGTAACAATTAATGGTCCTTCAGTTATTCAGCAAACATTTTTAGACACCTAGGAGATTTTAGACCTAGGAGATTTAAGACATTTTAGACCTAGGAGATTAAAGACAATGTTATGTATTTTAGTGAATTTACAACAATGTAGAAAATAATATTTCTGGATTAAGAACATAGAAAGCCATTATTTAAACTTTAAATAATAGCTTACTTAAAGAAAGTACATTACTTTAAGTAAGCTTAGATAGTATACTACTATAAAAGTAGATAGTATAATATACTTTTGAAATCCATAGTATACTACTATCTAGTATACTACTATAAAAGTAGATAGTATACTACTTTTGAAATCCAAGAAGCATGATTTTCTAGTGCCTGTTGTATTTTTTCTATCTTAAATGGAAATCTTTTTCATCATGGCAGAATTAAGAAATATACATTTTATTTATAACCATGGCAGAGATTTTTTTGGTTAGAATAATTTGCAGTGTCAAAAAAGTGTTCATATTCTAGAAATTGGTCTCAGGATTTTGTTGAGATGGATACTTTTAGATCACTGACTATCTTTTTAGACCAAAGCAATCTATGTTTAAGTGTTTCATGCTATATACTTAGTGTATGATGTATATATTCCCAGGCTTGTTGCCACAGAACATCTGGTTTTTAGGAAATTCAGTTTGATATATATAAATAATAAAATTATTCTAGGTTGGATAAAATAAATGTAGACATTAAATTCAGAAAATATCTATCTACCAAAAAAAAGTGTATTTTTATATTGTTTTTTATGAATATCACTGTGAGGAGCTAGTTCTAACCTCCTTGTTTAAATTACACTTTAGCCTTGATCATTCTTTCAGTGTGGGACCTTTTGTACAATTAAGCCAGTAAATTTGCTTTTTACTTGTGTTGACGGGAAAAGGGTACAGCAGGCAATTTGGAGAGTGAAAAAGACATTAAACCAGAATTTCAAAGATAGGATTTATGGTCCCAGATTTGCCACTAACCAGCAAAGTGACCACAGATTAATTGCTTTATTGCCTAGATTTCAGTCTGTTCATCTATAACCTGATGAAATTGACTTAAATGTCAGCTGATACTATTCGGTTATTCTACTATGTGTGTCTGGCCCACATCAGTTCTCTTAGATTAGCTTAAAGGGTAGTGATACACTTTAAATTCTGGTATAAAAGGTCAACAAGAAAACAATGCAGATAATTATTTTCTTCCTCTTATTAAAATAGCAGTGCCTCCTGGAAGTCTGAAATTCATCTTGTTTTTATACCTTAAGTTAAGAAGATGCTATAATACTTACTCTTGGCTTACAGGAAGTTTAATCTGATGTTATGACTTTTTGCCGTTCAAGAATAATGTTTAAGGAGTGAAGGTAATATATAAATATTGTATCCACATATATCACTAAAAATTCTACTAAATTCAAAATATACATTATGTTGACTATGATGTAAATGACTGTGTACCCCCAACACCAAATTCATATTTTGAAACCTAATCACCAATGTGACAGTATTAGGAAATAGGGCCTTTGGGAGATATCTTCATGGATGGGATTTGTGTACAAAACACATACACATGCACAAATGAAAAATCAATATAAACTACACACTTGTTTCCAGTATTTTAACCTAACAGGTAATTGCTATGTGACGTAGAATGTTGGTTCTCAGCACATTTTCCCCACCACAATATACATGATAGATGATGTTTGTGTGGAAGACACATTTTCATCACATGTTTAGATTTTTTTTAATGCATTTCAAAATTGTGGGGAAGCAATGTACTACACACTACTGATTCAACTGTGGTGTGTCAGTGACTATTGCTCAGAAGAGCTGCATCATGGGTTCTAACTCCAATCATGTAAGCACATGGCATTGCAAATAAATGCCAGGTAATTCACCCTTCTTTGTGCTAAATTGCTTTTTAAAAGTAAATAATTTGCAAACCTGAGTATTTTAGCTATTGTTAGTACATATCTTTATTCTCATCTCACTACCTATGTGTTGTAAAACCTAGGCTGAGGCCTTGTTTTACAAGATGAACCCAAGAGATTTCCTGAATGAAGGTAGCTGAGTTCCATTTATACTTCTATCTTAATTGTGATGCTAACTCAGAAAAGGAAAACTCTGTAGAAGTAAGTCTATATGAAAATTTAATTAAAGTTAGTACTTACCTTTCACAGAATTGTGCAAATACTCCTGGAAGCAGTATTTCCTTTCCTATAGCCTCTTGAATCTACCTATATATGAGTAAATTATTAAATTTTATTCAGACTAAATAACACAAAATCCTAAAAAATAGGTGGTTTTAAAAGCATTATTAATCCACCTAGTTCTAACTCTGGCCATTGTTACTTAGAATATGCCATGTATCTGTATTAAATATTAATATTCTTACTCCAAAATAGCACATGTATAAAATGTATGCTGACACAGAAAGAATATAATGTCTGATTAATACACAGATGAAAGTTCTTATGAATTCGTAGGGATATAAAGACCATTATTTAGGTGATGAAAACCAAATCTGCATTTGCAGATCTCCTTTATCCTAGAATTCACACCCCTTAGGTCTTGGATACTGAAACTTTAGGAACCCTCTTGGACAAGAGATAACTTCAAAAATGGAAGCCAAATATTAATACCAATGGCTTTCTCCCTCACTTATTTCTCTGTCTAAAGGACGCTTTCTCCAAAAGCCTTTCTAACTCCCTCTCAAAAGCAGCTCCCACTGTCATCCCAGCCTCTATTGATCTCTAGCCCTTTTCCTCCTTAAGCTATCTTTGTAGTGTGTGTCACTCCCTGATATTATTTATTTTACATTCCTTTATTTTCTGCTCCTCTCAAAAGGATGTGATAATCAAGTAGGCAATGATCTAGCTCAGTTTTTTATCTTTGCGTTCCCGAAACCTAGAATATGGTCAGCCACATAGTAAATGCTCAATAAATATTTGTTAAAGAGAACTAGATGTTTTCCACAGAATAAATGTCTTTAGTCTACAAACTTTGCATATTTCATTTTCTTAAAACAGATTTATTTGGGTTTTACATAATCTTGAAAAAAGAATGAATTTGAGGACTATTAACTCACACCTAAAATGTTAGAACATTATTCTAAGATAAATTTAAAATTATACCTGACAACAGTATTAAAAGCAGGTGATCTTGCTGACAGGAACTCAAGTCTGTTGATACCCTCCCAGCCTTATAATATGAATAGGCTGAATTTTTGTTGATTTCCTTAAGTCTCTGCACTTAAGCTAGAAGTTTTTAATTGGTAGAGACAGCCCAACCTCGAATGCTTCCAAAAGAATACAACTGTCTTCTTCCAGTTTCTCACACTCTTACTCCAAGGAGCCTATGTGGCTCCCTGGTTAAGATATGTTACATAGCTTAGCAACGTGGTAACATTCCTTAGAAAAATCTAAATTCTAGAACCTTCTCAGACCTCCAGTTACCCACTTGATGAAACCACATGGCCACAAGGGACTTTCCTCAGTTTTGGACATATAATAGAGTTAAATCCAATGCAAGAGAAAGAAAAATGAGAAAGATAAAACAAAGAGCAATACAAATCAAATGTATAATTTTTCCCACAATTCTGCTTAAAGAACAGTTATGGTATAACCAAGTTTAGCTTAATCAAAAACCAGTGGGAGAAGGTATACATGCTTTTAAGGAGTTTCTAATAATTGTGAATGGAATACACTGCTCTGGTAGTCAGAATGTGCTGACGACTGTTCAACAGCCGTGAAAAAATGTTGAAACGGTAATTAGAAGTCATAGAGAAACATACACACATGTACGTGTGGTGCTTCACAAGATTTTTCATAACACATGTGATTTTGAATTTCTGAGTTACAGCCTCTGAAGGCAATATAGACAATTTCTGAAAGGCAAATGCTAACTTAAAACAGTGCAAGCAGAGCCTAATTGGTCTATTTTCTTGACTGGCCCAAGAGTTAAAGGCTTAAATGCCTTTGCCCATAACCCGTTCATGATTTATGCCTCCCTGCTTTTCTGTAGTTTACGGGGGATTTTATGGCAGATATAATTGTCTTTCTAAGGTAATTTTCAAATTTTGAGATATTTAGTCTTCAGTTTGTGTCAGTTGAGAAACTTTTTTACAGCTAATAATAGAGAGCAGAAATACTATTTTAAGTAAGATAGACATATATTTATTTCTTCTTCACATGAAAGAGGTCAACCGTCTAGGGTTGGTATGGACACTTTATGAAGCATCATTATGGACCTCGGCTTTATCTATGTTTTAGGTCCATCTTTGTTTATATTTGGCTTCCATTTTTGAAATTAGCCCTCGTCCAAGATAGTTCCTGAAGTTCTAGTCATCCAAGATCGCTGCTATATTTGCATATATCAAATCTATACTCCAAGCAGGAAATAAGAGGAAGGTTGGAGATGTAAGGGCTGAGAAGGGCATGTGCTAGCTATCTGCTCCCTTTGTAAGAGCTTTTTCATGGTCCCAGACAATAATCTAGATTGCATTAACCATTTATAGCTGCAAGGAAGGATAGAAAACGTAGTTTCTTAACACGGCACATTGACACCCCATTCTAAAACAGAGGCTCTAACAAGAGAGAAACAAAGTGTATATTGGGTTATAAAAAGCAGCCTCAACCACAGATCCTGACATTAGTACCTACCTCTGTGTAGAAGAAGTCTATACACTGTGTGCTGTGCTTTCCCTTAAAGAGGGCCACTAGAGAAAAACATGTACCAGGCTATGTAACTATGTTATTTTCCCTTTATAAAGACCCATGGGGAATTTTCTGGTCTCATTAATAGGAAAAAAATGATACAACTGGCTTCTTTGCATTAATTCTGTCAGAATAAAAAAGACAAAGTTTGTTCTGCTGCACTGCTCAGGGTAGCACAGGTATCTTTGTTGCCTTGGATACTCTATTATTTTAGCAAAGAAAATAGATGGAGAGTTTTTTTTGGAATATGTGCATATATTTATGAATGGTAATTAGTGATTTTTAAACATTATCTGGGGATCATGATAAGCAGGAAATCCACAGATTGTTCATTTTTCACAGATATTTTGAAAATTGTTATGAACTGAGTTTTGTCCCCCAACAAATGTATATATTAATCTCTAACCCCCAATGTGACTGTATTTGCAGATGGATTCCTTAAGGAGGTGATTAAGGTTAAATAAGGTTATAATGGTTAGACCCTAATCTTACAGTCCTATTGTCTTTATACTAAAAGGAAGTGACATCAGAGCCCTTTTGTCTTTTTGCATTAGCTGGCCATGTTAGGACAAAGCAAGAAAGGGACATCTATCACCAGTAAGTGGTTCCTCACCAGACATTGAATCTGTCAGTGCCTTGATCTTAGCCTTACCAGCTTCCATAACTGTAAGAAATAAGTTTCTATTGTTTATAAGTCAGCCAGTCTAGCATATTTTGTTATAGCAGCCCAAATTGACTAAGCAAGGCTTCAGCCTCCAGAACCTTGAAAATATCAATTTCTGTTGTTGAAGCCACTTAGTCTGTTCTCTCCATGAATAAGCAGTGTGGTCACATCTCAGAGCTGTGAACTAGTTAGGTCTATTTATTTTGATCACCTAAAATTCTCGCTTTGCATTTACTATAAAAATGCCACAGGGGTCTGATTAACATATGAGAAAGCAATGTAAGGAAGAGATGCTAATTTAACACAGTGGAAGAATAAACTAATTTTATCTGGTGTTTTGACTATGCTATACTCTGTTCTGTCAATTTTAAAAGCATATTTTTCAGTCTCGAATTTGTAACAAATACCTGTGATTTGTAACAAATATCTGTGATTTGTAACAAATCGCAGAAAACAGTACTTTTCAGTCTGTGATCTCTAGAGCACGGCAAAAATGCTGACGTAAGTGACATAGAAAGAATTCTACAATGGCCCCCAAGATTTCCTCCCTGTGGTATACACACTCTGTGTTATCTCCTTCTCTTGAGTGTGAGTAGACCTGTTAATATGATAATATTGCTCCTGCAATTAGGTTGCATTTTCTGGCAAAGATGAAGAGATTTTACAGAGATAAAGTCCCTAATCAGAATGACTTTGAGTTTATCAAGCTCTGTTAATTGAAAGGAGATTATTTTGGGCTGGCCTAACCTAATCAGATAAGCCCTTTAAAAGAAGATATAGGTCTTACTCAGTGTGAGAGATGTTCCCCTGCTGACCTTAAAGAAGCAAGGTGTTAGGAGTTCTACAGTTGGAAAAAAAATGAATATGCCAACAACCATGAGAACTTCAAAAGAAGGACCTTGAAAGAGGACCTCAAAGGAAGACCCAAGCCAGAGCACATATCTTGACTGCGGCCTTTCGAGAGTTCTCACCCAGCTCTTTTCCAAAGACTTCCTGTTAGTCATACCTTCTTCTAAGAATATGAGTAACTCAAAACTTCAAAAGAATTAAAAAGAAGCTCTTCGAAAAAATGAATAAACCCTCAGAGTTCTCTTCATAGATTTAAAATCTGAGTTCACATTGGATAGGCAGAAAATATAAAGCTTCAGGCCAGGTATGGTGGCTTATACCTGTAATGTCAGTGTTTTGGAAGACTGAGGTGGAAGGATTGTTTAAAGCCAGGAGTTCAAGACCAGCCTGAGCAACATACCAAGACCCTGTCACCACAATACAATTTTAAAAAAAGAAAATATCGTTTCTTCTTAGAAGGGCACTGTACCAAAACTCCTAAGCCCAGTTACTTACCTTGTTATTGTCCAGTCATAACCAAGCACATATGATCATCTTAGAGCCTCCTTTGGCAGGCATAGGAGTCACTGTGGCTTACAACATTCTCTGGCTGATAACATTGACTTTTCTGGTCTTTTCAGAAGTTATGGATTAAGATTATCTCTAGAGTCTCTTCTGGCACTATGATTTGATTTTGTTTTCTTTCATGAGGTAAAATAATATTATTTCCAGACACACAAAAAAATAAAAATACAACAAAACCACCTTTGAAATTTATAATTCCATGATATCAAAAGATGATAGAACAGGAAGTTCTAAGCCCTCATCTCCCTGTAGAAACAATTATGTTTTTAACAATGATAAGTTAACAATGATATACAGAGCAAAATAGCTTTACACATAGTTCAACTTCCAGTTAAGAAGTACCCCAGATGAGCAAAAATACTGATATCAGCCACATTGAAATTAGTTGGAAGAACAATTTTACTTTACCTGCATCAGTCTCTCCCCCAAGTTGGCACAGCTCTGAACTGGGAGAAATTGCTTTAGCTTGTGGATGCTCCATTCAGGAATAGGGAAGAGAGTGGAGCATATATTCATCATTTCTGGCATTTTGGCACAGTGCTCAAGAGACTTCTTTTTTTTCTGCCTCACTCAGAACACTGAGAGAATCAGAATAGTTTAAATTCCTAGGGGAAGTCAAGAATAAAGAAAAGAGTTGGGTAGCTCACCACAGCTGGCACAATTCTGCTTAATCTTCTTCCCCAGGAGGAAAGGAGGGAAGTGAAGTATACATATCCCTAGAAAAAAATTAAGAGGCTCCCAAAATCTGTAGCTAGGCTGTTTGGTGAAGGGCTTTCCATGTTGAACCCAGGCCTAATGAATGGGAGAAGTGGCTATTTTTTCAAATATACAGACACCAACACAAAGCTACAAGAAATATAATGAGTCAGAGAACTATGACACAAACAAAGAAGGGAAAAAAACGCACTATCAACTGGTCTTAAGGAAAGATCTGTGAATTGCCTGACAATTCAAAATAATCATTTCGTAGAAACTCAGTGAGTTATATAAAACAATACAGATAACTAAATGAAATCAGAAAAATGAAAAATGAACAAAATGAGAATATCAACTTAAAAACCGTAAAAAAGAGCCACACAGAAATTCTAGAGATAAAGAATACAATAATTGAACTAAAAATTTTTACCAGAGGGACTCAGTGGCAGACTAGATCCAGCAGAAGAAAGGCTCAGTAATTTTTGAATACATGTAATTTAAAATTATCCAGTCAGACTGGACATGGTGGCTCATACCTGTAACCCCAGCACCTTGGGAGGTCGAGTCAGGTGGATCTCCTGAGTTCAGGAGTTTGAGATCAGGCTTAGCAACAGGGTAAAACCTGTCTCTACCAAAAATACAAAAAATTAGCCAGGCATGGTGGTGCCCCTGTGATCCCAGCTACTGGGTGGGAAGAAGGTGGGAGAATTGCTTGAGCCCAAGAGGCAGAGGCTGCAGCAAGTCAAGATTGTGCCACTGTACTCCAGCCTGGGTAAGAGAGTGAGACCCTGTCTCAAAAAAATAAAAAATTTAAAAAGTATCTAGTCACAGGAAAAAAAGTAAATAGAATGAAAAAGAGTGAAGAAAGACAAAGGGTCTTCTGTAATACCATCAAGCACACTAATATATGAATTATGCATGTTCCAGAAGGAGAAGTGAGAAAGAAAGGGACAGAAAGCTTATTTAAAGAAATAATGATTGAGCCAGGCATGGCAGTGGATGCCTCTAGTCCCAGCTGCTAAGGAGGCTGAGACAGGAAAATGGCCTGAGCTGAGGAGTTGAAGGCTGTAATGTGCTATGATTATGTCTGTGAATACCTACTTCACTCCAGACTAGGCAACATAGCAAGAGGAAAGAAGAAAGAAAGAAGGAAAGAGGGAAGGAGGGAAGGAAGGGAGGGAGGAAAGGAGGGAGGGAGGGAGGGAGGGAGGGAGGGACACAGAGAAAGAGAAAGAAAGAAAGAAAATGGAATGGAGAAAGAAAGTAGAAAAAGAAGGAAGACTGGTTGAAACCTTCTAAACCTGGAGAGGGAAATAGTTGTCTAGATTAATGAAGCCCAAAAGATCTCAAATAGTGTGAACCTAAGGAAATCCACATCAAGACACAACATAATCAAATTGTCAAAAGTGAAAGAGAGAATACTGAAGGCAGCAAAAGAAAAGTGACTCATCGTGTACAATGTAACCTCCATAGGACCATTGGCAGATTTTCCAGTAGAAACTTGCAGACCAGGAAGGAGTAGGATGGTATATTCAAAGTGCTAGGGGAGTTTGTTCTTTTCCCCCCAAGATATCAGATTGGAGGCATTGTTATCGTGCCTCTCCCACTTGGAAAGTGGGAGAGATTCTCACGTGAACTTTCTTCCAAGAAGAAAACACAGGAATGTAATAAGAAAATTGAAAGCCACATACTCTTTGAAAGAAGTATTGGGCTGTAGCCTACACTGTGAGCCAGGTAGAAAACTGTAAGTCCCCCAGAGTGAAAAGGGTATAGACTACCTCTGGAACATACACTCCCACTGGGAAACATGGCAGTCCAGGCCATGGGGGAAGGCCTTAACTGTACCCAGTATTGGAGCTGATTTAGTGAGTGGTGGGGAGTATATGAGAAGAATTGGCATTAGAACAGGCTTTATATTCATTTTCAGTCTCCATCAGTGGTGAAGGGAAGCCATTCCTGATTCTGCCTCACCGGAGACCTTGCATAAATCTACCAGCCAACTCAGGTGGTGGTAACAGGCAGAAAGAAGCTCCCAACTGAGATTCATGATATAATCTTCAGTGGAGACAACCCCCCTTGGCCAGAACTGAGGAGTGAGTGGGAAGTGTGCCATAACCACAGGCATAGGGGCTGGGTGCCCCTGCTTCACAGGTGAACCAGGAGGGGCATGGCCTAAAATCCATGGTTGCTGTTTCCTTCGGGGAAGGAATATGGCCTGGAGCAGTTTTGAGTTCTGAGCAGACTATATGGAACCTAGCTGCTGCTAGTGGAATGCTGCAAGTATGACACTGGCCTTGCCCAGTGAGTGGGAGCCCACTGCCACCTGCTACTCTCCACTCCCCATGTGGACTCTTCTGTACCGCAGAGGCAACTGTGCTTTTCCCTGGAACATTACCCTGGTAGCTGGAGAACTGCTCTACAATCCCCAATGGGGCCACTGCTAACATGTGAAGGGCCAGAGCACAGACTTGCCTGACCCAGGTCCTACCTGGCTTTGCCCTTCTAACCACCCTGACAACTTAACACAAAGTATAAAAACTTTTGTGAGTAGAGTTCTGCGTGGCCCTGCCCATTTCCTGAGTCACCAGAGTACGTCTTCTGGATAACATAAGGCAAACACAAATCCCTCTGCTACCATTGCAGCTGGTGCTCTTTTGCAAATGGCACTGGCTGGAGGCCAAGTGCCACGGTCCATTACAGCCTCTACAAGCACAATAACAGTGTGGAGGATGGAGAAAATGTGTGTGTGTGACCTCAGTTATCACCATTGCCTGTATCACCCTGGCTAACCAGGAGGTCCTCAGTCTGTTCACCTGACCAGTTCCTTACTAATACAACCAGCATTTGAGAAAGCCAGCAACACACTAAGGCAACTTGTAGTGAAGGAATATCACAAACTGTGTCACTTCCCTGACACCCTTTTCAGAGCTGCCGCTGATACCCACTGTGCCTTGAGGACAGATCACATCACTGGACCCCTTACAGACATTCCCCGGTATCAGCCTGAAGTGTGGCAGCCCCACTGGGCAGCTAGACCTAGAAGAGCAGCAACATGCATAGTAGTCTGGCTCTAAGGGGCTCCTACTCCCAGGGGAAGGGGAAATACACCACATCAAGGGAACACCTCATGGGACGAAAACAACAACCACAACAACAACAACAAAATCCAGATGGTAGGCCTTGAGTTCTAGAATTTTCTACTTGTGAAAAGTTTCTTTCAGCAGAGGCAGAGGTGCAGTGCTAGGCTCGGTGGAGAAAATCTGCAGCTCCACTCCAGCAATGAGGCAGTCCTGGTGCTCCTGAAGGGTCTTGGAGAATGGGACTTCTTTTCTCCCTCATCCACCACTGCAGATACAGCTGCGGCTCCTCCCACAGGAGCTCAGCATGGCTGCACCTGTAGACAGCCTTTCTGGAACACTTCAGGGTGACTGCAACCTCACAAGAGGACTGCTTTCCAGTTGCAGGCTTGCATGAGGCGTGGGATTCCGCATGCAACATCAGCATTCCTGTAAATTAAAAGAAGTACCTGTTTGATCTGAATAGTTGCGACATTGCATCAGGAGTGTGACTGTGAGGTGAATTGCTTTCTTGCTGAACTGGCAGGGGACCTGAGGTGGTCCCTCTCTTCCCCTGAAAAGATCTTAGTGCATTGCACAAAGAGCTCCCCCAGCTGCCTCTGTCAAGGCTGGGACTTCTGCCCACCAGTGGGTATTGGGCTTGCCAACCTGCATTAACCACAGCTTGTTTTTACCTATGGATACCTTCCCTCCTGGCCTGAAGCCTGAACTATTCAACCCAGTAAATAAAACACTGGGGGAAAAATAAATAAATAAAGTACATATCACTGGGGAATGAAATAAGCTTCAAGAGACCTCTGCCAATGCAACCCTGCAGGAGGCAGTGAACCTACACACAAACTAAGCACATTACTGCTACAGCCAGCATCTAAGAAAGCCACCATACAATGGCTCTATATAACCAAGGAACTTATTCAGAGTCTCCACCCAAAAAGCATGCAGAGCTGAACTAGATTACGATAAACTAAAAACATTAAAGTCACATCTTCAAGGGGGAATTTCTTTTTTTAAATAACAGTCAAATAAATTAAAAAAAAAACTAGGTCCTCACATTTAAACCTTTATCTTGAGCACTATGGAAAATTAGCTTATTGGATTAGCTAGTTAAGATCTTGGAAAGGACAAAGACTTTTTGTGACAAAGGACCAATTTGTTTTGAATAGTCATGTGACAAAATGAGAAAAGGCTGGGGAAAATGGCATTAAACCTGGATAACTAGGTGAGAGGAAAGAGGGTATTGCTTGAGGAGGGCACTGCATCATAGATATGGATGAAACTGGCTGGCACAGGCTGGAGTGTGTCGCATGTGTGTTCTTTCTCACACTAGATAGTGAGCCTCTGAAGAGGGGGTCCGGTGTCTTACTCCCATTCATAGTCCTCTCTGTGATCTGCACACAGCAGCACTGCACATGCTCCATGTCAGTTAGTTGAGGTCCTGAAAAGGGAGTGTCCAAAAGATGGCTCTGATAACAGGAAAAAGATAGGGGAATTCTGAGAGAGGCAGGGCAGTGGGTGAGGGGTCAGTTTTGAAATAGCAAGAAAGGGAAAGGCCTTAAAAGAATGAAAGAGAAAGAACTGACAATGACAGAAATAGAGGTAGAGCAGAGATGGAGAACTGGAAGAGCCAGTTAGTAGACAAAGAGAAAGCAAGGAGCGTGTAGACGTGGTTGTTGGGTCAGTGTGCCCCATCTAGAGGGGATAGGGATGGAACCCACAACAAAGAGCGGCCATTCATAGTGCTTAATCTGTGTGAAACCTTTTACCTCCATCATAACATCTAATTTTTAAAATACTTTGTGAAGCAGCTGTTATCTACATTGTAGAGATTAGGAAACTGGCACTCAAAGAGGTGAGGTAATTTGCCCTGAGAGCAAATGCATTAAACTGAGGTTCACCAGATTTCAAATCCAGTGCTCTTACTGATGACAAGTGGACACTGAACTGCTGCCAGACCCACACATTCAGATCCTTCTCTAGCAGGAAGAATCAATGATGCTGTCTGAATGCAGCTCTGAGAGTACCTCCTGAGAGTAGTGCAGGGTGCTTTGTGACTTACTGCTTTCTCCTCATGCTAAGAATTCCGTACAGTAAAGAGCAGGGTCATCAGAGTGAGACATTGGAGCTTTGACTCTGCCAGCTACATATGCCCTTTGACTTGAACCCTTGCCCACTCTGCATCTATTTTATTACTGGAAAAAGAAGGATCTGAGTGGATCTACTTCATTGCATTGGCTGCAAAGACCAGTGTTTATACAGTTCTTAGCACGTAGCCCGCTCAACACAGGGCCACTATAAATATTATAAACTTTTCCCTCGAGTCTATAGGGGGAATTCAAAAGGCTCTGTGGGGGCTGCAGGTCTGGGAAGGGAACCTGAGCATCTGAGTTTAGGTCAGAGCACAGAGAATAAGGCCAAATTAAAGAGAAAATGTGTGGCATGTGCAGCCAGTTTGGGGTTTGCGACGGACCAAGCAAATGTGCCTACATCTAAAACTGAGTTTGACAATGTGGGAAGAGTCGAAGTAGATCTTGAGAGAACAGGCGGAGTACAAATACCAAACAGAGAAGCTAGGAACTGCTCCTTGAACACCAGGACAGGTGCTCAGTAATATCATTATTGTTCTCTAATCATGTGAAAGAGGTTGGGAAGTGTCTTTTCCAACTATATTGTGGAATACAGTGGGTGGGATCCCTAAGTACTTCTCTTTTTGTTATTGTGTTGCGTCTGACTTCTTTAACTCAACAGTATATTTCTAAAATGTACCCCTGCTCTAGGGAGCAGTTGTGGTTGATTTTCACTTCTGCATGGTATCCCATTATAGAATATGCCATAATTTGTGTATTTATCCAAACTCTGTTGATAGACATTTGGATTTTGTATAAATTTGACATTTATGAATAATGCTTCTATGAAAATGTTTGTGCATGCATTTTAAGTGGACACATATTTAGGAATGGATTGCTAGGTCATAGGTTGTGTATCTTCAGTTTAGTAGACAAGGCCGAAAGTGTTTCAATACAGTAATATCAACTGATGTTTTTCTTAGCGTTGTAAGAGGATTCTGGTTTTTCCATATGCTTACAAACCATTGGTATTATAAGTCTTTTTAAATTTTAGACAGTTTAGGTTGTGATTAGTGGTATCTAATTGTGAATTATGGATTTAAAATATTTTACTTATTTATTGGTAATATAATTTGCATATAAAAACTCATCTTTTTATAAGTGCAGAGTTCAATAATGAATTTTTACAAATGTATTCATATAGTACCACTATAATCAATATATAGAATGTGTCCTTTAACACGAAGTTCATGTCTGTGACTGTGCAACCACTGCTAATGGGGTTGCACCCCACTAACATTCATATATTGAACTTCTAACCCCCAAGGTGGTCATGTTAGAAGATGGGGGCCTTTGGAAAGTGATTAAAACATAAATGGATTAGTCCCCTTATAAAAAAAAAAAACCCAGAGAGATCCCTTGTCCTTTCCACCATGTGAAAACACAGCAAGAAGACATCAACTATGAAGCAGAAGGTAAGACCTCACTACACAATAAATCTCCTAGTACCTTGATCTTAAACTTTGCAGCCTCTGGAACCATGAGAAATGAATTTCTGTTGCTTATAAGCTACTCAACTTATTGGATTTTGTTATAGTAGCCCTAACTGACAAAGACAACAACTAATCTCTTCTGTTCATATAATTTTACATTTTTGATAGTGTTATACAAATGGCATGTAACTTTAGGATATGGCTTCTCATATTTTGCACAACATTTTGGAGATTCATCTGTGTTGCTAATTATATTGTAGTTATCTCTCTTTTATTGCTGGCTGGTATTCCATTGTTGGGTTATATCACAATTTGTTTATTCATATACTAGTTGATGAATATTTGAATTGTTTCCAGTTTTGTATTATGATTAATAAAACTTCTGAGCATTTTTGTGTCAGTTTTTATGTGGAAAATATTTTTTTTCAAATGAATGAAAAGTATTTTCATTTCTTTTGGGTAGATACCTAGTAGAAAATTGCTGTGATAAATTTACGTGTTATCTGCTCTTTGGAATAGGAAACTACAGAAGAAATGTATCTGGTCACTTAAATATTTCCTGAATATTACTATTGGCAATGACAAAACCAAGTACATAGAATATAGACATCATTTTATTTAATATACTAGCTTATATACAAGACAGCTATGACCTAGACAAATCCAGGGACTTACAGAAGGTCACACAGACCCTGTCAGAGTTGAAATTCCAACCAACCAAAGCTTATTGAACTAACATTCATATTCTTTTCACAGCCTCTGTCCCACATGGAGTAATTGTTGTTCAGATTCCTGCAAATTGGTTTGAAGCATAAGTCAAATCAATAATGGATGTAAAGGTGCTCTGCAAATGGTAAAGCAATATGGAAAGTTTGATGTTACTATGTCATGCTGAATTTGATTAGAGGTGGCAGATAATACAACAACTCAACAAGCTTGGCTGCATATCACAATAAGAGCAGTGAGAGAAGAAAAAATGAATCAAAAAGGTATGAGCATGGTTAGTGATTAAAAGCATTGACCTTATACTTAGATAAACTTGAATTTGAATCCTGCCTCTGCTTTGTACTAGATGTTTGGTCTTACAAAATTATGTAAACTCTTTTGGGTTAGATCTTCACTGGATATGGGATAATAAAACCTATTAGATAAGGATTCCATGAAGACTGAAAGAGACAATATTCAATGGCTGACACAGAGAAAACCCTTACTTAGTATGTAGCAATTTTAATACTGGTCGATTCTTTTGAATCAAATATTTTTTGGAGGAGGAGTAGGTAACTGTTCACAAGTAGCATATATCAAATTTATATTTATTCAGATCCCTGCAAAGACATGAAATCATAGGAAACATAAGCACTCCTGGGAGCCCTTTAACCTTAAACCATTTTAGTTATCCTTTTAATTATTAGCTACTCTATGGTAAGGCTTAATTGACAACCACTTATGAGCAAGAATAACGTAGATTATGGACTTGAAAAGAAGGAATCAAAAAGGTATGAGCAGTTATGAAAGGGAGCCCTTGGCCTCTTTCTCACTTTTGATTACTGTTAGTTTTGAGTCAAAATATCTTCTAGGTCATTTTTATCATATTTGACAGAGGTTGCCTATAATTTACTAATAGTGTGACAGAGGGAGTAGGAATATATGAACATTAAATCAGTTTTAAGTACAGGTGTTGAGAGTGTGAGTGAATAGTTAAGGGACTCAGATGAGAAAACTGACACTATAGATGATGGGGAAATTTGGTAGACCTTCTGCTCAACGAGCATCTGTCCTGGAGTGAGACTGACAGGAGAGATATGACTGTTTTTCACTGAGCCAATCTCAGCTACCTTGTAGTCCCATGGGGTGATCCTCTTGCTTCGTTCCCTGATTCTAGTGTTTAAAGATCAATCATTATTTGTAACGTGATCATAAATATAAGTTAACTTCATGATCTTGTGCCCAAATGAAGAAATAGCAACTCTGTTTCAAAGCTGGTGGAAAACTAGCTCTTAATAAACTGAGAAACCAAATTATCTGAATACTATAACTTATGAATGATTTAAAAGAATTTCAAGGATGGTCTGACTTTCAAACCTATTCTCTGCTTAAGGTATATTGTCATTTTAGATCAAAGACAGACTCTACATTATAAGATTCTCCTATATTGTATGGTAAAATTTGTGTGAACATAATGTATTTTATCATAGGAGCTTGCTATAGCTTAATTAGCCTACCCATAAACTAACATGAATCCACATGATAATAGCATTCATTTTCTTTTGATGACTTCCAGGTTATTAAATGCAAGGCACTCGTGATGTGGGAACCAAACATGCCCATTTCTATTGAAGAGGTGAGTTGTCCAGCTCAAGGATCATGAGATTTGAGTAAAGACAGTACATATTGCATATCTGAGGAGCAGGCTGGACTATGAGGCACCTATACCTTGGTACTGTGAAAACCTATAGAATGGCCACTTAAAACTTTTCACTTAAATAATACTTTTGGTTTCATGGCTAAACTCAGTTAATGTTTGTTTATCACTCTAACAAAATTCCTGGTACATTGGTATCCCTAATAAAGAAGCTATTTTTTGTAATTTGATTATGCATTCTTTATGATTGTGGGATCAGTCTATGCAAGTTAGAAATATGAAAGACATACTGGAATGCCAGTAACTTTAGAGCAGGATCCAATGCTATAGTCTACGGGTGGAAAAGACTCTCTATTCAATAAATAGTGCTGAGATAACTGACTAGCCATATGCAGAAGACTGAGACTGGACCCCGTCCTTGCTCTGTATACAAAAACCAACTGAAGATGGATTAAAGACTTAAATGTAAAACTTTAAACTAAGAAAATCCCTAAAAAATAACCTAGGAAATACCATTCTTCACATAGATCCTGGAAAAGATTTCATGATGATACCAAAAGTAATTGCAACAAAAACAAAAATTGACAAATGGGATCTAATTAAACTTAAAAGCTTCTTTCTGCACAGCAAAAGGAACTATCAGCAGAATAAACCGACAATGTACAGAATGGAAAAAATATTTTCAAACTATGCATCCAAAGATCTAATATCCAGAATTTATAATACATTTAAACAAGTTTATAAGCAAAAAAAACTTTCTCTAGAGGGACAGGACTAATAGGATAGATGTATAAATAAAGGGGAGCTTATTAAGCAGTATTAACTCACATGATTACAAGGTCCCACCATAGGCCATCTGCAATCTGAGGAGCAAGGAAGCTAGTCTGAGTCCCAAAGCTGAAGAACTTGGAGTCTGATGTTCAAGGGCAGGAAGCATCCAGCATGGGAGAAAGATGTAAGCTGGGAGGCTAAGCCAGTTTAGTCTTTTCATGTTCTTCTGCCTGCTTTTATTCCGGCCTCACTGACAGCTGTTTAGCTTGTGTCCACCCAGATTAAGGGTGGGTCTGCTTTTCCCAGACCACTGAATCAAATGCTAATTTCTTTTGGCAACACCCTCACAGACACACCCAAGAACAATAGTTTGCATCCTTCAATCAATGAGAAGAGTGAACATCAACATCACCCAAGGACTTTGCATGCTTTTTGGGGAAGAGTGTTAGCACACTTTTTTATTATATACAGAATAGTTACATCTGTTAAGTGAAAGTACGATTTTATTACTGTCCTTATTTTTTTTAACTTTTATTTTAGGTTCAGGGGTACATGTGCAGATTTGTTATAAAGGCAAATTGCATGTCACAGCGGTTTGGTGTACATATTATTTCATCACCCAGGTAATAAGCACAGTACTTCATATGTAGTTTTATGATCTTCTCTCTGCTTCCATCCTCCAACCTCAAGTAGCCCCCAGTGTCTATTGTCGCCTTCTTTGTGTCCATGTGTTCTCAGTGCTTAGCTCCCAGTTATAAGAGCATGTGATATTTGACTTTAAGTTCCTGTGTTAGTTTGCTTAGGATAATGGCCTCTAACTCCATCCATGTTGCTGCAAGGGACATGATGCTATTCTTTTTTATGGCTGTATAGTATTTCATGATGTATATGTACCACATTTTCTTTATCTTGTCTACCATTGGTGGGCATTTAAGTTGGTTCTGTGTCTTTGCTATTGTGAATAGTGCTACTATGAACATACATGTGCATGTGTCTTTATAGTAGCATAATTTTTCTTTCTTTAGGTATATACCCAATAATGAGATTGTTGGGTTGAGTGGTAATTTTAAGTTCTTTGAGAAATTGCTATTCTGCTTTCCATAATGGTTGAACTAATTCACATTTTCATCAGCAGTGTATAAATGTTCTGTTTTCTCTACAACCTCAAAAGCATCTGTTTTTTGTCTGTTTGTTTTTTGTTTTTACTTTTTAATAATAGCCATTCTGACTGGTGTGAGATGGTAATCTCATTGGGGTCTTGATTTGCATTTCTCCAGTGATTAGTTATATTGAGCATTTTTAAAAATATGCTTCTTGGCCACATGTATGTCTTATTTTGAGAAGGATCTTATGGTGGTTAACTCACTTAGTTCCATTTTTTTAATAGATTCCTTAGTATATTCTATATGCAAGATTATGTCATCTGTAAATATAGTTTTACTTTTCCAACCTGATGCTTCTTATTTCTTTTTCTTGCCTGATTGCCTTTGCCAGACCCTCCAGTGCCATGGTGAAAGAATTGGTGAGAATGAATATCCTTATTCTGTTCCTGATCTTAGAGAAAGCATCAAATATCTAATCTTTCACCATTAAGTAGGATGTTAGCTATAGGTTTTTCATCCATGCCCTTCCCTTGATTGAGGAAGTTCCTTTTTAATTCCTAGCTTATTGGGTGTTTTTACCATGAAAGAGTATTGAATTTTGTCAAATGCCCCTTTTCTACCTCTATTGAGATGATCGTGTTTTGTGAATTTATTTTGTGTACAATGTTAATTGATTTTTGGATGTTAAAACAACTTGGCTATTCTAAAACAAATCTCACTTGGTTGTGGTGTATCATTCATTCTATATGTTGCTAGATTTGGTTTGCTAATATTGAAGATTTTTGTGTCCATAGTCATAAGAGATACTGGTTGTCTTTTGGTTTGCTTGTTTCATTCTTATAATGTCTTTGTATGGTTTGGGAGTTAGAGTAATATTGACCTTATAGAATGAGCTGGGAATTTTTGGAAGGGTTTGTGAAGAATTGGTAATAAGAATTGGTATTTTTCTTTAGATTTTCAGAATAATTCAATAATGAAGTTATACAGGCATGGGCATTTTGTTGCAGTTAGTTTTTTAAAATATTAATTCTCTTTGCATGTTACAAATGTGCAGATCATATTTTCTATATCTTCTTGAATCTGTTTGGTTGTGTTTTCTAGGAATTTCTCAATTTCATCTAAGTTACCTAGCTTTTAACATACAGTTTTCTATACTATTCTTTTATAGTCTTTTATGCATTTATTTTATTGCTGTAAAGTTGGCAGTAATGTTCCCTCATGCATTTCTGATTCTAGTAATTTGAGTCCTCTCTTATTTTTGTTGGTTAATCTCGCTAAAGTTTTGTCAGTTTTGTTGTTTTTTTTCCTAATAACCAGTCTTTGTTCCCATTGATTTTTCTCTCTTATTTTCCTATGTCTTATTCCAATAATTTGTACTCAATGTTTAGGTTTTGCCTGATGTAGGTTTCATGGTTTTTTTCCCCATTATTCTAGGTAAAAAGGTAACTTACTGGTTTGAGATCTTTGTTTCTTTTTAATATACTAAATTGAAACTATAAATTTCCCTCCAAGTGTTTCTTTAGCTGTATCTCATATGCTTTAATATGTTGTGCCTTCACTTTCATTTATCTCAGAAGTATTTTCTAGTTTTCCTTTTGATTTCCTATTTGATTAATTGGTTGTTTAGGAGTATCTTATTTAATTTCCATGTATTTTTTAGTTTCCCAAGTTACCACTATTTCTAATTTCTAATTTTATTTCACTTACTGTGGTCAGAGAACATACTTTGTATTATTTTAATTCCTTTACATTTATTGAGGTTTACATTATGGCCTAGAATATAGTCTATCCTAAAGACTGTGCACTTGAGAAGACTGTATATTCTTCTATTCTAGACATCCCAGTGTGTCTAGAAGGTAGGACATGGAGTAAAAGAAGATTATTCTCAAGCCTTAAGACCTAATGTTGTTTGCTTTGTTGGTTTTTTTAACCTACTTGGGACCTGTTACTCTTTTCTTTTCTTCACTGTTTCTCGCCTTTGGGAATGGGAATGTCCTTCCTATAGCTAGCTGTCCCACCGAAGTGCATAGCTGGTTTGCTTTCATAGGGTCATAGCAGACAAAAACTTAATACTGGAGCTAGTTAAGATTTTGGAGGCTTTTAGGGTGAAATGCATGTATTTTGTACATAAGAAGAACATGAATTTTAGGGACCAGAGGTGGAATGCTATGGCTTGAACGTGTCCTTTTTAAAATTCGTGTGTTGGAAACCTAATTCCCAATGTTACAGTGTTGGGAGGTGAGATCTTTTGGGAGGTGATTGGGTCATGGGGGTGGAATCCTCATGAATAAATTAATGTTGCTTTAAAAAGGGCTTGCAAAAGTGGGTTTATTCTTGCTTGTCCTGCCCTCTCTCATGTGAGAAAGCAATAAAAAGGCCCTCATTAGATGCCCACACCTCAATCTTGGACTTTCCAGCCTCCAGAACTGTGAGAAATAAATTTCCGTTCTTTATAAATTACTCAGTCTCAGGTATTCTATTACAGAAGCACAAACAGAGTAAGCCGCCTTCCTTTATTTAATTATGGTTTTCTTTAGTTCTTTGATCATATTTATAACATCTACTTTGAAGGCTTTTTGTGTTAAATTCAATGTCTAGTTGTTCTCACAGGCAATATCTTTTGCCTGCTTTTTTCCCCAGTGTATGGGCCATAAGCTCTGGTTTTATTTTTTTGCATGTCTTGTAATTTTTGGGAAACTGAATATTTTAGATGATATTGACTGATAGCAATCAAGTGACTTAGCACAGTCCACAAGCTAGAAAATAGTAATTGCATGGCTCAAACCCAGTCTTTGATGAATTTAATCTGGAGGATAAAAGATTCTTCCCTTTATTAAAAGTGAGTTTGGGCATGTATTGTGAGAGTCTTTAATTGAAATACACTGTAGTCTTTTGTATATATTTCTCCTTTCAGCATTCCAGAGAGAATTTTTGATGAATGATTGCATCGTTCTCTCCAGGAGACAAAGTCATCCCTTAGTATGGAAAATCTGACCCTTGTTTGTTCCCTAAAGGAAATACATGCAATAAATTCAAGTAGGTCTCTTTAATTACCGACTAAATTTTCATCCTGTACCTCCATTTGTCTTTCAAAGATGCTTTTATGATTTGCTTTACTAAGCTTTGAACACGTTTATGAAACATGGCTAATGCCACCACCAGATCCACCTGTAAAAGAAAACCAATTAACCAGCTCTCTTACACAAGCACTTTCACTGAATACACAGTGTTAACAGAAAGTGCATTTGTCTAAAATTGATCCTGATGCTTCACTAGAAAAAGTATGTTTGATAGGCTATGGATTACTTGCTGGAAGAGGGCAGGATAAATAATCCAAAGGTAAGGATTTAAATTTATTTTTTCCATCTTAGTCTTTTTTTTTTTTTTTTTTTTTTTTTTTTTTTTTTTTTTCTTTTTGAGACGGAGTTTCGCTCTTGTTACCCAGGCTGGAGTAGTGCAATGGCGTGATCTCGGCTCACTGCAACCTCCACCTCCTGGGTTCAGGCAATTCTCCTGCCTCAGCCTCCCGAGTAGCTGGGACTCTAGGCACGCGCCATCATGCCCAGCTAATTTTTTGTATTTTTAGTAGAGACGGGGTTTCACCATGCTGACCAGGATGGTCTTGATATCTTGACCTCATGATCCACCTGCCTCGGCCTCCCAATCCATCGCAGTCTTTTAAAACCTCATCATAGGCCCTAGCATTTAATGGATATAAGAAGTAAGCCAAGCTCATCTCTGTGATGCCTCCTTCAGGCCATCCTATTTAAAATGCTCAAAGCACAAAAGAAAATGGGGGAGGCAGAAGAGATGTATGCTCAAAACTGCCATTTTTCAGCTTATATGGCTGTCTTCCTTTCCCCCATTCTAGGTTTAATGGTTTTTAGAAGGAACTAACACATAATGTTACAAGTCAGGCTTCCTTGCTGCTTAGCACATTTGAGAATACACAACTTAGTTTATACCACTTAGTATTTTACATTTACTTACTGCATTTTTCTTTGTTTTCTTGCATATAATAGAGAATACATGGAAAACAGGAGTAAAGGGAAGTGTTGAGAGTGTGATAGCAACTCATTAGGATTCTTGGAGTTATAAAGTACTAACAAAATGGTAGCATCTGTTCTCAACTGGTATTTTTAGGAGATTATCATTTAGAAAGCTTGCTTTTTGAAGAAAACTGGAATATGAAAAGCAAAGAGTTTGTTGGTCTTCTCCTTTGGTATAGTAAATTTAAATACTCTCTAATACTAGTCTGGGATATTTTAAAGTGGAGAATAGAAAAGGAAAGAAGACAGCTCTTTCGTCTGCCTTTTGTCTACAAGAATTTCTGCTTAAAACATTTGGGGCCAAATTTTAAAGACCCAAATCAATCTACCAAGAAATAAAAACTCTTAATACTATTGTTTTTTGCAACTGTCAAGTCTTCCACAAATTCATAACTTTATAAACTGCCTCTGCTTCATTGGTAACTAGGCATTGTACATGCTCAGTTAACTACCATGAATAGACAATCCCCCTAAAGAAGTGACACTGAACTAATGACTGGAGGTGCTGACTATCTCTGATCTCAGAAATTGCTTGAAGGGGCAAGGGCTTCTCAGTCAAGAAGTTAATTAAAAAAAAAAAAAACATGCTTCTCAGAAGATTGTATAAGTTAACTGGCTTTTTTTAGTGCAATAATTGAACATAAGTATCGTCCTCTTCCAAACAAGGCTGAGTAGATTCGGGTTAAAAATAACAATTCAGCTGCCTTTTGTTGCCCTTTCTCATTTTTCTTTTATGAGCCTAGTCACATTTCCTACCCTCTTCCAGTTACTTAAAAGGAGAATAAAGGCTTTATAAGGAATGACAGTTACTAAATGGATTCTATGGATACGTATGTTTTTAGAGTTGTTTAACCTAATCATTAGAATGGAATCATTAGGAATCATTACATGTGTACCCTTGATTAAAGGAGATGCAGTCAGTACAGATTTTTATATGTATTTCTAGAAAATTCTTAGCCACATATTTCTGGTTTTTGTTCATAGTTACCTCATAAGTAGACACCAAAAACTGAATCACAGTGGCTAGGTAAAATAAAACTTTTGCAGCTTCCTTCATGTATATATAATGCCCAAAGGGAGAAAGTTACATCTACAGCTACTGCTATGCTATTCATCTGGCCTTCAACCTAAAAGAGAAAAATTGGAAACTGCTCTCTAGGACCTTAGGGGAATCATAATTTTGACAATTCTAATATTAGTTTCTGACATTCCTATAAGAAATCCTTTCTTCTGTTGTCTAGAGATTGGTAGTACATTATATAAAGCTCTCAAGTTCCTTTCAAAGGAAACTGTTATTTGAAAGATTTAATCATTTAAAAAGACAAATTGACCAGAAACATCACCTCCCTTTCCCAGCAAAATAGGTTCCACTCATTTTTTCAGCCTGCTTTGCCTTTCGATATTTGTGTCTTCTGGTAATTTAGGTCAAATCCCTTCTAACTTGTGTTGTGTTTGGCCTGGGTAAAGTTGGTCTTATTATTATCATGGGTTGCAAGGCTACTGGTGCTTCCAGGATCATTGGTGTTGACATCAACAGAGACAAATTTAAGACGGCCGTATCTTGGGCCGGGCTCGGTGGCTCACGCCTGTAATCCCAGCACTTTGGGAGGCCGAGGTGAGTGGATCACAAGGTCAAGAGATCAAGACCATCCTGGTCAACATGGTGAAACACCGTCTCTACTAAAAATACAAAAAATTAGCTGGGCATGGTGGCACGTTCCTGTAATCCCAGCTACTCAGGAGGCTGAGGCAGGAGAATTGCCTGAACCCAGGAAGCAGAGATTGCGGTGAGCCGAGATCACGCCATTGCACTCCAGCCTGGGTAGCAAGAGCGAAACTCCATCTAAAAAAAAAAAAAAGGCTGTATCTCCAGGAGCTGCTAAATGCTATCAGTTCCAGGGATCTAGAGAAGCCTATCTGGCAGGTGTTCATTGAAATGAGTCATAATGTAGTATTTGAAGTTACAGGCTTTGTTAAAACCAAGGTGTACTCCCCTCTGAAACTTTTAAGATTGCAGATTTTATGGTTGTGCAACTGATATGACTTGGATGTGTCCACCCAGTGCTTATCTTGAATTGTAATTCCCACAATTCCCACGTATCATGGGAAAGACCCAGGGGGAGATAATTGAATCATAGTGGCGAGTCTTTCCCTGGATTTTCTGGTGATAGTGAATAAGCCTCATGAGATCTGCTGCTTTTATAAAGGGGAGTTCCTCTGTACAAGCTCTCTCTTTGCCTGTCACCATATAAGTCGTTTCTTTGCTCTTCCTTTGTCTTCTGCCATGATTGTGAGGCCTCCCCAGCCATGTGGAACTGTGAGTCCATTAAACCTCTTTTCTTTATAAATTACCTGGTCTCAGGTATATCTTTATTAGCAGCATGAGAATGGACTAATACAGCAACCCAGTATTGGTGGGAATAAATAGTTGGTGGGAATCTGGCTTTTAATAGCCTCTCAAGAGTTGGGATGAGGCCTTTAAGATGATCTAATCTAGCCATTATGTAAGAGCAGGGAATTCCCTTCTTGCTGTTGCTACATTAACACTTTCAGTGAGGGGAAATGTCACACAAGAAGACAGCATTGCCCTTTCAGAAAAGTGGCAGTTTCTCATCTTCACCCTTTAGATAGCTCTCTCCTTTTTCAGTGTATCCACAATCACAAAGAGATTCTTTTAGTATCCCAGAATATAATTTGCCAGCATTCAAACCTGCCACTTGCTATCTTACCATCATTTGACCTGTATTAGAATTTGTTTTTTAATGTTTAGTCTACCCCTGATCAACCTACCAGAGTTTTCCTTATTGAAAAGATGTGAGAAAAATGAGCTGAATAATTGTGCTTTATCTACTTTTTTCTCTTCCTTTATTATTGTTTGAGACATAGCATTGTAGCATTAACCACATTAAAAGTCTCTTTATTTGACCTTAATTTTTCTTTTTTTCATGAGAAAAAAGAAAGTCTCAAGTCATTCTTTTGGTCTTTACCTTTGAGACACTATTCTTATTGGTCTCGAGACCCCATTTTATCATGCTGGACAGCAGGGCTCTCCTTTCATTTGTTGTTTTCTTCTTTGAGACGTCTGTTCTAAGGGCTCTGGTGCAGCCACTTTGGAATCATTACATGTGTATCCGTATTATTCCTCATAGAGATGATTTGTAGAATCCATTGTCAGAGTTTCATACTTCAAATATTCCTTCCCTTTTAAACAACTTATTGTCTTGAGTTGGGCTCTAGCCTATTTTTTCTAAACTTAAAAATTTGGCCTTTCCAATGTCTAAATATAAGGCTGATTCTTCTTACTGTTGCTTCCTTGATGATTAAGAAGAAAATCATCTAAGATGGCATGGTTATTTTCATCCTTCTTACCACCAAATAATGTTCCCTACATGCACAGAGTTCAGTTAAGAAAAAGAGTTCTCTTCATTGCTCTTTGAGTTGGTTGGAAAATGCAACTGTCAGCAAAGCAAAAGCAAAATGAGACTTCCAGCACATATTCAGTTAGTTTCCAGCTATTCATTATTTCCTGCTCTTCATCATTGAGCCTTATCGCTGTGGTTTATTTTGCCTTTTGATTCTTTGTTGAAGTGCTTTCCTCTGCACTTAAACCCAGCTATTGAAACTTCATGGGGATCTTTTAGATGCACAGAACATTTATTTTTATTTGTAAGTAATTTTCTAACAAAAGGGGGTCATTTTAATGGACAGATTGTGATGAAAAGAGATCATTTTAACTAGTTGGAAGAGAGTGGTTTTGCCAGAGATTGCTAAGCAGGAGCAAATCTAACCCCATATTTAAATACTGTCTTTATATGAAAGAGTCTCTCTCATTCTCTACCTTTAAACAAGTTGACTGCCATAAATCCTAATAAGAAATATGGAAAATGTACAATTAATGGAATAGTTCCTTTTGGAACACACTTCATTTGCTCTAATGCTGCTTTTTTTTGAAAACAAAAATAGAAACGCTGTCTGTTTGGAAGTAAGGACATAAGAAGACAATAACTCGAGGTATAAATGTGAACATAGCCATACATAATTGATGTCTTTCAAAAAACCAGATTGTTATGCTACCTCGGGAAACATGTTTTAAAAATTTTTAAGAAACAAAACTAATAAAACACAAAACAGTGAAATATAAAGGAAGGATTTTAGCTACTATGAGTTCCATTCATCTTCACCCCTGGCTGCACTCAATGTCAAAAGAATTCCTCACCAACTCCCATCTCCAGGATTTGTCAACACAGTGGTTTGAGCAACCCTCCACTACCACACCTCCAGCAATTAAAATAAAGGGAAATAACCCATCAGTAGTCCAAGGATGAACATAAAATAATCAAGGCTTAAAACATTTTGGTTGGATGAATTGGTTGAAGGGTAACACAGACACACAGACACACACACACACACACACACACACACACACACACACATTTTAGCTGTCTTAAAAATATAAGAGAAAAGCAAAAGTGGGTTCATGTGCACACATAGTTTCCAAATCTCTTATAGTCAGAGGAGTCTCTTCTAGACTTTATCATCATTTTCCTTCAGCCTCTACAGGTTCTGTAATCACTCTTCAATAGCCAGGACACCAAAGGGCATTTAGTCATCAACAGATACAGCACGTTTCTATAAATGGAACACAGAAAACTCCTTAAAATAAAGGGTACTATATACATCATATACCTTATGGGAAAAGGCCTGAAAGAAAATTATCGAAAATGTTAAATGTGTTTTTTCTGATTTCTTTTTGTTGTTGGTTTTGTTTTTTTTTTTGTAGAGACAGAGTCTTGAGACCAGGCTGGTTTCAAGCTCCTGGGTTCGAGTGATCCTCCCTCCTTGGCCTCCCAAAGTGCTAAGATTAGAGATGCGAACCACAGTGTTGAGCCTAAATGTGGTTTTTCTGGACATAAGGATGACAGATGATTTGATCGATTTCTTTTAGTCTTTATTCTCTAACTTTCCTCCATGAGTATATTACTGTTTTTTTTAAATTTATTTTTATATTAGACAGCATAGACTTTTGTTTCTTCTATTTCTATTCCTTTCTTATTCATTCTTCAGTTATAAAAGTAATATTATAAGAATAAATTTTTGTTAGATAAATTTAAATTGAAAAAATTTTAATCATGTAAATATAGAGAATATAGAACTATAGAGACATACTGTCCAACGAGGTAGCCACTAGCCACATGTGGCTATTAAACACTTGAAGTATGGCTAGTCCCAATTAAGATGTGCTATACATGTAATGGAAAATATTTGATTCATACCTTTTCATCCTAATTGCTGGTTGAAATAATATTTTTGGATATATCTGGTTAGGTTAAATGTGTTACCAAGATTAATTTCACCTGTTCCTTTTTGCTTTTTATAATGCAGCAATTAGAAAATTAAAGATTAAATGTAAAATTCACTGGTAAAGTTAAATATATAGTCAAATTCAGAATATGCCAATACCATGATGATGCTTTGTACATCTCTAGTATAAAGGTTAAAAGTCCAAACAGCCAAAAATAACTGCACAGGGGGATTTATTCCTGGTAAGCAAGGCTGGTTTAACATATGGAAATCAATCAATATGATACATTACATTAACAGACTGAAAAACAAAAATTAAATGATCTTATCAATTGATGCAGATACAGTATTTGACAAAGTTTAAGATTTTTCTTCATTAAAAACTCTTAAATTTAGATATAGAAGGAAAGTTTCTCAACTTAATAAAGGTCATCTATAAAAACTCCCAGCTAACATCCTAATCAATGGGGGAAACTATTTTCCTCTAATATCTGCTACAAGGCAAGGATGACCACTCTTATCATTTCTATTCAACATAGTACTAAAAATACTATCAAGAACAATTAAACATGAAGAAGAAATAAAGGGTATCCAATCTGGAAATGAAGAAGTAAAGTTATCTCTATTTTTAGATGACATGATCTTATATGTAGAAAACCCCAAAGGCTCCACTGGAAAACTGTTGAATATAATAAATGAATTTAGTGAAGGTGCAAGATATAAAATCAACATATAAAATTTGTGACATTTTAGACACAAATAATGACCTGAGAAATTTTAAAAATCCCATTTACAGTAGCATCAAACAATAAAATGAAATAAAATATTTAAAAATAAATTTAACCAAGGAGGTGAAAGACTTCTACAAGGCAAACTACAAAACAGTTTAAGAAATTGGATAGCATAGAAGCAACTAAAAAATGTTCACAAATCAACAGAATTTATTACATTGTTCAAATAACAATACTACTCAAAGAAGTCTACAGATTCAATGCAATTTCTCCAAAATACCAATGACATTCTTCACAGAAATAGAAAAAAAATTCTAAAATTTGTATAGAACCACAAAAATCTCAACAGCCAAAGCAATCCTGAGCAAAAGGAAGAAAGCTACAGGTGTCACATGATCTGATGTCAAAATACACTACAAAGCTATAGCAATCCAAACAGCATGATACAGGCATAAAAACAGACACATAGACCAATAGAACAGAATATATAGCCCAGAAATAAATAAATCCAAACAGGTATGGTCTACTAATTTTCAACAAGGGCACCAAGAAAACACAATGAGGAAAGGATAGTTTCTTCAACAAATGGTGCTAAAAAACTAGATTTAGTCCCAAAAATAAATAAATGGGACTATATCAAGCTGAAAGGCTTCCACATAGCAAAGAACCAACAAAATAAAAATACAACTTATAGATTGAGAAATAAAAATATTTGTAAACCATATATCAGGTATGTTGTTAATATTCAAAGTTTATAAATAGCTCATACAAACATATATAACCTGATTTTAAAATGGGCAAAGGACATGACATAAATATTTCTAGAAAATGCACATAAAAGATAGCCAACAGGTACGTTAAAAGATATTCAACATCCCTAATCATTCGAAAAATACAAATCAAGCCTGGGCGTGGTGGCTCACCCCTATAATCCCAGTATTTTGGGAGGCCAAGGCAGGGGATCATTTGAGATCAGGGGTTTGAGACTAGCTTGGCCAACATGGTAAAACCCTGTCTCTACTAAAAACACAGAAAAAATAGCTGAGCATGGTGACATCTACCTGTAATCCCAGCTCTTTGGGAGGCTGAGTCAGAAGAATCACTTGAACCCAGGAGATGGAGGTTGCAGTGAGCCGAGATCTCGCCACTGTACTCCAGCCTGGGTGACAGAATGAGACTCTGTCTCAAATACAACAACAGCAAAAAAAAAAAAAAAAAAAAATCAAAATTACTATGAAATAAATCTTTACACATCTTAGGATAGCTATTATCAAAAAGAGAAGCAACAAAATATGTTGGTGATGGTGTGGAGAACAGGGGACCCTTGTACACAGTTGATAGGAGTGTAGATTGGTGCAGCCATTATGGAAAACAATATGGAAGTTCCAAAAAAAATTAAAAATAAAGCTATCATATAACCCAGCCATCTTCTCCTGGCTTGCTGGCTCACTGTATATTTCTCAAGTCCGCCTCTATTTTCACATGATCTTCTCTATCTCTCTGTGTTATCTCCTCTCTGTGTCCGAAAAGGATACAGGGTGTTGGATTTAGGCTTACCCAGATAATACAGAATGATCAAGAGATCCTTAACCTAATTAATATCTGTAAAAATCATTTTCCCAAATAAAGTCACATTCATAGGTCCCAGAGAATTAGGATACAAACATCTTTTGGGGGGCCACTGTTCAACTCAGTACAAGGTGACTGTAGGATCATGAGTCTTTTAAACAAAGTAATGTGGCAGGGGAATTGACACCCAAAAAAACTTGAGCAAGTTCCCCAGGGTTGCATAGAAGCCAGTGGTAGAACTGGTCCCATGTTTAGAAGAAATGGAAGAAATGCTGCATCATCAATCAGCCTGAGAATGCTGACAGATTGTCAGAATTCACACTAATATGAATGAGCTCTTTGTTTCTCATTCTTCTTCTCCCTCACCTGAATAAAAAGGACAGCAGAAATGTTTCCTGAGCTCCTTTAGGGAAATCTTAGGATGAATGACATTACTTTGGATTACCAAAAGTATTTTGCATTTACTTTTTCCAGCCAGTGGGTCTAATTACTATCAACTGTTATCAAGCAATATCTTAGGTTTATTTCTGTTAGAACTCAAAATGGAGCACTTCTGGTTACATAGTTCTTCAGCTTCTGAGAAGAGACATTTCATTCACGGAGACAAGTGCTGTAATTTGAGTGTCGATAAAATAAGTTTAAAGAGCGTTCTCTGCCATTTGCATATCCATAGTAGATAAATCACAGATATTGAGTAGTTCAAATGATAGTTTGTTCATGATTTTTAAAAAAAAGCTTTTAATGAAAAATTACTATAGGTTGTGACAAGAGAAAAGAGAAAAAAGGCATGCCTACTTTTACAGATAGCTGATTATGTACTATCTAAACTTATCAAAAGACTATATCTATATCGGGGGGCTTTCTGGGGTGGGAAGAGAAGTTCAAGACTCTTTTCAAACCGCTGTTGCTCATTAACAACTGATATTGTTAACCTAACTCTACCTATATATCCTCTTCTAAAATCTTTATTCCAGTCACAGGTTTTAAGTGCTATATTTACCACTAGGTGGTGGTAACACACCAGGCACAGACATCATGGTGCCCAGTCGGGTAGGGAAGAGAGGAGCTGGACACAAGATTGGAGGCAGGAAAGGCTGTGGCCATTTACCTTCCTGAACTAAAAACCCTTAGAAGGAAAAAATAAAGGCTTCTGCATAGCCCTTTCAATAAGGCATTATTGATAAGTTAAACATTCTGCAATGTTACTTCCATTGACGGAATTAATATTCTGCATCCTACCTCGATAATCTTCCGTTTTCTCTTTACTACAGTTGAGCTATAAATACTTTTAATACTACACCCCAAGATAAGCAGAGTGAACAATTACAATAATTCCTACAAAAATGCCTTACAAACTCACAAGTGCTAGAGAAATATAGATTTTGTTTGACCCTTGATTTTATTTTATTTTTTTAGACAAGAGTCTTGCTGTGTTGCCAGGCTGCAGTGTAGTGGTGTGATTTCAGCTCACTGCAACCTCTGCCTCCTGCCTCTGCCTCCTGAGTAGCTGGGACTACAGGCGTGTACCACCACACCCTACTAAGTTTTGTATTTTTAGTAGAGACAGGATTTCACCAGGCTGGTCTTGAACTCCTGACCTTGTGATTCACCTGCCTTGGCCTCCCAAAGTGCTGGATGACAGGTGCGAGCCACTGTGCCTGGCCAAACCTTAAATTTTTATTCCAGGGTAAGAATATTTAGAAGAGTGCTTCTCAATCTTGGGAATACCAAAGAATCACTTGGGGACTTTTTGCAGAAGGTTTTCCAGATATTTATGTGGAATCTACCCTCTGTGATAGTTCAATAAATATTTACTGAGTGAATGAGTGAATAAATGAATAAATACACAAACAAGTGTGGAGTTAGTGAAATGAAAGGCACTGACTTAGACACTTCTGACTGGACAGTAGGCTGTGGGAAAGGAGGGCAAGGAAAGAAGAGGAAGCACAGGAATCTCCAGTCAGTGACAGGCACTGTCCTTCCAGAAAAGTTGCAGTTTAGGCAGTTGCAGTAACCCTGAAGGAGCTGGACACTAACAGAGCATGTGCAGAAATCAGCAGTCTGAGAGTTTCCCTCCGAGAATACTGAGTTTATTAAAATCTGGTACCAGTCCTTCATCCCAAGTTGAAGAGACTTCTCCTACTTCTAATCTACGGCTAATAACCCTGCCTCAAGGATAAATATTATCCTCCTAACCCTAGGATTTTCTAAGTATTTGCTTTCTTTGATGATATGTTGGTCCCTCTCTGGCTATGAACTAGAGGAAACCTGCAGGGAATAGCCAAGGACCACCTCTGTCCAGGACGGTACCAATGCCCCTTATGATTAAGAGTTTTGGCTCAACCCATGTATCAGAAGCACCCTAGGAGCTTAGCAATATTGTGTAGGCTCTGAAGTCGAACCAAGAGTTTGTATTTTAAAAGCATTCCGTGGTGATTGATAAAGAGCCAGGGTTGAGAAAAATAACTAGAGCCAGGTCTCAAAGTCTTGCTCCAGGGCCAGAGGGCACTGACCACGCCACCATGCCTCATCCTGTTCCCTGTCCTGTTGGTTTTACACAATACTAGTTTTCAGTAGCTTGACCATTACCTGAAATGTTACAGTATTAAAGGCAAATTTGACAGCCCAGCTGCTCACTTATGGTCAGCTGGGGGTACATCCTTTGCTTTTTCCTAGCATAATAATATTAATAGCTAACATTGATTGAATTATCACAATGTTCTAGACTCCATTAAGCAATTTATATGCATTTATTCCATTTAATCCCCACAACCATCCTATAAGGCAGGAACTTTTATTACCCATATTTTACAGACAAGAAAATTAATGCTTATAAAGAAGCTGTGGGTGGACCACTAAGTTTGAAAGTGGCAGAATCATGACCAGAACCAACTTGTGTTCGAAACCAAAGCTTCTGTTCCTCCAGAGCATATATTTCTGCTATCTATGAAGGCAAGCTTCATGAAAGAATCTGACTGATAATATCTATAGGTTATTGAAACAAAATCTAATGTAGTTTGGAAACAATAGTAGTAGAAAGTATAATAATCATTGTGTCATTTCTGGCTTTAGTAGGAGATAGATGGTATCTTCAAGCCGAGTTATTGCAAAGTGTTTAATAGATTATTGATAAACCTATGGACAGTATTTTTTAAAAGCAACCAGAAAGGGTCTAGTGCCATGGAGCAGGTATGTGTGGGAGGAGGGGAGAAAGTACTTGCTGGAAGCTGGAGAGAGGCAGAGCTCTGTGAAGAGGGCCTCAGGACAGGGATTCATTGGGTAGAGGGAGCCAGCCAAGAGTCATCTGAGGAATAAATACCCCAACCTGACTCTATGTCATTCTTTTCCTGCACTCTGTGCCCCAGCCTCTGAGTGACTCCTCACTTGGCCAAAATGCAACCAAGGGGCAAGAGAGCCCCTGACTAGTCCACCTGAGTCAGTTAGCCCACCTGGTTACAGAGCAGGATGGATGGGGAACCTGGGAAAGAAAGTTGGTGATATCCAAAAGACTTATGTTGACTTAAAATATATCTTTAGAGCCAGGTACAGTGGTTCACACCTATAATCCCAGCACTAGCCTTGCCAACCTAGTGAAACCCCGTCTCTACTAAAAAATACAAAAATTAGCCAGGCGTGGTGGCATGTGCCTGTAATCCCAGCTACTTGGGAGGCTGAGGCAGGAGAATCACTTGAACCCAGGAAGTGGAGGTTGCAATGAGTCAAGATTGTGCCACCGCACTCCAGCCTAGTCAAAAGAAGGTGACTGTGTCTCAAAACAAAAGTATATATATGATATGTATATGCATATATATATATCAGAATATACATATCAATATATACCAGAATATATATTATATTGTATTATATTATATATACAATCTTCAGGCACTTTGGTTGAAAATTAAATGTATTACCCTCCAAAATAATGATTAGCAATCACAAATAAAACTATTCTAGTAAGTACCTATTAACAGTGTGCACTTTACCTACATTATGTTATTCTACATTTATAATGCCTCTTCAAGACATGCCTTATGTACTGGGTCTCTAAAAAATGTAGTAACATTGTCAAGGTATATAGTTAATACTTGACCAAGCCTAGATTTTTACTCCAAAACCTGTTTTTTTTTTCACTATAAAAACACTGAAAATGAGCCAAACTAAAAATGACTAAGCAAATAATTTTATCTAGAAAGACCTAAAAGAGTAAGAAGAAAAAATATAGTTAATATTTTAAAATAACTCATTTTTATAACATGATAATTCAGAGCATAAAAAATATTGATATTTGCAGTGGCTCACGACTGTAATCCCAGCAGTTTGGGAGGCTGAGGCGGGTGGATCCCAAGGTCAAGAGATCGAGACCATCCTGGTCAACGACAGTGAAACCCCATCTCTACTAAAAATACAAAAAATTAGCTGGGCATGGTGGCACGTGCCTGTAATCCCAGCTACTCAGGAGGCCTGAACCCAGGAGGCGGAGGTTGCGGTGAGCCAAGATCGCACCTTTGCACTCCAGCCTGGATAACAAGAGCGAAACCCTGTCTCAAAAAAATATATATATATTGATATTGCTCAGTCTTCTCTCATTTTTCTCTTTAAAAGGAACTGCTCCAATGTAATGGTGCACTCAAAAGAAGTTAATAATTTGCCTGTCTTGCTGAATCAATTTAGAGTTACCTAATTTGTTTGTTGACTTTCACTTCTCCACTGGGGTGGGTAGAAAGAGCTACATTTACACAGGGCTGTCTTTTAGCACAAACTGAGGTGGGATTCCTGAAGCTGGACTCCCCAAAGGAACAGAATAGGCAGGATAGAGTGCAACCATGTCATAACTGCCCCAGATTCACTTGATACCTTTATCAAAGTCCCAATAATAGAAGCAACCTTTAGCTGGCACATTTCCCAGCATAGTGTCATTTTAATCCATAAGCCCAACTTAGTTTGTTAGATGGGTTGGTGAACTCTCTCCTCACATGGAGGAAAACAAGAACAGAAGGAAGGATATAAGTTGGGGTAGAGGATGTAGGAAAGACCTGGATTTCAAAACATTTCAAAGAGGGAGCTCTACTCTTGGGACTCTGCATTGTATAAGGCAATCTAGAGGGGAAACAAGGCAGAAATGAAACAGGAGATTCACGACTAAATATGCATAATTATATCTGACTGCTTATTGTCTTTCTAAACTTTTCATAGGACGATGCCTTATGTTTTCTAATATTCTGTAAATACGTCTTTTATGTTGCACATAGTACAATATTGATCCACTGTTAGCATATTTGATAACTAACTGAATGAGTGAAATGAAGGATACTTAAGAATCTTTTCAGACTAGGGCAGAGATAAGGAGGTGTTAGGGGAGTCTGAGACAGGAATCAGGTTTCACCTCACAGCATCCCTTAGGAATGATTGCTCATTCAGACAACTCCAATTTCCTGGTTTTCTTCTTTTGGTTAAAATACGTATACCTCTTCTCTCAGAGCCTGTTTGTTGGAAAGAGCTCATCTTCCTTGGCTGCTGTCCTTTACCCCAAGGCTGTCCTCTCCTATGCTCCTTGGCCATGCCAAGAGTCACCAGGACTCTGCTCCTTTGTTTTTCCAGCTCTAGGGGGAAACTACCTTTTGTGAGAAGTATTACATAGAAACAGACAAGAAAAGGTAAAATTGTTTAGTATATTCATTATTTCTTCTTCTGATTACTTACTGGATTAGAAAAAGAAGTAGAATGCACATTTTATTTCCAAGAAAAGCTTTCTGCACTTAAATATCCTAAGAATTTGAGTCTGTACAGGATTTGGAGTCCAGATTTGTGACTACTATAGAGGAGAAGGTTACATACATAATTTTCAAAATTGCTTTAGCCATAAAACTCTTGCCATTCTTCCCTTATGCTGTCCCTAAGGAGAATCAATAAAAAAACATTTGAAATTTGTTTCAATGTTTGGGAAAGGCAGAAGTCCAGGCAGTGCCAGTTAGTGTGATGCTAAGTTAGTTGGCTATCAGGCTGAGGAGATATGGAATGACTGGCTGTTAGAATTAAATCAGTATTATGGTACACATTGGTGGGGACAATCCATTAATGGTTAGAAACATCAGTCTGGATGAAGTCTGTATTCAGATTCCACTGCTGCTCAGCTGTGTGAAATTGGATTAGTTACTTAACCTAGCAACACTTCAGTTTACTCATCTGTGACATGGGGATACTAATATCAACCACTTTGTAAAGCTATTTTATAAAAATGAAATGATATAATGCATGTAAAGCTCTTAGCCCTGCATCTGGCATATGGTAAGCATTCAATAAATATTAGCCAACATTTGTATAATCATATCTGTTAACAGCTTGAATTGACTTTCATTCATGCATAGTGCAGAAAGCTTATTGTCCAATACAATTCCAAACTATTTTTGATGCCTTTAGTTGAAGTCTATCAGGGGGACACCCGAAATCGAACAAAGATTTCGGTTTATTTGTTTATTGCAACAAGAGACAAAATGCCTTTGGGAACTGTGAGCATCTCATAAGAGGATGTCAGAAATTAGTTATTATAAGAGTTGTGCTTGTGTTAGGTGAGTCTGCGAAGGGTTCAAGGAAATGGAGCTTTGCCTGGGATTGGATGTTGTCAGAAAGCAGGGGCAATTCTATAATTGGGCATTTTAATAGCATTTATCAATAAGGCAAGAGGAATAAAGTGGAAATGAACCTGTAATTGGTAAAGAAGTAGCAGTTACTCATTTAACCAGGTATTGTAGTTATCTCTTTTGTGCAGCAAATTATCCCAAAACTTGGCAGCTTGAAACAACCACCAGTTGTCTTTTACTCTAAGGATCAGATATTCAGGAAAGGATTAGCTGGGTAGCTCTGGCTCATGGTGTTTCTTGAAGTCTCATTTAAGCTGTCAGCTGGAGATGCAGTCCGAAAGACTGGAGCCAAACTTTAGCTTCCAACTTCTTTCAAGTGGCTGTCAACAGGAGGCTCCAGTTCCTCTCTACAGGACTATGCTCATGACATGGCTATCTCCAGTGCGATGGAGAAGAGAGCACAGGAGGAATCAGGTGCAATGAGTTTTATGATGTACTTTAGAACTACACATTGTCATTTCCACCTGATTCTATTCATTAGAATCAAGTCACTAAGTCCAGCCACTTAACAGGAGCTCTACCTCCTGAGGGGAGGAGGATTCAAAAACTGCAGACATTTTTTTCACACTTCTACATTAGGAAAGTGTGATGTTTGGTTGTTTAATCACTGTTGTGATTTGAGCAATGGTCATGTATGTGTACATATGAGTATGCATGCCCTAACGTGATTACAGAGTGGCCATGTTTTCTTAATCCATATGGTCACACAACAGATTTTTGTAATGTTGGTAGTTTGGGAAGTTATTTATGTTTAACAAAGAACGCCTGAACTTGCTGTGAGTGTCAGATCAACTCCTGGAGAGCAGGGACTGATTCATTTCTTCTTACTGTCTATAATAATTTCAACATTATGGACTGTGGTCCTAGACATAGTGGTATGGCTCCCAGACCATTTTATATGTATTTTCTTTCTACTCAAGTAAAAGAATCTGAGCTTTATTTGGCATACATCTCAAGGCAAGCATCCCCTTTCCTGCTGCTAGTCTAGGTTTCACAGGTGACCTAGCTCCGGTGAAAAGTTGTAAAGGGACATAACTAGGATGTTTTTTAGGTAAGATTGCTTTCCATGAAAAGAAGGAGGCATGTGAATGGGAATGTCCTATTTAGTACTTTTCTGGATTTTTGTGTTTGTGCGAGGACGAGATGTTTATAACTACAGCAGCCATCTTGCTAGCATGAGAGGAAGAACAAAAGCCAGCCCAAAGTCCTGACATCTCTAGGGCCCTCAGCCAAGGCCAGCAATCACAACTTCTTGCTATTTTAGATTTTTTTTAAACACACACACACACACACACACACACACACACTCTCTCTCTCTTTTTTATTTGAGTATTTCTGTTCTTTGTTTGCTTTAGGAATTTTGTATAAAACAATAAAAGAGAGTAAGAACTATTTTTATGAAGACCCAGGAAAGCTGACATTTTGTGCAAAACCCAAAGTGCACAAAACTACCTATGCACTTTGGGTATTTGCATCACATTCCTACATAATCCCTGTATGGTATTAAAACATTCCCTTTCACAAAAGTTTAAACTGAGATCTAGATGGTGTTAGTAACTTGTTATGGTCAGCTGCTAAGTATCAGAGCCAGAATTCCAACTAATGTCTATTAGACTCCAGACCCCAAATTTGCTTGCTGGCGCTGGCCTGATTTAAAGAAGCACAAGATTAAAGCAGTATTCTAGTTGTCTCTCTGATAAATGACATTGGTTAGCATTCTTTCATAACATCTCTCATCTCTAGGGTAGAAATTGATAAGAAAATATGAGAAGACCAAAACTAGAGGAGCAGTTGAACTTATAGAAATGCTAACGGAATTCAAAGGGACTTGAAAAACAGATATGCTTTAAAATATGAAAAATGCTATTTTTTAATCAAAAGTGACATTACAATTGTAGAGACTAAAATGTGATGTTCAAGAAAACGTCTTTGACCGAAAGAACACAAAAATGTGAACTGGTAATTCTTCATAAAGTATGTTTTCGCTGAGAACAAATTAGCCTACATTTTCCCTTTACTCTTCTTTTTGGAAAGTAGAGTTATTTGGGGACAAAAGATTATTGATATAAAAGTTTATTAAGCATTTATTATATTTTTGAAAACTTACTGGAACAGAAACTACCTCATAACCATTTTAGTACTGTCAACCTAAATAACAAACAGAAAAAAAAAAGCTGTCTAAATGAAAATCATGTTTATTCAGGAATAGGGTATTGCAATGGGAAAATATGTGTGCCACAGTAAACCATGTGCACATTCAGGGAGATGAAGGAAGACAAAGGTTTTGAAAGGAAAAATGAGGGTGGGATGTGGCCAGAAAGGCCAACTAGAAGAAGCTAGTGTGCATGGCTTTCATGGAGAAAAAGAGAAGGGGCAAGTAAATACAGCACCTTCAACTGAAACATCTAGGTACCTGCATTGGGACTAATCAAGGAAACAACTTGGCCCATGAAGAATGGATAAAAGCAAGGCAGGACAATGGCCCACCTGGGAGTAACACAGAGCCAAGGAAACCTCCCCCACCCAGGGAAGCAGTGAGTGAATGTGCAACCTCGAGAACCCATGCTTCTCCCACAGATCTTTGCAATCCTTGGGTCAGGAGATCCCTTCATGAACCCACACCACTGGGGCCTTCTGATACACAAAGCTGCATGGAGTCTCAGCAGAGCAGCTGCTCAGGCACACACAGACACAGGAGCCTAAGACACTCGAGCTCTCTAAGTTTTCCAGCAAATGTAGCTGCAACTCCAGAAAAGCAAAAATCTAGGGACCCTGATATGTATCCCCAGAAAAGAGGCTGAATCCAGAGAACTGAGCAGTGACAGTCTGCTGGCCCTATTTCCATGGCACCTCACAGGATAAGAGCCACCACCTTGGAATTCTAGTCAGCCACCAGTAGCAGCGTTGCACTTCCCTGGAATGGAGCTCCTGGGTGGAGGGGTGGACCACCATCTTTGCTCTTTGGGAAACAGCCATTCTAGCTGTCAAGCTTTGGAGAGTCTGAGGCAACTGGGGACAAAGGTGGTCCCCAAGCACAGCACAGTTGCTCTGTGAAAATGTCAACAAACTGCTTTTTTAAGTGAGTCCCCAATCCCATTCCTCCTCACTGAGTGGGATCTCCCAAAGGAGGTCTCCAGCCACCTCCTAAAGGTCCAGTCAGGTCAGCAACAGGTCAGTACCTCCATGGTACAGAGCATTTCGAGAAGGGGCAAGCTGCCATCTTTGCTGTTTTACAGATTTCACTGGTGATACCTCCAGGCACTGGAAAATCCACGGGGACTAGAAACTGGAGCAGGCCCCCAGCATACTATAGCAGCCCTATGGAAAAGTGGCCGGACTGCCACTTGGGTGCCTATTCCCTTATCTCCTCACTGGGCAGATCCTCCAGGTCAGGACTCCCAGTCACTCTCTGCCAGAGCTACTGAACCAGTAGCAGTTCAACAACTCCCTGAACAGAGTCTCCAGGAGCAACTAAAAGCCTCTCTACCACTGCCTTTGCAGTGGAACTGCACTTGCTACCCTTGAACAAATGAAGGAGCAAAGACCCTAAGTGCTTTAACTATACCTCCAATAAGCTGCAGTTGACACAAGGAAAGGAGGCCAGTCTGTCTCCCATGGGTCTCACAGCCCCAGCACTGCTTATCACCAGACAGGGATCCCTGGCTTGGACTGACACCACAGACCTGCTCATCCTGAGTTGATTGTACTGAGTGGTTGCTGACCTGTGTCTCTCTGCGTTGGAGCCCCCAGGAGTCAAGCAAAAGACTGTTCGCCACAACCACTACTAAGGTCCTTTCCTCCATTGCCTGCAAGTTGGGGAAGGAACATAAACACTGAGATTGTCCCAGAGCTGGAATGCACAGACCAGGAGTGCCAAGCCATGATCTCCAGCCAGCACTCAAGGGGGAGAAGCACCAACACTTTCAGTGCATGGAGAAAGAACATATCTGCAACTGTGAAGAAACATAGGGGAGCCACACAGCCAAGCAAGAGTCTACCAATTAATAAACCTAAGAGATCTATTGGATCACACCCCGAAGCTTGAATACCAAAAGTACCTCACTAACATATCCCATTCTGAAGCCAGAGATAAGAAGTAAGCTTCAAATAAAGATCCTGCACAAAGTCTTGGTCTGGTGAAAACATCAAAAAGAAGTCTATTGACTATATTCAATCTACACTGCTATAAAGGAATGTTGACATGCAAAGATGAGAAAATAAACCAACTCAAGAACTCCAGTAACTCAAATGGCCAGTGTTGTATGTCCTCCAAATGACTGCACCATTTCTCCAACAAGAGTTCTTAACCAGGCTGACCTAGCTCTAAGGACTAAAGTAAAATTCAGAATAAGGATAGGAAAGAAGATCATCAATATTCCGGAGGACAGCAAAACCTAATCCAAGGAAAATAAGAATCACCATAATGTAACATGGGAACTGAAGTATAAAAAAGAGCCTGGGAAAAAGGCAGCAGCCCATCAGGGACTTTTATAAATAAAGCCTCACGTTCCCAGGACAGAGCACCTGGGAAAAGGGGTGGTTGTGAGTTCCACTTCAGCAGACTTAAACATCCCTGCCCAGCAGATCTGAAGAGAATGGAGCTCCTGGCACACCACTTGAGCTCTAATAATGGACAGACTGCCTCCTCACGTGGCTTCCTGATCCTTGTATATCCAAAGAGACACCTCATTCAGGAGAGCTCTAAGTGATATCTGGCAAGTACCCTTCTGGGATAAAGCTACCAGAGGAAGGATCAGGCAGCAATCCTTGCTGTTCTGCAGCCCCAGCAGGTGATCCCCAGGCAATCAGGGTCTGGAGTGAACCTCCAGCAGTCCTGCATCAGTGAGGCCTGATTGTTAGAAGGAAAACTAAAAAACAGAAAGAAATAGCTTCAACATTAACAGAAAGGATGTCCAATGAGAGATCCCATCCTAAAATCACCAACTTCAAAGACCAAAGGTAGATAAATCCATGAAGATGGAAAGAAACCAGTGCAAAAAGGCTAAAATCACCAAAAACCAGAATGCCCCTCCTCGTCCAAGGGATGAGAACTCCTCACCAGCAAAGGAACAAAACTGGATGAAGAATGAGTGTGACAAATTGACAGAAGCAGACTTCAGAAGATGGGTGATGACAAACTTCTTTGAGCTAAAGAAGCATGTTCTAACGCAGTGCAAGAAAGCTAAGAACCTTGAATAAAGGTTAGACAAAATACTAACTAGAATAACCAGCATAGAGAAGAACATAAATGACTTGATGGAGCTGAAAAACACAGCACAAGAACTTCATGAAGCATACACAAGTTTCAATAGCCAAATTGGTCAACCAGAATGATCAATGATATCAGAGACTGAAGATCAACTCAATGAAATAAAACGAGAAAGCAAGATTAGAGAAGAGAGAGTAAAAACAAATGAACAAAGCCTCCGAAAAATATGGAATTATGTAAAAAGACCTAATCTACATTTGATCAGTGTACCTGAATGTGACTGGGAGAATGAAATCAAGTTGTAAAACACTCTTCAGGGTATCATCCAGAACTTTCCCAACCTAGCAGAGCAGAACAACATTCAAATTGAGAAAATACAGAGACCACCACAAAGATATTCCTCAAGAAGAGCAACCCGAAGGCACATAATCGTCAGATTCACCAGGGTTGAAATGAAGGAAAAATGCTAAAGGCAACTAGAGAGACAGATCGGGTTACCTACAAATAGAAGCCCACCAGTCCCACAGAGTCTCTCTTGGCAGAAACCCTACAAGCCAGATGAGAGTGGGTGCCAATATTCAACATAATTTTTTTAAATTGCATTTTAGGTTTTGGGGTACATGTGAAGAACATGCAAGATTGTTGCATAGGTACACACATGGCAGTGTGATTTGCTGCCTTCCTCCCCATCACCTATATCTGGCATTTCTCCCACGCTATCTCTCCCCAACTCCCCAAGCCCCACTGTCCCTCCCCTATTTCCCCCCAACAGACCCCAGGGTGTAGTGCTCCCCTCCTTGTGTCCATGTGTTCTCATTGTTCAACACCCACCTATGAGTGAGAACATGCAGTGTTTGATTTTCTGCTCTTGTGTCAATTTGCTGAGAATGATGTTCTCCAGATTCATCCATGTCCCTACAAAGGACATGAACTCATCGTTTTTGATGGTTGCATAATATTCCATGGTGTATATGTGGCACATTTTCCCTTCCCAGTCTATCATCGATGGGCATTTGGGTTGGTTCCAGGTCTTTGCTATTGTAAACTGTGCTGCAATGAACATTCGTGTGCATATGTCCTTATAGTAAAATGATTTATAATCCTTTGGATATATACCCAGTAATGGGATTGCTGGTTCAAAAGGAATTTCTATTTTTAGGTCCTTGAGGAATCACCACACTGTCTTCCACAATGGTTGAACTAATTTACACTCCCACCAGCAATGTAAAAGTGTTCCTATTTCTCCACATCCTCTCCAGCATCTGTTGTTTCCAGATTTTTTAATGATCGCCATTCTAACTGGTGTGAGATGGTATCTCAATGTAGTTTTGATTTGCATTTCTCTAATGACCAGTGATGATGAGCATTTTTTCATATGTTTGTTGGCCTCATGTATGTCTTCTTTTGTAAAGTGTCTGTTCGTATCCTTTGCCCACTTTTGAATGGGGTTGTTTGTTTTTTACTTGTAAATCTGTTTGAGTTCTTTGTAAATTCTGGATATCAGCCCTTTGTCAGATGGGTAAACTGCAAAAATCTTTTCCCATTCTGTTGGTTGCCAATTCACTCTAATAACTGTTTCTTTTGCCATGCAGAAGCTGCGGAGTTTGATTAGATCCCATTTATCTATTTTGGCTTTTGTTGCCAATGCTTTTGGTGTTTTGGCCATAAAGTCCTTGCCTACGCCTATGTCCTGAATGGTTTTGCCTAGATTTTCTTCTAGGGTTTTTATGGTGCCAGGTCTTATGTTTAAGTTTTTAATACATCTGGAGTTAATTTTAGTGTAAGGTGTCAGGAAGGGGTTCAGTTTCTGCTTTCTGCACATGGCTAGCCATTTTTTCCAACACCATTTATTAAATAGGGAATCCTTTCCCCATTGATTGTTTTTGTCAGGTTTGTCAAAGACTGGATGGTTGTAGATATGTTATGTTGCCTTGGAGGACTCTGTTCTGTTCTATTGGTCGATATCTCTGTTTTGGTACCAATACCATGCTCTTTTGATTACTGTAGCCTTGTAGTATAGTTTGAAGTCCAGTAGTGTGATGCCTCCCACTTTGTTCTTTTGCTTAGAATTGACTTGGCTATGCGGGCTCTCTTTTGGTTCCATATGAAGTTTAAAGTGTTTTTTTTTAGTTCTGTGAAGAAGGTCATTGGTAACTTGATGGGGATAGCGCTGAATCTGTAAATTACTTTGGTCTGTATGGCCATTTTCATGATATTGATTCTTCTTAACCATGAACATGGAATGTTTCTCCATCTGTTTATGTCCTCTCTTATTTTGTTGAGCAGTGGTTTGTAGTTATCCTTGAAGAGGTCCTTTATGTTCCTTGTTAGTTGTATTCCTATGTATTTTATTCTCTTTGTGGCAATTGTGAATGTCAGTTCATTCTTAATTTGGCTCTCTTTAAGTCTGTTATTGGTGTATAGAAATGCTTGTGATTTTTGCACACTGATTTTGTATCCTGAGACTTTGCTGAAGTTGCTTATCAGTTTCAGGAGATTTTGGGCTGAGATGATAGGGTCTTCTAGGCATACAATTATGTCATCTGCAAATAGAGACAATTTGACTTCCTTCTTTCCTATTTGAATGCCCTTTATTTTTTTTTCTTGCCTGATTGCTCTGGCTAGAACTTCCAATACTATATTGAATAGGAGTGGTGAGAGAGGGCATCCATGTCTAGTGCCAGATTTCAAAGGGAATATTCCAGTTTTTGCCCATTCAGTATGACACTGGCTGTTGGTTTGTCATAAATAGCTTTTATTATTTTGAGATATGTTCCATCAAAACCTAGTTTATTGAGGGTTTTTAGCACAAAGAGCTGTTGAATTTTGTCAAAGGCTTTCTCTGCATCAATTGAGAAAATCATGTGGTTTTTGTCTTTGGTTCTGTTTATGTGGTGATTTACGTTTATAGACTTGCATATGTTGAACCAGCCTTGCATCCCCGGATGAATCCTACTTGATCATGGTGGATAAGCTTTTTGATGTGCTGTTGCAATCGGCTTGCCAGTATTTTATTGAAGATTTTTGCATCTATATTCATCATGGATATTGGCCTGAAGTTTTCTTTTCTTGTTGAGTCTCTGCTGGGTTTTCGTATCAGGATGATGTTGGTCTCATAAAATGATTTGGGAAGGATTCCCTCTTTCTAGATTATTGGGATAGTTTCCAAAGGAATAGTACCAGCACCTCTTTGTATATCTGGTAGAATTCAGCTGTGAACCTGTCTGGACCTGGGCTTTTTTTGTATTCAACATCCTTAAAGAAAAGAACTTTCAACCTAGAATGTCATATCCAGCCAAAGTAAGATTCACAAGTGAAGAAGAAATAAAATCCTTTATGGACAAGCAATTGCTGAGAGATTTTATTACTACGAGGCCTGCCTTACAAGAGCTCCTGAAAGAAGTGCTAAACATGGAAAGGAACAACCAGTACCAACCACTCCAAAAATGTACCAAATGGTAAAGAACATTGACACAATGAAGAAACTGCATCAACTAATGGGCAAAACAACCATCTAGTAACAAAATGGCAGGATCAAATTCACACATAAAAATATTAGCCTTAAATATAAATGGACTAAATGCCCCAATCAAAAGACACAGACTGACAAACTGGATAAAGAGTCAAGATCTATTGTTGTACTGTATTTGGGAGACCCATCTCACATGCAAAGACACATATAAATTCAAAATAAAGGGATGGAGGAAGATTTACCAAGCAAATGGAGAGAAAAAAAAAGCAGGGGCTGCTATCCTAGTCTCTGATTTAACAGACTTTAAACCAACAAACATCAAAAGAGACAAAGAAGGGCATTGTATAATGGTAAAGAGATCAATGCAACAAGAAGAGCCAACTATCCTAAATATATATACAGGAGCACCTAGATACATAAAGCAAGTTCTTAATGACCTACAAAGAGACTTAGACTCTCACATAATAATAGTGAGAGACTTTAACAACCCACTGTCAATATTAGACATATCAATGAAATGGATATCCAAGACTTGAACTCAGAGCTGGACAAAGTGGACTTAATAGACATCTACAGAACTCTCCACCCTAAATCCACAGAATATACATTCTTCTCAGCATGACATTGCAGTTACTCTAAAATTGACCACAGAATTGGAAGTAAATCATTTCTCAGCAAATGCAAAAGAACAGAAATCATAACAACCAGTCTCTCAGGCCACAGTGCAATAAAATTAGAACTCAGAATTAAGAAACTCATTCAGAACTGCATAACTACATGGAAACTGAACAACCTGCTCCTGAATGATTACTAGATAAATAATGAAATGAAGGCAGAAATAAAGATGTTTTTTGAAACCACTGAGAATAAAGACACAATGTACCAGAATCTAGGAGACAAATTTAAAGCATTATCTAGAGGGAAATTTATAACACTAAATGCCCACATGATAAACAAGGAAAGATATAAAAGCAACACCCTATTATCATACTTTAAAGAACTAGAGGAGCTAGGTCAAACAAATTCGAAAGCTAGGTGAAGACAAGAAATAACTACGGTTTAAGGTCAGAACAGAACTGGGGAGAGAGAGACACAAAAAAACCCTTCAAAAAAATCAATGAATCCAGGAGCTGATTTTTTTTAAAAGATCAACAAAATAGATAGACCACTAGCCAGTCTAATAGAAAAGAGAGAAGAATCGAATAGATGCAATAAAAAATGATAAAGGGGATATCACCATTGAATCCACAGAAATACAAACTACCATCAAAGATTATGTAAACACCTCATGCACATCAACCAGTAAATCTAGTAGAAATGGATAAATTCCTGAACACTTACACCCTCCTAAGACTAAACCAGGAAGAAGCTGAATTCCTGAATAGACCAATAAAAAGATCTGAAGTTGAGGCAGCAATTAATAGCCTACCAACCAACAAAAGTCCAGGACCAGACAGTTTCACAGCCACATTCTACTAGATGAACAAAAAGGAGCTGGTACCATTCCTTCTGAAACTATTCCAAAGAATACAAAAAGAGGGAATTCTCCCTAACTCATTTTATGAGACCAACATCATCCTGATACCAAAACCTGGCAGAGACTCAACTAAAAAAGAAAATTTTGAGCCAATATCCATGATGAATATTGATATGAAAATCTTCAATACAATACTAGCAAACCGAATCCAACAGCACATCAAAAAGCTTATGCATCATGATCAAGTTGGCTTCATCCTGGAGATGCAAGGCTGGTTCAACATATGCAAGTCTATAAACGTAATCCACCACATAAACAGAACCAAAGACAAAAACCACATGATTATCTCAATGGATGCAGAGAGGCCTTCAACAAAATTCAACACCCCTTTATGCTAAAAACTCTCAAGAAACTAGATTCCAAAATAATGAAAGCTATTTATGACAAACCCACAGCCAATAACATACTGAATGGGCAAAAACTGGAAGCATTCCATTTGAAAACTGGCACTAGACAGGGTACCCTCTGTCACCACTCCTATTCAACAAAGTATTGGAAGTTCTAGCCAGAGCAATCAGGCAAGAAAAAGAAATAAATGGTATTCAAATAGGAAAAGAGGATGTCAAATTGTCTCTATTTGCAGATGACATCATTGTATATTTAGAAGATCCCATCATCTCAGCCCAAAATCTCTATAAGATGATAAGCAACTTCAGCAAAGTCTCAGGATACAAAATCAATGTGCAAAAATCACAAGCATTCCTATACACCAATAACAGACAGAGAACCAAATCATGAGGAACTCCCATTCACAACTGCTATGAAGAGAATAAAATATCTAGGAATACAACAAACAAGAAACGTGAAGACATCTTCAAGGAGAACTACAAACCACTGCTCAAGGAATAAAGGGGACAGAAACAGATGGAAAAACATTCCATACTCATGGTCAGGAAGAATCAATATTGTGAAAGTGGCCATATTGCCCAAAGTAATTTATAGATTCAACACTATCCCCATCAAGCTACCAACGACCTTCTTCACACAACTAGAAAAAAACCACCTTGAACTTCATATGGAACCAGAAAAGAGCCCACATAGCCAAGACAATACTAAGGAAAAAGAACAACACTGAAGGCATCACACTACCTGACTTCAAACTAAACTATAAGGCTCCAGTAATCAAAACAGCATGGTACTGGTACCAAAACAGAGATATAGACCAATGGAACAGAACAGAGGCTTTGGAAGTAATGTCACACATCTACAACCATCTGATCTTTGACAAACCTCACAAAAAGAAGCCATGGAGAAAGGATTCTGTTTAATAAATGGCATTGGGAAAACTGGCTAGACATGTGCAGAAAGCAGAAACTGGACCTCTTCCTTATACCTTATGCAAAAATTAACTTCAGATGGATTAAAGATTTAAACATAAGACCTAGCACCATAAAAACCCTAGAAGAAAACCTAGGCAATAACATTCAGGATATAGGCATTGATAAAGACTTCATGACTAAAACACCAAAGGCAATGGCAACAAAAGCCAAAATAGACAAATTAAACTTAAGAGCTTCTGCACAGCAAAAGAAACATTCATTAGAGTGAACCAGCAACAAACACAATGGGGAAAATTTTTTGCAATCTACTCATCTAACAAAGGGCTAATATCCAGAAAAGCTACAAAGAAGTTAAACAAATTTACAAGAAAAAACGAACCCCATGAAAAAGTGGGCAAAGGATATGAACAAACACTTCTTAAAAGAAGACATTTATGCAGCCAACAAGCATTTGAAAAAATGCTCATCATCACTGGTCATTAGAGAAATGCAAATCAAAACCATATTGAGATACCATCTCATGCCAGTTAGAATGGCAATCATTAAACAATCTGTAGACAACAGATGCTGAAGAGGATGTGGAGAAATAGGAACACTTTTACACTGTTGGTGAGAGTATAAATTAGTTCAACCATTGTGGAAGACAGAGTGGTGATTTTCAAGGACCTAGAAATAGAAATTCCATTTGACCCAGCAATCTCATCAGTTGGTATATACCTAAAGGATTATAAATCATTCTATTTTAAAGACACATGCACATGTATGTTCATTGCAGCACTGTTTACATAGCAAAGCCTTGGAAACAACCCAAATGCCCATCAGTGATAGAGTGGATAAAGAAAATGTGGCACATATACACCATGGAATACTAGGCAGTCATAAAAAAGGAAGAGTTTTTGTCCTTTGCAGGGACATGGATGAAGCTGGAAACCATCATTCTCAGCAAACTGACACAAAACAGAAAACCAAACACCGCATGTTCTCGCTCATAAGTGGGAGTTTAAGAATGAGAACACATGGACACAGGGAGGGGAACATCACACACTGGGGCCTGTTGGGGGGTGGCGGGGCTAGAAGAGGGATAGCAGGGGGAAGGGGGATTGGGAAGGGATAGCATTAGGAGAAACACCTAGTGGAGGTGACAGGGAGATGGATGCAGCAAACCCTCATGGCATGTGTATACCTATGTAACATTCCTGAACAATCTGCACATGTACCCCAGAACTTAAAGTACAATAATAATTTTAAAAAGAGGCCGATGGGTCTAAAAGAGCTGAATAACACAATATAAGAATTTCACAATGCAATCACAAGTATTAACAGCAGAATATATCAAGCTTAGGAAAGAATCTCAGAATCTCATGTGAAAATAAAGAAAAAAGAATAAAAAGGAATGAACAAAATCTCTCAGAAATCTGGGATTATGTAGAGGCTGAATTCACTAATCACTAATATCACTGGAAAGGAGGGGGAGAAAGCAAACAACTTGGAAAACATATTTTGGGACATTATCCCTGAAAGCTTCCCCAACCTTGCTAGAGAGGCCAAGAGTCAAATTCAAGAAATAAAGAGAAGTGCAACATTCTACACAGGAAGATTATCCCCAAGACACATAATCATCAGATTTCCTGAGGTCAAAATAAAAGAAAGAATGTTACACATGTTGAGAAAAAGGGCAGCTCACCTACAAAGGAGACACCATCAGGCTGACAGCACACCTCTCAACTGAAATCCTACAAGCCAGAAGAGGTTGGAGGCTTAGATTCAACATTCTTAAGGGAAAAAAAAATCAACTAAGAATTTTTTATCCAACCAAACTAAGCTTCCTAAGTGAAGAATAAGATCCTTTGCAAATAAGCAAAAGTTGAAGGAGCTTGTTACTACCAGACCTGCCTTACAAGAGATCTTGAAAGGAGCACTAAATATGGAAAGGAAAAAGTCTGCTATCAGCTAATACAAAAACATACTTAAACACACAGACCAGCATCATATAAAGCAACCACACAAACAAGCCAACATAATAACCAGTTAATGACACAATGACATGATCTAGTCCACACATATCAATACTAACCTTGAATGTGAATAGGCTAAATGCCCTACTTAAAAAGCACAGAGTGGCAGGTTGGATAAGAAAGCAAGACCTAATGATATGCTGTCTTCAAGAGACCCATCTCACACAAAATGACACCCATAGGCTCAAAATAAAGGAATGGAGAAAAATCCACCAGGCAAATGGAAAACAGAAAAAAAGCAGTATTTGCAATCCTAATTTCAGACAAAAGAAGGTTCAAACCAACAAAGATCAAAAAAGACAAAGAAGGGCATTGCATAATGGTAAAGGTTTCAATTCAACAAGAAGAGTTTACTATTCTAAATAGATATACACCCAACACAGGCACACTCAGATTCAGGAAGCAAGTTCTTAGAGACCTATAACAAGACACAGACTCTCACACAATAATAGTGGGAGATTTCAACACTTCCCTGACAATATTAGACAGATATTTGAGGCAAAAAATTAACAAAGATATTCAGGACCTGAACTAAACATTGGACCAAATGGATCCGATAGACCTCTACAGAACTCTCCACCCCAAAACAACAGAATATACATTCTTCTCTTTACTACATGGCACATACGCTAAAATCTACCACATAGTTGGACATAAAACAATCCTCAGCAAATGCAAATAAAAATCTAAATCATACCAATCACACTTTCAGACCACAGTACAATGAAAACAGAGTCAAGACTAAGAAAATCATTCAAAACCATTTAATTACATGGAAATTAAACAAATGCTTCTGAATTACTTTTTGGTAAATAATAAAATTTAGGCAGAAATCAGTAAGTTTTTGAAACTATTGAGAACAAAGATACCATGTTCCAGAATCTCTGGGTCATAGCTAAGGCAATGTAAAAGGGAAATACATTACACTAAGTGCCCACATTTTAAAAAGTCAGAAAGATCTCAAGTTAACAACCTAACATCACAACTGAAAAAAAATTAGAGAAACAAAAACAAATCAACTCCAAAAACTAGCAGAAGACAAGAAATAACCAAAATAAAACCTGAACTGAAGGATATTGGGGCATGAAAAACCACTCAAAAGATTAATGAATCTAAGAGTTTGTTTTTTGAAAAAAGTAATAAAATAGGCTGCTAGCTAGTCTAATAAAGTAGAAAAGAGAAAAGATCCAAATAAACACAATTTGAAATGATGAATGGAATGTTACCACTGACCCCACAGGAATAAAAATCACCATCAGAATCTACCAAGAACACCTCCATACACACAAACTAGAAAACCTAGAAGAGATGAATAAATTTCTGGACACAAACACTCTACCAAGACTGAACCCAGGAGAAATTGATTTCCTGAACAGAACAACAAAAAGTTGTACAATTGAATTAATAATAAATATCTGACCAACCAAAATAAACCCCAGGACCTGATGGATTCACAGCCAAATTCTAACAGATGTACAAAGAAGAGCTGTTACCACTCCTAAAAAGCGATTCCAAGAAATTGAGGAGAAGGGACTCCTCCCCAACTCATTCTATGAAGCCAGCATTATCCTGATACCAAAAATCTGTCATAGACACACACAAACACACACAAAAAAACTTCAGGCCAATATCTTTCATTGATATAAATGTGAAAATCCTCAACAAAATACTTGCAAATGAATCCAGCAGCACATCAAAAAGCTAATCTCCCATGATCAAGTAGGCTTAATCCCTGGGATACAAGGTTCTTTCAACATATGCAAATCAATAAATGTGATTCATCACATAAACGGAACTAAAGAAAAAAAAATCACATGATTATCTCAGTAGAGGCATAAAAGGCTTTTGATAAAATTCAACACCACTTCATGTTAAAACTCTCAATAAACTAGGTATTGAAGAACATACTATAAAATAATAAGAGCCATATATGACAAATCCACACCCAACATTATGCAGAATAGGCAAAAGCTGGAATCATTCTGCTTGAAAACCAGCATGAGACAAGGATGCCCTCTTTCACCACTCCTATTCAAAATAGTATTGGAAGTCATAGCCACAGTAATCAGGCAAGAAAAGAAATCAAAGGCATCCAAATAGGAAGAGAGGAAGTCAAATTATCTCTGTTTGCAGATGAAAAAATTCTGTATCTAGAAAATCCCATAGTCTTAGCCCAAAAGCTCCTTCAGCTGATAAACAACTTCAGCAAAGTCACAGCATACAAAATTAATGTGCAAAAATCATTAGCATTCCTATATACCAACAATAGCCAAGCCAAGAGTGAAATCAGAAAGGCAATCTCATTCACAATTGCCAGACACACACAAAAAAAATACATAGGACTACAGCTAACCAGGAGGTGAGAGATGTCCACAATGAGAATTACAAAATACTGCTCAAAGAAATCAGAGATGACACAAATGGAAAAACATTCCATGTTCACGGATAGGAAAAATTAATATCATTAAAATGGCTATACTGCCCAAAGCAATTTACAGATTCAATGCTATTCTTATCAAAACTACCAATGACATTCTTCAACTAGAAAAAAATTTTTAATTTAAATGGAACCAAAAAACAGCCTGAATGGCTAAGGCAATTCTAAAGAAAAACAAAAAAAATTTAAAAAAACAAAACAAAAAACAAAGCTAGAGCAATCATGTTACCCAACTTGAAACTATACTACATAGCTACAGTAACCAAAATAGAATGGTACTGGTACAAAAATAGGGACATAAACCAATGGAACAGAATAGAGAACCCAGAATAAGTTTGTACATCTATGACCATGTGATCTTCAATAAAGCTGACAAAAACAAGCAACAGAGAAAAGGCTCCCTATTCAATAAATGGTACTGGGATAACTGGCTAGCCATATGCAGAAAATTAAAATTGGACTCCTTCCTTACACCATATACAAAAATTACATCAAGATGGATTAAAGATTTTAATGTAAAACTCAAAACTATAAAAACTGGATGACAACCTAGTTATGTAATACCATCCTGGACATAGAAATGGGCAAATATTTTATGAGAAAGACACCAAAAGCAATTGCAACAAAAGCAAAAACTGACAAATGGAACTAATTAAACTCAAGAGCTTTGGCACAGCAAAAGAAACTATCAACAGACAACAAATAGTTGGAAACTATGCATCTGACAAAGATCTAATATCCAGTATCTATAAGAAACTTAAAAAAATTTACAGGAAAATAACAAACAAACAACCCCATTTTACAAAGGGGGAAAAAGATATGAACAGATGCTTCTCAAAGAAGACATATATGTGGCCAACAATCATACGCAAAAAAGCTCAATATCGCTGATCATTAGAGAAATGCAAATCTAAACTACCATGAGATACCATCTCACATTAGTCAGAATGGCTGCTATTAGAAAGTTAAAAAAAAAATAACAGATGCTGGCAAGGTTGTGGAGAAAAGGAAATGCTTATACACTGTTGGTGGGAGTATAAAACACTTCAACCATTGTGCAAGATAGTGTGGCAATTCCTCAAAAACCTAAAGACAGAATTACCATTTTACCCAGCAATCTCATTACTGGATATAAACTGAAAGGAATATAAATTGTTCTATTATAAAGACACATGCACACACATGTTTATCACAGCATTTTTCACAATAGTAAAGACATGGAATCAACCTAAATGCCCATCATTTAGGTAACTGGATAAAGAAAATGTGGTACGTATACACCATGGGATACTATGCAGCCATAAAAAAGGAATGAGATTATGTCTTTTGCAGGAACATGAATGGAGGTAGGGCTATTTTCCTCAGCAAACTAATACAGGAACAGAAAACCAACTATTGCATTTCTCATTTATAAGTGGGAGGTAAATGATAAGTATGAACATAAGGAGAAACAGAGACTGGGGTCTTCTCAAGGGTGAAGGTTGGGAGGAAGGAGAAAAGCAGAAAAGATTAAGTACTGGCTTAATTCCTAGGTGATGAAATAATCTGGATAATTAACCTCTGTAAAATAAGTTTACCTATGTAACAAACCTTCACTGTACTCGTGAACCTAAAATAAAAGTTTTTTAAAATAGGCAGAATTATATAATCATTTTGAGATAATTATCTTTGGCTGCAAAGATTAATAACAAAGATGATGCCAGGCTGAGTTTGGACAGGCCGTTAGTTGGGGGGCAGATATACTCACTGAAGTATTTTTTGTGTAAGGTTGTGATGACTTTTGTGCATTGTTGTGGTTTCTGTAGAGTCTTTTGTGGGAGTTTTTGTTATCTGACATATAAGTGTGAGAAGACTCTAATCATAGTCCTCCCCACCTCTATTTGTCAGGAGTTTTTGTGTTTCTTTGTTTTAAACATACATGACTCCATTTTGATTCCAACCACTTTCACTTTTCTTTTTGATTAAGATTGTTCTCTGAAGTATCACAGATTAATCATCCTATAGCTAGGTTTTGATTGTCCTTCAGTACACAAATGGACCTGTGCTGAGTTGCTGGTCTGTCCCACATTGGAGAGAGTGATTGGCAACTGAGAGTCAATGTCAAACTCCGTTTAGAAACATTTTAGCAGCAAGGGAAGTTTGAATGGACAGCTCTCCAGTCACTCCTCAGGTGGCTCTTCTCTTTTAAAGACATGATTATCTGGGAATGAAAGACTATTGAAACAAAAGATTGTTGAGAATCTATTATATTCTAAGCTTATTGGAACAGAAACTATCTCAGAATCATTTTAGTATCTGATCTCACCACCAATATCTCAGCACCTAGGCCCACAGTAGCAACTAATAAAAAATCTTAATGAATGAATAAAAGATTTACTGACTGATAAGTAAATGAATGGTCACTCACACTTGTGACACATATAACTTCTGGGAGATCCTGTGACCTGAGTTTCCCAGGCTCCAGTTTGATTTGGTTCTTTTCATTCTCATAGCCCAAACTTCTTGATGCCATTGTGATCCTTCACACTGGAGAACTAGTCAAGCAGTTAATCACAGCCTGTTCTTCCAGCCGCAGACGGAAATTTCACTCTCACTGTGACTCAGCTCTTTTCCACTGCTTGTTTGATTTGCTGTTTGTTGAATAAATCTGGTTGAGTTTGACAAAAAAGATCTCCCAGGAAGTGTTAAAATAAATAGGTCTTCGTCAAGTGTCTCCTAGATGTTTAAAATAAAAACAAAACAACAACAAAAAAACTTCACAAAAAGAATTGTTTGGTTAATGGGCTATCCTTTGATTAAAATTAAAAGCATTTGATTTAAAACTGACTGGTAGAACTTTAATTTACTAGTAGTTTGCATTTAGGTATCAGTATTGTCTTTGCAGTATAAGAAGATGGTCATCTTTTTGTTTAAAAGGATTTGTGAGTTAGTGTTGCCTGGTGTGCTCAGATTCTGAATGTATATGATGGGTTACTCTTGTAGTACTTGGGCAGCCCCATCTCTAAATATTTTGTTCCTTTCAATATGAGTATGTTTCCCTGCCTCTTTATGTCTGGCTGCCCACTTGGGATGTTACAGAACTACCCTGAGTTGCCCAATGAGCCACTGATGATACAGAATGTGTACCTGCCCTTAGAGTGTCTTCCAGGACCCACTTTCTGATGTCCTGTGTTTGTCTGGATACATTTGGTGCTCCTGTACACACACTTTCTTCACTCCTCTTTGTAGACTCTGCCTGGAGAGGAGAGATACTATAATATTCCTTTTGGCTAAAGACCCCTTTAGTGTTCACTTCATAGGGCTGACATTACAAGATACACAAACATGGTAGCTTAAAATAACAGAAGTTTGTTATCTCATAGTTTCTAAAGGCCAGAAGTCCAAAATCAAAGTGTCATCAAGATTGGATACTCCTGGAGTCTCTGAGGCAGAATCTGTTCCATGACTTTCCCCTAGCTTCCGGTAGTTACCAGCAATCTTTGGCATCCTTTGGCTTGTAGATGTATCACTCCAATCTCTGCCTCTGTGGTCACATGCTGTTCTCCTCTGTGTGTCTTTTTGCATCTTCAGCTAGCCTTCCTATAAGGACACTAATCGTTCAATTTAGAGCTCACCCTAATTCAATATGACCTCATCTTAACTACTTACATTACATCTGCAAGAATCCTATTCTCAAATAAGGCCACATTTTGAGGTTCTGGTGTACATGAATTTTGGAGGAACACAATTCAATCCAATACACCTCCTTTCTTCCCAGCTGGGTCTTACAAGAGCACAAGGCATCATTCACCTTTTTTGAGATTTTGTCCACACCCTAAGCCTGTTTATATATGTGCAAGCTCATTCATCTAAAGAGAAAAGAACTAGAAAGCTAGGTTTTTGTCATTTAAATACATATTTAAGAGTGGCAGCTCAGAGAAAATAATGTGCATATAAATTATTCAAAGCTTACCTGGTGGTATCCTAATAAGGGTAGTTACCTTGCAGTGGGCATGCTTATTACTGATCTTCAGTAATGATAATAAAAGCTAATACTTGTTGATCATAAACTGTTTTTCAGGGAATTTTTCAAGCATTTCATAAATGGCATCTCAGTGAATCTTTGTAACAATTTTCTGAAAGAAGTACTAAATTGGTATTATCCTTCTTTTAAAGGTGAAAAAATTAAGGCTTGCAGAAAGTAGGAAATTTATCAAAAGTAGCAATATTCTTAAATGGACATCAGAGTCCAGATATTAAACTTTGAAACACTTCAGTGTGGTCACCTTATAAAAAATACATTATCTTCTCCATTTGGCAGATGAGAAAAAATGTGGGTACAAGAAATTAAGTCATTTGTCTGAAGTGTTATAGCCTGTATATCTGAAATGAAAATCCTGATCTGTTTTCCCTTTAATCTAAATTCTTTTTATAGCAGCTGATTGTAGGTTTGTTTCTACAGGGGCCCAGGTGATGACAGCATTGGAAGAAAGTGGGTAGCTGGCTCTTTGAGGATTCAGCAGACTAAAAAAAAAAGGAGGTTGAACCATTGATAACAACCTCTATGGTTTCCCCAACAGTTTGTTAAACCCACGCTAGCCTGACTGTGCCTGAGTTTGAATTTGGAAGCCCTTTCTTTCCTTTTGACACTGAGATTCTGTGAGCAAGATATTGCCCTCTGTTCCATGGATGGGACACACAAACTCCCATATAGGGAGCTTCATGCTGTTTATACTGACTATACTGATACCTAAATGTAAGCTACTTAGTAAATGAAAGCTCTACCAGCCAGAACTTTTAAATACTTAAAATTGTAAGTATTTAAAAGTAATATTTACAATTTTAATCAAGGGATAGCCCATTTCTTAATTAAACAATGATGGCTCAACTTAGAACTTGGTGTTAGGTGTCAGACCGCTTACTGGCTTTCAGCTGATTTCCTTTCCTGTTTTTCCTTTTTTCTTCTTCTTATTTATCCCATTTTTTTTAACTATTTAATAAATATTTCCAGAATTCACCAGTAGGCTTCATGTCACCCATGTAGCATATCATTACCCCTCTGAGATTACCTTGAGGTTTATTTTAAATCGTGCCTCAGTCTCTTTCTCTAAAATGAACAATATCATCTGCTTTGTAAGAGTTTTATAATCAAATGAGATAAGTATTTAGTGATAATGGTAAACATTACCTACAATCAATTGAAGGAACATTCAGTTAAAAAGAGAAAGATATAGAGGATAATTTAACCAAGGTAATTTCTAGCAAATTGCAGAACATAATTTCAGATAAAAGGAGGCCACCTACTGTCCCTCTTACAAAATGGCAAAAATTTGGCCAGATCTCTGACTTTCAGGCATCTTTTGGTATAAAATATCCTGTTCTACTTTTTCCATAAAGCAATAAAATATTTCAGAAATTCTTCCATTTTAGTGTCCAAATTACATTTCCAACACTAGGTCTCAAATATGGAAGTGACATCAACAGCATCAATGCCAAAACCCTTTACCAGACTATGCACTGATTTTTTTTTATTGCATCTTAGGTTTTGGGGTACATGTGAAGAACATGCAAGATAGTTGCATAGGTACACATGTGGCAGTGCGATTTGCTATCTTCCTCCCCTTCACCCACATCTGGCATTTCTTCCCATGCTATCCCTCCCCAGCTCCCCCCACCCACTGTCCCTCCACTATTTCCCCCAATAGACCCCAGTGTGTAGTGCTCCCCTCCCTGTGTCCATGTATTCTCATTGTTCATCACCCGCCTATGAGTGAGAATATGCAGTATTTCATTTTCTGTTCTTGTGTCAGTTTGCTGAGAATGATGCTCTCCAGATTCATCCATGTCCCTACAAAGGACACGAACTCATCATTTTTGATTGCTGCATAATATTCCATGGTGTATATGTGCCACATTTTCCCAGTCCAGTCTATCATTGATGGGCATTTGGGTTGGTTCCAGGTCTTTGCTATTGTAAACTGTGCTGCAATGAACATTCATGTGCATGTGTCCTTATAGTAGAACGATTTATAGTCCTTTGGATATATACCCAGTAATGGGATTGCTGGGTCAAATGGAATTTCTATTTCTAGGTCCTTAAGGAATTACCACTGTCTTCCACAATGGTTGAACTAATTTACACTCCCACCAACAGTGTAAAAGTGTTCCTTTTTCTCCACATCCTCTCCAGCATCTGTTGTCTCCAGTTTTTTTAATGATTGCCATTCTAACTGGCGTGAGATGGTATCTCAATGTGGTTTGGATTTGCATCTCTCTGATGACCAGTTATGATGAGCATTTTTTCATATGTTTGTTGGCCTCATGTATGTCTTCTTTTGTAAAGTGTCTGTTCATATCCTTTGCCCATTTTTGAATGGGCTTGTTTGTTTTTTTCTTGTAAATCTGTTTGAGTTCTTTGTAAATTCTGGATATCAGCCCTTTGTCAGATGGGTAAACTGCAAAATTTTTGCCCATCCTGTTGGTTGCTGATTCACTCTAGTGACTGTTTCTAGAGAAGCTAGAGACAGAAGCTGTGGAGTTTCATTAGGTCCCATTTGTCTATTTTGGCTTTTGTTGCCAATGCTTTTGGTGTTTTGGTCATGAAGTCCTTGCCTACTCCTATGTCCTGAATGGTTTTGCCTAGATTTTCTTCTAGGGTTTTTATGGTGCCAGGTCTTATGTTTAAGTCTTTAATCCAACTGGAGTTAATTTTAGCTATGCACTGATTTTTAATTAATTTAATTCACCATAGTTTAGGTGAAGTTAAACCTTTTATTTTAAAATTAGAAGTTCTTCATTTTGAAGAAATGCAGGACAAACTTCTTGTCAGTTTAGACCTCTCATACACAATTATAGCTCTGACCTGAATTTACCCACCAGCTTCCTCATAGTTATGTAATACCTGGTCTCGTCCTTAGTCAGCACTGTCATAAGACTCAATCTTGTCACAAAACTTCATTCCTAGTACTATGGCTAAAAGAAACAAAACGAACCAACAGAAAAACAAAGCCATGGCCACAGTCTTATCTGACCACGGTTCTTCAGCCATGTCCAGGGCTATTTCCTCCAGAGGTATGTTTAGCTGAGGAACTTCAGATTTAATATCAGGCATCTACTCCTTAAGGTTCAATTGAGCTCCTTTTGCTTTTATCACTTAAAATAAATACACATTTCATACTCATACATCATTTCCATCTTTTCCAGACAAATTACAGAAGAAATGAGAAAGCACACCTATGTCATCTGAGAGGAAACTGGCAAAGACAAGCCAATCCTTTGGAGATGCTATGCTTAACCTCGATAATGACACAAAAAATGATAAAAAGGCTGCAGTGTCAGTCTTGAAAGACTGAAAGTACAGGGCATATCTCACAAAGCATCGTCTTTGGAATGAACCAGGTTATCTAATACATAGTTTTGAGCTGTGAGCTGTGTTTCTTAAACCATCTTTAGTGAAGATACATTCTGTTCCTCCTCCAGTTCATCACAGACTGATCTTCTTATAACATATAATAAAAATGGATTACTGGAAAAATAAATGAAAAAGAAAACATTGGCCCATATTTTTATTATTACATTTAACAGACATAAACTTAATTTGTCAAGTTATTATAGAAATTTCTAAACATTCTTAGTTTTGAGGTCTTTCTTCTCATGGACCACTAATAATCAGATGATTGATGTTGGACTAGGATAATGCTTTGGGTGGCACGGCTAGTATGGAAGAATAATGGTCCCAGATAGGCTTCAAGCTGGATCACTTGGGTGATATACCCAAATTTGTGTTTATTGAAGGGGGGGTCACGTGGATGTTGGTCTGTTACTGTGCTTTTTAAAAGCTTCTCAATTCCTTCCTTCCAATGTGCAGTGGAGTTGAAAAACATTGCTCCAGAATATCAGGCCTTGTTTTTACTTAAGCTTCATTTCTGTCAATTACTGACAACCAGCCACATCTACATAAAAAGTAATAACCCTGAAGTTACAGACAGCTTAGACATTCTAGACCAGTCTAGCTAAATTACATAAATAAAATCTAGCTTTTATTTTGTAGAGATAGTCCTGGTATTAATTTTAAAAAAAACTCTTAAAGAATTTATTTAAGACACAACAACATCCTTTGCTCTGATATCGGCATTAGTTGACCTTCTGATCTAAATTTTTTTCCTGTGTGAATTTACCAGAAGGGAGTACATTTTACAGTACGGTACATGTGGACCTGTGTGTAAAACTAGACTTCATTTTGCTACCTGTGGGACCACGGGTCAGTTATCCAAAATTTCTGAGGTCCAATTTCTTTTTTAAATAACATTTAAGTTCAGGGGTACATGTGCAGGTGTTATATAAGTAAATGTATGTCTAGGGGTTTATTGTACAGATTATTTCATTACTCAGTTATTAAGCCTAGTGCCCATCAGTTATTTTTCCTGATACTCTCCCTCCTCCATGCCCCCATTCTCTTATAGGCCCAAGTGTGTGTTCTTTCCCTCTATGTGTCCATGTGTTCTCATCACTTAGCTCCCACTTATAAGTGAGAATATGTGGCATTTGGTTTTCCGTTCTTGCACTAGTTTGCAAAGGATAATAGCCTCCAACTCTATCCATGTCACAGCAAAGATATAATCTCATTCTTTGCAATGGCTGCATGTTATTCCACAGTGTATATGTATTTCTTTATCCAGTCTACCATTGATGGGCATTTCACCTCATTCCAGGTCTTTGCTATAGTGAATGTGTGTGTGTCTTCATAATAGAACAATTTATATTCTTTTTGGTATATAACCAGTAATGTGATTGCTAGGTTGAATGGTAGTTCTGTCTTTAGGTCTTTGAAGAATCACCACATTGTCTTCCACAATGATTGAACTTATTTACACCCCAATCAACAGTGTATAAGTATTCCTTTATTTCCAGAACCTTGTCAGCCTCTGTTATTTTTTGACCTTTTAATAATTGCTATTATGACTAGTGGTAAGATGGCATCTCATTGTGGTTTGGATTTGCATTTCTCTAATGATCAGTGATGTTGAGCTTTTTTTTCATATGATTGTTGGCTGCATGTATGTCTTCTTTTGACAAATGTCTGTTTGTATTCTTTGCCCACATTTTAATGGAGTTTTTTTTTTTTTGTAACTTAAAGTTTCTTATAGATGCTGGATATGAGATCTTTGTCAGATGCATAGTTTGTAAAAATGTTCTCCCATTCTTTAGGTTGTCTGTGTACTCTGTTGATAGTTTCTTTTGCTGTGTAGAAGCTCTTGAGTTTAATTAAATCCCATTTGTCAATTTTTGCTTTTGTTGCAATTTCTTTTTGCATCTTCCTCATGAAATCTTTGCCTATGCCTTTGTCCTGAATAATATTGCCTAGTTCGTTTTCCAGAGTTTTTATAGTTTTGGGTTTTACATTTAAGTCTTTAATCCATCTTGAGTTAGTTTTTGTATATAGTATAAGAAAGGGGTCTAGTTTTAATTTTCTGCATATGGCTAGCCTGTTATTCTAGCACCATTTATTAAATAGGGAATTCTTTCCCCATTGCTTGTTTTTGTCAAGTTTATTGAAGATCAGATAATTGTAGGTATGTGGTCTTATTTCTAGGTTCTCTGTTTTGTTCCAGTGGTCCATGTGTCTGGTTTTGTACCAGTACCCTGCTTTTTTGGTTACTGTGGCCCTATAGTGTTGTTTGAAATCAAGTAGCATGATGCCTCCAGCTTTGTTCTTTTTGCTTAGAGTTGCCTCTTTTTTGGTTCAATATGAATTTTAAAATAGTTTTCTCTAGTTCTGTGAAGAATGTCATTGGTAGTTTAATGTGAATAGCACTGAATCTATAAATTGCTTTGGGCACTATGGCCATTTTAATGATATTGATTTTTCCTATCCACGAATGTGGAATGTTTTTCCATTTGTTTGTGTCATCTCTGATTTCTTTGAGCAGTGGTTTTTAGTTCTCATTGTAGAGATCTTTCACCTCCCTCACCTCCCTTCTTAGCAGTATTCCTAGTATTTTATTCTTTTTGTGGCAATTGTGATGAAAGCTCATTTGTGATTTCACTCTCATCTTGACGGTTGTTAGTGTATAGGAATGCTAGTGATTTTTTTTTTTTTTTGTGCATTAATTTTGAATCTCCAGACTTTACTGAAGTTGCTTATTGGCTTAAAAAGCTTTTGGGCTAAAATTATGGGGTTTTCTAGATATAGGATCATTTCATCTACAAATGGAGAGAGTCCAGTTCCTTAAATGCCTTCCTCAAGCTACATTTTACTATCTGTGGGACCAAGAGGAAGTTATCTAAAATCTCTGAGCTCTTGTTTCTTAAATGCCTTCCTCAAAGGATCATTGTGAGTTTTCAATGAAATAACCCACAAAAATTGATTATATATTAGTGTCTGGAAGGTAGTAGGATTACTCAAGTATTAACTCTCATTCTCATTTCCAGGGCTGACATCTATGCAATATGCCGTGAAATGGCAAGCCAGCTGGCATCTATTAAACTAGGCTGCAGATCCACTAATTGATCAGTGCCCATGCCTTTTGGATTGATAAATGTTTTGAAGATTTTGAGTATTATATCTATTAATTGTGTTTCTTATGCAGAACCTGTTCAAAGTTATAGTGCCAGCATTATATATTAACAAATTGGTACCTCGTTTATCAATTTTTCATGTACATAATTAATGTGCATTAGATTTCAGAATCTAATCAAACTCAGAATCTAATCAAAATCAGGGTCTCAAACTTATATAGCTGAGAATTTTTTAGACCCAAGATAACCTCACCATACTATAGGAATCCCGGGGAGATGAGATTCAATATTATCCCGGATCTGCCCTTAACCACCTTAAAACAATCTAAAACACAAGGAGCACCTGGGTGGAGAGCCAAACAGAAATAGCTGATTCACTGTGAGAGCAGCATTCCCATTGTTCTTGGAAGGTCCAGACAGCAATGGAGTTTCACCAGCTCAATAAGGTGAAAAAAAAAAACAGTTAAGAAGTTAATGAGTGTTATGGTTTTCATCATATTTATAAAATTGTATTAGGTTGTTGCAAAAGGAATTGCAGTTTTTACATTAAAAGTAATGGATTACTTTTGCACCAACCTATTAGTAAATTGTTGATTGTGCCTCCTCTTCCTCTCTTTCACCTTCCTCACCCATCCTTGCAAATACTCCTACATTTCAAGGTTCATGTGATATGATTATTTTTGAAGCCTTAGACTCCCAAGGACTTTCAAGTTTACCTCCTGAGATATGTTGATCCAAGTTTAGATCCATTATGGCTTCTGATCTCTAGCAGACAGAAATAGCAGCTTATTGGGGTGAATGAAGAAGTCATAATGACCTCTGCTGCTGCAGCCTAGATGTGTACTCTTCACTATCCCTTGCCTTTCCAATGATCAGTTCTTATGTTTCATGTCTTATGTCATACTGAAGTTAGTCCAACCTCTCCCACAGTGCAGGAGTTTGGTCTGTATTCTTTCTTACAGATGGTTGTGCCCTTTTCATGATAAGCAGCTCAAAACCTTCATAAGTTAATCTGTTTAAGATTGGAAATCTCTTCTCCATATAGATACCAAGTTAGTCTTAAGAGTTTCACTCATGTTTCTACTTCCAAGCTTTAGAAAATATAAGGGGGTACTTCCTCCCTACAAAAACCCTGAGGGACCTTTTTTTCCCAAATAAAGGCTTGCCAATATGAAACAGTTTAAAGCAAAACTTCAAGAGTTGAGGTGTAGTGGGGAGTCAAGGAGCTTTCTTCCAGACCTGCCCCTGACCGCATGGCTGCAGCATGAGGTGCTAAGTATGTGCAAAGCTCTGCAATGAAGAATTGGTCCAAGGCCACTTCTGGTGCTAATATTCTCTAAATTTTAGTGACATCAGTCCTGAGGGAAACAGATGCAAAGAGAGAACATTTAACTTGACGTAATGAGATACTGAACATCTCCCAGAGACATGTCTGTCTTCTTCCCCAGGTTGTGCCTCCCGTCTTCCAGGTTTTAGGCACAATCCCTTTCTAGCTGCTGTGTTTTGATGCCAGTCCTTCCCTACCAGAAACAGCCTTTAGGCTCAGTCTCTGTAAAGAACTGCTAGGTCTTAGCACCTTGGGGTTATTTTCAACGTATCCTTAGTTGCATACATCACAAAATTGATTCTTCTGTGCTTTTTAAGAGAGATAATGAGTAGGAAAACTAAACAACTTGGGTGTTTTTTTTTCCCACAATCCTTGACCTCCTTGAAATGAAATTCCCATCAGCCAGCATGCTGATTTCATGTGCTGAGTGAAATGGAGAGTTTATGTGAAGTAGATGTGAAGCCCTAACCTTGTGAAAAATCTGCTTTGGATTCCCTTCTTGAGCAGGGTGTGCGTGCAGAAACAAATTTTCTGAAACTACAAAGCACAATCTCACTTGGCAGTTCTGAAAGCTGGCACGGTGTGCCTGAAAAGGATTAGCAAAAGCATGACAAATCAGGGCAGAGCTGCAAAAGCCCGATCTCTGCCCTACTCCTGGCACAGCCTCATTCTTAGTTGACTTGGCAAGCTGATGGTAGGAAAGGATGAGTTTCAGCTTGCCTCTAGCCATAGGATTTACCACCTGAATTTACAGTGTTGGAGAAAGAAAATTTTAAGAGACTATGGCAAGAATAAAACCCCACCCTCAAGGTTTGGAGTTTACTAAAGCAGAATGTAAGTGAGCAGCATTCACCCTAATACTGGGTGACTACTTGTATGCCACTCAGTAAGTACAATTGCATAACTATTTATATTATTAAGAATGAGTTAGCAAAAAACAGAGACACTTTCTTCCCTTCTTAACCTTAGGGAAATACCGATTTAATTTTCAGTTACTGAGTGTTTGACAGTTTAATAAGTTTAAAAAACACTTTCACACTGGTGCTTTACAGCAAGCTCTGAAGTGGATATTATTTCCTCCCTTTGTGAAGGTTGGAGCATTTAGTGTCTCACTGTTAGTGCCTTTCCAGTCCCTACTAGAGCAGAGAGCTAGTCCTTCTGATGGCATTGACTCTTTTCACTTCTCTGCTGTCATTATGAGACTGGAGTGAGAACACTTCTGGACAAGGTCCATAACAGAAGGCGGTTACTGGGGGCAAAGGAGCAGGGCCGTGAGAGAATGGTGCTGATAATTCAAAGCTAACATGACCCTATAAGCCTCCCATACTCACAGACTTCCACACTCACAGGTGATGCAGAGTATGGACAGGGTGACTGACTAGCCTCCATTTGACCGGGACTTTCCTGGATTGAGCACTGAAAATCTTGCATCCTGGGAACTCCCTCAAGCCTGTTCAAACCAATGGCTGGTCGACCCATGTGTGGATTATATTTCTCCTCTTTGATTCCATCTAAATTTCTGGTAGCACTTCTGGGTTCAAAAGACTTAGTCCTCAAACTCCTAGGAAATTCTGGCAGCTTCCAGGACCTCACTGTCAATTGCTGCAAGACAGTTTACTGAGCCAGGACTCCAGGACATTTGGTCTCAAGTGGTTACATATTTAAATATTCAAGCAACCAATCCATAATAATCATCATAATCCTAGCAGCCAACTGGAGTCAAGTTAATAGTAATGACATCTGCTACTGATTATAAACCAGGCAGTATACTTCAGTGCTTTCTGACCCTCACCACCAATCCTTAGGACTCCCATACAATGTGGCTATCATTAGTCTCTTTTAATGAATATGGAAGCCGAAGTCATACATATTTAAAGCAAGACTCCAGGCCCTGAACCGAGTGAATCTAACTCCAAAGCCCATATTCCTGTAGTATACTTTTAAAAGTTCCTCTGAGTTCCCCTGTATCCAGACCTGAGGAAATGACCGTTGCATGGGTACTTTGAGGTAATCATTAAAGGCTTTTGCAAACTTTAGGAGTGGGAGCAGGCTCACAGTAATTAGGAGATTGAGTACCCTGAGAGTTCTGGCCCAGAATTTCATAGAAACATGGTGTTTAGAAGAAAGAGTCATCTGGTAAATTCTCTAAACCTAAAATTAAGACTTAGTGGCTATATATCCAACCTGATCAGTTTTTTTTATTACCTTCCAAGATTCAGCTTTTGGCATTATATCATCCAATCAAGTCTCATGGAGACTGGATTAGGACCATTAAAACTTACTCAGATACTAAGCCTCACTTGATACTTTTCATACAAAAAATTTTAAAACTAATATGCTACAAATTTTGTCAAGCCCTTAAGAGGTAGTTTATCAAATCAGTGTTTTTGCATTTGTGCTGGCACCACCCATGTTGGAACTCATTTGCTTTTGTCTATAAGTAAACAATTTCCTGTTTGAAAGTATCAATACCTGTTCTTGCCCACACCTGTTTAAGTTTGTCTGATATTGTCTGCAAACATACTGGAGTTCTTCAGCATTTACTGATAAAACAACAGTGCTTACTCACAAGCCAAATCAACCAGCAATGCTTTTTCCTGGTGGGTTTAATTTGGCTAATGAGTTACAGTAGCAAATTCTAATTACAAATTCTGAATTTGACGTAATATCCAATTTTTAATTGGATGTACATTTATTATATTATATTGAGAGAGTGATTTATGAAAAAAATTATACTCAGTTTTGAAAAGAAATCTTCGCTTGAATCTAAAAAATAAACTCTTAAGTTTCATCACTGGGTTGGTAAGAGTTCAGGTTCTGGAGTTCATAGCCTCAACAGCTTTGTCTGAAGACTTAGAAAACCTGCTTCACTGGGTCACTTCACAGAAGAAAATCTCTTTTGTGTAAAGTTTTCTTTGAGATGATGGTGTACCAGTATGCTGACCAACTACAGTAAAAAATAACATGTATACTTGGGCATTCTCCTATCAAAATGGTAGATCCAGAAGCTTCTGGTGCCATTGCAACTTATATGAAGAAATAGTGCTCTGTAATGATTAAACAGCCACTCACGAAGACCTAGGTACTTGCCCAGGTAAATCAAAACCCTCTGGCATTTGAGAGCCAGTATTCAGGCTGGATTTCAATTTCTCTTGAGCCCCTGAACTATGTTATGTTGGTGCCATAAACAAACTGTACAACTATATAAGACAACTCTGTGATTAATATTAATTGAGGTCAGATGATAATTTCTCTATGTGCAGATACAGGAAGTTGTATTTAACTTTCTATACCTAAAATGCTGAGAAACCGTAGTCGTCCATAGTCATATTTTATATCATCTCACTTCTCTTGCCCAAACTTGACCTGCTGTTGCAATTATTTTACCTTTTCTTGGCCCTATTTTCATTTATATTTAATTCCAGAAACCACATCAAGTCTTTGTAGAATGAAGTAGAGTATAAAGAAGTAGAAGTGTACACATTCATCTTTAAAATAGCCATGCCTAGGTAAAGCAGCTTGCATTTAAACACACAATAGATTTTTCATGATTGTGTTGAACAGAAGTAACCTAACCTGTTTTTATAGCCTTCAAAATAAGGGGGATAGGAATGCTTTCAGCCCTTTTCAATAGCTTTGCTTATCCTGTTTTTTGTTAGATCCCTCCTCTTGGTTTGATCATAGTAGTCACTGTATTTCTTTTTGTAAGTTGGTCTGCAAAGGATAGGGCTTGCAGACCATTGGAAAGTTTGATGCCTATGAGTCATATTGCTGAAGGCGGAACTTTTGAGCCAGATTATTTATGTAAGGGCACAAGATGCTGTTATTTACAACAGAGTGAACTGAGCCTCAGTCAGAAAAAGTCTGTTTGCAGAAATACATATCCAAGACAAAGACAGGATGGGCACTGCTGGAAAAGTAAGTGGAACATTTCTGTCCTCTCCTCATCATGACTTAAAGATGTGAGGCTAATTCTTAGACCTTTGAATCCATTCAATTGTTCATTTTAACTTGAACAATTTTGCATTTAGTCTGCTTAAGGTTTTGAAAAAATAAAGATGACATGTGAAGTCAGGGTAATGTGACAAGTCAGGAGACTATATCATGTTAGAATTTGTTTTGAATTTGAAATAAATTTTTCTAGAATTGAATAGACCTGGAATGAAACCATCCTAATATGGGTCAGAAACCCAGCAAAACTAAATTACTTGGGGAGTTAATTTTGCACTTCAGAAGCTAGCAACTCTATCCACGGAAATTAATGAACTTTAGAAATGGAAGGAATCTTAAAAATTTGCAACTTCAACCACCCAACAGATGCTTCAGGTCTGGTTACACCATTTCTAGAGAGTTGATATTCATCTACTTTAAGAACATTTCTAATGATGGAAAAAGTAGCCTCAAGGCAACACTTTCCAATTATAATCAACAATACAGTGTATAATATATAAAGAGTATAAAAGCTATATGATTTTGATATATGGCCATGCAATAGTGTGGTTCGCATAAGGATTATATATTTCCCAAGTTGCTGTAGTGTTCTAGTGTAGCTCATGAAAGGAGTTTTCCTTTACGTTAAGATGGATTTTGTCTCTTTATAATAAATGTTTTCTTTTTCATTAAAAAAGTAAAAGATAATTGTATTCATTTCCTAGGGCTGCCATAACAAAGTATCACAGACTGGGTGGCTTCAACAGAAGAAATTTGTTTTCTGGTACATCTGAATGCTAGTGTTCTGAGATAACGATGCCATTAGGGTTGGTTTCTTCTGAGGCCTGTGTCCTTGACTTGTGGATGACCCTCTTCTCCCTGTTTTCACTTAATCTTCCCCTTTTGTTTGTATCTGATCTCCCCTTCTAATAAAGTTACCAGCCATATTGGATTAAGTCCTACCCTGATGACCTCATTTTAAATTAATTACCTCTTGAAAGACTCCATCTCCAAATACAGTCACCTTCTGAGGTACTGAGGGTTAGGATTTCAACATACAAGAGGGAGACACAATTCATCCCATACCAATGATTATTCTAGCAAATTTGGAAGGTCAGAAAATACAAGGGGAAAAAAAAAAATCATAACATCAGATGCCCAAACTACCATTTTTTGTGTGTGTTTCCTTCTATTTTTCCATCCTTAGTTTATGTAGCTGTACTCATACGATAGGCAAATATTTTATTTCATTTTTTCAATTTATTATAATTTATAAACATTTTTAAATGTCTAATTTCTACACTTAACCACAATTTATTTCATCATTCCTTTATTATTGTTTACATATTTGCCTTTATAAATAGTGCTGTGGTGACATCTTATATATAGATTTTTCTAAAGTTAGCATTTCCTCGAGGTGGACTTTAAAAATGGAATTACAGAGTAAATGTGTCACAACATCCTTTGGTACCTTGATGTACCCTGCAAATTACTTTCTAAAGGGTTGACATAGGTGAGATAGGCCATTTTATCACTTCCCTGACAATACTGTGTGTTCTCATTAAGTAAACAGTCATTATCAGAGCATGGTGGCTTGTGCCTGTGGTCCCAGCTACTGGGAAAGCTGAGATGGGAAGATCACTTGAGCCCAGGAGCTAGAGTACAATCTAGGCAACAGAGTGAGATATTGTCTTTAAAAAAGTAATTTTTAAAAATTCATTATAGTCTTGATAGGCAAAGACCTTTTTATGAGTGAGAAGAACCATGTCACAATCTGTTCATTAATATGTTGCGGTTTTTCCATAGGCCCTTGGCATGTCGTGTATCTCCCAGGATGTTAGTGTGGTATGTGGAAGTGGGAAGGAGTGTTAGGAGTGAAGTTAACACTTCCCTGTACATTTCAGTGACCATTGTATCTATCAAATGTGGTAACTTTTATTGCTTTTGCTTTAATATTTTCCCTCAGGAATGCCTACTTGTCAATGTGGAAAATTTACTGTTTCTCAACATGCAAAATTTTAATTCTTAGAAGCTGTTTCCTTTATGACTTTTCTAAACTTTTATTTTAGGTTAAGGGGTACATGAGCAGGTTTGCTACATAGGTAAATTGTGTGTCATGGGGTTTGGTGTACAAATTATTTTGTCACCCAGATAATAAGCTTGGTACCTAATAGGTGGCTGTTCAGTCCTTACTCTCCCTCCACCCTCCACCCTCAAATGGGCCCTGATGTCCATTGTTTTTTTCTTTGCGTCCATAGGCACTCAATATTTAGCTTCCACTTGTAAGTGAGAACATGTAGTATTTATTTTTCTGTTTCTGCATTAGTTTGCTTAGGATAATGGCCTCCAGTTCTGTCCATGACCCTACAAAGGACATGATCTCATTCTTTTTTATGGCTGCATAGTATTCCATGGTATATATGTACCACATTTTCGTGATCCAGTCTAGCATTGATGGGCACTTAGGTTGATTCCATGTCTTTGCTATTGTGAATAGTGCTTCAGTGAACTTACTCCTGCATGTGTCTTTATGGTAGGACGATTTATATTCCTTTGGGTATATACCGAATAATAGGATTGCTGGGTCAAATGTTAATTCTGTTTTAAGTTGTTCGAGAAATGGCCAGAATGCTTTCCACAATGGCTGAACTAATTAACCTTCCCACCAGCAGTGCATAAGTATTCCCTTTTCACCCTGACCTCATCAGTTTATTTTTTGACTTTTTGACAATAGTCATTCTGACTGGCATGAGATGGTATCTTATTGTGGTTTTGGTTTGCACTTCTCTAATGATTAGTGATGTTGAACTTTTTTTCATATGTATGCTTTGTTTTGAAAAATATCTGTTCGTATCCTTTGCCCACTTTTTCTATGGGGTTGTCTTTTGCTTGTTAATTTGTTTAAGTCACTTATAGATGCTGGATAATAGACCTTCGTTAGATACATAGTTTTCAAATATTTTTTCCCATTCTGTAGGTTGTCTGTGTACTTTGTTGATAGTTTCTTTTGCTGTGCAGAAACTCTTTAGTTGTATTAGATCTCATTTGTCAATTTTCGTTTTTGTTGCAATTGCTTTTGGTGTCTTTATCATGAAGTCTTTACCTGGTCCTGTGTTCAGAATGGCATTCCCTAGGTTATCTTCCAGGGTTTTTATAGTTTGGGGTTTTAGATTTAAGTTACATCTTAAGTTAATTTTTATATATGATATAAGGAAGGGGTCTAGGTTCAGTCTTCTGCATATGGCTAGCCAGTTATCCCAGCCCTGTTTATTTAATAGGATATCCTTTCCCCATTGTTTGTCCTTTGTTATTTTTTCTATCACTCTTAAGCATAAAAGTGACTCCATGCTTAGTACTATTGATATTTACATCTTCACTGATAAAATAGTTTGACTTTAAAAATAAATCTTAACAATGAATCCACCTTGAATTTGTTTGGGAATGTGGTGCAAGATTTCTAACTTCAACATTAAGCCATATTACACTGTAACCCATAACACTTTCCTTAGTAAGGCAGCGAGTGAATATGAAATTGAGCTACTGTTAGTTTTTAGCCACCCATTTACCAGTGTATCATTTTTCACTGGTAAATGGGTAGCTGAAAGCCACTGTTTGATAAATGGCCAAATGGTAAAAGGCTTTTTGTAAAAATTAATCTTTTTACAAAATAGCCATTTAGGAATCTATAGGAGCTCTCTAGGACTGTTGTGTTTGTTGCCAAGATGAGAGTAACTTATTTGGCATCTGAACAATTAATTAAAATATTTTATAGGGGTCCTAGACAGATTTGAAGGTAGGAAAGTGGAAACAGTTTCTTTCTGTGTCTCTGTCTCTGTCTCTGTCTCTCTCTCTTTCTCTGTGAGAATTCAATAATCTTACCAAAACTATTTAATTGAATAACTATAGCAAAACCAGTTGAACAACTGGACATCAGTCACTGGTATCACCACACCAAGTTTCCACTACTATAAGATCACATGCTTCAACTTGCCTGTCAAGCCCTCCCAGGTGCAAAAATCTGGACTAGATGCAAAAGGGATGCAGGGATGCAGACACAAATTCAGTCATCCAGGAACTCACAGTCATAATCTATATGCTTCATGATCTTCATGGTTTCCTTCATCCTTACCATGCTAATAGTCTAATTTCTTCACTATTGCTACATGATTATATACAGCTATTAAACACTGGTTTAAATTCTTGCAGACAAGTCAGCTGCATTTTCTGTTTTATAAATTTGTCTCCTGTGAATAAGTGATAAACAGAGGACAATTTTATTAATCTATTACATTTGAAATTGTAAGATAATAACCTAGTTTATTGGAATATTATGTGAACAACAAACAAAAATCAATAGGTTGGGAAAAGTACCTTAGATTTAGTCCAGCTCTGCATCTCATCTGCTAGGTGACCATGGATCCATCATTTAGTCGTTCTGGGATGCATTTCTCACACCTTAAACAAAGGCACACACAAGATGATTTCTAAGGCTTACAATTCTAGTGTTTGATGAAAATCATTCTGAAAAACTTAGAATATTGTATATGCTCTTCTGTTCGTATTTATACTATTCAGGGAGTCTGTATTTAAAGACATAATTCAGACCCATTATAACGCTTGCCAATTTCTTAGGTTATTAAATGCAAGGCAGCTGTGCTTTGGGATCAGAAGAAACCCTTCTCCATTGAGGAAATAGAAGTTGCTCCACCGAAGACTAAAGAAGTTCGCATTAAGGTAAGCATGAGCCCTGGAGAACTTACACCAAAAACATTATCAAACTTATATTGAATATAGCGCTGGTTGGGTTGGATTCTTAAATAAGGAGATGCTTCCCAAGTTTGGAGTATTAATTCCCTTACTTGCTCTTATATATTGTTAAGGATCTGGTCATTCTGGATGTAAAATTAATGAGTTCATTATCCTTTAAAAAAACAACAGTGCTAACATGCTTTATTAAACTTTTGATTTGTTGAATTCTTATCCATATAGTGTCTAATTAAAAAATGATTAATAATCATAACTAAAGACTTCTTTTAAAATCTGGGAGTCAGGTTGTTTTGAGATTACTTTTCACGAAGAGTGAAGAACTGACCTGTGTCTGGAGAAATGACAACTTCCTGAAGTATTTTTCTCCCTTTCTTTGGACAGTGTTTAACCTTGGCTTTGGACACCAGTTGTTGAGTAGGCATTGCTGCCAATCTTTCTTTGACTCTCTTACTGTTACCTGAGCACTACAGGAGCAGTAAGATTTTGCTCCTTACTTCCTTCTTGCATGCTATTTCCTCTATTCTTGGTTAAGAGAGTCCAGGAAGGGCCTAGCTATAAAAATCTACTTTGGGGCCATCACGTGGTAACATCTGCATTCTGGTTCCCTCACAAGAGCACCAATTTACTATAGAAAGGCACCAAGATTCAACCTAGGGTTTGCAGGAGCAGTATCATAAGTTCTTTCAGAGAGGGATCTTGCCTTATGGTTGATTTTTGACTCAGAATCTTCTAAGAGTGAACGTTGTTATTTTAGGCAATAATATTGAATAAACAATTATAATTTCTTCAAGTAGTTAAATATTCTCCCAATAGTGAAATGATCAGTCTGTCAATTGGTGCAGTGTTTTTGTCTTTGAACACAGATTTTGGCCACAGGAATCTGTCGCACAGATGACCATGTGATAAAAGGAACAATGGTGTCTAAGTTTCCAGTGATTGTGGGACATGAGGCAACTGGGATTGTAGAGAGCATTGGAGAAGGAGTGACTACAGTGAAACCAGGTATATGCAGTTGTCAAGCCACAAGTTTGAAATAACTGGGCTTTGATGAGCCTATCAAAAAAAATAGCACACACGAGGAATTATTAGAGGGATCTTTAGCACAATTCAGGGAAATAAGAATACAATAATGGATTTTACAGAGTAATGTTTAATTTGGCAAAATCACAACCTTTAGAAGGCAAACCTTATGCTGTTTATAAACACGGACTACCTTTTTGAAAGTCTTACTTGAATACTTACCTGGCAGGGGAGACACCATGATCACGAAGGTGGTTTTCCCAGAGCGAGGCTTATCCATTGCACTCCGGATGTGCTGACCCCTGCGATTTCCCCAAATGTGGGAAACTCGACTGCATAATTTGTGGTAGTGGGGGACTGCATTCGCGCTTTCCCCTAAAAAAAAAATAAATAAATAAAAGTCTTACTTGAAGTATGGGCTTAATTCATATGTATTTCATATTTTAACATTAATGAACAGCATCTTATATCATGATGTTTTTTTCTGTAGGTGACAAAGTCATCCCTCTCTTTCTGCCACAGTGTAGAGAATGCAATGCTTGCCGCAACCCAGATGGCAACCTTTGCATTAGGAGCGAGTAGGTTTCAGTCACTTTTACTTTGATGTTATTTAAATCGTTCCTGTGCTAATTTTTGAATTGAATTAATTAATACATGTATTTAATGTCTCAAATAGCATTACTGGTCGTGGAGTACTGGCTGATGGCACCACCAGATTTACATGTAAGGGCAAACCAGTCTATCACTTCATGAATACCAGTACATTTACTGAGTACACAGTGGTAGATGAATCTTCAGTGGCTAAGATTGATGACACAGCTCCACCTGAGAAAGTCTGTTTAATTGGCTGTGGGTTTTCCACTGGATATGGGGCTGCTGTTAAAACCGGCAAGGTAAGAAACAGGGGAGGCTACTTTCTTTCTTTCTTCTTTCCTTTTCTTAAATGATTTCCTTGGAATCTTGAAGAGTTTTGGGAAAAAAAAAGTTTTAAAAATATATTGCGTATTCAGGCTACCAAGCAACTCAATGCCAAATCAACTGAAAGAAAAATAAAAATTCAGATAAGAAATATTGTTTCTTAAAAAGTGGAAATAAAATTTCTAGGTTTAATTTTTGTTTCTTCCACATCTCCTTTAGGTTCAAATTTCTAAATTTATATTTGTATCTAAATTTATTTACAAATGACTCAGAGTTATGATTTTTAAAAATTTCTCCTATTTAAAGATGGAATTCATGTGCAGACGTGTAGGTTTGTTACCCAGGTATATGTGTGCCATGGTGGTTTGCTGCACCTATTGACCCATCCTCTAAGTTCCTTCCCATCACCTTACTACACCCCAACAAGCCCTTGTGTGTGTTGTTCACCTCTCTGTGTCCATGTGTTCTCATTGTTCAACTCCCATTTATAAGTGAGAGCATGTGGTGTTTTGTTTTCTGTTCCTGTGTTAGTTTGCTGAGGATGATGGCTTCCAGCTTCATTAATGTCCCTACAAAGGTCATGATCTCATTCCTTTTTATGGCTGCATAGTATTCCATGGTGTATATGTACTATATTTTCTTCACCTAGTATATCATTGATGGGCATTTGGGTAGGTTCCATATCTTTTCTATTGGAAATAGTGCTGCAATAAATATACATGTGCATGTGTCTTCACAGTAGAATGATTTATATTTCTTTGAGTACATACCTAGTAATGGGATTGCTGAGTCAAATGGTATTTCTGGTTCTAGACCCTTGAGAAATCGCCATACTCTCTCTATGATGGTTGAACTAATTTACATTCCCACCAATAGTGTAAAAGTGCTCCTATTTCTCCACAACCTCTCCAGCATCTGTTGTTTCCTGGCTTTTTAATAATTTCTGTTCTGATTGGTATGAGATGGTATCTCATGGTGGTTTTCATTTGCATTTATCTAACGATCAGTGATGTTGAGCTTTTTCCATATTTTTATTGGCATGTAAGTGTCTTCTTTTGAGAAGTGTCTGTTCATACCCTTTGCCTACTTTTGGATAGGGTTATTCATTTTTTCTTATAAATGTGTTTAAGTTCCTTGTAAATTCTGGGTATTAGATCTTTGTCATATTGGTAGATTGAAAAAATTTTCTTCCATTCTGTAGGTTGCCTGTTCACTCTGATGATAGTTTCTTTTGCTGTGCAGATGCTCTTTAGTTTAGTTAGATTACATTTGTCAATTATGGCTTTTGTTGCAATTGCTTTTGGCATTTTTGTCATGAAGCCTTTGCCCATGCCTATTTTCTGAATGAAATTGCCTAGATTTTCTTCTAGGGTTTTTATGGTTTTGATTTTTACATTCAAGTGTTTACTCCATCTTGAATTAATTTTTGTATAAGGTGTAAGGAAGGGGTCCAGTTTCAGTTTTCTGCATACAGCTAGCCAGTTTTCCCAGCACCATTTATTAAATAGAGAATCCTTTCCCCATTGCTTGTTTTTGTCAGGTTTGTTGAAGATCAAATGGTTGTAGATGTGTGGTGTTACTTCTGAGGCCTCTGTTCTGTTCCATTGGTCTATATATCTATTTTGGTACCATTAGCATGCTGTTGTGGTTACTATAGCTTTGTAGTATAGTTTGAAGTCAGGTAGCATGATTGCTCTAGGTTTGTTCATTTTGCTTAGGATTGTCTTTGCTATACCGGCTCTTTTTCACTTCCATTTGAAATTTTTGGTTCCATATGAAATTTAAAGTAGATTTTCTAATTCTGTGAAGAAAGTCAATGGTAGCTTGATGGGGATAGCATTGAATCTATAAATTACTTTGGGCAGTATGCCCATTTTCATGATATTGATTCTTCTTATCCATGAGCATGGAATGTTTTTATTTCCTTAAACAGTGGTTAGTAGTTCTCCTTGAAGAGGTCTTTCACATCGCCAGTAGGTTGTATTTTTAGGTATTTCATTCTCTTTGTAGCAGTTGTGAATGGGAGTTCACTCATGATTTGTGTTTTTAACTGGAGGCCCTTTTCAGATCTCACTTTCTGAGCCTAACACCTAACATGTTCACAGGTCAAACCTGGTTCCACTTGTGTCGTCTTTGGCCTGGGAGGAGTTGGCCTGTCAGTCATTATGGGCTGTAAGTCAGCTGGTGCATCTAGGATCATTGGGATTGACCTCAACAAAGACAAATTTGAGAAGGCCATGGCTGTGGGAGCTACTGAGTGTATCAGCCCCAAGGACTCTACCAAGCCCATCAGTGAGGTGCTATCAGAAATGACAGACAACAATGTGGGGTACACCTTTGAAGTTATTGGGCGTCTTGACACCATGGTAAGAGCCAAAATAAGAAGCCACAAAATACCCAAGTTATTAGATATGCATAAAGTAAATTTAATTTTCTATAGTTTTATTAATAGTCAATGATCGAAATAGCTTTGTGATTGTCGGTTTTACTCAGGCAAAACTAATAATCTTATAGCAATTTTGCCTAAAAAGTCAAACACTTAAGAGCAGGTTCACCTGTCTAAAGTTAAAGACCATATCATACCACTCTCAGGTGACTAGAGGGCAAGATAATCAACCCTTCTAGATAATTGTTTTAAGTATGATCTTTCTTGTATATGTAGACTTCCTGGCAAAAGTGATTCTATCTCTTCAATGTTAGCGAAGTAAGCATCAGAAGGTGACTGAGGAGAAGTGAGGAAGCGACGCAAGGGAAAAAGCGTTATTCCAAATCTTCCCCAAATCTGTAATCCATACACCTTGTCACTCTTTACACTTGAGCTTTGTTTTCCCTCATCTGAATTCCCTTAGAATACGATCCTTCAACTTTCTTTTTTCTTCTTCTTTTTTAATACAAAGTTTCACTTTTGTTACCCAGGCTGGAGTACAATGGTGATCTTGGCTCACTGCAACCTCTACCTCCTGGGTTCAAGTGATTCTCCTGCCTCAGCTTCCCAAGTAGTTGGGATTGCAGACACCCACCACTTCACAGTGGCTCACGCCTGTAATCCTAGCACTTTAATGGGCCAACGCAGGTGGATTGCCTGAGGTCAGGAATTCAACACCAGCCTGGCCAACATCGTGAAACCCCGTCTCTACTAAAAAAAAATACAGAACCTTCAACTTTCTAACCATGCCTCCTGTATGGCAGTCTGCAGCACCAGACTTTCAGTTAGATATGTAAAATGGATCCAGGGTTCCTGGAACTAGAAAGCTCCATCCTGGTGTAGCATAAGGAGATTTGGAAAAATGGAATAAAGCCATTTTTGCTCAAGATTGAGTAGCAAATTAAATTCACCTTAATGCTTTTGGTAATTTAGGAATAAATGTCCTTAATTTATCATTGTAGTCATACTCCTTTCCTAGTGAATCACTTAGATTTATTTCCTATCAACAAATAGCATTCTAGGTTGTAAGTATGAAGCCATACATGGTATTGGATATATTATTACAGTGATTTCCAGGTGCTACTTAATGAAGCCTGGTCTCTAAAAATGATGCTATCATCTGTTGCTAAAATCTAGCATGTATTAAATTATCAATTAATAACTGAATGGGCCAATGACCAGAAAATGTGAGTCAGTCTCAGAAATGTTCCCAAGAAAAGGGACTCATTTTTCCCACATTTTAGTATTTTATTTACTTTTCAGACTAAACATAAAAAGAAAACTATGCTAAATTATTTGGCATAGTTAATTCAACTTAGTTTAGTTCAAATGGCTTTCTAAGGCTTATCTGAAATGGTGAAATTGGTATGAGAATATCACAAGAATTTCCCCTGTGTTTTAGTCCATGGTACACCGAAATTGCCACAAACACTGACCACATTGATTGCTGTTTGCTGCCTTAAAGGGCAAATGTGTATGGAAATTTAATTAACGACTAATGTTGCACTGAAAAATTTTTAAAGCAAGTAAAAAACAGAAGATGGCCTAATTTAATTTCATTACTTTGCCAAAGTGCATACGTCTTTTCGGAGCTAGCGTTACACTGTAAGAGACATAGGAAGCAAACAATCTCCTCCATTTTAAACTCAGATTGATGCCCTGGCATCCTGCCATATGAATTATGGAACCAGCGTGGTAGTAGGAGCTCCTCCATCAGCCAAGATGCTCACCTATGACCCGATGCTGCTCATCACTGGACGTACATGGAAGGGATGTGTCTTTGGAGGTAAGGAAAGCAAAGCCCCTGAATCGGGAGTGATGGCTTTCACTCTGTTGCTTGGCAAGTGGGAGAAGCCTATTTCCTCAGGCCTTTCAAGAAAAAGTATGAAGTGATCTAAAATGGAACTGTGACGGTAATAACACAAAAGAAAATTCTCTACTCCTCACCTTGATGTAGGACTAATATTCATGGACACATTTGTAATATTAGCCTCTGCAATGCAAGTTCCCCAAAGACCTGAATGAGAGACACTGGTAGTGTTTCTATAGGGATGATTTATGTAACAGGAAGTTCTGATTTAATCCACCATTATTAATATATATGAATGTGTATTAAAATAGAATTTATTCTATTCATATTAGCACCAAAAAAAATCCTGGACCCAAGCCAAAAACAAAAACAACAAAAGGATTGTCACGTTTTATGGGAACAGTTCAGATTCACACTGGAAAGACTTAGATTATCACTCAACAATTAATATTATTTTAGTAAAGATGGAGCCAGGGTCACCCTGCTCAAGGCAGGTAACACAGTGAGTCCTTTTATTTCCCTCCTCCACAGTCTCATTTTCTAGTGCTTTCAAATAGTGTTGTACTGGGTGAAAGCACTTCCAATATTAGAGTTTACCTTATACAATATAAGAGAATAATAAGTGTTCAAGTACTTGTTAAGAGTACAAAAAAGAGAAAATGATTGTTTTTGACTTAGATACACAATGTAGTGAAAGATACGAAAACAAAATAAAAGAAACAATATACAAATAAGTGTAGGTATAGGTATTATAAAACAAATTATAAGAGGAGATTTTTTAAGCATTTATTCTATGTTAAAAATTTTACACTAATGTGTTAGTTTATTTTATTTCTCAGTAACTCTCTGAGGAAGCTACTTAACGAATAATAAAATTGAGACTTGGAACTATTAAGTTTTTTGCCCCTGGAGGTCTAAATGAGAACTGAGATTTAAAGCTGGTCCGTGGGAGAACAAACTTTGCCCTCTTTCTACAACATTACTTGGGGCATAAAAAGATGCTGGTTGTTATGGATGAGGATTCTAGAGAAGGTTTCTTATGGAAAATAAAACTTGAATTGAGGAATAAAACAATAAGAGATATAAGTGGAACCTCTTTGCTTTGACTATTTATGTGAAGTGGGAAGATGATAGATTATTCAGGAATATTAGAAGTAAAAATCAATTATTCAGCAAATATTTTTTGAGTGTATACTGAGTACAGGTACCATTGTGTTTACAGTGTACCATTCCAGGAGCTAGGAATGGAGAAGAGACAAAACATATCAAGTCCCTGATCTCAGGAGGTGTGAGAATCCTCTCATTTTGGTCTAGAAAGATTGACAATAAAGAAATGAATGCAGAGTACACCATATGGTTACAAGTGCAAAGGATACCAATAGAGGATGAGCAATAGGCAGTGCCAGAGGACCAGGGTGGAGGTGGAAGCAAATGCTATTTTATAAAGTTCAGGAAAGGCCTCCTTGATAAGGTAACATTTGAGCAAAAATATCAATGAAATAAGACATTCAAAATTCTTGAGAAAGAATATTCCAGGAAGGGGACATAGTAAACACAAAAGGGTACTGGCAAGAACTGTAAGAACAGGGAGAAGGTCACTATGGATACAATGGAGTGAGGACAGAGGACAGTCACAGCTGGGGCCAGAGGACCAGATCTCACATGGCCTTTAGGCCACTGCAAGGTTTTAGGAGTTTATTCTGAGAGAGAAATAAAACCACAGAGGTTTCTGAGGGAGGTGTCACCTGTTCTGAGTTCTATTTTAACACTGTCTTTCTGGCTGCTCTATGGGGAATATTCTATATGGGGGCAAAGGGCACAAGCGGGGAGACCATGGACGAAGTTATTATAATGCAGGAAGGAAAGGATGCTGGCTTAGAGTGATGGGGCTGGTGAGAAGCAGTCAGATCTTGAATATATTTTGAAGATAGAGCCAACAGGATTTGCTGAAATAGTTAATTGTATGACAAAAAGTGTAGAATCCAAGATTTGGGGGCCTAGGCAACAGGAATGATGTCATTATCATCATTTATTGAGAAGGAAGACTATGGAAGGAATAGATTGGGGCTAGGGTGGAAGCTGTAGAAACTAGGAGTGGTTTGGGGTAGGTTACACTTGTATACCTGGGAGATATCTGAATAAAAATATCTGTAAAACATAAGCAGTTGGATATAAGTCTGTAGTACAGGTAGAGGTTTAGGATGGATATAGAAACCTAAGTGTTTTAAGCAGAGTATATTGAAAGCCACAAGACCAGAAGAGATCACTCTAGAAGTAAATGCAAATAAAGAAAAGAAACGAACCAAGGACCAAGCCCCAGGAATCCTCAGAGTTAGAGGTCTGGGAGATGTTGAGAACCCAGCAAAGATGTATGGAAGAAGTAACTAGTGAGGAAGGTAATTAACAACGATAACAATGATGATGTAGTATCTAAAAGCTCAAGGAACAGAGTGTTTGAGAAAAGGGGAGCCACCAACGCTATCAGTTCCACCTACTGTTCATGTAAGAGCGGGAGTAAGAATTGACCCTTGTCTGGGTCAAAATGGAGCTCAAAGATGACCTTAATGAGAACTGTTATAGGACAGTGTTGGGGGCAAAAGCATAATCAGAATGGGATCAGAGAGGAAGAGAAGAAAGGAACAGGATCCAGAAACAGTGAACTGGAAACAATTCTTTCTATACAGTAAAGAAGTTTTTCTGTAATAGGAGCAAGGTGACCAGAATGCAATGTGGGTATCAAGAGTTTTTTTAACTTTTGTTTTTTTAAATTTAATTTTTATTTTTTATTTTACTTAAATTCTGGAATACATGTGCAGAACATGCAGGTTTGTTACATTGGTATATGTATGCCATGGTGGTTTGCTGCACCTATAACCTGTCATCTAGGTTTTAAGCCCCGCATGCATTAGGTATTTGTCCTAATGCTCTCCCTCCCCTTGCCCCCCACCACCTGACAGGCCCCAGTGTGGGATATTCCCCTCCCGTGTCCGTGTGTTCTCATTGTTCAAATCCCACTTATGAGTAAGAAACATGTGGTGTTTGGTTTTCTGTTCTTGTGTTAGTTTGCTGAGAATGATGGTTTCCAGCTCATCCATGTCCTTGCAAAGAACATGAACTCATTCTTTTTTATGGCTCTAAAACCTTTGTTTCTTATGATGGGACAAATACAGCTTATTTGTATGCTGCTGGGATGATCTAACACAGGGAAGGTGATAGTGTAGGAAAGAGAAGGAATAAATATAAGGGAATAAAAGGTAAAGATTATTTAGTAATGTCTAAGGAGAAAATGTGTGCTTATTTACAGGTTTGAAAAGCAGAGATGATGTCCCCAAATTAGTGACTGAGTTCCTGGCAAAGAAATTTGACCTGGACCAGTTGATAACTCATGTTTTACCATTTAAACAAATCAATGAAGGATTTGAGCTGCTCAATTCAGGGCAAAGGTAACTGTTTCTTATGATGATCTTGTCTCTTCTCCACAAGCTACTTTTAAAATTATTACTTACAAATGTGCCTGTTTTCTTCATATTTTATTTCCAATTATTTAACCTAGCCAGATTGATACAGGTGATGACTTCTCTTTCACACTGCTTTAAAAAACTGCCCAAGACTGGGTAATTTATAAGAAAGGGATTCAATTGACTCACAGTTCAGCATGGCTGGGAGGCTTCAGAAAACTTACAATCATGGCAGAAGGCAAAGGGAAGCAAGGCACCTTCTTCACAGCCTGCAGGAAGAAGTGTCAAGCAAAGGGAGAAGAGCCCCTTACAAAACCATCAGATCTTGTGAGAACTCACTCAACTATCATGAGACTACAATGAGGGAAACTGCCTCCATGATTCAATTACCTCCACCTGGTCTCTTCCTTAACATGTAGGGATTATAGGAATTACAATTCAAGATGAGATTTGAGGAGGCGAGGGGCACAAAGCCTAACCATATCACCAATTCAGTATGTCATTGTCCTTTGTTAACCAATTTTTAAAAAGCTTTTGGACTTTGTTTACCTAGTTGACTTCATTATGGCTATTTTTATTTTATCATAATGCTGCTAGTTATTGCAAGTAGGCCACAAAATTTCCTTATTTTACAGTTTTCAAAGTGCTTCCTCAAGTGAACATTTTTCAGATCCCCATAGGCCAGGTATTCTTTTTACCGTTTTTAGATGAAGACTAAGGTTATGAGATGCAAATAAATAACTTGTCAATCCTGCTGGGGTAGTGCCAGGATACAAACTAATTGCAAAACTTGAGCTCTTTTGACCACATAACAAACTTCTCTGACAGAGCTTGGCAAGCTCTGGGTAAACACAGGTGTTGTGATTACTACTCTTGTTGCCTCTAAGGATTGGGCAAGGATAGACATCGTGTGGATTCATGCACATTTTATCTACAACATCTAACGCATGGAGGTCTCAAACAGCAATCAAAAAGCCTGTCTGCAAGATGAAATGAATTTCACTCACTGGGTCTGTAAATAATTATTGAGCTTCCACTATGTGCCAAAGATATGGATTTCATTAGTAAAAGGAACTAAACATTGAGATCCAAACTTTTACTATTTTTTTTTTTACCTGAGAGCTTTTTCAATGTTGTGTCTTGTCTCCACATCTGGTCTAGCCTAAAGGGTCACTGTATTATGAACATACTTTTTTTAAGGAAGTAAACAATGGGATTGTGTAAGAAAAACTGTCAGAACCACTCAATACTCCTTTACTTAGATAAGCAAAACTAACAGCTTAGTATGGCCTGTTTGGAAAATAATTACTATATTATATGTTTTCCAAAGAAACATAAATTCTGCTTTCAAGAATTTTGCTTCGAATATCGTCTTAATGCAGGGATATCTAAAGTAACATTTGTAAACCTAAATGCTTCAATTTCCATTTACTTCCTGCACAGCTCCATTTGAAAGTCCCACTTACATCACCTTCACTCAAAATATTTTTTTCACCAGTAATTTTTATCTCAGCAATGGTATCATAGATTCCTCCTTTAGAGATGAGAATCCATAGCATTATGTCTGACTTCTTTTTCACTCTTGCCTACCACATACAAGCCGACACTAAGCCTTGGTGATGTAACCCTTGGTTTCTCTTTTAGCATGCCTCATCTCATCGCGCATATTCATTGCTTTATCAGTCTCATCATTTCTGACCTGGACGCAGTAGTGAGATAATAGGTTTTCCACCTTCATATTAAAATACATTCCAGTTAGTATTTCCCTAAGCTTCCAAACTCAAGTTTCCCAAAAATATCAATGTCTTAGTATGGTTTTGGAAGCCTTTACTATTGAACTAAAACCTATTTTGTTTCAACAGTTAAGAATTTGGCATCCATTCTAACAACCACTGCAGCAGATTCTTGGGATAAAGTGAGGGAAGAAGGTCTCATCTACTTGTAAGATCTCTTGGGCATCCAGAAATCTAAGCACACTGGATTAGATTAGGGTAATTCCTGTTCACATGTTTCTAGGCGTGTTCATGCTTTCTCTTTAACCTAAAAACCCCTTTCCTCTTGTTGGCATTCTGAAATCATACTGATGCTTCCAGAATCAGCTCAGATACCTCATCAGAGTTGCACAAGAACGAAAACTAATTGGTAAGGACTTTGATCCCAAAGGATTTCCAATAACAGAATTTACCTGAAGTTTCTATGATGGAAAGGACAATTATTTAAACTATCCTTTTTTGAAAGATATGAAAAGAAATCATTAAAACCTCTCATTTTACATTTCAGCATTAGAACTGTCCTGACGTTTTGAGATCCAACGTGACAGGAGGTGTTGTGAGGGTGACCTGGAGTTTCTCTTTTGACAGTTCCCTCATCTGAGATCGTGGATCTGTCTCAAAAAATACAAGCGGAAGTAGAAGGCTTGGTGAAGACATAGAACCCTTATAAAGGATTATCAACATTTATAAACATTTAGAGTCTTGTGAGCACCTGCGAATTAGTATAATAGCAATGTTAAAATTTTTAATTTACATTTTGTAAGGCCATAATTGTATCTTTTAAAAATATATCCTTGGATTTTTACATTGAAATAGAGATTTTTGAGAGTTTCAACCAACTGCTGCAGATATGTGTCTCAAAACAGATATAACGTGTAAAGATATAGTAAATGCATCTCCTAGAGTAATTCTCACTTAACACATTGAAATTATTGTATTTTAGATTTGAATATAAATGTATTTTTAAATATCTGTTATGAGTTAACTTGGATTAGGTTTTGAAATCAGTTCATTTCATGATACATATTACTTGATTAGATTAAGAAAGACAGAAAAGATTAAGGGCAGGGCACATTTTTCAACGATTAAGAATCATCATTACATAACTTGGTGAAACTGAAAAAGTGTGTCATATAGGCACATGAGGCTATTTGCCAGCATATATTAATATTTCAAAAAATTCCTTTTTGGAATACTGAATATAAATGTAGAGCTAGAATCACATTATAATATTTACCATAATGTTCAGGTTGATACAGTACAATTACAAGTCCCTATTCACTGTGCTTAGTAGTGACTCCATTTAATAAAAAGTGTTTTTATTTTTTAACAACCACACTGATGTATCTATATATATCTATAGCATGTTAAAAATACTTAAAATTAAAAATTGTATAAAATATTTGTGGTTATGTATTTTTAAACAGTTGGTTTTACTTTGTTATTGAGTTTTTACTGGTTATAAAGAAAGTGTTGAAGCACCTGAAAACATAAAAGTACTTTATAAGACACTTAAGAAGTTGGGTGGTCATAGCTGAAATTGAGGTTTTCAATATTAGGACATAATATAGATCAGACAGTCCTGCCATCGTAAATTGCAAAATGCCTAGGTATTTATGAACCACTTTTACATGATGAATATTTTTCAATGAAAAGTGGCTTGAACTCAAGGGGTAAAATTTCCTTTTTCTTTTACCAGCTTGTCAATCTAGGCTTCATATAGGTCTAAAAAAAAAAAACAGCTGAAATAGCTGAAAAGTATAAAAATTATTTTGAAATATCTCCATCATCAGCTAGATTTAGCTATGGCAATTCTCAAAACACTATGAGTAGTTACAGCTTTTAAGAATTATATTTTACATATACATATATATCTATGTTTATGTCTATAGATAGATACATAGATAAATGATAGATAGATGATAGAAGATAGATAGGTAATAGCTATAGGTAAGTATAGAAAATCTACCGAAGAATCATTTGGAGACATTTTCTTCATTCATTAGCAATATCTGTAGCTGACATCTCAGAATCCATTAACAAAGGAAAAACTGCCCCAGAAAAGCATTTTTAATAAGAAAAATAATGGATTAATTCCTTTATATCTCTTGCCTTAAATTTTAAAAATATGTAAATAGGATACTGAAAGTAATATGCAAATATAAGTGTATCAAAAGAAATAAATCCAAGGAATAAACACATTTATGTTCTCAGATCACAGTTTTTTTTTAAAATAAAATCCACTTTATGCCTACAAATTATATTTTGACAAATATGCTGCATATGTGACAATATATTTAATATTTATTATGATATTTTGTGGAATCATTCCTCGTGTCTGAGCCTGTCATGGCCAAATAATGAACAGAAAGACCTTCTACTATCTTTCTCAGGGTAACCTGCCCATGAATAGCATTTTGAGTCATCAGAAAACACGGAAGAGATCAGGAAATCTGCTTATTTTGCATATTTCTTATTTCTGGTCAATGAAACCACAAAGCATTGTCAAACTGAGTTCTTGAATATAAATCAAAATATAAGTAAGCAGTAAGTAGCTAGAAGAATGCTAAAAGAAATATCCAACTTCTTCTTTAAATAATAGTCTAGACTTTTATCACTTTAACTGATATGTAGAGAATATTCATTCATTGGGCATTTTTTTTTCTTAATTTCAACGATGTATTAAGCACTGAGCTAGATGTTTGGTATAAAGTAATGAATAAAACAGTTAAGGTCTCTTCCCTTGCAGAGCATATGGTCTAGTAGTGAAGGCAGCTCCTCTCTGCTAGAAACCAAACACACTTCAGGACACCCTGGCTGCAGAAAGGTGTGACAAACTGCAGGTCTTCTCTGGGCTGCTTTATCACCTCTTCGCCTTGCTCACCTTTAGTTCCTTGCATACCTCATTCTTCCTGTTCACAGGACAAAAACTCAGGACCCACCAAATCGGTGGGCTAAAGGAGCTGTAACACAAACAGGGCAGAAACACACCCCTTGCTCACCATGTTGTAGGTGACAAGAAGAGAAGATAGAGATGGAGAGAAGAGCTGTGACCCTTTGGGGAGCCCAGACCTAGGAGTTCCCCACACCAGGGCTATAACACCCTCTTTGGAACCCTATGGTTCCTGATGTCTCCAAGCTTCCAGGCACCACAGCATTCTTGGTGTCAGCTGTGGAAGTTGCTTATGGTGTGCCTGGTCCAGCTGCAGACTTGCAGGAAGCTGGTGCTCATGCCAGCGCCTGGAGCTGTCCACCCCACTGCAGCCAGCATGCCTGGCTGTGCACAGTGGCCAGACCCCACAGTTCTTCATACACCTTTCATCACTTCATGGCTGGTTCACCCTTGTGGGGTGTGGGATCCAGATCAGTAGCATGAGCTGAGCATAGCCTGCCAGGCCAAGTGAGTAGAACGAGCTCAGCAGACCAGAGCAAAACACAAGCAAAGGCACCACTAGCCACAGAGGCTTCTGGCTGGCAAAGCAACATCCTAAGACTCCAGTAACAGTAGGAGACATTTAATAAGTAAATAAACATATAAATATATTACTTAAATTTTTGATAAATGCTAAATAAGGCAATGATGAAGGTGCTGCGTTAGGAAAACGAGGAAGAACAGGAAGGCATTTCCAGCTTTCTGTAAGGCACTTGAAGGCCTCTCTGAGGAGGCAAATTTAAGCTTACATGGAAGGATAAGCTAGAGCCAGCCCTATAAAGAGAGGAGTAAAATTCTCTCAGGTGAAGGAACAACATGGCCAAATGCTAGTAATTTGGGAAAAGCTGACCTAATTATTTTTGGGAACTATAAAAGGGCCAGTGTAGTTGGTATTTGCTGCAAAACATTAATGATATTGTTTAGGTTCATGAAGCTGAAATAAATGCTAAGTCCTTGTGGACATTTTTATACATTTATCTTAATAATCAGCTTCCTTATATATACCTCCAGAAGATAATGTGATTTGATTACTGCCAAGATTGATATAAAATTTTAATTTAGAGGAAGAAAAGGACTATACAGAAATAGCATTCCCAAGAGTACCCTCTCACCCATGACTTCAACTCCAGAGTCTGCAAAGATTTCCTCCACCAGCAATTTCCTTTTCTCATTTCTTTTTACATCTAAAATTATTTATATTTTTATGTAATAAGTAACTAACTAAGGCCTCATAAACTAGTTTGTAGTGTTCATCTTCTTCATTCCTAGGTATTTGTCAATTTTTTTTTATTCCTTACTCCCCATGGAGTTGGAGTACCTTCATTAAGGAAAATCTCAATTACCTAGACCACCAGCTTTAGGTTCCAGTAGTTCTTTATACCACATTTCTGACTTTGTCTGTTACCCTGTAGGGTACAGAAAAGTGACAGATGCCTTCCCTGAAAGTCCATTCCATTTCACAGGTAAAGTGTCAAAAATGAAAGCTACATTCTAAGTTCTTTCTCAAAACAGCACCTGGTATTAATAGAACATTCTGTGCCCAGTGGACACTATGCAAACATTCTTAGCTGATTCAACAATTGAATTGAGAGAATTGCATATTTCTGGCTGTGTCAAGTGTCTGGCTCATTAAGTGGATCTTTATGTTAGCCAAAGAATTGAATGAAATACCAAAGCAAGTTTTTGGCAACAGCTCTTCCAGGTAGTCAAATTTTAAATTTTAAATTTGGATTTATTTTTCTGTTTTGTAAATGAATGAGACTCGAACTTCAGATTCAAGTCAATATTTTAATTAAAAATAATGTTTGCTAGCGTTAGGACAAATACGTAATGCATACAGGGCTTAAAACATAAATGACGGGTTGATAGGTGCAGCAAACCACCATGGCACATGTATACCTATGTAACAAATCTACACGTTCTGCACATGTACCCCAGAACCTAAAGTAAAATTTAGAAAAAAATGTTGACTCTAATTTGCAATGGCACATTTGAAAAAAAAATTAGATATATTGTTTTAATTTTACTAGCGTTTTATAAATTTCGGTGCAAGTTTTGGCAAAGATCCACATAGTTACAAAACTACTTGGCATGCATGGTTTTGGTACTATTTATTCAGAAAGACCTCTTATAAAACAAATGTTCCTGCCAAAGTAGGAAATACAAATATTGTACTCTGATTGTGTATTACAACTTGTCAAAACTGTGATGTGGTGCCCTAATTCAGGAGGCCTGGGTTTGATTACAACTCCACCTCCAATTAAAATTCACAGTAGCTATTTTCTGAAGTCTCATATAGCATTCTCAAAGGTTCTACGTAGAATGAGGGTTCTATTTAATTATTAATAACTTTTCTGTACCTACCATGGTTTTGAAAGTGTTTCTGAAATTGTCATAAAATTGGTTGTTGGTTTCTCTTTACCTTCCAAAGGAAGACTGAGGAGTGTCTCCCTTAGGAATAAAAGGTGCTAAAGCACTTGCAATTTTCTGCTTCAAAACAGGGGACTTATCTGATGAATTTGTTCTGGAAAACTAGAATCATAGAAATAGTCTTTCCTGGAAGCCACTGAAAGTTCTAGGAAGCACTTGGTTACATTTGAAAAAAACACTCAAAAGAAATAGCTTGATCCAGGTCTAAATCCCTCAGAAGAAACAAGAGTGGACTAGGTTCTAGGACCTCAGTCCAAGCACCATCAGGAGGCCTTATTTTATCCCTACCTGCTTATAGGATGCTTGGTGTGGCACAACTCAAATCCAACTTTGGGCTGTTGTCCCTTTAAAACTTAAAAATATTGAAACAATCAATTCTCTCTTCCTTGTCCCTGCTATCTTGTTGCCCTAGTTCATTCCTTTACCTCTTCTTGTCCAGATTCCTACAATAACCACCGAATGCATGTCCCTGCCTACTGTAGAATGGTTTTGGAATTAATTTGAATGGCTTATTCAAATCCCCTAATTCTACCCATGGAAATGCTAAATTGAGCACTCTCTTCATCTGCGCCTTAAATGCAAAAGGTTTTTTGAGAGCAAAGGAGAATGCAGCATCACACTCATTCTCCACTGATCCGGTTAGGCTTTGTTTCCCCACCCAAATCTCAACTTGAATTGTAATTCCCATAATCCCCATAATCTCTACATGTTAAGGGAGTGACCAGGTGGAGGTAATTGAATCATGGGGGCATTTCCTCTTGCTGTTCTTATGAAAGTGAGTTCTCATTCGATGTGAGGGTTTTATAAAGGCTCTTCCCTCTGCTCAACACTTCTTCCTGCTGCCTTGTGAAGAATGTGCCTTGCTTCCCCTTTGCCTTCCTCCATAATTTAAAGTTTCCCAAGCCATGCTGAACTGTGTGTCAACTGAACTTCTTCCCTTTATAAATTACCCATACTTGGGCAGTTTTTTTTTTTTTTTTTTTTTTTTGAGACGGAGTTTCACTCCTGTTACCCTGGCTGGAGTGCAATGGCGCGATCACGGCTCACCGCAACCTCCGCCTCCTGGGTTCAGGCAATTCTCCTGCCTCAGCCTCCCGAGTAGCTGGGTTTACAGGCACGCGCCACCATGCCCAGCTAATTTTTTGTATTTTTAGTAGAGACGAGGTTTCACCATGTTGACCAGGATGGTCTCGATATCTTGACCTGGTGATCCACCCGCCTCAGCCTCCCAAAGTGCTGGGATTCCAGGCTTGAGCCACCGTGCCCGGCCCCTTGCAGTGTGAGAATGTACTAATACATCCACATTCTCTCACTTCAAGTCTTAGAGGAGGATACCTCATAGTCCCAGCATGGACAGGATGTGTAGGATAGAGAGGAGATGCACTGTTCGTTGTGACCAGCTCTGCTTGGGACCCAGCTGATTCTTGTTCATGTAGGAGTGACTACCACTTGAAAAGGGTGGATGGAGGTAATGCCAAACACAGGTGCCTCCTAGGCTTAGGTCTTATCTCTGCCCTCCTTCTTTCCATCAGAGCAGGAACTCTTTCTTATTCCTCCCTTTCCTTTGAGAAGAAGGAAACTTATATGTTTCCAATACATGTTTCCCTCTTAAAAATCAAGGCAGAGGATTCAGGATCTAATTAGCATGGATTTACCTGCATTATCATTCATTGGAGACAAGCTTGCTTCTACTTTGGGAATTATGACATTCTTCTAGTGAGATTTACTCAGGTTCGAAATGTTAACTCAGTTCTCACCAAAAACATGGTCTATGTGACTTAATTTTTCATTGTCCTTTAGAAAATCACCAATACTTAAAGGGAAATTTTGGTATCCTCTTGCCTTTCTTCAAGATAATTACAAAGAGACCTTTAAGAAATTTCACATACCTTGCCTCTTGTCTTATTCCCTTCAGATATAGCTTTCCCACTGTCCCCAGAGTCTAGCATCCAAAAGGCAAATCTGATCATGCCATTCTTTCGCTTAGTAAATATTCAGGGGCTCTACTTTGCCTCCAAGATTATTAATAGGCATCAAGGGCCCCTTGAGATGGGTCCCCATTGCTCCCTGCACTACTCAACAGTCACAAGTAGCATTAAAATGCTGCACCCACCAGGCGGGGTTTTATTTTCTTTCTTACTTTCTCTCTTGCTACTCCTCCTCCTTGAATGTTTTCTCATGCTTCCTCCTTGTCTTGGCAAATTCCTGCTCCTTTTTTAGGATTTAGTTTTGTCTTCACTCCTCCAGAACATCTCCCCTGATCTCAATGTGTCTCTAGTCTCTCAGTAACCTAATATAAGTCTGTCTTTTCACATACCATGTTATCATTTAATTTGCTAATCATCTACCTCAAGCTGCTGGCAAAGACACTAACAAGAATAGATATTCACTAGATTTTTCTTTTCTTTCTTTCTTTCTGAGGTTCTCAAAGCTCAATTTAAAAAAAAATAATTTTTCTCTATCTTTTTAATTTCAATAGGTTTTTGGAAATAGGTGGTATTTGGTTACATGAATAAATTCTTTAGTGGTGAGTTCTGAGATTTTGGAGCATCCACCACCTGAGCAGTGTACACTGTATCCAAAATGCATAGTCTTTTATCCCTCACCCTTCTCCCACCTTTTCCCCTGAGTCCCGAAAGTTCATTGTATCACTCTTATGCTTTTGCATCCTCATTTGCATTCCCACTTATGAGTGAGAACATATTGTGTTTGGTTTTCCATTCCTGAATTACTTCATTTAGAATAATGGTCTCTAATTCCATCCAGTTTGGTCCTTTCAAGACTGGTTTTCTCTGCAAGACTTATGAGGGCAAGAAGGTGGCAGCATCTAGCTATGAGCGAGTTCATGCTGATGACAGGAAGAAGAACAGAAATAATCACCGCTTTTTGAGTGTATCTTGGGACATTTTTCCAACTGCCTTGTTTGCTTTTCTTTTCCAGCAGAATTGGGAAAAATGAGGACACAGTTGAGAATTTTGTGCTTGATGGAGACACCAAACCCAGAGGTACTGGTGCAGCTGAACAACTTGAGTAAAGCCCATCCTCCCACTTTTGTCATGCAGACCCTGGGAACTGCTTTGGGGATGAGAAAAATGAACATCAAATGGTCTGATCAGTATGTAAACCATTATCTTGCTTACAGATTCATAGACTGAGGGAGTTATTGGGAGAGATTGCTTACATCTTCAATGTGACTTCGAGTCTGTCTTTTTATACTTTATTTACAATTATTAGTATTTATTAGTATTTAATCCCACAGAATGACCTCATTCTCCTATTTTAAGTGTTCTAATTCCAGCACACAATTCTACTACCTATAGGTTCTAAATATATAATTGTAGGTTGAAAGAATTGTTTGTTCATTCAACCCTAAGCATTCAGTGGTTGCTACATTCTTCGTGTTATATTTTCTCAGTTCCTTATGTTGGTTAACTTCTAACTGATTAGGCTGAGAACTAGAATTTCTATCACAGTAGTACTCATGCTGAGAAGTCACTGCTTATTGATTTGTCTGGTGGAAAACCTGAAGGCAGGACCTGTATCAGTCAGGGTCTTGGCAGGGAACCACTATTTAATGAAATTAAGGCCTAATGGGAGATAATTAATAATTTTTTTCCAGAGGTATAGGCAGAGTTAATCACTCCAACAAGGAATGTTGAAGTATCCAGGGTCTCACTACAGTGGGAAGCTATTATCGTCCCTAGGCCTGAATGTCAATGAGACAAGGGAGTTATCAGAATCTGGAATGGAGCTATAGTCCAGGGGCTTCCTGAGAGGAGCAGTGGCCAAATGTGATTGAGACTCGCTGGCAAAATGATTCACCAACCACAGGCAGGGGCTGACCATCATAGGCCTCCTATCAATGACTTGTGTTTCATTAATAAGTAACCATCAGTGTCTCTTTCATTTTGATAGCCTCCTCTCAGGCTCCAGGTTTTGAGATAACTTGTTTACCAGACAACATTTTAAAGTAGTAACTATTTTTCTTGTTGCTATCAACCAAAATCACCTATTAATGCTGAGCATTTTACAGAAAACTGAACAGAAGTTCGGTATAAAATAACTAGGGATACCAGACTGAGTTTTTACAGCCCAGTCAGAAGAAAAGCAATTTGACATACTTGTTATCCTTTGCAGTCTTAGCAAGAAAAAGATATGTGCTTGTTTATTATCTAAACTAGCACTTTGCCCCTAATACTTCTCAAAGCAGAAGGACTCTCTAAGATTGAGAATTGATGAAATAAGTCTTCAGATTTGATAAACTTAATTTCCCACAGGGAAATTAAGGCCAATGTGAAATTTGCAGTTGACTTTTGTGGTGACTCCCTTCCCTCTTATAATCTGAGTGTATTATGCATTTATATGATTTTTTTTCAGTTCTATAGAATAATGTGCTGTTCAAAAGGAGATTTGCATCTTGAAGAGGCAAATTACTATGACAAATAAATCTGTTTTCTCTACCAAGGTAACGTACTAATATATAAAACACACTTGGGACTCTAAGCAGGATATTTGGCCCCACAGCTTCCAGTCACACCCACTCTTCCTTGTGTAGCTGGATTCCGTTTTCTCATTTAACACATGGTTTCTTTCCCTAAAAATGTGAATAAATAATCTTGTTCTTTGAGAAACAAAGTTGGAAATTTATGTATTTTTATAGCATTCTTTTGTGTGTCAGTTTTGAGATAACTATTTCAGATACTGGGAAGCTATGAGGCCATATCTGGTTTCAGAGTCGTATAGCTATTACAGGCTGAACATTAGGTAACATACTGAGCTGTTTGAGCTCCAGTATTGGCTGGTTTCCCTCTTGAACTTTGCATCCACATATCAGTGTTAGGGAGAGTCAAGAATACACGTGTTTTCATCATTAACCATTAACTTTTAAAGCATCATTAATCCTGTGTATGATTAGCTCAACTTTCAGCTTCCAGAAATCAGAAATATGGTAAAAATCACCAGGACAGACTTTTAACATTTTTCACAAGTATTCCCAACGTGATGATCAAAGCCTACAGTAACAGATCCCTTAAAAGAAAGGGCTTCCCTATGGGCTGGGTCCTTCAACCAGGGAGAGTTGATTAAGAAAATCTTATCACTTTCCTTACAATTTTATAGAACAGAAGTCATGTTAAAGCACAGTAGTAGTGAAAGGAACATTTAAGAGGTGGTCTCAACTGAGGTTTATAATCTCGACTTAGGTTACAGTCATCTCAACTGAGGTTTATAACCTCGACTTAGGTTACAGTCATCTCAACTGAGGTTTATAACCTCGACTTAGGTTACAGTCGTCTCAACTGAGGTTTCAGGTGAAGGGCCAGTGGAGCCCCTTTGCCTTAGTTCCAGCAGAAGAGTGACACATGCCATGCATGTAGGTATGAGTGCCCCAGACCCTTTTGGGCTTTAGCTGTTTACCACATGGTGAGAAGGGACTGTAATAGAAATCCAAAGTGGACTTAAAAAGTATATATGGCTTTATATATAGTCAAAAGAGCTCACCTTCTTCTCCCAGCTCAGACATGAGTTTGGTTTAGGAAGCAGAAATGGGGTTGGGGAGGGTGGGAGCAGGGCATACAATACTCTTCTGAAAAAATAGGGACATGAGGGAGATAGGCCGGCAACTCTCATCAGGATGAAGGATCCTTTCTATTAGCCTTTCAGCATTGGGATCCTTACAATTTTGGTATTCTCTGTAGCATTAGAGAGATAGACAGAAGGAGACTGCCTCCTCCTGCTGGGGTCAGTATTTTCTGCCTCCTGTGAATGGAAGTGAGAACAGCCTTGGGAGCTGATGCGAAAGGTGGGAGAATCTGATGCTCTCAGTCTCCAGTGAACTAGAGTCTTACTACTTTCAGGGCTTGGGAACTGCTGCAATACATGGGCTGCTCCAGCTTATTTCCTTAAACCTCCACTCATCAGATTTTCAGTTGCTGCACAGGTGGAATGGCGGGTCAAGTTCTAAATGTCACAAGACTGTCTTGTTTGTTTATACGTTGGGTGCAGCCGGTGGAGTACTCAGGCCCTAACGTACTGTTTGGATGAATAAACATACCAGAGTCCTTGCTAGTTCTACCAGTGAAGTGTTTGCTACAGTCTGAAAGTTTAGGTAACCCCAATATTCACATGTTAAAATTCTGAACCTCCCAATCTCCATGACAGTATTTGGAGGTGGAGCCTTTGGGAGGTGATTAGGTCATGGGGGAAAGACCTCATGAATGGGATTAGTGCTCTTACGAAAGAGACCTGAGGCCAGGTATGATGGCATATGCCTGTAATCCCAGCACTTTCACAGGTTGAAAGGTAGGCTCGCTTGAGCCCAGGAGTTCAAGACCAGCCTGAGCAATATAGTGAGACCCTGTCTCTAGAAATAATTTTAAAATTAGCTCAACATAGTGGTGTGTGCCTGTAGTCCTAGCTACTCAGGAGGCTGAGGTGGGAGGATCACATGAGCCCAAGAGATCAAGGCTGCAGTGAGTAGGAAGATATCTGTCTACAAACTAGGAAGAGGGCCCACACCCAAACTGCCAGCACCTTGATCTTGGACTTGCCAGCCTCCAGGGCTGTGAGAAATAAATTCCTGTGGTTTGTAAGACATACAATCTACGGTATTTTGTTACAGCAGCTCAAATGGATTGAGGGAGTATTCCTGGTCCATCTCACATCTTAGGCTACATGTCTTAGAGAACACATGCTGAGAGGAAAGAGCTTTCAGGTTTCAGGGCATCTCCCATTACCCCCAAACCTCTTCTTCCTGAAGTCATGAAGTGAGGGGATTCAGAACTACCTGAAGCACAGAAATTTATACTAGGAGACCACATAACACGCTTTCATTGGCTGTCAGGCCCATGTGGTAACCCAGTGCCCAGAGCCCCCTCACTTAAGATCTTGGAGATTCCCTGTCAAAGGCCTAGAAAGACCAGGGTTGAAGGCTCCCACTGCAGCTCAATGCAATTTCCATTCCACCTTCCAGTAGGAGTTTTCAGCACCTCCCTGTTCCTCCTAAAATCCCTTCACTGGTGATGGCCCAGAGTGTAGTCTCTGCCTGAAGTCTCACCAGCTCAGAGTTGAGGTTCCATTATGAGAAATGCTGATGCTTCCAAGTACATGGAGTGGGTAGATGGGTAGGGCAGGGCAATGGACATGTTTGGATATACCAACAAGGAAAGAGGAAAAGTCAGAGTCATCTTCTTCCTTATGGGCAATGATCACTTTCCTGTCTATAAAATGGGCAAAATTCCCTGCTCCACCTTCTTGCTGGAGAAATAGTGGAAAGCAGGTGAATTAGGAAGGATAATCAGGCCCTCAGCGGCATCAGTAGATTCTTACACTCTCTGAACCATTAAGGTTAGAGGCAAGCAATATTTTTCCCAAGAAGCTGCAGAGAAATCATGAGGAGTTAAAGTTTCTGTTATTCTACTAACTGTTAACCTTTGGAACAGTCACTTCATATTACTCAACTCCAGTTTCTGCCTCTATGAAAGAGAACTATAATATGAAATATCTTGTAGCATTTCCGTGATAAACTATGGAGATGAGGTCTGTCCAGTTACAAATGAGAGAAACTCACCCTCAAGTTTTGTTGAGCAGCTCTCCCTGTGTGGCGGCCATCCCTTCCCACTGCACATCTGCTTTCCCTGTGCAGTGGGTAAATAGAATACAGATGGCTCATGACTCAGGTCATTGCAGCACAGCAGTGCTAGAAGAAAGAAAACTTCTCCCTCCTAGAATCTTTGCATAAAAATCTCAACGAAGAGCTCAAACGAGCATGGCTGAGGCCATGTGTTCATCCCAGGGTCAATATCTTTGAATGGATCAATGTGATGCTGTGATTGAACAGAATTGGGTCTTGCAGTCATCTCCATGGCTGGGCTGTTGCAGTGGCGAGTCCATTCGAACAACACGGAGCCGGGAAAGGATAATTCCCAAATGAAGAGGATTTAATATAGAAAGAAGGAAGAATAGAATGCTCTGAATTCAGTAACAACAGACATCCATGACAAATTGAGAATGTATTAAGTCATGGAATACAAGGTGGTGTGAACAACCAAAGAACAGCATTGGAAGGCACTTGGACCTCAGCAATGCCGGAACAGAACTTGGCTTCAGCACAGATTTCCCCTTTACTGTTATATCTACTTCTTTGTATAAGTTTTCTTCTTTTTACTTCGCTATACACTAGCTTTCTCCAAGTCATGAAACATAGTGGGTATTAGTACCACTCCCAGTGGTTCATGTCCTCTACTCCCATCAGTCGTACATGATCTTTTCATAGAAGGGTTGATATGGAAGCAAGGGGTTTAGGCAACTCTGAGACACAGAAAGGCTTCACTTTGTGAGCCACATGTTCATCTTCTGCCCCTTTTCTGGAGCTCCGTCTCCTATGTATGAGCCAACCTTGGTAGATGGCTATTTAGCTCATCATCTGACCAATACGATTTTTTCAAATTTTATTTTCTGTGGGTACATAGTAGGTGTACATATTTATGGGTTATGTGAAAATTTTTGATATAGGCATGCAATGTGTAATCATCACATCAGGATAAAGGGAGTATTCATTATCTCAGCCGTTTATCCTTTGTGTTACAAATAATCTAACTATACCCTTTTAGTTATTTTTAAATGAGCAATTAAATTATTGTTGACTGTTTTGCTGTCAAACTGTTACTCATTCTAACAACATTTTGGTACCTATTAACCATCCCACTTCCCCCAACCTACCTCCCATTACCCTTCTTAGCATCTGGTAGCCTTCTTTCTACTCTCTATCTCCATGAATTCAATTATTTTGATTTTTAGCTCCCACAAATAAGTGAAAACATGTGAAATTTGTCTTTCTATGTCTGGCTTGTTTCACTTTACATAATGATGTCTAGTTCCATCAGTATTGTTGCAAATAACAGGATCTAATTTTTTTACAGCTGAACAGTATTCTGTTGTGTATATGTACCACAAGATTTTTTTCTTTTCTTTTTTTTTTCTTAAGAGATGAGGTTTTGCTTTGTCACCCAGGCTGGAGTACAGTGGTGTGACCATGGCTCACTGCCACCTTGAACACCCAAGCTCAAGGGATTTTACTGTCTTAGCATATTGAGTAGCTGGATCTAGAGACATGAGCCACCATACCTGGCTAATTTAAAAACACAATGTAGAAATGGGGCCTTGACATCCTGCCCACATTGGTCTCAAACTCCTAGACTCAAACAGTCCTTCTGCCTTTGCCTCCCAAAGGCAGTGCTAAGGAATGAGTTACCACGCCTGACCTCACATTTTCTTTATCCATTTTTCTGTTGATGGACACTTAGGTTGCTTCCAAATTTTGGCTATTTTGAAGAGTGCCACAACAAACATGAGAATGCACATATGTCTTTGATATTCTCATTTTCTTTCTTTTGGGTGTATACCTAGTAGTGAGACTGCTGGATCTTATGGTAGCTCTATTTTTAGTTTGTTAAGGAACCTCCAAGCTGTTCTGCATAACTAATTTACATTCCCACTAACAGTTTACAAGGGTTCCCTTTTCTCCACATCTGTGGGGGAGAAACCCCTCAAGACCCAAGGCAAGGGTCTGAAGCCTCATCATATAAACATAAAATTAGGAAAGAGTTAGAGATATAGTCACATAGTTACTCCTATATATAATCATAATTACATAGCTATTCCTACATAATCATAAGTATATACATCTATACAATAATATAATCTTTAATCTTACTAATAAATCTCAGGTCAAGAAGTATGAGACTGAAGTGGCATTGGAAAAGAGGTGACCCTAAGGCAAGATGCTCTAAGTCCTCTGTCATGCCCATGTAAGGGCTGCTGAAGGACGCCTTGGCTGTGCGACAGTGTCAGTGCTGTGAAAACACCTCCTGTTGAGCCAGCTAGGGAAGGAGATGTTCAAGATGGCTGAGACATCTCCTTCTTTGGGGGAGTGAAGAGAAAACTCTGCTCTTGTGGTAAGCCTCATGGCTGTCATAGAGGCCCATAGACATCCAAGGACTTAATTGTATCTATGTGGTGCTGTTCTTCAGTGGTCGCATTCCATGTCTACTTTCAAGTTCTGCTTCTGCACCTGGTTCCTCTTTTTCTTAGAAGATAAGAACTAGTAATAGTAATATAAATCTTAGTGACCTTGTTATTTCTTGACAAGTATGAAAAAAGTGCCGATGCCTTACGTTTTCTCCTTGCCTCAGCTTCTTCAAAGTCGTGGCCCCCTGTCTCCAAGACACATGATTTACCTGACCCTATCACTGACAACCATTACCTCATCCTACCTGTCCTTCACCCTGCTTTGTACTCAATAAAAGTCAGAGCGTCCAGGCACTTGGGTCCACTGCTGGTCTGCACAATTTGGTAGCAGTGGACCCCTGGGCCCAAACTCTGTTTTCTCTTTCTTTGTGTCTTGTGTCTTTTATTTCCACAGTTTCTCATGTAGGGCTGGACCCTATACACATCTTGCCAGGATTTATTTCCTGCCTTTGAATAAAGCCATTTTAACTAGAGTGAGATGACACTTCCTTGGGGTTTTGATTTGCATTTATATCATGATCCATGATGTTGAGCACCTTTTCATATAGCTGATTGCCATCTGTATGTCTTCTTTTGAGAGATGTTTACTCATATCTTTTGCCCATGTTTTAATTGGATTATTAGACTTTTTCCTATAGAATTGTTTGAGCTCCTCGTGTATTCTGGTTATTAATCTCTTGTCAGAAGGGTAGTTTGCAAACATTTTATCTCATTCTGTGGATTGACTCTTCACTTTGTTGATCATTTCTTTTTAATTTGATGTGATCCCATTTGTCCACTTTTGCTTTGGTTGCCTCTGCTTGCAGGGTATTACTCAAGAAATCTTTGCCCACTCCAATGTCTTGGAGACTTTTCTGAAAGTTTTCTTTTAGTAGTTTCATAATTAGAGGTCTTAGATTTAAATATTTAATACATTTTTGTTTGATTTTGTATATCATCAGAGATAGGGGTTGAGTTTCATTCTTCTGCATATTGGTATCGTTTTCCCAGAACCATTTGTTGAAGAGACTGTCCTTTGCCCAATGTATGATATTGGGAGCTTTGTCAAAAATGAGTTCACTCTACATGTATGAATTTGTTTCTGGGTTTTCTTTGCTGTTCCATTGGTCTATGTGTCTGTTTTTATGGAAGTACCATGCTGTTTTGCTTACTATAGTTCTGTGCTATCATTTAAAGTCAGGTAATGTGCTTCCTTTGGTTCTTTGGCTTAGGATATCTTTAACTATTCTGGGACTCTTGTGGTTGCATATAAATTTCAGGATTGTTTTTCTATTTCTGTGATGAATGCCTGTATTTTGATAGCAATTGTACAGAATCTGTGGATTGCTTTGGGTAGTATGAACATTTTAACAATATCTATTCTTCCAATCCATGAACATGAAATATCTTTTCATTTTTTCGTAGTCTTTTCAATTTCTTGCATCAGTGTTTTATAGTTTTCATTGTAGAGATCTTTTACTACTTTGGTTAAGTTAATTCCTAAGTATTTTATTTTATTTGTTGATTTGTAAATAAGATAGCTTTCTTGATTTCTGTTTTACATTGCTTGCCTTTGGCATATAGAAATGCTACTAATTTTTATATCTTCATTTTGTATCCTGAAACTTTACTGCACTTGTTGATCAGTTCTGATAGTCTCCTTGTTGGAGTCTTTGGGTTTTTCCAAATATAAGATTGCATTATCTGCAAACAAGGATAAATTTGAATTCTTCCTTTCAATTCAGATGGCCTGTATTTCTTTCATCTGGTTGCACTAGCTAGGAGTCTAGTACTATGTTAAATAATGGTGGTAAAAGAGGCCAGCTTTATCATGTTCCTGACCTTAGAGAAAAGACTTTCACTTTTTCCCATTCAGGAGGATACTAGCTATGGGTCTGTCATATATAGCTTTTATTTTGTTGAGGTACATTCCTTCTATGCCCAGTTTCTTGAGGATTTTCAACATCTCATGATGCAATATTGAATTTTATCAAATGCTTTTTCAGCATTCATGGAAATGATCATATGATTTTTGTCCTTTATTCTGTTGATATGATTGATGTATTACATTAATTGATTTGCATATGTTGAATCATCCTAGAATCCATGGGACAAATCCCACTTGATCATGATAAATGACCTTGTTAATGTGTTTCTGAATTGTTTGCTAGTATTTTGGTGATAATTTCTGCATCAATATTCATCAGAGATATTGGCTTGTAGTTTTCTTTTTTTAATGTGTCTTTGTCTGGTTTTGGTATCAGAGTAATACTGGCCTTGTAGAATGAGTTTGGAAATATTCCCTCCTCCTCTGTTTTTAGAATAGTTTGAATATAATTGGTATTAGTTTTTCAAAAGTTTGATGGAACTCACCAGTGAAACCATAAGATCCTGGGCTATTATTTGCTGGGAAATCTTTTATTATGGCTCTGATCTCATTACTGCTTATTGGTCTGTTCAGATTTTGAATTTCTTCATGGTTCAATATTGGTAGGTTTTATGTGTCTAGGAATTTATCCATTTCTTCTAGATTTTTCAGTTTAGGCATCCAGTTATTCATAGTAGCCACTAAAGATCCTTTGAATTCCTGAAGTATCAGTTGTAATAATGTCTCCTTTTTCATCTCTGATTTTATTTAAATGTATCTTCTTTCTTTTTTTCTTAAGTGACCTGGATAAATTTGTCAAAAAAGACCAACTTTAAGTTCTATTATATTACCCTTTTCAATAAACGTTCTACTCCTATCACTTTCTCTACCTCCTGTCTAAGGTTTGTCCCTCTGAGGCTTTTTTCTAGATCTTGTAGGCATGCTTCTTTCTTTTTAATTCTTTTTTATTTTTGTCTCCTTAGTGTATTTTCAAATAGTCTATCTTCAGTTTCACTAATTCTTTCTTCTGCTTGATCAATTCTGCTATTAAGAGACTAAGATGCATTCTAAAGCATGTCAGTTACATTTTTCACTCCCGAATTTCTGCTTGATTCTTTCAAATTATTTCAATCTCTTTGTTAAATTTATCTGTTAAAATTATGAATTCCTTCTCTGTGTTACCTTGAATTTCTTCAAATTTCCTCAAAACAGCCATTTTGAATTCTCTTCCTGAAAGGACACATATCTCTATTTTTCCTGGATTGGTTCCTAGTGTCTTAGGTAGTTCATTTGATGCCATAATGTTTCCTGGATGGCCTTGAAGGTGGTGAATGTTGATCAGTGTCTGTACATTAGAGATTAGCTATTTATTGTACTCTTGCAGTCTGAGCTGCTTTGTACCTTGAGAACTTCTTCAGAAGGCCCTCCAGGTATGAAAGAGACTTGAGTGTTGTGATCTAAGCCATATCTGCATTAGGGGATCTCCAAGTTCAGTAATGCTGTGCTTCTTGCAGACTCATAGAGGTGGTCTTGGTTCTTGCAGACTCAACTTAGTGGTCTTGGAAAAAATTGAGAAAAATTCTCTGGACTACCAGGCAGAGACTCTTGTTCTTTTCCCTTATTTTCTTCCTAATAAGTGGAATTTTTTTTCTTTGTGGTGAGTCATATGAATCTGAGGGTAGGGTGACACAAGCACCTCTGTGGCCACCACCACTGTAACTACTGCCTAGCTCTAAGTCAGTAAGAACACTTTAGCCTGTGGTATCAAGGCTTGCTGAAACTTAAGTTTAGTCAACTGGGATGGACACTTCCTTTCTGCTAGGGCTGGTCTAAATGCTTCCTCCGTGGGAGGAATTAGCTGAGTTCAGTCCAAATTTGCTTTCTGCTATGACAGGGCAGCACTGAGTTTACTTCAGAGACCCACTATCACTGCACTCTCCCCCCACCAATGCACAGATTCTCTGCACCACAAAGCTGCTGCCTGTGGATGATAGAGGGGTAGCATCAGTAACCCAACACTATCTTTTCTCCCCCTTTCAGTGTGTCTTTCAGCTACATGAAATTAAAGCCTGGTACTGTGATTGCTCTTCTGATTTTTGGTTCTTATGAAGGTATATTTTTGTGTAACTAGTTATCAAATTTGGTGCTCCTGGTGGGGGCAGAGGTGGTGATCAGTGGAGGCTTCTATTTGACCATCTTGCTCTGCTCCTCCAACAAGTACAATTTTAAGGATGAGAATCTAATACTCTGCTGATCTATCCAAAAGCAGAGCTCAGGCAGTAATGCAACTGATGGGGAGTGGCTGTAAAAACAGATGACATTTTGTTAACTCTCCCATCACTCACCTCCTGCTGTGTGGCCTGGTTCCTTAATAGTCCATGAACTGGTACTTGTTGGTGGGGACCCTTGAAGTATATGACTGATTATGAATGAATAACTTACACATAAGTTACCTGAGGATCTCATTAGAATGTAGATTCTTCTTCAGTAGGCAGAGTGGGCCATGACATTCAACATCTCTAATAAACTCCCCAATGATACCTATGTTGCTGGTCTGTGGACCTGTTTGAGTAGCAAGGGCTTAAGCCATTGTTAGTTAGTATTTTGTAACTTGGAACCCAGGTATTGTTATAGATAGTGCCTAATCTATGTGCATTCCTCTGCCTTAGATTAAATTGGCACTTCCAAGTTCCCATGAAGTGATTATTTCTCTCATTTTCTCTATGATTCTAACTTTTAAAATATTATATTATCTAATGCTAGGATATTTCTTGACTATGCAGTTTTACTTCTATCCATGAAAAATTATCCTTTCTGTCAGATCTCAGGCTTCTTTGATGTTTATTAAGCCATCCTAATTTTTTTTTTTTGCTTAAATATGCCCAATAAATATGCTTAAAACCTACTGGGTACTCAAAAAATATTAATTGAATGAAAAGAAATACTACCATCTATTTTTTATATTTTTGATCTTTATTATTTTGATTCAAGATATATCTTTTTGTTTTTTTAATCCTATTCTAGGGTCTCTTGATAAGTATCTAGAGGTTGTTCTGATTGCTATTTTGATGTCAAGAGTGTCAATTCTGGTCTTTATTATTTCCATTTTGAATTTTTATTTGTTGGCTTGTTTGCTTTTACTATTATATCTTTAGTTTATTGCGTTTGTTGTTCATTCACTTGGATTCCACTTGGAGCCCAGCCTTTACCTTAGCTTAACAGATAAAAGCATTCATTTCATGGGGGCTATTCTATTCATACACTTGGAGAAGATCAATTCTATTCGTACACTTGGAGAAGATCAATTCTATTCATACACTTGGAGAAATCGATGAACCAATTCTTTCTAAAATTATGATTTGTTTCTTATAAAATGTTATTTTCTTTTATGTTTTGAGGTGTTGTCTTCATCCCCCACGCCTTGTTGCAGTATCGTTTTATAGGCCCCATATTAGTTTCTTCTTGCTTCCTTTTTCTTATATAAAATTGTTTCTGATACTGCATTTCTCAAAAGATAGGATGAGTGAAACACTCTTAAGCTTCCATTCTATCCACTTGGGAGCTTGTTTGGTAGCTATAGCTAAATTCTATTTCCATGCACAGCACCTAGCCATGCAATATGCAGTTCTTAAGCGACATAACACATGGGACTAGACCTCTTCATGAACTGTTCCCACGGACTCACTCTATCCACACTTGCAATACTTTTCCTTAGGTCACACTAAGTATACCAGGATGCCCTGTGCTTTCTTCAGACCCCTTTTATATAATATGTTGCATTCCTGAAGAAGCCTGGATGGAGAAAGAGCAGCAGTAATGTTGTAGGATGTGGCTACGGGAGGTGGGATAATTCCAATGGGCAAAGACAATACTACATAGTCAGTTCAGGATGGGCAACATTTCCTGGTGGTCAGTAGAGCCATTTAATCTGAAAAAGGCACAGAGAAGAGAGATAAAACAAAGTATTTTCATATTGTCTTTGGCAGTATTAAGCCCCAGGCTGGTTCAAAGGCTAGAGTATGTGGTACACCTCAAAAACTATGCTTCTCAATACAAATGAAAAATCTATTCTGACTGTGGCCTTTGGATTTACATTGTGGATACTGGTTTTCGTAGTCGTTGGCTTCACTGGGTGGAGGCACAGAAGGCATGATTATTCACCTACCACATTATCCCACATTTTAACCCAAATATGCAATAACTAGAAAATTTTGAAACCTGTAGTCAAACCCCAATATTAGTGAGATGTATAAGAAAATGCAGAGTTCACATTCTAGATATTTCGCCAACTACATGTGACCTGAAAAAATTGCATAATTTCAGAGGACCTTTTATTTTATCATGTATAAAATAATTTGTAAAATTATCATGTGTAAATAATACCATCTAGCTGTAATTTTTTTTTGTTTAAAAAACCTCGAAGTACAATGGAAATATTTTTGTTTTTTCCTAGAGAGATTTAAAGTCCAAAAAGTCTTATAGAACAGAAGCTTTCATTTTCAAAAGACATAATGCTTAGAATTCATGATACTCTTTACAGAATATCATGTATATTGACATTACATTTAGAGTAATTATGTAATTCTGGGATTATAGAATAAACATTTGGAGGCAGATGTTTAAGTTTATGATAGAAAGAGAAAAATTTATATTATTTTGCTTAATTCTATTTCCTACTATTTTCATGTTCTACATATTCTTTTTAATTATCTTTTTACTTCTAGAAGACTTTTACAAATTGGCCTTATAATTAACTTTTACTGAACTTTTCAGATTCTTGAGAATATTATTTGACATGAGATGTCCAAACACATATTAAACTTTGCTTGCATAACTTTGTTAACAAGCTATTAAATTGTCATTAAACTTTGTTGTTTAATTATTCTAAGCATGATAACGTAATTCAGAAGAAAACAGGCAACTCTGACTCCATGGCTTATTCACTTGGCTTTATCTTTTGGATCTTTTCAGTTACTGTGTGGTGTTTCAAGTAGATTTTAGTCCCATGAAAGTAAGAGTAAATATTTCTCTCTTTCTTTTCCTTTTAAGGGCAGAAGTTTTGAAATACTGAAATGTGTGGTGTCATTCTACCTGGAACGTGTCCACATAGAATGAAAAGTATTTTTTTTTGTTTTTTTGCGGTACCAGTGCAAACAGGGTGCACATGCAGAGAAAGCGTGACTGGGTGTTTTTACTAGTGTATAACACATGTCTGGGAGTGCTTCCCTCCTAAAAACCATGAGTTGTTCACTTATTTTTCACGTGATACCCTGAAGTCATGGGAGTGCTACAAATTATTCAGTAAACATGTGGCAAATAATGGTAGAAATGGGTGTCCAGAAAGAGGATAAACATGTTTTCATTCAGCAATGATGACCTTCAGCTTTGGCAGTAAAAGTAGATTTAAATGACATTGGAATTTTCCACCCAGCTCCAAGACTAGGCTTCTGGTTTAAACTTCTTTATATCTCGATGACATGATCTCCTTCTAAGACCTTCTTAATTGACCTAAAACATCCATATGATTGGTGGCCAGAGAAATATGGATCAAGATTATTGCTATTTACTTTCTGATGTTTAAAATAGAACTTTGAAGTAAGACAATAAACTTAAAAGCCACACTTTTTAGGGTAGAGAATTTTTTTTTTTTTTAATTTTTTATTGGATTATAGGTTTTGGGGTACATGAGCAGAGCATGCAAGACAGTTGCGTAGGTACACACATGGCAGTGTGCTTTGCTTTTCTTCTCCCCTTCACCCACATTTGGCATTTCTCCCCAGGCTATCCCTCCCCACCTCCCCCTCCCACTGGCCCTCCCCTTTTCCCCCCAATAGACCCCAGTGTTTAGTACTCCCCTCCCTGTGTCCATGTGTTCTCATTTTTCATCACCCACCTATGAGTGAGAATATGCGGTGTTTCATTTTCTGTTCTTGTGTCAGTTTGCTGAGGATGATGTTTTCCAGATTCATCCATGTCCCTACAAACGACACGAACTCATCATTTCTGATTGCTGCATAATATTCCATGGTGTATATGTGCCACATTTTTCCAATCCAGTCTATTATCAATGGGCATTTGGGTTGATTCCAGGTCTTTGCTATTGTAAACAGTGCTGCAATGAACATTCGTGTACATGTGTCCTTATAGTAGAACGATTTATAGTCTTTTGGATATATACCCAGTAATGGGATTGCTGGGTCAAATGGAATTTCTATTTCTAAGGCCTTGAGGAATCGCCACACTGTCTTCCACAATGGTTGAACTAATTTACACTCCCACCAACAGTGTAAAAGTGTTCCTTTTTCTCCACATCCTCTCCAGCATCTGTTGTCTCCAGATTTTTTGATGATCGCCATTCTAACTGGCGTGAGATGGTATCTCAATGTGGTTTTGATTTGCATCTCTCTGATGACCAGTGACGATGAGCATTTTTTCATATGATTGTTGGCCTCATATATGTCTTCTTTCGTAAAGTATCTGTTCATATCCTTTGCCCACTTTTGAATGGGCTTGTTTGTTTTTTTCCTGTAAATCTGCTTGAGTTGTTTGTAAATTCTGGATATCAGCCCTTTGTCAGATGGGTAGACTGTGAAAATTTTTTCCCATTCTGTTGGTTGCCAATCCACTCTAGGGTAGAGAATTTTTAAAACTTTTTTTTTTAAACGCTGAAGAAGACTCAGATTTCTGGCACAATGGTAACACCTATCTCTTCTGCTTGTGACAACCAGGGCTTGCTACATGATAATAGGAAGAGAATGTGACACAGAGGAACGGAGAAAAGTCTATCCCTCTGAGAGTAGGGGGTTGTGGAATGGGAGGGAAAAGGAAGAAGGAGCAGTAGAAAACAGTCCCTTATAAATGTCCTGATGTCTTCTGCTTGACTTCAGCCAGGAATGAGTGTTAGGAAAGAAGGGATACTCTAGAAGAGGAAGTGTGAAGTCTTATTTGGGTCTAAGAAAACATCCCAACCACAGTCCATCCTGCCTAATCTAGGGCAGAGTCGTGCCAGAGTTCATGTGGCAATAACGTATGGTTAGACAGAGATAAGCCATGAAGTTTAGCTTTTAAGGCAGCATTCTGTGACTACAAGGCCAAGGCAGAAAATATATACCTCACTTCCTTTTTGCAGGGTAAAGCAAGCAGGGAAAAGGGGAATGACTGAACAATCAAGTGACTTGAGAGTCAAATAACTTTCCCACCCACAGGGCCTGAATTTGTAAGATATATCAAGATCTTCAGCTTTAGCTTGAGATGGACCATCAGAATGGGAGGCCAGATGGGAGACATGGGGTTTGCTGCAACAGCTAGAGCTAAAGTGAGCTGAGTGATCAGTAGAGCAACACTGGGCTCTGGCCAACCAAAATAAACCATACCATGAGCTCCACCAGATAAGGCCTCTGCTACAAGTACAGTAAGTGAGCAGCACCCAGGAAGACAGAGGCATTGTCATGAAGACTGAGGAAAGAAGCACATTACAAGTGCTACGGAGCTGGGAAAGTCTTCCTTCCCCCAGATGCCCTCGGAGAGAATTGGGGAACATGAAGACTCTGGAAAACTGAGCATTTCTTTTTAACAAAAGATAAAGAGCACAAGGATTATTTAGATCATTATAATAACCTACATTTTTAAGCATAATTTTAAAAACACATCTTGACTGCATATATGCAAGATTGCATAAATTTTTAACCACATTAACAATTGCTTACTAAATAAATGAAGGACCCAAATAAGAAAGAAGAGAAAAAATAAGCAATATCCCTAAAATGACTTATCTCCTTCAACAGTAGAGTTCTCCAGCAAGAGAAATACTAAAACTTAAGCTATTGCTTTAGCACTAAGATTAAGGTTCCTCCCCACATGTTAGTCCCAGTAAAGAAGAGTCTGAGAAAAAATTGTGAAATTCATACAATTTGTTTTCAATTCTTTCAGCATTCAACATTCTACTAAGCTACCTGACTTACCCCAGTTTCGTTGTTGTTGTTGTTGTTGTTAGCCGTTACAAATACCTTGCTCTCAGGGAAAACTCTGATATTTGTTATAAATCTCAGGGTGAATTTATTAATGCTAAATAATGAAAGATGTTATATTTAAAGTCATTTCAAGAACAACAAAATCTAGTTTCCACAACACACACTGGGGCCTGTTGGAGGGCATTGGGTAGAAGGAGGGAGAGGGTCAGGAAGAATAGCTAATGAATGCTGAGCTTAATTCCTGGGTGATAGGGTGATCTGTGCAGTGAACCAGCATGGCACATGTTTGCCTACATAACAAACTTGCACATCATGCACATGTGTCCCTCAACTTAAAAGTTGAAAATTAAAAAATATATACCAACAGAGTAAACAGATAACCTACATAATGGGAGTATAGATTCACAAACTCTGCATCCAACAAAGGTCTAATACCCAGAATCTATAATGAACTACAATAAAACTAGCAAAAACCAAATAACCCTATTTAAAATGGGCAAAAGACATGAACAGACACTTCTCAAAAGATACACAAATGGCCAAACATGAAAAATGGTCCACATCACTAATCATCAGAGAAACACAAATCAAAAACACAATGAGATACCATCTCACATCAGTCAGAATGGTTATTATCAAAAAGTCAAAAAGTGACCAATTTTGGTGAAGCTATAGAGGAAAGGAAATGCTTATACAATGCTGATGGGAATGTAAATTAGTTCAGCCACTGTGGATAACAGTTTGGAGATTTCTCAAAGAACTTAAAATTGTCATTTGAACCAGCAGTCCCATTACTGGGTCTAAACCTAAAATCATTCTACCAAAAAAAAAAAAAAAAATCTAGTTTCCATAGCAACTATTTTGTTTTATGGAAGAGACGCAGAAGCTAAAGTAAAAAGTTCTACCACTTTCTTACTGTGTGACCTTGATCTCTCTGATAATGTTTCTTCACTTTTGAAATAATGGAAAACTAATCATTATTCTACCAACTCTATTCATTTTTATGAAGATTGAAACTACATTAGTGAAAGTGTTTTGTGGTCTTTGAAGAATATATTTATCATTGTTATATCAAAGATCAAAAGAGATATTTAGGGCTCAAGGCAGGCCTTGAGGATTACCCTGAGATAACACTGTGGGCATTGTTTCATGATCTTTTACTACGTGAGATCTAGAGAAAGGAAGAGAGTTCTAAATGCTCATGTATTGTGGTCATAAAATGCTTAAATTACTCCTTCCTAATACCTTTCTAAGATAAATGTTCGTGAGGAGCCAGGATTGGCACTTTAGTTCTGTTTACAATGGTGGGGCTGAGTTGAGTTGAAATCAAAGCATTTCATAATATAATATAATGGTGTGTGGGGATTGAGTGCCCTACTGCCTCCTAGCAATGAAAAATTTGAATTCTAGAGTCAAGAACTTATATTTTTGCTAGTCTCCGCCAAATTGTCACCCTGTGAATGTACACATTTCTTATTCATAGTAGTAGGGATATTGACTTTTTGCTTACCATACTGGTTAGTCCCCTGAAAAACTGAGTAGTATTTATATGATTGATAAGCTTATATACCAATAAAACCCAGGCTCTGGCTTGAACAGTTATGGATGGGGAATGATATGTCTTGGTTTGCTGAGAATATAATTACAAAATAATTATTAATGACTTACCTCTCACTCTCAAAAGTGTTCTGGTTCTGACAATTAATTATATGATCACTTTACTCTTCCTATGTGTGAACCAGAACTGGGGCACATGGGCATCCTTGATAAAACCCAGATTTAATCAGCTGCAAAAATCTTCCTCAGAAAAAGGAAAGTTCAAAGTTTCAATAATTTGAACTTTATGTTAATTTTTAACAACTCTGATGTTGGGTGACTTATTTCAGATATATTGTAGCAATCAAAAGAATAATAGAGAATAACAATTAACTTCTGCTACTTTGTGGATCATATAAGCTAGTATAAGATTAGAAAGACAAAAGATCAGTATAATTTATTTGATTTGATAGAATCATAAAAATTACTCTTAAAATTAGAGTGAATGAAGTCTATATTCAATAACTAGATAATATTTAAATATTAATCATTTCAGACATTTTGAGTATCATTTTGTAGAATTGGGTCCATCTTGATGAAGTTCCCAGTCATTTGAAAATAATACATACAATTTCATAATTGTATATAATGTTCAATTAATGTTAATTAGCTCAAGTTGGTTGGTAATGTTTTATTATTCAGTTCTAGTATATCCTCACTAATATTCTTTCTACTTCTATCAAGTACTTATATGAGAATGTTGAATTCACTCTCACGGTGTTGAATTCACTTGATAGAATTCAGTACTTCTGTCAAGTAATGATATGAGAGTGTTTAACCAACTATATCACCCTGTAATGATATAGAACAAATAAAACTTATTCCTCCTACCTAGCTGTAATTTTGTATCTATTAATCAACCTCTCTCTATCCCTCACTTCCCCCAAATATTACCAGCCTCTAGTGAGCATTCTGCTTTCTATTTTTATAAGATCAACTTATAAAGCTTCCACATATGAGGGAAAATATGCAGTATTTATCTTTCTGTGTCTGGCTTATTTCATTTCATATAATGTTCTCCAAACTCCTCCATGATGCCACAAATGACAGGATTTTTTTTTTTTTTTTTTTTTTTTTTTTTTTTTTTTTTTGCTTAAAGTCTATTTTATCTGATGTTAAGTTTAGCTACTCCTGATCATTTTTGGTTTCACTTTAAATGGAATATCTTTTTCCATCCATTAACTTTAAATCTACATGCATTTTTAAAGGTGAAGTGAGTGTTTTATAAGAAGCATATAGTTGGGTGTTGTTTTTTTTAATTCATTCATTTCAAAACAATTATCCATATTTTAATCCAATGGTTTTTTAAGCTATTTTATATCTTTTAATTGGGGGATTTAATCCATTTATATTCAAGGTTACTATTGATAGCTGAGGTCTTACTCTTCTCAATTTGTTAACTGTTTTCTTGTTGTTTTGTGCATCCTTTCTTTCTTCCTCTTATATTGCGTGTCATTTTTATTGAATGTATTTCTATAGTGATAAGTTAGATGCCTTTCTATTGCTCATTGGTGTATCCATTCTGCCAGTGAGTTTTATATTCTAATCTGCTTTCTTTTCCTTTCATTTCTAGATCCAGGATTCTCTGATGTATTTCTTGTAAGATCAGTCTAGTGGTGATAAATTTCCTATTTCTGCTTGCCTGGGAAAGACTTTAGCCTTCATTTTTGAAGAATATCTTTGCTGAGTACAGTATTCTTGGCCAGCAGGGGTGTTTTCAGCACCTTAAATATGTTGTTCCATTCTTTCCTAGTGTGCAAATTTACTGCTGAGAAAACTGTTGTTAGTCTAATGGAGATTTCCTTACATGTAACTTACTGTTTTCCCCTATTTTTAAAATTCTTTCTTTGTCTTTGCCTTTTGAAAGTATGAGCTTAGCAGGCCTTGGAGAGTTTTTTGGGTTAAGTATATTTGAGGCCTTTGAGAGTTAGACATCTTGGATATACTGGATCTAGATTTTCATATTTCTCTTAGACATGGGAAACTTTCAGCTGTTATTTTCTTAAATATGTTCACTATGCCTCTTCACACTTCTTCTACTTCTGCAGCTCTCAGATTCATATATTTCATTAAGGCTACTTAATGATATCCTGAAAGTCCTATAAGCTTTGTGAAAGAAAAATAAATCTTGGGACCCTAAAATCCCTAAGCCAGATGGAAAAGTCATTCTGAAGCGGCAAGGGCAAACTTACCTTCCATTCTATTCCTAAATAAGATAGCTCCAAAAAAAAAAAAAAAAAAAAAAAAAAAATTAAAGCTACATACCTTCCTCACAAGTTGCCCACAAGGAAATATTTTGTGAACAAAGGACAGACAGAACTCAAAGTCATCCCTCTGTTCATGTGAGACAAATGCCTATCTGATTGCTTCCTTTGACGTATTGTTTCACTAAGCCAGATCAAGACATAAGTGACTATTCCTATAAATTGTGTAGTTAGTGAAAGGCTAATCAGAAACTCAAAAGAATGCATCTACTTGTCTTTTATCTACTTATGACCTAGAAGCTGCCTCCCAGCATCAAGGTGTCCTACCTTTCTGGACTGAACCAATGTACATCTTACATACATGGATCAAAGACTCATGTCTCCCTAAAATGTATAAAACCAAGTTGTTCCCTCACCACCTTGGGCACATGTCATCAGGCCCTCCTGAGGCTGTCATGGGCATGTCCTTAACCTTAGCAAAATAAACTTTTTAAATTGATTGAGACTTGTCTCAGATGCCCCTGGTTTACAACATTTTCATTCTTTCTTATTTATTTACTTATTTTGTCTGACTGAATTATTTCTAAAGACTTCACTTCAAGTTCAGAAATTCTTTCTTCTGCTTGACCTAGTTTAATATTGAAGCTGTGATTGTATTTTTCATTATATTCCTGAAATTATTTAGCCCAACTTTTTTTTTTTTATGAAGTCTCAGTTTCTTGTCCCCACTGGAGTGCAGTGGTATGATCTTGGCTCATTGCAACCTCTGCCTACTAGATTCAAGTGATTCTCCTACCTCAGCCTCCTGAGTAGCTAGGATTACAGGCACATACCTCTACACCTGGCTAATATTTGTATTTTTAGTAGAAATGGGGTTTCACCATGTTTGCCAGGCTGGTCTCAAACTCCAGACCTCAAGTGATCTGCCTACCTCAGCCTCCCAAAGTGCTGGGATAAAATTAACTTTTTAACTACAATACTGGTTTGTTTGTGAGTGTGTTTGTAATTTATCCCAATGAACATTGCCTATTAGAATATAATGATGTAAAATGTAAAGACAACTAAATATTTAAATTCCAAACATTCACATGTAATTGTAATATAACTTAGTTACTATCATTCTTGTTTTCATTAAAAAGGAAGCCTTGGGAAAATATTTTCAAAATAAAATAACTTATTAATAGCTATCTCTAAAACCTTGACAAGTTTTTTAAAGACTCAGTGCATGATGCACATTAGAAACATACAGAAATATTACTTTCTTACTTCACCATTAAGAGGGTGAAATCAAGGTACTAGAAAGGCAGCACCCCCTCTAGTGGCTCTGGGAGAAAGCCTGATTATCTAAAACAGACGGTAATTCAAAGAAGTTGAATTACCATCTGGTAATTCAACATACCTAAAAACACATGTGAATTATTTGATATATTGTTTTATTTCTCCTTTTTTTTTTTTTTTTTTTTTGAGACAGAGTTTTACTCTTGTTGCCCAGGCTGGAGTGCAATCTTGGCTTACCACAACCTCTGCTTCCAGGGTATAAGCAATTCTTCTGCTTCAGTTCCCAAGTAGCTGGGATTACAGGCATGAGCCACCATGCCTGGCTAATTTTGTATTTTTTTAGTAGAGACAAGGTTTCTCCATGTTGGTCAGGCTGGTCTTGAACTCCTAACCTCAGGTGATCTGCCTGCTTCAGCCTCCCAAAGTGCTGGCTGGGATTACTGGCAACACATTGTTTTCTTTAACTGATAATCATGTTATTATTACAGTTCAAAGTGTTCTGGTTTATATATTTAAAAGATTAAAATAGTCAGACTTTCTGGGTTAACTTGAATAGTCCTAACTTTTTGCCAATCCCTCCAAGTGGTTTATCATCTTGACTTATATCTCATATTGGGTTTATAGGTTCTCTTTGGGAATCTTTGTTTCCCTTTCTGTTCCCAGAATTCTGGAAGGTAAGCAAATATTGTCTCTTCTGTGGGAAATTCTGAACAGAAAGGGCCTAAATATTCTGACATTGTGGATTCTCCAAGTTAACTTCCCAGATACCTTATAATGTATCTAGCAATGAATAAACACCATTTATGTGCTCAGAACTTCTAAAGCAGCTTTAGATAACCACCTGTATTAGTCAGTTCTTATACTACTAATAAAATCATACCTGATACGGTGGGTAATTTATAAAGAAAACAAGGTTTAATGGACTCATGGTTCCACCTGTCTGGGGAGGCCTCACAATCATAGCAGAAGGCAAGGAAGAGAAAGGCATGTCTCACATGGTGGCAGGCAAGAGAGAAAAGAGAGCCAAGTAAAAGGGGAAACCCCTTATAAAACCATCAGATCTTGTGAGACTTATTCAATACCATGAGAACAATATGGGGGAAACTGCTCCAGTGATTCAGTTATCTCCCACCAGGTCCCTTCCACAACACATGGAAATTATGAAAGCTACAATTCAAGATGAGATTTGGGTGGGGACACAGCCAAACTGTATCACCATCTAACAATATGAAATATGTTAGATAACAATCTAAAACATTTCATATGTAATACAAACATTCTATACATATGAATACTATATATATATAAACATATAGTGTTTGTATGTTATCTATAGACTACACACACATATGTATGCATTCACAGAAACAAGAAAATGTGTATTCATGAAAAAAATCAGTAGTGGCCACAGGAAGAGGTTCCTCTGCCTATGGAAAGGGGAGGGAAGAACAGTAAGAACTTTGTATTGTAATTTGAGTACCAGCTTCGCTGCGGTAGAATAGAACATCAAGTAAATTGCTAATGTTTTTTACTCCAATCCCTGGCCTCCAGACAGCAACTTTAAACCAATCAAAGGCCCAGGGGAACTCACTGCCCTGAAGGAATGGGACTTGGGCAGGCCTAGTCCTATGCTGGCTTCAGGTTTGACCCAGTGTAAACCCAGTGATGGTGGCTACAGAGCAGCTTGAATCATGGTATCCCCAAATCTAGGTGTCTCAGCAAAGAGAGAGAGACTTCATTTGTTTAAGAGAAAGGAAAAAAAAAAAAAACAGGAGTCTCTCTGGTAATCCAGAGAATTCTTTTATATCTCATCTGAGAGCACCATGGTAGTAATTCTGTGAGTCGGCAAAAATCACATTGTTATTGGGCCTAGGACTCAAGTCCCCTTGAATATCTGGAAATCCTTCCCAAGAAGGACAGGCACAAACAAGCCCAGACTGTGAAGACTACCATAAATGCCTAAAGGCCAGTCACTGACAAACATCTATAAGCATCAACACCATCCAAGAAAACATGACCTCACCTTTCACACAGATAATTCAAAATAACTGTTTTGAGAAAACTCAAAGAAATTCAAGATAACACATAGAAAGAATTCAGAATTCCCAAGATAAATTTAACAAGCATATTGAAATAATTACAGAGAATCAAGCAGATATTCTAGAGCTGAAAAGTGCAATTGGTATGCTGAAAAATGCATCAAAGTCTCTTAATAGCAGCATTGATCAAGCAGAAAAATTACTGGGGTTGAATACAAGCTATTTGAGAATACACAGAGAAGATAATAAAAAATAATAAAGCACACCTACAACATCTATCAAAAAAGCCTCAAAAGGCCAAATCTAAGAGTTATTGGCTTTAAAGAGGAGGTAGAGAAAGCGACAGCAATAGATCATTTATTCAAAAGGGTAATATCAAAGAATTTCCCAAACCTAGAGAAAGATATTAACATTAAAGTACAAGTAGATTATAGAGAACGAAGCACATTTAACACAAAGAAGACTACTTCAAAGCATTTAATAATCAAACTCCCAAAGGTCAAGGATAAAGAAAGAATCGAAAAAGCAGAAAGAGAAAAGAAACAAATAGCGTATTACAATGCTCAAATACATCTGACAGCAGACTTTTCAGTGGAAACAAGAGAGAGTGGTATGACATATTAAAAGTGCTGTAGGATCCCAGCACTTTGGGAGGCCGAGGCGGGTGGATCATGAGGTCAAGAGATCGAGACCATCCCGGTCAACATGGTGAAACCCCGTCTCTACTAAAAATACAAAAAATTAGCTGGGCACGGTGGCGCGTGCCTGTAATCCCAGCTACTCAGGAGGCTGAGGCAGGAGAATTGCCTGAACCCAGGAGGCGGAGGTTGCGGTGAGCCGAGATCGCGCCATTGCACTCCAGCCTGGGTAACAAGAGCGAAACTCCGTCTCAAAAAAAAAAAAAAAAAAAAGTGCTGTAGGAAAAAACTTTTATCCTAGGATGATATATTCAACAAAGATATTCCTTAAGCATAAATGAGAAATAACTACGTTCCTAGACAACAGAAGCTGAGGGATTTCATCAGCACTAGATCTGTCCTATGAGAGACACTAAAGGAAGCTTTTCAATCTGGAAAAAAAAAAATAGTGTTAATGAGTAAGAAGAAAGCATTTGAAGGTACAAAACTCTTTGATAATAGTAGGCACACAGAAAAACACATAATAGCATAACACTGTAACTGTGGGCTGTAAACTCTTGACCTAAGCAGAAAGACTAAAAGATAAACCTATCAAAAATAATAACCTCAACGAATTTTCAAGACATAATACAAAAAAGACATAAAGAGAAACAATAAAAAGTTAAAAAGTGGGGGGGTGGGGAGACAACAAATTAAAGTGTAGAGTTTCTGTTAGTATTTTTGCATATTTATTTGTTTATGCATCAGTGTTACACTGTCATCAGTTTAAAATAATGGGTTACAAGATAGTATTTGCAAGCCTCATGGTAATTTTGAATTTAAAAACATACAATGGGTACATAAAAAATAAAAAGCAAAAAATTAGAGCATACCACCAGAAAAAAACACCTTAACTAAAAGAAAGACAGAAAATAACAAAAGAAAAAACACCAGAAGACAAATAACAAAATGGAGGAGGAAGCCCTTATTTATCAATAATAACACTGAATGTGAGTGGACCAAATTCTCCAATGAAAAGACATATAGTGGCTGAATGGATGGAAAAAAACAAGACCCAATGATCTATTGCCTATAAAAAAAAAAACACTTCACCTAGAAATATACACAAAGACTGAAAATAATGAGATGGAAAAAGATATTCCATGCCAGTGGAAACCAAAAAAGATCATCAGTAGCTATACTTATAAGACAAAATAGATTTCAAGACAAAAACCATAAGAAGAGACAGAAAAGGTCATCATATAATGACAAAGCAGTTGAATCAGCAAGAGGGTATAACAATTGTAAATATATATGTACCCAACACTAGAGCAACTAGATATATAAAGGAAATATATGGAACCAAAGAGATAGACTCCAATACATTAGTAGCTGGAGATTATAACATCCCACTTTCAGCATTGGGCAAAACTCCCAGACAGTAAACCAACAAAGAAACATCAGACTTATTCTGCACCATAGAACAAATGTACCCTAACAGACATTTACATAATATTTTATCCAGTGGCTGCAGAATACACATTTTTCTCTTAGCACATGGATCACTCTCAAGGGTAGACCATATGTTAGGTCACAAAACAAGTTAATACATTCAAAGAATTAAAGTAATTAATCATCTTCTCTGACAACAATGAAATAAAACTACAAATCAATACCAAGAAGAATTTTTTAAATTATACAAATATATGGAAACTAAACAATATGCTCCTGAATGACCAGTATGTCAATAAAGAAATTAGGAAGGAACTTGAAAAATTTCTTGAAACAAATGATAATAGAAACACAACATATCAAAACCTATGGAATACAGTGAACACAGTGAAAGAAAAACTTTCAATAAATAACCTAATGAGACTTCTTAAACACGTAGACAAGCAAGAGCAAAACAACCCCAAAATTAGTAGAAGAAAATAAATAATAAAAATCAGATCATAAATGAATTTTAAATGAAGAAAACAATACAAAAGATCAATGAAACAAAAAGTTGATTTTTTGAAAAGACAAACAAAACTGACAAACCTTTCGCCAGACTAAGACAAAATCGAAAGAAGTCCCAAATAAATAAAATCAGAGATGAAAAAAAAGACATTACAACTGATACAGTAGAAATTCAAAGGATCATTATTAGGTACGATACATTGATAAACTGGTAAATATAGAAGAAAGAGATAAATTCCTAGGAACATACATCATGCCGAAATCGAACCATGAAGAAATCCAAAACCTGAACAGGTCAATAAAAAGTAATAAGATTGAAGCCATAATAAAAGATCTCCCAGTGAAGAAGAGCCTAGGACCCAATGGCTTCACTGCTAAACTCTAACAAACATTTAAAAAACCCATACTAATCCTACTCAAAGTGTTCCAAAACACAAAGGAGGAGGGAATACTTCCAAACTGATTCTATGAGGCTAGTATTACCTTAATACCAAAACCAGGCAAAGGCATATTAAAATAAATAAATAAATAAAAACTACAGGATAACATCTCTAATGAATATTGATGCAAAAATCCTCAAGAAATACTAGCAATGAACTTTAACAATAAGTTATAAAGATCATTCATCATGACCAAGTTGGATTTATCCCAGGGATGCAAGATTAGTTCAACATATGCAAATCTGTCAGTGTGATGCATCATATCAACAGAATGAAGGACAAAAACCATATGATCATTTCAATGGATGTCAAAACACCATTTGATAAAGATCAACATCTTTCATGATAAAAAAAAAAACCAGCTCAGAATACTGGGTATAAAGGGAGCATACCACAACATAATAAAAGCCATATATGACAGACCCGCAGCTAGTGTCATACTGTATGAGGAAAAACTGAAAATGTTTCCTCTTAAATCTGGAACATGACAAAGATACCCATTTTCACCACTGTTGTCCAACATAATGCTGGAAGTCTTAGCTAGAGCAATCAGACAAGAGAAGGAAAGTTAGCTGCTCTTCATGACTCTGCCTTATGAAATTTCCATGTCTTAACTTTTTACTATCAATTTTCTTGAAGACTGCTCTTCCCTCTAAAATTTCTCTTTCAAAAAATCAATTCATATTGAGAGTTAGGAATTATCACCTCTCACATTATTGGTCTCGAATCCGTGTATTGAGTCATTTTGTGTTGCATACAACATCCCCATGCTTCCCAGCACCCAGCTGGAATTTTCACTCAACATATTTCACAGTTACCTAAAATTTAACATGCTCAAATCAACCTCCTTTTTTAGTGAATAAAGCTACTTTCCTCCCACTCCTTCAGGCAGAAATGTTTGGAATTGTTTTGGAGTTATCACAAGTTCTTTACATTTCTCTTTAAAATTTATTTCTTTATTTCTTCCTTGCCATTTCTACTAAGTCCTGGAACTAGAGCAGTGAGCAGACGGGAGTACAGACTTTGGAGGCAGGAAGACTGAGTTCTAATTTTGATTCACCCACAGCCCAGCTGGGGGCCCTGATTCTGGGATATGGTTTCCTTACCTGTGAAAATGAATCATATTAGTACACACATCATAGGATTAATCTGAGGATTAAATGAGTTAGTTAACCTAAAGCACTTAGAACAGTGCCTGGCATACATTAAGTGTCACTTAATTGTTAGCTGTTGTTATTATCATTACTATTCCTTAATTAGGAACTTGAACTCTGGGGAAACCTCTTAGAATTGTATCTCAGGCATTTGCTTAACCTTTTTTATCCTCAGTTTCTTCATTAAGTGTAATGTATGATACTGTCTTCCTAAAAATAATTAAGTTAAAAGATGTAAGCAAAGCACTTAATAAAGTAATTACTCAATACATTTTGGCCATTATTGGTAATATAATATGATTATCAATGAAAATAATATGATCCTATGGAAAATCCCTTTAGTTTCTTCATACTTAAAAAACTGTTTTCAATTTATAGACAATGTATTAGACTCTTCTTATACTATGATGAAATACCTGATACTGTGTAAAGGAAAGAGGTTTAATTGACTCACAGTTCTGCATTGCTTGGTAGACCTCTGGAAACTTACAGTCATGGGGGAAAGGAAATGGAGAAGCAGGCACCTTCTTAACAGGGTGACAGGACAGAGTGAGTGCAGCAGGGGAAATGCCAGATGCTTGTAAAACCATCAGATCTCATGAGGCTCGCTCATTATCACAAGAACAGCATAGGGGGAACCACCCCCATGATCCAGTTTCCCCCACCTGCTCCCACCCTTGACACATAGGGAATATGGGGATTACAGTTCAAGGTGAGATCTGGATGGAGTCACAGAGCAAAACCATATCAGATGGTACCCTTCACTTGCATATATTATTTTATTGTTGCAATTGTGGAATTCACGCCATTTTTAAATTTTACATTATGATATAATAATTTTGTTTCTGCATCATCTTAAAATGATAGCATAGCACTTTCTTATAGCAATCTACAATATTTCACTAAACCATTTACTGAACCTTAAGATTTTTTTGAGTTTGGTACTCAGGGGAATCTGCCAAGAATATCTGTACAACTTTGTCTTTTGACTTATCTGAGATTATTTCCTGAAAACTTTCTCAGGGAGAGATACAAATGTGCATTTCCAACATTCTTTATATGCATTTTATGTGAAGATTAGGACCAAGTTGGAAAAATATTTTCTGACTAGAGGGTAAAGGAGATAACTTTAACTCGCTCATCAACTTTGGTTTTAATGCCAAAGTGAAATGAATACTTGATTTGTGGTGTTGGATTTAGGTAGATTAAATATTCAGACCTGGAAGCTTAGGCTTTTTGCTCCTTAGCCTGCTTCAACCCCACAATGTTTGAAAGATGTTAGATTATTTATGCATTCAGGAGAACAGTCCTATATTTTTCCTACCCAAATATACTTTAAATAAATATTAACCACGTTGCTTTGCCAAGTCATTTGGCCAATAAAATGAGGAATTTAAACAGTATGACTTCTGAGCTCCTTGCCACTTACCGTGTTTTTCCTCAGGCCTTGCACAATGTGGAGCTATCATTCGGGGCAGACAGCTGAATGTCTTACTCAAACCTTCTGCCCCACCCCTTTCTTCTAGTGGAAAGAATATGGGCCAAATGTGGGTGAAGGGGAGAAAGGAAGCAAAACACACTGCCATGTGCGTACCTATACAACTGTCTTGCATGTTCTGCACATGTACCCCAAAACCTAAAATGCAATAAAAAAAATTAAAAAAAAAAAGAATATGGGCATCAGACCTCTGTGACTTGGGATTCTGCCTCTGCCATTTAATAGCTTTGTGACACCTTTGAAGATTATGCGGCTTTCTCCACCTGCATAACTTCAACCCTCTGGTTTTCACTGATTGCTTCACGGCCGGACATCAGACTCATGTCGGACCCGACCCAACTGTGTGATAGACTCTAGTTAAAAAAATAGAATAATTAGGGCCAAAGTATATTCAGAAAGAGAGAGAAGCAGTGAGGAGAAACAGCCCTTGATGTTCACTTGCTCAAGGTATACCACCCACGTCTTGTTTTTTGATGTTTCTGTGACTGTCTGTTATATTATACTGTAAAACCCATTAACACCAGCCTGACTGCAGTTCTGTTCTTAAAGCCAACATCTCTGACTTAAAAAGCACATTCAGAGATCTGTAACTTCTGAACTTCTCTTACTTCATCTATAAAATGAGAATAATAATACCTTCCTTGTAAGGTTAGACTGAAGATTCCAGGTAATAATGTATGGAAAAACTCTGAGTTCTGAAAACATAGTAGGTGCTCAATAAATTATGGCCCTTAACTTCCTGCAAATTTATACTTCATAAATAAACCACCAATATACTAGGAATTCAAATTATTTCTGATACCCTACCATGTCTGTCCATCACTCTGTAAACAAACCAATTCAATGAGTCTTTCAAATTGGTTGCAACAAGTGAACTCCTTGATGCTATCCAGCCTACCTGGTAAGTAGCTAGACTCCCCTCCTTTCCACTACTCTCCACAAAGTGGGTGAGCAGATTGGTGGCCATTTTCCAGAAGTGATGCCTATTCAGTGGCCATAAGACCACAATGAGGAAACGAAAACCTTTTCTCACCTCTCTGCTGGGTGGAGTAGTGCACCCCTAGCAGGGCTCTCTACACCTGCATAATTGGTGTAGTCAGACAATACTGTTGTTCCCTTCACAATTCTAGAAAACTATAGTTTATGTATATATATTGACAGACTACATCCGATTAAATAGTTAAATGCATCGTGGTCCTCAAATCTTGGTAGAAGACTTGAGATTTATTTTAAAAAACAAACGCATAATCACTTATATTTATAGCATTGAACAAAGAACAATGAAATGCCCAAGTGAGTTGTTTGGTCTGTTTGCCAAAATGATCACTTTTGTGTTTCTAAACATCTCTCTTCAAATCCTTCTTCCTCTAAGTTCTTCAATCAGAGTGCCCTCTCCCTGACATACCCAGATAGGCTGACTTGCCTACCTGTGTGCCTTTTTCCTCCCTAGATTGAGAGCTTCCATTTATACATAATAATTGTAGCTAATATTTATTGAAGATTCTCTTAGCTGTCATAGATGCTTTATATGGATTATTTAATTTATTCACTAAACAATCTTTTAAAGAGGTGCTATTATTCATTCTCACCTTAAAGACAAGGAACCTGAGGCAAAGAACAGTCAACTAATAAGTTCAAGTATACAGAGCTAGTAAGGAATACAATCTGACTGATCTCAAAGGCTATGTCATAACCACTGCCCTCTACTGCCTCTCCACAGGGGTAGAAATCATGTCTTATTCATCACTGCCACCTCACCAGACCCAGCTTAGTGCCTGACACAGGGAGATGTTCAGTCAATGCTGGCTGGTAAAAGTGGAGTAAAAATGCAAGGCACAGTGAGCCGCTTTGCTGTGACTGATGCAGTGTCTGATTCTCTGCTATAAAGAGAAGGAAAGTGCCGTATCAAACACACCCCTCTGGCTCCTAGCTCTGTGTCCAACTTTGTTTACCTCTTCCTTACTCCTCCTCTTTCCTAACTGCACCACTTGGATTCAAAGTTGCAGCTTAGTGAAGACAAAGGGAAAAGAGAACTCTGAATGACCCCTGTGGGTTTGAGAGAAAAGAAATAGGAATTTGAGAGAGGAGGAAGAGAGTAAGGAAGAGAGAAAGTGATTAAAATTTATCACTTTAACTTAATGTTTAACCTAATGAAAGCAAAATCTTATCTGAAATTGGAAAAGTCAAGGTTTTGAGTGCTGGTTCAGTGCCCATTTCTTTATGACTTGATGTCTGAGAATAATGTGATGGGTGTGTCCTAAAGACCTAGATCACATGTGGAATTGGAATTGGGTGTTATACGGGCAAACGATAAATATCTGCGCAATATATCCACTTTATGCACTTGAGCAGGGAAGAAATCCACAAGGACCCATCTCCTGGTCTGCAGAGAAGACAGAAACAACATGAGCACAGCAGGAAAAGTAAGCAAAAAATATATTACTGTTGGAAATATATTCTCATCAATAGAACAAAGAAAGGAATACAGTATTTGATGAATAATTTTTAATTCATATCTAAATTAGAAATTATATGCTGAGATATGATGTGCAATATATGCTACAGTATGTGATGCATACTGAACTACAGTGGAAATAAGCTATTCCTAAATACCTTCAAAAAGAATGTATAGAATATGTATCTATTAAATCTTTATTTCCTAAATTAAATAAATTTGCAGTAAAGTGACAATTTATTTCAAGCTAATCATGACTGATTTGTAAATCTAAAGTCAGAGAAGTCTTTAATCAGAAGTTATCTTCATATTAAGAAGCCATAATTTAAATGTGTTATTATTCATAATCATATTTTTTGTGAACACAGAAAGGTAAGTCTGACAAAACTTTTATGAGAGGAATTTGAGTTAGAAGATTTTGAAATATCTTTTTAACCTTACTATAAAATATCTTACAAAATACTCATTGTTCTCACATCATTAGAATCATCAAGGTTAAGCAGGATACCACGTGCAAATTCTGATTAAAGGGGGTCCATTATGACACAATTCAGGCAATTTCCACAGCAATCCTATGGAACAGTATCTTCCCTGTATAAAAGTCACTATGATTTTACAGAAAAATAATAATACAATTTGAATCACTTATTAGCACTCAGAACACAGATATTTGTTTTCTTCTTCCATAAATTATATTTATTTTTTCAATGTGTTTACAGGTGCACAGAAATCCATGTGTTCATTCAATGTAATCAAGTGATATTTTTAACTGCCTAATTTAAAAAAACGTGTGCAACTATTTCCAGCCATTTGTTGTGTTAGGAGTGTACCACACAGTAAAATATCTCACTATAATAACTCAGTTTAAAGGTTCTGAGGCTTCTCTCTATGCTGTGTGACAAAACAGGCTCTTCAATAAGAAAGGCTGGAAATTACATGAGTGGCCCACTGTTCTTCTACCACTTCATTTTACCTCCATTCATTATTGATTAATATTTACATTCCTCATAGAAAATAATTAGGAAAAAGAAAATTTAAATTTATCATTTACCAAACTTGACTTAAAAGAAATAATGAGTTCATAGAGCAAAAGTATAAACCAATCATATTAATAAAAATAATAACTGATGAAATTGATAATTAATCCTCCCCTCTTGGATGCAATGTCAATAACTTAGTTTTTTGACAGCATTTCATTTATGTTTACCTATCCTGCATTTTATTTTCCTCAAATGCTACATAGTGACAATACTAATATCTATTTCATAAATTAATAGTAAAAAGCACTTAGAATAGTACCTGGCAAATAAAAATGAGTCAATAAATATTAGCCAATATTATTATTGTTGATATTTAACATTTTGCTATTTACTACCATGGAGTATTGAAAACATGAGGCTAGATTGATTTTTTTTTTTTTTTTTTGGAGACAGAGTCTCTTTCTATTGCCCAGGCTGGTTGGAGTGCCATCTCAGCTCACTGCAACCTCCACCTCTGGGGTCAAGCAGTTCTCCTGCCTCAGCCTCCCAAGTAGCTGGGATTACACGTACATGCCACCATGTCTGGCTAATTTTAGTATTTTTAGTAAAGACAGGGTTTCACCATGTTGGTCAGGCTGTTCTTAAACTCCTGACCTCAGGTGATCCATCCTCCATGACCTCCCAAAGTGCTGGGATTACAGGCATGAGCAGTCCTGCCTAGCCTGATCTTTATTCTCTGGACAGCCAGCTTTGAGACTTCAGGAAAATTATTCAATCACTGAGTCATTTGGTCCTTAATTATTTCAGCTGTAATAAGATCAATAATTCAATAATACTGTCCTGGTAGCATTTTTTTTTAGGTTTAAAAATAATGCATGTTGTTTACAACAGCACAATTTCCAACCACAAAAGTATCGAGCCAACCTAAGTGCCCATCAACCAACGAGTGGATAAAGAGGATGTGATATATATACACCACGGAATACTACTTGGCCACAAAATGGAACAAAATAATGGCCTTTGCAGCAACTTAGATGAAGCTAGAGGTCATTATTCTAAGTGAAGTAACTCAGGAATAGAAAATAAATATCGCATGGTCTCACTTATAAGTGGGAGATAAGCTATGAGGATGCAAAGATATAATGAACAAAGCATTTTTATGCAAAGGGATAAGAATATATAATGGCATAAGAGTGATATAATAGAGATGAAAGACCACATATTGGGTACAATGTACATTGCTCAGGTTACAGGTGCAGGAAGTCTCAGAAATCACCACTAAAGAGCTTATCCATGTAATCAAAAGCCACCTGCACCCCCAAAACTATTGAAATTAAAAATAAATTTTAAAAATTAAAATAATGCAAACAATGCATGTAACTCACTCAGCACAAGCCATTAATGCACCTGTCACATCATAGGCACCTGATAATCAGTAACTCTTACTTTTAGTACTTTATTTTTAAGTATTCTGATATTTATTTTGGCATAGGCCACACTGAAAATCCTGCAAAGTTGAAGGATTTGACAAATGAAGAATAAAAATGAGTTGGCAGAAGATGAAATTTCAATTGAATTTTTATCATACTTTCAATTATGTTGATTCTCTGTAGAAAGAGCTCTGTGAATTGTACATGCTTTATGACAACGAAGATGGGTTTTACAGTACACTGCCACGCACTGGAAATACGTGATCAGCTTTTATTTTTAAGGACATCTGTGGATAAGCTTTACTAGCTAGAACTCAAATCACAGTTTCTCCAGTTTTGAAATACGTATGTGTGGTCTGAATGTACACACACACACACACACACACACGCCATCATCACTAACTCTAACCTCTGTAATTTTTGGCTCAAATCTAAGCTGGAAGGAGTCTCTACATATAAATTAGATAACAAAACAGGCTGCCAAAGCTACGTTTCAAATGGGTGCTGGAGACAAGTAGCACACAGAAGTGGAGAGAGAAAATTAAAAGAGGACAATAGGCAAATAGAGAAAAAGATATTATCCTACGTGTATAAGTAGGATGTGTATAGGTAAGTAGGTAAGTGTGTAATTGTTCTTATAGAGTCATATCCTTTTGGCCTAAGCAGAAAATTGAGCAAGAAAGTAGTATATTTTATTTAGGCAGACACTGACTCTGTTAGCAAAATAAAGGTGAGTTAGAACATATACCAGCCAATAGTTGTGGGTAAACAGGTGTCTTCCAGGACAGCATTAAAAAATATTAGTATTAAACATCTCTGGTGAAAAAAAACAACAACAAAAGAATAGCCTAAATGAATATGTTCCATTTTATCTCAGTGCCTTACTACACTTAATTGTGTTTATCTTTCCTTATGTTACTGCTCTTTAAAAAGATACTCTTATTCACTTTGTAAACCAGAGGACTTCATTTCTATGCAACACTGTTAAGTACCAGACATGGGACTCAATGTTGCATGTACAAAGATGAAAAGACACAATTTCTGACTTCAAGAGTGGGAAAACACTGGTACCATCTCCCTGTTTGATTTTCTAGGTAATCAAATGCAAAGCAGCTGTGCTATGGGAGGTAAAGAAACCCTTTTCCATTGAGGATGTGGAAGTGGCACCTCCTAAGGCCCATGAAGTTCGCATTAAGGTGAAATATTTTTTCCATTTGTATTTAATTTTGTTTTAAAAATTCAGACAATATTAAAAATAGAAACATCCAAAACCCAATAAGAGGTATTTTTATGTGATTATCCAGAAAATAGAATTACATTTGTTGTCAAGGAAAGTATAAATTGTTAATATTTTTTAAGTGGGAAAACAGTACATGCAGTATAATTCCAGTAAAATACAAAAGAATGTATGTGTTTGTACAGAAAAGAAATGTGAAGGAATATATATCAAGACTTCAAAATCAATTTGCATTAGATATTTTATTGGTATTAATTTTCAGTTTCTACTTCTTTTTCTTTTAACTATGCATTCTTCTATATTATGCAAGACAAATATTTTAGGACCAATTATTTCACAGATTATTCTAAATTGTTAAATTCAAGGGAGAAAGACAGAGGAAAGCTTTAGATTGAATGATCTTGGAGATAAATGGAATCTTTCATATTTGGGATTGGAGGGATTATCAGGAAAACCCTTGAAGACATGTTAGAATAACAGTTTTAGAAAATTGGGTTTGTTAAGTCCATCTGACAGTCATAATCTTTTCTGAATCTAAACATCTTTTCTTTTTTTTTATATATTGTACTTTAGTTTTGCGGGTACATGTGCAGATCACGCAGGATTGTTGCATAGGTACATACATGGCAATGTGGTTTGTTGCCTCCATCCCTGTCACCTATGTCTGGCATTTCTCCCCGTGTTATCCCTCCCCAACCTTCCCATACCTCTGCTGTGCCTCCCCTGGCCCCCACAACAGACCCTAGTGTGTGATGCGCTCCTCCCTGTGTCTGTGTGTTCTCATTGTTCAGCACCCGCCTATGAGTGAGAACATGCGGTGTTTGATTTTCTGTTCTTGTGGCAGTTTGCTGAGAATAATGGTTTCCAGGTTCATTCATGTCCCTACAAAGGACACGAACTCATCGCTTTTTATGGCTGCATAGTATTCCATGGTGTATATGTGCCACATTTTCCCTGTCGAGTCTACCATCGATGGGCATTTGGGTTGAGTCCAATTCTTTCCTATTGTGAACAGTGCCACAGTGAACATTCATGTACATGTGTCCTTATAATAGAACGATTTATAATCATTTGGATCTATACGCAGTAATGGGATTGCTGGGTCAAATGGAATTTCTATTTCTAGGTCCTTGAGGAATCGCCACACTGTCTTCCACAATGGTTGAACTAATTTACACTCCCACTAACAGTGTAAAAGTGTTCCTATTTCTCCACATCCTCTCCAGCATCTGTTGTCTCCAGATTTTTTAATGATCGTCATTCTAACTGGCATGAGATGGTACCTCAATATAATTTTGATTTGCATTTCTCTAATGACCAGTGATGATGAGCATTTTCTCATGTTTTTTGGCCTCATATATGTCTTCTTTCAAAAAGTCTCTGTTCACATTCTTTGCCCACTTTTGAATGGGTTGGTTTGTTTGTTTCTTGTAAATCTGTTTTAGTTCTTTGTAGTTTCTGGATATAAGTCCTTTGTCAGATGGGTAGATTGCAAATATTTTTTCCCATTCTGTTGGTTGCTGGTTCACTCTAATGATTGTTTCTTTTGCTTTGCAGAAGCTGTGGAGTTTAATTAGGTTCCATTTGTCTCTTTTGGCTTTTGCTGCCAATGCTTTTAGTGTTTTAGTCATGAAGTCCTTGCCTATGTGTATGTCCTGAATGGTTTTGCCTAGGTTTTCTTCTAGGGTTTTTTATTATTTTGAGCTATGGTCCTTCGATACCTAGTTTTCTGAGAGATTTTTGTATAAAGGGCTGTTGAATTTTGTCAAAGGCCTTCTCTGCATCAATTGAGATAATCATGTGGCTTTTGTCGTTCGTTCTGTTTATGTGGTGAATTACATTTATAGACTTGCATATGTTGAACCAGCCTTGCATCCCCTGCATGAAGGCTACTTGATGGTAATGGATAAGCTTTTTGATGTGCTGTTGCAAGCAGTTTGGCAGTATTTTATTGAAGATTTTTGCATCTAAGTTCATCATGGAAATTGGCCTGAAGTTTTCTTCTCTTGTTAAGGCTCTACCAGGTTTTGGTATCAGGATGATGTTGGTCTCATAGAATGATTTGGGAAGGATTCCCTCTTTTTGTATTGTTTGGAATAGTTTCAGAAGGAATGGTACCAGCTCCTCTTTGTATGTCTGGTAGAATTTGGCTGTGAACCCGTCTGGACTTGGACTTTTTTGGTTGGTAGTCTATCAGTTGGTCTGTTCAAGGTTTCAACTTCTTCATGGTTTAGGCTTGGGAGGGTGCAAGTGTCCAGAAATTTATCCATTTCTTCCAGATTTACTGGTTTATGTGTATAGAGTTGTTTGTAGTAATCTCTGATGGTAGTTTGTATTTATGTGGAATCGGTGGTGATGTCCCCTTTATCATTTTTTTTTACATCTATTTGATTCTTCTCCCTTTTGTTTTTTATTAATCTGGCTAGCAGTCTGTCTATTTTGTTCATCTTTTCCAAAACCAGCTCCTGGATTTATTAATTTTTTGAAGGGTTTTTTGTGTCTCTATCTCCTTCAGTTCTGCTCTGATCTTTGTTATTTCTTGTCTTTTTCTAGCTTTTGAGTTTTCTTTTGTATCTTGCTCGTCTAGATTTTTCAATTTTGATGATAGGGTTTTGATTTTAGATCTTTCCTCCCATCTCATGTGGGCATTTGTTGCTAAATTTCCCTGTAGACACTACTTTAAATGTGTCCTACAGATTCTGGTACATTGTGCCTTTGTTCTCATTGGTTTCAAAGAACATCTTTATTTCTGCCTTCATTTAATTGTTTATCCAGTAAACGTTCAGGAACCAGTTCTTCAGTTTCCATGAAGTTATGTGTTTCTGAGTTAGTTTCTTAATCCTGAGTTCTAATTTGATTGCCCTCTGGTCTGAGAGACTGTTTGTTATGATTTCCGTTCTTTTGCATTTGCGGAGGAGTGATTTACTTCAAATTATGTGGTCAGTTTTGGAGTAGGTGCAATGTGGTGCTGAGAAGAATGTATATTCTGTGGATTTGGGGTGGAGATTTCTGTAGATGTCTATTAGGTCTACTTGGTCCAGATCTGAGTTCAAGTCCTGGATAACCTTATTAATTTTCTGTCTTGTGGATCTGTCTAATATTGACAGTGGAGTGTTAAGGTCTCCCACTATTGTTGTGTGGAAGTCTAAGTCTCTTTGTAGGTCATAAAGAACTTGCTTTGTGTATCTGGGTGCTCCTGTATTGTGTGCTTATATATTTAGGATTGTTAGATCTTCTTGTTGAATTGATCCTTTTACCATTATGTAATGCCCTTCTTTGTCTCTTTTGATCTTTGTTGGTTTAAAGTCCATTTTATCAGACACTAGGATTGCAACTCCTGCTTCTTTTTTTTTTTTTTTGCTTTCCATTTGCTTAATAAATCTTCCTCCATCCCTTTATTTTTAGCCTATGTGTGTCCTTGCATGAGAGATGGGTTTACTGAATACTGCACACTTATGGGTCTTGACTTTTTATCCTATTTACCAGTCTGTGTCTTTTGATTGGGGCATTTAGCCCATTTACATTTAGGGTTAATATTGTTATGTGTGAATTCGATCTTGCTATTTTTATGCTAGCTGGATGTTTTGCCCATTAGTTGATGCATTTTCTTTATTGTGTCAATGGTGTTTACCATTTGGTACATTTTTGGAGTGCCTGGTACTGGTTGTTCCTTTCCTTGTTTAGTGCTTCTTTCAGGAGCTCTTCTAAGGCAGGCCTGGTGGTGATGAAATCTCTCAGCAATTGATTGTCCATAAAGAATTTTCTTTCTCCTTTGCTTGTGAAGTTTAGTTTGGCTGGATATAAAATTCTAGGTTGAAAGTTCTTTTCTTTAAGGGTGTTGAATATTGGCTCCACTCTCTTCTGGTTTATAGGGTTTCTGCCAAGAGATCTGTTATGAGTCTGATGGGCTTCCCTTTGTGGGTAACCCAACCTTTCTCTCTGGCTGCCTTTAGCAATTTTTTCTTCATTTCCACCCTGGTGAATCTGACAATTATGTGCCTTGTGGTTGCTCTTCTTGAGGAATATCTTTGTGGTGTTCTCTGCATCTCCTGAACATTAATATTGGCCTGCCTTGCTGGGTTGGGGAAGTTTTCCTGGATAATATCCTGAAGAGTGTTTTCCAGCTTGGATTCATTCTCCCTGTCACATTCAGGTACAACTATCAAACGTAGACTAGGTCTTTTCACATAATCCCATATTTCTTGGAGGCTTTGTTCATTTCTTTTCACTCTTGTTTCTCTAATCTTGCCTTCTCATTTTATTTCATTTAGTTGATCTTCAATCTCTGATATCCTTTCTTCTGCTTGGTCTATTCATCTATTGAAATTCATGTATGTTTCATGAAGTTCTCGTGCTATGTTTCTCAGCTCCATCAAGTCCTTAATATTTTTCTCTAAGCTGTTTATTCTAGTTAGCATTTCATCTAGCTTTTTTTCAAGGTTCTTAGTTTCTTTGCATTGGGTTAGCACATGTTCTTTTAGCTCTGAGAAGTTTGTTATTACCCACTTTCTGAAGCCTGTTTCTGTCAGTTCATCAGATTCATTCTCTCTCCAGCTCTGTTCCTTAGCTGGTGAGGAGTTGTGATCCCTTGGAGGAGGAGAGGTGTTCTGGTTTTTGGTGTTTTCATCCTTTTTGCACTGGTTTCTTCCCATCTTCTTGGCTTTGTCTATCTGTGGTCTTTGTAGTTGGTGACTTTCAGATGGGGTCTCTAAGTGGACATTCTTTTTGTTGATGTTGAAGCTATTTCGTTCTGTTTCATAGTTTTCCATCTAACAGTCAGGCCCCTCTTCTGCAGGACTGCTGGAGGTCCACTCTGGACCCGACTTACCTGGGGATCACCCACGGGGGTTGCAGAACAGTAAGGGTTGTTGCCAGTTTCTTCTTCTGTTATCTTCATCCCAGAAGGGTACATGCCAGATGTCAGCCTGAGCTCTCCTTTATGAGGGGTCTCTTTGGGTATATGGCAGTAAGGGAGCTGCTTGAGGAGACAGTCTGTCCCTTATAGGACCTCAAGTGCTGTGCTCAGAGCTCTGTTGTTCCATGCTGCTGGGCAAGTACGTTTAAGTCTGCTGCAGTGGAACTCATAACCACCTCTTTTCCCAGGTGCTGTGTCCTAGGAAAGTCAGGCTTTATTTATAAATTCCTGACTCCTGCTTCATTTTTTCATAGATGCCCTGCCCCATATGGAGATAGTCTAGTCACAGTCTGCCAGCAAAAGCATTGCTGAGCTGCCACAGGCTCTGCCCAGCTGCTGTGTGAACTTCCCTGAGGTGGTTATAACTGGCTCTGTATTGGCAGACTGCCTTGGTAGTGGCATGCCCTTCCCCCACTGAGCTGGACAATCCCGGGTCCAGCTACACTTGCTGGGAAACTCTCAGTCCAGAGCGTTTCAGATTGCTTGTTTTATGGGTGTGGTACCCACTGAGCCAGATCACCTGGCTCCCTTTCTCAGCCCCCTTCCTTTCAATTGAATGGGCAGCTCTGTCTCCCAGGCATTCCAAGCACTAGTTGAAATGGCCACCCAGATTTGTGTGAGTTTCTCTACACCAACCCACAGCACCAGCTGAAGCAGCCATGCTGGAAACTCTGGTGCTTTTTGGCTCAGGAATGTCCTGGTCTGTGGGCAGTAAAAACTCATTTGGAAATACAATAAGAACTCACCCTTTGTGTTGTTCTTGCTGGGAACTGCACTCCAGAACTGTTCCTATTTAGCCACCTTGGATGCTTCTCTAAACATTTTCTCTGTATTCTGTAGATGGTGGCTGTAGGAATCTGTCGTTCAGATGACCACGTGGTTAGTGGCACCCTGGTGACCCCACTTCCTGTGGTTTTAGGCCATGAGGCAGCTGGCATCGTGGAGAGTGTTGGAGAAGGGGTGACTACATTCAAACCAGGTACAGGATTCACACTCAGGGAACACACCTTGGCTCACCATCACAAGATTACTCAGCCTGGATGAGGAAACAGAGGCAATGAGAGAGAAAAAGGCTTGCACAAGGTCACAGGGCAGCCAGGACCTCAGGGGTTTCCTCCTTCCCTCTCTGCCTGCCTGACTCAGGCATGTGTGCCTTCAGGCACATACGTATTCTACCCTTCAACAATTATGTACTGAGGACCTACTAGATGCCAGGCAACAGTTAGAGCCTGCAGATGTATGAGGATCAAAAGAGACACAGTGCCTACCAGTGTGAATTCATAATCTGATAACTTCTGTGTTAACGTTGCTGAACACTGTCTCCTGTCAGGACCAGACAACTAGAAATGGGAGGAGGGAAAAGACATAAGTATGGAAACTGTTCTGTGTTGAGTTCACAAAATGGAGGCTGCATGGCTATTGCTGAATAAACATGATCTTTTCTTAGGTGGCCTATGGAGTCCCCTTACAAATTTCCTCTTCCAACATGGTCTCTCTTTCCAAGCATGGACTCAGTGAAGCAGACTAGGTGAAAGGAAATGAAAGAAACATAGCAGGAGCCATCCACCATTAACAATGTCGGCCTTACTACCTCTAGCCATGCTTCAATGCGACTGGTTACAGATTACTAATTATTTTATATTCAATATTTATTTTACCCTAATCTTATGTATTAATATAAATATTTTTAGAGGTAAAGGATGAATAACTAGGACATTGTCATACCATCATTTTTACATAAATTTTGCCTATAGAATGTTATGCACCAATCATTTTTCTTGGTCTTATGAAGTAGATAGCATAGGTGATTAAAAATAAAAATTACCTTTAACTCTAAAGCATCACTTTAGCCAATGGATTCTACCTGCCCCTTACCAAATACTAATTTAGACTGTGAACAGAAAATAATAAAATAAACTGTCCAATTTGAGTTTTAGCTCTTACTATTTTCTTTACCTAGAAATAAATTAATAACAAAAAGAAAGCTTTATTTTTCACATCTCCTTTCTCCACCATGACAGTTTAAATAGATAATTTTAAAATTATCAACTAAAAACATTTGAAAGTCAATTCTTATCCTAAAAGAAAGTGCCTTATTGTGGAGCATTGAGATTTTCAGATGAATTTCTGTAATTCCTTTTTGTCCCATTTTTGTTAGTTTTCCTCAAAAAAGAACTAAGATCTTTTTTTGGAACCATTCATTTGATAATAAACATAAGCATAGTCACTTTCAAAAGGCAAGACTTGTTTCAAAATTCCGTATCTTCTCAACATCTACTGGAAATATAATAGACTACTTGCAACTAAAATTTGTAATTATATTTACAGGAAAAATATTTAATTAAGATTTAATTAGATGAGGATTACATAAATTATATTTGCAAAGCCTCTAGGAGAAATTAGTGCTCTCAATAAGAGTTTATGAATACAGTGGAAGTAATTTTTTTAATCCATGTTGTTTTCCACATTTGCATTTTCTACTTAAAAATCTTCAGGCACTTATAAACCCAAACTAAAACAATGCCCTGGCAGGCAGTGACAAATGACATAGCTGTGACTGGATATGTTTTATGGAGTCTTTTCAGACACATGATTCTAATCTATATGTGTGAGCTTTAAGTTTTTGCTCTATTAATTTCTTGATAGATATTGTAAAAGAATTTCTTTTATTCCTCTCCAGGTGATAAAGTCATCCCGCTCTTTACTCCTCAGTGTGGAAAATGCAGAATTTGTAAAAACCCGGAAAGCAACTACTGCTTGAAAAACGAGTAGGTTTCTGATGCTCTGTTTGCACAGACTTTGAGTTTGCACATTAGTTATGCTCCTGTCTCATGCCTGTGCGTGTCTGTGTATTGCACTGCCCAGTCTCAGTAATCCTCGGGGGACCCTGCAGGATGGCACCACTAGATTCACCTGCAAAGGGAAGCCCATCCACCACTTCCTCGGCGTCAGCACCTTCTCCCAGTACACGGTGATAGATGAGAGTGCAGTGGCCAAAATTGATGCAGCCTCGCCCCTGGAGAAAGTCTGCCTCATTGGCTGTGGATTTTCGACTGGTTATGGGTCTGCAGTCAAAGTTGCCAAGGTAGGAATGACAATGGGTGATAAAACCTGTTACACGCAGACTGTCAGGAACCAAAAGGGAAGCACTTTCTCACAAGAATCAAAGATTATTTTTGGAGGTTTGGAGTGTTGATTAAGAATAGAAAAATGACCCAGAAAGAACTGAGAGCACATGCTAGAAATTTCACCTGTTTATCACAGCTAAAAAGTTGAATTAAGAAAATATAAGGATGCCATTTTGAATAATTTTTCTTCTGAATTTGCTGTTTATGGGATCACGAAATTTTAGGTCTGAAAACTAACTCATGTAGTAATTTATACAACAATTAACAGCTACACATGCCTCAGGCACTGTAGGTTCTGCTGGGCTCTGACAGCAAAAGTTAATGAAATGAAGCAATTGCCCTTGAGGAGCATCTAGTCTGTGGGTCCTCTATTCCCAGAATTAGAATCAACAGTAGACTCCAAAGCCTTACTGCATGTACCCCCAAACCAAGGCTCACCCACTCTGTGATTCTTAGAGGAAAATAATGAAGTTTCAGGGATGTGTAATTCATCAGTATGGCATTTCACTGCTAAAACTATTTTCCCTGCCATGAACACACATATATACTTCAGACGTGGTAAATTTCAAGCAGAAATTCTTTAAAGGCTCCTCATCTGGGTAGTCTGAAAATCTAGTAGTATGCTTCATTTTATGAAACCGAGGTTCAGAGATATAAAGATATTTGCCCAAAATCTCACTGCTGCTTAATATGAGAGATGAGACTAAAATATCTTTCTCAAATCTCTTGCTGAAACTTAAGTCACAATCCATAATCATTAGCACTTTTAAATCACAGTTGCAAGCCTTGTATTTTTCTAACTAAGGTAGAAAGTGGTGTTGTCCTCCATAGTATTGAATAATACTTGGTGAATGAATGAATGAATAAATAAATGAATAGACACCCTTAAGGGAATATAAGAATGAGATTATTTAAAACAGGAAGAGCATGTTACCCACAATGAAGGCTGAATATGGGACGCTAGGTTTAATAAATAACCCCTAGGCAATTTAAACCAATCAGAGAGCATCTTTTCCAAATTTTGGTGACTTTAGCACTTACTCCCTTTGTTCAATTCCCTCATCTGTTTTAACGGGTGGTCTAAGTGAGCCTACCCATAAATAGAAGCTGAGGATACTCATAACAATATATTTTATTATTAAAATGTAGATTAATGTTTCATTGCTATGTTGTTCACTAGTGTATTTTTAAATCAGGGATATACTGGTCATGACCAGTGAAGATAAATGAACAGAGGAGTTAATTATTGAGGGTTTAAGTGGAATATTTTTCATTTCCCTAGAGTATCCTTTTCCACTTATCTTCTAAATGTTGCCTTTGTGCATATATTAGATACTGAAGCTATCATGGATTTCGGCAACTGAGAGACCCTTCAATATTATAATCACTGCCATCTAGATCTCAAAGATCATCCAGTCCCCTGACTCGCAGCTTAACCTTCCCACTGGAGTGACAGAGTTCCACCTGTGGAGATTCTGATTTAATTGGCATGGGTTGTGACCTTGACAATGGGATATTTTTTAAAGCTTCCCAGGTGAATCTAATATGCAGGAATTTTGAACCATTCAACTAGTGTAAACTTTTGAATTTAAACATGAAGTATCTCAAGTCAAAAGAGGTTTCGATAACAGGTTGGACAGAAGAGTCTGAGTAGCTCTTGATAAACACCTAAGCGTATCACTTTATAAAGCGTAAGCAATTTCTAACAATCATTACTTAATCAATTTTTGCATTTTCTGAAAACACAGGTCACCCCAGGCTCTACCTGTGCTGTGTTTGGCCTGGGAGGGGTTGGCCTTTCTGTCGTTATGGGCTGCAAAGCAGCCGGAGCAGCCAGGATCATTGCGGTGGACATCAACAAGGACAAATTTGCAAAGGCCAAAGAGTTGGGTGCCACTGAATGCATCAACCCTCAAGACTACAAGAAACCCATCCAGGAGGTGCTAAAGGAAATGACTGACGGAGGTGTGGATTTTTCGTTTGAAGTCATCGGTCGGCTTGACACCATGGTATGTACCATGACGTGCCCTGAGATTTCTGCCTCTGCAATTTGGAGGATGCATTTAGGCAGCAGAATATATGTATATTTACAGATGCTATTTTTAGTGATTAATGGAAATTTCCCATCATCTGTTTGTTACCTGGCTTATTTAATTTATTGTTATGAGAAATCTTCCATTCAATCAGCTAAGCAAACCTGTCTTAAGTCATATTTTTTCTTGAGAAAAGAAAAAGGACTTGTTTTTCTTCACATAGCCACTGCAGATATACTTTGTTACCTTTTAGTAAAAAATGCAAACTTAAGTAAATATAAATACTACAAATTCATTTCTCAAATTAAAAAGTTTTATTTTTCTTTTACATTCTTAGCAAAAATATTTTAATAATTTTGTATATGTTCTTAATACATTTCAAACTTTTTTACATACTATTCTTCAGTCAAAAGTAATGCACAATTTTAGACCAATTGTTATTTCAATTAAAGAGGATATGCCCTAAGGAAAGTGACTGCTTTAATGCATCATTATATTTTGTCACAGAAGCTGGACAGTACTGGCACATAGCTAATACCCAATACTACTTGGACTGAGTACTTTAAAAAGTCAACAGATTTTACCACCCACAAAAGTTAAGAGCTACATATCTCATGGCATTGTTTATGAAATACATGAGACAATGCATGCAAAATACTTCACGCTGTACAACCTGTCATGTTTTGTGTGGTAAGCTCCAAACAAATATCAGCTAACTATTTTTGTTCTTTTTTTTTTTTTTTTTTTTTTTTGAGACAGGGTCTCATTGTGTCACCCAGGCTGGAGCACAGTGATTATAGTTCGCTGCAGCCTCAACCTTCTGGGCTCAAGTTATTCTCCTACCTCACCCTCCAAAAATACTGAGTACAGACATGAGCAACCATGCCCAGCCTCAGTTGGCATTATTGACATGAAATACTATTTCCAATCTTGCAGTTCTTATATCATCTTGGGCTTATTACATGGTGTTACTTTCAAACAGTTACAAATATCAATTGCAATAGGAAACACATCTCTAGCTATATTTCACCTACCCAGAATTCTCTAGAATCCTACTGAAAAAGTCTCCAGAGACCAACAGGTTTTCATTGCTGAGATTTTTCTAGAAGGTTCAGCAGTGTGGGTAATAGGGAGAAGTACCCTGAGATCAAAGCTCTCAGCAGCCTTAACCTAAGACAAATGCCACAGACAAATTCAGTGTCAAGAGAATCCAACTTTTTCCAGGGTTATAGCTTTTCTCCTTATGCTCTTTTTCTATATTTTCATCCATTTTCGCATGTGGATCTGGAGTGTTCCTTATCTCAAGACACCAAATGTCTGACAGGCACATGTTCTGAGGCTATCTGGTCTTCCAAAGGTCAGAATCCAAAATCAAAAACTAATCATTACATACCTAGAGGGGATCCTAAACCACTTTCTAACTACAGAACATGTTTTAAAAGATGACTAGAAAAGACTTTCTGAGCTGTCTTTTGAGGTTCCCAAATAACCAGTGTAATTTCATGTAAAACCAGTGTACATTTGGGGAGGTAAAAACAATGTTTAAAACATGTCCATTTGAGAAATGGACAGTACAACAGGAATCTGTTAAAAAAAAAGGAGACTATCAAGTGGACAAGAGACAAATTTTGGTGATATAATCGCTTATCTTGTTCGCCATCAAAATATCTGATTGAAAGTACTGGGTTCAGGCTGGGCGCAGTGGCTCACACCTGTAACCCCAGCACTTTGGGAGGCAGAGGTGGGCGGATGACCTGAGGTCAGGAGTTCGAGACCAGCCTGACCAAATGGTGAAATTCTGTTTCTACTAAAAATACAAAAAGTAGCTGGGCATGGTGGTGTGTGCCTGTTATCCCAGCTACTCAAGAGGCTGAGGCAGGAGAATCACTTGAACCTGGGAGGAGGAGGTTGCAGTGAGCTGAGATCACGCCACTGCAATCTAGCCTGGGTGACAGAGTGAGACTCTGTCTAAAAAAAAAAATAAAAAAATACTGGGTTCAAAATACCCACTTAATAAATCAATGAAAAACAAATTAACTAATTCATAGATTGCCTAAAAATTATGTATGCTTGTGTAAGGAACCAGACTTTATGTATGTTTGTATGTTTGTGATGATGTTTGCCTCTTTATTCCTTTTTCAGGAAGAACTAAGTGCACATCAATTTATTCATCCATTCTTTCATTCAAAAACCATTTTCTGGGCATTTCCTGAATCGACAGGAATATCCTATGCATAAAAAAGGGGGGGAATAAAGGAGCAAAAGACATGATCTCTTTCCTCTACACACTCAAAATCCAGTTAAGCCCTATTGTATGATATTGTGCAATGCGAGTAGGAAGTATATCACTCCAAGTTAAGGATGCTAAATATTCACTGTATTCCAGATGGCTTCCCTGTTATGTTGTCATGAGGCATGTGGCACAAGCGTCGTTGTAGGGGTACCTCCTGATTCCCAAAACCTCTCAATGAACCCTATGCTGCTACTGACTGGACGCACCTGGAAAGGAGCTATTTTTGGAGGTATGTAGCTAGGCTTCAGAGCCAAATTCTCACTAACCTCAGAATTTCTCGCCTTTTTTGAGTGACAAGACAAAATTTTGAAAAGCAACAAAATCAAAAATATATTAAAATTTATTTTTTAATCTATAGTCTCCAAATCAACCTCATGTGGAACTAATGTAGAACTTTTTTTTTTGGAGACCAAGTCTCACTCTGCTGCCCAAGCTGGAGTGCAGTGGCACAATCCTGGCTCATTGCAACCTCCACCTCCCAGGTTTAAGTGATTCTTCTGTCTCAGCCTCCCAAGCATCTGGGATTACAGATGTGCACCACAGGGCCCAGCTAATTTTTTTTAGTAGAGATGAGGTTTCACCATGTTGGCCAAGTTGGTCTCAAACTCTTTACCTTGAACAATCTGCCTGCCTTGGCCTCCCAATGTGCTGGGATTACAGGCATGAGCCACCATGCACAGCCCCAAGATAGACTTTTGTGATGTCACTATTAACCAGAATCCTTCATCTCCACCTCTTTTTGTACTTGTGACTGCATAAGGCAAAGAAATTTCTAGTAGGCCATGGAAATCTATAACAATAAATCATCTACATGCAAATCGAGAAAACTGATGAATTTGCTCCTTAACTTTGGGCATAACATCTGTCCTATGATTTCTCTGTGTGAGAGAGAATAACTAAGGACCCTGTTTATCTGTGATTTTTTTTAAGTCAAAGCACGGTAAAAGCATACTGAAGTACTCTATCTCTTATTATCCTCAGTTATAGCAGTCTGGAATGCAGCACCTTTTCTAAACTTTCATTTATTTGGAAAATCTTCTCTTCAATTCTCCTACTTACCTGGGTTGACTCTAACAATGATACTGTCTTCTTTTCAGGCTATAAGAGTAAAGAAGATGTCCCCAGACTTGTGGCTGATTTTATGGCTAAGAAGTTTTCCCTGGATGCATTAATAACCAATGCTTTACCTTTTGAAAAAATAAATGAAGGATTTGACCTGCTTCGCTCTGGAAAGAGGTAGATTTTAAGTTATTTTTTGTTTGGCTTTGTATTCTATAGTAGGGGGTTGTCTAGCAGAGAATGAAAGGGTGGAAGGATGAGAAAAATTAGAGTAACTTGGTATTCCATTACCAGTTCAGTATTTGCATGGAGCACAGGTAAGATCATCCTGTGAGAAGCTAAAAAGCAGTTGTTTTGCATTTTCTATTCTGCTGAAGCCAAATTATGTTGATTACAGCAAATCTGAATGATTAGAGCCACTCAGCCTTATTTAAAAAAGAACACTCACTTTGGCACCTACCCTCTTAAAAAAGTTTAGTTAAAGAACCATAATTATAACATGGAATCATTGACACCTCTGCCTGTCATCCAAATAAGGGTGACATCTAATTATTTTCAGGACTACCTCAGCATTTTCATTATGGAAGTAGGTGAAACTGCATTTGGATTATTTTCTAAGTAGGTATTACTGGATTTTCCTTTTTCTTTTTATTGTAGTTTATAAAAAATTTACAAAGAAAAGTTGTAAAAGACAGGTACTAAACCCTATTATAAATGTTTATCTTACATTTCCTCTAAGCCTCAGAAAAATAAGCCAATTCTATTTCCTACTGTTGGGGTTCAGGGGTGCCCTCAGCTCCCCTGAGAGGACATTTCTTGGTCTCCTGCTTGCTCAAGAATGAGAGAGGGGACCAGGTGCACTCACAAAATACATAGCGGACCCCAAACAGAGTTTTTGCAGAAAGCGAATTTATTTTAGATGGAGAAAGAAAAAAAAGGAGAAGAAGAGAAAAAACTTCCACACAAGAGAGAGAGAGTATGTGGAAGGGGATTCCAGAGAGAAAATCCAGGAGAGAGAAAGACAGCTTCCACAAGAGAGTTTGTGGAAGGGGATTCAAACTTGGACTCCAAAGTGGTGTGGAACAAGGGACTTTTAGCCTGGGAGGAACCCCCACCTTCTCCAAGACCTTTTGCCAACGAAAGGAGTTCCTAAGAACTTCCGCTGGAGTGATTGACTTTTTTACTCTTCCTGTACCCACGAAAATTAAAAGAGACCGTTAAATCTCCCGGATGGAGAGAGATGGGAGAGGGACATGGCACTGGGAAGTCCTTGCCCTTAAAACTATGCCCTCTTGTGGACATGGAAAGAGAACACATTCCCTCATTCCCCACTCTGAACAGGATAGTTTTACTTCTGTCGGAACACGGGCGTCAATCGCTCTTTAACTACTTCCTGCTGAAATGGGGCATAGAAGCGGCCCTGCAATTGAGGTTTCCCCCAGAGGGGAGCCTTTTAGGGGTGCAGGTTGATCGTGAGGTCCATGATAGAGCCCACAAGCCAAGGATATCTGGGGTTTCAGTGGCAGGATTACTTGTGACCTTACGGTTCTATAAGAAATGAATGTGGCAAGGTCGTTATAGACGAGAGGCCCAGAGGCCAACAAATGTAGAATGGTTATAAACATGCCTAGGAGAGAATAGAGCCAGGACAATCAGTTGTTAAACAAGCTTCACAATACTGTTTCTTGAAGTTTTGTAGCCCTGTGTTTGATTGATTCCTGAGTTCTACATAAAACAATACTTAACTGGTTTACAAAATAGCAGCACTTTCCTAGAAAAAGACAATGAAAAGGATAATCAGAGTTTGAGAGATAGCAAAGTTGAGGGTTATAGTTCTGTAAATGCCAGGATATGAATTAACCTTATGAGTGGTTACTTTCCTGAGGATCTTGTTGGAAAAGCAGATGTAGATCTTCTAATGGCTCACAGGTGTATGAAGAGTTGTCTTCTGGAACTGCAGGCTGCAGAGTGGAGGGTCTACGACTTTTCAGGAGGTTTCCAAGGCTTCAGCCAAGTGTGATGAATCCATGAGTCAATTCCCACCACTTTGACTGCCATTGGGGTAGACAGAATGACCAAAAGTGGTTCTTCCCAGGATGGGCCTGGAGAGGGAGAGTCTGAGGGGAGAGAATTAACAAGCACCAAGACTCCAGGGCAGGAGAGAAATACTGCGAAGGTCATTCAAGTGCCCAGGAGAAGATTAACTTCGTGAACCTCTATGGTCAGCTTTACTTGGGGCTCTGTGAGGGTGATGGCTTATGCTGGCACTTGCTCCAGGCATCCTCAGTCCTGCCATTGGATCATCTGGTCAGACACTCAGACCCTGAGAACCTCCGTCCCCTGGGACAGTGATTCCCTTGGCACAGTGGGTATGGATGAGATGGTAGTCTGTTCCTCTGGGGACAATTTCTTATAAAATGTCCCTTCAGACTGCACTGGTAACAAGCTCTGCCAGACTGGCAGTTAACCCAAACCTTTCCCATATTTGAGCCCCTGGGGTCTGCTTGCCTGAAAACCATGACTAAGGCAGCAACCTTTCTCTGATTTCTTCTGTTCCTTTCAGCCTGTTCCTCCTGGTCTCTATTATAAAAGACCAAGGTTGCCTGATTCAATAATGATTCTAGACTCTGCTCTGGCCCCAAGGCCAGCTTTTGAAGCTTCTTCCTCATACCTGCTGCTGATTGAGTAATAAACTTGTCCTTTAGTATTAACTGACCCTCAGTGGAGTCTGGTGACAGGAGAGAGTAATTTCTTAAAGCCTCCTGCAGTTGCTCAAGGAAAGCTGTTGGGTTTTCTTCCCTTCCTTTTGGGGGCTAGGTTTTCCACTCGGCAGAGGGTAATTTGGCCACCCTGTTTGGCAGAGAAAAATGAGCTGCTTCTTCCTTAAAGACTGTGGGCTACATTGGTCCCAATTTTCCAGTATACACTGTAGTGGCAACTTGAGCTTGGGAATAGAAGCACCCATCTGAAATCGAACACAAGGGATGCCCGTATCCCTGGTTAAAGAAATTATAGCCACTTCAACCTAAGGCATCCCGTAGGTAAAACGGGTACTGAAATGAAACATCTTTCAGTCAGTACCCTGAAATTTCATGTGCCCAAGATGTGTGATCCATCTTATCAGAGGGCCTCCTATGTACTAGATTAGAATCATGACCTACCAGCATCACAGGACTCACACTCACTGTCTGCAGGACCTCCAGTGACTACCATAAAGGTATGGAATGACAGGGGCTATTCAGTTGGGTAGTCACATACCAATGAGCCCTTGACGAGGCCAGTGAGGCTCAGGAGATGGGTACCAATATTCCCTAGCAAAAGTCCAATTTACACAGGCCAACTTATAAAACTGCCCTAGAAGGGTGAACTTCTAGGGAGAGGCCATTAGAGCACATAGTTCAAAGAAGGCAGGCCAGGTGTGGCTGAGGCTGGAACAATACCCTCAGGACCCGGGCCTCCTCTCCCCTAACCCATCTTTCATTGTAGGTTGTGAGACTTGACATTGATTATTTGGGCCCTGGAACTGGCTTAACTATGATCTTCTGGATGGAAAAGTTCTGCCGTTGAGAAAGAACAAATCCTAAGCAAGACAAATTATACACAAAACACAAAGTCCCATAGCCTTTAGCTTCTAAATTTCCCAAAAGGTTTTCCTAGTTCAAGACTGACTTCACCAGGGATTTGAACCAGCAAATTTGCAGTTGCAGGCCCCACACCACAGCCAACTGTGCTAACAGGCAACTTGCATTAAGGAATGGCAGAAAGCTTTCTTAAGCCTTATTTTGAATTAGAATGCTGCACCCTGAGGTGGTGTCCCAGGTGGAGCTGACAGCCAGCAGCCATTTCCCTTCTCTCAGTTGGGAGAGGAAAAAAAAGTAGCTTGCCTCTGTCGGTTTAAAAGCCAGGCCTCTGCAGCACCCTCCTGTGTGCCAGAGGGGAAGGCCTGCCCCATGTTTTGTTCCGCCATGATGCCAGGACAATGTGCACGTCCTGGACCGCTCCCCCAGCTGTTGCCCACACAGGGACCCGTGGGTGGCAGGCGAATGCCCCAGGGGAAGTTCCCTTGTTCAGTCTCTGACTGCAGTTTTTAACAGCTCGGTTCCGCGGTTTCATGCAGGCCCTGCCTTCGGGACCAAGAGCAGCCAGCAAAAGCACTTCCCAGCTTTGCTTTTTTAAGTGCTGCCCCTCTGCTTAGCACGGGTGGCAGGAGTGTTCAGGGAAGTTAGAGCATTTAGAGCTTCTGCGCCTGGCCAGGACACACTGAGTCCCTTCCCCGTTGCTTTTCTCTCGGCCAGCAGTGCTGGTGGCTGCAGCTTGCTGCACACGCTGGGGCCTGCCCCTGAGGCTGAGCAGTTCCTAGGGGAGGTGCTCCCCTGCTCCTCCCCACATAGGAGCCCAGCGCCCGGCTGCACCTGCACGCGACCGGGACTACACCCCTACCCCCAACCACACATAGCATTTGCCTGTCCCTTCTCCCACAGGTTTTTGGCTAGAGAAACAGCCAAGAGGGGAGAGGGAAAGAGAGAGAAAGAAAGCAGAGAGAGAGAGAGAGAGAGAGAGAGAGAGAGAGAGAGAGAGAGAGAGGGAGGGAGGGAGGGAGGGAGGGAGGGAGGGAGGGAGGGGGAGGGAGGGAGGGAGGGAGGGAGGGGGAGGGAGGGAGGGGGGAGAGAGAGAGAGAGAGACAGAGAGAGAGAGGGAGAGAGACAGAGACAGAGAGAGAGAGAGAGACAGAGAGAGAGAGAGACAGAGAGAGAGAGAGAGAGAGAGAGAGAGCGCTTGTAGGAAAACAACTGAGCTTTTAATTCTGGCTGGGCCCCACCGCTTAAGACAGGCAGGGCTTTGCCCCCAAGGCTGGACGCTGCTGCTCCAGTTCCCCGAAACCCTGCTTGGCTGAGGCCACTTCAGGTGTTCTTAAAGAGACAGGACAGAATGGGGTGGTTTTAGTTATTTAAAAGTTTTCTTCTCTGGCTGTACCCCTTTCCTGGCTGTCTCTCCAAAATGTTGGGGTTCAAGGGTGCCCTCAACTCCCCTGAAAGGACGTTTCTCCAAGATTCTTCGTCATTCTTCGTCTCCTGCCTGCTCAAGAATGAGAGAGGGGACCAGGTGCACTCACAGAGTAAATACTGGACCCCAAACAGAGTTTTTGCAGAAAGTGAATTTATTTTAGGTGGAGAAAGAAAAAAAAGAAGAGACAAAACTTCCACATGAGAGTGAGAGAAAATGTGTGGAAGGGGACTCCAGAGGGAAAATCCAGGAGAGAGAAAAACAGCTTCCACAAGAGAGTTTGTGGAAGGGGATTCAAACATAGAATCCAAAGTGGTGTGGAACAAGGGGACTTTTAACCTGGGAGGAACCCCCACCTTCTCCAAGACCTCTGGCCAATGAAAGGAGTTCACTTCCACTGAAGTGATTGACTTTTTGATTCTTCCTGTGCCTGCGAAAATTAAAAGAGAGACCATTTTATCTCCCGGATGGAGAGAGATGGGAGGAGGGCATGGCACTGGGATGTTCTTGCCCCTAAAACTATGTTCCCTTGTGGGCCCGGAAAGAGATATTCCCTCACTTACTCTAACATTTGCTCTTACAATCACCTAATACACCTAAATGCTAGAACTGTGTTACTTGCATTTGTATGAACCATAGCTGGAAACAGGCTGTTATATCTAACCTCTGCCTTCTAGCTCCAAAGTCTGAGATGTTTCTGCTATCCCACACTTCATTTCACGAGGTTTTCAATTTTAAATAGTGTTCTTTGGCACTCACAAACCTATTATACTAGATATTTTATCCAACATATATATATTTTTGAGGAGGGAAAGAAACTAGCACCGACAGAGCACCAGTTGTTCTGCTAAGTGTCTTACCTGCATTATCTCATGTGATTCCCAGACAATGCTCAGTGTCAGTCTCAATCTCACTATCTTAATGAGAAAACCGAAAAAGGTTTCTCTTAGAGGTGAAAACCAAAAAGCAGAGAAGACATGACTTGGTCAAAATCATCAGGTGGTAGGAAGGGGAGCCAGAATTCGAAGGTAGATCTTGTTGCTAACAAATCTATTCACTTTCTATTAAACCACACCGCCCCTCAAGAGTGCATATATATATATGGAAAACAGTCATCATCAAAGGTTAGTTATCATTGTCATCATTATTGTCATTGACTCATCATCATCATAGAGCTGATAAGATGATGGCAAATATAGATGAACAAAACCAGAGGACAGTGTTGAGCAGCAAAAGAAGTCATTAAGCATGCCTAAATTCACTTTATAAGAATGTCATATAGTAATATGCGTGTTTAAATAAAATAAATTCTATCAATAAGCAAAGATTAAAAATTGTAATAATATTGGTAAGAATAAGGTGACTAGGGCACCAATAGCAATTGATACATCCTTTTGGGGAAGCTTTGGTGATTTGTGTCAGAAACCTCCAAAAAAAAAAAAGACTGGATCCTTTGTCCCAGCAATATCATTTCTAGAAATCTATAGAAATAATCATATGAAACATACATATATATTTAAGTATGTTTACTTGTTATCTGTAATAACAATATTTAGAAACATTTGAAAAGTCCAACATTAAGAATATGATTGAATAAATTCCAACCATTAGAAATGAAAAAAATGAATTTATTGGCAAATTCTCATAATGTAATTTAATTTAGTTTAATTTAAAATAAAACATATAAATTGTATTTACAAGATGATCCCAAATTTTCAAAAAGGATAGTAAAAAACATATCTGTGTCTAGAAAAAAGTTGATAGAATTCAAGAAATCATGACTATGATTACTCTGAAGTTGTAAGATCACGGATACTTTTACCTGCTTCTTCTGTCTTGTATTCTCTAAATTATGTACATATATTTTTCTTATATGTGTATACACACACACACATATATATATATATATAAAATTCTCAGATTTGCAATGACCATCTTTTCTTAAAAATATTCATCAAAAGTTGGTTTATAGAAGGGGCATTAGTTCTAGTGTAAATGTTATATTTCTAATCTTCACAAGAATGAAGTATTCTAGAATGAATACAAATCAACTTTATTCTCTGCTTCTAAGAATCCTTAAGCATCTCTGTATCAAAGGTTTATTAAACTTCCAGCATGGTCCTAACTTTATTAAATTATCAGTCCCTTCAGGCAAGTTACCTATCATCTTATAGTTAGTGCATATTTATATTTGGGTTTGAATCCCAACACTCTATACCAGATGTGTGACCAGAGCAAGTTACACATCTTTCTAAGTCTCAGTTTTTATAACCTCTAAAATAGAAATAATGTGAAAACTCACTTTTAGTGTCATTGTTTAGGTTGAGATTTAAGTGAAAAAAATGCTTGCAGTATGTGACAAATAGCAAGAATTTATTGCATGTTATTATCTGTTGTTGTTTTATATTCTTTATCATACCAGGAAGGAGGACATTCAAAAATGATTTTTTGAAGAGGCTAATGTAGAATTAAAGTCTAAATGACAGTCATACTCAGGATGTTATGAGTGAGCTTAAGGTTGAAGAAAACGCAAGAGAAAACCAAAAAACATGAATTTCTGTTTTACTTGTCTTGATCCAAATGCATAGGGATGGGAATAGGGTGACTGGAAACACAGATTTTCACATATATTTTTCAGGAGACCCCGAACTCCTGCCTGACCCTAAAGTGCCAAGTGACCCTGCCCATGCACTCCTCTGGCCACACTGAGTGTCCTCTGAGTCATGCTGCTCCCTGTGCCTGGGTTCTTGCTGCCCCCTGTCTCAAAGCCTCCACACCCTCTTTCCGGCTCCATTCCCTCATCCTCTGCCTGCCCAGCACCCACCTCCTGAAAAAAAAAGTCACCTCAAATGCTCCTTGGACTCTCACATGGAAGCATGTGGGTTGTCTAAATGTTAACACAATGTCTCTTCTTTCCTATTGCAGCATCCGTACCATCCTGACGTTCTGAGACAATGCAGATGTCTTCCCTTGTGGCCTCCTCTACCCTACACGATCTGGAGCAACAGCTGGGCAATATCATTAAATCTGCTCTTCAGAGATGTTATCAACAAATTACATGTGGGAGCTTTCCAAAGAAATGGAAATTGATATGAAATTGTTTTTCAAGCAAAAGTTTAAAATCAGATGAGAACTAAATAAAGTGTTGAACATCAGCTGGGAATTAAAGCCCATAAACCTTCCTTTTTAACCATTCTACATGTGTCATCTTTGCCATTAAGGAAAAGTATTTCCTATGATTTCTTGCACTTTTGATATCTTTGTAATTTTCAGTCATTGAATCCCAGTGAAGGGGAATCTTCACTTGCCCTGAACATAACCATGCTATGCTCTTGTGCTTGAAATCTTCTAATTCTATCTTCACTGTTGGCATTTTCCCTTTTTATTAAGTAAAATGTACCAAACCCCTAAAGTAAAAACTACAATATAGTAAAGAATAAACTCAAATTTATAAGTGAAGAAGGTCCAGAAGTTCTAAATCCAGGATTTTTCTTAGTAACTCAAATAAAATGTCACACATTTTAATACAGTGAAGGCAAATGTTTTTATTGCTTTTATGCTATTCGTTTACAGTGAAAAGTCAGGAGACAACAGTTGCTGGTGAGGCTGTGGAGAAATAGGAACATTTTCACACTGGTGGTGGGAATGTAAATGAGTTCAACCATTGTGGAAGATAGTGTGGTGATTCCTCGAGGATCTAGAACGAGAAATACCATTTGACCCAGCAATCCCATTACTAGGTATATACCCAAAGGATTATAAATCATTCTACTAAAAAGACACATGCATACGTATGTTTATTGTGGCACTGTTCACAATAGCAAAGACTTGGAACCAACCCAAATGCCCATCAATGAAAGACTGGATAAAGAGAATGTGGCATGTATATACCATGGAATACTATGCAGCCACAAAATGGATGAATTCATGTCCTTTGCAGGAACATGGATTAAGCTAGAAATAATCATTCTCAGTAAACTGACACAGAAACAGAAAACCAAACACTACACGTTTTTGCTCATAAGTGGGAGTTGAACACATGAACACAAGGAAAGAAACATCACACACCAGGGCCTGTCATGAGGTAAGGGGTTAAGGGAAGGATACCATTAGGAGAAATACCTAATGTAGATGATGGATTGATGGGTGCAGCAAACCACATGGCACGTGTATACCTATGTAACAAACCTGCATGTTCTGCACATGTATCCCAGAACTTAAAGTTTAAAGTTTTATAAATATATATATCTATTATATATATATATAATTGATTTTTTAAAAAGCAGATTTTGTGGTTCATGTGACAAACTTAGATTCAGACACTAAACGTGAAAACTGAACTATTTCTAGAATCATGTTCAAGAAATCTCTAATTTTTGCTCATGAAAGTGCTTCATTAGCAAAACAGTCTTAGTTTATTATTTCAATTGACTAAAAATGAAGTGTAAAGTAATTTAAAGCACTATGGTGGCTTTATGTGTAGAGACTGGGTGCCAAATACTGTGAGCACAGAATATAAAATTGGTAACTAAGAAATGGCAAAACACCTAAAGCAATATGTTTTCCAAATAAACATACACACACGTACATTTGTGCAAAATTGTTTTCAATCTAGAACTTTCCTATTAACTACCATGCCTTACATCATGTCTGTGGTCCTAGAATTAGCTTAATATTTTGAATATATAAAGGTCTGTGGTGCCCACTTGTTAATGCTTTCCCACTGTCAGGAGAAGATTTGCATTTGAACTTTATATCTAAATGTGACATGCAAAGGTTATTCCTGGTAAAGAAGTTACAGCTGTCCTGACAAAGGGCTGATATTCAGAATTTACAAAGAACTCAAACAGATTTACAGGAAAAAAACAAACAAGCCCATTCAAAAATGGGAAAAGGATATGAACAGACACTTTACAAAAGAAGACATATATGAGGCCAACAAACATTTGAAAAAATGCTCATCATCACTGGTCATTAGAGAGATGCAAATCAAAACCACATTGAGATACCATCTCACGCCAGTTAGAATGGCAATCATTAAAAAAATCTGGAGACAACAGATGCTGGAGAGGATGTGGAGAAAAAGGAACACTTTTACACTGTTGGTGGGAGTGTAAATTAGTTCAACCATTGTGGAAGACAGTGTGGCGATTCCTCAAGGCCTTAGAAATAGAAATTCCATTTGACCCAGCAATCCCATTACTGGGTATATATCCAAAGGACTATAAATCGTTCTACTATAAGGACACATGCACATGAATGTTCATTGCAGCACTGTTTACAATAGCAAAGACCTGGAACCAACCCAAATGCCCCTTGATGATAGACTGGATTGGGAAAATGTGGCACATATACACCATGGAATATTATGCAGCAATCAGAAATGATGAGTTCGTGTCGTTTGTAGGGACATGAATGAATCTGGAGAACATCATTCTCAGCAAACTGACACAAGAACAGAAAATGAAATACCGCATATTCTCACTCATAGGCGGGTGATGAACAATGAGAACACATGGACACAGGGAGGGGAGTACTAAACACTGGGGTCTATTGGGGGGAAAAGGGGAGGGCCAGCGGAGGGGGGAGGTGGAAAGGGATAGCCTGGGGAGAAATGCCAAATGTGGGTGAAGGGGAGAAAGGAAGCAAAACACACTGCCATGTGTGTACCTATGCAACTGTCTTGCATGTTCTGCACATGTACCCCAAAACCTAAAATGCAATAAAAAATTTTAAAAATAAATAAATAAAGATGCAAAGGCAAAAAAAAAAAAAAAGAAGTTACAGCTGTCTCCAAAAATGCTACTTGTTGCAGTATCTACAATCTATTTCATATTGTGGAAAATCCTAGACATAAAGTAAAATAGTCTATTATTTACTGTGTGATCTTCAGTAAGTCACTCAATCTCTCTGAGCTTATTCATCCTTCATTTCGAAAAAAATACTCAACCAACCCATTATAGCTTTACTGAGGCTAAATGGGATGATATCAAATAAGGCACTTTGCCAACTGGGAGAGGCCTTCTAAATGTAGAGAACATGTGATTGTTTTGTCAAAAAAGCTGAAGGAGACAATCAGGTTTAAGACAGTTTTGAGAATCTCCCTAGGATAACATCATGGGACACTACCTGTTCCTGGGTGTTCTGTGGTTTTACATTGATGCTGATGGTGTTAGATCCAGAAAAAGAAGAAGCAGTTCTATGTGCACACCCCGCAACAGGGTCATCAAATCCTGCCAGTGACAGAGAGGCTGACATCCGCCTCCCATTCTTCTTCCTCCCACGCTAGGGTAGCAGGTAGAGTGGGGGCATTAGGTTGGCACTGCCAGTGTTCTCCTAGAGTGGCACACTCCTCCATGGGGTGAGAGTGGCACATGGGAGCCTTCTGCACCATGCACTGGCTCCTAATTACATTGATATTCGTGGGAAGGAGGCAAGTCAAAATCAAAATATAAAAGTGGAACCCCTGAGTGGTTTGTGTCTTGGTGGGCCTAAAGTGCTGCATGTGATTAGGGTGACTTCCAGCAAATTTTGACTCTGGAATCAAGAACTTCTAGATTTACTGATCATCCCCTCCATAATGTAACTCTGGGTAGGTACATAGTTTGCACTCATTTTAGCCAGCAGCAAAAAGGCTTTGTCAAAACAAAGAAACTTTTCAAACTTTAAAAAGTGAAAAGTTTATGTTGATAGTGTAATTAATAACTCTGTCAGGTGCACTGACTTAGTACCTCCAGAAAGAGCACACAAACGAAACTCTGAATTAACCTTTTGCTACTTTATAAATCACACATGCTGCTCTGGCATTAGAAAAAGAAATCATCTTGACAGAATTACTAGAAAATTGCTCAGACGTTGAGGTACAGTGAGAGCAATTCTGTATCTGATAAATACGTGCTTAGACAGCCGACTATTCTGTTACCAAATGATTATTGCACAAATAACTTCTAGTTAGGCGTTCACTGAAAATGTTAAAGTAACTATTTTAAGTACGTTAAATTCTATTTGCCTGTCAAATATATAGCAATATTCAGGAAGTGGCCCATTGCATAAAAAGAGAAAGAAAAATTGGTAGGGCGTAAAATTGGAGCTGGTATCAAACACTGCTGTGATGAGATGGATGGTTACATATGTGAAATTGATTTGTTCATTTCTTTTACTTACATCCCAGGGTCCAGATCATCTGCACAACACTATCATAATCACCACAGAACCCACAGGTTGCTTAACACCTCACCAATTAAACAAATGAACAACAACAATTAAAAAAAAACAGTGAAAAAAATACCTGGTTTCCATTGTTTCCAGGCTTGCTCTTTAAGGTAGTTGACATTTCGACAAACAATCAGTCGTTATCAGTGAAAGCAGGTTAGAGAGATAAACAGATAATTCTTATGGAAATATATTTAAAGACTACTACACACTCAGAAACCAATAATGTACTGTGTTTTGGAAGGTATCTAATCACCTTAAGTAGATATAACTACAGTTTTTGAGTTTCTTGTTTGTTTCTTTGTTTTTCTATTTTTATTTTTTAAACTTTTATTATAGATTCAGGGGTACATGTGTAGGTTAGTTACACAGGTAAACTCGTGTGATAGGGGGTTGTACAGTTTATTTTATCACCCAGGTACTAGGTCTAGTATCCCATGTTCTTTTCTCTGCTCCTCTCCCTCCCATGCTTCACCCTCACATAAGCCCCAGTGTCTGTTGTCCCCCTCTTTGTGTCTATATGTTCTCATCATTTAACTCCCATCTTATACCAGTCAGAATGGTATTATTTATTAAAAAGGCAAAAAATAGCAGATGCTGACAAGGTTGCAGAGAAAAGGATATACTTATACATTGTTTGTGGGAGTTTAAATTAGTTCAACCATTGTGGAAAGCAATATGGCAATTCCTCAAAGAGCTAAAAACAGAACTTCCATTTGACCCAGCAATTTCATTACTGGGTATATACCCAGAGAAATAAAAATTGTTCTACCATAAAGACACATGCATGCATATGTTTATTGCAACATGATTCACAATAGCAAAGACATGAAATCAACCTAAATGCCCATCAATGGCCAATTGGATAAATAAAATGTGGTACATATACACCATGGAATACTACGCAGCCATAAAAAAGAAAGAGATCATGTCCTTTGCAAGGACATGGATGGAGTTGGAGGCCACTATCCTTAGCAAACTAACAGGAACAGAAAATCAAATACCACATGTATTTATTTGTAAATGGAAGCTAAATTATAGTTACAATATTGAAACATTTTTAGATTATTGTAAACCTAAATAATAAACATCACTTAGGTGATACCATGTTGCAGCGTAGATGGGAGAAAAGAGTTAAGAAATAACTTCAAGACTAAATATTTATTTTAAAACTTAGTTAAAGCCTCAGGAAATTGGAAGTAAAACAAAAGCTGAAATAGATTATTTCATTAATGGAAGGAAATTCTAAGGCTTTTGATTTAATCTTTCCAAAATCTTCAAACTGTAATGAATAGCAGAAAGAATTTGGAGCAGTTAAATACCATTTATTTTACGTTTGATATCTTCTCAAATGTCCCTTCAGGGACATTTAAAGACAGAGGACATTCAAGAATGTGCTGGTTGACTTCTGAGATTAAAAGAGGTTTGAGGCTCTGCAAGCTTTCTGCTCTCCATCTCACCAATAGCTCTGAGCAAAAAGAAGAGTGTAGGGGAGCAGAGATAACCATTACATCCAAAATGAATATCTCAGGGTGAAAATGGCAATGTTTAACCTGAAAGTTACATTCTTTTGATTGTTACCTAATATGAATATTTATGCCTAAATTTAAAGAATGAAGAGTTTGACAGAAGCAAAACTAAAGGAAGGCACCCAAGACCAAGGGTTCAGCAGGAAACAGCAGAGCATGTTAGGGAATTACAAGCCCTTAGTGTTAAAGGCCTATAAACTTCACAATGAAAAAGGTCTGTGGTCAAGTAACAGTGATTCCTGGATTCCTTACAAGAAGTTTAGATTTTACCCTCTAAGAACAAGAACTCTATTAAAACTTTTTGGAGAATATTGATGATATGATCAGATTGGCATATTAAACTTATTCATTTGGTCTTGAAGAGGGTGCATTAGAGGTGAGGAAAAGAACAGAGAGAATGAGAAGGTTTCAGCTATTAATAACAAGACAGAATGGCTTCTGTTTCAAGCAGTGACAAAGGAAAAGTGGGACACTAGATAAACTCGTAAAACATATCAGTGACATGGCATCAAGATCAAGAAAGTGTGGGACACAAGGAAGAGGGAGAAGGCTAATTCCAAAGTGTCGATCTAACAACTGGGTGCAGATGGTTGGCCCCTTTACCAACTTAGGATCTAAAGACAGTTGTCAGGTATTTGTGAGAAAGCTGATTGTCTTAGTCCATTTTCTGTTGCTATAACAGAATACCTGAGACTGGGTGATTTATAATGAACAGAAACTTATTAACTTACAGTTCTGAAGGGTGAGAAGCTCAGTGTCAAGGTACCAACATCTGTTGAAGGCCTTCTTGCTAGATCAACTCATGGTAGAAGGTGACAGAGTAAGACAGAGCAAGAAAAGGCTAAACCTACCTTTCCGTAATGTCAAATTAACCGCACCCATACTGGCAAAGACTTATGGCCTACGTATGTATGTATGTATGTATTTTTATGAGACAGTGTGTCACTCTCTTGTCCAGGCTGGAGTGCAATGGCATGATCTTGGCTCACTGCAGCCTCTGCCTCTCAGGTTTAACCGATTCTCCTGCCTCAGCCTCCCAAGTAGCTGCAATTACAGAATTCCATCACCACACCTGGCTAATTTTTGTATTTGTTGGTAGAGACACGGTTTCACTATGTTGGCCAGGCTGGTTTCGAATTGCTGACCTCAAGTGATCTATCTGTCTCAGCCTCCCAAAGTTCTGGGATTACAGGTGTGAGCCACTGGGCCTGACCAGTCTACTTCCTTCTTTAGGGGTTCCGCCTCTTAATACTATTACAGTGGCAACTAAATTTCAACATGAGTTTTGAAGGACACAAACATTCAAACCATAGCAATGGTTAAGTTTGGAAATGGCCCTGATGGGTTTGAAGGCCCTCTAGGATTTTCAAATGCAGTTGTTTATGCAAAGTTTACCACCATTAAGAATTGTTCCAAAGTCCGGATTGTTCCAAAGTCCTAATTAAGTATCCTTAATGGTTCCAAAGTCTGATTGTTCCAAAGTCCTGATTAAGATTCAGGAACTATTAAGAACAGGGTGTACAGCTGTTGTAGGGCTGACCCTTCATCATTTTTGTGGAGCAAGAATCTCTGACCCTAATTAAAAATGGAGTCCTTAAAGTCTCTTTGTTACTTTTTCATAACTGCAAAAGTTATTGGATAAATTCTCCACTTAAAACTCATTCTGTGAATATCAGAAGCAGAAATAAAAGCAATTTTATTGTTTAGCCCGTATATAATTCTAAAATTATGTTACACCATGTTTCAATTCTTACATCACAATCTTTCATAAACTATGCTAGACCTTGTTTCTAGTCCGTACAATTTTCTATTTGAAGCTGAATTTTTTATTTTTAAACACTTTTAGTAAGTTACATTATTTTGTCATTTTATGCCTTCCTACAAGTCAAAATCTTCTCCCAGAGACACTGCCATCTCTAGTCACCAGTCTTCTTCAAATTATGAAAAAATTGTCCAAATTCTCTCTTCTTTCTGAAGGCTTTCCTGGAAGAGATCCCTTTCAAAACATCTCCCTTGATTACACATAAAAGTTTACTGTAAATTTTTTGAAAATGTACTTGAAAAGATAACCAGAGTTAAAGGTGATTAATTATATAAAACATTTATTCACATGTATGTTAGTTTTATATTTCTGAGCAACAAATTACCACACAATTATTGGCTTGAATGAGCACCATTTATTCTCTCATGGTTTCTGCAGATCAAATATCTGGGAACAGCTGAACTAGTTGCTCCAGCTGGGGTCTCAGTGGTATTGGCTGGCCTGTGTTCCTTTCTGGAACTTGGGTCTGTCTTTCAGGCTACTTTGCTGTTGTCAGAACTCAGTTCCTGGTGGCTGTGAGACTGAGGCTTCTAGTTTCTTGCTGGCTGTGGACCAGGAAACAATCTCAGCATGGTTCCCTCAGCACACCCTCTCATGCTCACAAACTCCTGACTCCCAAATCCCTCAAGTCTAACACAACAGAGTCTTCTATAATGTCAGATAATCACTAATCACACACATGACTCTTCCACCAGCACTTGCTCCATAACACAGCCTAATGTAGGGAGTGGCTGTCTCATCATATTCAAAGGTTCCATTCTCGCATAAACATAAGGAATTCTACAAGGCATGTAAACCAGGGAGCTGGAGTCGAGGGAGTCAGCTTAGAATTCTGTCTACCATCATGGTTCAATAAGTTTGCACTGCTGTAACAAACATAACAGACCGAGTGGCTTAAACAACAAACATTTATTTCTCACAGTTATGTAGGCTGGAAAGTACAAGACCAAGGGGCCAACAGATCTGGTGTCTGGTGAAGGTCAACTTCCTGGACTGTAGACAGACACCTTCCCTCTGTGTCCTCACATGACTGACAGAATGATCACCTGTGTCTCTTCTTGTAAGGGCACTAACCCCATTCATGAGGGTGGAATCACCTCCCAAAAGCCCCACCTCCAGATACCGTCACATTGGGGATTAGACCTCAACACATGAATTTGGTGGAACATGAACCTTCAGTCCATAGCACACAACATGACAATAGATTTCATGAGGAAGCTCTCAATGTCAAGTTCCTCTAAATTATTAAAGGATGTGATTGACATTCTTTAAAAAGTTATTAAAGAAATTTGTTCATCCTGCTTCTATTTAAGACTTTTAAGAATAATATGTAAAGGAATTTTCACTATGGGGCAACTGAGGTATATAGTTAAGTGATTGTATTTATATATGAATATGTATTCCAGTGTAGAAATTATTGGCTAGGTCTATGACCAAATATTCCACAGAAGTGACTTTGTAGGTGCTGAAACAGGATGGCAAACACAAAGCTGAAGAGGACAGGGAGAAAATGTGCATGCTTATAAGAATATATTGCTTCGATTTTTCAACCCCTCATGATACATAAAAACAAAGTGGGAGGTTGACTAAACATTTTATCAGAGTATTTCAAATCAAATTTTGAGCATGGATAAAATTTTCTAATTTTGATATAAACAAATAAACTATAAAAAATAGACAAAAAACATTTTCAACATATATGATTGACAAAAAATGATATCTGTGGTATCCAAGTGTTTTTTATTTAAAAATAGATAATAGGAAAATGAACCATGATGGAAGTTCACAGAAGAGGAAATTTAAAGGGCCAACAAGCATATTAAATGGCATTGGGCCTTGGTAATGGCCAAAAAATACAAAACAAAGCAAAATTAGATATCATTGCTCATCTATTAGCTTACACTGTTGGTAGAAATGTGCATTGTCATAGGTTTTCGAGAAGCAATTTGTGGTATTTATTAACATTTACAACATGCACACCCCAAGCTATATCACACTTGGGAATTGGCTCCATAGAAACAAAAGTATCTGTGTGTAAGAATACAGAGACAAGGCTACTTACTGCAGTCTTATTTGTAAAAGAAAAATAATTTTATACTGTCTGATTGATTGGCAGAATAAGAAATGATAACTCCCTATTTTGAATGGTAAGTGGCTCTTTTAAAAAAAATAGGGAGCCGGATGTGGGGGGACACACCTGTAATTCTAGCATTTTGGGAGCCGAGTCAGGGAGATCCCTTGAGCTCAAGAGTTAAGAGACCAGCCTGGGCAAAATGGCAAAAACTTGTCTCTACAAAAAAAGCACAAAAATTAGCCAGGCATAGTGGCATGCAACTGTACTTCCAACTATTTAGGAGGCAGAGAGGGGATGATCACTGGAGTCCAGAAGGCAGAAGTTGCAGTGAGCCATGATGGCACCATTGCACGCCAGCTTATGCAACAGAGCAAGTACTCATCTCAAAAAAAAATTATATCTTAAAATCTGGAGGGCTTAATATAATGCATCACTAAGTATAAGAAGCGAGGTACACAGTAATGTGTATTGTGAGATCCAATTTTTGTGAAAGACAAAATAATTAAAATTTGTAGACATTATATATAGGTTTGTATGTGTATGGGGAAAGACATAGAAATGTACAGAACAGGCTGCTCATCTCAGAAACCATGATCTGAAAAGAGCTGAAGAAATGAAGTTAACTTTTTAACCATAACTGTTTAGTTTTACTGGCAAGAATGAGATTTATAATTTTATTACTTTTTAACTTATAAAGAAACTGTAAAGAAAGGCTCCAGCTGCCATCATGTACATGTAATTGTGAAATCAAGGTATTGTAATTATAGTTTTTATTATTAAAAAAGAGTCTGACCAAATAATTGTCAGAATAATATAAACTATCTCAGCCACCTATAAAGCCTTAGGAAGATGTTACTCAGAGGGGAGTAACAGATCCGTGGAAATGTTTTCTAACTGGATCATTCGGGAGCCTAAGATTATCAAAGGCAGACATATAAGTCTGGACATAAAAATATTCTTGCAGGTCTTAATAAAAAACTTTAAGAGCCATTAAAAAATGAGATTATTACAAGGTCCAATCAATTTTTGGCTATCGTTTTGCAAGGTTAATGTGAACAGGCTTTTGGAGTTACCTGGGGAGTCCTTGATGTTGCCTTTTTTTCTCCCAAGCAGCTTATATTTGGATTTGCAGTTGCCTCCTTGGGCCATAGAGTGTTTGCAGCTGGGCATCTGTCTTCTACATGGAAAATTCCAAAATCATCCTTTGAAAAATCTGACTAGCCCAAGAGAAAAGACCCACCCTGACTGACATTATATTCCCCAGCAATTAAGCCCACCAGATAGTTCTATAGCGAATCTCACATGACACAGATGCCACCCATGTATTCAGAGCTTCCCATCCTACAACAGAAGACAACCAAGGTCATCAGATGTGTGGGGTGATTCCAGCTTTGTAATGGGAAAGAGAGAAACAAAACAAGATAAAAAGAAGCCAGAAGAAATAATCCATGAAATGAAAAAATCCAGAATCTTTTTAAAAGCTATTTTTAATATTTGTAAAAATATATTATATACATAAAAAAGAATATGATGCCGTAAAAAAAAAACTATTGAGAATTAAAACTCATTACAACAGAGTAGAATGCCAATAGAAGCATAAGAGATCTCATAAATTCACCCGTGGGCGTACCTTTTCTCCAGAAGATAACTAATGAAGTTCCCCCAAACTGATAAATTAATTCAAAGAAAGATGTGGTATCTGAGAAGCTGATGCCCTTACCCTGGGGAGAGGGAAGGGATTCCCAGGACGAGGATGGGGAGGCTCCAGGATGGCAGGTGTGGCCAGATGCAGAGCACCTCCTCCACACTTGGGAGTAAGTCAAAGACTCCAGGGAGATACACAGCTGTGAATAACATTGCCAGTGACTATGTCAACAATCATGCTGTGTCTCAAGCAATTTAAATGAAAATAAAGTTGACGTGTTCTGGGAAAATATGCTAGAAAACTCAAAAGTGGCTTTAAGCCTGACAAAGACATAAAAAATATGTGTCTATAAAATGGTAATAATAGTAGAATCTACCTCATAGAGTTATCGTGAGGTTTACATGACCTGTTCATTGCAAAGCATTTAGAACAGTAAATGACACATGCTGAGAGTGACAAGGATATTAGCTATTTTATTGCTATTTAGGTTATTCAACTCTAAAGTTAGGCTTCCTGGGATCCTGGCTCCACCACTAGCTGTGTTCCATTGGGAACTTTATGCAATCCCTCTAAACCTCAATGTCTTCATCTGTAAAATGTGCATGGCAATGGTACCTACGTGATAAGTTAATGCTAAACATTGCACTAAATGAGGCAATGTATGCACAGAAATGAGGAAATTCAGCACTCCATGAATGTTAGATATTAATAGTAATCATTTGTATTTTTTATAGAACATTATATTTTTAATTTCATAAAGGAAAAAATTCTCCACTATTAAAGAACTCTTTGGCTTTTAGATATTTTTATACTGTGACAATCATACCATGTGTATTACTTTGTACTGTTTTAATAAACACTTGGTATTTCTACATCATCTCACTAATTATACTTTACAGCACCTACCAAGCAAATTATCAGATTAACCCCCAAAATAAAGAATTTGTATTGAAGATACTTTCTTCCAGTTACAGTTTTATTTCTTAGATCCACGTAAATTATGGCCCCATGGGAAAAAGGAAACATTAATAACTCATTTAAAATAAATCACTCTGAGGCGGGTGAATCATGAGGTCAAGATTTGGAGACCATCCTGGTCAACATGGTGAAACCCCGTCTCTACTAAAAAATACAAAAAATTAGCTGGGCATAGTGGCATGTGCCTGTAATTCCACCTACTCAGGAGGCTGAGGCAGGAGAATTGCCTGAACCCAGGAGGCAGAGATTGTGGTGAGCCGAGATCTCGCCATTGCGCTCCAGCCTAAGTAACGAGAGCGAAACTCCATCTCAAAAAAAAAAAAAAATACATCACTAACTCATTTAAAGTACATCAGTAAATCATTTGTGGAACATTTAGGTGATTTGTAGTTTGGCTCTCACAAAGAAGACTGGATTGAACATCTTTGCTTTTGGATTGGGCTTCCTAGATAATTTCCCAACTCCCTTCACAGGAGTAATGTAAACAGACATTTTGCTCTCTCACAGATGCTCTTCTTGGCAGAATTGTGGGCTCCACAGCCACAACCAATCCAGCAAGCAGTTCAGCTCCCTTGACATCTTTGGCTTCAGGGCCAAAAATCAAAATTAAATACTAACTGAGTAAAAATTCATGGCTTTGAATGTGGGTATTTTCAAAAATTTCTCTAGGAACATAAAATTTATTCTATTTATTGTAATATTTCTATAGAGTATTTCATTCTCAAGTTCTATTTATTGCGACTAAGGTCCCTCTCTTGCTCTTCATTTTGCACCTCATCCTAAACATGCATTAAAGTTTATTTATGCACATACGTGAAATGTTATAATTTTTTCTATCAATCTTTAATATTAATCTTACCATTTTGCCTCACCATTTAACCTCAAAAATGAAGAATTTGTACTGAAGATACTTTCTTCCAGTTACAATATTATTTCTTAGATGCACGTAAATTATGGCCCCATGGGAAGAAGGAGACAGATCTTTTACAGAGGTGCTGGTCTGTCCTTCTTGAGGCTTTGGAGTCACATCTCCGCACTACTCATCATTACCTGTATAATTATGTTAGAGATGCCAGTTCTTGCCTTCCACTAACCTTCCAAGAGCGCTTGTGGTGTTTGTTACATCAGCAATAGAAAATTAACATGCCCCTGTTGCAAACATGGCCACCTACAGTCTGTGAGTAGACACGTCTCCCTCTTTGACCACAACCTGGAAAAGCTCTTGAATTTTAAGAAGCCATAAGATTAGATTAGGTCCACCTGGATAATCCAAGCTAATCTTTCTATCTCAAGACCTTTAGCTGAATCACATCTGCAAAATCCATTTTTTGCCATGTAAAGCAACATATTCCTAGACTGCTATCTTTGAGGGCCATTATTCTGCCTAGCACACAGGGGATCGCTGACCCAATGACCCTTAGAGATTGATAGGGTTACCTTTGGACATTATAGATGTTGCTCCAGTCCTGCCATGGCCCTATGATACTAGAACACTGACTCTCAATCAGGTGATAACTGCTCTTTGCTCCTGACCATTTAAACTTTTAGAATGTAGGGCAGAGAGTAAGCACAGAGTGTTGCCAGATGGCATTAAGAAAGATCTCCTGATTTTATGGAGTTTGTACCAAAGTGCTTTTGGCAGTTCATGGAGCCATGTGTTTACGAAGTGATGGAAGCTCTTAAGTGGATACCACATTTCTAAATTCATTTGGGCCTTGAAAACAAGGGGGTAGTGGCTATAATTCCCTTAAATTCTATGTCTACAGGTGTGAGATGGATTAAACAGAAAAATGTATAAAAGGGGATACTATAAGAGAAAAAAGTTTTTGCTATTCTTTGTCCATATGTTGATTGTATCTATACCTGTCAATTGCACTGATCTTTCTTGATAAATCTTAATAAAATATCTTTGTTTCAAGGCTTTTTCACTCTCAAAGTAGAAGTCATTCACTTAATTTGGTCAACAAATATCTGAGCACTTACCCTGTGCCAGGCATTAAGAGCTGAGAATGCACAATGAAAAGATAGAGTAGTATCTTCCTCCTTCAATTCCACAATAAATTCTCCTGGTACTGACCACTTCCTGATTCACAGGAGTGTCCTCTGTCTTGTCTACTGGACCCACAGGTAGTCTGTTAATCTGTAATCCCCTAAAGAGGAGGCACCAGATCTTCTGGATTATGGGACTGCTGATAGAACGGTGTCTGTCCTAACATAAAGGAGCACAAGCATTCAACAATCATTCATTAAACATCTACTGTATACATGACACTAGGTACAGTTAAAGATTTACATGAAATTTAAGAACATTCCTGACTAGAAATTTCTAAAAGAATTTATGAGACTGATCTCTACACTAAATATAAAGGGCAACAAAAGGGAATAGACCCTAAAACCACAGCAGGGATGCTAGTATGACAGGGATGCAGAGAAGTGAAGCACAACTGTGAGATGGAGTTAGTGTACCTCCACAAGGGCAACCTTGTCCCGGTCTCAAAGTCTGGATAGCATTTGAATGGGCAAGGAGACAAAAGAAGAGAGAGAGCATCATGAGCAAGAGCTTGAGTGAGGAATGGATTCCTCTTTGGAAGACTACAGAGATAAAAGCTTCTAAAGGACATAGGCCCTGTATTGGAGAATGGGGAGGAATAGTTGGATGAGAAGGTTAAAGCCACGTTATCTGGGGCTATCTTCTATCCCTCGCACATTTCCAAACTAGAAGCAACTGAAATCATAGGATCTGCTTTGCTTCTCTATTGGGTGACTGTTTCTCGGTCTTGGTGTGCATCTCAGTGTCTAGATAATTAAAGCTTACTGAGAAATATGTCCTTTATGCTAGCTTGTTAATATTGACAGACTATATATAATTAAATAGTTGCTCATATAATTTTATGATGCCTCCAAGTGTGGATAAAAGAAAAATCAAGCTCCTATTCTTGGAAAGCCATGAGGATACTAGTTACATTGATCAAAGGACAGTAGAAATAATCCAGTGAGGATTTTGCTCGATTTCTCACAATTACTTAAAATCTACTTCAAATGCCTGTTCCTCTACAATGCCTCCTCAGAGTCCTTCATTCTGATTGCACCTTCTTCTCTGCTCCCAAACCACTAACTGACCCCTGTGATGGGGTACTTCCCAGCCAGGCTGATATGTAGATTTTGAGGCTATGTGTCTTTTCCCCATAAACTGTGAGATTTATTTTATGGATAATAATCATGGCTAACATTTAGGAGGGTGCTTTTATCTGCCAAATTCCATTATGAGTGCTTTACATGGATTATTTTATTTATTCATTGAACAGTCCTTTAAAATGATGCTATTATTCATCTTCATCTTACAGATAAGGAAACTAAGGCAAAAAAAATCAGTGAAATAGTAAGTCCACGTACACAGAACTAGTAAGGAATAGGGTCTGCCTGGTCCCAAAAGCCATGCCATCACCGCTGCCCCATACTGCTTCTTGGCACAAGCAGAGGTCGTGTCTTATCCATCACTGCCACTCCACCAGACCCAGCTTAGTGCCTGACACAGGGAGGTTCACAGTCCATACTTAGTAGTTTTGAGTGGAGCAGAATTGCCTGGCACAGTGATCCCCTTTGCTGTGACTGACTGGGTGTCTGATTTTCTGCTGTAAGGACAACGAGGGTGTTCTCTTTGTCCTACTTTGTTTATCCTGTTTTCTTACTCCTCCTCCTTCCTAACTGCCCCATGTGGATTCAAACTTACAGCTTAGTGCAGACAAAGGCAAAACGGAATGCAGAATGACCTATGTAGGATTGAGAGAAGAGAAACAAGAAATTCAAGAGGTGGGGGAGAGGGAGGAAAAGAGACAGTTATTAAAATGTATCATTTTAACTTAATATTTAACCTAATGAAAACAAAATCTTATCTGGAATTTGAAAAGTCAATATTTTGAGTGCTGGTTCAATATTCCCTTCATTATGTTTTGATAGTCTGAGAGTAATCCAATGGATGTGGCTTAAAGACGTAGATCACATGTGGAATTGGAAATGAGTGTTACACAAGCAAACAGAATAAATATCTGTGCAATAAATATCTGCTTATGCACTCAAGCAGAGAAGAAATCCACAAGGACTCACCAGTCTCCTGGTCAGCAGAGAAGAAAGAAACAACATGAGCACAGCAGGGAAAGTAAGCAAAAATATATTACTGTTGGAAATATATTCTCATCAATATAACAAAGAAAGAAATACAATATTTGATGAATAATTTAAAAATCATAGCTGAATTAGAAATGCTACACTGAGATGATATGCAATATATGCCTCAATATGTAATGTATACTGAACTACAGTGGAAATAAGTTATTCCTAAATAACTTTAACAAGAATATATAGAACCTATGTTTATTGTCTTTATTTCCTACATTAAATAAATTTTAATAAAATGATAGTTTATTCCAAGCTAATTATGACTAATTTGTAAATCTAGAGTTAGAAAAGTCTTTAATCAGAAGTTATCTTTCTATTAAGAAATGATAATTCAAACATGTTATTATTTGAATATATTTTTATGAACACATTAAATTTGTCTGACAAAAGTTTTGTGAGAGGAATTGGATTCAGAAGACTTCCAAATACCATTTACCCTTACTATAAAATATCTTACTAATGCTCATGGATCTCACAGCATTAGAATCATCAAGGATAAGCAAGATATCGACATGCAAATTCTGATTAAAAGGGGGCCACTATGATACAATTCAGGTAATTTTCACAGAAATCCTATGGGACATTATCTTCCCAGTGTAAAAATAATATGTTTTTACAGAAAATTAATAATACAATTTGAATCACTTAGCACGAGGAATACAGATGTTTGGTTTGGTCTCCATACATTTATACTTATTTGTTCAATGTGTTTACAGGTGCGTGTGGTCATCAAATATAATCCATTGATATTTTTTAATTGCTTAATTACATAAACCTGTGCAACTATTTCCAGTCATTATTTGTGTTAGGAATATACCACATGGTAAAATATCTCATTATGATAACTCATTAAAGATTCTGAGGCTTCTCTCTACACTGTGTGACAAACAGGCTCATATCAGTAAGATTAGCTGGAAATCACCAGTAGCCCATTGTTACTGTTCTTATTCCACCTCCTTTACTTTATTACTAATTAATATTTACATTCCTAATAAAAAATGATTAAGAAAAAGAAAATCAAATTCGCCAAACTCAAAAGAAATGAGTTCATAAAGCAAAAGTATAAACTAATTATATTAATGAAAATAATAACTGATGAAATAGACAATCTTCCCCTCTGGGCACAACATCAATAACAGCTTTTTGACAGCATTTCATTTATGTTTACCTATCCTGCATTTTATGTTCCTTAAATGCTAAGTGGTGACAATACTAACATCTATTTCATAAAAAAGTTTGGATAATTCAATGAATTAATACTGTAAAGCACTTAGAATCATATTTGATACATAGAAATAAGTCAATAAATATTAGCCACTATTATTGTTGCTATTTAATTTTTGGCTAACTTTTTTTTGGCATTTATGGTTACATTGTACTACAGACAAGGGATACAGGTTAAAATTAGCAAAGGGAAAAAAGTAGATAAGGTGAAGTCCAAGAGAAACTCAATTTCTCTCTGGTAGTTCAGATCAATCACTTCAGCCATTAGGGTAATTCCCCTGCTCATTTATTCCTTCAGTGGCATAAGACATGAAAAATGGCCAGGTGAAAGTCTCAGCTTCGACATCAGTGGATTCATTTTTATGTTTTCCAGTGGAACCATTTCCCCAAAACCTGCAGTGCTGATGTTCTGTGGCATATTAGTGAGAAGGTTCACTCTACTTTCACTCCTCAATTCTCGGACCATGTATTTTTAATGTAGGAAAGAAAACACCATGTAATTGTCTCCTGTAAGACAAAGAGGGTGCAGTCTTCAAACTGAAGCTATTTTTTAATTATTACTATACTTTAAGTTCTGGGGTACATGGGCAGAATCTGCAGGTTTGTTACACAGGTATACATGTGCCATAGTGGTTTGCTGCACCCATCAACCAGTCATCTATATTAGGTATTTCTCCTAATGCTATCCCTCCTCACCCCTCACCAACAGGCCTCAGTGTGTAATGTTCTCTTCCCTGTGTCCATGTTTCTCACTGTTCAACTCCCACCTATAAGTGAGAACATACGGTGTTTGGTTTTCTGATCACTTGTTAGTTTGCTGAGAATGATGGTTTCCAGCTTCATCCATGTCCTTACAAAGGGCATGAACTCATCCTTTTTTATGGCTGCACCATATTTCATGGTGTATTTGTGCCATATTTTCTTTGTGGACATTGAATGGGTTCCAAGTGTTTGCAATTTTGAACAGTGCCACAATAAGCACAAATGTGCATGTGACGTTAGAGTGATTTATAACCCTTTGGGTATATACCCAGTAATGGGATTGCTGGGTCAAATGGTATTTCTAGTTTTATATCCTTGAGGAATCACCACACATTGTCTTCCACAATGATTGAACTAATTTGCACTCTCACCAACAGTGTAAAACCATTCCCATTTCTCCACATCCTTGCCAGTATCTGTCGTTTCCTGACTTTTTAATGATTGCAATTCTAACTGGTGTGAGATGGTTTCTCATTGTGGTTTTGATTTGCATATCTCTAATGACTAGTGGTGATGAGCTTTTTTTCATATATTTATTGGCCATGTAAATGTCTTCTTTTGAGAAGTGTCTGTTTATATCCTTTGCTCACTTTTTGATGGGGTTCTTGGTTTTTTTTTTTTTGTAAATTTGTTTAAGTTCCTTGTAGATTCTGGATATTAGATCTTTGTCAGATGGATAGATAGCAAACATTTTCTCCCATTCTGTGGGTTTGCCTGTTCACTCTTATGATGCTTTCTTTGCTCTACAGAGATCTTTAGTTTAATTAGATCCCATTTGTCAATTTTGGCTTTTGCTGCCATTGCTTTACTTATGAAGTGTTTTAGTCATGAAGTATTTGCCCACGCCTATATTCTGAACTGTATTACCTAGGTTTTCTTCTAGGGTTTTTACAGTTTTAGATCTTACATTTAAGTCTTTAATCCATCTTGAGTTAATTTTTGTATAAGGTGTAAGGAAGAGGTCCAGTTTCAGCTTTCTGCATATAGCTAGCCTGTTTTCCTAACCCTATTTATTAACTAGAGAATCCTTTCCCCATTGCTTGTTTTTGTCAGGTTTTTCAAGAATCATATGGTTGTAGAAGTGTGGTGTTATTTCTGAGGCCTCTGTTCTGTTCCATTGTTCTATATCTCTGTTTTGGTACCAGTACCATGTTGTTTGGTTAGTGTAGCTTTGTAGTATAGTTTGAAGTCAGGTAGCATGATGCCTCCAACTTTGTTCTTTTTGCTTAGGATTATCTTGGCTATATGGGCTCTCTTTTGGTTCCATATGAAATTTAAAGTAGCTTTTCTCCAATTCTGTGAAGAAAGTCAATGGTAGCTTGATGAGAATCGCATTGAAACTATAAATTACTTTGGGCATTATGGCCATTTTCACAATATTGATTCTTCCCATCCATAAGCATGGAATGTTTTTCCATTTGTTTGTGTCCTCTGTTATCTCCTTGAGCAGTGGTTTGTAGTTCTCCTTGAAGAGGTCCTTCACATGCCTTGTAAGTTGTATTCCTAGGTATTTTATTCTCTTTGTAGCAATTGTGAATGGGAGTTCACTCAAAATTTGGCTCTCTATCACTGGTGTATAGGAATGTTTGTAATTTTTGCACATTGATTTTGTATCCTGAGACTTTGCTGAAGTTGCTTATCTGCTTAAGAATATTTTGGACTGAAACGATGGGGCCCTCTAAATATACAGTCATGTCATCTGCAAACAGACAATTTGACTTCCTCTTTTCCTATTTGAATGCCTTTTATTTATTTCTCTTGCCTGATTGCCCTGGCAAGAACCTCCAATACTATGTTTAATAGGAGTGGTGAGAGAGGGCATCCTTGCCTTGTGCCAGTTTTTGTTCATTCAGTATGATATTGATTGTGAGTTTGTCATAAATAGCTCTTACTATTTTGAGATATGTTCCATCAACACCTAGTTTATTAAGTGTTTTTAGCATGAAGGGCTGTTGAATTTTGTTGAAGGCCTTTTCTGCATCCATTGAGATAATTATGTGGATTTTGTTATTGGTTCTATTTATGTGATGGATTATGTTTATTGATTTGCATTATGTTGAACCAGCCTTGCATCCCAGAAATGAAGCCAACTTGATCATGGTGGATAAGCTTTTTGATGTGCTGCTGGATTTGATTTGCCTGTATTTTATTGAGGATTTTCACATCAATGTTCATCAGAGATTTGGGCCTGAAAATTTCTTTTTTTGTTGTACCTCTGCCAGGTTTTGGTATCAGGATGATGCTGGCATCCTAAAATAAGTAAGGAAGGTGTCCCTCTTTTTCTATTGTTTGGAATAGTTTCAGAAGGAATGGTATCAGCTCCTCTTTGTATCTCTGGTAGAATTTGGCTGTGAATCCATCTGGTCCTGGGCTTTTTTTGGTTGATACGTTATTAATTACTGCCTTAATTTCAGAACTTGTTATTGAGTATTGAGGGATTTGACTTCTTGGTTTAGACTTGGGCGGGTTTATGTGTCCAGGAATTTACCATTTCTTCTAGATTTTCTAGTTTATTTGTGTAGAGGTGTTTATGGTATTCTCTGATGGTAGTTTGTATTTCTGTAGGATCAGCGGTGATCTCCCATTTATCATTTTTTATTACATCTGTTTGATGCTTCTCTCTTTTCTTCTTTTATAGTCTAGCTAGTGGTCTATTTTTTGAAGGTTTTTTTGTGTCTTTTGGGGTACCAGATGTTTCCCACTTTCTCTTGTGGGCATTTAATGCTATAAATTTCCCTCTACACACTGCTTTAGCTGTGTCCCAGAGATTCTGATACAGTGTGTCTTTGTTTTCATTGGTTTCAAAGAACCTATTTTTTTCTGCCTTAATTTTGTTATTTACCCAGTAGTCATTCAGGAGTAGGTTGCTCAGTTTTCATGTAGTTGTGTGTTTTTAAGTGAATTTCTTAATCCTGAGTTCTGAGAGACTGTTTGTTATGATTTCCATTTTTTGCATTTGCTGGGGAGTATTTACATCCAATTCTGTGGTCAATTTTAGAATAATTGCTATGTGGTGCTGAGAAAAATGTATATTCTGTTGATCTGGAGTGGAGAGTTCTGTAGATGTCTATTAGGTCTGCTTGATCCAGAACTGAATTCAAGTTCTGAATATCTTTGTTAATTTTCTGTCTTGTTGACCTGTCTAATATTGACAGTGGGGTGTTAAACTCCCCCACTATTATTGTGTGGGAGTCTAAGTCTCTTTGTAGGTCTCTAAGAACTTTCTTCATAAATCTGGGTGCTCCTGTATTGCATGAATATATATTTAGGATAATTAGCTCTTCTTGTTGCATTGATCCATTTAGCATTATGTATTGCTCTTCTTTGTCTTTTTTGATCTTTGTTGGTTTAAAGGCTGTTGTATCAGAGACTAGGATGGCAAATTCTTTTTTTGCTTTCCATTTACTTGGTAAATATTCTTCCATCCCTTTATATTGAGTCTGTGTGTGTCTTTGCATGTGAGATGCATCTCCTGAATACAGCACACTGATGGGTCTTGACTCTTTATTCAGTTTGCCAGTATGTGTCTTTTAATTGGGACATTTAGTGCATTTACATCGTAAGTTAATATTGTCATGTGTGAATCTAATCCTGTCATTATGATGCTAGCTAGTTTTTTGCCCATAGATTGATGCAGTTTCTTCATAGTGTCGATGGTCTTTCCAATTTAGTGTGCTTTTGCAGTGGCTGGTATTAGTTTTTCCTTTCCATATTTAGGGCTTCCTTCAGGAGCTCTTGTAAGGTAGGCCTGGTGGTAACAAAATCTCACAGCATTTGCTTGTCTGTAAAGGATATTTCTCTTTCACTTATGAAGCTTAGTTTGGCTGAATATGAAATTCTCAGTTGAAAATTATTTTCTTTAAGAATGTTGAATATTGGCCCCCACTCTCTTCTGGCATGTAGAATTTCTGCAGAGAGATCTGCTGTTATTCTTATGGGCTTCCCTTTTTGGGTAACTCGAGCTTTCTCTCTGGCTGCCCTTAACATTTTTTCCTTAGTGAATCTGACAATTATGCGTCTTGGGGTTGCAACTCTTGAGGAGTATCTTTTTGGTGTTCTCTGTGTTTCCTGGATTTGAATGTTGGCCTGTCTTACTAGGTTGGGGAAGTTCTCCTGGATAATATCCTCAAGAGTGTTTTCCAACATGTTCCATTCTCCCTGTCACTTTTATGTACACAAGCAAACACAGGTTTGTTCTTTTCACATAGTCCCATATTTCTTAGAGGCTTTGTTCATTCTTTTTCATTGTTTTTTCTCTAATCTTATCTTCATGCTTTATTTTCATTAAGTTGATCTTCAATTTCTAATATCATTCTTCCACTTGATTGATTTGGCTATTGATTCTTGTGTAAGCTTCACGAAGCTCTCATGCTGTGTTTTTCAGCTCCATAAGGTCATTTGTATTCTTCTCTAAACTGGTTAGTCTCATTAGCAATTTCTCAAACCTTTTTTTAAGATTCTTAGCTTCCTTGCATTGAGTTAGAACATGCTTCTTTAGCTCAGAGGAGTTTGTTATTACCCACTTTCTAAAGCCTACTTCTGTTCATTCATAAAACTCATCCTTCATCTAGTTTTGTTGCCTTGCTGGTGAGGAGTTGTCATCCCTTGGAGGAGAAGAGGCATTCTGGTTTTGGGGATTTTCAGCCTTTTTGTGCTGGTTTCTCCTCATCTTCGTGGATTTTCTACCTTTGTTCTTTGATTCTGGTGACCTTCAAATGGGGTTTTTATGTGGACATCCTTTTTGTTGATGTTGATGCTATTTCTTTCTATTTGTTAGTTTTCCTTCTAACAGTCAGGCTTCTCTGCTGAAGATCTGCTGAAGTTTGCTGGAGGTCCACTCCAGATGCTGTTTGCCTGGGTATCACCAACAGAGGCTGCAGCAAAGATTGTTGGATGTTCCTTCCTCTGGAAATTTCCTCCTAGAGAGGCACCCTCCAGATGCCAGCTAGAGATCTCCTGTATGTAATGTCTGTTGACCCCTGCTGGGATGTGTCTCCCAGTCAGTAGGCAAGGGGGTCAGGGACCCACTTGAGGAGGAATTCTGTCCCTTAGCAGAGCTTGAGCACTGTGCTAGGAGATCCACTGTTTTCTTCAGAGCCAGCATGCAGGAACATTTGCATTTTCTGAAGCCGTGCCCACAGCTGCCCCCTCCCTCAGGTGCTCTGTTCCAGGGAGATGGGAGTTTTATCTATAAGCCCCTGATTGAGGCTTCTTCCTTTCTTTCAGAGATGCCCTGCACAAAGAGTAGGAATCTAGAGAGGCAGTCTGGCTATAGCAGCTTTGCCAAGCTGTGGTGGTTCCCACCCAGTCTAAACTTTTCTGTGGGTTTGTTTACACTGTGAGGGAAAAACCACCTATTCAAGCCTCAGTTATGGTAGATGCCCCTCCCGTCACCAAGCTTGAGTATCCTAGGTCGACTTCAGACTGCTGTGCTGGCATTGAGAATTCAAGCCAGTGAATCTTAGCTTGCTTGGCTCCATGGGAGTGGGATCTGCTGAGCTTGAATACTTGGCTCCTTGGCTTCAGCCCCCTTTCCAGGGGTGTAAAAGGTTCTGTCTCACTGTCATTATAGGCAACACTGGGGTATGGAAAAAAATCCTGCAGCTGGCTCAGTGTATGCCCAAACGACCACCCCATTTTGTGCTTGAAACTAGAGCCCTGGTGGCATAGGCACCCTAGGAAATCTCCCGGTCTGCCAATTGTGAGGACAATGGGAAATGAGTAGTATCTGGGCTGGAGTGCCCTATTTCTCAAGGTACAGTCCCTTATGGCTTCTATTGACTAGGGGAGGGAGTTCCCTGACCCCTTGCTCTTCCTGGGTGAGGGGACAGCCCACCATGCTTTGGCTTGCCCTCCTTAGGCTGCACCCACTGTCTAACCAGTGAGATGAGTTGGGTACCTCAGTTGGAAATGCAGAAATCACCTGCCCTTCTGTGTTGATCTCACTGGGAACAGCAGACCTGAGCTGTTCCTGTTCAGCTATCTTGCCAGCCACCCAAATATATTTCATTTTTCTCAATGTCTTATTACATTTTATCTTTCTTTATGTTATGCTGTTTTAAATGATATTTTTATTCTCTTTATAAACCAGAGGTCTTCATTTCTATGGAGCACTTTCTAGGTACCAGACATGGGACTCAATGTTGCATGTACAAAGATGAAAAGACACAATTTCTGACTTCAAGAGTGGGAAAACATTGTCACCATCGCTCTGTTTGATTTTCTAGGTAATCAAATGCAAAGCAGCTGTGCTATGGGAGGTAAAGAAACCCTTTTCCATTGAGGATGTGGAGGTGGCACCTCCTAAGGCTTATGAAGTTCGCGTTAAGGTGAAACATTTTTCCATTTTTATTTCATTTTAGGTTTAAAAAACTAGAGAATATTAAAAATGGAAACATCAAAAAATCCACTAACAGGCTTTTTTTTTTTTGAGACAGTCTCACTTCGTTACTAGGCACAAGGCTGGAGTGCAGTGGTGCAATCTTGGCTCACGGCAACCTCTGCCTCCCTCGTTCAAGCAATTCTCCTGCTTCAGCCTCCCAAGTAGCTGGGACTACAGGTGCATGCCACCACGCCCAGCTAATTTTTGTATTTTTTAGTAGAGACGGGGTTTCACCATGTTGGCCACAATGGTCTTGATCTCTTGACCTCATGATCTACCCACCTCATGTGCTGGAATTACAGGCATGAGCCACTGTGCCCGGCCAATAGGCATATTTTATATGATCATCCAGAAAATCGAGTTACATTTGTTGTCAAGGAAAGGTATAAATATAAATTTAAAATTTTTAAAAAGTGGTCAAAGAGTGCATACAGTATAATTCAAGTAAAACACAAAAGAATGTGTTTGTACAGAAAAAAATTCCAAATGTTGCATATGAAGACTTCAAAATCAATTAGCATTAGATATTTTCTATCTGTTACTTTGCTATTTCTAATTTTAAAAGCATGCATTCTTGTATATTTTATAAGACAAATATTTCAGGATTAGTTATTTCACAGATTATTCTAAATTGTTTAATTCAAGAAGTGAAGGTGGAGAAGGGTTTTAGACTGAATGACCTTGGAGATAAACTGAATCTTTCGTATTTGGAAATAGTAGAGATTATTAGCAAAATTCTTGAATACGTTTTAGAAGTGCAATTTCAGGAAATTGAATATGTTAAAACCATCTGAGAGTCATAATCTTTTCTGAATCTATTTTTCTCTTTACTCTGTAGATGGTGGCAGTAGGAATCTGTCGCACAGATGACCATGCGGTTACTGGCAACCTGGTGACCCCTCTTCCTGCAGTTTTAGGCCATGAGGCAGCCGGCATCGTGGAGAGTGTTGGAGAAGGGGTGACAACAGTTAAACCAGGTATAGAATTCACACCCAGGGAACACACCTTGGTTCACCATCACAAGATTACTCAGCCTGGATGAGGAAACTGAGGCAATGAGAGATGAAAGGGCTTGCACAAGGTCACAGGGCAGCCAGGACTTCAGGGGTTTCCTCCTTCCCTCTCTGCCTGCCTGACTCAGGCATGTGTGCATTCAGGCATGCGTGTATTCTACTCTTCAACAATTATTTGTTGAGTATCTGCTATACACTTGGCACCAGATTAGAGCCTGGAGATATGTAAGGATCAAAAGAGACACAGTGCCTACCAATGTGAATTCACAGTCTAATAACTTCGGTGTTGGTGTTGCTGAACACTGTCTTCTGTCAGGGCCCACACAGAAATAGAAATGGAGAAAGGAAAAAATGTAAATGTGGAAACTGTTCTGTGCTAAGTTCACAAAACAGAGGCCACATGGCTATGGCTGAATAAACATGACTTTTTCTTAGGTGACTTATGCAACCCCTTCACCAATTTCTTCTTCCAACATGGTGTCTCTTCCTGAGCATGGACTCAGTGAAACAGACTAGGTGAAAGGAAATGAAAGAAACATAGCAGGAGCCATCCACCATCAACAATGTCGGCCTTATTACCTTCAGCCATGCTTCAGTGCGACTGGTTACAGATTACTAATTATTTAATCTTCAATATTTATTTTACCCTAATCTATTATGTATTAATATAAATACCTTTAGAAGTAAAGGGTGAATAACTAGGACATTGCCATACCATCATTTTCACATAAATTTCACCTATAAAATGTTAATGCACCAACCATTTTTCTTGGTCATGTAGAATATATAGTATAGGTGATTAAAAATAAAATTATGTTTAATTCTAAAAAACTGCTTTAGCCTGTAGATTCACACTGCCCACTTATCAAATACTAATTTAAATGGTAAACAGAAAATAATGAAAGAAATTGTCCAAATTATGTTTTAGCTCTATTTCCTTTAGTTAGAAATAAATTAACAACAAAATGACACCCTTGCTTTTTACCCATTCCCTCCACCATAGAAGGAAAAGTAGATAATTTACAAATTATCAGCTGAAAACATTTGTAAGTCAATTCTTATCCTAAAAGAAAGTGCCTAACTTTTTGTGAAGGGCTGAAGTTCTCAGATAAATTTCTGGAAATCTTCTTTGTCCCATTCTTGTTAGTTTTCCTTAAAAAAAATAAAAAACAGATATTTTTAAAGCATTTATTTCATAATAAAGATAAGCACAGTCACTTTGAAAAGCCAAGAATTGGTTCAAATTCTCATTTTATTGTAAATAAAACTTTTACAAAATACCAGATCTTCAGGCACTGTAAAGCTAACTTTCAACTAAAATTTATATTTATATTTACAGTAAGAATATCTAATATTTAATTAAAGTTTAAATAAAATGACGTTTGCAAAGCCTCCAGGAGAAATCAGCACACTGCATAAAAGTTATTAATGCTGTGCAAGTAATTTTTGTAATCCATGTTGTTTCTCACATTTGCATTCTCTTTAGGAATCATCAGGCATTTATAAACTCAAACTGAAAACAAGGCTGTGGCAGGCAGTGAACAATGACATAGTTGTGACTGAACTTCATTCCTTAAAGACTTATTTTATTTTTTTTTAATTTTTTATTGGATTTTAGGTTTTGGGGTACATGAGCAGAGCATGTAAGACAGTTGCGTAGGAACACACATGGCAGTGTGCTTTTCTTTCCTTCTCCCCTTCACCCACATTTGGCATTTCTCCCCAGGCTATCCCTCCCCACCTCCCCCTCCCACTGGCCCTCCCCTTTTCCCCCCAATAGACCCCAGTGTTTAGTACTCCCCTTTCTGTGTCCATGTGTTCTCATTTTTCATCACCCACCTATGAGTGAGAATATGCGGTGTTTCATTTTCTGTTCTTGTGTCAGTTTGCTGAGGATGACGTTCTCCAGATTCATCCATGTCCCTACAAACGACACAAACTCATCATTTCTGATTGCTGCATAATATTCCATGGTGTATGTGTGCCACATTTTTCCAATCCAGTCTATTATCAATGGGCATTTTGGTTGATTCCAGGTCTTTGCTATTGTAAACAGTGCTGCAATGAACATTCGTGTACATGTGTCCTTATAGTAGAACGATTTATAGTCTTTTGGATATATACCCAGTAATGGGATTGCTGGGTCAAATGGAATTTCTATTTCTAAGGCCTTGAGGAAACGCCACACTGTCTTCCACAATGGTTGAACTAATTTACACTCCCACCAACAGTGGGAGTGTAATTTTCTCCACATCCTCTCCAGCATCTGTTGTCTCCAGATTTTTTAATGATCGCCATTCTAACTGGCGTGAGATGGCATCTCAATGTGGTTTTGATTTGCATCTCTCTGATGACCAGTGACGATGAGCATTTTTTCATATGATTGTTGGCCTCATATATGTCTTCTTTCGTAAAGTGTCTGTTCATATCCTTTGCCCACTTTTGAATGGGCTTGTTTGTTTTTTTCCTGTAAATCCGTTTGAGTTCTTTGTAAATTCTTGGATATCAGCCCTTTGTCAGATGGGTAAACTGCAAAAATTTTTTCCCATTCTGTTGGTTGCCGATCCACTCTAGTGACTGTTTCTTTTGCCGTGCAGAAGCTGTGGAGTTTCATTAGGTCCCATTTGTCTATTTTGGCTTTTGTTGCCAATGCTTTTGGTGTTTTGTTCATAAAGTCCTTGCCTACTCCTATGTCCTGGATAGTTTTGCCTAGATTTCCTTCTAGGGTTTTTATCGTGCCAGGTCTTATGTTTAAGTCTTTAATCCATCTGGAGTTAATTTTAGTGTAAGGTGTCAGGAAGGGGTCCAGTTTCTGCTTTCTGCACATGGCTAGCCAGTTTTCCCAACACCATTTGTTAAACAGGGAATCCTTTCCCCCTTGCTTGTTTTTGTCAGGTTTATCAAAGATTGTATAGTTGTAGATATGTTGTGTTGCCTCCAGTGCCTCTGTTTTGTTCCATTGGTCTATATCTCTGTTTTGGTACCAGTACCATGCTGTTTTGATTACTGTAGCCTTGTAGTATAGTTTAAAATCCGGTAGTGTGATGCCCCCCGCTGTGTTCTTTTTGCTTAGAATTGACTTGGCTATGCGGGCTCTCTTTTGGTTCCATATGAAGTTCATGGTGGTTTTTTCCAGTTCTGTGAAGAAAGTCAATGGTAGCTTGATGGGGATAGCGTTGATTCTGTAAATTACTTTGGGCAGTATAGCCATTTTCATGATATTAATTCTTCCTAACCATGAACATGGAATGTTTCTCCATCTGTTTGTGTCCTCTCTGATTTTGTTGAGCAGTGGTTTGTAGTTCTCCTTGAAGAGGTCCCTTACGTTCCTTGTGAGTTGTATTCCAAGGTATTTTATTCTTTTTGTAGCAATTGTGAATGGCAGTTCGTTCTCGATTTGGCTTTCTTTAAGTCTGTTATTGGTGTAGACAAATGCTTGCTTTCACCACTCCTATTCAATATAGTTCTGGAAGTTCTAGCCAGAGCAATCAGGCAAGAAAAAGAAATAAAGGGTATTCAAATAGGAAAGGTGGAAGCCAAATTGTCTCTATTTGCAGACGACATGATAGTATACCTAGAAGACCTCATCACCTCAGCCCAAAAACTCCTGAAACTGATAAGCAACTTCAGCAAAGTCTCAGGATATAAAATCAATGTGCAAAAATCCTTAAAGACTTTTAAAGAAACATGCTTTTCTAGTCAATACACTTGAGCTTTAAGTTTTTGCTCTATTAATTTCTTGATAGATATTGCAAAAGAATTTGATTTATTCCTCTCCAGGTGATAAAGTCATCCCGCTCTTTACTCCTCAGTGTGGAAAATGCAGAATTTGTAAACACCCGGAAAGCAACTACTGCTTGAAAAACGAGTAGGTTTCTGATGCTCTGTTTGCACAGACTTTGAGTTTGCACATTAGTTATGCTCCTGTCTCATGCCTGTGCGTGTCTGTGTATTGCACTGCCCAGTCTCAGTAATCCTCGGGGGACCCTGCAGGATGGCACCACTAGATTCACCTGCAAAGGGAAGCCCATCCACCACTTCGTCGGCGTCAGCACCTTCTCGCAGTACACGGTGATAGATGAGAGTGCAGTGGCCAAAATTGATGCAGCCTCGCCTCTGGAGAAAGTCTGCCTCATTGGCTGTGGATTTTCAACTGGTTATGGGTCTGCAGTCAAAGTTGCCAAGGTAGGAATAACAATGGGTGATAAAACCTGTTACACGCAGACTGTCAGGAACCAAAAGGGAAGCACTTTCTCACAAGAATCAAAGATTATTTTTGGAGATTTGAAGTGTTGATTTAGAGTAGAAAAAATGGCCCAAAAAGAATTGAAAGCACATGCTAGAAATTTCACCTGTTTATCACAGATAAAAAGTTGTTAGGAGTAAAGATGTCATTTCAACAATTATTCTTCTGTATTTGCTCTTTATGAGAGAATGAAATGTTAGGCCTGAGAACTCATTATTCATTCAACAATTAGAGATCACATGTCTCAGGTACCATCGTTTCTGCTAGGTTCTCAGACAGCAAAAATAAATGAAATGAAGAATTTGCCCTTGAGGAGCATCTAGTCTGTGGATCCTCTACTCCCAGAGTTAGGATCAACGGTAAAGTCCAAAGCCTTACCTGTTGTACCCCCAAACCAAGGCTCACCCCACTCTGTGGATTCTTAGAGGAAAGTAATGAAGTTTCAGTGATGCATCATTCACTCATTATGGGATTTCACTGCTAAAACTAACCCCTGCCATGAACATACACATATACTTCAGACGTGGTAAATTTCAAGCAGAAATTCTTTAAAGGCTCCTCATCTGGAAAGGCTGAAAGTCTAGTAGTATGCTTTATTTTATGAAACCAAGATCCAGTGATATAAAGATATTTGCGCAAAGCCTCACTGCTGGCTAATATGAGAGCTGAGACTAAAATATCTTTTTAAAATCTCCTGCTGAACTTTAGATCACAATACATAATTATTAGTGCTTTTAAATCATAGACACAAGTCTTCTATTTTTCTAAGTAAGGTAGAAAATAGTGTTATCTGCCATAATATTGAATAACACTTGGTCAATGAATGACTGAATAGACACACTTACAGAAATATCATAATGAGATTATTTGGGACACTAAAGCATGTTACCCCCAATGAAGGCTGACTATGGGAGATTGGGTATATTAAAAGGCCCTAGCAAACTAAAAAGAATTTAGAAGGCATCTTTTCCAAATTTCTGTGCCTTTAGCACTTAGTCCCTTGTTCCGCTGCCTCATCTGTTTTAGCAGGTGGTCTAAGTGACCCTACCAAAGAACAGAAGCTGAGGATACTCATAATAATAGATTTTATTTATTATTAAAATATAGGCAAACATTTCATTGCTGTGTTTTTCACTAGTGTGTTTTATAAGGCAGGGATATATTATTGGCCATGCCTACCAAACATAAATGAATCAAGGAGTTAATTATTGATTGTTTAAGTGAAATATTTTTTATTCCTCTGCAGTAGTCTTTTCCACTTATTTTATTTTCCAAATATTGCCTTTGTGTATGTGTGAGATACTGAACCTGGCTATCATGGCATTGCAGCAATTGAGAGTCTCTTCAATATTGTAACCATTGCCATCTGGATCTCAAGGCTCATCCAGTCCCCTGGTTCACAGTCTGACCTCCCCATTGGAGTCACCTGATAACTGAGTTTCATCTGCAGAGATTCTGATGTAATTGGCATGGGCTGTGGTCTGGACAGTGGGATATTTGTAAAGCTCCCCAGATGAATCAAATGTGCAGCCATATGAGAATCACTCAACTAGTTCAACCCCTTGAATTTAAAAATAAAGCAACTGAAGCCAAAAGAGGTTTCCATAACAGGTTAACCAGAAGAGTCTGAGCAGCTCTTGGTAAACACTGGGCATGGCACTTTATAAAGCTTAGGCACTTTCTAACAAGTCTTCTACTTTTCTAAGTAAGGTAGAAAATAGTGTTATCTGCCATAATATTGAATAACTCTTGGTGAATGAATGACTGAATAGACACACTTACAGAAATATATTTATATTGGATTATATTTATAATGGATTATTATATTTATAATGGATTATTACTTAATCCATTTTTGCATTTTCTGAAAACACAGGTTACCCCAGGCTCTACCTGTGCTGTGTTTGGCCTGGGAGGGGTCGGCCTATCTGTCGTTATGGGCTGCAAAGCAGCCAGAGCGGCCAGGATCATTGCGGTGGACATCAACAAGGACAAATTTGCAAAGGCCAAAGAGTTGGGTGCCACTGAATGCATCAACCCTCAAGACTACAAGAAACCCATCCAGGAGGTGCTAAAGGAAATGACTGATGGAGGTGTGGATTTTTCATTTGAAGTCATCGGTCGTCTTGACACCATGGTATGTACCATGACGTGCCCTGAGATTTCTGCCTCTGCAACCTGGAGGATGCTCTTACGCAGCAGAACGTATGTTGTATGTATAAAGGATATATTTAATGAGGAATAGAAATTTCCCATCATCTGTTTGTTACCCGGTTTGTTGAATTTATTGTTATGAGAAACATTTGATTCCATCAACTAAGCAAACCTGTCTCAAGTCATAGTTCCTCTAGAGGGAGAAAAGGGCTTTTTTTTCTTAACTGAGCAATTAGAGATTTACTTTATTAATTTTTAGTTAAAAACTATAAACTCAAGTAAACACAATAATACAAATTCTATTCTCAAATTGGAACACTTTATTTTTCTCCCACATTCTTAACAACAATGGTTTAATAATTTTGCATATGTTCTTAATAAATTCCAAATTTTTTAACATATTAGTATTTGGCCAAAAGAAGTAAGCAATTTTAAGCCTATGTTTTATTAACAAAAATATGCCCTTAGGAAAGTGACTACTCAAATGCATCACTATATTTTATCACAGAAACCGGACAGTGCCTGGCACATAGTAGTATCCAATACTAGTAGGAGTGAATACTTTCAAAAGTCAACAGATTTTACTAGTCCCCGAATTTAAAAGCCACGTATCACATAGCATTGTTTTATGGATTACATGAGACAATGCATGTAATATACTTCGCATACTACCACCCGTCATACGGTGAGCTCCCAATAAGTGTCAGCTGTCTTTTTTCTTTTTCTTTTTTTTTTGGAGACAGGGTCTCACTCTGTTGCCCAGGCTGAGTTGCAGTGGCATAATTATAACTCCCTGCAGGCTCAACCTCTTGGGCTCAAGCTGTTCTCCTACCTCAGCCTCTGAAAATGCTGAGAGGATAGCATTTTCAGAGGCTGAGTAATGCATGAGCCACCACGCCTAGCCTCGGTTGGCATTATTGATATAAAACACTATTTCCAATTTTGCAGTGCTTACATCATCTTTGGTTTATTACATGGTGTTACTTTCAAACAGTTATAAATATCAATTGCAATGAGAACACATCTCTAGCTATATTTTACCTACCCAGAATTCTCTAGAATTCTACTGAAAAAGTCTCCAGAGACCAACACGTTTTCAATGCTAAGGTTTTCTAGAAGGTTCAGCAGTGTAGGTAACAGGGAGAAGCATCCTGAGATCAAAGCTCTCAGCAGCCTTAACCTAAGACAAATGCCACAGACAAATTTAGTGTCAAGAGAATCCAACTTTTTCCAGGGTTATAGCTTTTCTCCTTGTGCTCTTTTTCTATATTTTCATCCATTTTCTCATGTGGATCTGGAGTGTTCCTTATCTCAAGATACCAAATGTCTGACAGGCACATGTTCTGAGGATATCTGGTCTTCCAAAAGTCAGAATCCAAAATCAAAAAACTAATCATTACATACCTTGGGGGGATCCTAAACCACTTTCTAACTATAGAACATGTTTAAAAGGCTGACTGGAAAAGATTTTCTGAATTGTCTTTTGAGGTTTCCAAATAATCAGGGTATTTTAATGTAAAACCAACACATATTTGGGGAGGTAAAAAACAATGTTAAAACATGTCCATTTGTGAAATGGACAATAGAATAGGAATCCACTTAAGAGGGAGACCATGATGTGGACAAGAGACAACTTTTGGTGATACAATTGTCTGTCTTGTTCACTATCAAAATATCTGGTTGAAAGTACTGGGTTCAAAATACCTATGTGATAAATCAATGTAAAATGAATTAACCAATTCACAGATGCCTAAGAATGATGCGATGATGAAATTGTGTGCTTATATAAGGAACCAGACTTAATATATGTTTGAAATGCTGTCTGCCTCCTTATTCCTTTATTAGGAAGAATTAAATGCACACCAATTTATTCATCCGTTTTTTTATTCAAAAACCATTTTCTGGGCATTTCCTAAATCCACAGCAGTATCCTTTGCAAAGAAAGGGGAATGAGGGAACAAAAGACATGATCTCTTCCTTCTACACACTCAGTCCAGCTAAGCCTATTACATGATATTGTGCATTATGAGTGGGAACTATGTTACTCCCTCATAAGGATGCTAAATATTCGCTTTATTCCAGATGGCTTCCCTGTTATGTTGTCATGAGGGATGTGGCACAAGCGTCATTGTAGGGGTACCTCCTGATTCCCAAAACCTCTCAATTAACCCTATGCTGCTACTGACTGGACGCACCTGGAAAGGAGCTCTCTATGGAGGTATGTAGTTAGGCTCCAGTTCCAAATTCTCATTAGCCTCAGTCTATCTCCCCTTTTACAATGGACAAGGCAAGGTTTTGAAAACAAACAAAAATAATTAAAATTCCTTCCCTATCTCTAGTCTCCAAATAAACTAGATATAGAACTAATACAGACAGAAGGTCCCAAGATAACCTTTTCTGATGTCACTATTAACCAGGACCTTTTATCTGCATCTGTTTTTGTACTTTGTGGAAGGCATGGAAATTTTTAGTAGGACACAAAAATCTACAACAATATTTCATAACTACATCCAATTTAGACAACTGATAAATTTCTCTTAATTTGGGCATAAACATCTGTCCTATGATTTCTCTGTGTGAGAGAGAATAACTAAGGACCCTGTTTATCTGTGATTTATTTTTCAAGTCAAAGCACTGTAAAAGCATATTGAAGTGTTCTATCTCTTCTCTTAGTTATAGCAATCCAGAATGCAGAACTTTTTCTAAATTTTCATTTGTTTGGAAAATCTTCTCATCAATTCTCCTACTTATCTGGGTTGACTCTAACAATGATACTGTCTTCTTTTCAGGCTATAAAAGTAAAGAAGATATTCCCAAACTTGTGGCTGATTTTATGGCTAAGAAGTTTTCACTGGATGCTTTAATAACCAATGTTTTACCTTTTGAAAAAATAAATGAAGGATTTGACCTGCTTCGCTCTGGAAAAAGGTAGATTTTAAGTTAGTTTTCTGTTTTGCTTTGTTTTCTACAATAGAAAATTGTCTAGCAGAGAATGAAAGGGTGGAAGGATGAGAAAAAATTAGAGTGCCTTTGTTTTCCATTACCAGTTCAGTCTTTGCATGGACCACATGTAAGAAGCTAAAACAGTTGTGAGAAGTTAAAAAAAGTTGCTTTGCATTTTCTATTCTGCTGATGCCAAATTTTGTTGATTACAGCAAATCTGAATCATCAGAGCCATTCGGCCTTCTTTAAAAGAGAACAACAGACATACACACACACACACACACACACACACACACACACACACCATAATTATAACATGGTGTCATTGAAGCCTCTGGCTGCTACCTATACAAAGCTGACATTAAGTGTCTGTATATTTATTTTTTATTTTATTTTATTTTTTTTTTCTTTTTCATTTTTTATTGCATTTTAGGTTTTGAGGTACATGTGAAGAACATGCAAGATTGTTGCATAGGTACATACATGGCAGTGTGATTTGCTGCCTCCCTCCCCATCACCTATATCTGGCATTTCTCCCCATGTCATCCCTCCCCAATTCCCCACTCCCCACTGTCTCTCCCCTATTTCCTCCTGACAGACCCCAGTGTGTGATGCTCCTCTTCCTGTGCCCACGTGTTCTCATTTTTCAACACCCACCTATGAGCGAGAACATGCAGTGTTTGATTTTCTGTTCTTGTGTCAGTTTACTGAGAATGATGGTTTCCAGGTTCATCCATGTCCCTACACAGGACAGTAATGCATCATTTTTTATGGGTGCATAATATTCCATGGTGTATATGTGCCACATTTTCCCTGTCCAGTTTATCACCGATGAGCATTTGGGTTGGGTCCAGGTCTTTGCTATTGTAAACAGTGCCACAATGAGCATTCATGTGCATGTGTCCTTATAGTAGAATGATTTATAGTCTTTTGGATATATACCCAGTAATGAGATTGCTGGGTCAAATGGAATTTCTATTTCTAGGTCCTTGAGGAATCGCCACACTGTCTTCCACAATAGTTGAACTAATTTACACTCCCACCAACAGTGTAAAAGTGTTCCTATTTCTCCACATCCTCTCCAGCATCTGTTGTCTCCAGATTTTTTAATGATCACCATTCTAACTGGCGTGAGATGGTATCTCAATGTACTTTTGATTTGCATTTCTCTAATGACCAGCGATGATGAGCATTTTTTCAAATGTTTGTTGGCCTCGTGTATGTCTTCTTTTGTAAAGTGTCTGTTTATATACTTTGCCAACTTAAGAATGGGCTTAGTTTTTTTAAATTGTAAATCTGTTTTAGTTCTTTCTAGATTCTGGATATAAGTCCTTCGTCAGATGGATAGATTGCAAAAAAATTTCCCATTCTGTTGGTTGCCAATGTACTCTAATGACTGTTTCTTTTGCTATGCAGAAGCTCTGGAGTTTGATTAGGTCCCATTTGTCTATTTTGGCTTTTGTTGTCAATGCTTTTGGTGTTTTGGTCATGAAGTCCTTGCCTATGCCTATGTCCTGGATGGTTTTGCCTAGATTTTCTTCTAGGGTTTTTATGGTGTTAGGTCTTATGTTTAAGTCTTTGATCCATCTGGAGTTAATTTTAGTGTAAGGTGTCAGAAAGGGGTCCAGTTTCTGCTTTCTTCACATGGCTAGCCAGTTTTCCCAACATCATTTATTAAACAGGGAATCCTTTCCTCACTGCTTGTTTTGTCAGGTTTGCCTAAGATCAGATGGTTGTAGATGTGTGGTATGGCCTCCCAGGCCTCTGTTCTGTTCCATTGGTCTATATCTCTGTTTTGGTGCCAGTACCATGCTGTTTTGTTTACTGTAGCCTTGTAGTATAGTTTGAAGTCTGGTAGTGTGATGCCTCCAGCTTTGTTTTTTTGCTTAAAATTGACTTGGCTATGAAGGCTCTCTTTTGGTTCCATATGAAATTTAAGATGGCTTTTTCCAGTTCTGTGAAGAAGGTCATTGGTAGCTTGATGGGGATAGCGTTGAATCTGTAAATTACTTTGTGTAGCATGGCCATTTTCACAATATTGATTCTTCCTAACCATGAGCATGGAATGTTTCTCCATCTGTTTTTGTCCTCTCTTATTTCGTTGAGCAGTGGTTTGTAGTTCTCCTTGAAGAGGTCCTTTACATTCCTTGTTAGTTGTATTCCTAGATATTTTATTCTCTTTGTAACAATTGTGAATGGCAGTTCATTCTTGATTTGGCTCTCTTTAAGTCTGTTATTGGTGTATAGGAATGGTTGTGATTTTTGCACATTGATTTTGTATCCTGAGACTTTGCTGAAGTTGCTTATCAGTTTCAGGAGATTTAGGGCTGAGATGATGGGGTCTTTTAATATACTATCATGTCATCTGCAAATAGAGACAATTTTACTTCCTCTTTCCTTTTTGAATACCCTTTATTTTTTTTTTTCTTGCCTGATTGCTCTGGCTAGAACTTCCAATATTATATTGAACAGGAGTGATGAGAGAGGGCACCCTTGTCTAGTGCCAGATTTCAAAGGGAACGCTTCCAGTTTTTGCCCATTCAGTATGATATTGTCTGTTGGTTTGTCATAAATAGCTTTATTATTTTGAGATACACTCCATCAATACCTAGCTTACTGAGGGTTTTTAGCATGAAGGGCTTTAGAATTTTGTCAAAGGCCTTCTCTGCATCCATTGAGATAATCATGTGGTTTTTGTCTTTGGTTCTGTTTATGTGGTCAATTACATTTATAGACTTGAGTACGTTCAACCAGCCTTGCATCCCTGGGATGAAGCCTACTTGATCATGGGGGATAAGCTTTTTGATGTGCTGTGCAATTGGTTTGCCAGTATTTCATTAAAGATTTTTGCATCTATGTTCATCATGGATATTGGCCTGAAGTTTTCTTTTCTTGCTGAATCTCTGCCGGGTTTTGGTATCAGGATGATGTTGGTCTCATAAAATGATTTGGAAAGGATGTCCTCTTTTTTGATTCCTTGGAATAGTTTTAGAAGGAGTGGTACCAGCTCCTCTTTGTATGTCTGGTAGAATTCAGCTGTGAACCTCTCTGGACCTGGGCTTTTTTTGTGTGGTAGGCTTTTAATTGCTGCCTCAACTTCAGACCTTGTTATTGGTCTATTCAGGGTCTCAACTTCTTCCTGGTTTAATCTTGGGAGGATGCAAGTGTCCAGGAATTTATCCATGTCTTCCAGGTTTACTAGTTTATGTGCTTAGAGTTGTTTGTAATAATCTCTGATGATGGTTTGTATTTCTGTGGAATCTGTGGTGATATCCCCTTTTTCATTTTTTATTGCATCTATTTGATTATTCTCTTCTTTTTTGTTAATTTGGCTAGTGGTGTATTTTGTTGATCTTTTTGAAAAACCAGCTCCTGGATTTATTGATTTTTTGAAGAGTTTTTTGTGTCTCTATCTCCTTCAGTTCTGCTCTGATCTTAGTTATTTCTTGGCTTCTGCTAGCTTTTCAGTTTTTTTGATCTTGCTCCTCTAGCTCTTTCAATTTTGATGATAGGGTATCGATTTGCAATATTTCCTTGCTTCTCATGTGGGCATTTATTGCTATATATTTTCCACTAGACACTGCTTTAAATATGTCCCGGAGATTCTGGTATGTTGTGTCTTCATTCTCGGTGGTTTCCAAGAACATCTTTATTTCTGCCTTCATTTCATTGTTTATCCAGTCAACATTCAAGAGCCAGTTGTTCAGTTTCCATAAAGCTGTGTGGTTCTAACTCAGAATTAGTTTCTGAATTCTGAGTTCTAACCTGATTGCACTGTGGTCTGAGAGACTGTTATGATTTCCTTTCTTTTGCATTTGCTGAGGAGTGATTTACTTCTAATTATGTGGTCAATTTTAGAGTATGTGTGATGTGGTGCTGAGAAGAATGTATATTCTGTGGATTTGGAGTGGAGAGTTCTGTAAATGCCTATTAGGTTTGCTTGTTCCAGGTCTGAGTTCAAGTCCTGGATATCCTTGTTAATTTTCTGTCTCATTGATCTAATATTAACAATGGGGTGTTAAAGTTTCCCACTATTATTGTGTGGGAGTCTAAGTCTCTTTGTAAGTCATTAAGAACTTGCTTTATGTATCTGGGTGCTCCTGTATTTGGTGCGTATATATTTGGGGTCATTAGCTCTTCTTGTTTCATTGATTCTTTTACCATTATGTAATGTCCTTCTTTGTCTCGTTTGATTTTTGTTGCTTTAAAGTCTATTTTATCAGAGATAAGAATTGCAACTCCTGCTTTTTTTTTTCTCTCCATTTGCTTGGTAAATCTTCCTCCTTCCCTTTATTTTGAGGCTTTGTGTATCCTTGCATGTGGGATGTGTTTCCTGGATACAGCACAACAATGGGTTTTGGCTTTTTATCCGATTTGCCAATCTGTGTCTTTTGATTGGGGCATTTAGCCCATTTACATTTAGGGTTAATATTGTTATGTGTAAATCTGATCCTGCCATTTTGATGCTAGCTGGCTGTTTTGCCCGTTAGTTGATGCAGTTTCTTCATTGTGTCAATGCTGTTTACCATTTGGTATGTTTTTGGAGTGGCTGGTTTCTGTTTTGTGCTTCTTTCAGGAGCTCTTGTAAAGCAGGCCTGGTGGTGATGAAATATCTGAGTACTTGCTTGTTCGTAAAGGATTTTATTTCTCCTCCACTTATGAAGCTTAGTTTGACTGGATATGAAATTATGGGTTAAAAGTTCTTTTCTTTAAGGATGTTGAATATTGGCCCCACTCTCTTCTGTCTTGTAGAGTTTCTGTTGAGAGATCTGCTGTGAGTCTGATGGGTTTCCCTTTGTGGGTAACCCTACCTTTCTCTCTGGCTGCCCTTAGCATTTTCTCCTTTATTTCAACCCTGGTGAATCTGATGATTACGTGCCTTGGTGTTGCTCTTCTTGAGGAATATCTTTGTGGTGTTTTCTGTATTTCCTGGACTTGAATATTGGCCTGCCCTGCTAGGTTGGGGAGGTTTTCCTGGATAATATCCTGAAGAGTATTTTCCAGCTTGGATTCATTCTCTCCATCACATTCAGGTACACCTATCAAACGTAGATTAGTTCTTTTCAAGTAGTCCCATATTTCTCAGAGACTTTGTTCATTCCTTTTTACCCTTTTTTCTCTAATCTTGCCTTCCCATTTTATTTCATTCAGTTGATCTTCAACCTCTAATATCCTTTCTTCTGCTTGGTCAGCTCGACTGTTGACACTTGTGCATGCTTCGTGAAGTTCTTGTGGTGTGTTTTTCAGCTCCATCAATTCACTTATATTCCTCCCTAAGTTGTTTATTCTCATTAGCATTTCATCAAATCTTTTTTCAAGGTTCTTAGTTTCTTTGCATTAGGTTAGGACATGTTCTTTTAGCTCAGAGAAGTTTCTTATAACTCACCTTCTGAAGCCTGTTTCTGTCAATTCATCACACTCATTCTCCATCCAGCCTTGTTCCTTGCTGGTGAGGAGTTGTGATCCCTTGTAGGAGGAGAGGTGTTCTGGTTTTGGATGTTTTCATCCTTCTTGCACTGGTTTCTTCCCATCTTTGTGGATTTATCCACCTGTCATCGTCTTTGTAGTTGCTGACTTTCAGATTAGGTCTCTGAGTGGACATCCAGTTTGTTGATGTAAGTTATTTCTTTCTGTTTCTTAGTTTTCCTTCTAACATTCAGGCCCCTCTGCTGTAGGACTGCTGAGGTCCACTCCAGGCCCTGTTTGCCTGGAGATCACCTGCAGCAGCTGCAGAAGAGTAAGGGTTGCTGCCAGTTTCTTCTTCTGCTGTCTTTGGCCCAGAAGAATACCCACCAGATGTCAGTCTGAGCTCTCCTTTATGAGGTGACTCTTTGGATATATATGGGGGTCAAGGAGTCACTTGAGAAGACAGTCTGTCCTTTATAGGAGCTCAAATGCTGAGCTGTGAGCTCCGTTGTTCATTCAGAGCTGCTGTGCAGGTACGTTTAAGTCTGCTGCAGCAGAACTCATAAACGCCTTTCTTTTCCCCCCAGGTGCTCTGTCCCAGGGAGTTAGGGCTTTATTTATAAGTTTTTGTCATGCTGCTGCCTTTTTTCAGGGCTGCCCTGCCCAGTGAGGAGGCAGCCTAGTTACTGTCTGCCTGCAGAGGCTTTGCTGAGCTGCTATGGGCTCTGCCCAGCTGCCATGTGAACTTCCCTGCAGTCCGGTTTATACGGGTATAGTTAGAACTGCCTCAGCAATGGTGGCCCACCTCTGTAATGTGGACTCTCTCTTAATGGTGGGCTGCCCTGGCAATGGCCAGCTGCCTCAGCAATGGTGGACTACCTCTGTAGTGACGGACTGCCTTGGTAATGGCGGACACCCTCCCCAACAGAGCTGGACCATCCTGGGTTCAGCTCTGCTTGCTGTGAAACTCTCAATCCAGAGTGCTTCAGATTGCTGTTTTTTTGTGGGGGTACGACCAGCCAAGCCTAATCACCTGGCTCCCTGCCTCAGACCCCCTTTTTTTTCAGTTGAATGGGTGTCTGTCTCCCAAGTGTTCCAGTCACCTGTTGAAAAGGTGCTGGGATCTGCGTGATTTCCCATGTGGCTACCCACTGTGCCAGCTGAAACAGCTGCACTGAGATTCATGGTGCTTTTTTGCCTGGGAATCTCCTGGCCTGGCTCCCTGTTTCAGTAACCTTTTTTATCAGTTGAATGGGCAACTCTGTCTCCCAGGCACTCCAATCACCAGCTAAAACAACGCCTGGATCCATGTATTTTGTGTGGAGGCTGAGCCAGCCAAAATAGCCATGCCAGCCTAAACAGCCGCACCAGCCAAAACAGCCACACTGGAGACCCGTGGAGTTCCTCCACCTGGGAATCTCCTGGTCTGTAAATAAAAATCTCCTGGGCAATAAAAATCCATCTGGAAATGGGGCATCCACTCACCATCCATGCTTTTGCTGGGAGCTGCAATTCTGAGCTGCTCCTAATTGGCCACCTTCACATGGATCTCGTGTATGTATATTGAAATAATTTTCAGGACAACCTCAACATTTTCATCACTCTGTCACCCACACTGCTGGATCTTCTAGACAACCTCAGCAATGAAAACTTGGTCTCTGGAGACTTTTTCAGTAGTATGAGAACTACACTGGGATTGTTTTCTAAGTAGATATTACTAGTTTTTTCTTTTTTTATTTTGCAGTTGGCAAACAATTTTTTATCAATAAAAATTATTGTAAAATAGAAGTCTACTAAACACTATTGTAAACTTTTTTCTTACATTTTCTCTGAAGCTTAGAAAAATAAGCCAATTCTATTTCCTATCTCTAACATTTAACACAACCAGCTAATATGACTTTTGTCACCTGCGTTTATATGAGGCACAACTGAAAACAGGCAGTTATAGCTTACCTCTGCTTTCTAGATCCAGAGTCTGAGATTTTTCTGCTATCCCACACTTATTTTCATGAGGTTTTCAACTTTAAATAGTGTTTCTTTGGCACTCACAAAATTATTATGCTAGATACTTAAATCAACAACATTTTTAAGAAATGTTGCACCCACAGAGCACCGGCTGTTCTACTAAGTGTCTTACCTGCATTATCTCATGTGATTCCCAGACAATGCTCAGTGTCAGTCTCAATCTCACTATCTTAGGGAAGAGAAACAGCAACCCACAGAAGACATGACTGGCAAAAATCTTCAGGTTGGGAAGCCAAAAATCATAGGAAGGGGAGCCAGAATTCAAAATAGATCTTGTTGTTAGCAGATCTATTCCCTTTTCTATTAAACTACACTGTCCCGCAAGAGTGCATGTGTATATGGAACACAGTAGTCATCAAAGGTTAGCATTGTCATCATTATTATCATTGACATCATCATCGACGTCATCATTATCACAGCAGTGGAAAGATGATTGCAAATAGAGAGATAAACAAAACCAGAGGAAACTGACGAGCAACCAAAGAAGTCATTAAGCATGCCTAAATTCATTTTATGAGAATGTCATAAGGTAATATGCATATGTAAATAAAACAAATCCTATCAATACACAAAGATTAGAAATTATAATATACAATATTGATAAGAGTAAGGTGACTTTGGCACGTTCATGTACTTTCAGTAGTAATTGATACATACTTTTGGAAAAGCAATTTGGTAGTATGTATCAGAAACCCTTAAAAAAAAAAGGAACTGGATCCTTTGTCCCAGCAATTCCATTTCTAGAAGTCAATTCTACAGAAATAATCAACTATTCAAACATACATATATGTTTAAGCAAGTTTACTGGTTTCTGTAATATCAAAAAAATTAGAAACATTCTAAAGTTCAACATGAGGAAAATAATTAATAAATTCCAATTATCTATTAGAAATGAATGAAGCCATCAAAAAGAAATGACTTCATTGAGAAATTCTCATGATGTAATTTAAGGCTCATATAACAAAGAATATAAATTGTATTTACAATGTCTCAAATTTTCATCAAAAACTGTAAAACTTGTACATATGTCTAGAAAAACATTAATACAATTTCAAGAAAACATTGAGAATGATTATTTCTAGGTTGTGGGATTATGGAATACTTTGACTTTCTTCTTTCTGCTGTCTTATATTCTCTAAATTATGTGCATGTATTTTTCTTATATATGCATATGCATATATATATTAAAACTTATTAAAGAGTCACAAAGGCCATCATTTTCTAAAAATACTTATTCATGAGAAGTTGGTTTATAGAAAGGCATTACTTCTAGTGTAAATGTTACATTTCTAATCTTTGCAAGAATGAAGAATCTTAGAATTAATACAAATCAACTTTATTCTCTACTTCTAAGAATCCTCAAGCATCTCTGTATCAAAGGTCTTTTAAACTTCTAGTATTGTCTTACCTTTGTTAAATTATCAGTTCTTTCAGGCAAGTTATCCATCGTCTTATAATTTGTGCAAATTTGTATTTGGGTTTGAATCCCGACACTCTATACTAGATGTGAGACCAGAGCAAGTTACAGATCATACTAAGTCTCAATTTGTATAATCTCTAAAATGGAAATAGTATGGAAACCTACCTCCTAGTGTTGATTTTTAGGTTGACATTTAAATGAGAAAATGCATGAAGAACGTGACGAATAGCAAGAACTTATTGCAAGTTATTATCCATTGTTGTTTTATATTTCTTATACCAGGAATGTGGGCATACAAAAATGATTTTTGAAGATGCTAATGTAGAATTGAAGTCTAAATGACAGGCATACTCAGGATGTTGCAAGTAGGCTTAAGATTGGAGGGAAAAAAAAAAAAAACAAAAAAACAAGAGAAAACCAAAAAAGGTGAACTTCCTTTGACTTGAACCAAATGTATGGGGATGGTAATAGGATGTCTGGGAACACAGATTTTCACTAAGACATCTCAGATGTTCCTTGGACTCTCACGTGGAAGCATGTGTGTTGTCTAAATGTTAACACAATGTCTCTTCTTTCATATTGCAGTGTCCGTACCGTCCTGATATTTTGAGACAATACAGATGTCTTCCCTTGTAGCTGTCTTCAGCCTCCTCTACTCTGCACCATCTGTAGCAACATGTGGGCAATATCATTAATTCTGCTCTTCAGAGATGTAATCAATAAATCACACATGAGGCTTTCCAAATAAATGAAAATTGATGGGAAATTATTTTTAGCAAAAGTTTAAACTCCAAATGAGAACTAAATAAATTGTTGAACAACAGCTGGGGAATTGAAGCCAATAAACCTTCCTTTTTAAACATTCTACTTCTGTCATCTTTGCCACTGAGGAAAAGTATTTCCTGTGACTTCTTGCATTTTTGGTATCTTCATAATCTTCAGTCGTTGAATCCCAGTGGAGGGGACGCTTCACTTGCCTTAAACGTAACCATGCTGGGCTCTAATGCTTGAAGTCTCCTACCTCTATCTCAATTGTCACTGTGGTCATTTGCCTCTTTTAATAAAATGTAACAAATACCCTAGGGTAAAAGCTACAGTACGGTAAAGGATAGACTCACATTTATAAGTAGTGAAGGTCCAAGAATTCTAAATCCAGGACATTTCTTAGGAACTCATATAAAATATCACACATTTTCCTAAAGCGAAGAGAAGTGTTTTTATGATTTTTACTATTTTACATTGCTATGGTCAATGTACAATTGGCTTTTTTAATAATAGAAGAGTTCTTGCTTCATATGACAAAAGTTTAATTACCAATTGCAAAAACTGAACTATTCCTGGAATCATGTTCAAAAAAATCTGTAATTTTTGCTCATGAAAGTGCTTCATTGGCTAAACAGTATTAGTTTATGGCTATAAATGATTATTTAGATGATGACTAAAAATGGGTATAAAGTAATTAAAAGTAATATGATGGCTTTATGTGTAGAGATGGGGTGGCGAAAGCCGTGAACACAGAGTGTAAAATTGGTAACTAAGAAATGGCACAGACACCTTAAGCAATTTATTTTCCTAGTAGATATAGATATATATCTACACACACACGTATACACATATACAAATGTATATTTTTGCAAAATTGTTTTCAATCCAGAACTTTTCTACTAACTACTATGCCTTACATCAAGTCTATGATCCTAGAATTAGTTTAATATTTTGAATATGTAAAGGCCTGTGGTGTCCATTTGTTAATGCTTTCCCACTCTCAGGGGAAAGGTTTGCATTTCGAGCTTTATCTCTAGATATGACATGCAAAGGTTATTCCTGGTACAGGAGTTACACCTGTCTCCAAAAATGCTACTTATTGCAATATCTACAATCTATTTCACATTATGAAAGACCTTAGACATAAAGTAAAATAGTTCATCATTTACTGCATGATCTTCAGTAAGTCCTTCAGGCTCTCTGAGCTTGTTCATTCTTTGTTTTGAAAAAGTTACTCAACCAACCCATTATAACTTAACCAAGATTAAATGGGCCAATGTTAATGAAAGAGTTTTGTCAACTAAGTAAAGCTGTGTAAATGTAGGTAAAACGTGATTGCTTTGTCAAAAATGCTGAAGGAGAGGCGTGGTGCAGTGGCTTATGCCTGTAATCCCAGCACTTTGGGAGGCCAAGGCGGGCAGATCACCTCAGGTCAGGAGTTCCAGACAAGCCTAGTCAACATGGTGAAACCCCATCTCTACTAAAAATATGAACGTTAGCTGGGTATGGTAGCAGTCACCTGTAATCCCAGCTACTCAGGAGGCTGAGGCAGGAGGCAGAGGTTGAAGTGAGCTGAAATTGTGTCACTGCACTCCAGCCTGGGCTACAAGAGTGAAACTCCATCTCAAGAAAAAAGAAGAAGAAAATGCTGAAGGAGTTACTCAAGGTCAAGAAAGTTTTCAGAATGTCCCTAAGATAATATCCTGGGACACTACCTGTTGATGGGTGCTCTGTGGCTTTTACATTGATGCTGATCCAGAAAAAGAACATGGGGTTCTACATACCCACCTCACAACAGGTTCATCAAATCCTGCCAGTGACACAGAGGCTGACATCCAGCTCCCTCCCTCTTCCTCCAAGGTTTGGGAAGCAAATAGAGTGGGGGCCATTAGGTGGGCACTGCCAGCATTGTCACAGAGTAGCACAGTCCTCCATGGGGTGCAAGTGGCGTGTGTGGGTCTTTGGTATCATGCACTATGAAAAAAGAAATTTTTACTATGGGGCAAGTGGTTCATAGAGTTAAGTGATTGTGCTTATATCTAAATATGTATTCCAGTGTAGAAAAATTATTGGCTAGGCCTGTAATCGAGTATTCCACAGAAGTGTCTTCATAGGTGCTGAAACAGGATTACGGGAGTGACAGACACAGGGCTGAAGAGGGAAGGGAGAAAATGTGCATGGTTTTCAGGATATATTGCTTTGACTCTGACTTCTCATGATATTTAAAAACAAATAAAGTGGGGATTGGCTTCAATAATTTCATGAACATATTTAAAATAAAATACTGAGCATGGAGAAAATTTTCAAATTTTGGTATAAACAAATAAACTAAAAATATAGACAAAGAAAAAATATTTTCACAAATATGATTCACCACAAAAAATTATGTTTCTAAAATCCTGGTTCTTTTTTATTTAAATATAGATAACTGAAGAGGAAAATGAACAATGATGGAAACTCACAGGAGGGGAAATTAAAATGGCCAAAAAGCATAAATGGCACTGAGCCACCGTAGTTGTCAAAAAATTTTTAAAAAAGCAAAATAAGATATTCCTGCTTATTAGTTTACACTGTTGGTAGAAATGTGCATGTCATACATTTCTGACAGGCAATTTTTGATATTTATTAAAATTTAAATCATGAATATCCCAAGCAATATCACCCTTGGGAATTGACTCTGTAATTATGAGTATCTGTGTGTAGGGATGTAGAAACAAGGCTATTAGCTGCAGCCTTACTTGTAGAAAAAACAAAAATTTTCAAACTCTCTGATTGATTGACAGAATAAGGAATGGTAACTCCCTATTATGAATGGTAAATTGATCTTATAAAATAAAGGGCTGGGCATAGTGGCTCATTCCTATAACCCCAGCACTATGGGAGGCCGAGACAGGTGGATCCCTTGAGCTCAAGAGTTCAAGACCAGCCTGGGCAGCATGGCAAAAACTTGTCTCTACAAAAAAACCACAAAAATTAGCCAGGCATAGTGGCATGTGACTGTAGTCCCAGCTACTTGGGAGACTGAGGTGGGAGGATCATTGAAGCCCAGGAGGCACAGGTTGCAGTGAGCCATGATAGTGCCACTGCACTCCAGCTTGGGCAACAAAGCAAGTCCTCATTTCAAAATAAATATTATATCTAAAAATTTGGAGAAATTAATATTATGCATCAGAAAGTATAAAAAGCAAGGTACAGATTAATATGTATTATATGATCCAATTTTTGTGAAAGATAAAACAAAACAAAAATTAATATTTATTAGTATATAGGTTTATATGAGCATGGAGAAAGATATAAAAATGTATAAAACAGGCTGTTCCCCTCAGAAACCTGGATCTGAAAAGAACTGAAGAGCTAGCATTAACTTTTGAACCATAACTGTTTTGAACTAATATTATGTAATTTCTTTACATAATATTCATGAGAATCTTGAATAGAGGCAGGACAATCAAATTTCCTTAATAACTTCTTCAAGAATGTCAATCACATTTTTAAATAATTTGTAGAAACCTGATGTAGAGATTGTCAGCTATGATAAGATTTATTATTTTATTACCCTTATAAAGAAGCTATAATGAAAGATTCTAGCTGCTAATATGTATCTATAATTGTGAAATAATTTAAAGGTACTATAATTGAGATTTTATTTTAAAAAAAAAACTTCTGACCAAATATAGGTCAAAATAATATGAACTATCTTGGTCACATCTAGAGCCTTGGAATGATATTACTCAGGGAGTTACAGAAATGTTTTTCTTACTGGATCACTCGGGAACATAAAATGGCAGACATAAAGTCTGGACATAAGAAAATGCTCACAGGCCTTAATAGAAAACTTTCAGAGCTATTAAGAATGAGATTACTACAGGTCCAATAGATTTTTGGCTGTAGTCTTGCAAGATTAATGTGAACAAGCTTTTGGAGTTACCTGAGGAGTCCCGGATTTTGCCTTTTTTCTCCCAAGTGGCTTATAATTAGATTTTCAATTACCCTCTTGGGCCCCAGAGTGTTGGCAGCTGGACATGGGTCTTCTACATGGAAACTTCCAGTATCATCCTTTGAAAAATCTGACGAGTCAAATAGAAAAGACCTACCCTTACTGACATTATATTCCCCAGCAATTAAGCCCACCAGATAGTTCTATAGCGAATCTCACATGACACAGATGCCACCCATGTATTCAGAGCTTCCCAATAGCTTGTTAGTCCCCATCCTACAACAGAAGACAACCAAGATCATCAGATGTGTGGGGTGATTCCAGCTTTGTAATGGGAAAGAGAGAAACAAAACAAGATAAAAAGAAGCCAGAAGAAATAGTCCATGAAGAAAAAAATCACAAAATTTTTTTTATTGCATTTTAGGTTTTGGGGTACATGTGCAGAACATGCAAGATAGTTGCATAGGTACACACGTGGCAGTGTGCTTTGCTGCTTTCTTCCCCTTCACCCACATCTGGCATTTCTCCCATGCTATCCCTCCCCAACTCCACAAAATCTTTTTAAAAGCTTTTCAATATTTGCAAAGATAAAAGATATATGCATGAAAGAAGAATATCATGCTATAAAAAAAAATCTCTTGAGAATTGAAAACCATCACAACAGAGTAGAAATCCAATAGAAACAAAATATCTAAATAAATTTACCCCTTCATGTACTTTTTCTCCAGAAGATAACTGGAGAAATGAAGTTCCCCCAAACTGATAATTAATTCAAAGAAAGATGTGGTATCTGAGAAGCTGATGCTCTCTCCCTGAGGAGAGGGAAGGGATTCCCTAGGACAAGGATGGGGAGGCTCCAGGATGGCAGGTGTGGTCATGCAAAGCACCTGCTCCACACTTGGGAGTAAGTCAAACACTCCAGAGAGATATCAGCTGGGAATAACATTTCCAGTGACTATATGAACAATCATGCTGTTTCTCAAGCAATTTAAATGAAAATAAACTTGACATGCTCTGGGAAAATATGCTAGAAAACTCAAAAGTGGCTTTAAGGCTGACATAGACTTACAAAATAAGTGTCTATAAAGTGAAAATAATATTAGAACCTACCTCATAGAGTTATTCTGAGGTTTATGTCAATAGATAAATGTTAAGCATTTGGAACAACAACTGGCACGTGCTGAGAGTGACTAGGATATTAGCTATTATTATTCTTTAGGTTATCAAGCTCTAGAGTTAGGCTTCCTGGAATCCTGGTTCCACCACAAGCCGTGTTCCACTGGGACATTTTTATGCAATCTCTCTAAACCTCAATGACTTCATCTGTAAAATGTGCATGGCAATGGTACCTACCTCATAAGTTAATGCTAAATATTGCACTAAATGAGGCAATGTATGCACAAAAGTGAGTAAAGTCAGCCCTCCATAAATGTTATAGATAGTAATCATTTGTATTTTTTACAATAATTTATATTTTAACGTCAAAAAGTAAAAAAGAAAAATTCCACCATTAAAGAACTCTTTAGTTTATAAATATTTTTATATTGTGACAACCACACCATTTGTATTACTCTGTATTGTTTTAATAAACTCTTGATATTTCTACATCGTCTCAGTAATTACACTTTTAAGCCTCTGCCAAGAACATTATCAGAATAATTTAAAATACATCAAGATAAACACTTGGAACATTCAGATGGTTTGTTATTTGACTCTCACAGAGAAGACTAGATGGAACATCTTTGCTTTTGGATTAGGCTTCTTAGATTATTTCCCAACTCCCTTCACAGGAGGAATGTAAACAGACATTTTTCTCTCTCACAGATGCTCTTCTTGGCAGGAGTCCAGCCTCCACGGCCACAGCAAGACCAGCAAGCATTTCAGCTCCCTGGACAACTTTGGCTTCAGTTCCAAAATCAAAATGAAACACTGAGTAAGAATTGATGGCTTTGAATGTGGGATTTTCAAATATTGTTCTATTAACTTAAAATTAATTCTACTTATTGTAATATTCTACAGAGTTTTATTTATCTATTCCATTCTCAAGTTCTTTTTACTGCTACTAAATTCCTTCTCCTGCTATACATTTTGCACCTCATCCCAAAACAAGCTTTAAGGTTGTTATTTACCCACCTACACGAAATGTGACAATTTTTTCTAGCAATCTTTAAAATAATATTAATCTCATTATTTTGCCAAATTATTTAACACCCAAAATAAAGGATTTAAACTGAAGATAATTTCTGCCAGTTACAATATTCTTTCTCAGGTTCAGGTAAATTATGGGCTTCTGGGGAAAAGAAGACAGCTGGATCTCTTGCACGAATGCTGGTCTGTCCTTCTTGAGGCTTTGGAGTCACATCTCCGCACTACTCATCATTACCTGTATAATTATATTAGAGATACCAATCCTTACCTTCGACTAACCTTCCAAGAGAGCTTGTGGTGTTTGTTACATCAGCAATAAAAGATTAACACACCCCTGTTGCAAATATGGCCATCTAAGGTCTGCAAGTAGACATGTCTCCCTCTTTGATCTCAGCCAGGAAAAACTCATCACTTTTAAGAAGCCGTAAGATTAGATTAGATCCACCTCGTTAATCAAAGCTGATCTTCCCATCTCAAGACCTTTAACTAAATCACATCTACAAAATCCGTTTTTTGCCATGTAAAGCAACATATTCCTAAATTCCTGGAATTAGGAGTGGACATCTTTGAGGGCCATTATTCTGCCTACCACACAGGATCACTGACCCAAACTGAATCAAGCATATCATCTCTCGGGATAAGCTGAATTTAGAATATGGCACTTGCTGGAAATGTAATATAGAATCGGACTGGTGTGCAGAGACACCAAGAGAGAAAGAAGCAGAGGAGAGTGATGCCCTGTGACCCCTAGAGAGTTAGGGTTACCTTTGTACATTGCAGATGTTGCTCCAGGCCTACCATAGTCCTCTACTAGAACACTGACTCTTAGTAATGTGACAACTGCTCTTTCCTCCTGCCCATCTAAACTTTTAGAAGATGGGGCAAAGCATATGCACGAAGTAGTTACCATATGGTATTATGAAAGATCTCCTGATTCTACGGAGTTTATGCCAAAGTGCTTTTGGTATTTCATGGAGCCATGTGTTCACTTTTCAATGGGATTGCTTGTTTTTTTCTTGCCAATTTGTTTGAGTTCTTTGTATATTTGGATATTAGTCCTTTTTCAGATGTATAGATTGCCAAGATTTTTCTCTCACTCTGTGGGTTTTCTGTTTAATCTGCTAATTATTTCTTTTGCTGTGCAGAAGCTTTTTAGTTTAATTAAGTCTCATCTATTTACTGTTGTTTTTGTTGCATTTGCTTTTGGGTTGTTGGTCATGAAGTCTCTGCCTAAGCCAATGTCTAGAAGGGTTTTGCTAGTTTATGCACAAAGAGGTGTTTATAGTAGCTTTGAATGATCTTTCGTATTTCCATGGTATCAGTTATAATTTTTCCCGTTTCATTTCTAATTGAGCTTATTTGGATCCTTCCTCTTCTTTTCATGGTGAATCTTGTGAATGGTCTATCAATTTTATTGATCTTTTCAAAGAACAATCTTTATTATCTTTTGTGTTTTTGTTGTCATTGTTGTTTCGATTTTACTTAGTTCTGCTCTGATCTTGGTTATTTCTTTTCTGCTGGATTTGGTTTGGTTTGTTCATGTTTCTCTAGTTCCTTGAGGTTTGGACTTGAGATTGTCTATTTGTGTTCTTTTAAACTTTTTGATGCGGACATTTAATGAATGCTATAAACTTTCCTCCTTGTATCACCTTGCTGTGTCCCAGAGGTTTTGATTATCATTCAGTCAAAGAATTTTTGATATCCATCTTGTTTTCACTGTTGACCAAATTCTTAATCAGGAGAAGGTAATTTGGTTTTCATGTATTTGCATGGTTTTGTGGGTTCCTTTTGGAGTTTATTTCAAATTTTATTCCACTGTAGTCTGAGAGAGTAATTGCTGAAATTTCAATTTACTTAAACTTATTGAGACTTGTTTTGTCATCTATCAAATCTTCTACCTTGGAGAAGATTCCATGTGCTGATGAATAGAATTTATATTATGCAGTTCTTGGGTAGAATGTTCTATAAATATCTGTTAAGTCAATTTGTTATAGGCTATAGTTTACATCCATTGTTTCTTTCTTGGCTTTCTGCCTTGATGACCTATCTAGTGCTGTCAGTGGAGTACTGAAGTCTCTAACTGTTATTGTGTTGCTATCTCATTTCTTAGGACTAGTAGGTAATTGCTTTGTAAATTTGGGACCTGGAGTGTTAGGTACTCATATACTTAGGATTCTGATATTTTCCTCTTGTACTAGTCCTTTTATCATTATATAATATTCCTCTTTGTCTTTTTAAACTTTTGTTGCTTTAGAATTTGTTTGTCTAATATAGGAATAGCTACTATTGTTTGCTTTTGGTTTCCATTTGCAAGAAAAATCTTTTTCTATCCCTTTACCTTAAGTTTATGTGAATCCTTTTGTGTCAGGTGAGTCTCTCAAAGACAGCAGATAATTGTTTGATGAATTTTTATCCATTCTGCCATTCTAGTATTTTCAGTGGAGCATTTAGGTCATTTACATTCAACATTAGTATTGAGATGTGAGGTGCTCTTCTATTCATTGTGCCATTTGTTGCCTGTATACTTTGTTGCTTTTTTTTTTCATTGTATTGTTGTTTTATAGATCTTGTGAGGTTTTTACTTTAAATAGGTTCTGTTGTGATGTGTTTCCAGGATTTGTTTCAAGATTTAGAGTTCCTTTTGGCAGTTCTTAATAGTGCTGGCTTAGAAATGATGAGTTCCCTCAGCATTTATTTTTCTGAAAAAGACTGTATCACTCCTTCATTTATGAAGCTTGGTTTTGCTCGATACAAAATTCTTGGCTGGTAATTGCTATGTTTAAGGAGACTAAAGAGAGGAACCCAATCCCTTCCACCTTGCAGGGTTTCTGCTGAGAAATCTACTGTGAATCTGACAGGTATTCCTTTATAGGTTACCTGATGCTTTTGCCTCACAACTCTTAATATTCTTCCCTTTGTCTTGACTTTAGATAACCTGATCACTATATGCCTAGGCAGTGATCTTATTGTGATGAATTTCTCTGGTGTGCTTTGATCATCTTAAATTTGGATGTCTAGATCTCTAGCAAGGCCAGGGAAGTCTTCCTTGCTTATTTCCTCAAATATGTTTTGTAACGTTTAGATTTCTCTTCTTCCCCAAGAACTCAACTATTCTGAGGTTTAGTCACTTAACATAATCACAAATTTTTTCCAAGCTTTTTCCTTTTTTAAAAAATTCTGTTTCCTTTGTCCTTGTTGAATTGAGTTAATTTAAAAGCCTTGGTTTTGGTTCTGAAGGTTTTTTTCTACTTTTTTGAGTCTATTGCTGGGACTTTCCAGTGCATTTTGCAATACTCTAAGTGTGTCCTTCATTTCCAGAAGTTTTGATTCTTTTTCATTTATGCTATCTATTTCACTAGATATTTTTCCATTCATATCCTGCATTTTATTTTGTTACTATAACTTGGACTTCACCTTCTCTGGTGCCTCCTTAATTGCTTTGATAGTCAACCTTCTGATTTCTTTTAATGGCAATCCATAGATTTCATCTTGATTTGGATCCATGGCTGGTGATCTAGTGGGATCTTTTGGGAGTGTTGAAGAATTTTGTTTTGTCATGTTACCAGAATTGTTCTGGTTTCTTCTCATTTAGGTAGATTACACTGGAGGGGAGATCTAGGACTGATGGGCTGCTGTTCAGTCTTTTGTCGCATGGGAGGCTCCCTTGATGTGGTGCTCTCCCCTTTTCCCAAGGGATAAGGCTTTCTGAGAGCTGAACTGTAGTAATTGCTTTTTCTCTTCTGGATCTAGCCATCCAGTGAAGCTACCTGGCTCTGGGCTGGTACTAGGGAGTGTATTCAAAGAGTCCTGTGATGTGATCCATCTTCAGGTCTCTTAGCCATGGATACCAGCTCCTGCCCCAGTGGAAGTAACAAGAGAGTGAAGTGGATTCTGTGAAGGTCCTTGGGTGCATTTGTGTTAAGTGTGCTGGTTTTGTGTTGGTTGGCCTCCAGCCAGGAACTGGAGCTTTCAAAAGTGCATCAGCTATGGTAGTATAGGAGGATCAGGTGGTGGGCAGGACCATAGCACTCCCAAGAGATTATTTCCTTTGGCTTCAGCTACCACAGTGGGTAGAAAAAGCTAGGGGCAGGGTTAGGCATGTCTGAGCTTGGACTATCCCTGGTCAGGGCTTGCTGCAGCTTATTCTTCTGGGAACCATATGGGTGTGGTTCCCAGGCCAATGGAGTTATGTTCCCAAGGGGGATTATGGCTGCCTCTGCTGTATCACACAGGTCACCAGGGGAGTAGGGAGAAGGAGGCAGGCACAACTCCCATGCAACCCACAGTTTGAAGGGCCAGTCTGACTCCCACCATGAACCCCCAACAGCAATGAGTTTATTTCCAGGCAACCAATGTGCAGAACCAAGAGACTGCCCCAGGCTACTAGCCTCCCAACTGAGAAAGCAAGCGGACTTGCAGTTCCTCTGCTGTCCCACAGAGCCTGCAGCTGCAATCCATCTCCTTCAAAGTATCTGTGGATTCTCTCTGCTTTCCTGGTATCCTCATGTGGGAGTTGTTGGAGCAAATGTTCATGATGTGGGTCTCCACACGCTGCTCTGTTCAGCAAAGTGGCAGGTGCAATTTAGTCCTGGCTTCTTCCTCCATTTTGCCTCCTGATGACCTATTTTTCTTGATAAATCTTAATAAAATATCTTTCTTTCAAGACTTCCTCACTCTCAAAGTAGAAATCATTCCTTAAATTTAATCAACAAGTATCTGAGCACTCACTCTGTGATAGGCATTGAGTTAAGAGCAGAGAATCCATAATGAAAAGATAGCGTAGGGTCTTCCTCTTTTGAATTCCATGTCAAACTCTTCCCTGGCACTGACCACTTCCTGCTTCGCAGGAAGGTTCTCTGTCTTGTCTACCTGACCATGGCCAATCCCACTGTTAATCTGTAAACCCCTAAATAGGAGACACTAGATCTCCTTTATTATGAGACTGCTCATAGAACAGTGTTTGTTTAACATAAATGTGCACAAGAATTCAACAATCATTCATTAAACATCTACTGTATATATGAAGCTAGGTACAGTTGATGATATCAAGGAAATTTAAGAACATTCCTAACTGGAAATTTCCTGTAGAATTTATGAGACTGATCTCTACACTAAATATAAAGGGCAACAAAAGGGAACAGACCCTAAACCACAGGAGGGATGCTAGCTTGAGAGGAACACAGAGACACAAAGAACAACAGTGAGATGGAGTTAATATACCTCCACCAGGGTGACCTTGTCCTGGTTCTCAAAGTTTGGGTAGGATTTGAATGGGCAAGAGGGACAGAAAAGAAGAGAAAAGAGCATGATGGGCAAGGGCTTGAGTGAGAAATTGATTCTTCTTTGGGGGACCATAGAGATACAAGCATCTAAAGCACATAGGCCCTATATTGGAGAATGGGAAGGAACAGGTGGATTAGAAGGTCAAGGCCAGATTATGAAGCCTTGAATGCCGAACATCAGATCTGAGGCTATATTCTTACCTTGATACATTTCAGCCACAACTAAAATCATAGGACATTCCTTTCTTCTCTATTAGGTGAATGTTTCTCAGTCTTGGTGTGAGTCTCAGTGCCTACACAATTAAAGCTTACTGAAATGTTTCCTAGCAATTCCAGAGAAATACGTCCTTTATGTTGACTTGTTCATGTCAAAAGACTACATCTGATTAAGTAGCTGCCTGCACAATGCCTCCAAGTGTGGATAAAAGAAAAATCAAACTCGTATTCTTGGAAAGCCATGTGTATACTAGTTACATTGATCAAAGGGCAACAGAAATGATCCAGTGAGGATTTTTCTAATTTTCTCACAATTATTTAAAATCTACCTCAAATACCTGTTCCTCTACCATGCCTCCCCAAGTCCTTCATTCCAAATAGCACTTCTGTCTCTGCTCCCAAAGCATTAACTGACCCCTGTGATAGGGCATTTCCCAGCCAGGTTGACATGTAGACTTGGCTCCCTATGTGTCTTTTCCCCATAGACTTTGAGCTTCCTTTTATGAATCATAATTGTAGCTAACATTTAGGAGGCTGTTCCTACTGTTTAAACTCCATGATGAGTGCTTTACATGGATTATTTCATTTTTTCACCAAACAGTCCCTTAAAATGATACTATATTCACTATACAGTCCTTTAAAATTGTGCTATATTCACTAAACAGTACTTTAAAATGGTGCTATTATTGCTTTTCATCTTACAGTAAAGAAACTAAAGGGAAAAAAAATGGCTGGGCACAGTGGCTCATACCTGTAATCCCAGCACTTTGGGGGGCCAAGGTAGGCAGTCACTTGAGGTCAGGAGTTTTAGAGCAGCCTGGCCCGAATGGTGAAACCCGGTCTCTACTAAAAATACAAAGAATTAGCCAGCCATAATGGTGCTCACCTGTAATCTCAGCTACTCAGGAGGCTGAGGCAGGAGGATCGCTTGACCCTGGGTTGTGGATGTTGCAGTGAGCCGAGATTGCACAACTGCACTCGAGCATGGGTGACAGTGCAAGACTTTGTCTCCGAAAAAAAAAAAAAGTGAAATAATAAGTGCCAGTACACAGAGCTAGTAAAGAATAGGGTCTGCTATGTCCCAAAAGCCATGTGATCATTGCTGCCCATACTGCCCCTGGTAGGGTGGAGGTCATGCCTTATTCATCACTGCCATCCACTGGACCCAGCTTAGTGCCTGACACAGGGAGGGGCTGAATCATTGATGATTGGTTTTAGGTGGAGTAAAAATTCCTGGCACGGTGAGCACCTTTGCTGTGACTGAGTTTCTGATTCTCTGTGAAGAGAAGGGGAGTCCTGGATCAAACACATTCCTCTGGCTCCTAGCTGTCATCTTTATTTAACCTGCTCTTTTGCTCCTCCTTCTTCCTAACTGCACCATTTGCATTCAAAGCTAGAGCTTACAGCAGAGAAAGGGAAACCAGAACCCTGAATGACCCCTGTTGGACTCAGAGAAGAGAAACAAGAAATTTGACAGATGAAGAATAAAGTTGAGAAAAGATAAAGTGATTAAAATTTATTACTTTGGCTTAATATTTAACCTAATGATAATAAAATCTTACCTGATGATGGAAAGATCAATGTTTTGAGTACTGTTTCCATGCCCTTTCTTTACGATTTGACGGTCTGAGAACAATCTAATGGGTGTGGCTTAAAGACCTAGATCACATGTAAAATTGGAGTTGGGTATTACTCATGCAAAAATAAATATCTGTGCAATATACCTGCTTTATGCACTCAAGCAGGGAAGAAATCCGCAAGGACTCACCCATCTCCTGGTCTGCAGAGAAGACAGAAACAACATGAGCACGGCAGGAAAAGTAAGCAACATATACATTACTGTTGGAAATATATTCTCATCAATAAAACAAAGAAAGAAATACAGTCTTTGATGAACAATTTAAAATTCACATCTAAATTGAAATGATACACTGAAACATGATACGTAATATATGCTACAATATGTAATGTATACTAAGCTATGGTGGAAATAAGCTGTTTTTAAATACCTTCAAATAGAATGTATAGAATCTGTATCTATTGAGCCTTTATTTCCTACATTAAGTACATTTAAAGTAAAGTGGTTGTTTATTCCAAGCTAATTATGACTAATTTGTAAAGCCAAATTTAGACATGTCCTTCATCAAGAAGTTTTCTTTATATTAAGTAGCATCATTTAAATGTATTATTTCTATTCATTTTTTTGTGAAAAGAAGAAAGTTAAGTCTGATGAAAGTTTTATGAGAGGATTTGATTTAGAAGACTTTGAACAGAAAATACCTTACAAACTGCTTATTGGTCTGACAGCATGAAAATCATCAAGATTAAGCAAAACAACATCAACACTCAAATTGTGATTTAAAAAGATTCAGTGGTCAGACGCAGTGGCTCAAGCCTATAGTCTCAGCACTTTAGGGGGCCAAAGTGGGTGGATCAAGAGGTCAGGAGTTCGAAACCAGCCTGACCAACATGGTGAAACCTTGTCTCAATTAAAAATACAAAAATTAGCTGGGCATGGTGGTGTGCCCCTGTAATCCCAGCTATTCAGGAGGCTGAGGCAGGAGAATCGCTTGAACCCAGGAGGCACAGGTTTCAGTGAGCTGAGATCATGTTACTGCACTCCAGCCTGGGTGACAGAGCGAGACTCCGTCTCCAAAAAAAAAAAAAAGGTTCAGTGTGACACAATTTAGGCAATTTCCACAGTAATCTTATGGCACAGTGTCTTCCCCATATAAAAGTCAATATAATTTTAAAGAAAATTAATAATACAATTAGCACTAGGAACACAGATATGTGGTTTTGCCTTCCATAAATTTCTTAATTGTTCAATGTGTTTACAGATGTACAAATATGCATGTTGTCATACAATATAATCAATTGACATTTTTAATTTTTTAAATTGCTTAATCACATAAACCCATGCAACTATTTCCAGACCTTTTTTTGTGTTAGGAGTGTATCACATAGCAAAATATCTCACTATGATAATTCAGTTTAAAGGTTCTGAGGCTTCTCTATACATTCTGTGAGAAAACAGGCTCATGCCTCATTGTTACTGTTCTTATTCCACCTCACTTTACTTTCATTCATTACTGATTAATATGCACATTCCACATAGAAAATAATTAGGAAAAAAATTAAATTTACCAAACTCAAAAGAAACAATGAGTTCCTAGAGCTAAAGTATAAATCAATCATATTAATGAAAATAATAACTGATGAAAACAATAACTAATCCTCCTCTCCTGGGCACAACATCAATAACTTAGCTTTTTGTCAGCATTTCATTTATGTTTATCTGTCCTGCATTTTATTTTCCTCAAATGCTGAATGGTGACAACGCTATTTCATAAGGTAATTGTGTTATGATAATTCAATAAATTAATACTATAAAGAAATTAAAATTGTATCTGGTATATAGAAATAAGTCAATAAATATTAGCCACTATTACTATTGTTTCTATTTAACTTTTTGCTAATGTTTTATTGCCACAGAGTAGTGAAAACATATGGCTAGATTCATCTTCATTCTCTGGAAAAGACTCCAGAAAAATTATTTAATCACTGATACCTCAGAAATTATTTAATCACTGAATCAACTGATCCTCAACTATTTCAGCTGTAAAACAAAGCCAATAACTCAATAATCCTGTCCTGGTAGCATCCTTGAGAGGTTTAAAAATAATGAATGTTGTGGAATTTCCACCAAGATGGCCAAATAGGAACAGCTCCAGTGCGCAGTTCCCAGTGAGAACGATGCAGAAGGTGGGTGATCTCTGCTTTTCCAACTGAGGTACCAGGTTCATCTCATTGGGACTGGTTAAACAGTGGGTATAGCCCAAGGAGGGTGAGCTGAAGCAGGGTGGGGCATCACCTCACCTGGGAAGCACAAAGGGTGGGAGAACTCCCTCTCCTAGCAAAGGGAAGCCATTAGGGACTTCTCCTGACACTCTGGCACTCTGGCTCAGATACTGCACTTTTCCCATGGTCTTCACAACCTGCATACCAGGAGATTCTCTCAGGTGCCTACACCACCAGTGCAATGGGTTTCCAGCGCAAAACTGGGCTGCCATTTTAGCCATAGCAGCTTTTGTTTTTTCTCATACCTCAGTGGCACCTGGAACACCAGAGAGAGAGAACCACTCAATCCCCTGAAAAAGAGAGCTGAAGCCAGGGAGCCAAATAATCTGGCTCGGCAGGTTCCACCCCCATGAAGACCAGAAAGCTAAGATCCACTGGCTTGAAATTCTTACAGCCAGCACAGCAGTCTGAGCTCAACCTGGGATGTTTGAGCTCAGTGAGGGAGCTAAGCTATGAGGATGCAAAGGCATAAGAATGATATAAACTTTGGGAACTCAAGGGGAAGTTTGAGCGGGGAGGTGAGGGATGAAGACTGCATACTGAGTACAGTGTGCACTGCTTGAGTGAAGCGTTCACCAAAACCTCAGAAATCGCCACTAAAGAACCTACCCAGGTAACCAGTCAATTAATTTGACTTCAGTAATTAAATAGTTTAATTTCAAAAACTATTGAAATTAAAGATAAATTTTATAAATAAACATAATGCATATAACTCACCTAGCACAGGCCACAGTGTGCCTGTCACATCGTGGGCAACTGATAATCAGAAACTTCCTCCTATTAGTACCTTCCTTCCAAGTATTCAGACATTTATTTTGGCATTGACCATGTTCAACACCCTGCAAAGTTGAATAATTTGACACATAATGAAAATGAATTTTCAGAAGAATAAATTTCAATTGAATTTTTATCATAATTGCAATTTTGTTGATTCTCTCTAGAAAAAGTTCTGTGAATTGTACGGGCTTAACCACGTGAAGATGAATCTTGCAGTATATTGACAAGCACTGGAAATACATATTCAACTTTTATTTTTAAGAACATCTATGGATAAGATCTGCGAGCTAGAAATTCAAACACACAGTGTCTCCAATTTTGAAATATGTATGTGTGGGTCTGATTGTACACACACACACCACCACCACCACCAACTCTAACCTCTGTAATTTGGGGCTCAAATCAAAGCTGGAAGGAGTCTCTACACACAAATCAGATAACACAACAGGCTCTGAAAGCTAAGTTGCAAATGGGTGTTGGAAGAAGTCACACATAGAAGTGGTGGAGAGAGAAAAGTAAAAGGAGAATAGGCAAATAGAGGAAGAGACATCATCCCAGGCAATAAGATAAATATATCTTACAGAGTCAGATCCTTAGGGTCTAAGCAGAAAATTGAGCAAGAAAGCAGTGTATTTTATGAACACACACTGACTGTCAGCAAAATGAAGATGACTTAGAATTTCATGTACCAGCCAATAGTTGTGGTAAAGAAACGTTTTCAGCACAGCATTAGAAAATGTCGGGATTAAACACCTTGGGAGAAAAAAACAACAACATGAGGATGGCCTTCATGAATATATTCCATTTTATCTCAGTGTGCTATTATATTTAACTCTGTTTAAATTTCCATATATTATTGCTTTTGTAAAATATGTTTTTATTCTCTTCATAAATCAGAGGTGATCATTTCCATGAAGGACTTGTTAGGAAACAGACATGCGACTAGATGCTGCAAGTACAAAGATGAAAGGACACAATCTCTTATGTCAAGAGTGGGAAAACACTGGTACCATCTCTCTGTTTGATTTTCTAGGTAATCAAATGCAAAGCAGCTGTGCTATGGGAGTTAAACAAACCATTTTCCATTGAGGAGGTGGAGGTGGCACCTCCTAAGGTCCATGAAGTTCGTATTAAGGTGAAATACATTTTTCCATTTGTATTTAAGTTTAAAAATCTCAGAAAAATTAAAAAATGGAAACAATCAAAAATCTTAGTCATTTTTAATGTGATCATCCAGAAAACAGAATATACTTGTTGTCAAGGAAAGGTATACATATAAATTATTGAATATTTAAACAGTGATCAAAGAGTACATAAAGTATAATTCCAATAAAATACAATAGAATTTATGTGTTTGTACAGAAAATACATTTGAATGGATATACATCAAGACTTCAAAATCAATTAGCAGTAGATTTTTTATGCGTCAATTTGCTATTTCTACTTCTGTTCTTATAAAGCATGCATTCTTGTATATTACTTAAGACTTAATTTCAGGATCAGTTATTTCACAGATTATTCTCAATTGTTTAATTCAAGAAAGGAAGGTAGAGGAGGGTTTTAGCCTGGTTAACTTCGGGGATAAACTGAATCTTTCATATTTGGAAATAGTAGGGATTATTAGCAAAATTCTTGAATACATTTTGGAAACACAATTTCAGGAAGTTGGGATTTTTAAATTCATCTGAGACGCATAATATTTCCTGAATCTCAACATCTTCTCCTCACTCTATAGATTGTGGCTGTAGGAATCTGTCGCTCAGATGACCACGTGGTTAGTGGCACCCTGGTGACCCCACTTCCTGTGATTTTAGGCCATGAGGCAGCCGGCATCGTGGAGAGTGTTGGAGAAGGGGTGACTACAGTCAAACCAGGTACAGGACTCACACACTGAGATCACGCCTTGGTTCACCATTCCAGGATTTCCCAGCCTGGGTGAGGAAACCGAGGCAATGAGAGATGAAAGTGCTTGCACAAGGTCACAGGGCAGCCGGGACTTCAGGGGTTTCCTCCTTCCCTCTCTGCCTACCTGACTCAGGCATGTGTGCATTCAGGCACATATGTATTCTACCCTTCAACAGCTATGTACTGAGGATCTGCTAGATGCCAGGCAACAGTTTAGAGCCTGGAGATACATGAGGATCAAAAGAGACACGGTGCCTACCAGTGTGAATCCATAATCTAATAACTTCCGTGTTAGTGTTGCTGAACACCGTCTCCTGTCAGGGCCAGACAACAAGAAACGGGAGGAGGGAAAAGACATAAGTATAGACACTGCTCTGTGCTGAGTTCAGGAAATGGAGGCGACATGTCTATGGCTGAATAAACATGACTTTTTCTTAGGTGACTTATGCAGCCCCTTCACCAATTTCCTCTTCTGACATGGTGTCTCTTCCCCAGCATGGACTCATTGAAACAGACTAGGTGAAAGGAAATGAAAGAAACATAGCAGGAGCCATCCACCATCAACAATGCCTGCCTTATTACCTTCAGCCATGCTTCAGTGCGACTGGTTATGAATTACTAATTATATAGAGAGAATAAATAGGACATTTCCATACCATCATTTTCACATAAATTTTACTTATAAAATGTTATGGGACAACCATTTTTCTTGGTCTTGTTGAATAGGTAGCACAGGTAATTAAAATAAATATTATGTTTAATTCTAAAAACTTGCTTTAGGCATAGATTGGAACTACCACTTTACCAACCTGAATGGTGAACAGGAAAATAAAATGAACCATCCAATTTGAGTTTCAGCTCTTACTAATTTCTTTAGTTAGAAATAAATTAATAACAAAATGACACATTTATTTTTCACCCATGCTCCCTCCACCACCACAGGAAAAATAGCTAATTCACAAAGTATCATTAGCTAAAAACATTTTAAAGTCAGCTCTTATCTGAAAAGTACCTAACTTATTGTGGAGGGTTGAAATTTCTAGAGGAATTTCTGGAATTGTTCTTTGTCCCACTTTTGTTAATTTTTCTCAAAAAAAGAACTAAGATCATTTTAGAAGCATTCATTTCATAATAAAGATAAACCTAGTCATTTTGAAAAGCAAAGAATAGTTCAAACCTCTCATTTTTATTGTAAATCAAACTATAACAAAAAACAGGTCTTATACCAAAATCTAGTGGGACTATTATACTCTTTCAACTAAAATTTATATTTATACTTAGTAAGGATATTTAAGATTTAAATAGTTAAGGATTAAATAAAATATTTGTAAAGCCTCCAGGAGAACTTGATACAGTATATAAAAGTTAACTATTATAAAAGTTAACTATTAATGCTGTGGAAGTAATTTTTTAAATCCATGTTGTTTCCCACATTTTCATTTCCCTTTAGGAATCTTCGGGCACTTATAGCCCCAAATTGAAAACAAGGCTGTGGCAGGCAATGACAAATGACATAGTTGTGATTGGACATATTTATGGAGACTTTTAAAGACACGCTTCTCATCTATACCCTTGAACTTTAAGTTTTTACTCTATTAATTCCTGGATAGAAATTTAAAAAGAATTTGATTTATTCCTCTCCAGGTGATAAAGTCATCCCGCTCTTTACTCCTCAGTGTGGAAAATGCAGAATTTGTAAAAACCCGGAAAGCAACTACTGCTTGAAAAACGAGTAGGTTTCTGATGCTCTGTTAGCACAGACTTTGAGTTTGCACATTAGTTATGCTCCTGTCTCATGCCTATGTGTGTCTGTGTATTGTACTGCCCAATCTCAGCAATGCTCAGGGAACCCTGCAGGATGGCACCACTAGATTCACCTGCAAAGGGAAGCCCATCCACCACTTCATTGGCGTCAGCACCTTCTCCCAGTACACGGTGGTGGATGAGATTGCAGTGGCCAAAATTGATGCAGCCTCTCCCCTGGAGAAAGTCTGCCTCATTGGCTGTGGATTTTCGACTGGTTATGGGTCTGCAGTCAAAGTTGCCAAGGTAAGAATGACAATGGGTGATAAAACCAGTTACACGCAGACTGTCAGGAACTGACAGGGAAGCACTTTCTCACAAGAATCAAAGATTATTTTTGTAGATTTGGAGTGTTGATTAAGAATAGAAAAAGAATTGAGAACACATGCTAGAAATTTCACCTGTTTATCACAGATAAAAAGTTGTTAAGAGTTAATAAAAAGTAAAGATGTAATTTCAATGATTATTCTCCTGTATTTGCTCTTTATAAGAGCTTGAAATGTTAGGCCTGTGAACTCATTATTCATTCAACAATTAGAGAGCACCTACACATGCCTCAGGTATGGTAGGTTCTGCTAGGTTCTGAGACAGCAATAGTAGATGAAATGAAGCGTTTGTTCTTGAGAAGCATCTAGTCTGTGGATTCTCTATTCCCAGAGTTAGGATCAACAGTAGAGTCCAAAGCTCTACCCGATGCACCTCCAAACCAAGGCTCACCCACCCTGTGGATTTGTGGAAGGTAATGAAGCTTCCGTGATCCATAATTCACTCTTTATGGGATTTGTTTGTTTGTTTGTTTGTTTTGAGTTACAAATAAGGTTATTTAGTATTATTTCATTCTGAGGCTTTAATAATGATATTGCTCATAATTTTTTAAAAGATTGCAGTTATTAACATTGTTTAACACATTTTAACATTGTTCAAATAATGTAAGTTTCACATTTTATAGCTTTATAGAAAATGTTTCCACTTCACTTAAAAGCCAAAGTTTCCTGGGAAGTCTTTACCCCATACCCAGTGCAGCATTTGTAACATCAAGATATCTGTTTCTTAGCATTAGTAGTACAAGTTACATACTTAGCTTTTTGTATCTTAGTGCGGTAGAAACTTTAGCCTGCAGCAGGAGCACTTGGAGAACTGTTGAAAACACAGATGGCTGGGTCCTACCCCAAAACTTTCTCACTCAGTAATGGGCCATGATCATTTGCATTTCTACCAAGTTTGAGTTGCTGATGCTTCTGGTTTCTAGAATATACTTTTGTTTTGTTTTGAGATGGAGTCTTGCTCTGTCACCAAGGCTGGACTGCAGCTGCGTAATCTGGGCTCACCACAACCTCTGCCTCCAGGTTTCAAGCGATTTTCCTGCCTCAGCCTCCCAAGTAGCTGTGATTACAGGCGAGCACCACCATGCTCAGCTAATTTTTGTATTTTTAGTAGAGATGGGGTTTCACCACGTTAGCCAAGCCAGTCTTGAACACTTGACCTCAGGTGATCTGCCCGTCTGGGCCTCTCAAAGTCCTGGGAATTCAGGTGTGAGCAGCCAATGTGCCCTGCAGCAAGTTTTTTTTTAATTATTATGATTATACCTTAAATTCTGTTTAAACCACATGCTATGGTGGTTTGCTGCACTCATTATTGGAATTCACTGCTAAAATGAAACCCTCTGCCATAAGCACACATATATACTTCAAAAGTAGTAAATTTTAAGCAGAAATTCTTTAAAGGCTCCTCATCTAAAATGGCTAAAAATCTAGTAGTATCTTTATTTTATGAAACCGAGGTCCAGATATATAAAGATATTTGCCCAAAGTCTCACTGCTGGTTAATATGAGAGCTGAGACTAAAATATTACTTACAAATCTCCTGCTGAATATTAAATCACAATCCATAATTATTAGTGCTTTTAAATCACAGTCACAAGCCTTGTATTTTTCTAAGTAAGGTAGAAAGTGGTGTTGTCCTCCATAGTATTGAATAACACTTGGTGAATGAATAAATGAATAGAAACCCTTAAGGAAATATAAGAATGAGATTATTTGGAACAGGAAGAACATGTTACCCACAATGAAGGCTGACTATGGGAGATTAGGTTTAATAAATAACCCCTGGTTAATTTAAACCAATTAGAGGGCATCTTTTCCAAATTTCACTGACTTTAGCACTTACTCCCTTGTTCAACTACCTCATCTGTTTCAATGGGTGGTCTAATTAAGCCTACCCAAGAATAGAAGCAAAGGATACTCATAATGATAAATTTTATTTATTATTAAAATATAGATGAATGTTTCATTGCTGTGTTGTTCACTAGTGTATTTTTTAAAGCAGGTATATACTGGTCACAACTACTGAACATAAATGAACCAAGGAGTTAATTATTGAGAGTTTAAGTGGAATATTTCTTGTTCTCCTGGAGTAGACTTTTCCACTTGTTTTATTTTCCAAACATTGCCTTTGTGTATGTATGAGATACTGAAGCTGACTCTCATGGCTTTCAGCAATTGAGAGTCCCTTCAAGACTCTTCTCACTGCCATCTGGATCTCAAAGCTCATCCAGTCCCCTGGTTTGCAGCCTGACCTCCAGTTTGGAGTCACCCGATGACTGAGTTTCACCTGCAGAGATTCTGATTTAATTGGCATGGGCTGTGACCTGGAGAGTGGGATAGTTTGTAAAGCTTCACAGATGAATCTAATATGCAGCCATTTGAGAATCACTCAACTAGTTCAACCCCTCAAAGTTAAAAGTAAAGCAACTGAAGCCAAAAGAGGTTTCTGTAACAGGTTGGACAGAAGAGTCTGAGCAGCTCTTGATAAACACTGGGCATGGCACTTTCTAACAATCATTACTTAATCAATTTTTGCATTTTCTGAAAACACAGGTTACCCCAGGCTCTACCTGTGCTGTGTTTGGCCTGGGAGGGGTTGGCCTTTCTGTCGTTATGGGATGTAAAGCAGCCGGAGCGGCCAGGATCATCGCGGTGGACATCAACAAGGACAAATTTGCAAAGGCCAAAGAGTTGGGTGCCACTGAATGCATCAACCCTCAAGACTACAAGAAACCCATCCAGGAGGTGCTAAAGGAAATGACTGATGGAGGTGTGGATTTTTCGTTTGAAGTCATCGGTCGGCTTGACACTGTGGTATGTACCATGACGTGCCCTGAGATTTCTGCCTCTGCAATTTGGAGGATGCATTTACGCAGCAGAACGTATGTTGTATGTATAAAGGATATATTTAATGATGAGTGGAAATTTCCCATCGTCTGTTTATTACCTGGCTTGTTGAATTTATTGTTATGAGAAATATTTTATTCCATCAACTAATTAAACCTGTCTCAAGTCATGTTTCCTCGAGAGGAAAAGAAAAGAGCTTGTTTTTCTTAACTAAGCAATTACAGATTTACTTTACTAATTTTTAGTTAAAAAATATAAACTCAAGTAAGCATAAATAACACAAATTTTGTTCTCAAATTGGAATGTTTTCTTTTTCTCCCACATTCTTAAGAAAAATGGTTGAATAATTTTGCATGTGTTCTTAATAAATTCCAAAATTTTTCACATATTAGTATTTGGCTAGAAGAAATAAGTAATTTTAAGCCTACTGTTGTTTTATTAACAAAAATATACTCAAATGCATCACTCAAATACTCAAATGCATCACTCTATTTTATCACAGAAACTGGACAGTGCCTGGCACATAGCTAGTATCCAATACTAGTAGGAGTGAATACTTTGAAAAGTCAACAGATTTTACTATACCCCAAATTTAAAAGCCACGTATCACATAGCATTGTTTATGGCTTACATGAGATAATGCATGTAATATACTTAGCATACTACCACCTGTCATATGGTGAGCTCCCAATACATGTCGGCTTTCTTTCTTTCTTTCTTTCTTTCTTTCTTTCTTTCTTTCTTTCTTTCTTTCTTTCTTTCTTTCTTTTTCTTTCTTTCTCTTTCTTTCTTTATTTTTCTTTCTTTCTTTCTTTCTCTTTCTTTCTTTCTTTCTTTCTTCTTCTTTCTTTCTTTTGAGACAGGATGTCACTCTGTTGCCCAGGCTGAGTTGCAGTGCATAATTATAACTCACTGCAGCCTTGACCTCTTGGGCTCAAGCGATTCTCCTACCTCAGCCTCCAAAAGTGCTGAGAGTATAGACATGAGCCACCATGCCCAGCCTCAGTTGGCAATAGAGATGTGAAATATTATTTCCAATCTTGTAAAGCTTACATCATCTTTGGCTTATTACATGATATTACTTTCAAACAGTTACAAATATCAAAGGCAATGGGAAACACATCTCTAGCTGTATTTCACCTACCAGAATTCTCTAGAATCCTGCTGAAAAAGTCTCCAGAGACCAACAAGTTTCCATGGCTGAGATTTTCTAGAAGGTCCAACAGTGTAGGTAATAGGGAACAGTACTCAGAGATCAGAGTTCTCAGCAGCCTTGACCTGGGAAAAAATGCCACAGAGAAATAGAGTGTCAAGAGAATCCAACCTTTTTCAGGACTATAGCTTTTCCCCTAATGTTCTTTTTCCACATTGTTCTCCATTTTCTCATGTGGATCTGGAGTGTACCTGATCTCAAGACACCAAATGTCTGACAGCCACATATTCTGAGGATATCTGGTCTTCCAAATGTCAGAATCCAAAATCAAAACACTAATCATTAAATACCTTGGGGGGAATCTTAAACCATTTTCTAACTACAAAACATGGTCAAAAAGCTGACTGGAAAAGGCTTTCTGAACTGTCCTTTGAGGTTCCCAAATAATCGCTGTATTTTAATGTAAGTCCAATATATATTTGGGGAGGCAAAAACAATGTTTAAAACATGTCCATTTGAGAAATGGACAGCAGAATACTTATCTGTTAAAAAAGGAGGCCAAGAAGTGGACAAGAAACTAATTTTGGTGATATAATCATTTATCTTGTTCCCCTTTAAAATATGTGGTTGAAAGTACTGGGTTCAAAATACATATGTAAAAAATCAATGAAAAGTGAATTAACCAACTCACAGATTACCTAAGAATGATGTGATGATGAAACTGTATGTTTATATAAGGAACTGGACTTAATATATGTTTGTAATGCTGTCTGCCTCTCTATTCCTTTTTAGGAAGAATTAAGTGCACACCAATTTATTCATCCATTCTTTCATTCAAAAACCATTTTCTGGGCATTTCCTAAATCTATAGCACCATCCCTTGCAAAGAAAGGGGAAATGAAGAAGCAAAAGACGTGATCTCTTCCCTCTACACACTCACAATCTAGCTGAGCCTATTACATGATATTGCACATTATGAGTAGGAACTATTCTACCCACATTAAGGATGCCAAATATTCACTTTACTCCAGATGGCTTCCCTGTTATGTTGTCATGAAGCATGTGGCACAAGCGTCATTGTAGGGTTACCTCCTGATTCCCAAAACCTCTCAATGAACCCTATGCTGCTACTGACTGGACGCACCTGGAAAGGAGCTGTTTTTGGAGGTATGTAGTTAGGCTCCAGTGCCAAATTCTCATTAACCTCAGTCTATCTCCCCTTTTACAAGTGACAAGGCAAGGTTTTGAAAAACAAATTGAAAATAAATTAAAATTCCTTTTCTATCTATAGTCTCCAAATCAACTAGGTATGGAACTAATGCAGATAGAGGTCCCAAAATAGACTTTTCTGATGTCACCATTAACCAAGACCTTTCATCTCCATCTGTTTTGTACTTGTGACTGTGTAAGGCATGGAAATTTCTAATAAGACACCGAATCTACATCAATATTTCATATCTACACTCAAATTTAGACAACTGATAAATTTTTTCTTAACTTTGGGCATAACATCTGTACTATGATATCTCTGTGTGAGAGAGAATAACTAAGGACCCTGTTTATCTGTGACTTTTTTTAAGTCAAAGCACGGTAAAAGCATACTGAAGTACTCTATCTCTTATTATCCTCAGTTATAGCAGTCTGGAATGCAGCACCTTTTCTAAACTTTCATTTATTTGGAAAATCTTCTCTTCAATTCTCCTACTTACCTGGGTTGACTCTAACAATGATATTGTCTTCTTTTCAGGCTATAAGAGTAAAGAAGATGTCCCCAGACTTGTGGTTGATTTTATGGCTAAGAAATTTTCACTGGATGCATTAATAACCAACGTTTTACCTTTTGAAAAAATAAATGAAGGATTTGACCTGCTTCGTTCTGGGAAAAGGTAGATTTTAAGTTCGTTTTCTGTTTTGCTTTTTTTCTCCAGTAGAGGATTGTCTATCAGAAAAGAAAAAGATGTAAGAATGAGAAACATTAGAGTGCCTTGGTTTTCCACTATTAGTTCAGTCTTTGCATGGAGCACATGTAGGATTATACTGTGAGAAGCTAAAAACAGTTGCTTTGCATTTCCTATTCTGCTGAAGCCAAAATATGTTGATTACAGCAAATCTGAATGATCAGAGCCACTCAGCCTTCTTTAAAAGAGAACACTCACCTTTGCCCCTCCCCTAAAAAAACAAACCACATACACTCACACATATACATGTATTTCATAAACCATAATTATAGCATGGTGTCACTGAAGCCTCTTCCTGCCACCTATATAAAGCTGACATTAAGTGTCTGTATATTTGAATAATTTTCAGGACATCCTCAACATTTTCATTATGGGAGTAGGTGGAACTACATTGGGAGTGTTTTCTTAGTAGATATTACTAGTTTTTTCTTTTTATTTTTGCAGTTTACAAAAATTTGTTTTCAATAAAAGTTATTGTAAAAGAGACATATACGAAACACTATTGTAAATGTTTGTCTTGCATTTTCTCTAAAGCATAGAAAAATAAGCCAATTTTATTTTCTATCTCTAACATTTAACACTTACAACCAGCTAATAAAATAAATTCTGTCAACTGTGTTTATATGAGGCACAACTGAAAACAGGCAGTTATCTGCCTTCTAGCTCGAGTCTGTTCATTTTTATGCTATCCCACACTTATTTTAATGAGGATTTTAGCTTTAAATAGTGTTTCCTTGACACTCACAAAACTATTGTACTAGATACTCTAACCAACAAATATTCTTAAGTAGGAAAAGAACTAGCACCCACAGAGCACCAGCTTTTCTACTAAGTGTCTTCTGTATTATCTCATGTGATTCCCAGACAATGCTCAGTATCAGTCTCAATCTCACTATCTTAGAGAGGAGAATATTGAGACTCGGAGAAGATATAACTTGGCCCAAATCATCAGGTGGTAGGAAGGGTAGCCAGAATTAAAAGGTAGATCTTGTTTTAGCAAATCTATTCACTTTCTATTAAACCACACCACCCCTCAAGAGTACATGTGTATATGGAACACAGTAGTCATCGAAGGTTAGTTAGCATTGTCATCATTATTATCATTGACATCATCATCGGGATCATCATCATCACAGCAGTGGAGAGATGATGGCAAATAGATTAACAAAACCAGAGGACAGTGTTCAACAACCTAAAAAGTCATTAAGCATGCTTAAATTCACTTTATGAGAATGTCATATAGTAATATGCATATGTAAATAAAATGAATCCTATCAATAAGCAAAGATTAAAAATTGTAATATTCAATATTGGTAAGAGAAAGGTGACTGGGTCCTTTCATGTACTTTCAGTAGTAATTGATACATTCTTTTAGGTAAGCAATTTGGTAATTTGGTATCAGAAACCCTTATAAAAAAATGGATCTTTTGTTCTAAAAATTTCATTTCTAGAAATTTTTTCTACAGAAATAACTATTCAAACATACATATGTGTTTAAGCATGTTTACTTCTTTCTGTAATATCAAAAATTAGAAACAGTCTAAATTTTAACATGAGAAAAATGATTAATAAATTCCAATCATCTATTAGAAATGAATAAAGCCATCAAAAAGAAATGACTTCATTGGGAAATTCTCATGATATACTTTAGGTTCATATAATAAAGAATATAAGTTGTATACACAATGTATCAAATTTTCAACAAGAGCAGTAAAACTTACACATATGTCTCAAAAAAGTTGATAGAAATTCAAGAAAATAATGAGAATGATTATTTCAAGGTTGTGGGATTCAGATTACTTTGACTTTCTTCTTTCTGCTGTCTTCTATTTTCTAAATCATGTGCATATATTTTTCTTATATATGCATATACAAAAATACCTTAAAAATTAGTAAAGAGTCACAAAGACCATCATTTTCTAAAAATATTGATTAATAAGAAGTTGGTTTATACAAATGGCATAGTTCTAGTATAAATATTACATTTCTAATCTTCACAACAATGAAGCATCTTAGAATTAATACAAATCAACTTTATTCTCTACTTCAAAGACTCCTCAAACATCTCTGTATCAAAGATCTTTTAAACTTCTGGCATGGCCTTAACTTTGTTAATTTATCAGTTCTTTTAGGCAAGTTATCCATCATCTTAAATTTGTGCAAACTTGTATTTGTGTTTGAATCCCAACACTGTATACTAGATGTGTAACCAGAGCAAGTTACACATCTTTCTAAGTCTCAATTTTTATAAACTCTAAACTGGAAATAATATGGAAACCTACCTCCTAGTGTTAATGTTTAGGTTGAAGTTTAAATGAGAAATGCATGAAAAGTGTTAACAAATAGCAAGAACTTGTTGCAAGTTATTATCCATTGTTGTTTTATATTCCTTATACCAGGAACAAAAGAATGTTTTTTTGAAGATCCTAATGTAGAATTGAAGTCGAAATGGCAGGCATACTCAGATTGTTGTGAGTGAGGTTAAGGTTGAAGTAAAACAAGAGAAAACAAAAAAAGATGAACTTCCATTTGACTTGACTTAATCCCATGCAGGAGGATGGGATTAGAGTGGCTGAAAACAGACAGATTTTTAATAAGTCACCTGAGATGCTCCTTGGACGTGGAAATGCTCTCCCACGGAAACGTGGGTTGCCTAAATGTTAACACATTGTCCCTTCTTTCCCGTTGCAGTATCCGTACTGTCCTGATGTTTTGAGATAATACAGATGCCTTTCCTTGCAGCAGTCTTCAGCCTCCTCTACCCTACACGATCTGGAGCAACAACTGAAAAACATCATTAATTCTGCTCTTCAGAGATGTAATGAATAAATTACACATAGGGGATTTCATGTGAAATGGAAATTGATGGGAAATTATCTTCCAAGTAAATGTTTACTAAATGAAGTGTTGAACATCAGCTGGGGAATTGAAGCTAATGAATCTTCCTTCTTAACCATTCTACTTGTGTCATCTTTTCCATTGAGAAAAACTATTTCCCATGACTTCTTGCATTTTTTGGTATCTTCACAGTCCTCAGTTATTGAATCCCAGTGGAGGCGACCCTTCACTTGCCCTGAACTTACCCATGCCAGTCTCTTGTGCCTGAAGTCTCCTACCTCTATCTCAATTGTCACTGTCAGCATTTTCTTTTTTTTTTTTTTTTTAAATAAAATGTACCAAAGCCCTATGGTAAAAGCTACACTATGGTAAAGGATAGACTCATATTTACAAGTGGTGAAGGTCCAAGAGTTCACAATCCACATCACACATTTTCATACAGTGAAAGGAAGCGTTTTTCTGACTTTTAATATACTATTTCTTTATGGTCAATATACAATTTATTTTTTAAAATTAAAGCATATTTCATGCTTCATATGACTCAGAATCAATTACTAATTGCAAAAGCTGAAGTATTTCTGGAATCATATTTTAAAAATCTGTAATTTTTGCTCATGAAAGTGCTTCATTGGCTTAACTGTATTAGTATATGACTATAAATGATTATGTAGATGATGACTGAAAATCGGTATAAAGTAATTAAAAGTAACATGGTGGCTTTAAGTATAGAGATGGGGTGGCAAAAGCTGTGAACACGGAGTGTAAAATTGGTACAAACACCTTAAGCAATATATTTTCCTATATATATTCCTACACACATACATCTATACACATATACAAATGTGTATTTTTGCAAAACTGTTTTCAATCCAGAACTTTCTACTATCTATTATGTCTTACATCAAGGCTACAATCCTAGAATTAGTTTAATATTTTGAATATGTAAAGGCCTGTGGTGCCCATTTGTTAATGCTTTCCCACTCTCAAGGGAAAGATTTGCATTTTCAGCTTTATCTCTAAAGGTGACATGTAAAGGTTACTCCTTGAAAAGGAGTTACACCTGTCTCCAAAAATGCTACTTGTTGAAATATCTACAATCTATTTCATATCATGAAATACCTTAGACATAAAGTAAAATAGTTTATCATTTACTGTGTGATCTTCAGTAAGTCCCTCAGGCTCTCTGAGCTTGTTCATCCTTTGTTTTGAAAAAGTTACTCGACCAACCCATTACAGCTTAACCAAGGTTAAATGGGATGCTGCTAATGAAAGAGCTTTGCCAACTGAGAAAGGCCATGTAAGCCGGGGGAACATGTGACTGTTTTGTCAAAAATGCTGAAGGAGAGGCAGGGTGCGGTGGCTTATGCTTGTACTTTCAGCACTTTGGGAGGCTGAGGCAGACAGATCAACCAGGGTTTGGGGTTCAAGATCAACCTGGCCAACAATGGTGAAACCCCATCTCTACTAAAGATACAAAAATTAGCCGGACATGGTGGCAGGTGCCAGTAATACTAGCTACTCAGGAGATCGCACCACTGAGCTCCAGACTGTGCGACAAGAGTGAAACCCTGTCTCAAAAAAAAAAACCTTAAAGAGATACTCAGAGTCAAGAAAGTTTTCAGAATGTCCCTAGATAACATCATGGAACACGACCTGTTGCTGGGTGCTCTGTGGCTTTTACTCTGATGCTGATGGTGTGAGATCCAAAAAAAGAAAAGGGGGTTCTACATGCCCATCTCGCAGCAGTGATCAAATCCTGCCAGTGGCACAGAGGCTGGTTCTAGTTCCCACCCTCCTACCTCCCAGGCTAGGGTAGCAGGTAGATTGGGGGCATTAGGTGAGCACTGCCAGTGTTCTCATAGGGTGACACACTCCTCCATGGGGTGGGAGTGGCACATGGGAGCCTTCTGCACCATGCACTGGTGTCTAGTTACATTGATATTGGTGGGAAGAAAGCAAGTCAAAATCAAAATATAAAAGTGGAACCCCAGAGTGGCTTGTGTCCTGGTGGGCCTAAGTGGTGCACATGATCAGGGTGACTTCCAGCAAATTTTGACTCTGGAATCAAGAACTTCCATATTTGGTGATCACCCCCTCCATAATGTAACTCTGTGAATGTAAATAGCTTGCACTCATTTTAGCCAGCAGCAAAAAGCTTAGTCAAAATGAAGAAACTTTCAAAGTTCAACGAGAAAAAAGTTCATGTTGATGGTTTAATAACTCTGATGCAGTAACTTAGCACCTCCAGAAAAAGCACACAAATAAAACTCTGAATTAACCTTTTGCTACTTTACAAATCACACATGCTGCTCTGGGATTAGAACAAAAGTCATCTTGACAGAATTGTTAGAAGATTGCTCAGGCATTGAAGTACAGTTAGAGCAAGTCTGTATTTGATAAATACAGGCTTAGACACCTGACTCTTCAACTCTGTTACCTAATGATTATTGCACAAATAACCTCTAGTTAGGTGTTCCCTGAAAATATTAAAGTAACTATTTTATTAAAGTACTTTAATTTTTTTTTGGCCTATCAAATAAATACATAGCCATATTCAAGAAGTGGGCCACTGCATAAAAAGAGAAAGAGAAATTGATAGGGCAAGAGTCACGGTTCAATGAGAGTAGTATAGTTGGTGCCAAACGCTGTTTCAATGAGATGGATGGTTACATGTGTGAATATGGTTTGTTCGTTTCATTTGCTTGGACCTCAGAGTCCAGATCATCAGCACAGCACTGTCAGTCACCAAGAGAACCCACAGGCTACTTAGCCCTTCACCAAGGAAACTAACGAACTAAGATACCTGGAGAGAGAAAAATACCTGTTTCAGTTTCCAGGCTTGCTCTTTGAGATATTTGACACTGCAATAAATAACTCAGAATTTTTCAATGAAAGCAGGTCAGAGAGATCAACAAGTAATTTTTATGTAAATATATTTAAAGAATACTACTCAGAAACCAACAATTTACTGCATTTTGAAAGATATCTAATGGTCAAAAAGAGATATAACTACAGTTTTTTAGTTTCTTGAGGGGTTTTTTTTTGTTTTCTTATTTTATTTTTAAGCTTTTACTTTGGTTCAAGGGGACATATACAGATTAGTCATACATATGACATGATACCAGGTAAACTCATGTCATAGGGGGTTGTACAGATTATTTCATCACCGGTACTAGACCTAGTATCTAATAATTAAGTAAGTTCTCATCATTTAGCTCCCATCTCATACCAGTCAAAACGGCTATTATTAAAAAGGAAACAAATAACAGATGCTGCTGAGTTTGCAGAGAAAAGGGAATGCTATACAGTGATGGTGGGACCTTAAATTAGTTCAACCATTGTGGAAAGCAAAGTGTCCATTTCTCAACAAGCTAAAAACAGAACTACCATTTGCCCAGCAAGCCCAGTACTGGGTGTATGTGATTCCCAGAGGAATGTAAATCACTCTACCATAAAGACACGTGCATGCATATATTTATTGCAGCACAATTCACAATACCAAAAACATTGACTCAAGCTAAATGACTGTCAGTTGGTAGACCGCTAAAAAATGTAGTACATATACACCATGGAATACCATGTAGCCATAAAATAGAATGATATCATGTCCTTTACAGGAACATGTATGGAGCTGGAGGATATTATTCTTAGCAATAATAACACAGAAATAGAAAATCAAAAAACCGTGTGTTCTCTCTTAAAAGTGGAAGATAAATGATAACTACAGTTTTGAAACAAACATTTTTAGTTCATGGTAAATTTAAATAACAAACGTCACTTAGATGATACCATGTTGCAGCGTGGGTGGGAGGAAGTAGCTGGGAAGTAATTTTATTTTAAAACTGAATCCAAGCCTCAGGAATTTGGAAGCAAAATGAAAGCTGGAATAAATTCTTTCATTAATAGAGGAAGATTCTATGGCTTTTTATTTAATCTTTCCAAAATCTTATAACTATAATGAATAGCAGAATGAATTTTGAACAGTTAAATACCATTTATTTCACATTTGGTATCCTCTCCTCCTTCAGCACATTTAAAGACAGAGGACATTCAAGAATGTGCTGGTTTACTTCTGAGAGTGAAAGAGATTTAAGCTCTGTGAGCTTTCTACTCTCCATCTCTATAATAGTTCTGAGCAAAAAGAAGAGTGAAGGAGGCCAGGTACAACCACTACATCCAAAATGAATACCTAAAGGATAAAATGGCAATGTTTAACCTGAAAGTTCCATTCCATTGATTGGTACCTAATGCAAATATTTATGCCTAAATTTTAAGGATGAGGAGGAGTTTGACAGAAGCAAAACTGGAGGAGGGCACCCAGAAGGTTTCAGCAGGAAAGAGTAGAGCATGTTTCAGGAATTACAAGCACTTAGTATTAAGGGCCTGTAAACTTCACGATAGGAAAGGTCTGTGGTCAAGTGACAGTGATTCCTGGATTCCTTATAAGAAGTTCAGATTTAACCTTAACTGTCTAAGAACAAAAGCTCTATTAAAATTTTTCTGAGTGGATTGGTGATAAGCTCAGATTGACATATTAGAAACTAATTCCTTTGACCATGAGGCCTGTGTATCAGAGGTGAGGAGAGGAATAGAGAGAATCAGGAGGTTTTAGCTACATAGGGGCAAGACAGAATGAATTCTGTTTTAAGCAGTAGCAAAGGGAAAGCAAGGCACACGATAAATGAGACATTGCTAGGAAGTATCGGTGACACGGCATCAAGATAAAGAGAGCGTGGGACACAAGGGATAGGGAGGAGGCTAATTCCAAAATGCTGACCTGACAACGTGGTGTGGATGGTTGGTCCCCTTATCAACTCGCAATCTCAAGACAATATTAGGTATTTGTGGTGAAGACAGTTGTCTTAGTCCGTTTTGTGCTGCTGTAACAGAATAGCTGAGAAGGCGTGATTTTTAATGAAGAAAATTATTAGCTCACAGTTCTAGATGCTGGAAGTTTCAATAACCAGGTGCCAACATGTGTTGAGAGGCTTCCTGCTACATCATCACATGGTAGAAGGTGAGAGAGAGAGAGAGAGCGAGAAAAAAGAGGCTGAACTCATCTTTTTGCAATGTAATTAACCCCACCTATAATGGTAGAGCCTCCTGGCCTACTTATTTCTTAAGTGGCTCCACATCTTAACACCACTACAATGGCAACCAAATTTCAGCATGAGGTTTTGAAGGAGACAGACATTCAAACTACAGCAAAGGTTAACAACGAAAATGGACTCGATGAAGTTCCTCTAGGATTTTCAAATGCATTTGTTTATACAAAGTCTGAAGCTAAAAATGGGAGGTACAGTTGTTGTAGGAACAATCCTTAATCATAGATATGTGAAGCCCATTAATAATGGAGTTCATACAGTCTCTTTGTTACATTTTCATAACTGCAAAAACTGTTGGTTAAATTTTCTACTTAGAATTCCTTAATGTGAATATCAGGAGTAGAAATAAAAATAATTTTAGCCAATATCTCGTATCTAGGACTTTTTAAATTATATTATACCATGTTTCAATGATATAACATAATTTTTCATAAGTTATGCTAGACTAGACCTTTATTCTATAATTTTTTCCATTTTAAACTGAATTTTTCATTTTTAAATAATTTTAGCATGTAGCATCATATTTTCAATTTCTTCCATGTCTTCCTACAAGTCAAAATCTTATTCCAAGTGATATTCCCAACTCTACTTAGCAGTCTTCTTCATATCATGGAAAAGTTTCCCCAAATTCTCCCTCCTTTCTGAAACCTTTCTTTGAAGAAAACCCTTTCAAAACATCTCCCTTGATTACACATAAAAGTTTACTCTAAATTTGTGAAATGTACTTGAAAATATAAACACAGTTGAAGGTGGTTTACTATATAAAACATTTCTTCACATGTATGTTAGTTTTATATTTCTGAGGAACAAACTACCACACAATTAATGGCTTGAATGAACACCATTTATTCTCTCATGGTTTCTGCAGATCAAAAATCTGGCAACAGCTGAACTAGTTGCTCCAACTGGGATCTCAACAGTATTGGCTGGCCTGTGTTCCTTTCTGGAGCTTGGGGACCTCTTGCAGGCTGGCATTGCTGACATTGCTGTTGCCAGAATTCATTTCCTGGTGACTGTGGGACTGAGGCTTCTGGCTTCTTGCTGGCTGTCAACCAGGGAACAGTCTCAGACTGGGTCCCTCAGCACACCCTCTCACGCTCCCAAAATCCTGACCCCTAAATCCCACCAGTCAAACACAACAGAGTCCCATATAATGTCAGATGATCACACACATGACTCTTCCATCAGCACTTGCTCTGTAACACAACCTAATGCAGGGAGTGGCCGTCCCATCATATTTAAAGATTTCATACTCGTTTAAGCATAAGATATCACGCAAGGCATATATACCAGGGAGCTGGAGTCTTGGGAGTCAGCTTAGAATTCTGTCTACCATCATGTTTCAATAAGTTTGCGCTGCTATAATAAACATAACAGACTGGGTAGCTTAAACAACAAACACTTATTTCTCACCGTTATGGAGACTGGAAAGTACTAGACTAAAGGGCCACAGACCTGGTGCCTGGTTAAGGCCAACTTCCCGGTCTGTAGACAGACACCTTCCCTCTGTATTCTCACATGACTAACAGAATGATCACCTTGTGTCTCTTCTTATAAGAGCACTAACCCCATTCATGAGGGGGCAATCACCTCCCAAAAGCCCCACCTCCAGATACCATCACATTGGGGATTAGACTTCAACATATGAATTTGGATGTAACATGAAACTTCATTCCATAGCCCACAACATGACAATAGATTTCATTAGAAAACTCTCCATGTCAAGTACCTATAAATTATTAAAGGTTCTCTAATTTGAAGAATTTCTTGACATTGTTGAAGAGATTATTAAAGAAATTTGATTTTCCTGCCTCTAATCAATGCTTTAAAGAATAATATGAAAAGAAATTTTTACTATGGGAATGTGGCTTATATAGTTATGTGATCATATTTATATATAAATATGTATTCCAGTGTAATAATTATTGGCTAGGCCTGTAATCAAGTATTCCATGGAAGTGGTTTCATAGGTGCTGAAACAGGATTATAGGAGTGACAGACACAGGGCTGAAGAGGACAGGGAGAAAATGTGTATGGTTGGGTGAATATGTTGCTTTGATTCTTTGACTTTTCAAGATACATAAAAACAAGTCATTGTGGCTCACACCTGTAATCCCAGCACTTAGGGAGGACGAGGCAGGTGGATCACTAGGATCACTAGAGATGGAGACCAGCCTGGCCAACGTGGCAAAACCTTATCTCTACTACAAATACAAAAATTTGCTGGGTGTGGTGGCACATGCCTGTGGTCCAGCTACTAGGGAGGCTGAGGCAGGAGAATCGCTAGAACTTGGGAGGCGGAGGTTGCAGTGAGCTGAGATCATGCCACTGCACTCCAGCATGGGTGACAGAGCAAGACTTGACATCAGGATTGTCAGTTATGATAAGATGTACGATTGTATTACTTTTTCACTTATAAAGAAGCTATAATGAAAGATTCTAGCTGCCAATATGTATATGTAATTGTGAAATAATTTAAAGGTACCATAATTGAGGTTTTAATTACTTAAACAATCTTCTGACCAAATATAGGTAAAAATAATATGAACTATCTCGGCCACCTCTAGACCCTTGGAATGATATTACTCAGAGAGTCACAGAAATGTTTTTCTTACTGGATCACTCGGGAACCTAAAATTATCAATGGCAGACATAAAGTCTGGTCATAAGAAAATGCTCACAGGCCTTAATAGAAAACTTTTAGAGCTATTAAAAATGAGATTATTACAGGTCCAATAGATTTTTGGCTATAGACTTGCAATATCAATGCAAAGAAGCTTTTGGAGTTACCTGGGTAGTCCTGGATGTTGCCTTTTTTCTCCCAAGTGGCTTATAATTGGATTTTTAATTACCTCCTTGGGCTCCAGAGTGTTGGCAGCTGGGCATGTGTCTTCTACAAGAAAACTTCCAAAATGATCCTTTGAAAAATCTGACCAGCCCAAGAGAAAATACCCACCCTTACTAACATTATATTCCCCAGCAATTAAGACCACCAGAGAGCTCCAAAATCACCCATGTATTCAGAGCTTCCCAGTAGCTTGTTAGTGCCTCATCCTACAACAGAAGAAGACAACCAAGATCATCAGACGTGTGGAGTGATTCCAGCTTTGTAATAGGAAAGACAGAAACAAAACAAGGAAAAAAGAAACTGAAAGAAATAATCCATGAAATGAAAAAATACCAAATCTTTTTAAAATCTGTTATTAATATTTGCAAAGAGAAAAAATAGTATGTGGATAAAAGAAGAATATGATGCCATAAAAAAATCTCTGGGGAATTGAAAATCATCACAGCACAGTAGAAATCCAATAGAAACATAAAGGATTTCAAAAAATGTACTCCTTGGTGTGCCTTTTCTCCAGAAGATAACTAATGAAGTGCCCCCAAACGGATAATTAATGCAAAGAAAGATGTGGTCTCTGAGAAGCTGATGCCCTCTCCCTAGGGAGAGGAAAGGGATTCCCCAGGACAAGAGTGAGGAGGTTCCAGGATGGCAGGTGTGGCCAGATGCAGAGCACCTCCTGCCCACGTGGGAGTAAGTGCAACACTTCAGAGAGATACGCAGCTGGGAATAAAATTCCAGTAACTATGCCAACAATCATGCTGTATCTCAAGCAATTTAAATGGAAATAAGTTGACATGTCTGTGAAAATATGCTAAAAAACTCAAGAGTGGCTGTAAGGCTGATGAAAACACACAAAATATGTGTCCAAAAAATGAAAATAATAGCAGAACCTACCTCATAGAGTTATTCTGAGGTTTACGTGAGTGGACAAATGTGAAGCATTTGGAACAGCAACTGGCACATGCTGAGAGTGACTAGGATATTAGCTATTATTATTATTTATGTTACTAAACTCCAGAGATAGGCTTCCTAGAATCCTGGCTCCACCACTAGCTGTGTTCCATTGGGAAATTTATGCAATCTCTCTAAACCTCAATGTCTTCATCTGTACAAAGTACATGGCAATGGTATCTACCTCAAAAGTTAATGCTAAATGTTGCACTCAATGAGGCAATGCATGCACAAAAGTGAGCAGTCAGCACTCCATAAACACTAGATATGGATAGTAATCATTCGTATTTTTTACAAAAATTTATATTTTTAACTTCGAAAATGAAGAAAATCTCCACAATTAAAGAACCGTTTAGCTGTTAGATGTTTTTATATTGTGACAACCATACCACTTGTACTACTCTGTATTGTTTTAATAAACACTCTGTATTTCTACATCTTCTCAGTAATTGCGCTTTTAAGCCTCTGCCAAGCACATTACTAGATAATTTAAAACACATCAACAAATCATCAAAACATTTGTGGAACATTCAGATGGTTTCTAGTTTGGCATAAACAAACAAGACTGGATGGAACATCTTTGCTTTCGGATTGCGCTTTTTAGATTATTTCCCAACTCCCTTCTCAGGAGGAATGTAAACAAACTTTGTGCTCTCTCACACATGCTCTTCTTGGCAGGATTCCAGGCTCCATGGCCACAGCCAGTTCAGCAAGCATTTTAGCTCCCTGGACATCTTTGGCTTCAGTCCCAAAATCAAAATGAAATGCTAATTGAATAGAAATTGATGGCTTTGAGTGTGGGATTTTCAAATATTGCTCTCGGAACTTAAAATTTATTCTATTCATTGTAATATTCTACAGAGTATTTATCTATTCCATTCTCAAGTTCTATTTATTGCCGTTAAAGTCCCTCTCCCGCTCTTCATTTGGCACCTCATCCCCAAACATGCTTTAAAGTTTGCTATTTAGGCACATATGTGAAATGTTACAATTTTTTTCTAGCAATTTAAAAAATTATTTTAAAATAATTTTTTTAAATTTTGCCAAGTTATTTAACACAAAAATAAAGGATTTAAACTGAAGATAATTTCTGCCAGTTACAATACTCTTTCTTGTTTCCATGTAAATTATGGACCTCTGGGGGAAAAGGAGACAGTTGTATCTCTTGCAGAGATGCTGGTTTGTCCTTCTCTAGCCTTTGGAGTCACATCTCTGCACTACTCATCATTGCCTGTATAATTATATTAGAGATGCCAGTCCTTGACTTTCACTAACCTTCCAAGAGCACTCATGGTAATTTGTTACATCAGCAATAGAAAATTGACATACCCCTGTTGGAAACATGGTCATCTATGATCTATGGGTAGACACATCTTCATCTTTCACCAGAGCCTGGAAAAGCTATCCAATTTTAGGAAGCCATACGATTAAATTAGGTTCACCTGGATAATCCAAGCTAATCTTCCCATCTCAAGACCTTTAATTGAATCCCGTTTCCAAAATCCATTTTTTGCCATGTAAAGCAACATATTCCTAGATTCCAGGTATCAGGACTAGATGTATTTGAGGGCCATTATTCTGCCTAGAACACAGGGCATCACTGACCCAAACCGAACCAAGCATATCATCTCTCTAGACAAGCTGAATTTAGAATATAGTACTTAGTGGAAATGTAATATAAAATTGGACTGGCTTACAGAGACACACAGAGAGAGCAAAGCAGAGAAAAGTGATGCCCTGTGACCCTTGGGATTGATAGGATTACCTTTGGACATTCCAGGTGTTGCTCCAGGCCTGCCATAGTACTCTGATATGAGAATGCTGACACTCAATCATGTGTCCCCTGCTGCTCCCACCTGCCCATCTAAACCTTTAGAAGGTGGGGCAAAAAGTAAGCACAGAGTAGTTGTCAGATGATATTAAGAAAGATCTCCTGACACTGCGGAGTTTGTCCGAAAGTGCTTTTAGCAGATCATGGAGTCATGTGTTCACAAAGTGATGGAAACTCTTAAGCAAATACCACATTTCCAAATTCATTTGGGCTTTGAAAACAAGATGGTAGTGGCTACTATTCCCTTAAATGCTAGAATGTCTCCAAATGTGAGAGAAGATTAAACAGAAATATTTATAAAAGGGTATATTGAAGAAAAAAAGATATTCAGTATAATTTGTCTATACTGTTAATTACATGTATATCTCAATTACACCTCATCTTTCTTGATAAATCTTTTTTTTTTTTTCAGTGACCAATAATGTTATTTTGGATCGATAACATTTTTTATTTTTTCTATTTTAATAGGTTTAGGGGGAACAGAACAGGTTGTGTTTGTTTACATGAATAAATTCTTTAGTGGTGATTTCTGAGATTTTGGTGTACCCATCACTCGAGCAGTATACACTGTACCGTTGTGTGTATTTTATCCCTGACCCCCCTCCCTCCCTTGTCACTGAGTCTCCAAAGTCCATTGTATCATTCCTTTGCAACTGCATCCTCAAAGCTCAGCTCCCACTTATGAGTGAAAAACTATATTTGGTTTCTCATTCCTGAGTTACTTCACTTTGAATAATGTTCTTCAATTCCACCCAGGTTGCTATCAATGCCACTACTCAGTTCCTTTTTATGGCTTAGTATTCCATAGTGCATGCATGTGTATGCATGTGCATGTGCATGAGTACCTTTTCCTTATCTATGATTGATTAATATAAACAATTGATGGGCATTTGGGCTGGCTCCATATTTTTGCAATTGTGAGTTGTGCTGCTATAAATATGCATGTTCAAGTATCTCTTTCATATAATGACTTCTTTTCCTCTGGGTAGATACTCAGTAGTGGGATTGCTAAATCAAATGGTAGATCTTCTTTTAGTTCTTTAAGGAATCTCCTCTCTGTCTTCCAAAGAGGTTGTACTAGTTTATATTCCCACCAAGAGTGTAAAAGTGTTCCCTGTTCACCATATCCACACCAACATCTTTTTTTTTGAATTTTTTTTTATTATGACCATTCTTGCAGGAATCAGGTGGTATACCACTGTGGTTTCAATTTGCATTTCCCTGATTATTAGTGATATTGAGCATTTTCTCATACATTTGTTGGCTATTTGTTTGTTTTCTTTTGAGAGTTGCCTACTTATGTCCTTAGCCCACTTTTGAATGGGATTGTTTGGATTTTTTTCTTGCTGATTTGTTTGAGTTCCTTGGCTGTATCCAATTCTGGATATTAGTCTTTGTCAGATGTATAGATTGCCAAGGTTTTCTCCCACTCTGTGGGTTGTCTCTTTAATCTGCCAATTATTTCCTTTGCTGTGCAGAAACTTTTTAGTTTAATTATGTCTTGTCTATTTATCATTGTTTTTGTTGCATTTGCTTTTTTGATTTTTTGGTCATGAAGTCACTGCCTAAGCCAATGTCTAAAATGGTTTTTCCAATGTTATCTTCTAGAATTTTTAAGATTTCAGGTATTTTATTTAAGTCTTTGATCCATCTTGAGTTGATTTTTGTATAAGGTGAGAGATGAGAATCCAGTTTCATTCTTCTACATGTGGCTTGCCAACTCTTCTGCACCATTTGTTGAATAGAGTGTCCTTTCCCCATTTTATGTTTTTGTTTGCTTTGCTGAAGATCAGTTGGCTGTAAGTATTTGGGTTTATTTCTGGGTTCACTATTCTGTTCCATTGGTCTACAAGATTGTTTTTATACCAGTATCATGCTGTTTGGGTGACTACAGCCTTATAGTACAGTTTGAAGTCAGGTAATGTAATGCCTCCAGATTTGTTCTTTTTGCTTAGTCTTGCTGTGGCTATGCAGGGTCTTTTTCGTTTCCACATGAATTTTAGATTTTTTTTTCTAGTTCTGTGAAGAATGATGGTGGTGTTTTGATAGGAATTACATTGAATTTGTAGATTGCTTTTGGCAGTATGGTCATTTTCACAATATTGATTCTACCCATCCATGAGCATGGGATGTGTTTCCACTTGTTTATGTCATCTATTTTTTTTTTTCAGCAGTGTTTTGTAGTTTTTCTTGTAGAGATATTTCACCTCTTTAGTTAAGTATATTCCTAAGTGTTTAATTTTTCTGCAGCTATTGTAAAAGGGATTGAGTTGATTTGATTCTCAGCTTGGTTACTGTTGGTATATAGCAGGGCTACTGATTTGTGTACATTACTTTTGTATTCTGAAACTTTGCTGAATTCATTTACCAGTTCTAGGAGCTTTTTGGATGAGTCTTTAAGATTTTTAGGCATACAATCATGTCATCAGCAAGCAGAAACAGCTTTACTTCCTCTTTACCAATTTGGAGGCCCTTTATTTCTTTCTCTTATCCATTTGCTCCGTCTGGAGCTTCCAGTACTGTGTTGAATAGAAGTCATGAAAGTGGGCAGCCTTGTCTTGTTTCAGTTCTCAGGGGAGAATGCTTTAAACTTTTCCCCATTCAGTATTATGTTGGCTGTGGGTTTGTCATAGATGGCTTTTATTACCTTCAGGTATGTCCCTTTTATGCCAACTTTGCTGAGGCCTTTAATCATAAAAGATGCTGGATTTTGTCAAATGCTTTTTCTGCATCTACTGACATGATCATGTGATTTTTGTTTTTAATTCTGTTTATGTGATGTATCACATTTATTGACTTGTGTGTGTTAAACCATTCATGCATCCCTGATATGAAACCCATTTGAACATGGTAGATTAACTGTTTGATATACCATTGGATTCAGGCCACTAGTACTTCGATGAGAAATTTTGTATCTATGTTCATCAGAAATATTGGTCTGTAGTTTTATTTTTTTGTTATGTCCTTTCCTGGTTTTGGTATTAGGGAGACACTGGCTTTATAGTTGACTTAAGGAAGATTCCTTCTTTCTCTATCATTTGGAATAGTGTCAATAGGATAGGTATCAATTCTTCCTTGAATGTCTGATAGAACTCAGCTGTGAATTTGTCTGGTCCTGAACTTTTTGGGGGAAGTAACCTTTTAATTATTTCAATTGCTCTGCTTCTTATTGGTCTGTTCAGACTTTCTGTTACCTCTCGGTTTAATCTAGGTTGTATCTTTACAGGAATTTATTCATCTCCTCTACGTTTTCTAGTTTATGCACAAAAAGGTATTCATAGTAGCCTTGAATGATCTTTTGTATTTCTATGGTATTGTTTGTAATTTTTCCCATTTCATTTCTAATTGAGTTTTTTGGATCTTCCCTCTTCTTTTCATAGTTAACATTGCCCATGATCTATCAATTTTATTTATTTTTTCAAAGAATCTGCTTTTTAAAATTTATCTTTTGTTTTTTTGTTCCAATTTCATTTAATTCTTCTCTGATCTTGGTTATTTCTTTTCTACTGGGTTTGGGTTTTGTTTGTTATTCTTTCTCAGGCTACTTGAGGTGTGACTTCAGATAGTCTATTTGTAATAGGTAATTTAATTTTCATTAAGCAGGTAATTTAATTTTCATGTATTTGCATGGTTTTAAAGGTTCCTTTTGGAGTTGATTTCAAATTTTATTCGAGTACTTGCTATAATTTCAATTTTCTTGAATTTATTGAGACTTGTTTTGTCAACTATCATATGGTCTACCTTGGACACTCTTCCATGTGCTCATGAATAGAATAGCATAGAATGTATATTCTTCAGCTCTTGGGTAGAATGTTCTATAAATATCCATTAAGTCAGTTTGTTGATGGCTATAGTTTAAGCCCATTGTTTCTGCCTTGACTTGACCTGTCTAGTGCTGTCAGTGGAGTATTGAAATCTCCTATTATTATTGTGTTGCTGTCAATCTCATTTCTTAGGTTTGGCAGTAATTGTTTTGTAAATTTGGGAGCTTCAGTATTAGGTACTTATATATTTAGGATTGTGTATTTTCCTGTTGGACTGGTCCTTTTATCATTATATAATGTTTCTCTTTGTCTTTTTTAACTTCTGTTGCTTTAAAGTTTGTTTTGTCTGACATAAGAACAGCTACTCTTGCTCACTTTTGTTTTCCATTTGCATGGAATATCATCTTCCACCCCTTTACCTTAAGTTTATGTGAGTCCTTATGTGTCAGGTGAGTCTCTTGAAGACAGCAGATGCTTGGTTGGTAAATTCCTATCTATTCTGCAATTCTTTATATTTTAAGTGGAGCATTTAGGCCCTTTGCATTCAACATTGGTATTGAGATGGGAAGTGCTATTCTATTCATTTGTTGCCTGTATACCTTGGGTTATTTTTTTTCCTTGTGTAGTTGGTTTATATGTCCTGTGAGATAGATGCTTTAAAAGCATTCTGCTTTCATGTGTTTCCAGGATTTGTTTCAAGATTTACAGCTCCTTTTAACAGTTCTTGTAGTGCTGGCTTGGTAACGATGAATTCTCTCAGCATTTGTTTGTATGAAAAGACTCTATATTTCCTTCATTTATGAAACTTAGTTTTGCTGGATGCAAGATTCTTGACTGGCAATTGTTATGTTTAAGGAGCCCAAAGAAAGAACACCAGTGTCTTCTAGCTTGTAGAGTTTCTGCTGAGAAATCTGCTATTAATCTGACAGGTTTTCTTTTATAGGTTACTGTTGCAGATCAGCCTCAGCACAACCCGTGGGTGTTCTAAGCCCCAGCAGTGATGAGGGAATTAAGGAAAAAAAAGACGCAGACACAGAAATAGAAATCATTAGCATGGGCCCAGGGGTTCTTCACAAGATGAGGACCATGAAGACCCTGAGCTCTAGGCTCCACATGTATTTAGTGCAACACACAGATTGTTTGATCATATCACTCAAGGTGGGGTGATCATAGGGTGAGTACACACAATGGAACAGTTTATGCCACATACATTTAGTAGGGGGTATGTGGCTATTCTAAAAAACTAAACTAGTACTATATAGTTAAACAAAGGATAAACACTGAGGTGCAGCTGCAGGAGTGTGGGAATGGGTAAAAGCCAGCAAGTTCTGATCACGCGACATACCTCAAAGGAGAGACTATCTCCTGAGCCCAGTCACCCATGGAACAGGTGGGAGACCAGAGAATGCCACCCTTATCTCAACCAGCCCAGAAGCCTCCTGCAAGACCCTTTATGAGCCTCTGAGCAGAGTCCCCTCCTCCAGGCCATGAGACTCTTACCAAGGGGTTCAAGTAGCAAGAGCTTGAGCAATGCTCCCTTCTTTGATGCCCAAACATTCTAGGGCTGTGATGAGCAATTTACAAGCTTTCTCACCAACCCAGGATTGTTTTACAAAGTACAAGCTGCACTTTTTGTTTAGCTAATATAATGCACCAACTTCTGTAAACTATAAATCTTAAACTAAGGCTAACTTATTAAACAGAAGCAGACTAATTCTTAAGTAGATATGGTGTAGGTCTGCTCTCTATTATTTTGGCCTACAAGTTACCTGATGCTTTTCCCTCACAGCTCTTAAGATTCCTTCCTTCATCCTGATGACTATGTGTGTAGGTGGTGATCTTTTTGTGAAGAATTTCTCAGGGATTCTTTAAGCTTCTCATATTTGGAGGTCGGTCTAGATCTCTAGCAAGGCCAGGGAAGCTTTCCTTGCTTATTCCCTCAAATGTGAGGTAAACTTTATATTTTTCTTCTTCCTCAGGAACACCAATCACTCTGAGGTTTGGTTATTTATCATAATCCCAAACTTACATGCTTTGTCCTTTTAGAGAATTCTTTTTTCTTTGTCTTTGTTGAATTGTGTTAATTTAATAGTCTTGTCTCTGAGCTCTGAAGTTCTTTCTTCTACTTATTTAATACAATTGCTGAGACTTTCCAATTCATTTTTCAGTTCTCTAAGTGTATCCTTCATTTCCAGAAGTTTTTATTGTTTTTCATTTATGCTCTCTATTTTACTACATATTTCTCCATTCATGTCCTGTATTAGGTTTTTCAATTTCTTAAAGTTGTTCTTCACCTTTCTCTGGTGCCTCCTTGATTGGTTTAGTAGTCAACCGGCTGAATTTGTTTCTGGAAATCCAGAGATTTCATCTTTGTTTAGATCCATGACTGGTGAGATAGTGGGATCTTTCGGGGATGTTAAAGAATCTTGTTTTGTCATATTACCAGAATTGTTTTTCTGGTTTCTTCTCATTTAGGTAGATTACATTGGAGGGAAGATCTAGGACTCATGGGCTGCTGTTCAGTCTTTTGTCCCATGGGAGGCTCCCTTGATGTGGTGCTCTCCCCTTTTCCCAAGGGATGGGGTTTCCTGAGAGCTGAACTGTAGTAATTGCTTTTTCTCTTCTGGATCTAGCCATCCAGTGGAGCTACCTGGCTCTGGGCTGGTACTGGGGAGTGTATTCAAAAAGTCCTGTGCTATGATCCATCTTCAGGTCTCAGTGTGGATACCAACACCCGCTCCAGCAGAGGTAACAGAAGAGTGAAGTGGATTCTGTGAGGGTCCTTGGGCGTATATTTGTTCAGTGTACTGTTTTGTGTTGGTTGGCCTCCAGCCAGGAGGTGGCACTTTCAAGAGCACATCAACTGTGGTATTATAGGGAGGATCAGGTGGTTGGCAGGATCATAGCAGTCCCAAGAGATTATGTCCTTTGGCTTCAGCTACAGTGGATAGAGAAAGATCATCAGCTAGGGGCAGGGTTAGGCTTGTCTGAGCTTAGACTCTCCTAAGGCAGGGCTTACTATGGCCGCTTTGAAGGATGGGGGTATAGATCCCAGACCAATGGAGTTATGTCCCCAGGGGGATTGTGGCTTCCTCTGCTGTGTCACACAGGTTACCAGGGGTGTGGGAGGAAGCTGGCAGCCACAGGCCTCACACAGCTCCCATGCAGCCCACAGTCTGAAGGACTAATCTCACTCCCACCGTGATCCCCCCAACATTAACAAGTTTATTTCCAGTCAGCCTGTGAGCAGAGCTCAGAAATTGCCCCAGGCTACAAGGCTCCCACCTGAGAAAGCAAGCAGATTTCACTGTTCCTCTGCTGTCCCACAGAGCCTGAAGCAAGCAGCAATCCATCTCCTTCAAAGGGTCTGTGAATTCTCTCCACTTTTGTGATATGTTCCTGGAGGAGTTCTTGGAGCAAATGTTCACAATGTGGGTCTGCACAAGCTGCTCTGTTCATCAGTGTAGCAGGTGCAAGTTAGTCCTGCCTCCTGTCCTCCATTTTGCCTCCTGATGGCCTATTTTTCTTGATAAATCTTAATAAAATATCTTTCTTTCAAGGTTCCTCACTCTCGAAGTAGAAGCCATTCCTTTAATTTAATCGACAAATATCTGAGTACTCACTCTGTGACAGGCATTGAGTTAAGAGCTGAGAATGCACAATAAAAAGACAGAGTAGAGTCTTCTTCTGAATTCCATGTCGAACTCTCTCCTGGCACTAACCACTTCCTGCTTCACAGGAGGGTTCTCTGTCTTGTCTACCTGACCACAGCCAATCCCACTGCTAATCTATAAACCTGTAAAGAGGAGGCACCGGATCTTCTGGATTATGGGACTGCTCATAGAACAGTGCCTATCCTAACATAAAGGAGCACAAGAATTCAACGATCATTCATTAAACATCTACTGTATACATGGAACTAGGTACAGTTGTTGATATAAATAAAATTTAAGAATATTCCTGACTAGAAATTTCCAGTAGAATTTAGGAGACTAATCTTTACAGTAAATATAGAGGACAATAAAAGGGAACATACTGCAAATACCTCGGAAGGGATATTAGCATGTCAGGAATGCAGAGACACAAAGCACACAGTGAGATGGAGTTAATATACCTCCATAAGATCAAACTTGTTTGGGCCTCAAAGTTTCGGTAGGATTTGGATGGCTGAGAGGGACAGAAAAGAAGAGAAAGAGCATGATGAGCAAGGACTTGAGTGAGGAATAGATTTCTTTTTGGGTAACCATGGAGATACAAGCTTCTAAAATACATAGGCTCTGTATTGAAGAATGGGGAGGAGTAGGTGAATGAGAATGTTAAAGCCACATTATGAAGCCTTGAATGCCAGACATAGATCTGGGGCTATCTTCTTACCTTCATACATTTCTGAACTAGAAGCAACTGCAATCATCGGACCTTCTTTTCTTCTCTATTGGGTGAATGTTTCTCAGTCTTGGTATGAGTCTCAGTGCCTACGTAGTTAAAGCTTACTGAAATGGTCCTTTGGCAATTCTAGAGAAATATGTCTTTTATGTTGACTTGTTCATGTTGGCAGACTATATCTGGTTAAATAGCTGCCTGTACTATACCTCCAAGTACGGATAAAAAAAAAATCAAACTCGTATTCTTGGAAAGCCATGCATATACTAGTTACATGGATCAAAGGGCAACAGAAATGATCCAGTGAGCATTTTTCTGAATTTCCCACAATTATTTAATATCTACCTCAAATACCTGTTCCTCTACCATGCCTCCCCTTAGGCCTTCATTTTAAATAGCACCTCTGTTTCTGCTCCCAAAGCACTAACTGACCCCTGTGATAGGGCACTTCCCAGCCAGGCTGATATGTAGACTTGGCTGCCTGTGTATCTTTTCCCCATAAACCATGAGCTTCCTTTAATGATAAATAATTGTAGCTACATTTAGAAGGGTGCTCCTATCTGCTGAACTTCACGATGAGAACTTTACATGGATTATTTTATTTATTCACTAAACAGTCCTTTAAAACTGTACTATTATTCCACTTCATCTAATGGATAAAAAACAGTGAAATAATAAGTGCAAGTACACAGCGCTAGTAAGGACTAGGGTCTGACAGGTCCCAAAAGCCACATCATCACTGCTGCCCCATACTGCATCTGGCACAGGTAGACGTCATGCCTTATTCATCACTACTACTGCACTGGACCCAGCTTAGTGCCTGATGTAGAGAGGGGCTCAGTCAATGCTGATTGATTTTAGGTGGAGCAAAAATGCCTGGCACGGTGAGCACCTTTGCTGTGATTGAGTTTCTGATTCTCTGTGAAGAGAAGGGGAGTACTGGATCAAACGCATTCCTCTGGCTCCTAGCTTTCATCTTTATTTGCCTTGCTCCTTTGCTCCTTCTTCTTCCTACCTGCACCATTTGGATTCAAAGCTGGAGCTTAGTGCAGGGAAAGGGAAAACAGAACCCTGAATGACCCCTGTTGCACTGAGAAAAGAGAAACAAAAAAGTTGACAGATAAGAACCAAAATGAGGAAAAGAGAAAGGGACTAAATTCCATCACTTTAACTTAATATTTAACCTAATGAAAGCATAACCTTATCTGAAATTTTAAAAGTCAAGGTTTTGAGTGCTGGTTCAGTGCCCATTTCTTTATGACTTGATGTCTGAGAATGATTTGATGGGTGTGGCTTGACGAACTACATCACGTGCTGGATGTTACTCAAGCAGAAAAATGAAAGATACCTGTGCAATAAACCTGCTTTATGCACTTGAGCAGGGAAGAAATCCACAAGGACCCATCTCCTGGTCTGCAGAGAAGACAGAAACAACATGAGCACAGCAGGAAAAGTAAGCAAAAAATATATTACTGTTGGAAATATATTCTCATCAATAGAACAAAGAAAGGAATACAGTATTTGATGAATAATTTAAAATTCATATCCAAATTAGAAATGCTACACTGAAATACAATGTGCAATTTATGCTGTATGTGTTGTATAGTGAACTACAGTGGAAATAAGCTACTCCTAAATACCTTCAAAAAGAATGTACAGAATATGCATCTATTAAGTCTTTATTTCCTACATTAAAGATATTTGCAGTAAAGTGATACTTTATCTCAAGCTAATAATGATTAATTTGTAAATCTAAAGTTAGAAAGACTTTCATCAAGTTGCCTTTATAATAAAAAAACCACTATTTAAATGCATTATTATTTATATTTTTTGTGAACACAAGTAAGTTAAGTCTGACAAAATTTTTATGAGAGGATTTGATTTAGAAGACTTTGAAACACCCTTTAACCTTAAAATAAAATTCCTTACAAAATGCTCATTGGTCTCACAGCATTAGAATCATCAAGCTTAAGGAAGACAACATCAACATTCAAATTCTGGTTTACAAGGGTCCAGTATGACACAAAATTCAGGCCATTTCCACAGTAATCCTATGGAACAGTATCTTCCCCACATAAAAGTCAATATGGTTTTACAGAAAATTAATAATACAATTTGAATCACTTATTAGCACTGGAAACACAGATATTTGGTTTTGCCATTTATAAATTTCTTAATAATTCAATGTGTTTACAGGTGCACAAAAATGCATGTGGTCATACAATATAATCAACTGACATTTCTTAATTGCTTAGTCACATAAATCTGTGCAACTATTTCCAGACCTTTTTTCATGTCAGGAGTGTATCGCACAGTAAAATATCTCACTATGATAACTCAGTTTAAAGGTTCTGTGGCTTCTCTATACACTCTGACAAAACAGGCTCATATCAATGAGCCTGGTTGAAAATCACCTGAGTGACCCATTGTTACTGTTATTCCACCTCACTTCATTTCATTCATTACAGCTTAATACATACATTCTGCATAGAAAATAATTAGGAAAAGAATTAAATTTACCAAACTCAACTAAAAAGAAATGAGTCCCTAGAGCAAAAGTATAAACCAATCAGATTAATGAAAATGATAACTAATGAAATAGATAATTATTCCTCCCCTCTTAGACACAGTATCAATAACTTAGTTTTTTGACAGCATTTCATTTATGTTTACCTATCCTGCATTTCGCTTTCCTCAAATGCTAGATGGTGACAATACTAACATCTATTTCATAAGGTAGTTGTAAGAATTCAATAAATTAAGTCTGTAAAGAATTTAAAAATAATATCTGGTACATAGAAATAAGCCAATATATATTAGTCACTATTATTATGTTGCTATTTAACTTTTTTGTTTTTGGAGACAGAGTCTCACTCTGTTGCCCAGGCTAGAGCGCAGTGGCGCTATCTCGGCTGACTGCAACCTCTGTCTCCCAGGTTTAAGCAATTCTCCTGCCTCAGCCTCTTGAGTAGCTGGGACTGCAGGCACATGCCACCATGCCTGACTAATTTTTGTATTTTTTCTCACTTTTTACTGCCACAAAGAAGTGAAACATAAGACTATATTGATTGTTATTCTCTGGACAGCCAGCTTTGAGACTTCAGAAAAAGTTATTCAATCACTGAGTCAACTGATCCTCAATTATTTCAGCTGTAGAATAAAGCCAATAATGCAGTATTACTGCCCTGGTACCATCCTTCCAAGGTTTAAAAATAATGCATGTTGTTTATAGCAGCACAATTTGCAATTACAAAATTACAGAACCAACCTAAATGCCCATCAACAAATGAGTAAAGAAAATATGGTATGTATACACCATGAAATTACTACTTAGCCATTAAACAGAATAAAATAAAATAAAATAATGGCCTTTGCAGCAACTTGAATGGAGCTACACATCATCATTCTAAGTGAAGTAACTTAGAATAATGTTCTATTATTCTAAGAGACCGAGGCAGGAGAATCGCTTAAACCTGTGAGGCAGAGGTTGCATGAGCCAAGATAGTGCCACTGCACTCCAGCCTGGGCAACAGAGAAAGACTCTGTCTCCAAAAATAAGAGGTAAATAGCAACAATAATAATAGTGGCTAATATGTATTGACTTATTTCTATGTCCCAGATACTATTTTAAGTTCTTTATAGTATTAATTTGCTGAATTTTCATAACTACCTTATGAAATAGATGTTTGAATATCATATGTTCGCATTTATGAGAGGGAGCTAAGCTATGAGATTGCAAAGGCATAAGAATAATATAATGAACTTTAGGAACTCAAGGGGAAAGGCTGAGAGGGGAGGTGAGAGATAAAAGACTATATATTGGGGGCAGTGTACTGTGCTTGAGTGAAGGGTACACCAAAATCTCAGAAATCACCGCTAAAGAACCTGTACAGTTAACCAAAAATCACCTGCACCCAAAAACTGTTGAAATTAAAAATAAATAAGTAAATTTTAAATATAAATATAATGCATATAACTCACCAAGCAAAGGCCACAAGGTGATGCCTGTCACATCATAGGCATCTGGTAATCAGGAACTCCTACTATTAGTACCTTATTTTCAAGTATTCTGATATTTATTTTGGCATTGATCATGTTGAACATCCTGCGAAGTTAAATAATTAGACAAACACATAACAAAAATGAATTTTCAGAAGAATAAATTTCAAATGAATATTTTGTCATTCTTGCAATTTTGTTGACTCTTGCAATTTTGTACATGCTTTAACACAATGAAGACAGATTTTACACTACACTGCCAAGCACTAGAAATATGTGTTCAACATTTATTGTTAAGAACATCTATGGATAAGATCTGCTAGCCAGAAATGCAAACACATAATGTCTCCAATTTTGAAATATGTATGTGTGGTTGTGAGTGTGTATACACTCACACACACACACACACCCCACCAACAACAACAACTCCAACCTCCATAATTTTTGGCTGAAATCAAAGCTGGAGAGTCTCTACATGTAAATCAGATAACAGAACATGCTGCCAAAGGTAAGTAGTAAATGGGTGTTGGAAACAGAAACACAGAGAAGTGGTGGAGAGAGAACATTAAAAGAGGAGAATAGGCAAATAGAAAGACAGAGATGTCATTTAAGGCAGGAAGGTAAATATATTCTTATAGAGATGGATCCTATTGGCCTAATCAGAAAATTGAGCAAGAAAGCAGTGTGTTTTAGGTGAACACACAGTGACTGTCAGCAATGTGAAGGTGACTTAGAACTTCATGTACCAGCCAATAGAAGGTAAACAAACGTTTTCAGCACAGCATTAGAAAATGTCAGGATTAAACACCTTTGGAGGAAAAACACACAAGGATAGTTTTAATGAGTATATTCCATTTTATCTCAGTGTGTTATTATAGTTAACTCTGTTTATCTTTTTGTATGTTATTGCTTTCTTTAAGGTATTTTTATTCCCTTTATAAACCAAAGGTGATCACTTCTGTGGAGCACTTATTAGGTACGAGACATAGGACTAGATGTTGCAAGTACAAAGATGAAATGACACAATTTCTGGCTTCAAGAGTAGGAAAACAGTGGTACCATCTCTCTGTTTGATTTTCTAGGTAATCAAATGCAAAGCAGCTGTGCTATGGGAGTTAAACAAGCCTTTTTCCATTGAAGAGGTGGAGGTGGCACCTCCTAAGGCCCATGAAGTTCGAATTAAGGTGAAATACAACTTTCCATTTGTATTTAAGTTTTTTAAAAACTCAGAAAAATTAAAAATGGAAACAACCAACAATCCCCTGAGTCATTTTTATATGATCATTCAGAGAACAGAATACAGTTCTTTCAAAGAAATGTATAAATATAAATTATTAATTTTTTTAAATGATCAAAGAGTACATATGGTATAATTCCAGTAAAAAAGAAAAAAAAATTTCAAAAGGATATATATCAAGACTTCAAAATCAATTAGCATTAGATATTTTTATGTGTTGATTTGCAATTTCTACTTCTATTTTTTTAAGCACACCTTCTTGTATATTATTTAAGAATTAACTATTTCAGGATTAGTTATTTCACAAATTATTCTAAATTTATTAATTCAAGAAAGGAAAGCAGAGGAAGGTTTCAGTCTGAATAACCTTGAGGATAAACTGCATGTTTCATATTTGAGAATAGTAGGGATTATTAGCAAAACCCTTGTAAGTATTTTGGAAGCACAATTTCAGGAAATTGGGATTTTTAAGTTCATTTAAGACTCATAATCTTTTCTGAATCTAAACATCTCTTTACTCTGTAGATTGCGGCTGTAGGAATCTGTCGCTCAGATGACCACGTGGTTAGTGGCACCCTGGTGACTCCCGTTCCTGCGATTTTAGGCCATGAGGCAGCCGGCATTGTGGAGAGTGTTGGAGAAGGGGTGACTACAGTCAAACCAGGTACAGGACTCACACACTGAGAACACGCCTTGGTTCACCATTCCAGGATTTCCCAGCCTGGGTGAGGAAACCAAGGCAATGAGAGATGAAAGGGCTTGCACAAGGTCACAGGGCAGCCGGGACTTCATGGGTTTCCTCCTTCCCTCTCTGCCTACCTGACTCAGGCATGTGTGCATTCAGGCACATATGTATTCTACCCTTCAACAGCTATGTACTGAGGATCTACTAGATGCCAGGCAACAGTTTAGAGCCTGGAGATACATGAGGATCAAAAGAGACACGGTTCCTACCAGTGTGAATCCCTAATCTAGTAACTTCCGTGTTAGTGTTGCTGAACACCGTCTCCTGTCAGGGCCAGACAACAAGAAACGGGAGGAGGGAAAAGACATAAGTATAGACACTGCTCTGTGCTGAGTTCAGGAAATGGAGGTGACATGGCTATGGCTGAATAAACATGACCTTTTCTTAGGTGATTTATGCAGCCCCTTCACCAGTTTCCTCTTCTGACATGGTGTCTCTTCCCAAGCATGGACTCATTGAAACAGACTAGGTGAAAGGAAATGAAAGAAACATAGCAGGAGCCATCCACCATCAACAATGCCTGCCTTATTACCTTCAGCCATGCTTCAATGCGACTGGTTATGAATTACTAATTATATAGAGAGAATAAATAGGACATTTCCATACCATCATTTTCACATAAATTTTACCTATAAAATGTTATGGGCCAACCATTTTTCTTGGTCTTGTGGAATAGGTAGCATAGGTGATCAAAAATAAAAATTACGTTTATTTCTAAGAAATCACTTTGGCCTAGGTTGGACTTGCCACCTTATCAAATACTTGTTTGAACTCTGAACAGAAAAATAAAATTAACTGTCCAATTTGAGTTTCAGCTCTTACTAATTTCTTTAGTTAGAAATAAATTAGTAACAAAATTACACACTTACTTTTCACCCATGCTCCCTCCACTACAACAGAAAAGTAGATAATTCACAAACTATCATCACCTAAAAACATTTCAAAGTCAGTTCTTATCTGAAAAGTGCCTAACTTATTGTGGAGGGTTGGAATTTCCAGAGGAATTTCTGGAGTTGTTCTTTGTCCCATTTTTGTTACTGTTCCTCGAAAAAGAACTAAGATCATCTTAAAAGCATTCATTTCATAATAAAGACAAACCTAGTCACTTTGAAAAACAAAGAATGAGTTCAAACTTCTCATTTTTACTCTAAATCAAACTATAACAAAAAATAGGTCATACCAACATCTAGTGGGACTATTATATTCTACTTTCAACTAAAATTTATATTTATACTTACAGTAAGATTTAAATAGTTAAAGATTAAATTAAATGTTTGTAAAGCCTCCAGGAGAAATCAGTACACTGCATAAAAGTTAACTGTTAATGCTGTGGAAGTAATTTTCTTGATTCGTGTTGTTTCCCACATTTGCATTTCCTCTTTAGGAATCTTCAGGCACTTATAGCCTCAAACTGAAAACAAGACTGTGGCAGGCAATGACAAATGACATAGTTGTGATTCGACGTATTTCTTGGTGGCTTTTAAAGACATGCTTCTCATCTATACATGTCAGCTTTAAGTTTTTGCTCTGTTAATTCCTGGATAGATATTGTAAAAGAATTTCTTTTATTCCTCTCCAGGTGATAAAGTCATACCACTCTTTACTCCTCAGTGTGGAAAATGCAGAATTTGTAAAAACCCGGAAAGCAACTTCTGCCTCAAAAATGAGTAGGTTTCTGATGCTCTCTTTGCATAGACTTTGAGTTTGCTCATTAGTTATTTTGTGTCTCATGACTTTGTATGTCTGTGTATTGCACTGCCCAGTCTGACCAATCCTCAGGGGACCCTTCAAGATGGCACCAGCAGGCTCACCTGCAGAGGGAAGCCCATCCACCACTTCCTCGGCGTTAGCACCTTCTCCCAGTACACGGTGGTGGATGAGATTGCAGTGGCCAAAATTGATGCAGCCTCGCCCCTGGAGAAAGTCTGCCTCATTGGCTGTGGATTTTCAACTGGTTATGGGTCTGCAGTCAAAGTTGCCAAGGTAGGAATGACAATGGGTGATAAAACCAGTTACACGCAGACTGTCGGGAACCAAAAGAGAAGCAATTCTCACAAGAATCAAAGATTATTTTTGTTGATTTGGATTGTCAATTAAGAGTGGAAAAATGGCCCAAAAAGGATTGAGAGCACATGCTAGAAATTTCACCTGTTCATCACAGATAAAAAGTTGTTGAGAGTTAAGAAAATGTAAAGATGTCATTTTCGATAATTATTATCCTGTATTTGCTTTTTATGAAAGCATGAAATGTTAGGCCTGAGGACTCATTTAGTAATTCATTCAACAGTTGGAGATCACCTACACATGCCTCAAGCATCTTAGGTTCTGCTAGGTTCTGAGACAGCAAAAGCAAATGAAATGAAGCATTTGCACTTGAGGAGCATCTAGTCTGTGGATTCCCTACTCCCAGAATTAGGATCAACAGTAGAGTCCAAAGCTCTACCCGACGCACCTCCAAACCAAGGCTCACCCACCCTGTGGATTCTTGCAAGGAGAGTAATGAAGTTCTGTGATGCATAATTCACTTATTATGGAATTTCACTACTAAACTAACTCTCCTGCCATGAACACGTAAAACACACATACTTCAGAAGTGGTCAATTTTAAGCAGAAATTCTTTAAAGACTCCTCATCTCAAAAGACTAAAAATCTAGTAGTATCTTTGTTTTATGAACTGAGGTCCAGAGATATAAAGATAATTGTCCAAAACCTCACTGCTGGTTAAATGAAAGCTGAGACTAGAACATCATCTTTCTCAAATCTCCTGCTGAGTCTTAAATCACAATACGTATTATTAGCACTTTTAAATCACAGTCACAAACTTGTATTTTTCTAAGTAAGGTATAACGTAGTGTTGTCCCTCATAATATTGAATAACACTTGATGGGTGAATGCATGAGTGAATATACACCCTTAAGGGAATATAAGAATGAGATTATTTGGTACAGGAAAGCATTTTACCTACAATGAAGGCTGCCTATGGGAGACCAGGTTGAATAAATAACCCCTAGTCAATGTAAACAATTTAGAACATATCTTTTCCAAATTTCTGTGACTTTTGCACCTAATCCCTTGTTCAAATACGTCATCTGTTTTAGCAGGTGGTCTAATTGAGCCTATCTAAGAACTGAAGCTGAGAATACTCATAACAATAGATTTTATTCATTATTAAAATATAGAAAAACATTTCATTGCTCTTGTTCACTAGTGTATTTCTTAAAGCAGGGATATATTATTCACTGAACTACTTCATTAACTACTGAATGTTAATGAACCAACAAGTTATTTATAGAGGGTTTAATGGAATATTTTTCTGTCTTCTGGAGTACGTTTTCCACTTATTTCATTTTTGAAATATTGCCTTTGTGTATGTATGAGATACTGAAGCCGGCTATCAAGGGATTTCAGCAATCAAGAGTCCCTTCAAGATAGTAATCACTGCCATCTGGATCTCAAAGATCATCCAGTCACTTGGTTCCCAGCCTGACCTTCCCATTAGAGTCACCTGGAGACTGCGTTCCACCTGCAGAGATTCTGATTTAATAGGCCTGGGTTCAGGCCTGGATAGTGGGATTTTTTTTTTAAAGCTCCCCAGGTAAATCTGATATGCAGCAGTTTAAGAACCACTGACAAGTTCAACCCCTTAAATGTAAACATGAATCAACTCAAGCCAAAAGAGGTTGTGATAACAGTTTGGACAGGAGAGTCTGGGTAGCTCTTGATAAACACTGGGAATGGCACTTTAAAGCATAAGCAATTTCTAACAATCATCACTTAATTCATTTTTTGCATTTTCTGAAAACACAGGTCACCCCAGGCTCTACCTGTGCTGTGTTTGGCCTGGGAGGGGTCGGCCTATCTGTTGTTATGGGCTGCAAAGCAGCCGGAGCGGCCAGGATCATCGCGGTGGACATCAACAAGGACAAATTTGCAAAGGCCAAAGAGTTGGGTGCCACTGAATGCATCAACCCTCAAGACTACAAGAAACCCATCCAGGAGGTGCTAAAGGAAATGACTGATGGAGGTGTGGATTTTTCGTTTGAAGTCATCGGTCGGCTTGACACTGTGGTATGTACCATGACGTGCCCTGAGATTTCTGCTTCTGCAACCTAGAGGATGCTTTTAGGCAACAGAATATACATATTATATAAAAAATATCTTAATGAGGAATGAAAATTTCCTATCATCTGTTTGTTACCTGGCTCATTTAATTTATTATTACGAGAAATCTTTCATTCAATCAGGTACATAAACCTGTCTCAAGTCATATTTCCTCTAGAGAAAAGAAAAAGGGCTTGTTTTTCTTAACTGAGCCATTACATATTTACTTTATTAATTTTTAGTTAACACTTCAACCTCAAGTAAATATAAATGATGAAAATTGTGCTCTCAAATTGGCAAGTTTTATTTTTCACCCACAATTTTAACAAAACCAGTTTAACAATTTTGTGTATGTTCTTAATGAATTCCAGACATTTTTACACATTATTCTTTGGCCAGAAGAAATGAACAACTTAGGCCATCTATTATTTTATTAACATTATTTAAAATGCTATAAAGAAAGTGACTGCTTTAATACATCACTATCTTTTACCACAGAGACAGGACAGTGCCTGGCACATAGCTGGCACCCAATATTAGTTGAACTGAATTTTTAAAGTCAACTGATTTTTACCACTCCCAAAACTTAAGGGCTACATATCTCATAGCATAGTTTATAGATTACATGAGACAATACATATAACATACTTAGCACAGTGCCACCTGTCATATGGAAAACTCTCAATAAATGTCAGCTGCCTTTTTTTTTTGAGTCTGGGTCTCACTCTGTGATCCAGGCTGAAGTTCAATGACATGATTATAGCTCACTGTAGGTTTTACCTCCTGGGCTCAAGTAATTCTCCTACCTCAGCCAAAAATGCAGGGATTAGAGGAATGAGCAACCACACCCAGCCCTAGTTGGCATTCTTAGTATCAAATATTATTTCCAATCTTGCAGTGCTTACATCATCTTGGGCTTATAAATGATGTTACTTTAAAATAATTACAAATATCAATTGCAATGGGAAATACATCTCTAGCTATATTTCAACTACCCAGAATTCTCTAGAATCCTGCTGGAAAAGTCTCCAGAGACCAACGAGTTCCCATTGCTGAGGTTTTCTAGAAGGTCCAGCAGTGTGAGTAACAGGGAGAAGCATCCTGAGATCGAAGCTCTCAGCAGCCTTGACCTGGGACAAATGCCACAGACGAATTCAGTGTCAAGAGAATCCAACTTTTTCCAGAGCTATAGCTTTTCTCCTTATGCTCTTTTTCTATGTTTTTCTCCATTTTCTCATGTGGAACTGGAGTGTTCCTTATCTCAAGACACAAAATATCTGACAGCTGCATGTTCTGAGCTGGCATTCCAAAGGTCAGAATCCAAAATCAAAAAACTAATCATTATATAATTATATATCTTGGGGGGATTCTAAACCATGTTCTTGCTACAGAACATGTTAAAAACCCCAACTAGACTGTCTTTTGAGGTTCCCGAATAATCAGTACAAAACCAATATACATTTGGGGAGATAAAAACAATGTTTAAAACATGGCCATTTTAGAAATGGACAGTAGAATAGAAGTCCATTTAAAATGGGAGGCCATCAAGTGGACAAGAGGCCAATTTTGGTGATTTAATCATTCCTCTTGTTTACCATTAAAATATCTGCTTGAATGCACAGCGTTCAAAATACTTAATACATCAATGAAAAATAACCCATTCACAGATTGCCTAAGAATGATGTGATGGTGAAACTGTATGCTTATACAAGGAACTAGCTTTTATATATGTTTGTAATTATGTTTTCTTCTTTATTTCTTTATTAGGCAGAATTAAATGCACACCAATTTATTCATCCATTCCTTCATTCAAAAACCATTTTCTGGGCATTTCCTAAATCCACAGCACTATCCCTTGAAAGAAAGTGGGAGGAATGAAGGAGCAAAAGATATGATCTCTTTCCTCTACACAGTCACAATCTAGCTAAGCCTATTACATGATATTGTGCATTATAAGTAGGAACTATGCCACTCCATGTAAAGGGTACTAAATATTCACTTTATTCCAGATGGCTTCCCTGTTATGTTGTCATGAGGGATGTGGCACAAGCGTCGTTGTAGGGGTACCTCCCATTTCCGAAAACCTCTCAATGAACCCTATGCTGCTACTGACTGGACGCACTTGGAAAGGAGCTGTTTTTGGAGGTATGTAGTTCGGCTTCAGAGACAAATTCTCATTAACCTCAGAATTTCTTCCCTTTTACAAGTGACAAGGCAAAGTTTTTAAAAGCAACATGATCAAAAATAGGTTAAAATTCCTATTCTATTTATGGGCTCCAAATCTACTAGATGTAAAACTAATGCAGACAGAAGGTCCCAACATAGACTTTTCTGATATCGCCATTAACCAGAACATTTCATCCCCATCTGTTTTTGAAGTTGTGACTGTGTAAGGCATGGAAATTTCTAAGGAGGACATAGCAATCTATAACAACAATTCATATCTACACTCAAATTAGGACAACTGATAAATTTACTCCTTAACTTTGGGCATAAGCATCTGTACTATAATTTCTCATCTGTACTAAAGAAAGATAATAAGTAAGAACATTTGTTATCTACAAATTTTTTTTAGGTCAAAGCACTGTAAAAGCATATGGAAATGATCTCTTATTAACCTCAGCAACAGCAGTCTGGAATACACTTTTTCTAAACTTTCATTTATGTGGAAATTCTTCTCTTCAATTCTCCTACTTATCCCTGGTTGAATCTACCAATAAATAATATTATCTTCTTTTCAGGCTTTAAGAGTAAAGAAGATGTCCCCAGACTTGTGGCTGATTTTATGGCTAAGAAGTTTCCACTGGATGCATTAATAACCAAAATTTTACCTTTTGAAAAAATAAATGAAGGATTTGACCTGCTTCGCTCTGGAAAAAGGTAGATTTAAAGTTGATTTTTTTGTTTTGCTTAGTTTTTTACAGTAGGGGGTTGTCTGGCAGAGAACGAAAAGGTAGAAATATGAGAAAAAATTAGAGTGCCTTGGTTTCTCCATTACCAGTTCAGTCTTTGCATGGAGCACATGTAGGATTATACTGTGAGAAGCTAAAAACAGTTGCTTTGCATTTCCTATTTTGCTGAAGCCAAATTATGTTGATTACAGCCAATCTGAATGACCAGAGCCACTCAGCCTTCTTTAAAAGAGAACACTCACCTTTGAGCAAATAAATAAATAGATAAATAAAACTCTATTTAAACTACCATAATTATAACATGGAGTCACTGAAGGTTCTGTGTGTCACCCAAATAATGCTGACATTTAATGTCTATGAATTTAAATTATTTTCAGGACATCCTCAACATTTTCATTATGGGAGTAGGTGGAACTACACTGAGATTGTTTTCTAAGTAGATATTACTAGTTTTTTCTTTTTCTTTATAGTTTACAAAAAAAAAAATTTTACCAATAAAAGTTATTGTAAAAGAGAAGGGTACTAAACCCTATTTTAAGTGTTTGTCTTACATTTTCACTAAAGCTTAGAAAAATAAGCCAATTCTATTTCCTACCTCTTTTTAACACTTACAATCACCCAATACAATGAATTTTGTCACCTGCATTTATATGAGGCACAACTGAAAACAGGCAGTTATATCTAAACTTGGCCTTCTAGCTCCAGAGTCTGTGCTTTTTCTGCTATCCCACACTTATTTTCATGAGGCTTTCAAGTTTAAGTAGCACTCATAAAACTGTTATACTAGATGCTTTATCAACAAATATTCTTGAGGAGGGAAAGAAAATAGCACCCACAGAGCACCAGCTGTTCTACTAAGTGTCTTGCCTGCATTATCTCATGTGATTCCCAGACAATGTTCAGTGTCAGTTTCAATCTCCCTATCTTGGAGAGGAGAAAACAGACTAGGAGAAGACATGACTTGGTCAAAATCATCAGGTGACAGGAAGGGGAGCTAGAATTCAAAGGTAGATCTTGTTAGCAAATCTATCCACTTTCCATTAAACCATACTGCCCCTCAAGAGCGCATGTGTATATAAACATACACATATACGGAAAACAACAGTCATCAAAGGTTAGTTATCATTGTCATCGTTATTATCAATGACATCATCATCATGATCATCATAATAGAATTGAAAAGATAACGGCAAATACAGAGATGACTGAAACCAGAGGACAATGTTGAGCAGCAAAAGAAGTCATTAAGCATGCCTAAATTCACTTTATGAGAATGTCATATAGTAATATGCATATTAAATAAAATAATTTCTATCAATAACCAAAGATTAAAAATTTGAATGATCAATATTGGTAAAGGTAAGGTGACATGGGCACTTTTACATGCTTTCAATAGTAATTGATGCATCCTTTTGGGAAAGCAATTTGGCAATTTGTATTAGAAATCTTAAAAAAAAAAATCTAGATTCTTTGTCCCAATGAGTCCATTTCTAGAAACCTATTCTGTAGAAATAATCAACTATTCAAACATACATATAGGTTTAAGTTTGTTTACTTGTTATCTGTAATGTAAAAAATTAAAAACATTCTAAAACTCCAACATTGAGAACATGATTTAATAAATTCCAACCAACAATTCTCCAAATTACGTGCATATATATTTTTCATACACACACACACACACACACACACACACACACACACACACGTGATTTTTAAAGAGTCACAAAGACCATCTTTTTCTAAAAATATTTATCATTAGAAGTTGGTTTATAGAAATGGCATTAATTCTAGTGTAAAAGAAGCAAGTGGATCACCTGAGGTCAGGAGTTCAAGACAAGCCTAGCCAACATGGTGAAACCCTGTCTCTACTAAAAATGCAAAAAGTAGCCAGGCATGGTAGTGCATGCCTATAATCTCTGCTACTCAAGAGTCTGAGGTGGGAGAATCCCTTGAACCCAGGAGGCGAAGGTTGCAGTGAGCAGAGATCGTGCCTGTGCACTCCCACCTGGGTGGCAAAGTGAGACTCCATCTCAAACAAACAAAATGAAGTATTTTAGAATTAATACAAATCAACTTTATTCTCTACTTCTTTGAATCCTTAAACATCTCTATATCAAAGGTCTATTAAATCTCGAGCTCTATACTAATGACCAGAGCAAGTTACAAATTCTGCTGTCAGTTTTTATAATCTCTAAAATGGAAATAATATGAAAACCTACCTTCTAGTGCCATGGTTTAGGTTGACGTTTCAGTAATAAAATGCACAAAGAATGTGACAAATAGGAAGAACTTATTACAAGTTGCTATTCCATTGTTTTTGTTTCATTTTTTTGAGACAGGGTTTCACTATTGTTGCCCAGGCTGGAGTGCAATGGCACGATCTCCGCTCACTGCAACCTCCGCTTCCCCAGTTCAAGTGATTCTCCTGCCTCAGCCTCCCAAGTAGCTGGGACTACAGGCATGAGCCACCACACCTGGCTAATTTTGTATTGTTAGTAGGGGCGGGGTTTCTCCATGTTAGTCAGGCGTGTCTCAAATTCCCAAACTCAGGTGATCCATCCGCCTCAGCTTCCCAAAGTGCTGGGATTACAGGCATGAGCCACCATGCCTGGAGTCCATTGTTGTTTTATATTTCTTATTATGCCAGGAACATGGGCACACAAAAATGATTGTTTGAAGATGCTAATAAAGAATTGAAGTCTAAATGACAGGCATACTCAGAATGTTATGAATGAGCTTAAGACTGGAGAAAACACAAGAGAGAACCAAAAAACATGAACTGCCCTTTTATTTAACTCCACCCAAATGCATAGGGATGGAAATGGAGATATGTCTACATTCTCAGCTACTGAGAATGTAGACATATCTTCACCAAGTCACCTCAGATGCTCCCTGTACTCTCACATGGATGCATGCTAACATGATGTCTCTTCTTTCCTATTGCAGTATCCGTACTGTCCTGACATTCTGAGATAACACAGATGCCTTCCCTTGTAGCAGACTTCAGCCTCCTCTACCCTACACAATCTGGAGCAACAGATGGGCAATATCATTAATTCTGTTCTTCAGAGCTGTTATCAATAGGATAACATGTGGGAGATTTCTAAACAAATAGAAATTGATGTGAAATTATTTTTCAAGCAAATGTTTAAAATCCAAATGAGAACCAAATAAATCATTGAAAATCAGCTGGGCAATTTAAGCCAATAAACCTTTTTTCTTAACCATTCTACTTGTGTCATTTTTCCCATTGAGGAAAGATATATTTCCTGTGAGGAAAAATATTTCCTGTGACTTCTTGCATTTTTTGTTATCTTCATAATCTTCAGTCACTGAATCCCAGTGGAGGGAACCCTTCACTTGCCCTGAACTTGCCCGTGCTGGGCTATTGTGCTTGAAGTCTCCTACCCTGTATCTCAGTTTTCATTGTCAGCATTTTCCTTTTGTTAATAAAATGTACCAAAGCCCTAAAATAAAATCTACAGTATAATGAAGAATAGACTCAAATTTACAAGTGAAGAAGGTCCAGAAGTTCTAAATCCAGAAAATTTCTTAGGAACTCAAATAATATGTTGCACATTTTCATACAGTGAAAGAAAGTGTTTTTATTGTTTTCATACTACTTTTTACAGTGAAATTATAACTGAATTTTCAAAACAAAAGCAGTTTTTGTGTTCCACATGACAAACTTAGGTTCAGATACTAAATATGAAAACTGAACTCTTCCTGGAATTGTGTTCAAAAAAGTCTGTAATTTTTGCTCATGAAAGTGCTTCATTGGCTAGACAATCTTAGCTTATGATTCCAGTTGACTGAAAATGAGATATAAAGTAATTTAAAGTAATATGGTGGCTTTAAGAGTGTGGATGCGATGGCAAATGCTGTGAGCACAGAATGTAAAATTGGTAACTAAGATGGCTAAAACACACAAAGCACTATGTTTTTCAAATGGACAGATATAAACATGTATACAAGGATACATTTTTGCAAAATTGTTTTCAATCTAGAACTTTTCTATAAATTACCATGTCTTACATCAAGTCTACGAACCCAGAATTAGTTTAATATTTTGAATATGTAAAGGCCTGTGGTGCCCATTTGTTAGGAGATTAGCATTTTAGCTTTATCTCTAAATGTGACATGCAAAAGTTATTCCTGGTAAAGAAGTTACACCTGTTGCCAAACATGCTACTTGTTGCAGTATCTACAATCTATTTCATATTGCGGAAGACCCTAGACATAAAGTAAAATAGTCTGTTATTTACTGTGTGACCTTCAGTAAGTCACTCAGTCTCCCTGAGCTTGTTCATACACTGTTTTGAAAACATTACTCAACCAACCATAACAGGTTTACCAAGCAGGGATGATGTTAATGAAAGCACCTTGCCAACTGGGAAGGGCCATGTAAATGCAGGGAATATGTGATTGTTTTGTCAAGAATGCTGAAGGAGATATTTAGGGTCAAGACAACTTTCAGAATGTCCCTAAGATAACATCATGGGACATTACCCGTTGCTGGGTGCCCTGTGGCTTTTACACTGATGCTGATGGTGGGAGAGCTAGAAAAAGTAAAGGGGTTCTACATGCGCCATCGCACAGCAGTGACCATCAAATCCTGCCAGTGGCACAGAGGCTGGCATCTAGCTCTCACCATCCTTCCTCCCGGGTTTGGGGAGCAGGTAGAGTGAGGGGCATTAGGTGTGCACTGCCAGTGTGTCATAGAGTATAACAGTTCTCCATGGGATAGGAGTGGCACATGGGAGCCTTCTGCACCATGCACTGGCTCCTAGTTACATTGACATTGTGCAGAAGGAGGCAAGTCAAAATCGAAATATAGAAGTGGAACCCCAGAGTGGCTTGTGTCTTGGTGGGTCTAAGTGGTGCACATGATCAGGGTGACTTCCAGCAAACTTTGACTCTGGAATCAAAATCTTCTGTATTTGCCAGTGCCCTCTCCATAATGGAGCTCTGTGAATGTACATAGTCTGCACTCATTTTAGCCAACAGCAAAAAGCTTAATCAAAGAATCTTTTTAAACTTAAAAGAAATAAAGGTTTATGTTGAGGGTTTAATTAATAACTCTGATGTACTGACTTAGCACCTCCAGAAAGAGCACACAAACAAAATTCTGAAATAACCGTTTGCAACTTTACAAATCAAACATGCTTCTCTGGGTCTAGAAAGAAAGTCATCTTGACAGAATTATTAGAAAATTGCTCAGGCATTGGAGTACAGTGAGAGCAAGTCTGTATCTGATAAATACGTGCTTAGACAGCTGACTCTTCAATTCTGTTACCAAACAATTAATTATTGCACAAATAACCTCTAGTTAGGCATTCCCTGAAAATGTTAAAGTAACTATTTTATTAAAGTACATTAAATTCTATTTACCTATCAAATCCCTAGCAATATTTAGGAAGTGGGCCATTGCATAAAAAGAGAAAGTAAAATTGGTGGTGCAAGAATAAAAGTAAAATGGGAGGAGTATACTTGTTGCCGGACACTGTTTCAATGAGATGGCTGGTTACATAAGTGAACTTGTTTTGCTCATTTCATTTACCTGGATCTCAGCGTCCTGATCATCTGCACAGCACTATCACCGTCACCACAGAACCCACAGGCTACTTAGCACCTCACCAACAAAACTGATGAACTAAGATAACAAGAGAGAGAAAAATATCTGGTTTCAGTTTCAGCATTGCTTTTTGAGGTATTTGACACTTCAACAAATAACTCAGTAATTATCATGAAAGCAGGTCAGAGAGATCAACAGATAATTTTTACATAAATATATTTAAAGACTACTACTCACTCTTACTGTGTTTGTAAGATATCTAATCTCCTTAAGAAGATATAACTATACCTTTTGGGTTTTTTTAGGGGTTTTCGTTTTCTATTTTCATTTTTAAAACTTTCATTTTAGGTTTAGTGGGTCATTTTAGGTTTAGCTGGTTAGTTATACAAGTAAACTCAAGTCATAGGAGGTTGTACAACTTATTTCATCACCCACATACTAGACCTAGTGTCCAATAGTTCTTTGTCCTGACCTTCTCCCTTCCATCCTCCCACTTCAAGTAGATCCCAGTGTCTTTTGTTCCCCTGTTTTCATCCATATGTTCTCGTCATTTAGCTCCCATCTCACAACAGTCAGAATGCTGTTATTAAGAAGGAAAAAAAGTAAGAGATGTGATGTTGGCAAGGTTGCAGAGAAAAGGAAGTGCTTATACACTGTTGGTGGGAGTTTAAATTAGTTCATCCATTGTGGAAAACAATGTGGCAATTCCTCAAAGAGCTAAAAACAGAACTACCATTTGACTCAGTAGTTCCATTATCGGATACATACCCCATGGAACACATATCATTCTACCCAATGACATCTGCATGGGTATCTTTATTGCAGGACTATTCTCAGTAGCAAAAAAATAGAATCAACGTAACTGCTCATCAATGGTAGAGTGCATAAAGAAAACACAGTTCATATACACCATAGAGTACTATGCAGCCATAGAAAAGGAGAACATGTTTCTTTGCAGGAGCATGGATGGAACAGGAGGCTATTATCCCTAGCAAACTATCACAGGAACAGGAAACCAAATATACCATGTTCTCTCCTATAAACGGAAGCTAAATGATAACTACAGTTTTGAAACAAACAGTTTTAGGTCGTTGTAGATTTAAATAATAAACATCACATAGATGATATGCTGTTGGGTGTGTGGGAGGAAAGAGTTGGGAAATAACTTCAAGACTAAATGTTCTAAACCTGAATCCAAGCCTCAAGAATTTGGAAGCAAAATGAAAGCTGGAATAAATTTTTTGATTACTGGAAGGAAATTCTAAGGCTTTGGATTTAATCTTTCCAATATCTTCAAACTATAATGAATGGAAGAAAGAATTTGGAGCAATCAAATACCATTTATTTTACATTTGCTACCTTCTCCTCATTCAGAGACATTTGAAGACAGAGGACATTCAAGAATATGCTGGTTGACTTTTGAGAGCAAAAGAGATTTGAGGCTGTCTTAGCTATCTGTTCTTCATCTCTAATAGTTCTGAGAAAAAAGAAAAGTGAGGGGGGCAGAAATAACCATTACATCCAAAACGAATGCCTAAAAGAGAAAATGGCAATGTTTAACCCGAAAGTTCCATTCTGTTCATTGGTACTCAATGCAAATATTTATTCCTAAATTTAAATGATGAGGAGGAGGGGAGGAAGGCATCCAAGACCAAGGGTTCAGCAGAAAAGAGCAGAACATGTTTAGGAAATTGCAAGCATTTAGTATTCATGGCCTGTAAACTTCATAATGGGAAGGTCTGTGGCCAACTAACAGCGATTCTTGGATGGCTTACAGGTTTAGATTTCACCCTATAAGAACAAGAGCTTTATTGAAATTTTTCTGAGCAAATTGGTGATGGGCATATTAGAAACTCATTATTTGATGTCGAGGAGGGTGCATTATAGCTAAGGAGAGGAGCAAAGAGAATGAGGAGGTTTTAGCTATGTACCAGCAAGACTGAATGCAGCCTGTTTCAAGCTGTGGCAATGGGAAAGCAGGGCACCAGATAAATGAGACAGTGTTAGGAAGTTTCAGAGACATGGCCTCAAGGTGGTAAGAGTGTGGGATACAAGGAATAGGGAGGAGATAGTTCCAAAGTGTTGGCCTGACAACTTGATGTGGATAGTTGATCCCAACACCAACTTGAGAAGTTAAAGACAGTTTTAGGTATTTGTGATAAAGATGGTTGTCTTAGTCCATTTTGTGCAGTTATAACAGAATACCTGAGACTGGGTGGTTTACAATGAAGAAATTTATTTATCTCACAGTTCTGGAGGCTGGGAATTTCAATATCGAGATGTCAACATCTGTTCAGAGGTTTCTTGTTATGTCATTACATGGTAGAAGGTATGAGAGTGAGAGAGAGCATGAGGAAGCTAAGCTCCCATTTGTTCAATATAAGTAATCCTAGCCATGACAATAGAGCCTACTGGCCTACCTGCTTCTTAAGGGGTTCAACCTCTTAACATTAATACATTGGCAACTAAATTTCAACATACGTTTTAGAGGAGATAGCAATGGTTAAATTTGGAAATGGACTCGATGAGTTTGAAGACCTTTTAGGATTTTCTAATAGAGTTGTTATACAAAATCTAGAGCTAAAAGTGGAAGGTACAATTGTTGTAAGGCCAACTCTTAGTCATGTTTGTGGGGCGAGGATCTCTGACCGCAATAACAGAGTCCTTAGATTAGAGTCTCTTTGTTATTCATTCATAACTGCAAAAACTGCTGGTTAAATGCTCTATTAAACTCCTTTAGGTGAATATCAAAGTAGAAATAAAAACAATTTTAGCATTTAGCCAGTGTAAAGTACTTTTAAAATTATGTTATACCATTTCTCAATTCTTACATCATAATCTTTCATAAATTATGCTAGGCCCTGCTTCTATTCTATACTATTTTCTACTGAATTTTTCATTTTTAAACAATTTTAGCCAGTACCTTTATATTGTCAGTATCTTTTATATTGTCAGTATCTTATTATTTTATTACTTTTTTACCTTGCCTTCCTGCAAGTCAAAATCTTATCCCAAGTGACAGTCCCATCTCTACTCACCAGTCTTTGTCATATCATGGTGAAGATTCCCCAAATTCTTTCCCCTTCCTGAATCCTTTTTTAAAAGAGATCGTTTTCTAAATGTCTCCTTGATTACTAATAAAAGTTTACTCTGAATTTTTTTAAATGTACTAGAAGAAATAAACACAGTTGAAGATAGTTAATTATAAAAAGCATTCGTTCACATGTATATTAATTTTCTATTTCTGAATAACAAATTACCACACAATTATTGACTTGAATAAACATCATTTATTCTCTCACAGTTTTTGCAGGTCAAAAGTCTGGGAACAGGTTAACTGGTTGCTCCAACTGGGGTCTCGATGATATTGGCTGGCCTGTGTTCCTTTCTAGAGCTTGGGGCCCTCTTTCATACTCACGTTGCTGTTGCCAGAATTCATTTCCTGGTGGCTGTGGAACTGAGGCTTCCCTTGCTGGCTGTGGACCCGGGAACAATCTCAGCATGGCTCCCTCAGCACACCCTCTCATGCTCACAAACTCCCGACCCCCAAATCCCTCCAGTCTAATACAACAGAGTATGTAATAGATAATCACACATATGACTCTTCCATCAGCACTTCCCTTATTATATAAATATGATGTGTGGCTGTTCCATCATACTCAGTTTCCATCCTCATATAAGATAAGGGATCATGTATACCAGGGAGCTGGAGTCTTGGGAATCAGCTTAGAATTCTGTCTACCATCATGTTTCAATAAGTTTGGGCAGCTATAACAAACATGACAGACTGGGTGGCTTAAACAACAAATATTTATTTCTCATCTTCTGATGCCAGGTGAAGGTCAACTTCCTAGTCTGTAGACAGAAGCCGTCCCTCTGTATCCTCACATGACTGATAGAATGATCACCTGTGTCTCTTCTCGTAAGGGCACTAACCCCATTCACAAGGGTGGAATCACCTCCCAAAATCCCCACCTCCAGATACCATCACATTGGGGATTAGACTTCAACACATGAATTTTGGTGGAACACAAACCAGTCCATGGCACACAACATGACAATAGAATTCATCAGGAAGCTCTTGATATCAAGTTTCTATAAATTACTAACAGATGTGATTGACATTCTTGAAGAAATTATTAAAGAAATGTGATTGTCCTGCCTCTGTTAGACTTTCAAGAATATTATGTAAAGACATTTTTATTATGGGATAAACAAAATAAAATGAAAATAAAATGGGAGGTTGACTTCAGTAGTTTCATGAATGTATTTAAAATAAAATTCTTAGCATGAAGAATAATTTCAAATTCTAGTATAAAGAAACTAGGCTGGGTGCGGTGGCTCAAGCCTGTAATCCCAGCACTTTGGGAGGCCAAGGTGGGTGGATCACCAGGTCAAGAGATCCACCTGGCCGCCATGGTGAAACCCCGTCTCCACTAAAAATACAAAAACTAGCTTGGTGTGGTGGCGTGCGCCTGTAGTCCCAGCTACTCGGGAGGCTGTGGCAGGAGAATTGCTTGAACCCGGGAGGCGGAGGTGGTAGTGAGCTGAGATTGTGCCACTGCACTCCAGCCTGGCACCTGGCAACAGAGAAAGACTCTGTCTCAAAAAAAAAAAAAAGAAAGAAACTAAAAAAGAAAATAACAGATAAGGAAAAATATTTTCAACATATATTAATTAAAAAATCATATCTTTAATATCCATCTCCAAGTGCTTTTTATTTAAAAATAGACAATAGGAAAATTGAAAATGATGAAAATTTGTTGGAGAGGAAATTAAAATGGCCAATAGACATATAAAATGATACTGAACCTTCCTTGGTGGTTGTCAAAAAATACAAACTAAAGCAAAATGAGATATCATACTATTAGCTTTCAGTATGGGTAAAAATATGCATTATCACAGGTTTCTGACATGCAATTAGTGATATTTATTAAAATTTACAATGTGCATGTCCCAAGCAATGCCATATTTTGGAATAGACTCAATATAAATAAAAATATCTTTGCATAAGGACATAGAAACAAGGCCACTTACTGCAGCCTTATTTGTAGAAGAAACATAAAAAAAAATGTTTTTTGTTTTTTTTTTTGAGATGGAGTTTCGCTCTTGTTACCCAGGCTGGAGTGCAATGGTGCGATCTCAGCTCACCGCAACCTCCACCTCCCGAGTAGCTGGGATTACAGGCACGCGCCACCATGCCCAGCTAATTTTTGTATTTTTTTAGTAGAGACGGGATTTCACCATGTTGACCAGGATGGTCTCGATCTCTTGACCTCATGATCCACCTGCCTCGGCCTCCCAAAGTGCTGGGATTACAGGCTTGAGCCACCATGCCCGGCGAAACAAAAATTTTTAAACTGTCTGATTGATTGAAAGAATAAAGAATGATAACTCCCTATTTTGAATGGTAAGTGGATCTTTCTTTAAAAACAGAGGGCTGGGTGTGGTGGCTCATGCCTGTAATCCCAGAACTTTGGGAGACCAAGGTGTGAGAATTGCCTGAGCTCAGGAGTTCAGGACCAGCCTGGGCAACATGGCAAAAAGTCATCTCTACAAAATTAGCCAGGCATAGTGGCACGTGACTGTAGTCCCAGCTATTTGGGTGGCTGAGATGGGTGACTCAATTACTGGATCTCAGAAAGCAGAGGTTTCAGTGAGCCAGGATCATCCACTGCACTCCAGCTTGGGCAACAGAGAAAGATCGTGTCTTAAAATATATATATATTTTATATATATATATTATATATAATATATATATATCTTAAAATCTGGCAGTATTAATATCATGAATCACTAAGCATAAAAAGCAAACTACAGAGTAATTTGTAGTGCATGATCCAATTTTTGTGAAAGACAAAACAAATTTGAATTCCTACTTATTAGTATATAGGTTGGTATGAGCATGGTGAAAGATACAGAAATGTACGAAACAGGCTGTTCACCTCAGGAATCTAGATCTAAAAACAGTTGAAGAACTAAAGCTAACTTTTTAACCATAACTATTCGGTTTTACTGTTGTGATAAGATTTATAATTTTATTACTTTTTTACTTTATAAAGAAACTGTAAACAAAAATTTCAGCTGCCAACATATATACATAATTATGAAATAACTTTAAAATACTACAGTTGTAATTTCTATTATTAAAAAAACTTCCGGCCAAATAAAGGTCAAAATAATATTAACTATCTCAGCAGCCTCCAAAGCCTTGGGAAGATATTACTCATAGAGACATTGAAATGTTTTTCTTATTGGATCATTTAGGAATTTAAGATTCCCTTAAATGCCAGATCTACAGGTGTGAGGGAGGAGTAAACAGGAAAATGTATAAATGGGGGCATGAGAAGAAAAAAAAGTATTTAAGATTCTTTGTCCATACTGTTGATTGCATCAATTGCAATCATCTTTCTTCATAAATTGATCAATTGCTAGCTCTCAATTGCAATTCATCTTTCTTGATAAATCTTAATAAAATAACTTTCTTTCAAGGTCAGTCTGGAAATGCGTCCCTGACTCACCTTCTCCGTGCAACCAGTGAGAGCCTCAATCCTGGGTTGTTCTTACAGCACCATCTTGAGTCCTCCCCTCCCGATTGCTCCCTTTAGTGCTGCTGGGCAGGAATGTTTAAGTCTGCTGAAGTGGAACTCACAACCGCCCCTTTTCCCAGGTGCTCTTTCCTGGCAAGGTGGGGTTTTATTTATAAGTCCCTGACTGGCTGCTGCCTTTTCTCAGAGATTCCGTGCTTTCAAAGTAGAAGTCATTCCTTTAATTTAAGCAAAAAATTTCTGCACTCACTCTGTGACAGACATTGACTTAAGAGCTGAGAATGCACAATGAAGACAGAGTAGTGTCCTCCTCCTTTGAATTCCGTGTTGAACTCTCTCATGGCACTGACCACTTCCTGCTTCACAGGAGGGTTCTCTGTCTTGTCTACCTGACCACAGCCAATCCCACTGCTAATCTGTAATCCCTTAAAGAGGAGACACCAGATCTTCTGGATTATGGGACTGCTCATGGCACAGTGCCTGTCCTAACATGAAGGAGCACAAGAATTCAACATTCATTAAACACCTACTGTATACATTGAATTAGGTACAGTTGGTGATACTAATGAAATTCAAGAACATTCCTGACTAGAAATTTCCAGTAGGATTTAGGAGACTAATCTCAACACTAAATATGGAGGATAACAAAGAGGAATGGACTCTAAAAACCATAGGAGGGATTCCAGTATCACAGAGGTACCGAGAAGCAAAGCAGGAATGTGACATGGAGTTAATATACCTCCACAAGGACAACCTTGTCCTGGGTCTCAAATTTGGGAAGGATTTAAATGAGCCAGAGCGACAGGAAAGAAGAGAAAGAGCATGATGAGCAAGGGTTTGAATGAGGAATGGATTCCTCTTTGGAGGACCATGGAGATACAAGCTTCTAAAGAACACCTGTATTGGAGAATGGGGAGGAGAAGGTGGGGAAAGGTCAAAGCCAGATTATCTTGGGCTTTCTTCTTTCCTTCATACTTTTCCAAACCAGAAGCAACTGAAATTATAGAACCTCCCTTGCTTCTCTATCAGATGAATGTTTCTCAGTCTTCTTGTGAGTCTCACTGCCTACATAATTAAAGCTTACTGAAATGTTCCCTTGACAATTCTAGAGAAATATGTTCTTTATGCTAACTTGCTCGTGTTGACAGACTACATCTGATTAAGTATCTGCCTGCACAATACCTGTAAGTGGATAAAAGAAAAATTAAACTCCTATTCTGGAAAACCATGAGGATACTAGTAACATTGTTCAAAGGTCAATAGAAATGATTGGTATGGATTTTTCTCAGTTTCCCACAAGAGTGCAGTTCCCAGCTAGAGTGATACAGAAGGCAAGTGATCTCCGCATTTCCAACTGAGGCACCAGGTTCATCCAAATGGGACTGGTTGGAAAGTGCGTATGGCTCAAGGAAGGCAAACTGAAGCAGGGTGAGGCGCTGCCTCACCCAGGAAGTGCAAAGGGCAGGAGGACTCCTGCTTCTACCCAAGGGAGGCCACTGGGGACTTTTCCCAGCACCCCAGCACTCTGGTTCAGATACTGCACTTCTCCCACTGTCTTTACAGCCCATAGACCAAGAGATTCCCACCAGTGCCAATAACACCAGTGACGCAGGTTTCTAGCATAAAACTGGGCAGCTGTGATAGCCAGCACCAAAATGCCTGTGAGACAGAACCACCCTTTCCCCTGAAAAACAGGGGACTGAAGGCAGGGAGCCAAGTCATCTGGCTTGGTGGGTCCCACCCTCACAAAGACCAGCAAACTGAGACCAACTGTACTGAGATTTTCACAGCCAGCACAGCAGTTTGAGCTCAACCGGGGATGGCTAAGCTCAGTGCGGGGAGGGGCGTTCACCATTACCGAGGCAGTTCTAACCTTGCCTTTGTAAAAAAAATTGCAAAGAAGTTTACACAGCAGACTGGCAGAGCCTGCTGCAGCTCAGCAAGTCCTCTACAGGCAGACTGTGACTAGATTCCCTCCTTGCTAGGCACGGAATCTCTGAGAAAAGGCAGCAGCCAGTCAGGGACTTATAAATAAAACCCCACCTTGCCAGGAAAGAGCACCTGGGAAAAGGGGCGGTTGTGAGTTCCACTTCAGCAGACTTAAACATTCCTGCCCAGCAGCACTAAAGGGAGCAATCGGGAGGGGAGGACTCAAGATGGTGCTGTAAAAACAACCCAGGATTGAGGCTCTCTCTGGTTGCACGGAGAAGGTGAGTCAGGGACGCATTTCCAGACTGACCTTTGTTGCCCACAGAACGGGGAAATTCCCAGATATAAAACAAATGCGGGACACCAGCCAGAGATCTTGACTGGTGTAGCCAGCAGCCGGTGCGGCTGCGGCCCGCAGAGGCGCTCCACAGAGGTCCACACAAAAGCGCACTGTGCTGGGTGCCCTGTTGAACTGGCAACCTGAGACCTGAGAGGGCTGAACTTGAGACTGAACGGGACTTGAACAGTGAGCCAGCCCAGGACAAAGCGTTAGGGGTAGCCCAGTGCAACAAACAAAATGGCGACTCCAAACGCTCGCTGTTAGGAGGTTACCTTAAAGCGCAGCTCCCTGCGGGAGGGGCGTCCGCCATTACCAAGGCAATCAGCCCCTACTGAGGTACACACCCATTACTGACGCAGCCTGCCATTGCCAAGGCAACCCAGTATAACAGAGAGACTCCGCTGCAGGGCGGAGCCCACGGCTGCAGGGCGGAGACCGCAGCAGAAGGGCAAAGCCTGCAGAAACAGGGTGAACCTCACACCAGCAGGGCAGAGCCTCGGCAGGACAAGACTGCCTCCTAGCTGGGCAGGACAACCCGGCAGACACTCAAAAATAAAGCCCCAACCCCTTCAGAAAGAGCAGCTGAGAAAAAAAGGGCTTTTTTATGAGTTCTGTTGCAGCAGCATTAAACATAGCAGCCCAACAGCCCTGAATGAACATCAGAGCTCACAGCTCAGCACTTGAGCTCCTATAAAGTACAGACTGTCTCCTCAAGCAGCTCCCTGACCCCTCTATATCCAAAAGACTGACATTTGGCAGGCATCATTCCGGGACAAAGATAGCAGAAAAAGAAACTGGTAGCATCCCTACTGTTCCGCAGCTGCTATAGGTGTACCCCAGACAAGCAGGGCCTGGAGTGGACCTCTGCAGTTGTACAACGAAAGGGCTAGACTGGTAGAAGTAAAACTAAGTAACAGAAATACTTCATCATCAACAATCTGGGTGTCCACCCAGGGAAAAGTCAGCAACTACACAGACGACAGGTGGATAAATCCACAAAGATGGGAAGAAACCAGCGCAAAAAGGAGGAAAATACCTGAAACCAGAACACCTCACCTCCTAGAAAGGACCAAAACTCCTCACCAGCAAGGGAACAAAGCTGGATGGAGAATGACTGTGATGAAATGACGGAATTAGACTTCAGAATGTGAATAATGAGAAACTTTTGTGAGCTAAAAGAACATGTTTCAAATCAATGCAAAGAAACTAAGAACCTTGAAAAAAGATTCAAGGAAATGATAACAAGAATGGATAACTTAGAGAAGAATATGAATGAATTAAAGGAGATGAAAAACACAATACGAGAACTTCACAAAGCATGCACAAGTTTCAATAGCCGAATTGACCAAGGAGAAGAAAGAATTTCAGAAGTCGAAGATCAACTCAATGAAATAAAACAAGAAACCAAGATCAGAGAAAAAAGCGCAAAAAGGAATGAACAAAGTCTCCAAGAAATGTGGGACTATGTGAAGAGACCTAACCTACGTTTGATAGGCGTACCAGAAGGGGACAAAGAGAATGAATCCAAGTTGGAAAATACTCTTCAGGATATTATCCAGGAAAATTTCCCCCACCTAGCAAGACAGGCCAACACTCAATTGCAGGAAATACAGAGAACACCACAAAGATATTCTGCAAGAAGAGCAACCCCAAGGCACATAATCGTCAGATTCAACAAGGTTGAAATAAAGGAGAAAATACTAAGGGCAGCCAGAGAGAAAGGTCGGATCACCCACAAAGGGAAGCCCATCAGACTCACAGCAGATCTCTCGGCAGAAACTCTGCAAGCCAGAAGAGAGTGGGGGCCAATATTCAACATCCTTAAAGAAAAGAACTTTCAACCCAGAATTTCATATCCAGCCAAACTGAGCTTCAGAAGTGAAGGAAAAATAAAATCCTTTGTGAACAAGCAAGTACTCAGAGATTTTGTCACCACCAGGCCTGCTTTACAAGAGCTCCTGAAAGAGGCACTACACATAGAAAGGAACAACCAGTACCAGCCATTCCAAAATCACACTAATTGCTAAAGAGCATCAACATAATGAAGAATCTACAACAACTAACAGGCAAAACAGCCAGCTAACATCAAAATGGCAGTATCAAATTCACACATAACAATACTAACCCTAAATGTAAATGGACTAAATGCACAAATCAAAAGACACTGACTGGCAAATTGGATAAAAATCCAAAACCCATCAGTGTGCTGTATCCAGGAAACCCATCTCACATGCAAGGATACACAAAGGCTCAAAATAAAGGGATGGAGGAAGATGTACCAAGCAAATGGAGAGCAAAAAAAAAGCAGGAGTTGCAATTCTCATCTCTGATAAAATAGACTTTAAAGCAACAAAGATCAAAAGAGGCAAAGAAGGCCATTACATAATGGTAAAAGGATCGATACAAAAAGAAGAGTTAACAATCCTAAACATATATGGACCCAACAAAGGAGCACCCAGACACATAAGGCAAGTTCTTAAAGACTTACAAAGAGACTTAGACTCCCACACAATTATAGTGGGAGACTTTAACACTCCACTGTCAATATTAGACAGATCAAACAGACAGAAAATCAACAAGTATATCCAGGGCTTGAACTCAGACCTGGAGCAAGCAAACCTGATAGACATCTACAGAACTCTCCACCCCAAATCCACAGAATATACATTCTTCTCAGCACCACATCACACCTACTCAAAAATTGACCACATAATTGGAATTAAAGCACACCTCAGCAAATGCAAAACAACTGAAATCATAACAAACAGCCTCTCAGACCATAGTGCAATCAAGTTAGAACTCAGAATTCAGACAGCAACCCAGAACCGCACAGCTTCATGGAAACTGAACAACTGGCTCTTGAATGTTGACTGGATAAACAGCAAAATGAAGGCAGAAATAAAGAAGTTCTTCGAAACCAACAAGAACGAAGGCACAACATGCCAGAATCTCTGGGACACATTTAAAGCAGACTCTAGAGGAAAGTATATAGCAATAAGTGCCCATATGAGAAGAATGGAGAGATCCAAAATTGACACCCTATCATCAAAATTGAAAGAGCTAGAGGAGAAAGATCAAAAAAACTCAAAACCCAGCAGAAGACAAGAAATAACTAAGATCAGAGCTGAACTGAAGGAGATTGAGACACGAAAAACCCTCCAAAAAATTAATAAATCCAAGAGCTGGTTTTTGAAAAGATCAACAAAATAGACAGACCACTAGCTAGATTGATTCAAAAGAAAAGAGAGAACAACCAAATAGATGCAATAAAGAATGATAAAGGGGAAATCACCAAAGATTCCACAGAAATTCAAACCATCATCAGAGAATATTACAAACAACTCTACGCACATAAGCTAGCAAACCAGGAAGAAATTGATAAATTCCTGGACTCCTGTGTCCTCTCAAGTCTAAACCAGGAGGAAGCGGAAACTATGAATAGTCCAATAACAAGGGCAGAAGTCGAGGCAGCAATTAAGAGCCTACCACACAAAAAAAGCCCAGGTCCAGACGGGTTCACAGCCGAATTCTACCAAACACATAAAGAGGAGCTGGTACCATTCCTTCTGAAACTATTCCAAATAATCCAAAAAGAAGGAATCCGTCCCAAATCATTCTATGAGACCAATATCATCCTGATACCAAAACCCGGCAGAGACCCAACGAGAAAAGAAAACTTCAGGCCAATATCCATGATGAACATAGATGCAAAAATCTTCAATAAAATATCGGCAAGCCGATTGCAACAGCAAATCAAGAAGCTTATTCATCATGATCAAGTAGGATTCATCCCGGGGATGCAAGGCTGGTTCAACATACGCAAGTCTATAAACGTAATTCACCACATAAACAGAACCAAAAACAAAAACCACATGATTATCTCAATTGACGCAGAGAAGGCATTTGACAAAATTCAACAGCCCTTTATGCTAAAAACCCTCAATAAACTCGGTATCGATGGAACGTATCTCAAAGTAATAAGAGCTATTTATGACAAACCAACAGCCAATATCATACTGAATGGGCAAAAACTGGAAGCATTCCCTTTAAAATCTGGCACTAGACAAGGATGCCCTCTCTCACCACTCCTATTCAATATAGTTCTGGAAGTTCTAGCCAGAGCAATCAGGCAAGAAAAAGAAATAAAGGGTATTCAAATAGGAAAGGTGGAAGCCAAATTGTCTCTATTTGCAGACGACATGATAGTATACCTAGAAGACCCCATTGCCTCAGCCCAGAAACTCCTGAAACTGATAAGCAACTTCAGCAAAGTCTCAGGATATAAAATCAATGTGCAAAAATCACAAGCCTTCCTCTACACCAATAACAGACTTAAAGAAAGCCAAATCAAGAACGAACTGCCATTCACAATTGCTACAAAAAGAATAAAATACCTTGGAATACAACTCACAAGGAATGTAAGGGACCTCTTCAAGGAAAACTACAAACCACTGCTCAACGAAGTCAGAGAGGACACAAACAGATGGAGAAACATTCCATGTTCATGGTTAGGAAGAATTAATATCGTAAAAATGGCTATACTGCCCAAAGTAATTTACAGAATCAATGCTATACCCATCAAGCTACCATTGACTTTCTTCACAGAACTGGAGAAAACCACCACAAACTTCATATGGAACCAAAAGAGAGCCTGCATAGCCAAGTCAATTCTAAGCAAAAAGAACACAGCGGGGGGCACCACACTACCAGATTTCAAACTATACTACAAGGCTACAGTAATCAAAATAGCATGGTACTGGTACCAAAACAGAGATATAGACCAATGGAAGAGAACAGAGGCAACAGAGGCAACACAACTTATCTACAACCATACAATCTTTGATAAACCTGTCAAAAACAAGCAATGGGGAAAGGATTCACTGTTCAACAAATGGTGTTGGGAAAACTGGCTAGCCATGTGCAGAAAGCAGAAACTGGACCCCTTCCTGACACCTTACACTAAAATTAACTCCAGATGGATCAAAGACTTAAACATAAGACCTGGCACAATAAAAACCCTAGAAGGAAATCTAGGTAAAACTATCCAGGACATAGGAGTAGGCAAGGACTTCATGAACAAAACACCAAAAGCATTGGCAACAAAAGTCAAAATAGACAAATGGGACCTAATGAAACTCCACAGCTTCTGCACGGCAAAAGAAACAGTCAATAGAGTGAATCGGCAACCAACAGAATGGGAAAAATTTTTGCAGTTTACCCATCTGACAAAGGGCTGATATCCAGAATTTACAAAGAACTCAAACAGATTTACAGGAAAAAAACAAACAAGCCCATTCAAAAGTGGGCAAAGGATATGAACAGACACTTTACAAAAGAAGACATAGATGAGGCCAACAATCATAGGAAAAAATTGCTCATCGTCACTGGTCATCAGAGAGATGCAAATCAAAACCACATTGAGATACGATCTCATGCCAGTTAGAATGGCGATCATTAAAAAATCTGGAGACAACAGATGCTGGAGAGGATGTGGAGAAAAAGGAACACTTTTACACTGTTGGTGGGAGTGTAAATTAGTTCAACCACTGGGGAAGACAGTGTGGCGATTCCGCAAGGCCTTAGAAATAGAAATTCCATTTGACCCAGCAATCCCATTACTGGGTATATATCCAAAAGACTATAAGTCGTTCTACTATAAGGACACATGTACACGAATGTTCATTGCAGCACTGTTTACAATAGCAAAGACCTGGAACCAACCCAAATGCCCATTGATAATAGACTGGATTGGGAAAATGTGGCACATATACACCATGGAATATTATGCAGCAATCAGAAATGATGAGTTTGTGTCGTTTGTAGGGACATGGATGAATCTGGAGAACATCATCCTCAGCAAACTGACACAAGAACAGAAAACGAAACACCGCATATTCTCACTCATAGGTGGGTGATGAAAAATGAGAACACATGGACACAGAGAGGAGAGTACTCAACACTGGGGTCTATTGGGGGTAAATGGGGAGGGCCAGTGGGAGGGGGAGGTGGGGAGGGATAGCCTGGGGAGAAATGCCAAATGTGGGTGAAGGGGAGAAAGGAAGCAAAACACACTGCCATGTGTGTACCTATGCAACTGTCTTGCATGTTCTGCACATGTACCCCCAAACCTAAAATGCAATAAAAAATTTAAAAAATTAAAAAAATAAAGGGAGCAACGGAGTTCCCAGCACAGCACTTGAACTCTGATAAGGGACAGAAACTCTCCTCAAATGTTTCCCTGACCCCCATATATCCAAAAAGACACCTTATACAGGAGAGCTCTGGCTGACATCTGGCGGGTACCCTTCTGGGACAAGGCTACCAGAGGAAGGAACAGGCAGTAATCCTTGCTGTTCTGCAGTCCCCACTGGTGATTCCCAGGCAAGTAGGGTCTGGAGTGGACCTCCAGCAGTCCTACAGCAGAGAGGCCTGACTCTTAGAAGGAAAACTAAAAAACAGAAAGAAATAGAGAAAACTAGTCAAGATGGCTGAATAGACACAACTCTGGTGCACAACATCCAGCAAGAGAGACAGAGAAATCGAGAGATCTCCTAGCTCCAAATGAGGTACCAGGTGCATTTCAACGGGTGTGGTCAAATGGTGAGCAAAGGCCAGGCAGGGCAGACCGAGGTGGGGAGGGGTGCCACTTCATCCAGAAAGTTCATCTAACCAGAGAGTCGGAGCCTTCCCCTCTGTCACTCTGGTCCAGATACAGTGCTTCGCCCAAAGCCTCAGAAATACACAAAACAAGGGGATCTTTGCCAGTCAAGTGCCGGAAATTACAAGAGCAGAGTTGAATAATAATCCAGGATGGTGTCCCGGATTGGCACACAGATCTAAGCAAATGCATAAGCCCATAAGTCGGCCAGGAGAGCCTGCGGACCCAGCTATTGCCCCCTCCCAGTGGCTGGATAGAGAGGGAGCTGAGAGTGGGAAGACAGATGGAGGAGCTGGGTGGGGCCCCTTCCCCTCCCCCATGACCAGAGAGAGAGGGAGCTGAAAGTGGGGAGACAGACCGGGAGGCTACGTGGGTCCCTACCTTCCCCCACAAACCCCAGAGGGCTGAAGCACTAAATCTAGCTGGTTACACAGCCAGTGCCTCAATCTGAGCAGAACCCTGAATGATCCAGCTAAATATAGGAAAGACACAACCCACCATTAAAGAGGTGGGACTAGGCTTCACATATTAATAAAGAAACACTGGAAGCCTACATAGCAACAGGACAGTGTTCTTGACCACTGAGCAGCTCCTCGAGGTGAGGGGAAGAGGTGGGCCTAACCTCCCAGTGTAAACAAAAAAGACACAGGAAGCTTACGTAGTAACCTGAAGGAGTCCCTAGAAACCCAGTAGCTCCTCGACAGGCAGAAAAGCGATCTCATCAAGCAGCTCCCTGAGATCACAGCCAGTTAAATCCACGAAGATGGGGAAAAAAAAGTGCAAAAAAGATGAAACCATCAAAGACCAGTACACCTCTTCTCCTTCAAGGGATCACAACTCCTCAACAACATGGGATCACAACATGACCAAGAAAGAGTGCGACAAATTGACCGAAAGAGGCTTCAGAAGGTGGATAATAACAAACTTTCTGAGCTAAAGGAATACATTCTAACTCACTGAAAAGAAACCAAAAACCTTGAAAAAAAGTTAGGTGAAATGCTAAATAGAATAACCAGGCGAGAGAAGAACATAAACGACTTGATGGAGTTGAAAAACACAGCATGAGAACTATGTGAAGCAAACGCAAGTTTTAATAGCCGAATCAATCAAGCTGAAGAAAGGATATCACAGATTGAAGATCAACTCAATGAAATAAAAAGAGAAGGCAAGACAAGAGAAAAAAGAGTGAAAAGAAATGAACAAAACCTCCAAGAAATATGGTATTATGTGAAAACACCTAATTTACATTTGATCGGTGTACCTGAATGTAATGGGGAGAATGAAACCAAGCTGGAAAACACTCTTCAGAATATTATCCAGGAGGACTTTCCCAACCTAGCAAGGCAGCCCAACATTCAAATTCCAGAAATACAGAAAACACCACAAAGATATTTCTCAGGAAGAGCAACCTGAAGACACATAATTGTCAGATTCACCAGGGTTGAAATAAAGAAAAAAAAATCTAAGGGCAGCCAGAGAGAAAGGTTGGGTTACCCTCAAAGGGAAGCCCATCAGACTCACAGCAGACCACTCAGCAGAAACCTTATAAGCCAGAAGAGAGTGGGGACCAATATTCAACATCCTTAAAGGAAAGAACATTCAACCCAGAATTTCATATCCAGCCAAACTAAGCTTCATAAGTAAAGGAAAAATAAAATCTTTTACAGACAAGTAATTGCTGATTTTGTCACCACCAGGCCTGCCTTACAAGAGCTCCTGAAGGAAGCACTAAACATGGAAAGGCACAACTAGACAAGCCACTGCAAAAATGTATCAAATGGTAAAGACCATCTACACAAGAAGAAAACACAACTAACAGGCAAAACAACCATCTAGTATCAAAATGGCAGGATCAAATTCACACATAACAATATTAACCTTAAATGTAAATGGGCTAAATGCCTGAATTAAAAGACACAGACTGGTAAATTGGTTAAAGAATCAAAACACATCATCAGTGTACTGTATTCAGGAGACACATCTCATGTGCAAAGACACACAGAGACTCAAAATAGAAGGATGGAGAAAGATTTACCAAGCAAATGCAGAGCAAAAATAAGCAGGGGTTGTACTCCTAGTCTCTGATAAAACAAACTCTAAACCAAACAGATCAAAAGAGACAAAGAAGGGCATTACATAAGGGTAAAAGGATCAACTCAACAAGAAGAGCTAACGATCCTAAATATATATGCACCCAATACAGGAGCATGTGGATACATAAAAGCAAGTTCTTAATGACCTACAAAGAGCCTTAGACTCCCACATAATAATAGTGAGAGAATTTAATACTCTTCTGTCAATATTAGGCAGGTCAATGAGACAGAAAATTAACAAGGATATCCAGGACTTGAACTCAGATCTGGACCAAGCAGGCCTAATAGACATCTACAGAACTCTCCATGCCAAAACAACAGAATATACATTCTTCTCAACACTACATCACACTTACTGTAAAATTGACTATGTAATTGGAAGTAAATCACTCCTCAGCAAATGCAAAAGAAAGGAAATCATAACAAACAGTCTCTCAGACCACAGTGCAATCAAATTGGAACTCAGATTTAAGAAACGGACTCAAAACCTCACAACTACATGGAAACTGAACAACCTGCTCCTGAATGACAACTGGATAAATAATGAAATGAAGGCAGAAATAAAGATGGTGTTTGAAACCAATGAGAATGAAGACACAACATACCAGAATCTGTGGAACACATTTAAATCAGCGTCTAGAGGGAAATTCATAGCAATAAATGCCCACATGAAAAGTGAGGAAAGATCTAAAACCAACACCCTATCATTACAATTAAAAGAACTAGAGGAGTGGTATCAAACAAATTCAGAAGCCAGCAGAAGACAAGAAATAACTAAGATCAGAGCAGAACTGAAGGAGATAGAGACACAAAAAACCCTTCAAAAAAAATCAATGAATCCAGGAGCTGGTATTTTGAAAAGATCACCAAAATAGATAAACCGCTAGCCAGACTAATAAAAAAGAAAAGAGAGAATAATCAAATATATGCAATTTAAAAAATAAAGGAAATATCACCACTGAATCCACAGAAATACAAACTGGCATCAGAGATGACTACAAACACCTCTAAGCACATCAACCAGTAAATCTAGAAGAAAAGGATAAATTCCTCGAAACTTACACCCTCCCAAGACTAAATCAGGAAAAAGTTGAATCCCTGAATATACCAATAACAAAGTCTGAAGTAGAAGCAGGAATTAATAGCCTACCAACCAAAAAAAGTCCAGTACCAGACAGGTTCACAGCCAAATTCTACCAGATGTCCAAAGAGGAGCTGATACCATTCCTTCTGAAACTATTCCAAACAATACAAAAAGAGGGATCCTCCCTAACTCATTTTATGAGACCAAGATCATTCTGATACCAAAACCTGGTAGAGACACAACTAAAAAAGAAAATTTCAGGTCAATATCCATGATGAACATTGATGTGAAAATATTCAATAAAATACTGGCAAACTGAATCCAACAGCACATCAAAAAGCTTATCCATCACAATCAAGTCAGCTTTATCCCAGGGATGCAAGGTTGATTCAACATATGCAAATCTATAAGTGTAATCCATCATATAAACAGAACCAATGACAAAAACCACATGAATATGTCAATAGATAGAGAGAAGGCCTTTAACAAAATTCAACACCCCTTTATGCTAAAAACTCTCAATAAACCAGATATCAATGGAACATATCTCAAAATAATAAAAGCTACTTATGACAAACCTACAGCCAATATCATGCTAAATGGACAAAAACTGGAAGCATTCCCTTTGAAACCAGGCACAAGACAAGGATGTCCTCTCTCACCACTTCTATTCAACATAGTATTGGAAGTTCTAGCCTGAGCAATCAAGCAAGAAAAAGAAAAAGCATATTCTATTAGGAAAAGAAGAAGTCAAATTGTCTCTATTTGCAGATGACATGATTGTATATTTAGAAGACCCCATTGTCTTAGCACAAAATCTCTTTAACATGATAAGCAACTTCAGCAAAGTCTCAGTATACAAAATCAATGTGCAGAAATCACAAGCATTCCTACACACCAATAACAAACAGAGAGCCAATCAAGAGTGAACTCCCATTCACAAATGCTACAAAGAAAATAAAATACCTAGGAATACAACTAACAAAGGATGTAAAGGTTCATGTCACCTCTTCGACATGAACCACAAACCGCTGCTCAACGAAATAAGAGAGGACACAAACGGATGGAAAAATGTTCCATGCTCATGGTTAGGAAGAATCAATATTATAAAAATGGCCATACTGCCCAAAGTAATTTATAGATTCAACACTATCCCCATCAAGCTACCAATGACCTTCTTCACACAACTGAAAAAAACCGCCTCAAACTTCATATGGAACCAAAAACAGTCCACATAGCAAAACAATCCTAAGCAAAAAGAACAAAGCTGGAGGCATCATGCTACCTAACTTCAAACTATACTACAAGGCTACAGTATCAAAACAGCATGGCACTGGTACCAAAAAAGAGATATACACCAATGGAACAGAACAGAGACCTCAGAAGCAATGCCACACAGTTACAACTATCTGATATTTGACAAACCTGACAAAAACAAGCAGTGGGGAAAGGATTCCTTGTTTAATAAATGGTGTTGGGGAAACTGGCTAGCCATGTGCAGAAAGCAGAAACTGGACCCCGTCCTTACACTTTATAGAAAAGTTAACTCCTGATGAATTAAAGATTTAAACATAAGACCTAACACCATAAAAACCCTCAAAGAAAACCTAGGCAATACCATTCAGGAAGTAGGCATAGGCAAGGACTTCATGACTAAAACACCAAAAGCATTGGCAACAAAAGCCAAAATAGACAAATGGGACCTAATTTAACTCCAGAGCTTCTGCACAGCAAAAGAAACAATCATTAGAGTGAACTGGCAACCAAAAGAATAGAAACAAACTTTTGCAGTCTACTCATCTGACAAAGGGCTAATATCCAGAATCTACAAAGAACTAAAACAAATTTACAAGAAAAAAACAATGCCATCAAAAAGTGGGTGAAGAATATGAACAGACACCTCTCAAAGGAAGACATTTATGCTGCCAACAAACATATGAAAAAATGCTCATCATCACTGATCATTAGAGAAATGCAAATCAAAACCACATTGAGATACTATTTCACGCCAGATAGAACAGCGATCATTAAAAAAATCTGGAGATAACAGATGCTGGAGAGGATGTGGAGAAATTGGAATGCTTTTACACTGTTGGTGGGAGTGGAATTTTATTCAACCATTGTGGAAGGCAGTGTGGCAATTCCTCAAGGATCTAGAGATAGAAATACCATTTGACCCAACAATACCATTACTGGGTATATACCCAAAGGATTATAAATCATTCTATTATAAAGACACATGCACACATATGTTCATTGTGGCACTGTTTACAATAGCAAAGACTTGGAACCAGTCCAAATGCCCATCAATGTTAGACTGGATAAAGAAAATGTGGCATATATACACCATGGAATACTATGCAGCCATAAAAAGATGAGTTGATGTCCTTTGCAGGGACATGGATGAAACTGTAAACCATCATTCTCAGCAAACTGACACAAGAAAGAAAACCAAACACTGCATGTTCTCACTCATAAGTGGGTATTGAACAATGAGAGCACATGGACACAGGGAGGGGAACATCACACACTGGGGTCTGTTGGAGGGCGGGGGTGCTGGGGGAGGGATAGCAGGGGTGGGGAGATTGGGGAGGGAAAACATTAGGAGAAATATCTAATGTAGATGATGGAGGGGATAGATGCAGCAAACCACCATGGCACATGTAGACCTATGTAACAATTCTGCACAACCTGCCCATGTACCCCAGAACTTAAAATATCATATAAATGAAAAGAAAAAAGAAAAAGCTAACAAGTGGCCAGTTTTCAATAGTCTTATTCTAACTGTATTTAAATATCCACTGCTTATTAGCATTTATAGTTGACTAGTGAATTCCAAATGAGGTAGAAAAATAACTCGCAGAAAGAAATATTAAATGCACCAAAGCATAGATGAAAAAAAGTACCAGTAAAGAACTAAAAAAGAAAAACCATAAATGTTGATAAGGAGAACAGAGGAGTAAATAGGTTCTAAATCCTCCCGACCTAGAAACTACATCAGACAATAGTTTTCTCTGTTTAAACCTTTCATAACTGCTTGCCTTCACAAGGTCTCCACTCCTTCAAAAGTTAATAATAACTCATAGAGTTATTATGAGGATTAAATGATTGAATCAAATAAAGCATACAGTGCCTGGCATATTGTAAGAGCTAAATAAATGTTAGATGTTGGCATTGTCATTATTATTATTTAACATTTTGCTACAGTGTTTAAAGACATCATGGAATAAAGGAACTAATAGAACTTTGGATCCAGGTAATGCTGAATTCTATCTCGGATCTGTGAATTATCAGCTATGTGATCATGGGAAAATTGCTCATTCATTCTAAGCCTCAGTCTTTTCATCTATAAAATAAGGCTATAATTATTATTTTTATTATTTCCAATGTATATGATAGAAGGAACACTGAAGGTTATATTATAAAATGAACTGTAAAAAAAATGCATTTCAACTGAACATTTATCAGCATATTTTAGTATATGTCAATCTCACTATGGAAATGTTTTGACTAACAGTACTTTACAACAATGAAATAGAAATTGATATGAATGAACATCAGTTTAATTCAGCGCTGAAACCAAGACTAAAAATATCTAAGCAAATTTAATTCCTAAGTATAACAATTAATGTGCTTGGGTAAAGTTTCAAAACTGGCCAGGTGTGGTGGGTCATGCCCATAATCCCAGCACTTTGGGAGGCCAAGGTGGGTGGATCACCTGAGATCAGGAGTTCAAGACCAGCCTGGCCAACATGGTGAAACCCCATCTCTACAAAAAAATACAAAAATTAGCCAAGCATGGTGGCGCACCCCTGTAATCCCAGCTACCTAAGAGGCTGAGGTGGGAGGATTGCTTGAACTCAGGAGGCAGAGGCTGCAGTGAGCAGAGATCATGCTACTGCATGTCAGCCTGGGTGTCAGAGCAAGACCCTGTCTCAAAGATAAAAAAGATTCAAACCTAGTTTTTCCATATAGAAGAAGAGAAAGAGAAGAAAAAAAGAAGAAAACTTCACTCTTCAATTTTGACTTCTGCATTTCTTGACTCAAATCTAAGCTAGAAAACAGTCTCTACATATAAAACAGACAGCAAAATAGGATATGCATGCTAAGCTCCAAATGAATTACATAAACAAGAAGCATCACATTAGTAATATGGAGAGAGAGCTGAAGGACAGTGGAGCAGACACATAAAGAGTGGAGAAGAAGCACTCCTGCTCAGGAGAGAGAAGAGAATCAGGGAAATGCAAAGATACAGGGAATGATAAACATACATTCTGTACTTGTCTAGTGCTACTGTAACAAATCACCGTAGACTGAGTGGCTTTAAACAACAGAAATGTATTCTTTGACAGTTCTGAAGGCTGGAAGCCCAAAGTCAAGGAGTCAGCAACTGTTTCAATGAAGGGCTGGAGGTATGAAATAGAATGGCAGCATGGAGGAGTGCTAGGGAGGGGAGGAAAAGGAGGCAATAAGTATAAAGGGTATTTTATTAAACAATATGACCCTGGTTTATTGCTGGCTTTGCAGTCACAGCCAGACACCTCCTGAATCACCATTGAAACTTCCAGAGGCTACCAAGTCCCAATTACGAAATCAAAATACATATTGGCACTTGATGACTCAAATTATAAAGTCAAATTCAAATTATTCTTGTTTATAAGTCAATTTATAAGTTAGTCCAATGGCAAAATCTCAATTACTTCAGGATAATTACAATTTCTCAAGGCCCATCAATGGAAGCCCAAATTTGGCCTAGAAGTGGTATTACTATTTCTATACTAGAAGTAGTACTTGGCCTAGAGCTCTCAAACCTCAATTCAGAGAGCATGTAAATATCCCTCTTAACTCTCCCAGTGGTAGTTGGAAAGATGTGGGCAATGGGGAGTTTGTTTTTTGTTTTTATGTTTTTCTTTTTAATGAGAGAGAGACGAATATGTTTAAAAGTTGACAAATCACATTGTGAAGAAGCAAAAATAAATAACAGTGAGTTTTCTTAAGAGATGTAGATGATGGAGAAGGAGGGTAAAATAAGTGTGAGTGCTGCAGTAATAGGAACCTGAGTGAGTTTCTGCCTCACTTATATTGTAATTTATTTATTCTATAGTTACTGACTTCCCAGTATGTAGCAGGCAGTTAAGGTAGAGAAAAACAAGAGATTAAAGGTCCCTACTCTCATAGAAATTGAATTCTGGAGGAGGCATTTAGACATTAAGAACCAAAAACTTTAAGATATACTTTGGAGGCAGAGCTGGCAGGGGTTGTTAATTAATTGTATATTCATTTAGAGGGGAAAGATTTTTCCCTAGAGGGTAAATATTCTGTGCACAGTAAGTTCTTATGAGGCAAAGGGAGATGGAGGAAAATAGGGTGATGATGTTCAAAGGTTTGACATGAGTGTTAAGGATTAAGACAGCTATTTCAGAAAACTGGGCAGAAAGCTGGCTAGGAAATGTCACTGGATTGCCAGGTGATGTTGAGGCTTCATTTGATCTTGCTGATCAGCATATTCAGTCCTCCATATCTGCAGGTTCTGGGGCTCTGCTTCTATGGACTCAACCAACTATAAATAGAAAATATTTTTTAAAAAGAACAATTAAAAAATAATACAACAAATAAAAATGCAAATTTTAAAATACAGTGTAACAACTATTTACATAGCATTTACATTGTACTAGGTATTATAAGTAATCTAGAGATGATTTCAAGTATACAGGAGGGTGTGCATAGATTATATGGATATACCATGCAAATGGTATCAGGTACTTGAGCATCGGCAGATTTTAGTATCTGCAGGGGTCCTGGAACAAATCCCTCAGGTTCCAAGGGACATTGTATATACAATGGAACCAATATGCCTTGTGACTTTCCCCATCCACCTTCAGCTGCTCAAGGATGTCCACATGACTGCCTCAGTAGCTGCCAAACTCTTACCAAACCCCACAAATTTGGTGAGATTTCATTGGCTGAGGAGTGAGCACTCAACCCATGCTGAGCAAAGAGAGCCTTTCATATATATTTGTACTTAAGATGAGGGAAAGATCAGAATTCTCCTGTTGCAGTTAGACTTAAGAATCAAACGTCTTTGGGGTTGTATTTCCTAACTCTACAACAAAAGCAAGTCAGTGGTGAACAACTGAAAGCAATATTCTGAGAGATACCATAATAATAACAGGTAGCACTTATACATAGGTCCTGCTATGTGCTAGGCACAAATTCAAACATTTGTCATGTGGCAACTCTCCTGATGCTCATAACAAACATATGAGGTGGTTACTACTATTATCATCCTCACCTCATTGATAGGTAAACTGGGGCACAGAAGGTTTGAGTTTCTTGCCTTATGTCACAGAATGTGAGAAATAAAGCTCAGATGTGAACCCAGATCTGTTAGGGCTAGCATCTCTGCTCTTAACCACTATGCTACGCCACTTCACATAAGAGAGAGGGAAAGTCTTTAAATTGAATGGTTTCAAGTTTCTTCTCCCAGTTGTATTTCTGCTTTCTTTTTTGCTTGTCCACTCCTTTCATGGTTTCTGTCAGTCAAAATTTTCCCTCTTTTCTCTAAGGTTATACAGGCTGAGTTTTTGTAACTTGGAAACAGAGCCCACAAATAACAAGGTTACTCATGCTGGCTCTTGTAAGTTGGAAACAAGTGAACCATAGTGATACACTTCACTGATATCCCTCAAATATGTAACTCACTGAATGAAAAGGGTCAGGGAATCAGTAAAGATTCCACCACCTTTGATTCCATCTACGCATAGATTCTATAGTAAAGCAATTAATTGGTCAATTATTATCTATAATCTCTTAAAACTCAGACTACAGGAAGGTCTACACTTAGACAACTTGGCAGAGAAAAAAGTGACTATTGCTGCAAGGTTTAGTAAGGTACTACAAGAGAGGCAAGCCCAGACCGGCCCTTCTGAGCAAGAGAGTTCAAACCAGAACACTCCTTTATTTAAAGTAATAGTCAGTCTCTTCAGGCTGCTGGATGTGACTTCATCCAAATTCTGCTGAACAGGAGCAATGTATAGATTGCAAGAGTAGGTGCGTGGGTACAGAAAGCATGGGAACCAGGATACTGTGCAAAAAGTTTGCCTAAGGAGAGAGAGAAACAAACAGGCCTAAGTCCCTTTAGCCCCATCCAAGTACCTATCTCCTTAAACCATCTTGTCCATAAATGTAGTACATCCCTATTTAAGCATAATTATCTGGGATGCCTCCTAAGAGCATTCTCTTGGCCAGATTTCAGAACAATTGAGCCAAGTCTCTTTACCCTAGTCCAGGTTCTGGTTCAAGTCTTAAAGCAAAAGCCTCAAAAAATCCTAAGAGAAAGGGCAGATCCCCAGACTGTATGCTAAGACAGAGACAGTGTAAGGGGCCAGGATCCTGAGAGAATTTCTGAATTATCTTTAGATATAAAACTCTTCAAATGAAACATAAGCAACTGACTAGGAGATTGCTGTTGCCAAAAAAGCTCCAAATGTAGAGGCCTGCAATTGCTGAACCTTGTCCCAAATTACTGTCTCACCCTTTTCCTACCCAAATTACCCTTCCCTTACAGTAGTTGTAAACTGTGAAGGTGACAGTCCTCAGCAGACTAACTGCTTCATTGGCTCCCTCCATGGAGGCTGTGAAGGATGCTAGACAAATGATGTCTAATGAGGTGAATTGGGGCAAAGTGACAATATTATAACAAAAGCTTCAAAAATGTGACCTGGAAATTTATCCAACAATATGCAGACATCCCCAATTTAAGAAGCTTTGACCTACAGTCTTTTGACTTTACAATGGTGCAAAAGGTATATGCAATTGGTGGAAATCATACTTCAAGTTTTGAAATTTGATCTTTGCCTGGGCTACTTATATGCCGTATGATACTCTCTTGCAATGCTAGTGGCCAACAGCCAGCACAGCTCCCAGTCAGCCACGTGAGGGTAAACAGCCAGGACTTTACAATGTACTGTATTGCAAGATGACTTTGTCTGATTCTAGGGTAATATAAATGTTCTGAGCACGTTTAAGGAAGGCTAGGCTGAGCTAAGATCTTTCACAAGTTAAGTATATTAAATCCATTTTCAACTTGCAGTGCATTTATCAGGACATGACTCCATCGTATGGAGGAGCACTTGTAATTATATATGTTTTTTATAAACAGATTAACTGTAATTTTTTTGAGAAAGTCATACCGGAAGCAATATATGTAAAGTACTAGCAAACTGATTTTAAAAATATGATATATTAGTAAATAAAATCCCAAGTGATCTTTACAAATTATTTCCAATGCATTCATAATGTTAAATAGAAGAATCATGATATGATTTGGGTCTGTGTCCCCAAGTTTCATGTCAAATTGTAATCCCCAATGTTGGAGGTGGGGTCCAGTGGGAGGTAACTGGATTATGAGATGGATTTCTCTTTTGTGCTATTCTCTTGACAATGAGTTATTGCAAGATCTGGTTGTTTAGAAAGTGTGTAGCACTTCCCCCGTTTCCTTCCTCCTGCTCTGTCATGTAAGACATGCCTACTTCCCCTTCACCTTCCTCCCTGATTGAAAGTTTCCTGAGGCTTTCCCAGCCATGCTTACTGCACAGCCTGAGGAACCATGAGATAATTAAACCTCTTTCTCCGTAAGTTACCCAGCCTCAGGTATTTCTTTATAGCAGTGCAAGAATGAACTAATACAAACAGGCTGTAAAACAGCATGCTCAGTATCATCAGACCGACACACACACACATGCGTGCTGACTGGAAGGACTCACCCTGAAATGTTAACTGTGGTAATAGCTAGGTGCCTTTTGTCACAGTTGATGTCCCTTTACATTTCTCTGAGTTTTTCTAAGATTTTTGGGTTGAGTGTGTATATTTTTGAAATTAGGAAAATATTTTCATGAAGTATATTTTTTCAGCTATACATTTTATATTTTTATTTTTTATTTTGTGGGTACATAATAGCTGCATATATTTATGTGGTACATGAGATATTTTGATACAGTCATATAATACACAATAATTTCATCAGGGTAAATGGGGTATCCATCCCCTCAAGCATTTATTCTTTGTGTTACCTACAATCCAATTATACTCCTTTAGTTCTTTTTAAATATACAATTGAATTATCATTGACTATAGTCACCTTGTTGTATTATCAAGTACTAGATCTTATTCATTCTAACTATCTTTTGTACCCAACCCCACTTCTCTCAACCCCTCCACCCTTCCCAGTCTCTAGTAACCATCATTCTACTCTCCACCTCCATGAGTTCAACATGTAGCATATTTTTATGTGAGCTTGGTAGGTGAAATCTTATTTTAGCCTCAGAAAGAAGTAATATTTTCTTTATCATTTTATTTGAACTTTTCTTGTGACATCTGTCCCTTTTTCTCGTATAACAAAACATACATTATCTCTTCCATTGGAGTCTGAATTTCTTGATAATACGACAGATTTTCTCAGCTCAGTATATTTTACAGTTACCAGTGCAATAACGATGCCTTGCAAATGGAACAGAAATAACTTATGAGGAGAACTAGTATCACCATATTAAGGTATATGAAAAAGACAAAGCATTGAAATCACTGAAGTGCTACTGTGGGAATAGACACAGAAAGATACACCGAGCAATAGACAGTCTCCAAGAAAGAACTTGTCAATATAAGAACTTCTTACCGAAGATGCTAATTAACAGAGAAAAATAAACAACTAATCACCAGTTTATGCTGGGACAATTTTTTTAGCTTCTTACGTCACACAAAATAATTTTCAGCTGAATTTAAGAGTTAAATCTTTAAAAATCAAACTATAAAAATCTAGAATGGGCCAAGCACGATGGCTTATACCTGTAATCCCAGCACTTTGGGAGGCTGAAGCTGGTGGATTGCCAGAAGTCAGGAGTTCAAGACCAACCTGGCTAACACAAGGAAATCCTGTCTCTACTAAAAATACAATAATTAGGTTAGCATAGTGATGGGCAGCTGTAATCTCAGCTACTGGGGAGGCTGAGGAGACAGAATCACTTGTACCCAGGAGGCGGAAGTTGCAGTGAGCTGAGATTGTGCCATTGCACTCCAGACTGGGTCACTAGAGTAAAACACCATCTCAAAAAAAAAAAAAAAAAAAAAAAAAAAAAAAAAAAATATATATATATATATATATAGAGAGAGAGAGAGAGAGAGAGAGAGAGAGAGAGAGAAGGATAAAAAATTATTTGGTCTTTATATGAAGATAATTTTCAAAGTATAAAAACAATAACACAGAAAGATATTTTTATGAACCCAAATTTTTAAACATGTGTATGTATAATTTTATTCACAATTAAAAGTCAAAAATTAACAGAGGAAAAATATGTCTGACAAGATGACAGATAATAGGTCACTCCTTTAACATATAAAGAACTCAAATGCATTAATCAGTAAAAGTTGTCGGTAGATCAGTAGATATTTACATGAACTATACGATCAAATATGTCACAAAAGGGGAAAATACAGACAACTAAAACAAACAGAAAACATTCAATATCACTTGCACTGAAAGAAATACTAATGAAAGACCGGGCATGATGGCTCATGCCTGTAATTCCAGCACTTTGAAAGGCCAAGGCAGGCGGATCACCTGAGGTCAGGGGTTCAAGACTAGCCTGCCCAACATGGTGAAATTCCATCTCTACTAAAAATACAAAAGATAGCCAGGTGTGATGGCGAGCACCTGTAATCCCAGCTACTTGGGAGGCTAAGGCAAGAGAATCACTTGAACCTGGGAGGTGGAGGTTGCAGTCAGCTGAGGTTGTGCCATTGCACTCCAGCCTGAGCAACAAAAGTGAAACTTGGTCTTAAAAAAAAAAAGAAAGGAAGGAAGGAAGGATGGAAGGAAGGAGGGAGGAAGGAGGGAGGGAGGGAGGGAAGAAAGGAAGGAGGGAGGGAAGGAAGGAAGGAAGGAAGGAAGGAAGGAAGGAAGGAAGGAAGGAAGGAAGGAAGGAGGGAGGGAGGGAGGGAAGGCAGGCTAATAAAAAAAATATTAGGTTGGTGCAAAAGTGGCCATTATTTTTAATGGCAAAAATTGCAATCACTTTTGCACCAACCTAATAGCTAGCTTTTTACACCTGACAAGATATTTTGTGTTTAATAGCTACAGTCAGTGCTTATGTGGGTAGAGTAAATAATGATATAGACATTCTATTATACTTCTAGGGAGCATGCCAAATGATCCAACCTGTCTGTAAAGAGGTATGGAAATCAATTCGACTCAAATAATGTCTTTATCCTTTCCCAAGTAATTCTCCAGGAAACCAGCAAGTAAAAATTATGAACAATAGTGTTCATCATAATATAATTTATAATAGTTAAAATGAAAAAAATTCTATGTCTAGGTAATTACTGATTAAGCAAATCAAAACACATTTAAATAATAAACAACTAACTAACTGGGAAGAGGTGGGCAAGACGGCCAAAAAGGAATCAACCGGTCTACAGCTCCCAATGAGATAAACACAGAAGGTGGGTGATTTCTGCATTTCCAACTGAGGTACCCGGTTCAACTCATTGGGACTGGTTAGACAGTGGGTGCACCCGACAGAGGGCCAGCAGAAGCAGGGTGGTGTGTCGCCTCACCCAGGAAGTGCAAGGGGTCCGGGAATTTCCTCCCCTAGGCAAGGGAAGCCATGAGGGACTGTGCTGTGAGGGACAGTGTTATCCAGCCCAGATACTATGTTTTTTTTCCATGATTTTTGCAACCTGCAGACCAGGAGATTTTCTCAGGTGCCTATACAATCTAAGCCCTGGGTGTCAAGCACAAAACTGGGTGGCTGTTTGGCAGACATCATGCTCGCTGCAGAATTTTTTTTGTACCCCAATGGTGCCTGGAACCCCAGCAAGACAGAACCATTCACTCCCCTGAAAGGGGACTAAAGCCAGGGAGCCAAGAGTTCTTGCTCAGTGAGTCCCAACCCCATGGAGCCCAGCGAGCTAAGATCCACTGGCTTGAAATTCTCGCTGCCAGCACAGCAGTCTGAAGTCAACCTGGGACCAACGGAACAAAATAGAGACCTGAGAAGTAACACCACACATCTACAACCATCTGATCTTCAACAAACCTGACACACACAAAAAAAGCAATGGGGAAAGGATTCCCTATTTTCCCTATTTAATAAATGGTGTTGGGAACATGTTCTAGCCCAATGTAAAGAAACTAAGAACCTTGAAAAATGGTTTGATGAAATCCTAACGAAAATAGACAATCTAGAGAGGAATATAAGTGAATTAATGGAACTGAAGAATATAATACGAGAACTCCGTGAAGTATGCACAGGTTTTAACAGTTGAATTGATCAAGCAGAAGAAAGGATATCAGAGGTTGAAGACCAACTTAATGAAATAAAACAAGAAGGCAAGATTAGGAAGAAAGAGTAAAAAGGAATGAGCAAAGTCTCCAAGAAATATGGGACTATGTGAAAAGACCTAATTTACGTTTGATAGGTGTACCTGAATGTCATGAAGAGAATGAATCCAAGCTGGAAAATATTCTTCAGGATATTACTCAGGAAAACTTTCCTAACCTTGTAATGCAGGACAATACTCAACTCCAGGTAATAGAGAGAATACCACAAAGATATTCCTCAAGTAGAGCAACCCCAAGACACATAATCACTAGATTCACCAGGGTTGAAATAAAGGAGAAAATTTTAAGGGCAGCTAGAGAGAAAGGTCAGGTTACCCATAAAGGGAAGTCTGTCAGACTCACAGCAGATCTCTCTGCTGAAACCCTACAAACTAGAAGAGAGTGGGGGTCAATATTCAATATCCTCAAAGATATTTCAACCCATAATCTCATATCCAGCCAAATTAAGCTTCATAAATGAAGGAAAAATAAAATTTTTCGCCAACAAGCAAGCACTTAGAGATTTCATCACCACCAGGCCTGCTTTACAAGAGCTTCTGAAAGAAGCACTATACACAGAAAGAAACAACCAGTATCAGTCATCCCAAAAACTTACCAAAAGGTAAAGAGTGTCTCCATAATGAAGAATCTATATCAACTAATGGGCAAAATAGCCAGCTAGCATTAAATGACAATATTAAAAGCACAAATATCAATATTAATCCTAAATTTAAATGGATTAAATGCCCCAATCAAAGACACAGGCAGGCAAATTGAGTAAAAAGTCAAAACACATCGGTATGCTGTATCCAGATGCATCTCATAAGCAAGGACGCACAGACTCAAACAAAGGGTTGGTGGAAGACTTACCAATCAAATGGAGAGCAAAAAAAAAAAAAGAACAGGAGTTGTAACTTTCATCTCTGACAAAATAGACTTTAATAGTAACAAAGACTAAAAGAAACAAAAAGAACATTACATAATGGTAAAAGGATCAATGCAACAACAGGAGTCAATGATCATAAATATATATGCACCCAATATAGGAACACCCAGATACATAAGACAAGTTCTTAATAACTTATAGAGACTTGGACTCCTGCACAATAATAGCGGGAGACTTTGACACCACATTGTTAATATTCAACGGATCAACGAGATAGAAAATTAACAGGGACATCTATGATTTGAACTCAGACCTGGAACAAGTAAACTCAGTGAATATTTATAGAATTCTTCACCCCAAGTCCACAGAACATACGTTTTGCTCAGTATCACATTACACCTATTTTGAAAGTGACCACATAATTGGAAGTAAATCACTCTTCAGCATTTGCGTAGCATTTTACAGACTTAAATGAAATATTGGTTGGCTGTTATTTTCTTCCCTTATTCCCTCCTGTCTCTTACTCTCTTCCTTCCCTTATTCTCTTCCTGCTGTTAAGCACAACTATCAGCATAAAAGAGGTTTTCAATACCTATTTTTAGATTACATTTCAGCCTGGGCAATAGAGCAAGACTCCTGTTCTCTGTCCCCCTTTCTCGTTCTCTTTCTTTCTTTCAAAAAAATAAAAAATCAACTGATGGTTGCCTCCATTTCTCAGAACAGATAATTTCACAGCCAGCCCATGCTATGAACAGCTTCCCATGGATAGTTGCACGTTCTTATTTGATGTGTAATACAAAACTACTGTACACATAAGATAATAACTCCTACACTTTAATAGCATCTTTAAGTCATTTTAAGACTGTGGAGCCAAACCACAGCCGTGATCATGGGTATATCTTTTCACCCATTTTATAATTGTACCATAGCAGTTTCCAGTACTCCAGCTATAAAATGCTGCCTCTCCCACTACAGATATCAGAAAACTAGTTAGTATGCTTTTCTGGCAGCAGTCCAAGAAGAACAATAATAAATGGGTAACAGCACATAAAATATTTCACTCTTATGATCCAACGTAATGGGGTTTGTCCTAACCATACTAAAGAAAACTTAGGCCATAAACTAAGAAGTTTTTGAACTTTTCAATGTTGGTTAAATTTTTCAACAGTTCCTTTATTTAACCTCAACTTACTTTGCATTATAAATCTAAAGAATTAATCTAAAGAATGTTTTCAATGTACAAGTTTAAAATTTTGAAAGTCTATTTTCCCAGAGCATTGGAGAAATCTTCCACAAAATGGTGCCTAAAATTCTGTGTTTCTCAGTTATGGTATTATTGATATTTGGTCCAACAAAAGCCCTTTATTGTGTGAGCCCTTATTATGTGTCCCTCATATTTTAAAACTTTGATGATATAAGGTATACAGATTGGATTTCAAAAGCCTAAATTTATCACCAGGTCTGAACACAAGCCACATGACTTCCGACAAGTCATTCTAAGTCCCTGAATCTCCCTTTTCTCATCTCTAAGTTGTGGACAATAAGCTCTGCCCTGTGTTCCTCTAAGTCTTGCCATAGAGATCAAATGAGATAATTAGTGTAAAAAATGTTTTAATATTCAGTCTCAGATACAAGTAAGAAAAAAATCACAAACCAATTGATCCTTGATCACTTTATTTCTATGCAGATGATATCTTCAGGGATCTGTGGTTCTGATTAACATGTTCTGAAAGGAGCACTCCCAGTAAATTTTCCTTTAATCCCAGGCCATGAAGGAGCTGAAATTGTGGAAGATATTAACAATGGAGTGAGTTCTTTGAAACCCAAGGAAAAAATGGGCCAGCAAAAACCTTCCTACCACAGCATTCCAAAGAGCTCCTCCTGCACAGAGGAGGAACTTAAAGTGCATTAACGTATTTACCAGAAAAGTAAATTGTTTGCTATAGATTATTCTAACTAGTCACATATTATGCCTCTAGAGTCTTCTAACTAATGACAAATCATAATAACAGATATATCTGGTGATTCCAAGAGTTGCGTCACTATTATCTGTGTCCTCTGATTCTAGCAATCTAGTGGGACAGTGACTAAGCCAAGTCTATATATTTACAGTCGAATGAAGGTTGAGATAGAACCAGTGTACTTCTAAATAGATTGAGAGCTTCTTGGGATAGGTACTGCCATATACATACATACACGCACGCACACACACACACACACACACTCTTACACACACACTCTCTGAGGGATATATATGCATGTATATGTATATGTATATGTATATGTATATGCACATCCCTCAGAGTGCTCAGCACAGTGCCTGTCTCAGAGTTGGAATGCACTGAGTGTTTGACGAATGAATGAATGTTATAATCGACTAGAAAATAGAGGTTAAATTTCAATTGACAGGATGACAGTGACATTTCAAAGAATCAATAGAAAGCAATTACATGCTCTTCCCCAGGCATATCAAAAAGGATCTTGACATTGTTATTCTTAGCATGCCTGAAATGATCAGAGTGAATGAGGGCAATCACATAATTAAGGTAATATGGGACCCCCACATCTTGCAGCCTGGCACATGAAGAGATTTTAAAAACTGAAGTGATTTAAGAAGTGAACTCTTTTGCATGAGCGTGTTCATTGAATATACTATTGTGCCTGAGATTGCAGTGGCAAAAATTGACCATGCTGCTCCTGTGGATAAAGTTTATCTCACGATCTGTGAGGTACCTATTGGTTATGGGGCAGCTATTCATTTGGCCAACGTGAGGAAAGTACTTCTGTGTCAGGACATTCATGAAGCCATCAGGAGTGTATTCAATTAGTAAGTAGCTATGAAGTGGCTACCATGCATCTGACACTAAGCATAGTAAGAGAGACAAAAGTAAGACGATATGGTCTGTGTGTCCAACAACATACTGCAAATAGGAGAGATACACAGTCTAACTCCTGTTTAGCAAGAAAAACTCTAGCAGAAGTTTTGTGGGAAATGATGACAAGCATAGGAAGGAAAAGGCCAGACGAGAGCAGAACTTCTGAATCTGAGATCTAGTATCTTTGGAAATTTTTTAGGGCAGTTAAGCCAAGGTGTGCCTTATCAAAACTTACCAGACACATTTATTGCCGTCTAATCTCTGCAAGAGGCCAAAGAGGAATCGTTTCTGTTCTATAAATATTTATAAGAACCAGCATGGAAACTGTTTTTTTAAAAAAAAAAAAAAAAGTTAAATCAAATTTAACCATTCAGTTGTGCAAAGAATGATTCCCAAATCGGGCAGCTCCCAAACCAGAACAGGTTCAGAGAGGTTCCAGTGCTGCCGTGTGGCAGAAGAGGATTTATGGACAGAAGGAGGGAAGTGATATACAAAACAAATGGAAGTGAGGTACAGAAAGAGCCAGACTGGTTTCAGCTCAGTGTCTGCCTTACTTGAACATGGTTTGAACAGTTGGCCACCCTTGATTAGCCAAAACCTGGTGACTGGCATAAGAGTAGGTTACAGTCTGTTTACACAGCCAGTTAGGTTGCCGTTTACTCTGTATGGAGAAATCTTTAGGCTGAACTTAAAATGTGTAAGGAGGCAGCTTTAGGCTAAATTTAACAAAACAATGTCGTACACTTCTGGCTAGGTCTTAATAAGTCTGTGCAGACAAAAGACCATGAGGCCTAAGGAGAAAAAAAGGGGGGGCTTTATTTTTTTATTGAAACAAAAAACAAATTAAAAAAAAAACCCAATCTATTAAAACAACAACAAGAAAAAAAAATCTGCAGATCAGGGAGACACTGATACAAAACGAAAGTACTATGGGAATCATGAGGGAATAGGGCTTAAACAAGGAAAGTTTCCACCTTTCCCCTCAATCGGGTTTGTACATGCAAATGAAGGATTAAAACTAATTAATTCCTGATTGGTTAAAAACAACTAAGTCCCAGTTAGGTAGTTTTCAAGCTCAAACCCAGACGTCTGAGTTGTATGCCCCTTTCAGGTGGCTGGTGGGAGGAGTTTTCCAGCACTGTTTTAAAGGAACAGCAACCAGCCACCTTAGCTCAGAGATGCAAACATGTTTAGAGGCGCCCTCTCTGGAACAAAGAAGGCATGACAGCCTTGCTCTCATCTACCACTGCATTCCTATTATCTTAATTTGGTTTTACAAAAACCACATGATTATCTCAATTGATGCAGAGAAGGCCTTTGACAAAATTCAACCGCCCTTTATGCTAAAAACCCTCAATAAACTAGGTATTGACGGAACGTATCTCAAAATAATAAAAGCTATTTACGACAAACCAACAGCCAATATACTGAATGGACAAAAACTGGAAGCATTCCCTTTGAAACCTGGCACTAAACAGTTCGACATTATTAATAAGATATGGAAGAGTCAGATTTTAGGGTACCCATTGGCACCTACACATATCATAATTCATGGAGAGCCATTATATGTCTCTAGGATATTTTCCAGCATGGGATAAGGCAAGAAGAAAGTCTCACTGTGTTGGCTCCCAACTATCTTCTTAACAATTACCCTAATTTGCTATTTAAGAACAAAACAGACAACTCTAATGTGGTATATTTGAATCTCTCTTTCCCAAATGACAACTGTAAATTCCTCTCTTATCACACCTCACACCCACACCCAGTATGCTTCCAGGCAAGAACTGTCCAAGAGAAATTTTGCAGTGACAAAAGCATCCTATAGCTGTGTTGCCCAGTACAGTAGCCACTAACCATATATGACTATTGAACACTCAAAGTGTGGCTACAGGGACTGGAGAATTGTCTGTTTAATTATATTTAATTCCAATTAATTTAAACTTAAGTAGCCATGCATGACTAGTGGCAACCTTATTGGACAATGCAGGTGAAATTGTCTTTTTCCCTGACTTCAGCTAGAATGCTCAGGTAAGATAAATTAATTTGAGGGAACTATGGTATGTAGCTTAAAAATATGAGCTTTGCTGTCATATTACTTAATAGACATGTGGCCTTAGGCAAGTTACTTAAACTTTTTAATTCAGAGTCCAGCATCTGAAAAATAGAGTAAATAATAGTTTATTTCTCATATAATGTAGTGAGAACTAAATGAAACAATGCAAGTGCAATGGTTTGGGTATTTGTCCTCTGCAAACCTCAGGTTGAAATTTGATTCCCATTGTTGGAAATGGGAACTAATGGGAGATGCTTAAGTCATGGAAGAAGATCCTTTATGAATAAACTAAAGCCGTCCCTAAGTGGTGAGTGAGTTCTTCCTCTATTAGTTCCTGCAAGAGGGGTTGTTATAAAGAGCCTGGCATCTCCCAACTCTCTCTCTCTCTCTCTCTCTCTCTCTCTCTCAACTTCCTCACTCAACATGTGATCTCTGTACACACCCGCTCCCTTTCACCTTCCCCCATGAGTGGAAGCAGGCTGAGACTCACCGGAAGCAGATGCCCCATCCTGAACTTTCCAGCCATCAAAATCATGAGCCAAATGAACCTTTCTTCTTTACAAATTACCCAGCTTCAAATATTTCTTTACAGAAACACCAAATAAGACAGCAGATAAAGCACTTGGCAAACAAGCTGACTCATAATAGACACAAAATAAGTGTTTAATTGTAGCAGTAACAACAATGATAACAGTAGCTGATTGGCCTAGACAAAAGATGAAAAGGAAAGCACATACATTGCAAAAGATGACTGGAGGTTTTTTTTTTCCTTTTTGCTGTTTTGAAATATCTTAGTGCTGTTTCATTTATTCATTGGTGTAGATTTATATGAGTTGATTTTAATTAAAAATTGAATTTTTATGTAGTCATCAAATATTAGAGAAATCTTTGCTATTGACCAGACTTCTATTGTGGAAGTTTATCCTTTCAGAAACTGTAGCTGCCAAGCAGGGTGGCTCACGCTTGTTATCTCAGCACTTTGGTAGGCTGAGGTGGGCAGATTGCTTTAGACCATGAGTTCAAGACCAGCCTGGCCAACATGGCAAAACCCCATCTCAACTGAAATTACAAAGATTAGCTAGGCATGGTGGTGCATGCCTGTAATCCCAGCTACTCAGGAAACTGAGGCAGGAGAATCACTTCAATCCAGGAGGTGGAGGTTGCAGTGAGCCAAGATTGTGCCATTGCACTTCAGTTTGGGTGACAGAGTGAGACTCTGTCTCAAAACAAACAAACAGAAACCTATGGATATCTGATTTTTCCAACTTAAATAACCCAGTTTAAAAATTAAACCTTCTGGCTGGGCATGGTGGCTCATGCCTGTAATTCCAGCACTTTGGGAGGCTGAGGTAGGAGGATCACTTGAGGTCAGGAGATCGAGACCAGCCTGGCCAACATGGTGAAACACCAGGAAACCCCACCTCTACTAAACACACACAGACACACACACACACACACACACGCACACATTAGCCAGGCATGGTGGTACACATCTGTAATCCCAGCTACTCATGAGGCTGAGGCAGAGGAATCTCTTGAACCCAGAAGACAGAGGTTGTAGTGAGCCAAGATGGTGCCACTACATTCTAGCCTTAGCAACAGAGTGAGTGAGACTCCATCATCAAAAAAATAAATTAATTAATTAAACCTTTTCAGAAGTAATTAAGTTGGTGCTGAGAATGGCTAAACATAATTGACCCTGGTATTTCATTTCATTGCTAAACATCCTTGGCTTCATTAAAGGAATTTATTCACATACTATCACATTCCTCATCATGTATCTACAAGTTTCCTTCCTCCTCACTATAACTAAACATACTGAGGAAAATCATTCGGGATGGAAAACTCTGTGGCAGTCTTTTTCTTTCATTCATTTCCATGCTAACAAATTTCTAAGTTGTTCAATTACATAAGACCTGGATATTTTGGTACAAATAGTTCTATTAAGCAACATAAAATGTTTGTAACCAGAGCTTGATCAAGAGTGCTGTCATTTTTTAAAGAGCCCAACCTTTTTTTAACTTCATTCTAACATCTTGTAATAACTTTAAATTAAATTTTAAGTGGCATTTATAAAGAACGTAATATTCTTTATAAATGAGTTATAAAGAACTTTGTTAGAAATATAAAGACTTCGGTTCTAGGTTCAGCTTTGCCACTTTCAAGAAATCCATCAGTATTTTAAAATATACCCAGGATTTGTTTTAATCAGGTATGGTAACATGGCCCACACACAGACAGCTACCTTGAAAAAAGAGCTTATGGCTTATGGTTCCCAAGAGGAGGGTGCATGTCACACCATGCAGAGCCACACAGGGAAGCACTGAGGCCAGTCTAGCGGCAAAAGGGATGTAGCATGGGTCATAGCCTTTATTGTGGCTTTCACAGGAAAAAAGAATCAAGACAGAGCAGGCAAGCTAAATAAGTTGGGATTAGGTAATTTGAATAATTTCAGTGTATTCTAGGATATATGGGGTGATCCCTTGCTTTCTAGTAACTGGCCCTATCGTGACTTAGGGAAGGAGGATAATGTCCCTAACAATTGGAACCTGATTTATAAAAAAGAGACAAGTGGAAGTAGGTATATGGACTCCAGATTGGCTGGCTTGCATGACAGATGTATGCTCTCCGCTACCTGATTGCTAACTCTAGAAATTCGCTAAACTTGGGAGGGGCAATCTCTCCCCAGGTCCCTAAAGTCCTCAGATATCAAAGCGTCATAATATACAGAACATAAACGTGATTAATAGATCAGTGAAAAAATATTTAACCTCTCTAATCCTCAGCTTCCTCAAAGTTAAAAAAAAATCCCTTCCTTAATCCTGGTGAACTAATAATAAATGAGATCTTGGCAGGGTGCTGCCAGCATCTACTACAACTCTTCCACCTCATCACTCTCCACAACACTGCTATAGAACTAAAGAGAGTCATTCCTGAGGTTGGAATGTGAGGTTTGTGAAGCAGATACATCTAGAAGGAAAAGGGAGAGTGCAGTAATTCTGATCAGACCAGGGGAAAGTATGCTGTGACAAAAATTGTTAGTGCCTGAAGACATGGAGAGCTGCGGGCTGATGGATTGTGATCATGACAGTGTTGGCTATGCTCTGACAGTCCCACTAGGCTCACGTATGCAGGGCTCATGTATGACACTGAGTGGTTTTAATGCTCCTGAACAGCAACTGGGTTCTGCTAATTGCCTCCCTGATGATGATGGAGAAAAGGATCAAAAGGTGAATTATTTACCATCTGCCATGAATGCTTTTGCCAACTTTATGAATGAGAAGTTCTTTGGAGTCTGTGGTTGGTTTTGGTATTTTTCAGGTCCTGTTATTGTTGTCCTTTCTTTCCACAGAGTTTAAAACCAGAGACTTTATTAGTAAACTGATAACTGACCACATACCAAAATAAATAAATAAAACAACTGATAACCCAAAAATTGCCTTTTTAAAGAATCAATAAGGCATTTGAATTGCTCCAAGATGGACATGATTGTGACTATTTGTGCCTGAGTGGGGTGTGTGTGTGTGTGTGTGTGTGTGTAAGAAGAATTTATGTGAGAGATCTTATACATGTGACTCTTACATACAATTTTATGAAAAATGAGAGGGCTCAGATTAACCATAAAACTGACCAGTTGTGGGAAATGATTTAGAGAATAGCAAAAAAAAAAAAAAAAAAAAAAGAGCTTTGAGTCAGTTGTGAGGTGCCTTCGGCCTTTTGCCCATGTTGCCGTCCTCATATACAAAATGGAGATAGTGACACCATATCCTTTGAGAGACTCCTGTGAAGATCAAATGTAAAAATAAAAAAGACCATGAAAGAAAACATGCTACCAATGTATATTACAGCAAATTGTTTGTTATTATCATGAGTACTAGTAGATATGACGAAGAAAAATTATATCTTAGTTAGCCACCTACAAAACCAACACAATTTTGAAATGATCTGACTTCACCAGAAAAAGCTACAGTGGGATTCTGGAAGAACCAAGAGTGTGGTATGAGCAAAGAGAAGCAAAAGAAAACAAGAAAGTTTGTCGCCATGAAGTGAATCCTTAGTGTCAGAGATCAGAGGCATGAAGAAAAGGATCGATTAAACCCAAAAAATAAAGAGAAGAAAGATCCCAGCATGCCACAGGAAAGAGAAGTTCCCCAACACCCATCCTGCTTATTTTTCCAATAAAATACACAGCTGGGCCCACTTTATCATGTTGGTATTTTTGTTGATACCAACTTTATCAACTATTCCATTAAAGTCAAACTGGACTGTTTGTATGCCAAGTATATCTCTTGTATAACTGATTGTGTAACTGTCTGTATGCCACATGTATCCCTTGTATAACCGAAATTGAGAAATTGGGGCCAAAGAATCAAGTGATTCTAAGGATTGCCAAGGATCCAAGATCTGAATCATTACCAGGCATACACAAAGGAACCTATGTAGATGACTGCTTAGCAGATGACTGATTCAGCACAAGTGCTACATTGTGGTCACGATTGACTGGACCTTAAAAGATGAATGCATAAGATTCCTTAGAGTTCCTAATCATGTGCATTTCTTACCATAAATACAGTATTGAACAGATGCTAGATGATTATGGAGTTCCTAAGTTATAATTTGTACAAGACAAAGTTCCTCTGCCTTTCTTTCGCCAACCTTCTCTTGCTGCCAGTTCATTAAACATGTGATGCTGTTTTGAAATTTTTATTTCATGTCATTTAAACATTTTAAATAATGATGAAGTACAAAATCTCAGAAAGAATATGTTTTACCCCCTTTTTTGAGATCTGTTGTACAACTGGAGAATATGATTAATAATAGAGTATTAGACATTTCAAAATTGCTAAGGCATTAAATTTCAGATGATCTCACTACAAAAATGTTAAATATAATGTATAGGTTAGCTAATTTGATTGAATTATTCTACACTGTATCCACAAATTATGGCATCACCTTGTAACCCATGAATTTATACAATTATAAATTGTGTATTTACAATAAAAAATAATTAGTTGCATCTTTTTAAGGGAAAAAAAGGAAAAGCTACAATATGTGCCACTTCTAAGGGTTTATTTTCAATCTACCATTTACTATTTGACATTTCACAAGTATTTCTATTCAGCATACATTCCTTAAGCACCTAACAACAAGCCTCTATTCTAGACAACTGGAGAAACAAAGTTGAATGTAATCACTGTAATCCTGGAGCTTAGAGCACTGCATATTTGCATAACTACAATAGAAGGCTGGATGTGGTGACATCTGGTCCGAAAAGCTAAAACTCAAGATTCAGAGCATAGGGACCTCATTACTGACTGGATAGAGATGGGAAAACACCACTGAGTTGGGTCTTGGGAGCTTGTAGATCTATAACAGAAACTTCTAGGTAAAAAGCATCATAGAAATTGAGACAAGAGTCCATAGGACAGAAAATGAAATTTGCATATTGAAAACAGAAAGCAATATAGTTTGCAAGGACCACATTGTGTTTGAGTATAGTAGTAAATGTAAATATCTTGATTGCAAAGTATTTTCTTCATCTAATTAGAGTGCAAGAATTTTATATCTATAGAGAACTGTTTCCCTAGCAAATGATCTTGCTTTTTCTGACCCTCAGTATATGATGTTGCTGTGAAACCCCACCTAGCAGTGACTGACAAATCAACAATAGTTTTAGTTGAAATTATTAGTGTCCACTGAGTGGACTGGGTGAAATCAGTAGAGATCCAAAGCATCTGAAAAATATAGATGTTGGTTTGTTTGACCTTAAAGCCACTTTCCAGCTTGGTGATGCCACCGGCGTTTCTGTTTATCTTGAGATCAGAGCAAATGAGGCTAGTGTTGTGGGTTCTATAACAATGTAATCAAATAGATTTATAGAATTTTTAAATTTACCATTAATTAGCTATCCTTTAAAAATCTTTAGCTAAATATTTTACTGCTACACACAGGCAGCATTCAAATGGGTGCATTCCATCAATCACCACTAGCAAGGGAGTATTGAAATCCATTCATCACTAGCCCTAGAAAAGCAAAAGATGCCTCTACATTGCTAACAGTGGATTACATAAGCTTCACCTTTATAGGAAAAGATAAAAATGCTGAGAATTTTGAAAAATTCCAGGTATTCTCCACTCAAAACATTAGGCTAACACGATGTTTCATACAACAGTGTTTGTAAGAAACCCTAAACTAACAGTTAGAAAACACACAGAGTTTTCATGAATTTTTTAAAAATTAATTCTCAAAAATACTTAAAGACAAAAATTACCAAAGTTTTGTGTAAAAATGCAAAGGGTAAATCTAATTATCTGAGGAGATGAGATAGGCACTGATAATAATTTGATGGAAAGCATGCTTTTATTTATGGAATGGCCACTTTCACAAAGTTGAGAAGCAATACAAAGATCAGAAAACCTGCCATTTCTGCCACTCACACTAACTATGACTAATAGGTAGTGACTACTAATGAGCCCTAGAAATTCATTTTAAACAGTTATCCCTACCTTGAAACCTAATTCCAGAACTTAAGTCTGGAAGAAGGCTTTTTTTATTAACTTATTCACAAAGAACTCATGCAGTTTACATTGCTGAAATGGCTATCGGGAAATATTACTTCTCTTTAAATAGACTTTATTGGGATTGGCTTTTTTATGACTTAGAAACATTTGACTTTGGCATCAGTGGTAAAATGATATCAGTGGTAAAATCAATATGCCTTTGTAACATTAGCATGTTGTGTGATAACAGAACAAAATGTGCTATAGAGGGCTTGGGATAAACTCCCTAAGGAGGAAAAAAATGCAGACCAAGCCTCCAGAGCTCATGCAAACATCTTTAGGCAAGAATGGTATTAAGCTACTCCAACCCCACAAACAAGCCATTTGTTAGAGGGACTTCTTGAACTTAGCATTTATAGGATATGAGCTGATATAAGCTCACATCACATCTTTCATTTATGGAGACGGAAATCAAAACCCAAAGAAGTACAGTGACTTTCCAGAATTATATAGCAGTTACCTACTGAGCAGATTCTCCTGGATTCTCAACTATTCCTTTCTCCTTTTTTGAAATGAGTCTTACTCTGTCGCCCAGGCTAGAGTACAATGGTGTGATCTTGGCTCACTGCAGCCTCCGCCTCCCAAGTTCAAGCGATTCTTGTCCCTCAGCCTCCCAAATAACTGGGATTACAAGGGTGCATCACCACATTCAGTTAATTTTTGTGTTTTTTAGTAAAGACGAGGTTTTACCATGTTGGCCAGGCAAGTCTCAAACTCCTGACCTCAGGTGATCCGCCCACCTGGGCCTCGAAAAGTGCTAGGATTGCAGGCGTGAGCCACTGCACCCAGCCTATGACTCCTTTCTCTCTATCAACCTTCCACATTATTCTCATATTTCATCATTCCACCCCTTGAATTCAGTGCCTCAATCACACTGAGGTCCTTTCATTGCTTTCCCTGAAGTCTGCCCCTCAAAGAATGATCTCAGGCTCCCTGTCTCTAAGCCTTCATGCCTGTAGTTCCTTGTTTTGAAACCCATTCATGCCCATACTCCACCCCCACCAAACTCCATGTCTCATTAACTCCAACCCATTGTTCAAATCACAGTTGAGCGAGGCCTCAGAAATCTAGGTTACATATACTTTCTCTCTGTTCCCATTCCACTCTCTGCTTTCCCCATTGTAACATGTCAAACATTGCATTGTAATTGTCTGATTATTTGAAGAATTCTTGAATTCTTCAAATGATGAATCACATTCATCATTATAACCCCAACATCAGGTACAATGCCTGAAACATGAAAATTGCTCTATAAAAAGTTTTTGTTTAAACGAATATGAACAAAACTTAATGAACAAAAGTCCCTAATACAAATGCATTTTAACAGTGGATTTAAATAGAATACAGAACACATCTAGGGAACCCACCAATGCACAATGTATAATGTATGTTATTCTTACTAATAGAGAACAGTTAGACAGCTACTGAAAATATGAGTGTAACATCACAGGAGATGAAGAACAAAAGAAAGAAGCCGACATTTGAAGTGGAATACCATGATGATCCTCACGTAGCCATTCACAATTAGAAAATAGAGAGGCACTGGCTATAAATGTGTATTTGCTTTGCTACCTTTCTTCACCTTCTTTAAGAGACATTAAATTATATAAAGTAATATTTACAACAATGCATTTTTGGTTTTGTAACATTTATAGATATAATATGTATAACAATAAATATGACCAAATTAGGAATATAGTTATATAATAGCAACATTTTTATGTCTCATGGAAATTAACTTAGTATAAATGTGAAGCTGATTTCTATAAAGTTAAGATATATATGATAAGCCCTAGAGCAACCACTAAGAAATAACAGGGTAGTTTCCAAGACGACCAAGTAGGAACAGCTCCGGTGTGCAGCTCCCAGCGAGACCAACTCAGAAGGCAGGTGATTTCTGCATTTCCAACTGAGGTACCTGGTTCATCCCATTGGGACGGGTTGGACAGTGGATGCAGCCCAAGGAGGACAAGCTGAAGCAGGGTGGGGTTTTGCCTCACCCGGGAAGTGCAAGGGGTCAGGGAACTCCCTCTCCTAGCCAAGGGAAGCCATTAGGGACTGTACACTGCACTCCCACGCAGATACTCTGCTTTTCCCATGGTCTTTGCAACCTGCAGACCAGGAGATTCCCTCCAGTACCTACACCACCAAGGCCCCAGGTTTCCACCACAAAACTGGGAAGCCATTTTGGGCTGACATCCAGCTTGCCACAGCAATTTATTTTTCATATCCCCAGTGGCACCTGGAATGGCAGCGAGCCAGAACCACTCACTCCCCTGAAAAGGGAGGTGAAACCAGGGAGCCAAGTGGTCTGGCTCGGCAGGTCCCACCACCATGAAGACCAGCAAGCTAAGATCCACTGGCTTGAAATTCTCACAGCCAGCACAGCAGCCTGAGCTCTACCCGGCACACTCGAGCCAGGTGGTGAGAAGGGACGTCTACCATTGCTGAGACTTGAGTAGGCGGTTTTAAACTCTCAGTGTAAACAAGGCTATGGGAAGTTTAAAGTGTGAGGAGCCCACCACAGCTCAACAAGGCACTGCAGGCAGGCTGTCTCTCTAGATTGCTTCCTTACTGGGCAGGGCATCTCTGAAAAAGAGGCAGCAGCCCCAGTCAGGGACTTATAAATAAAGCCTCCACCTTCCTGGGAGAGAGCACCTGGGAAAAGGGGCGGTTGTGGACACAGCTTCAGCAGACTTAAGCATCTCTGCCTAGCAACGCTGAAGATAGCAGCAGATCTCCCAGCACAGTGCTTGAGCCCTGCTGAGGGACAGACTTCCTCCTCAAGTGGGTCCCTGATCCCTGTGCCTCCTGACTGGGAGACACCTCCCAGCAGGGGTTGAAAGACACCTTTATATAGGAGAGCTCTGGCTGGGATGAAGCTTCCCGAAGAAGGAATAGGCAGCGATCTTTGCTCTTTGGCAGCTTCCACTGATGATATCCAGGCAAACAGGGTCTGGAGTGTACCTCCAGCAAATTCCAGCAGACCTGCAGCAGAGGGGCCTGACTGTTGGAAGAAAAATTCGCAAACAGAAAGGAATAACATCAACATCAACAAAAAGGACGCCCACACAAAAACCTCATCCAAAGGTCACCAGCATCGAAGACCAAAGGCATCATGATACCTGCTCCAAAATATACTACAGGGCTACCATAACCAAAACACCATGGTATTGGTACAACAACAGACACATAGACCAATGGAACAGAATAGAGAACTCAGAAATGAAGCTGCACACTTACAACCATCTGATATTCTACAAAGCTGACAAAAAGAACCCACGAGAAAAGGACTCCCAGTTCAATCAATGGTGCTGACATAATTGGCTAGCCACACGCAAAAGATTGAAACCAAACCCCTACCCTTACAACCACATATAAAAATCAACTCACAATGGATTAAAGACTTAAATGTAAAACCCAAAACTATAAAAATCCTGGAAGATGACCTAGGCAATACCACTCCAGACATCAGCCTGGGTAAAGATTTCATGATGAATATTCTAAAAGTAATTGCAACAAAAGCATAAATTAACAAATGGGCCCTAATTAAACTAAAAAGCTTCTGTACAGCAAAATAAACTATCAACAGAATAAACAAACAACCCACAGAATGAAAAAAAAATTGAAAACTGTGCATCTAACAAAGGTCTAATATCCAGCATCTATAAGGAACTTAAATCAACAAGCAAAAAATAAGCACCATTAAAAAGCAGGCAAAGGACATGAACAGACGAAAACAAACATGCAACCAACAAGCATACAAAAAAGTGCTCAATGTCACTGATCCTTAGAGAAATACAAATCAAAATCACAATGAGATACCATCTCATACCAGTCAGAATGGCTGTTATCAAAAAGTCAAAAAATAACAGATGCCGTTAAGGTTGTAGAGAAAAGAGAATGCTCAAGCACTGCTGGTGGGAATGTAAATTAGTCTGGCCTTTTCAGAAATCAGTGTGATGATTACTCAAAGAATTTAAAATTACCATTTGACCTAGAAAGCCCATTATTGGGCATATGCCCAAAAGAATATAAATTATTCTATCATAAAGGCACATGCATGCATAGGTTCATTGCAGCACTATTCACAATAGCAAAGACATGGAGTCAACCTAAATGCCCATTAACAGTAGGCTGGATAAATAAAATGTGGTACACTGTGGAATACTATGCAGCCTTAAAAAAGAAAATTTTTTTAAATCATGTCATTTGCAGGAACATGGATGGAGCTGAAGGCTATTATCCTATGCAAGCTAATGCAGAAATGGAAAGCCAAATACCGCGTGTTCTTACTTATAAATGGGAGTTAAACGATGAGAAAACATTGACACTAAGAAAGGAAGAGCAGACACCAGGGCCTACTTGATGGTGGAGGCCAGAGGGTGGGAGGAATAAGAGGATCAGAAAAAATTCCTATCAGGTGCTATGCTTGTTAACCCATGACAAAACTGTCTATACACCAAATCCCCATGACCCAATTTACCTATTTAACAAACTGTGCACATACCCCTGAACCTAAAATAAAAGTTTTAAAATGTTTTTAATTAAATAATAAAAGCATAACTTAACTGTATATTATCTATAAGAAACTCACTTCATGTATAATGATATAGGTAAACTGAAAGTAAACAGCTAAACACTACATATAACACCAACAATCAAAAAACAAGAGTGGCTGTATTAAATATCAGCTAAAGAGGGCTTCAGGGAAAATAAAATTATTGCAGGTTTGGGAAACATTATATAATGATAAAAGGGAAATTCTTCAAGAAAATACAGCAATCCTAATCCTAAATGTGTATGCAGCAACCAGAGCTTCAAATTTGTAAAATAAAATTTGATAGACTGGAAGGAAAAAAAATAGATAAATCCACAATTTTAGTTGAAGACTTCAGTATTCCTTCTAAACAACTCAAAGGAAGAAAGAAAGAAAGCAAAAGTACAGAGGCACTTAAAACCATCATCAGCCAACAAGACCTTATAGAAATTTTTGAACACTCCATTCCAAGGCAGCAGAATACACATTCTTTTTGAGCATCCACAAAACATCCCAGAATAGACCACACCCTGGGCCATATAACTAACTTTTACAACTGTAAAAAGAATTGAATCATACAGTGCATATAATCTGATGACAATCCCATATAGTCTGATGGAAACAAACTAGAAATCGGTAACAGAAATTTAACTAGAAATCAATAATGAATAACAGAAAAATCTCTAAACTCTTTCAAGCTAAACAATGTACTTTTAAATAATCTATGATCCTAGCAGTTTTGGGAGGCTTTGATGAGAGAACTGTTTAGCCCACGAGTTCGAGACCAGCCTGAGCAACATGGCGAGACTCCATCACTACAGAAATTTAAAAATTAACTGGACACAGTAGCGCACACCTGTAGTTCCAGCTACTCCAGAGACTGGCGTGGAGGTTAGCTTGAGCTCAGGAGGTTGAGGCTACAGTGAGCCATATAGGTGCTCTGCATTCCAGCCTGAGTGACAGTGCAAGACCCTGTCTCAAAAATAATAATAATAATAAAATAATCTATAAGTCAAAGAAGACTCCTCAAAGGAAAATTTTCAAAATACACTAAAGTTGATCAAATGAAAATACATCAGCATTGGTGTCACACAGCCAAAGCTGTTCAGAGTTAGATACTTAGAGTGCTAAAAGCTTACATTAGAAAAGAAGAAAAGTTGGAAATCAGTAATCCAAATTCATATGCTATGTTTCCAGAAACAGAAAAGCAAAATAAACCCAAAACAAACAGAAGAAAGGAAATAAGAAAAATAAGAGCAGAAATTAATGAAACAGAAGAGAAAAATCAAAGAAACAAGAGCATCCGAAAAGATCAATAAAATTAATAAACTCAAAAAAAACAAGACACAAATTACTAATATTAAGAATAAAACAGCTGGGCACAGTGGCTCACTCCTGTAATCCCAGCACTTTGGGAGGTCAAGGCAGGCAGATCACCTAAGGTCAGGAGTTCAAGACCAGCCTGGTCAACATAGGGAAACACCGTCTCTACTGAAAAAAAATACAAAAATTTGCCAGGTGTGGTGTAGGACACCTGTTATCCCAGCTACTTGGATGGCTGAAGCAAAAAAATCTCTTGAACCTGGGAGGTGGAGGTTGTGGTGAACCGAGATCGTGCCACTGAACTCCAGCCTGGGCAACAAGAGTGAAACTCCCCATCAAAAAAAAAAAAAGAATAAAAACAAGAATATGGCTGCAGACACTGCAGACATCAAAAAGATAATAAGGGAATAAATAACACTACTAGGAATTCTACACAGATAAATTTGACAGTTTGGGTAAAGTTGACCAATTCCTCAAAATTACAAACTATGAAAGCTCACCAAATAAGAAATAGATTATTTGTATAACCTTATAACTATTAAGGTAATTTAATTTATAACTTAAGACATCTCAAAAAAGATCAAACATTTAAAGAATTAACATAGGTTTGGCACAGTGGCACATGCCTGTAATCCCAGCATTTTGGGAGGCCCAGGTGGGTGGATCACTTGAGTCCAGGAGCTCATGAACCAGTCTGGGCAACATAGTGAGACCCCATCTCTACAAAAAATACAATTAGCTGGGCTTAGTGACACACACGTGCAGTTCCAGCTACTCAGGAGGCTGAGGTGGAAGGATCGGTTCAGCCTGGGAAGCTGAGGGTACAACGAGCTATGATCACACCACTGCACTCCAGCCTAGGTGACAAAACAAGAACCGATCTCTAAAACAATGTAAAAGAAGTAACAGTTCTACACAATCTCCTCCACAAAATAGAAGAGGTTAAAATACTTCCAAGTTCATTTTATAAAATTGGTATTACTGTGCCACCAAAACCAAAGATGGTGCCAAAAAAAGAAGCAACTAACATTAACTCTTACATAGACACAAAAATCTTTAACAGAATGTTAGCAGTGATTTATATATAAACGTGAATCCAGTGATTTATTTATAAAAGGAATTATACACCAAGTGTGATTTTTTCCATGTATGCAAGGCTACTTCTACATTTGAAAATTAAACAGTATAATCTACATGGTAAAAGAGGGAAATCATGTGATTGTATCATTTGACACAGAACAAGCATTTACTTATTCTCTCTTGTCTTCTAGCAAAACCCCGCCCACTAGTGTTGCCTTTCATTGGAAATGTATTTTACCTCCATTCTTCATCAAGACCCTTGGGCCTTGGGTCAAGACTCTCAGTCCACACAGAGACTTTCTGAGCTCCAAATCCATATTGGTAGGCCCCGTATGCAAATTAGCTTCACTTCCTCTGAGCAACCAGCTCTGCATACTAGAGTGAGGAGCTCTTGATAAACTACTAGAGAAAATCTGATACCATCCTAATCTCTCAACAAGGGGCTTACATTCAGAAACCCAAAAGAATTACTCAAGCTTAGAGACAAATATGAGCATTTCTGTATTTTGAAAACAACAGAAAAGAAATAATTCTATACGCTCTGTTGCAATTTTAAGTTTGGACATTTAAAATTCCAAATTTAAAACTCAAAAGAGTGGATACTACGAAGGGACCTGTTTGATCAAAAGAAAAAGAGTAGCAATTTCACCTTTTATGCTCTTTCATTGAGTCAAGCCTATTTCAGATTACACTAAGGAACCTCCCTCAAGCAGCAAGAGAGTCTGCATTTCATGTCTAAGAGTCACCAGACTGCAAAGATAGCTCAGGACCTAGCCTTCTGATTTACCAACCACCTGTGTACCTTTGTACTTTCCATGGTGAAAGTTGCAATAGGATCTCCCTTTTTCAATAAATTCGTCTGTGATGGAGAAAATCAGCACGAGTCCTACAGGCCAAGTAGGTGCAGTCTTATTCTTTATGTTGTGTCATATCCTTGTCAGTTTGTGTGCTCATCTCTATCACCCCACTAGTCTCTGGGCTCCTGGATGTGAGAGACTATCATAATCATAGTATCTCTCCTCGTCCTCTCCTTTTTCCTTAATTCCCTTTACTGCTTTGATTTCCCTCAGTTCTCTCATTTCTCCAAGAAGTAATGTCCAAGCCCTTTATCAGAATTTCCAGAGTCAAAGATATATCCCCTTCTTCAAGGATCTCACAGGGAAATCGTAATTATAAAAGAGAAATTATAAAGCAATATACAAGGATAGTAAAAGAGAAAGAGGATGGGAACCTCAAGGAAAAGCTCCTAACCCACATTGGCTCCCCAGAGGTGATACTGGAAAAGAAATCAGTGGAGAAATATGAGTTCACCAGGTAAAGGAGAAGTGTGTACAGGCAGATAAAACAACATGAAGATAATATAGAGAATGAAAAAATGTCCCATGTGAGAAGAGTATGTTTGGGGGCTGAAAGGTGAAGCCTGAAGGACAGGAAATAAGATTGAAGAGACTGACAGAGAGAACCCTGATGTCAGCAGATCCAGTTAAGCAAATGGTAACATCATTTTTAAATAGATTGGTGTGCTTAGGATTATATTTCAATTGGCAATGATATAAAGGGTAAATTTGAATGTGGTGAAAGCAAGACAGAGATAAAGCAGAAAGCTTTTTTAGTAATAGCAGGAATGGAGAAAAAGAGACAGATTCCAGACAAATTTAGACTGTGAAGACTCAGGGAAAGAAAAATTGAGGCTACTTCCCAGGTTTCTATCTCGGGTGAATGAACACATTGCATGGCTGCCAGTTGAAATAGAGGAAGCAGAGAGAGGAATATATTGAGTGTTTTGTCCACTAGAAGGTGGAGGACAGTGGAGATGGAGGAAAGAAATAATGATACCTTCATGTTTTAGCATGTTGAGTTTGAAATACCTCCAGTACCTTCAAACAGCAAATGAATACATTAGCCTATGTCCCATAAACATAGATTATTCACATAAAGGTAGTGGTTGAATCTATAAAAATAGATAAGACCACACAGAAAGACAATTTATAGTGATAACAGGGGTGGCCTGAAATCAGAACTTTTAAGAACAACCTTGCCACCAACAACTTCTCCAACCTCCATCTGCTAATAGATGATTTGATGATTGCCTCCATTCGCTCCATAACTCACCCTTCCACCCAAAAACTGATTTTTTCCATACCTAGGATCACAAATAACTCCCACACTATAATGCCATTCCTACCCTGAAACAGCCACAAGGCCACTTTATTCATAGTAATATAAAAAGTATGACATCTGCAATCCCACTACTGAGTACCTACCCTCAGGAAAATAAATCAATATATTAAAGGGATACCTGCACTTGCATGTTTATTGCAGCACTATTCACAATAGCAAGGATGTAGAGTCAACCTAAGTGCTCATCAGTGAACGAACGGATAAAGAAAATGTGGTGTATATCCACAATGGAGTACTATTCAGCCATTTAAAAAGAATGAGATCCTGTCATTTGGAGCAAAGGGATAGAACTGCAAATCATTATCTTAAGTGAAATAAGCCAGGCACAAAAAGACAAATATCACATGTTCTTACTTATATGTGGGAGCTAAAATGTTTGAACACATGGAGGTAGAGAGTGGGAAAATAGATAACAGGGACTGGGAAGGGTGAGTGGGGAGGGTGAAGAGAAGGGGGTTAAAAGGTACAAACATATGATAAGATAGAAGGAATGAATTCAGTGTTTGATACCAGAGTAGGATGACTATACTCAACAAAAATGTATTATACTCAAGCAATGGACACCCTGAATACCCGGACTTGGTCACTACACGTTATATACATGTAATAACATTTTTCATGTACCCCATAAATAGGCACGATTTTTTTTAACTAGAATCTTTAAAAGTGTGACATCTATCCTCTTGGTCATGGTACATTTTGTAAATATAGTTGGTATTTGCAACTGGGACGACAGACACACGACACCGTGTCTGGCTGAATTGGAGATTATTTTGTACAGACAGGATTTCACCATGTTGTCCAGGCTGGTTTCCAACTCCCAGGCTCAAGCACTCGACCTGCATGAGCCTCCTAAGATGCTGGGCTTACAGGCAAGATACTATTACCCGCCTGTTGCACAGGTCAAAACCGAGGCTCAGACAAGATCAGAAACTTGTCCAAGGTCACAGAGTACCAAAACTCAGGGAGGAAAAGACTCCTGGTTGCCTGGTCCTAATATCTACTCTTTCCCTTTATTTATTAGTAAAATCTGTAAATTTTAGCTGAGCGCGTGGCTGCCTATTTATAATCAGCATTCCCAAACCTCCCTGGGATAATCTGCAAAACTAAGTTCTGACAAATGTGATGGGAACAGAAGTCATTCATGCTTTTATATAAAAGGGGCACTTGCTTTTGTTCTTTTCTCCTCTTCCCACTGGCTACAAAGACGACGCACTTGTGGGAACAGAAGAAATCCTACTGATGTTAATTGCCTAACAGATCCACGAGGATTTGAAGCCAGGTCTGTCAGGTGCTAGTGCCTATGCTGTATTAGGCTTTCAAAGGTAAGAGTGTTTGAAGTATTTACCAAAATTCAGAGGTAACCTGTTCTCAGGATGCCAACAGGCTTTGGCAATGAACCTACATGTGGTTGGACACAGGCTCTAGGACTGACTAATTAAGGAACCCTGGGCAAGTTTCTTAATCTCTCTTTTTTCTTATTTGGAAAATGAGAATGACAATAGTAGCTACCTCATGAAGAAGATGTTAAGGCCAACAGGATAGTATATGTGAATCAGCTTTAGACAGCACTATTGCTGGCTACCCTGTACAGAGTAGCAAGTGCTATTATTATTATAGTTATTCATCAACTGTAAAATGTTCAAAATACCAATGAGGATTTGATGTACTATAAATGCTTACCATAGTACTTCTCATAGAGATTCCCTAAATGGTTAAATATACGCCAACACTTACATATTTAAAATAGAAAGGATTTCTTTCCTTGCAAAAGAATCAAGTGAAATGAACGAGAATAAAATTATTCCGGTTTAGGCTGCATTGTAATAGTATTTACCATCATTTATTTACAGAGCAGGGATGTCATAACAGCAAAAAAAAAAAAAAAAAGCAATCGTTTTTTACTGCTTCAGCTCACAACTTATTTCACTGGGCAGGATTTGCCAACCATATTTGATCTGAGACCTGAATTTAAAACTGTGTTGAAAAGGCTTTCACTTTGTGTTATATCAATAACAGAGAACTAGAGACCAAGTATCATGACAGATAATTTAAAAAAATGAAACCCACAGAGTGTGACCTACTATTAGAAGAGAAAGAAAAGGAAACAAAATTTGTGTATCTTTCTAGAGAAAAAAACAGGAGAGACTCATAATTTAAGAAACTCAAGGCCAGGTGCAGTGGCTCAAGCCTGTAATACCAGCACATTGGTAGGCTGGCGTCCAGGAGTCCAGAAGATCGAGACCAGCCTTGGCAACATGGCAAAACCCTGTCTCTACAAAAAATACAAAACTTAGCCAGGCGCATTGTCATGCAATGTAGTCCTAGCTACTCAAGAGGCTGAGGTGGGAGGATCACTCGAGGCCAGGAGGTACAGGTTGCAGTGAGCTGAGATTACGCCACTGCACTACAGCCTGGGTTAAAGAGCCAGACCCTGTCTCAAACAACAATGACAACAACAAATTCTCAAAATAAACACTGATCTTGAGAACAGAAGACCTGAATTCTGGTCTTAGCATTGTCCTTGTCCTTTAGCTACTGTTTTCCCTCCTAGAACTGGATGAAGGATTTTGGAGAACTTAACGAAGTTCATTGAAATGATCACCATTTTGTTTCCTCTAAAGAGTTCAAAAGAAACATATGAAATGTCCTCAATTACTTTCTACAGAACACTTTTAATAAGAAAACTATTTTAATCAATTCCTTCCATCTGGGTTTCTGTAGCATTAATATGCACCTCATCACTGACATTAATTATTAACTTTTCCTAGTAGTAGTTTTACAATGCCACTAAAAGGGAAAGGGGATTACTTTACCGACTCTGGGGTCAACATCTTGGTGACTGAATCAATTAACTTAGATATGTATTTATAGAGCATTACTAGGGCAATAAGCAAGACTTTTCCAGGGAGTAACACATTACAGTGTTTCATTTACTTTCACACACATTAACTACTTGACCGTGGTTATAGGGTTGCCTTATGATGAACCTGAAGACTTGGAGTTTCAGCACTGTTAGCCTGGTCACTCGCAACGTCTCTCTTCCCATCTGTAAAATGGAGATCACGCTACCTTCGTTCCTTATATATCAGAAAGAATGGTACTGTGGCTCAAACGAAAATACATGCAAGGGAATGCTTTGCAAATTGTAAAGCATTGCAGTATACAACAAGCATCATATTTAAATACTATGCCAGTAAAGAGGAGAGAACAGAGAGTATAAGATATTCCTGTCCTTGGTAAAGGCAACTGGGCAGGTAGTGGCAGAGCTAGACTCCACAACTCTTCTGTCCCCAAAATATGCAGAGAGTGGAGTCTGTTGTGTCTTTGGCTACACAGCAGCTGAACTCCCTTGCCTGTATTTTGAAGCCTCCCCTTCCTCCTTAGGCACACCTCTGCTCTCATTACTTAAACTGAATGTCACTCTCTCTCCTGGTATCCCCTAAGCTGAGGGACGGGCTGAGGCCTGGGCCCCAGCAGCCTTCTGTATCTGCCTTGGGTTTGAAGCTAGAGAATAAAGAAGGGGCCAGACCCACATGGGCTCCTGGGTGAGGAGGGCTCTGCTGTGAAGCCAGCTCGCCTCTGTTAGCAGTACAGCCTTCTGTTCTTGCCTGGTGCCTGGTGACCCGGGCACTGGGATCATCCCCTCTGTGGAGTAATGTGGGTGTTGTATCTGATGGCAACATCACCAGATCTGGCTCTTGAGCTTTCTGGAGAGTCTGTGAACTTTAAAATTACTTTCTCAAACATGAAACATACAAATCCCTGGAAGGCTGTGTTGAAATGTAGGTTCAGATTCAGTAGATATGGGTGGGCATAAAACTCTGCATTTCTTTTTTAATTCATTTCTTCTTTAGGCTCTAGTCTAGTATGAGAGATTCTGCATTTTTTTTTTTTTGAGACAGTCTTGCTCTGATACCCAGACTGGAGTGCAGTAGCACAATCTCAACTTACTGCAACCTCCACCTTTCAAGTTTAAGCAATTCTCCTGCCTCAGCCTCCTAAGTACCTGGGACTACAGGAATGTACCAGCACACCCTGGCTAATTTTTCTTTTTCTTTTTTTTTTTTTTTCTTTTTTTTTTTGTATTTTTAGTAGAGACGGGTTATTGCCGTGTTGGTCAGGATGGTCTCGAACTCCTGGCCTCAAGCAATCCACCCACCTTGGTCTCCCAAAATGATGAGACTACAGGTGTGAGCCACTGCACCCAGCTGAGACTCTGCATTTATTTTATTTATTTTCTATTTTTGGAGACAGAGTCACACTCTTGTCATTCAGCTGGAGTGCAGTGATGTGATCTCGACTCACTGCAACCTCCACCTCCCAGGTTCAAGTGATTCTTCCAACTTTGCCACATAAAGTGCTGGGATTACAGGAGTGAGCCACCATGTGCAGCTGAGACTGCATTTCTAACAAGCTCTCAGATGATGCCACCTTTGGCCTGAAGTCCCCCACTTTGCACAACAAGGTTTCACTCAATTTGTTTCTGACTTAAACTAACACTCTGACTGATAGCTATAGATTCCAACATCTAAAAATGTACAATGTATGGAAAAGCAACATTTACACATCCATTACCAAAGCATACTAAAGGACATTCTCCACTTTTTCTGGACTTATAATATCCTATGTCATCCTTGGGGAAAAGTTCAGATGATATTTAATTCATAAAATCAAAACAAGTTAGAAGCTGGGCAGTGGCTCATGGTTGTAGTCCTAGACTTCAGGAGACAGAGGCAGGCAGATTGCTTGAGCCAGGGAGTTGGAGACCAGCTTGGGCAACATAGCTAGACCTCTTTTCTACAAAAAATTTTAAAAGTATGGCTGGCTGCAGTGGCTTACTCCTGTAATATCAGCACTTTAGGAAGCCAAGACAGGTGGATCACTTGAGGTTGGGAGTTCAAGATCAGTGCAGCGTGGCCAACATGGTAAAACCATATCTCTATTACAAATACAAAAATTAGATGGGCATGGTGGCATATGCCTATAATCCCAGCTACTCAGGAGGCCAATGCATGAGAATCACTTGAACCTGATAGGCAGTGGTTGCAGTGGGCTGAGATCATGGCATTGCACTCCAGCCTGGGAGACAGAGAAAGACTTGGTCTCAATAAATAAATATAAAATAAAATAAATTAGCTGGGCACATCTGTAGTCCCAACTACTAAAGAGACTAAGTGAGAGGATCACCCTGAGTCCCAGACATCAAGTATGCAATGAGCTGAGATCATGCCACTGTACTTCAGTCTGAGTGAAAGTGCAAGATCCTGTCCAAACAAACAAACAAAAAAACAAAAACAAGTTAAAAGTATGCTGACTGATATTTTATTATTCTGTAAGAGCCCTAGAGTTAATTGGAGACACAGTGATATCTCATCAAAGGAGATTTGGCAATCACTGTATATGTAGTTACATCTAACAGTGCAGGATTAGATGGGGCATAGGTGTTAGGAATGAGGACTCTCTGGCTAAAATGACTTTCTTGAAATCACTTGTTCACGCACTCACAATCTCTTTAAGTAACTGAGGCAAAGAGATAAAGTTTAGCTAAATATAAAGCAGAAGTGGAGTAGTCCTCCCATCAGAAACTGGCAATATTAATTCATAATGGAAGTTTAGTATCTTAAAGTCATCTGGGGCTGCCATAACAATATAGCACCAGGACTGGGTGCTTTAAATGACAGAAATTTATTTCTCATAGTTTTGGATACTGGGAAGTTCAAGATCAATATGGGGAAAGATTCAGTTCCTGCTCAGGGTTCCTCTTCCGGTCTGCAGATTGCCTTTGCCATCTCTTTGAGTGCTCATGACTTCCTCTTGTTGGACATACAGCTCTGGTCTTTCTTATTCTTATAACAACACTAACCTCGTTGTGGGGGTTCCATCCACAAGACCTCAACTAAACCTGATTACCTGCCAAAGGACCTAACTCCTAATTCATCATATTGGAGATTAGAATGATAAACAAAAAATGAAATTCAAAGCCTTCTCATTTACTGAATGTACTCCTCCTCAGAGCCAAGGACATACCAAAATCAACCTGAAAAACTAGCTCAGGTCATGATAAAAGGTTGGGATCATTATACCCTCCTCTGGATGGAATTCAGGTACAGCTGACCAGTATTAACATTAAAACAGATATCTTAACACTGACCAAACAGACTTTCTGTAGCAACAAGACATCAAATTCCAACCTGACTCTAGTATAGCATCAAATGACATACAGCAGTGCCTGACTCTAAGTATTTTATCCCAATATATGTCTTTGACATATTTTGAAATAATACTGCAAAGCTATCTCTTGTGGGGATGTCTACATTCTGCAGAGAATCCCTGTTCTTTTCCACAACTTTTCCCTAATCCAGAAGAGAATAAACTGATAGTCTGGCATCTTTTTAGGTCAAATAGGAGCTCTGAAGCCTGCTACCTGAAGGCTTCATCTCCATGATAAAATCCTGGTGTCCACAACCCCTTAACTTAGACATTCCTTTATATTTATTCCAGGTTTGTAGATGATAATTATTTTAACCCATTACCACTCAGAAAAATCATTGAATCCACCTATGACCATGAAGCTCACCATTCCAAGTTGTCCTGCCTTTCTGGACAGAACAAATGTATCATATGTATATATACACATATATATGTATACATACATATATTATATATAATATATATACATATATAATTATATATTTTTATATATATACACATATATATATAAATATATATATCATTGTACCTTAGGTTCTGGGGTACATGTGCAGATCATGAAGGATTGTTGCATAGGTACATACATAACAATGTGGTTTCCTGCCTCCATCCCCATCACCTATATCTGGCATTTCTCCCCATGTTATCCCTCCCCAACCTCCCTACCCCCTGCGTCCCTCCCCTAGACTCCCCCAACAGACCCCAATGTGTGATGCTCCCCTCCCTGTGTCCATGTGTTCTCATTGTTCAACACCTGCCTGTGAGTGAGAACATGAAGTGTTTGATTTTCTGTTCTTGTGTCAGTTTGCTGAGAATGATGGTTTCCAGATTCATCCATGTTCCTATGAAGGACACGAACTCATCATCTTTTATGGCTGCATAGTATTCCATGGTCTATATGTGCCACATTTTCCTTGTCCAGTCTATCAGGGCTTATATGTGTTGATTGATGTCTTGTGTCTTTCTAACCTGTATAAACCCAAGCTGTAACCCACCCACCTGGGGCACATATTCTCAGGATCTGAGGCTGTTAGACCATTGGTCACTCATATTTCATGCAGAATCGCTTCAAACATTTTACAGAGTTTGGCTCTTTACAGCAACAGGTTTTCCACATAAGAATTTTTGTGGTATGCAAACATTGGGTCCATAACAACTAAGGTAAAGATTCTTTGATATGAGTAATTTGGATTCAGCATTAGGAGAGTGTCCATGGCTGGGCGTGGTGGCTCAAGCCTGTAATCCCAGCACTTTGGGAGGCTGAGGCGGATCACAAGGTCAAGAGATCGAGACCATCCTGGTCAACATGGTGAAACCCCGTCTCTACTAAAAATACAAAAAATTAGCTGGGCACGGTGGTGCGTGCCTGTAATCCCAGCTACTTGGGAGGCTGAGGCAGGAGAATTGCCTGAACCCAGGAGGCAGAGGTTGCGGTGAGCTGAGATCACGCCATTGCACTCCATTCTGGGTAACAAGAGCGAAACTCCGTCTCAAAAAAAAAAAAAAAAAAGGAGAGTGTCCGTTCTGGATACAAACCCCTGTTGCCAGCAGTAGTGTGTTTTGTAAACCTGGAATAGAATTTCCGTTGGTTTACAGATCCCAAGAAGTAAGTGAGGGTACCCTTGACGGAGGGGTCTCATGGTTCACAGGTTAAAAATCCACCCACACAGGAGTAACTGAGGATCTCTGCCTCTCCAGAATGACAGTATGACAGTGGCCCTTTCTCTTTAAGTCCTTTTTTTTTTTTTTGGATGAAAACACTGGAGACTGGGTAATTAATAAAACACAGAAATTTATTACTCAGTTTTTGGAGGCTTGAAATTCAATACTCAGGTGAAGTTTAGATATCCTCGCATGCACAAAAGACAAAAGGATAAAACATTAAAAATCAGATGCTTCTTCGGTGCAAAATAATTATACATGCTTGTAATAGGGAAAATATTCAAATTCCACATAGGTCTTGATTTACTACAAATAAATCTCTGTGGTTAAAGTATTAATATGTCTAAATGTCAGAAACACCACCACAGCTGGGGACGGGGACTCTGTTTACTTCCCAACAGGTTGCAGATGTCTTTGAGACACAATCCTAGACCATGGTTTCAAGAGACCCAAGCAATCACCTCATCTGCTGACTTCCAAATTGCCCTGCTAGAACAGTTCAGGTGCCTGGAGGGTCCCTGAGCAACACTTCAAAAACCCTCTCTTCTCAATGACCCCCCATCAGAGCAGCCCCACTTTTGAATGCTTTACCACTCCAGATGCCAAGTGAGATTTCTTTTCACAAATTGCTTCCAAGGCTAAGGAAAAATTACACAATCACTGATCTAGCTCAAGCCCCTCTCTACAGTGTTTTTAATAAGTACCAGGACCTTATCGTGAATATTCAAATTTCTTTAAAAATAAAACACTGCTATAAATGCATAGAACATCCTCTCCTCTGAAAACTTGTGCCGAAGGAAAAAGCAAACAGCGAGAATAGGATTGTGTGGAATAAAGGTGCCTGAGCAATGATTTCCTCACTGTGGACTTACATCAGGACTGGAACAAATTAGATCTAAATCTACAGTGGGCTCCAGGGTAGAGCTGAGGTCCCAGGTAAGAAGGTGGAGGAGCCACGAAATTCAGAGCCACGAATCCAACCCCGGAGCCTCCACGTTAGCACCAGTGGCTGCAGAGCGATTTTCAGAACTTCTCAAAACCAGGAAAGTAGACAGGAAGGTCAAGAACCAGTCACCTGCAAACATACAATCCCAGAAGTGAATCCCTTACCCACCTGGGGTCAAGCTCTTCAGCAAGTAGTCTCCTGCAACAACCCAAGGATCCCCAGAAAATGGGCAATGGGCTAGGCCGACTGCTGGAAACCACCGCCCTAATGCGAACACATTTTAAAAATCATGAATGGTTGTGCTCTCTATAGAGAATGTAGTGGAGCGAGCTTCAGCCTGAAAAAGCAGAAGGAAATTTTTCCCCTAAAGCAATAGAGCAAAAGAACCCCATGATGTGCAGAAAGTAACACTTTCAAGAGAGATGTACAGGCAAGGAACTAATAAGAATCTGAATGGTTTTAAATAAAAATAAACTTTCCCACCTGTGGAAGGGAGAAACTATAATCATTTATGTGGCGAGAGAGGAAGCGGGTTATGCAGGTTGACCTGGTGAACTGACTTGCCCTGGTTTATTCTCACTCAGCCTCAGACTGAAACCCAAGGATCAAAAACAACTTTTGGCAAAAAGGCAAAGGAATGATAACCAAGATAGGATGATTAAAAATACGGCCTCTAAGTAAATAATATAAACACATATGAGAGGCATCAAAAGGCAGATTTATTGTCCTTCCAATCATCCATAATTTAGGGATTCATCCAATAACTGAGAGAAGATATAGCCAAGTTGTGAATTACTATATGCAAGATGCCAGGATATTGGCAGCCTACACGCAGATGAATAAAACCATTTCTCCAGATAATAAAAGCCAATGTGGCCCATTATTCCCTGGGTCAAGTACTCTTGAAGGGGACATGATCACTTTAGAAAAACCAAGGGAAAACTATTTCTGATTAGCATTCTTCCCCCAAAGAAAATATTCCCAGAGTGAAAATTCATAACTGTGTCCTTGGCTTAGTGACTTCTGGAAGGTGGATGAAACTTGAAGAGACTGACTGAAGATGGGGCAACTTCTCCAGTGATACAAGGAAATCATCTGTTACCTTGCATACCAACATTGCATGGTGGGGGAGAACTGCATTCATTTCTAATCTCTGGAGGCTTAGCATCCAAAGACCAGAGTAGGAAAGGAAACTTCAGTGGCCCTCCTGGCAAAGCGATCCTCAGGAGTTCCGAACCTTGCGCACCATGTTTGAAAGGCATCCGGAGAGATGATAATGTTTGACTTCTGATACAATCTTCAGGGGTATTTTCACTGGTTTACCTAATTTAAGGAATTAAAAATCTATTCTATTAAGAATTTTCACAGAAACCTCTCCAAATTTATGAGGATTCTTAGAAGGAACATGACATTTGTTAACCATGGTAACAACATACAATAATCAAAGTTTTGAATTGACTTGAGCTCAGTTTTAACAATGTACTAAGTCCAGCCACAAAAAGAGAAGTGCTTGAAAATCAAGTAGGAATCCTCTGGTTTTCTGAATCAAGACCAGAACGACTCCCTCCCTGGGCTCTGCTTTCTCTCTTCCCCTCTTTGCCATTTGAGTGTCTTTGATGGCTCCAACCAGTGGACCCAAGACCCCTGCTACAGTGCCAAGGAAGGCCCAGAGACTCAATGCTGCCAGTACCAGAGTGACATGATGGTCCCCTTACTGAGCTTGGCCACCTGCCTTGACTCCTTTCATTCTCATTAGAACCCAAGACACAGAGAGTTTTGTATCCAATTGGCAAATAGGAACAGAGACTTCAAGTTGTATTAAAACTTTGCTTACAGTCGGAAAGCTAGCCGGCACAGGGGCTGGGCTTCCAACCCTACCTCTGACCCAGCTATACACATGGTCCTTACGAAGAGGGTGGCAGTGCTGTGCTTGCTGTCTTATTTGCATAACTCTCTGATCCCAAGATTAAATAACCAAGCAACACATTATAAACTACACATTTGCTATTTCCAAAGACACGGCTTAATTCCAAATAAATGACCAACTAAGATAATTTTGTAAATGTATTACAGACTTGAACATAAGACATTAAACTATGAAACTGCTACAAGAAAACACTGGGGAACCCACTTAGGACACTGGTCCGGGCAAAGAATTCTTTTTGTTTTTTGAGACTGAGTTTCGCTCTTGTTACCCAGGCTGGAGTGCAATGGCACTATCTCTGCTCACTGCAACCTCAGCCTCCTGGGTTCAGGCAATTCTCCTGCCTCAGCCTACTGAGTAGCTGGGATTACAGACACGCGCCACCATGCCCAGCTAATTTTTTGTATTTTTAGTTGAGACGGGGTTTCACCATGTTAACCAGGATGGTCTCGATCTCTTGACCTCATCATCCACCCGCCTCGGCCTCCCAAAGTGCTGGGATTACAGGCTTGAGCCACCGCGCCTGGCCCCAAGAATTCTTGATAATACTCCACAAACAAATGTAACCAAAGCAAAGAACGGACAAATGGAATCACATCAAGGTAACAAAGAGACTAAGGTGGGAGAATCGCCTGAACCCAAGAGTTTAAGGTTGCAGTGAGCAATGATCCCGTCACTGGACTCCAACCTGGATGACAGAGGGAGACCCTGCCTCTTGTGTGCAAGCGTCACAAAGAGATTGATATAGCCACTGATCCAGGCTCCCTTGGTAAAGGTAAACTTGAAATTTAGGTTTCCTTAAATCAAGGCCCAAGGAAATATTTTTCTACATAGGAAAAAAATCAATGAAGAAAGGTATAAAAGTAAAATGTCATCCAAAAAGGATGCCCAGCTTTTGCCATGTAATTGTCCCTGTAGTTCATGGGCAGAGATGAGGAAAACCCTGCATAATAGCTAATATGAACAGCTCTCCCAGGTTCCCAGGAAGTATGCATAAGGCCTAATTAATTTGCTTTTGCTTTTAAAAATCTAAAACTCATTAAGTAATAGCACTTCTTCTGAATTTGTGCTAATTACACTTAAAATGGGATTATTTTTATACCACGTTGAAGAGGATTTTCCAGCTGAAATTATTATGTGAATAAGATTACAGGTATAATGCTTTACCTTCTTGGGAACAAATGAAAAACTTACTATTTAAAAAAATGTTAAACATTCATGGCCGGGGCAGTGGCTCACGCCTATAATCCCAGCACTTTGGGAGGCTGAGGCAGGTGGATCACGAGGTCAAGAGATCAAGACCAACCTCGTCAACATGGTGAAACCCCATCTCTACTAAAAATACAAAAATTAACTGGGCATGGTAGCACCCGCCTGTAGTCCCAGCTACTTGGGAGGATAAAGCAGGAGAATTGCTTGAACCCAGGAGGCGGAGGTTTCTGTGAGCCAAGATCGTGCCATTGCACTCCAGCCTGGGTAACAAGAGCGAAACTCCATCTCAAAAAAAACACATTCATATTTACTTCTAATTATATGGATGCTAATTTATTTGAAAAGCACTAGAAACACTATAAGCTAGAAACATTAGGAGTACTTTGAATTACAGATTTGATGCCAAACTACAAACAATTAAGAATAAATACTATACATCTAATGCTTCCTTAAAACCAAACATTCATTTTGAATCTGAGTATGAGATTTTCAGTGACAACTGAATCTGTCTGCTTTGCTTTTTACAGTTCATCATCCACTACTGCAAACATTACAATTATACAGATGATCAGTACAGGTATGAAAGGAGTTTCAAAAACCCCTATGCTAATTTACACACAAGTTTAGAAAATGTGGTAAACTGTGAAGCTTTCTCCCATATTCTGGTTTCATTTTGTTTTCACATGTAGAAAAAACTCAGCTCCATGGATCTGGGGGTGTGGCACATGGGATTTTCTACAGCAAGCTCCAAGTTAGACCTCCACAGTGGTGGCACCCACGTGCAGTCTTAGCTATTTACTAGGAGAGGTACTGAAATCCACAGGGAAGACACACACTTCAATGAACACGTGTGTTCAACCAAAAAGTCTTCAATATTTATTATTCATTTCCACTGGCGTTACCTTCTTAAAGGTCTCACTATTGGCTGTTACATACACATGAAGAGTAAAGAATGGCTAAAGGTAGATGACATTGTACACAATCAGGAGCCCATGGCGGTGCAGTGTTTCTTCGCCTGTTCTATCCAGACCCTGAGTAGAAAGAGAGCTCCTGTACCGGTTGATACAGGTTGCAGAGTGAACCACAGGATCTTTAACTTTTCAAAATGAAAGACATTGAGCATCATGTTGGCAACACAGTAGGTTAAAATATAATTGGTTGGGTGTGCTGGCTCATGCCTGTAATCCCAGCACTTTGGGAGGCTGAGGTTGGTGGATCACTTAAGGTCAGGAGTTCAAGACTGGCCCAGCCAACATGGTGAAACCTTGTAACTACTGAAAATACAAATATTAGCAGGTCATGCTGTCGGGCGCCTGTAGTCCCAGCTACTCAGGAGGCTGATGCATGAGAATTGCTTCAACCTCGGAGGCGGAGGTTGCAGTGACCCAAGATCATGCCACTGCACTCCAGCCTGGGTGACAGACTGAAAGCCCATCTCAAGAAAGAAAAAAAAAAAATGAAGATAATTGTCACAGGCTCTGTATTGGGTGTAAACTGTGTGAGTGCATCTGCTCACACTCATGCACATGCCCACAAACTGAACCTTAGCAGTTGGCTGGAGGGCAGTGGCTCACACCTGTAATCCTAGCACTTTGGGAAGCCGAGGTGGGTGGATCACCTGAGGTCAGGAGTTCAAGACCAGCCTGGCCATCATAATGAAACCATCTTTATTTAAAAAAAAAAAAAAAAAAAAAAAACCTTAGCAGGCAAGGCAGGGAGGCAAAAATGTATAATCCCAGCACTTTGGGAAGCTGAGGCTGGTTGGATTACCTCTGGTGCTCCAGACTAGCCTTGGGAACATGGTGAAACCCTGTCTCTACAAAAAAATACTAGTAGCCCAGTGTACTTGTGCACGCCTGGAGTACCGACTACCATCAGCGCTCCAGGCTCCTTATGCAGTTCAGACATGTGTTTGGATATAAAAAGAGCACTGACACCTGGTTTAAGGTGACTGCAAAATGGAACGATTCCAAGAGTCTCCATCTTATAGGAGCCTCTTTCCATGTGGCCAGGGCCCATTGCCTTTACTATCCTCCAGCCACTCCTTGCCATTTCTCCGCAAGGCATGCCCCGGCCTTAGGACCTTTGTACTTACTGTCTTCCCCCATCAATAGCCCTGGTGCTGCTACCTCATGTCCTCTGGTATCTGCTCAGATGCTGCCCTATCAGAGAGACTCTCCTGACACAATCACTCTCCACCTCCCTTTTCTTTCAGGGCATGGACCCCTCCTGACATCCTGCATATTTTAGCATTTGTTCCTGTCTCTCCCTGCTAGAATGCAAGTGGCAGGGAACTATATCCCAACACCTGGTAAGTGCTCAATGACAGCTTTTTCAAGGGCCACATTTCCGTAATGTTAAAATGTATTATGAAAGGGAACAGCAGTTAATTTTCCTGCGCCTAGAAGGTGCAGGCTGTTTAAGGCCCTGCCACACATGGTGTCACACTACTGACCCATGAAGTACCAGAGGTTGCAAGAGAACCAGCTTTTAAAAACAGCACTCAAGGCTAGGAGCAGGGACTCACACCTGTAATCCCAGCACTTTCAGAAGCTGAGGTGGGCAGATTATCTGAGGTCTGGAGTTTGAGACCAACCTAGCCACCATGGTGAAACCCCATCTCTACTAAAAGTACAAAAGTTAACCAGCAGTAGTGGCACACGCCTGTGATACCAACTACTCGGGAAGCTGAGGCAGAATTGCTAGGGCCAGGGAGGCAGAGGTAGCAGTGAGCTGAGATTGTGCCACTGCGCTCCAGCATGGGCAACAAGACTGAAACTCCGCCTCAAATAACAACAACAAAAAAAAAACAACAACACAGAAAAAAAACATTAAAGATAAAATAGCAAGTAAAGACTAGTCCTCAGAACCCTTGCCTCAGAAGTTTCTAGGCTAGATCTGAAGGTTCTCAACAACAAAAAACATCATTAAAGATAAAATAGCAAGTAAAGACTAGTCCTCAGAACCCTTGCCTCAGAAGTTTCTAGGCTAGATCTGAAGGTTCTGAAATACTGACTCAATATTTGTCTTGCTTTAAGTCATCCTGTTTCCACTTTCTTTACCAACCATAAATAATTTACCATGTAAGTCCTCTTCCACTGCTATCTACACTGATACTAGTAACTAATATATCCTGAAACAGTAAGTCACGTGTGCATTACTTTAAAATAAAAGCAAAGATTCCTTTATTTTTGTAATTAATAAAATTCATTATATGTACAACCAGATTCCCCTTGAGAATTGCTCTCAGAATTCCTGTCCTATCCTAAATGTAAACATAGGATGGGAGATGCACACGCTGATTTAAAAAAAAAAAAAAAGGGATGAAATGATCATTTACAAATCATACATTTTTTGTAAAACAGATCGAAACTCTCCACATCTCCTTACATCATCAATTATCCTTGAGTCTACAACCAGCTTATGTCACATCAAAATAGTCTTTCTTTGGAAATGTGTGAGAAAGTTAAATTGTTTAAATCTGAGCTCAAATCACAAGTATGGCTTTAATACTATTTTTTATTTAATGGAATCGCCCTGTTTCCCAGGCTGGAGTGCAGTGGCGCAGTCTTGGCTCACTGCAACCTCCACCTCCTGAGTTCAAGAGATTCTCCTGCCTTGGCCTCTCCCAAGCGCAGGCATGCCCCAACACACCCAGCTAATTTTGTTTTGTTTTGTTTTGTTTTTGAGACGGAGTTTCACTCTCGTTGCCCAGAATGGAGTGCAACGGCGCAATCTCTGCTCACCACAACCTCCGCCTCCTGGATTCAGGCAATTCTCCTGCCTCAGCCTCCTGAGTAGCTGGGATTACAGGCACGCGCCACCATGCCCAGCTAATTTTTTGTGTTTTTAGTAGAGACGGGGTTTCACCATGTTGACCTGGATGGTCTCGATCTCTTCACCTCGTGATCTACCCGCCTCCGCATCCCAAAGTGCTGGGATTACAGGCGTGAGCCACCGCGCCTGGACTTTTGTTTTTTGTTTTGTTTGAGACGGAGTTTCGCTCGTTACCCAGGCTGGAGTGCAATGGCGCCATCTCGGCTCACCGCAACCTCCGCCTTCTGGGTTCAGGCAATTCTCCTGCCTCAGCCTCCTGAGTAGACGGGATTACAGGCACGCGCCACCACGCCCAGCTCATTTTTTGTATTTTTAGTAGAGACGGGGTTTCACCATACTGACCAGGATGGTCTCGATCTCTTCACCTCGTGATCCACCCACCTCAGCCTCCCATCGAGACCATCCTGGTCAACATGGTGAAACCCCCGTCTCTACTAAAAATACAAAAAAAAAATTAGCTGGGCATGGTGGCGCGTGTCTGTAATCCCGGCTACTCAGGAGGCTGAGGCAGGAGAATTGCCTGAACCCAGGAGGCGGAGGTTGCTTGAGCCTAGATCCCGCCATTGCACTCCAGCCTGGGTAACAAGAGCGAAACTCCGACTCAATTTAAAAAAAAAAAAGAGATGAGGTTTCACCATGTTAGCCAGACTGGTCTCTTAACTTCAGGTGATCCAACAACCTCGGCCTCCTAAGGTGCTGGGATTACCGGTGTCAGCCACCATGGCCAGCCTTTAATGCTAGTTTTATTTGGTGCCACCCAAGTCCTATCAAGCCTTGACTTGGCCCTGCTCCATCAGTCTTACCCCTGTGCCTGCACATCCAGAAGGTTCACATGCAAAAGTCAATGATACGACACTGCACAAAGCTACAGCAGGAATGCCGTTTCTCCATCTCTCTACTTGCTCCCAGTAAGTTACCCAGGCCCCAGTGGCCGCTCCCTGCCTCTTTTCCACCTTGAGAGCCCAAAGAGGGCATCTAACCGACTCCCCAGTCGGTGAGTAGGACCTCCACTTCCAGAAGCATCCATGATTTCTCCTAGCCACCCTGACAGATGTGCCCCACGTACACTGCTGCCCAGCACAAGCTAATGGCCTCATTCCCATGCCTCCCTTTTTCGCTAACATGACCTCACTCACAAATCAGTTTCGGGATTAAGTGAGGAAATAGAAGAAAGATACTAGCACTATTTTCAAATCTTTCCCTCCCTCCACATAACTACAGACAACCAGAACCAAGGAACAGAAGGAGACACATATTAGAACAAAAAGGTTTGCGAATAATGAAGAGAACAGTAATACTTGCAGCAAATAGTGCCTTTTAAAACACAGAAGGGAGGGCGGGGCACCGTGGCTCATAACTGTAATCCCAGCACTTTGGGAGGCCGAGGCGGGTGGATCATGAAGTCAAGAGATCGAGACCATCCTGGTCAACATGGTGAAACCCTGTCTCTACTAAAAATACAAAAAACTAGCTGGGCATGGTGGCGCGTGCCTGTAATCCCAGCTACTCGGGAGGCTGAGGCAGGAGAATTGCCTGAACCCAGGAGATGAAGGTTGTGGTGAGCCGAGATGGCGCCATTGCACTCCCGCCTGGGTAACAAGAGCGAAACTCTGTCTCAAAAAAAAAAGAAGAAGAAGAAGAAGAAGAAGATTTTTAAAACAAAACCTGGGGTTTCTGGAACAAGGAATTCTGTTTTAAGACATCAGCATCCAGACTTGAGATGTGCCAGCCTCACTCACTGACACAGAATAATTCTTTGAAATTGGTCTTTTATACTTACTACATCTCTCTCAATGGCTCTGTTTCTTTGGAGAACCCTGATAGACAAAGGAGAAATCTGGATAGGGACCATTCATAGGAGCAGCAGAAGGAAGACACACAACAGTCACCAAACTAAACATGCTTCTGGGAGGCTGTAATGTGCCAAAAACTTACAAGAACCAGGTCTAGGACCCAGAAAGGGCAAACTATCTATCTGACAACAGATTAATAACCAGAATATATAAGAAGCTCAAACAACTTTAGAGGAAAAATTTTAATAATCTGTTTTGAAAATGAACAAAATCTCTGAATCTCCAAAGAGGACATAAATGCTAGCAGGTATATCTAGGAAAAGGTGCTCTACATCCAGCTGAAGATGCCAGCAGAAGAGGACTCTGTTTCCTAGGGGCCCTGGAGAAGGGACGAAGGAGGCAATTCTGGCGTCTTCTCAGCACAGTCACCGCTCTCAGATGAAGGCAGCCTGGTGATGTCATGCCGGCTTTTCAGCAACTGGACTCTTCCTGGAATTCTCCGGGGGAATTATGAATGCATCAGTCCTGATGGCCAGAAAGCAACACTGAGGGGACCTTGTGGAAGAGAGAAAAGGACAGAAAGCAACACCCTGTGAGTCCCCACTTGAAGCCAGCCCTGTCCCTGGGCTCCAGTCTGGCTCTGGCCCCTATGCTTTCCCCACCCTTTTGACCTGGAGAACTTCTGTTTCACCTTTAGGATCTGACTTAATAGTTGGGCACAGTGGCTCACTCCAGTAATCCCAGCACTTCGGGAGGCCAGGGCGGGCAGATCACGAGATCTGAAGTTTGAGACCAGCCTAACCAACATGATGAAACCCCGTCTCTATTAAAAATACCAAAAAAAAGGAAAACCTTACCTGGGCATGGTGGTGCATGCCTACAGTCCCAGCTACTCAGGAGGCTGAGGCAGGAGAATCACTTGAACCCGGAGGCAGAAGTGGCAGTGAGCCAAGACTGCAGCACGGCACTCCCACCTGGATGACCGAGCAAGACTATCTCCCCGCCAAAAAAACAAAAAAACAAGTCTGACTCAAAAAGTGCCTCTCCAGCTTTTTGAACTTTACTTACCAATCCAGGGCACCCAGGGCATATGCTGATGATGGCCAGGTCCTGTGTACTTAAACTGTTGGCTGCATGCTGCTTAGGAAGTACCTGTGAGAGCATGGGACAGACCCATCACAGGACATTCCACTGTGGACACCAGCAGGAGCCCACTGGACCCTTCATCTAAAGAAATACTAACAAATAACCAAAGCAAGTGGCTCACAGGAGCTCGAACACACCCTAAAGTCACACTGAAAACTCCTGTACTAGAAATAAAAGAAATCTGCTCCTGACATCAGCACAGGAGGGTGAAACTAGCCCAGGCAGAGCCCAAGCTCATGTGCCTGAGGACAAGGGGAGAGATGAGGTGGAGGGCCCCTCGGGGCCAGAACACAAGGAGAAGCTTGAATTCTGATTAGGAAGCATGACGGCTCCTGAGGCTTGCGGCAGGCAGTGGCTGTGCTGACAATAACACCTCAGCGCCCACCTCGAACCACCCACTTGAGGGTGAAACACTCCCTCCGGCACCCATGGCCCCACTGTCCAGAACAATATCTGCTGCGGAAGTGAGGACCACACACAACCAACACACATACCCTCCATTTTGTTAAAAATAACCCTCTGGAATGAACACACCAAAGTAACAATAGTGCTCACCTGCTCGGGTAGGAGAGAGCAGGGAATAGAGCTGAGGGGGAATGTCACTGCACCTTTACAAACTTCAAAATGTTCAAGCAACATGAGCATGTCACTTACTGTTTTAAGGTGAGTTTAACATATCAGCTTCTCAGCTGGAAGTCAGATGAGATGGAGTGCTCGGGCAGCGATCCTGGTGCCTGGAAGGAAACAAAAGGGCCCTGAGAGGTGAGCCACAGGGGCTGAGTCGGTGACTGCCCACGGACCTCGGGAGCACAGCTGACCTGTCCGGATGAAATGCTCAGGTGGAAGCAGAAGAGCCGTGATCCACAACTGAGGCTACAGAAACACTGGATAAGCAAAAAGGAGATGAGTTGTGGGGAACAGAAGGTTTTCCGTGATACAATAAATTTCCTAATCCCTCCATTTCAACTCTGGTTCACAATTGAATTCACTATAGGTTGAAGCACAGATTTGTTATAAGAATTTCAAAGGAGACAACCAGTATGCTATCAGAATAAGGCTCACGTGGGTAGATCTAGATAATGGTGGAATTCAGAATCAACACCAGATGAGACCGTCATCTCCAAGGAAACACAGTGGTGACCTTTTTCGTTATTATTTGACCTTCATGACTTGAATACAAGATGTTGTTTGAAATTTCTGAAAATGTTAAATGTTCAATTAGTTACACTGAAACAGAAATTTCTCTCAAGCAATCTGTGAATGCTACAGATCAAGATAAGAAGCTCAAAAATACTGTACCTTCATCTCAAGAGGACTCTTTAACTGTAATCTCTATCCTTGGAAAACAAGCAGTGAAGGATCAAGGATCAGCCTCAGCAGAAAAACAGGATCCACCACACCACCCCCACCTCCCCCATGAAGGGAGCACACAGGGAGGAATGCCAACAGCCTGGAGATTCAAGTCCAGGGGAAAAAAGGGGGCCAGAGAGATCTGTACTGCAAGATCTCTCTGACCGCTTTGCAGGCCCAGCGGAATGCAGTGTGGACTGCATTCTGCTGGGCCTGCAGCTCCTGACACCTGAAAGGCACTGGAAGCTCCTCGAAGGCCAAGACCTTGCTCAGGTCATTCGGTCAAGTCCTCGAAGCCTCTCTTCTCTACCTGAGGGAAGACATCTGACCAGGACACGGGAAAGGGCCCAAGAAAGCCTGTGCACCTGATTTCTTGTGGACAGTGGTGGCTGGAGGTACATACCAAACTTCGATTTCCACACGAGTGCCAAGCAGAAAAGAATGGATGTGCAGGGGCAGAGACTGGCAGAAGACCAGATGGGGGACCTGGTCATAACTTTTGAAGCTCCCCAAAGTTGAGAAACCACTGAGGAGGGGCTACTGTTCATAGTAAAAAGATGTTATGTACACAAATAACTAGAAAAATCAGACATCATATTGCTTAAACAGAACTTAAAACCGTAACACTTTCAAGGCCATTGGACTGAAAACATTCACACTGATTTCACCTTGCCTTCTGCAAGCCAATTCCTCTTGGGAAAGATAGGATTGTCCGCAGGCTGATCTTTTACCAGTATTGTAACAGAGTGCACTATAGTTTTCTTGTGCAAATCATCACAGCTTGATACCAGTGCAGTCTTACAATCAGCGAGGTGCTGCATGTCCGTGCTTCCAACGTGTGTGTTCTTTCCATCCAGGAGTTCTGAGAGTTTACCTGAGGAAGCAAGCAAAAGCACAGACACACACAAACATGGTCATGGCAGTGGCTCTTTCAGGTCTAAAATGAAAATTCTGCAAATTACAGGATGATTGATGAGCTGCGACTTTAACCTCTCCAGCTCACTTCCTCCTCAGATTTCTCAAGGAAAAGAAAAATGTCAACTCCTTAATATCTGCTACAGAGGAGATTCATTGACAAAGACGACACCCACTTTGAATGAGCTGTGCACCAAGGCCCCATGTTGGATCCTTCTTTCATTTTAAATGGCATTGCTGTCACTGGCCACACAGGATACTCCTGGAAGAGTCCACAGTATTGGTGAGCTATTTATTATCTATCATTCAGGGAAAGAAAAATAAGTGATCTTTTCTTCCGTACCTTTCTCCTGATTTTCTGAACTTTTGCAAATAGTATACATAACTTAGAGAGGAGAATAAACACAGCTATTGGTGTGCATCTGCAGGTGTCTCCTCAATGTTATCAGGCCCCAACATCACCCGTGAGGGTTCCCAGAGCAAGAAAACTCCTCCAGTGGGAGTTTCCATAGTGAACAAGAGGCTACAACATCATCAAATCCATAAATACATCAAACTTAATGCATATATCAATAGACATAGTTCGAAAACAGGCTCACTTACCCTTTCCTGGACTAAGAGTTTCCTCTGTAAAGACTTACTTATCGGTGGGGCACAGAGGCTCATGCCTGTAGTCCTATGACTTTGGGAGGCAGGTGGATGGCTTCAATTCAGGAGTTCGAGACCAGCCTGGGCAACATGGTGAAACTCTGTCTCTACCAAAAATACAAAAAATTAGGCAGGCAGGGCGGCACATACCTATGATCCCAGCTACTTGGGAAGGCTGAGATGGGAGGATTACTTGAGTGCAGGTGAGCAAGCGAGGATGCAGGTAACCAAGATTGTGGTTACCCCAGCCTGGATAATAGGGCAAGACCTTATCTGAAAAAACGAAAAGGGACTTCTTTATTGCCTTCCATTAGACGAACCTGCAGAAAACAACAGTAATAAATACTACATCTACAAGAATTATAAAGCAAACATTTTTACAAAATTTATCTTGGTTTGAGGATTCTACAACATAACATCATAGGAAGGCAAAAGGGTCACTGTCAGGCAGAGGACTCCAGTAACAACCAGGAGGACACCTATGTCTCTGGAGCAATGCTGAAGCTGTGGTTACTTCCAGTGACCAATACACCATACCCATCTAAGAAGCAGTTACGACTTACAGAATTCATGCAATTATTAAAAATCAGGAGGCTTTTATGACAGAGGAAAATACTCACAATAGAATGTTACCAGAAAGGTACATTTAGTTATCACACTGAGTATACATGCCGAGGTCAACATCTCAAGAAGAAATCTTACCAGAACGGTCATCATCATCCTGTTTCTCCAGGAAGCCAGTAGAGACATTCCATTCTCTCCCCATTCAAGGGAAAGGTCCAGTCCCAGGGACAAGGCTCTTCCACGGATCCACAACCCAAGAGGAAGCCTCAGAGGCGCAGGCTCTGGGAGTACCTGGTGGCAGCTTCAAGCCAACAGCGCACTGGAGTGCAGCACTTGAACACTGCACGTCAATTGTAGAAGGCCGCTTAGCTCAGGCAGTGGGATGGGACACAGGAATGGGTTTATTGACTTTATAACGGAGTATAAAAGTAAAAACAACTCAAATACACTCTCTTCCAGAGAACAAATTGAGGTTGTTCAACAAAATGCTGGCCCATGATGAGACCCCAGATAAACGTTAGGGGTCATCAAGTGTGAGGGCAACTAACAAGTCAGGTGACCAAGACTCAAAGACCTACAATGCCACTGGGCAGTTTTCTGGACTTCTTTAAAAAACTCCACATGCCTATAGAATATGAGGGGAGCAGTTTGGGCTAGAAAGACCTCCATGAGGACTCCACAAGGGTGAAACCAGTTAAACTGCCCTTTTCTGAGCCTCTCAGTGCTGCAGGTACTGCCCCCTGCCCCATGAGACCTAGCGAGAGGCAGCTTAAGGTGGCTTCATGTTGACCATGTGGTCACTGGCTATACAGACCAAAGGCGAGCCAGCACACCAGGCCAGGCAAGTACACAGGGCACTTGCATGAACACTCAGAAGTTTCAAAACCTGACCTTGCAGAGAACAGGTCCAGGAGGCTGCCGGGAAGTCTTCATCTTGCTGGACTCAGGCAAGTCACAGAAACGCAGGCTCTGCTGTGCCCGGGAGCGCATGGGGATAAGGGTAGAAAATTAATGCCAACTGGGTAAGGCCAGAAGATTATGACCAGGTGAGTAATGCCAGGATGTTAGTTCAGACCAGGTGGTTGAGCCCAGAGGTAAGGCTAGTGGGAAGCCAGGGGTGTAGGGAAAGGGGACAAGGACAAAGAGATTTAGCCAGATTGGTAGCCAAGGAGGGTAAGGCCATGAGGTGGAGACCAGCTGAGTAACACTAGGCAATTCACACCTGGTAAGAACAATAGGTTAGGGTCAGGTGCATAAAGTCAGGGGGCTGAGGCCAAGGGTATATAAGCCATGAGATTAATGCTAGGCATCCAAGCCCAGGCAATAAAGGTCTGGAGATGGGCCAGGTGGGGGAACAGTAAGAAGAGAAGGCAAAGGAGCTAAGGCCAAGGTCTCGGTAGGCGAGTAAAGCCAGTTAGTTACAGTTAGTTAAAGCCAGGAAAGTAAGGCTGCTGGGTGGGTTAAGATGGGGAAAGCCAGAGGCCTACACCAAGAATGGTAAGCACCATGGATTAAGAGCTATGGGGGATGGCCAGGGCGGCAGCACAACACATTACAGCAATGTAGTTTTGGGCAGGGGGATGAACCCAGGTAGGGAAGACTAGGATGTTATGGCCAGACATGAAGGCCGGTGGCTAAGGCATGATGGGTAAGGCCATGTGAGTTAGAACGAAAGCTTAAGGACAGGTGGGGATGCCAGGTTGGAAAGCTATATTGGTCATCTAGGTAAGTAAGGCCATGAGGTTAAGGCCAGGTGGGTAAGTCCAGGTAGCTAATGGGAGGTGTCTAAGTCTAGGGGTGGGGTGGGGAAGCAGTGGTAAATCTGGGGAATAAGGTCAGGGAGCTAAGTCCAGGGAAGAAAGCCTAGGGAGGTAAATTCAGTGGTTTAGACCTGATAGATAAAACCAGAAGTTTATAGACACTTGTGTAAACCAAGTGTGGAGGCCATGTGGGTCATGTATGGTTGGTGAGACTAGGCGGGAACACTAGGTGGCTAATCGAGGTTTTTAGGGCCATGGGGTTAAGATCCACAGCGTTAGGCCAGGTGGGTAAGGCTAATGGGGCATGGCCAGGACCATAAAATAAGATGGGCAAGGCCCTGGAGTAATGGCAATTGAGTAAGATCTCATGGGCAAGATCACATGGGTCTTGAACAGAGATCAAAGCCAGCAAATTGAAGCCATGTGGGTAAGAACAGGTGGATGATGGTGAGCAAGAAGTCATGGCCAGGTGGGTAAGGGCAGAACTATTAGGCCATAAAATTAAGACTCAGTGAGTATGGCCAGGGGGTTAATAAAGCCAGAAAGATAATGGCAGGTTCGGAATACCATGAGGATAAGATGATGCGATGAAGCCAATGAGCTTAGGAAGTTCTGCTGAGTGCAGTCAGGTTGTTAAAACCAGGTGTTTAGGCAGGGTGTGGTGGCTCCCACCTGTAATCCCAGCACTTTATCTGCCCCTTGGCATCCCAACCTGAGATTGGAAGTTTGAGACCAGCCTGGCCAACATGGAGAAACCCTGTCACTACAAAAAATACAAAATTAGCCAGACGTGGTGGCGCATGACTGTAATCCCAGCTACTCGGGAGAAGGCCTAGTGGGTATGAATAGGTAAACAAGGTCATGTGGGAAGGCCAGGAAAGGAAAACCAGGGATTGGGACACAGGATGTGACACCAGCTTAAGTCCAGTGGGGCTGGGATGACTGAGCAAGGGAGAATAGAGCATTGAGATTAACTGCTAAGGCCAACTGGGTAAGGCTGAGAGGTAAGATGAGTGGGGTGATTCGGGTTGGTAAGGACAGGACATCCAGTACAGTAAGGGCAGGTGAGTATGCTAGATGCATAAGGCCAGGAGATTCATACTGGATGACTAAGGCCAGGAGGTTCATAAGGCAGGTGGGTAAATCTAAGTTACCAAATCATGGAGTTAGGACTGATCAGGAAGCCAAGCAATTGAAAAGGCTGGGTAAAGCTAGGACCGGGGTTGGGGCTGGGCCATGGGGTTGGGGATAAAGCTGGGGATGTGGGGGGAGCTGGGATATGGAGTTGGGGGTAAAGCTAGGGCTGGAGCTGGGCCTAGACCTGGGACATGGAGTTGAGGGTAACGCTATGGGAAAAGGGCAGGGTGGTGATAGTACCAGGGGACAAAACCAAGGGAGGTAAACTCAGGGGCTTAAAGCCTGGGGAAACTAGGTGGCTATTACAGGTTTTTAAGGCCATGAGGCTAAGACCCATAGGGTTATGTCAGCTGGGGACGGTGAATGGGTCATTTTACAGCCAGGGCTGTAAAATGAGGTGGGTAAGGCTACAAGGCAAGTGCAGGGAAGCAGTGGCAGGAGCTTCATAAGGCAGGTGGGTAAATCTTAGTGGTAAAATCAGCTGAGTCTGATGGGAGATTGAGGCCAGGAAATTACAACCAGGTGAGTAAGAACATGTGGACAATGGCAGGAAGTTATGGCCGGTCCAGTAAGGTCAGGATTTTTAGCCAAAGTCATGAAGACTGAGAGAGTAGGGCAAGGAGGTTAATAAGGCCAGATGGATAATGAAGTTCGTCATACCATGAGGACAAAATAAGATGACAAATGCAAACAGGTCAATAAGGTTGGCTGAGTCTGGCCAGGTTGTTAAAACCAGGTATCTAAATCCAGCTCAATAAAGGACTATTTCAGTAACCCCAGGCTGTGAAATCAACAGGAAAAACACCCATTAGGATTAAGGGCAAGTCGCCAAGTCAGTCAAATTGTGACCTGAGGCAAATATTATGTGGGTAACACAGTGTAGGGAAGGTGAGGAGGTAAAGGCCAGCTCAATAAAGGAGGGGGTTAACACCAGTAGGGTATGTAGCCAACAAATTAAGTCATGCTGGGTGAGGCCAGGCAGCTGAAGATACTGGGTGAGTATGGCCATAAAGTGAATGACATGGTTAACTAAGTTAGCTAAACGATGAGGTTAACACTGGATCAGGAAACGAAGCTATTTAAAAGGCCAGGTGGCTAATACCAGTAAGTTAAAGCCTCCCTGAATACAGCCAGGTGACTAACTTGAAGTGGGTAATGCCATGAGGTTAAAGGTAGGCAGATTAATACAGGAGGATAAGGCCATGAGACTAAGAATGAAAGTTACTAAGCTATTTTGCTCATCTAGGTTGGTGAAGCCATGATGTGAAGGCCAGATAGATAACTCCAGGTGACAAGTGCAAGGTGTCTAAGTCCAGGGGTCAGTGGTAAACCTAGGGAATAAGGGCAGGGGTATTAGTCTAGGAGAGTAAACCTAGGGAGGTAAATCCAGGGGTTAAGTCCTGGTAGATTAAACCAGAAGATTAAGGACAGTTTTGTAAACCAACATGAAGGCCATTTGGGTCATTTATGTTTGGTAAGACCAGGAGGGGAAACATGCCGGATAACCATGCTTGTTGAAGCCGTGGGGTTAAGGCTGATAGGTTAGGTCTGGTGAGGAAAACTAATGGGGTCCGGTCAGGGTGGTAAAATGAGGGGGACAAAGCCAGACAGTAAAGGCAGGGGACTGAGGCTTCATGGGCAAGATCAGGTGGGTCATGACCAGAGATTTAGGCCAGCAAATTAAATCCAGATGGGTAAGAACAGGCGACTAAAGGTGGGTGGGGACTTGTGGCCAGGTGTGTAACACTGGGACATTTAGGCCATTAAATTAAGTCTAGGTGAGTAAGGCCAGGAGGTCAATCAGGTCAGATGGTTCTTTTCAGGCTCCTAATATCATGTGGACAACCTAGGGTGATGAAGTCATGGTGATTAGTTAAGTTTGACTGAGTGAGGCCAGGTTGTTAAAACCAGATATATAAATCCAGCTGAATAAACGACTGTTTAGGTAACACGAGGCTGGTAAATTAATGGCAGAAACATCCAGGAGAATTAAGGCCAAGTCAACAAGCCAGCCAAATAATGACAGGAGGCTAATACTAGGTGGGTAAGACAGTGAAGGGAAGGCAAGGAGGTTAAGGCAAGCTGAATAAAACTAGGTGCGTGACACCAGATGGACATGAGGCCAGCAGATTAAGTCATGCTGTCTGAGATCAGGCAGGTGAATATGGCTTGTGAATATGGGCCTAAAATTAATCAGGTCGGGTACAGAAGGCCTAATGGGTAAGGCCAGATAAATAAGGCCACATGGGAAGGTCAATAGGTGAGGGCTGGGAAAGTAAGCCCAAGGGTCAGGACACTAAGTGCCACTAAGTTAAGGCCAATGGGGCTGGGAGATGTAAGACCACAAATTGGGACTAATTTTGAAGACCAAATATGTAAAGCCTGGGTAGAATAAATCAGTTGGGTGATTCGGGTTGGTAAGGACATGAAGTTAAAGCCAATAGGGTAAGACCAGGTGGCTAAGCCACATACATAAGGCCAGCAGATTAATGCTGAATGAGTAATGTCAGGAGGTTAATAAAGTCTGGTGAGTAAGGTCAGGTTGTTAAAACCACGCATTTACACTCAGCTGAAGAAAAGACTATTTGAGTATCCCCAAGCCGGTGAATTAATGGAGACGTTCCCAATAGGATAAATGCCAACTTGCCAAATCAGCTAAAGAATGACAGGAAGCTAATACTAGGTGGGCAAGACACTGCAGGGAAGGCAAGGAGGTGAAGGCCTGCTGAATAAAACCAAGTAGTCAACACCAGATGGGTATGAGGCCAGCAAATTAAATAATGTTATACTGGCTGAGGCCAGGCAGGTGAATATGGCAGATGAGTATGGCTGTCAAGTCAGTAAGGTCGGATGCAGAGGGCCTACTAGGTAAGGACAGTAGTTGAACAAGGCCAAGTGGGTACGGCCAAGAAAAATACTACCAAGTGGGAAGGACAATAGGTGAAGGCAAGGAAAGTAATGTCAGGGTCTGGGGCAGCAGATAGTGACTCACAACTGGGGTAGGTGAAATCAGCTGGGTAATTCTGGTTGGTAAGTACATGACGTTAAGGTCAAGTAGAATAAGGCCAGGTAGGTAAGCCAGATGCACAAGGTCAGGGGATTTATACAAAATGAGTAAGGCCAGGAGGTTCATAAGGCAGGTGGATAAACTAGGTTGGCAAAACCATGAGGTTAAGGCTGAGTCAGGAAGGCAAACTATTTAAATAGCAAGATGGGTAAAATTAGTAAATTTAAAACTCCCTGAATACAACTAGGTGGCTGAGTTTAAATGGGTAAAGGTAAGAGGTTACAGCTAGGTCCATTAGACCAGAAGGTTAAGGCCACGTGAGTGAGAAGGAAACATTAAGTCCAGGTAGGTAAGCTAACTTGATAATTCTGGACGGTAAGGCCAAGCCAGGTGGGTAAAGCAAGGTGTCTGTGTCTGTGTGTTTGTTGGGGTGGGGGGGGCGGCTATCTAAGGAATAAGTGAAAGGGGAAATTCTAGGGGAGTGAACCTAGAAAGATAAATCCAAGGGGCTAAGGCCTGGTATATACAACTAGAAGATTAAGGTCAGGAGATTCATTCTGGATAAGTCAGGCCAGGAGGTTCATTAAGTCAGGTGAGTAAATCTAAGTTGGCAAAAACATGAGGTTAAGACCAGGTTAGGAAGCCAAGGGATTGGACTGTCTGGGTGGCTTAGGCCAGGAAGTTAAGGCATTTCAAATTGAGCTAGGTGGTTAATTCCAACTGGCTAATTCCAAGAGCTTAATACTAGGCAGTATTATGGGAAAGGGGCAGGGGAAATGATAAAAGCAAAGGAGAAAACCGAGGGAGGTAAATCCAGGGGGGCTTAAGACCTGTTAGATAAAACCAGATGGCTAAGGACAGTTGCCTAAGCCAAGTGTAGAGGTTATATGGGTCACATAGGATCAAGAAGACTAGTTGGGAAAACTATGTGGTTAATTCAGGTTGTCAAGGCCATGAGGTTCAAGCCCATTAGGTTAGGCCAGGCAGGGAAGGTTAATGGGGCCTGGCCAGGACTGTAACATGAGGTGGATAAGGCTAGGGGCATGGAGTTGGCAGTGGGGCTGGGCAGGGCCGGGACTGGGACATGGAGTTGGGGGTAAAGCTGGGGCTGGGGTTAAAGCTGGGGCTGGGGCTGGCACTGGGGCTGGGCCATGAAGTTGGGGGTAAAGCTATGGAAAAAGGGCAGGGTGATGATAACACCAGGGGACAAACCCTAGGGAGGTAAACCCAGGGGCTTATGGCCTGTTAGCTAAAACCAAAGGCTAAGGATAATTGTGAAAAATGTGGAGGCCATGTGGGTCACATATGATCAGTTAGACTAGCTGGAAAACTGGCTGGCTGATCAAGGTTTTTAAGGCCATGAAGTTAAGACCCATAGGGTCAGCCCAGCTGGGGAAGTTTAATAGGCTCTGGCCAGGGCTGGAAAATGAGGTGGGTAAGGCAAGAAGGCAAGGGCAGGGGAGCAGTGGCAGCAGGTGGGTAAATCTTAGTGGGTAAAATCAGCTGGGTCTTGATGGGAGATTGAGGCCACAGAATTACAACTAGGTGAGTAAGGACACGTGGACAATGGTGGGAGGTTATGTCCAGTTGGGTAAGGACATAATTTTTGGGCAGTCATAAAGACTGGACAAGTAGGTCCAGGAGTTAATAAGGCCATATGGAGAATGTCAAGTTTGTGGCACCATGAGGAGAAAATAAAGTGATGAAGGAAATCAGATGAGTGAGGTTGGCTGAGTTCGGCCAGGTTATTAAAACCAGGTGTCCAAATGCAGCTCAATGAAAGACTATTTCAGCAACCCCAGGCTGTGAAATCAACAGGGAAAATACCCAGTAGGATTAAGGAGAAGTTGCCAAGCCAGTCAAATGATGACCTGAGGCAAATACTAGGTGGGTAAGACTGGGGAAGGGAGGAGGTAATGGCCAGCTGAATAAACCAGGTGGTAAACATCAGTAGTGTATGAAGCAAGCAGATTAAGTCATGTTGGCTGAGGGGAGGCAGCTGAAGAAACTGAGGGAGTATGGCCTTAAGCTTAATAATGACATGGTTAACCAAAGGTTAAGGACAGCTGCATATACCAAGTGTGAAGGCCATGTTTGGTAAGACTAGGTGGGAAAACTTGGCAGCTAATCCAATTTGTTAAGGCTGTAAGGTTAAAGCCCGTAAGGTTAAGCCAGGTGACTGAGGCTAAGCGGGTCTCACCAGAGAGGGGAGTAAAACCAGGGCATAAGGACAGGGATGTAAGGCCTTATGAGTAAGAGAAGATGGGTCTTCTTGGCAGATTGAGGGCAGCAAATTAAAGCCAGGTGGGTGAGAGTAAGTGGATGATGGTGGGAACTTATGGCCAGTGGGTAAGGCTGGGACTTTTAGGCCAGGAAATTCAGCCTGGGTCAGTAAGGCCAGGAGTTTCATAGGGCCATGTGAATTAAGCTTGTTTAACAATGCCATGAATATACAGTGGTTAAGGCAGTGAGGTTAATAAGGTCTGCTGAGTAAGGGAAGGTTGTTACAACCAGGTGTGTGCATCAGCTGAATAAAAGACACCGGGCCAGTTCATCAAGGGAGCACAGCCAAGAATATTAAAGCCAAGTCAGTCCTCCGGCTACTTAATGACAGGAGATGAATACTGTGTGGGCAAGAGCAAAATGGTGAGAGAGGCGCCAGGAGGTGCAGACTAGCTGGATAAAGCTAGGCGATTAAACCCAGATGGGTATGAGGCCAGCAGATTAAGTCATGCTGGTTGGGGCCAGGCAGGTGAATGTGGCAGGTGAGTAAGTATATAAGTTTAATTAAGGCCAGGTGGTTAAGTCCTAGTGACTGAGGCCAGGTGGGTAAGACCAGGTGGGAAAGGGCAATAGGAGACCGCCAGAAGAGCGAAACCAGGGGAACACCCAGTGACTAATGACACCAGCTCAAGGCCAGTGGGGCGGAGGCAGGTGAGCAAGACCAGATTGAGAATAATTGTGAAGGCCAACTGGTTAAGCTTGTTAGTTGCGTAATTGGCTTCGTAAGGACATGAGGCTAATGCCAGTAGGGTAAGGCCAGGTTACCAGGTATTTAAGCCAGATGCATAAGTCTTGCAAAGTAATACTGGGTGATTACTGGCAGGATGTTAATGAAGCAGTTGTGTAAGTCTAGGATGGTAAAACCATGAGGTTAAACCAGGTCAGGAAGCCAAGCAATTTAAAAGGCCAGGGGGTAAGTTAAAGCCCACTAATATATAAAGGGAGGTGGGCAACTCCTGTTGGGTAACCCTAAGAGGCTACAGCTAGGCAGACTAGGTCAGGAGGTTAAGGCCATGTGAGTTAGAATGAAAGGTTAAGACCAGGTGGGAAGGCCAGGTAGGTGGTGTGAGTTGGTATTCTAGGTTGAAAAGGCCATGAGGTTAAGGTCAAATGGGTGAATCTAGATGGGTAATACAAGGTGTATGAGTCCGGTGGGAAGTTGTTGGGGGTGGGGAGGTAAATCCAGGGAATCAGGGTAGGGGCATAAATCCTGGGAAGTCAACCTGTGGGGGTAATTTCAGGGGTGTAAGGCCAGGAGTATATGGCCTGGTAGATAAAACCACAAAGTTAAGGACCAAGTGTGAAGGCCATGTAGGTAACATGGTGGGTAAGACTAATGTTAACCTACAGTCTTTAAGACTGGGTAGGAAAACTAGATTGTTAATACAAGTTCTTAGGCCATGAGGTTAAGGCTTTTAGGTTTAGGTGGGGAAGGCTAATAGGATCTGGCCAGGGCCTAAGATGACCTGAGTTAAGGCCACGAGTAAGGGTCAGAGGAGTAAGGCCCCATGGGCAAGACTAGAGAAGGAAGCCAGCAACATAAAGCCAGGTGGGTAACTACAAGTGGATAATGACAGGAACTTCTGGCCATCTGGGTAAGGCCAGGACCTTTAGGCCAGGAAATTAAGACTGAGTAAGTAAGGCTGGAGTTTAGTAAGGACAGATAGATAATGCCATGTTCATAATACCATGAGGACAAGATAAGGTGATGAAGGCAATGAGCTCGATAAGTTAAAACCAGGTGTTTAAATCTAGCTGAAGAAAAGACTATTTGGGTAAACCCAGGCCAGGATATCAATGGGGGAACCACCCAGTAGGATGAAGCGCAAGTTACAAAACCAGCCAAACAACCTGAGGTTATCACTAGGTGGGTACGACAGTGAAGGGAAGGCCAGGGGGTGAAGACCAGCTGAATAAAACCAGGTGCTGAACACCAGAAGGGTATACTGCCAGAAGATTAAGTCATGCTGGCTGGCTGATGCCAGGCAGTTCAATATATCAGGAGAGTTTGGTTATAAGGCTAATGAGGTCAGGTGAAGAAGACATGGTGGCTCAGGCCAGGAGATGAACAAGGCCAAGTGAGTAAGACCAGGTCAATAAGGCCATGTGGTAACATCAAAGGTAAATGCTGTGAAAGAGGACAAAAGATAATGACAGTAAGGCTGGGAGAGGTGTTTAAGAGTAACTGTGGGCAGGACCCAGTGGCTCATACTTGTAATACCAGCACTTCGGGAGGTGAGCAGATTGCTTGAGGTCAGGCTATCGAGACTGGGCTGCCCAACACGGTGAAACTCCGTCTCTACTAGACATGCAAAAATTAGCCATAAATAGTGCTACACACCTGTAATCCCAGCTACTTTGGAGACTGAGACATAAGAATAACTTCAATACAGGAAGGGGAGGTTTCAGTGACCTGAGGTCGTGCCACTGCACTCCAGTCTAGGGAGTTTCCCAAAAGAAACAACAACTGCGAAGGTAACAGGGTAAGGCTTGGTTGGTAAGATCGGTCAGGCTACTCTGGATGGTAAGGACATGATGGGTAAAGGCCAGGCGTGTAAGCCAGGTGCATAAGTTCAGGGGATTACTACTGAATGGGTAAGGCCAGGAGGTTCATAAGGCATTTGGGTGAATCCAAGTTGGTTAAAAACGGAGGTTAAGACCAGATCAGGAAGCCAAGTGATTAAACAGGCTGGGTGGGTGACACTGGTAAGCTAAGGCCTCCTTAACAGAGCTACTAGGTGGCTACCTTCACTGGATGTATCCCCCAGATAAGAGGTTAAAACTAGGCAAATTAGGTCTGGCTGTTAAGGCTATGTGAGTTAGAATGAAATGTTAAGGCCAGGTGGGAATGTCAGGTTAGTAAGCTATCTTGGTCATCCAGGTTGGTGAGGCCATGCGGTTAAGGCCAAGTGGGTAAGTTCCAGTCGCTCATGCAAGGTGTCTTAAGTCCAAGGATTGGGGAGGAATGGGAAATCCAGAGAACAGAAGCAGGGGGATACATCCAGAGAGGTACACCTAGGAGCTAAATCCGTGGTTTAAGTCCCGGTAGATGAAATCAGAAGGCTAAGGACAATTGTGTTAACCAAGCGTGAAGGCCATATAGGTCATGTATGGTTGTAAGACCACGTGGAAAAGCTAGGTGGCCGATCCAGGTTGTTAAAGCCATGAGGTTAAGGCCCATAGGGATTAGGCCAGGTGGGGAAGCTAATGGGGTACATCCGTGGCCAAAGAATGAGGTGGGTAAGGCCTGGGATTAACGGCAGTCCAGTTAAGGCCTCATAGGTGACATCACTGGGTCTTGACCAGAGATCGAGTTCAGAAAATTGAAGCCAGGTGGGCAAGAACAGGTGGATAATGGTGAGCAGGAATTTATAGCCAAATAGATAAGGGAAAGAGTTTTAGACCAGGAAATTAAGACTTATCAGAATGTCCAGGAGGTTAATAAAGCAAGATCGGTAAACACCAGGTTCCTAATATCTGGAAAGGGAGATACTGTGATGAAGCCAAGGAGCTTGGGAAATTCTGCTGACTGCAGTGAGGTAGTTAAAACCAGGTGTTTAGCTCCAGCTAAGAAAAAAAAAAAAAAAAAGACTATTCCCAGGCTGGAAAATCAATGAGAAAATCATACAGTAAGATTAAGCACAATTCTCCAAGCTAGGCAAATGATGACCCGAGGCTAACATTAGGTGGGCAAGAAGGGTGGGGAAGGCAACAAGGAAGGTGAAGGCCAGCAGAATAAAACTAGGTGGTAAACAGCTAAGTATGATGCCACATCTTGCTGGTTACATCTTGCTGGTTAAGGCCAAGCATGTGAAGAGGGCAGGTGAGTATGGCCCTAAGTTTAAGTCTAATGAGGTCAGATTAAGAAGACCTCCTGGATAAGGTTGGCTAAATACAGCCAATGGGAGGGCCACCAGGTAGAGACCAGGAAAGGAAAGCCAAAGGCTGGGACACAGCAGAATGACACCAGGTTGAGGCCAGTAGGGCTGGGACACTTGAGGAAGACTAAACCTTGAGACTAGTTGTGAAGGCCAACTGGGTAAGCTGAAGACGTACAATCAGGTGGGCGATTCTGATGGGTAAGGATGGGTCATTGACAGCACACAGGTAAGGTAAGGTCGGTGTGCTAGGTGCATGAGGCCTAGAGATTTATACTGTACCCAGCAAGATTAAGGGCAAGTCACCAAGTCACTCAAATGAAGACTGGAGGAAAATGCTAGGGGGGTAAGACAGTGCAGGGAAGGTGAGGAGGTGAACACTGGCTGGATAAAACTAGGTGGGGTAAGGCCAGGGAAGGTAGGTAAATCTAAGTTGGCAAAAGTGTGAGGTTAAGACCAGGTCAAAAAGCCAAGTGACTGAAAACTGAATGGCTTAGGCCAGTAAGTAAAGCCCTTCCTGGATAGAGCTAGGTGGCTAACTCCACCTAGGTAATGCCAAGACATGAATACTGGGTCAAGAGGTTAAGGCCATGTGCGTTAGAATAAAAGGTGAGGACAGATGGGAAGGCCAGATTAGTAGACTATGTTTGTCATCCAGGTTGAAAAAGATCATGAGGTTAAGGCCAGCTCAGTAATGCAAGATGTCTAATTATGTGGGTGGGGCTGGGGCTAGAGCTGGGCTTGAGACAGTCGGGGACTCGGCCTGAGGCAGAGGCTTCAGTTAGGCTAGGGCTTGGCTGGGGCTTCACTGGGACTTGGGCTGGGGATTAGTCTGGAGCATGGAGTTGGGTGTAGAGGGAGGGAAGAAGTGGAGGGATGTGATAAACCCAGGGGAGAAAACCTAAGGAAGTAAATCCAGAACTTAAGGCCTGTTAGATTAAAAAATAGTAACAATAAAAGTAACTTGGGACAATTTCATAAACTAAGGATGAAAACTATGTGGGTCACCTATGATCAGAAAGAGTTGGGATCTAGCAGGCTAATGCAGGTTTTTAAGGTTTACATGCAGCATCCTCTGAGGGAGGGATGTGCTCCCAGTGTAAGGACAAGTTCCTGGATGCCCTCTTCCTGGATGACGATGATAGGTACCAATCCTACTATGCCACCTGCTGCTCTATAGGGACAGTACTCCTCTACAAAAACCCAGATTGCACCCAATGCTACTGCTCCATCTACTGGTTCGGAGGCATGCTGCTCCTCTGCAAAAACCCCGATTGCACCTAACTATACTGCTCCAGAGGCACGCTGCTCCTCTGTGACAACCACAATTTCACCAGATGCTACTGCTCCATCTGCTGCTCCAGAGTGAGGCTGCTCCTCTGCGAAAACCCTGATTGCACTTGATGCTACTGCTTAATGAAAAACTATTTCAGTAACACCAGGCTCTGAAATCAATAGGTAAAACCCCCAGTGGGATGAAGGGCAAGTCATCAAGCCAGTCATATGAAGACTGAGGCAAATACTAAGTGGGTAAGACAATGCAGGGAAGGCGAGGTAGTAAACACTGGCTGGATAAAACCAGGTGGTAAACACCAGGTAAGTATGAGGGCAGCAGATTTCATCTTTCTGGCAAAGGCCAAGCATGAAGAGAGGGCAGCTGAGTATGGCCCTAAGTTTAATGAGGTCACGTGAAGAAGGCCTACTGGATAAGGTTAGGTAAATACAGCCACAGGTGAAGATCAGGAAAGAAAAGTCAGAAGCAGGAACAGAGCAGAATGGCACCAGGTTTAGGCCAGTAGGGCTGTGATGCTTGTGGAATACCAGAAGCCTGAGACTAATCGTGAAGGTGACTGGGTAAGCTGGGGAGGTAGGATCAGTTGGGAGATTTGGGTTGATAAGAATGGGTCATTCACAGCACACAGGTAAGGTCAGTTGAGTGTGCTAGGTCCTTTACACCAGGAGATTCATACTGGATGAGTAAGGCCAGGGCAGATGGATAAATCTAAGTTAACAATACCGTGAGGTTAACACTGGGCCAAAAATCAAGTGATCAAAAACTCGGGGTGGCTTAGGCCAGTAGGTTAAGGCCTTCCTGAATAGAGCTAGGTAGCTAACTCCACCTGGATACAAACTAGGCAGACTACCTCAGGAGGATAAGACCATGTTAGTTAGAATGAAAGGTTGAAGACAGGTGGGCAGGTCAGATTGGTAATCTATGTTGATCAGCGAGGTTGGGAAGGTCATGAGGGTAAGGCCAGGTCGGTAATACAAGATGTCTGATTTTGGAGCTGGGGCTGGTTCAGAGGCTGTGGCTGGAGCTGGAGCAGGCGCTGAAGCTGGGGCTGGGGCTGGGGCTGGGGCTGGGCTTCGACTGGGCAGGGGCTGTGGCTGAGGCTATCAGGGGCTGGACTGGAACACAAGCTGTGGCTGGGGTTTGGCTGGGGATTTGGCAAGGGCTTAGGCTGAAGATCGGCCTGGGGTATGAACTAGGGGGTAGAGAGAGGGACAAAGGGCAGGAGGATGATAAAACCAAGGGAGAAAAGCTAGGGAGGTAAAACTAAGTCTTTAAGTCCTGTTAGATTAAAAAAAATAATGTAAAAAAACAGGATACTCTCATAAACCAAGTATGGGGGCAGCCAAGTGGGTCACATATGAACAGTAAGACTAGTCAAGAAATCTAGCAGACTAGACTACATTGTTTAGGCCATGGAGGTTAAGACCCATATGGATAGGTCAGGTAGGAAAGGCTAATGGGGTCTGGCCAGGGTGGTAAGATAAGGTGGACAAGAGCAGGGAGTATGGGCAGTAGAGCAACGGCAGGAGCTTCATAAGGCGGGTAAATTATCTTAGCAGGTAAAATCATCTGGGTCTTGAGGGGATATTGAGACCAGCAAATTACAAACTGGTGAGTAAGAACAATTGGAAATTGGCAGGAAGTTATGGACCGTCAAGTACAGTCAGGACTTTTAGGCAAAGTCATAAAGACTGGACAAGAAGGGGCCAGGAGGTGAATGAGGCCCAAAATTATTAGGGATAATTTCAAATTGGTCATACCATGAGGCCACCATACACTAAGGTGATGAAGGCAATCTGTTTCCTGAGATCATCTGAGTTTGGCCAGGTTATTAAAACCAGGTGCCAAGAGTCAGCTCAATGAAAAACAATTTCAGTAACCCCTAGCTGTGAAATCTATATGGCAAACCTCCACTAGAATTAAGGGTAAGTGGCCAAGCCAGTTAAATGAAGACCGGGGATACATACTAGGTGGGTAAGACAGTGAAGGGAATACAAGAAAGTAAAGGCCTGCTGGATAAAATGAGGTGGTAAACAGCAGATATGAACGAGCCCAGGAGATGACCTCTTACTAGCTAAGGCCAGCCAAGCATGTCAAGAGGGAAGGCAAGTATGGCCCTCAATTTGATTAGTTCAGCTGAAGAAGGCTTACTGGATAAGGTCAGATAAATACAGCCACCAAGAAGTCCACCAGGTGAAGACCGTGAAAGGAAAGCCAAAGGCCAGGACAGAGAATGACACCAGATTAAGGCCAGTAGGGCTGTGACACTTGAGGAAGACTAGGAGCTTGAGACTAATTGTGAAGGCCAACTGGGTCCGCTGGGGAGGTACAATCACCTGGGGTTCGGGATGGTAAGGATGGGTCAGTGAGGACACACATAGAAGACCAGGTGAGTGTGCTGGTGCATGAGACCAGGAGATTCATACTGGATAAGTAAGGCCAGGGCAGGGAGGCAAATCTAAGTTGGCAAAACCATGAGTTTTAGACTGGGTAAAAAAGCCTAGTGATAGAAAACTCCGCATGGCTTAGGACAGTAAATTAGGGCCTTACTTAATAGAGCTAGGTGGCTAATTCCACCTGGGAAATACAGAGACATTAATACTAAACAGACTACGTCAGGAGGTTAAGGCTATGGGAGTTAGAATGAAAGGTTGGCGACAGATGGGAAGGCCAGGTTGGTAGGCCATGTTGGTCATCCAAGTTGGAAGGGTCATGAGGTTAATGTTAGCTTGCTAATACAAGATATCTAATTATGGGGCTGAGGCCTGGGCTGGGGCTAGGGCTGGGCTAGAGCTGGTGCTGTGGCTTGGACTAGGGCTGGGGATTAGTCTGATGCATGGAGTTGGAGGTAAAGAAAGGGGAAAACAGCAGGGGGATGATAAAACCTAGGGAGATAAATCCAGGTCGTCAAAGCCTATTAGATTAAATAATAATAATAAATAAAACTTAAGACAGTTTCAATAAATGAGGGTGGCAGCCATGTGGGTCACATATGATTAGGAAGACTAGTCAGGAAATCTAGCTGGCTAATCCAAGTTCTTAAGGCCGTTGGTTTAAGGCCCATAGGGTTAGGTCTGGTGGGAAAGGCTAATGGGATCTGGCCAGGGTTGTAGCATGAGGTGGACAAGGCCAGGGGACAAGGGCAGAAGAATAATGGCAGGAGCTTCATAAGGCAGGTGGGTCAATCTTATAAGGTAAAATCAGATGGGTCTTGACAGGCAACTGAGGCCAGCAAATTACAAACAGGTGAGTAAGAACACGTGGAGAATGGTGGGAGTTATGTCCAGAGGAGTATGACCAGGATTTGTAGGCAAAGTCATAAAGGCTGGATGAGAAGGGCCAGGAGTTTACTAAGGCCAGATGGATAAAAGTTTGTCATACCATAAGGATACAATAAGGTGATGAATGCCATCAGATTAATAAGGTCAGCTTAGTTCGGCCAGGTTGTTAAAACCAAGTGTCTAAATCCATCTCAATAAAGGACGATTTTGATAACCCCAGACTGTGAAGTCAACAGGGAACACCCAGTAGGATAGAGGGCAAGTCACCAAGCCAGTCAAATACTAGGTGAGTAAGACAATGTAGGGAAGGTGAGGAGGTAAAGGCCAGCTCAGTAAACCAGGGGGTAAACACCAGTAGGGTACAAAGCTATGGGATTAAAGTAATTGACTCCAGGAGGCTAACGTAATGTTTCCAAGTCCAGGGGTGGGGGAGCAGTAGTAAATCCAGAGAGTAAAGGCAGTGGGATAAGTCCAGAGAAATAAACCTAGGAAGGTAAATTGACTGGTTTAAGGCCTGGTAGATAAAACCAGAAGGCTAGGGACAGTTGTGTTAACAAAGTGTGAAGACCAGGTGGATAATCTGTGGTTGATAAGACTAGGTGGGAAAGCTACGTGGCTAATCCAGATTGTTAGGGTGTGACAACAAGCCCCATGAGGTTGGGCCTGGTGGCGAAGGCTAATGGGGTATGGTCAGGTCCCTAAAATGAGATGGATGAGGCCAGAGAGTAACAGCAGCTGAATAAAGCCTTATACACAAGATCATGTGGGTCTTCACCAGAGATTGAGTCCAGCAAATTAAAGCCAGGTGGGTAATAACAGGTGGATAATGGTGAGTGTGAAGTTATGGCCAGGTAGGTAAGAGAATGGCCAGCAGGTTTAAAAAGCCAGATACATAATGCTAGGTTCGTAATCCCATGAGGATAAGGTGATGAAGCCAATGAGCTTCGGAAGTTCTTCTGAGTGTAGTCAGGTTGTTAAAACCAAGTGTTTAATTCCAGCTTAATAAAAGACTATTCCAGGCTAGGGAAGCACCCCGTTGGACTAAGGGCAATTCTCCAAACTACCCAAATGATGACCACCCAAGGCTAATATTAGATGGGCAAGACAGTGCAGGCAAGGTGACTAAGTGAAGGCCAGCAGAATAAAACTAGGTGGTGAACACCAGGTAAGTATGAGGCCAGCAGATTAAGTCTTCCCGGCTAAGGCAAATCATGTGAAGAGAGCAGGTGACTAGAGCCCCAAGGTTGCTGAGGTTGGGTGGGGAAGGCCTAGTGGGTAAATTCAGGTAAATGTGACCACCAGAAAGACCACCATTAGAAGTCCAGGAAAGAAAAGCCAATGGCTGGGACAGAGGATAATGACACCAGCTTAAGGCCAGTAGTGGGGACAGGTAAGGAAGACCAAACCATTGAGATTAACTGTGAAGACCAACTGGGTAAGACTGGGGAGTTAAGATAGGCTGGGTGATTCAGGTTGGCAAGCATGTTAAGGTCACTTGGGTAAGGTGAGGACGGTGGGCCAGGTGCATAAGGCCAGGCAATTCATACTAGATGAGTAAGGCCAAAAGATTCATTAAGGCAGATGGGTAAATCTAAGTTGGAAAAACCATGAGGTTAAAACCAGGTCAGAAAGCCACGGAACTGAAAGGTCCAGGTAGCTTGGACCAGTAACTTAAGGCCTACCTGAAGAGGTGGCTAACTCCACCTGGGTAATGCCAAGAAGTTAATACTAGTCAGACTAAGTGAGGAGGTTAAGGCCATGTGAGTTAGAATGAAAGGTTAAGGACAGGTGGGAATGCCAGGTTGGTAAACTATGTTGGTCATCCAGGTTGGGAAGGCCATGAGGTTAAGGCCAGATGGGTAATGCAAGATATCTAATTATGGGGCTGGAGCTGGGACACACAGTTGGGGGTAAAGCTGAGGCAGGGGCTGGGGCTTGGTTTTAGCTAAAACCAAAAGACTAAAAACAATTGCAAAAACCAAGTGGAGGCCATGTGTGTCACACATGGGGCTAAAGTTGGGGGTAAAGCTGGGCCTGAGGCATGGAGTTGGGGATCAAGCTGGGGCTGGGGCATGAAGTTGGGGGTCAAGCTGGGGCTGGGACTATGGCTGGGGCTGGAGCATGGGTATGGAGTTGGGAGTACAGCTATGGAAACAGGGCAGGGTGATGAAAACATCAGGGTGACAAAACCTAGGGAGGTAAACACAGGGGCTTATGGCCTGTTAGCTAAAACTAAAGGCTAGAGACAGTTGCAAAACCAAGTATGCAGACCATGTAGGTCACCTATGATGAGTTACACTAGCTGGCTAATCAAGGTTATTAAGGCAATGAAGTTAAGACCCATAGGGTCTGCCCAGCTGAGGAAGGTGAATAGGCTCTGGCCAGGGCTGGAAGATGAGGTGGGTAAGGCAAGAAGGCAAGGGCCACGGAGCAGTGGCAGGAGCTATATAAGGCAGGTGGGTAAATCTTAGTGAGTAAAATCAGCTGGGTCTGATGGGAGATTGATGCCATAGAATTACAAGCAGGTGAGTAAGAACAGGTGGACAATGACAGGAAGTTATGACCAATCCGGTAAAGCCAGGATTTTTAAGCAAAGTCATGAAGACCGGGCGAGTAGGGCAAGGAGGTTAATAAGGCCACATGGATAATGTCAAGTTTATCATACCATGAGGATAAAAAAAGGTAATGAATGCAAACATGTTAATATGGTTGTTAAAACCAGGTATGTAAATCCAGCTCAATAAATGACTATTTCAGTAACCAAAGGCTATTAAAACAACAGGGAAAACACCCAGTATGATTAAGGGCCTGGGCCTGGGAAATGGAGTTAGGATTTGGCCTGGGCCTCAGCCAGGGCTGGGGCTGGGGCTGGGACATGAAGTTGGGGGTAAACGGCTGGGGCCGGGGCTATAACTAGGGCTGGGACATGAAGCTGGGGGTAAAGCTCTGACTGGGGTTCAGCCTGGGCCTGAGCCATGGAGTTGGGGGTAAACCTAGGGCTGGGGCTGGGACTAGGACATGGATTAAGGGGTAAACTTCGGGTCGGGATGGGGCTGGGCCTGGGGCTGGGCCATGGAGTTGGGGGTAAAACTGGGGTTGGGGATGGGACATAGAGTTGGGGATAACGCTGGGGATGAGGCTGGAACTGGGATATTGAAGTGGGGACAAAGCTGGGGATGGGGCTGGAGCTAGGATATGGAGTTAGGGGTAAAGCTAGGGCTGAGGCAGGAGCTGGGACTGGGCGTAGGCCTCAGACATGGAGTTGCAGATAAAGCTACAGGAACAAGGCAGGGTGGTGATGACACCAGGGGACAAAACCAAGGGAAGTAAACACAGGGGTTTAAACCCTGTTAGATAACACTAGAAGGCTAAGGACCATTGTGAAAACAAACTGTGGAGGCCATGTGGGTCATATATGATCATTAAGAGGTGGGACAACAAGGTGGCTAATACACGTTTTTAAGGCTATGAGGTTAAGACCCACAGGGTTATATGACCTGGGGAAGGCAAATTGGGTCAGGCAAGGGCTGTAAAATGAGGTGAATAAAGCAACAAGGCAAGGGCAGGGGAGCAGTGGCGGGAGCTGCCTAAGGAAGGAGGTTAAATCTTAGTGGGTAAAATCAGCTCAGTCTGATCAGAGTTTGAAGCCAGCAAATTACAACCAGGTGAGTAAGAACACGTGGACAATGGCAGGAAGTTATGGCCAGTCCAGTAAGGTCAGGATTTTTAGGCAAAGTTATGAAGTCAGGGAGAGTAGGATAAGGAGGTTAATAAGGCCAGGTGGATAATGTCAGTTTCGTCATACTATGAGGATAAAATAAGGTGACAAATACAAACAGGTCAATAAGCTTGGCTGAGTTTCACCAGGTTGTTAAAACAAGATATCTAAATCCAGCTCAATAAAGCACTATTTCAGTAACCCCAGGCTATGAAATCAACAGGGAAAACACCCAGGAGGATTACAGGCCTGGGACACGGAGTTGGAGGAAAATCTATGGTTAGGCCTGGGGCTGTGGCTGGGATGGGCCATGTACTTGGCGATAAAGCTGGGGCTGGGGCTGGGACATGGAGTTAGGGGTAAAACTAGGGCTGGGGCTGGGCCTTGGCCTGGGCCTCGAGCTTTGACTGGGACGTGGAGTATGGGGTAAAGCTGGAGACAGGGCTGGGCCTGGGCCTTGAAGTTCTTGGTAAACCTAGGACTAGGGCTGAGGCTGCGCCATGGAGTTGGGGATAAAGCTGGGGATGGGGCTGAAGCTGGGATATGGAGTTACCAGTAAAGCTCGGGCTGCGGATGGGGCTGGGCCTAGGCCTGGACATGAAGTTGGGGGTAAAACTCTGGGAAAAGGGCAGGGTGGTGATGATACCAGGGGACAAAACCAAGGGAAGTAAACCCAGGGGCTTAAAACCTTTTAGATACAACCAGAAGGCTAAAAACAGTTGTGCAAACTAAGTGTGGAGGCGATGTGGGTCACTTATGATCAGTAAGACGTGGGAAAACTAGGTGGCTAATACAGGTTTTTAAGGCCATGAGATTAAGACCCATAGGGTTATATCAGCTGGGGAAGGCGAATGGGTACAGGCCAGGGCTGTAAAATGAGGTGGGTAAAGCAACAAGGCATGCGCAGGGGAGCAGTGGCAGGAGCTTCAGAAGGCAGGTGGGTAAATCTTAGTGGGTAAAATCAGCTGAGTCTGATGGGAGATTGAGGCCAGCGACTTACAACCAGGTGAGTAAGAACACACAGACAATGGCAGGAAGTTATGGCCAGTCCAGTAAAGCCAGGATTTTTAGGCAAAGTCATGAAGACTGGGCTAGCAAGGCAAGGGGGCTAATAAGGCCAGATGAATAATGTCAAGTTCATCATACCATGAGGATAAAATAAGGTGATGAATCCAAACAAGTTAATGCCAGGTTGTTAAAACCAGGTATCTAAATCCAGCTCAATAAAGGACTATTCCAGTAACCCTAGGCTGTGAAATCAACAAGGAAAATATACAGTAGGATTAAGGGCCTGGGCCTGGGCCTGGGCCTGGGACATTGAGTTGTGGGTAAAACTAGAGCTGGGCCTTTCGGCTGGGGCTAGGACATGGAGTTGGGGATAAAGCTAGGTTGTGGCAGGGCCTGACCCTGGGCCTGGGCCTGGGACATGGAGTAGGGGGTAAAGCTGGGGTTGGGGCAGAGCCTGGGACTTGGCCTGGGCTTGAGGCATGGAATTTGGGGTAAAGCTGGGGCTGGGGCTGGGCCTGGGTCTGGCCTGTGGAGTTGGGGGTAAAGCTCGGACTGAGGCAGGACCTGAGCCTTGGTCTGGGCCTAGGACTGGGACATGGAAATGGGGGAAAACCTGGGGATGGGGATGGGGATGGGGATGGGGATGGGGATGGGGATGGGGATGGGGATGGGGATGGGGATGGGGGTGGGGGTGGGGGTGGGGGTGGGGGTGGGGGTGGGGATGGGGATGGGGATGGGGATGGGGATGGGGATGGGGATGGGCCTAGAGATTGAGGCCAGCAAAGTACAACCAAGTGTGTAAGAACATGTTGAAAATGGCAGGAAGTTATGGCCAGTCTGGTAAGGCTAGGATTTTTAGGAAAACTTACAAAGACTGGGCAAGTAGGGGCAAGGAGGTTAATATGGCCAGATGGGCAATATCAGATTCGTCATACCATGCGAATAAAATAAGGTGATGAATGCAAACAGGTCAATAAGGTTGTCTGAGTTTGGCCAGGTTCTGAAAAACAGGTAACTAAATCCAGCTCCATAAAGGACTATTTGAGTAACGCCAGGCTGTGAAATCAACAGGGAAATCACCCAGTAGGATTACGGTCCTGGGCCTGGGACATGGAGTTGGCGGTAAAGTTCAGCCTGGGGCTGGGGCTGGGGCTGGGGCTGGGGCTGGGGCTGGGGCTGGGCCTGGGGCTGGGGCTGGGCCATGGAGTTGGGGGTAAACCTAAGGTTGGGACTGGAGCTGGGACATGGAGTTGGGGGTAAACCTAAGGTTGGGACTGGAGCTGGGACATGGAGTTTTGGGTAAACATGGGGATGGGGATAGGGGTGGGGATGGGGCTGAGGCTGGGCCCTGAGATTAAGGCCAGTGAGTTACAACCAGGTGAGTAAGAACAAGTGGACAATGGCAGGAAATCATGGTCAGTCCAGTAAGGCAAGGATTTTTAGGTCACGAAGACTGGGTGAGTAGGGCAAACAGGTTAATAAGGCCAGAGGGATAATGTCAGGTTCATCATACCAAGAGGATAAAATAAAGTGATGAATGCAAACAGGTTAATAAGGTTGTTTGAGTTTGGCCAGGTTGTTAAAACCAGGTGTCTAAGTCCAGCTCAGTAAAGGACTATTTGAGTAACCTCAGTCTGTGAAATCAACAGGGAAATCACCCAGTAGGATTAAGGGACTGGGTCTGGGACCTGGAGTTGTGGGTAAAGCTAGGACTGGGGTTTGGTCTGGGGTTGGGGTTGGGGTTGGGTTTGGGGCTGGGGCTGGGGCTGGGACAAAGAGATGGAGTCAGGAGTAAAGCTGGGAATTGGGCTGGAACCGCACCTGGGCCTGAGCCTTGGCCATAGAGTTGGGGGTAAAACTGGGGCTAGGGCTGGGCCTGTGCAAGGGCTGGGGCTAGGGCTGGGCCTGTGCGAGGGCTGGGCCTGGGGTTAGAACATAGAGTTGGGGCTAAAGCTAGGCTAAGGCTGGGCTTGGGACTGGACCTGGGCCAGGGAGTTGAGGGTAAACCTGGGGCTGGGGCTGGGACATGGAATTGGGGGTAAAGTTGGGGATGGCGCTGGGGCTAGGTTAGGCTGGAGCCTGGGACATGGAGTTGGGGGTAAAACCTAGGGTTGGGGCTGGGGCTGGGACATGGAGTTTTGGGTAAAGGTGGGGATGGGACTGGGGCTGGGGCTGGGCCGGGGACTGGGTCTGAGCCTGGGCCGGGGCCATGGAGTTGGGGCTAAACCTAGGTTGGGGCTGGGATATGGAATTTTAGGTAAACAAGGGGAAGGGGATGGGGATGGAGCTGGGGCTGGGCCCTGAGATTAAAGCCAGAGAGTTACAAACCGGTGAGTAAAAGAACAGTTGGACAATGGCAGGAATTATGGCCAGTCCGGTAAGGCCAGGATTTTTAGGCAAAGTCATTAAGACTGCGCAAGTAGGGCAAGGAGGTTACTAACGTCAGATGGATAATGTCAAGTTTGTCATACCATGAGGATAAAATAAGCTGAAAGATGCCAATAGGTTAATAAGATTATCTGAGTTTGGCCAGGTTGTTGAAACCAGGTATCTAAATCCAGCTCAATAAAGGACTATTTGAGTACTCCAAAGATGTGAAATCAACAGGGAAATCATCCAGTAGCATTAAGGGCCAGGGCCTGGGACATGGAGTGGGGGTAAAGCTAGGGTTGGGGCTAGGGCTGGGCCTGAGGTATAATCACTAAGTTTGGCCAGGTTGTTAAAACCAGGTATCTAAATCCAGTTACATTAAGGAATATTTCGGTAACCCAGGTTGTGATATAAACAGGAAGAACATCCAGTAGGGTTAAGGGCCTGGGCCAGGAACATGGTCTTGGGGAGAAATCTACAGCTGGGCCTAGACCTGGGGTTGGGGCTGGGACTGGGTCGGGGGCTGGGGCTTGGGCAGGGGCTCGAACTGGGATGTGGAGTTGGGAGTAAGGCTGGATCTGGGACTGTGCCATGGAGTTGGGATAAAGCTAGGGTTGGGCCTGGGGCTGGACCTGGGGTTTAATCAGTAAGCTTGGCCAGGCTGTTACAACTAGGTATCTAAATCCAGCTACGTTAAGGAATATTTTGGTAACCCCAGGTTGTGATATCAACAGGGAGAACACTCAGTAGGGTTAAGGGCCTGGGCCAGGGACATGGACTTGGGGAGAAATATACAGCTGGGCCTAAGCCTGGGGATGGGGCTAGGGCTGGGGCTGGGGCTGGGACATGGTATTGGGGGTAAAGCTGGCTCTGAGCCTGTGCCATGAAGTTGGGGTAAAGCTAGGGCTGGGTCTGGGCTTGGGGCTGGCACATGGCATTGTGGGAAAAGCTGAAGCTCAAGCATGGGCCTGGGACATCAAGTTGGGGGTAAAGCTAGGGTTGGGGCTGGGCCTGCGGTTTAATCAGTAACATTGGCCAGATTGTTACAACCAGGTATCTAAGTCCAGCTAAGTTAAGGAATTCAGGAACCCCAGGGTTGTGATATCAACAGGGAGAACACCCAGTAGGATTAGGGGCCTGGGCCCATGATATGGAATTGAGGAGAAATCAACAGCTGGGCGTAGGCATGAGGCTAGGGCTGGGGCTGGGACGTGGAATTGGGGTTAAAGTGGGGTCTGGGCCTGTGCCATGGAGTTGGGGTAAAGCTAGAGCTGGGGCTGCTCTTGGGGCAGGTAGATGGCATTGCGGGTAAAGCTGGGGATGGGGCTTGGACCTGGGATATGGAGTTGGGACTAAAGCTAGGGGCAGGGCTGAGGCTGGAACTGGGATTTAATCAGTAAGCTTGGCCAGGTTGTTAAAACCAGGTATGTAAATCCACCTAAGTCAAGGAATATTTCAGTAACCCCAGGTTTTTATATCTACAGGGAGAATACCCACTAGGGTTATGGACCTGGGCCAGGGACATGGAGTTGGGGAGAAATCTACAGCTGGCGATAAGCATGGGGCTGGGGCTGGGGATGGGGATGGGGATGGGGATGGGGATGGGGATGGGGATGGGGATGGGGATGGGGTAGGGGTAGGGGCTGGGGCTTTGGCTGGGACATGGAGTTGGGGGTAAAGCTGGATCTGGACCTGTGCCATGGAGTTGGGGTAAAGCTAGGGTTGGGGCTGGGCCTGGTTCCTGGAGTTTAATCAGTAAGTTTGGCCAGGTTTTTAAAACCAGATATCTAAATCCACCTAAGTGAAGGAATATTTCAGTAACCACAGGTTGATATATCAACAGGGAGAACACCCAGTAGGAGTAAGGGCCTGGGCCAGGGATATGGTGTTTTGGAGACATTTACACACACCAGGGCCTAGGGATGGGGCTGGGGCTGGGGCTGGGGCTGGGGCTGGGATGTGGAGTTGGGGGTAAAGCTGGGTCTAGGCCTGTGCCATGGAGTTGGAGTTAAGCTAGAACTGGGGCTGGGCTTGGGGCTGGTAATCGGCATTGCAGGTAAAGCTTGGGCTGGGGCATGGGCCTGGGACATGGAGTTGGGGTAAAGCTAGGGTTGGGGTTGGGACTGGGCCTGGGGTTTAATCAGAAAGTTTGGCCAGGTTGTTAAAACCAGGTATCTAAATCCAGCTAAGTTAAGGAATATTTCAGTAAACCCAGGTTGTGATAACGACAGGGAGAACACCCAATAGGGTCAAGGACCTAGGTCAGCAACATGGAGTTGGGGAGAAATCTACAGCTGGGCCAAGGCCTGGTGCTGAGGCAGGGGATGGGGATGGGGTAGGGGTATGGGTAGGGGTAGGGGTAGGGGCTTTGGCTGGGGCTGGGTCTTGGGCTGGGACGTAGAGTTGGGGGTAAATCTGGGTCTGGACCTGTGCCATGGAGTTGGGGTAAAGCTAGGGTTGGGGGTGGGTCTGGTTCCTGGGGTTTAATCAGGAAGTTTAGCCACATTTTTAAAACCATATATCTAAATCCACCTAAGTGAAGGAATATTTCAGTAACCACAGGTTGATACATCAACAGGGAGAACACCCAGTAGGATTAAGGGCCTGGGCCAGAATCCTGGAGTTCTGGAGGAATTTACGCCTGGGCCTGGGCCTGAGCCTGGGCCTGGTGCTGCGGCTGCAGCTGGTGCTGGGGTTTGGGCTAAGATGTGGAGTTGTGAGTAAAGCTGTGTCTGGGCCTGTGCCATGGAGTTGGGGTTAAGCTAGAGCTTGGGCTGGGTTTGGGGCTGGTACATGGCATTGTGGGTAAAGCTGAGGCTGGGACATGGGCCTGGGACATGGAGCTGGGGGTAAAGCTAGGGTTGGGGCTGGGGCAGGACCCAGAGTTTAATCAGTAAGTTTGTCCAGGTTGTTAAAACCAGGTATCTAAATCCAGCTAAGTTAAGAAATATTACAGTAACCCCAGATTGTGATGTCAACAAGGAAATCTCCCAGTAGGATTAAGGGCCTGGGCCAGAAACATGGAATTGGAAAGAAATGTACACCTGGGTCGGGGCCTGGGTCAGGGCCTGGGTCGGGGCCTGGGTCGGGGCCTGGGTCGGGGCCTGGGTCGGGGCCTGGGTCGGCGGTGGGGGCTGGGGCAGGAGTTGGGGCTCGGACGTGGACTTGGGAGTAAGGTTGGATCTGGGCCTGTGCCATGGAGGTGGGGTAAAGCTAGGGTTGGGCCTGCGGATGGGCCTGGGGTTTAATCAGTAAGTTTTGGCCAGGTTTTTAAAACCAGGTGTCTAAATCCAGCTAAGTTAAGGAAAATTTCACTAAGCCCAGGTCTTGATATCAACAGGGATAACTCTCAGTTGGGTTAAGGGACTGGGCCAGGGACATGGAGTTAGGGTGAAATCTATAGCTGGGCCTAGCACTAGGGCTTGGGCTTGGGCTGGGGCATGGAGTTGGGGGTAAAACTGAATCTGGGCCTGTGCCATGGAGTTGGGGTAAAGCTAGGGCTGGGCCTGGGCTTGGGGCTGGTAGTACATGGCATTGGCGTAAAGCTGGGGCATGGGCCTGGGACATGGTTGAGGTAAAGCTAGGGTTGGGATTGGGGCTGGGCCTGGGCCTGGGATATAATCAGTAAGTTTGGCCAGGTTGTTAAAACCAGGTATCTAAATCCAGCTATGTTAAAGAATATTTCAGTAAACCCAGGTTGTGATGTCAACAGGGAAATCTCCCAGTAGGATTAAGGACCTGGGTCAGAAACATGGAATTGTGGAGAAATCTACAGCTGGACGAAGGCTGGGGCTGGGGCTGGGGCTGGGGCTGGGGCCAGGGCTAGGGTTGAGATTGTGGCTCTGACTGGGAATGAGGCTGAGGCTGGGGCTGGGGCTGGGGCTGGGGCTGGGGCTGGGGCTGGGTTGCGGGCTTGCCCTGGGATGAGGAGTTGGGAGAAGGCTGGATCTGGGCCTGTGCCATGGAGATGGGGTAAAGCTAGGGTTGGGCCTGCGGCTGGGCCTGGGGTTTAATCAGTAAGTTTTGGCCAGGTTTTTAAAACCAGGTGTCTAAATCCAGCTAACTTAAGAAAAATTTCAGTAACCCCAGGTTGTGATATCAACAGGGAGAACACCCAGTAGGGTTAAGGTTCTGGGCCAGGGACATGCAGTTAGGAAGAAATCTACAGCTGGGCCTAGCGCTGGGGTTTGGGCTTGGCCTGGGGCTGGGACTTGCACTGAGATGTGGAGTTGGGGGTAAAGCTGGGTCTGGGCCTGTGCCATGGAGTTGGGGTAAAGCTATTGTTGGGGTTGGGACTGGGACTGGGGTTTAATCAGTAAGTTTAGCCAGGTTGCTTAAACTAGGTATCTTAATCCAGCCTAAGTGAAGAAATATTTCAGTAACCCCCAGTTGATACATCAACAGGGAGAACACCCAGTAGGAATAAGGGCCTGGGTAGGAATACAACAACAGGGAGAATACTCAGTATGGTCAATGACCTGGGCCAGGGACATGGAGTTGGGGAGAAATTTACAGCTGGGCCTAGACCCAGTGTTGGGGCTGAGGCTTGGGCTGGGGTTGGGGTTGGGGTTGGGGCTTGGGCTTGGACGTGGAGATGGGAGTAAAGCTGGATCTGGGCCTTTTCCGTGGAATTGGAAAGCTAGTGCTGGGGCTGGTTTGAAGCTGGTAAGTGACATTTGCAGGTAAAGCCGGGGCATGGGCCTGGGACACAAAGTTCGAGTAATGCTAGGATTGTGGCTGTGGCTGTGCCTGGGGTATAAACAGTAAGTTTAGTCAGATTGTTAAAACAAGGTATCTAAATCCAGCTAAGTTAAGGAATATTTCAGTAACCCCAGTTTGTTATATCAACAGGGAGAACACCCAGTTGGCTTAAGGTCTGGGCCAGGGACATGGAATTGGGGAGAAATCTACAGCAGGGACTAGGCCTGTGGCTGCAGCTGGGGCTGGGGCTGGGGCTGGGGCTGGGGCTGGGGCTGGGGCTGGGGCTGGGGCTGGGGCTGGTTCCTGGTGTTAGGGGTAAAGCTAGATCTGGGTCTGTTCCATGGAATTGGGGTAAAGCTAGGGCTAGGGCTGGGGCTGGGCTTGGGGATGGAACATGGCATTTCAAGTAAAGCTGGGGCATGGGCATTGGACATGGCATTGGGGTAAAGCTAGAGTTGGGGATGGGGCTGGGCCTGGGGTATAATCAGTAAGTTTGGCCAGGATGTTAAAACCAGTTATCTAAATCCAGCTATGTTAAAGAATATTTCAGTAAACCCAGGTTGTGATATCAACAGGGAGATGACCCAGTAGGGTTATGGGCCTGGACTGGGACATGGAGTTGGGGAGAAATCTACTGCTAGGCCTAGGCCTGGGGCTGAGTCTGGGGTTGGGGCTGGGGCTGGGATGTGGAGTTGGAAGTAAAGCTGGATCTGGACCTGTTCCGTGGAGTTTGGGTAAAGCTAGGGTTGGGGCTGGCCTGGGACTTGGGGTTAAACAGTAAGTTTGGCCAGGTTGTTAAAACCAGGTATGTAAATTCAGCTAAGTTAAGGAATATTTCATTAACCCCAGGTTGTGATATAAACCGAAAGAACACCCAGTAGGATTATGGGACTGGTCTGGGACATGGAGTTGGGGAGAAATCTACAGCTGGGGCTGGGGCTGGGGCTGGGATGTGGAGTTGGGGGTAAAGCTGGGTCTGGACCTGTACCATGGAGTTGTGGTAAAGCTAGGGTTGGGGCTGGGCCTCCTTCCTGGGCTTTAATCAGTAAGTTTGGCCAGGTTTTTAAAACCAGATATCTAAATGCACCTAAGTGAAGGAATATTTCAGTAACCCCAGGTTGATATATCAACAGGGAGAACACCCAGTAGGATTAAGGGCCTGGGCCAGGGACATGGAGTTGTGGAGAAATTTACACCTGGGCCTAGGCCTGGGGCTGAGACTGGGGCTGGGGCTGGGGCTGGGGCTAGGACGTGAAGTTGAGAGTAAAGCTGTGTCTGGACCTGTGCAATGGAGTTAGGGTTAAGCTAGGGTGGGGGCTGGGCTTGGGGCTGGTACATGGCATTGCGGGTAAAGCTGAGGCTGGGGCATGGGCATCAGACATGGAGTTGGGGTAAAACTAGTGTTGAGCCTGGGGCTGGGCCTGGGGTTTAATCAGTAAGTTTGGCCAGGTTGTTAAAACCAGGTGTCTAAATCCAGCTAACTTAAGGAACATTTTAGTAACCCCAGGTTTTGATATCAACATGGATGACACCCAGTAAGGTTAAGGGACATGGAGTTAGGGTGAAATCTACAGCTGGGCCTAGGGCTAGGTCTCAGACTTGGACTGGGGTTGGGGCTTGGGCTGGGACATGGAGTTGGGGGTAAAGCTGGGTCTGGGCCTGTGCCATGGAGTTGGGGTAAAGCTAGGACTGCGGCTGGGCTTTGGGCTAGTACATGGCATTGCACATAAAGCTGGGGGAATGGGCCTTGGTCATGGAGTTGGGGTAAAGCTAGCGTTGTGGCTGGGGTGGGCCTGGGGTATAATCAGTAAATTTGGCCAGGTTGTTAAAACCAGGTATCTAAATACAGCTATATTAAGGAATATTTCAGTAACTCCAGCTTGTGATATCAACAGGGAGAACACCCAGTAGGGTTAAAGGCTGGGGCCACGGACATGGAATTGGGGAGAAATCTACTGCTGAGACTAGGCCTGGGGTTGAGGCTGAGGCTCAGGCTGAGCTTGAGTCTGGGGCTTGGGCTGGGACGTGGTGTTGGGAATAAAGCTGGGTCTGGGATGTTTGGTGGAATTGGGATAAAGCTAGGGCTGGGGTTGGGCTTGGGGCTGGTACATGGCATTTCAAGCAAACCTGGGGCTAAGGCATGGGCCTAAGATATGGAGTTGTGAAGGAATTTACACCTGGGACTAGGCCTGTGGCTGGTACATGACACTGGGGGTAAAGCTGGGGCCTGGGCCTGAGACATGGAGTTCGGGCAAACCTAGGGTTGGGGCTGGGACTGGGCCTGGGGTATAATCACTAAGTTTAGCAAGGTTGTTAAAACCAGGTATCTAAATCCAGCTATGTTAAAGAATATTTCAGTAAACCCTGGTTGTTATATCAGCAGGGAGAACACCCAGTAGGGTTTAGGGCCTGGGCCAGGGACATGGAGTTGGGGAGCAATCTACAGCTGGGCCTAGGACTGGGGTGGAGGCTGGGGCTGGGACGTGGGCTGGGACGTGGATTTCTGGTTAAAGAAGGGTCTGGGCCTGTGCCATAAAGTTGGGGTAAAGCTAGGGCTGGGGCTGCTCTTGGGGATGTTAGATGGCACTGAGGGTAAAGCCAGGACTGGGGCTTGGACCTGGGATATGGAGTTGGGGGTAAAGCTAGGGGTGGGGCTGGGGCTGGGACTAGGATTTAATCAGTAAGTTTGGCCAGGTTGTTAAAACCAGTTATCTAAATCCACGTAAGTTAAGGAATATTTCAGTAACCCCAGGTTGTGTTATCTACAGGGAGAACACCCACTTGGGTTGAGGTCCTGTGCCAGGAACATGGAGATCGGGAGAAATCTATGGCTGGGCCTGGGCCTGGGTTTGGGCTTGGGCCTGGGTCTGAAGCTTGGCCTGGGGCGGGAGCTAGGGCTGCGGCTTGGGCTGGGACATAGCATTGGGGATAAAGCTTTGAATGGGCCTCTGCCATGGAGCTGGAGTAAAGCTAGGGTTGGGTCTAGGCCTGGGACTGAGGTTTAATCACCAATTATCTAAATCCACCTAAGTTAAGGAATATTTCAGTAACCCCAGGTTGTGATATCAACAGGGAGAACACCCAATAGGGTTAAGGGCCTCGGCCAGGGACATGGAGTTGAGGAGAAATCTACTGCTGGGCCTGGCCCTGGGCCTGGGCCTGGGACTGTGGCTGGGGCTGGGGCTGGGGCAGGGGCAGGGGCAGGGGCAGGGGATAGGGGCAGGGGAAGTGGATGGGGATGGAAATGGAAATGGGGATGGGGCTTGCACTGCAATGTGGAATTGGGAGAAAATCTGGATCTGGGTCTGTGCCATGGAGGTGGGGAAAGCTATGGTTGGGCCTGGGGTTGGGCCTGGGGTTTAATGAGTACGTTTGGCCAGGTTGTTAAAACCAGGGGTCTAAATCCAGCTAACTTGAGGAAAATTTCAGTAACCCCAGGTTGTGATATCAACAGAATACCCACAGTAGGGTTAAGGGCCTGGGTCACGGACATGAGTTAGGAAGAAATCTACAGCTGGGCCTAGTGCTGGGGCTTGGCCTTGGGCTGGGATGTGGAGTTGTGGGTAAAGCTGGGTCTGGGCCTGTTCCACGAAGCTGGGGTACAGCTAGAACTGGGACTGGGCTTGGGACTGGTACATGACATTGTGGGTGAAGCTGGGGCCTTGGCCTGGAACATGAAGTTGGGGTAAAACTATTGTTGGGGTTGTGACCGGGCCTGGGGTTAATTCAGTAAGTTTAGCCAGGTTGTTAAATTCAACTAAGTTGAGGAATATTTCATTAAACCCAGGATGTGATATAAATAGAAAGAACACCCCATAGGGTTATGGGCCTGGGCCAGAAACAAGGAGTTGGGGAGAAATCTACAGCTGGCCCTAGGCCTTGGGGCAAAGACTGGGGCTGGGGCTGGGGATGGTGCTAGGGCTGGGGCTGGGGCTGGGGCTGGGGCTGGGGTTGGGGTTGGGGCTGGGGCTGGGTTGGGTTGGGGCTTGGGCTGGGATGTGGATTTCTGGTTAAAGCGTGATCTGGGTCGGTGCCATGTAGTTGGGGTAAAGCTATGACTGGGGATGCTCTTGGGGCAGATAAATGGCATTGCGGGTAAAGCTGGGGCTGGGGCTTGGAACTGGGATAGGGAGTTGGGGGTAAAGCTAGGGTCGGGGCTGGCGTTGGGACTGGGACTTAATTAGTAAGTTTGGCCAGGTTGTTAAAACCAGGTATCTGAATCCACCTAAGTTAAGGAATATTTCAGTAAACACTGATTGTTATATCAGCAGGGAGAACACCCAGTAGGGTTAAGGACCTGGGCCAGGGACATGGAGTTGGGGAGCAATCTACAGTTGGGCCAAGGACTGGAGTGGAGGCTGGGGCTGGGACTTGGGTTGGGACGTGGATTTGTGGTTAAAGCAGGGTCTGGGCCTGTGCCATAAAGGTGGGGTAAGGCTAGGGCTGGGGATGCTCTTGGGGCAGGTAGATGGCATTGAGGGTAAAGCCAGGACTGGGGCTTGGACCTGGGATATGGAGTTGGGGGTAAAGCTAGGGGTGGGGCTGGGGCTGGGACTAGGATTTAATCAGTAAGTTTGGCCAGGTTGTTAAAACCAGTTATCTAAATCCACGTAAGTTAAGGAATATTTCAGTAACCCCAGCTGGTGATATCTACAGGGAGAACACCCACTTGGGTTGAGGTCCTGTGCCAGGGACATGGAGTTAGGGAGAAATCGACAGCTGGGCCTGGGCCTGGGCCTGGGCCTGGGGATGGGCCTGGGTCTGGGGCTGCGGCTTGGGCTGGGACATACCATTGGGGATAAAGCTTTGCATGGGCCTCTGCCATGGAGCTGGGGTAAAGCTAGGGTTGGGTCTGGACCTGGGACTGAGGTTTAATCAGTACGTTTGGCCAGGTTGTTAAACCCAGGTATCTGAATCCAGCTAACTTCAGGAATATTTCAGTAACCCCAGGTTGTGATATCAACAGGGAGAACACCCAATAGAGTTAAGGGCCTCGGCCAGGGAAAGGGAGTTGAGGAGAAATCTACCGCTGGGCCTGGGCCTGGGCCTGGGCCTGGGGCTGGGGCTGGGGCTGGGGCTGGGGCTGGGGCTGGGGCTGGGGCGGCGGCAGGGGCAGGGGATGGAGATGGGGATGACGATGGGGATGGGGATAAGAATAAGGATGGGGATGGGGATGGGGATGGGGCTTGCACTGGAATATGGAATTGGGAGAAAATCTGGATCTGGGCCTGTGCCATGGAGGTGGGGTAAAACTATGGTTGGGCCTGGGGTTGGGCCTGGGGTTTAATGAGTACGTTTGCCCAGGTTGTTTAAACCAGGTGTCTAAATCCAGCTAACTTGAGGAAAATTTCAGTAACCCCAGGTTGTGATATCAACAGAATACCCACAGTAGGGTTAAGGGCCTGGGTCACGGACATGAGTTAGGAAGAAATCTACAGCTGGGCCTTGCGCTGGGGCTTGGCCTTGGGCTGGGATGTGGAGTTGGGAGTAAAGCTGGGTCTGGGCCTGTTTCACAAAGTTGGGGTAAAGCTAGAACTGGGACTGGGCTTGGGACTGGTACATGGCATTGCGGGTGAAGCTGGGGCCTTGGCCTGGAACATGAAGTTGGGGTAAAGCTATTGTTGGGGTTGTGACTGGGCCTGGGGTTTAATCAGTAAGTTTGGCCAGGTTGTTAAAACCAGGTATCTAAATCCAGCTAAGTTAAGGAATATTTCAGTAACCCCAGGTTGTGATAACAACAGGGAGAATACCCAGTAGGGTCAAGGACCTGGGCCAGCTACATGGAGTTGCGGACAAATCTACACCTAGGCAAATGCCTGATGTTCAGGCAGGGGCTGGGGCTGGGAAGTGGAGTTGTGGGTAAAACTGGGTCTGATCCTGTGCAATGGAGTTGGGGTAAAGCTAAGGTTGGTGCTGGGCCAGGTTCCTGGGGTTTAATCAGTAAGTTTGGCCAGGTTGTTAAAACCAGGTATCTAAATCCACCTAAGTGAAGGATTATTTCAGTAACGCAAGGATGATACATCAACAGGAAAACACCCAGTAGGACTCAAGGCCTGAGGCCAGGGACAGGGAGTTTTGGACAAATTTATACCTGGGCCTAGGCCGAGGCCTGGGGCTGAGGCTGAGGCTGAGGCTGGGGCTGGGGTTGGGGCTGGGGTTGGGGCTGGGGCTGGGATGTGGAGTCGGAAGTAAAGCTAGATCTGGGCCTGTTCCATGGAATTGGGGTAAAGCTAGGGTTGAGGCTGGGCCTGGGACTTGGGGTTAAATGGTAAGTTTGGCCAGGTTGTTTAAACCAGGTATCTAAATTCAGCTAGGTTAAAAAATATTTCATTAACTCCAGGTTGTGATATAAACAGGAACACACCTCATAGGGTTATGGGCCTGGGCCAGAGACAAGGAGTTGGGGAGAAATCTACAGCTGGCCCTAGGCCTGGGGCTACGGCTGAGGCTGAGGCTGAGGCTGGGGCTGGGGCTGGGGCTGGGGCTGGGTTGGGTTGGGTTGGGTTGGGTTGGGTTGGGTTGGGTTGGGGCTTGGGCTGGGATATGGATTTCTGGTTAAAGCGGGATCTGGGCCTGTGCCATGGAATTGGGGTAAAGCTAGGGCTGGGGATGCTCTTGGGGCAGGTAGATGGCATTGTGGGAAAAGCTGGGGCTGGGGCTTGGACCTGGGATATGGAGTTGGGGGTAAAGCTAGGGGTGGGGCTGGGGTTGGGGCTAGGATCTAATCAGTAAGTTTGGCCAGGTTGTTAAAACCAGTTATCTAAATCCACCTAAGTTAAGGAATATTTCAGTAACCCCAGGTTGTGATATCTACAGGGAGAACACCCACTTGGGTTGAGGTCCTGTGCCAGGTATATGGAGTTCGGGAGAAATCTATTGCTGGGCCTGGGCCTGGGGTTGGGTCTGGGTCTGGGGCTGGGTCTGGGGCTGGGTCTGGGGCTGGGTCTGGGGCTGGGTCTGGGTCTGGGGCTGGGGCTGGGACATAGCATTGGGGATAAAGCTTTGCATGGGCCTCTGCCATGGAGCTGGGGTAAAGCTAGGGTTGGGTCTGGGCCTGGGACTGAGGTTTAATCAGTACGTTTGGCCAGGTTGTTAAACTCAGGTATCTGAATCCAGCTAAGTTCAGGAATATTACAGTAACCCCAGGTTGTGATATCAACAGGGAGAGCACCCAATAGGGTTAAGGGCCTCGGCCAGGGACAGGGAGTTGAGGAGAAATCTGCTGGGCCTGGGCCTGGGCCTGGGCCTGGGCCTGGGCCTGGGGCTGGGGCTGGGGCAGGGGCAGGGGCAAGGGATAGGGGCAGGGGATGGGGATGGGGATGGGGTGGGGATGGGGCTTGCACTGGAATATGGAATTGGGAGAAAATCTGGATCTGGGCCTGTGCCATGGAGGTGGGGTAAAGCTATGGTTGGGCCTGGGGTTGGGCCTGGGTCTGGGGCTGAAGCTGGGGCTGGGGCTTGGGCTGGGACATAGCATTGGGGATAAAGCTTTGAATGGGCCTCTGCCATGGAGCTGGGGTAAAGCTAGGGTTGCGTCTGGGCCTGGGACTGAGGTTTAATCAGGACGTTTGGCCAGGTTGTTAAAACCAGGTATCTGAATCCAGCTAAGTTCAGGAATATTTCAGTAAACCCTGGTTGTTATATCAGCAGGGAGAACACCCAGTAGGGTTAAGGGCCTGGGTCAGGGACATGGAGTTGGGGAGCAATCTACAGCTGGGCCTAGGACTGGGGTGGAGGCTGGGGCTGGGACTTGGGCTGGGATGTGGATTTGTGGTTAAAGAAGGGTCTGGGTCTGTGCCAAGGAGTTGGGGTAAAGCTAGGGCTGGGGCTGCTCTTGGGGCAGTTAGATGGCACTGAGGGTAAAGCCAGGACTGGGGCTTGGACCTGGGATATGGAGTTGGGGGTAAAGCTAGGGGTGGGGCTGGGGCTGGGACTAGGATTTAATCAGTAAGTTTGGCCAGGTTGTTAAAACCAGTTATCTAAATCCACGTAAGTTAAGGAATATTTCAGTAACCCCAAGTTGTGATATCTACAGGGAGAACATCCACTTGGGTTGAGGTCCTGTGCCAGGGACATGGAGTTCGGGAGAAATCTATTGCTGGGCCTGGGTCTGGGGCTGGGGTTGGGTCTGGGTCTGGGGCTGGGGCTGGGGTTGGGTCTGGGTCTGGGGTTGGGTCTGGGGCTGGGGCTGGGACTGGGGCTGGGGCTGGGGCTTGGACTGGGACATAGCATTGGGGATAAAGCTTTGCATAGGCCTCTGCCATGGAGCTGGGGTAAACCTAGGGTTGGGTCTGGGCCTGGGACTGAGGTTTAATCAGTAGGTTTGGCCAGGTTGTTAAACCCAGGTATCTGAATCCAGCTAAGTTCAGGAATATTTCAGTAACCCCAGATTGTGATATCAACAGGGAGAACACCCAATACGGTTAAGGGCCTCGGCCAGGGACATGGAGTTGAGGAGAAATCTACCGCTGGGCCTGGGCCTGGGCCTGAAGCTGGGGCTGGGGCTGGGGCTGGGGCTAGGGCTGGGGCGGCGGCAGGGGCAGGGGCAAGAAATAGGGGCAGGGGGTGGAGATGGGGATGAAGATGGGGATGGGGATAAGAATAAGGATGGGGATGGGGATGGGGTTGGGGATGGGGATGGGGATGGGGATGGGGATGGGGATGGGGATGGGGATGGGGATGGGGATGGGGATGGGGCTTGCACTGGAATATGGAATTGGGAGAAAATCTGGATCTGGGCCTGTGCCATGGAGGTGGGGTAAAGCTATGGTTGGGCCTGGGGTTTAATGAGTACATTTGGCCAGGTTGTTTAAACCAGGTGTCTAAATCCAGCTAACTTGAGGAAAATTTCAGTAACCCCAGGTTGTGATATCAACAGAATACCCACAGTAGGGTTAAGGGCCTGGGTCACAGACATGAGTTAGGAAGAAATCTACAGCTGGGCCTTGCGCTGGGGCTTGGCCTTGGGCTGGGATGTAGAGTTGGGGGTAAAGCTGGGTCTGGGCCTGTTTCACAAAGTTGGGGTAAAGCTAGAACTGGGATCGGGCTTGGGACTGGTACATGGCATTGCGGGTGAAGCTGGGGCCTTGGCCTGGAACATGAAGTTGGGGTAAAGCTATTGTTGGGGTTGTGACTGGGCCTGGGGTTTAATCAGTAAGTTTGGCCAGGTTGTTAAAACCAGCTATCTAAATCCAGCTAAGTTAAGGAATATTTCAGTAACCCCAGGTTGTGATAACAACAGGGAGAATACCCAGTAGGGTCAAGGACCTGGGCCAGCTACATGGAGTTGCGGACAAATCTACAGCTAGGCAAATGCCTGATGTTCAGGCAGGGGCTGGGGCTGGGGCTGGGACGTGGAGTTGTGGGTAAAACTGGGTCTGATCCTGTGCAATGGAGTTGGGGTAAAGCTAAGGTTGGTGCTGGGCCAGGTTCCTGGGGTTTAATCAGTAAGTTTGGCCAGGTTGTTAAAACCAGGTATCTAAATCCACCTAAGTGAAGGATTATTTGAGTAATGCAAGGATGATACATCAACAGGAAAACACCCAGTAGGACTCAAGGCCTGAAGCCAGGGACAGGGAATTGTGGACAAATTTACACCTGGGCCTAGGCCGAGGCCTGGGGCTGAGGCTGAGGCTGAGGCTGAGGCTGAGGCTGAGGCTGAGGCTGAGTCTGGGGCTGGGGTTGGGGCTGCGGCTGGGGTTTGGGATTGGGCTTGGGTATGGGTCTTGGGCTTGAATGTGGAGTCGGAAGTAAAGCTGGATCTGGGCCTGTTCCATGGAATTGGGGTAAAGCTAGGGTTGGGGCTGGGCCTGGGACTTGGGGTTAAACGGGAATTTTGGGCAGGTTGTTAAAACAAGGTATTGAAATTCAGCTAAAAAATATTTCATTGACTCCAGGTTGTGATATAAACAGGAAAACACCTCATAGGGTTATGGGCCTGGTCCAGGGACAAGGAGTTGGGGAGAAATCTACAGCTGGCCCTAGGCCTGGGGCTACGGCTGAGGCTGGGGCTATGGATGAGGCTGGGGCTGGGGCTGGGGCTGGGTTGGGTTGGGTTGGGGCTTGGGCTGGGATGTGGATTTCTGGTTAAAGCAGGATCTGGGCCTGTGCCATGGAATTGGGGTAAAGCTAGGGCTGGGGATGCTCTTGGGGCAGGTAGATGGCATTGCGGGAAAAACTGGAGCTGGGGCTTGGACCTGGGATATGGAGTTGGGGGTAAAGCTATTGTTGGGGTTCTGACTGGGCCTGGGGTTTAATCAGTAAGTTTGGCCAGGTTGTTAAAACCTGTTATCTAAATCCACCTAAGTTAAGGAATATTTCAGTAACCCCAGGTTGTGATATCTACAGGGAGAACACCCACTTGGGTTGAGGTCCTGTGCCAGGGACATGGAGTTTGGGAGAAATCTATTGCTGGGCCTGGGCCTGGGCCTGGGTCTGGGGCTGGGGCTGGGGCATAGCATTGGTGATAAAGCTTTGCATGGGCCTCTGCCATGGAGCTGGGGTAAAGCTAGGGTTGGGTCTGGGCCTGGGACTGAGGTTTAATCAGTACGTTTGGCCAGGTTGTTAAACCCAGGTATCTGAATCCAACTAAGTTCAGGAATATTTCAGTAACCCCAGGTTGTGATATCAACAGGGAGAACACCAAATAGGGTTAAGGGCCTTGGCCAGGGACATGGAGTTCAGGAGAAATCTACCGCTGGGCCTGGGCCTGGAGCTAGGGCTGCAGCTGGGGCAGGCGCAGGGGCAAGGAATTGGGGATGGGGATGGGGATGGGGATGGGGATGGGGATGGGGATGGGGATGGGGATGGGGATGGGGATGGGGATGGGGATGGGGATGGGGATGGGGATGGGGATGGGGATGGGGATGGGGATGGGGATGGGGATGGGGATGGGGATGGGGATGGGGATGGGGATGGGGATGGGGATGGGGATGGGGATGGGGATGGGGATGGGGATGGGGATGGGGATGGGGATGGGGATGGGGATGGGCATGGGGATGGGGATGGGGATGGGCATGGGGATGGGGATGGGGATGGGGATGGGGCTTGCACTTGATTATGGAATTGGGAGAAAATCTGGATCTGGGCCTGTGCAATGGAGTGGGGTAAAGCTAAGGTTGGTGCTGGGCCAGGTTCCTGGGATTTAATCAGTAAGTTTGGCCAGGTTGTTAAAACCAGGTATCTAAATCCACCTAAGTGAAGGATTATTTCAGTAACGCAAGGATGATACATCAACAGGAAAACACCCAGTAGGACTCAGGGCCTGCGGCCAGGGACAGGCAGTTGTGGAGAAATTTATACCTGGGCCTAGGCCGAGGCCTGGGGATGAGACTCAGGCTGCGGCTGGGGCTGGGGCTGGGGTTGCGGTTGGGGCTGGGGTTTGGGAATGGGATTGGGTGTAAAGCTTGGGTCGGGATGTGGAGTCGGAAGTAAAGCTGGATCTGGGCCTCTTCCATGGAATTGGGGTAAACTAGGGTTGGGGCTTGGCCTGGGACTTGGGGTTAAACAGTAAGTTTGGCCAGGTTGTTAAAACCAGGTATCTAAATTCACCTAAGTAAAGGAATATTTCATTAACCCCAGGTTGTGATATAAACAGAAACAACACCCCGTAGGGTTATGGGCCTGGGCCAGAGACAAGGAGTTGGGGAGAAATCTACAGCTGGCCCTAGGCCTACGGCTGGGGCTGGGGCTCGGGCTGGGGCTCGGGCTTGGGCTGGGGCTGGGGCTGGGGCTTGCGCTGGAATGTGGGTTTCTGGTTAAAGCGGGATCTGGGCCTGTGCAATGGAGTGGGGGTAAAGCTAGGGCTGGGGATGCTCTTGGGGAAGGTAGATGGCATTGCGGGTTAAGCTGGGGCTGGGGCTTGGACCTGGGATATGAAGTTGGGGGTAAAGCTAGGGTCGGGGCTGGGGTTGGGACTGGGATTTAATCAGTAAGTTTGGCCAGGTTGTTAAAACCAGGTATCTGAATCCACCTAAGTTAAGGAATATTTCAGTAAACCCTGGTTGTTATATCAGCAGGGAGAACACCCAGTAGGGTTAAGGCCCTGGGTCAGGGACATGGAGTTGGGGAGCAATCTACAGCTGGGCCTAGGACTGGGGTGGAGGCTGGGGCTGGGACTTGGGCTGGGATGTGGATTTGTGGTTAAAGAAGGGTCTGGGCCTGTGCCAAGGAGTTGGGGTAAAGCTAGGGCTGGGGCTGCTCTTGGGGCAGTTAGATGGCACTGAGGGTAAAGCCAGGACTGGGGCTGGGGCTGGGACTAGGATTTAATCAGTAAGTTTGGCCAGGTTGTTAAAACCAGTTATCTAAATCCACGTAAGTTAAGGAATATTTCAGTAACCCCAAGTTGTGATATCTACAGGGAGAACACCCACTTGGGTTGAGGTCCTGTGCCAGGGACATGGAGTTCGGGAGAAATCTATTGCTGGGCCTGGGTCTGGGGCTGGGGTTGGGTCTGGGTCTGGGTCTGGGTCTGGGGTTGGGTCTGGGTCTGGGGTTGGGTCTGGGGCTGGGTCTGGGGCTGGGGCTGGGACATAGCATTGGGGATAAAGCTTTGCATAGGCCTCTGCCATGGAGCTGGGGTAAACCTAGGGTTGGGTCTGGGCCTGGGACTGAGGTTTAATCAGTAGGTTTGGCCAGGTTGTTAAACCCAGGTATCTGAATCCAGCTAAGTTCAGGAATATTTCAGTAACCCCAGGTTGTGATATCAACACGGAGAACACCCAATATGGTTAATTAAGGGCCTCAACCAGGGACAAGGAGTTGAGGAGAAATCTACCGCTGGGACCGGGCCTGGGCCTGGGGCTGGGGCTGGGGTGGGGCTGACGCAGGGGCAGGGGCAGGGGCAACGGATAGGGGCAGGGGATGGGGATGGGGATGGGGATGGGGCTTGCACTGGAATATGGAATTGGGAGAAAATCTGGATCTGGGCCTGTGCCATGGAGGTGGGGTAAAGCTATGGTTGGGCCTGGGGTTGGGCCTGGGGTTTAATGAGTAAGTTTGGCCAGGTTGTTGAAACCAGGTGTCTAAATCCAGCTACCTTGAGGAAAATTTCAGTAACTTCAGGTTGTGATATCAAGAGAATACCCACAGTAGGGTTAAGGGCCTGGGTCACCGACCTGAGTTAGGAAGAAATCTACAGCTGGGCCTTGCGCTTGGGCTTGGCCTTGGGCTGGGATGTGGAGTTGGGGGTAAAGCTGGGTCTCGGCCTGTTTCACAAAGTTGGGGTAAAGCTAGAACTGGGACTGGGCTTGGGACTGGTACATGGCATTGCGGGTGAAGCTGGGGCCTTGGCCTGGAACATGAAGTTGGGGTAAAGCTATTGTTGGGGTTGTGACTGGGCCTGGGGTTTAATCAGTAAGTTTGGCCAGGTTGTTAAAACCAGGTATCTAAATCCAGCTAAGTTAAGGAATATTTCAGTAACCCCAGGTTATGATAACAACAGGGAGAATACCCAGTAGGGTCAAGGACCTGGGCCACCTACATGGAGTTGCGGACAAATCTACAGCTGGGTAAAGGCGTGATGTTCAGGCAGGGGCTGGGGCGGGGACCGGGACGTGGAGTTGTGGGTAAAACTATGTCTGTTCCTGTGCAATGGAGTTGGGGTAAACCTAAGGTTGGTGCTGGGCCAGGTTCCTGGGATTTAATCAGTAAGTTTGGCCAGGTTGTTAAAACCAGGTATCTAAATCCACCTAAGTGAAGGATTATTTCAGTAACGCAAAGATGATACATGAACAGGAAAGCACCCAGTAGGACTCAGGGCCTGCGGCCAGGGACAGGGAGTTGTGGAGAAATTTATACCTCGGCCTAGGCCAAGGCCTGGGGATGAGACTGGGGCTGGGGCTGGGGCTGGGGCTGGGGCTGGGGCTGGAGCTGGGGCTGGGGCTGGGGTTTGGGATTGGGATTGGGATTGGGTGTGGGGCTTAGGCCGGGATGTGGAGTCGGAAGTAAAGCTGGATCTGGGCCTGTTCCATTGAATTGGGGTAAAGCTAGGGTTGGGGCTTGGCCTGGGACTTGGGGTTAAACAGTAAGTTCGGCCAGGTTGTTAAAACCAGGTATCTAAATTCAGCTAAGTTAAGCAATACTTCATTAACCGCAGGTTGTGATATAAACAGAAAGAACACCACCGTAGGTTTATGGGCCTGGGCCAGCGACAAGGAGTTGGGGAGAAATCTACAGCTGGCCCTGGGGCTGGGGCTGGGGCTGGGGCTGGGGCTGGGATGTGGATTTCTGGTTAAAGCAGGATCTGGGCCTGTGCAATGGAGTGGGGGTAAAGCTAGGGCTGGGGATGCTCTTGGGGCAGGTAGATGGCATTGCGGGTTAAGCTGGGGCTGGGGCTTGGACCTGGGATATGGAGTTGGGGGTAGATCTAGGGTCGGGGCTCGGGTTGGGACTGGGATTTTATCAGCAAGTTTGGCCAGGTTGTTAAAACAAGTTATCTAAATCCACCTAAGTTAAGGAATATTTCAGTAACCCCAGGTTGTGATATCTACAGGGAGAACACCCACTTGAGTTGAGGTCCTCTGCCAGGGACATGGAGTTCGGGAGAAATCTATGGCTGGGCCTGGGCCTGGGCCTGTGGAGGGGCCTGGGTCTGGGGCTGCGGCTTGGGCTGGGACATACCATTGGGGATAAAGCTTTGCATGGGCCTCTGCCATGGAGCTGGGGTAAAGCTAGGGTTGGGTCTGGGCCTGGGACTGAGGTTTAATCAGTCTGTTTGGCCAGGTTGTTAAACCCAGGTATCTGAATCCAGCTAAGTTCGGGAATATTTCAGTAACCCCAGGTTGTGATATCAACAGGGAGAACACCCAATACGGTTAAGGGCCTCGGCCAGGGAAAGGGAGTTGAGGAGAAATCTACCGCTGGGGCTGGGCCTGGGCCTGGGCCTGGGCCTGGGGCTGGGGCTGGGGCTGGGGCTGGGCCTGGGGCTGGGGATGGGGCTGGGGCTGGGGCTGGGGCTGGGGATGGGGCTGGGGCTGGGGCTGGGGCGGCGGCAGGGGCAGGGGATGGAGATGGGGATGAAGATGGGGGTATGGATAAGAATAACGATGGGGATGGGGATGGGGATGGGGATGGGGCTTGCACTGGAATATGGAATTGGGAGAAAATCTGGATCTGGGCCTGTGCCATGGAGGTGGGGTAAAGCTATGGTTGGGCCTGGGGTTTAATGAGTACGTTTGACCAGGTTGTTAAAACCAGGTGTCTAAATCCAGCTAACTTGAGGAAAATTTCAGTAACTCCAGGTTGTGATATCAACAGAATACCCACAGTAGGGTTAAGGGCCTGGGTCACGGACATGAGTTAGGAAGAAATCTACAGCTGGGCCTTGCGCTGGGGCTTGGCCTTGGGCTGGGATGTGGAGTTGGGAGTAAAGCTGGGTCTGGGCCTGTTTCACAAAGTTGGGGTTAAGCTAGAACTGGGACTGGGCTTGGGACTGGTACATGGCATTGCGGGTGAAGCTGAGGCCTTGGCCTGGAACATGAAGTTGGGGTAAAGCTATTGTTGGGGTTGTGACTGGGCCTGGGGTTTAATCAGTAAGTTTGGCCAGGTTGTTAAAACCAGCTATCTAAATCCAGCTAAGTTAAGGAATATTTCAGTAACCCCAGGTTGTGATAACAATAGGGAGAATACCCAGTAGGGTCAAGGACCTGGGCCAGCTACATGGAGTTGCGGACAAATCTACAGCTGGGCAAAGGCGTGATGTTCAGGCAGGGGCGGGGGCGGGGACCGGGACGTGGAGTTGTGGGTAAAACTATGTCTGTTCCTGTGCAATGGAGCTGGGGTAAAGCTAAGGTTGGTGCTGGGCCAGGTTCCTGGGATTTAATCAGTAAGTTTGGCCAGGTTGTTAAAACCAGGTATCAAAATCCACCTAAGTGAAGGATTATTTCAGTAACGCAAGGATGATACATGAACAGGAAAGCACCCAGTAGGACTCAGGGCCTGCGGCCAGGGACAGGGAGTTGTGGAGAAATTTACACCTGGGCCTAGGCCGAGGCTTGGGGATGAGACTGGGGCTGGGGCTGGGGCTGGGGTTTGGGATTGGGATTGGGATTGGGTGTGGGGCTTAGGCCGGGATGTGGAGTCGGAAGTAAAGCTGGATCTGGGCCTGTTCCATTGAATTGGGGTAAAGCTAGGGTTGGGGCTTGGCCTGGGACTTGGGGTTAAACAGTAAGTTCGGCCAGGTTGTTAAAACCAGGTATCTAAATTCAGCTAAGTTAAGGAATATTTCATTAACCGCAGGTTGTGATATAAACAGAAAGAACACCCCGTAGGGTTATGGGCCTGGGCCAGGGACAAGGAGTTGGGGAGAAATCTACAGCTGGCCCTATGCCTGGGGCTGGGGCTGGGGCTGGGGCTGGGGCTGGGCCTGGGGCTGGGGCTGGGTTGGGTTGGGGCTCGGGCTGGGATGTGGATTTCTGGTTAAAGCAGGATCTGGGCCTGTGCAATGGAGTCGGGGTAAAGCTAGGGCTGGGGATGCTCTTGGGGAAGGTAGATGGCATTGCGGGTTAAGCTGGGGCTGGGGCTTGGACCTGGGGTATGGAGTTGGGAGTAGATCTAGGGTCGGGGCTGGGGTTGGGACTGGGATTTAATCAGTAAGTTTGGCCAGGTTGTTAAAACCAGTTATCTAAATCCACCTAAGTTAAGGAATATTTCAGTAACCCCAGCTGGTGATATCTACAGGGAGAACATTCACTTGGGTTGAGGTCCTCTGCCAGGGACATGGAGTTCGGGAGAAATCTACGGCTGGGCCTGGGCCTGGGCCTGCGGAGGGGCCTGGGTCTGGGGCTGCGGCTTGGGCTGGGACATACCATTGGGGATAAAGCTTTGCATGGGCCTCTGCCATGGAGCTGGGGTAAAGCTAGGGTTGGGTCTGGGACTGGGACTGAGATTTAATCAGTACGTTTGGCCAGGATGTTAAACCCAGGTATCTGAATCCAGCTTAGTTCAGGAATATTTCAGTAACCCCATGTTGTGTTATCAACAGGGAGAACACCCAATAGGGTTAAGGGCCTCGGCCAGGGACAGGGAGTTGAGGAGAAATCTACTGCTGGGCCTGGGCCTGGACTGGGGCTGGGGCTGGGGCTGGGGCTGGGGTGGTGGCAGGGGCAGGGGATGGAGATGGGGATGAAGATGGGGGTGTGGATAAGAATAAGGATGGGGATGGGGATGGGGATGGGGATGGGGATGGGGCTTGCACTGGAATATGGAATTGGGAGAAAATCTGGATCTGGGCCTGTGCCATGGAGGTGGGGTAAAGCTATGGTTGGGCCTGGGGTTTAATGAGTACGTTTGGCCAGGTTGTTAAAACCAGGTGTCTAAATCCAGCTAACTTGAGGAAAATTTCAGTAACCCCAGGTTGTGATATCAACAGAATACCCACAGTAGGGTTAAGGGCCTGGGTCACGGACATGAGTTAGGAAGAAATCTACAGCTGGGCCTTGCGCTGGGGCTTGGCCTTGGGCTGGGATGTGGAGTGGGGGGTAAAGCTGGGTCTCGGCCTGTTTCACAAAGTTGGGGTAAAGCTAGAACTGGGACTGGGCTTGGGACTGGTACATGGCATTGCGGGTGAAGCTGAGGCCTTGGCCTGGAACATGAAGTTGGGGTAAAGCTATTGTTGGGGTTGTGACTGGGCCTGGGGTTTAATCAGTAAGTTTGGCCAGGTTGTTAAAACCAGGTATCTAAATCCAGCTGAGTTAAGGAATATTTCAGTAACCCCAGGTTGTGATAACAACAGGGAGAATACCCAGTAGGGTCAAGGACCTGGGCCAGCTACATGGAGTTGCGGACAAATCTACAGCTGGGCAAAGGCGTGATGTTCAGGCAGGGGCTGGGGCGGGGACCGGGACGTGGAGTTGTGAGTAAAACTATGTCTGTTCCTGTGCAATGGAGCTGGGGTAAAGCTAAGGTTGGTGCTGGGCCGGGTTCCTGGGATTTAATCAGTAAGTTTGGCCAGGTTGTTAAAACCAGGTATCTAAATCCACCTAAGTGAAGGATTATTTCAGTAACGCAAGGATGATACATCAACAGGAAAGCACCCAGTAGGACTCAGGGCCTGCGGCCAGGGACAGGGAGTTGTGGAGAAATTTATACCTGGGCCTAGGCCGAGGCTTGGGGATGATACTGGGGCTGGGGCTGGAGCTGGGGCTGGGGTTTGGGATTGTGATTTGGTGCGGAGCTTGGGCCGGGATGTGGAGTCGGAAGTAAAGCTGGATCTGGGCCTGTTCCATGGAATTGGGGTAAAGCTAGGGTTGGGGCTTGGCCTGGGACTTGGGGTTAAACAGTAAATTTGGCCAGGTTGTTAAAACCAGGTATCTAAATTCAGCTAAGTTAAGGAATATTTCATTAACCGCACGTTGTGATATAAACAGAAAGAACACCCCGTAGGGTTATGGGCCTGGGCCAGGGACAAGGAGTTGGGGAGAAATCTACAGCTGGCCCTGGGGCTGGGGCTGGGGCTGGGGCTGGGGCTGGGGCTGGGGCTGGGGCTGGGGCTGGGGCTGGGGCTGGGTTGGGTTGGGTTGGGGCTCGGGCTGGGATGTGGATTTCTGGTTAAAGCAGGATCTGGGCCTGTGCAATGGAGTGGGGGTAAAGCTAGGGCTGGGGATGCTCTTGGGGCAGGTAGATGGCATTGCGGGTTAAGCTGGGGCTGGGGCTTGGACCTGGGATATGGAGTTGGGGGTAGAGCTAGGGTCGGGGCTGGGGTTGGGACTGGGATTTAATCAGTAAGTTTGGCCAGGTTGTTAAAACCAGGTATCTGAATCCACCTAAGTTAAAGAATATTTCAGTAAACCCTGGTTGTTATATCAGCAGGGAGAACACCCAGTAGGGTTAAGGGCCTGGGTAAGGGACATGGAGTTGGGGAGCAATCTACAGCTGGGCCTACGACTGGGGTGGAGGCTGGGGCTGGGTCTTGGGCTGGGACGTGGATTTGTGATTAAAGAAGGGTCTGGGCCTGTGCCAAAAAGTTGGAGTATAGCTAGGGCTGGGGCTGCACTTGGGGCAGTTAGATGGCACTGAGGGTAAAGCCAGGACTGGGGCTTGGACCTGGGATATGGAGTTGGGGGTACAGTTAGGGGTGGGGCTGGGGCTGGGACTAGGATTTAATCAGTAAGTTTGGCCAGGTTGTTAAAACCAGTTATCTAAATCCACCTAAATTAAGAATATTTCAGTAACCCCAGGTGGTAATATCAACAGGGAGAACACCCAATAGGGTTAAGGGCCTCGGCCAGGGACATGGAATTTAGGAGAAATCTACAGCTGGGCCTTGGCCTGGGCCTGGGGCTGGGGCTGGGGCAGCGGCAGGGGCAGGGGCAGGGGCAGGGGCAAGGGATTGGAGCAGGGGATGGGGATGGGAATGGGGTGGGGATGGGGCTTGTACTGGAATATGGAATTGGGAGAAAATCTGGATCTGGGCCTGTGCCATGAAGGTGGGGTAAAGCTATGGTTGGGCCTGGGGTTGGGCCTCGGGTTGGGCGCCTGGGTATGGGGCTGAAGCTGGGGCTGGGGCTTGGGCTGGGACATAGCATTGGGGATAAAGCTTTGAATGGGCCTCTGCCATGGAGCTGGGGTAAAGCTAGGGTTGAGTCTGGGCCTGGGACTGAGGTTTAATCAGTACGTTTTAGCCAGGTTGTTAAAACCAGGTATCTAAATCCAGCTAAGTTAAGGAATATTTCAGTAACCCCAGGTTGTGATAACAGCAGGGAGAATACCCAGTAGGGTCAAGAACCTCGGCTAGCTACGTGGAGTTGCGGAGAAATCTACACCTGGGCAAAGGCCTGATTTTCAGGCAGGGGCTGGGGCTGGGGCTGGGGCTGGGACATGGAGTTGTGGGTAAAACTGGGTGTGATCCTGTGCAATGGAGTTGGGGTAAAGCTAAGTTTGGTGCTGGGCCTGGTTCCTGGGGTTTAATCAGTAAGTTTGGCCAGGTTGTTAAAACCAGGTATCTAAATCCACCTATGTGAAGAATTATTTCAGTAACGCAAGGAAGATACATCAACAGGAAAACACCCAGTAGGACTCAGGGCCTACGGCCAGGGAGAGGGAGTTGTGGAGAAATTTATACCTGGGCCTAGGCCGAGGCCTGGGGATGAGACTGGGGCTGGGGCTGGGGTTTTGGATGGGGCTGGGGATTGGGATTGGGCTTGGGCTTGGGCTTGGGCTTGGGGCTTGGGCTGGGACGTGGAGTTGGAAGTAAAGCTGGATCTGGGCCTGTTCCATGGAATTGGGGTAAAGCTAGGGTTGGGGCTGGGCCTGGGACTTGGGGTTAAACAGTAAGTTTGGCCAGGTTGTTAAAACCAGGTATCCAAATTCAGCTAAATTAAGGAATATTTCATTAACCCCAGGTTGTGATATAAACAGAAAGAACACCCCGTAGGGTTATGGGCCTGGGCCAGGGAAAAAGAGTTGGGGAGAAATCTACAGCTGGCCCTAGGCCTGGGGCTAAGGCTGGGGCTGGGGGTGGGGCTGGGGCTGGGGCTGAGTTGGGTGTGGTTGGGGCTTGGGCTGGGATGTGGATTTCTGGTTAAAGGGGGATCTGGGCCTGTGCCATGGAGTTGGGGTAAAGCTAGGGCTGGGGATGCTCTTGGGGCTGGTAGATGGCATTGCGGGTAAAGCTGGGGCTGTGGCTCGGACTTCGGATATGGAGTTGGGGGTAAAGCTAGGGTCGGGGCTGGGGTTGGGACTGGGATTTAATCAGTAAGTTTGGCCAGGTTGTGAAAACCAGGTATCTGAATCCACCTTAGTTAAGGAATATTTCAGTAAACCCTGGTTGTTATATCAGCAGGGAGAACACCCAGTAGGGTTAAGGGCCTGGGTCAGGGACATGGAGTTCGGGAGCAATCTACAGCTGGGCCTAGGACTGGGGTGGAGGCTGGGGCTGGGACTTGGGCTGGGACGTGGATTTGTGGTTAAAGCAGGGTCTGGGCCTGTGCAATGGAGTTGGGGTTAAGCTAGGGCTGGGGCTGCTCTTGGGGCAGTTATTTGGCATTGAGGGTAAAGCCAGGACTTGTGCTTGGACCTGGATATGGAGTTGGGGGTAAAGCTAGGGGTGGGGCTGGGGCTGGGACTAGGATTTAATCAGTAAGTTTGGCCAGGTTGTTAAAACCAGTTATCTAAATCCACCTAAGTTAAGGAATATTTCAGTAACCCCAAGTTGTGATATCTACAGGGAGAACACCCACTTGGGTTGAGGTCCTGTGCCAGGGACCTGGAGTTCGGGAGAAATCTATGGCAGGGCCTGGGCCTAGGCCTGGTGTCGGGCCTGGGTCTGGGTCTGGGTCTGGGGCTTGGGCTGGGACATAGCATTGGGGATAAAGCTTTGCATGGGCCTCTGCCATGGCGCTGGGGTAAAGCTAGGGTTGGGTCTGGGCCTGGGACTGAGGTTTAATCAGTAGGTTTGGCCAGGTTGTTAAACCCAGGTATCTGAATCCAGCTAAGTTCAGGAATATTTCAGTAACCCCAGGTTGTGATATCAACGGGGAGAACACCCAATAGGGTTAAGGGCCTCGGCCAGGGACATGGAGTTGAGGAGCAATCTACCACTGGGCCTTGGCCTGGGGCTGGGGCTGGGGCTGGGGCAGGGGCAGGGGAAGGGTCAGCGGAAGGGGCAGGGGCAGGGGCAGCGGATAGGGGACGGGGACGGGCATGGGGATGCGGCTTGCACTGGAATGTGGAATTGGGAGAAAATCTGGATCTGGGCCTGTGCCATGGAGGTGGGGTAAAGCTATGGTTGGGCCTGGGGTTGGGCCTGGGGTTTAATGAGTAAGTTTGGCCAGGTTGTTAAAACCAGGTGTCTAAATCCAGCTAACTTGAGGAAAATTTCAGTAACCCCAGGTTGTGATATCAACAGAATACCCACAGTAGGGTTAAGGGCCTGGTTCAGGGACATGAGTTAGGAAGAAATCTACAGCTGGGCCTAGCGCTGGGGCTTGGCCTTAGGCTGGGATGTTGAGTTGTGGGTAAAGCTGGGTCTGGGCCTGTTTCACAAAGTTGGGGTAAAGCTAGAACTGGGACTGGGCTTGGGACTGGTACATGGCATTTCAGGTGAAGCTGGGGCCTGGGTCTGGAACATGAAGTTGGGGTAAAGCTATTGTTGGGGTTGTGACTGGGTCTGGGGTTTAATCAGTAAGTTTGGCCAGGTTGTTAAAACCAGCTATCTAAATCCAGCTAAGTTAAGGAATATTTCAGTAACCCCAGGTTGTGATAACAACAGGGAGAACACCCAGTAGGGTCAAGGACCTGGGCCAGCTACATGGAGTTGCGGAGAAATCTACAGCTGGGCAAAGGCCTGATGTTCAGGCAGGGGCTGGGGCTGGGGCTGGGACGTGGAGTTGTGGGTAAAACTGGGTCTGATCCTGTGCAATGGAGTTGGGGTAAAGCTAAGGTTGGTGCTGGGCCTGGTTCCTTGGGTTCAATCAGTAAGTTTGGCCAGGTTGTTAAAACCAGGTCTCTAAATTCAGCTATGTTAAGGAATATTTCATTAACCCCAGGTTGTGATATAACCAGAAAGAGCACCCCATAGGGTTATGGGCCTGGGCCAGGGACAAGGAGTTAGGGAGAAATCTACAGCTGGCCCTATGCCTGGGGCCAAGGCTGAGGCCCAGGCTGGGGCTGGGGCTGGGATGTGGATTTGTTGTTAAAGCGGGATCTGGGCCTGTGCCATGTAGTTGGGGTAAAGCTAGGGCTGGGGATGCTCTTGGGGCAGGTAAATGGCATTGCGGGTAAAGCTGTGGCTGGGGCTTGGACCTGGGATATGGAGTTGGCGGTAAAGCTAGGGTCAGGGCTCGGGTTGGGACTGGGATTAAATCAGTAAGTTTGTCCAGGTTATTAAAACCAGGTATGTAAATCCACCTAAGTCAAGGAATATTTCAGTAACCCCAGGTTTTTATATCTACAGGGAGAACACCCACTAGGGTTATGGACCTGGGCCAGGGACATGGAGTTGGGGGAAATCTACAGCTGGGGATGGGGATGGGGATAGGGATGGGGATGGGGATGGGGATGGGGATGGGGATGGGGATGGGGATGGGGATGGGGATGGGGATGGGGATGGGGATGGGGTTCGGGCTGGGGATGGGGATGGGGATGGGGATGGGGATGGGGTTCGGGCTGGGGATGGGGCTGGGAATGGGGTAGAGGTAGGGGCTGGGGCTTTGGCTGGGACATGGAGTTGGGGGTAAATCTGGGTCCGGACCTGTGCCTTGCAGTTGGGGTAAAGCTAGGGTTGGGTCTGGGCTTGGGTCTTGGGGTTAAACGGTAAGTTTGGCCAGGTTGTTAAAACCAGGTATCTAAATTCAGCTAAGTTAAGGAATATTTCATTAACCCCAGGTTGTGATATAAACAGAAAGAACACCCCGTAGGATTATGGGCCTGGGTTAGGGACAAGGAGTTGGGGAGAAATGTATAGCTGGCCCTAGGCCTGGGGCTGGGGCTGGGGCTGGGGCTGGGGCTGGGTTGGGGCTTGGGCTGGAATGTGGATTTGTGGATTTGTGGTTAAAGCGGGATCTGGGCCTGTGCCATGGATTTGGGGTAAAGCTAGGGCTGGGCATGCTCTTGGGGCAGGTAGATGGCATTGAGGGTAAAGCTGGGTCTGGGGCTTTGACCTGGGATATGGAGTTGGGGTAACACTAGGGTCATGGCTGGGACTGGGTTGGGACTGGGATTTAATCAGTAATTTTGGCCAGGTTGTTAAAACCAGGTATCTGAATCCACCTAAGTTAAGGAATATTTCAGTAACCCCAGGTTTTTGTATCTACAGAGAGAACTCCCACTAGGGTTAAGGTCTTGGGCCAGGGACACGGAGTTGCAGAGAAATCTACCACTGGGCCTGGGCCTGGGGTTAGGCTAGGAGCTGGGCCTTGGGCTGGGACGTGATGTCGGGGGTAAAGCTGGGAGTGGGCCTCTGCCATGGAGTTGGGGCAAAAGGTAGGGTTGGGTTTGAGCCTGGGCCTTGGGTTTAATCAGTACGTTTGGCCAGGTTGTTAAACCCAGGTATCTGAATCCAGCTAAGTTCAGGAATATTTCAGTAACCCCAGGTTGTGATATCAACAGGGAGAACACCCAATAGGGTTAAGGGCCTCGGCCAGGGACATAGAATTGGGCAGAAATCTACAGTTGGGACTGGGGCTGGGTTCGGGGCCAGGGCTTGGGATAAGACATGGAGTTGTGGGTAAAGGTGAGTCTGGGCCTGTGACATGGAGTTGGGGTAAAGCTAGAGTTGGGGCTGGGCCTGGTTCCTTGGGTTTAGTCAGTAAGTTTGGCCAGGTTGTTAAAACCAGGTATCTAAATCCACCTAAGTGAAGGAATATTTCAGTAACCCCAGGTTGATGTATCAACAGGGGGAACACCCAGTAGGATTAAGGGCCTCGGCCAGGGATAGGGAGTTGTGGAGAAATTTACACCTGAGGCTGGGCCTGCGATGTGGGAGTTGTGGGGTAAAGCTGGGTCTGGGCCTGTGCCATGGAGTTGGGGTTAAGCTAGGGCCGGGGCTGGGCTTAGGTCTGGTTGATGGCATTGCGGGAAAAGCTGGGGGTGGGGCATGGGCCTGGGGCATGGAGTTTGGGGTAAAGCTAGGGTTGGGGCTGGGGCTGGGCCCAGAGTTTAATCAATAGTTTTGTCCAGGTTGTTAAAACCAGGTCTCTAAATCCAGGTGAGTTAAAGAATATTTCAGTAACCCCAGATTGTGATGTCAACAGGGAAATCTCCCAGTATGATTAAGGGCTTGGGCCAGAATCATGGAATTTGGGAGAAATCTATAGCTAGGCCTAGGCTGGGGCTGGAGCTGGGTCAGGGGCTGGGGCTGGGACTAGGGTTGGGGCCAGGGTTGGGGCTGGGACTGGGCTGGGGCTGGGCTGGGGCTGCAGCTGGGGCTGCGGGTGGGGCTGGGGTGGGGGCTTGGTGGGACATGGACTTGGGGGTAAGGCTGGATCTGGGCCTGTGCAATGGAGTTGGGGCAAAGCTAGTGTTGGGCCTGAGGGTGGGCCTTGGGTTTAATCAGTAAGTTTGGCCAGGTTGATAAAACCAGGTGTCTAAATCCAGCTAAGTTAACGAATATTTCAGTAACCCCAGGTTGTGATATTAACAGGAAAAACACCCAGGAATATTAAAAGGGCCTGGGCCAGGAACATGGAATTGGGGAGTAATCTACAGCTGGGCCTAGGACTTGGGTAGAGGTTGGGGCTGGGGCTGGAGTTTGGGCTGGGACTTGGAGTTGGGTTTAAAGCTGAGTCTCGGCATGTGCCATGGAGTTGGGGTAAAGCTAGGGCTGGGGCTGCTCTTGGGGCTGGGTAGACAGCATTGCAGGAAAAGCTGGGGCTGGGGCTTGGACCTGGGATATGGAGTTGGGGGTAATGCTAGGGTTGGGGCTGGGGCTGGGCCCGGGGTTTAATCAATAAGTTTGTCCAGGTTGTTAAAACTAGGTATCTAAATCCAGCTATGGTAAGGAATCTTTCAGTAAACCCAGGTTGTGATGTCAACAGGGAAATCTCCCAGTAGGATGAAGGGCTTGGGCCAGAAACATGGAACTGAATTGGGGAGAAATCTATAGCTGGGCCTAGGCTGGGGCTGGGGCTGGGGCTGGGGCTGGGGCGTCGAGTTGGGAGTAAGGTTGGATTTGGGCTTGTGCCATGGATCTGCGGTAAACCTAGGGTTGGCCCTGGGGCTGGGCCTGGGGTTTAATCAGTAAGTTTGCCAAGGCTGTTAAAACCAGGTGTCTAATGTCAGATACAGTGGCTCAAGCCTGTAATCCCAGCACTTTGGGAGGCTGAGGCGGGTGGATCACGAGGTCAAGAGATCAAGACCATCCTGGTCAACATGGTGAAACCCCATCTCTACCAAAAATACAAAAAATTAGCTGGGCGTGGTGGCGCGTGCCTGTAATTCCAGCTACTCAGGAGGTTGAGGTAGGAGAACTGCCTGAACCCAGGAGGCGGAGGTTGCGGTGAGCCGAGATCGCACCATTGCACTCCAGCCTGAGTAACAAGAGCAAAACTCCGCCTCAAAAAAAAAAAAAACAGGTGTCTAAATCCAGCAAACTTAAGAAAAATTTTAATTTTAGTAACCCCAGGTTGTGATATCAACAGGAAGAACACCCAGTAGGGTTAACGGCCTGGGCCAAGGACATCGAGTTAGGGCAAAATCTACAGCTGGGCCTAGTGCTGGGGGGCTTGGGTTTGGCTGGGGCTGTGGCTTGGGCTGGGACATGGAGTTGGAAGTAAAGCTGGGTCTCTGCCTTTGCCATGGAGTTGGGGTAAATCTAGGGCTGGGGCTGGTCTTGGGGCTGGTACGTGGCATTGTGGGTAAAGCTGGGGCTGGAGCATGGGCCTGGGACATGGAGTTGGGGTAAAGCTTGGGTTTAGGCTGGGGCTGGGCCTGCAATTTAATCAGTAAGTTTGGCCACGTTGTTAAAACCAGGTATCTAAATCCAGCTGCATTAAGGAATATTTCAGTAACCCCAGGTTGTTGTATCAACAGGGAGAACACCCAGTAGAGTTAAAGGCCTGGGTCAGGGACCTGGAGTTGGGGAGAAATCGACAGCTGGGCCTAGGCCTGGGGCTGGGGCTGGGGCTGGGGCTGGGATCGGTCTTGGGCTGGGACGTGGAGTTGCTGGTAAAGCTGGGTCTGGGCCTCTGCCATGGAGTTGGTGTAAAGCTAGGGTTGGGGCTGGGCTTGGGGATGGTACATGGCATTGTGGGTAAAGCTGGGGCATGGGCCTGAAGTGGAGTTGGGGTAAAGTTAGTGTTGGGGCTGAGTTTGGGCCAAATCAGTAAATTTGGCCATGTTGTTAAAACCAGGTATCTACATCCAGCTAAGTTAAGAAATATTTCAGTAATCCCAGGTTGTGATATCAACAGGGAGAACACCCAGTAAGATTAAGGGCCTGGGCCAGGGACATGGAGTTGGGGTGAAATCTATAGCTGGGCCTAGCGCTGGGGCTCGGCCTTGGGCTGGGATGTGGAGGTGGGGGTAAAACTGGGTCTGGGCCTGTACCGTGGTGTTAGGGTAAAGCTGGGGCTGGTGCTGCTCTTGGGGCTGGTACATGGCATTGCGGGTAAAGCTGGTGCTGGGGCATGTGTCTGGGACATCGAGTTGGGGGTAAAGCTAGGGTTGTGGCTGTGGCTGGGCCTGGGGATTAATCAGTAAGTTTGGCCAGGTTGTTAAAACCAGGTATCTAAATCCACCTAAGTTAAGGAATATTTCAGTAACCCCAGGTTTTTATATCTACAGTGAGAACACCCTGTAGGGTTAAGGTCCTGGGCCAGGGACATGGAGTTGGGACAGCTGGGCCTAGGCCTGGGGCTGGGGCTGGGGCTGGGGCTGGGGCTGGGATGTGGAGTTGGGGGTAAATCTGGGTCTGGGCCTTGGAATTGGGGTAAAGCTGGGTCTGGGTCATGACTTGGGGCTGGTACATGGCATTGCAGATAAAGCTGGGGCTGGGCCTGGGCCTGGGGTATAATCAGTAAGTTTGGCCGGGTTGTTAAAACCAGGTATCTCAATCCAGCTAAGTTAAGGAATATTTCAGTAACCCCAGGTTGTGATGTCAACAGGGAGAACACCCAGTAGTGTTACGGGCCTGAGCCAGGGACATGGAATTGGGGAGAAATCTACAGCTGGGGCTGTGCCTGGGGCTGCAGCTGGGGCTTGGACTGGGACTTGAGCTGGAATGTGGGGTTGGAAGTAAAGCTGGAGCTGGGCCTATGCCATGGAGTTGGGATAAAGCCAGAGCTGGGGCTGGACTTAGGGCTTGTACATGGTATTGCAGATAAAGCTGGGCTCGGGCATGAGCCTGGGACATGGAGTTGGGGAGAAAGCTACACCTGGGCCTAGGCCCTGGTCTGGACCTGGGGCTGGGCCTGGTCTTGGGGCCGTGGCATCGGCTGGGACGTGCAGTTGGGGGTAAAGCTTGGGCTGGGGCTGGGCTTGGGGCTGGTACATGGAGTTGCCAGTAAAGCTGGGGCTGGGGTATGGGCCCGGGACATGGAGTTGGGAGTAAAGCTATGGTTGGGGCTGGTGCTGGTCCTGGGGTTTAATCACTAAGTTTGGCCAGGTTGTTAAAACCAGTTATCTAAATCCAGCCAAGTTAAGGAATATTTCAGTAACCCCAGGTTGTGTATTATCAACAGGGAGAAAACCCAGTCAGGTTAAGGGCCTGGGCTAGAAACATGGACTTGGAGAGAAAGCTACAGCTAGGCCTAGGCCTGGGCCTGAGCCTGGTCCTGTGGCTGGGGCTGCGGATTGGGGTGGTTCGTGGAGTTGGGGTTAAAGCTGGGTCTGGGCCTTTGCCATGGAGTTGGGGTAAAGCTAGGGCTAGGGCTGGGCTTGGGGCTGGTAAATGGCATTGCGGGTAAATCCGGGGCTGGGGCATGGGCCTTGAACATGGAGTTGGGGAGAAAGCTACTTCTGGGCCTGGACCTGTGCCTGAGCCTGGTCCTGGTCATGGTCCTGGGGCTTGGGCTGGGGCTGGGACATAGAGTTGGGGGTCAATCTGAGACTGCTGCTGGGCCTGGGGGCAGGGACATGGCCTGGAATGAGCAGTTGAGGGTAACACTGCGTCTGGGGCTGGGCCTGTGCCATGGAGTTGGGGTAAAGGTAGAGCTGGGGCTGGGCTTGGGGTGGTACATGGAGTTGTGGGTAAAGCTGGGGCTGGGGCATGGGCCTTAGACATGGAGTTGGGGGTAAAGCTAGGGTTTGGGCTGGGGCTGGGGCTGGGCCTGGGGTATAATCAGTAAGTTTGGCCAGGTTGTTAAAACCAGGTATCTAAATCCAGCTGAGTTAAGGAATATTTCAGTAACCCCAGGTTGTGATATCAACAGGGAGAACGCCCAGTAGGATTAAGAGCCTGGGGCAGGGATATGGAGTTTGGCAGAAAGCTATAGCTGGGCCTAGTCCTGGGTATGGTCCTTGCCTGGGCTGGGATGTGGAGTTGGGGGTAAAGCTGGGGCTGGTACTGGGGTGTGGAATTTGTTGTAAATCTAGGCTTGGGGTTGGGCCAGGGATTTAATCAGTAAGTTTGGCCAGGTTGTTAAAACCAGGTATCTATATCCATTTAAGTTAAGGAATATTTCAGTAACCCCAGGTTGTGATATCAACAGGGAAATCACCAAGTAGGATTAAGGGCCTGGCCAGGGACATGGAATTTGGCAGAAAGCTTTAGCTGGGCATGGGCCTGGGCCAGGGCCTGCTCCTTGGACTCGGGCTGGGGCTGGGGTTGTGTCTTGTGCTGGGACGTGGAGTTCAGGGTAAAGCTGGGACTGTGTCAGGGACCGGGACTGGGTCAGGGACCGGGACTGGGTCAGGGCCCGGGGCAGGTCATTGGCTGGAACGTGCAGCTGGGGATAAAGCTGGGACTGGGGCTGGAGCTGGGGCTGAGGCTAGGCCTGTGCCATGGAATTGACATAAAGCTATGGCTGGGGCTGGGCTTGGGGCTGATACCTGGAGTTGCAGGTAAAGCTCGGGCTGGGGCATGGCCTGGCACATGGAGTTGGGGATAAAGCTAGGGTCGGGGCTGGGACTGGGGTTGGGGCTGGGGCTGAGGCAGGGCCTGGGCCATGGTGTTTGGGGTAAACCTAGGGCTGGGGCTAGGGTGGGGCCATGAAGTTTGGTAAAACCAGGCAGTGGCTTAAAGCCTGTTAGATAAAACCAGAACGGTGAGAGCAGTTGTGAAACCTAAGTGTGGAGCCATGTGGGTCATGTATACCATTAAGAGGTGGGAAACCTAGGTGGCTGATACAGATTTTAAAGGCCATGAACTTAAGACCCACAGGGTTATATCAGCTGGGGAAGGTGAATGGGGTCTGGCCTGGGCTGTAAAATGAGGTGGGTAGGGCAACAAGGCAAGGGCAGGGGGGGAGCAGTGGCAGGGGCTGCCTAAGCAGGTGGGTAAATCTTATTGGGTAAAATCAGGTGAGTCTGATGGGAGATTGAGGCCAGCAAATTACAACCAGGTGACTAAGAACATGTGGACAGTGGCAGGAAGTTATGGCCAGTCGGTAAGGCCAGGAATTTTAGGCAAAGTCATGAAGACTGGGTGAGTAGGGCAAGGAGGTTAATAAGGCCAGATAGATAATGAAGTTCGTCATACCATGAGGACAAAATAAGGTGACAAACGCAAACAGGTCAATAAGGTTGGCTGAGTTTCGCCAGGTTGTTAAAACCAGGTGTCTAAATCCAGCTCAATAAAGGACTATTTCAGTAACCCCAGGTTGTGATATCAACAGGGAGAACACCCAGTAGGGGTTAAGGGCCTGGGCCAGGGACACGGAGTTGGGGAGAAATCTACAGCTGGGCCTAGGCCTGGGGCTGAGACTGGGGCTGGGGCTGGGGCTGGGGCTAGGACATCAAGTTGGAGGTAAAGCTGGGTCTGGGCCTGTGCCATGGAGTTGGGATTAAGCTACGGCTGGGGCTGGGCTTGGGGCTGGTACATGGCATTGTGGGTAAAGCTGGGGCTGGGGCATGGGCCTGGGACATAGAGTCGGGGGTAAAGCTAGGGTTGGGGACGGGGCTGGGCCTGGGGTTTAATCAATAATTTTGTCAAGGTTGTTAAAACCAGGTATCTAAATCTAGCTCAATAAAGGACTATCTCAGTAACCCCAGGCTGTGAAATCAACAGGGAAAACACCCATTAGGAATAAGGGCAAGTTGCCAAGCCAGTCAAATAATGACTATAGGTAAATACTAGGTGGGTATGACTGGAGTGAAGGCTAGGAGGTGGAGGCCAGCCGAATGAAACAGGTGGTAAACACCAGTAGGATACGAAGCCAGCAGATTAAGTTATCCAGGCTGAGGCCAGGCATCTGAAGAGGGCAGGTGAGCATTGCTGAGAAACATTAAGTTTACCCTGCCCCCATGGCTCCTTTGTGGAGGATACCTTTTAGTTTGTAATTAGTGGAAGGTATTTAACAGCTTCCTACTTGGTATATTCTTGAGTTACATGGCTAATGTGAGGCGTTTGAATGCAAAAGTAATGGGGAAGCAGGGGTGTAAATATAGGAAAAATAAGGCAGGGGAGCCCACCTAGGGAGATATATCCAGGGTTAATGCCTGGTAGATAAAACCAGAAAGTTAGAGACAGTTGTATCCACCAAGTGTGAAGGCCATGTGGGTAACCTATGGTCTTTAAGACTAGATAGGAAAACTAGGTTGCTAATACAAGTTGTTAGGCCATGAGGTTAAGGCCCTTAGGTTAGGACAGATGAGGAAGGCTAATAACATCTGTCCACGGCCCTAAAATGAGCTGAGTAAAGTCAGGTCGGTAAGCTAGGTGCATAAAGCCAGGAGATTCATAACGGGTGGGTAAGGCCAGGAGGTTCATAAGATAGATGGGAACATCTAACTTGGCAAACCCATGAGATTAAGACCAGGTCAGAAAGCCAAATGACTGAAAAGTTTGGGGGGTTTACACCAGTAAGTTAATGCCTTCCCAAATAGAGGTAGATGGCTAACTCCACCTGGGTAATGCCGAGAGGTTAATACTAGGCAGACTAGGTCAGGAGGTTAAGGCCATGTGAGTTAGAATGAAAGGTTAAGGCCAGGTGTGAATGCCAGGTTGGTACACTATGTTGGTCATCCAGGTTGGGAAGATTGTGAGGTTAAGGTCAGGTGGGCAACGCAAGATGGGGCGGGGGCATGGAGTTGCAGGTAAAGTTACAGGAAAAGAGCAGGGAGATGAGAAAACCAAGTAAGAAAACCTAGGGAGGTAAATCCAGGAGTTTAAGTCCTGTTAGATAAAATCAGAAGGCTAAGGACAGTTGTGAAAACCCAGTGTGGAGGCCATGTGAGTAATGTAGAATCAGTAAGAGTAGTTGGGAAAACTAGGTGGCTAATTCAGGCCAGGAGGTTAAGGCCCGTAGGGTTAGGCCAGGTAGGGAAGGCTAAGAGAATCTGGCCAGAATCTTAACATGAGTTGGATTAAGACCAGGGAGGAGCAAGGGCAGGAGAGCAATGACAAAAGCCTCATAATGTCAGAAGGCAGGCAAGTAAATCTTAGCAGGTAAAATCAGCTGGGTTTTGAAGGGAGATTGAGGCCAGCAAATTACAACCAGGTGAGTAAGAACAGGTGGACATGGAAGGAAGTTATGGCCAGCTGAGTAAGCCCAGGATTTTTAGGCCGTGTCATGAAGACACGGTGAGACAGGCCAGGAAGCTAATAAGGCCAGATGGGTAATGTCAACTCTTGGAACACATTTAGAGGATGAGAGGGGACTACTGTACCTGTGAGGGGATCAGCTCCTCGTCTTCAGCTTTCTCTGGTTCTCACGTCGAGGCTCCCTGTCTCTGAACATTGGTCTGGGTGAGGATCTGTGAAGTTCTTAGTTCGGCACATGGCCATTTTTTCAAGTTAGTGCCCCTCGTCATGGTCTACTGGAGTAACTTACCTGCACGAGACTAACTTACCTGCATGCTGGACAAACAAAATAGTAGCTGTCAAAGGTCAGCTGCCTTCTCACTTGCTCAGTGTCAAGGCCATGCCAGACCCCAGGTCCCCTGCAGATCATTGTCCCCATACAGCCCCACGTCATAACTCCATAAGAGGGTCAGTTTGCTACTGACTTCTTTCTTCACCATGACAACTCACGAGTGAAGGAACACTGTAAACGGCACAGGGTCAGGGACTGCAGGTGGGAGGTGGAGTGTTCCCTGCCTTGGTAGGGAATTGGCTTTTACTCATTGGTGGAGATGGGTGGAGCAGAGGCTGCTCCTCATCCCCGTGGCAGCAGAACATGTAGAAGATACCTTAGAAACGGGATCTGTTCACTGCCTGGTGCTGAGTCCTAAGGACTCAGGAACGGAGGACAATGCCTGAGGATGCAGTGTGCCCACACACAGCTCATACAGAGACGCCTGCTGTTGTACTCACGTTTATAAATCCCATTCTGTTGTTGCTCACAAAAATCAGTCGCAGACCTGGAAAGGGTCCTATTACTGCCATCTTTTTAAAAAAAATGCACAAGTGACCACAACTCTTGTAACCCTGAAGTTGCATTCGTTGCCCACACAAGAGGTGCAAATTCTTAAGCAAGAAAGAGACTGTGCAGAAAGGAGATAGTGCCCCGCCCACCCTACCTCCATTGCTCCCCCTCCAGCTTCCCCTCCCAGCCTCTCAACACCCTGGCCACATAGCCCTGTGGTGACCATGCCTGTGTGCTCAGTCCAGGAGACTCTTCCTCTGGGGATCCACAGGCCCCCAAGGAGGGCACTGATGAGAAAAGGTGTGAAGACAGTCCACTACTCTGGAAGGTCCCTGTGTGGAAGGAAAGGCTGGGTCAGCACACAGGTGGAAGGGCAGCCAGGCTGGGCACAAACCCTGAACCTCAGTGTGTCCTGTGCAAGCCTCCCACTTCCACTCACCCCTCCCAGCACATTTTCTAATTTACTGTACACTTTACTTTTTATTGCCTATGTACCCCACTGAAGTATAAACTGTGTAAGGCAGGAATTTTGCCAGGCAATAAAAGTGCCGAAGCAAGTGCCCTTCAGTCTAGACTAAACAGGCCTGAGAGTGGCAAGGGAGAGGCAGCAGAGGGTAGAAAAAACTTCTTAAAGAGCTGCTCCATAAATAATTCAGGCTTGAGGGTCCTCCAGCCCTCAACACAAGTTCGCAGCTATGCCACATTTTGGCAAGAAAGCAGCCAAAGATAATCGTAAACAAATCAATGTGGTTGAGTTTTAACATGAAATTAACATTCCAATAAAAAACTACAGGTAAGAACAGGAGGTGGGGGGATCTGCCCCCACCAGGCAGTGGCTTCCTAGCTGAAATGCAGGTGATGCTCCAGCACAGAAGTAAAACACCAAGATGGGGACCAAGTAACAGTGTGGAAGAGGAAACGTTTTAGTACGTATAGTAACACAAAAATCTGAAAATGAGGCCACAGAACAAGAACATTACAACCAGCCTCATTTGTAGATATTTGTTACCAGGCACACTGAAAACACCTACTGGTGGTGAACTGGAGACAAAGCCACACACGACACGATAGAAATCTGCATATATTACTGGCCACACTGCCTCAGCAAGTGCTTGATAAGGTTAATGCCCATGCCACACATACATCTCAGCTCCATAACCAGCACCATGATTAGTCAAAGGGCAGAAGCACTGAGACAGGCAGGAATGATGAAGCCACTTGATGGTGGCTGTACCACTTCCACAAGGGAACAGAAAGATACAAATTCATCACTCTTTGCCCCCATGAACATCAAAAGAAAAAATATATCAATAGTTTTCCGGTACATGACCAATAATGTGGTAGAGATAAAATGAATTAAATCATTTTCACAGTAGCCATTTGAACGCAAAATACCCAGGAATAATTGTAATATTAAAAAAAGTATTCAGAGCCAAGAGGAAAGCTACTTACCTTCAATAAGGGATACATTTAATGACTAGAAGAAACATTTCCCGTGTTATAAAGCAGAAAATACTGCAAATTGAAACGCATAATACAAGCACTTTCAATACAAGTTTGGGGAGTGACTTTAGTGAGCTGAGAAATATTTGGGGCTGGGCGAAGTGGCTTGCACCTGTAGTTCCAGCACTTTGGGAAGCTGAGGCAGACAGATCATTTGAGGTCAGTAGTTTGAGACCAGCCTGACCAACATGGCAAAACCCCGTCTCTACTAAAAATACAAGAATTAGCCGAGTGTAGTTCCAGCTACTATACATACTAAAACGTTTCCTCTTCCACACTGTTACTTGGTCCCCATCTTGGTGTTTTACTTCTGTGCTGGAGCATCACCTGCATTTCAGCTAAAATATAAGAATTAGCCACACACCTGTAGTTCCAGCTACTCCAGAGGCCGAGGCAGGAGAATCACTGAAACCCGGGAGACAGAGGTGGCAGTAAGCTGAGATTGTGCCACTGCCCTCCAGCCTGGGCCACAGAGTGAGACTCCATGTCAAAAACAAACAAAAAAAAAAAAAAAACAGATTTTGGAGGGTCCTGGAAAGGAGACCAATCATCCCTGCAAATACAACTGCCTCATCAATGGGAACCTGATGCCAGTGACTCACTGGAGCCCCTGGCCCTCTTTGCCACAACACCCAGATTCTCCTTGTGAGATTGGTCTCTGCTTAGGCCATTCTTGCAACTCCTATGTAGGCACCTACGACACTCCCTCAGACATCAGAATGAACCCAGCCCACAGACATGAAATGTCTTCTGTCTGGCTGTGGACCCAGGCAGTTCCAACAGGAGGCTCGCAGAGGGGAGGTTTGCTCTGGGGCTCAGCTGTGAGGGCCACAGCCTGGAGTGGCCAGTAGCTCTCTAGGCACCTGAGAAAAACAGACCTGAAAGAAATCCCACTCCCACAGGTAAGGTGTGGAGACCTCCAGAATGGTCCAACCATCCTGCAATCAGGAATTCATGGCCTCATCTACAGCCTTCCCTTTGTGAGAGCTGATCTACTGACTTGCTTCTAACTATGGGGTCTGGCATAAGTGAGATCAGGTCTCAAGAGACAGACTGACCTCTGTCGTACCAGTATATGCTCATGCTACCTGAGGAAGCCAGCTACCATGTGAGCCACTCTATGGGGGACACCCATGTGGCAAGGAACCAAGGGAGACTCCAGCCACAAGCCCACTACAGACCGAATCCTGTGCCAGGAAACCTGGGGAGCTCAGAGGTGGGTCCCCACATAGACCAAAAGAATAGCATCAAGGGCTCGGAAATAAAGCCACACATTTAAAGCCATCTAATTTTAGACAAATATGTCAAAAGGACACAATGGGGAAAAGGACAGTGTCTTCTAAGTGGTGTTGGGAAAATTGGACATCCACATGCAGAATGAAATTAGACCCTTATTACACACCATCCACAAAAATGCAATCAAAATAGATTAAAAACTTAAAAGTAAGACCTGTTCGTGACCAGCTTGGCCAACATAGTGAAACCCCATCTCTACAAAAAACACAAAAATTAGCCAGGCAGGGTGGCACACACCTTTAGTCGCAGCTACTTGCACCTGTATTCCCAGCTACTCGAGAGGCTGAGACAGGTTGCTTGAACCCAAGAGGTGGAGGCTGCAGCAATCAGTGGGAGACAGATCAAGACTTCATCTCAAAAAATATATACATCGGCCGGGCGCGGTGGCTCATGCCTGTAATCCCAGAACTTTGGGAGGCTGAGGATCACGAGGGTCAAGAGATGGAGACCATCCTGGTCAACATGGTGAAACCCCGTCTCTACTAAAAATACAAAAAAACTAGCTGGGCATGGTGGCTCGTGCCTGTAATCCCAGCTACTCAGGAGGCTTAGGCAGGAGAATTGCCTGAACCCAGGAGGCGGAGGATGCAGTGAGCCGAGATCACGCCATTGCACTCCAGCCTGGGTAACAAGAGCGAAAACTCCGTCTCAACAACAAAAATAAATATATATATATATATACATACATAAAAATAAATGTTTGCAAAGCCACAATTGGAGGGAGCATCTCCTATCACACCACGCAGACACAATCACAAATATGGTGACTGGATGCTTTCAGACCACATTGTTTATTATCATGCATTTGTATAATTATAGTCAAGATGCCATAACAGGGAGCTCTCACATGTGCCCTATCCTCACTGAGATTGTGACCAGAGACCCACCAAATTCACCTCAGGGGTGCAGAGTAGGATGTGGGAGGAAAATTGAGTAGCAAAACAAAACTTGCAAACAAGCTGAGAACATGCAACCCAAACCAACAGTGGCAGTGGCCCTGGACAGTGGATTTGTTTTCACGTCAGTGTTACAACAAAATGAAGTAATTTGAAGACCTGCTATACATAAGACAAAGCTAGAGAAAATATCCAGGTTTCAGGAGTTCAAGATCAGCCTAGGCATCAGAATGAGATGCAGTCTCTGTAAAAATATTTTAGGCCAGGTGCAGTGACTCATGCCTGTAATTCCGGCACTTTGGGAGGCTGAGGTGAACAGATCACTTGAGGTCAGAAGTTCAAGACAACCTAGCCATCATGGTGAAACCCCATCTCTACTAAAAAAAATTATCCAGGTGTAGTGGCGGGTGCTGAAGCAGGAGAATTGCTTAAACCTGGGAGACAGAGGATGCAGTGAGCCGAGATCAAGCCACTGTTCTCCAGCCTGAGTGACAGAGCAACTCTATTGCAGAAAAAAAAAAAAAGACACAGAATAATGTAAAAAGCCCTATCAAATGTGTAATTTTTTGACTAGTGTGTGAGGGAATGTGTGAATGTGTTCTCTTTCCCGGTCCAAGAGGGGGTGTAGTTTTAAGGGCAACAATTTCCCAGGGCCATGCCCCCCCCCCCATCTCTCTCCATCTGGGAGAAACTAAGAGTCTCTCACTCCAGCGGAAGTTCCAAGAAACTCCTTTTATTGGCCAGGGGTCTTAGAGAAGGTGAGGGTTACTCTGAGGCTAAAAGTCCCCTTCTTCTACACCACTTAAGACTCCATATTTGAATCCCCTTCCACATACACTCCCTTCTTGGAAGCCTGTCTTCCCCTCCTAAACTCCATCTCTATTCCCTTCCACTCAATGTAAAACCTGCTTTCCTTTCCCAAATTCCATCTTTCTAAATTCTCTCACTCAGTGTAAAAGTTAGTTGTTTATTCTTTCTCCTTCTCCTGTTTCTCTTTCTCTAAATAAATCACTTTCTACAAATACTTTTAATTCTGGCTTTTACTGTGTACTGTGCCGTTCTCCCCTCTCTCATTCTTAAAAGGGCAAAAAACCAAAAACCTAGAAAAAGTCCTCTCAGGGAAGCTAAGGGCACCCTAAACCCCAATATTACATGTGGAAGCACTATTCCAATAGAAATAGGCAGATCAATCAACCTCTTCATCAAAACAAACCCTTAAAATTTAGAAAAAGCAGGCCGGGCATGGTGGCTCAAGTCTGTAATCCCAGCACTTTGGGAGGTCGAGGCCGGTGGATACGAAGTCAAGAGATCAAGACCATCCTGGTCAACATGGTGAAACCCCATCTCTACTAAAAATACAAAAAATTAGCTGGGCATGGTGGCACGTGCCTGTAATCCCAACTACCCTGTAATCCCAACTACGCAGGAGACTGAGGTGGGAGAATTGCTTGAACCCAGGAGGCAGAGGTTGCGGTGAGCCGAGATCACCCCATTGCACTCCAGCCTGGGGAACAAGGGCAAAACTCCATCTCAAAAATAAATAAAATAATAATTTAGAAAAAGCAAGCTAAAGACAGGGAGGACCATACTTGCAATACATACTTGTAATACATGACCCAAGTATATGTCCAAAATAAGACAATGAAGTCCTACAAATCACCATACAAAAGGCAAACAGCCTCCCCTTCTTTTAAGAGATGGTCTCTTGCACAGGCTAGGGGCAACATGCTGTTGCCCAAGCTGATCATGAACTCCTCAAGCTATCACCCCCTCTGGCTTCGCAAAGTGCTGGGATTACAAGCCTGAGCCACCAAGCCCCGCCAAACAAGCCATTCTTTTAAGTGGACAAGAGCCTCTAACAGGCATCTGAACAATAAAGGTCATTTTAAAACCAGCAAACACAAGAACAATGCTCAAAATGCTTAATCACCATGAAACGCAAATCGAAACCCCAGTGCTAACCAATGCACACGACACAAAACACCAACGAAACTGCTAAAGGCTGTTACACAGTGACGCGCGTGCTGGTAACCAAGGGAGCAGCAAAAGAAAGGCTCCCGTGTGCTACGCACTATGGAAAACTGTTGGGCATGAGAGGGAGACCCCATGGGCTCACCACTTGCCCTAACACCCCGCTGTGTTGCCGGGTTGAAATACTCAACCAGAGCACACATAGGTGTGTACCAAAGCCTGTGCCGAGATGTTCAAAACTAGTTTGTCGTCACTGCATGGAAAATAACCAAACTCCTTTAACAATAGAAAAACAGGCCGGGCTCGGTCACTCACGCCTGTAATCCCAGCACTTTGGAAGGCCGAGGCGGATGGATCACGTGGTCAAGAGATGGAGACCATCCTGGTCAACATGACGAAACCCCGTCGCGACTAAAAATACAAAAAATTAGCTGGGCACGGTGGCGCGTGCCTGTAGTCCCAGCTACTCAGGAGGCTGAAGCAGGAGAATTGCCTGAACCCAGAAGGCGGAGGTTGCGGTGAGCCGAGATCGTGCCATTGCACTCCAGCCTGGGGAACAAGAGGGAAACTCCGTCTCAAAAAAAAAAGAAAAAAATATTTATATATATATATAAAGTATATATATATATAGAAAGAGAGAGAGAGAGCTGTGCATTCTGTACTATGTGATCTTTCATATTCAGGTTTTAACAGTCCTAAGAATCTTTGAGAAAAATACCCATAAAATAATAACCAATGCAAAAATACAATGGGGGAAAACTCACTGATAACAGCACTTAAAATATTTAATAAACTGTAGACTCATATGTAAAGTCAATGTTTACAAAATGTTAAAACTTTCCTGAGTATCATTATTTTTAGAACTACCGAAAAACTTTACCCAAATGGACAGTCCGACCAGGTTTTGGATAAGAACCATTAAGTCAATTAAAACACAAATACCTCCTGGAAAAACATCCAGGAAAATACCTATTTTACAAAAGACCTTAAATTATGAAAACAGAAGCCATGCATTCCATCCTATCCATGCTGCGATACTGAGAGAAATGCAAAGGAAAACCTCCACCGCTGGACTGGCAGAGATGTGAGCAGAGATAAACCCAGCCGGGCTCCTGCCCAACCCTCTCACAGTCCTTCCTTCTACGTGACCCGGTAACTCCCATCTCCAAGAATCCAAGAATCTGGCAAGAGGAGCTGTGATGTCCTTCAGTTCTCCCACTTTCATTCCTGTCCTAACCAAGAAACACCAGGTACTTTGACTGCTGTGTGAGCTGGGCAGCTCATTACTCTAGCAGGCTTGAACCTAAGCTGGGGCCCATAAATATTCCCAGGCACTAAACAAAGGTATTTGAATTTTTACCCAAAATGCGGAAAGAAACTGGCACTGACCCTGAGCCAAATTCCTGAATCTTTCCTATAAACTCCATACTGTGACACCCTTGACAGGGACATAACTAAGCAGAACATCCTTTTCTCTCAGTGTCTATCCAAGCACACGATACACCACCAGGTAAGTTCCCCTAATGAACACTTTGAACCAACCACCCTGGAGCTTGTGCTTCCTTCTTTGGAGTCCCAACAAGTCCCATTTCTACAGAGACTAAGTCACTCCCATGTGGGAATTCCTCTGCCAACAATTTTAGGGCAACTCCAGCTGGAGGTTCAGCCTGAGAAAATGAAAGCCAAACCAATTCTAGTATATTCATCACAGACATGATTAAATAAAGGCAAACCACTGCAAACAACCTAAATGTCTCTTCCCGCTGCTCTACCAAAGCACCAAAGCCATGGTGACTTAGAAACAACAAATTATTACTCACAGTTCTGGAGGGTAGAAGTCAGTGATCAGGTCCTGCTTTCTGGTTCCTGAGGCTGGCCCCTCGCTGAGTCCTCACAAGGTAGAAACAGAACAAACTCATGCTAGGACCTCCTTTAAGACACTGTATCTCCTCCTGGCGGCTCGGCGCTCAAGACCTTATCCATCCCTAATAACCTCCCAAAGGCCCCACCTCCTAGTACCACCCCATTAGAAGGATAGGCTTTCATTATGTAAATTACATTCAGTTCACTGTCCATCAACAGTATGGATTAAATGAGGGTTCATCCCAATAGCATACCCACACAACCAATAAAAAATAATCTAGACCCTGATACAAACAAACTCTGCCAATTTTGAGATGGGGAGGCTCCAAACACTGTCTATGTGACACTAATAATGAATTATTGTTAACTGTTTGGGGCATTTTTTTTTTTTTAAGTTCTTTTTGAGGCTGGATGCAGTGTCTCACCCTTGTAATCCCAGCACTTTGGGAGGCCAAGGTGGGTGGATCACCTGAGGTCAGGAGATCAAGACCAGCCTGGCCAACATGGCACAACTCCGTCTCTCCTAAAAATACAAAAAATTAGCTGGGCATCGTGGCAGGTGCCTGTAATCCCAACTACTTGGGAGACTGAGACAGGAGAATTACTTGAACCCAGGAGGTGGAGGTTGCAGTGACGTAAGATCTCACCATTGTACTCCAGCCTTGGCAACAGAGCAAGACTCTGTCTCAAAAAAAAAAAAGTTCTTTAAAAGAACTAGGGGCCGGGCACGGTGGCTCATGCCTGTAATCCCAGCACTTTGGGAGGGCGAGGAGGGTGGATCACGAGGTCAAGAGATCGAGGCCATCCTGGTCAACATGGTGAAACCCCGTCTCTTCTAAAAATACAAAAAATTAGCTGGGCATGGTGATGTGTGCCTGTAATCCCAGCTACTCGGGAGGCTGAGGCAGCAGAATTGCCTGAACCCAGGAGGCAGAGGTTGCGGTGAGCTGAGATCGCACCATTGCATTCCAGCCTGGGTAACAAGAGCAAAACTCCGTCTCAAAAAAGAAAGTAAGAAAGATACAAACTAGAATATTTAATGACTATTAGTGAAATGATTTACCCTGGCAGTGCACAGACAGTTATCTAAGACAGCAATAGGGATGAAGGACATCCGCACAATCTCTCTTTTGTGTTCGTCTGAACTGTTCCACACAAGCTTTTCCAGTCACCCCTCCACTTCCCCAGATGGAGTCTCACTCTGTGACCCAGGCTGGAGTGCAGTGGCACAGTCTCTGCTCACTGCAACCTCTGCCTCCCGCGTTCAAGCGATTCTTCTGCCTCAGCCTCCCAAATAGCTGGGATTGCAGGCACCCACCACCACGCCCAGCTAATTTTTGTGTTTTCAGAAGAGATGGGGTTTCACTGTGTTGGCCAGGCTGGTCTCAAGCTCCTGACCTCCTGATCCGCCCAACGTGCTGGAATTAAAAGCATGAGCCACTTCACCCAGCCATTTTTTTTTTTTTTTTTTTTGGAGATGGAGTTTCACTCTTGTTGCTGAGGCTGGAGTATAATGGCAAGATCGCAATTCACTGCAACCTCCTCCTCCCAGGTTCAAGTGATTCTCCTGCCTCAGCCTCCCAAGTAGCTAGTAGCTGGGATTGTAGGCATGCGCCACCATGCCCAGCTAATTTTGTGTTTTTAGTAGATACGGGGTTTCTCCACATTGGTCAGGCTGGTCTTAAACTCCCGACCTCAGGCAATCCGCCTGCCTCAGCCTCCCACAGTGCTGGGATTACAGGCATAAGCTACCCACTGCACCCAGCCGAATGATGCTTTCTTCCACAACAGGCACTAATGCAAAACTGCCTGAAAAAAAAAACATAAAACAGTTCTGTTGAAGTCAAATAAAATATAGAGACAAATATCTGACATTAAAATATTTTTTGTTCGTTTCTTTATTTTTTATTTTTAAGGCAGGGTCTGGCTCTGTTGCCCAGGCTAAAGTACAGTGGTGTGATCACAGCTCACGGTAGCCTCAAACTCCTGGTCTCAAACAATCCTCCCACATCAGCCTCCCAAGTAGCTGGAAATACAGCTACGTGCTACCACACACAGTCAATTTTTTAGTTTTTGTAGAGATGAGGTCTTGCTATGTTATCCAGGCTGGTCTGAAACTCCTGGTTTCAAGTCATCCTCCCACTTCGGCCTCCCAAATTGCTGGGATTACAGATGTGAGCCACTGCACTTGGAAAAATGTTTTACTTGGAAAGAAAGAATTGCAATTCAAGGCATACACACAGACTGGATGGCTTGTTATGTCTAAAGAACAAAGAGAAAATTAGAGGGCTTTTTTTGTTTTTGTTTTTAATGTTGGGCCAGGCGCCATGGCTCATGCCTGTAATCCTAACACTTTGGGAGGCCAAGGTGGAAAGATCCCTTGAGTCCAGCAGTTTGCAACTAACTTGGACAACACAGGGAGACTATGCCTTTACAAAATAATGAAAAAAAAATTAGCCAGGTATGGTGGTGTGCATCTGTGGTCCCAGCTACTCAGGAGGCTCAGGCAGGAGGATAGGTTGGGCCTGGGACATCAAGTCTGCAGTGAGCTGTGAACACACTGTACTCCAGCCTGAGTGACAGAGTAAGACCCTGTCTCAAAAAAAAAAATGTATTGCTCTTTGAAAAAATCCATTGACAGGCTGGGCGCCGTGGCTCACGCCTGTAATCCCAGCATTTTGCGAGGCCAAGGCGGGTGGATCCCGAGGTCAAGAGATCCAGACCATCGTGGCCAACATGGTGAAACTCCGTCTCTACTAAAAATACAAAAAATAAACAGGCATGGTGGCATGTGCCTGTGGTCCCAGCTACTCGGGAGGCTGAGGCGGAAGAATTGCTTGAATCCAGGAGGCAGAGGTTGCAGTGAGCCAAGATTGCGCCACTGCACTCCAGCCTGGCAATAGAGCAAGACTCCGTCTCAAAAAAAAAAAAGAAGAAGAAAAAAAAATTCATTGGCACTAGTAAGAATGTGGGGAGTGGGGTACAGTGGCTCATGCCTGTAATTACAGCACTTTGGGAGGCTGAGGCAGATGGATCACCTGAGGTCAGGAGTTTGAGACCAGTCTGACCAATGTGGAGAAACCCTGTCTCTACTAAAAATACAAAATTAGCTTGGCATGGTGGTATGCACCTGTAATCTCAGCTACTCGGGAGGCTGAGGCAGGAGAATTACTTGAATCCAGGAGGCAGAAGTTGCAGTGAACCGAGATTGTGCCATTGCACTCCAGCCTGGGCAATAAGAGCAAAACTGTGTCTCAAAAAAAAAAGAATGATGTGGGGGAGCTGGCAGTGGGTGAAACTATTCGAATCATAGCAGGTTTCAGCAGCCAATAGATAAAACTGGTTTCAGGTGACAGCCCACAGTTTCAGCAGCCACAGTCACAGAGAATTACATTTTTGGAACAATGTTATGTGCCCTGGGTACATTTTACTTTTGGCCTTTCTACTCTGTTTTGGTTAGGTAGGCCAAGAATAGGTGAATTCATATCTCAACTATCACAGTTCCAAAATAATCTTAAAATTCTTTTTTTGTTTTTGTTTTTGAGATGGAGTTTCGCGCTTGTTACCCGGGCTGGAGTGCAATGGCATGATCTCGGCTCACCACAACCTCCGCCTCCTGGGTCAGGCAGTTCTCCTGCTTCAGCCTCCTGAGTAGCTGGGATTACAGGCATGCACCACCATGCCCAGCTAATTTTTTATATTTTTAGTAGAGACGGGGTTTCATCATGTTGACCAGGATGTTCTCAATCTCTTGACCTTGTGATCCACCCCCCTTGGCCTCCCAAAGTGCTGGGATTACAGGCTTGAGCCACCGCGCCCTGGCAAAATTATTGCTCATGTTCAACTTCCTGGCATGTTCAGAGAAGATTTATGCTGGGTTAGAGCTGTAGGAACAAACTGGCTTCTTCCAAGCTGCCAGGCTGTGGAGGGACAGAAAGAGCACATGGCAAAGCAGTAACCAGAAAAAACTTGGGGACAAGGAGGAATTCTTTTGCCAGGAAGTCGCTTCCATAGGACGGGGTTTTGCATTGTTTATAACTATGAGAGGCACCCAGAAGGCAATGGGCTGCACTGCAGTACTTCACCGTCTTTTTTTTCTTTTCTTTTTTTTTTTTTTTAGAGATGGGGTTTCACTACATTGGCCAGGCTGGTCTTGAACTCCTTACCTCGTGATCTAAACACCTTGGCCTCCCAAAGTGCTGTGATTACAGGCATTAGTCACGTGCCCGGCCTTCACCACTTTTCTTAAACAAAGTAACTGCTGCATTCATCTCCAGATGTTGGCCAACCTTCTAAGGATGACTGCCTCTGAAAAGTTTTCTTGCAAAGACCTCATTCAAGCAGGGCTGATCAAACCAGGGAGGGGCTTATCCAGGATAATTCCTGCTGCCCACCATCCACACAATGGTTCTAAGTTGTACCCAGGGCAAGCTGGAGGGGAGAGGGGTGGAACTGAGATGCAGACTCCTCTGCACAAAGACCAAGCAAAAGTGGGCCACATGATCATCCCTCCACCCCAGCTGACAGCCTGAGCTGCTTTACTCCTGAGCTCTGAGCTCTTACAACAGGCACCCAATGCCTTGGGCCATACTCGTGAATGGAGGTCTCTCCCAGAGTTCTTTTTCCCTTTTTATTTATTTTTTTGAGACAGAGTTTTCCTCTTGTTGCCCAGGCTGGAGTGCTGGAGTAAAAGGTGTGATCTCGGGCCGGGCGCGGTGGCTCAAGCCTGTAATCCCAGCACTTTGGGAGGCCGAGGCGGGTGGATCACGAGGTCAAGAGATTGAGACCATCCTGGTCAATATGGTGAAACCGCGTCTCTACTAAAAATACAAAAAATTAGCTGGGCAAGGTGGTGCTTGCCTGTAATCCCAGCTACTCAGGAGGCTGAGGCAGGAGAATTGCCTGAACCCAGGAGGCGGAGGTTGCGGTGAGCCGAGATCACGCCATTGCACTCCAGGCTGGGTAACAAGAGCGAGACTCTGTCTCAAAAAATAAATAAATAAATAAATAAATAAATAAATAAAATTAAAATGAAGAGTGGATGCAAACCAACAGGAAACAGGTAAGCACCTGAACAGAAAAGTGAGCACGGTTATGTTCATCAGGTCACAAAGAAATACGATGTTTTAAAAGAAAAATAAGCATTTGTATATTAAAAATATAAACTAAACATGCAATTTAAAATTTCACCTATCAAACTGGGCACGTTTTGGAGATTTTTTAATTGTCATCTAATTATTTTCTTTTTTTGATGCAAATTTTTCTCTTTTTTTGAGATGGAGTTTTGCTTCTTTTGCCCAGATTGGAAGGCAGTGGCGTGATCTTGGCTCACCACAACCTCCGCCTCCCAGGTTCAAGTGATTCTCCTGCCTCAGCCTCCTGAGTAGTTGGGATTACAGGCTTGTGCCACCATGCCCAGTTAATTTTTTGTATTTTTAGTAGGGACGGGGTTTCACCATGTTGGCCAGGCTGGTCACAGACTCCTGACCTCAGGTGATCCACACACCTCTGCCTCCCAAAGTGCTGAGATTACAGATGTGACCCACTGTGCCTGGCCATTAAAATTTTCTTTTGAGATTAGGTCTTGCTCCATCACCTAGAGTATAATAGAGTGGTATAATCATGGCTCACTGCAGGTTCAAACTCCTGAGGTAAAGCCATCCTCTCACCTCAGCCTCCAGAGTAGCTAGAACTACATACAGGTGTGTACCAGCATGCCTGGCTAATATTTTTTTTTTAATTTTTAGAGAGATGGGGGTCTCCCAATGCTTCCAGCTGGCCTCAAACTCCTGGGCTCAAAGGATCCTACTGCTTCAGCCTCCCAAGGTGTTGGGATTACAGGCATGTACCACCACACTCAACCTGTCATCAAATTCAATTTTGAAAAGAGAATATGAAAATGGACACTCTCCTACAATCTGATGAAATCTGGCACAAATTTTTTGGTTATCTGGCAGTATGTCTCAAAGACATAGTATGTGTATGGGCATGTACATCTAAGTACCTACATAGCACAATTACACCTCCAGGTATTAATCCAAAGGATCATCATGATCCTGCACATTTGAGAAAACTAAACTGTAAACCACTGGAATGTCCAGCCACGAGAAAGTGGATAATGACTTTGGGCACACCCACACAGTGGACTGGGCAGACACTCTCCTACCTCCACTACCTGATTGGCCGAATAAACTGACATTCTCCACTCTCCTATAAAACACTGGTGGTTGACAGGACTCTTGGATAATCTGTACATTCGTGTGAAAAATTCCACACCATGCCGCCTAAGACTCAGCCATATTCATTCTAAAAACCCATTTATGCCAGTTGTATTTGTCATTAAAAGCATGGAAGCCAGGCGTGGTGGCTCATGCCTGTAATCCCAGCACTTTGGGAGGCCAAGGAGGGTGGACCACGAGGTTAGGAGATCCTGACCATCCTAGCTAAAATGGTGGAACCCCATCTCTATGAAAAGCACAAAATACTAGCCAGGCATGGTGGCACATGCCTGCAATCCCAGCTACTTGGGAGGCTAATGAGGGAGGATCACTTGAATCCAGGAGACAGAGGTTGCAGTGAGCCAAGGTTACACCAATGTACTCCAGCCTGGGTGACAGAGTAAGACTCCATCTCAAATAATAATAATAATAATACCAGGAATAGGCTGGGTGGGGTGGCTTATGCCTGTAACCCAGCACTTTGGGAGGCTGAGGTGGGTGGATCACTTGAGGTCAGGAGGTTGAGGCCAGCCTGCCTAACATAGAGAAACCCGGTCTCTACTAAAAGAAATACAGGCCGGGTGCAGTGGCTCAAGCCTGTAATCCCAGAACTTTGAGAGGCCGAGACAGGTGGATCATGAGGTCGAGAGATCGAGACCATCCTGGTCAACATGGTGAAACCCCGTCTCTACTAAAAATATAAAAAATTAGCTGGGCATGGTGGCACGTGCCTGTAATCCCAGCTACTCGGGAGGCTGAGGCAGAAGAATTGCCTGAACCCAGGAGGCGGAGGTTGCGGTGAGCCGAGATCGTGCCATTGCACTCCAGCCTGAGTAACAAGAGCAAAACTCCATCTCAAAAAAAAAAAAAAAAAGAAATACAAAAATTAGCTGAGTGTGGTGGCATAAGCCTGTAATTCTAGTACTCAGGAGGCTGAGGCCTGACAATCACTTGAACGCAGGAAGCAATGTTTGCAGTGAGCCGAGATTATGCCACTGCACTACAGCCTGGGTGACAGAGTGAGACCCTATCTCAAATAAATAAATAAATACCAAGAGAGAAGAGTTGTTGCTTTTTGTTTTTTGTTTTTTTTAAGATGGGGTTTCTCCATGATGGCCAGGCTGGTTTTGAGCTCCTGACTTCAGGTGATACACCCACCTCAGCCTCCCAAAGTGCTACGATTACAGGCGTGAGCCACCGCACCTGGCTAGTGAAGAGCTTTTTTTTTTTTTTTTTGACACGGAGTTTCGCACTTGTTACCCAGGTTGGAGTGCAATGGCGCGATCTCAGCTCACCGCTACCTCCGCCTCCTAGGTTCAGGCAATTCACCTGCCCTAGCCTCCCAATAGAGCTTTTTAAAACAGATGTACGTGAGGCTGGGTACAGTGGATCATGTCTGTAATCCCAGCACTTTGGGAGGCCGAGGCGGGTGGTTCACTTGAGGTCAGGAGTTTGAAACCAGCCTGGCCAACATGGTGAAACCCTATCTCTACTAAAAATAGATAAATCAGCCAGGCGTGGTGGTACACTCCTGTAGTCCCAGCTACTTGGGAGGCCGAGGCAGGAGATTTGCTTGACGCCCAGAGGCAGAAGTTGCAGTGAGTTGAGATCACACCACTGCACTCCAGCCTGGGCAACAGAGCAAGACTCCATATAAAAAAAAAAAAAAGTCTGGAAATTTTTCTTTCTTTAAAAATAAAGATGGCAGTCTTGCTTTGCCAACCAGGCTGATGTCCAACTCCTCACCTCAAGTGATCCTCCTGTCAGCCTCCCAAAGTGTTGGGATTATAGATAGGTATGCGCCACCATACCTGGCCTAGTCTGGAAACATTTGCACATGATCAAGGAGGTTGTATTGTCTTTAGAGTTCTTTTACACTCTGAGCCAGGCACTGTGGCTCACACCAGTAATCCCAGCACTTTGGAAAGCTGAGGGAGGCAGATCACCTAAGGTCAAGAGTTTGAGACCAGCCTGGCCAACATGTTGAAACCCCCGTATCTACTAAAAATACAAAAATTAGCCAGGCATGGTGGTGTGCATCTACAATCCCAGCTACTCAAGAGGCTGAGGCAGGAGAATTGCCTGAACCCAGGAGGCAGAGGTTGTGCAGTGAGCCGAGATCTCTCTCCATTGCACTCCAGCCTGGATGACAAGAGCAAAACTCTGTCTCAAAAAAAAAGTCTTTTACGTTCTGTCCTTATTCATCCATTCCATAGAAATCAAAACTGGATACAGGGCTGGTTTAGACAAGAAACTGAAATAAGTGGACCCTCTCTCCAAGGATGAGCCTTATGCCTGTAGCCAAAAGACTGCAAAGTCAAACAGGGCGAGGTGGCTCACACATATTATTCCAGCACTTTTGGAGGCTGAGGCAGGTGGATCACTTGAGTCTAGGAATTTCAGACCAGCCTGGACCACATGGCAAAACCTCATCTCTACAAAATATACCCAAAAAAGTACGCGTAGTCCCATCAAGTTGGGAGGATCATTCCAGCCCAGAAGATTGAGGATGAATTCACCTGAGCCTGAGTCTGCACTTCATGCACTCCAGCGGGAGTCACAGAGTGAGACTCTATCTCAAAAAAAAAAAAATTGCAAAGCCAATATACTGTTGTTTAAATTTAAAATAAAGAGTTTAGGCCGGGCGCGGTGGCTCAAGCCTGTAATCCCAGCACTTTGGGAGGCCAAGGCAGACAGATTACGAGATCAGGAGTTCAAAACCAGCCTGGCCAATATGGTAAAACCTGGTCTCTACTAAAATACAAAATTAGCTGAGCGTAGAGGCACGCACCCAGTTCTTGGGAGGCTGAGGCAGAAGAATTGCTTGAACCCAGGAGTCAGGAGTCAGAGGTTGCAGTGAGCCAAGATCATGCCATTGAACTCCAGCCTGGTGGACAAAATGAGACTGTCTCAAAAAAAAAAAGTGCTGCGTCTTAGAACCACAGGGGACTTACAGTGGTTTTATTACATCAAATAAATTATTTTTGGATGGTATAAATACAGAATTTGATGACAAGAGTCCTAAGTTCTAATTTTGATAAGAAGACATAGAAACAACACTTTATTTTGTTTTGACATAGGGTCTCCCTCTGTTGCCCAGACTGGAGTGCAGTGGCATAATCAGGACTCATTGCAACCTCGACCTCCCAGGTTCAAGTGATTCTCCCACCTTAGCTTCCTGAGTAGCTGGAAATATAGGCACTGTCACCACACCTGGCAAATTTTTTTTTTCTTTTTGATGGGATTTCACCATGTTGGTTGGGCTGGTCTTGAACTCCCAACTTCAGGTGATCCACCCATCTTGGCCTCCAAAGTGCTCGGATTACAGGCCTGAGCAACCACGCCCGGCCTAATTTTTTACTTTTAGTTTTGGTGGAGATGAAGTCTCCCTATCTTGCCCAGGCTGGTCTGGAGCTCCAGGACTCAAAACGATCTGCCTGCTTGAGTCTCCCAAAATGCTGGAATTGCAGCTGTGAGCCACCAAGCCCAGCCTTGAATTCTTAAAATTATCTGTAGCACGTGTGAATAGAGTTTGTGAACTGTACAAGAACGTTAAAGTCATAATCGGCATGCACCTTAGAATCTTGTAGCAGAGTTAGGCTTTTGCAGGAATCTCAGCCAGACAGTAAATATTCCCCAAACAATGACTCTTTTCAGAGGCTTGTGCTGTATACAAAGACACAGATTCCTTAGTAGTTGTCCATATCCCATTAATGATGATCATTTGAATAGAATGACCTGGGGGTGAGGGGTCATCAGTTCCAGTATCTAATTCAGACAATGCTGACCCCCAGGCCATCTGGCACCAACCCCATTTGCACTCTAAGCTGTTGTTACCAATTCTCCCTGAGCAACACTTTAAAAACATAGTCCCTGGTAAAGAATAGCAGAAAGCTACATTACAAGTAAAATTAAATATCAATTCCAAATGTAAATTTTCTTATTGTTTGACAATAAAAAAAATACAATTTAAATAATAGCAGGAATGGGCTGGGCAGGGTGGCTCATGCCTGTAGCCCCAGGACTTCAGAAGGCCCAGATAGGCAGCTCACTTGAGATCAGGCGGTTGAGGCCAGCCTGGCTAACCTGGTAAAACCCTGTCTCTACTAAAAAAACTACAAAAATTACCCAAGTGCACCTGTAACCCAGTTACTCAGGAGGCTGAGGCCTGAGAATCACTTGAACCCAGAAAGCGGAGTTTGCAGTAAGCTGTGGTTGTGCCACTGCACTCCAGCCTGGGACACAGAATGACACCCTGTCTCCAATAAATAAATAAATAATACCAAGAGTGAAGAGCTTTGAAAAACAGATACATGTGAGACTGTGTGAGGTGACTCGTGCCAGTAATCCCAGCACTTTGGGAGGCCGAGGCTGTGGTTAACCTGAGATCAGGAATTTGAGACCAGCCTGGTCAACATGGTGAAACCTTGTCTCTACTAAAAATGCAAAAATTGGCTGGGCGTGGTAGCTCACGTCTATAATCCCAGCACTTTGGGAGGCCAAGGCAGGTGGATCACAAGGTCAAGATATCGAGACCATCCTGGTCAACAAGGTGAAACCCCATCTCTACTAAAAATACAAAAAAAATTAGCTGGGCATGGTGGTGCATGTCTGTAGTCCCAGCTACTCAGGAGGCTGAGGCAGGAGAATTGCTTGAACCCAGAAGGCAGAGGTTGCAGTGAGCCGAGATCCTGCCATTGCACTCCAGTCTGGGTAACAATAGCGAAACTCCATCTCAAAAAAAAAAAAAAAATTACCCTGCAGGGGAGATACCATGATCACGAAGGTGGTTTTCCCAGGGCGAGGCTCATCCATTGCACTCCGGATGTGCTGACCCCTGTAATTTCCCCAAATGTGGGAAACTCGACTGCATGATTTGTGGTAGCAGGGGACTGTGTTCGAGCTTTCCCTAGATAACAAATAAAAATAAATGAATAAATTAGACAGGCATGGTGGTACACACCTGTAGCTCCAACTGTTTGGGAGGCTGAGTAAGGAGAATTGCTTGAACCCGGAAGCAGAAGTTGCAATGAGCTGAGATCATGCCACTGCACTCCAGCCTGGGCGACAGATCAAGACTCCATATCAAAAAATAAATAAATAACTAAGGCTGGAAATGTTTCTTTCTTTAAAAATAAAAATGGCGGTCTTGCTTTGTCAGCCAGGCTGGTATCCAACTCCTCACCTCAAGTGATCCTCCTGTCAGCCTCCCAAAGTGTTGGGATTACAGGTATGAGCCATCACACCTGGCCTAGCCTGGACACATTTACACCTGACCTATTACAACCTGGGGGTTGTAATAAGTGTCTCTAAAGTTCTTTTACATTCTGAGCAGGACACTGTGGCTCACACCAGTAAGCCCAGCACTTCGGGAAGCCAAGGGAGGCTAAGGTCAGAAGTTTGAGACCAGCCTGGCCAACATGGTGAAACCCCCGTGTCTACTGCAAATACAAATCCCAGCTACTCAGGAGGCTGAGGCTGGAGAAACCCTTGAACCCAGGTGGCAGAGGTTGTGCAGCAAGCCAAGATCTCTCACCATTGTACTCCAGCCTGGGCTACAAGAGCAAGACTCTGTCTCAAAAAAAAAAAAAAAAAAAGCTAGGGCCGGGCACGGTGGCTCATGCCTGTAATCCCAGCACTTTGGGAGGCCGAGGCAGGTGGATCACGAGGTCAAAAGATCGAGACCATCCTGGTCAACATGGTGAAACCCCGTCTCTACTAAAAATACAACTAATTAGCTGGGCATGGTGGCACGTGCCTGTAATCCCAGCTACTCAGGAGGCTGAGGCAGGAGAATTGCCTGAATCCAGGAGGCGGAGGTTGCGGTGAGCCGAGATCATGCCATTGCACTCCAGTCTGGGTAACAAGAGCAAAACTTCGTCTCAAAAAAAAAAAAAGAAAGAAACATTATTAATTTTACCAGTCTCCTGAGTTGGTTCTTTAATTTGGCTACTAAAAAATTTTAAACTACCTACATAAATAGCTTTGTGTTTCACATTATCTATTCTTTAATTTCTTAATGTTTCAAACTGACAGAAAAAAACTATATGTATATATCATGTACAACATTTCTTTTTTGTTTTTTTGTTTTTTGAAGCATAACATTTCAAGTATATGTTTATTGGTGAATCATCAAACGCACTACTTCACAGTTATTTTTCATTTTTGTAGTGGAAACACTGAATATCCTCTATGTATTTTTCTTTATTTTTCCTTTTTCCTTCTCTTTAAGACTAGTCAAATGCAGCAGTAAGAAGCAGGGAAAGAGTAGAACAAAAAGTTCAATCCACAATTGACTCAATGACCAGTTGCGATAACTCACTACCTTCAAACTAGTCTGTATTTTTCAATATAGTATTTCTTCATTAATTATAGTCACCATGCTGAACAATATATCTTTCTCTTTTTTCTTCGACGGGGGGTTGGTGGGGTGGGGACTGGAGTCTCACCCTGTTGCCCAGGCTGGAATGCAGTGGCACAATCTCAGCTCACTGCAACCTCCACCTCCTGGGTTCAAGCAATTCTCCCACCTCAGCCTCCCAAGTAGCTGGGACTAAAAGCACGCACACCATCATGCCTGGCTAATTTCTGTATTTTTAGTAGAGACAGGGTTTCACCATGTTGGCCAGGCTGCTCTTGAACTCCTGACCTCAAGTGATCCATCCACCTCGGCCTCCCAAAGTGCTGGGATTACAGACATGAGCCACCATGCACCCGGTCATTTTTGGCTATTTGCATGAAGAATGCCAGTGGTATTTTAATCGAGAGTGCACTGAATCTGGCTGGGCAAAGTGGCTCATGCCTGTAATCCCAGCACTTTGGGAGGCCAAAGCAGATGGATCACCTGAGGTCAGGAGTTCAAGACCAGCCTGGTCAACATGGAGAAGCCCTAGCTCTACTAAAAATACAAAAAGTAGCCAGGCATTTGGCACCTGCCTGTAGTCCACAGCTACTTGAGAGGCTGAGGCAGAAGAATTGCTTGAACCCAGGAAGCGGAGGTTGCAGTGAGCCAAGACTGCGCCACTGTGCTCCAGCCTGGCGACAGAGCAAGACTCCGTCTCAAAAAAAAAAAAAAATATATATATATATATATATATATATATATTTCAAATTCTATTTGTTGTAACATCAAACACAGATATAAAAGTCTCCAGCGTATAAGACCTCCATCCTACAATGTTAATTAAAACAGGAGGGAAATTCGCTGGTGGAATCATTGGAAACTTTCAGGTGTGATTCTTTGGAGGAGAACATGGGGGCAGAAGCAGAGTCAATTATTTTTTAGGAGTTTCATTGGATTTTAAAAACCTTTTCTTTCAAAGTTGTTAACTGAAATGTCAGGAACGGGTTACATTGTTCACTGATCCCTTCCCCAAACAAAGAAGAACTTGCTACTTGGAGGCCCCTGATCAATCACTAGAGATTGAAGTGCAAGAAAGGAAACATCGTTGACTGGAGATGTTGTTCCTAGACCTCCACAGGCTTTGCAAGTATCTTGGCAAATATAGTTAAATAAAATATAAAAAAAAGATTGTAGTTGTCTTGCTTTTTCTCACTGTCTGCATTTCAGATGTAATGAGAAGAAAATCACTATTTTATGATAATCTTATATAGTTGAGTTTGATAAGAATGACTTAGAAATGCTTCCCAATAAAAAAGAAAGAAAGAAATCAAAGTCCAATAAAGACCCAGAAGAGAATAAAAATTACTAAAAGTTACAGGTTTTAAAAATGTAGTTTCAAGATAGTTATCTGAAAAATCATAGATCAGTGTAGATAAAAATTAACATTGTCCTTCCATATTAGCATTTGGTATTAGCACTTGACAAATACTTAAATGTTGAATGTCTGATGAGCATTTACTTCCCAATTAGATTTTTTAGTTGTTTATTTTCACATTTCTTGAGGCAAGCGGTACAGAATGTAGTGGCCAAGGTCATAGCTTAGGAGTGGTTTGAAACCCTGCTTCTCTACTTACTGTGTGTCTGACCATGGGCAAATTACTTAACCCCTCTCCTCCCCAGTTTGCTCGTCTGTAAAATGACGGTGATGAGACTCCTTATCTCCTGTGGCAATAATGAGGATTCAATAGGACAGCTCACATAAAACTCTTAGAATGGGGACTGGCATTTAGTAAGAGCTCAATAAATGTTAGGTATTTTTATTTTAAGTTCTGGAATACAAGTGCAGAATGTGTAGGTTTGTTACATAGATATATGTGTGCTGTGGTGGTTTGGTGTACCTGTCAACCCATCATCTAGGTTTTAAACCTCGGTTACAATACTATTTGTCCCAATGCTCTCCCTCCCCTCACCCCCTACCTCCGACAGGCCCTGGTGTGTGTTGGTCCCTCTCTGTGTACATGTGTTCTCTTCGTTCAACTTCCACTTCTAAGTGAGAACATACGGTGTTTGGTGTTCTGTGCCTGTGTTAGTTTGCTGAGAATGATGGCTTCTGGGTTTACTGTTACTTATGTCATGCCAAACCATACAATGTTATGAAAATTACTGTGATTATTGGTCAAACACATATGCCATTGGAGGAAAAATAAAATAAATTCTCAATGTTTACAGAAGAATACAGGAAACTGCTTTTCTTAAAATGTATTCACATGGTCTTTCATTTCTAAAGAAGCTGGTGTTGGCCAGGCACGGTGGCCCATACCTGTATACCTGCACTTTGGGAGGCCAAGGCAGAAGGATTGTTTGAGCTCAGGAGTTCCAGACCAGCCTGAGCAACACAGTGAGACCTTGTCTCTAGAAAAAAATTAAAAAATTATCCCAGCATGGTGGTGCATGCCTGTAGTCCTAGCTACTTGGGAGATTGAGGTGGGAGGATTGCTTGAGCCCCGGAGTTTGAGGCTACAATGAGCCATTATTATGCCATTGCACTGCAGCCTGGGTAACAGAACAAGACCCTGTCTTAAAAAAGGAAGCTGGTGTTAATCTCCCCTTCATGTAACCCACTGCACAGATGTGTGTAGCTCCAAGTGCACACAGCCTTCCATCTCTCGGCCTAATGTTACAGGAGAGTGGAGCTGGGGGAATTACAAGCAATTTCAATGAGGGGAATAGGTAGAAAGAAAACAGCTGGAAATCCCTGGAGTAACCTTACTCGTCTGATCAAAAGTACACATCAGACTGGCAGAACTCTTGTTCATGTTCAAAACCAAAGGTTGGTAAACTTTTTCTGTAAAGGACAGGATAGTAAATAGTTTTAACTTTTGGGCCATACGGTATGTATCATAACTGCTCAGCTCTACTTCTGAAGCACAAAAGCATCATAGATAACAAGAAAAAAATGGATTGTGGCTGTCTTCCCATCAAATGGTACATACAAAACCTGGGGTGGGTCACAGTTTGCCAACCCCTGATCTGGAATACACTTGAATGTGGTGCATAGCCTTCATTACGTTTCTTGTAAAATTGTCTCAAATTGAAGCTGGAGGTCCTTTCTTACCTCAGATTCCTTCTTCCACTCCCCCGACATTTTATATCTGCAGCTTTATTCTGCTGGCAACCCAAAAGGTCAAGGCTTGGCTCCATCCCGCAACACAGCAGGATATTGGCACAGACTCAACCCTCCCAGGTTCTCAGAATGGAGCTCATACAAAGCTAAGCCTCTTGATGATATTGACAACCTCACAGAGCTCAGTGCTTAGTATATTTTGTTTTTTGAGATAGGGCCTTGTTCTGTCATCCAGGATAGAGTGCAGTGGCACAATCTCATCTCACTACAACCTCTAGCTCCCTGGATCAAGTGATCCATCCATCCCAGCATCTGAAGTAGCTGGGACCACAAGCACAAGTCATCAAGTCTGGCTAAATTTTGTATTTTTTGTAAAGATGGGGTTTCACCATGTTGCCCAGGCTGGTCTTAAACTAAGCTCAAGGGATCTTCCTCTCTCGGCCTCTCAAAGTGCTGGGATTACAGGGATGAACCACTGTGCTTGGCCAAGTAATTAGTTTTTAATGGAAAATGAGTCTGTATCTTTTAAGATCTTTGGAAAGATATCCATTCTTCTTCCCTCACGGCAGCTAGCACAATGTCCTACACCCAGTAAGTATTTGTTGACGTTAGTTTGAGGTCATGGCAACTGTGACTTTATCCCTTTATACAGTAGTTTGGTGAAGACCTGGCTTTCTAGTTCCAGAAGCAGAACTGAAGCAAATTCCTTTTCTTTTGGGAAAACAGACCTTTTGCAAAGAGACACAGACTTGCACAAGAAAGCAAACCTGTCTTCCTGAGACTCATAGGGGAGTGAGTGGGGAGGTGTTGGAATTCTCAGGGGAAATTATGGGTTATGGTTTCTTTCTGTTCTAGATAAGGGTTGGGCACAGGCAGATCCTGGAAAAAGTGGAGTCCTTTATTGCCTAGTGGGAGATGGCATTTCCAGGAGCAGTCCTGGCTGGTGCAATGGTGGCTGCTTGTACTCTTTCTTTAGGCTCTTATAGGAAGATAGCCAGGGCAGCTCCCTAAAGAAAACAGCTGGGTGGAATCGTTATCCTTATCAACAAGGCTAGATCACAGGGGCTGGTGGCCTTATCATATCAGGGCAACCAGTGATTTCACCATGTCACCAACTACTCCTTTAGAAACCAACTGCATTGTGACATTTCAAGCATAACAATAGTGCCCAAATCCATTCTGCCATATTATAACTCAGCTGCATCAGCAAGTTTATTGCTAAAGGCCTAGAGTCTCAAATTCTTTATGAGATAGCCTAAAGACATAAGAAAGAAAGTCTAATTTCACCATAGCATTTACTTGGCTGTGTGTACGTGCACACGCCAGGTCCCAGGAATGAGGAAATTTCCCCAAAAAGCTCTAATCAATTCACTTTAGTAATTTCTTATTTGTTTCACTCTGATACTGAGTTTTCTTCTCATTCAAACATTCATTTATTCATTGAAATACTAGAAATGTTAGTTGAGTGTCCTCTATGTATCTATCCATTGTCCTAGGTACTGTGGATGCCACTGTAAATAAAACATGTAAAACACTTGCTTTCATGAAGTGTATATGCAAGAGTCTGACAAAGAAATATGCAAGTGAAATATGCAAATGTCAGATGTTGATAAGTGCAATGGAGATCAATGAAGTAGGGAAGGTGGTGAGATAGCTGCAGAGATGTAGACTGGTTGGGGGGATGCTGTGAGCAGTGGGACTCAATCCCTTTCAACCTGGCCCCTGTCACTCGTTCAGACTAGTGCATCCCTCCAGAGAGCCACCCTCGATCATCCTGGGCCTTCACAGAGGCTACCCTCCTGCCCTTGTCCCTACTCACTTGGGCGACCCCTCCTCACACTGCAGGGCTCAGCACACTGGCCTCCAGAAAGCCCCACTTCTTCCCTCACCAGCGCTGACCTGAGGCCCAGGCCACTCTTCTCTGGCCCCCCACTTCACCTGGTGCTTCTCACGCTGAAGGATCTTCATGGCTGGGGGCCTTCCTGAAGAGGCTATGGGCTCATGGAGGGTGGGGTATGTCTGTTTCCTCTGTGTCCATTACATAATCTCAACCACATGAGGAAGGAAAAACTCTACAAGGAAAGGAAAATATTCTCTCCCTTCTCAATGGTTGAGATCAACCATTGAGAGATGAAAGAAAAGGAATTGAATATTTTGCATGTAGACATTAGGAGATCTTCAAAATCCAAAAGCTATTTCAGATTTTGAAATTACAAATGACTGAAAACCACCATGGCACGTTAAACCTATGTAACAAACCTGCACAGTCTATACATGTGCCCCAGAACTTAAGAGTACAATAAATTTAGAAAAAGAGAAACTACAAATGAAAATGCTGTTGAAGTGTTGTACCAGTTTAAATAGCTAGGAAACAAAATATCAATCTCTATAATCCATCTAAACAAAAGCACTTACTTTTTAAAAGAGGAAGATGTTTTGGGGACCAAAAGAGAGAAAACCTATGTGAAAGATCCCCAGCCATGATTGGCCCCTGCTTTGCTCTGAGCTCATGAAAAACCTTTGTGACGTCATAACAAACAGGCCTATATAAGGCCCTGGCTGGGTCATGGTTTTTGGTCTGATATATCCCTGGAAGCTTCTTTGGTGACCTGTGGACTCAGACCAGCTTAGCAATTGTGAGTTGTGTGGGGTGTGTGTGTGTGTGTGCGTGTGTATCTGTGTGTGTTTCTGTGTTTGAAGAGGGTTGTGTGGGGGTGTGTTTGGGGTGGGGGAGAGTTTTTGTGTGGGGGCGCTGGTGTGTTTTTCTAGTTAGCATTGTTAGCATAGTTAACATAGTCAGTATCGTTGCTTAGTATTTTAGTGTACTTTGATATAGTCAGTATTGTTGCTTAATATTTTAGCATAGTCAGTAGAGTTAGAGTAGTTGTATAGCTGGTGTAGAGAGATACCAGGCACCATGAAGCAGGGATTGGCCTCCATCTCACCTGCCCTGGGGCCACTGTATTATCAAATACTGAACTTCATAGGCTGTGGTGCCTTTGGTGAGGTCACGCTGGCCCAGCACTTACTGAGTGGCACCCGGGTGGCGGTGAAAACAATCCACAAAACTGGCTTCCTCACTAGCCACAGAGAGATGACTATTTTAAAGTCGGTGTACCACCCCAATATAATTAAACTCTATCAAATTATTAACACCACAGAGGTGTGCCACTTGATAATGGAGTATGCATCAGGAGGAAGCCTATCCGACTGGATTCAACACAACATCGTGATGGAGAAGGAGGCCCGAGTCATCTTCCAGCAGATGCTGTCTGCCATGAGGTACCTCCACAGAAAAAAAATAGCACACAGAGACCTGAAACCGGAGAACATCCTCTTGGACAGTAAAGGAAAAATATAAATAGCAGATTTTGGCTTAGCAACAACTTACTATGAGGGGCAGAGGCTGACAGTAGGTCATGGTACCCTACCCTACATGGCCCCAGAACTCTTCGGGGTCCAGGGCTACCAATGCCCCACCATGGATGTTTGGAGCCTAGGCGTCACTTTGTTCGAGATGGTGTCCAACACTCTGCCCTTCTTCTCAGTGAGTCCTGTGCAACTCAAATCCATAATTATATCTGGAAAGTATGTTTGCCCGCACTTCTTTTCAGAAGGCCTTAAAAGCCTAATGAAAACACTTTTAACATCTGACCCCAGAGAGCGGCCGACAGTAGACAAACATGAGGGACCTGTGGGTGAACAACGGCCAGGAGTTGCCTCCAACAACACATGAAGAGCAAATTGTAGACCACCCGAACACTGAAACCATCCAACTGTTGGTGGCCATGGGATTGAAGGCAGAAAACATCTCAAAGGCAGTTAAAGAAAACTTATTTAATTATCCCATGGCCACCTACCTTATTTTAGATGGAGAAAAAAAGCAATCCACTAACACACTACAGTCTCTTGCTCCTGGGGATCCCACATGTTCTTTAATGACTGAAATTTCCAGTTCACCTGCCGGCCTGCACAAGAAGCCAGAGAGTTTTAATCCAGACCCATACAGCTCTTGTGTTATTCACAAGCCACAGCCTCCAAGCTGTCCCAACCACATGGTTGCTCACTTCAGCAATGGTTTCTTAGCCCTCAACATCCGTGACCCCGGCACAGCCGTTAGGATACAGGAGTGTCTGGTAAAGTCTATGAAGATTATACCTGGAGCCACCCTCAGGGAACATGGCTAATATTTCGGTCCTATACCCGCATTGTCTCTGAAGCAATAGAACAGCTCAGTTTTGTAAGCCACACAATCCTGTAAAATGAAGCCATCCTAACTAACCAATTCAAACCCTCAGATAACACCTCTAAGTCTTTCTCTTGGTTGACTCTAGTACAGCAGGGAGCCAACATGTTAAATTTAACTAAAGACATGACTATCACCAACTGCTTTTTATGTGCCTCTCTCAGCAGCGCCCCCCCGCTTAGCTGCAGTTCCCCTCAGGTCCGGGTTCAATCTGTCACAATCACCTATGGGACCCGGCACCATCTTAACAGATATCCCCTTGTTCCAAGTACACCCTCAAAATTTCTCTCTCTGCCATGAGACAGCCAGCAGTTCCAGTCCCAGCTATAACACCACAGTAAATGTAAAATCCTCCCTCTACGCACTACCAAGAGGATATTTCTGGTGTAATGGAACCTTACCTAAAATTATTAATGCCTCCTTCCCTTTCCCTTGTGTGCCTGTCACCTTGGTCCCGCAGTTAGAGGTATACGGACAGGCCGAACTTCTATCCCTCCTTCCACCCTCCCCTAATCACGGAGACAGATGAGCAGTCTTCCTCCCAAAGGTCGTTGGTCTCTCTCTAGCATCCTCTCTGGTGGCAGCCGAGCTGGGTAACGGCGCCCTAGGCTACAGTGTCACCTCAGCCACTCAACCAGAGGACAAGCTTTGTGTGGCTATCGAAGCATCAGCTGCCTCCCTGGCCTCCCTCCAGCAACTCAAAAACGTAACTACTAGTAGCCTACTGTCGACTGGAAGCCTTACTGATACCATAAACAGTCCATTGACAAGTACTTATATGTTATATGCGTTGTATACTGTATTCTTACAACAAAGTAAGCCAGAGAAGAGAAAATGTTATTAAGAAAATCATAAGGAAGAGAAGATACATTTACAGTACTATGCTGTATTTATCAATAATACAAGTTTGTTGTGGTCTGTTTACAAGATGAATCATCTGTAGAAAGGGTGATGACTACAGTGCAGAACTCAGTCTATGGTACAGATCAAGCAATTCAACTTTTTCTTGTAATGACATGACTTCCCTCTGCTTTTTGGGAGCACCTCCAGCATCACTAGTGATATTTCATATGCATTCCATTGGGTTATGAAGGGTTTACAGTATTACACTAAACATGATGAAAATACACAAGACTTCAAGAGATCACCTTGTAGTGTGATAGAAAATTGACCAGGGAGAGGAACTGCTCAAAGGGAAATGATTAGCATCACACTTCATATTTTATTATTACTATTATTTTTAGATGAAGTCTCACTCTGGGCGGGGTGGCTCACTCCTGTAATCCCCGCACTTTGGGAGACCAAGGTGGGTGGATCATGAGGTCGGGTGTTGGAGACCAGCCTGGCCAATATGGTGAAACCCCGTCTCTACTAAAAATACAAAAATTAGTCAAGCGTGGTGGCAGGCTACTTGGGAGGCTGAGGGAGGAGTATCACTTGAACCTATGAGGTGGAGGTTGCAGTGAGCTGAGATTGCACCACTGCACTCCAGCCTGGGTGACAGAGTGAGACTCCATCTCAAAATATATATATTTATTTATATAAAGAACAATATATAAAATATATATATATATAAGTATATATAGTTCTTTAAAATAGTGTTTAGACGTATATCATATTTTATTATTTTGCACATTAACGCACTTCTTCAATAACTAAACATCTATGATTCCTTAACATATAAAATAAATATATACATCTTCTAAAAACAGGGTACAAGGCCAGGCAAAGTGGCTTACACCTGTAATCCTAGCACTTTGGGAGCCACAGTGGAAGAATTACATGAGCCCAAGAGTTTGAGACCAGCCTGGGTTACATAGGGAAATCCTGTCTCTACAAAACAATTTTAAGTAAATTAGCTGATCATGGCAGCATGCACCTGTGGTCCCAGCTTCTTGGGTAGCTGAAGTGGGAGGATCATTTGAGCCTTGGAGTTCCAGGCTGCAGTTAGCTATGATTATGCCACTGCACTCCAACCTGGGTGACAGAGTGAGAACCTGTCTCAAAAAAAAAATAATAATAACAAAACACGGTAGAAAAAAATGACTGATATGCTAAAATACTGATGACACATTTAGGTGAAAAGGAAGATTAAAACAAAATGTTCGGTACACTCACATCTTAGTAAAGTATGCCTTGTTACATATGACTAAATGGAAATCCAACAGGAATCTAGTACAAAATCCTAACAATTCCTCCCAGACATGAACTAACAGATACTTTTATTTTCTTCCTTCTGCTTTGCTTGGACTTCTCATATCTTCTAAAACTAAGATTACCTGATTACTTTTATTTCTTTGTTTTTTTTTTTTTTTACTAAGTTTCACTCATTGTCACCAAGGCTGAAGTGCAATAGGGGCCATCTCTGTTCACTGCAACCTCCACCACCCAGGTTCCTTCCTCAACCTCCCAAGTATCTGGAATTACAGGTATGTGTCACCATGCCTGGCTAATTTTTGTATTTTTAGTAGAGACAAGGTTTCACTATGATGGCCTGTCTTGTCTTGAACTCCCGGCTTCAAATGATCCACCCACCTAGGCCTCCCAAAGTGTTTGGGAGGTGTGAGCCACCGAATCTGGCCTAAGATTTTTTTTTTTGAGACGGAGTTTTGCCCTTGTTACCCAGGCTGTAGGGCAATGGCGCGATTTAGGCTCACCGCAACCTCTGCCTCCTGGGTTCAGGCAATTCTCCTGCCTCAGCCTCCTGAGTAGCTGGGATTACAGGCACCCGCCACCATGCCCAGCTAATTTTTTGTATTTTTAGTAGAGACAGGGTTTCACCATGTTGACCAGGATGGTCTCGATCTCTTGACCTCGTGATCCACCAGCCTCAGCCTTCCAAAATGCTGGGATTATAGTTGTGAGCCACGGCGCATGGCCAGATTTTTATTTATTTACTTATTTTTGAGACAGAGTCTTGCTCTGTCACCAGGCTGGAGTGCAGTGGTGCAATCTTCGCTCACTGCAACCTCCCGGTTCAAGCAATTTCCCTGCCTCAGCCTCCTGAGTTGCCCAGCTAATTTTCATTTTGTATTTTAGTAGATACAGGTTTCCCCATGTTGGCCAAAATGGTCTCCATCTCCTGAGGTCATGATCTGCCAACCTCTGCCTCCCAAAGTGCTGGCATTACATGCAAGAGCCACAGCACCTGGCCAGATTATTTTTATAATCAGAGGAAATGTTACTTAAATTTGTGTCAGTCTTTTCAACTCTTCTTGTGGAAATGTTACTAAACGGATAATCAAAAAATGATTGTGACAGAAAAGGTCTTTGCTGCTACATGAGCACATGAAGGCCACTCAATGAGAGAGAAACTCAATTTCTGTGGAGAATGAACTGCAATGACACAGAATAAACTTGAGAATGGGCCGGGTGCAGTGGCTTACGCCTATAATCCCAGCACTTTGGGAGGCTGAGACGGGTGGATCACGGGGTCAAGAGATCGAGACCATCCTGATCAATGAGGTGAAACCCCGTCTCTACTAAAAATACAAAAATTAGCTGGGCATGGTGATGCGTGCCTGTAATCACAGCTACTCGGGAGGGTGAGGCAGGAGAATTGCTTGAACCCAGAAGGCGGAGGTTGCGGTGAGCCGAGATCGTGCCATTGCACTCCAGTCTGGGTAACTACAGCGAAACTCTGTCTCAGAAAAAAAGAAAAAAAAACCCCTGAGAATGACTGGATTTCCTCTGCAGGATAAACCACAGGGGAGTGCACAGCATCCCTGTCACCTGAGGGTGGGGAACACCAGGAGACATGCCAGGGAGGAGGGGGGCAGGGCAGAGCTGGGGGAAAGCTCTGAAAGGTCAGAGCCTGGATTGATCCTGGTCAGATTTCTGACTTCTTTCTGCTCATTCTCTATCAGAGCTGCTCATAATGTTTCCTTTTCTCAGACCCTGGGGCTTAAGTGAGGAATTGTTATTTGACCAGAGACCAGGGTGCACAGGACAAGCACCTGTGTTAAAAGGTGCTGTATCCTAGAACCACAGGGGACACACAGTGGTTTCATTCCATCAAATAAATTCTTTTTGGATGGTGTAAATACAGGATTTGATGAAAAGAGTCCTGAGTTCAAATAATAGAAATTGACAGCAAAACATAGATACAACGGTTTATTTAGTTTGGGGAATTTATTTAGTTTATTTAGGGAGACCTTATATAAGGTCTCCCTCTGTTGCCCAGACTGGAGTGCAATGGCACAATCACGGCTCACTACAACCTCAACCTTCCAGGTTCAAGTGATCCTCCAACCTTAGCTTCCTGAGTACCTGGGACTATAGGCGTTGTCACCACACGTGGCCAATTTGTGTGTGTCTATGTGGAGATGGGGGGGGTTCTCCCTATGTTGCCCAGGCTGGTCTCAAACTCCTGGACTCAAAGGATCTTCCTGCTTGTCTCCCAAAGTGCTAGAATTGCAGGTGTGAGCCACTCTGTCCAGCCCTGAATTCTTTTTTTTTTTTTTTATGGAGATGGGGCTTCACCATGTTGACCAGGCTGGTTGAACTCCTGACCTCAGGTGATCCACCCACCTCCGCCTCCCAACATGCTGGGATTACAGGCATGAGCCATCAAGCCCAGCCCAGCCCTGAATTCTTAAAATTATCTGTATGCTAAGATACAGATTCTGTAGGAGTTGTCACTATCCCACTAACTACAGTCATTTGAATAGAAGGTGCCTGGGGGTGAGGGGTCATCAACTCCAATATCGAATTCAGACAATGCCTATTCCCAGCCCATCTGGCACCAACCCCATAGGCACTCCAAGCCATGGTTGCCAATCCTCTCTGTAGAACACTTGAGAAACTTAGGCCGTGATAAACAGCAGCAGAAAGCTATACTGCAAACAAAACTAATATCAATTGCAAGTGTAAATTTTCCAACTGTCTGACAATAAAAAAAAACAATGTAAATAATAGCAGGAATGTGCTGGGGGTCCTGGCTTATGCCTGTAACCCCAGCACTTTGGGAGGCTGAGGTGGGTGGATCAGTTGAGGTCAGGAGATCCAGATCAGCCTGGCTAACATGGAGAAACCCGGTCTCTACTAAAAAAATACAAAAATTAGCTGAGCATGGTGGCATGTGCTTGTAATCCCAGTTACTATGGAGGCTGAGGCCAATAATCAGTTGAACCCAGGAAGTGGAGGTTGTAGTGAGCTGAGATCGTGCTGCTGCACTCCAGCCTGGGTGACAGAGTGAGACCCTGTCTCCAAAAAATAAGTCAATAATAAATAATAACAAGAGTTAAGAGCTTTTAAAACCATATATGTGAGACTAGGTGTGTTGGCTTATAAGAGCTTTTAAAACCATATATGTGAGACTAGGTGTGTTGGCCTGTAATCCCGGCACTTTGGGAGGCCAAGGTGGGTGGATCATCTGAGGTCAGGAGTTTGAGACCAGCCTGGCCTACATGGTGAAACCCTATCTCTACTAAAAATAGAAAAATTAGCCAAGCATCATGGCGGGTGCCTGTAATCTCAGCCACCCAGGAGGCTGAGGCAGGAAAACCACTTGAGTCCAGGATTCAAATGTTGCAGTAAGTTGAGATTGTGCTATTGTACTCCAACCTGCACAAGAGCAAGATTCCATCTCAAAAACAACAAAATAATAGGCCAGGTGCAATGGCCTCTAATCCCAACCCTTCGGGAGGCCTAGGCAAGTGGATCACAAGGTCAGGAATTTGAGAACAGCCTGACCAACATGGTGAAATGGAGTTTCTACTAAAAATATATAAAAATTAGCCAGGCATGGTGGTGTGCAACTGGAATCCCAGATACTCGGGAGACTGAGGCAGAAGAATCACTTGAACCCAGGAAGCAGAAGCTACAGTGAGCCGAGATCATGCCACTGCACTCCAGCCCAGGTGACAGAAGGTCAAGAGTTCAAGACCAGCCTGGCCAGCTTGGTGGTGAGCACCTGTAGTTCCAGGTACTCTGGAGGCTAAGGCAGGAGAATCACTTGAACCCGGGAGGTGGAGGTTGCAGAGAACCAGAATCACACCACCGCACTCCAGCCTGGGTGACAGACCAAGACTTTGTCTCAAAAAACAATTTTTTTTTCTTGGAGACAAGATCTTACTATGTTGCCCAGGCTGGTCTTGAACTCCTGATCTCAAGGGATCCTCCTCCCTTAGCCTCCCAAAGTGCTAGAAGTGCTGGCATGAGCCCTCACTCATGCCCAGCCAAGAAAAACATTTTTAAAATGAAATGTTACCTATTAATCACCAAGGAGTTAGAATTATTTTCGTATATAGCTGGAAAATATGGTGTTTCTTTAAAAAAAATTAGTGTTTTGTTTTCTCTAGATACCTTTTTTATTTTATTTATTTATTTTTTTTTTTAATTTGAGAGAGAGTCTTGCTCTGTCACCTGGGCTGGAGTGCAATGACATAATCTCAACTCATTGCAACCTTTGCCTCCCAGGTTCAAGTGATTCTTTTGCTTCAGCCTCTGAAGTAGCCAGGACTACAGGCAAGCACCACCATGCCAGGCTAATTTTTGCTTTTTTTTTTTTTTTTGAGTATGGAGTTTCACTTTTGTTACCCAGGCTAGAGTGCAATGGCGCGATCTCTGCTCGCCGCAACCTCCACCTCCTGGGTTCAGGCAATTCTCCTGCCTCACCCTCCTGAGTAGCTGGGATTACAGGCATGTGCCACCATGCCCAGCTAATTTTTTGTATTTTTAGTAGAGACGGGGTTTCACCATGTTGACCAGGATGGTCTCGATCTCTTGACCTCGTGATCCACCCGCCTCGGCCTCCCAAAGTGCTGGGATTACAGGTGTGAACCTTCATGCCCTGCCAACCAACGAGATTTTTATTGATAAGTGGAGAGGTGTGCATGAGGCATCACCAGCCACATGTCAATAGAATCTGGCAGCTCCTTGGATGATTCCAAAGTTGGTCTTAGAGGTAATGAGCCTACCTGCTTGTGAATACGATGCAAACCTCTTTGCATTCCTGCAGAATCGTCTTCCTGTATAAACCATTTCCATTTTATTCCAGAGTCAGCTCTTCTGGGCAGTAGCTTCTTCATTAGTGTTTCTCTGACATCACCCAAGACATCATGGGTATGTCAGATCTTAAGAATATTTAATGTCCTTCAGTCACAGAAGGAGTTTCAATTAATGCCCAAAAAATAGCAACCCAATAATTGTCTCTGAAATGACACTTACCATACTGTCCCATCTGGAAATTTTCTGGTCCAAAATTTAAGTGCTCACCATTAGGCAGCACTCGTGAGCTTTTACCATAGACTCTAGTCTATGGAAATGCAATTTCAGATACAGGTGTCCCTGGGTATCTGTGGGGAATTAGTTATAGGACCCTGCCCCAAAGGGATACTAAAATCTCAAGGGGCTGAAGTATTTTTTTTAAATGGCATAGTATTTGCATATAACCCATGCACATCCTTCTCTGTGTGTTTTTGTTTGATTTTTTTTTTTTTTTAAAGATGGGGTTTCACCATATTGGTCAGGCTGGTCTCAAGCTCCTGACATCAGGTGATCCGCCCACCTCAGCCTCCCAAAGTGCTGGGATTACAGGTGTGAGCCACCGCACCCAGCTGTTTGATTGTTTTTTGAGGGGGAGTCATGCCCTGTTGCCTAGGCTAGAGTGCAGGGGTATGATCTCGGCTAACTGCAATCTCCGCCTCCCAGGTTCCAGTGATTCTACTGCTTCAGCCTCCCAAGTAGCTGGGACTACAGGTGCCTGCCACCATGCCTGGCTAATTTTGTATTTTTAGTAGCAATGGGGTTTCACCATGTTGCTAGGCTGGTCTTGAACTCCTGGCTTCATTGCAGGCATGAGCCACCGAATCTGGCCTAAGATTATTTTTTTAATTAATTAATTTATTTATGAGACAGGGTCTTGCTCTGTCACCATGCTGTAGTGTAGTGGCACGATCTTTACTCACTGCAATCTCGTGAGTTCAAGCAATTTCTCTGCTTCAGCCTCCTGAGTAGCTGGGACTATGGGCCTGTGCCACCATGCCTGGCTAATTTTTATTGTTTACATTTGTTCTGGAAAATCTTACCTGACAAGAAACCGAAGTGGCACTTGTCAGGGGATCAGAGGAACACACTGTATTACACCGTCGGGCCCAGAGGGGTTCTCACTCAAAAAGTCTGGAACCTGGCTAAGAAAAGTACACAATTTTTATAGGTAAAGGGGCAGGGGAAGTAACTCAGGACCTTAGGCAATGCAGCAGGTTTTAGACAACGAGGCAGTTTCTCTAAAGATTTTCCAGTTAGTAAGCAATAAGGTGAAGTAAAGAAGCAGAACGAGGCAGTTACTAACAAAAATAGGGACAGTTTCAAAAATAGGGAGGATTGCTGACAACATGCTGACAAAATCCTGGGCAAAATTTCCACTTCATCCCCCCTTTTGATGCTCCCTTATGGATATTAGGGAGCATCACCTTCTACACCCTGGTGTCTGTACTTAGTGGCTTGTACCCTCGGAGGGCTAAAACTGCGTATTTGTTTTCCTAATAACCGTGACTTCAATGAAGCTTCAGAGCATGTTAATTAAGCAAGGGCCAAAGACTAAAAGGATAATATGGCAACAAGGGGTCCCATCAGTGGGAGGAGCCATGGTGCCCAATTCCAGTCCATGAGTCTGAGAGGTGCTGAGGAGGGAGACCCAGGCGTTTGGGATTCCCTCCCTCTCTGTCATCCACTGTGCATCTCAATAAAACAGAGAGCAAGCCAGCTGGCGCCTCCTGAATCTCCTTCCTGAAAACAACAGGCTAGGCCTTGGGGAAACTCTCCAGAAGGCACTATTTTTACTTAAAACAAGATCAAACCAGAAACCTTTTCACATGTGAGTCCCAAAACTGTAAACCGGAACCCTTTCATATGTAATTCCCGAAACTGTAAACAGAGACCTTTTCACATGTAAGTTCTAAAACTGTAAATCGGAACCCTTTCATACCTAATTCCTGAAACTGTAAAGAGACCTTTTCACATGTGAGTCCTAAACTATGAACCTAAGATTCTTCCACATTTAACATCTAGAGAGTATAAGCCTATATAAAGGCTGAACCTCCCTTTGTTAGAGGAGCTTGGCTGTTAGGCACCTATGCCACCTTGCTCTCAGCTGAAATAAATTTCTTTCTCCTGTATTCGGTGTCCGAGAGATCCTTTCCCACGGCCACTCCTGCTACAGTGTTGTCTAATTTCAGAGGACCTTTCAGTTAGCCATAGGGCTGTATCGTGTACCATTCCCAGCTGGGTGGTGTAGAAGCAACATTCCTCTCCCTGAAAAGCGCATAGTCCTCCTTCCTCGGCAGTAATGAGGTCCAGGCCTCACCAATTCTGAAGTGTGACTGCCACAAGAAAGTCTATTTGAGACTGGAGGGTAAGAAAGGACCTTGCCATGTCCTCCAGACTGCCCGAGAGGTCTTTAGAGAGGGCATGGTAGTTAGACAAGGAGGTAGGCAGCCCTGCTATTCCTGTCCCAGTTGCTACAGCTATTCCCAATCCCACAAGTAAGGTTTTAGTTGTATGGTCCATAGTGGTGGGACTTGAGTGTTTTGGAGACTGGAAGATTTTCCCCCTGGGGCAATGCCAATTTTGGGGGACAGGAAGACCAGTGTACAGATATCAGTCCAGTTAGTGGGGAGACATAAGTAGGTTGAGGTTCCACATATAAAAAATATGCCTTGGTTATTCAGGCAAAATTGGTGGTATATACTAAAGAGAGGCACTAGTTTGTTATTGTCATTTTCCCACACGTTTAGGGTATTGGCCAGTGTAGCTCCAGTAAAGGGTCAGTAAGGGCCGCTTAGGGAGACTTGAGAGGCCCCCTTAGTCCTATTTTCCCACTGGAGGAAGAATCATTTGGCGTCAACCAGAATCCATTTGGATGAATGATGGAAGGTTGGCACAAGGAGACATTCAATTGTGGGAGGTGAGCTACAAGGAGTCCATGGGTGCATAGCTACACATGGGCTGTGTCTGCCATTGCAGAAGTGTGAATTTTTGTTGAGTAGTTTCTCAGGGCTTAGTAGGGCCCCTGTGCTGGGTAATGAGGAAAAGCGAACATGGTTCCTGAAAGAGACTTCCTGAACAACGTGGAAGCTTGCATAGTCACAAGGAATTTTATTTTACTTTATTTTTTTTATTTTTTTGAGACGGAGTTTCGCTCTTGTTACCCAGGCTGGAGTGCAATGGTGCGATCTCGGCTCACGGCAACTTCCGCCTCCTGGGTTCGGGCAATTCTCCTGCCTCAGCCTCCTGAGTAGCTGGGATTACAGGCACGCACCACCATGCCCAGCTAATTTTTGTATTTTTAGTAGAGACGGGGTTTCACCATGTTGACCAGGATGGTCTCGATCTCTTGACCTCGTGATCCACCCGCCTCGGCCTCCCAAAATGCTGGGATTACAGGCGTGAGCCACCACGCCCGGCCTGTAGTCACAAGGAATTTTAAGTTGTAAAGTGTAGTTACACTGGTGAGGCTGCACATACCCTAAGGGTGTGTCTGATGGCAGGTTGCACTGGATACATATGGGGGCCTGGAATGTTCACTCTGTGCTAGTGGCTATGGGCCCATGCACAGGCTGGCCATTTGATGGGCCTGTGAAATTATTTGTGTAGAACCGTAGGAGGCTGAGTGCCCATCCTACTAAAGTGGTTTTTGTTGTTTCAGAGATTGGAAACTGGGCTAGGGCTTGCGGGGTCAGAGGCCCTGAAATAGCCTGGCTTTCATATTTAGGGTGATGATACATGCTGGTGGTGACCCAGGCTTTTGTTGGGACTGGGACTGCAGCATATGCTGCATCAGAGAGAGAGATACATAACAGTCTTTGGCTGGGTTGGATGAGTTCGGTTTAGCAATGAATGAGTTCGGTTGAGGTAGCCTGGGTTGGTTGGTAGTAGGGGGTGTGCGATGGTACTGGGCGGCCGGAATGGCAGGATGGGTAGGACAAGTATCCAAGTCATTATGGACAAAGCAGAAAGTGGCATGTTACACTAAGCAGGGACAAGAAATGTCCTCTAGGGGATGGCAGCAGCAACAGCACAGTAACAAACCAGCAAGTATTGCCAAAATAGCACCAAGTATTAAGATTTCAGTCTGCATTTACTTATTTGATGAAGATTCCTCAAGCTTCAGCCATGGGTTGACTAGTCAGCCTCCAGTAGTGTGACTAGAGCAAGGCTTGACGAGTTCTCAGGATTCAGCTCCCTGGAGTGTGACTTCCATTGGGTGCCAAGGGTCTGGAGCATCAGAGCAGCTCACACTGTCTCCTTTTCTCAGACCCTAGGGTTTAAATGAGGAGCTGTTATTTAACAGAGACCAGGGTGCACAGGACAAGCACCTGTATTAAAAGGTGCTGTATCAGCTGAACTCAGTGGCCCATACTTGTAATCCCAGCACTTTTGGTGCCTGAGGCAGGCAAATCACAAGGTCAGGAGTTCCAGACCAGTCTGGCCAATATAGTGAAACCCCATCTCTACTAAAATGCAAAAATTAAGGCCGGGCACGGTGGCTCATGCCTATAATCCCAGCACTTTTGGAGGCCGAGGCGGGTGATCATGAGGTCAAGAGATTGAGACCATCCTGGTCAACAAGGTGAAACCCCGTCTCTACTACAAATACAAAAAAAAAATTAGCTGGGCATGGTGGTGCGCACCTGTAGTCCCAGCTACTCGAGAGGCTGAGGCAGGAGAATTGCTTGAACCCAGAAGGCGGAGGTTGCGGTGAGCCAAGATCGTGCCATTGCACTCCAGTCTGGGTAACAACAGCGAAACTCCATCTCAAACAAACAAACAAACAAACAAAATATGTACAAAAATTAGCTGAGCATAGAGGCGCACACCCGGTTCTTGGCAGGCTGAGGCAGAAGAATTGCTCAAATCCAGGAGCCAGGGGTTGCAGTGGGTAGAGATTTATGCCATTGAACTCCAGCCTGTTGGACAAAATGAGACTCTGTCTCAAAAAAAATAAAATAAAATGAAGGTGCTGCATCTTAGAACCACAGGGGACTCGCAGTGGTTTCATTTCATCAAATAAATTACTTTTGGATGGTGTAATACAGGATTTGATGAAAAGAGTCTTAAGTTCTAATTTTGATAGGAAGACATAGAAACAACACTTTATTTTGTCTTTGACATAGGGTCTCCCTCTGTTGCCCAGACTGGAGTGCAGTGGCATAATCAGGACTCATCAACCTCAACCTCCCAGGTTCAAGTGATCTTCCCACCTTAGCTTCCTGAGTAGCTGGGAATATAGGTGCTGTCACCACACCTGGCTATTTTTATTTTTTGGTGGAGATGAAGTGTTGCCCAAGCTGATCTGGAGCTCCAGGACTCAAAACGATCTGCCTGCTTGAGTCTCCCAAAATGCTGGAATTGCAGCTGTGAGCCAACAAGCCCAGCCTTGAATTCTTAAAATTATCTGTAGCACGTGTGAATAGAGTTTGTGAACTGTACAAGAACGTTAAAGTCATAATCGGCATGCACCTTAGAATCTTGTAGCAGAGTTAGGCTTTTGCAGGAATCTCAGCCAGACAGTAAATATTCCCCAAACAATGACTCTTTTCAGGGCCTTGTGCTGTATACAAAGATACAGATTCCTTAGTAGTTGTCCATATCCCATTAACGATGATCATTTGAATAGAATGACCTGGGGGTGAGGGGTCATCAGTTCCAGTATCTAATTCAGACAATGCTGACCCCCAGGCCATCTGGCACCAACCCCATTTGCACTCTAAGCTGTTGTTACCAATTCTCCCTGAGCAACACTTTAGAAACATAGTCCCTGGTAAAGAATAGCAGAAAGCTACACTACAAGTAAAATTAAATATCAATTCCAAATGTAAACTTTCTTATTGTTTGACGATAAAAAAAATACAATTTAAATAATAGCAGGAATGGGCTGGGCAGGGTGGCTCATGCCTGTAGCCCCAGGACTTCGGAAGGCCCAGATAGGCAGCTCACTTGAGATCAGGCGGTTGAGGCCAGCCTGGCTAACCTGGTAAAACCCGGTCTCTACTAAAAAACTACAAAAATTACCCAAGTGCACCTGTAATCCAGTTACTCAGGAGGCTGAAGCCTGAGAATCACTTGAACCCAGAAAGCAGAGTTTGCAGTAAGCTGTGATTGTGCTACTGCACTCCAGCCTGGGACACAGAAAGACACCCTGTCTCCCATAAATAATACCAAGAGTGAAGAGCTTAGAAAAACAGATATATGTGTGGGTGGGCACGGTGGCTTGTGCCTGTAATATCAGCACTTTGGGAGGCCAAGGCGTGTGGTTAACCTGAGATCAGGAATTTGAGACCAGCCTGGCCAACATGGTGAAACCCCGTCTCTACTAAAAACACAGAAATTACCTGGCAGGGGAGATACCATGATCACAAAGGTGGTTTCCCAGGGCAATGCTCATCCATTGCATTCTGGATGTGCTGACCACTGCAAATTCCCCAAATGTGAAAAATTCGACTGCATAATTTGTGGTGGGGGGGGACTGTGTTCGAGCTTTCCCTAGATAACAAATAAACATAAATGAATAAATTAACCAGGTGTTATATGAATAAATTAACCAGGTGGTACCTGCCTGTAGTTCCAACTACTTGGGAGGCTGAGTGAGGAGAATTGCTTGAACCCAGAGGCAGAAGTTGCACTGAGCTGAGAACATGCCACTGCACTCCAGCCTGGGCAACAGAGCAAGACTTCATATTAAAAAAAAAAAAAAAAAAGGCTGGAAATTTTTGTTTCTTTAAAAATAAAGATAGGGGTCTTGCTTTGTCAACCAGGCTGATGTCCAGCTCCTCACCTCAAGTGATCCTCCTGTCAGCCTCCCAAAGTGTTGGGATTACAGGTATGAGCCACCACACCTGGAAACATTTGCACCTGACCTAGGAGATTGTATTAAGTGTCTCTAAAGTTCTTTTACATTCTGAGCTGGGCGCTGTGGCTCATGCCAGTAATCCCAGCACTTTAGGAAGCCAAAGGAGGCAGATCACGTAAGGTCAGAAGTTTGAGACCAGCCTGGCCCACATGGTGAAACCCCATCTCTACTACAAATATAAAAATTAGCCAGGCATGGCGGTGTGCATCTGTATACCGCCACTCAGGAGGCTGAGGCAGAAGAATCGCTTGAACCCAGGAGGCAGAGGTTGTGCAGCGAGCTGAGATCTCTCACCATTGCACTCCAGCCTGGAAGACAAGAGCAAAACTCTGTCTCAAAAAAAAAAGTAACCGGGCACGGTGGCTCAAGCCTGTAATCTCAGCGCTTTGGGAGGCCAAGGCAGGTGAATCATGAGGTCAAGAGATCGAGACCATCCTGGTCAACATGGTGAAACCCCGTCTCTACTAAAAACACAAAAAAAAATTAGCTGGGCATGGTGGCGCATGCCTGTAATCTCAGCTACTCAGGAGGCTGAGGCAGGAGAATTGCCTGAACCCAGGAGGCGGAGGTTGTGGTGAGGCAAGATTGTGCCATTGCACTCCAGTCTGGGTAACAAGAGCGAAACTCCGTCTCAAAAAAAAAAAGTATTTTATGTTCTGTCTTTATTCATCCATTCTATAGAAATCAAAATTGGATATTACAGGGATGTTTTAGACAAGAAACTGGAATAAGTGGACCCATTCTCCAAGAATGGACTTTATGCCTGTAGCCAAAAGTTTGCAAAGTGAGACAGGACAAGGGGGCTCACACCTGTAGTCCCAAGTAATAAGGAGTCTAAGATAGGAGGATCACTCCAGCCCAGAAGATTGATGATGCCTTCATCTGAGACTGCAGCACTACACTTCATGCATTCCAGCCTGAATGACACAGTAAGACTCTATCTCAAAAAAAAAAATTAATAATAGCAAAGTGAATATGCTCCTGTTTACGGCTGGGTGGGGTGGCTCACTCCTGTAAACCCCACACTTTGAGAGACTGAGGTGGGTGGATCACGAGGTCAGGAGTTCGAGACCAGCCTGGCCAATATGGTGAAACCCCCTCTCTACTAAAAATACAAAAATAAGTCAGGCGTGGTGGCACGCTCCTGTAGTCTCAGCTACTCAGGAGGCTGAGGGAGGAGAATCACTTGACCCTGTGAGGTGGAGGTTGCACTGAGCGTAGATTGCACCACTGAACTCCAGCCTGGGTGACAGAGTGAGACTCCATCTCAATATATAGATATATATACAGTGATTTCCCTGCCTCAGCCTCCTGAGTAGCTGGGACTACGGGCACGTGCCACCACGTCCAGCTAATTTTTATTTTGTATTTCAGTAGATACGGTTTCACCATGTTGGCCAGGATGGTCTCGATCTCCTGACGTCATGATCTGCCTACCTCTGCCTCCCAAAATGCTGGCATTACATGCAAGAGCCACAGCACCTGGCCAGATTACTTTCATAGTCAGAGGAAATGTTACTTAAGTTTGTGTCAGTCTTTTCAACTCTTCTTGTGGAAATGCTACTAAATGGATAATCAAGAAATGATTGTGATAGAAAAGGCCTTCGGTGCTACATGAGCACATGGAGGCCACTCAAAGAGAGAGAAACTCAGTTTCTGTGGAGAATGGACTGCAGTGACACAGAATAAACCTGGGAATGACTGAATTTCCTCTGCAGAATAAACCACAGGGGAGTGGACAGCACCCCTGTCACCTGAGGGTGGGGAACACCAGGAGACATGCCAGGGAGGAGGGGGGCAGGGCAGAGCTGGGGGAAAGCTCTGAAAGGTCAGAGCCTGGATTGATCCTGGTCAGATTTCTGACTTCTTTCTGCTCATTCTCTATCAGAGCTGCTCATAATGTTTCCTTTTCTCAGACCCTGGGGCTTAAGTGAGGAATTGTTATTTGACCAGAGACCAGGGTGCACAGGACAAGCACCTGTGTTAAAAGGTGCTGTATCCTAGAACCACAGGGGACACACAGTGGTTTCATTCCATCAAATAAATTCTTTTTGGATGGTGTAAATACAGGATTTGATGAAAAGAGTCCTGAGTTCAAATAATAGAAATTAACAGCAAAACATAGATATAACGGTTTATTTAGTTTTTGAGATAAGGTCTCCCTCTGTTGCCCAGACTGGAGTGCAATGGCACAATCACAGCTCACTGCAACCTCAATCTTCCAGGTTCAAGTGATCCTCCAACCTTAGCTTCCTGAGTACCTGGGACTCTATCCGTTGTCAGCACACCTGGCCAATTTGTGTGTGTCTGTGTGGAGATGGGGGGCGGGCCTCCCTACGTTGCCCAGGCTGGTCTCAAACTCCTGGCCTCAAGCGATCTGCCTGCTTGGGTCTCCCAAAATGCTAGAATTGCAGGTGTGAGCCACCCTGTCCAGCCCTGAATTCTTAATTATCTGTAGCACATGTGAATACAGTTTCTGAACTGTATAAGAACTTTAAAGTCATCATCCGCATTCACCTGAGAATCTTGTAGCAGAGTTAGGCATTTGTAGGAATCTCAGCCAGCCAGTAAATATTCACTGAGTGCTGACTCTTTTCCAGGCCCTGAGCTGTTTGCAAAGATGCAGATTCTGTAGTTGTCACTATCCCACTAACTACCGTCATTTGAATAGAAGGTGCCTGGGGGTGAAGGTTCATCTACTCCAATATCTAATTCAGACAATGCCTACTCCCAGCCCATCTGGCACCAACTTCATAGGCACTCCAAGCCATGGTTGCCAATCCTCTCTGCAGAACACTTGAGAAACTTAGGCTGTGATAAACAGCAGCAGAAAGCTATACTGCAAACAAAGCTAAATATCAATTGCAAATGTAATTTTTCTAATTGTCTGACAATGAAAAAAATACATAAGTAATAGCAGGAATGTGCCGGGGTTCCTGGCTTATGCCTGTAACCCCAGCACTTTGGGAGGCTGAGGTGGGCAGATCACTTGCGGTCAGGAGGTCCAGACCAGCCTGGCTAATATGGCGAAACCTGGTCTCTACTAAAAAAATACAAAAATTAGTTGAGCATTGTGGCATGCACCTGTAATCTCAGCTCCTCTGGATGCTGAGGCAGGAAAATCACTTGAGCCCAGGAATCAGAGGTTGCAGTGAGCTGAGATTGTGTCATTGCACTCCAGCCTGGGCAAGAAGAGCAAGATTTCATCTTAAAAACAAAGAAAATAGGTTAGGCGCAATGGCTCACACCTGTAATCACAAAACTTTAGGAGGCCTAGGAGGGCAGATCACAAGGTCAGGAGTTTGAGACCAGTCTGGTCAACATGGTGAAACCCCGTTTCTACTAAAAATATGTAAAAATAAGCTTGGCGTGGTGGCGCGTAACTGGAATCCCAGATACTCAGAAGGCTGAAGCAGGGGAATAGCTTGAATATGGGAGGAATCGTTCAGAGTGCGGGAGAAGAGGTAAGCACAGTGAAACCAGGTAGGAATTAGCACCCAGGAGAAGGAAACAGCAACAACTTGGAACCAACATCAAGAAAATGGTAAGCACCCCTTAGGTATGTCAGGATCAAGTGAAATAAAAGGTGAAATGCTGCCAACTTCTTAGAAAAGGGGGAATAATTACTTTTAAGTTACATAAAATACTAAATTATTGGATTCTTTGCATTTTATTTTGAAAATTAAAAAAATACAAGTAGAATGCACTAAAACTGGACTGAAATTACAAATGAAGACAAAAAATTTATGAAAAAATATAGACTGAGGTAAACTATTGAACAATTATTTAAATGAGGCATATGAGAAATAGTCAAACACATTAGTGGAACCAGATAAAGAAGCAATCCAGGCCAGGCACGGTGGCTCACGCCAAAAATCCCAGCACTTTGGGAGGTCGAGGCAGGTGGATCATGAGGTCAAGAGATCGAGACCATCCTGGGCAACAAGGTGAAACCCCGTCTCTACTAAAAATACAAAAATTAGCTGGGCATGGTGGTGTGCGCCTGTAGTCCCAGCTACTCGGGAGGCTGAGGCAGGAGAATTGCTTGAACCCAGAAGGCGGAGGTTGCGGTGAGCCGAGATCGTGCCATTGCCCTCCAGTCTGGTAACAACAGCAAAACTCAGTCTCAAAAAAAAAAGAAGCAATCCAGAGTTGGATCCAAATAAATATAAGAATTTAATGCAGTAGGAGGTTTGTCTTTCAAACTAAGAGTGGAATCATAGCTTATTTAACAAATTGTGTTGAAACAACTAGATAGTTACCTAGGCTAAAAAAGTAAATTGGGATCGAGACCATCCTGGTCAACATGGTGAAACCCCGTCTCTACTAAAAATACAAAAATTAGCTGGGCATGGTGGTGCTCGCCTGTAGTACCAGCTACTCGGGAGGCTGAGGCAGGAGAATTGCTTGAACCCAGGAGGCGGAGGTTGTGGTGAGCCAAGATCCTGCCATTGCACTCCAGTCTGGGTAACAACAGCGAAACTCCGTCTCAAATAAAAACAAAAGTAAATTGGGTTGCCATCTCATTCTTTATGTAAAAATTGTACATGAATCTAAAAACTAAATATGAAAAGTAAAACCACAGAAGTACTATAACATGGGAGAACACTGTGTTATCTCAGAGGAGGAAAGGAAATTTTAATCAATACAAAAAAATACCCAGAAGACATAAAATATTTATATAGATAAATTTGATAATATAAAAATTACATAAATTCTGCATGTTAAAAAAAAAAAACCAAAAAGTCAAAAACCAGTATGACAATGAACCAATTTTCTTCATATAGAAATAATTTCTGGCCTGGCACGGTGGCTCACGCCTATAATCCCAGCATTTTGGGAGGCTGAGGCAGGTGGATCACGAGGTCAAGAGATCGAGACCATCCTAATCAACAAGGTGAAACACCATCTCTACTAAAAATACAAAAATTAGCTGGGCATGGTGGCGCGCGCCTGTAGTCCCAGGTGCTCAGGAGGCTGAGGCAGGAGAATTGCCTGAACCCAGGAGGTAGAGGTTGCAGTGAGCAGAGATTGCGCCGTTACAGTCCAGCCTGGGTAACAAGAGCGAAACCATCTCAAAAAAAAAAAAGCTCTTTTATGTTCTGTCTTTATTCGTCCATTCTATAGAAATCAAAATTGGATATTACAGGGACGTTTTAGACAAGAAACTGGAATAAGTGGACCCACTCTCCAAGAATGGTCACCTCATGTTCTCACTCCTAAGTGGGTGTTGAACAATGAGAACACATGGACACAGAAGGGGAACATCACACACCGGGACCTGGGGGTGGGAGGCCAGGGGAGGAATAGCAGGGGGTGGGGGGATTGGGGAGGGATAGCATTAGGAGAAATACCTAATGCAGATGACTAGGCAATTGATGCAGCAAACCACCACCATGGCACATGTATACCTATGTAACAAACCTGCACGACCTGCACATGTACCCCAGAACTTAAAGTATAATAAAAAGTAATAATTGTAAGGTTGATTGCCAAGTTAAACGAGAAAACGGAGACCGGAGTAAAAATGTAAAAGCCAATTTATTCAGCTCCCAGGCGAGTTTCTATGGTCCAGGAAAGGGGCCAGAGAAGTCACGCTTCTCTTCTTAGGGCGTGGGGTTGTATAGGGAGTGGAGTAGTTGATTGGCTGCAGGGAAAACAAAGCAGAAGTAGTTTCATTGGTTATGAAGGAACTGGGCAGGATGAGGTGAGCGGTCATTGGCAGCCAGTGGGGGCTACTGGCAAGTGGGCTGGTTGAGGACGTATGGAGCAAGCTGCCATAGGGCAGGTCTTGGCGGGATTTTTTAAATTTCGGAGGGGCCCAGTGCATAGTTTGCTGATTAAGTGCAGGACTGAGATTGGAATGCGGAAATGGGTGTGGGGAGCCCGCGTGGAGAGGCCAGATGCTGAGTAATGCACCTAGAATGATGAGGTAGTTTTCAGGCACGGAGAGGAATGGGTGTGTCCATTTGGCCCCCCGGCGAGGCAACCTTACAATAATAATAATAAAATAAATGTTTCTGCTAGATAAAAAAATATGTTTTTTGAGAACTATTGAACAGCATGGTGATTATAGTTGATAATGAATTGTATTTCAAAATTGCTAAAAGTATATATTTCAAATGTTCTCACCACAAAATATAAGTATTCACATGTTAAACATAATTAGCTTGATTTAATCATTCTATATTATAAACATATATCACATTGTACCCTATAAATATATAATTTGTCAATTTACAATAAAATTTTAAAATGTAATGAAAAAACACTTTTTATCTAGCAGATCGACAAAGATGAAAAAGTTTGATAATATAGAGAGTTGACAAGAGTGCCTATGCAGACAGCTTCCTCATATCTTACTGTTTGGAAAGTAGATTTGCTCAACTCTAAATGCAGCAATATGTAATATTAGTTAAATGCATATATTTTTGGACACACAATTTCAATTCTAGAAATTTATTCCATAGAGATATGTTCATGTACTCATTTACTATTGCTGCTAGAAAAAAATCACCACAAATATAACAGTTTAAAATAACACAAATTTATTATCTCAGTTGCTATAGGTCAGAAATCTGAGTGGGCTTGCATGGGTTCTCTACTCACGTTCCAAGGTCAAAATCAAGGTGGTAGCCAACTGGGTTCTTACCTGAGGCCTCTGGAGAAAAATCCACTTCCAGTTCATTTAAGTAGTTTTCAGAATCCAATTCCTTGATTGGCTGTAGGACTGAGGTCCTTATTCCCTCACCAGTGGTCAGCTCCCTGAAATTGCTCACATTTCTTCTTCTATGGCACCTTCCAGCCTCAAAGCAGCCATGGCCCACCAAATCCTTCACAGGTGTTAAGTAACTTTTATTTCCTCTTTTGCCTTCTTCTGTTCTTTCAGTGGCTCATGTGATTACCTTGGGTCTACTTAGATAATTCAGTATAATCTCCCTATTTTAATGTCAACTGATTACTAACCTTAGTTACATCTACAGAGCAACCCTTGCCAAGTAGCATAACATAGTCACAGGCAGGATATCACAACATAGTTACAGTTTCTAGGGATTTGTGCAGGACATCTTTGGGAGGGCATTTTAGAATTCTGCCTACCATAAGATATTGATTGCATTATTGTTTTTAGTGTTGGGTGAAGGGAAACAAAGAACAACCCAAATATCTATCAGTGTTTATGGCACTGGTTAATGATAGAGCACTATATGTACTAAAATACAAAGCTCCAAGATATAGTGTTAAGTAAAAAAG